>NC_141685.1:420017563-422762563 GCF_964263255.1 Lissotriton vulgaris | reverse complement strand
TATCGACGTGAACCCATATGTTCCGTCTTCCTGTTGCTCCATTTTACATATCCATGTTCCTGCAGCATATAATTCTATAACCCAAGGATGCATACATCCCAGTGCACTTGATTGGTACTTCTCTCACTGTTCCTCTGATGATCAATGCCATGTTTGACCATGAGACTCTCCAACCAGTGCTCTGCTGATGCAGTGTTTCACGGGCTCCAATGGTGTCTATTCATAGTGTTCACCAGTGAACATCAATCTTTGCTTCTCTGATGCATGTTACTCTGCGCTTCAATGCTGTACTCTACTCTGTACTCCTGGGTCTCACGTGTTTCCCTAACTGCACCTTGCAGCTCTGGCCTATACACAACTAGTTCTGTGCATTGATGCTTGTAAATTTGTCTATTTGCATAAATTGAATTTTTCATTAATGGTCAGAATTCACTACATGAAAGATGTCATGTAACAAAACATTTTGTTTTCCTGCATAGTTTTAATTTTGGAGGTAAATCGTTTTTTTTTTAGTGACTTGCTAGACATAAGAGGACCTATTTCATATTATGCAGCTTCCTACTCCAACGTTCCACACAGCAGAAAGAATGTGCACTCACCCAAGTAAACATGTTTCATTGGGCACCGAGGTACTGGCCTGGCACAAATTGCGGAATGTGGAAGTAAAATAGGTGACTGGAATTGCATTAAAATGCATCCCCCCCCCAGAGATTAACATCAGCAGCGTTTTCATCTTTTCATTTTTATTGTCGTGCTCTTAAACATGTTGCTGCTTTTTGATATGTTTTAATTACTTCATCTTCATTTCGCTCTGCTGTGATTGTAAAGGGGAGCGCTTTTCCGGTCTGTTAATCAAGCAATATTATTTATTCTGATTAACACATATGCAGTATGCCCCCACATTCCTCTGGATGCAGCACCCGTGCTCTTGCAGGAATCAGGCAAATCAACAGCAGATGCTATTTTTAACACCTTCAAACACAATAGGATGTCAGTGTTGGCGCACTTAACCTCTGTTAAATGGCAGCTAATAATTGCAATAATTGTGGCACGGTGCCCAGTTTGTGGACGGACGAACATCAGAGCGCAGCGTGCACTACACGAGCCTCTTGTGTACTGCGATAAGCCTAGAATTCATTAGCCTCCCTCCCCGCAGTGTCATGAAGACGCATTGCTGCATCCCACTGCCACAAGGATCCAGGCAGGCACGTGGCAAGATCTATTGGCCAATAGTCAAGCTATCAATGGGCGTTTTTAGGTATAAAATGCCTATTTATAAGACATGCCAAGAGGCCTTTTTTGTAAACCCGAACCTGTAATTTAGATTCAATTTTATTTTTCATAGACCTTTGTTCCAGCAATGTGCCCAGCAGACAACATTAGCTCCAAAATTTAAAGTTGTCACTAGAAAGTAAATAAAATGATAAAAGTTATAGTTAAAAATAACAGTAACTACAGTACCATAGTTAAACACAGTTATTTCAAAACAAGTATCTTCGTGCATAGGAATGCATTAGTCAAACTTCAATCTGCTACATATGGCCAAGGACCTCTTTTTCCTATTTTTTTGTATTATGGTTTATAGTATAATGTCAAAAGCGTTATTATAGATTATGCCATCGGTGAAAAATGCCACAAACATAAGTTGGAACATTGATTTTGTTAAACAATTTAATTAGCTATATTTATCCCTATAGGCTGTAGAACGGCATACATAATAAAAAGTGCATACTGTGTTTTAAAAGCCACTGTTGGTAGAGACCCCCTGCATGTTTCCATTTCCAACCCAATCAGATTTCTGTGAGTTTTTTGAGCTGAACGATAATAGCCTCTCTTACAATATCGCCATTTCCTGTGGAAACCTCTGTCCCATAGTGTCTACACCCTGGCTTTAAATTAATTACCCAATAATATTTATAGCCTGGATTTCGTATTTACACCAGATTATCTGTTAGCCATCAAACCATCAACAATAAGCATGTTAAGCTATTCCTGCTGATATTTCTTGTAGCCTCAGGATTTCATATTTATCATGTAGATAAACTGAGTGATTATCACATCTGTGGTTTGTGGCACTTACAAAATGCAAGAACTGTAATAGGAAGCACTAGGTGCAAACCAAGTTATCAAGTAGGATAGTTCTCTGTTAGTGGCTCCTTCAACTCTTTCGTGCTCTGGTTCTCTGACCTTTAACCACATTCTGTAAGATTTCACCACAATCAGCATTAAAATGTATTCTTTTAACGAGTGTGAACCATGACATGTTTAAATAACCATTGTAAGGTACTACTTCCTTACCATTAATGATGTCCGGTCTCTGTGATATCCTATCAAGGATGCTGCCAACCACTGACCTGCAGTCAAAGTTGAAGCACCAAAACACGAGATGGCTGGTACTCACTGCCTACTACAATTTAACTGTAATTTTTTACATATGGTCTGTGTCTACTCTGCGAATTATGATATACAATATTGCATATCGAGATTGTCAATGTAATCTAGCTTTAAAATTAACTCCAAGATAATGAAGTTAAAACCATTAATTTGAGATGGTATGGTGTCATCAATGGCCGAAGCTCAAGAAGCGTCAACTATCTAAATATTTAATAAATAGTCTTATATTTGTTCTCATAATATGTTGTAAAACCTGCCAAGACGTAATGCATCAATAGTTCACTAAGCACATCATTACTGCATCTGCATAATTAAACTGGTGTGGACAGCTTATTCCTTTTGGAGCTATTTAGATGCAAGTTGATTAAAAAGGTTTTAAGCAATAACTATAAGATACAACATCTTCCTGTCCTTTTCCCCTGCATCGGTGCACAATGGGCTGCCATGCCTCAACACAGGCCCCCTTGCACCATGGTGCAAGGGTGCCTTGTTGCAGGGCTGATTGATTTTGTGCAGGAAGGGATAACTTCCTGCACAAAATCAATCAATTCCTGTGAGTTCCTCTTTCTGTGTGTGCTGCAGGATGCAGCCCGCACACATAAAAAAAGTAAAAAATGTGGAGAGATGTAAAAATGTTCCTCGTTGCCCCTCCCGTTAGATTTTGATGCATTACCAGGTTTACGATTTCTCATAAATCTGGCAATGCTTCAGATTCCATGTGTGTTGTGTGGAAACACTCACAGCAACACCTATGGAACACCCCTTTAATGCAGTGTTCTGCGTAAAAGGGGCACATATTTACAATGCCATTAAAAGCCACATAAAGTGGCTTTACGTGGCCCTGTCATGGCCTTGTAAATATGCTGCGGCACATTGCACCACCTTAACATCAAAAAAATTACTTTCTAGCCACGCAAAAGTGCTGTAAGGGGCCTCATAAATGAGGTCGAAAATCTCTTGATTTATTCAATGCACACTTAACACCAGAATGAGCAGCACCATTGAAGGGTTCTCTCACAAAGCTGTTGAACCACAGGCAAAATTAGTTCAAACTATGCCTGATAAGCAGGAGCAGCACAGACAGTTTGTCTCACAAACAGATATGAATAATGTTATTATTAATTGCATAGTTACTTAAAACCATAGCAATAAAATCAACATTTTTTTCAAATGCTAGTACCTTTTAGTCTCTAACATGAAGAAACACTGTTTTTTGTATTGTAAACAGATAGACTATGGGTAGCAGAAGTGAATGGATACAGCATTTGGTTAAGCAGTGCATGTGTCAAGCACACAGATTACACAATGATAGCCATTGACAGGAAATCAATAATTCCACAACATATAGACAAACACAGTAGAAGCATATTAGACATGTCAGACTTAGGATGGTCTTTTCCCAAAATGTTGCCTTAATGCTCCATATTTTTCTGACCTTGCTTTTATTGCCCTTTGGACTCTGTACACTTCAGCCACTGTTAACCAGTGCTAAAGTGAGTTTGCTCACTCCTTAAACATGGAAACATTTATCATATTTAATTAACTTATGTCCCATGTAAAGTGGTACTGCATGTACAGGGCGGCTGTAAATTAAATTCTTCAAGTGGGCCAGCAGCACTTGTTCTGCCACCTGCTTAAGTATCCTTGCAGATCTATCTCAGACGTGCCATTACAGCCTGTGTGTGCAATTTTAAACTGCAATTCCAACCTGGCAAATTCAACCTTTTACCAGGCCTTAGCTTTCCTTTTAAATACATACCCTAGGATATGCACTAAGCCCACAGGCCATGTTGCAATGTATTTAAAAAGAAGGACATGTACTTTTGAGTTTTACATGTCCTGATAGTGAAAAGCTGTTAACCGGTCCCAGGATGCTTGTTCCTGGTCCCGAGAGGACCTGGCTTGGCAGTTCAGACTAGAGTGTTCCCATGAGGAGCAGGGTCAAGTCTGAATTGCATATGGCTGGGTCTAAACTGGGGTGGCATGGTGAGCAATCAAAAGATCTGGGTTAAGTCCATCGTTCTTTTGGCCACTATGCCACCTCAGGTTGGACCCAATCATATGCAAATCAGTCTTGACCCTGTGTCCATGGGAACAGTCCAGACCAAACTACCAGGCCAGGTCCTCCCTGGACCGGAAACAAGCATCCTGGGACCGGTTTCAGGGTAAGTCACCCTTCTTCAGCCAGGCTAGCTTGAATCCAGTGGCACAGTGAGCAAGGGATCAACGTCTGGGCATACCCATCCCACTTGGCGCAAAAAGTGTTACAGCAAACAAATGATGGACAGAATGCTGACAAAGCAAACATTCTCCCCCAGTCAAAAGATCTGTGTTAAATTTGCTGTAACATTTTTCGCCCTAATTGGGATGGGTATGCCCAGACGTGGGATTTTGCATCACCTCACAATGCATCCCTAATGGGACCTCACAATGCTGCGTAACCTGAATTTAAGGTACTCTTGTTCAGTGTGTCTTGTAAGCATGGGCGGAAAATCCGTTCCGCTCGCGGATTTTGCGGATTTTCAGTAAATTCGCAATCCGCGAACGCTCGCGAATTTACCGAAAATCCGCAAATTCGCACGCAGCGGATTTTTTTTTCTTGGTGATACAATTTTGCGGCGTGCGGCATTCAGTTACCGTCATTCAGCATTTGCCGAGTTGTTTTTCTCGATATTTTGCGAGTGCTGAGCCATTTTGCATCTTGCTGCGGGATCCCGCGGGAGTTTGGCGACGCATCGCAAGAGTTCGCAATTGCGAACATGTAGGTGCAGCGGGCAGCAACAATCTCGCACTCCCGAAATTACAAAATTTGCAATTCTGCACAAGAAATCCACTAGCAAGCAGCATAGACCTTCTGAAAATGATGATTTTTATCAGAATAACTCCTCAGGTTGACATTTGCCTGCACTTTTTTGGATTTGAGGCCTTTTGACTTTCTTTGGATCACTTTTGGATTAGAAAACAACTTTCACAAGTAAGTTTGTTTGGGGCATTACAGTTGCTGTTCTGCAGAAAAACGAGTTTGGCAAAACTGAAAGCACTCAGCAGGTGCAAAAGTTGACTCATCATTAGTAACCATTCCCTGTAGTACTTCCTGAGGGGCCCCTCCAGAGTTCAGTTGCCTATGTTTGTTTGGGGCATTACAGTTGCTGTTCTGCAGAAAAACGAGTTTTGCTAAACTGAAAGCACTCAGCAGGTGCAAAAGTTCAAACTCATCATTAGTAATAGTAACCATTCCCTGTAGTGCTTCCTGACTGGGGCACCTCCAGAGTTCAGTTGCTAGTTGCAACAATTCTATGACCCTGCTCTGACCCTCACAGCAGGCTCATAGAATAGCTACAAGTAGGCCACAAAGGTCCTGGAAAAAAAATTGCACTGCAACAGAAAGCAAATTACAGATAAGGAAGCAGGTGCCAGACTAGAATTTTAAAACAGTGACACATTAATAAATCAACCCCAAATGAATTCATGTCAGTTGAAGCAGGGCAGGTGTGCTTGCTTTTCCCCCCCATAATCTACAGTGATGATGAACCAGAGGGTGGCATTGATGTACCAGAGGGTGGCATGGGTGAAACAGAGGGTGGCAGTGGTGAAACAGAGGGTGCTGGGAACCTGTGATGATGAACCAGACGTAGAAACAACATAGTCGCGACCGTTGCTAGCCGACAAGTAAGTTCGCAATTGCGAACTGGTACAAAACCCTCGCAAACTGGCAGAAACCCTTGCGAACACAAAAAAAAATCCGCAAATTCGCGAGAATTCGCGGATTTTGCGGATTGCGAGTTCGCAAAAACGCAAATTTGAGAACGCCAGATTCGCAAAATTCGCCCATGCTTAGTGTCTTGCTGTGTCCCTGTAGATAGCCTACGCTCAATCTCAGTTGGCCTGAACTTGTGACTTTGTCAGGGTCCCGTGCAACCAGATAACCATAGTTGGCATTTTGTGCTTTTTGGTGATTGTAGGAAGATGACTCTTTATATGATATATCAACTAATGTATATTGTGCAAAGAGTCCAGGGACTCCCACATGAGTGGACAAGGGACGTGCTCTGGCAATCCCAGGTACTCTTCTAGGTGGTAGTGTGATTAAGTAGACTTAGGCTTAACAGAGAAAAGTGTAAGACATCTGCAAATGCACACATTAGTCAATAAATGATGCACATGACTCCGTAAGTATCTTTATATATATTTAGGCACTTACGGGGCAATCTCCAGGAGTTAAGGTGAGTGGTGTGCAGAGTTGAGAACAGCACCAGCAAAACACCGCCAGTGGCACTATGGTGATTGGGTGCAGGAGTACAAAACTGCATGCCCAATGTTAGTCAATGGGGATTGGTCTTCGTGCAAAGAGGCTGCAGGCTTTGACTGGGAGGCCAGTCATGCTGTCTTTAGACATCAGGTTTCACTTAGCAGGAGCAGGAGCGGTTGAGGGGGCCGGCATGCAGAGGCTGCAGGTGACAGCAGAGAGTCCACGAGAAGTGAATCCACAGTGGACTCTGTCTCTGGAAGACGGGGAGACCACGCTGGCACTATTGTCCCACTTCAACTTGGGCTTGGAGCAACAGGTGCAGTGATGTCCTAGGGTGTTGAGTTTTCACTGTCTAAAGTCCTCTTAGGTCTCTTTGGGTCCTGCAACATGCAAGGAGGTAGGTCCGCTGCTTTGCGGAAGATCTTGGTTTATGGGTGAAGTGCTGGCAGGTCTCCCAGGCTTTGGGGACTCAGCAGCTGCAGGACAAGTCGTCTTTTGGTACAATTGTTGAAGTCAGCAGACAGACAAGCAGGATTGGAGCCAAGTCAGTTGCTGGATCTTCTCTTCTTGCTCGTTGTGATTCTTCACTTCCATCTTCTTTTTCAGCTCAGCAGGATCTGATTTTCCGGTGCTAGGGGCTCCCCTAAATACTGAAATTAGTGGTGATAGCGGAGTGTAGGGTAGTAGCAAGTGGGTTACCTACCCCGGAGTCACCATGCCCGCTATATGACTACTTCCTTTAGAAAGTGGGTATATCCCTGTCCCAGAGCTCCTAGGTTGGCCAGCACAAAGATGGCTAACTCTGAAAAGTAATGTCCAATCAGATTAGGCCACCTTAGGGGTTGTACTAGCCTGTGAGTGGGCACACCTACCTGACTAGCTAATATTGCTGCCTGTCCAAGAGCCAAAGGGCTCTGTACAAAAGGGGTCAGCTTCATCCCCTGTAAGGGGAGATAGATTTGCATTTCAAAGGTGGAGTTTTCTTCAAAGCTACCCTGGGTGTTAATTAGCAGCTCTACCTGTGGGAGGGGGTGTGAACACCCTCTTCCCATGCAGGCTTTGTCTCTGTCCTTCTGAGAGCAAAGGCCCTCACCTTGGGAGGTCAGGGACTTACCTCGGGTGGCAGGCTGGCAGAGGCCAGTCAGCCAACGCACCAGAGTCTAGTAGGTTTTCAGGAGGCACCTCTAAGGTGCCATCTGTGTTCATGTATTTACAAATCCACTACTGGAATAAGGGTAGGTTTGTGAATATAAAATGTTTGATGCCAAACATCCATATTTTCAGTGAAGCCATAATGTAGCTGGCGTACTCATTTCCACCTCATGCAGGTATGACCACACACACAATATAAGGCCCACTGTCTTAGGGTTGTAAGGCCGACTATAGAGGAGACTAACAAATATTACATGCAATGTTAGGGGACATGTCACACAAGGATGTTTCATGTTGTGTTTTCACTTTTGTCTGCACCAAAACACGCACCCTGCAATGGCAGTTTGGCATGAGTTTGGTGAATGACCCTTTAGAGTAGCAAAATGTGTGTTGCAGCCCTTGGGGACTCTCTTTAGTACCTCAGGCCCTAAGTACCTAAGACTTATAGAGAGTTTTCAAGGTATTGCCAATTGGGGGAACAATTGTACAGTTTTTGGGAAAGAGATCTGGCTCAGGGGACCTGGTTAGCGGAAACCCAGTGCACTTTCAGTCAAAATCATACAATGATCAGCAAAAAGTGGGGTTGACCATGTCAAAAAGGCAATATATTCTCTGAAAACTTAAATATTGCATGGATCTGGTCCTACTGATTGGAAGTTTATCGTTTTGGTATTGTTTTATTTTATGAAAACTTACGCTATTTTTCTAATCTGGTGTGAGATTTTTTTGTGTTGTGTTTCCTCTTTATTGCTGTTTTAAGTGCTGGATAAATACTTTACACATTGTTTCTAAGTTAAGCCTGGCTGCTCTGTGCAAAGCTACTAGAGGCTTGAGGACAGGCTCATTTTGGGTCTGCTTGTGACTTCACCCTGACAAGGAATGTGATAGCTCTTTGAGTAGAGTCCCCTCCCAACCAGAAACCCAATTTCTTACAAAGTTATTAGAACATTTTGGAAAAACAAGTACTATTTTTAACAATAATGATGATGTTATAAGTCATTACCAACATGTCATCACAGTACTGCATTTAACAGCTGCAAGCATGTTGCTGGCAACAGTGAAATGCCACCTACTTGTCGTTTGAGTAAGATTCATTTACTGTACAAAAGGTTTTCAGTACCCTTGCACACAGCATGTAGAAAGAAAACAGATATACTCCATTAGAAGGATAACAGTCTTCACAGAACTGCACCACGCCAAGTAGTTCCATTGTCAAATTACTGACACCTTGATTTGTCATTAAATAGAAATGTGTTTTAATAAGCTGAAGAACAAGATAGGGGGACAGATTCTCAAAAATCCTTAGCACTCAGAAAGCCAATATGGCTGACTGTTCGAATGCAAAGTACCAATAAACAATGCATCAATTTGCAGTTGCCTTTGTGAATCCCAATAAACACCCTTGTGTTTATTGTCGATTTGGAGTCTCTCCCTTCTGCTTGGCACCTAACCTACATGCATTAACCCCTTCAGTGCTGATGATGAGCCCAGGCTCGTCATGCAGCACGGTGCTCGTGTGCTCATGACGAGCCTGGGCTCGTCATGAGCCGTGGAACGCTCACACGCGGGGCTAATTCCCCCGCTGTGCTGAGCGTTCCATTGCGCGGGCGGGTTCATGACGAGCCCAGGCTTGTCATGAGCACACGAGCACCGTGCTGCATGATGAGCCTGGGCTCGTCATCAGCACCGTGGCGCTGTGCGCGGCCCCCTTCCCCCCCGCACCGCGGGGGAATTAGCCCCGCGGCGAAGGGGTTAAATATGTTATGATTAAAAGCTGCTGAGGGGAGGCAAGTCAAGTGATTCAATCCTGCCATATTACAGATTTGATTTATTGAGATGTCAGTCTGTTGCAAGGGGATATTTGACCCAGACCCAGCATTTGCTATTTGGATTAATTGAGGAACATGACCTATTCAAATAGCCAGGGGCATAGCTTCATGGGGGTGTTTGGGGTATTACACTCCCCTAATCAATTGATTTTATGAGGAATTGTTGGGCATATGTGCTTTCAGTCAGGTATTGTGAGGTGTCTGTCAGATCTTACCTGGGATGTTTGCAAGCACACACTGACAAAAACACACACTGTCTGATTTCTGTTTTGAAAGTCCTAAAAAATGTTGTTAATTTTACAAAATAATGTTTTCTCTCACTTAGTACTCATACCAATCCACATTCCTCTCCCTTTCTGCTGCCCCATAAGCCCCTGTCATGCCCCCTGCTTGTCGTCTAATGTATTTTAACATTATATGACAGTGTGACTGTCAGGAAATCTGAAGCTCACACCTCCCCAATCTTACTGACAAAGGTACGCCCCTGCAAATAGCACAATGCCCAATTCCACAGCAGGGAATCTACACAAAGGCTGCTGCTGATTGCAGTTCAATGTGAGGCTCTGCACTGCCACCTGGCTCGTCGTGAATCTAGCCCAAAGTTTCTTGACAAATTAAGCATCTCTCCAATCATAGACTATCCAGGACCAAACTTAAAGTTAAAATATACAGCTATATGTTTTATTTTTGACTCCGTCAGGATGTGAACATCTCTGACATCCTGAAAAGAATGTAAAATACATGAGTTCTGTTTTTTATTAATACATAGTACACACAAAAGGTGATGAGAGGAATGGTTGCAAATAGTCTAAAACACTGGCACTCACTCAGGGCAGCATTCCAACCCATCATTTTTTCCCCACTGTTCCCTTCAAGACAGAATCCCGCCTTTTATGCAAATCACTACTGATTAACAACCAAAGCCACACTTACGTTGGGCACACTTACATTAGTTGTTGAATTTACTGATTAACTAACTCTTATACTGTCTGTCTTGTTAAGCCTAATATAAAGATGAATCTAGAAGATATTTAGATTTTCTGAGATTGCTATCTGTTTCAATTTAAAATAAATATGCACTTTTCTGATAACTTGCATGTGTACTGTTGGATAATTTACTGAATTTCCATTTCTTTTTATCTGTACAGTACATAAGTCACCCAACAATATTATCATCCCTTTGCACTCTCCCCAGGATGTGTCTTAATAATCTTTAATCCTTTTTTCTTTGGAATGAGCACTGGTTAATTCAGAATCATACTTTAATGTAATTTTGTGGAAAACAAAAGACTAGACTGTGGCAGATAGATGAGAAGCAAATCGGAATACAGGAAGCTCAGTTCTACTTCGGTCAGTTTCTATGGCAACCAAGATGTTAGCTACCCCTTTGTTTGATTCCAGGGAGCTGTGATGGGCCTTAGTTTGTATTTAAACACGCAGGTGAAATGATAACCTTTTTCTGACATTATGTGCTGCAGTTCAAATAAATGCCAGAAGTAAAGTTTGAAACTTTGAACTAGTGAATTTTCTCTCAGTGTTTTTGAACAGAAAGGCATTTCAAAAACTAAAAGAAGGGTGCATTACATATTGCAAGAGCACCAAAATATGCTTCCTTTTTTTAGAGAAAACTAAGCAGTTGGTAATAATAAAATAAACTGTTAACAAGTCGATCTTAAAAAAGAGCCTGAGGCCAAAGTACTGCAGTTTGCAGACCTATTCCAGTCAGACATCTGATTCAAAATAATTGTCAATTCAAATGTTTTTTATTTATTTAACATTTAGAACATTACTTAGGATATATTCTGAAGAAGAAGCAAAAAAGCATGTACTCAGTACTTAAAACATATACATAATAAAGGAAGGAAACAATCACTATTTAAAAGTTATGGAGAATTATAAGAAAAGCGAACTTAATATAGAAAGAAGACTAGAGAAGTAAGAACTAAGTAATAAAACAAGTGGGTGCACAAATTAATGGTCAAATCCAAGAGGTAAATTACATGATTAAAATAACATATTAAAACAGATTGAGAGAGAAATAATAGAGAAAATATATTATCAAAAATGTAATGTATCATTAAGTCACTGCAGCATTAAAGGATAAGGTTGATAGAAAATGTAAAGAAGGTGACAGAACATATATTTTTTAACAAGAACAGTAAATTCAGAAGTAGTATCCAATTTCCGATTGTCACACACTCCTTGAAACCATAAACGAAATAATAATTTAGGAAGGATTTTCCAACTTGTTGCTATTTGTTTAAATGGTACAGATCCAATTCAAAATAGACAATATTTTCTGTACGATATTGTGGACAAAACAGTGACCAGTAGGTAGTTATAGTTAGAACCTAGCTTCCATTGAAAAAGCATTTTTTGACTTGCCTATATCTTTGGTGGTGTTTTAAATGTTTTTGTAAAATTTCATGAAGATTGGTCAAAGTAGGTTGGGGGTGATCGAAGAAATAGGGGCGCAAAATAAGCATGCCTTTGGAATGTTAATTCCCATAGGAACGTGTTGTAGAACCAACAGCCCAAACTGCTGGGGGAAATTAAATCAATTTCAAAGGTAGATGTTGTTATGCAAATTGTGCTTTTTATTATTCAGTGCAATCCATTCAGTAGTTTTTCAGAAATTTACGTTGACAATTATAGTGATATCTCTGGTTGCAAAGCCGTTGCGAAAAAAGACAAGCTTGTGCAGGGAAATGCACAGCTCTGAATGGCTGTCAACACTTCAACCAGGAAGTGTTGGCAGTCATCTTGGAACAGGGTTTTACAAAGTCCCCCCCATAAACTGAAAATATAGAAAAGGGGACAGGGTAGGACTACCCTGAACCCTAAGCTGTGGTGTTGGGGTTCCCTTGGGACTCTGTCACGTTAAAAGCATTTAAAATATATATATATATTTGGATGCAATATCATGATAATCACAAATTTGTGGTATTTTATTTTAAAAAGCAATCTCAGCTGCCTGCTCTTGCTTTTAAATAACCACCCGGGGCAAACAATAAATATAAGGGCCCCCCTGCTTGGGCTCATCAAAGCCCTAGAGACCATCACCTCCCGGGGCACCTTTTATTATGTCTGAGCACCCACAGTCCAGGGACCGCCACCTCACAGCGACCTAATTCAAATATTATGGGGGGCCTCGCAGACCCCTCTGTGCTGCGGACAGCCAGCTCCCTAGGGCACACTGATTTTTGTTTAAAGCAATGCGGGTAGGCCAGAGGGCCTTATCCGCAGCCCCGGGGACTGCCACCTCCCCTGTGCAGTAATAAAAAAATTCATGGGGTCCATTGCATACCGCCAGGGACCACCACCTCCTAGGGGGAAATTTGAAGACAGGAGAGGGACTATTGGAGTTTGCTAGTGCTCTCACCAAGCCATATCAAATAAGTGATCTGATTTCAGCAAGTGAGAGCACACATTGCTCTCGCTTGCTGAAAGCAGAGCATGTTTGTTTCCCTGCCTGCTGCCAAGGAAACAGTAATTACTTTGGGATCGAGGGAGATGCTAACATGCAAAGCAATGCCAGCTCTGGCAAGCTCCCCCGGTGATCCCCAACGAGGTATTCAGGCCACAGGTGATGGGGTCCTAGGGTCAGAAGCTGGCCCGGGAGGGGGAAGCAGGGATCCCCATTTAAAAGATATATATAAAGGCCTGGCCCCGGGTGATGGGGTCCCTGGGGCCAAAATTGGCTCCAGGATGAGGGCGGTTAGGCTCACCCATATAGTCACTGAGACACCTAATCACTCACTTATATAGTCAGTCACCCCACCACTAAATCATTCATACAAGCACTCATACACTCACTGATTCACAAGTACACATTGGTATATATATATATATATATATATATATATATATATATATATATATATATATATATATATATATATATATATATATATATATATATATATATATATATATATATATAAATATATATATATATATATATATATTTAACATTCATAAACTATTTAAAAACAGTCATAGTCATTGGATGATGTCATCAGTGATGTTATTTGAGATGTCATCAGTGATGTCACTGACCATGTCTCGAGTGATATATTATGGGACGTCATAAGCAGTCTATTGCGGGGAAGTGAGTTATAGTTAGCTCAGCTAACCATAACTGCTGAATTTCTCTGATTTTGTACAAGTGAAACCTGAACCTAAACAGAATGTCTCTGTAACCTTTGGGATTTTCAGTGAATGTATATATATATATATATATATATATATATATATATATATATATATATATATATATATATATATATATATATATAACTGCTCCGAACCACACCAAAAGCGAGTCACTCTTCAAAAGCGGGTGCTGCAACACGGTGGTGTACCGCGTAACATAACAAAGCTCAACTCCTTTTCAATTTCAAAGAAAAGAAAGGCAGCACTCCCGGGATTTCAGCACAGATGAGTATTTATTTTCTAGACAGACGCGGTGTCAAACATTCACGCTTTGCGTGGCGCCATTTTTAAACCAGTTTCTGGACCAAAAGGTAAAACACAAACAAGGGACAACCATACATCATTTCGGAAGCGCCATTTGTAAGTGTAGTGTGGTTATAGTTTACATATTTCCTGACAACAACAAATTACATAGTTGTCTATTACTCTGTCATGTTATCTAGCCGTGGATCAGCAATCGCGACCCAATCAAGCCGTGGATCGGCTATTGCAACCCTTATAGGGTTGCAATAGCCGATCCACAGCTTGATCGTGAGCAGCAATGAGTCTTTCTATTACAATTATGTATAATGGAACATCTCATTGAGGGTAAATGTCAGTCCCTTAGAAAGATTTTTTCAAGGCACTGAAATACTGGTCAGTGCAGTATGTCCCCGAAAAGCGATTGTTTTCTTCCTTTTTGTAAATATTGTACAGGAACGATTTGCGACTCGATTGGGTCGCGATTGCTGATCCAAGGCTAGATAATATGACAGAGTAATAGACAACTATGTAATTTGTTGTTGTCAAGAAATATGTAAACTATAACCACACTACACTTACAAATGGCGCTTCCAAAATGATGTATGGTTGTCCTTCGTTTGTGTTTTACCTTTTGGTCCAGAAACTGGTTTAAAAATGGCGCCACGCAAAGCGTGAATGTTTGACACCGAGGAAGGGAGTTTTCCCGAAACGCGTCTGTCTAGAAAATAAATACTCATCTGTGCTGAAATCCCGGGAGTGCTGCCTTTCTTTTCGTTGAAATTGAAAAGGAGTTGAGCTTTGATATATATATATATATATATATATATATATATATATATATATATATATATATATATATATATATATATATATATATATATATATATATATATATATATATATATATATATATATATATATATATATATATATATATATTTTTCCCAAGAGGCTTGCGTATTTTTACAGTACCATCATATGAAAGGCCAAACCCAGCTCTATTGAAAGAATGGGCAGAATACACGGCTAAAACTGCAAAAGGGATGGTAAAGATGCTTATAAAATACGCATGGATAGACAGAGAAGAATGTCTTAAGGAAATAGCGGACTTGGAAAAAACGATCGCAAATGAAAAAGATACTAAAACTAGTGACGACCTAAGATCAACAATGCTAAAAAGAGTAAAAGAATATGAACTGGGAATCAGGAAGAGAAAACAAAACAAATTTCAAAGAGACGAGCAAGATTACATGTCGGGGATAACTCTGACTTTTGCCCGGAAATTTGATGCCACGAGAAAACGCCTTGCGCAAGGTATTCCCGGACCAAGCAATGCAGAAACCTCTGATTCTGAAGGAGAAATCTCAGATGAGGAACGAGCGGAGGCTTAGGTGAATAAAGATAAAGCCAGAGATGCACAGAAAGAGAATGTTTTTTTCGACGAATTTCAGGTCATAAAAGAAACGAGACAGAGGCCGCAACAACGAAATCACCCCCCAGCACAAAATCAAAGAGGAAAACAAGGAGGGGCAAGAGGGGGAAACGCTGCTACCGCCTTGCCGAGAGTAACGAGGAGCGTCTCCAGACGCACGAAATGGTGAAAGAAACAGAAGATCAAACAATCATTAACCTCGCCACAAGAATATTGACCAAGGAAGAGGAGAATGTACTCAAAAAAGGCTTAAGCTTCTGTCCGTCCAACGACTTCAATTTAGTCGACGCTAAAATTGACCTTTTCAGATATATTAGAAAGCTGAAATTCCAGAAGATTTTTGCAATGCATCCTAATAAACCTCCAAATGCAGAGGCGCAAATCATTGATAATGACATTTCAACCGGAACCTTGACACAATTACTTGATACAATGAACAACACAGTATCTCTAACATCAAACAACGAGAGTGGTAGCACACAACCCTCACAAAGTGGGAGCAAACAGATCAGAGATCCGAGCAACATGAAGAACAAATCAAAGAAACTCCCTAAAGCCCAAAATGACACGATTGAAGTAGAACTGAGCTTCCATGCTTAACATGGACGAATTCTTATACCTACAGTGTGAAACACCTATTTTACCAACGTTCTACCACCTGCCAAAGGTCCACAAAAATTCAAAAAGACCACCTGGACGACCGATCGTCTCATCGATGGGCAGCCTACTGGAGAATGCATCTAGATTTATTGACAGATATATTGCACCAATTGTAAAAGAACTTCCCTCATATGTGAGGGACACACACGACTTCTTGTGTCTAATTGACAGTATTGCTTGGGAACCTGGTTTCCTACTAATAACTCTTGACGTTGTGAACCTCTATACTTGCATTGCTCATGAAAACGGTCTGGCAGCGGCAAAGTGGTTCCTGGATAAAAAACAAGACCAATTCCGGGAACACAATGAAATGTTAATACAAATGATGAGATTCTGTTTGTATAACAATATATTTCTGTTTGCAGGACAGCTGTACAGGCAGGTTAGACGTACATCTAAGGGCTCGTGCTTTTCCCCCAGCTACGCGAACTTGTTCGTGGGCTGGTGGGAGAAGCACGAGGCCTGGGGGGGAGGCCAATGACCACTGGACAGACAACATCTTACTATGGACAAGGTACATAGATGATCTTTTTGTGGTTTAGCACAGTAATAGAACCTCGGCTGAGGACTATATTGCTGCGTTGAATGACAACGTGTGGAATCTCAAATTCACTAGCACAATAAGTGACACCAGTGTTTACTACCTAGATCTAGAAGTTTATGTCAACAGGGGGAAGATTCAAACCCGATTATATAGGAAACCCACGTCGGGGAATGCTGTTTTGCATGCAGCAAGCCATCACCGCAAATGCCTTATCGGAAACGTCCCCTTCGGCGAACTCCTACACCTGAAAAGAAACTGCTCGGATGAGGAGGAGTACGTTCAGGCAAAGGAAGAAGCCAAAAAAAGATTCCAGATTAGAGGATACTCTCACAATATATTAAATATTGCTGAGGAGAAATCCAAGAAAATCCGGAGAGAGGAACTTCTGGTAGCTAAACCTGTACAAAAACAAGATGAGATTCCCAGAATGATCACAACTTTCAATGTGAAGTCAGGAAGGATTATGCATATTTTTCAAAAATATTGGCATATCCTTGGCACTGACCATATAATGAAAAAAGTCCTTCCAGAGCGACCAGTAATAACATATAAGCGCAGTCAATCACTGGCGGACCATCTTGTCCACAGTCATTATACGTCCAAGAAAAAATCCATGCAACTCTCGAAATCAAAAGGATTTTTCCAGTGTCTAGGCTGCAAGGCCTGTAAAAATAGCAAAACAACTAATACATACCCAGGCAGAACCGATGAAAATGAGACAGACAGAACCATCAAAAAATTACTTAATTATAACTCTGAGTATACTATCTACTACCTCCTCTGTCCATGCGGGAAACGCTATATAGGCAGTACAATCAAACCTACAAAGATGCGAATCCTTGAACACATGCGGGCGATTGCGAATAAAGACAAGTCGTACCCTGTGGCACGACATTTCGCAGAACTCCACCAAAGCGTCAGGGACCTGCTCAGCTTTTATTGTATAGACCAAGTGGAACGCACCGAAAGGGGAGGAGACAGGGAAAGATCACTCCGTACTTTAGAGTCAAAGTATATCATCGGTTTAAAAACAATGGCCCCCTGGGGATTAAACAACAATGAAGAGATGTGGGTACACCTGTAGATACAAATCGGTATTGATTCAGCAACAGCATTGAAAATAACATCTTAGAATACAATAATACAATCATGTAGGTACAAGCCTGTGAAGTGTAAATTTGAGCGTTGTTCGACTGTCTTCAGGGACTAAGATTGCCCATCCAGGGCTCAATTAAGTATTGTCCCAACTGGGAATCCAGACAGGCCCATTCAGGGCAGTATCTCTGTGTGAAGGGCGGGATTATGGCGACAAACGGGTATTTTTCCAAACATACTGCTGCCAATTTCCTAGCCTTTTGTGAAAATGCTCAATTAACGTGTCTCAATATGTGTGCATATATAATGAAATAGTAACTTGTTGCTACATCTGTTTTTAATTTGCACTAGAGCACTTTATTGTACATAGCGCCATTTTGGTAATATGCATTTATTTGCTTATTTGCACACTAAAAGATGGCCGCTGCATTAGCTTTCCTATTACAAGCTAACCCTCATCTATGTTATTAAAGGAAAAGTGAAAAGTGGCTTTAAATGGTGCCGTGCAATATTGCACAGGTTGACACTGACGAAGCCTTCTGGCGAAACGCGTCTGTTGTGGGGGTTAGGGGCTTGAATTAAAAATCATCATCTACGATATCGGTGTGCTGGTCATTCTTCTAGCCTGATTGGAGTGGATCGTGTGGAAATATATATATATATATATATATATATATATATATATATATATATATATATATATATATATATATATATATATATATATATATATATATATATATATTCACTGAAAAAACCATAGGTTTCACACCAGGTATAGTTAGGAATTAGCATTTAAAAAAACCTATTAAATTCACTGAAAAAAAAACATAGGTTTGACACCAGTTATAGTTAGCTGGAAATTTTACTGACATAAAACCATTGAAATTCCCACGTTATAGTTAGTTGGACTCACTATAACTTGCGCGCCTGCAATGCACTGCTGATGACGTCACATATTACATCACTCATGACATGGTCAGTGACATCACTCATGACATCACTTGACATCAGCTTGGAATTTGCTACTTGTTTGTTCTTTAATAGGCAAGTCCGGTTTGGGGCTCTTCACTTAATCTGCATTTACACTTATTGTGTTTGTATCAAAGGTTGCATACTTTTCGGGAAGCATCTAACCAGATAGAGCTGGGGAAAGTCTAATGTGACCAAATAGGCAGGTTTTGTGGTTGTTGCTATAGAAGTGAGAAGTGAATTGCAAATAGTTTGAAGACAATTCATTAGAAGGAATGTGTATTTAGACTCTACTTTGACATGGCGTTTTTCATGTGCTTTTGGGCATTTTTTACAAATGTGCATTTAGCCCCGGAATTTCATGTTTTACAAATGAGGCACTGGCTCTGTAGGCCTTTTTTTGGGGAACTGTGTGATTGCAGAGTGCTGGAGAGTAGAATGTGGCAGTTGCTGCTAGTACTGCAGCGTGGAACTTGGTGCTAGTTTGATTTTGGATAGGCAGGTCAGTTTTAGGAGTTTTCTTTTCAGCTGAATTTACATTAATTGTGTTTGTGTCGCTATAGATGTGTTATGGAGTTTTCGACGTGTTTTTGAAAAGTTACGGACTGGGTATAGGCCTTTATTTGGGACCTATGTGGATGTAGAGTGCTAGAACTTGGAACTTGCTGCTTGTTTGTTCTTTGAGGTGCAAGTCCGGTTTGGTGCTTTTCTCTTAATCGGTATTTTCGCTTATTGTGTTGGTATCAAAGGTTGCATGCTTTTTGCGGAGCGGCTGGGTAGAAAGAGCTGGAGTAAGTCTAATGTGACCAAATAGGCAGGTTAGCATTATAATAATACTCTTTATTAAAAACTACAACACTAAACTTATCAATATGGCAAGACCGATTGGCAGTGCCAATGCTTGTTTTTCTTGCATTCAAAGATACTTTATGATTACTTAAAATCTTTACAATCACATTCAAGGTGGAATACACCATTATAAATATAAAGTTAAAAATAAAATCTGGCCACAAGTTAAAAATTTAATCTTCACAGAGATTGAAAGTCCATTACTAGAGATTTCCTAATGTGTTATTAGAGGACCGTTATGACGTCCAACATGGAAAGTGCACAACAAAAAGTACAGGAAACTGACATTGATTTTATATATTCTAACTAACAGGTCGGCGTTATTGCTAAAATACTCTAAAATAAAAATTCCTTCACTAAAATATCACATCTAAGTACAAAAAGACTAAAAGACATGCATTTTTCACTATTAAAGGATAGCACAGAACGATACAATTCAAGTATATTCTAAGTTCCAGGCAGGTTTACTGATCATAAAGCAAATGGCGTGATATGCTTAATGAAAAGACATTCACTAAAATGTCAAGTACATAATGCAAAGTATTGAGGAACATATATTTTCAACCGATTCTTGAGAATTCTGATCATGTGCTAATTTTGAGATTTATAGGAATAAGCAATGACTATTAAAACATGACAAGATAATGACCTTGCTCGTAACCAGACTTTTACAGACCAAGTGCAGGTGACAAATTGTGAGGGCTTAACCTACAAGATCATGCCCAGGGTCATTCTCTCTGATCTCAAGTAGCAGTCCCCATTTGTCGGTGAGCATCACGCAGGAGGCTTCCGGCTTCGGCAAAGAACTTGCCAATCCATGCTAGTTCCATTGGAACAACTGCAGTGAAAATATATGTGAACTCCTCTTTGCATGTTCTTATCCCATTTTGCAGGAAAATGGGTCTTAGGCAGACTCGCCTCTGAGGTAGAAGTGCTGGGCAACAGCATACAATATGCGGTGCCAGTTCAGAGTTACATTGGCACAGCCTGCATTGCTCGTGGCCAGGGACAAGATTCTTCAAGTGGAACCTGTATTCCCAAATAAGCATTGCTAAAAGCCTGGTCAGCAATATGTTCTTTAAGGCTTGTCTTCTCAAAGCTGCGTTGAGATGTGGTTAATAAGAGGTGGCTTCATTTGTTGCATCAGTCCCCACTGCTCCTGTGATATTTCTGGTCAGGTTTATGTCATGTTCCCTTGATGCCCACTTGCCTTGCTCTGTTAAGGTTTTCTTTAGATGTTTAGTTGTTAATAGTGAGGCTGTTTTTTACTCAGAGTACAAGTTTAATTGGCACTACCAAGGCACTTTTTACCAATGGCTTTTTTTAATTCTGAAATATCACATTGAGTGCACCTCTCAAGGATTCTGGATTCACCCTGGCCACTCAGTGGTGATACTTAATTATATCCTTTTCACATTCAATGTCCATGCTCACATGGTCAAACTCAAGGCAAAACAATGTGCGCCGAGGGGTGTTAAATATTTCCCAATACGCTGCTGTATGTATGTATGAAAGCAAGATGTCCGTAGCTTATTGTGGGTAGCAGTTTTGACCACATTGCTCTTCGAATCGCCTTTATTGAATGATTTTGCAGCTTAGGGTGTAACTTAAATAGAGCATACGTGGTCTCGGCAGCTTTTTCTGCCAGTACATTGGCTTGCAAAGAGGGGTTATGTTGTATTCTCTGCACTTATGTTTCTCTGTACCTCTTTAAGTCCTACATTCCATTTTCCCTGATGTCATCTTCTCCTGTGTTCTGCCTTGTCAATTAGCTCCCTGCTTTCTGATGGGAACACCAGTTATTCTCTGTGGTACTTAATAAATACTTATTAAGTCATACATCTGTCCTCTGGCTTCATTTACAACACATGGCGACGATAAGCAAAAGGAGCTGAACAACCACAGAGGGAGGAGAACTCCACTGGAGAAAAGAAAAACCTCGCAATTCAAAGAACCACGCAAGTTTTGAAGAAAAGAAGAACCTCACATTTCAAATAAAAAGTACTGCGAACTAGGGACAGAAATATCTTTGCAACTTTAAAGAGAGGAAACCCTACGCTTAAAAGACAACAGTAGAGGTCTGCAAGGTTTCCAGAACAACTGGTGAGTTTGGGAGAACATTCGCCTGTTTATACCTTGCACCTAATTGTGACTTTGTTCGTATTGAGATTGTAAAAGGGGCGGACCCTGCAGAAGAAATTGAATTCTGTGCTTGAACGCAGTGGATTGTGTGTATCTTTCGAAAATCCTGGATTTAAATGAAACTTTGGCACGTTTTGGAAATTGAGGAGAGCGCAGCTTGTACAGAGGAAACGGAGTGGTTTTACTTTTTTTTGTGTTGTATCTGTGCCATTGCTGCATGACTGTAGACATTTTTTTTTCTCCTCAAGTAAACCGGCATCACCGGTACAAACGGAGACAATTCAAAGGCTGCATTTTTTTAAAAACCCTGCTCGAGCAGAGAGAGACACGAGCTTACTCACTGTTCGAATCTAGTGCCATTGTTTCGAACTGAGCCATCGATGCTTCTGCCGCCCAGCGTCAAGAAGGAA
Organism: Lissotriton vulgaris; assembly: GCF_964263255.1. Classification (NCBI taxonomy): domain Eukaryota; kingdom Metazoa; phylum Chordata; class Amphibia; order Caudata; family Salamandridae; genus Lissotriton; species Lissotriton vulgaris. The sequence goes on along the minus strand of NC_141685.1, from coordinate 422,740,377 downwards.
GCATTCACTGAAAAGAAACAAGCGTCATAGGTGGAAGTGACGTACCGGCAGTGACGCAGCGATGCAACGTAGCGTATGTGGCGGCCATCTTGAAGCTTAAAACGGTATCTAGGCAACGAACACCGCTTCCAAGCAATTTAAACAACGCATGGAACAAACATCGCAGCAATTAGAAAAGGACGCTTCCGATGGCATATTCACCTAAAAACGAGCGTCTGCAAACAACAAAGAAGGAGAATTAAAGGGTGAGAAAATTATTTAGAAATCGAAATTGTTTTTTTTATAAGGCTCAAAGCTAATTACATTGACAGGTTACCACTAATACAATCCTCTTTAATAGACTGTACAGGAAGATTGAGGAAAGCATATATTCTCTAGAGTTGCGCGTTTGATGTGGAAGAGTGGACACATCAATTGAGTTTGACCACCTCTGTGTTGAAGAAAGTAGTGCCCTTGCTAATTAACTTTAAAGAATTTTGAAATGGAAAATCTGAATGTCATTGTACCTCCAATGTTCCTACAAACTACTGGAGATCCACCCATCGAGTGGGATGAATGGATAGACATTTTCGAGAACTATATTGAAGCACTTGATGGGAAAGATTTCAGCGCAACTAGAAAAAAAGCCCTCTTGTTAAGCGCATTAGGCAAGGAAGGTCAACATTCTTTTAAATACCTTCCGGTAGGAGTAAACCAAGATGGTAGGGCAATAACCAATGTGTACACAGAAGCTAAAGCTCGCATGAAAAAACAATATGCAAAGGAAGTAAACATCGTCATGGCGAGGCACAAATTTTACACTCAACCCCAAAGGAATGAGGAATCAGTAGACCAATTTGTGGCTAGGTTACGTGAGCTGTCAATTAAATGTAATTTTGGAGAGATAAGGGACGAAATGATACGAGACCAGCTGATAGTACAATGCCGGAATAAAAAGATGCAGGAAAAACTGTGGGCCGCAAAAAATCCTACCTTGCAAATGGCCATTGACATTGCAAAAGTGGTTGAGGAATCGAATGCATGCATGAGAGAGATGGAAAGAAAGGATAACACAAAGGAAAATGTTCAAGGGAATGGAGTTTCCTGTGTTGATCATGACGAAGTTGCTGCTGTGAACAAGAAAAGTGTAGATCTGGTAGGAAGTAGTCAGAGGAGATTTAACAATGGGTTCTCAGGCAATGACAAGAATAGATTTCAAGGAAGAATGTGCAGTAGGTGTGGGAGTACTTTTCATAGTTCGGACTTCAGGAGATGTTTTGCAATTGATAAGATGTGTAGGAAGTGTGGGAGGAAAGGACATTTTGCAAAGATGTGTAGAGGTGCAAACGCTGATAAAGTAGCTGTTGTCGAAAACAGGGAAGAAGTAAGAGACATTGTCAGTGTTGAGGGTGCCAACAAAATATTGTGTTTAGGTGGGGATGGTGTGAATGAAGGTGAGCCTGGTAGAAGATTTAGACCAAAAGCTCTATTTCATATTGATAAAATTGAGGTCCAGTTGATGGTTGATCCTGGGTCTTTGTGGACTATTATCCCCAAGGATATGTATTTAGCAAATTGGAAGGATGTGCAACTGTTTGCTAGTGATATTAGTGCCTGTGGTTATCAGGGTGAAAGTATAGATGTGATTGGGTTTATGGTATGTGTAATATCATTCAAGGATCGCTCTGCTGAAGGAAAGGTGTATGTAGCCAAATCTGGTCCTGCAATTTTAGGATGGGGGCAACAGTATGACCTCGGTATAATAATAAATCCTAGGGCAGCACAACAGGTGATGGTTGTAGATAGTATAACCACGGATTCAATTGTTGAAGGGATGAATGGTCTGTTTGACGAGCATATTGGAGAGTTGAGAGGTTATGTGCATAAAATTGTTCTGCGGGATGATGCCATACCTATGCAACACAGGGTGAGGAAGGTTCCATTCATTGCACGCGAAGAAGTGAAGAAGATGCTGAAGGAGATGCTAGACCAGGAGGTGATAGAGCAGATCGAAACGTCACCCTGGATTTCCCCCGTAGTTATTACGACCAAATCTGATGGAAAATTTCGTTTTTGTGTGGACCTTCGCACCCTGAACCAGAACATTGTAGTAGACAACTTCCCCTTACCAAACATCAACGAGTTAGTTCTATCACTAAAAGGGGGAAAGTATTTTTCTAAGTTGGACCTTCGCAGCGCCTATCATCAAATAAAACTACACCAAGACTCAAAGGCACTGACCGCGTTCATAACAACTGAGGGAATATACCAATTTACACGAATGCCTTTCGGACTTGCCTCTGCAGCCGGGGTGTTTCAAAGAATGATGGGGGCTGTACTGAAGGGTGTGAACAACGTAGTGTATTTTCAGGACGACGTTCTGATATTTGGAGCGACTGTTGAAGAACACAATGTGATTTTGAAAACTGTTTTGGAGAGGATGGAACAAGCAGGATTGACTCTTAAGAAAGAGAAATGTAAATTTGCGGTGGAGGAGGTTGAATATCTTGGATATACCTTGTCTGTTGACGGGGTAAAACCCAAGAGAGACTTATTGGACTCCATTAGGAATGCACCAGCTCCGTGTGACAAAGATCAGTTGAGGTCTTTCCTCGGCCTCATCGAGTACTACGCTAAGTTTGTCAGAGATTTTGCAGAGAAAACCGAAAAGATCAAGGTGTTGTTGAGGAATGGATGCAAGTTTGTGTGGGGTGTGGAACAAGACGAGTGTTTTAAAAAAATCAAGGTTGAAATTTGTGAGGCAGGCATCTTGACACCGTTCGACACCAACCGCAAGTCAGTCTTGACAGTGGACACGAGTGCTGTGGGTGTTGGTGCGGTTTTGGCTCAAGTACACGAATCTGGTCTTAAGACTGTAGCGTTTGCTTCAAGGACACTCACTACGGCCGAGAGGAATTACTCTATAATCGAGCGTGAAGCCCTAGCTAAAGCATGGGGTTGCGAGTATTATAGGATGTACTTGTGGGGGTTCAAATTTACGTTATTGACAGATCACAAACCCTTAGTTAAAATCCTTTCACCTGGCGGTGCTGGCAAGGGTTCTGCCAGGTTAGCTAGACTCGCTGCTAGGATCCAAGAGTATTTGTACACTGTTGAGTATATTCCTGGTTGGAGGAATTGCCAAGCGGATGGACTCTCTAGACTTCCACTACCTTGGGAGATGGTGGACAAGTTAGGAGTGGAATCTCTCAATTCAGAGGGCTCTGTGGCCGCTGTGGATGAAGTTGTAGATATGTGTGCTGGGGCAATTAGTAGGAGTTTGTGGAATATCTCCATGGCTAAAGACGTGGTGTTGTGTGAGGTCAAAGACCTGATTGCGAAGGGTCCAAGGAGAGAGAGTTGCTTATCTCCTGCACTTCGTCCTTATTTGAAGGTTTTGGAACAATTGTCTGTCTTGGACAAAGATGGTTTCATGATTTTAATGGATGACAAATTCATTCCTCCACAAGAAGTGAGATTTACTTTATTTAAGTTAGCCCATGAGGGTCACCTAGGGCAGTCCCTCACTAAGAGGAGAGTCAGAGAGAATTTTTGGTGGCCCGGAATGGACTCCGAAATCTCTCAGTGGGTGGAGAGATGTACAGATTGCTTGGAGAGTGAGAAGAGACTTAAGGTGGGTAGTCATACTGGTTGTGGCTCAATAGTAGACCCCGGGTGTCCATGGCACACCATATGTCTCGATTTTATTGGCCCGTTCTACCAGCTGAGTCAAGATATGAGGTTTGGGTTAGTAGTAGTTGATGTCTCTTCCAAGTGGTTAGTAGTCAAATTCATGAAGGAGATCACTACGAACAGCACTATTGCTGTGCTGAGTGAGATCTTTAGAGAGGAAGGCTTTCCCACAAGGATCATTACCGATAATGGGACGCAACTCACCTCCCTGGAGATGGCAAATTTCTTGGGAAAGTGCGGTATTGCACACTCAAGGACCTCACTTTACAACCCCCAGGGGAATGGCATAGTTGAGAGGGCAAACCGGATGGTTAAAGGTGCCATTCAAATGGCGATTTCTTCTAGGACGGATGTGAGGAGTTTGGTTAATGACCTGGTTTGGGCCTACAGAACTACTGAAAATAGCGTGACCGGTATGATTCCGTTTTCTGTCATGAGGGGACGTTCAGCGGGCACTAAGCTTGTTGCTGCATGGATGAAAGAGTATCTGAATGCTGACGTTCCTGTTGGTCCTGGTAAGCCTGACACCGTGTGTGAATCAGATGGAGAGTGTAAATTTGCAGTGAATGATTGGGTGAAAGTCAAACCTGGTCGAGTTGGTGTTGGATTGACAAAGTTCAGGGGACCATTTAAGGTCAGGTCTGTCCATAAAAGATTTGTGACTCTATTTAACGGCGAGAGTTGGAATTTGAGGCGCGTAGCACTGTATAAAAAAGCTGAGCGTGAAGGTAATGTGTCTCCCAATGAGACTAGTGCCAGTAGAACCCTGAGAGTGAGAAGACCTCCGGGTTACTTACGTGATTTTGTTTGCAAGTAAGGTCTCTCCCTGTAACGAAGAGCATGTGCTTAGTATTTTTTTGTTTTATTTTGACTTTTCTTTGTTTTTCTATATGAAGGGAAGAGGATATGTTGTATTCTCTGCACTTATGTTTCTCTGTACCTCTTTAAGTCCTACATTCCATTTTCCCTGATGTCATCTTCTCCTGTGTTCTGCCTTGTCAGTTAGCTCCCTGCTTTCTGATGGGAACACCAGTTATTCTCTGTGGTACTTAATAAATACTTATTAAGTCATACATCTGTCCTCTGGCTTCATTTACAACAGGTTACCAGTGTTGGACATCCAGAAACCAAGGTAATTATAATTGCCAGTTGTGCTTATCTTTAGAATGCCAAGTTGGCATTCCAGTTGATGCTCCTTGGATCTTTGGCCAAAAATCAGGACTTTGATTTTGTGGCATTTGCATGTAGAGCATTCTTTGAGCTGTGTAAGTGAAGTATGCCTGGCGCGCTCTTCATCCCAATACGAGTTTGATCCAGTAGCACCAGATCATCCTTTTACTGTATAATGGGAAATGTTGCTTTGTCACATGATGTTTCATATTGATGATTCCTTGGCTGGTGAACTATAGCTTCTATTGTAATTTCCTGCCTTTTTTGTGGTATTGCCAAATTAACCAGATGCTGGCTATCTCTCTCTGTATTGGGCACATAGATAGGTGACTGTGATGTATTCAGAAAGAAGCTGGAACTTCCATGTTGATTAAGTAAGTTACTGTATTTAAGTTAAGATGTTAGGTAATAAGATACATTGATAATTAGATAAAACCCCATTAGGAGCAGCTGTCCTGCTGCTCAGCCCTCACCCAACTGACATTCACAAACCCCATACATTCCATTCATCCAACATTCCACATCACATGCATTCTAGCTGAGCAGCAGGAAGATATAAGATGCAACAAACTGCCAAGTAAGAGCCTTGACCACAGCTGGAAGAGATGTGTTGATGGTATTTATAATGGTTTCAGGGACGTCGTTGCTATTTGGAATGGGAAGCAGGGTGCAGTCTCCTGGGGGTTCACCAACAAAATGCTCCATTCCAGTTAAGTACAGTACGAAGTTTTGATGTTTGAGATTCCAAGGGTTGTACAGAGGCCATCTTGCCCTCTTAGATTTTTCCAAGGGGGTGGAGCATTCATGGTTAAGCCTCTAAGTTTCCATACAATTAAGCATGAGCGGATTTTGCGGATTGGCAATCCGCGAATTTTGCGGATTTGCGGATTCGCAATCCGCAAAATCCGCGAATTCCCGCGAATTTGCGGATTTTTTTTTTTTTTGTGTTCGCCCGTGTTTCTGCCAGTTCGCGAGGGTTTTTACAATTTCGCAATTTGCGAACTTACCTGTCGGGTCGCAAGTTTTGCGAACTTGTTGTTTCTACGTGTCCAGCCTGTTTGGGACACTCTTCTTCATCACTGCCACTCTCTGTCACCACTGCCACTCTCTGACTACTCATGCCACCCTCTGGCCCACCCATGCCACCCTCTGTTTCATCACTACACCCTCTGGTTGTCCAGTGTACATTATTTTCGGCAAAGCAAAGCACACCTTCCCTGCCTCAAGTGACCTGAATTAATTTGGGGCTGATTAATGTGTCACAGAATATTTTTTTAGCTGGCACCTGCTTCCTTAGTGCGCCCTGATTAGTGATCTTTTGCACTTGCTAAGTGCTTTCATTGTTGCAAAATTAGTTACAACACCTGCCCTGCCCCAACTGACAATAATGAATTAGGGGCTGATTAATGGATTTTAACTTCCAGCCTGGCTCCTGCTTGTCTCCCTTAGCTGTAATTCAGGACCTTTGTGGCATATGTGTAACTATTCTGAGGTTCAGAGCAGGGTCACATAATAGTTTCAACTGGCAACTGAACTCTGGAGGGGCCCCTCAGGAAGCCCTACAGGAAATGGCTACTAATGATGTGCCTGAACTTTTGAACCTGGTAAGTAGTTACTTTCAGTTTTGCCAAGATCGTATTTCTGCAATTTCGCACTTATTCGCGGGGCGCGAACTCACGCTAACAGTGCGAGCAGCGCGAGCAAAATCCGCTGCTCGCGGATTTGCGGATTTTGCGGGAAATTCGCAAATCTCGCGGATTGCGGATTTCCCGAAAATCCGCAAAATCCGCGAGCGGAACGGATTTTCCGCCCACACCTACATACAATACGAGTTATGCAACATGGTAGTTGACTGAGTGATGGACCATGGGCTCTATTAAAGTTCCCTGCCTTTTATGAGGCTTTGCAGAATTGGCCCCATCTGGGTACCTGTGCGATTGATGAGTGGCTTAACACATTTAAGTTGCTTTCTTGTGTAGATTGTGCCTACATTTGTATATCGGCCTTCGAGCTCATGTCACCTGTTGCCATCATTGAGGAGCTCTCTATGACCTCTGAATATATGCTGAAATGATGTAACTTTTTTAGAGCATTTACTCTTTTCCTCTGCCATCTCCACCATCGTCGTGATTATTGACTCTTTGAGGACAGGGAGGATAGGCTATCTGAAATGAATGGTGGCTACTCATTTTGTTTTAGGAGCTCTGGTTTTGATTGCTAAGTATTTTTCCTCATTCCTGCCCTTTTGAAATATTTGTGGATGGTGTGGAGGCCACGTCAGCTGAGGCTTACGATGAAGAGTGTGATAATGAGTGTGGGGGGGGAGCAAACCAGGGCTGGAAGCCACATATAAACATATTTAGAATGCTTTCGAAACCCAAGGGTCAACCATGCATCAAGACCTACCATGTTGTCCCTTCGCTACCACTGCTACCACCTCTGTGATCACTCCATGTGGCTTAACTCACACTCGCAGCCATGTCCCCCCTGCTGCTGAGTGCCATGTGGGAGACAGTCAATTGGACTAAGCCATTAGTTGTGCCCATTTCAATTGATTGATGGGCAATACCGAGTCAATGATGAATCAATGTGGTGATCAGATTAGTAAAAATTGAGGTCTGGGCTGTAAATGCACTGGTCATTATGGGTACCACCCTACTCCATCTCCTGATCATTGAGGGGCTACAAGTATCCTCAAGTGGCATCAGTGCACTGTTTGCCACTTCTTTCCAAACAGCATGTGAAATACAGTACTGGGGGTAGGCACTGGCCTCCCTGGCCACGTGCCACTGTGTGCACCACTTTCAGGGCCCCTGCCTGGCCAACTTCAGCAGACATCGCTTGTGCCACTGTTGCCCTCCTACTTGGGCTGCTCTGCCTGTTCAGCTGTCCTTCCGCGTCTGTGCTCTCTCTCACAACAGGTGCAGTTAGGGCAAGCGGTGCTGGGAGATGTTGGGTGATGTATGTGATGCATGTGGAGCAGTGAAATGACTGTTACCCGCACTGCTTTATCTCCACAGAGTACTCCGAGCTCCATATGGCATTTGAAGGCTTTTGCCTCACTCCCCCACAGGCTTACTGGACTAGCAATGTTGACACTCCTCACTCTGAAGCAATGTCAGCGGTAGCAGGAGCAGCTGGATTTGGGAAGCGGGCTTTGCGGGCCAGGCGAAAGAAGGCACCAAAGCCAGGACAGGGCATGATCCATTGGCCCAGACAGGCAGGATGAACCTGGGCCATATTTTCCTTGGGGACAAGGCAGCTGGAAAAACAGGGCTAGCTGCACTCCAAGTTCCAATTCGTGATGGCCGTGACCAACATGTTTCTGATTCTGATGTGCAAGTGTGTTCTCAGTGAACAAAAAAGATGCAACATTTCTATTGAGCAATTGTGAAATTTATTGTTGGATAGGCATATTAAGAAGCAGTCACTGGTGCTGCTCGTGGTAGAAAGGCAATAAGCCAAGCAAGGATTCAGCAACTCCTTAGGATATAGAGAGCATTGCTATGGCTGTATGGACCATTTCAGAAACACTTTTTTGCACCTAAGTTCAATGTAGGTACAGAAACAAGGTATTTGCTTTGCCGAAGTGGCATTCCTGATTCAGAGAATCAGTAATGCCATAATTATACGTTTATATACCATTGCAAATGATTTGTGCCGGCACCTAAATTCTAATAATTTGCAAGCATTTCTACAAATGTAAGTCTAGTAGTAAAGTCAGGTGTATGAGAAATGACTCTGTGCAGAAACCTATCAAACTTGCTAAAGACTTACAAAAACCTAGAAAATAGTTAAATACACATTTGGGCATTTTTTGTATTCTTCATGTTTAATTGCATTACTGGAAATGGTTGGCGATTGGCCTAAAAAAAGTATAAGCCATATGTAAGCAAGCGTCTCACTTTTCCTAGTGAAAACTTTTTTGAGGGGGCTTAAGTTTTTATTTACACTTTATTTTACCTATCTGTAGCAATGCTACAGATTTAGGGCCATATTATCAAGAAAGGGGGATACATTATCGTTGCTTTTATTGGCAGGAAACTGCCGCTAAAGCGGTGCTAATGGGCTTGATAATATGCCCTTGAGAATTCCCATAGAAGCCCAGGTTAACACCAGAACCTGGGCTTCTATGGGATTTCACAAGGGCATAATATCAAGCCCATTATCACCGCTTTAGCGGCAGTTTCCTACCGATAAAAGCAGCGGTAATGTGACGCCCTTTCTTGATAATATGGCCCTTAGTGAGGGTTGAGTTAATTCTGTAGGTGTCATTCAGTTTAAGCCAGTTAAGTAGCATTGTTTCTTCCTTGTACTGATTTGCAGCCAGTCACCCATCAGGCCATGGAGTGCTCCTGTCAGCTATGATATTTTATGGGGAGGAAAAGATGCACAGTGCTGGGCTCTCAGAAAACGTGTATTTTAGTGAAATCGGTGTTGGGAGGGGCTCAATAATTGCCATGGCCAGATATGTCATTTTAAGTGGAGGAGGTAATGTTCAGGGCTGGTCTCTCAAATAATTTGAGCATTTGAGTGAAAACAGTGGTTTGTGTACGAATTACAATTATATTGTCATATTGGTAACTTGAATCAATAAGAACGGGAAATACTTGATATGATAGTCTTTCTGATAATATACAATCTCATTCTTATGCTATGGTGTCTGTATGGAGCTAGCAATATATTGGATAAAAAGCTCTCGGTGATCAAAGTAAAACTGTTTCTACAGTTATGGGAAAAGCACAGTTGGTTAATGATCCAACTGCAGAACGTTTCCCTCATTGTTTTAGTATGGCACCAATTGTATAAGAAATAGTAGGCATTCTAGGACCAAGCAGATTCCAGCAAGAGATTTTATGTGCTTTATATGTTACATATATTGTTGGCCACATTTGCAGATTAGCTATGTCCTTTCTAGAAAACACCTTCATACACCTCTAATTTTGTTGAAGTGAAAGATTCCATATTTATATCAGATCTTGTAATTTTCTAATGTACATCTCTGTTCTATGCCACTTCAAATGCTTGTGGATTGCAGTTATTCAAGGTCGGCCTCTGTTCTATGCTTGTTCTCTGTTGTAGCATTACATTTTAAGGAAAAGTTATTTATCACGGTACTATGATTAGGTTTGACTGAAAGGTTCATTTTCACTATAACATAACCATGATGTTTCATTCTTTGCCTCAAATGTCAAACTCATGCTACAAATTGAGATGTGCATTAAAACCATTATTAAATAGGGGGAGAATACTTGAAATTCAAAATTGGTACTCACTTATCCTTAGTAATCCAATTCTAATAAAGTAAAGCGTATGCACTGATAAATAGTGTGACAAGAAGTAATAAGGTGTTAGACCTGGCATCCTTTGCTTGGTTTCTCATGACTTTTTGCCTTCTGACTGCCTGGTTTGTGCTAAAACTTTTCAACCACTCACTCCCAGTCAAGATATCTGTTTTAATCCATCCTTCTTTTTCTCACTATGCCACCCCAATTTGGACTCTGACATATGCAAATCAGTCTTGGCCCTGCTCCTTACGGGAACAGCCCAACTCAAGGCCAGGTCCTTCCTGGACTGTAAACAAGCAACCCGGAACCAGTGTTGGGGTATCTCCCCTTATCAGCTCATCACTCTGTCCAACATTTTATTTTGTGATGTTGCTATGTGCAGCCTAAGTGCTTAAGGGTATGCCGAGACATCCAGTGAGGACTTGACTTGGCAGTTCATGCTGGACTGTTCCCATGGGTGACGTGGTGAGCACAATAATGATAGATCAAACCCAGATCTGTTACTGGGGTGAGTGTTTGAAAAGATTCAATACTCCGTCCATCAATTTATTTTGTCATGTTGCTACTGTTTTTGCTGACTTTATTGTTGCTAGCCTTAGGGATCTGAGCAAGTTACTAATGCTAACCAGTGCTAAAGTGCATGTGCTCTTTACTTTGAACATGATAACATCGATTTTGTTACCAATTAGCATATGTGGTTTGCTTATTAGTCCCTAGTAAAGTGCACCACATATGCCCAGGGCCTGTAAATCAAATGCTACTAGTGGACTTCAGGCACTGAGTCTGCCACTCATTTAAGTAGCCCTTTAAACATGTCTCTGGCCTGCCACTGCAGCGCCTGTGTGTGAAGTTTTAAACTGGCATTTCAACCCAGCAGGTTAACCTACTTTCCAGGCCTTAGCCTTCCTTTTTATTACATATAGGTCACACCTAAGGTAGGCCATGGATAGCCCATGGGCAGGGTGCAGTATATTTAAAAAGTAAAAAAGCACTTTTAAGTTTTACATGTCCTGGAAATGGAATACACTTAAATAAAGTTTTCACTACGGCAAGGCCTTTCTCTCCCATAGGATAACATGGAGTTGCCTTATTCCATTCTATAAGTGTAATTTCTAATTAGAGAGATGGAAAACACACAATTGTGCCCCAGGACTTGCAATTTAAAAACACAACTGATGATGAAGTCAGTTTTTAAATTGCAGTTTGAAAATGTCACGTTTAGAAAGGTGGCATTGTCTTACTTAAACCATTGGGGGCCTTCTGCCTGTCGCTGGAACGCAAATCTTGGTTGGGTGATAGCCTTCCTTCTATACAGCCACACACAAAGAAAGGGTATGTGTGACTGAGTAGCCATCTGTATGCTGATGGGTTAACCTTAGCAGGATGGGAGCGGAGCGCTGACACTCTACAACTGAAAGGTCTGTGTCCTGTCCCCTCCCTCCCCACAACAGATTGTATGAACTCCTGGAGTGAGTCCGAAGCCAGGGCAGGAAAGGCAGGGTCTTGTGCACTTCAAAGCATCTCTTTGAAGTCTCCCTACTTCAAAGGCCCAACTGGGAGTAAGCATTGGACCTCCAACACCACCAAATCAGAACACCTCTAGATCTGAGGACATTCTAGCAGGATGAAGGACTGCTGTGCTACTTGGAGGGACTGCAACTTTGCTGAACTGCTTTGCTGTGTTGGCCTGCTGTCTGCTGCTTCTTGCCTTGGAGTATGAATTACTGGATCTTCATCTCTACATCCCAGAAACTAAGTACTCTCCAATGTGCCTGGTTTGCCTCCTGTTTCTGAAGTTTCAGAGATATCAAAGACTTCACCTGAGCTCCTGGACTTTACTTGCTGTAAGTCTTGCTCTGCGAAGTGGCATAAATCCTGTTCAGGGCCCTTGAAAGTGAGTTTAAAGTGCTGCATCTGGCAGAACCTGTGCTGAGCGCTCTGTGTGGGTCCTGTAGCTGGCCTGCACTCCATTGTGGGAGGCCTGAACACTTGACTTTGTCCCGGCCCAGTGCAACCAAATAACTCTTCAAGCACTATTTGCTTATAAGTACTATTTTTGCATTTAACTTTTACAAATGTTTATGTCCACTTCTACTGATTGAATGTTTGCCATTTTGGACTTGTTTTATGAATAACAATATTCCCTATTTTTCTAAATTGTTGTTGAGTCTTTTTGGGGTGCTTTCACTGTTTTACTATGTGTTGTGTGCTCAAATACGTTACAGATTGCCTCTTAAATTAAGCCTGGCTGCTCTGTGTCAAGATACCAGAGGGTGAGCACAGGTTAATTTAAATTGTGTTTCTGACTTACACTGACTATTGTTGTGGTTCTTGCTTGCATTCATCTGCTGCCCAGGAACCCAAATTCTACCAAGGTGGAAATGTAAACTTTATTGTCATTTAACAAGTTGCAGCCAAGGCCCGTGGAGGGAGTTGCAGTGGGGCAGAAGGGCGGGGCGGGGGAGGGGCCGGAGGGGGGTGCTAAAACCAGTATATGGATAATTGGAGGTAAGTAAACAATTTAATTAATAAAATGAATTTCGTAGCGTGCCCTGCATAGCAAAATTGTCCTCGTTCACTCTGGCAGTAAGGCTGTGCCCGATGTCCTCTTCCTCTGACACCTCAAGCTGGGTTGCGCCTTACCTTCATCACCAGGCTTCAATCTATCAGTCACACTGGCTGCCATGCTCCTTACAGGATGTACCTTCAGCAAAGGAAAGCGATGGGCAGGGGGGTGCTGTGAGGGAAGAAGGGGCTCTCCTGAAACATCCATGTCCAAACTAATTTTTTACACAAACTCCTAAGCGCAAAGAGACTGATCAACAAGGTCGATGTCTGGTGGAGCTGCCTAGACAGCTATAGAGGAGATCGACTCTGGGTCACCCCCTTGGCCGTCACCTACCCAGCTGGACCTTGGACATAGTTCTCATGTACCTTTGTAACATTGCTATTTGTTTGACTTTTTTGAGTATGTATCACCATGCTCCAGTAACTATTTGTAACCATGTAACTTTTACTGAACTACCTACCCCCTACCCCTCCTCGCTCTACTCCTCTCCACTTTCCTGCTACTGACCTCTGCCCTCACCTGCCCTGGCCCTAGTCCCCACCCTGTTTACCTGTGAATTTTCCCTTGTCATTTGAGAGCTAGCTATTTTGTCTGATACCCGATGGAGGTACCTGGTTTAGCTACAGGGGAGACAGGTCGGGGATTCCCTCCTTGGACGTCACCTACCCAGTCGGTCTTTAGCCAGACTTCATTTCATCTCTCCTGTCGTCTCTTCCTGCATCCTCTCTCTATCTATGTCTCTCCTTCTCTCCTCTCTCAATGTATTGAGACTGAACTATTTTGTCTGATGCCCGATGGAGCTACCTGGTTTAGCTATAGGGGAGATGGGCCGTGGACTCCCTCCTTGGTCGTCACCTACCCAGTCAGCCTTTAGACAGACTTACTTTCGTCTCTCCTTGTTGTCTCTTCCCCTATCCTCCCTTCCTCACCTTCCCTGTCCCCTCCCCTCTACGCTCCATTTATTTTGCCCTCCATGTTCTTTAAATGTTTCCTATTGAGACCTAGCTATTTGGCCAAAGCCCGATGGAGCTATCTGATAGCTATAGAGGAGATGGGTTTTGGGACTTCCCCCTCGACCGTCACCTACCCAGCCGGAATTTGGGCAGACTTTCCTTCGTCTTTCTCCCGTATCTCCCTCCCACCCCTTTACCCATACCCCCCTCCCCTCTACACTTCACTTATCTCATTTTCTATGCTTTTGTAATTGTTTGTCAAGCAACTGATGTAAATTGGAACTGATGTAATCTTGTAATTTTGTGGAACCTCATGTAAAGCGCTCTGATACCTCTGGGTCTAGCCAGCGCTATATAAAACTCTTAAAATAAATAAATAAAATCAATATTCTTCAGTTTTCTGCCGGGAAGTTAATTTTTCTTTCACACTGACTAGTCTACTATCTACCTTCTTGACAATATCAGTATGTGCCATCATGCATACTTGGTGAAATTAAAATTCGTTTTTGTTAATAAATGGATCTAGTTTTTGCATCATGCAAAAGGAGTATACTGCTACAAACGTATAGGGCCTTATGCATGAAGGGTAAACAGCATGTCAGAAATTTGCTCCTAGTTTAGCATTTCTTAATTTTGAATAAATGTCTGACTTTCAATGAATTTACAAGGAATAACACAGGGAACCTTGACATTCCGTGACAGCCATATTTTCCAAGGAGCAGTCACATAAATAATACATGCCAATACAAACTTTCCTCCAGATTAAATTAATGCATGTGGTACAGTGATGCAGAAGGGTAGGTACAACTCTGTGTTTCCCCCCAATGTGGAAAAGGTTTTTACTGTAAAGAAAATCCCTCCCCATCACTGGATAAATAAATAAGATAAATAAGAGGATGCTTCTTCCCCATTTTGAACCTGGGAGTACATCAGCACTAGTCTCTGGAAGAAGCACATTTGCATGTATTTCAGACTTAGGAAACCAGCTGTAAAGGGTGCGTAAATTCGAACAAATGCTAAATGTTGTGTGTAATCACTTACAAATGCAGGTACCCTTTCCAGAAACATCTTAAGTTCTGCCCTTTCTCTTTCATTAATGATTAAAGAATTGGCATGTTGCTTGCAGATTTGTAAATACATTTTTACAAATTTCAAACCCTACTAATACTAAGTCTAAATCAGTGAGGTTGATCTACTACTACAAAATGAAGTGTTTGGCCAACTAAATTGAACTTAGTTGGACAAAAAGGTTTGTGCAAAGTCTCCTTTAAAATGAATGAACATTTGTCAAGTCAAGTCAAGTCATTTGAAATGTATGACCCTTACATCACTGATTAATGGATGGGTTCCTGTCAACATGATAAAATCAAGGCCATTTCCCATGCATTTAGCTCTCTATTGATCTACCATGCCAAAGCGACTGCACTTCCATAATGCACATCATTTGAAAGTATATTGCCACTGAGTTGTTTACTATACACCGGCTATCATGGTCATTGACAAGGGATTTTAACCCAGTTTGGCTTCTGTATGTTCTGCCCCGAGACTACCTGTGTAGTTAGATTTCTATGTAGAAATCCTGCTAATATGTACGTGGGCAGAGATTCACAAATGACATGTGCAAAAGTCAATTTTCTCATATCAATTTTCTACTCTGCCTCACAGAGTTAAGGTTTGTGGGATTTCACTAACATGAAGTGTAATTTAAATGCTGATATTTGTACGGATTTGGGTGGGATTGCTGGCATTTCCACTAAGTTTGTACATATTCACATATCATTGCAGGGAGCTTCTCATTTTCAAATATAAGCTAAATTGCCTTTCTCTAAAATGCTTATTTAGAGTAAAAATAGTGAACAAACACACTCTTATCCAGTGGAGTCGTGATGGGACTCAACAGATATCAATACATTTCAAATGTACAAGTGTCAAATTTGCATATGCAAAATGTTACACGTTTTGGAAAATTAACTTGTAAGCATTTGGCACACTGAAGTACTCAAGAAACTCTACATCAAAGTTGGACCCCCTGGTATGCTCCAAGGGTCAGTGATGTATTCCATGAAAATTAGGAATTTGATCCAAACCTATTTTTGTTGTTTTGGTGTCAAACAATGGGTTACATTTTACTTTTATTCTTCTAGACTAGTCCTGAGTTTTTTTTTGAGTTGTTTTTCCACTTTATTACTCTTTGAGTGCCTCAGAAATATTTTACACATTGCCTCTAAGTTAAACCTGACTGTTTTGGGGCAAAGCTGCCAGAGGGTTAAGCACAGGTTAACTTAGTTACTTTTTGTGGTTCACCCTGGCAAGGATTGTAGCTGTTGCCTAAGCACGGTTCAACCAAGAACCTAACTTCTCAAACAAGTAGTGTAGCTTTATGTGTAGGCATTCTTTGCTGGAAATAAGGTTTCTCATTAATAAATAAGGTTTCTCGTTAATTCTAGGAGAATGGAGAATAACTGTGCATTCTGTGTTTTCTGAGGGAAATTCCACCATCAAAAGTGGGCAGTGAATGGAGAGGCTTGGGGATGGTGTCAGAAGAAAGTGAATGAGATGGGCTAATGGGGTTTGCTGCATTTACTGTCCAAACGCCAAGCGATTTTACTGGCTGGCATTTCTGGCCGGTTAACTCAAGTCCATTGTCTGATCTGGCTGGATGAAGACCAGAACAGATATAATTAGGAGTGACATTCAACCTGGGATTAGCACTCTATTCAACTTGTAATTCTGGCCTCTGTGTGAAAGCAGAAGACCTGTTACCAGACTTCAGATATATTATTACAGTAGATGTTAATCAAGATATTTAAATAAGTAAGCCTTGCAGCTAATGTTCCCAGTTGATCCATGTAACCAATGGCAATATATTAGTCCCAGGCTTTTGTTAAGAGTCCTAATACATTTCTAAAACTTTTGTCTTGGTTTACATTGCAACGTGTTCATTTTGAATGTTTACATTTGTAAGACTTGCAGAGTGACCGTACAAATTCGAGCAGTACTTATGTGCTCCGATTGTCCTCATCTGCACTCAACAAAATTACAAAAAATAGATTAGTGAATTTGGTGAATCAGCGCTTGTCCATTCTATATAGGTAAAAAAATGGAAATTTAGAGTTAGTGGAAGGACACTAGATGGTAATCTTTGAGAATCGCCAAACAACCCAGTGAAACAAAAAAAGGAAATTATGAAAAATGCATGAAGCTCCATTGAACATTAGTGCGTCCTTCTGAGGAATGGAATAATGTATATTTATTTGCATTTCTTTTATGGCACAGGCATTGCTTAGGCCGGACAGCTGAATATATTGCTTAATCTCTGCATTGTATTTTCTGACCCTGGATCTGTCCATTGATAATGAGATCAATCATAATTGATTTTGTTCCTTGATTTGACTAAATTTCAGTTAAGATGCTGCAAATTGAAGATGCTGCATGAACTGAAAATTGTTACTTTACCGATTATGCCTTGTTTAACCTCGGTTTACACCCGACATTTATTTATGACACCAACTCGCTGTTTTTCTTTCTCTAGCACGGAATATGTAATGTGCATTATTTGCATTACCACAGAAGTAGATTTGTGGAGTTTTTCAGCATTTTGAGTTACGTGATTCTGGTGAGGAAGAGAGCACCTCAATCATCACTCTACTTTCTTGGTTATTAAGCAATATCTTTGTATATTTCACCCTGTCAAGCCATTTAAAGGAACATATATATATATATATATATATATATATATATATATATATATATATATATATATATATATATTTTTTTTTTTTTCTAATGTACAAAACATATAAAATACATATTCATATACATATCTGCAGACTTTTTATTCAGTAGGAAAAACATATATATATATTTTAGCATTTTGAATTGCACATAACATATAAACACTGAGCATCATAAACAAACTTCATAATGCAGCACATTAAAATATAACCACACTTTAAAAATATATCTCAATCAACATCTGGGAGCCATTCAAATTAGCATGGCTCAATGGATGCAAATAGAAATCATGGAAACATAGTGTGGTACCAATAGTATAACAATAACAATATTAGTGATAGTAATTAAAGCCTAAAAATTAGGACTGGGTCAGGTGAATCTTCCACATCCCCGGTGTGCTGCTGCTGCATTCTCCCACAAAATCATCTCGTTCTTGCTCGTTGCTCAACATTTATATTCATACATTAGTCAAGCTACTGACCCAAACATAACATAACAGGTGTATTTGTAAAGCGCACAATTACCCGAAGGTGTCCTAGCGCTGATTAACAGACGTTTATTAATACTCCACGGTACTCATTTCATCAACCTCAAATGCATGAAAAGCTGAGTTGACGCAGCAGGAGTTGAACCTGTGACCATGAGGTCGAACACAGGGAACTACATTGGCTGTTTTAGACTTAGTCCACTGAGCCACCAGATCAGCTGTCAACTTCAAAATGTTTGTTGATAATATGCAAATTCAATTAAGGCTAGACAACTATTCAGACAAATAAACGTGCAGCATCTCATGATAAACCTTTTTTTTACATGAACAATGACAAAATTGATTTCTTTCTTTTGGGAAGAGCTTAGCAAGGTTTTCCACCTTTGATTGGCTACAGAAGCACCCACAAATCAACCTCCCAAACAGTCTGGAACCCGTGTTTACTTTCTGACTCTATAAACACTCCCACCGAAATAAATGCAATAGACAAAGGTATCAATATGATGCTCTCCTTTTCCTACAAAATCCTACCAGTCCTCCAGACTGGTGGAGCTTACAAGACTCATTCTCATAACATGGCTGGATTACTGAATCATCACATACTTGAGCCTCTGCAAGGACTACAGACCAGACAACAAAGCGGTGTTTAATGCTCTGCACCCCACTATGCAGCCTCTCCACTAGCTTCCATCAGAAGTCAGGATTAAATGTGAGGTTAATTGTAGTAGTTTGTGATAAATTCAGCTCCGATGACAAAGTTGGCGGAATATTGGCTGCTCCGCGTTACAAATGTAAAGTGGAGCTCTAGCCAAACTCCCCCAACTGTTGCATGATGGAGTTTTTTCTTGCACATGGCACGCGAATGTTAAGTTGATGAGTGTGAGTGATATTTGGCGTACCCTGCGTGATTTTCCCAACGCAGGTGGCTGCAACTCTTCCCAGTGAAAAAGCTGCCACTCAAGTAGAACATGTACTTGAGCAGCAGCAGAAGCAAGGCCCTCTGCTGCTTCGTGTGGTGTAGAAGTGTGGCTCAGGGGTTAGAGGCGGCAGACCCGGAAACTGAGATCGGTCCTGGACCAGGGTTCAATTCCCCGCCTCGGCGGGTCTTGGGCTCCAAAATTCCACAGACTCGATAATTCTCGTTCCGGTGCCTACTTGACTCACGGGTTCACACTCTGCAACTCTGGGCAATAGCTTGCTTAATCTCCACTACGGCCCCTAGCGGCGGGATGCCTGGCTTTCACCTTGTGGATACCCTGTTGGGGTTATCTCACAGGGGGATACCAGGACGGGTTCCCAAGGCAAGCGCCTTGATGCCTTCGGGTGATCCGTGCGCTATATAAATCGCAATACCTTTACATTTGCTCTGACTTTTCAGTGTAGAATAAGCTCCCAGTACTAAATTCAGCATGTGCAGTGCAACGTGCCAATTTCCGCCTGTTCGTGTAACTCCGAGATTGTCTCAGAGTTTTCATGTAACTCCGCGCAAGTCGGAGAAGAGAAAATCCACAAGTTCCACCCACCCCTAGTTATTTGCATCATCTAAAAGACTTCCCGGGGCAATAACTCAGAATATCTGCAGAAACTGGAAACTGACCTGTCAATGCAGCGGAGCCAGTAACCTTTAATCAAAATCCACATGATTATGCAAGAGGTTGAATCATAGAGGCAGATCCATTGGAGTGCAGGGCCTTGCACTTTGGAATAGTCTCAACTCCTTTGTGAGCTACATACCATATTGTTTGCACTTCAGTAAAGTCCCAATCTTGCTTTCTAACGGAACTCCTCAGTAATTAAGAGTCATAATTGTAAATCATTGGTTATGGGCATCATCCTTCTGTTGGACTTCCACTTTCTCTCATCATCTCAGTGTATCTTGTCAGTTCTACTAGAGCTTTGAAGTAACCAAAATGGTGCATGTAATGGTGCATAAAATACACTATTGGACTTGTCCCTCTCTGCAGGGTCACCCCCAAACTGTTTGCCAACACCTCTCCTATTTTGCTGAATTTCTGTTGGCCTTAGGACTCTGTGCACTCTACCACTCCTAACGAGTGATAAGGGGCTAGATGTAGGTAAATCTAATTTACCGATTCATAAATACCGAATTTTACCGATTCAGTATTTATGAATCTGTAAATTAGAAGGAGGCAGATGTAGATAATTTTTTAACACAATTACCGAATCTGTAAGATTCGGTATTTACCGATTCGATAAGTACCGAATCGGTATTGCCCATTGATTCCTATGGGCCTTGAAGCCCATAGGAATCAATGGGAAATACCGAATCGTATTTACCGAATCGGTAAATACCGAATCCTGCAAGGGTGCAGGGGGTGTCACTTTGACACCCTCTAGCACCCCAAGAACAGGCTTGTGTGACATGTAGCACACATACATGCCCTAAGGGCATGTCTGTGTGTCACATGGCACAGGTGTCCATGCACAGATGTGCATGCACTCCTGAATTCGGTATTTTACCACACAATAGGATTGTGTGGTAAAATACCGACTCTTAAGCGCCTGTGGCACTCTTAGGAGTGGCAGCTACATATGGATTTACCGATTTGGTAAATATACCGATTCGGTATTTTACAGAATCAGTATATTTAGCGAATCGGTAAAATTACCGAATAGGCCCCCTACATTTCATAAGCCAAATACCGGTCGGAAACGGCCGAAATCGGCCGTTACCGACCGGTATTAGGGCTCCTACATCTGGCCCAAAGTGCTTGTGCTTACTTCATAAAACTCCATAAAAAATGCAAAAACTGTTTTTGTAATTCTGAAGTTTGCTGGAAACAGAGATTCGTATAGGATAAAAATAATATAAATAAAACTGTATGTCTGTGCAAATTTAGTGCTCATTTCAATAGGAAGTGGGTTGTTTGTACATGGCAATGCACGAGCAGATGATGCTTCAGTTACTTAAAAAATTACCCACCTCGTCCATTAAAGGTAGGTTGGTTGTGAAAGCTTACTGTTGAAAATTGTGCTGTGATTCTAAAAAGTTGGGGAAGCATTTGTGATGTGATGTCTCAATTTTTGATGATGTGCAGTACCTATTTGTTTGCAATATACAAATTATAATGCACATATATTTATCTGCTGAAGAACAAATAGTTGACGATCTAATACACGTTACAATGATATATTTGGTGATTTCATTACTTTGTCAGAATAAAAGATATAAGCATATTTTTTGTAATGACGGATCTGAGAAACTGTTTCTTATTTTAAATGGGTGCTTTTCCAATTAGACATGTACCAGTTGCAGTGATGCTGCACCTACTGGTTCCAACTACACCTCTTCTATATAATAATCCCATTGTTTTCAAACATTGTTAACAGTAGCAGCTACACAATGCATTTTATGGGAATATTTTTATAGATTTAAAAAAAAAACACGAAAACAGAATTATTTCAATTGAAACATTTTTTTAGGAGGATATATAGCTTTTACTCTCTTTTTTATTCAATTAAATAGTCTAATTATGTCACTTGAAGAAACTAAACTGAGTGCAAAAAATGGAGGTACTTCTTTCGTCGAGAACTCTGTTTCCGTGTTCTCAATAACATTCGCACAGGAGCGTACAAATAAGGTAGCATCTTCCAATAGTTTAATAGAAGATGGCATGGAAGTGTGGGGGGCTCTGATGCACCATCATTTTAAAATTCTGTGGCCATCCTGGGCACACTATTTATTTATTTGAGATTTCCTATAAAACTCCCATAACTAATAAGGTGTATGTATGCTTTACAATTTACTGGTGTAGGAAATTGGGTTTCTTGGTTTAGGTGGGGGTGAAACACTAATCAAGCAGCAACCACAAATCTTGTCGGGGGGGGGGGAACACAGGCAAACCCCAAATTAACCTATGCTTAACCTTTTGGTGGCCTGGCTCAAAAGCAGTAACACATTTATGCAGCACACAAACAGTAAAAAAAAGTGCAACACAACAATTGAAAAGTCCCTCACCAACATAGAAAAATAGAGTAGAATGTTACACATTATTTGACACCAAAATGAAATATCCACTCAGTAGAACAACAGATATGCAGTTTTAAAAGTTGGTGGTGAAAATAGTGGTTAAATGAACAGGCTTTAAATGTGGTTATCTGGTCGAGTGGGACGGGTGAAGAGGGGCAAGACGATAAGGACATTTTTTGTCCCTGAGGCTCTCATCAGGAGGCCAGTCAATGGCCCTTGGAGTCACTCTGGAGGTTCTGGGTTCAAGATGTATGTCCTGTCCTTCTCACTCAAACAGCAAGGCAGCAAGCAGAAGGGCTGCGGAATAGCAGGGCGGCAGGGGAGTCCTTCTTTTGAGGCTTGTATACATCCAGAACTGTAACGAAGAGTTGGATTTGAAGGTCCACTATTTATACCTGGCACCCACTTTGAAGTCAGATATGCTTCTAGAGTCCTTCCCTGTTTAAATGGGGTTTCTGGTGGACTAGAGCATGTATATAAGCCAGGCAGGACCACCACTCTAGTCTGAGCAAGAAAGTTACACACAAAAGACAACTAGTGCTCATCCTCTGGTAGAATGGCCCAGATCAGGCAGGCTTATCACGAGAGGCAATGTGTAATGGAAAGGGGCGACCACTCGGTCCCCCCGAACGTATGGTGGAGTACCCCGATCCCCCCGGGAAACCATTTTGGGCGGGAGGCGCGTCTCGGCTGGTATGCCCAAAGCGGCGTAGCCGGGGCGCGCTTTTTCCCGCCCAAGAGTGGGTTGTCCTAGACACTGAAGCCGTCAGCCACGGCCCTGGAGGCGGGAGGAGGCGGGTTTACGCCCGCCCAAAGAAGAATAAAAGGAGCGATAGTCCAAGGAAGCATCCTCTTGTTCCTGTGCTCTGAAGCTGCACCTCCTCGCTGCACGTGAGCTCGAGACGGAACAAAGAGCCAATTTTGAAATTTGTAATTTCTCTTTTTTCTCTTCTAGCACTGCAAATCGAGTCCAGGACCTTTCACCTACGTGGGGAAAATGCCGGGCAAGAGAGTCGCAAAGAAGGTCAGCACCGACCAAATGCTCCGGATGTGGGTGAAAGACATGGCAGAGATGAAGAGGAAAATGGCGGCCAGGGACGGTGCGGGAATGCCAAAAAGATCCAGCCCGGTGGAGGTCCCGGCCGGAAGAAGGAAGAGGGCCAGGAATGGGGCAAATGAGGACGAGGTCCCAGTTCCGGAGGCTCCCCCGGCGAGCCCTCCTAGACCAGCGGAGACTCCCGCGCCGGTGCCCGCCGAGGGCCAGCAGATCCCCGTGGTGGTTACCCCAGTGAACGAGGGGGACATGCCCCCGGAGTTGGCCGCCCAGCTGGCGGCATGGTTGGGTAATAGCAGCGGGGGTTCCGTTGCTCTGGGGGACACGGTTGAGGAGGCTAAGCAATTAATGAGGCAGTTGCGGCAGTCACGGGAGGCCGCAAAACCACCTTGTCCTTTTGTTTCCCCGCAGGCTCCAGTAGGTCAACCCGCAGCGGGCACGAGTTCGGCAGCAACTGCGGTTACAGCTTCTAGCTCAGGTAAGCAGCTAATGCCGATTGCGGGGAAGGGGTCTGTACCCTCGAGAAGGGAGAAATTGGCTCAGCATATCCCGATGGAAATCAAAGAACGGATATGGGCTGAGAAATATGTAAACATGTTTTCCTTGCTAACTGATCATTACGAGATTGAGCATGTGAAAGTTCAGAAAGAGCTTATGCATCCGAGTGTTTGGCGCGCCAAAATGGCCGCTTTTAGAGTCGATGAGACGATAGGTAATTGGGGCAGAGCATTTGGCATATTCACTTCATTTATGGGGGAACGGAGACCTGAACTGTTGGCCGAGTTACCCGTGTACCAGACACGTATTATGGAGTTTTCTCAGACATATGCGGGCAATGAGTGGTTTTGCTATGATAATATTTTTCGCAAGGCCAAGGAGTTCGACACATGCCTGACGTGGGATTGTTACGACTCCATTTCTTGGCAAAAAATGGAGAACTCAGGCATGTTAAAGGCGCCATTGTTGGGGGGGAACAGGGGTGAGTTTTCCCGCCATTCATCTGGGGTGCCCTTTCGGGCGGGGGCAAGTAATGAGCATCACTCAAGGTCGAATGGCAATACAGGTAAGAAAGGGGTATGCTGGAATTTTAACAGGGGAAAGTGTACGAGGCCCCAGGGGTCATGCAAGTTTAGGCACGACTGTGGGGGGTGTGGACAGTCCTCGCATCCCGAGACCATGTGCAGAGCCAAAACGGGTGATAACGGAAGTAGGGGAAGCGCCAAACAGGTCTGACTCAGTCCGAGGGGCGCCTTTACCTACACCAGTTGATACCATGGCAATGATTCCTTGGCTCAGTGAATACCCGGATCATGTCTCCGCTGGGGTGTTGCGAGACGGTTTTTCCTATGGTTTCCGCATCCCGGTGGGAAATTTTCAGGGTAAAGCGCATTGTAGGAACCAACTATCGGTCCTGCAGAATACGGCGGTGGGGCAAGCGAAGATTGGGAAAGAGGTGACCCGGGGTCGGGTTGCGGGACCATTCGACATGCCACCAGTTCTTAATTTTGTTTGTTCACCCTTGGGAGTGGTCCCCAAGAAGGACCCGGGTGAGTTTAGACTGATACATAATTTGTCAGCTCCGAGAGGTCTGTCAGTTAATGATGCCATAGACCCGGAGGTTTGTTTGGTGCGGTACGCATCCTTCGATGATGCCGTCGCCATGTTGAATCGCCTGGGGCCCGGAGCGCTGATGGCCAAGTCAGACATCGAGTCAGCGTTCCGGTTGCTCCCGGTACACCCAGACGATCAGCGTCTCCTGGGCTTTATGTTTCAGGGGCGCTATTACATGGATAAATGTATGCCAATCGGCTGTTCCATATCTTGTGCTTATTTTGAGAAATTCAGTTGTTTCCTGCAATGGGCATTCACAAGAAGGACGGGGTTTCAGCATGTTATGCATTATCTTGACGATTTTCTGTTCCTGGGGGCTGCCGGGGATACAGAATGTGCACAGGCTTTAAAAGAATTTTGTGGTCTGATGAGTCAGTTTGGTGTGCCATTGGCGCCAGGTAAGACTGTGGGGCCATCAACTTCGCTCGAGTTTCTTGGTATAGAGCTCGATTCCGAAGAAGGTTGCTTCCGGTTGCCCGAAGAAAAGGTGCGGAAATTGAGGGCCTCGCTTGAGGCATGCATTAGGGAGACTAAGGTGAACTTGCATCAATTGCAACAGACTGTGGGTCAGTTGAATTTTGCCCTTAGAATAATGCCAATGGCCCGCCCTTTTTCCCGCTCGATTGCACAAGCCATGGTCGGTCTTAAAGAGGGGCACCACCGCACGAGGCTCTCGGCAGAGATTCGCCAGGACATGCGCATTTGGTTGGCATTCCTAGCGGATTTCAATGGTCGGGTTGTCTGGACCAAGCCGGCGGTGTCCTCCGAGGAGTTGGGGCTGTGGACAGATTCGGCAGGGAGTATAGGCTTTGGCGCCATATTTGGCAATCACTGGTCGGCTCAAACGTGGCCGTCATGGTGGCACGAGTGTGGGCTTACAAGTAACATTGCTTTTCTCGAACTGTTCCCTATTCTGGTGGCTTTGAAAACATGGCCTGATGGGTTTAGGGATCACTCTGTGGTGTTCTGGTCTGATAACATGACCGTGGTTGAGTGTATCAATAGTCAGGCAGCACGATGCAAATGGATTCTGAGGTTGCTCAAAGAAATTGTTTTACTAAGTATGCAATTGAACGTGCTCTTTAGAGCGAGGCATGTGCCAGGGGTGCTGAATCAGGCTGCTGATGCGCTTTCTCGTTTCCGTATGCAGGCCTTCTGGGGTTTTCTGCCCACAGCGGACCCGGTGGCGGCACCATTTCCCGAAGCTCTCTGGTCTCTCGGTGCCCCGAACTACAAAACCTCGTGGGAGAGAGTTTAGCACCCAGGACAAGGAAGGCATATGAAGGGGCGTTCCGTTCCTATTGGTCCTTTTTGGGTTCTGCTAGGAGGGAGCTTTGGGGCCAGGAAGAATTTGTCATAAAGTTTTTACTGTCATTACGCAGGGCAGGCAAATCGGTGGCCACGGCACAGAGGCATCGGGCCGCCATTTCCTTCATGGCGCGGGCCCATGGTATCCAGGACCCTACAGCGTCTTTCATAGTACAGAAAGCGCTGCGTGGGTGGCAACGCCTTGAGGGTCGCAGAGTAGATGAAAGGCACCCGATAGGTCTGGATAGGTTGGCCCTGTTGCTGTCCGTACTCCCTGCGACATGTTCATCCCAGTCGGAAACAGTGTTATTCCGGGCCGCTTTTGCATTAGCATTCCATGGGGCTATGCGGGTAAGCGAACTGGTGGCGAAAAACAAGCAGGATACGGGGGGTGGACTGTGCCGAGAGCACATTCAAGTAAAGGGGGAGACGATGATTGTCTCGTTTGTCAGGTCCAAGACCGATCAGGGGGCGATCGGGGACAGTGTAGTAATCCAGCGGATTCCCGGATCTCCCATGTGCCCGGTTGCATGCGTTGAGGAGTATTTGGCGCAGAGGGCGGCATCATGGGGGGGGACCTTGCTGAGGCATGCAGATGCCACCCCACTGATGAGGTTTCAGTTCCAGCGGGTGCTTGCAATGGCAATTTCGGCCGCGGGCCTGAACCCGGGCGAGTTTGGGACCCATTCCTTCCGGATAGAGGCTGCTACAGAGGCTACAGCCAGGGGTCTGAGTGTGGAAAAAGTGAAACAGTTGGGGCGTTGGTCCTCGAATTGTTACAAAAGGTATGTGCGGTTGCACATGTTGTGAAGCTGATATCATGTACTCACGCTTCTTGTTTTTGTTTGGTTACAGTTTCGCAAACCTACGAGGCGGGGCGGACTGTGCAGTCGGCCCGACACCTGGGAAACAGCGGTCAGAGATCACCGGCTGAGGAAAGAGTGGTGTGGGTCGTGGGCCACTCATACGTGAGGCGTGCTGCGGACGTATTCAAAGCAGGTGACATGATTCACACAGCTGGGGAATACGGGTACAGGGTGACCTTCTACGGAAGGGGCGGGCTCTGTATTGACCAGTTTCAACCTTTTCTTGAGGGTTTGTTAGGGCGGACAAGGTCACCGCCATCTATAATCATAGTACATCTTGGGGGCAATGATTTGGTGACCACTGGTAGACGACTACTTCTCGAGGCGATACTATCCACAGTAAGTTGGTTGGCGAGAAGGGTTCCAGGGTGCACGATTGCATGGTCCCATATGATTCCACGAAAGGTGTGGCGGGGGGCTAATTCAGTGTCTGCTATAAATCATTCTGTGAAAAAGATTAATAACAAGCTTGGTAGACTGTTCCGTACCAGTACATTGCATTCGATTCCTCATGGTTGTATCAGGGGGGACAATATGTATCTAGAGGATGGGGTCCATTTGTCCCGGGTGGGGAATTCTTTACTCATAGGAGACCTCGTAGCCTGGTTAGGGAGTTTACAACATGACCTTTAGGTAGGAGTTTTGTGGGGGGTCCGGATAGCCGGTCAACTATCCGGCCTGTGGCGGTAAGGTCATGATCGGTGAGCAGTCATTGGAAGATCCCTAGGGGGGGCGTCACCCATTACGGATGGGAGCGCCCGGGGGGAGGTGGCCATTGGCCCCTCAATGGGGAGGCGGTCTTTTCTAAAGGACGGGACGCCTAAAGGAAAGGGAAGGCGGTCAAGGCCCCTCCCTGGATAGGAGGGGCTACGGGCCCCTCCTGGGAATTTCCCGGGGCCAGGACATCTGCGACGGCAGATGTGGTAAGTTGTGTGGGGTGGGGAGGGGGGTCTACGCTACCTTCTAGACACCTCACACGAGTCCTCGGACGACCACGTAGATGGCGTCGAGTTAACAGGGGCCCCCGTCAAGACAAGGGAAATTGGTATGGCACATGAGGTGCAGTCCTCTGTGCGGCCGCCCCTCACAAGTGAGGGGGGAGTTCTGGTTTAGGGATCTGACACCGGTTACGACCTTGCCATTGGCCCTTAACGTTAGGATGTACAATTTCAAATTGGAATGCATTTGTAAGGATGTTAGTATCGACTAGGAGAACCTTTGTATTAGAAATGTGTTAAGGTTAGCCAAAACATCGTAATGTGGATATGAAATTGTACATGATATGAAACTGTTATTTTAATGTTTTAATTTTGTTTCATATTTTAATAAATACGGCCGGGAGGGTAACTCCCTCCCGCCTTCCAAAAGTTCAGAACTGTTTCCGGTTTCCCAATTCTTGGGGATTGTGTTGAGAGGGGGTGGTGGGTATCTCAGTCATATGGAAAGGGGCGACCACTCGGTCCCCCCGAACGTATGGTGGAGTACCCCGATCCCCCCGGGAAACCATTTTGGGCGGGAGGCGCGTCTCGGCTGGTATGCCCAAAGCGGCGTAGCCGGGGCGCGCTTTTTCCCGCCCAAGAGTGGGTTGTCCTAGACACTGAAGCCGTCAGCCACGCCCCCGGAGGCGGGAGGAGGCGGGTTTACGCCCGCCCAAAGAAGAATAAAAGGAGCGATAGTCCAAGGAAGCATCCTCTTGTTCCTGTGCTCTGAAGCTGCACCTCCTCGCTGCACGTGAGCTCGAGACGGAACGAAGAGCCAATTTTGACCCACCCACCAGCCCCTGAAGACAGCAAGTTGTTTGGGAATAAAGTCATTTGACGTAGTAGTTGTTTTCTTACAGGTTGTTCTGAATAAAGTTTGTGATTCGGTTGCAATAAAGTGGATTATTCTTCGCAGTATGCTTTATTAAAGACTTGCATCAGAGTGATCAGTAATGTTTTTAGAGAATTTATACTTGATCTGCTTAAGGTTTAAATGTCCTTTCTTTCTTTAGTAATTAATCTTGTCGTTTTTATTGTTTGGTCGGGCGGTAAGGTCATGATCGGTGAGCAGTCATTGGAAGATCCCTAGGGGGGGGGCGTCACCCATTACGGATGGGAGCGCCCGGGGGGAGGTGGCCATTGGCCCCTCAACGGGGAGGCGGTCCCTTCTAAAGGACGGGACGCCTAAAGGAAAGGGAAGGCGGTCAAGGCCCCTCCCTGGATAGGAGGGGCTACGGGCCCCTCCTGGGAATTTCCCGGGGCCAGGACATCTGCGACGGCAGATGTGGTAAGTTGTGTGGGGTGGGGAGGGGGGTCTACGCTACCTTCTAGACACCTCACACGAGTCCTCGGACGACCACGTAGATGGCGTCGAGTTAACAGGGGCCCCCGTCAAGACAAGGGAAATTGGTATGGCACATGAGGTGCAGTCCTCTGTGCGGCCGCCCCTCACAAGTGAGGGGGGAGTTCTGGTTTAGGGATCTGACACCGGTTACGACCTTGCCGTTGGCCCTTAACATTAGGATGTACAATTTCAAATTGGAATGCATTTGTAAGGATGTTAGTATCGGCTAGGAGAACCTTTGTATTAGAAATGTGTTAAGGTTAGCCAAAACATCGTAATGTGGATATGAAATTGTACATGATATGAAACTGTTATTTTAATGTTTTAATTTTGTTTCATATTTTAATAAATACGGCCGGGAGGGTAACTCCCTCCCGCCTTCCAAAAGTTCAGAACTGTTTCCGGTTTCCCAATTCTTGGGGATTGTGTTGAGAGGGGGTGGCGGGTATCTCAGCCAAATGCATTTTCGTAACACACTCACACAGGATCACAATGAATATACCACAAAAGAAACTCCACACAGGATTATATCAAAATGTATAGTATATTGTACATAAAACCAGACAAAAATGACATGAATCATAAATATGGCATGAGCTAGGCAATATGTCCATTAACACAATGTACTTTTAAATATATCACTTGTTGACCTGTAATAAACAAGATTAGCATGACACATTTCCAAATATGCTGACTGTAGACCTATTGCATCAACTCAATCCCATAAGTTCATGGTACAGAAGTGCCGGCCCTTCTGTTTGTCACCTTATGATAATTTTGCAAGCTCTTAGTGAACCCAGTTTGTTTACATTCCAACCATGGTGCACAGGACACCTGCACGCCTACTAAACATACTACGGTATTCCTGAAAAAAAAGAGCCCCTTATGGTAACATGCAGGACAAGAACATCCCCTTCTACTTTGGGTTTTACAGTAAATCAGCAATGATCTCAGGTGATGATTCACAGCTGCTCTAAGGGTCATCATCACAGTTTTCCCCCTTCAATGGCGGAGCTGAACAGTACTATTTTCCCAAGGTTGGTCCACAGGAGGAGGGGCATGAAGCCTGGTGGCAAGGGAGACCTTGCTCCCAACTTGTAGAACCAGCTGCTTGCGGTCACGACGTGTAGATGTGGGAGCTCAATACAATTTGGCAGTATCTCAGCCAAGGGCCCCGACAGAAGAGAACTCTTCTGAATTTGTGCAGGGTTCGGTGGTTTTTGGCTTCCAACACTGGCTTTCGATGGTCTCGGTGGAGCACAAAGTTTCCCCTGGAGGACGGGCTAATGCGAGAAATAAAACAGTGATGACACTGACAAGCATCTTCTCGATTGCCCAGGCAAAGCCCTTTGGCTAGAGTGCAACTCGATGACCTCAGCTAGAGCACCTCTGACTCAAAATGCACTGCTATTTCAGCATGGGACCCTCACTCAGGTATCACCAGTTCCAAGAGGTGAGTGGTGGTACAGTGTAAAAAGTAAAGGTACATAGGGAGACCTGACCATATGAACGGCCTTATGAGTCACACAATGAATTTGAATGAAATTCTGTCATGAAAGGATAGCAATGGAGTTCCTCAGCTTCAGCGACATATAAAAGAAAATCCTCTTTAAAGAGATCAGTTGGGTCATGGTGTGAAAAACCATCTTGATGGGAGAGAGGGAGGATTCGCTGTTTACTTCGAGAGCTGCACTTCAGAAATCCAGGCAGACGGTGATTAGAGCTTGGGCTGCTGGTCTCAGTAGATGAGTGGTCAGAAGAGATTGTATTCTTTTCATTATACAGAGAAAGAAATTTGCAGAATGGCCATTTTTTTAAGTAAAGTACAAAAGTTGGAGTTCTGTCGATAGTGAAGCTTAATGATTTTAAAGATGGTGAGAGAGTTTGAAGAAACCTGTCAGAAGAGAGTTTATTCAGAAGGATTGTAATTGTGTGCAGTCATTTTATCTGCTGCTGACAAGGGCCTGGGAGACCGTCATTCTGATTCCAGTGGGGAGCCATCTGTATATCTTGCGGAGCATGCTGAGGTTGTTGAAGTAGGAGGAGGAGACAGCGTTGACTTGCTGGGTCATTGAGAGTGATAAGTCCAGGATGAACCCCAGGTTTCGTGCGGGGTTGGTGGGTGTGGGTGCGGCTCCCAGGGCGGCTGGCCACCAAGCGTCGTTCCAGGCAGAGAGGGTGGAGCTGAGGATGAGGACCTCTGTCTTGTCCGAGTTAAGTTTCAGGCGGCTGGTCTGCATCCAGCTGGTGACAGCCTACATTCATTCGTGGAGGTTGGTTTTGGTGGTTGCGGGGTTCTTGGTGAGTGAGAGGATCAGCTGAGTGTCGTCGGCGTAGGAGTCGATGTTGAGGTTATGTGAGCAGATGATGTTGGTGAGTGGTGCCATGTAGACATTGAAATGGGTAGGGATGATCCTTGGGGCATGCCGCAGATGATTTTGGTTGTTTCGGAGCAGAATGAGGGAGACGGACTCTCTGGGTTCTGTCGGTGAGGAAGGAGGGGGTCCAGTCCAGGGCTTTGTTGCATATTCCTGCATCATGTAGGCGCATGCGTGGGGTTTGGTGGCAATCGGTGTCAAAAGTGGCTGAGAGGTCCAGGACGATGAGGGCTGCGGTTTCACCGTTGTCTAGTAGGGTCCTGATGTCGTCTGCGGCAGTGATTAGGGCGGTTTCAGTGCTGTGATTGCTGCAGAATCCAGATTGGGACGGGTCCAGAATGTTGTTCTCTTCTAGGAATTGGGTCAGTTGCCTGTTGACAATATTTTTTATGAGTTTCTCCAGGAATGGGCTCAGAGAGATGGGCCGGAAATTCTTGAGGTCTTTTGGGTCCCCTGCAGGTTTCTTGAGTAGGGCGTTGATCTCAGCGTGCTTCCAGCTTTCCGGGAAGGTGGCGGTCTCAAAGGAGCTGTTAATGATATTCAGGAGTTGGGGTGTGATGATGCAGTTTGTTTTGTTGAAGACATGGTGAGGGCAGGTTCGGATGGTGAGCCGGAGTGGATGGTGTTCATGGTCTTGATGGTGTCATCGTCATTGATGTGGGTCCAGGAGAGCAGGCGGTTGGTGAGGCTGGGGTTGGTAAGTTTGCGGTGTCAGCAGCTGTAGGGAGGGTCTGGGTGTTGAAGCTGTGGTGGATGTCTGTGATCTTACGGTGGAAAAAGGCGGCTAGTGAGTCCCAAAGGTCTTGCGATGGCGGGATGTCTTTGGAGCTGGAGCTGGGGTTCGATAGTTCCTTCATGATGTTGAAGAGCTCTTTGCTGTTGTGTGTGCTGTTGTCAATGCATTCCTTGAAGGAAGTCCTTTTGGTGGCTCTGATCAGTTGGTGGTGCTTGCGGCTGGCGTTCTTTAGGGCTGCGTGGTTGTCCGGCATCTTTTTGTGGTACCACTTTTTCTCGATTCTTCGGCTGATGTGCTTGGATTCCTGGAGGTCCCTGGTAAACAAGCTGGCCTTTCTGTCAGTGTGTTTGTTTGAGGGTCTTTTGATCGGGGCAAGGTTGTTCACGCAGTCGTTGATCCATTTCCTGAGGTTGCTGGCGGCTGTGTCAGTGACGGTTGGTGGGTTTTGGGCGAGGGTGGTGATAAGCTGATCTTCAGTGACTTTGTTCCAGCTGCAGTAAGGGATCCGTTGTGGGTGGTGGTACGTGGTGGGTTTCTTGAAGGTGAAGTGGACGCTGCGGTGGTCGGTCCAGTGGAGTTTGGTGCTGAAGGTGACGTGGTTGCTGGCGGAGAGGATGGGATGGAGCGTGTGTCCGGCGGTGTGGATTGGGGTTGTAACGAGCCGTTTGAGTCCAAGGCTGGTGAGGTTATTGAGCAGTGCAACGGAGTTGCTGTCGTCAGTGTTCTCAAGGTGGAAATTCAGGTCTCCGAGGAGGATGTAGTCTGTGGAAGCAAGAGCGTGCGTGCTGACGATGTCGGAGATAGCGTTGGCGAACTGTGGCCGGGTACCATGGGGTCTGTAAACCGGTTTTCCTCTGACGGTGGTGTTGGCGTTGGTGTGGATCTGGAAGTACAGGTGCTCGGCAGTGGTGGAGGTGTTTGTTGTGCAGGTCGAGATTCTGAGGGTATTCCTGTAGACAATGGCGATTACTCCTACTGGTCTGTTGGTGTGGTCCCTTCTGGTGATCTTGTAGCCATCTGGGATGGCTATGGCAATGTCGGGTGCTGAGGCGGGGTTCATCCAGGTCTCTTTCAGAAAAGCGACATCCGGGTAGGCTGAGTCGAGTAGGTCCCAGAGTTCGATGGCATGCTTGTGGATAGAGCGGGTGTTGAGTAGTATGCATCTGATGTGGTTGTGTTCTGCTCTGACGGGTGGGGTAGGTCATGCCGGTGTTGTTCAGCGGTCGGTGAAGCTGCAGCTTCAGCAGGTGAAGGGTCCGTGGGTGAGCATCGGGCTGGCCTTGAAGCAGTTTCATGGTCGGCCGGTGATGAGTCCATGGAGGAAGGCGGCGTTGTAGCGTAGTTGGATGTTGCGGTTCTCGCGAGGACCAGATGGTGTCCAGGCATGGACGGGCGCTGACGGGCTAGCCTTAGGCGTGACTGCGCAGCGGCCACCATTAAGTAGGGGAGGGGGGGGACAGTAGGTAGGGAGGCGGGAAACGGGGGCTGAGATGGGGGTGGGGCCACAAGGAACAGTAGCAGTAGAAGGGGAGGAGGGGAGAAATACAACACGAAGGCCAAGTAGCAAGGCTCTTAAAACAATCGTAGAGAAAGAACACAAATACCAGTGGAGGCAGAGTTAAATTAAATTAAATTGGGACACTAGAGGCAAAAAACGACACGGGCACTGAAGGAAAAGTACAGATGGATGCGAGTTGCAGGCACGAACACCAGGCTGCAGGAGGGCTCAGGGCATTTCCCTAACACGCGGAGCTGCCAGGTAGAGTGCTGACCTGAACCAGATGTCTAGGCGTCACACATACAGCTTTGTGTCACAATATAGACATATATGGACATCATACTTGTAAGAAATTGGGTTATTACTGGAGCAAGGTGGAGACCCTCCTCAAATAAGAAACATAATCCTTGTCAGTGTGAACCACACAAGTCACTAAATTAACCTGTGCTTACCCCTTTCGTAGACAGGCTTAACTAAGAGGTAGTGTGTAAAGTATTTATGCAGCACACAAACATAATAAAGTAAAAACACAACACAAAAAAATCCAATGTCAATTTACAAAAATAGAGTACATTTTAAGAAATTAAATGATAGCAGAATGACAACAATCCAATCAGTTGAACCATAGAAATGTATGACTTCGTTTTCTAGTAAAAATAGTGCATAGAAGCAGAAAGCACCACTCACAGTTATCTGTTCGCTGTCGACCAAGAGAAAGAAGAAGAGTTCAAGCCAGCCGCGATGGAGCATGTGTCGGGTACAGGGACCAGGTTAGTTCCACTGAGGGGTTTTCTTCTGAAGTCCAGCACATAGAGAGCCATTTGTGTTGGAGGAGACCACGAGGTGGGGCTTTCCGCCTAAAGTGCAGGTTAAGCATCACAAATGGTTGTCAATGTAGGACAAAGATCCTGTTGATACTGGAGCTTCCCGGTGGTGTTTTTTTCAAGGACTGTTGCTGTTGGCACGAAGTGCATGTACAGCATTGCTAGAAGTTATGGATGATCACTGTCAGTGCAAAGAGCAGGTCTCACTGGAATTTTGCGTTGATGGTTATTGCGAACAGCTGGGTTTTTGGAGAAACTGGCCCTTTCACATTTGCAAGGATCCCAAGGTTCAGGATTTTCACCCTTTTACTTGTGGAGGAAATATTACTTATACCACCCAAGGGTCCAGGACTGGGGGGCACCTCTTGGGGACCAGGAGTCACTCCAGCAGGGCTCAGACAAGTCCATTTGCATCTGAGCATCTGAGCAGTTGCCGGGAGACGTGTTGTTTCCCTAAGGCCTACACAGGAGGCTTACCAGTTTGCCCTTGATGGCAGTCTGTGGTCCTGGGTTAGGAGCAGGTCCAGTCTTTCTTCCTCAGACAGCAAAGCAGCAGTCCTGCTCTTCACCTGAATCTTTCACACGTCAAGGAGTAATCTCAGGTGGCGCCTCAGAGTGCCCTCTTTTATCTCCAGCGCCTGTCTTTATGTGGGGACAACCACTAACCGCCGCCCAAACGTGTTATGTCCAGTACCTTGTCCTCCCTTGGTTTGGCTCCTAACTTTCTACTGTGAAAAAAGCCAGGGCCGGCCTAGTGTCAGGTTTCCTTGTGTGTGCTGCGGGCAAAGCCCTTTACAGCATGAGTGGGGACCATTCCCAGCTTTTCTTCCAAGATGGCCCATCCTGTCCCATCGTCTAGAAAGAATCAACAACCCATCGCAGTAGAGATTGCCATAGAAATATGATTCTGCTTACTGGTGAAAAAGTACAGTTGGTTGGGGCACAAAAGGCCAACTTTCTAAAAGTGGTGCACTAAGAGTTGTTGTTTAAAATACGACTTTACCATGTAAAAATGATTTTAAATTGCAATTCAACTGTAAACATGTAAAACCTAAAACCCACAAGTCCTACTTTTTAAATACCTATTAGATCTGGCTCTTTTTGCAGGGTTATCCCGACACTTTTTACCTTCTTCCTCTCATTTTCTGACCTGTATTTGTTGGCTCTAGGCCTCTGGGCACTTTACCACTGGAGATCAGTGCTAAAGTGCATATTCTCTCTGTCTAAATTGTATTGGTAATTGGTCATCCACGATCGGCATATTTGATTTACTGGTAAATCCCTAGTAAATTTCACTGTGTGTGCCCAGACCCTGCAAATGAAATGCTACTACTGGACGTACATCACTGATTATGCCATCCACATGAGTAGCCCTAAAAACATGTCTCTGGCCTGCCACTGTACTGTCGGCAAGTTCAGTTTTGAATTGCCACGTCGACCTGGAAAAGGCAACCACTTGCTAGGCTCGAATCTTCCTTTTTTCTTACATGTAAGGCGCCTTAAGATAGGCCCAAGGAAGCCATCCACATGGGCAGGCTGCAGGTATGTGAAAGGTAGGACATGTGCTGATGTGTTTTACATGCATTGTTAGTAAAATACTGTCAATTTTATTTTTCACTATAGTAAGGACTATCTCTCCAACAGGTTATCATTAGAGCTGCCTTGTAGCTAGGCGAGGGCAACGTTCGCGAAGTTCAGCTCAAAGTGCTGAAAAAAACTCAGCTGCGATCCACAAAGTTCTGCAAGCGGCGCAGTGTGATAAGTCGAGCAGTTCGCCTTGATTTTATGTGCTGGAAGCTTGTCCCACGCTGTAAAATCACAGCGAGCTGCACTATGCGTCCAACCAGATGGCGCAGCTTCTTTCTGCCTCTCGAGTAGATATTGTGTCCTGCTGTGACTGCCAGCATTGAAAAATCTCACTGGAAGGAAGGCTAGCAAAGGATCTTTCCAGTTTGCGCTCACCAACTTGAAGTTGGTGAGCACCGTGTGAGAAAAAACTCTTCTCCGAGTCACTTCGTGGACTTTTGAGGAAGAGCAGAACACTCCACGAACTCCGCCGGCAGACCGGAATTCTTCACCCACCCCTACTAGTAACATCTTACAAGTGTAACTTTTAATTGGGAAGAGAGAGAGATTTGGTGTTTGGATTCCGTGAAATCAGAATTTAAAAACACACCTTTCTTTGAAGGTAGTTTTTAAATTCTGTGTTTGAAAATGGCAATTTTAGAAAATGTGCCTTTTCATGCTTTAGCATCCTGTGCCTCTGCCTGCCTATGGAATCAATGTCTGGTTTAGACTGACCGCTGGGTTGTTTGTGCATTCACTCTAGACAGACACACAATTGGAGCTGAGGTGTTCACTGCATATCCTGATGGCCCATCACCAGGCTGCTGGGCCTTTCTGAGCTAGAGTGGTGGGAGGAGTTGTCACTGACACCTCAATAGGGCTCTGCCTTGTATCTCATAATGCTGTCTTCACCCCATGCAGTGTGTCTGGAGCCAAGGCAGGGCAAACCAGGATCTTGTGGACAACAAAGACTTCCCTTTGAAATATGCCTACTTCAAAGGCCAAGAGGGCATTGGACCTATAACCCCACATATTTAGAATACTTCTGGATCAAGAGGAGACTCTGTCAAGAAGTGGAGCTGGAGTGCTGTCAGTAGGAGCACTGCCCCTCTGATGTGTTGCTTTGCTAGGTTGGCCAGCATTAGCTGCTTCTATCTTGGAGAGGACAAAGACTGGACTTTGCTGTTTGAGAAGATCCTCCAAGGGCTTGTGTGTGCTTGCCTCCGGGATACAGCCTTCCAGGATTTGACCAGGGCTCTGGCTTTGAAGAAAGACAAGCAGGTGAACCTGCTCCGAATCCAGCCTGCTGAGGAAGGTTAAGTTCCATCGGAAGAAAAAGCTCCCAAAAAGTTTGGAAGTGTGAAGGTAACATTTTGACCGGGGCTCCTACTTAGTTTATCCGACCAGGTCTCCATCACAGTCAGCCTGAAACTCTGACTTTGTCCCCGTCAAGCATGACCAGATGTCCCGGAGTGGCGCCATATGTGTTTAGGCACTGAAAAGTGGTCAATCTTTCAAAATTCATATCTACAGTTCCCTACATTGGAGTTTTGTTGTTTTGGTGTCTATTTTTTCCTAAACGTATTTAATACTTTTATCAATTAGTGTGGGATTTTTATGGTGTGTTGTGTCTTACTTATTCAATGTATTGGTGTTTTTAAATGCTTTACACTCCTGTCTTTTAAGTTAGGCCTGACTGCTCCTTGTCAGCTACCAAGAACTGAGCAAGATGCTAATTTACTGAGACCTTTACTGAAGCCTATACCGTGTTAGTGGACTCATTATTAGTGGTAGGTGCATACTCACCCCTACAAATAACCCACTTTCCAACAGTAACAATCACATAGGTGGTGGCCTGAAAAAAATCAGGAGACTATCATTCCTGTGACTGCTTAATAAAAACAATTCTTAAAAGCAACCTGATTCCTCTATAAAAACGGGACAGCTCTTAAAAAGAAAAAGTTTTATTTTTGAAATGTTTGGGTAAGAGTTGCAGTAATCCTCTGGACCAATTCCTACATCTCCCTGAAACTAGTACCCCAATTCACAAAGAGCCCACAGGGGACCCCTTTGCTTTTGCTAATAAATTACCAGCCCATCTTGGAAACCGGTAACTTTTCAATGGTTTGCAAACAGAAGACTGGTCACAAATCATTGCTAAGGTACCAAATCACTAGATGAAACAAATGCACAACATAGGCCCCTTCCAAATAGGGGTTTGTAAACCATTTCTAAACCCATTTTATTAGCCGGTAAAACATTAATGACTCATAAAGTGGGGAAAGCACATAGCAAATACGTTTTACCTTTTTAAACACAAGAATTAAGCAAATCAAAGGGGTCTGCTAAAGGGTTTCGCATATCTGGTCTTAAGTTTGAAAGTAAAATTCCTATCTCTTTTTGTTTCATCAACCCTCTTTTATGGCTTGAACTGGTACTCCTATGCCATGAGAAGCACTATGATGAGCCCTCTTTGGTAGCACCTATGTGCTTAACCTCTTTAAATACTGAGGACAAATCGCTTTGAGTTGTGTGGCCGTGGACTTATAGTCAGTGTCTTCGTTCTCTATGATTTGCTGTTGGCTGAGGAAGTTGTTCTATGAAACCCGTGTGGATGTTTGTGTTCCTTTTTTGTAGCTGACACACTTGGCTGGCACCATTCTATTTCCAGCTGTGATTGCTGTAGTGGCATCTGGTGACATGTTGAGTAGCGTTGAAGTGATTACACATTGTGCATCAGGCAAATGGCCACATGGCATTGGTGGCAGCATCAGCCAGAGTTGTCTTTTCAGTTTAATGCTGCTTGCAGACAGGACGCCAGAGGTCAAATCATCTAACGTTGATTACATGGCTACAAGTCTCAGAATTCAGTGTGTATTTTACAATCCGCAGACATGACAGAGTCACTCAACTGCTATAATCATCAACATCTGATGGAGTTCGTGTGATTAAGCTCACGTGTCAACACAATTTGCGTTTGCAAATCCTGTTGCATCACGTTAATTGACTGATTTAGTTGTTTATTAGGAAATATGTTATACTTCTTCAAGGCTACATATCAGCAGCATGCTTACGTGTGTGCAGCACAGCACACCATATTTTGCTTTGATTGAAACATTACAGACAAAAGATTACTGAGCCGGAAGTAACTATAACATGAATGTAAACCTCTTCACGAGGACCAGTCGAATGTATGACGGGACAAAGCATTTGAATGCATTTTTATTTCTCTTTTTATATATTTGATATCAGTAGCTGACAAAGTTCTGCTAAATACATCCTTACATCCAGATTCGGCAAGTGTTCCACAGCTTACATAGTTCAACGCCTGATTTATGTTGTACATGTATGCCATGCCATTGTCACCTCGGAGATCTATTACTTGATAGAGGAACTTGGGGCATATTATCAAGGGGGTTTATCTCCGCATTTTGGCTTTAAAAGCCAAGAAAGCAGAGATAAAATTATCTCCCTATTACCTTGCTGCCGCTAACACCAGTTAGCGACAGCTAGTAGGAGATAGCGACCATCTTTGGCCCCACTTTGCATGTCAGTGATATTTATCACAAAGTGGGCGTGCCAAGATGTTAGCGACTGGAAACAGTCGCTAACATCGCTATCTCCTATTACCAACTTTTGGAGATATTCGCGCTAAGCGCGAATATCTCCAAAAGCTAACACCTGCCCTGAGCAGTTCTTAGCCATGTTATCCAATGGGAGGTGGATAACATGGCTGAGAGCATTAGCTCGGTAATGCATGAATATCACTGACTTTTCAGCGATATTCATGCATTGCGGCCGATTTTTATCACATTTGCGATAAACCTTGGTAATACCAAGGTTTATCTGCGATAAAAATCGCCGCAGCTCAGCGGTAAATTTTTGTCTCTAACCAAGCAATAGCGATATTTATCGCTATTGCTTGGTAATATACCCCTTAGCTTTTAGCCTCTTTCCTCTATATGGTCGTGAAACCCCTCTGTGACTTGCAATATCCTTATATTGTCTGGTAGAGGTTCCTTTATCTTTGTGTGTTAGGTAATAGTAGCAAATGTTATCTCCACCCATTTTATATGGCGTAAAACTGTGGGATGAAGTGATATGTAGACATGTTTCATTATCATTAGGGGGTGCTGATAACTGCACTATGAGAAGCCCATTCAGCGTTTCTAGGACATCTTTGTGAAGGTCCCCATATGGGTCTGGCAATTGTGGCCCTGGTGATTCCATATTTGATCAGAACGGTATTTGGTGCGTAATGAGTTATATCTGAAGGTCCACTTTGGAATAGGTAATAACCTGTGATTTGAATTTATTTCAAACTTCCTGGCAGTGGCGTAACAAAACTTCCCTGCAAAGTACATGGACCATTTACATGGACCCCCTACCCACCACCTACCACTTTGGTCCCTGGCCCAGAAAGTGTACTGTGCTGAGGGGGGCCCTAGATCTGCAGGGGCTAAGGCTAAGCCACTGTTTCCTGGCTGTTTGCAGATGCTTTGAGCAGAAGGAGACCGTATTGGCCCACAGTGTTCCGAGTAACTGAAACAGCTATTACCGCTCCCATCAGAGGCACGTTGCAATTTATTAAGAGGGTCCCGGAGTGTAACGCATACTTAAACATCATAATTTGGGCATGCACAATGTGAATCATTTTAGCCTTGTTTTGCAAAGACAGTTGTTGTGTGTCTACCATTATATATATATATATATATATACATATATATATATATATATATATATTTGTATAGTTTTCGACACACCGTTTCTCTCACACTTTTTCCAGCTAACAATAATGACTGTGAATTGGTTATTGACATGCATACTGGGTCTTTGAGAGTAACAGTTTTTGTGTATTTTTCACGTGACAAAGGTAGCATCAAACACAATTTACTCTATTTCACCTTCAGTAGTGAATTAGGGTTCTGATACATAAGCAGTGAGAGTAGCGTCTTAGTGGACATACTCACCTAATCCTTGAAAGGTAATACTGATTTTGACCCAAAATAAAAAATATCGTTACAACCCGCTGGGAACTTCAAGGTCAGACTGAGACAGATACTAGGCCTGGGCACCAAAATAAAAATGGCCTCCATTTGTTAAGCATCTAGCTAAAAAAATGTCCCGCATTTGCAAAGTGGGGCAGTTTTCCACTTGTAAAGACATTTATGGATGTACTGTGCAGGTTGAGACCCTGCATGCATTTTCACTTGCTGCAGACAATGTTTGTTTCAATATTAGGGAAAATGAGAGCAAAAATCTGCCCAGCAGCCTATAAAACCTATAAAACCAGCCCACCACAAACAGACAAAAAACGGCGCACCCACTGACATATCAGACTACCCCTTCTGCACTGCCTGATTGCTTATGAGTACAGCATTAAGTCAATTTTTACATGCAGGGCAGGTTTTAGGGCAATGCTACCAGTTCACCCGCACCTGGCACTGAGCTGTGGGCTGGGGGAATGCTTTCTTTAGAAATACCTATAGTTTTGAAAGCACTTGCTGCAGAGTTCTTTTGGAGTCCAGCAGTTTTCTGGCAAAAATAAAATGTTAAGATAACTCTGGGGATTAATGTTCTTGCTGGAGATAGGCCAGTGTTTTGCCTTGTTGCAGTTAGTATGCCTACTGGAAAGAACGTGTACCATGCTGATTACATATCGTGTTTTGTGTGGATTCCATAGTGGGTTACTGTTTTTGTCAGAGAGATCCTTTTGTTGCTTGCAATTCATAAATTACAATCCAAGTATAACAGAGTGACCGATGAACTGTCATCAAAGTGCTGTACGCAAACTGCCTTGCTTGGGTTACAACATTATGGGGCATATTATCAAGGGGGTTTATCTCCGCTTTTTTGGCTTTAAAAGCCAAGAAAGCGGAGATAAAATTATCTCTCTATTACCTAGCTGTCGCTAACACCAGTTAGCGACAGCTAGTAGGAGATAGCGAACATCTTTGGCCCCACTTTGCATGTCAGTGATACTTATCACTAATGACATGCAAAGTGGGCGTGCCAAGATGTTACCGACTGAAAACAGTCGCTAACATCGCTATCTCCTATTACCAACTTTTGGAGATATTCGCGCTAAGCGCGAATATCTCCAAAAGCTAACACCTGCCCTGAGCAGTTCTTAGCCATGTTATCCAATGGGAGGTGGATAACATGGCTAAGAGCATTAGCTCGGTAATGCATGAATATCGCTGACTTTTCAGCGATATTCATGCATTGCAGCAATTTTTATCGCATTTGCGATAAACCTTGGTAATACCAAGGTTTATTTGCGGTAAAAATCGCCGCAGCTCAGCGGTAAATTTTTGTCTCTAACCAAGTAATAGCGATAATTATCGCTATTGCTTGGTAATATGCCCCTCTGTTTGTAATGTGCTCCCCCATCCCCAGTCTTTCTTTATCTTAATGTTGCTAAAACGGGTTCGTTTGGGTAGAAATACATTCCTATCAATAAAGCCAAACTCAATCCCTGTGGTACATTTTGAATCCGGAGTTTGTGCTTCTTCACACAAAACATTTCTTATAGAATGACTTACACACGCATGATTTATTGTCTCTGTAAAATGTGTTTGTAATGTAGGGGCATATTTACTAGGACGGCGATAAATAAACGCAAAGCGCGCTTATCGCTTGTTTATTTATCGCCGACTATCGCACAAATTTATCGCCCTTGTAACGCGTTATAAACAACGTGTTACTCCAGGGCGATAATATTCCAGGGTAATGGGCCAACATCACTGCACCCAAAACGGAGATAGCCTTGGTGATACGACCCTGTGGTCGTATCACCATAATCCACCTCCCATGTTAGCTATGCCTTAGTCAGGAATTTAACAGACGTTAAATTATTGCGTTAAGGCATAGTTAACGGGATTTAAAATATCGCTACCCCTCGTTGATGATATCACGAAGCTGGGGTAGCGATATTTTCCCATGGTGTTTTGTTAGGCACGCCTCCTTTGCATCTCATTAGAGATGCAAAGCGAGGCGTGAACAAAACGGAGCTGAATCAAGGAAACACGCGCTAGCGTGTCCTTGCAAAGAATGCAATATAGTTATCGCCGCTTTTCGCCCGAAAACGGACGCTAAAACGGCGATAATTATATTTTCAGCCCTTGATGATATGCCCCATAAAGCGCTCTGACACCATTCACTCGGTTTATTTTATATAATACAAATAAAATGCATGTGAGAGAGGGGTCATGGAGAGAAATGGGCCACTGTTGGCAGAGATTTACGTCTGCTATTCCACCCTTGCACCAACACTTTTGCTACGTTATTTTACTTAATGTTACATTCCAGAAATACTAGCAAATGTGTAACTCCTGTTCCACTCCCAGCCAAAAGCCATTTTTTTTACGTCCTTACAGACTCTTCTCTTTTGTTTTACATCACAATTGCTTATTCAAATGTTTACAAAGTACTGGTTTATGCGTGTGTCACCAGCCACATTTATTTAACCCCTCTTTGAAAGGCACTTGGACTAAAGGCACTAAAATATGTTAAATGACCATAACAAGTCAAAATCAATCTTCGTTTAATCAAGAAAAAATCCATTACCCGATATGAACCCATTTTCTGCACGGCCATTACAGAACATTTAAGATTTCAACGCCATAAAATGAGATGCAATTTGCATTCCCAACGTACATCAAAATTACTGTACAACTTGATATAATCACCAACAGCACTTATGCTTCTTGAATGGGCCTCTCATAATTTATGCATGTCTAAAATACTTATGTAATAATTGA
Organism: Lissotriton vulgaris; assembly: GCF_964263255.1. NCBI lineage: Eukaryota > Metazoa > Chordata > Amphibia > Caudata > Salamandridae > Lissotriton > Lissotriton vulgaris. The sequence goes on along the minus strand of NC_141685.1, from coordinate 422,696,583 downwards.
TATGTCAGAAAAGAGCACAAGATTTTATGCAAGATGTACTCTGCACAAAAAAGGTTGGATTGTGAATAAAGCAATGTCGGTGAAGGCAAGAAAAGGTGAGATGCCACAGACTTCACCATAGCGACGTCCATTCACATGGCGAAAAAACAATAGAAAATCACAATAAAAGGAGGATAAGAGGCATTAACTTTTATTTAGGAGGAAGAATTGTGCTCTTGATATATACACATTTAAACTAATAAAGAATGGGATCCTCGGGGGGCGAACGCGAAGTGTTTCCCCCCCCGGGGATTTTCGCCCGGATGGTCCAGACCAATCAACGTGATTGGTCAAGGGCGGGGAGCAGAGCGCGAGACAGGCAGGGCGATAATTGAGAAGGCGCGAGCGCATTGTTGCGCAGTTTGACGGGAGTCAGAGAGGGTCTTTTGCGAGGAGGGATACCCGAAGCTTTTCCCGAGGAGCAGGGAAAAGGATGTCGCACGAGGGGCTTAGAGAGGCGCTTCGAGTGAATGCGGACACTGGCAGAAATGACCTCTTGGTGGCAGGAACTGTGGATGCAGCGCCCCGACCCCCCCCCAAACAGGCCGCCGAGAAGGAATGGGGCGAAAGGAGTACTGCGAGCAGTGGTCGCATGCAGGGTGCCGCCGGCGGAGAGCAGAGGGCCTCTGAGGGCGCGTGCAGCGAGAGGAAGGAAGGCGCCGACGGTGAGAGGCAACCAGCTGACTGCGTTTGGGAGCCGGAGTGCGCGTTTCGCTTTCCTCAGGTTATCTGAGGGGGCCTGGCTGGTCCACGAGGCTGCCGGGTGAGTTTCAGGGCTGTCTCTGGGAGGGGCGGGTTCCTGCGACAGTGGCCTGTACAGGAGTACAGGCAGCCAAACTGTTTTGCAGGCACAGATAGGCGGGTATTTATTATTTATTTTATTTATGCGATTTTGTGTGGCCCGAACTTTACCGAAGGTGTCAGAGCGCTTTACATAGGGACCAGTTAAAAAACATAAGGATTTAGGATTACATGCGTTACATAATGGATACAAACAGAAAAACATTGCAAATGTACAAGATGTAAAGTCACACAAGGAGATACAAATGGATATACTCCAAGAGCCACACAGGAATGACAGACAGCACAAAGGTCCACTGCATATACTAGTGACTAGAGCCTTCTCCATATACATAGGGGAGGGATACAAATGGATATACTCTAAGAGTCACATAGGAATGGTAGAGAGCACAACAGTCTACTGCATATACTAGTGATTAGAGTTATCTCTATATACATAGGGAAGGGATATGACTGATGGCCCAGGCCAGTGGCATTTTTCAGTCTTCCCCAGTTTACGAGCACGGTGCACCCTCCGTAGGCTGTTAAGCAGGTGGAGTTTAGAATGGAGGCTGGCACAGAGGTGCCGCAGGCGTTACCATTAGGGGATTATTCCAATGAGAGTGGACAAATGGATTGAGCACGCCCGGGTGCAGGACAAACATCGTGGCAACGGCAACAAGGGGGGCATGGATAGCAGAGAGGGGGTAGTGGGGAGTTGGGAAGGGAGTGCCCTGCACAGGCTTACTGATCCCAGGAAGAAGAAGAAGAAGAAGAAGGTTGGTATTGCAGGAGCAGATAGCGGAGCAGCGGACAATAACAGGGCGGCTGCTGCGCACAGTGGCTAAAATGTGGAATTTTCAGCGGATTCCTCTCAGGCGGACAGGTTTTTAGAGCGAAGGCCTGTTTTTAAATTTGGAGAGCATATGATGGGGGTGGGGGGGATGGCGAGTGTATAGGAGGAAGCCAACAAGTTATTTACCCTCAGAGTGCGTGGAACAGAGGCAATGAAGTTGAAGTGAATGTGGGGAAGGGGAAAGTGCGGAAGGTGCTTGGGGATCTGGGGAGGTGGTCACACCTAAGGAAGCGGGAAGGGGGTGGGGGAGTGGGTCAACGAAATCTGCTAATTATTTTCAGGTCGATATGCATGAAGCGGCACCCCCGGATCAGCAAGAGAATCACGAGCGGATATCTCAAGCGGATCTCCGGAGGAGAGCAGAGCAATTACAAAAGGTAAGCTGCAGTGGTGGGGGGCTTGGGGTGTGGGGAAGAATACGGTGGGGGGTGCACACCTGGGGGACCAGGAACGAGAGGTGGAGCGGCCACTCAACGAGGCTACAGGTTCGCATGGCATGAATTCATAAGTTAATGGCATATCTTTCCAGCACATGCACAATGATCCGATGTTTACCCCCTTTTCTTTTAGGCTTCATATTGGAGTTAGTTAATAAAGGGTTTTTACATACGTCGATAGCAGGGAACTTAGCGGGGTCCCCTTTTATGGGCAACTTTTTGGGGTTTTGACCCAGTCAACAGTGTCATAAAAATAAATAAATAAATAAATAAATAAATATACATATATATATATATATTAAATACCAATGATTCACCGCACACGCCTTGATATTAGATTGCAGTTTCTTTTATTTCAAAACGTGACAACACCTACGCGTTTCGAACCGTAGTTCGTGTTCACGGTAGCTATACTGTGTGGTCCCTCCATTATTTCAATGCACATTAGCCTTTGGCACGCCCTCATTGGTTTGAGGCATGCTGGGACATGTAGTATCAACAAAAATATATGTGCCTTGCATTATTTTGGGTTCTGGGTTTTGTGAAGTACTGGGGCGACATTAGGCGTTACTGCATTTAAAGCGTGTCCCCAGTTAACTAGGACTATGGCGCTTTGTATCACACGTGATAACACGTGTGTCTATAATCTACTCTCAGGTTACTCGAGAGTTGATTAAAATGCGTAACTAGATGGATTCAATTCCATGATTACAATTAAGGGCTGAGTGCTTAATTGTAATCATGGAATTGAATCCATCTAGTTACGCATTTTAATCAACTCTCGAGTAACCTGAGAGTAGATTATAGACACACGTGTTATCACGTGTGATACAAAGCGCCATAGTCCTAGTTAACTGGGGACACGCTTTAAATGCAGTAACGCCTAATGTCGCCCCAGTACTGCACAAAACCCAGAACCCAAAATAATGCAAGGCACATATATTTTTGTTGATACTACATGTCCCAGCATGCCTCAAACCAATGAGGGCGTGCCAAAGGCTAATGTGCATTGAAATAATGGAGGGACCACACAGTATAGCTACCGTGAACACGAACTACGGTTCGAAACGCGTAGGTGTTGTCACGTTTTGAAATAAAAGAAACTGCAATCTAATATCAAGGCGTGTGCGGTGAATCATTGGTATTTAATCAACACGGGACACTGCCCTGGTCCCTTCACCGGCACCGACTGAAGAGTGCTCCCGCTGCGACAGGACAAGTTGTATGCTATATATATATATATATATATATATATATATGCTTAAAGGTTTGCAGAGAGGAGGTTCCAAACAGAATAATGTAAGAGCTCCCATATCGTCTGAGTTGTTGCAGCACGTGCTGCTTCAATTACCGGGCTTTTGTTATGACTCCCACATAGTCAGATTGTTCAGATTATGCAGGATATGGTTAATTTTTGGAGCATTCCGGGTTTCTGAATTGTTAGGTTTAAGGGGGAGGGGGGGCCTGTTTTAGAGAGCTCTGACGTTTTTCTGGGAAGGGCAGGTTTTTAAAATCTGGTACAAGAAGTGAAAAACAGATTAGCTAGGGCGGGTTACGCGGATACATTTGCATACTAGCCACACAGAAGGGTGCTGTCATGTGGGTGAGTGGAGGGTTTTTAAGCCTGCACAAGTTTTTTGTGGATGGACTGATTTTTGTGCACAAGTCAAGGGACAAGATTTCTAGCCATCAGCTGCTGTAAGTACTACGAAGAGCTCTGTTACTCCTAGGTAGGGACCCATCCGAATTTGCTACTCACTCATTCAGGATTTGTGCAGCTTCGAAAGCGGCGAGATTGATTTTGGGTTGGGGAGCATTTTAAAAGATAGGCAGATGGCGTTCAGCGTGCTGTACGAGATATGTCCGGAAATTTAAAAAAAAAAAAAAAAAAAAAAAAAAAAAGTGGTTTAATTAAAGGTTCATGTGTTAACACTCATTTTCTTTCATTTAGGTGACGTAAGGGGCTTGAGTACGAGTAAACAAAGAATATGGATTATAGGCCTTTCATTTATCAAGTAGGCCGCGATTTTTGCTGCACACCAGATTTGCGAGCGAAATCTGGGCACGAACTTTACTGGTGCGGTAAAGTTGGAATGAGGTTGGAACATTTATTCCCTTTGCTTGGAAAAAATCAGATATGACGGAGGCGACCTACATCTGTTTGCTCCTACATTTGGGAGAAAATGACTTAATAGCATTTGTCTGGTTTAGCATTAATAAAGAAGATGCAGCTGGATCTAGCGGTGCTAAACAACAACTGGCCGGGGTACTAGAATTGTATAGTCTGAATTTGCGTTCAGAACACACTGTAGGAATGTGAGAAACCAAGCGGCAATGGAGAAAGCCAGGAAAACACTGAATAGGGACATGAAATATTTTTGGGTGGCCATGGGTATTCTGACCATTTTGCATGACAACATCACGGGTAGCGAAGGCCATTTACTTAGGGATGATGGCGTGCATCTGACTCAATTGGGAATGGCTTATTATATTCTTGAAATATGAGACATGTTATCTAAGGAGTTGAAGGTGGATTTATGGGTCTCTGCGAGAGGGGTGGGCAGAATTAAAAAAAAAAAAAAAAAAAAAAAAAAAAACAGGTAAGTGCAAGTTGGGGTGGGGTCAGGAAAAATCCTTGGTTTTTCCTGAGTGGCGGAATAGGGGGGGTCAATGTCTAGAGCGGACTTGACCGTCCTTCATGAGAGAGGGTGGGGGGAGGATCAGGATGGGGGAAAAAGGAAGGAAAAAACAAGGAAATGGAAATATGTTCAAATATGGGGTGAATTCAGAAAATGACGCTTATGTTTTGGTTTTGGAAAATAACAGTTACAAGGAATAAAGATTAAAAGAAATGTATGGTTTTGGCTTAAAGTGCAAAATTGGATGGTTTCGATATTATATATATAAAATATAGAGTTAATAAGTTGATATTAGAAAATTGCCTGATCTTATGAATAAAGTGGCCTTTTATGCTACAGGTGATGTTGTCTGTTTCAGTTGGGGTCTGGGCTGTTCTGGGCGATGGGATCCTCGGGGGGCGAACGCGAAGTGTTTCCCCCCCCGGGGATTTTCGCCCGGATGGTCCAGACCAATCAACGTGATTGGTCAAGGGCGGGGAGCAGAGCGCGAGACAGGCAGGGCGATAATTGAGAAGGCGCGAGCGCATTGTTGCGCAGTTTGACGGGAGTCAGAGAGGGTCTTTTGCGAGGCCCACCCACCCAACCCCTTTTAAAAAACAATAAACAGACCAGGAGTCTATAAAAGTCTATCTGCCACTAATAGGACAGGCAATTTACTCTGTTATAGTGCATAGGCGGAATAGGGGGGGTCAATGTCTAGAGCGGACTTGACCGTCCTTCATGAGAGAGGGTGGGGGGAGGATCAGGATGGGGGAAAAAGGAAGGAAAAAACAAGGAAATGGAAATATGTTCAAATATGGGGTGAATTCAGAAAATGACGCTTATGTTTTGGTTTTGGAAAATAACAGTTACAAGGAATAAAGATTAAAAGAAATGTATGGTTTTGGCTTAAAGTGCAAAATTGGATGGTTTCGATATTATATATATAAAATATAGAGTTAATAAGTTGATATTAGAAAATTGCCTGATCTTATGAATAAAGTGGCCTTTTATGCTACAGGTGATGTTGTCTGTTTCAGTTGGGGTCTGGGCTGTTCTGGGCGAACTTCCTTTTACTTTCCCTTTAAAGGGTCCATCCAAGCTGAAACATCAAAGAAAGGAACATCCTAGAATGCCCATTTCTTATGACTGTTAGCAATGCAGCACGAGGGAAAGATAATTGTTTATTTCTCTGCACTGGATGAGCTCTTTAAGCCATGTCATGGGCTGGTCACAGCACATCATTTATGAGCCAGGTGAAAATATATAAATAAAAGCCAACCACATTTTCTTTATTCCTATGATAACCCGAGCACACATCCTGGTTCCTTTTACAAGCAAAAGAGCATCTAAGACCTTGATTATAAGTGGCAGAATTTCACCCAGAGTGATAACTCCTGGTGGGATTCTGCCTCCTCAGATGGAATTGTTCCTCTCCAGGAAAGACACCTTCCTCTGGTTTGCAGCCTTTTTGGCCCCCAGAACTAGGACAAACACCCAACCCATCAAACTCAGCAAGGAGCTAAGGATCTTGATTGACAATCATATCTCAATGTTAAAGCAAGTTAACAAAGTTGCCATTATCTGCTTCCATACCCTTAAACTCCTCAAGAAAGCCTTTGGATGGCTCAAACTAAGCACCTGGAGATCTGTCACGCAAGCATTGATCACCAGCCGACTGTATTGTGGAAACACCCTCTACTTCAGAATTACCTCACAACTCACAAAAGACTCCAGGTCCTCCGTAACACAGCAGCCAGACTCATTCTCAATCTCCCATTCCACACATATGCGCAGATATCCAAACATCTCAATGACTGACTCCCCATACACAAATATCCCCTCTTCAAAATTCCCATTCCTGCAGAGCATTACACACGCATGGCCTCGCATAGCTCAACACTCGCATCCCATTCCATACCTAAACAGCGTCCTGTGTGCTCAGCCAACCTTCTGCTCACCCATGTCCCCTGCATTCAGACATCCACAGCAGGAGGTCTCGCCTTTTCTTGCCCGGGTCCCAAAACATGGAATGATCTGTTGTTACACATCAGACCCACCACCTGTATTCTAACATCACATCACACCATGTCACTACTCTAGCTCAGACTTATCGAGTCCACAAAGACTGCGCCTGATAATGGACCACGTTGCATGCTGCAGTGGCAGTGAATGCAGGCAGAAGCACAGACTGGCCTTGCCCAACCCCTGTAGCAACGTGAAAGGAAGAAAACAATGCTCCCCTAGTTAGCCTGAAGCCTTTCCTGACCCTCCATCCTCCAATTCCTCACTGGCCATCACACTGACACTTTCTATCTGTGAGAGTAGATAAAAAGTTTCAGAGGTGTTTTCCTCTTAAAACCCCAATATTTCTGGGTCTGTGTCGATATTTCCCACTAGTCCTCCTGTATGCCTGAACCAAAAACAGGCAACTTTGGAAATCAGGCCATAAGTGCATGTGGTACGGTCCCTTTGTCTGGCAAACTATGCCAAGGAAAGGGGACTAGGTTACTCTTCACCTAATTGATATGTGGAGAGGGAATAGGAAGAAGAAAAGTGTGATGGTGGACTATTGGGGGGGCGTCCTACTCATATGGTTAATTTAACAAAAAAATCAATCAATTAGTAGGCTTCCATAAAAACACTAACACATCATTGCTTTAGTGAATTTCAGATGATGCCTTAAGAAGTTTGAAAAATATACGGCTAGAAAAGGACAAATAATTTTTAAATAAAGCTGTAGCTTAGTGATTAACATCTTCTACAGAATACCCACAGTAGCATGTATACAGATGATGCAAAAATTCTCTCCATAGGTCTCTATAATGGTTTATGTGCTGAATGAAAACATCTGGAAATATTTAAGTATGAACTTTTTTGTACTCTGATTCCCCCCCAGTCATTCTAATTGTCCATTTTGATTAGACAGGTGAAATGAACAGCAATTCAGGGAGTTAAATCTAAATTAGTGTGCTCACCACATACGTGGATTTTGCAGTGTACAATGGTAGCTTTTTTTTATATATGGGGTTTGATCTAAAACCCATTGCAGATCAATCAATTAATCAAGTAAGTCGTGTAGAGCATGACTTGTCACCCAAAGGGTCTCCTGGCGCTGGGCTCTGTGAGCCTGGGATGAAGAGCCATGTCTTGAGCTTCTTCATGAAATCCTCAAGTGATGGGGAGGTGTGTAGGTAGAGGGGGAGGTTCTTCTAGACGTGGCGATGAAGTAGGAGAAGGAATGACCTCCATGGCAGATCTGAAAGATGTGGAGAATGTTGGCCTGGGTAAGGGAAGAATAGCGAAGCTCCCTGGGCGGTCGGTGGAATGTTAGGCAGTGGTTGTTGTAGGCAGGTCCTGTTTTGTGGAGGGACTTGTATTCATGTGCAAGGAGTTTCAAGAGGCATCTTTCCTGGACTGGGAGCCAGTGGAGAGCTCTGAGGTAAGGGGAGATACTGGTTCTTTTGGAGAGGTTGAGGGTCAGCCTTGCTGCTGTACAGAAAAGGGGGTGGTGATGAACAGAGTGTCTGAATTAAGCAGACCACTCTTACCCAGTCCAAAGATCAGGGCTTGATCCATCACCGTTATTTATCTCACTGCCCCATCCCAGCTCAGAACCTGGCTATATGCAAATTAGTCTGTCCCTGGCCCAGTGCATCATGGGAACAGGGCAGACCAAACTACCAAGCCAATTCTTCACCAGAAAGGAGACAAGCTACCGGGGACCGGTTTCTGGCATTTCAGCCTCTTCGGCCCGGCTTGCTTGAATCCTGATGGAGCAGTGAGAAAGGGACTCATGTCTGAGTATACCCTGCCACACCTATAGTGGCCAAAAACGATACAGAAAAGGGGGTGGTGATGAACAGAGTGTCTGAATTAAGCAGACCACTCTTACCCAGTCCAAAGATCAGGGCTTGATCCATCACCGTTATTTATCTCACTGCCCCATCCCAGCTCAGAACCTGGCTATATGCAAATTAGTCTGTCCCTGGCCCAGTGCATCATGGGAACAGGGCAGACCAAACTACCAAGCCAATTCTTCACCAGAAAGGAGACAAGCTACCGGGGACCGGTTTCTGGCATTTCAGCCTCTTCGGCCCGGCTTGCTTGAATCCTGATGGAGCGGTGAGAAAGGGACTCATGTCTGAATATACCCTGCCACACCTATAGTGGCCAAAAACGATACAGAAAAGGGGGTGGTGATGAACAGAGTGTCTGAATTAAGCAGACCACTCTTACCCAGTCCAAAGATCAGGGCTTGATCCATCACCGTTATTTATCGCACTGCCCCATCCCAGCTCAGAACCTGGCTATATGCAAATTAGTCTGTCCCTGGCCCAGTGCATCATGGGAACAGGGCAGACCAAACTACCAAGCCAATTCTTCACCAGAAAGGAGACAAGCTACCGGGGACCGGTTTCTGACATTTCAGCCTCTTCGGCCCGGCTTGCTTGAATCCTGATGGAGCAGTGAGAAAGGGACTCATGTCTGAGTATACCCTGCCACACCTATAGTGGCCAAAAACGATACAGAAAAGGGGGTGGTGATGAACAGAGTGTCTGAATTAAGCAGACCACTCTTACCCAGTCCAAAGATCAGGGCTTGATCCATCGCCGTTATTTATCTCACTGCCCCATCCCAGCTCAGAACCTGGCTATATGCAAATTAGTCTGTCCCTGGCCCAGTGCATCATGGGAACAGGGCAGACCAAACTACCAAGCCAATTCTTCACCAGAAAGGAGACAAGCTACCGGGGACCGGTTTCTGGCATTTCAGCCTCTTCAGCCCGGCTTGCTTGAATCCTGATGGAGCAGTGAGAAAGGGACTCATGTCTGAGTATACCCTGCCACACCTATAGTGGCCAAAAACGATACAGAAAAGGGGGTGGTGATGAACAGAGTGTCTGAATTAAGCAGACCACTCTTACCCAGTCCAAAGATCAGGGCTTGATCCATCACCGTTATTTATCTCACTGCCCCATCCCAGCTCAGAACCTGGCTATATGCAAATTAGTCTGTCCCTGGCCCAGTGCATCATGGGAACAGGGCAGACCAAACTACCAAGCCAATTCTTCACCAGAAAGGAGACAAGCTACCGGGGACCGGTTTCTGGCATTTCAGCCTCTTCAGCCCGGCTTGCTTGAATCCTGATGGAGCAGTGAGAAAGGGACTCATGTCTGAGTATACCCTGCCACACCTATAGTGGCCAAAAACGATACAGAAAAGGGGGTGGTGATGAACAGAGTGTCTGAATTAAGCAGACCACTCTTACCCAGTCCAAAGATCAGGGCTTGATCCATCACCGTTATTTATCTCACTGCCCCATCCCAGCTCAGAACCTGGCTATATGCAAATTAGTCTGTCCCTGGCCCAGTGCATCATGGGAACAGGGCAGACCAAACTACCAAGCCAATTCTTCACCAGAAAGGAGACAAGCTACCTGGATGGTCTGGAGGTGGTTCAGGAGCTGTTTTGTTGTTCCGGTGTAGAGTATGTTGCCATTATCAAGTCGGCCGGAGACATGGGCTTGGGTGACCATTTTCCTGGTGGAGAGATGGGCATCCAATGGAAGATTTTGTGGATCATGTGGATACTGTGGAAACAGACAGAGTAGATCGTGTTGATCTGTTGCATGGTTAGTTGGCTTTCCAGGATGATTTTGAGATTGTGTGTGTACAAGTGCGGGTAGGTGAGGGGCTGAGTTCGATGGGCCACCAGGTGTCGCCACAGGAAGAAGACTTGTTTCTGAAGATGAGTACTTCTTTTTAGTCCTAATTGAACTTTAGGCAGTTGGACATCATCCATGTGGTGATGTCGGACATGGTGTTCCAGAAGTTAGCTCTAATGTTATGTTATGTTATACCGGGGTTTTATATAGCGTACGGCTACTCGAAAGAGTGTCCCGACGCTTTGAATTGCACACTAAACTCATAACATAACAGGAAAAGCAAATAAAGAGGCGGAGAAAGGAAACCAGACAAGGCCAAAAAACTAAGAAGTAAAAAGCCAGGTTTTGAGCCCTTTCCTAAAAGCCAACAGGTTTGGAGTGCTGCGCAGAGCCACAGGCAGCTTATTCCACAACTGGGGCGCCAATAATTTAAAAGAGCGGCCTCCAATACGTGCTCTCTTCACACGAGGCACCACAGCAAGAAACAAGGATTCTGACCTCAGCGACCTGGCTGGATGGTAGAAGGTCAGCCTTTTTTGGAGGTATTTCGCTCCGGAGGCGTGCAAGGCTTTGTGTGCCAGCGTAAGGGTCTTGAAAATTATCCGCTTTCGGACAGGAAGCCAGTGCAGTGCCTTCAGGAGGCCCGAGGCTCTGGCACGGCGAGATAGCCCAAAGATGGCCCGTGCTGCCGAATTCTGGACCACCTGTAACCGTTGAAGCAGGTATTCTGGCAGGCCGAGATAAAGGATGTTAGAATAGTCAATTCTCGAGCCTATAATCGCCTGCACCGTGATCTTCCTGTGTTCCTCCGATAACAAGGGGAGAAACTTACGCAGCATCCGGAGCAAGCCAAATCAGGTGCCAGTGAGACCGATTACCTGTGAGCGCAGTGTGAGGCCATTGTCGATCTTAATCCCAAGGTTTTTTGCCATCTGGGACGAACTTGCTGGTGGAAACATGTTCTCAGGCCACCACACTTTCCAGTCCGGATCCGAACTACACCCGAAAAAGAGGACCTCGGATTTATCCGAGTTGCACTTGAGGCTGTTATGTTGGAACCACTGAAACACAGCCTCAAGGCAACCCTGGATCCTACCTCCATCGAATGGAAAGAGGAGCTGGGTGTCGTCGGCGTAGGAAACGATCTGAGCCCCGAAAGACTCCGCCAGAGCCGCCAGAGGGGTCATGAAGATGTTAAAGAGAGTTGGGCTCATGGTGTCAGTGTCTTCTGTGAGGGATAGGATGAGCTGGTTGTTGTTGGCGTATGATATGATGTTGGTTCCTTGGGTGTGAGCAATGTCAGCAAGTGGTGTCATGTGAAGTTGAAGACTGTGGGGCTAAGGGAGGAGCCCTGGGGGATGCTGCAAATGGCCTTTTTGGGTGCCGAGGAGAAGGGTGGCAGATGGATCCTCTATGTTCAGCTTAAGAGGAAGAAGGAGATCCAGTTGACAGCTTTGCCTTGGATGCCAATGTGGTTGAGGGCGGAGTCTGCAGAGAGGTCCTGGAGGGTAAGGGCTGCTGTTTCACCTAGGTAGAGGAGGTGTCTGATGTCTTCCGTTGCTGCAAGCAGGATTGTCTTGGTGCTCTGGTTGGACAGGAAGCCTGATTGGGAGTGGTTGAGCACGCTGTTTTCTTTAAAGTACTCTGTGAGCTGGCTGTTGATGGAATTTTCCAGCACCTTGGCATGAAAATGGAGAAACGAGATGGGGCAGGTCTATTCAGGGTTTCTTCAGGAAGGGCTTGGCCTCCACATGCTTTCAGGTGTCGGGAACGGTGGCTGTGGTGATGGAGGTTTTTAGGCAAAAGAAATGTATTACTTTAATCACTTTTGATGAATAGTGAGAAAGCCCCTCTTAAAACATGACTGACTTGTTAGTTCTTCTACATTGTTCCCAAATGAGGGAATTAATTTCCTCCCACACTCCGTAATGTCAACATACAAATAGGAAATGTTGCATCTATTATTGAACCATTAATTGAAAATGATCACCCATTTCAAGAAGACACATATTTTTGGAATACGCCATAATATTATAAATTGATCATGTAAAAGATCGAAGTCTTCATTATGAATACTTTTTCGGGTGATAAAACAAGTTTAAGCCCAAAATAGTATAACAGCGCATACGGTATTACCTCATTGGGTCATATTGCATGCAGTAATGCATGAATAAATCCACCAGGTTAAACCTGGAGGACTTTGCCATCATAAAAAAGGCAATAATTACAGGTTGTCTTACAAGAACTGGTAGCACTGATTTTCTCAGGTTATGGCCCATTGCCTATAGATCTATAGGGGAGCTGTGGGAAATTGGGTTCCTGGTTGAGGGATGTGAACCCCTACTCAAGCAAAACCTGTCAAGTTGAAGTCACAAGCAAACCCTAAATTAACCTGTACTCAACTATATAGTAGCTTTCCATAGAGCAGTCAGGGTTAACTTAGAGGCAGTGTGTAAAATATTTATGCAGCACTTCAAACACTAATACAATTACACAAATCCAATCAGTAGAAATGGAGACATGCAATTTTAAAGATTTAAGTGAAAATACTATAGCACCAAGTAGTACAACGCACCAACTGTGGTTATCTGGTCCTGTTGGACCGGGATAAAGTCACAAGTTCAGGCAGACCTTAGTGGAGAGCAGGCCAGCTACAGGGACCAACTTAGTTCCACTGAACAAACTACGTTAATCCTGGTTGTGAAGAGATGTTTAGTCCCACCGTGAGGATCCATCATTCACATGAGTCAATGTGAAGTCCCGGGGAGGAGATTTGTCACGCAGTGGTGGTTTTGGGAAGCTATGAAGTGCTGTGTGATACCCTTTGGTGGAGATGGGTTGCATCATGGTGTTCCAGTGGTCTGCATTGGGTGATGCATAGTCGTTGCAATGGGGAAGTCCGTGCAGCAGAGGTGAAGCTTCAGCTCTGAGGGTGATGCTTCGAGCAGCAGAGGTTTCACAGGTCCAGATGTTTACTGAAGAGTTGGGTCTAAGGGTCCAATATTAATACCTGTGCACACTTTGGGTTGAAGGAAGCTTCTAGAGATTCAACCCCTCTGAGTTATCAGTAATACCCTTTCTCCCTTTCCTGACCCCAGCCATTCTGGGGTTACAAAAGAATAGTGACAAGCCTGTTGTGAGTGCTCAGGCAAAACCTTTGTGGTGTGCACGTGTGGAATTTGACAGCTCCTCCATCACGTCAAACCTAGAGTGGCCCATCCTGCCAACACTTATCTTCCCTATGTCTCACTGTCTAGGAGCAATCCACAAAAAACAACTGCGAGCTATTCCTAGTCATGTGGCCCAGGATCAGGCTGCAGGCACCCATGGTTAGGACAAGAAAATGGCAACTTTCTAAAGGTACCAGTTTCAGAATTTTGACATAAAATCCGACTTCACCATTAAATAGGGCTTTTAATTACAATTCTTTGGACACCAAATTCAACCTGTCTACCTGCTCCCAATTGAAAGTTATTACTTATTAAATGTAATAAGGTAACACAATGTTATTCTATAGGGGTGGTAGGTCTTGCAGCACTGAAAAACAAATGTAGGTGTTTTTGACTACAAGGACATGTGTAGCTTAAAAGTAGATGCCTTACTTGTTAAATACACTGCACCCTGCCCTCGTGCTTACCCGAGGGGTGACTTTTATGTTGCAGAAAGAAAAGTTTGGGCCAGGCAAAATATTTATTCTTCTAGACGATAAGCTGCACACACAGGCTGCAATGACAGGCCTGAGAAATGTTTAAAAGAGTACTTAAATTGGTGGCTCAAGCAGTGATGCAGGCCCACTAGAAGCCTATATTTTACAGGTCCTGAATAAATGTAGTACATCTGTATTAGGCAGCAAAGACAAAATCAACAATATAGGAGGGTTGACTGCAAAATGTTAGGGGAGAACCACACCAAGGATACCACATCTAACAGGATCAAATTGTGATCAAGGGTACCTCAAACCAGTTTTTTCAATACTTCATATGACTCTTTCTGGTTACCCAATTACTGCATGCATTTGCACAGTGTGTGGAGATCCTTTTTAATGAGGGTTCTTTGCCTTTTTACTTATATGCTGTATGGAATAAAGAATGTTCTGATGTGCTCAGTGCTTTCTAGGGTTGCCATCACTCCTTTTTTTCTGGCATGACCAATGTGTTAATATCCCATCTGGTACAAAAAGTTAGTAAAATCCAAAAGCTTGCAATGTTCCCATTATTGGAACATACTTCAAACAATAAATTTTAGAATAAAGCACGTTAAAGTGTATTCTAGAGTTGCCTTACTGGCCCTTTAACTGATAGTTAAAGTAAATAAAGACTGAAAAACCATGTAAAAAATGAACACAGATGATTTTATATACATTTATATTTAAGGATTATGTCTCGGCCTTTGCAGAAACTTAAAAGGGGAGGATGTGGGTGGTATTTTCTCAGAGAAAGGTGGCAACCCTATACTGGGGAAGATATGACTAGACTGCCTAGGATGCCAGCACAAAAAGTAAAAGGTTCCCCTAGTAATACAATAGTCCATCAGATTATCATTGCATGTATTAATGAGTAATTTAATGTGTTTTCAAAATATAAAACAAAAAAAATCACTTGCTTCAAAATCTCCCAATGAGTTTTAAATTAAAATGTCTGCCAAAATATATTAGAGTTTGCCCCTTTAACTATACGAGACAGCTTAGCAGTGTCAGAGTGATGGTATGTTAAAGCAAAAAACTGCAGGCTTACTCTCAAGGTAGAGTTGATAAGTCATAGTCCTTTGGGTCCATGATAGTAAACAGTTGTACACACAAACAGGATGTCAGTGAAAAACTCCAGCAAAGATACCTTGTTCAGTACTGGTGACTCTGCCCACATCTAGTAGCAATATTGTATGAATTAATTGGAGGAACGGTAATTTAAGTTTGAGAATAACATTCTCATTGAATTCTTAAATTGAAGGGTGGAAATACCATTGAAATGTAATTGATAGAGAAGTGATCTTTCATGTTTTTAAGTCAAAAAGATACTAATTCCATAATGTGCAGTCAACAGGACCCACTTGTGTTCCCAGTGACCTCAACACAAGTAAAATTCCTTAAGCAAAGTTACCTTTGCCACAAATCTATTCTTGTTATACATGGATATCAGTGCATTTGTCTTAGGAATTCTCTGCAGAATGTACAATCATTAGATGGCTGTCCATAAGTCAATGGCTGAATAGCAACAGTAGAACATCTGTCACATGCTTCTGGATATGAACAGTGTATATGTGACATTTTTAAAGTGTGAATCTAGCTGAGAGGTTGTGGTTACTGTGTGATAGTTGGGATGACTAGTTTGTGGACTGTTAATGCATCATGAAATAGTGTTCTTCAAGGAAGTGAGCCTTCACCTCTTTCCAAAATTGGAGCAGGGTTTGAGTAGTCCTGGTCGATACAGGGATGTTCCTTCAAATCGTAGGTGCATCGATAGTAACAAATGTATGCTTTGCTTTATTTGTCCATGTTTGTGTCCAGTCTGATGGTGTACTGACTGTGGGTGAGCCCACAGACATGATGAACTTGTCAGCCAGTTAAGCAAGGATGCCATTCACGAGGACTTTGTAAATGATGCAGCTGTTCTTAAAGACTGCGTTTGATAGCAAAGGGAGCCATCATGGATTGTTGGTCAATAGGACATGCAATCTAGATTGCTACATAGTGCCATGCACCAATGCTGACTTAACTAAAATTAGTAGCCATAAGTGCACTTATGAAGAAAGGTGTCATGTTATCCAACCAGATTTCCCATGATGTAACAAGGATTGAAAGTATTTAATGAAAGTGGTAAGTGGCAGACACTTCATATTTCAAGAGTGAGCAAACACCAGGTAGGGGCTGTTCAGGCCAATTGGGCCCTGGTAAGCAAATCACCCTATCACGCCACCAGATATCTTGCTAGTACAATAAGGGAATATCTAGCTGAAATTCCATCCTTCTGTGCCTTCCAACTATAACTTCTTCCAAACAGCATGCATGCCTGGCACCTGGCTCATATGCTGGTGCACTCTGTATTTGTTGCCACATGTTTCAGTAACAAAAGGGCCACATATGTTCATCACTTGGAAGAGAGGTCATTCTAACAGAGTTTGCTGGAGGATCCACATTCCAGATTCTCCTGCAGGTTGACTGGTTCAAGTAGCAACATATTATTTCTCGTTTGAGGACCACAGCAGTAGCTGCAAAGGAGACCAGGAAGGAAGGGACTTTTGTTCTCCACATAACTGTTCATCATTCTGTCACTTGCCGATTTAGGGGAGTCATGGTCTCTGCATTTGCTGAGCTTAGGTTTCTAGCATAGGAAATATAGAGTTTGGAGATATTAGGAGCTGGACCTATTGCGTAAATGAGGTCTAGAATTTGTGGGACTGAATTGTTGGATTTGAGTGTTGAAACTTTGTACATAGAATGGTGGAGTGTGTTGATAGTGGTGGTAGCAGCAGTATGGTGTGGCCTGGAGTGCTGTGAGGCTGGTGACATGGGTGAAGACCTAGGCCAATTTTTAGAGGAAAACTGTTGTAATTATAAGACCTGTTTTGGAATAATTATTGATCAACTGTTGGGGTGAACTTAGACTCTTAAACTTGTGGAATGTGAATGTATATTCCTTTTAATGGAAAATAGACAACCCACCTACCTCTAAGTAGGAGTGCATTTAGGAAAATATTTTCATTTTTAATCAAACTATCGAAAATGCGATATAGGTAATAATCCTGCACATTCTGACACACATGGCACAATAATAAATATATTTTCATGATGGGCTGCATTTTTTTATGCCTTTTGTCTGCAGCTTTGATGTGTATTCTTTAAATGCATTTTAAAAACAATCTGCAAGTTTACAGTCAACATCTGAAAGTCGTTTGCCAATGACTGATGTAGTATCTTTGAGTATTAGAGTTTTATATACTTCAATGATGTGATGAAGTTTCCTTATATACTTTAGGTACAGTAATATTTTGCAAGGAAGTGACGTCCTGTCCACCTAGCATCGAGTTGGTTTAATCAATGCATGCACACAATCTTGAAATTGGTGGTGCTGCTAAAATCTATAAGCAATATCAATTGATGAAACACATCTAAATTGGTTGCATATTTAGGGACATATGCATTAAAACTAAAATTTGCGATTCCCAAATAGCGATTATTACCAAATTACAATTGTGTAATCGCAAATGTAAATGCATCAAATAAATTTTTTTTGTGAATCAATATAATTCACAATTGCTATTAGCGATTTCATAAAACCGATTCGCTTTTTTAGCGAATATGCTATTAGAGAATCGCTAATAGCGAATCTGAAAATCCGATGCAGAATGATGATGTCACAATCAGGAAGTAAGCCATCTCCTGCTGTTACCTGTGTACTGAGAGTGAGGAGGAGGAGGTAGACTGCAGGAGAACAGCACTTGAAAGTAAGTTGGGACAGCTGAACCTATGCAATTATCCAGCATGGCATCAGACCCCCCTAGAAGGAGCGCAAAAGAAAGTTGAAGTTTAGTGAAAAAAAGCTGGAAATTCTCATAGAGGAAGTTGTGAAGAGCCATGAAAAACTTTTTGGCAAACAGTCACTGCAGATCCCAGAGTCCGAAAAAATGAAAATTACGGCTGGGAATACAATAAAAAATCAGCGCAGTGGGGGTCACCCAGCGCTCCATTCCGTATCTGCGCAAGAGGTGGTATGACCTGGGGAGCTGGGCCAAGAAAAGGGTTGCTGCAAGGCTAACTGATGCTAAAAAAACTGGAGGAGGACCTTCCACACAAACAGCCAACACAGCCTTAGAGGACCTGGTGGAGTCCACCCTTCAGCCTGAGCTGTTGTTGGAGTGACGTTGATCGATTCCTTTGTCCCGCTCAGTACTTCCCATGGTAAGATGCATGTAAATGACCATACAATGCTAGATTTACAAAACTTACTTCGTAAGTCACCCACAACACCTTCACCCACAAGACGCAGGATCACAATGGCACCATTGCCTGCATTCGGAATGGAAGCGGAAACAAACCTGACCCTCCAACAGCACAGTTTGGGCAGACATCCACAACAAGACCATGTGTCCAAGTCCGACATAGAAATATCCACATCAGAAGATGCAGGGCAGGTGCAAAATTGAGAGCTGAGGAAGGTGGCAGTTCAACGTCCGCTGGTGGGCTTGAAAATGCAATGTTGAGGGTACAGAACCTGCAATACAAACACATGAGTTCAATGCAGGCACCGCTGTCATCTCTTGCAAGGAACATGGGAGAGGGAAGGTCAGAGGGATACCAATCAACACTTTGGTCACATGACACTAGCACTCAAGGAGTTATGCAAAGTGATTCAAGAAGACCAGATGATCCACCACAAAAAACAGCATCAATTCCTAGGCCACATGGATGGCTACACCAGGGCCATCAACCGCATGAGCATAACAGGGCAACTATGACGTGTTGTAGGCATGCAGATTAAAATGACACATTGCTGCGATGATGGAAAAAATGCAAACCACTTCAGTTGCTGCCAGTAGTGTCATGGTGGAGGGAATAATGAGGATCCCTCCAGCCGCAGTAGCAGCATTGCACCAGGGACCAAAGGCAGGAGGTGCAGCACAGGGAATACTCCAGCATCAGAGTGCTCAAACAGGGATGTGACAAAGAGCACCCTGAACGGGCAACAGGAGTGCGTGACCACCACAAATATTGTGGATGTGAGCAAAGGATTTCATTTGGTGAGGTAACCATAATACAAATTTGTCTGGGCTGATGTACAAGTGCCATGGCAAAGTTATCCTATTGCATTCAGACTTACACATTGCACGTTTTCTGCTTGGTATGTGTTCATTAACACAACCTGAACTCTTTATTATTAAATAATTCAAAATGGCAATGGAACCATGTAGTGTCTTGTTTCATCATTACCCACCTTGAAAATAATGCAGTGTTATTTCTGCACGTCTCTGTCTCCCCTCAGTTGTGCTCGGCATGCGTGCTGCTGGTGGTGGTTATCCTGGCTGGCTGTCTTCCTCAGGCTCGCTGTCAGACAGTTCCAGGGGTATGCTTGTCAAAGTTACAATGTTGTGCAACATGGCACGTGTCCACAATTTAGCAGCAGGTATCTGGACGGTACCGCAATGCCAAGCCAGTTTTGTGGAGGCAGGGGAACCTACTTTTCAGTAGGCCAAAGGCGCTCTTTGACGTTGCAGTTGGAGATGTGTGCTGCATTGTAACGCTGCTCACTTGGGGTACTTGGGTTGAGGTATGGCATCATAATGTAAGAGCACAGAGCGAATGCGCTGTCACCTACAGGGTAGAAAGAAACATATGACTCTCTGCTATGTATCACCATGTGCCCAGAGTATGCGAGACATTGTAACACATGTTTACCAATCAGTGATCCTTCTCCTAATTCACCCCTAAGTAGATGAGTGTTTATGCCACTGTGTCTGAATATGTATGAGTCATGTGCACTGACAGGGAATCTAGCCACTATGTCAGTTATGATGTGTTTGAAACTGCAGATGACTTGCATATTCAGTGAATGGTATGAATTTCTGTTCCTGTAAATGTACTCATTCACTGAGGGGGGACACATGGCTACATGTGTCCCATCAATGCAACCAATTACGTGTAGAAATTGGGATAACCGGTAAGAAATCTATTTTTGTTTGCTGCTATTCCTGTGGTGTTGACGAAAAGCTTACGTGGTGGTGTATCCTGGTCCACATGGTGTCAAGTAATGAATTGAAAAAGCATGATAGAGAACTTTGTGAAACCCTTCCAGCTGCAGCTATTACACCCCGGAAGCTACCTGACGCTAGGAGGTGTAGTGAACATAGGACCTGCACATGAGTGGGGAAGGCATGTGTACTGCAAGTCTGACGATACAGTAGGGGATCTAATTCAGCTATCAGATCATAGATCATGTCTGCATTTAACTTATACTTGTCATAGATCTGTCTGCCCCAACAAAGTAATGCACACTCTAAAAATGCACTCATGTATCCTCCTTCTTCTCTGTGCTGCTGCTTGTAACCTCATCCTCCTCTCCATGACATAGAGCGCTACCATTGTAAACCATTCTAAGCCCTTCTCGGCCTGTTTATATGATTTGTCAGTGGTTCCTTCCTGATTTGATTGATTTTACCTGGTTACCACCTGAATGGATTTGGTGGTATTTTGTGCAAAATTGTGATTTCCTATTCATTCGCAAATTGTGAACTGTCATGCAGAGCTTTGCGAGTCCAAAATAGCGACTCGCTAATAAAGGATCGATATTTTGGGAATAGCTAAAATTGCGATTACTAACATTATCTTGCGATTTTTGATGATGCATTGCATAGGGCTATTTTGCGATCGCAAAGGCCTTTTTTTGCGATTCTCACTGTTTGTGATCGCAAAATAGCTTGATGCATGTGCCCCTTAATATTATATTTGACGGGTTTTAAAAAAGCTCTGAAATGTTACGGGAGCGCCTTAGTAGCAGGGATTCCTAATATTGAAATTTAGAATGGTATAAATAGCCACTGAATTGATTAAATCCAAATGTATTTACCTTACATTTGGAGATGTGTTGTTATAATTAAAACAAGCGTTTGATAGGCACCATAATCTTTTATTTTTTACTCAATTTAATGCAGTTTTTCTGGTAATGCAATTTCTACTTCAGCTCTTTATAGCTATGTGCTGTCCAGCGACTGAGAGAAAAACTGCATTTCCTGCGATCATTATTCATTCAGTGTATGCTAAAGAGGTTGCTGCAATTTCTCAGTCATGAAAGACCTGTAAAAGTCTGGAGATTTGCATATTCAAATTTTTGCAATTTTCATGTATCTTTCATCTTTGTAAGGTGTTTAAAATGATTACCTATTGTTATTCAGTCATCATGAAAATGCTATCTTGTTTGTAAAGCCATGAGGCCCCCAGCAGGGAGAAAGGCTGTTGTGTATGTATAATGAGCCGTGGCTTAGAGAGATGGGTTTTTCTTTCAGTATTACACTTCCTCCCTGCTCGTTTCCAAGTCAGACTTTCTTTCCCCGATTTTAACAGCATTCAGTTTACCTCAGGCTCAAAGAATGTGCCCGCTGAATGATATTTTATCATTACTGGTAATTTGTAAGGCATATTTTAAAACAAAACTGCAGAACTATGTAAATGGCCACCCTGTGTTACCATTCGCAGGCACGAATTGGCAACTTGAGTTGCCTGGAATTGGGAAATTGTGCTTCATGTACATGGCAAACTGGATACTAGCATACTGAGGTTATGCAGGAACAGGAAGACAGTTTGCATGCAGTCCTGTAGAAATAATGCAGTGGCAGCTCCTCTACTAAAGTGGAGGAGCGTCGCCCCACTACTTTTTAGCAGTGAAATAAAGGAAAAAGAAAATGATAATACCTCAACGTTATGATCATTTTATTTGTTCCTGCTGTGGCAGCTTTACAGGGCTAGCGGGGCTGCTCTGACGACAGGAGCAAGGGGAGTGGCGAGCATATGTTCTATGTCTGCATGAATGTGTGGCCGGCCGTCTCGGGCCAGCCAAACACTTTGCATGTTCTCCACCGAAGCTGTATTTCAGCCTCGATGGAGAACATGCCCAGATCCCACTGCCTGTCTGGGCGTCGAAACACAGCACTCAGACCAATCACAATGATGCATTGCAGCTTTGTGATTGGCTATGGGGAGCCTGGGTTTGTTTCCTGTTCCAAGCCAGAGTGACGGACTACTGAGAAGAGACGTGGCGAGAAAGCTGCGAGGCGGTACGTTTTTCCTTTTTTTAGACCCATTTCTCCCTGCCGCCATAGCCTCTCCACCACCCGCCCCGCCACCCGGATCCATGCCGGCCACCACTGAAATAGTGTAATCTTTAGGATTTTTGGCGGCCTTCTTCCAAACAATTATTATTATTATTTCTTTTTTTACTTTTTCATTCTCCATACAAACATTATACACAATATGTCTTTCATTACGTATTTTGAATTTCATTATTCATTTTCTTCTAACTCATGCCAGAATGATACCAAACAATACTTAATTATTTAAATTTCGAGAAACAGAGTCACATAAATTGGAGCTGAAATATGTCTTCCCCTGGAGTCAAACATCCTTCATAAGACACTGAGTACAGAGAGACAGAGTCAGATGAAGCGGTATAGGATTGGAAGGGAGGTTGAGAAATAGAAATAGACCAAGTTCAAGTAGAGAGAAAGTTCACCTTACATGGGGCTCCTTGGAAGGTGGGGATGGTGGGTAACCTGGGCAATTGCCCACTTTGGCCATGCCTTAATCATGTAGCTACCTCAAAAAGTGATCTAACAACTTCAACAAAGAAGTAAATCAGAATATTGGCCATTGTAAATAAAGTCCTTACTCGGGGGGACTGCACCAGTGCCGATGATGTCACTGTACATAATCACTAGGGGGAAGATTACAGAAACTGACCTGGGTAGAGTTATGTTTGTGATCTGCGCTTTTTCAGATAATGCCACTTGTATATAATTATGTGGTGTGCAATTTTTTGCCCTATTTATGTTTGGCCAAATTTGTGCTGTTTCGAAAAAAGTTGATATTAGTATTCTGTGTACACATTCAGGCTTTACCAGACATAATTGAGGGAATCAGGTGAATAGATACTCTCCTTTCTTGGGAGGCATCAAACTTGATTCAGAAAAGGACGGAAACACAGGTTCCACAAAATCACAGTGCTTTTTGCATGTTAATGGTGTATATAGGAATTTCTAAGTCCTTACTTTTCATTCCACACCATAAAGTCTTTCCATTGGGCAATTGGTGTTTTCAGTAGTATAACCAATTGAAAGTTGTTACTCGCAAAAGATGGCACACATTTCTGTGGATGCTGAAAGTGACATGACCACATATTGTGCAATCAGAAGAGAAGGTAAGACTAAACTACTATGAAATTATCAATTTATCAACTGTTGGTCGTCTTGGACTATGTATACACAGATCTACAGTCACGGGCATCAATACGGAGAATGTTTAGAATCTAGAAACACAGGCACTTCATCAATGTGCAAGTGGTGAGCCAAGCCATACACACTGGTATAGGAAATTAGGCTACTGGTTGAAGGGGTAAATAGCCATTTAAGTAGCAACAACAATCCTTGTCAGGGTGACAAGCAAATCCCAAATTAACCTGTGATTAACAGCTTGGCACAAAACCAGCCATGCTTAACTTAAAGGCAATGTGTAAAGTATTTATGCAGCACACAAAAAGTAATGAAGTGAAATCCCACACCAATTTAGAAAAATAGAGTACATTTTAATAAATGATTTGACACCAAAACAACAAAAACAGTGAAGCAAGAGATATATACTTTTAAAAGTTTAGGTGAAAATAGTGCTCAAAAGTAAAATACGCCAACTGTGGTTATCTGGTCATGTCAGACCGAGACAAACTCTCAAGTTCAGACTGACCACAATTGTGCATGGGCAGGATACTGTGACCAAGTTAGGCCTACTGAGCCAAGTACCTTAAGTCTTGGTTGTGGAGCATTGTGAGGTTCCGCATTGAGGGTGCATCATGCATCAGTGGTTCCGATACAATACAGGCTGTGATGCAAGGTCCTGCATCGAGAATGCATTGCACAGTGGCAATTCTGGGTGGGTGCTGTGAGGTCTTGCATCATGCAGTAGGGGCTCATATGCAGGGTTGCTAGGAGTTGAACCACACTGCATCAGTTCTACCCAAAACACCACAACTGGGTTGGCAGAGCAGCCTTAAGCCTACTTCTAGGGGGCTGGGGTTGGTAAGGCACCAAGTTGGGAAAAATCTAACAGCAGGCAGGGTCCAGGTGCAGGGTTCAAGGGGCTTGGAGCCCATTCTGTTCCTGAGGCTCAGTCAACTAGCCCTTGGAGTCACTCTGGTGGTCCTTGGTTCAAGATGCAGGGCCAGTCCTTTTCACTCAGACAGAAGAGTAGCAGTCCTTCTTGCAGCAGAGCAGCATAGCAGCATAGCAGTCCATCCCCTGAGTCTTCAACAGTTCCAGATATGTACTGAAGAGTTGGGTCTGAGGGTTAGCTAATTTTCCTTGGTGCCAGTTTTGAAGTAAGATAGGTTTCTAGAGTCCTCCCCTGTTGGTACTTGACCTTTTTTGCAGAGACATCCCAGAACATTTTGCCTTCCTCCTGTACTGTTTCTGATACTTTTTTGTTGGTTTTATGAATGTAGGCACTTTACCACTGCTGATCAGTGCTAAAGTGCATATGCTCTCTGTGTAAATTGATGTTATGGATTAGTGATTACATGATTGCCATATTTGATTTACTAGTCAGACCCTAGAACCATGCACAGTGTGTGCCCAGGGCCTGTAAATCAAATGATGCTAGTGTGCTGCAGCACTGATTGTGTCACCCACAGAAGCAGCCTGTAAAATGTAGCCCTGACCTGCCATTGCAGAGCCTGTGTGAAGTCTGGTACTGCCATGTAAACCTGGCAGTGCACACACTTACCATCCCCTAACCTTCCCTTTGCTTACATGGCAGTCACCCCTAAGGAAGGCCCTAGGTACCCCTGTGGGCAGGGTGCAGTGTATGCGAAAGGTAGGACATGCCCTTATGTGTGTGGCATGTCCTTATAGTGAATTACTGCCAATTTAGTTTTTCACTATAGCAAGGCTACCTGTTCCCATAGGACAGAACAGGGAGTTTGTTTATAATATCTTATAAACATAACTTGCCCTGGGAACAAGGTAGGAAAATAAAGTTTAGTTTTCCTGAACTCAGAATCTCAAAGTGCATCTTTTAGTGGGGGTGATTTTTACAACCTGTGTTTAAAAATACCACTTTTACAAAGTAGGTATTTTCTTTCCTAACCATCCAGTGTGCCTCTGCTAGGTTTGTTTATTGCATGTCTGGCCTTGAAGTGCCCCGGGCTGGGGAAGTGTCAGGGCTTCATTGGAGTAGTGGAAGGAGTAGCACCTGCACCTGAATAGGGCTGTGCCTGCCTTCTACAATGATGGTTCCGCCCCCCTGTGGTGTGTCTGGAGCCTGGGCTCACACCGACAATGGAGGTTGTTGTGCAATTGCAAAGTGCCCCACATAACTGGTTTTGGCTGGGTAGAGACACTCGCTGCCGTCAGAGAGCACATGTTACTTGGGTATAAAATGAAGGGGCACAGACCCCAGATTTTTAGATCACTTCTGGGAAATCAAGAGGAACCTTTGTCAAGGAGAAGAGCCGGAGAAGCTGAGGAGGAATACTGTCCCTGTGCTGTTTGCTGTCTGGGGTTGGCCTGCAGTGGCTACTTGCTGCCAAGGAAAGGAGAAAAGGACTTTGCTGTTTGCTGTATCCCCTGCTTGAGGAAGATCTCCAAGGGCTTGAAACAGAGCTTGTCTCCTGTTCTAAAGTCTCAGGGATGCAAATACTTAATCACATTTCCTTGCTGTGAGTTCTGAGAGGTGCCTGCTGTTGTTTTGGACCTCTAGAGGCTGTTTTGCGCTTGAAGCTGGAAGAATCCATGCATCGTCCTGGATCGTCACATTGGGTGACGCAGTAAGAAATCGGCGCATCACCTCCTCTCCAGTAAGGAACCAACACATCACCTCCCCTGCACAGCATATGGCACTGATGCATCACCGCTCTCTGAGTGTAAGGAATCAACGCATCACCTTCCCTGCTGCCCGTTTTGTTTGTATGCGTGATGCATCCAGGCACTTTGTGTGAAAGGTGTTGCATCTGCAATTTGCTTTGAACTGAACTATTTCTACCATCTGAAAGTCATATGTTTATTACTGTACTGTGGATTTTTGTCATTTGGTCTTGTTTTGGTTTAGATAAAGATTACTTATTTTACAAACTGGTATGGTGTCTATTAGTAGTGTTTTCACTGTATTACTGTATGTGTTCACAAATGCATTACACACTGCCTCTGACATAAGCCTGTCTGTTCATGCCAAGCTACCAAGGGGGTGAGCAGGAGTTATTTTAGAAGTGTATCCCCCTTACCCTGACTAGAAGCAAGGGTCCCTATTTGGGCAAAGGTACCTACCTCTGCCAACTAGAGGCCCCCTTTTCTCACACCCTCCTACAGAGGTGTCTGGAATTTCCTGCCTCCCTTCCCTGGACTAAACGTGTCTGGGGGCACAAAAGACTAGCATGAAACTCTTTGTGCGTATGCTGAGGCATAGCCTTTGTGATGTGCAAGTTTGTTAGGTTACTGCTCCGGCCACCCATCAAGTCAGAGATGACCCTTCCTGCCAATATTTGTCTCACTTTCTGGGAGTAATACAAAGAGACCAACGTCCAGCTACACAAAGGCATGTGGCCCTGGATGCAGGTTTCAGGCACCAAATGATTAGGACAAGAAAATGCCAACTGTGTAAATTCGTATTTTCAGAATTGTGACTTAAATACAACTGTACAATTAAACAGGGTTTTAAATCACAATTCTTTAGAGACCCAACTAAACATGTCTACTTGTTTCCAATTGAATGTTATCACTTGTTAAATACCATAGGATAACCCAAAGTTATCCTATGGGTACTGTGGGCCATGCAGTAGTGAATAACGTATTTCAGAGTTTTTCACTACCAGGACATATAAAAGTTAAAAGTACATGTGCAACATTCCCATACACTGTCACTGACCTATGGATTGTTTGGGCCTACCCTAGGGGTAATTTATATGTATTAAAAAGAAAAGTGTAGGCCTGGCAAAAGGCTTATTGTGCCGGGTCAAAATGGCAGTTTCTAACTGCACACACAGTCTGCATTGGTAGGCCTGAGACATGTTAAAAAAGCTACTTACATCTGTGGCACAATCAGTGACTCAATGATGACATTCCCTGGAATACCCTGCATAGATAAAGGGCCCTGTATCCTGGCACCTCAGTTCAATAAACTTTATTCGGTTAAAAACAAATAACCATAAAAGTAGCAGACATTAAACAAATTACAATGATTACAATGATTACAATAATTACATCTCATGATTATCAGTACAGTGAGGTAGATCAGTAGGAGGTCTAGGCCATTTCAGTTAGCATTTGTTTCCTAAATTTAAAAACACTTTTTAAATAATTTAAAACCACAGTAACAGTTAAAACCGTATCCATTTTCTGTACTTCTAAAAAAGCTGGGCGGCATCTGGTTAAATTCATGTCTTTTAAAAAAGGGACAATAATTTTTCTACGGAAGGCACTATAAAATCTACAGAAAAAAAGGATATGAATATCAGATTGTTGTGACGTACCATCACACAAACAAGTGGGCAAAATGTGATTCCATGAGTTCATGCATGGAAAAGACACTAATCTAAAAAATATACAAAATCTAAAACGAGTTAAAAGAAAACGATCATAGTTTGTCATGGGCAGGGATAAATATGGCTGTACAGAGTTAGTCTCACAGAGAGTAGGAAGGTGAGAGTGTACTGAGGGTTTCACAATTTCCACTCTCTTCCTCTTATCCACAAGATGGTCCAGGCAGATGGTTTTTAGTGTACTCCTGGAAATGGTATCCATTGAGGATGGATCCGAATAATATGAATAGCATCCAATCTCGGTTAGGAAACGCTTTACATATCCCAGCCATTCCATTCTGTCCACATGGTCCAAATTGAGGGTGTCCCGTAACAGGGCCCGGTTCATAACGCATTCATTGGTAGTGCATACCCTATGCCACAGTAGGATAGGTTGAATTTTGATAATGTCCGTTATGTAAGGTTGGCCAAGTTCAGCATGACAGTTGAATGTGGCAGCGCACTGTGGAACTGCTAGGACTCCCCTCAAAAATGTATTCTCTACCAGCTGGATTTGATCTACATTTGCGTATCCCCACAAACCTGAGCAATACATAGCCACAGACAAACATGTAGCTTTATATATGGTTAACATTTCTTTTATCGGCTTCCTGCCCAATTTTCTGACAAAATTCTATAGGGCCATGATCGTTTTCATAAATAAAAGAGTTCTAGCCTTAATTGCACTTGTCCAGGAGCCTGACTCATGGAATAAGATGCCCAAATAAGAAAAGGTTGGGGTATTATCCAATGGCACATTGTTTAAAAACATACGCTTCATCAGTTTAGCTGGTTTTGGGCGAGAGTTCATTGTAAAAGTCTTACTACAGTTTACTAGTAGGTCTAGGTTCAACATAAATTTCTCAAAACTAACTACTAGATTTTGCAGAGCACGTGGAGTGCGTGCCATGAGTACTGCGTCATCCGCATACATGAGCGCAGGGATTGCCCTCCTCCCCACCCTGGGCATATCCCTGCACTCATGCAGCAGGTGACGCTCGAGCCTATTAATATAAAGAAGAAATAAAAAAGGTGCCAATACGCAACCTTGTCGCACTCCGCGGCCTACACTAAATTGTCTGGAGCATTCTCCCCCCCTGCCGTAGCGAACAGAAGCTGTGGCTCCACTGTAAAGTTCCCTCAAGAAGCAAATGATATTATTGTCCACTCCCAAACCTTTCATTATTCTCCACAATTTAGAGTGTGATACACAATCGAACGCTGATGAAAGGTCCACAAAAGTAAAATACAAGCGTTCCGATTTTATCCTTATATATTTGTGCTGCAAAAGCATTAGGTTTAAACCTTGCTCAATTGTGCCAATCCCTTTTTGAAAACCAAATTGCAAATCACTGATGATATCATTTTCCTCTGCCCAGCTTTGGAGTCTTGCCAACACAATACGTCCCAAGATTTTTACTGATGAGTCAAGAAGGGAGATTGGTCTGTAACAGGCACAACTGTTCCTATCCCCCTTCTTGTAAATCGGGACAATGACAGAGGTGAACCAGGATTCTTTCAGGCCCATTGAGAGAGCTGCATTAAAAAGGTGTACCAACATAGGTCCCCAGATTTCAGTATTAGCTTTAAATAGGTCTGCCGGAATCCCATCAGGTCCGGCAGCCTTGCCGCCTTTGGTAGATCTCAAGGCTAGAAGTACTTCATCAAGTGTTACAACCAGGTTATAACTCTGTTGTGAATCCAAACTAAAGTTAGGACCCCTACTATGGATATCTTCCTGTGCCTTATAAAGATTTGAGAAATGATCTACCCATTTATCCTCATCTATTGCAATCTCGATTCGCGCCGTATGGGTTTCATATGGGAAAGGGGTGTTAATTACTTTCCAGAATGCAGCGGAATCTTTAGATTGCGAGGCCTCGCAGAGGGAATCTATTGCCTCCTTATTTAGAGCAGTTTTCCTTACTTTCAGGGCCTGATTGTATGTGGACCTGCACTCTCTTATTTCGCCTATATCCCTGGGGCATCTGTGTACTGCCTGTTTTAGATTTTTCAATGCCCTGGTGCATGCATTATTAAACCAACTCTTGGGTCCCTTACCTCTACGTTTTGCCTCCACCCTTAGGCTACTTTTTATGTTTGTAGCTATTATTCCAAAGTGCTCGATAATTTGATCACACCTCCCAGAGTTCCTTAAAAAAGATTGTGGGGATTACTTTGCTCCATTTAAGTGTGTACCCATTTTGTCTCCCAAGGACAACATCAACCGCTGTCTCAACTAGAGGCACGGCCGTCGATGGGTCTGGGAACAAATCTACTACCTTAAGACATTGTGGAAGGTGGTCACTTATGGGTAATTGGATATTCATAACCCCCAACAGTCTGTGATTAAGATTACTGGAGGCAATAATAAAATCAATGGTTGTCGCTAAGCCTCTACCAACAAAGGTCGGTGCGAAGGGTGTAGGTTCTAGGGCAAATTCATTAGCAAACCCTAAATCAAACATGAATAATAATTCATTAAGTAGGTCCCCCATCAGGGTATGATCAAAATGTGTCAAATGCATATCTCTCTCTGTCATTAGGCCACATAGGCCATGATTCCCTTTAGTAATAAACAATTAAAATCCCCCCCCATAAAATTATCAACTCCCTATCATTTTTATCTACCTCTAACTGAACTTGCTCCTTAAGCTGCTTCATTCCAACCAGAATTTCATCTCTCGGGACATTATTATAAAAATTAATAATTAACACCCCGGCTCCTTTAAAATTCCTTAGGGTTATAAGCTGAAGATAACTGGAATATAAATGGCAATGAGCTTGTTTAATTTTAAGTTGATTTGAAACAAGCGTGGTCAAACCACCCTTTGCTCTACCAAAATGACCACCAACAGCTGGTGTAAAGAAGGTTCTGTAACCATTTACATGGATTGATTCCTGAGTCCATGTTTCTTGCAAGGCCACTATATCCTGGCCATTTATTACAGACTCCCAGGCTGGGTTAGTGATTTTTTGCCTAAACCCTGCTATATTCCAAAACAACAGTGCGCATGAATCATTCTTTATCTGAATCGGGCCATCTCCTCTCTGTTCCCCACTCCCATTTTTAACATCTAAGATAGATTGCATCTGCTCCAGAATATCACTGTCGCGTGGTGCCAATCTATCAGAAGTAAAGACCTTTTGTAGAGTGGGCAATTCTTGGGGTAACTCGCTCAAAGCCTCGGTACTTTTAGGGGGAACCATACCCTTAATAAGAGGGTGAGAAACTGGAGGAAAAATTTTTTTCCCGGCCAGATTTTCTTGGGATATCTGAGCTTGCTGTCAATCAACCCCATCCAGACCAGAGAAGATCTGGAAGCGATTTTGGATAGGTGGATTATACATGTGTGGGAAGAATTCACTGTTATTCCATGGTCTACCTTGAGGGGGGTTAGGCTCCAGATATGGTGGGTATTGATTATTTGAAGGGGGTTATTGATGATCTTGCAACTGATATCTGGGATAAAACACCTCCAGCCTTTGCATGTAAATATGGGGGTCCTGAGCATTTACATAAACAGGACTGCCCAACAAAGGTGGTGGCCCCCTTGGACCAGGCCTATCCCATGGTCTCACATTTCTAGACCCCCGTTGTTGATGGGTTGGCTTCTTAAATAGCTGCCTATTCCAGCCCCGTTTATTATGGTCTTTTGATGGTGCATAGGGATAGAAATAGATTAAAAGATGTGTGGAGATGGCATCGCTGCTACTGGCATCGAACCAATCTCCAATGTGCCTCACGGCCCTATAATCCTTAAAATTAATGATTATAACATCACCCCTTCTATCCTTCGGTCTAACTCCCACCCAATTGGCACGCCTTACACTTAGAATTTCACCATTGATGGATGCAGGCAACGGTCTGTTGTCTCGAAGCCAAAAGGTAACCTTGTTCCGTAAGGTTACGTGATCTTCCCATTTACCTGCAGGCAATTCTGGAACCCCTGCCATTACAATAACAAAAGGGGCAGAGTCTGGGGGTAAATCTATAGTACGGCTCGTCTTTTCTAAGGCAATAGTCGGTGGGTTCCCATTTCTCGATTTAGTTGTTAATATATCCTTACTACCACCCTGGTTTTGAGGTTCCCCAGGTTTAAGGGTTTGATCTTTAATTACTGGGGCCGCCGGCTGAGTTATAGGCAATTGTGATGTGGGAGTTAATAGCGTAATCGTGGGGCTACCCGATCTTACCCTCTCTTGCACTGGTTTCTTTTTTAGCACAGATACAGGTGCTTTAGTTGCTGGTGTTATGGGAGCTGATGTTATGGGGGGAGCTATTACTTTAGATTTTGCAGGTAGGTTAGTCTTTGCTGTAGGATTCATCTTAGCTTTTCCCGGGCCCTTTGTTAGGTCATGTAAAAGGAGGGAATTCTGTTCGACCTTTTTCTCTATAATGTCTAAGTGTGCACACATCATGTTGGTCTTATCTCATGTTGGTGAGAGTCCCACTCACTCTCACGGGCACACACTTGATCAGGTCTGGGCTCTTAACCTTCCACTGGCTTCGGTGGCGGTCTCTCCTTGCCCCTGGTCCGATCATGCCCTCATCTCTTTCTCCATCCCCCACAACTCATCCCCCAAAACCCCGCTTGCCAAAAACACCTGGGCGCGGAACTGGAACAGGCTGGATCTCCCCTCCCTGACCTCCCTGCTTCACAATTCCATCCCCCCCCTCTCCGGCTTACCATCGGCCTCACAGGCCAAGGCCATTAACACCTGGCTGGCTGGAGCTTGCGACTCAGAGGCCCCCTTACGACGCATCTCCATCCGCCGGCTTAAGGACTCTAACCGATGGTTCAACGACCACTTAAAAGAACTTAAACTGTGCGTCCGGAGGGCGGAGAGGCAGTGGAGGAAGGACTACAGCCCGTTATTAAAAACCCACTTTCTGACACTGTTGGCTGATTACAAATCAGCAATTCTAGCTGCAAAGACCGACTATTTCTCCACGGAAATAACGTCGGCCGCCAACAAACCCAGGACTATCTTTGACATCGTAAACGACCTGGCGTTCTCAGATCGAGCCTCGCCCCAAATCCCTCCCTCCCAGCTTCTCTGCGACCAACTAAACAACTACTTCGTGGACAAGATCACTAATATCAAGGCCAATATCCCTTTACCCTCGCCTACCTTCGTCGATCCTTCCCCCCCCCCAGTACAAAATCATTTCACTGTTATCCCTCCCCTCACTCAGGAATCCTTTCTGTCGATCCTCCCCAAAGTTAAATCAGGGTCCCCGGCGGATGTCTGCCCCGCACGCATCCTACAGCAAATCTATTCTAGCTGCCCTGATCCCCCGATTGCCTTCCTCAACAGCGCCTTGGCACAGGGTGTGGTGACCCCGGTACTAAAAGCAGCCACCATAGTACCCCTGCTGAAGAAACCCGGCTCGGACCCTTCTATCTCGTCCAACTTTCGCCCCATCTCCCTGCTGCCCTTTCTGGGCAAGGTGATGGAACGCCATGTTACCGCGGCTCTGAGCACTCACATCGAGGCTAATGGGGGGCTGGCTTCTCGTCAGGCAGGATTCCGCCCCAGGCACTCAACAGAATCGGTCGTAGTCGCCGTCCTAGACAACCTCAGAAAGGGCATGGATGACAACAACCACCAGGCACTGGTCCTCCTCGATCTCTCCGCCGCCTTTGACACGGTGGACCATACCATCCTACTCACCCGTGTCAAGGCGGCCGGCATCGGGGGATCAGCCCTTGTCTGGCTCTCCTCCTTTCTGAGGGACCGCACCCAGGCGGTCCGTCTAGGCGACTTCACCTCCACCCCCCTCCCTGTCACCTGCGGTGTTCCCCAGGGTTCCTCTCTCTCCCCCCTTCTCTTCAACCTCTATATCTTTCCTCTCATTTTTGCTCTCCAGCAGCTGGAGGTCACCGTCTTCAACTACGCGGATGACCTCCAGCTCATCTTTGATCTGTCCCCCTCTTCTCTCTCGGTCTCCAATTTCCAGTCTACTATGACATTCATCAGGGACTGGATGAATCACAACCATCTTAAACTGAACCCTGATAAAACTGAGTTGGTTCTCACTGGTGGTTCGTCCAGCCCCTGGAACTCTTCTTTCTGGCCCCCTTCCCTTGGCCCTGCACCCTCCCCCTCCACCACTGTCAAAACACTGGGTGTCAAAATGAACAATCAGCTCACTCTTCACTCACACATCAGCTCCGTGGTCTCTTCCTGTTTCCTCACTCTTCGAACCATCCGCTCTGTCTCCCGCTTCTTCACTCCTCAGGCTCTCAAGACCATTATGGCCGCTCTGGTAATCTCGCGTTTGGACTACGCCAACGCTCTTTTCCATGGCATCCCTGCCTACAGTTTGCGTAGACTCCAAACCATCCAGAACCAGGCGGCCAGACTGATATATGGCCTCCCACGTTATCACCACTCCACCCCCCTCCTAAAGAAACTCCACTGGCTCCCTGTGAAACAACGTTCCCTCTTTAAAATCGGGTGCATGGTCTTCCAGGCCCGTCAGGGCACTGCCCCTGCTTTCATCACTTCACTTATCAAACCCTACGTCCCCGCAAGAAATCTCCGGTCCTCTTCCAAGTCCCTTCTCCTGATCCCCCGTTTCTCGCGCAAAAAGTGGGGTGGATCCAATTTCTCTACTCTGGCCCCCTCCTTCTGGAACTCTCTCCCTGATAACCTCCGCTCCGCAACTCAGTACCTCTCCTTCCGTGGAGACTTGAAAACCTTCCTATTTAGCCAGGCTTTCCCCGCCTAAATTTCCTCCCCGGTCTTCCTTCCCCTCAGCCACTGAACCTTCAGCGCCAAGAAACCGCAAGGTGTATGCTGCGCTCTATAAGTATTTTAAATTAGAAATTAAATTAGAAATTATTATCCAGAATCGGTTGCATCACACCCCTGATTAGTTCTACAATTTTGGCCATCATGGCCTCTTCACCTAATAAGGTTTGACCCGTTTGTAACTGTGGGGAGTGAGCTGCCCCTTTCCTTATCTTCTGTGCTTGATTACACAGTGGCTCACCCCCCCTTTTTTTACTGGTTCTTATAGCAAGGGGGAAATAGAAGACCTAGAAGATGACTCAATAGGAATTTTTGGGGAACCTGATAACCTACCATTATCAATCCCTGTAGGCGAGTCCAGTAATGATGAGCTAGTTGGTGTGCTAGACAAAAGATGTTTGCTCATTGTAATGGGATCAAGAGGAAGGTTATCAATATTGTCTATAATCCCTGGTTGTGAGAAATCAATAAGCATCACAGAGTCTGTAAGACGACTCAGCGAAGTTGCATCCCCCGTTCCTCCCAAGTTGGGAGACCTCAACTCAGAGAATAGAGGTACAGTTCCAAGCACACTCCCCCCTCCTTGTGTAGTTTTATGGCTTGCCTTACTTTGCTTCCCCCTTCGTCTCACTCGGGCTTTCTTGAATCTTCTAGGGGATTCTTTAGTTGCAGGATCATTTATTCCTGCAGAGAGTGTTCCCAACCCTGTGGGGGCTTGAACATGTGGGACTTCATCATGCTGCCCCGCATGGACCATAGCTGTTACAATAGTTACTTTGCCTGCAGGGACCGGGTGTTCCTTTACCACAGAGTTATCAGGAACAGTAACTGGGGGCTCAGGTGTGGTAGTAATAACAGGCGAATGTTCCAATCCCAAGGAAGCCCTTCTGTTGCTGTTGATTTGCGCTACCTTTTTTATAAGGAAATTGTCCATAGTAACCACTTTAGTGGTCATAGTGGCTGATGGTTCCAAACACAAATAATACAAGATGTAATTGTGTAGAAAATAGGTTCTCACTCACGTATTTGGAAGCTGCTCAGACGAGCAGTGAGCATTGATGGACGAAAAGGGTGTGGCCCGGCCCGGCTCCTCGGTCCCCGGAGGGCCACAGAGGGCCCGCCCTTTGCCCGGGCTTAGCCCCGGGCGTCCCGCGACGCGGGGGCTCTCCTGCCTTTATGCTCGTTTTGGCGCTCTCAGGGCGCGACCCGCGTCACTCTGCACGCGCCGCCGCGAGGCCTGCCGGGATTGGTGGTCTCCCGGAGCGGCGGCGCGGAGTCCAGTGTCCTTGGACTCTTGGCGGTGGCGGCGGTGTCTCCTGGAGCCTTCTCTGCAGCCGATTGACTCGTGGCGGTGGCGGCAATAAGGTACGTGTCTCCTGGCACCTTACGCTCCACTGCAGCCTCAGCCACACTCTCCATTTGACCAATGAGTATCAGTGAAACATAGAGGGCCCGATTCACAGAATGAAGTTAAGACTCAATCCTAAACTTACTACTATTTTGTTATTCACAGAATGCACTTACTACTTTTGGCATTCACAGAATGAACTTACTACTTTTGGTATTCACAGAAGTTAGGATTTTGTCTTAAGTTTGTCTTAAGACAGACTTAAAACAGACTTAAGACAGACTAAGACAGACTTAAGACAAAATCCTAACTTCTGTGAATACCAAAAGTAGTAAATTCATTCTGTGAATGCCAAAAGTAGTAAGTGCATTCTGTGAATACCAAAATAGTAGTAAGTTTAGGATTGAATCTTAAGTTCATTTTGTGAATCGGGCCCTGAGTTTCCCCCCCTCTCACACATATGTCTCCCCCGAATAACGAACTGAAGGATTATTAGAGCACATGCCCAGAGGGTTTAACACTTTACCTGCACATTGCATCTCACTTGTCTCTCTATCAGAGACTGGGGAAACTGATTTGTTTACCAGTGGTGCCTAGCGATTTTGCTTCTGCAATGGCGCCAAGTAACTCTGACACAGATTGTACTTTGTGAGAGAGAGAGAACTATCAAGAAGTAGTATTTTTACCTCTGGGCTCAAGATTACTCATTCATAACGTACTGGGTCTGTTTACCTTAGTGACTATTGCGACAATTCCCTGCTGGTTGTACAAGGCCAGCGCACATTCTGCTTGCTCCTGTAGATAATGATCCAGTGGATCCTGGCTTTCGCACCCCTTTTTTATCAGGTTATGAACGTATGGGCTTAACATTTTTGAATAAAGTTCTCGAAAAAAAGACTCCAGCTGGTCACGCGGAGACATCATTAGCGTCTCTCAAACGTGACCGGAAATGCCACTACATCAAGATGCTGGTAACAGAGAGCCTCATCACCTACACGTCGAGGACCTCAAAACTTCCAGAGGCGGTGCACTAACCTTGATGTAGTAAGGAGGGGGGGTGGTTCATGACCTACTCTTGTCCTTTATTTTTAACTAACTTCCATATTCCTATGGGAACGTAGGACTGGGTCTCTTGCAGAGGAATCGCTAGACTCTTCACAATGGTTATGGCATGTCAGGTGACTACCGGACTCCCAGTTCAACACGCCATAGTCTTTAGACCGTTTTGTTCCACATGACTATCTGGATCATCGGAGATCAGAAACAGGGATATTTCCACTTGTTTCCTGTCCGTTTCCAATGACTACCACTTAGCACAGAGGGCATTTCTGTGAATATAACTGAGATGATGAGGAAACTCTGGACCATTTTTCCGTCACCATTTTTATTCCTCACGAGTGGTTAACTACTGTTTCGACATTTCCGTCACTATATCCCACGCAAATTAGTATACTTTTGACATCTAGTATATTAATATATTTACATGTTTGTTTACCCTTTAGAGTGTGACTACAGGTGGTCACCTCCACACCTCACCAGTTCTAGAGAATTAAACTATGAAACTCATGGAGTCTCTTTGGACTACTGTGATAAAACATAGGCATTTGGATGTGTTTGATTGAATGATTACGTGGAGCTAGCCATTTGGGTAGCATGGATGTGTAGACTCTACATATTTTGTTGTGGATGTCCAATTTAGACGATATAACTCACAACAAGGTCTCAATATATATCCTTGTTTGCCTGTTAATGAGGTATGTGATTTTGTTCGGTAAGCAGATGAGGGGTAGGAATTTCCTCTCATTAGTAACTTTGGACAATTGTGTCTTTGGTCAAGACGAGTGATTGCCTTTACAGATTTTTTATTTTGTACTTCACAGAACACTATTAGTGTATTGTTCAAGGTATCTATGTTTGACTAGGAGCCTTCTCCATGGATACTGGAGGTAGAGTTCGAGGGGTCCTCCTGTTTTAGGTCCCAAAGGGTCATAATGAATGCTGAATGACTATTTCTTTTGGGGACACCTCCAATGATAGAAACATGTCAACACTTTGGCAGTAAAGTAAGAGTGGAGGAATCTTCATTTTCTCCTTTCACCACCATCCTTCATGTTTTTAAATCTAGCCAGATTGCCCTAGGAATAAATTTGACAGTGGGTACACATCTGAACTAGTTTTAATCCTCACTGGCTGCACTTTTTCTTTGGTGATCCCAATACGCTGTATTTGTTTGTATTGTCTTCCTCTCTCTGTTGCTTCACCCCAGGCTTTGGGGTGCGCAGGGGTGTTTATAGCATGCCCTATGATGAAGCATGTCACAATTCTGTGAGTGAGGGCTGTTTTTACACAATGGACACATGCCTCTGTTTCCTTTGCACACACTTTTTACTTACTTCTCCCCTTCCCTACTCCTTTGTGTGTTATTCATTGACTGAACAGGGAGGTTAGAGTAGGGAGTTATCCTCTCCCCCTCAGTGTTTGTGGCTATTTGAGGCTTTACTCACACAAACCTAGAAATGCAGCAGTTATAGTTATACTTGCCTGAAGAAACTATAACTTGTGCTGTTATGTAACTTTATGGCCAAGTTATAGTAACTTAACATATGTATAACTATAACTGCTGAATTTCTACGGTTTTGCGAGGTTAATTGTCTAACTAAATATAACATACCTGGAATCTTAATTTTTCTCAGTGAAAATAAATGATATATGTATATGTGTATATATATATATATTTTTCTTTTTTTTTCTTCCGTTTCACCAGGCATAAAAGCTTTACACCGATTCACTCCACTCCGAGAATACTTGCCACTCCAAAATTCAGTTGCAATAAGGATTTATTCCAAATTCATTACGGCATGTTGAGTAAATGGAAAGAACCCAACACGTTTCAATGAATAAATTGCCTTGCTCACGGGGCTAATATTAAGGTATATGAGTATTACTTAATGCATTCCAAATGTGTGGGTCTCACAGAAGATCACCAGGAGGCTAAAATGTCCATGGCATGTACACCCAAAGCCTAACACCGGAATTGCAGAATGTTGTGGTTGCTGAATACCAAGGCAGATTGCACATCATGCCTCTTTCTTTCACCACCTTCTTGTTCTCTCTTTACTCTCATTTATCCATGCTTCCTCACTTTGTCCCGGCTTCCTGGTTTTCCTTTCTGCTCTCTCATATTCTCAAAGTCTGCATATCAGCACTGAATTCAGAGAATGTCAGCTCTACTTCGGCTTCAGAACCATGACTAAAAGACTATTTCCATTTGTATGCTCATTGCTTGACTTCTGTGGGTTTCCCTTCTGTTTGAATGATTTCTTCAAAGCATTTCATTGGCTTTTAGAGCAGTTTCACATCAGTTCTCTTTTGAGAGGGCTGAGTACCTCCCAATTTCCTGGCTGGCCAGACTGGAAATTTCTCAATTTGCAGGCAGACATTGATTTAAATTTTTCTATTACACTGATTTTATAAGTGGTAAAATGAGGTTTAATATTCCCGGAGAAGCAGGCTGGGTCATGGGGTAAGTGTGCCGGGATTACAGCACTAACACAAGTTCACACAATTATTCTCACTTTGCAAGTGAAGAACTCGTAAAGGCCCTCTGTTCCTGCTTATCATTACATGAGTACTTCTAGTTGAGTGACTATTCATGTGGGAGTCCCGCTGTTAGACTTGGCTGTCTCTAGTTGGCAAAGGTATACACTTCTGACAAATAGGGACTCACCTCCTCTAGTCAGGGCAAGGGGATCACACACTTAGATAACCCCTGCTCACCCCCTCGGTAGCTTGGCAAGCAGACAGGCTTATCTCAGAGGCAGTGCGTTAAGCATTTATGACCACATATAGTAATAAAGTGAATACACTACAAATGGACACGACACAGTAGTATTATAAAAATAGGAATGTTTATATAAGACTTAGCACGAGACCAAATAACGACAAAAATATACCACAATCTTAATATATACTTTTGGAAGGAAAAATAATAGTTCAAGCGTAGTTTCTTCTTAGCACAAAGTCTTTAGTAACAAAAGCAACTCTTCTTCTTTAGATCACAGTTCTTGGCAACGATGTAACCCATACGGGAGTCACACGACGTTTAGGCAAAGTTAATCCAAAGGTTTGGCGTTGACCGCGAGGAGCGCTACGTCGAGCCCAGAGTCACACGGACCCCCCACAACACAGTACCTTTGAAAAGCAAAGCACACGATGATCAGCGGCGTCGAGATGTCTGGCGTCGCGTCTTCGGCGTCGATCAGGCCTCGGAGTCGGGGCGATCTGCAGCGGCGTCGACGCATGTC
This sequence comes from Lissotriton vulgaris, assembly GCF_964263255.1. Lineage (NCBI taxonomy): Eukaryota > Metazoa > Chordata > Amphibia > Caudata > Salamandridae > Lissotriton > Lissotriton vulgaris. The sequence continues at coordinate 422,656,511 of NC_141685.1, read as the reverse complement.
AGGCAGGAGCAGCGCTCACGAGGTGAAGCAGGATACGGCGTCGTCTTCGATGTCGATGTTGCAAGAGTGAGCAGCGCTCACGGCGTCGAGAGGGCTCGGGGTCGAGGCGTCGGCAGCGGATTCGCTACTAGCGTCGATCGAGCCCAGCGGCCGGCATCGAAGAGGCGGGACAAGGGAGCTGCACTCACGATGTCGAGCTGGTTTCGGCGACTTCCATCGGCGTCGGGAATGCTGGATGTCTTCAGAGGTGCTGGACTTTCAGATTCCAGCAACAAGCACTTTCAGCATATGGTGAAGTCCTTTAGCCCTGTGACTTCAACAGGAGGCTGGCACTCTTCCAGCCCCTGGAGATTTCCTCAGCAAAGTTCGAGAGTACACACTCAGTTCCTCTCTACTGGTTCCTTGGCAAAAATAAAGAAGTGACTGCAGGATTCCCCCCAGCAAACAGCACTCTGGCATAAGGGGCATGCAAGTCCTTGGATCAGCAGGCTTCTTGTCCTTGGTTCAGGGTTCCTTGTCAGAATTGATCTAAAGTCTTGGTTTAGGGGTCCTTCTCTTATACCCCTTTTTGGCTTTGATCTTTTTGTCCATGCAGGGGAACTCCCCCTCATCCCGGGTCTGTTGTTGGTGTAGCCAGGCAGAGGCACCTGGCCTATTCACAGTGCAGGGCTGGGTCCTCAGACTCCCAGCAGGAGGTGGAGCCAGTATTGTCCCTGGCAGGAGCAGAGCTATCCATCGCTCTGCAGGAGGTGGAGCCAGCATTGTATTGGGCAGGGCCGGCTATCAGGAGCTACTCTTCCCCTCCTCTCAATGCAGATGTACCACTCACCCCACGCTGACTCATTCAGAACTCTGGAGCCACCCAGCCCCTGTCACACACACACCAAACCAGCAGAAACCAGAAATAGTTAGACAAGAAAATAGTCACTTTCTAAAAGTGCTATTTTCAAACCCAGAGTCCAAAAACTATCTATCCAAACGGATGCTTTATTAAACCCTGAGTTCAGGGATACCAAACTCGACATTGTGCCATGCTCCCCGAGCCAGCTAGGATTATACCATTAATAATCCCAGCAGCCCATTCTAACTAATGCAGAGCAGGCGACCTTACGATAGTGAAGTACGAATATGGCAATAGTTCCCTATTAGGACATGCCAACTTCGTCAGGCTTGTCCTACGGTATACTTACAATGCACCCTGACCTTGGGTCTACCATAGGGGTGACTAACATGAAGTGAAGGGAAGGTTTGGGGACTGGCAAGTAGGCGTACTTTCACAGTCCGCGTGACAGTACAGACTGCACGTAGGTCTAGCAATGGCAGACCTTTAGATATACTTTTACTAGGCCGCTCTTGTGGGTGGCACAACATGTGCTGCAAGCCCACGAGCAGCATTTGTATTTACAAGCCCTGGCACTCCTGGTGCACTAGACTAGGGACTGACAATAAACCAAATAAGCCAAACATGGAATTCAATCAATACAGTAATTGTACATAGGGAGCACTTGCACTGTGGCACTGATCAGCAGTGGCACAGTGCCCAAAGCAATATACCAGCAAAAACATCGTAAACAGAGGAGGCAAACAGAAAAAAATGGAGGAGAGACTCAGGCCAATGATGTAAGGTCTAACACCCGCAAAGGTTAGAATGAAGGAGAAATGTTTATAAGTGCTCTACCAAAATATCTTTTGGTGTGGCCCCTCTAAGGTGCTGTAAAACTCTGGAAACGGAGAGCAGCATCTAGTGAAATGAGAAGGTAGCAGAGTTCCCAGAAATTATGGCACACAGATACTTTAGGAGCTGCTATTAGATAAAATGTTCCTTTTTGGAATGGTGAATCTTTTCTGTTCTCTCCCTTCCTAATTTACCAATGAGATTGAGTGAGTTCCATATCACAGCAGCGTTCTCTTCATGGGTAGGGGTGTTGTTAGACACATTGGGGCTTATTCACAGAACTAACTTAAGACAAAATCATAAACTTATTACTTTTGGTATTCACAGAAGTTAGGATTTTGTCTTAAAACAGATTTAAGACAGACTTAAGACAGAATTCTGTCTTAAGTCTATCTTAAGACAAAATCCTAACTTCTGTGCATACCAAAATTAGTAAGTTTAGGATTTTGTCTTAAGTTAGTTCAGTGAATCGGGCCCTAGACCACCATCCTTTCCTCAAATTTCTCCAACTAACAAGGGAAACTGCAACCAGGACATAAGGGCCAGGAAGATAGCTTTTTAAAATTATACTTTCTGCTGCCTAGAAACGATGCCGAGTTAAACTAGCTTTGCTTGCTTTGTTGAAATCCAGTGGCACCAATTAGCAATCCCATTTTGGAGAATAATGGTGTGCTGTCCGAATGCAACACACAAGCTTCTAAAGGTACGAAGACTGTGTTAGTGTCAACATTGACCCTCTTAGCTTGGAAGAGGCATTTGGGAGTGGAAAAAAGCTCACACCTTCACAAAGAATCAGGGCAGCAGCCTCCCTTTTCACAGGACAAAACCATAAGGAGACTGAAATGACATGGATCTTTTATCTATTAATACCTCGCAAACGTTATTCTCCAGCCAACACAGCAGTGGAAGCTTTTTCCAGAAAAAGAAAGAGTGTCTAATATTTTCCATAGGGCTGGATCTTGAAGGGTTCTCAAAGCACCAAGTGTGGAAATGATTGGAGAAAAACCTGGACCCTAGAAACCAGTGCTGCACACCTGGGAACATTCAGTGATACTTGGAATAACTTTACAAGCATCATGAAATGTTGAGGCTTTTGGGAAAACGTACTACTTTGTGACTCAATGTAGTATAAAATTGAAAGTTGTTGCATTAATTGGAGAGAGAAAAACAGTACCATATTGTGAAGAATTGGGCTATTGGATGAGGGTAGATGGAAGATCCACTCTGGCAACAACCACAAACCTTGTCAGGGTGAACCATAAAAGTCAATAAATCAACCTGTGCTTAACCCTCTCAGAAGTTGAAACAACACAGTCAGGCTTAACTTAAAGACAATGTGTAAAAGTATTTATGCAGTACTCAAACAGTAATTAAGTAAAAACACAAAACAAGAAATCCCACACCAACTTAGAGTAAATTGTAATAGATAAAATGATACCAGAATGACAAAATCAAATAGGTAGAACCAGAGATATTGAAGTGTAAAGTTTGAAGTGAAAATAGCACCTAAAAGCACTAGGGGCCACATGCATCAAAAGAAAACACGGTCGAAAACGGACTGATTCTCAGAATCTGCCCCTTTTCGACTGGTATTTTTGCATTTGAGATGCATCATTCCAAATGCATTTTAAGTAATTGCTAAAATAGTCATTATTTAAATTGTGATTGCATTTAGGGAATCACAAATTGTGATTCCCTAAATGCAATGCATGATGCAATTGCAAATAGCGATTTCGCTATTTGGGGTCACAAATTACCATCAATTTGAACTTGATGGTAATTTGCAAAAACTTTGAAAAATTGACTAAAGTGCATTATTCAAAGTTCCATGTTACACACACACATGCCTTTGGGGCATGTGTGTGCACAACATCTGCACACATGGATATTTCAGGGGTGCAACAGAGTGTCCTTTTGGTACCCTTGCAGCCTTGAAATTGCATGCGCAATTTTCGAGTACCTATTGGGTACTCACAAATTGTGCATGCAATTCCCATTCATTCCTATGTGCCTTTAGGCCCATAGGAATGAATGGGAAGCCATTCCTTAATTGCGACTCGCAATTTGTGAGTCGCAATTAAGGAATGCTTAAGAATCGCTATTTTTTTAGTAATTCCTACATGCATAGGCTTTTGCGATTCCATAATTGCGATTCCTTGATAATCGCAATTATTAAGGAATTCCAAAAGCCTACCTTGGAGTGTGGTTCGGATACAGGAGCCAAAAAAGTTGCCTTCTTAAGTCTGGTATGAAGAATTTTCTTTGCGTTAGGGTAGGCTGCGAGGAGGAGGCTTTCGGTTTTAAGAGTAGGTTGAGTTTCGCAAAACGGTCATTGCTGTAGCTCGAAAATCCAGTAATTGCTGAAGCTGCACGTTGGTGGCTGTCAGGGACTGTCATTGCTGTACTGTGAAATATAGGTCTTGCATTGCCAGTTGGCTGTTGTTGGTGTAAAGAGCAGGTCTCACTGGAGCTTTGTGTAGCTGATGATCACAGGCAGCGGAATTTGGTGCAAGCAAACCCACTTGTGGTTACAAGGAGTCCATATTTCAGGACTTCTTCCTTTTCTTTTGAGGTTCTTCCACTGAAGCCACCCATGACAGCCATTGGTCAGACACCTCTTGTGATCAGGACTCACTTGTGCAGAGGCCAGCAGCAGGTCTCAGGAAGGTCCAACCAGGTGCAGTTGCAGCTAGTCAACTGGGCGGTTGCAATGAGGCCTCCGAATCTTGTTGTGCCCCTAAACCTCACAAAGGGCGTCAGTCGACTTGGAATCAATCTAGGTAGCCTGGGAATATGGCAAGCAGGTGCAGTTTTCCTTTCTCTGATAGCTAGTCAGTCCTTTAAGCAGTAGGGAAGTCTGCTAGCAGCAGGAAGGTTTTCAAGCAGCAGGGCAGTCCTTCTTCTGAATTTTTCACAGCTCCAGGAGTCTTCTGATCTGGAGGTCCACAGTTAATACCTGATGCCAGCCTTTGTGTGGTGTATTCCTGGACCTACCCCAGCACTGGATCTGGAAGGTTCTTCCCCTTTGTCCGTTCAAGGCTACAAACTGTTTGGGATGACAAAAGGCAAGGCAAACCTGGTGTAAAGTTCCTTTATGTGTGCTGTAGGCAAGGCCCTTTGAAGTGTGAGGCTGGGTACAACTCCTCCCCAGTTAATCTGTCAGGTTGACCCATCTTGTCAACACCTAAGCCCCCTTTGCGACACTGTCTGGAAGTTCCAACAGCAGAGCCATTCACATTCATGTTACCAAGGACACTGGCAGAAGGCGCAATTTGTTGGGCCAAGAAACTAACTTCCAAAAGTGGCAATTTCTGAACGTGACTTAAAATCTGATGTTACCATTTAAGAGGTTTTTCAAATTACAATTCATTTGAGTGTACATTAAAACAGAACTTGGCATTTGGTATAATTATATGCATATTGAATGGATAAGCATTCACTTGCTGAAGACTGTTCCCTTTCAGTAGAATATGCATGTATACCTGACCTGAATGTATATGAGTTATTGTCTATGTCAATAGAAACATATTTTCGAAATTTGGGCTTAAATATATACAACTGATGTGGCCTATAGTTGCTTGGAATGAAAACGCCATGTATGGAAAGAGGGTGTATTTAGGGGCTTGATTCATTTTCTACTGGAACAATAGATGTCAGGATTTTTGCCAATCTAATTATTATTGGGCCATTTTATGGCAGCATCATCCATCAACAATGCAAATGTTTTTAAATGATCAGGGCATAATTTAAATGACCTGCCCATTTCCGGAAATTTGGTAGGTACTTCCAAACTCGCGAATGATTTATACTTTTTTATTTGCTTGTTCCTTGAGTGATTTGAATACCAGTGATGGTGCCTCTGTTATGGTTATGGCAGAGGAGCTGTGCCCCAGTGCATCAGCCAGCAGATAAAAACATGTAAAATAAAATTATAATAAAGCTGTTTTCTTTTATGATATACCCATGCATGCCTAAACAATACATGCCTAAATAAAGTGGTCTGAACCACAACCACGTCTTTACCAAGCATGACTTTGCCCCTCATGCCTTTAGAACGATTTTCATTGTAAAGTCATGATTGCTAAAGGGATATGCCTGGTAAATTGCACACCCCAATCCCTCTGCCCTGCCATAACACCCGATATCCAGCCCTTCAATCCTGCCTTTAAAACTACCCCTGTTTCCTCATCTTGAGCCCTAAACTCACTCCTGCCAGATAAACTGCCCAGAAACCAGCCCCCATGCCCTGAGCCCTAAAACTGATACCCAACCCTGAAAACTGCCCCTTCCCTTTCTCCTGCCCTGGGTCTGAAAATCCTGCCCTCTGCCGGAAAAAATGACTTGGTCCGCAGCCCCCATCCTGAGCCCTAAAATTGCCCCCTCCCCGAAAACTGCCCCTTCCCCCTCCCGAGTCCTAAAAACCTGCGCCCTGCCAAAAGAATACCCCAAGCCCACCGCCCTGAGCCCTGAAATCGACTCTCAACTCCTAAAAACGCCCCCTCCCCATATCCAGCCACCCTTACTTACCAGGCACCCCCGAAGCTTCCTATCTCGATCATTCCTCTTGGTCTCCCCACCCATCCACACATCTAGAACGCTGACTGCTTTAACCATGCATATGCGTGATAATGAAAGAAGCGTGGTTTAGGCAAGTATTGTTCCACTTGCATGTAAACGGCATTTGTGGCTCAGCACGTGTTCTAAAGGCCGTTTTCTCTTTTATTATAATTTTATTTTTCATGATGGAGCAGAGCTGGAGCCGAATCTTGAGGGTGTGGCCATCCTCTGACACTTTGCTACTGTATTCAAGCAAGCCGGGCTGAAGACGGCTGGAATGCCAGAAACCGGTCCTCGGAAGCTTGTTTCCGTTCCAGGGAAGACATGGCTTGGCAGTTCGGGCTGGACTGTTCCCATGAGGCACAGGGTCAGACTGATTTGCATATAGCCATGTCTGGACTGGGGTGGCAGAGTGGGCTAAAGAACGGTGATGGATTAAACCAGATCTTTTGACTGGGTGTGAGTGTTTGATTGAATCAGATGCTCCGTCCATCACCACCCCCTTTTGTGCCGCTTTTGGCCGCCATAAGTGTGGCAGGGTATGCTCAGACGTGAGTCCCTTGCTCACTTTGCCACTGGATTCAAGCAAGCTGGGCTGAAGACGGCTGGAATGCCAGAAACCGGTCCTCGGAAGCTTGTTTCCGGTCCAGGGAAGACATGGCTTGGCAGCTCGGGCTGGACTGTTCCCATGCGGCACAAGGTCAGACTGATTTGCATATAGCCATGTCTGAACTGGGGTGGCAGAGTGGGCTAAAGAACGGTGATGGATTAAACCCAGATCTTTTGACTGGGTGTGAGTGTTTGATTGGTTCAGATGCTCCGTCCATCACCACCCCCTTTTGTACCATCCTCTGACAGCAGCATGGAGGAAGAGTGGTGGGTACTGTAAGTGAGCATGGTGATTTGGCTGTCTGTCTTAGGATGGCCAAACTGTCATGTGCACTTAGATATCTCCAAGCTATAGCACGGAGAACAACAAGCACAGGCTCCTAGTCCCTCTGGGAGCATAAAATCAGCCTGCTGCACCCAATCCAATGACTTCTCTCATGCTGGGTAATAGTATTACCCAGAATTAGAGCAGTGTCTGGATTGGCGCAGTGGAGTCTGGGAGCCTCTGATCAGGAGCAGAAGAGCACCGACATGGCGAGGCGGCAGGGAAGTTTTTATTTTAGTTAATTTATTAATGTCCCCCGTGCTGACCCATTACTTTTCCCTGCTGGCAGGCACCACTGTTGAAGATAGAGATTTGGTTACCTTTGTTTTTTACCAGCTTGGGCCTCACCTTCATAGTTGTATCTTCGGATTCATCCTAATATCTATTGCCAAAATTCACAAATATCACGTGTGCACATGTATTTGCTCCTTACTAAAGACAGTCACTGTTATCTTTAAGTCCTTACCTAGGCACGTATGTTAAATGTATTTGTTATTTTTTCAAGTCTTTCATTTAACACCTTAGATAAACAACAACGACAAAGAAAAGAACGTGTGCATTTCCACTGTGACTAAACTACTAGATATATTACAGGGGTCACCATCAACTACAGTTACATTTTTCTCTGGCTGCAGTAGCAGAAACATTGCTAAAGGTGCTTAATTTGAGAAGCTATTTGTGGTGTTTTAAAGTCTGTCTCCAAAGTCAGTGTTGTGTATTTGTGTGTGTGTGTGTGTGTGAGAGAGATTAAAGATCAGAGGGTGCCAGAAGGAAAAGCTATCCAGAATGTAAACAGCAATTGACCAACCGAATTTAAGTGCACAGAGCTTAGATCATTGTGTTTGGCTGAATGCTTCCCAATCCCCTCCAGTTAAAATATTAATCCCAATGTGGCAGTAAGGACCAATATTAGCATGGCCATGTGCTGTGAAAGTAATTAACTGGGGCGCCAAATCATTCATCTGAGTTAATATGACATTATTATTACTCTGTGTATTCCCTACAGCAACCTGACAAATTGATGTTGCTTTTTTGGCAGCACCTGCCTCATTCTTGCTGACCATGGTGTATTTCAGTATGCATGGCTGTCCAAAGAAACGGGAAGTAAAATCACTCCGTAGTTCTTATGGCTATGGCTATGGTTTTAGGTCTGAGTACATACCAGTGCTAGATTTACTCCATCATTATGAGTTGCCTGGAGTAGTAGAACAGTATTTACCTCACAGGAATTACTGTGACCAGGGCCCCAGTAATTTCAGGAGGGGTAAATAATAGGGTTTACAAGTTTTGGGGAATGATATGCAGGAATCGTATTTATAGTACACATTTTCGTATGTTTTCCCTTGCATTTTACTCAAAGTTCTTCGCCTGAATGCAGCAAGTGAAATTTCTGAGTGAAATCCCATAGAGCTGCGTAGAGATTGCAAACTACTGGGCCACTAGGGATGAGGAATATGACAAGAAAAACAAATTTCCCTTACCTACCACATAACAATGAATCAAACAATTGAATCAAATATTGGTGACAAAAACTGAACCATAGTTTACAATATTATAAAAGATATATAATTTATTCCATGATTATAAATATAAATTCCAAAAATTTGCAAATGTTTGGAATTTATATTTATAATCATATTGCTTTATTCCCCTCCTTCCCTGGCTTGACCAAGTCTTGAGGGGGTCCCATCATTTCTGCCACTAGGGATGAGGGCCAAAGTCGTAAAGGGAAAACAGGAAAACTGCAGTACGAATCCATCTCTTAAGGTGACATGTTGAATGCCTGCAAAAAAAACCTGAAAACATGCTGAAGATCAGTTTAATAAATGTAAGTAGCAATCCAGAAATTCAATATTTATTTACAGTTTTATAAAACACTCAGAGCTGATTTAACTTAGAGAACAATTGACATTTTGAAAGGTTCTTTAGACTAAATAAATGCCAACTGTCTGGCTTGATTATCAATTATATGATTCAATCATCCTGAAGTAACTTTTATGTTTGGTGTAGAGGCACTTCAGCATCAGAAGATTAAATGTAATGACTGTTTCATACAGGATGTAGGCTCTGATATCACCACAAATTCCTTACATTCCATAACATAGTCTTACATTATCAAAGTGAATAATTGCTTTAGTTGCTTACCAAGGGTAGGGAAGGGTCCATTCAGTGCGTTGGTGTGCAAAGGCAGATGGCCATTGCTCTAAAAATAATTATTTATATTATTTTCCCTCTGCATAGTCCCTAGAAATCCCCCCCCCCAACATAGCCACACCGCCTCACCGCTGTTCCCTGTATAGACGGTGGCTGCCATTACTTAACCCAGGAAATGTGGACATGTCCTCGACGTTCTTAGATTGTTCCCTTTATCCCTGCCTCCTTCTCTACATCTTTCTCTTGACAAATTGGATTTTGGATTTTGGATTTTGGATATTGGATTATGTTCTCAGCTGTATGTCTTTACCCTACTCACAATGTCCATCACCACTAAAACAATTCACATAAGGGTGGAAGGGCTCGCCACAGACTCGCTAGCCATGGGGAGAGGACAAGTGCCATCTGATCTGTCACTCCCTTATGCTTTCTCCATCCTTTTTTTGTATCAATTACTGTCTAAGGCAATCAGCAGGTTCCAAGAACAAAATAATATCTGTGACAATTCCCTGTAATTGTGAGCCTGTCTCTGAAGCTTGCTACATTAATATAATCATTCGCTCTTCTGGTCTCCAACACAGCCACTGGAATGCAAGAAGCAACAGCGAAGTAACCACACAGTCCATCTATTGTGCAACTTAGCTTCTTCAAGCAGGCTTTTGTTTATTGCAGACTGCAGTAGCAGAGAGGAGGAGGACTTATTACAAAGATTGATCAGTTACCCAACTATACCGACTCATATTCAATTCATCTTGGATAATAAATATATAACAATAAATTCATAACTTCAATACCTAAAATTGTGCCATAACATGAATAGTTAAATAAAGATATTTTACTTTTTAAGGCCAATGTCCTGGTAATTGAAGTGGCATCTGCAGCATTCAGCACTTTCATTTCTTTCCCTGACACGATAATCCTTTAAAAAAGCCTGGATCCGTAATTGTATACCTTACAAAACAGCTAGAAGTATAGAGAGCTTTTGGTCTCCAAACTCCAATAGACTCCAAAGAGAATTAAAAAAAGGGCTGGGGAGAGAAATGAAAGACATGAATCACTGCGAGCTCCATGTGTATTCACCCATTTCTGTTTAGAAGAGCAAAAAAAGGATCTGACTTTTGATGGAAAAAAGTAGGTGAGAGGTTGACAATGAATGAGTTTCAAGAGAACAGTTGCTGTCATCTCAGCCAACCATCTTTACATCCTTATCTAGCTTTAATATGTGTGAGACCTCGCAGATTCTCAAACTTACAGCAAATAATACAAACAAAAAGGATACATCTCCTCCTGACATCTCCTTGGAGGCTCTTTTTAATATACACCATGATGAGATTTTACCAGTGATGCATTGTACCCAAAGGAGACCCTTCAGCACTCACCCACTGTTTGAAAAGATGTAAAGTATATTTAGGACTAGCTTTTTGCACTGGAAGGATATGCTTCAAGTACAAAACCTATGCTAGACATTACACCCACCCCTTTGCACTGGTGTGTGCATGATACAGGGAGATGGCACGCTAAAAGAGTGACAGCAAAGGAAAACAGTGCAACTCCACATCTTTGTAGATATGGCAATGTCCTGCTCTCTCTCCTTAGCACACCACAGCACAGCACAGGAACTTTAGTTGCTACACTGTGAAGCTCTATAAGCCCCACTTAGACTCATCTTGTTATTGTCTTGTTTCTAATTGTTTTCATGGATTTAGCTTGAGTTTCACTGCAATGAATGTTAATGATTGCTTCTAAAGACATTTTTGGATTTTGTTAAAGCCATTTTCAAAATGATACCCATATTTTATTTCCTGAAATTATTAGTGGCTATTAGCTAGGAAATGTTTTTGAGGCATTGGTTTTGCGTTAACTCTTTTAACTGTCTTGTTTTTTTACTTTTGGCATCTCCTGTGGGGTAGTATTGTGCCTCAGTGCACCTTTCTTAAGGATGAGATAATAGCCCTGTAAAACATGCCTCAGGTTGCAACTGTCCAGTTTACCAGCACTAATTGGTCCTGCCTGAAGCTGCTGGCCTCTGGACAAATGAGTCGTGATCCCCAGGATGTGCCTCACCAGGTCCTGGATACTTAACTGGCATCAGAGTGTACATCTCCTGCTTCTTAATGGCAAAGACTGAGCTACAGGTGAAAATCTAGACATTTTGCTCTGTGTCAATGACCATCCACGTCTCCTGCCAACACGAAGCTCCAGCTCTTTGTGCTGATAACAATCCCCTGAGGCTTCTCACATAGACTTGGACTGTGAGAAGGGAAACTCTTCACCTGGAGGAACCTTGTCCCAGTTCATGAACCACTCTCCAAACCAGTCGGCCAGAATTTTAAGTTTGATACCAGCAAGACCAGATAACTGCAAGTGGTGCGTTGTGTATTTTGGCACTTTTTTTACCCACAAAATGTTCAAATTCATAACTCCTGTTCCACATATTGGATATTTGTCATTGTGGTGTCATTATGTTTATTAAAATGTACACTATATTTAAAAAATTGGTTTGAATTTACTCATGTTATATTTTCACGATACTAGTGTTTGGGTGCTACATATATACCTTAAACATTGCCACTAATTTAAGCAGGACTGCTTATATGCCATGCTACCAGAGGGTTAAGCACAGGTTTAATTCATGACTTTTCTACTTCACCCTGACAAGGATTGTGAATATAAATTGAGTTGCGATCGCACTTCACTCAATTTATAACCCACTTTTTTACAGACCCTAATCATGACTGCCTTTGGTCATTCTCTTCCTACTAGACTCAGGTGAATTCTAGTACACTTTCTAACACATTTTCAAATAGGGTGAAACAGCACCTCTTTTTGCAGACAACAGGAATGGTTGAATTGACATGTTTACCTGATGCAGTTAGAATTCAATGAGAGATGGTTTAACTGTGCAAATCATGCATGAAATTGGTCCACCCACAAATGAATACTACTCCAAATGTGTTAATGGGCAGATGCACCATTTTGATTTCTACTCCACTGTGGGGAATTATAAACACATTATGCTGGGAGGGTATATTTCCCTGAGAAAGGCACATGAAAAGGCCTCAAACTGAAATCAAATGGCAAACACTCATATCAGATTCAGTTTCATCCTACTTGTAATCCTGTCTCGAGTGTGAAGTGCAGACCTGAAATGGGATTACTGCTCCAAATGTAATCAGGGTCTAAAAATTTACAACCATGCATTTTCATTCGTTCACTCTACAGGCATTTTTTCAATTATAAGCTTTAAACAAGTGAAAAATCTGAAAGACACATGCATCTACTTGTCATATTAATTTGGCTGTGAACTGAAGTGTTCAAATTACTCCAATTAGTTTGGCAGCCATAAAACCCAGATGCCACATCCTCGGATGCTTCCCGTATTGGATGGTGGCATATGGGACTATGGCTGGTGCCTTGACTTGCTTTTCTTCTCCTCTCTTGGGTGCCGTCACTGTTAATGCTGCTGGTGGCACTGCTGATCTGCCAACTGTGGCAATTTAAGGCAGTGCATGTGGCTGAATGGCTGCCATTTCCCCAATCATGTGCTCATTCTTCATTTAAAGATGTATTTATTAAATTTAGCGTATTGCTTTATTGGCATCTGCTTGAATGGAAATTGAGGTTAACCGAAGAAATATCACAGGCTGGAACCAATAAATGTACAGTCTGTCGTCTTTTATTGCATATCAGGATCCAGGCACAATAGCCAAAAAGGCTAGCTAACCTTATTTAATTTTTATTTCTTCATTCAATTATCTCACTGCAGTTTTGAATGTATTCTTTAGTTTCTTTTCCAATGACATGTATGGGAGCTACATTGTAATCTTCATATTTCTTATTACAATTCATTGTGTATTTTCTAACTTAAAACTAATTTTAATGTTATGGTGTAATCAAAGTACACATTCATCATTTCCCCTTGCATAAATGTCGTTCAATGTTAACTAATGAAAACCTAAATTATAATATCATTACGCTCTCTTCAGTTATACCAGATCGATGAAAGTAGGATGGATTAGCTAAAGACATTTTATCTTTCTGTTTATTGTTCTTCTCTGCACCACGAAATACACAAAGCTGATACAGTTCAGTAAATAAATATTACAATTGTTTAGTGGCTCACTGGTCCATCCATCTGTGTGGGCATAAACTCTGGGCTGTGCATTGTTGACATATATATCATTGGTATATATCACGGCAATTACTAGTTTCATTTCACATACTTGTAAAGTACACACCTTTAAAGTATATATATTAATAACAGCCCGTTCCGACGTTGTCCGGGAGCAATTAGGCTTCAGGGCCCCCGCCCGCCCCAACGTTGTCCGTGGGTCCCCCAGAGCCTTCCTCCATATATTGCAGTATTATACCTGTATGTTTACTTTGTACACTTTTGTAACCTGCACACATAACTTTTTCCTCCTGTAATGCACCGTTTGGCTCACTTTTTTAATGCTTCGTTTGCTTCCTCTTGCTACCTGCACACGTCACTTTTTCGTCCTATACCTCTATGTTTATTTTCTACACTTTTGTAACCTGCACACGTAAGTTTTTCCTCCTGTAATGCACCGTTTGGCTCACTTTTGTAATGCTCCGTTTGCTTCCTCTTGCTCACGATTTTCATTTTTGCTTCATTTTTCAGCTGCTCACCGCTCCTAAATAAATAAATCAATAACCTACCTCATCCGCCTCTCACCGCTCCTCCCCGCCTGTCCGCTGCTCCTCAACGCCTGTCCGCCGCTCCTCACCGCCTGTCCGCCGCTCCTCACCGCTCCTCCCCGCGCCATGTCCGCCGGTTGTCCTCGCGCTCCTGGATGCCGCTCCTCCCTGCGCTCCTCACGTCGGGCACGCACGGCGCTTCTTCCAAGGGACTACTTTTTTGGGGGGTAAATTTTTTAAATAATGTATATTTATTAAGTTTATATAGCCTATGTCCATCTGCACACCCTGACGATTACAACGATGTATCAGGTGTGTGGATTGGCGCTGTGGTTCCCGAGTTTACCCGCCTCAAAGGTTCAAAGTTCTTCCTTTATAATAGTAGTATAGATTACCAATGACAGGAATCTTTGATACACACTATGCACAAAAGCAAAGTATAAGGATGAGGATATTCAATATTCTGTGTCTCTTTTATAATTGGTCAACATGTGAATACTGAACACCTTCATTTATGCCTGAAAGCCTCACAAATAGCACAAACAAGCAAACATTACCAAAGCCACTAGATCTGGCGATGATGGCGTTGTTTTGATAAAGAGGAACATTTTTTTTTAATGCAAGCATTGTCTAAAAGCCTCTCTCTCTCTCTCTCTCTCTCTCTCTCTCTCTCTCTCTCTCTCTCTCTGTCTCTCTCTCTCTATATATATATATCCATCTATATATATATATATATTCACTTAAAAAACCAGAGCTTTCACACACGTTATAGTTAAAAATTAGCATTTAAAAAACCTTTGAAATTTACTGAAAAAAACATAGGTTTCACACTAGTTATGGTTAGCTGGACATTTTACTCATACAAAACCATTGAAATTCCCCTTTATAGTTAGTTGTACTCACTATAACTCGCGCGCCCGCAATCCACTGCTGATGATGTCACATATTACATCATTCATGACATGGTCAGTGACATCACTGATAACATCACTGATGACATCTCAAATGACATCACTGATGACATCACTGATGACATCATCCAGTGAATGTGGCTTGCTTTGATATTTAAATATGTATTATAAATACACTACTTTGCATTGAAGAATGAGTGAATATATAAATATAAATGTGTGAATGGTGGATTTGGTAACAGTGTCATTGATTGTTTCCTTAACTAATTTGTAGAGTCTCACTATATATAATGTGTAGTTACTAAACTGTGTGAAAGTCTTTATTGCTTTGTTTTAATTGCTATGTTAAAGACTATATTTGTTATTGGTTTCTTAACTGAGTATTTTTATGGGTATTGTTTGTTCCTGGAAGGCATTTCACAGCTCTTTCACACCTGTTCGATGATTTATGCACAGCATATGAGCTGGTAGAGGCATATGCTAATTAGCTTTCTGACAGTTCAGACAAGTAAATGCAAACCTTCTCAAAGTTACTTTTCTTCAACATTTATTAAAATCTCACTTTACCATATCAATGGACTTACTAACTATTACATTTGTGGTTTAATTATTTTTATAGCTTGCCCCATTCAAGAGATTGAAGTGTTAGTATTTTAATCTGTACTCTGGTATTCTGCATAGCTGGGTCTGCTTAGATTTTTTCAGTGCAGTTTTTTCATGATAATTATTTCCATTTCTGTGTGGGGTTGCTTTTTTTGTGGGCTTTTTCATAGATGTCAAGATTTTGTATACATTAAAGTCTCCATTCATTTTTCACAGTGCCTTGTCTGAAAGTCACATGCACTGCAGGCCTTGCACTCTATCCAGGAAAGCATTTCTAATTCACGGAGGGCTTATTCTTCCTATACCCTTGTGTTTTACTTTACATACTACTTTGATTTCCCATCTGTTGTTTAAGTGTATTTGTCAGAAGATACACCCGCTATTCTATTTCAGGTTGCTACATTTCCTAATCGATAACAGAGGAAGAGCATTGCAATTTCCCATACATTTCTAGACCTTTTTAACATAAGATCATTGGATATCAACTTTCTTTCAGGTAGGCTTCCCACTTATCCACAAATGGTCATTTCCTCACTATGACTTTATGCATCTTCCCCAAACATATTCAGTCTGTATGTTTTCGTTATATTAGTGGTAAAGGTAACCACCCATGCCACTTGGATCCAATAATGTTTTAAATGAGTCCTCTTGTAGAAATACAGGTAAAAACATTCTCTTGCCCCTTTCTTCCCTCCTACAGTTAAAGGTGTGCTACATTTAAAATGTCTTAGAGTCGGTCCTAACGGTGACCATCTCTTAATCACTTTTGGTTGAAACATCAACTTTATTTAGAGTTTGGATTATCTAATTCCACATTTGAGTCCTCCTTTAGACACAGAATTGAGCTTTACATGTGGTTCTTTTGTATTAACTATTGACAGCCAATCTGATTTGCATCTTATGTGTTACGATGGTCACCATTTATAATAATTGTAATATTTGGTGACAGTGTATTAATTTTTGTCACTCTAATTTTTGGAGTATGTCTCTCATCTTTAATTGATGGCCATAGTCTTAGAAAAGGTTCTTTAGAATCTTTATGTATGATCCATAAAGGGCTCTTCAGAAATGCTTAAAATGCTCAATTGTACTTTAAAGAGGACTGTTAACTGCAATGGTATTCCACTTAAGCAGGCTTTTACCTGAATTTTCTCTTTTTAATGACACCACATTGAATTTGTGAACAATATATTCCTTAGCCTTTCTATTGTGGAGGACGGAAATAAAATCAAGTACAAACAGCCAAACACCCATTTTCCTCTTAGAATAGACTTACATGTTTAGGAACTCTTTGAGCTCGGACTCTCCAATGGACTTGTATTGTACAAAACAACAAAATACAAAAAAGAGTGCAAGCTCCTTTTAAGTTATATACCTACATACGCCGGAACAGGCAAAATAAATCAGCACTGCATTGATACCCAATGACAAATTACAGGTGAGTAAGAAAAGTACCTTTGAGACTTGTGTTTTATTAATCTGGAAGGCTGGAAAGCATTCTGATGAATGCATGTCTCCCGAACATTTTCACTGCTTTCGGGAAACAGTATTAAGTAGCTTATATCCTTCCAGGAAAGGAAAATAGACTGACCTTTGGTTTACTCTGTTTGTTTAAGGCTATAGTATGGAAAGTGCACTTGTGCCTACTGATGTGTTTGGCATGATGTTTGCAGACATCTATGAGGTGATCACTGATGTCTGATTCAGGTTTCTGAAGGCGGCTCATAGTGATTGAGGAGGCTTATTTTAGTACCAAATATTTATTTAGATGTTCAGCATTAATTGGAAGTTTTTCTAAGAAATTACATTTCTGATTCTATGTGACATTCAGACAATGTTAAGAACCAATGCTTCTGAGAACCATGTCCTTAGTCACCCTAATAAAAACCATTTTAAGCACCTGACATGTTCAAAGACCATGCTCCAAGGAATTGCAAGCATATGCCTCTAGTGTGACTGGGTTGTAATAGTCACCTCTTTTTCTCTCCTGATTGCATTGATGTCGCGGTTTGAAAGAATATATGTATCTAATGTGACAGAAATCTGGTAGCCGCTATCTGTTTTTATCTGGTAACCCATAGTGATCTTGGTAGTGCAACTTGTTCATTCGATTCCTACATGTTGTGCTACCTCAGCATTTTAATGTTTCATAAATATGTTACCATGGTAAAGCTGAACTGAAGTAATCTCGTTCTTGCAACGATTAAGATGCACTTTTTGTAGGGGAGCTTTCGGTAGTCACTCCTCCGAAAATTGCATATAGCACTTGCACTTTTGTATGATGGGGTAGTGCCTTACCCTTTTCCCTAAATCCCGATTATAACTGTTATTAACTCTTTTGTTTACCTCTTTTTAAAGTAGGTTTTCCTGATAGCCCATAGCGTGTCTTAACTGAACGAAGTCTCATTGCATTGATATGATGTTGCCTAGTGTATAGCTTAGTCTACTGAAGGAAAAAGTGTTCGCTTTTAATTGTTTGGTATCTTAGTATAAAATTGTACTTGTATTTTTATCTCACTTTCTTGTAGGTAATGAATTATGTTTTATTTATGTACTTTATGTGGAATTCTTCGGAATTCCAAATCATAATAAATACTAATTGAATTTGAAAATTTGAATCTGGATACCTTTCAACCACTAACACGTTTCAGTTTTCCTGGAGGTATTCAGAGAAGTATAAACAAAACAAACACTCATTCTAATGCATTTTAAATAAGTCGTCTTTCACTGACATAGTGTCAGAAATCCATTTAAATGCAAATTTATTTTCAATGTTTCCATAAGCTTAGTCCCAGTGTACCGGTGTTGGAATTTTCACCTTCAGTACTGTCACTGGAGCACCTGACGCCATGAGGGCAGAACATTATAAGTGTGACTCAAATCTGCAAATGATGATGCTGGACGAGCTTAATGGGTTGGCAGGCACATAACTCATTGCATAGGTGTACCAGGAGTTTGGAGATTTAATATTTTTCAGCCGCATCAAAATTTGAGATATAATTGACTCCCCTAGGCTGAATTAACTATAACTAAATGAGCCATTTAGCCCTACTGTGTGGTCTGCCAATCCAAGACTTCAAGGTTCAACTCGACAAGGTTTAGGAGAGGAGTTATTCCAGGTTAACTGATTCAGACCTGAACATAAGATTGGGCCTTTCGTGCAAGATCCTTCTGAGTGGGAAAGCTTTCCTAGACACTATCTTCAGGCCTCTGTTAGAGGCGAACATGTGGACTTCCAAATAGATATGGGATAACTTCCTTCTTTTAGAGTGCTGAATTGGGATCTGTATGTTGACAGCCTGGAGGGCTCAGGTTTGCGAGAGAGCTATTTTCCAGAAAGGATGCCCTGTGCCGTTTTTATATTATCTAGCAGCTATTTGTGATGTGTGTCTCTCCTGAAAGCAAATGTCACATCTTTAAGCTAATAAAAAGTGGAAGCATTAAATGTGTAGGATAGTAAATTATGAATTGATGTATTGCTGTATCTATAGTTCATGTAGTATAATTCGAGATCAATTTTTATAATGATAACCAAACCAATTTCTATTCAGCACTGCAGTAGAGAACTGTATCCCTATCATTGGTAATTAAACAAGCTTTCCAGCTTGTAGTCAAATCCCAAGTGCTCTGTCTGTAAAATCACATGAGGTGAGTTTGTGTTTTTAGACCTAACTGTAAAATATAGGAGCAGTTTACAAATGTTCATCCAAAAATGGACTCCAGCAAAATTGATTTTGCCAAAGGTGTTGAATAGTTTTTTCAGGCAATGGATATCATAAGTGAGGTTAAATTTATGACACAGTTGCAAATTATATTCATCAGGTAGGTGGCAAACTGTGACTCAATCTGATTGGACATCAGTGTGTGTGTGTGTGTATTTCTGTGTACCCATCACGACTGCTCATTGCACCAATGCTCCTTAGAAAAATAACCAATGAGTTGAATCACCAGTCTAGTCATCCTCTTGCTGAATCTTAGCTCAAGCATTCCAAACCTAGAAACATTTCTTTATGTTTGACACTGTGAAGGGGAAATAAACATGCAAACAGCTGGATAGTAGAAGCTACGTGCTCAGGGGGTTAACTAGATTCCCCATGACAGATTGAGAGGCATAAAAGTCACCTTGCTCACACGAAGGGTGGGGCTTCACCATACCTTAACAGGGAAGGCCCGTGAGGTGGTAATGTTGCATCATTTACAATACCTTTGTTTTGTTTGTATGAAAATGCAGCTTTCTGCAAGCTGGAATGCACTTTGGTTATTAATATTATTGTAAGTTATTTTTTTACAATGGAAGCTCTATTGTGTCTCGTTTTATACACTGAGTAGCAAATAGCACGTGTCATATACTGACATGCATGAGAATACGTAAGATATAGAAAAAACAACCGAGTTAAACAGAAATTGAAGCTGTGTTGGTTCTCATTGTTTTACTAAAACGGAAGTAGCTCTTGGAGATAAACTTCTGTGTATTTTCATAGCAGGCAGAAGTGAATTAAATAATTCTTTAGGTTTTGAATCCTTGCGCATCTTAGGTCTCAGCGTGGTTTTAGCGTGCTTCCTGACAGTCCTGAAAGGGTTACTCTCGCCATGGAGATGGGAAAATCAGAAGCCATTTTAAATCTCAATACCAAATGCTGCCTTGGGGATCACTGTGTGCTAAAGCTCGAGATAAAAAGCCTGACAAAGATTATTGACGCTTTGCCTTTTAATGAGCAGGCTGGATTGATTTTTGTTTCCCACTGGAGCTGCTCTCTTTGCCCTGTGTTCACCCATTATGGCCTGACTAAAGTCACTGATGCTTTACATCTAAATTAATTCAGGAACTACCTATGCTTAAGGATTGCTTGCTCATAACAAAACTAACAAAAATGTATTTTAGTTCTCTTTTTCTCTCATTTTATTCAATGCATTGTCGAGATATAACATTTGATTGGATTGTGCTTTTGTTCAATCTCATCTTGTATTTGCTGTTATTAGCTCCGATTCATTCGAAAGCTGTGTCCTGAATACATCTCCACGTCACTAACTACCGAGGTGGCTGTAGGGGCATTTTTTAAAAAACCTATTGGGACAGACAATCAAACTCCGCGTTCACGCTCGTGAACTCTCAATTAAGGCCAAAAACATGTGGAGAAGTATGCTGTGCGCATGCTGAAACCACAACAGTGGGTGGATTGTGGATTATTTATGTATACAATTGTACCGCGGTGTAATGGAAGCAATACCTTGCACTGGGGCTCGTGAACAAACAAACAAAAAAGATACATGAATCAGAGATGGCTCCCACTGACAGAAACGCTGCACAATTCGGAATTCAGTTCTTGACCTACATCATTAGATTTAAAACAGAGCACAAATTAGCCGTGGGCTCTCTAGTTAAACAGAAAAAGATTTATACCCGTTGTTGGCCTTGGCCCTCTCGGCAGGGTCAACCCCAAACCTTTTGGCTTCACCCCTCCTGTTATCTGAACGCGTTTTAGTTGGATTTTAGGAGTTTGTGCACTTTGACACTGCTGACCAGTGCTAAAGTGCTTCTGCTCTCTACTTTTAACATGGTAAAATTAGTAAAACGAGTAAAGTGCATACTCTATGTACCTAAAGGCCGTTATTTTAAATGCTACTAGTGGGCCTTGAACACAAAGGGGCAGATTTACAAGAAAGTGACGCATCTGTAGAAATGCGTCATTTTCCATGCTTCACCATGCAAAACCCTTGCGTCACCATGATGTGCCACACTTACAATACCGCACACCATGGCGCAAGGATTGACAGATGCGTCAGAAATTCTGACGCATCTGTTGACGGAAAAGTCACGCATTGCTGGAGTTGTGTCGCAAGCACGATGCATCTCCAGCAATGCAAATTGTGGTCTATTCCCAATACACTACTTCGCTCCTTACGTCTGCTTTAAGCAATAAGGTTTTGACGCAGTGGCATTCTAAAAGTCACGCAGTGAAATCTTGTAAATTTCACTGCTCACTTTTACTATTCTTTCCTGCGTGGGAACGCCTACCCTGCATACATTATACCTGGCGCTGGTATAATGGCATGCAGGGCGTTACAACGTGACGCATCTCCCTAGATGTGTCGCGTTGTAAATGGGCCGCAACTTTTAGGCCGCTGCTGCGTCACAAAACTGATGCAACAACGGCGCAAAAAAGATGTTAGGGGCTTGTAAATCTGCCCCTTATGGTGCCACCCACTTAAATAGCCCTTTTAAAATATATCTCAGGCCAGTCATTGCAGCCTGTGTCCAGTTTTTAAACTTTCATTTCGACCTGTCTAAATACTCCTTTGACAGGCCTAAAGCTTCCTTTTAGATACACTTAAGTCATCTCTAGGGTAGGCCATTAACAGCCCCTATGAGAGGGTGCCTATAATTCAGTATGCATTTTCTAACTTAAAACTAATTTTAATGTTACGGCAAAATTAAAGTATACATTCATCATTTTCCCTCACATAAATGTACTGCATTGTTAACTAAATAGATCTAAATTATAATTGTATTATTATTATTATTATTATTGTTATTATTATTATTATTATTATTATTATTATTATTATTATTATTATGAGGGGGCACAACTTAGGGATCAGGGACTTGCTCCAGCTGGATCGGGGTGCTGGTTCAGGTGTTACGTCCCTGTGGCTCTGAACAGGAGTCCACCAGACTCTCCTTTGGAGGCACTCTGGGAGTCCTGGGTTCAGGTGCAGGTCCAAAGCCTCTGATTCAAGCTGTAGAGCAGTTGGACAGCAATCCAGTAAGGCTGCTGTCCAGCAAAGCAGTAGTCCAGCAGGGCAGCAGTCCAGCAGAGAGACAGTCCTTTCTGTAATCCTTCTTCCTGGTAGAATCTCCATAGGTCCATAAGTGTACTGAAGAACTGGTGTCTAAGGTCCAATATTTATATCAGGTGCCTCCTTTGAAGTGAGAGAAACTTCTAGAGCTTTGCTTTTGACGTGCACAGGTTCCCTGCCTCCCTTGCTCTGGATCCAGACTAACTACAGGGGGAATGCAGGCTTCCGTATTGAGGCAGGACACAGCCTATTCGAGTGTAAGTAGGGCTGACCCCAGCTCCACCCTTCCTTCCTGCCAGTGATGACCAATTCAGGCACACCCAAGCTCTCTATTGTGTGCGGTTGTTTAGGAGGACCACACAAAGTCCAACTGTCAGCTACACCCAGTCATGCCGGCCAGATGCACTCAGTGGCTAAGACAGGAACATGCCAAGTTGCTAAAAGGGGCATTTTCAAAATTGTTACTTCAAACATGGATTTTGCAATACAATTTCAAAGACACTAAACATACATGGCTACCTGTTCAAATTTTAAGTTACAACTTATTAAATGTAATTAGGTAACTCCATTGTTATCCTATGGAAGAGGTATGCCTTGTAGAAGTGAAAAACACATGCAAGAGTTTCTCACTAGCAGAACTTGTACAACTTAAAAGGACATGTCCTACCTTTTAAATAAAATGGGTCCTGTCCTCTGGGCTGGGCTGTGCAGGGTCTACCCAAAGAGTGGCTTATATGTATTAAAATGGAAGGTTTGGGCCTAGCAAAAGATTTGTTTGCCAGGTTAAAATGGCAGTTCAAAACCGCACCCTCAGGCTGCAATGCTAAACTGAGACATTTTTGAAGGGCTACTTAAGTGGGTGGCACAGTTAGTGCTGCAAGCCCACTCATAGCTTTTAATTTACAGGCCCTGGGAACAGGTTGGTCGCCTTTAAGAGAGACTTACACATAAATCAAATAGGCCAATTGCGTATAAGACAATTCTACTATGTTTTAAGAAGAAAGGACAAGCACCTTAGCACTGGTTAGTAGTGTTAAAGTGTGCAGACTCCTAAGGCCAGGAAAAACCATTGTGAAAGCCGAAAAACCTCATCCGCAAGCTATAGAACATCCAATACACCGCCGAAAGACTGGTCCTCAACCTGCCAAGACACTGCCACATTTCCCAGAACATGCTCACACTCCACTGGCTCACAATCGAGGCTAGAGTCACCTTCAAGATGCTCACCTAGGCACACAAGGCCCTGCACGACACTAGAACAGCATACTAGAACAGCCAACTCAAATTCCAATCACCCCAAAGGATCCTACGATCAGCTCAGCTCTCCTACGTGTTGTCCCCCACACCAGAAAGAACTGATCGGGAGGCCGCTCCTTCTCCTTCCTCGTGGCCAGAGCCTGGAACGCCCTTCCTCTCCAACTCTGACAAACAACATCTCTCCCCATCTTCGCAAGAAACCTAAAAACCTGGCTCTTCTACAGACCCCCTCCTTGATGGACTGTAACCTGCACCCTACGCCCCCAGCGCCTTGAGACCCTTACGGGTGGGTAGTCGCGCTCAACAAACGTCTGACTGATTGATTGATTGACCAAAAAGGAGGGTTGAAGGCAACGCATTAGGGAGAAAACAATTCCAAGGATGCCAGGTCTAAAAGCTCCTCGTGATATGGTAGAGAGTGCATACCGCAATAAATCAGCAGTGTTCCCACACTGCCAAACTTGTGCTTACTCATTTTGAGTTGGGAAGTGTTGGGTTTCCAAAGGTGGAGCCGCTGTTCTCCGTCTCTGGACCAAATCACTCAATGGCCCCCACCCACAAGTGAAAATCCTTGCCTGTCTGGGTCCAGAATAATCTTCTGCTTAGGGTGAATAAAACAAAAACTTTGGATAGCTGGTGTCTCAAACACAGCACCCTCTAGCCACAGCTTCTATGCAAGCAACTGCTCTGGTGAAGTTAGAGAGATCTATGCATGACTGTAGGGGATCTTCATGTGTGGCAGGAGGTCTTCCCCCAAAAAGGCAGAGACAATGGCCTTATCTACCTAGTGAGCTTGCTGGCAACTGTTCATTAAAAATTCTTCCTATTCACTAAGATAATGCCCTTGATCCTTGGTATGCCCCTTTGCCTTACAACATGTTACTTGGAGAGCATGATAATAACATATAGAACTTGGAACAATAAATAGTCTTTGGGAAATCAACACAGCTGTGAAGTAGCACTTTGGGCCTGGCTGCGTCATATCGGAACCTTGGGATGGAATGTTATATTTCAAACAAGGTATGCAGTTGCTTGTCAGCCTGTTACCTGGCATATATCTGGATGCTCAATAAAGATCCAAAGACTTACCCATTGGTCTCAAGTTCAATCAATCAATCAATCAATCAGGTGTTTATATAGCACGGCTACTCACCCAAGCAGGTCCCTAGCTGCTGAGAGGAGGAGGAGGCTGCTGATCCATATGGGCGCAGGGGTACAGTCATCTGAACAACGAATTCCGATTTAATCACCTGTTATCAGGGGTTCAGTCAAGGAGCCAGCCAGGTCATCGTTGCAGAGAGGTGTTCAGAGTCCACTCCCCTTTTTACACCTCTCTGCAACGCAGCTCCGTGGCGCTTACTGGAGGTATCTGGTGGGCTAGTTGGCCCCCAGGGGTCCTCAGGATTGAAGAGGAATTAATTCCCTAACTTAAAATGTGCCACAGGGCGTCTTTGCACACATATCACCTCAGGCCCGTCCCCTACCTTCACCACTGTGCAAGCGCGCACTGTGGCGCGTTTTAAGTTAGGGAACAGGCACAGATTTCCTGCTCTGTCTTCCAAATATCAAAGCAGTTTGCAAAGACAGGGTAGGAGCCGTGAGGCTCCCGCCCTGTCCTTGCAAACGGCAGTGTCCAGGGGGTGGGCACCCAGGGACACTGCAAGAGCCAGCCCGGGGGGTGGCAGTCCCCAGGGCCTCCACAAGGCTCCCACATTTTACAAAGCCCCAGGGTATGGTGGTCACCAGGGCCGTGACGGACCACCGAATTGGAATATTTAGTGCCCAGGGGAGGTGATGGTTCCCGGGCGTGGGGGGGTCTTGAGCCCCCCACACAAGGTATTTTTAGAAAAAGGAAAGCCCCAGGGGGTGGTGATCCTGGGGCCACGGGGCTGTGAGCCCACCCGCCATTCACTTTTTTAAAGCCCAGGGGGTGGCGGTCCCCGGGGCTGGTGGGGGGGCTGAGAGCCCCCCAACAATCTAACAGAAGCCACAGGGGTGGCAGTCCCGGGGGATGGGGGGCCTGAGACCCCCCACAATGAATTTTAAGAAGCCCTGGGGGGTGCGGTCCCTGGGGCTGGGAGGGCCTGAGAGCCCCCCCCACACTAAATTTTAAGTAGCCCTGGGGTTGGCGGTGCCCGGGGCTGGGGGAGGTCTGAGAACCCCCCAACCAATTTAAAGAATCCCCGGGGGTGGTGATCCCTGGGGCTGCGGGGGATCCGGAGCCCCCCACCTATATATGTTAAAGCCCTGGGGGTGGCAGTCCCCTGAGGCAGTGTCGGTGGGGATTGGGACCCCCACACTCTTTTTTCATTAAGCCCCCGGGATTTGGCCCCCAGGGGGCTAATTAGCATTGAAGTGCTTAATTTTGTTTTTGATCAGCAGGATTACAAAAAAATGTATATATATTTGACCTTGGGGGTCCTTGTGGGACCCCCTGAACAGGCCTAGGGGGTCAGGGTGTTTCAACCCTGCCCTCTTTTCGCGTTTTGCGCTTTTTTGTATAGGTTTCTTGTGCCTCAGTTACTACCGAGGCACAAGATGGCTGCCAACACTTCCTGATTTGGAGTGTTGACAGCCAATAAGAACACAGCTCGTGCACGGCAGGGTGCACTTAGGGTGCCCGGATCCACCGCAGCCATAGATATATATGTACTTTTAATTT
The DNA here is from genome assembly GCF_964263255.1 of Lissotriton vulgaris. Lineage (NCBI taxonomy): Eukaryota > Metazoa > Chordata > Amphibia > Caudata > Salamandridae > Lissotriton > Lissotriton vulgaris. Next base: position 422,630,301 of record NC_141685.1, on the reverse strand, counting down.
TCATTTTCTCAGGAAATACTGAACGGATTTACACCATTTAAGCAAAAGGCACAGGTCTGAACTAATGACTACCTCTTTTCCAAATTTGGTGTAATTCTGTTCAGCAGTTCGGGCTGTAGCCGCGATGAACGTCTCCTATGGAAAATTGCATGGGGAAAACACGTTTTGGGACCCCCTTTTTTCTCGGCCCCCGCTTTACGAATCACCCCGAGACTTTCAGGATTGGAGAGAACCGAAGCTGGCCATTAGTTTTCCAAATAGAATGTTGCAGATTTCCTATGGAAAATAGGTCCTAACTATAACTACCTACTCGCAACTGCGAGTGCTGCGTCCGCTTTTCTTTTGAATATATTTTCAGCTGCGCCTCTGTCTCGTATTTTGGTCCTGTTCATTTCATAGACCCCCGTGACTTTCCCCTTTCACAAGTGTGCATGCGACAACCAAACAACTGAATAATGTCGAGTGTGGATGAAAGAGAGAAAGCAGCAGCAGACATGTTTAAAAGCACATCTGAAGCCCCAATGAGAACAGAGGTGACAATATCATCAAATGTTACTAGCAGTAACTTACAAATTTTGTATCATCAATTGGAGAAAACCCAGGAAAGAGAGATCCGAAAATGGTGGTAAGCAACTTCCCTGCAACGCTAAGTGGTCTGCAACAGAATCCCAAGGGGCCTCCGAATATTTACTGTACCTTCATATGAAAATCCGGATCCGCAATTGTTGAAAGACTGGGCTGAGTATACGGTGGAATCAGCAAAAGGAATGGTACAAATGCTAATCAAATATGCTTGGAGTAATAAGGAGAAATTCTTGGCAGAAATTCAAAAATTAGAAGATTTGATCAGCAAAGACAAGGATGTGAAATTAAGTGAAGACCTGCGACAATCAATGACGAAACGACTTAAGGAGTATGAAACTGGAATAAGGAGAAGAAAACAAACCAAATTCCAGAGAGATGAGCAGGACTACCGGACTGGACGAATTTTAACGTTTGCGTGCAAATTCGATGCAACAAGAAAAAGAATTGCCCCAGGTACTCAGAATACTGCCAATAGAGATACATGGGAGTCTGAGGCAGAAGCCTCAGAAGGAGAACCAACGATCAGTATAGAGCAATGGGGAAGAGATAAGGTACCTCTTCCTTTTTTAGACTAGTACCAAGTGATGAAAGAAACACATCAACGGCCACTGCAGAGAACACACCCTCCCCCAAAATCGGAGCGAAACTCAAAACGAGGAGAGGCAGGAGAGGGAAATGTAATGGCACCAACAACAATGGTCACCCCCAGCAAAGGAAGGATGGGACGTTGGTGAATGCAGACAAAACGATCATCAATCTCTCGGATAGAATATTAACATCCGATGAAGAGAAAGTATTGAAAAGAGGCTTGACATATTACCCTACGGCCAAATTCGATCTGGTCAGACAAGAATGGATCTATTTAAATACGTCAGAAAGCTCAAACTCCAGAAAATTTTCTTACGCCATCCTAGAATTGAAACAACTATTTTTTTAAGTTCAAAAAAGAATTTTATTTGGTAAAAGGAGAGAAAAACAAGGTGTCAATTACAAAGTACAAAAAGAGTATAAAGTGTAGAAAACATTAGTAAGTATCAGGAATAATACAATTATAAGCAATAACGAAATCTAATCATGGGCAGTAGAGCTAAATGAAAGAGATTAAGTATGGGCGGAAAATCCGTTCCGCTCGCGGATTTTGCGGATTTTCGGTAAATTCGCAATCCGCGAGATTCGCGAATTTCCCGCAAAATCCGCAAATCCGCGAGCAGCGGATTTTATGGCTTGCTCGCACTGTTCGCGTGAGTTCGCGGCTTCCCAGTTCAACTTCGCGCCCCGCGAATAAGCGCTAAATTGCAGAAATACGATCTTAGCAAAACTGAAACTACTTACCAGGTTCAAAAGTTCAAGCTCATCATTAGTAGCCATTTCCTGTAGTGCTTCCTGAGGGGCCCCTCCAGAGTTCAGTTGCCTACTTGCAACTATTATGTGACCCTACTCTGACCCTCAGAATAGTTACACATATGCCACAAAGGTCCTGAATTACAGCTAAGGGAGACAAGCAGGAGCCAGGCTGGAAGTTCAAATCCAGTGACACATTAATCAGCCCCTAATTCATTATTGTCAGTTGGGGCAGGGCAGGTGTTGTAACTAATTTTGCAACAATGAAAGCACTTAGCAAGTGCAAAAGATCACTAATCAGGAAGCACTAAGGAAGCAGGTGCCAGCTAAAAAAATATTCTGTGACACATTAATCAGCCCCAAATTAATTCAGGTCACTTGAGGCAGGGAAGGTGTGCTTTGCTTTGCCACAATAATGTAAACTGGACAACCAGAGGGTGCTGTGATGAAACAGAGGGTGGCATGGGTGAGCCAGAGGGTGGCATGGGTGAACCAGAGAGTGGCAGTGGTTACAGAGGGTGGAAGTGATGAAGAAGAGTGTCCCAAACAGGCTGGACACGTAGAAACAACAAGTTCGCAAAACTTGCGACCCGACAGGTAAGTTCGCCTTTGCGAAATTGTACAAAAACCCTCGCAAACTGGCAGAAACCCGCGCAAACACACAAAAAAAAAAATTCGCGAGAATTCGCGGATTTTGCGGATTGCGAGTTCGCAAATCCGCAAAATTCGCGAACGCGAGATTCGCAAAATTCGCCCATGCTTAAAAGAGATACATTAATTGTAAAAAATATGAGTACACAAAAGTAAGTACATATAAGTGATAACAAAGGAGAAAAAGGAATGCGAGGGCCATTTACGGGGGTTTAAAGACCTCCTGCTGTGAAGGTTGTGGATGGAATAAGCGTTTAGTGCATACATCAAGGTAAAGTGTAATAGGAAGCCATAAGTCCATGTGTTTGGCAGCCATATGAGCAGGAAAAACAAAAGCAGTATCCAGTCTATGATTGTGACAAACATTATACCACCATGCCTTAAAGGAGATGTTAGAGAAGTTCTTCCAGTTAACTGTGATCTGCTGAAACGCAACAGCTAACAGCAAGTCAATGATTTGGGTATTAAGTGGAACATCTTCCCAACATGTAGATAGTCTTCCTAAAAAAATGTTAGTGTAAGAAAAAGGAATGCAAGTATGAAAAATTACATTAATTTGGGCCCAAACCTGTACCAAAAATCATGAGCAAATTTACATAGGAACAACATATGAAATAAAGTGGCTTGCGGGGAGGAACAAGACCAGCAAGTATGTGGAGTTGCTGGAAAACACTTATGAAGGTCAAATGGCGTAAAAAGGAGTCGATTGTAAATGAAGAACAGGGACTGTGTCAAGGTCGCCGCTCTAGAAGATTTGCAGATCTTATTCCAATTCTTATCCCATAAAGGAATGGGCCAAGATGTGGCAAGATCATGTTCCCAGCATTCTTCCACCTTAGATTTGGATCTAATGGAGTTTCTAGTATGAAGACTCTCATAAATAAAGGAGGCTTTGGGAGTAGTGCGCAGAAAAGAATGAAGTAATGAGACGGGGGCAGGAGAAGTAGAAGAGGGAGGCGTTTGTGAAAGGCGAGTGTAAGTTGCCGTTACTGTAGTTTTAAGTAGAAGATATTTGTGGGCAAAATAAGCTGGCAAACAAAAGGTAGTGCGAAGAGTTGGAAAAGCTATGAAAGAAGAATCTGAAAATAATTGGGAAACCCAGATTAATACTTTTTGTCGCCATGACTTCCAATAAAAGGGTTTGTCACAAAACAAGAGAGACTTGTTATGCCAGATAGTGGAAGAGAGGAAATCAGCAATGGTCATAGGGGAAGCAGGAGAAGAGGACAAACGTAGTTTGGTGGTGAACTTATGAATGGGAGTGGGAATAGAAGAGGGTTTACGGGAAAAGGAAATATACTCAGTGAAAGAAAAGGGGGAGAAAAGAAGGTGTTCAAGTTTAGCCCATAGGGGGCAGGTAGAGGCTGGATCTTGCAACCAAAAGGAAGCCTGTCGTAACAGAAACGCCTTATGGTAAACTGGGAAATCTGGGAAATTGACTCCACCTTCTGACTTGGGGCGTATAAGCCTAGCAAGGGACAGTCTAGGTTTTTTGTTGTTCCAGAGAAAAGATATCAAGGTTGAGTTGATTTTCTTGAAGAATTTAGAAGGTATGGAAACCGAGATGTTAGAGATAGTATAAAGGACTATAGGAGACAACATCATTTTAATTGTATCCAGACGACCCCACCAAGTTAAATAAAGGGGATGCCATCTAGTCGTTAAGTCCGCTAGTTTTTGAATGCATTAATTTAAACATAGGGAAACCGTGTCTGAAATGGAGGGGGTAATATGTATGCCAAGGTACTTAATGTGTGAGGAACTACATGTAAAATTAGAGGTACTAAAATCGGGCTTGAATGTAAACTTCGTTAGGGGCAGAATCTAACATTTATCATTGTTGAGCTTGTAGCAAGATATCCGGGAATAATCTCTCACTTCAGCAAGGAAGGCAGGAATGGATTCAGTGGGGTTAGAGATAAAGAGTAAGATATCATCCTCATACGCGGCAAGCTTGATTTGGGAATCTAAGGCCTGAAAGTCATGAATGTTAGGGTTTTGACGAAGCTTGGATAAAAAAGGCTCCAAAGCCAGGTTAAAAAGAAAAGGGGATAAAGGACAACCCTGACGCACACCTCTGCCCAAGTCAAAACAGGAGGATACCAGGCCATTAGTGCAAACTGCCGCACGGGGGTTGGAATATAATAAAGAAATCAAAGAGATAAATTTGGGACCAAAACCAAACCACTAGAGGGTATGAAAGAGATAGGCCCATTCAACCCTATCAAATGCTTTCTCAGCATCTAGAGCAATCACTGCGAGGGAGTAGAGCAGGAGATGAGATTTTGATAGGACATTAAACAAAAGCCTAGTGTTATCAGTAATAAATCGACCCTTGACGAATCCTGATTGTTCCTCACCCAGGAGATCTGGGAGTAGAAGGTCAAGACGCGCCGCGAGTGATTTAGCAAATATTTTGTTGTCGACATTGACCAAAGAGATGGGCCTGTAATTTTTGCAATATTGGGCATCTTTCCCTTCCTTGGGTATAAGGCAGATGTGTGCGTCAGAGAAAGAACCTGAAGAGGCACCTACAGCAAGAAATGCATCTATGAGAAAATGGAGTTTTGGGATGAGCAGTTTTTTGAGAAACGTAGGAAAAATTCAATAGTGAGACCATCTGGTCCAGGGGCCTTGTCCTTTTTGAGAGTGTGGAGTGCTGTGAGTAATTCTCGTTGAGAGATATCCAATTCTAAGTGAGAAAGATCAGGAGGGAAATGGTCGGGTTTGTGTATAGTAGAAAGGAAAAGATCCAAAGAATGGGGGGAGGGTTGAGTTTCAGAAGAGTATAAGGTTTTGTAGAAAGGGGAGAATTCAGTGAGAATATCTGCATCTTTGTGCCTAAGAACAGAGTGAGCGTCATAGACGGATTCAATATTCAATTTGTTATGTTTGACCTTCAAATAGTTAGCTAAAATTTTCCCAGGTTTATTTCTGCCTCCATAAAACTTTGCACTCGACTTTAATAGATACAAGGAGGCATTCTCTGTAGATTTTTTGTTAAATTTCATTTTGGCATTGACCAGGGCTGTTAAACTGTCTTGTGAGTGTGAAGTAAAATAAGCGTGCTCCAATTTCTTAATATCTTGAAGGAGATCCTCAGTAAATTTGCGGGCAACTTTCTGTTTCTTTTCCTCATATCCAATTATAAAGTCTCTTGCCGCAGCTTTGAAAGCCTCCCATATGGTGTGCTTGGGGATGGAAGGGGTATCATTGAATAAAAAACTCATCAAAAAATTCAGTAAAAAAGGCAGTGAACTTGGTATCCAATAGGAGGGAATTATTAAAGCGCCACTCCTTAGGTCCAACAGGTTTAGGAAGTATATCAAGATTGACGATGGGGGCATGATCTGAGAGTAGAATTGGACCAATTTCTGCATAAGTAAGAGTTTGGGCAATGTGGTGAGTGACAAAAATATAATCAATCCGAGACTGGGAATGATGGCATGGAGAATAGAGAGTAAATTCTCTTGTCGTCGGATTGCATAAACGACAAGCATCAATGAGCTTGTGTTGGGAAACGGCTTGAGTAAAGAATTTGTGGGATTTATTTGGGACATAAGGAGTTTTGGAATTTCTGTCAAGGAATGGATCAAGGGGTTGATTTCAATCACCTGCCAAGATAAAGTTATCATCAACAAATCTAGTGATATGGTGAGAAAACATGTGCCAAAAAGCAGGATCACCACCAGTGGGGGCATAGGCATTAAGAAAGGAGATTGGAACACCCTTAAAAGACAGTTTAACATATTTCCATCGGCCATCAGCATCCGACTCTTGAGAAATCAAGGAGTGGGATAAAGTTTTACGACACAAAATAGCTACCTCATTTCGTTTACCATCCCCCTGGGAATAATAAGCCTCACCCACCCAACCTCTCTTGAGTTTTGCAGATTCTGCATCCGATAAGTGAGTCGCTTGTAAAAACGCAACATCAACATTTAATCTAGCTAGGTGAGTCAAGATTCTTTGTCGTTTGATTGGAGAGTTAATGCCCTTAACATTCCATGTAACTATTTTCAGCGACATAGTACAAAAGATAAAATAGGATAAACACAGGAAACAAATGCAACGAAAGACCCCATGAGAGAAGACAAGTGAAAGTTAGTAAAAAGGAAAAGAGAAGTAAGAAAAAACAGGTATATGCTAGGAAACAGAATAGAGAGAACAGAGAACGTGAGAGAGAAATATGCAAAAACAAAAGAGCTCAGGAAAAAATCTCTAAGATGAGATAGTAAAACATGAGAACAGTATAAGTGAAAAAGTAGAAGCCAATAGAAGAGAAAAGACACCTTCAAACAGGGGGGAAATGGGAAAGCCAGGGAAGAGGGAACAGGAAAAAGAATATACATGGTAAACGAAAAGGAAAACTGTACTTACGAGGAGGGGAGGCACGGGAGTATACTCAGGAAAATGATCAAACGAGAAGAAGGGAGGGGGTAGAACCAACTAGAGGAGGCAGGGCATCCAGGGTCAGCGAACCACCCAACCGGGGGAACAATACGAAACGCAACATGAAATCTGTGGAAAAAAGAAGGATAACATTAGAAGATTGGATCATTGAAGGTAAGGGGCAATAAGGAGAGCGTATGAACAGACAAAGTAAGTGAGGAAAAAGTGCAAGAAGTAGAACAAGAATGATGACAAAAATATACAGGAGAAAAAAGTAGAAGTGTTAAACGTGAAGAACAAGTAAAAGAGGTGGAACAGCGATAAGTATCAACCATCTACAAAAGAAAAAAAAGAAAATCATGTAGGAAAAGAGGAGGAGGGACCAGAAAAGTCCATGTTAGTAGTTTGGCATGAATTCAAGAAGCTTTGAAGTCGGACTGGATCTTCGTAAGTTGTTGTTTTATTGTTGTAGGTAACCCTGAAGAAACATGGGTGAAAAAGACCGTATCTGGCACCGATGGAGTGAAGAGCAGGTCTCATATCCAGGAAGGCCTTACGTCGATTCGCTGTAGCTCTAGCATAATCTTGCACGAAGAACAATGAGGATCCCGACCAAGTTAGACGAGGAAAGGCTCTGGCTGCTGAGAGAACCTTTAGTAGGTCGGTGTATTCTAGGTAATACATGAAAACGCCTCTCGGCTTCAGAGAAGTGGAGGTAGGAGAAGGAGCCCGACCCAGTCTGTGGGCCTGTTGTATGTTAAGCATAGTGCCTTCCGGCATGTGCAAGAGTTTAGGGAGAAAAGATTTGAAAAAGGCAATAGGGTCGTCCCCCCCACAGCCCTCCACCAGGCCGTAAATGCATAAATTATTACACCTATTACGATTTTCAAGGTCCTCCACCTGCTTTTGAAGGGATGAGACCTGTGAGTGTAAATGGGAGACCTTGGTAGATGACTCCTGAAGGGAGGAAATGTTGCGCTCCACCGACGTGACTCTTGCATCCATTTGTGACCAATTATCAGTCAAGTGCTGCAATTTGGCATTGGTTTCTTCCATAAAAGGGCGAAGTGCCCTTATGTCCTCCAACAACAATTCCATGGATATAGCTGAGGCAGGGTTGGATGGTGAAGGAGGGTCTTTCTTCAGCCTTTTGGTGGTGCATTTCCCTACAGTCTGCGCAGACTGCTCCATCGTAGACTGTGCTGTGTGAGCAGAAGGTGTCTGGGAAGCCTCTATCTGAGCAAAGGCCGAAAACACCTTGGAATTTTTAATAAAGGCGCGTTGGGTAGATTTGTTGGCGCAGTTCGGCGTGAGCTTGCCCATGTAGTACCACCGTCAGAGAGAAGGTCACCAGAGCAACATATATAAAGCACCTCCGTAGGTTCCAGAATAGTTGGACAGCAACAGGGAGCAAGAAGGTACAAAAAAAGGTCTCTTATATACTGAGGGAGATTGATAAAAGCAGTAACCAAAGGTGGCGAGCTCCAAAAGGAGATATCAAAAGTCTATGCCGCCAAAATGGCCGCCAAAGCTGGAAGGCTGAGGAGAGTGGAGGCTATATCCCTGAAATAGCGAGAAGAAACAGTAACATTTAGCGGGCAAAGAGAGTCATTAATAATGGAAACATGGCCCACCATAGGTGAAGAGTAGAGCTGCAGGCATCGTAGAAGGTCACCACATGAGGGGAAATGCTGCGTCGTCAGAAAAACGGCATTGGCATGTTAGATGCACAAAATGGTGGCCACGACTGCGGTGGAGCCTCGGCCGGATAATCCAACGATGAAATGCGGCATCCGAGAGCTTCCCGGAGCTGCAGGAAGAGCTCACACCATGCCCGCAAACTTCCGAAGCAGGAATCCTCCACCACGGGTTCGGATGAAGTCGCGAACCGCTTGCACCCCTCAGCGAGAGCGCAGCGCTCACGCCGCTGCCGCCATCCTCAACGGGCACTAAGCCACGCCCCCCATAAAACAACTATTGGAGATGTAGCAAACAACAGCCAGGATGAATTAAGGGACAATGACTTTGAGACTTTAGTGACGGCACTGTCACTGGCTTATACGGATGATATTCCAAATTCCATTGAGGGTTTGAGAATCGCAGGAATTCCACAACAAAGAGACCCAAGTAATCTGAAGAAAATATCTAGGGTCCTACCAAAAACTCCCCATGATGCGGTGGATGTATTCAATGATGTGGTTTTAATGGATTTACAAAAACTGGCACAAAAGACAACTCAAAATGACATGAAAAAGTCAAACATCACAAGGAAGGAATGGGAAAGCATCAAATCCCTCAAGTCGGATCCTAACATCGAGATAAAACCTTTGGACAAAGGGGGAAATGTGGTGGTGTTTAACAAAGAAAAGTATAAAGAAGAGGCAATGAGACAGCTAACGAACAGGAACTGTTACGAGATAATATCAAGGACAGACTATGTAAAATGTACCCTGGAGTATCAGAATGTTTTGGAAGGGTGGAGGTATGAAGGGATGTTTAAAAAAATGAATTTGAATATTTATGCTGTGAGGCACCAGTCATCCCTACTTTCTATCAACTTCCTAAAATATATAAAGATTCAAAAAACCCTCCGGGAAATCTCCTTTATTGGCAGCCTCCTGGAGAATACCTCCAGATTTATGGATACTTACCTAGCTCCATTTGTAAAAGATGTATCTTCTTATGTTAGGGACACCCATGATTTTCTAAGGCTGATTAATGACATCACATGAGAATCAGACATGATTCCAATAACTTTTGATGTAGCCAATCTATATACATGCATAGGCCACAAGGATGGCATATCAGCAGTCAACTGGTTTCTGAATAGTAAACCCTTGAAGAATCATCAAAACAACCGTATGCTCATGAGGATAGTAGAATTCTGCCTTGTGAATAATATCTTCCTATTCTCGGGGACTCTGTACAGGCAGGCACGTGGGACAGCCAGGGGCACATGCTTCACCCCCAGTTATGCATCCTCTTCGTAGGCTGGTGGGAGAAGCACGTGGCCTGGGGCGAGGCCAATAAATGTTGGTTGGACAAAATCATGATTTGGGCAAGGTACATTGACGATCTGTTTGTCGTTTGGCGTGGTGACCGGGCCTCTGCTCAGGAATATGTTGCCACTCTAAACAACAATGAGCTCAATTTGAGATTCATGAGCACCATAAGTGACACCTCAGTGAATTTTCTGGACGCAGAGGTATATGTGACAGGAAACACCCTACAAACACGACTATACAGAAAGCCCACAGCGGGTAACGCTGTGTTGCATGCAGCAAGCCACCATCCTAAACGTTTGGTACAAAATATACCTTTTGGAGAACTACTCCACCTTGAGCGTAATTGCTCAAACGGAAAGGGACTTCAAGAAAGCCAAAGATGAAACCGCTATAAGTTTTCAGGAAAGAGGCTACTCCAAAGCAATAGTGGCTGATGCTGCCGAAAGGGTAGAAAAAATAGACAGAAAAGATCTACTGGTGGACAAAGTGAAACAGGAAGTTGAGGGTACCACACGGATGATCACCAACTTCAACATTAGATATGGGGAACTGGTACAGGTGTTTAACAAAAATTGGCACATTTTACAAACAGATGCCACCCTAAGAAAAGTCTTACCAGCACATCCCTCTATAACATACAGACGCTGCCATTCATTAGGTGATCACCTTGTATGTAGCTACTTTGAAAATCCAGCAAAACCAGCAACTATGAAAAATATCATAGGTTTCTATCCATGCCTCCACTGTCAGGCCTGTAAACACAGCAAAAAAGATTTAATTATAAGGGAATACCTAACAATCCACGTCCCACAAGAGAAATGTCAAAATTTCTCAACTGCAACTCAGACTTCACAGTGTACTGCTTAGAATGCCCATGTTCCAAGAGAAACATCGGAAGTACCATCCACCCAACTAAGAAAACGTATATTAGAGCACATGTGTTCCATAACATATCAGGACAAAACATACCCCATGGCACGCCATTTTGAGACACATCACAAGAGTGACAGGGACCTCCTTTCATTCTTCTGTCTGGATCAGGCAGACAGAAGGGAAAGAGGGGGAGATTGTGTTAAAGCTCTAAGGATGTTAGACTCAAAATACATAATTGATTTGCAGACTAAATGGCCTATAGGGATTAATAAAGATGAAGAGCTTTGGATCCATCTCTAAAAGGGGCTTCAATAAATAAAAAAGTGAAAGAATGCTAGTACAAGAATGAGGAAGGGGCACCCACAGTAGAAGGGTTTGCAAAGGAAACAGCAGTATCATTTGTATATACATCTTCTCCCTACTTTTAGTGCTTCATCTGATTTTCAGATGTAATTGATTAATATCTCTCTCCTTCACAAAATGAAAACATGATAGAGCCCACACAGGGTGAGAAAACAGTTGAGAAAGCCCATACAGGGCGAAATAACACATGGGGAATGGAGTATTGAAAAGCATTTGTACACATAGATGTATTTTTCACCAGAAACTGTGTCCATATTCATTCAATATAGACTCTTATGTATAGCACATCACACCTGCTTAAATCAATAGTATTAGCACAAATCATTGCATGGAGATGTGAATTATAATATCATCTAAAGAAAATTATGATTTTATGCTTTTCTTTTCCTCTCCCCTAATGAAATTGTCTTTTTGGAGATTGTATTTTAATGATTGCACTTGCCCTTTTACATAAAACTCGATCGTTTTTATAACATAGTGACCCAGAGTGAACATGTTATAAGACGGGCCGCATAGTGGCATTGACGCTAGCAGTCCACTTTCACTGTTCAACTAGGTGTCCGTGTAAACACACAAAATAAAATGGTCTACTTTCTTAGCACACGCCAACACTGATGAAGCCGTGAGGCGAAACGCTGCTGTTGGAGGGATAGGTGGTCTGTGAATAAACACTTTGGAATTGGAGACCTGTGTGCTTTCCTTCTTAACATCGGAATGGACGTTAATGTGTTTGGAATATATTTATATGTATGTATATATATATATATATATATATATATATATATATATATATATATATATAATCACTTGCTATCAACCCTCTCATGAAATTCACTTTGAAAACACCACGTTATAAGTCTACTACATATTTTTACAGCGATCTAATGCAAAATCATTGTAGTTCCTCAGGACCTCTCCTAGCGTCATTTTAATGTCAGGTCTATGCAGCCACGGCCTATGCAGGTAAGAGCAGTTGGGCCCGGTGGGGAGCTAGTGGGGGATTTCGACAAAGGACGATGAAAGAAAATTAATTAAAGAATTAATGTTCCCTCGTCATCATCCATTGAAATCCCCCTCCACTGGGCCCACCGACTCACCTCTCTTACCTGCATGCACCGCGGCAAGGTCTATGACATTAATTTCTTCTCAGGGTACAAAATGTTCATCATCAAATTGTTTTAGAATGAACGAAATGCATTCTGGTAGTTTTAAAATCAAAGTTTAAAGGTTAACACTATTTCTAAAGGACAGACTACTTCACTTGCACCGTGCAGAGTTTTGTATATGCTTTTTAGCACTGCAACCATACGCATTCTTTTAACTGAGCCCCAGATAAACAGATGAGAACATTTGACAGCTTGTCTCCCCGGGGACCTCTTTTGAATACAACCTTTTAAGTTATTGGCTTCCATTCAGGTGTGGAGATTTTTCTGTTTACTAAGGAAATCAACTGCACCATTGTCAGATACTGCCACTTTAAAAAGCAAGGAAGAGTTTGCTTCAGTAATTTACCATCACATTACATTTCTATCAAATAAAGGTCTGCTTTTTACTAGTGACAAATTAACTGCTAGCATTGCTTGACTTTAATATCTTGCCAGATAAATTGACTGCTAATGTGATGTGATAATAATGTGAAATGACTAATTGCTGATTTTGTGTGGAGTTACTAAAGCAAGATGACAGGCTTTCCATAGGAATGTCAAAGTAGGAAATCATTTCAGCAGCATCCAAACATCTCTTGAAGTCATTGTAAAAACGCATAGGGGTTTTGTAGCGAGAGAAGCAGTATCCTCTAGCAGCAACATCCATTAAACCCTCCCTTATGAAGCAATACAAAGTTCGAGAATATGAGTGCACTGCAAATAGTGATTCATGTGTGAATATGAGTTTGCACCGGGATAGGGAATCTGATTCACGAGGTAATTAACTCAAATCCATAACTTTTCCTGGAAACAATTCCCCAAGGAAAAAACGTACCAAATTTCCATTAGAAAGATTTGTCAAAGTCAGGAAAAACATGGGAATCTGAATGTTATGCCTCATTCTGACCTGCAGAACTTGGAATGAACAAAAACACTTTACCTGGTAATTTATTTCCCACCCCAAGTTACCATGCAGTATTGGCAGAAACTATAACAGGGCACTTGGAATGAGACAGATAATGGTGGAAGAAGCAGTTACAAATTTGCAATCAAAAAGTAGCGTCCCGATAACAAGGCCACTGTGTTTTAAAAAAAAATGACAATGCAAATAAAATAATGAGAACAATGAAGTCCATTGAAATAAAAGTGCAATAAAAATAAAACAAAAAGAGTTACGCTACATGACACTGTATTTAAATTAATACACCATGCTAGATTCTTGCTAAAAGTCATGCAGTCTAAATTGGTGCTCCTCAACCGAAGGGTAAAATGCTAATTAATATTTCGAGGATGAGGGGGAATACTACTGTGGAAACGGATGTATGACGTTACAACGCATACTTTTACCACGCATACCATTACAACGCGGTATTTACAACGAATACCGTTACAACGCATAGCGCTTAGAGGTGCTGGATAGTGGTAAGTATAATTTTATATTCCAACTCCAGTCCCCGTGGACACTAGGGAAGGTGTTGGATATAAAATTATACTTATTCCCTATCCTAGAGCGCCCCCCAGCGCAATGCGTTGTAATGGTATGTGTGGTAATGCCTGCGTTGTAGTGGTAGTGCGTTGTGAAAACTTTGTTGTAACAGTTGTATACCATGGAAACAAACGGCGGCACTCCAAAATTTAGGACACCCAAAAACTCTGATCACCCCAAAATTTTCCACAGGCAGTTCTGCTCCAAGTTGATCATGCGTCAAAAGGCAACCTCCCCAACTGCAATCAAGCAGAGTAGCAAAATAAACCAGTCCAATGACTCAATAATTTTCTAGATCATAAGAAACCTGAAGGGTTTTATTTAGTAGTCATATCAGAAATAATGTTAACTCTAAAGTTAGCATAAAAAGTCAGAAAGAGAACAGACAGCATCCGTAATAGCATAAATGAAAGCTCAAACATCTGAGGCTCAACCCTAAAAACAAGAGGTTCTTAAACAGAATTATTCCATTAAAAAAAATCGAAAAACAGTTAAATGATGGTAGCAAGATTTGCAAGTAACAGCACTCTCTGTAAATCAGAATAGTCTTCATCACTACTTAAGTTCATAAGCACTATCAGTTTATGAGAACGCATTCAGCATCTTCCATGTCCTTGCTGTACAGAGATGCTTACGCTAATGTGTAACATTCAGACAATGAACCTTTACATAAATAAATAAAACTAGGCTCAGCAAAGGAAATACAGCTGAAAAGCAGTGGGAACATGTTACAGTTAGAAACACTAGAAAGTTCATTCAGAGCACAACAGGAAACTTACATCAAATTGTGTTTATTCTTCAGAGCTGTGAGCAGAGACATGTCCAGAGGGCCCAAATTGAAGGAGTAAAAACAGCATCAGAACAGCATCCATTTGATCTAAGATAGAGTTTCATGTAAAAATGTGACACAATTAAATCATATTAATAAACACACTTCTGTAGGTTGTATTAAACTTATTTCAACAGCAATCATATTAGGTCAGCGTTTAGGTTTTGGATTCCACATTATTCATTATTATTATTTTTCCATGAAAATATAAACTCAGGAACAAAAGCTGCTACACTGAAAAAATTGACAGAAACAAGATGCCCAGTAGCACCCTCACAAAAGCAATTTATAAAACACACAAGCAGCGGGAGTGGTAGGAAGCAGGTACAGGGCGAGGTAGGGATGTGGTTGGGAAGCAGCTCAACGTGAGACGGGGAGAAATGACATGCTGTCCTGTGGAGTGCAAAAACATTAATGGAAAAAGAATTCCCTGATGACAACAACTAAAGGATACACCTAATCCAATCAAAACTTTGGTAATACATCAATGACTGGGGGCGGGGGGGGAGGACCAACAAACTGAGATAACCATTCATGAGCAAGGGACTGACCTAAAGACCACTCCATGTATATTTTACACACAATAGGTCTTTGGCAACAGACAGGTAAAGATGTCTGTTAGCAAGAAATAATGAATGCATAGGGGCATGCCCTTATTTGATGGAATCACTATTACCGGAAGAGGCATGAAATTTCAGTGTGCATCTGCACTTTGGCTGATCAATACAGACTTTTCCTAATAAGCCACGCTCTGAGATGTTCAGATCACAATTATGAAGCCTGATTGCAAAACTGTGTTCAAATGTAAGTCAAAAATATTCTTAGACATGCAGGTATGTAATTGAGTTCTTTCTTGGCATAGTGAATTCTTCCACCTCTGCACTACCCATAAGCAATTTTAAACCTAGAGGATTGAAGTGTTGATTGGAAAAGTCATGTAATGGAGTTCGAAATGCAGGCACTCATACCTTGGTGGACATTTGCAAATATGTTGCACTGCACTACCTTCATGTAATTTGCACCTCACTGGATTAGGCGTTAGAGGGGTGGCATGATGTTCCATTTTCAAAAGGTGCATGCATGGAAAGGAGAGACGTTTACAGGAAAAAATAATATTGTTTGTAGTAATAAAATGTTATCTGAGAAAAGGTAGTCAATGCTAGAATTGTTTTAACTCTACCTATGTGCACTGTACATACTAGGAACACATTGGATTAAAGAAACATGCATGTAAATATTAAACCATAATCTTGTAACCTATGCATGCCTAAATCACACATATAAATTCATAACTGTTTGTGAATTGAGGAAATCCTACATTGTGCCTTCCCACGACTCACGGGGGAGTCTACGTTGAATGGCAGAAGCATAGTGCTGCACTTCTGTGTTATGGTACCCTCCTGTGGTATCACAGCTATCATGGTAACCATTGCTATGGTGACTGATGCTGGATACCTACGTAGTTGTTCTAGAACTAGTTGGAGGGACAGTTAGAGAGATATCCTGCTGTCGAGTGGATGTACCTGCTTGCTCACATGTAAACCTCTCAACTTGGATACCTAAGTGGAGTGATCATTTCATTTAGGTAACGAGGATGGGATTTGAACTCATCACAGACTCCACTGACTTTCAAGACCTCATTTTACATTTCAACGACTTTTAAATCCCACCCTGGGAAATCATGGAAGGGAGGTGTAATGATCACTCCACCCAGGTATCCAAGTTGAGAAGTTTTAATGTGAGCACGCAGGTACATCCACTCGACAGAAGAACATCTCTCTAACTGTCCCTCCAACTAGTTCTAGAACAAATACCATCCTTGATTTCCCAGGGCGGGATTACTTGGGGCCATGAAGGGGATCAGACAGGGCCGAATCAACACATATGAGCTTTTAGAGCCAGCTCCTTTACATGACTTCCTTCTTTAGCAGTCACAGTAAAAGCCATCCTATTGACTATCTCTTTTCAAAAGCGGTCTACATGTTTCTGGATTGCTCCGGATATTCTTTGTGGTTGCAAATGGGTTTACAGGGGAATCCAGCATCTTTGATGCTAAAATATCAAGCAAGAAGATTGCCCCGACATAGCCACAATACCTCTGGAAGCATTTCGGCTGCTGCCCTAGTTTAAAGAGAGGTGTCCAGTGCTTAATTTGAGCCAGTGGTTTCCGTTGCTTGGCACAGGTGTTAATTGTCTACACCGGCACTTATGATGGTCTGCCACATGACATCAATGTCTGTCTAATTTAGAAATGAGCACAACAACAGTCATTTATTAATTCAATATACTTTAAAAAGGACTAATACCTGCTGCTAAAGCCATTCTCATAGCTTTGGGGGCCTGGAATAGTCTGAATTGTCACACCTGTTGGAGTGTGCTAGTTAGTTGTGTTAGTACTGTCATTGGCAGTGCTGACAGTGGCAATGGAAAGTGCACACTGCAGTAGCCTCCCGAGGAGGTCCCTGGAATTTATTCATTTACAAAGTAAGCAATGGATGGGTCCTCTGTATCCTCTATGAAGGTTGCATGTCTGAGCTTTTGAGGGGCTACACTGGGAACGCTTCACCTTGGTAGGAGCTAATTTCACTGGACTCTGGTCCACCGATGGGAGTCCACCACTCTTAGACAAGCTGAATTTGTAGCATCAGTTGAAATGTCACAACATACCCTATAAATCGCTTCTAAATTAACCTATTACCTTGTCTAAATTATCCTGAAACATAATTTTCTCCAATATACCACTTTGTGCTGGATTTTACCTTATTATTTTTTTTAATTGCTACTCTTCATTGCCAAAATTATGTTGACTACTGCACTGATATGAAATAGACTGGGCTGGTTGTGTAGGTACGAGATATCAACACTGTGGGCCCGATTCACAGAATGAACTTAAGACTCAATCCTAAACTTACTACTATTTTGGTATTCACAGAATGCACTTACTACTTTTGGCATTCACAGAATGAACTTACTACTTTTGGCATTCACAGAATGAACTTACTACTTTTGGTATTCACAGAAGGTAGGATTTTGTCTTAAGTTTGTCTTAAAACAAACTTAAGACAGACTTAAGACAGACTTAAGACAAACTTAAGACAGACTTAAGACAGACTTAAGACAAAATCCTAACTTAAGTCTGTCTTAAGTCTGTCTTAAGTTTGTCTTAAGTCTGTCTTAAGTTTGTCTTAAGACAAACTTAAGACAAAATCCTAACTTCTGTGAATACCAAAAGTATTAAGTTCATTCTGTGAATACCAAAAGTATTAAGTGCATTCTGTGAATACCAAAATAGTAGTATGTTTAGGATTGAGTCTTAAGATCATTCTGTGAAAAGGTCCCATATTGATGATGTAAAATAGGTCATATTCGGATTCTAAAGCAGCCGGTAAACAGTAAAGAATGCTCCTGCATGCCTCTTTCAGCACACTCTGCCAACTAGACCCATGCCACTAACAGTCATACATGCATACGTCCTGTCTTTCTTCTGGTTGCTAGTTTGGCTATAGTTAGCAGCCTCTCCCCTCTCTGCTGTAACTGTGTTTTGTCTAATGATGTACCAGGTTGTTGTTTCGAAATGTAACATAATAATTGCAAGCTGCTATCAGGGCTAAATGAGCATTCCTCTGCTCGATTAAATCAACATATTTCTTATTCAATCAAGAGAAAACTTTATT
This sequence comes from Lissotriton vulgaris, assembly GCF_964263255.1. Lineage (NCBI taxonomy): Eukaryota > Metazoa > Chordata > Amphibia > Caudata > Salamandridae > Lissotriton > Lissotriton vulgaris. The sequence continues at coordinate 422,611,957 of NC_141685.1, read as the reverse complement.
TTACATGAAAAAAGAGGAAAAGAGCTCGACCCTTTATAATATGCAGATGTTAAAGGTTGTTTGTCACATTCATTAGCCGCATTCATTAGCCTCATTTGAAGAGAATAATGCAAGTTCATTCTGAAAGTGCTTGTTAATATAAGTTTTAATTTTCTTGGCAGGTCGCGTTCCATCTTAACTTCTAATATAATCAGTAGCTGCGCTTCTTTTATTCTTTCTGCTTGAAAAATTATGTAGAGTTTCTGAAAGCAAGTCCATTAATTGTAATTACTTACACAGTAACAAACATGCTTCAAGATATATTCATCAATATGACATATATATTTAATAAAACTGAGCCGGCTAAAGTCTTTTCTAGAGCCAAAGTGACTATTTCAATAAAGTAGGTCTCAGCTGCTAATCGCTGTATAAGTACTTAGACATTCAATAACAAATCCCTCTGTTTATCCATTCTGCAAACACAATACTTCTGTCTAACATCAAACAGTTTTAAACGATATTTCAGTGAATGGGAAATAAATGTGCAGACAGGTCTGCATATTAGTAAGCGTTGCGAGCTGTCACTGCACACTCATAAGGAGCTAAGGATGCAGGGACGGGATTAAAGAACAGAGGACACGCTGCGCTCACACTGATGCAGAAGATACTCTGTTCAGTTCTACGGGCCTCATTTATGAAAAGTGACGCATCGGTGCGATGCATCACTTTTCCCTGTGCCCTCCTTGCGACACCAATGATGCGTCATATTTACAGTATGATGCATCATGGCGCAAGCAGTTACAGATACGTCAGTATTTCTGACGTATCTGTATGGCGCAAAAATGACGCATTGCTGTAGTGTGTCAAAAAAATAAATGCAACTCCAGCAATGTGTCCTGTCACATGGGGCAAGCCCCATGTGAAAGGGCCTGCGTCAGTCTTACGCCAGCTGTGAGGCAGGCGTAAGAAATTGACGCATTTGTGTCTGAGAAGTGGGGCAGTATAGATTTCACGGCGTCACTTCTATGGCCCTTTCTTGCGTCAGAACGCCCCCCCCCTGCATACATTATACCTGGCATAGGTATAATGTAGCACAGGGGTTTAAAAAGTGACGCATCTACCTAGATGCAACACTTTGTGAATATGGTGCAACAAGGCACATTTTTTACGCTGCTGGTGCGTCATAAAAAGTGACACACCAGCGGCGTAAAAGTGACGCACGGCCTCATAAATGAGGCCCTACATTTTTTCACAAAGGGCATTCATTATGATATAATTTTACACTTTATGTGGGAGCAAATTAAAGGAATTGTTATCATATATGTGAAAATGTATTATTTGCTTTATATCGAATTATGAATTTAACCTTCAAATCTAAAATGTACAAATGAGTTGAAATTTGGAACAGACAGTCTTCGGATATGATCTCTATGGGATAGGAAACACATTTCCTATACAAGTCGTTGTAACCTGTATTGATATGTATTACTTCCATGTCAGAACAATAGGAATGTGAGATTAGCACCAAGAATGGAAATCCTGGAACTGCCCAGCCAATCAGCGCACATTCTTTGATAACAATACCTACCAGTATAGGGAAGGAATTATTCTCATGCTGCTAGATCTGTGTACCTTTTCTGTGCTGGTGTCTCCTATAATCAAAAGATATCAGGGTGCAATGAATGGGATCCCTGGTATATTTTTGTATGCACGTTTTAGTATTTCTAAAGCGTGAACCTATCCGGCTAGTAATGGAGTCTTAAGTGGGAATTCACAGGAGTCGAGGGAACAGAGGGGCAGGAGGAAGGTGTAGTGTAACAAGTGACACATCAGCCTATCCGAGACAGTTTCCTTTTCAGTTTCTTCCTCAATTGTAGTAAGGTCGGTGTTGATCTGTTGTCATGCAGTTCCAGATCTTGGGGGCGGTGGCAGAGAAAGCTCTTTGCCTTTTTTTCTTCTTCCACACTGCTTAGTCTCAAATCAGGTGATGTCAGGGATCCTTCTTCTCCTTTCACCTCCAGATCTGGTAGGTCACATTTCAACGTGTTCACTCCACATGCAAAAGAGTGCCATATTCTTATAACTTAATTGCAAAACATGGATATGCAAGATTAGTGAATATGATGCTAGTGTGCCATCAAAATATGACAAAGACATCATCATTATATGATTTTTGAGCTTGTTATGATTACAAGCTGATGTTGTTCTGTAGACGTTCCCTATGTGCAGGAACAAAATATGTTGGCTGCTTTGTGAGTGTGCCTTACATGAAATAAATTAAAAGATTGATTTTTGTCGACTATACAGATTTTTGGAACTGAGGCGTTGGGATGATGAACAACATTGGAAATTTGCATAGAAATGATTGCTGAGAGGTTTGAGTGCAGCCCAAAGCATTTTACAAAAATATGTTCATGATAATATTGAAGGATGGTCAGTTACTGTGGTGGTACATGATATAGGTGATGGTGTGGATAACCTATTTTTCCATCAACACCCTTGTTTTTAGTGGACTGATGCTGGCAGAATTCCCATCTGAGCTGTGCTTATGAACTTGAATACCTTCAAAGAGGCTTACCGTGTGGCAAGCAAATGCTAGTCGACACCTGGGCAGTCGAGCAGGCACTGAATCCCACTGGGTGCACAGGAGGAGCAAGAAAAGTGGGTAGGCTGACCCTGGGAACTATTAACTCATTCATCTGAAGAGACCAGGAGTCAGCTCCACCCACAGGCTGATGCCAGGCATATATGTGACACCTCCAGTACCCTCCGTAGAACACACTGGGCCTGCAAAAGAACAGAAAAAGGTCTGCATCTACTGCTTGAGAGATATCAAGAAACTTGAAGGGCTGGATCTGCTCCCATTTGCACCAACACAAAAAAACTCGATGCTAAGGGCAAGGACACAAAAAGGTGCAAAAGGCCATTCCTGCATTTGCCCAGCTGCCCAGCTCCAACTGGACCTTTCCTGGTGGCATCTAGTAGAGTGAGTATTGACCCCCAAGGGCTGTCCTGATGTTCTGGGTCCCTTGCTGTGTCACAGTGTAGTCCTCCTAACATCCTGAGAAACTTGGCACTTGGAAACCTTTAAGGCTCCAAAGCCCTCTGGAGGACCTGGACAAACTTGCCAAGTCAATCTGTTGAGGTGCGTTGCCCTGAGCCAAAGATTCAGGCTCCCGCTCTGAGCTTTTCCACAGCAGCAAATCCATTTCAGCAGGACATTGTGGAAGTGGTATCCAGTCATATTCAGATATATGTTGCAGCCTTGTACCGGCGGAGGAATCTGAGCTCTGATAAATTGACTAAGTCCGAAACCTTTACCGGTCGAAGTCACAAAAATATATGACTGGCAAGAGGCCTTCCCTGGGTTCGAATTTTGAATTTCTTCTGCTTCTAGCTTTACCGCCTGAAGCCAGCATGTTCACCAGGACCTTATGCGACTGCTATCCAACCACACAGAACACTTCTTGGCCACAGCCTGCTGCCTTGCCACAGTGATGATTTTGAGTTCTATGTGAGAGAGTAAGTCAGAAGGTGAACTTCCAAGTGAGCCATACCTGGTTTCTGCATCCAACCCATGTTACTTCACAGTTGACTTTAAATTGCATCTAGGCACTACAACCAAATGACGGTGGTGCTTAACGCTTTTTGGAGCTATTTATATTTAACATTTTAAAATCTCATGTCTCTTGTTTCCCATATTGGATTTTTGCGATTTTGGTATCATTTTGTTTGCTTAATCATTCACTATTTATTTTAATTGTAGTGGGATATTTATAGTTTTGTGTTTTCAACGTTTTAACTATTTGGGTATCTCTAAATGCTTTACACATTTTCTTAAGTTGAACCTGTCTGCTCTATGCCATAGCTACCAGAGGTGAGTTCAGGACTTAATTACTGAAATCTTTACGAACAAGATAGTGACATCATTACTTGTGGTGAACTCCAATCCACTCCAACTAATAATCTACTTTCTCACATTGACGATGACTAACTGATGCTTGATCTGATTTTGTTCATTTTTCCCTGTGACCAACATGTGTTGGTCAATGGGGAGATAATGGGTCCTGTTACAGAGAAGCATTACATTCTAAGTAATTCTTCATAAAGATGTTGTAGATGTTCAGAAGGGCGTTGGCATCTGTTGAGGTCCGGAAGTATCTGGGTCGTTTCATTAGTTCTTATAATAGTTCTCCTTGTTCTACTTCCCTTCATGTGGGTAAATGGCATTTGTGAGGGTGAAGAGGACATCCAGATGATCAGTTCCATTGAGGATATTGAGGGGTTTGCAGTGGATGTTGGGGGATACAGAGAGGATGGAGTCTAGTGTGCTGCCTTTGGAGTGAGTTGGTGCTGAAAGCCTAGCTATACGTGCGGTAGTGTGTTTTAACTTTTTCCCAGATAAAATTTCTATTAAAGGGCGATGATCTGTCCTTAGAACAAATGGTCTTCCCCACAAATAAGCCCTAAACTTTTCCACACTCCACACACATGCCAGTAATTCTTTTTCTATAACAGAATATTTCCGTTCGGGAGGGCGCAATGTTCTGGAAGCAAAACCTACAGTGGTTTCAATCCTTGTAGGTAGAAACGGGATTTTATTAAGGTAAAAGACACGGCTGCGTGTCTCAACTAAATGGGGCCAGAGAGCAACTGCCTGTCATGGAATCTGACGGGGCAGATTCCATGACATCGCAGGACACTCTAAGACTCGTCACCACAGTTGGGTTAATGTTTTATTTCTAGGGCGTTGAATAGAGAGTTGTAGCTTCCTTCATGATTTTGGTACTGGAGTCCCCAGGAAGATTGAAGCCCTTTTGCCATCCACTTTTCATGTTTCCTTTTTTAATCCATGGCGATTGAGCATATTTTTTTCTCTCATATGCTGGAGAAGCTGGATATTTATGTCTTCCTATAGTGACCTCAATGTGTAGCACTGGGAGAGCTGTGTAACTAGTGAATGTTGTTTTCTTTTACCTAGCTAGAAACGGTTTGATTTGGAAATGTCAGAGGTGACAGACCGTACTTTTTTGAGAAATGTAGCAGCATGATCAGGCAAATGTGCTAACCATTGAAACTCTTCTCTTTTGTTAACTTAGTTTTTAAGCAGCTTGCTGCAGATGCGAACATAGAAACTGTGCCTTAAATCTGGTGCCAATAACCTTAATATCCTTGTTATAGGCAATAACACTTAATCATTACACACAATTAAGTGACCACCTCCTGGAATGTTGCTCCATAATTGTGGAATCGGTGATTGACATCTTTTACTGACCACAGCAGCAAGAAGTAGCACTTAATCATGCTTTTATATAGAAATTTGTTGGCACTATAAAAGTAAAGGTCGGTTAACAGAAATATTTAAAATATACACATTTGGGTGCAACACAATACTATGCTTCATGAAATCCACTAATTGAATTCAGTGGACAAACACCTTCAGAGGATAGATTGGATTTGAATCTGAATCTCATGTGATCTTATTCTGCAAAACATCTGCATCTACTTGTATTTATCAGTCAACAGGACAAGAAAATGTTCAATCTTTGTGGTTAAGTCCTCTCTGGAATTTTTGGACAAAATTAAAATCAACTTGCCCTATTCTTGTCTCAAACGAGATATTGAAAGATGTAGTATGAGCCAGCCCACACCGATACTCAAAGAGTCCTCATGACCCAGTTTTCAACAGTCATTCAAAGCCTGCTGATACTACCTTGCACAGGTTGCAATTTCCTCAATTTCTGTTAGTTCAAATGCATAATATTTGAAATATGTGTATCTGAAATGTAACAGTAGGACATGTGTTACAGCACATCAGGGACAGAGTTGCCATTAGGTTCCATGGTTGGCAAGTGCTAGAAGAAGGTTGGGTTTAGGCAAGTATTTTGTGGATCATTAGTAAAGCAGAAAGAGAGAGAAGAGTTAGAAAACAAGTGATGACAGATTTTTGTTCTACAGCATTAGAAGTCAATGCTTAATTCAACAGTTACACTTGAAAAGATGTTGGAAGTATACAGATTTTTACTAAGTTGATGGAGATAATTCTGAAGGTTATTTTATATTCTTTGGAATGGGACACATCAAACAGTAAAAGTGTAATTGAAATAAAAGTTTTTCTTTATAACATCTAGGGGTTACTTAGTTTCTCATGGAGACCTGGGTGAAAGTTCAGCTTATGGCAAGGTCCCATCTTACCACCTCCCTACAAATCCCTCAACTTGGCTGCCATGATTGACTGTGATTATAATGATGGTCAGACAGAGGTGTGATCTTGACAGGGCTATCATTATCTAAGAGTAACACAATACTGATGTGCTGCCTGGGGCTGGAAACACTGCAGGTGCTAGGTACCAACTACACACACCCCAATGATTTTTCTACTCACTGCTGGGAATCCCAGGAACCTGGGTCCCAAACTTTCAAATTTTAAGATAGAATCTCCTTCACTGGCACTTAATCTCCTGTGATGAAACGAAACTCCTGAAGATTAACTCATCAGTACTGTGTATGCATACCACTGATCTATTTAAGAGCCACATCAGTGTTTAAGCTACTTTTTAGCACCCGCACCATGGTCCTACATCTCCTATCTGAACATGGCTGCCTCAGTCATGTTATGTATTCGATTACATTCAAAGGAGGTTCTCACAGCTTTGTATTGCTGACAGAAAAATTGTTCTCCCTGTAAATGTAGTCATGAGAGAATTTTTCAGATGTAAATGTAGTTTACCTGTAATTGGTAATCCTTGTGAATTGTCACTTGTATGACTCTTATAGTGCCTTCAAGTGCAAACTATGAGAGTGGAAATGTGTGAGGTCTACTTTGCTGCTGTCCTCCAATGTTAAACAATGGATAGATCCTACTCCTACATAGTGCTGGCCATGTACTGCACATGAATATTTCAGTTTCTGTTCTAAACAGCTTGACTTGGGAAGACACCCATCAGACACATTTTGCCAATCTTTTTGTTTTCTATCTGGTCTCATCTCAACCTACACATTAGTCCCTCTCAAATCTCAGGATTAAGGTACCCCCTTCACCTCTGCCTTTCCCTGCTACATGTTGGGTCATAGGAGAAGCAGTGATACCTCTCCCTAAATGAATGGAATAAAGAGGGATTTCATATACCAGTTTTTTTTATTTGTGACCCATCATCATTAAAGACAATTACTATAGATGCACCCAGTACCAGATTCTGCAAAGGTTTGAAACCTGACTGTTCACAACTAAGCACACTTTTTCAAAATGTTTACTGGCCTCTCTAAATGTGAAACCATTGAAGATTCTCAAAAAGGAAAATATAAGGAGGCTATGTGCTGCAATGAAAACTTTCACACTTCTGTGTAGTGCAAGGATAGGTAGCTATTTACATTATTTTCAGTTGTGCCATACTCTTCTCTTTCCCCAGTCTTGGAGGTTAAAGAAATGAACTCCTAGGATTGGGGAGCAGAAATGACCTGACCATGAGGTTGCCATTGTGCTTCCCTATATGTTCCTTCGGGAACAAATCCCTGACGTCTTGTACATGTTTAGCAGGACATCCATCCAGGGGTAGGAATTGAGACAATTTTACTTATGTCATCTTAGGAAAATGTTGGTATCTTCATACTTCCTTGTAAAGTATGACATTCGTTTAATTATGCTAGCTTGATTGAAATTCACACATAAGCAAATAATTTAAACATTGCTTTATTACTTAGAGTTCTGCATAATGTGTCGAATGTGTAGCAACTATAAGTAGGAGAGCTACTGTCATGTAAATAAATAATCATCATATCCAAACAAATATCCTGACATTCATCTTTGCGTCCCCAAGCTCCAAATGAACAATCTAGTGCAGCCTCAAAGACCCATACACATGCTCAAATGGTGAGCCACAACCATCAAAGATCGAGACGTAGCTTCAAGTGCCATGTTGTAATTTAAAATACTCAGACATAAACTCAAAAGCCCAGCCACATCCTTGAATACCTATCCCCAGCTTCAAATGTCCACACATAGGGCATAGTAAACACAGTTACAGCCTAAATGTCAATACATGGCTTCAGTTACCCAGGTACAACCATCAGTTGCGCAACATAGTTTAAAATGCAAAGGAACTGACATGTTATTCCACGTCATTAATTTCCTACACCCAGGCATAACTGTGATATCTCCAGACATGACAATAATACCAGTATGTTGAAGCTCAAATCCAAGACAAACTCATACTTGCCAAGGTACACCCGCAATATGACCAGACCAAGTATCAGAATTAAAGGCAGGGGTTAAAATTCCTAGTCTAGGCATATCAATCATATTTCTAGGAGGCAACCCATACCTTGTAAAGGTCTCATCTGCTCAGGTGCTGAGACACATGCCCACTGTAAAATTATATATGAACAGAAGAACAGGAGTACACCCATTAACCCAGTCAATGTCTCAACCGGTAATTATTCACAAGGCTATTAAACAAGAGCAATTAATCAAAAGGAGAGAAGGGACGCTGAATTTTCCCCCTTTGCTACTTTCACGGCCTCCTGCTCTGACCGCGATTGCTCCCCGCATCTTAGCCTTGCCGTTCCCAGAATCTGGCTGCCCTCCGTTAGGCCGCTAGAGCTTACAGCGGATTGTTGACGCAGTGCTTCTGCCCGCTTCACTCAACATTGGATTTCCCACACGCGGATAGGTACCTCTGCCATAAATTGGCCGATGTTTTCCAAATTTTCGGGACATCGCTCATAACATTGTTTTGCCGTGCATACCTGCAATTCCTTTGCATCCCACGTGACCCGCATTCAGTCCTACATTGTCCCACCAGTTTTTTACAGCCTTCCCTCCCTCGCCCTCCAACTTGAACCATTCTTGGACCATTCTCCTTCTATTCAGCGCTATAACAAATTCAAGTAACCTGGTCCTGATGTTGACCTAAACTAAGACAGGTCGAAATGCCGTCGACCACCCAGCGTTATCTCTGGATTCACTTTGGTCAATCAAAATCATTTAAGGCGAAATATTTACCTTGTATATTCCTTCAATTGACCACCAATTGTGTTGTATTTTTGAACTGTTCACGCTGCTTTTTCACCTCATTGTGTCACTGCACCGTTCACTCTCACAAGCACGTCTAGTGCACAACCCACTTATAGTTACTTATACATACAGGCCCTCATTTATGAAAAGTGACGCAATGCATCACTTTTCATTGCGTCCTCCTTGCAACACGAATGCTGCGTCATATTTACAGTATGACGCATCATATGGCAAGGAGTTACAGTTACATTAGTATTTCTGACGTATCTGTAGACGCAAACATGGTGCATTGCTGGAGTGTGTCACAAAAGTGACACAACTCCAGCAACGAGTCATTTACACATGGGCAAGTCCCATGGTGAATGTGCCTGCATCAGTCTTATGCCTGCCATGAGGCAGGCGTAAGATATTAATTCATTTGCATCCTAGTGGCGCAGCGACATCTCATAGATTTCACTGCATCACTTCTACATCCCTCTCCTGCATCGGAATGCCATACCTGCATACATTATACCTGGAACAGGTATAATGTGGCGTAGGGGTTTACAAAGTGACGCATCTAGGTAGATGCGTCACTTTGTAAATATGGAGCAACATGGCTAATTTTTTGCAGCACTGGTGCGTCGCAAAAAGTGACGCAAGGGCCCATAAATAAGCCCCACAATGTATTGTAGTGCTGTTTTAACTACTTGCAAATAAGAACCTTTCGGTCTTCCTACAAATTCTTTGTGGTCTCCCTTTTTCCTTCTCTCCTTTTGATTAATTCCTCTTTTTTAATTGCCTTGTGAATGATAACCGGGTGAGACATTGTTTTCTGTATGCGCACTGTAACATTAGAAGCACAGGTAACCTCAAATGCTCCAAAAAGTAATCTTGCATTGAGCTCACAATATGCACACTTAGCCTTAATGCCAAGAGCCAATATGCTTGTTAAGCCTCAAATTTACAGTGTGCCCTTACATTGTGCTGCCACAGCCTCCAATATCCACTAAAGCATCGTAAGGTGCATATACAACCTCAGATTCACAATGAGGTTCCTAATATACAGGTCTAGGCTTGAAGTTCAATGCAGACTAGCAATGCGCATGTATAGTTGCAAAGTTCCACTACTGCTTCTTAATACCCCATCTCCAATCAACCCCATCTTGCCAGCGATGAGGCCAGTGAGAGTAGAGCCCCATCATCACATCCTGTATCTTGTTTGGATGCTGCTGGGTGCCTAGAAGATATTTTTGGGTGTAGCCGTGTTCAAGAAGTGTTTTACAGTTAGATGTCCAACTGCCTCCCGTTTGCTTCTTCAGAATTATGAGGAAGGTAAATTGTGAGAAATGCAAAATATATATTTTGTTCTCATACTCCTTTTTGGTCTCCTGTTTTGGCACTTCTTTACTACCTTATTGTCATGTGTTTCAATCAGGGGGCTAGCAATAGCTGTAAGTTAACATCTGTTTTAAAAAAGGTTTGTCACTTTTTAGTTAAGTGATATTAGTCCATTTATACTCTATGACTCATGTCAGCTTTCACTCTGATGCTAGATCATTCTTTATTAAATGAATTGTCTTTTTACTATTTCAGTTGCTGATTTGAAAATTATATCTTTGAAAATGGTGCCAGATATCAAATGATCCTCTGAAGACGCTTAACGAGAAGGGTAATGTTGTCATTTGTAAGATTTTTGTTTGTTTTATGCTCATTACTTCTCCAAAATATATTTCAGCTTTATTACCATGGAGCTTCTCTCTTATTCTTTGGCCTCTAGATGTTCTGGTTTTAAGTATCCTCTTAAATTACAATTAAACTGTTATTATATTATTATTGTCTGGAGTATGGACCTTTATTCAATTTATTAAATTTTGATCAACAAGTCGTGGTAGTGTAATGTATTATTTTACATGCATTTCTTTATTTCTTGTCAGGCAAGGAATGTCCAATATTCACAAATTGATCAAAAGCATAGATTGTAATGTATGTGGACATGTCACTTTTGCAATAATTGTCTCGTTCCCAAGAGATAGAAGGAGAGAAGGAAAATAAGGGGCCTTATTTATGAAGGCCTTGCGCCACCGGTGCGTGTCTTTTTCCCATTTTAAAAGTCACGTAAAAGTGGCGCAAGTCCTTCATAAATAAGGCCCCAGGAGTTTAAGATTCATAAAAAATAATTCAGAATAAGAGTTGGAAAAAAGTTTTGAAAGGTTAAACCAGTCATCTCCATTGAGTAGCTTGTGAGCCACCAGTGCTACTCCAGCTACCTGTGAGAAACTCTCCTGTGCTCTGCCCGGCCTACTAATTCAGAAGCTTCTGCTTGGCTGAATTATAACATGTATACTAAAATGTAAAAGCATGTGGAAGAGGTGTCGTGCAGCAGCCATGATGCCTGACTCTGGACCATGGGGTTCACGGTTCGATCCCCGGTGCCGGTGGCAGGTTAGCCCAGTACCATCTGACTCTGGACAATAGCTCGCTTAATCTCCCCGACAGCCCCCGGCGCCGGGACACCTCCGGAGGTAGCTGTTTGCTTCTCAGATGCTGGTATTATTATTATTACTCAAGAGGAAAATGTGTCTATGTTCAGAACTCATAAGCTGATGTTTGGTAAAATATGTTTGTCAAAATGTTTTTTAAGCTATTGTACGTGGAACATTGTGTCATAGTATTACTTCATTGATTTGTCATTTTTTATTCATGGTAGCAGAGATGGGGAGGTTTATTCCTCATATTATTAACTTTAATGCCAGGGAGATTGCAGCTATGACTTTTATCTATTACCTATGTACAATAATTTCAAATTCTCAAAGGATTTATTTACATTAGTGCTGTAAACTCTGTCTCATGCACTGATGAGATAACTGCTGACAACCTTGGATGGGGGGTTCACTATTACACCACTGATATTAGTAGCTCGGGTTGATTTCCATTGAACCTAAGAAGCTCTTATTACAGAAAGGTTTGGAGACCCCAGAGTTAAACGTTCAAAGTTAATTAGGGCACTGGCTCAATAAACACATTTGGTGCATCAATGTTTGGTGAGAAAATCCAATACACAATGCAGTTATCCTTTTCTGGGCCACAACTGGCAGGCTTTCTGATTTCAGTTATGTTTCTACCACAATCCGTTCATTTAAGGGTAGCCCTTGCCCATCTGGCAGAGCTTGGTAACCATGTAACATGTGGCACTTTCCTTTTACCTTTTTCAGTCTTCCAGCACTCTTCAACTCCACTGTCAGGGAATTGGGAAGACTGGGACATTTTGCTGAGGGGTAGCTTGGCCCATAAGTAGGACAGGCTTTCCGCTTGAGGAGCAAATCCTCTCATTCATTCCAAGAGCAATGCTGGTGGCTGTTCAATTCAAACAAACAGGAGATTTACCTGTGCACACCCTATTCAGTGCTGGATAAACAATACTTACATCACTTTCACTTAGCGTGCGTGCTGTTTGGTGGAAGGGCAGCCAGCCCAGTTAAATGAACAACAGCTAGTGGGGAAACCACTGGTATACCAAATGCACAGCAAAATTTAAAGTATCACAATGAAATCACATGAACCTTTGCTTGTTTAAACAAACATAGACCAATAAAAGAATTCACTTTTGAGACCAAAATAATTCAACTTGTATATTCATTTTCATTGTCATGAATTACGTGAAGAATTTGATAAGCCGCGAAACATTTCTTATACTACAAAGAAATCTTCGTTCAAAAGCAATATGAATATTACTGTCAATTTACAGAACTGTCAGTCATAAATGCAATATATTAACTACACAACCAAATAATAGATGAAAAAGCCCAATGCATTTCGGGTAGATCCCTTCTTCAGGGGAACTGTAGAAAGATAACAGTAAAAAACATAGAAACAGCGATGAACAATGTACCCAGAATTCATATGTACATACTGTTACAAATGACATGATATTTACAAGATGCATGCTTATTCAGCGTCCAGAAAACGTGCAACAATATTAAACATTGACGCCTTATGTGTTATCTCAAGGTCAAAGAAAAAAGGTAAAAAGGGTGCGTCCAGAAAAGCTACCACCAGGAATATCTAAATGAAAAAATACTAGGAATCTGTGCGTTTATGTTCCATGCTAGTGACTCAACCGTGCATTATCAACCACTTGACTGCCACCAACAACTTCCTGTCAGAAGTAAACTCACTGCGTTATTCAGTTGTGTGTAAACTTTGTTCATAGGGTGCCACGAGAAAAATATATATCACTTCACTCTGTGTATACATAAGAATGAAGGTAGTTAGTTGTCTGAGCCACTGGGGTCACAAGACCTAGAACACCAGTGGATGTTAGTAATAAACAACCGTCAGATAAACACTTACAGAAATGAATACGGCTGTGGGGGCCTTCATGTAGTGATTCAACCTGAGGCTACTTTGTACCCGGATGATGCACAGTTACCGACTTGCAGCAAGCCTAAAACAACAATAATACTCCCCTTAATTTTAGGTCACGCTCATCGAAAACGCACCAAATCTTCATTACATTGCACCGATGTTCAAAAAGACAAAGACTCACCACATAAAATACGCTTGGCGAGTAAAATGATATGTTTAGATCCAATCAGAAGAAATGTAATCACCTCGTTGTGTTCACGATCTGAAACAAAACGAAGGACACCTTAAGCGTATGCCTGTAAACGCTAGGTCGTAGAGTAGCTCAAACAGCGTGTATCTAAACGAGTACCCAGAAAATGTCTGTTAGCTCACCGCGTTACGAAAAAACGTGTCCTCGTGTGCCGTGCAGCTTCCCAAAGATAGAAATTCGAACTCTGCAAACGCCTGCGGTCTAATAAACCAATGTAACCATAATGAACATGAAAATAGGACTAGTGGGGTCCGCCATATTGTAGAGGTAAAAATAATGCAAATCAAGTTGCACATTCATGTTCAAACTTACAATAATAACTAGATGAAACGTGGGTTATGCTAATTATATCTAACTTTCATACTTATTAAGTGAGATGGTGATCCTCCAATGAATGATACAAGTCACACCAAATATAACTAGCTACCACCTAATTGCGGTAGGACCAGCGCAAAAACAATAGTCAAGAATGTAAAGAAGCAGCTGTCAGCGTGTAGCTTCTATTTTATATGTAGCTCCTCAAACACGGCTCTACTCCCAAAAATTAATGCGGGCATGCAAATGAAACATGACGCGTCATGTATATCAAAAACAGTCGGATCAGAAGAAAAAAAGAAGAAAAAATAATAAAAGACACCAAGGAAAAGAACCAAAAAAAGAGCGAGATAGTAATGTGAACATTAACCATAGCATTTGAAAACACTCAAAAAGTGAAACACACCAAAGCAAAAAACTAAGAAAAAGGAAAAGGAAAAAGGAAATAAAGGTATAGACATTAACCAAAGGATTTACAAGAACATCCTTGTGTGATGAATGTTTTGACCAAAAAATAGACACAAGTTCAATTCAACCACTTTAAAAATGTTAGATTTTCCTTACCTGAAATCAACAGGCACACGAATTTACTACAAGAAATATGTGGCGTCTTGAATAGGACTTTAAGGGAGAGTACATAGGTCACAGATAAAGTTGTTGAGGCCACCAGCAAAGGGCAATCATAAAGAGTGTGTGTGTGAGAGAGCTTAAATGTTTAAATCTGACTTTGTATTTGTGTGTATATGTATTTTATGTACGCATGTATAGACACACGCACATATACGCAAGTACCTACGCATCCAGATTTGGAGCAAAACAACTGCTTTGCAGTGGAAGAAGGTAGTTCGCACAGGAATGTGTGTGGCAACGTGAAGCACCTGTTGTATTTTGGAGTCATATCCTGGCACATTTAACAGCTGTGGTGGATGTGGGGCCCAGGGCAGGAAGAATAGACAAGGGACACTGTCCCCACCTAGCCATCTCGCAGAACACTGATAAAAGGAGGCGGTCTTGTTAGGAGAAGACTTTTATTAATTGATGGCTGCCCTTGATATCATTCTAGCTTGTAAATGACTTGCAGTACCCCCTTACTCATGCAAACCTTTGTAGAAGTAGAAGAGGTGATTGTTTGTCCCCTGCTAAGGGCAAACTAGATTGAGACTTGCTTCCATGGCATTTTTTCTGCTTTGCTGCCGTTCTACTAATGACTATATTTATTTTATAATTAAAATACTGAGTATGTTAATACAAATCAAGGTACATATTATAGCAAACCGTACAATAGGTTAAGCAGGCATCTTTAAATGCGACCTTGATCCACATTGAGAGAAGGATGTCTCATTGCAAGAATACAATTGCATGTTGATTGTTATCTGTATCAGTTGTAAAAACCACTGGAACCAATGTGAGAATGCAGAGAAAAAAATAATCAGCAAAAAGCGGTTCGCATCATAAGACTTTAATTTGTAATAAAACAGAATGTCAAATAGGTCTAAAGAAATAGTTCTTCTTCACATGCCAGGAGTCCTATTATAATAATGAATGTATTTAGTAACGCACAAATCATTCGCAATGTATATAATTTATATTACTGCATTCTAACTGCACATTACAAAGGTGGCAATTTACATTGATAAAGTCAAAGGTATACTTGAAAATGTATACCGTCTTACTAAATTACAATGTAAGCACGTTTCAGTCAATACTCCTACCCTCGAAACTGTTGTGCCTCCATAGATGAGCTACAGCAACATTTGAGATTGCAAAACCTTCTCCTAATAATTAAGAAAGGCACTTACTTTACTTTTCTTGCTGTGTGTGCAAATCTTGAGTTTACAGTAAAATAACATCTACACAAGATTAGCTAAGTGACATCTAGTCTGGTTAATTTATTCTTAAAATTACTTCAATTTTGAGTAAAATTATCGCCGATCGCCTTTATTCTATTGCATATATAATTTGCTTTATCAATCTTATAATTACTCCATTGATCTGCTTCCATAGCCTGCAATTGATATGCGACTGAAAATGTATTGGCGGCATTAACTAGCTGCAGTTAACACTTGAAAAGGCATCCCCTGTCCGAGGCTTTATTATTATCACAGAAAAGACAGTCTTATTAATTTGTCTTAAACATTATTTCAGTAGAAAAAACTTCATAAGGAGAAAAACAAATCTAATATTTATCTAGGTAAAGGAAAGTAAAACAGCATATGTATTCTTCTTTGTCCACGGATGACTCTGTACATTTTTATTATGTCATGCCATTTCTAAGGTTGTGTAAATTTGTGAAGAACAATGTCTCACAACTATGCATGATTCTCTTTTCACCATCAATTTTGTGAAGTCCCATGCTGCTAATTGTAGGGGTAAAAAATGGAGGAAAAATGTCCCTGCACAACAATGCGAAAATATTACTGCAGTCGCAAGCATGAAATGTATTAATCCACACCGTTGGAAGTCCATCCATCCAAAGAGTAGGACTCGGATGATGGGAAATCACAGTGTTCAGAGCAGCAACTGTTAGAGTTTTTACATCCTACCATCACTAAGGCTAGCCCTAATAGGTGGCAGGTAAAACACTCCTTGCCAACAGAGGAAGATCTCATCACCCACCCTTCCTGAGGGGTATCACTTGCTGCATGCGTTTTTATGGGTTAGTCCAATTAAACTTCTCCAAAGGTAATTTCGATTAAAGTTGAGAACATTTTCCTCTTTCACAAGGCTTAGATTTCCTGACTTCGCCCAGTTTGATGCACAACATTTGAAACTTCACCCAACCCCAGCTATTTCATGTAATTTCGTGCTGGCACAGGCTATGTATTTGTGCTTTAAATTGTCCAATATTTTGCAAGGGTCCAAAGCATCCAAAACGACCAGATATGTACATATTCACGACATTTTATCTGCACACATGTTGACAGTGACAGGGACAGTTCTTTCTCAGCTCCTGTCCCCACTCTGGCCCTAACGATAGAGTGCACACATATGGTGTAATATTTCCATATCGTAAAATTGCACACAATGTTACTGATTCAGTGTGATAGATTCACCCAGTACCATGCAATGACAAGTAAAGCCCCACTGAATGGGGAATTACTGTGTGGGACTGATTTTTCTGTCTATGAAAATACAAAAACCCATATTCCTTGCTGAATACTGCAAAAGTTTCAAACAACAAGAAAAGAGAGGTCTGGTCAGTCATCAGGCTGCCAGAAATAAGGAGCAAGGAGATAAGTGGGTTTTTGTTTGTACACAATCACTCCGATTGAGTAGGAAAGCCCTCACACACCGACCTGGTCAGTGTCATGCTTCATCATCGGGCCCCACCGAAGAGACTGAGTGCCTCTTCGGTGTGCTACGACGCCAGAAAGACTGCGGAGCTGGTCGTGTGGGGAGGACGTGATGTGAAAATTAGAAAATTAAAAGTGCCTAACAGGGTATCAAAATTTTTTTGAGTGATCCCTAAGACACGTGTGGGTGGTTTTATGTGTCTGAATTTACGTGCCAAGGTTATTACGAGTTGGGATAAATTCAGCTAAATACCACGCATTTAAAATTAATCAGTCAACATGTTTCTGCCGTACTTGTGGTATGTATTCACCAAGGCATTCTTCAGGACTATACCCCGGCGGTATGGACACTCTAATAGTCCACCCTGACCTGGGGGCGTGAAAGTGAAAAAGAAAAAAGGGTGAAAAAGTGCTTAAAAATTAAAAGAGCAATTGCTCATTCTAAAAAAAAAAACAAATTCAGGGGTGTGTCAGCACCTGTAAGAGAAAGTATACGGACAAACAGATACAGACAAACATACAATTAGTATATGCCAGAATACACTTATCATGGTGCTCCTAAGATGGTGACAAGCTTTAGTGTGCACACAATAAATGATATCTTATGCACCATCCAAGTAGCCCTTAGGGATATTGTATACGCTAGGAGGTGGAGTGCTAAAGGTGGGTTTTATTTAAAAGCTACTGTTGTAGCAGGGGAAGTAAAAACACAATGTGAATTCTCCATGAGCAGGGATCAATTTGACCAAGTGGTCGGTGACCCCCCTAAGCTGGTAAGTATGGAGAAAATCTCACTTTAAAATAGGGCGCTACTAGCACCATGGGTCTCGGGAGGAGGATTGGAGCGCGCCTGGCACATCCTAGGAAATGAGAGAGTTAAATGTCAGAATGACCCAAGCATACAGGTAGTTAGCTCGTGGTGATTGCAAAAAGTCGTTCCGCCGGAGATGCAGACTCACGCCCTCAGCGTTCGCAATCCGCTTCTAAACCTGCAAGAAGCCTCTTAACCGGACCCCGACGATGGAGAGCGGGGCCGGTAAATGTGATTAAAAGCACTTTGTTTCTTGTTTGCGCGCCCGTTTCCTGGTTGGGCGTGTCTCGCCCAAAGCGAGGCTTGGAGTGCACACGCCCATCTGGGCGCGGTGCGCTTCAGATCAGAGTGAGGCTTGGAGTCGCGAGCCTATCTTTGAGCCATACGTGAAAGGGAATTTAGACGCGCTGACGGTTGCTAAGGCGATCCTTTCTATTCAATGGTAGTTTGAGTTTTGGTGAATGAATACCATCTAATCATGGGTATTGGTGTAGCTATGATTGAAGGGACACATGAGTGATATTCTAGTAGAAATGCACACACAGTATATTAATTTCAAACATTAAAGTTTTGTTGACGAACATAATTCCAATTTGGTGTCTTTTTGCTCAATGTGCACAGGATGTGAAAAATGCGGCAATTATTTAGTATTTAGTATTAGAAATGCACACACAGTAGATTAATTTCAAACATTAATATTTAGTTGACAGACATAGTTCCACTTTGATGTCTTTATGCTCAATGTGCACAGGATATGAAAAATGCGGCAATTATTTAGTGTTCGATGGTATATTAATTCAGATCACCCTATATATCTCGTTGCAGAAGAGAAATTGTGTTCTTGGATGTGGTCATCTCAATCAGTGGAACGACACTCGCCACAAAAACCCACAATAAACCAACAGCAAAGAACAACCTCTTGGAATTTAACAGTTTCCATCCGCGTCCGCTAAAGGAAAACCTCCCTTATGGCCAATACCTTAGGCTACGAAGGAACTGCAGCACGACCACAGATTTCAAAGACCAATCAGCCAACCTGACAGAAAAACTAAAAAGTAGAGGCTACCCTACACCCACCCTTAACAAAGGATTTAAAAGAGCTAAAAATCAGCCAAGGGAGGCACTTCTGGAAGAAAGGACTAACAAACCAGACCAGATCCCACTTACATGTGTTACCACATACAGCAGTCTCTCAAACATTATGAAAAAGAGCGTAAACAAACATTGGAACATTGTAAAAACCTTTAAAAAGGACTGGGAAAAACCCCTGTTCTCTTTCAAAAAGGGAAGCAGCTTGAGAGATGCCTTGGTACACACACGCCCAAAAGAGAAACCACAAACCATGACACCATCAGTGACAACAACATGGGGTCTCCCTAAAATCACCGGACACTACCCATGTTCGGATTGCAGTGTGTGCCACTTAACACAAGCCACCAAAACACTGGCTCTAGAAGAAGGGAAAGTATGGACCCAACGTGGACATACCAATTGTAACTCGAACAATGTGATCTACCTGATCACCTGTTCTTGCCAGCTCCGTTACGTAGGTATGACCACCAGAAAAGTAAAACAACGGATCTGCGAGCACCGCAGCAACATAAGGTGCAAAAAAGTAACAACAAAATTGAGTCGCCACTTCCTAGACAAAAATCACACCACCAACGATATGAGGTGGACTGTGATTGAAGCTATCGAAGGTACAAGGAATGTACAAAAGAGACTGTTTGAAAAAGAACAGCGTTGGGTATACCGTCTGGGGACAAATACCAACGGCCTCAACGACGATATCCCCTGGAACACAGTCCTATCGTGAACTCCCGTACTACTGCCCTTTTGTGTCTTCCAACGAGATATATAGGGTGATCTGAATTAATATACCATCGAACACTAAATAATTGCCGCATTTTTCATATCCTGTGCACATTGAGCATAAAGACATCAAAGTGGAACTATGTCTGTCAACTAAATATTAATGTTTGAAATTAATCTACTGTGTGTGCATTTCTAATACTAAATACTAAATAATTGCCGCATTTTTCACATCCTGTGCACATTGAGCAAAAAGACACCAAATTGGAATTATGTTCGTCAACAAAACTTTAATGTTTGAAATTAATATACTGTGTGTGCATTTCTACTAGAATATCACTCATGTGTCCCTTCAATCATAGCTACACCAATACCCATGATTAGATCGTATTCATTCACCAAAACTCAAACTACCATTGAATAGAAAGGATCGCCTTAGCAACCGTCAGCGCGTCTAAATTCCCTTTCACGTATGGCTCAAAGATAGGCTCGCGACTCCAAGCCTCACTCTGATCTGAAGCGCACCGCGCCCAGATGGGCGTGTGCGCTCCAAGCCTCGCTTTGGGCGAGACACGCCCAACCAGGAAACGGGCGCGCAAACAAGAAACAAAGTGCTTTTAATCGCATTTACCGGCCCCGCTCTCCATCGTCGGGGTCCGGTTAAGAGGCTTCTTGCAGGTTTAGAAGCGGATTGCGAACGCTGAGGGCGTGAGTCTGCATCTCCGGCGGAACGACTTTTTGCGATCACCACGAGCTAAGTACCTGTATGCTTGGGTCATTCTGACATTTAACTCTCTCATTTCCTAGGATGTGGCAGGCGCGCTCCAATCCTCCTCCCGAGACCCATGGTGCTAGTAGCGCCCTATTTTAAAGTGAGATTTTCTCCATACTTACCAGCTTAGGGGGGTCACCGACCACTTGGTCAAATTGATCCCTGCTCATGGAGAATCCACATCGTGTTTTTACTTCCCCTGCTACAACAGTAGCTTTTAAATAAAACCCACCTTTAGCACTCCACCTCCTAGCGTATACAATATCCCTAAGGGCTACTTGGATGGTGCATAAGATATCATTTATTGTGTGCACACTAAAGCTTGTCACCATCTTAGGAGCACCATGATAAGTGTATTCTGGCATATACTAATTGTATGTTTGTCTGTATCTGTTTGTCCGTATACTTTCTCTTACAGGTGCTGACACACCCCTGAATTTGGGTTTTTTTTTAGAATGAGCAATTGCTCTTCTAATTTTTAAGCACTTTTTCACCCTTTTTTCTTTTTCACTTTCATGCCCCCAGGTCAGGGTGGACTATTAGAGTGTCCATACCGCCGGGGTATAGTCCTGAAGAATGCCTTGGTGAATACATACCACAAGTACGGCAGAAACATGTTGACTGATTAATTTTAAATGCGTGGTATTTAGCTGAATTTATCCCAACTCGTAATAACCTTGGCACGTAAATTCAGACACATAAAACCACCCACACGTGTCTTAGGGATCACTCATTAAAACATTTTTTTGATACCCTGTTAGGCACTTTTAATTTTCTAATTTTCACATCACGTCCTCCCCACACGACCAGCTCCGCAGTCTTTCTGGCGTCGTAGCACACCGAAGAGGCACTCGGTCTCTTCGGTGGGGCCCGATGATGAAGCATGACACTGACCAGGTCGGTGTGTGAGGGCTTTCCTACTCAATCGGAGTGATTGTGTACAAACAAAAACCCACTTATCTCCTTGCTCCTTATTTCTGGCAGCCTGATGACTGACCAGACCTCTCTTTTCTTGTTGTTTGATACTTAACCGGGGACTAAGAGAGTGTCCTTGATCTCCCTACCTCTCTCTTTGTTGACATATACTGCAAAAGTTTACCACCTGCTTGAAGACGGTGGTAAAAGTATGTGGGGACAAGTCAAGGAGGAGGTTTGTGGGAGTAAGGAAGAAAAGGCAAAGGTTTTTTTTAGCATGAACAAACAATGCATGCTTCCCACTGCTAGAAGAAAGTGGCAAGAAACTTGGCAGCTGATGCAGCCAAAGGTGCATGAGATTTTCCAGCTGGAAATACAGTCAGGTTCCTCCACACCATGTAAACATGGGTGCAGAAAAACCTAACCACTAATACTAATGTGTAGCGAAATTAGTGCATGCAAACATGGGTTAATTTAGTTCCACATGACTTGCAAAAAAGGAATAATTCTCCTTTCCATCAACTTTTTATTATCCTTTATTTTAAACAAAAATAAACATCTTTTATTAACTTATTTCTCACTGTGAGCCTATGAGGATTTGCTGCT
This sequence comes from Lissotriton vulgaris, assembly GCF_964263255.1. Taxonomy (NCBI): domain Eukaryota; kingdom Metazoa; phylum Chordata; class Amphibia; order Caudata; family Salamandridae; genus Lissotriton; species Lissotriton vulgaris. Next base: position 422,589,844 of record NC_141685.1, on the reverse strand, counting down.
CAATGAGCAAGAGCCATTAAGATAGGCACACTGTCAGGAGTGGGGTTTTCAATTCATTTGAGACTGGGTTCCTTTCCCCCACCAAAATAATAAATTCACTGGGTTAGGCCAAAACACACTTCTGAGAGAATAACTGGCCGACCTTGGCAGCTTTGGCATTAGGAGCAGGCATTCCTCAGAGAAGTGAATGTTAATTTCAAGCTGCACCATCAATTTTAAAGTAGTGAACATAACACACTAACATTTCAAACATAATTTTGAAATGTAGGGAGAAATGAATGAGCAAACAGACACTAAAATCATTCAAATAGATTATGCGGAACTGGGGAACCATATATATGAATTTTAAAGTTTTAAGGCACAAAGTGCTTAGAACAAGTAAAGCTCTATTGAACTGCAATGAGATGGAACCCACCAAGTGTATCCTACTGTGTTTACTTTCAAACGTAGTCTCTACAATTGAAGTCAAAATGTTCTGCTTGGCAAGATCCAATGTTGTGGCCAGTAAGGGTCAATTGAAGACAGATATCCTGCTGTCAAGCCCATAGTAAAGCCTTTGGATGTGGTGCCAAAGGCTCAGATTCTGGACAAGCTGGAATTTTGTAGTTGATTCAAGGATTGATATATTTGCTCTATTGAGATTTGGAAGCCAATATCCTGGGTAAGACTTAAAGCTGTAGCCAATAGGTTCCTTTAAACCAGTTTACAGTGTAGCAAATAGCTCAGTGCATAACGAATTGGGGTTTTATTATCCTTCTCAAGTACAACATTATTGGGCAAGCCTCAGAATCTGGTCCTTTTTTGAAGTCTATGCATCTCCACACAGCGCAATGCAGCCCGCCATTGACTCTGGCCCAGCGTGAGGCAGTTAGTCTTCGATGCATCTCAGTGCAAGTCCTCACAAGCATTGAACGCTCCCTTGACAACAATGTATCTAGACGCCCACACCAGCACAGAGTGATGCATATCGTCTGAATCACAGCACAAGTCTCCACAATCCCCACAGGCTTCTTCTATGCCGGGCTTCAAATCTTGACCCAAGAACTTCGCAGCTTGACAACCAGTCCCAGAAGGTACTTTCTTAGCAGACTGAACTCAGTGCTGTATCTGGCCTGCACTCAATCACGGTTGGCCTGAACCTGTGACTTGAACTAGGTCTACCATGACCAGATAACCGAGGTTGGCACGTTTTAATCCTTACTGCTTGATTTTCATAACACCTTTAAAATTCCATATGCCCAGTTTTACTAATTGGATTTTTGTTGTTTTGGTGTCAAATATTGTACTACATTTTACTCTATTGTTCTAAATTGGTGTATGATTTGTCTTGTATTGTGGGTTCACTTTATTAAGTTCGATGTGGTTCATAAATATTTTAGACATTGTCTCTTAGTTAAGCCTGGCTGCTTTTTGTGCCAAGCTACCAGAGGGTTGAGAAAATGCTAATTTGGGATTTGCTTGTGTTTCACCCTGACAAGAAATGTGGTTTCTTGCATTTCTCCAGGTGAAGGGAGAAAATGTAGACTTCTATCCTTGATAGGCCTATTTAGGGAAAACTCTAGTAAAGTCTACATAATGAAATAGATGTTGTTTTGTTTTTTATTGTGAGAGCACACATTTATTAATTTGTATGTGCTGTCTTGCCCATTAGCCTCTTACAGACACTTTAAGTGTGACTTATGAATATATAATAATAAGCTCCTACAATATGGCAAATACTTTTTGCCTTGCCATTTTCACATTCAGGATATTTAAACTGCTGCCCAGTCATAACCCAGTGATGTTCTTGGTGGACCATATTTATGGGTGATGTGAATTTATTTATACTGCAGCCCACATATGCATTGTATTTTAGGCACTGTTTACAACGGACCTATAAGGAATTCAAATAGCCAAACAGGGAGTTCCAATGTACAGCACAGCACACACTTTAGAAGGGAAGCACAGAGGGGTTACCACTATGACAGTAGTAAAACATTTATGCGCAGATTTATCATTCTTTCATGCAGGGCAGAAAGACAACTTGCTGCATCGTGCTTCACTGCATGAAAGAGAGAGGGCAGGAATGCACCATATGTATCAAGATGTGATGCATTTTTGTCCTCTGCCTGTGCTGGGTCACATTCAGCAGCCTAGAGCCAACAAGCTCACCGTGTACCTCCAGTAAGTGCCACAGAGCTGTGTTTCAGAGAGGTGGTCTGAGGCAACACCCCTTTTTACACTTCTCTCCAACGCAACTCTGTGACGCTTACTGGAGGTATCTAGTGGGCTAGTTGGCTCCCAGCGACCCTTAGGATTCAAGGGGACTCAATCCCCCATGTAAAGCATGCCACAGGACCCCCTGAGCAGGCCTAGGGGGTCAGGGTGTTTCTACCCTGCCCCCTTTTCTTCATTTTCCACTTTGTTTTATTGTTTACTTGTGACTCTGTTCTACCGAGTCACAAGATGGCTGCCAACACTTCCTGGTTTGGAGTGTTGGCAGCCAATCACAGTGAAGCTTGTGCTCGGGAGGGTTTGCGGACCCACTGCCAAATTCTGGTGTAAATCCGTTCAGCAGTTCGGGCTGTAGCTTTGTCTAAAGTCTCCTATGGGCAGCACGCTTAATTTAAAAAAGAAATAATTTTGCACCGCAATACATTGGAGTCCGTGCCCATTTGTATCAACTTATCTGTAGCTACACCAAAGGGATTATTTATATATATGACATTGACTTGTGTACATATACAAACAGCCAGGGTATGTTGGGGAAAGTGTTACCTAGCCTCTACCAGTGTGAAGATTTGTTCTGAACAAAAAGAGGCAAGAGAAAGGTGAGAAACAAGCAGAAAGAGGCAAACTAAAGGTCAGAAATGAGCATCAAAAGGCAAAATCAAAGTCAGAGGGGAGCAGGAAGAGGCAAAGGCCGGGAGCAAGCAGAAGGACTCTAAATAACGAGTAGAAACTTGCAGAAAATAGTCAAACACAGGTTACAAAGTGAGCAGAAAGAGGCATAAACTGTCTGTAACGAGCAGAAGGAGCCAAAGTAAAGGTGATAAACAAGCAAAAAGAGGCAGAATATTGGTCAGACGGGAGCAGAAATAGGCAGAATAAAGCTCAGAAACAATCAGAAACAGTCAGGATGCAGGTCAGATGGGACCATAAAGAGGTGGAATCAAGATCAGAAATGAGTAGAAAGAGGAGGAATAAAGGTCTAAATGAGCAGTAAAAGGCAAAATAAAGGTACAAAATTAGCAGAAAGAGATAAAATAAAGGTACAAAAGTAGCAGAAAGAGGCAGAATAAAGAGCAGAATGGGGCAGAAAAAGAAAGAATAAAGGTCAGGAGTGAGCAGAAAGAGGCGGCTATATAACAGGCAGAATTAGCAAAAAGGGGCAAAATAGAGGTGAAAAACAAGTAGCAAGAGGAAAAATAGAGGTCAGAAACGATCAGCAAGAGGCTGAGTATAGGTCAGGAGCAAGCAGAAAGAGGCAAAATAATGGCCAGAACGAGCAGAAAGAGGCAGCATAGAGGACAAGAGCGAGCATAGAAGAGTCAGAAAAATGAGCAGAGGAGGCTCAAAACCAAAGACAGCAGAGGGTAGCAGACTGCAGGCAAGCTGGACAGGAGGATTGTCACAGGGGGAGCTGGAACGAGTATCTGCTCCCATGTGTCACCTACTTTTTTACTGCATACCCACTGACAAACCCACTCACACACACATAAACCTTCTCACAGATCCACTGAAAGACTTACACACCAAGTGACAGACATACTCATGCACCCACTCACACATTTATACAAGCACTCATTCACCCACACACAGACCCACTGAGAGGGTCACACACACACTCACAGACCCCCTCAGGGACTCACACACTCATGTACCCACTCTCAGACTCACTCAGAGACTCATCCACCCACTCACAGACCCACTCAGACACTCATGCACCCACTCACAGATCTACTCAGAGACTCCCACATGCTTTCACTGACCCACTCAGACACCCATTTTCCTATTTGGAGACCCACTCAGAGACTCATGCACCCACTAACAGTTCCACTCAGACACACCCACACAGACACTCAGTCATCCCCTCACAGATCCACGCAGAGACTCACACAACCACTGACAGACCTACTCAGACACTCACACACCAACTCATGCGCTCACATAAAGACTCAGCCATCCAATCACAGACCTCCAAAGACACTCTTACATCCACCCAGACACTCACCCTTCCAGTGACAGGCATTCCTAAACCCAATTACATAGCTATGCACACACCTATACAGTCAGTCAGACACCCACTCTCGAACCCATACAGCAACTTACACACCCACAAGCCCACTCACAACCCCACTCAGAGACCCATAAAGACACTCACACGCCCACTCACCTACCTATACAGACACTCAAACACCCACTCTCAATGGTTACATATAACTGTTAGGAAATGACATTTAATAAAACCATTCAAATTCACTGAAAAAAGACAGGTTACAAGGACGTTGTAGTTAGGAAATAGAATTTGAAAACAACTTTGAAATCCACTGAAAAAAACAAAGGTAATAGGTTGGCTCAAATTTCACTGTACAAAAGCATTGAAATTCAGCAGTTATAGTTACCTAGGCTAACTATAACTTACGCCCCTGCAATGCACTGCTTATGACGTTACATATTACATCACTCATGACATGCCAAGTCACATCGCTGATGACATCAGGGATGACATCTCGAATGTCATAACTGATTACATCATCCACAGAACCACTAACACACCCACTCACACCCCCATACAACCTCTCATAACTCCACTCACCCAATGACAGGGTGGGAGCAGAGGCAAGAAATATTGCTTTGAGTACTGCCCTTGTATGTGACAAATTACTTGCTCAGTCAGACAGTGCTCACTGTTGTTTTTGGAACTCCATTTTGATGATGGTATTTCTCAATAGCTGCAGGGATGGCTTTGGCTTTCACCATAAATACTACACATGACTTTGCAACATAAACTGTAATGGAATGATTATTTGGCACCCTTTAAATCCTATGAGTGCATTACCGTAGGATGTAATAAAGTGCTGTCAATTTACATATTTTGCATGCAGTGCAATGACATTAGAGCATAGACTGGCCCAGCATGTGATTTGTTTTCAATAATAATCCTGCACATTACCTGCACAATTAGAGTCCCTAAGCAATTAACAAGTCAGGAAATAAGCTTTGGAAAATTCATATGTATTCCGCATACAAAATCTTACATTCTCCTTTATGTACCCCAACACAAGTAACAGAGACAGAAAAGTGTAACAATAAAAACAGAAACCATGAAATGAGAATGTCTTAGTAGGGGAGGTGCATCACAAAATGCAATTTACAATTAATCCATCTGCATGGTTTTTGGTAAGCAGTCAAGAAATGTGTATGAATGTGAACTCCCAAAGAGGGTCAGAGCTTGAAACTATTGACTGATCTTCGTAGTAATGTTCTGGGTAACTCAAACTTTAATTTCTTGCAAACTAATTACTCTAGGGGAGACTTTATTCTGGACGATATTTAAAATACTATCAAATCAGTAATCATCGAAGCAAATCTCAATTGAGCATTTAAAAACATTGATGATGTGAGCATTTTTTTTCACTTTGGAGTCAATGGTGTATTCAATGTTAATGTATCTAGAGCGAATACTCCATCCAAGACCTCACTTTCTCTAAAAACACATTTTAATTTACAGCTGTACATAAGATGATTAGATTGTCAGTACGTTGCTGTGTACAAGAACTGCCGACTACTCTACTTAATGCATTTAATTATCATAATTCATCCACTCATCTAAACCTAGTGTGTTTGTTAACATTTCTTAACCCCTTCGATGCTCATGACGAGCTGAGCTCGTCATGAGGCACGGTTGAGCTGTGCTGATGACGAGCTGAGCTTGTCATGAACAATGGATGGAAAGCAGCACAGGAGGGGAAAACCATCAGCAGCGATGGTGTTAACCCAGTGTTTCCTTCCATGCTTGAAAAGCAGCTGGAAGCAAAGAGTCGGATTTTGTTTTACACTGCTCCTGCTGCTAGAAACAAACCTATGTTCCAATATCATTACTGATGGGAAGCTTATTGATGGATTGTGCTGACTACAAAAGTGACATTCTAAATGATTATCTTTTGTCCCATATACGATGTATTCTTGCAATAACTTTGTACACTCTGCAGCTTTTTTGACATCCCACATCCTAAACTACCCTTGCTACTGTCACTGTAACTATTCAGTTATGAACAATTACTGGCTATGAATTAATAACTAAAATAATAGTCCTGTGACCATTACACTCAGTATCATTATGGTCTGTCTTGACAGCGCAGTTATCACCAGATAATTATGAGAAAATCATCTTGAGAGAGGATTTGGCTCGGCCCACACCTTGGGATCCAGGAGTACATGTTTTGATTGGGCATACGTTGTGTGCTTCCACAAAAAGTGCCAGCCCTCTGCACAGATGTAATCCTTTTGTTTATTTGTCTAGCTGCCTGTGCTTGAATTTTCAGGGGAACACACATGCCATGTGCTATTAGAATGTCTTGGATAATGTATGATGTTTTCTCTGGCAGCAGAACAAATAGGAGTCAGAAAGCGCAACTACCACCTCTCCTTTTAAACTACACCAATATTATTCTTCACTTTGATTCCACACAAATACATGTATATTCCCATGCTTCACATTAACACAAAGTCACAAAGTCAGACCTACTGGCATTGCTAATGCTTGTTCATCCAAAGTTGCAGGGTACCTAGAAGTTTTATCTTATGACATAAATGTGGCTGGGCTTTTCGAAAAATGTAAACATGTATGAATCTACTATTTGCTCTACGGTTATAAAGGAGTTTTCATTACCTGCCTATGATAATATGTCTGCCTAAAATGTACTTGGCAAGGCACTTTTCAGCAAAATAACGAAATTTGCCTTTCCACCTATTTATCTGGAAGATAATTCCATCCATAGTTAGTTTTTTAATATTGTATTTATCTCCAAGTTTTGCAATCCACTACTTCATATAATAGTTTATAAATATTTTTCAATGATTATGAAATGTAATCAAATTTGCAGTAGTATGCATGGATTTCACAACAGGTTTAACAGCAAGGAAAAGGAATTTTGCATACGCCTATTGCTAAATTATTTCCCGCTGTTCCCCCATCTATGTATGTGCTTTAGTTTGCACTCAGCATATGTCCTTTCAAAAGACATAAAAGTTGTTGTTCCAACTAAAATGCTCCTTGATTTATAGTGTTTCAATGATACATTTTGACGAGTACTCCACAAAAGCAGGATTAAATGTTCCAAAAGCAATGGTGTCCTCTTTGAGAGGCAGATCTATCTCACAAGGTCCGTGCAAGAAATTGGTTTACTGATTGAGGGGGTGAAACCCTGCACTGGCCGTAATCACAATCCGTGTCAGGTTGAAATCACAAGCAAACCCTTATCCGTGGGTAATTTGTATAAAAATATGTACCAGGGCTCTCATCATAAGGCAGCTTGCACCAGTCCATGTATGCTGTTAGCGCTGCCGAAAACAGAACTAACCACTAACCATGAAAGTGGGGAAACAATGTGGTGTAATGACCAGATCTGCTGACTTCAGAGATGGGTCCCGAGTTCGAGTCTTTGTGTTGGCTCAACAGCCTTGATTCTGACCAAATCATGTAATCTCCCCGTGCCTACCATAAATGAATGTGTCCTTAACTGGTGCTCATGAAAAGCAACAGTTTTGATGATTAAGTGCCGTTGCTGAGTACCAGAATCAATCGGCTCAAATTAACCTCTGCCCTTAATTAACTTGTGCTCAACACTCTGGCATAGGGTATTTAGGCTTAACTTAGAGGCAATGTGAAAAGTATGTATTCAGCATTCACAGAGTAATAAAGTGGAACACAACACAAGAAAAATCAGACGACAATTTAGAAAATAGAGTAAAATTGAATAACTTACTTAAGATCAAAATGACAAAAATCCCATCAGTAGAATCAGAGGGTGCACAGTCTCAATATCGAGTTTTATATATCGACCTACAAAAATATTGAGTTGGAAATATCGAAGGTATAGAATATCGAGGTCAAGAATATCGTTGGACAGAATATCAACCCTAAGGTAAGTAATATTGATTTTTTTAATATCGATGTAAGTAATATCGAAGTTAGTAATTTCGATAGCATATATATCGAAGTAACTAATCTCGATGTTACTAATATAGATATGTTTATTATTGTTATGTATTTTATTATGTATGTGTAATATGTTTTTGTTAAGAATTTTAATTGTTTTAAATTATGTGTGTACTATTTTTATATATTAATAATGTTATTTTTAAGTACATTTTATGTTTTAGTTCCGGAGCGGGTTGTGGGTTTATAGGGGAATAGGGAGGGAAGTAATTTAAATATACTAAATTAATTATTAATTTTTAGGAATTATAAATTAATTTTAATTAATTTTTGTTTCTGTAGTTTGTTGTGGGTTTATAGGGAAATTGGGTGGGAAGTAATTTAATTGTAATTAATTAATGATTTATATTTATTTATTGGTATGGATAATTATTTTTTTTATAATTAGTTATTAATTGGCAATTAATAATTTTGCTTGATAATGAATTTTGTAACAGGTAATTAATGTTTAAAATTGTTAATAAATTTTTTAATTGGTAATTCATGTTTTAATTGGTAAATGATGTTGTTAATTGGCAATTAATTTTTATTAATTGGAAATTATTTGTCAATAATTGTTAATCATTGTTTCATGTAAAGTATTATTTGGTATGAAAAATAATTTTATTGTTTACCAATTTTTAATTTTTAATTAATTTTAAATATTTTTTTTCATAAAAAAAGTTTACTTTATTCAAATGTAATCACAGACTTGATGGTCTGCTGGTCCCAATAGGTCCCATCCATGTGATGACGTCCAATCATAGTGAGTCGGAACCTGCCCCCTACATCACTATCACCCATGAGGCAAGTTTGGCTCCGGCCCACTGCGATCCAGACGTTCAAGAACTGAACCATCAGTAAATAGGTTGGTTCTTTAAAATCTTTACTGGTCGCAAAAATACTAGTCACCGTTAGCTACAAGATATTTGTACATCTGGCTTAATGCACTAATGGGTCAGTGCCCAAAAATCCCAATCACAGTGAGCCACAATCCGTCCCACCCCATGAATATCAATGAGATAGGTCACAAATTATGACTCCCTATGATTGGAAGCATTTTTTTTTTGTTGATATTTTATTTATCATTTTGCAAGTTCAAACAGAAGCAGCATTGCATCACAGCCAGAAGGTAGCATACGCAACATTTATATTTAATGACACAGATATAACAGTGCATGCATTCATATTTACAGGTAGAGAAGAAAAAGTTGATATGCTGTTACAATACTGTACAGCGCAGGTCATGCCAACAGTCCGGTGCAGCCATCCTGTGTGTTCCAATCACCTGGTAAGTCCCGTGAAACTTCACCCATCCAAGAGAATTGCTAGCCAATAACACCATAGTCTACAGCAGTTCATCAATCAGAGGCCGACCTAGCCAGTATATATGCAGTGTATGGCCCCCATACATCTCGCGGCCTAGATGCCGCCGGCAATTCCTCATAATAGCAGGTGAGTTGATCTCGGCAATAAGCAAGATCCTTCAACCATTCGTTCAGATCAGGTGCCCGCCTTCCTCCCCAACACATAGCAACTTTGCGCTTAGCCATTTGAATCGATAGTGTGACCAGTTTTCGCACTCCAGTCGGTATCGTAGAAACTAAGCCCAGTAAGCAGACCTTGGGATCGCATTCAATCTTAACACTCGTCATGGCAGTCAGCGCCTCAGCCACTCCTGTGGAGAATGTAAATACTCTAGCGCACCCCCATGCCAAATGTACAAAATCAGCAGCCTCAGCGCCACATCGCACGCAATTATTAGAAGCATGCAGTCCATATCTGTACAGATGTACCGGAGTGTAGTATAATTGATGCAAATATTTATAGTGTATAAGTTTGAAGTTGCCATTCGCTGCAAATTTGCCAGTCATGGAACAGCTCTCCTCCCATTCGTCATCTGTCAGTGGCTGGGGGAGTTTGTCATCCCACTTACTTTTTGAGCGAGTTACTGCAGCCCCCTCCTCACGCTGTGACGCACGGTATATGCGGGACACTAGCTTGGTCCTATCTGTCGATTGATATAGGAGCTGCAGTGCCTCCAGCCGTCCCGGCTCCACAGGGAATGATGGGTACAGGCTACGTAATGCGGCTCTGAGCCTAACATATATAAACGTAGCCATGAATACATTTCCTCCTTTGGCCAGGAAGTCCTGTAGTGTGATGAACGTGCCGCACGGAAAGACATCTCCTATCTCCCGAATCCCTACCCTCTGCAAAAGTCAAAGCGCCCCGGCCTCGCTCGTCACTGATATGTCCGCACGGTGCAGGAGGGGCATTGCCGGTGCGTACAATGGACGCCTATCTACTCTTTTCCCTAGTTCATCCCAAGCTGCAGCTGTGCACCTCACCGTGTCCACCTCATCGCGCTCATACAGCGAATGCGGAATCACTATCATAGCCCGAAGAGGCAACGGGTAAACTGACCCGGCTTCTATCGCCACATGTGGCGTGTACGGTGGCGCTGACTGCCAGTAAGAGGCAAAGTGTGCCTGCGCACTCAGATAGTATAGTTGCATGTCCGGGATAGAGAACCCACCTAGTTCGTATGGCTTTGTCAATGTATCCCATCCTATTCGGGGTTTCTTACCTCCCCAGACCAGTGTGATTAGCAATGAACGAAGTGTGGCAAAAAAATGTCCCCTAAGCACTAACGGAACATTCACAAACAGATACAGGAACTTCGGGAGTACTACCATCTTGATCAATGCAACCCGGTCAGCAAATGATAGTGGCAATCGCGTCCATCGCCCCACCTGATCCTCAAGCTTGGACACCGCCGTCCGGTAATTGGCTTTGATAACGTCCTCAGGGTTGCGGTGCACCCAAATACCCAGATAATGGACAGGGTCCGTAGCCCATTCCAGGGGAAAGTTGAGCGTAAATCTTGTGGTACTGTCCGTAAGTGGCAGGATAATCGATTTCACCTAATTTATGGCCAAGCCTGAGAACCATTCAAATCGAATGTACTCTCGAATGACCCCCTCTAGATATCTCTCAGGTTCCCTAACATACAGAACCATGTCATCTGCATATATGGACACTGCCAGTGGCCGCTGCGAAAAGCGCAGTGCCGAGTCTGCATGTCTTTGTCGTATCATACAAGCTAACGGTTCCAGTAGCAAAGCAAATAGTAGAGGCGAAAGCGGACAGCCCTGCCTAGTGCCACGCTGAATATGAAACACCTCAGAAACATGTCCGTTAATCCGCACTCGAGCCACCGGATCCGTGTACAATAGTTTTATCCAGGCTATAAAAATTATTGGTACCCCCATACGATGTAATACAGCAAACAGATATCTCCAAGCAATAGAGTCGAACGCTTTAGCAGCGTCCAGCAGGACCGCCGCTACCTGCAATTCTGGCTTAAGTAGATGCAGTACTGCAAACATAGCACGCAGGTTATGTGTGGTGGAGTGCGACGGTATGAATCCTGACTGGTCTGGGAGAGCCATTACATTAAGAAGCAAACGCAAGCGCTTGGCCAACACCTTAGCTAGGATTTTAACGTCTGTATTCATAAGCGATAACGGCCTATAAGACTCACACTGGTTGTGAGGTTTTCCAGGCTTGGGCAGTGCGACTATTAATGTCTCTATAAGCGTGGCAGGCAGTCGTTGTTGTTCAAATGCATCCTCATAAATTGCCACGAGATGAGGCAGCAACAGGTCAACATATTCTACTGTTGCCCCCCTGGAGTTGGAATAGTAAGTTTTACCCCTATGCTATCCAATGCTTTTCCTACTGTAGCACCCGATGTTATCATTACAGTAGTTTTTTTGGGACTTTGAATAGTACTTTTATTTACGCAGCTATTTAGAGGCCGATTCCGATTCAGTAAAAAAATGCCCTCCAAATAGCGGTACAGAGCTTTTATTCCGTACGAATCGTATGCAGAACCGTACCCGTACGAATGATGTAGTACCATGTGTACCCAAAGCAGTTCTCCGTACAAATCGTACCGAAGACCGTACAACTCACTAATCCGTACGAATCGCATTCGGAACACGCAGTACGCGATGTCCGTACAGATCGAAGCTGCATTTTCCGACCCAGCAAGTACGAATCGTATCGACAACACTCCGTACGACTCTTATTCTAAGGGAGCTTAAAAGATACGTAAAAGCAGATTTTGCCTCAGAATGCGTACGAAACGGACCCCCCAGGGTACGGTGCGTGCACCCCATGATTGCAGGGGTACGGTGCATCGCGGTACGATGCGTACGCCCCTGGATTTCAGGGGTACAGTGCGTATGTCCCCATGCGTACAACCCATGATCTTAGGTGTACGGACTGTAGGGGTACAGTTCGTACACCCCAAGGTCGTAGGTGTACCGTGCATATACCCTGTGCATACACTCCTTGATTTTAGGGGTACGGTGCGTATGCGATAGTGTTGCCCTCCGTACGAATTGCTCATACGCAACGTTTACCATACGAATCGCGTACTCATTCCCTGGTCGGGATCGTACTTGGTGAGTCATACGGCATTTTTATGAATCGTACAGTTCACTCTGCAGGTCGATGTCGAATGGATTTACCCTTCATTTTCGTACGGTTCGCAATGATTCGGATGTATTTTCTCGCAATGGATCGTAAACGCAATCCGGACAGATTCGTATGATTCATACTTAAACGGCTACGAATACGAATCGTCGTACGGATTTGTTTCCCGAATCGGAATCGAGCCCTTAATATGTTTATTATTATTTTTGATAATGTAGTATAATAATATATTTAACTTTTTATTGTATTAAATAGAATTATTTACTTTTTTTGTTTATGTTATTGTTTTATGTTTAGATGTATTTGTAATGTATCATATTTTTAAATAATGTATGAGTTATTAAAATAATTATTAAAACGTATTATTAAGTAAGTATATATTATATATTTTATGTATATGTTTAATTATTTTTATATTATTGTATATGTATTTTTAATTTTAAACATTATTAAATATTTTTAACCATGTTTATTTGGTTTATAAGTATTATTTACTTTATTTTACACTTTTTTTAATTACAAAAAAACCCAGATATTTTTATTTACGATAATTTTTAACATTGATATATTTTTTTCGATATTTTTGTACTTACCATGTTGTAGATAGGATGTCGATATTCTTGCCTTCGATATTCCGGCGTCAATTTTTCTGTAGGTCGATATTTTGGCCGTCGACATTCTGTCAGTGATTCGAACCAGAGATATGCAATTTTAAAGACTTAAGTTAAAATAGTGCCAAAAAGACCAAAAAAACCAGTTATGGTTATCTGGTCGTGTCAGACCAGGACAAACTTACAAGGTCAGACTGACCATGTTAGAGGAGAGACCAGCTACAGGGGCCCAGTTGGACCCGCTGAACAAAGAACTTTAAATCCTGTTCCCTTTGGAAATCATGTCCGCATCTCTGGGAAGGGAACAGGGTAGATCCTGTTTGTTCTCCCTGTTGTTTTCCTATTCAAGAAAAGTTTTAATGGCAGAATGAGTCCCTTAAATGGACAAGGGCTATTTAAAATAGTTATATATATTCCCATTTTGGAAAGCAAATGCAGGGATATAGGTCTGTTATCTCATCCATATTCACAGCTACTAACCGGGGTTATTAATACTTATTGATTAGCCAGAATGATGTCTGTCCCCCTTTATACAGGCAATTTGAAATCTGAACCATTAGTTAATAGGTGCCATGGCAAATTCCATCCATTCACAGGAGGCATGGAAACTGCACATCCATGGTTTGCTAAAGGCAGTACTCCATTTGGTCCCAAAGGTGCACTATCTCATCCTGACCAAACCAGCTGTCCCAAGATTGCTAAGAAATCACAAAAATTATATGTTGTCTTTTAATTGGTGTGTAAAAGTCCTAGAGCCCTCATCTTGTGACCAAAATACACAAAAATCAAGCAAAATATATACTTATTAATTGACTCACAAACCAAACCTTAGATTACATTCTTCTCAGCTGAGAATTTGGAGATGGCAGAAAGTGGATTATTATTTGGGGTGGATGTTCATCAACCACAAGTAATAATGTCACTAACGTTGTTCGGTCCAGTAGAATTTCAATAATGTAAACCTGTACTCAACACTTGGTAAGTATGGCACAAAGTGGATAAGCGTAACTTAAGAAAAGCATTTTGCAGTACCAAAACAATTAAACAGTTGAAACCATAATACAATCAAAATCTCCCTCCAATTTTTGAAACTCAAGAATATTTTCATGATTATAGTTACAGCAAAAAAATAACAAATATCGAATAAGGGGAACCGCAGATATGAACTTTTAAATAAAAATAGCGCCCACATCCACATAAAAAATTAGTTAGGCTGGATCATTTTTTTGCACCCCCTTTTTTACTAAATGGTGCATCCATTCAGGTATTTTCGAGGATATCGTCGGATCACGCCCCTGTAGTCTTAGAGCTTGTGGCCACTAGGGTTAGGAAACCGTACAACTTTTTTACATTCAATAGGAAATTGTGTTTAAAAAATAAATTTAAGGAGTATATGGGGATTTGGATTAGGGACTTCTTTTTGCAAAACAGGTTGTCTGCACCGATTGAAATAATTTGGGACTCTTTTAAAGCCTGTTTTCGAGGGAAAGTGCTTAGTTTTAGTTTATACCTACAGAAGAAGCAAAAGGAGGAGTTGGCTGGGTATTATGAGGCACTCAGGGGGGCGGAATGTGGGTTAACGATAGGTATCATTTTAGGCATGCAGGATATTTCTGAGTTATTAAACACAATGGCCAAATGTAGGTCGAGGGTTCTTGGCTTCTGGAGTGAAGAAAATGCTAGGAAATATCTTATTTCGAAACAACAACTTCATGAGTTTGCGAGACTGTTGGCCGAGCATTGGCACTGCGCCTGAGAATAAAGGGCGCTGCGAGAACTATCCAGAAAATGAAAGATCAGAATGGTATGACACAATCGAACCCGCAAAAGATACTTGCTATATTTCAGGAATTTTATGCTGGTTTGTATACACATCAAGGAGGAGAAGAGGGGGGGAACAATGGTATGTGACATGAGGAGGCGGCACAATTAGATCCAATGCTTGCAGAACAGCTGTACACCCCGATATCCATGATAGAATTAGAAAGGGCTGTAAAAAGCCTAGTGGCAGGAAAAGCAGTAGGTCCTGACAGAATACCGGTGGAGGTGTATAGGCTTTTTTCTGCTTATTAAGGATGAGATGCTGAAGGTATTTCAGCAGGCGCAGGCTGGGCAACCACCTAAATCATGGTCGGAAGCCACAATTGCGTTTTTTTTGCAAAATAAACTTTCATATTTGGTCAGGTCATACCGTCCCATTTCTCCATTAAACTGCGATAATAAAATGTATTGTAAAATCTTGGCTAAACGCCTTTCCTCTGTCATCACCTCTCTGGTGTCTGTGAATCAGCATGGCTTCATTCCCCAACATGGAACTACGGAACATATCAATAAAGTTGTTACGTTGTTTGACTTGGCTAGCGTGGAAAAAAGGGAATTAGCATTAATATTGTTGGACGTGGAAAAAGCGTTAGATCGAGTGGAGTGGGGGTACCTATGGCAGATAATGGAGCGAATTGGCTTTGGACAGAAGTTTTTGACAGCTATACAGGCATTACATGAGGTGCCCACTGCTAAGATATCTGCAATGGGCTTGCTTTCAGATGTGGTTCCTATTACTCGAGGCACACGGCAGGGTTGTCCCTGCTCTCCCTTATTATTTGCGTTGTACATAAACCCCTTTTTAGAACGATTATTGCACAATGTTCGATTTCCTCCCTTTTCGGTTTATGGTTATGAGTTTTCTGTTTTTGCATACGCTGATGACTTAGCTGTGATCACTGTGGACCCTGCTGGCGCAATGGATGAAATTGAGAGGCTAGCGTCAGAATTCGGGGAGAAGTCAGGGTATAAGCTTAATGTGTTAAAGACACAAATTCTGTGTTCAAACAGCACTCAGCTTAGAGATGACCGAGTAATCAAAGAAGTAACATACTTGGGTACATTAATACGGTCACATATTAACTAGCTGATGGAGGTAAATTGGAACTCCTTGATTGGAAATATTAAAAACTCTTCGGACAGATGGGATCGGCTCAATTTCACAATAGTAGGACGCTGCAATATCATTAAAATGAAGATCTTACCTAAAGCTTTGTATTTATTTTGCTCTATTCCCTTAGAAGTTTCAAATGTTATGCTACAAACTCTCTAGTCAATTTGTGGAAATTAATTTGGAGTCCAGGTAAGCCCAGACGGGCAATGCGTTTTATGACTCTACCCCAGGAGAGAGGGGGCCTAGCAGTCCCGGACTTTGTTTTGTATTACTACGCTTGTTTTTTGTGGAAAATGCGGGGGATACTTATGGGTGAAGGGGCTAGTAGCATGGCTAATTCCCCTACGAATGTTGAAATGTTAAAGGGTCCTATTGCTAGGCAATGTCTATTTACTGAAGTGGATGGCAGCTACTATAAGCGTACAAGATTTAAGGTTTTAATTAGTGCTCAGAAAGTGTGGAAACAAATTCGAACTTCGATAAAAGTTGGGAAAATCTCTTATTATACACCCCTGCATGCTGGGAAGTTGTTACCTGGTATTTGTCAGGATAGTATTGCCTCAGCATGGGCGAGGCAGGGTATTAGAATCTTAGGTAACTTCTACACTAAGGAAGGGGTTTGTGAATCTTTTGAAGATATGGTTATACAGTATGGTATCCCCAGAACACAATGTTTTAAATATTTGCAGATAAGGGATTTTTTACAGCGGGTTAATTTTATCAGGGAACCCCATCCCTTAATAGAAAAAATTAGGCTGCAACACAGAATTGGAGAAGTATATCAATTATTATTAGCTAATCATTTGGATGATTTGGATAAGTATTGGGTAAAATGGTCTAGGGATTTGGGGAACCAGATATCAATATCGAGAATTTTATTGCACTATCTATGTAAGTACTCATGTCTGCAAATCTGAGGGTTCAATTTTTTAAATCTATGTTTGATCTATATTACGTTCCTGCACGTATGGTTAAGTGGGGGACTAAATATGATGGCAGATGTTTTCGCTGTCAAGAGGAAAATGCAGACATTGTACATATTTTTTTTAAGAGCGATAAGTTGTTGAGATTTATAGCAGATTTAGGAAATTTCCTGTCATTAGTTTTGAAAGTAAGGTTGACTATCACACCTGCGATGATGGTAATTGGGGTGGGACCTGGGAGTAATGGGGATAACATACTCACATAGAAAATTCATTTTTTTCAATGACCGTAGCACGCTTATGTATAGCTAAAGAATGGCTCCCGAAAGAACCACCAGTGTTCGAACAGTGACGTGCGAAAATGTACAACTATTGTAAAATAGAATGGGGCTTGTTTTCTTTGAAAGGGGCGAAGAAGCGTAAGATTGGTTTGAGCATATGGGGAACACTCAGGGAATATTTGCAGGACTAAGATATTTTTGTACTTAATTTGATTTATTCTGTTTTATTTAAATCGATTTACTTATTATGAGTATATTGTGTGGAGTAGAAGTGTATTTCATGTGCCCTTTTTTGTGCTTTTTTGTACTAATTCTGCTGCTTTGAATAATAAAAAAAAATCTCACTCCAATTTTTGAAACTCAAGAATAATTTCATGTTTATAGTTACAGCAAAAAAATAACAAATATCGAATAAGGGGAACCGCAGATATGAACTTTTAAATAAAAATAGCACCCAAAAAGAGTTAAGTGCCAACCTTGGTCATCTAGTTGCTCTTGAACCGTACCTACGCACGATTTAAGGCCATTGTGCTGGAGTGTGGCTCAGCCACAGAAACCTGGTTTGTCTCAGTTGGAAGTTTTACTGCCTACTAATGCAGTTGGAAAGAGGGCACAATGCTCTCTTTCTGTTTGTGTGACCTGAATATAAATATTCCCTGACATAATTTTTTTTATTGTTAACAATATTTTAGGATGAAATGTCCTCTGAGAGTACATAATCGAGTATTATAGGAGCACTATTTTACATACTCCATAATGTACTACTTTACATACTCCAAAATGTATTTGCCAATATACCCCAACATCTTATGTGCCACCTGCCCCTCTTAGTCTTTTTGAGTATTGTCTGCTTGTCTGACGACTTTTTTCATGATCAGTAGACTTCTCTCACATACTATTCAACTTATTGTCATTATGCAAGAATCTCAAGACAATCATCTAGGCATCTCGTTCCCAGAGGACGCTTGCAAAACATGCCTGTGAATGTTATTTTTGTGGCTCTTAATAGCTGGCTTGTATATATTCCCAAATAAACATAAGTAAGACCACAGTTATGCCATTTAGCACTTAGAATTTTCCTAAGCTTTTACCTAATTATAATATTAACATTCTAAATAGTGGTACACCAATTTTCTTTTATGGGCAAATGCCTGGCATTGCAGATTTCAATTTGGAAATTAGAGGTTCTGTGTTCTTTTTTCACAGTTGGCAACAAACAAGTGCAATTTACCTCTCTTACCAGTTACATTTGTAAAGCTAATTGAACAATTCTTTGAACTTAATAGCTTTAGAAAATCAATAATTTCTCCCTTTTATTGTTAAGACTGATGCAAATGAAAATGATTATCCAATAAAGAAATAAACCTGTTAATTGAATGTATTTACTGCCAGCTGATTCCTTACAAATGTGTTTGCGAAAGGAATACACTCATCACCACATTTCCGTTATGGGCTCAATGAAAGAAACGTGTCAAAAATCCTCAAATGCCTTCAATTGCAAAAAAGCCTAGTATGACGAAATTCAATCACTGAGTGTAAATTGAAATATGCCTTTCCATGGAGATTTGATGAGATGTGTTCTGTTTCGGTCTCAAAGGAACAGGAAAATGGCAAATATGATTTCAATTCAATGGCAGCATGTCTTGTACGATTAGGCTCACACAAAGCTATGTCATGTGTTATGCTTGGAACTTATGCTATGCTAAGCTACGGGCAATGCCCCTGCCCTTATGTACCTCCAGCATTAGGCTCTCTCTTGGTGTAGGGGCTATAGAACTAGTGAAATATCCATTTAATTGCATTCACTGCATGGGATTGACTGGGGTTCAAATAAAGGGATTAGAACAGGCACATCTTATAAAAGTAGAGCCTTTATGATCAATGGTCTGCTTAACTCACATTCAGGAGAATTCTGTAACCAAATACTTTCAGACCACAAAGGATGGTCAGCAGACCTGACTTTAATGAATTGAGCAGGAGTGACAAGGGCTGTGGCATTTTACCCAAGATAATGTGTAGGACATTTATCAAAGACTAGCCTGAATTAAAGATGACTTCTATCTCCACTGCTTTCAGAACAAAGTTTAGTTTAGTGGACTCCCAAAATATAGTTTTTTTAATATCGACCTACAACACTATTGACTTTAAAAGATCGATTACCCTTATATCGTTATGTTACATATATAAAGATCATTTTAGATTTACTGTTCTTAACTTCAAGTATACTTATCTTGATAATACATACATTGCCAACAAAGCTTAGTAGATGTGGATATACTCATTTAGTTTTTTGAACCGTACCTCAGCCTTACCTGGAAGGCAAATAAAACATTGACACATATTAACTTGAAGCGATAAGGCACAGGGTTTGATTTCGCAGATCATTCTCACAGTTTGGTTTTGCATGCTCTATTAAACTGGCGTGCCGTAACCTAGATTTAACATTCATTGTGATTTCCTATAGTTGATCATTGTGGCCAACATCAAGCGAGCAAAGGCCCCATGCAGACCCCGCAGTGCGGTGGGCCCGAGCTCCAAAGGGCCCCTCAGCAAAGTACGCTGGTCTGAGAGCTCCTTAGTGAGCTGGAAAAGGGACCTTCATGTACTTTGCATGGAGGCCCCCTCGAGTTTCGTTATGCCACTGCTGCTCTTGCCAGGAGGTTGAAAGGTGGAATTTGTCTTGCCAGGTGAAGATGAACTTTTGTAGATTTCACCACTTCAACACGTGGTCATGGAGAGGTCATGATCGATATTTCGAAAAATAAAGCATTTGACTGTCATGGAGGATGTAAGAGAAGGGTTCACAAATTCTGGTGCAATTGACCGTCTAACCACCAGAACCTTCTTCATCACAATTATCGCCACCACTCTTTGCTAGATGTATCCCCACATGCCGTCCAGGCACACAGATCTTCTCTGTTTCTCTCCCCTGCCCCAACCTATGACTTCACCTACAGATTGTTATCAGCATACATCCCTTAGTGCAGAATGTGTTGGGCACATTGTAAAACAGGAAGTGCTGTGTGTTCTTGGTCATACTACTTTGAGTTTGTATTGAATTGAAATATAATGTGCATGGGGTTTCTCATTTGCTTGTGCCACAGATTACCTACTATGTAATCAAGCGTTGGCAAAGTCAATACTGCTTGCCTTTTGTCTTTACCAATGCAGACCTAATCGCCTTACAAATGAGTTTTGCTGATGTTCTTCAGCAGCAGCAAAAGAAAAAAGAAGTGCTACTGCTGGTGCCGAACAGAATTGTTTCCTAAAACTAGGGTGCACTTTTTTTGTGGAAAAGCATCTTTGTGATTGATTAAGAAAAAGCAGTTTGATTGTAGAGTACATATTATAGTATAAAATGTACTCCACTCAACCACACCAGCTACTTCCATTTGGAAGGCACTGTTCGAACTTAAAACAATCATGAACATTAAACCAAAAAAATATAGTTAGGTTTAAAAAAAATTGTGAACTTTTAACCTGCATGTGTTGTAGAATGTTCTAGAAAGTGTGGTGATAGAATACGTTGTACTGCTGACTTCGATGTGTCGTTGAATATGGAAAAAACTGTTTAGATGGAAAATTTTAAAGAAACTAATAGAGAGAAGTGTTGAAACGTAAAAGAATCAAGGAAGTCTTCTACTTTGTTCGTTACTTGCATTTATGTGTAGAGCAACAAAATTATAGAAACAGCACCAGGAAGAGGAAGAAACAGGGAGTGGGTGTACGGGGGAGATGGGCAAAATGGCACACATGTACATTGAAGTACAGCACAAGTATAGACAAAAAATGACCAAAATGAAACACAATAACAAGGAGCATAAGAGACACAACCTGGCAACATCACACCTCTGAACGAGCATAGAAGTGAAAATCACGCTGCATTCATACAGCATGTGCAGAAAGGCCGGTCCAGGGTGTTGTGGGATGTCTACAACCTTGGTCATCATGGATGAGATGCCCAGCACGTGGCACATGGGCAGGTTCACGGTGTGTTACGTTACCAAACAGCTGCTCCTCCCTCCCCCGAGCCCCCACACTTTTGTGCGGTATGCTGTAGTATCCCATAAACTCGTACGGCACAGCATTGTAATGTCTATTCTGGCATGTCCTGCTGCATTCAAACTACACCATGAGAGTGCCGTTTGGTGGTGGTGTATCCCACTTTACAACATCGTCTGCTGCAGCCCCTGTGGCAGGCCACACCAGAACACAGAGACACACTTACCGCAGTTCTTGCACACGGACATGTCCAAGACACCCCGTTTCCCTTGCCAGATAGGCACAACCCTGCGCAGACCTGTGTACGCCGAGCAGCACTTGTGTGCTTGCAGGAGGATGTGTTCATAGCTATATGTCCAGGGTCTCTGCCAACGTTGAGGCGACATAGTAACGTCTGCTGAAGACCGTACACGGTGATGTTGCAGGGCCCGTGCCTATAATGCGAACACAATGACGACACGGACACACTAGCTCAGAAGCAGGTTTTGGGGGCGTTGGTGGTCCTAGTGTTGTTGCAATGAGTCTTGTGGCCCTCATGGGTATCCCTGTATCGTGCTCATTGACTCTATGGCACCTGTGGGTGTTCTGGTGTGGCTCTTGGCTGTGTTTCCTTTCATGCTGCAGGTAGTCGTCCTGCTTAAAACCAGCAGAAAGCAGGTGTAAAATTCCTGGTGGTAACATGGGTTATCGCCGGAATTAATTTTGCATTGCAGTTGTGAAAGTTGTGATGTCATTTTTTCGTGTGTAGAACAATATATGAACTGGGCAGTGTATCCCGTCAAGATGCAGCACCTGACGCACTATTCCTAATCAATATAAATACAATGAGATTTCATTAAGTGGAGGCACTAACTATGTGCAATTCAATACAGGATTTTAGTATTTCGAATAAATCGCAACGGTGCCGCTTGTCTCCTTTTGCACGGGACGGCTATTCTGCATTTCATTATCAGCACTTTAATGCAACTAATGTTGACATAAATCTAGCACAGTATTCAGAAGTTGGTGCAAACTGCAGGGATCACCATTATTCCCTCGATAGGTGCTCCAAAATTTAACACCATGGTGGATACCAGAAAATAACTGTAATAAGAACAAGAAAGAGTCACACAGTAGTTAAGAAAACATCCGAAAAGGTTAATAAAATATTTTTGTCAAATTTTATTTTTTTATAAACATATATAAACCATACCTCATTTTTTAAACACATATATAATCCATAAATTAGTTTCACATTTAAATTTTTTAATAATAAATATAAAAAATAAACCAATAAATAAAATTTAACAGACATGATAGGAAAGAACAAGTTGGAAGAGTGCTGGGGAGACCATGGATGTCGACGACAGAGCCTGTAAAATAAAACACAAAATAAGCCTGTGTGTAATGCACATATCAAAGGACTTAGAGAGAGAAACAGAGAAGGAAAAACAAGCCAGAGGAAAAAAGAAAGGGAAGGAAAGAAAGGGAATGACAAAATGAGAAGAGAGAGATAGATAGAAGGAATGGAATGAAGAGAGTGAGAGAGAGAGAAGAGATGGAAGTGAGAGAGAGAAAGAGAGAGAGAGAGAGAGAGAGAGAGAGAGAGAGAGAGAGAGAGAGAGAGACTGTCGCCTCTGCGTATCCATGAGCAAATAATTACCTGTTGCCAGAGGAGTGTACAGCAGTGGGCGGACTCCCCGTGCCCATCATAACCCATCCAATCTCAAATGTGTTGCTGAGTCCTGAGTCCTAAATAGCGGAGGCCACATCAGATACTCTGCCGATCTCAGATGTGTTGCTGAGTCCTGTGTCATAAATGGCAGAGGCCATATCAGCTTCTTAGCGTATCTCCCAGATGTCGCTGAGTCCTGAATGGTGGAGACCATTACAGCTTCTCCGTGGCCCGGCAGATCTCATACATGTCGCTGAATCCTGAGTAGTCAATGGCGGAGACCACCTCAGGGTTTGGTGCCGCTGAGCCTGTGGAACTCAAGTTCGTGCCACGTGGTGGTAGGCTCCTGAAGGCCATGTAAGTTTGGGGTGGCACTAACCCTGTGCATATGAAGTCTGCGCCTAGGGGATGGTAGGCCGCTGACGGCTATACAGCTGAGGGTGCGACTTTATGCTTGAGATGCGTGGAGCGTTCGCCAGCTAGTCAGCACTGACAATAAAGGATGTGATGTTGTAGATCTACTATATTTGCGTGCTCACATGACTTGTGATGCGTGTGCCAAATGGGTGTGGTGTGTATGCAAACCTGTCCTCAGGGAGTGGCCTTGAGATGTTGAGAACTAGACCAGCGATCTGCAAACCAACAGTGAGTACGCCTGAGACAGGTAGCTACGTCGGGCCAACTTCGGAACGTAATCAGAGTGGCGTTGCGTACAACAGAATAGGGCAGAGATAGACATAATGACGCGGACGGCTCGCAGTATTGCGTCTGGGAGTTGAGCGGACGGGCCGCAGCTGTCCCTCTGCGAGCCTGGGTCAAACTGTTTATACCTCACACTATATAAGTATTGGAAAAACATTTTGTGATTCAGTCCGTCAGCTGTCATCTGTCCGAGGCATTTGTGAAAACATATCAGTGTTATTTCTGTGAGTGCTACCCCTTTGACGCTCCCTCTCCCCACATTAGCAGGTAACGTACCCTCTTCCCACATTACCAACATACCTCCAACCACCTTCTTGGGCGCGAAAGTTTCCCTGCACGGTTGCAGAAAGAAGAATCTATAGGCCCGATGTAGGTAGGGCTTTACCGATCGGTATCGGCCGAAAATACCGATTTTTGGCCCTTACCGATCGGTAAACAGCCATCGAGATGTAGGGAACCAAAAACAGAACGAATCGGATAGAAAACCGATTCGGAATGAGTACCGAATGGGAAAGAATCCGATACGTACATACCGAAAATCGGATAAGTAACGAATCGGAAAAACACCGATTCGGTTACAAAGACCGAATCGGTCCATGTACCGATTCGTTAGTGACACCGATTCGGAAAATCACCGATTCGGTCCTACTACCGATTCGTTAGTGACACCGAATCGGAAAATCACCGATTCGGTCCTACTACCGATTCGTTAGTGACACCGAATCGGAAAATCACCGAATCGGTCCATGTACCGAATCGGAAAAAATACCGAATCGGACATGAGCCGAATCGGAAATCATGCCGATTCGTATGATTCTCCGATCGGGAAATTCCCCGATTCCGACAGTTGGGGAGATGTAGGGAGGCACAGAAACACCGAAATCGGCTCAAAATCGGTAGAATTCACTCGGTATTTACCATGGATTGCAATCAGGTGGTAACCAACTCCAACCCATATAAACAGTCCCAAAATGCATTGCAACTTGCAGGATGGCAGCTTTCTATGTCATTGCGAGGCGGCTACGGCTACAGCAGGAAGGACAGAGGGAATGGCTAAGAAATGAACAGGTCTACAGACAGAGGATAACCCTGTTCATGCTCACTGAGGCTGAGATCCTACAGAGATACAGGCTGGACTCTGACACCATACTTGAGCTCATCAGGGACCTTAAGCCATACTTGGACCACCACACCCCAAGGGCACACGCCATCCCTGCGCACGTCCAGGTGCTATGCAGCCTACACCTGGTAGCGTCTGGCAGCTATCAAAGTGGAGTAGCAGCAGCAGGAGGGGTGAGCCAGAGCAGCCTGTCAAGGTTCTTCCACATATTCCTTGACGCCATGATAGACAGGATGGACCAATACATCTCATTCCCTGCAACCCACGCAGAACTGCTACAAACCAAAGCTGACTTCTACCAGATGGCGCAATTTCCCCAAATCATCGGTTGCATAGATGGCACGCATATTCCGATTTGCCCACCAGCGGACACCGAATACATATACCGCAATCGGAAATCTACACACACCATCAACGTGCAGGTGATCTGCAATGCCAAGTGCACCATCACTGACCTGGTAGCAAAATTTCCAGGAAGTACCCATGACTCCTATATATTCCAACAGAGCGGCATATATGCACGGCTAATGGCTGGCGAATTTGGAGAAGGATACCTCCTAGGTGAGACACATCATCAGACCCCCATAACACATAGTAGGTAGGTGTAATACATGTATGCATGTGTCTAATGTGACCCCTTTCTCTTCCAGGCGACAGTGCATATGCCCTCCGCTCATTCATACTCACCCCCTACCTCAACCCCTCCACACCCAGCCAAAGGAGGTATAACCGGGCCCACATACGCACCAGGAATGTTGTTGAACGGACCTTTGGCATCTGGAAAAGTAGATTCAGATGCCTGCACAAGAGTGGAGGTGCAAGGCAGTATACCCCTATCACCTGCTGCAAGATCATAGCTGTATGTGCAATGTTACACAACCTTGCGGTCAAGAAGGGCACTGAGGTGGAGTTGTCTGACTACGAGGACTATGACGACGACGAAGCTGTGCCACTGACACAGCCAGCTGGGGTGTGTACGCCAAGTGATGGCAGATACAGACGTGAGGAGATCACTGAGAACTATTTCTGACTGAGTACAGATGCAAAGACAGCTAAATGTTGCTTGGAAAAAAAATTTAATAATAGTGATGCACCACAGTTACAGCACTGATGTGCATCAAAAAATGGAGAATGTAAACTCAAATAAAGTCCAGGGTTCTGGTTTGCACATCCCCCCTTGCCAGTCTATTTTTTGGCCCGCTTTCCAGACCCACTGGGGTGTCCCTCGGCCCCCTCCGAATGCCCAGCAGCATCAGCGGATCGCCTGGTGCTCCTCCTTGGCTCTGATGCAGCGCTGGCCGGGCTGCTGCGGCTGCTGCTGTCTCCAGCATCACCCAGGTCCAGGGCAGGATTGGAGGCGGCGTTTGATATTAACATGGCCTCCATGGCCGTGGTTATCCTGGCCATCCCCCTGGTGAGCTCAGCCGTATGCTGACTGAGCACTGACTCTTGATTTGAGCTGCGATGGCACAGCTGTGCGGTCGCCGCTGCAAGGCGGGCCATGGCCCGGTTGAGCACCCGGGCATCCCTCCTGCGCGCAACCTCATGCTCCTCCTGCCTGGCAGTTGAGTAGGTGATGGCAGTGGTCAGCCTGCCCAACCCTGCTGCCACCTCCTTGTTGCTGTCCACAACAGCCTGGAAACCCTTCACCAACTCCCCCATCTGCATGTTGTGCTGCAGGAGCTGGCGTTGGCAGGCCATGGTGGATCTGGCCTGTTGGCGCTGGATTTTTACCATCTGGCCCTCCAGGCCCAGGAACACACTGCCCTCCCGTGCTGGTGCAGCAGTGGTGGTGGTGGTGGCACGGCGTCTGGCACTGCTGCCTCCGGCCTGCTGAGTGGGCTGGGGTGCCACTGGTGGTGGTGTGGTGCTGGCCGGTCCCGGAGCCCCTGCTCCCACGACAGGTTGGACGGGTGGCAAGGCCACGGTTGTGGCAGGAGCTGTTGTCGGCGGAATGGTCTGCCTTGTAGGGGAGTTGTCTGGTGAAAATTGCAAGGGGGGTGTGCTGGACAGTACTGGGGAGTGCACTGCCTGGAAATCAATCACCAGGACTCCCTCCATTCCAAGCCCTGGGGTGTCTCCTTCCTCATCCTCATCCTCCTCCTCCTGGCCAGCCGGGCAGGTGCTCGGCCCTGCGACTGCAGTGTTTGATGTTGATGCTCCCTCTGCTGCCACAGTGGTGCCGCCTGATGGTGCCCCTAGGTACAAAGAAGCATTTGTAAACTGAGTGCCGATGTATTACAGTCAGTACAATTATGGCATTCCACATGTCCTTGCATCTCCTTACACCGTGTCACACTGTTTCCTGTCTTGTGATTCTGCACTGACATATTTGGCTAACTTCTGCTGACTACATGTACCATGATGCTTGTCTCTTGTATGTTGGTGACAGTACAGTGCTGGTGTTTGCCTATGCATTGTGTCTCATGGGGAGGTGTCTGGTAGGGTGTGTCATGATGCGCATGCTTCTTACCTGTAGCTGTGGCTCTCGCAGAGCTGTCCAGGGTCCCGATTCCTACAATGCTCTCCCTCTCGATGGTGCTGGAGACAATTTCCTCCAGCTCGGTGAGGGGTGGCGCCGGGTTCTGGCCTCCTCCGGTGTGTCCAGCCTGCCTTTGGATTTCGGCCAGCTTCCTCTTCGTGAGGCTGCGGAGGTCGTAAAACCTTTTCTTAAGTTCCTCAATGGACCTGGGGGTGACACCAGCAGCATTGACCTTCTGGGCGATGTCGGCCCACATTCTCCTCTTGGTGCTGTCTGGCACGTTGAGGGACAGCTTGCCAAACAGCTGGCGGTGCACCCTCACCACCTCCTCAACCAGCACCTGAAGTTCGGTGGTGGTGAACTTGGGCTTCCTCTTTTGGGAGGACTTCTGGCTTCCTGCCTGATCTGCCATTTTCTGCTGTTCAGTCTGCAACCTCCTTCTCCCACTGCTGCTAACTGTGTGTTGGGCTCAGGCAGGCTTTCCAGAAACTTCTAGAAACTTCTTAATTAGCTGCACCTGCCAGGGTTGCCACTCCCTGTTTGGGTGGGGGAGGGGGAGCCACCTCATTGGCTGAATCGCCTATTGCCGAATCGGCTTTTACCGAATCGGTAAAATCCGAATCGGTAAAATCCGAATCGGTATTATCCGATTCGGTAAAAGCCGAATCGGTTCTTTCAATGCATTCCTATGGGCTTTTTCGCCATGGGTCTATGATTGCCGAATCAGATTTTACCGATTCGGCTTTTGCCGAATCGGTATTCGCCGAATCGGGAATATCCGATTCGGTGGTAGCCAAATCGGTGTTTTCCGATTCGTTGTTGGCCGATTCGGTAATTTCCGATTCGGCCCGAGCAGAATCGGAACGTACCGAATCTCATTACCGATGCCGGCCGATTCGGTATTCATTCGGTATTTTTTTCCTACATCTCGTTTTCCGATTTCAGAATACCGATTCGGCCCGCCTCGGTATTTTGAAATCGGAAAATCGCGTTTACCTACATCGGGCCCTATGTCCTGTATAGATTTACATATAAAAAAAAATATTTAAAAAAAAGAACAACAAATAAGACTGCAGGGAGTCTGGTGCTGTGGTCGCTGCCACGAAGTTGGGGTCACTGCCGTTCAGGATTCAGGACACAGTTACACATGTTGGAATGGTTTGTGTTAAATAGGGTAAGTGGTACCAGAAGCATTGGGGGAACAGCCTTTACAACGCGGCTGTTACACCGCCGTGCCGTTACAACGCGGTCTTTTCAACGCAAGTCGTTACCACGACTTGCGCTGGAGGGCGCTACAGGACAAGGATTTTTTTAATTTACTATCCAACACCTTCCCTACTGTACGTAGGCTGGTGTTGGAATAGTAAATTAAAAAATTCCTAAGTCCGCACCCCCTCCAACGCAAGTCGTGGTAACGACTTGCGTTGAAAAAAACACGTTGTAATGGCACGCTTTGTAAAAGTACGTGTCGTAAAACCGTACATCCGAAGCATTGAGACTGTATGAGCCTGTGTGATGGTTGATGTGGACGGGTCGCACTGGGAGCAATGTGTCTTGTCTTACCTACCGGACTGCATCATGTGGAATCGGGACTGTATCTGAATTGTGAGGCCTGCTGACCGTAGTGTAGGCCAGAGGTAGCAATGAGGAAATGCCCACAGGCATGTGGATACATTGGTGGCCCCACCGGCCTGGGTATTGCTGGTTCAGTGGCACCACTTTTTGACAGACTTCAATCTGTAAATACTCCTCTCTAATCGAAGGGAGTGAGGGGCTGGGGTCGCTGCCACGAAGTTGGGGACGCTGTAATTCAGGATCAGGACACAGTTACACATATGGGATCGGCTTGTGTTAAAGAGGGTTAGTGGTAATACGTGTTGCCGGCCTTGCATATCGAAATATGCCTCACTGATCGAAGGGAGTGTGGTGCTGTAGTCGCTGCCACGGACTTGGGGTCAGTGCGATTCAGGACTCAGGACACAGTTACATATGTGGGATCGGCTTGCATTGAATAAAGTGAGTGGCACCACGTGTCGCCGCCGTTGAATATGTCAATATGCCTCACTGATTGAAGGGAGTCTGCTGCTATAGTTTGTCTCAGAGTTTGGGTCACTGCTATTCTGGACTTAGGACACAGTTACACATGTTGGATCAGCTTGAGTCGAACAGAGTTAGTGGCACCAATTGTCGCCGGTCTTCCACAGTGTTGTTCAGAGGTAGCGGTGAGCAAGGGCCCATAGCCATGTACATATGTTGGTGACCCCATAGGGCTGCGTAGTACAGATTCAGTGGCACCATGTGGCACTGGCCTTCCATATGGAAATATGCCATACTGATTGTAAGGAGTCTGCTGCTGTAGTTGTCTCATGGAGTTGGGGTCACTGCCATTCAAGACTTAATACAGAGTGACACATGTGAGACCTCCTTGTGGTGAACAGGTTTAGTTGGCACCACTTGTCACCCGTCTTCCACAGTGGAGACCGGAGGCGGCGGTCAGCAAAGGCTCACAGTCAGGTGACGTTGACTTGAGCTGCACAGATTGGGAGCATTTGGTCTTCTTAACCCATTATAGTCTCTTACACAATTTGCATTGCTACTAATCTTGATTTGTGAACCGTGTAACCCCAGGGTAGGATGCAGGCAGTGGTAATGATGGGCGCATAGTCGCATGGCATTGAGTTGAGCTGCACAGTTAGTGGCACCTGGAGCACTCAGCGTGTGTGCACCCTGCGATAATACGTGGTCCCAATGAGTCACAGTGGATTTAATGTCTTGACTTGATAAGGGCACGCAGAGATGACTTATGGTGGAGTGAGTTAGTAGCACCTGAAGCACACAGCGTGTGTGCATCCTGCGATGAAGCGTGGTCCAAGCGGGCCGCACTGGGAGAACTTGTCTTGCAAACTGGACGGCGTCATCTGCAATCCCCACTCCATCTGAATTGTGAGCCCTGCTGTCCGCAGTATAGATCGAAGGCAGTAGTTAGCATAGACATTGAGGAATGCTTTTTGTCACTTCTTCTTGACAAAATATAGAGTAATATTCTCTGTGCAATTAATAAATCAAGGCTGAATTCAAATTGTGAACCCTGCTGTCCGCAGAGTAGATTGAAGGTAGTAGATGGTACAGACATAAGTATTTGGTGCTGTGCCGCAGGTTAAGCAGGGGGCTTGTGTGGAGGAAGCCCACGGTCATGGCAGCAGCCACGTGCCAGGGTGAGTGCCGCCGCTCTGCAGACTGTTTGGTCTTCTCAGAAGTGAACCATGCCCAGGGCCTGGCCTATTTATTCATACTCCTACACTGGAGTGGCGTACGTTGGACCAGCCCACTCTGCTTCTGCTTCTCATTGGGGACAACACAGCAACATGACTGAGATATTTCCCACTGCCCAAGGTAACATGGTTGCATCCACTGTGCACTACAGTGCAAGTATCAATAATATATCTCCACATGGAGAGGTTTGTAATTTGCATAGTGAGGTCTGTGCAGCACATCAGTGTTACACTTTGCATTGTGTGCATTATTATTTATGGGTGACTTGTCTTCTTCATATATAGTTGGTTGCCACATCTCCCCGCATTCAGCCATTGTGCGGCTGAGGGGCCATGGTATTTTGGGAAGGTCCGTTGTCCTGTTTTGTGCTACCTCAGTGGTGTAGCGGGCCGGACTGGGGGGGAGGCTCTGGTGGTGGTGGCGCTGGGTGTTGTGGCCTTGTTGGGTGTCAGAGCTGCATGATCAGTAGCTATATCACGTGTTGGTCTTTAGATGTGCTGTGAGTTGGGTCCAAATCATGCAGTAGATAGTCGACCTCCTTACACCAGTTAAAGGTTGATGTTAATTTGTTACTGCTAACTCGGCTTATCGCCTGCTTTTTGGATCACATTGCAGATTTGGCTTGTTGTTGAAAATATGCGAAAGTGGTGTTTTCACGTTTTTTTTCCGCACGGGAATGCCTACTTTGCATATCATTAGCATTGGTTGTGGTTCTCGCTTGTGGCGATTTAGTTGGCGGAAGGTATCGATGGAGGAGTGGTGAGATTTGCAGTTTTCACCAGGTTGAAAATGGGATGATAATTAAAAACAGATAAAAAAAAGGAAATGTTTAATGAACATTATAATTAGAAATGAGCTTTTAAAAAACCTTTGAAATTTACTGAAAAAACCATAGGTTTAAGGTACGTTACAGTTAGAAATTAGCATTTAAAAAACCTGTGAAATTCACTGACAAAAACATAGGTTTTAGAGATGTTATAGTTAGTTGGACATTTCACTCAAACAAAACGAAAGAAATTCCGCTCTTATAGTTAGTTGAGCTAACTATAACTTGCGCCCCGCAATGCACTGCTGATGACATCACATATTACATCATTCATGACATGGTCAGTGACATCACTGATGATGTCACTGACGACATCTCAAATGATATCACCGATGACATCATCCATGTGACAATCTGATGCACCTCATCAGACCTTAATGTAACAATTAATAACCCACTCTAAAATACAGACTATATTTTTCGAAAGTTAGTACTGGAGGGGAGTGATGACAACTACAGCGACCAGCATGCCTCACTGGAGAGAGCATGCGTAAAGGTGAATTGACACTGTAATTGGTATTCCTCATTTGATGCCGCCCCATTAGGAAGAAGTACGTCTGCTTCGAAACACGTCGGGATGGGGATTGAATTACCAGCCTTGCAATGCAGATGCCCTTAATTAAAAGATTGTAAAATCGTTCCTGTGTGGAGTGGCGTCCCTTAGATCAGAGGCACCCTGGAGTGATATATCTATATATAGATATATATATATATATATCTATATATATAGATAGATATATATATAGATTACCCACTGGCGGTCGCCAGTAGGTATATATAGTTAGGACCTAGTTACCATAGGAAATTCCAAACATTCTATTTGGAATAACTTTGGCGCCGATTGAGGGATCTGCCTGTAATTTTCCTTAAATCTGCATCGCTGCGCTCCGCTCCTTCCCTGAAAGTTTCGAGGGGATTCGTCAAGCGGGGGCCGAGAAAAAAGGAAGTCTCAAAACGTGTTTTCCCATGTTAATTTCCATAGGGACATTGTGACAAGGCTACAGCTCGAACAGCTGAACGGAATTACACCAGATTTGGCAAAATGGTAGGGACTGGTATGCAGCTGTGCCTTTTGTATGTTTGGTGTAAATCCGTGCAGTAGTTTTTGAGAAAATTGAATTTGAAGTTTTTCAAATGGCATTTTCTATGAGACCTTTAGATACAGCTACAGCCTGAACGGCTGAACGGAATTACACCAACCTTGGCAAAGTGGGAGGGACAGGTATGTAGTAGTGCCTTTCCTTTATTTGGTGATAATCCCTCCAGTAGTTGTTGAGAAAATTGAATCTGAGCAAATTATATATCTATATGCGCTCAACGTTCTATTGGGATTAACTTTGGCGCTGATAGAGGAATCTGCGTGTAATTTTCCAGAATTTTGGACAGCTCTGCTCTGCTCCTTCCCTGAGATTTTTGGGGGGATTCGTGAAGCTTGGGCCGAAAGGGGGGTCCCAAAACGTGTTTTCCCCATGTTAATTTCCATAGGGACCTTTAGACACGGCTATAGCTCAAACGGCTGAATAAAATGACACCAAACTTGGCAAAATGGTAGGGCCTGGTATGCACATGTGCCTTTGCTATGTTTGGTCAAAATCCCTCCAGTAGTTCTTGAGAAAACTGAATTTGAAATTTTTCAAATGGCATTTTCTATGGGACCTTTAGACACGGCTACAGCCCGAACGGCTGAACGCAATTACATCAAACTTGGCAAAATGGTAAGGACAGGTATGCAGTAGTGCCTTTTCTATATTTGGTGAAAATCCCTTTAGTAGTTTTTGAGAAAATTGAATTTGAGCAAATTATATATCTATATGCGCTCACCGTACGCTCACCTGGCGCGTACCGTACGCGTACCATACGCGTACATACACGTACTCTTATCTGCGTGAGCAAGTTTCTGATTGGCTGGCAGTCGACTCTCAACATTCCAAACTGTCAAAATCGGGAAGTGTTGGCCACCATCTTGTTTTTCAGGAGAACTGAGGCACAAGAGAGCCCAAAACAAGAGTGGAAAACACGAGAAGGGGGAAGTGTAGAGACCCCCAACCCTCTAGCCCTTCTCTGGGGGTCCCAGAAGGACCCCCAAGGGCAAAAAAAAAAAAGAATCGGCAAAATCGAGGGGTACGCACACCGTACCCGTGCGCGTACCCCGCGATTTAAAAAAATAATAATAAGTTTGCACTTGGTGGTCCTTCTGGGACCCCCTGAGAAGGGCTAGGGAGTCAGGGGGTCTCTACCCTGCCCCCTTTTTGCAGTTTCCACTCTTGTTTTGTGCTCTCTTGTGCCTCACTTCTTCTGGGAAACAAGATGGCTGCTCAGGTGGTCCCAGAAGAATAATAACATATAAAAATGTTATCCGCTAATAGAATTAGCATTTACAAAACCTTTGACATTTATTGAAAAAAATATAGGTTTCACGCCTGATATAATTAGGAATTAGCATTTAAAAAGCCTTGCAAATTCACTGAAAGAACCATAGGTTTCAGGCCTTATATAGTTAGGAATTAGCATTTAAAAAAAACTTGCAAATTCACTTAAAAAACCATAGGTTTCAGGCTTTATATAGTATTATAGTTAGGAATTAGCATTTAAAAAACCTTGCAAATTCACTTAAAAAACATAGGTTTCAGGCCTTATATAGTTAGGAATTAGCATTTTAAAAACCTTGCAAATTCACTTAAAAAACCATCGCTGACCTGCGGTGATTTTTATCGCAGATAAACCTTGGTATTACACGTTTGGGACCCCCCTTTTATCTCGGCCCCCCCTTGACAAATCCACCCCAAACTTTAAGGGAAGGAGGTGAGCGCCACGAGGCAAATTTGAGGAAAAGTTCAGGCAGATTCCTCAACCTGCGCCAAAGTTATTCCCACTAGAATGTTGCGAATTCCCTATACTAAATAATCCTAACTATAAATACCTACTGGCGACCGCCAGTAGGTAATATATATATATATATATATATATATATATATATATATATATATATATATATATATATATATATATCATGTGACATCATCAGCAGTGGATTGCGGGTGCGCAATATATAGTTAGTGCAACTAACTATATATGCGAATTTCAATGGTTTTGTGTGAGTAAAATAAGGTTTTGTAAATGCTAATCCCTAACTATATATGGTCTATAACCTATGGTTTTTTCAGTGAATTTTCAAGGTTTTGTAAATGCTAATTCCTAACTATATATGGTCTATAACCTATGGTTTTTTCAGTGAATATATATCTATATATCTATATATCTATCTATCTATCTATCTATCTATATCTATATATATATATATATATATATATAGATATAGATAGATAGATAGATATATAGATATATATTCACTGAAAAAACCATAGGTTTTAGGCCATATATAGTTAGGGATTAGCATTTACAAAACCTTAATTTACTCGCACAAAACCATAGAAATTCGCATTCATAGTTAGTTGCAATAACTATATATCGCGCACCCGCAATCCACTGCTGATGATGTCACATATTACATCATTCATGACATGGTCAGTGACATCACTGATGACATCACTGATGAAATCATCCAGTGACTGTATGTTTCTGTAAAGTTAAAATATGTCTTACATATTGAAGAATGAGTGGATATATAAGTGTCTGGATGAAGGATTTAGTAGGTGCATGACTGATTGTATGAGAGAGTGATTAAATGTGTTTCACTGAGTGCATGGGTTAGTGACTAAACTGTCTTAATTTGTGCATCATTATTTCTGTAGTTCTGTAAACTGCTGCATGTGTTGATCAGTAGCTATATGAGTAACTATATGGGTTATTGATTGGTTGCCCAAATATTTGTATGGGAGAGTGAGTGTGTGTGTGGGGGTGGCTGGGAGGTGTGTGACTCTGTGAATAAATGTGTGAGCAGTTGATTCACTAGATGTATGGGTTCAAAAGTGCATGTGGAAACAGCTGTATGGGCGGTTGACTGTCTGCAAGAGTGTATTGGTGAGTGATTGGATTTCTCAGTGCTACATGTCAAAGTAAGTACATATGTAAAACACAGTACATGTAAGAGTTGACATATATAAATAACTGTGCATAAGAGCCAGTGAATGTGTGAGTGGCTCTATGGATCATTGTGAACTTGTATCAGTGATTGTATAAGAGAGTAAATATGTGTTAGTATATGTTTTAATAAGTAAGGTGTGTATAACTTTATAGTTGAGGAAATGGAGGTGTGATTGATTCTTTGCATGACTAACTAGGTGTGTGAGTAACTCCATGGATGAGTGACAGTCTGTGAGTGTCTGTTTTACACTGAGTGTATCTAAGGTTATATTAGAGTCTGAAGAGGTTCATCGTATTATCACATGAATGATGTCATCAGTGATGTGATCAGTAATGGCAAATGAGATTTCATCAGTGATGTCATCAGTGATGTCATTTGAGATGTCATCAGTGATGTCATCAGTGATATCATCAGTGATGTCATTTGAGATGTCATCAGTGATGTCATTTGAGATGTCATCAGTGATGTCATCAGTAATGTCACTGACCATGTCATGAATGATGTAATATGTGACATCATCAGCAGTGGATTGCGGGTGCGCGATATATAGGTATTGCAACTAACTGTATATGCGAATTTCTATGGTTTTGTGCGAGTAAATTAAGGTTTTGTAAATGCTAATCCCTAACTATATATGGCCTAAAACCTATGGTTTTTTCAGTGAATTTCAATGGTTTTGTAAATGCTAATCCCTACCTATATATGGCCTAAAACCTATGGTTGTTTCAGTGAATTTCAATGGTTTTTCAATAGCAAATATCAAAAGCCACCCACCCCACCCAAAATAACGACAAACCCTATGCAAATATTATAAATATATACAACACACCAGCAAAGTAACAGGGTAAAACATTTTATTAAATAACTATTTACATAACTATTTTATACTTTTTGTTGCCTGATCCGGCTAGCTCAATCGATCGAGCATGAAACTCATGCACTCTGATAGCAAGCGTTGCTGCTAATGCTATGCAGACAAAAACTGGTTTTCAGTTTGTACATTCTTCAAGATTTTTCCATCCAAGGCTGGTTGAGAGTTTGTAGAACGATGGCTTCAGATTTTCAACATACGGTGTGGTGGCGCGGACTGGGAGGGGGCGCTTGGCTCCTGCCCCCTCCCCAAGTCGTGTTGCCCTGGTCTGGCCTAAGATCGCCCGCGACATAGGCGGCCGGCTCCCGAGGTCCGGCGGAACTTTTTGCCTTTTGAGGACTCTTCCATTCTGGACCTTGTCCCACAATCCGTTTGACCTGAAGACACGCTGTAGTGGGGCGCCCCTTTACCGTTTCAGTTGCCATTCCGCCCTTGATACACTGTGCCTCCTCCGCCATTCAGCTGTTTACCGCCCGCTCTTGCGACTACATATTGCTCTCGCTCACCATGTAGTTGAGTTGCTCCCGCTCTTGCGATGCAGCGATAGGCGGCTGCCACAGGACTCTCAAAATGGCGGCCGGCTCTTCAGATTTGGGCGTGGTCCACTAAAATGGCCCTGGGACACCTTGGAACTCGGACGCTTGTCTGCTAGGGCTTGGGCCCCATTCTCGAAAGCGTCCCCTCAGCCTTGAAGATTCTACAAAAGTCTTGGGGGCCCCCGAATCCCGCAAGCTTCTGGTGGGGAGCGGCTGCCATGATTGCTCGTGGAATGGCCACGACTGAGCTGCGAGATGATGGTGCTCTCATGCTGACGCCAGCTTCAGTCTGAAACATCCAGAAACACTGTAGACTACCAATTCGATCAGTTCCGGTAGCGCCCCAACGTGACCCGGTAGAGAAGAACTTGCCCTCCCCTCTTTGACTGATGGTTCTTGTTGCCTGTCCCTTCTGTTGTCATTTAACAGATCTTTTTAGACTGCTGAAAGGGGTTGTGATCCGACCGCTGGTTGGTGGAGACATTTTGACTATATTCTGGACCTACGTTGTCGCGTAATGCGTTATATGACACGCCGCGTTAGCGCACCCGGAAGTGCTCCGGTGCGCGAAGCGCAGCTTCCCGGAAGCGATCCGGGGCGTGGCGCACAGCGCGTAACGTAAGCATAACAGGTCATGTGACTTGTTAATAAAACTTTTCATTGGTTCATTTTACTTTTGTTATTCTAATGATGAAAGGCTTGGTCATATGACCTAAAA
Organism: Lissotriton vulgaris; assembly: GCF_964263255.1. Lineage (NCBI taxonomy): Eukaryota > Metazoa > Chordata > Amphibia > Caudata > Salamandridae > Lissotriton > Lissotriton vulgaris. The sequence goes on along the minus strand of NC_141685.1, from coordinate 422,552,177 downwards.
ATTACGCTTTTTATTGCTTTTGAACATTATTTTTTCTTAAACATATATGTTATAATGTTCCAGGCTAATGTACTTTCCCGGAAAATTTACAACTGTCCTGCAAGTAAAATATATTCCTTTTTCGAGAAAAAGGGCGTTTCTTCGTCCCATGACGGAGCCGTTGAGCAAAAGAGGTTCGGCCTGCTGTCTTAATCGCCGATACGCCTGAATATCAGATTCTTATCGATCACTTTATGTTGCAGGAGTAGAAAACACAACAGCCCTTGACCATTTATCTTTACTGCGTTCCTGCGTATTATACCTTTTATCCGTCATGTAATTGGACTGCTGTATTTCACTTGCCTTTTACTGATTCGAAAACAGTGACTAAAATTAAAAACTTTACCAATGTAAATACTACTACCATGTTTTGTTTTAAAAACCTTTATTGTGAAAATGTCAGTATACAAATACGGGCCTATAACCACGTGGGCCGGCCACGGAGCAAACTGGAATCGTATATGATGAGGAGACATTTACACTGTAGAGGAACGTAACGAGCGGGCCATTAGGTTGCAAGAACTAAGGTGTCTAACAGTTGAGGAATCTGTGGACGTACATTTTGTAATTAAAATACGACAGGGCCACTTACAATAAAATTATCTAGATATACATTTGCGGGCAAGTACCATGGGTGACGTTAATTCGAACTTTCAATAGTACAGTAATCAATAACACATCAGAACTTAATATCAATAGGGATGTCGAAATATTCAATCAATTCTCGTCCCCGCCCGCCATGTGCTTCAAAACTGCATACGTATCTCGTGATATCAAGGTTGTGCAACCAGTACACAACAAGGAGTTACGAGTCCCATTTATACCGGCGCCATTTTGGGTGAGGCCGGGCAGGTCCAGGATATAGTCAAAATGTCTCCACCAACCATCGACTATGATGATGTTCATAAGCTCTATTTATTAGAGTAACACTCATCTGTCCACATGAAATTAATTTGCCACAATCTAAACATGTCATTTTAATCTTTCCAAAGTTCTTCTGAATATTTGGGACCGTTTCCCTTGCCTCTGATGCTGTCAGTGCCACTTCATTGGTGGATGTACTGGCAGGTCGGGGGTTGTCCACCAAATCTCTCATTTGTGCAGCACTATAATTAATCGGTGCCACCTCTCCATATGACGGTGCATGGTATATATTACCTATATTTCGGCTCGTTTGCGCCGCCTCCCCCCCCCCCTTCGGGCACCCCACGCCGACTTTCGGCGCAGCATTGTAGGATGGCCACACCAGTGCGGCAACTTGCTGGGCACCACCTCGGTGCAAACCGGATCTCAGCGCCTTGTGGTGTCTTCCATTCAGAAAATATTGTTGGCAGCATTTTGAAAGGAAAGATAAACAGCCGTTCTCCTAGTGAGTCTCACATTGTTACATTTAGGAAGAATGTTGAAGAGTAGTATGTTGAAAATCTGAAGCCATTGTTCTACAAACTCTCAACCAGCCTTGGATGGAAAAATCCTGAAGAATGTACAAACTGAAAAACAGTTTTTGTCTGTATAGCATCAGCAGCAACGCTTGAGACAGCTTTGTGTGAAGCCGCCATTTTGATTCAATCAATAGCGTCCCCCTGCACACATTCAGGGACCTGGTCATGTCTTCAGGTCAAACGGATTGTGGGACAAGATGCAGAAAGGAAAAGGAAAAAAGTTCCGCCAGACCCCGGGAGCCGGCCGGATGGAAGGCTTGATCATATGACCTAAAAATAACAATAAAATAAAAAATTTTCCCAAACGATGAAAGCCCCACCTTGTTTCTGGATGTTTCAGACTGAAGCTGGCGTCAGCATGAAAGCACCACCATCTCGTGGCTCCGCCGTGGTCATTCCGCGAGCAATCATGGCAGCCGCTCCCCACCGGAAGCCTGCAGGAGTCAGGGGCCCCCAAGACTTTTGTAGAATCTTCAAGGCTCAGGGGACGCTTTCGAGAATGGGGTCCAAGACCTAGCAGAGAAGCGTCCGAGTTCCAAGGTGTCCCATGGCCATTTTAGTGGACCAGGCCCAAAAAGGAAAGAGCCTGCCGCCATTTTGAGAGTCCTGTAGCAGCCGCCTATCGCTGAACCGCAAGAGTGGGCGCAACTCAGCTGAATGGCGGATTTTGGCACAGTGTACCAAAAGCGGGCGGAATGGCAACTGAAACGGTAAAGGGGCGCCCCACTACAGCAGACGAGCCTCCACCTGGGGAGGCCCATTCACGCCGCCCCCCCCCCCCCCGGGGCGCCCCACGCCGTTTTTCGGAGCAGCATTGTAGGATACCAAAACCAGTGCGGCAACTTACTGGACATCACCTGGGTGCCATCCACATCTCAGCACGTTCTGCTGCCTTGGGACTATTCGCACAACAGACCGCTACTGACGAGGCCTCCCCCCGCACCCCCCGGGATGCCCCACGCCGTTTTTCGGAGCTGCATTGTAGGATACCAAAAACCAGTGCGGCACCCAGGTAACATCACCTGGGTGCCGTCCAGAACTCAGCACGTTGTGCTGCCTTGGGACTATTCGCACAAAACACAGCTACTGACCTTTGTTGCTTCTTTTTTCAAAAAAATGTTTAAATGTATTTACTGTTTTTGTTGCGTTGTATATATTTATAAGTTATTAAAGTTTTATAATCCTACTACTTTGTTGGAGTGCTATATATTTTTAATGTGACACATAATTGTAAAAACTTTGATGTACAAAGAGGCATCCCTGGAATCTTCCGCTTCAGGCTCGGACCCACACACCCTCACAGTGAGAATCCCCTCCCCAAGCACAATACAGGATGGTTATCAGATAGTAGGAACGTGTGTGGTGTGACGGATCTCATCGGGTGGGAGCCTTGATCTACTGTAACTCCTTTGAAGGGGGGTGATTCTTTACAGCTGGGGCCATAAACTACATCTGCAGGTCTAGGTGATAGCCTGGGACCGGCCTGGACAATCGGACACAGAGGAAGAGGAGTGTCAGAGGGTGCGGTAGTGAACAGGGTAAAAGGGAGGTGTCGGGCGGGCACAGGGTGTGAAGAGCAGCGCAGATGGGGGGAAGTTTATGGCCCATGCATGAGAGAGAGAGCACGGGTGACCAGTGCGTGGGGGAGATGCTTGCGAGGGTGGGGAGCCATGCTGAGGATCTGCGGCGTACAGAGAGTGGGTCTGGTCAAGACATCTAAAATGGCTGCCGTACACAACAAAAGTGTGGCATTGGAAAAAAGGCAAGATGGCGCAGACAATGTTTATCAATACGAATTAATTTATAACAATTATTTTTAACAATATATTTACTCGCAGTGTCAAAATGGCGATCAACACTTCCTAATTTCCTTCGAATCGATCGTTAACAAAAGTCAAGCGACAAAAAAAAAAAAACGCTCACGCGCAACCGCTGGAAGACAAGTATCAACATATATGAGCCTCCTCAACCACCCTCAGAAAACATAAGGGGTCAGGATACGTCTCCCATACCCCCTTATACCCAATACTCACATTGCTTTTCCTCCATCTAGTAATTTAATTAAATCGAAACACAAAATGGCGAATTCACGTTTCGCTACCAGTTTGCGACCCGGTTCGCGAACCGAGAAGCGCTTCTACCGCGAAAAATCTATTTTTTTTTATTTGCCCCACGGAACCCTTTAATAACCCCAATATCATTCCTAGGGGGTCAAGAGGGGTCTACCTTGCCCCCTTTCATTAAATTCCCCCTTCGTTTTTCTCCTCCTCTTGTCTCTCGATCCTACCGAGAGACAAGATAGCGGCCGCACCGGACTGTTTAGACTGTTGACAGACACCGGAGAGCCAATCAGCTTCGCTTTGCAAAGCTCCGTTACGCGAAAAGTACGCGATCTGGAGCGCTATCTAGGACGCTGTCACAGATATATCTGTTTTTTAAAACGTTAATTTCTCAAAATCCACTGGAGCACATATATTGAGACCCAGCAAAGGCACATCGGGCTAACAGTCCCTACAATTTTGCCAAGTTTCGTGTAAATCCATTCAGCCGTTCGAGCTTAAAGTGAGGCCAAAGGCCCTATGGAAAAATGAATGGGAAAAACGCGTTTTGGGACCCCCCTTTTTTCTCAGCCCCCCCTTGACGGAACCCCCCCAAATTTTCAGGGGCTGCTCAGAAACCAAATGTGCCATTTTCCTGAAAATTTCAGCCGATTCCGTCCACAAACGCCAAAGTTATTAGACATAGAATTTTCAAAAGTTCCATAGAGAAAAAATCCTAACTATATATACCTACTGGCTATCGCCAGTAGGTAATATATATATATATATATATATATATATATATATATATATATATATATATATATATATATATATATATATATATATATATATATATATTGGATACGGAGGGGAGGGGAAGCAACAGACAAGGGTTTTATTTTTAAAGCGGCATGAGGAGATGTGGTGGAAGCTGTAGGGTATTTTTGCAACACAAAGAGCACAAGGAGTGCTAACAGTTGAGCTTGAAGGGAAGGACAAGATGAGAAAGGAAAGATGCAAGCAAATGAGTTTAACAAGAAAGACAACAAATGGTACCAAGTGGCCTTACTCAAAGCCCACTGCAAGTATTGCTATTGTCCTCTAGAGGAATTTTATTTTGACAACGGAAGCAAAAGCTGACAACAAATGGTACCCAGTGACCTGACTCAAAGCCCACTGCAAGTATTGTTATTGTCCTCAAAAGGAATTTTATTTTGACAGCGGGAGCAAAAGCTGTCTGTAGATAGAAACCTAAACATGTAAAAGGATTTTTAATATCATCATTGTCTGTCAGTCAGTCTTTGTTTATTTGTTTCTTTCATTAGCCTTAAATGTAGCAACACAATGTTTTATATTAAAATACACCCTAGGATATGAATAGATTCAAGGTAATCATGTGTAATATTCTAAGTGAGCAACACTTCAAAAGACAAGAATATATTACATTCCTTCAGAAACTTAGGTCGTAATTGCAAATAACACCATTGCAAAAAGGAAAACATTGCATTTTATATTAAGTGGTTGCAGCATGATAGTAATTGATACATGTGCATAAAAATTCAATTGCATATTACCTCCATTATAATTGCAATTACTTATACAAATACAACCTCCTCCTGACTTCTAGTTTCAATTGAATGGTTATCACATATAGTAAAGTATCTTTGATATATTCTAGGAAGGACAAATAAAGAATGCTACAAAATGTTTACTCAACAGAGGTTAGGCTGATATGGAGACTCCTGTTTGAAATTAATCATTTCTTCCTGGCTTTTGCTGTGTCAGACACAACAATATTTTAATGCTATGATGTATGTAGTCATTTTTGCCACAGTCACAAATGCCGCTTTCTGGACCCTTTCTAGCTTTGCCCATCACTCCATTACTGTTTATCGTCTATTTCTCTAAGTGTGCTTTGTGCAGCAGTGGTATGCTTCAGAGAGTTTAAACAATCTCCAAGGGAGATAAAGGTGGGGTAAAAGATGCAAAGGAAACAAGATTGTCTTTACAGATATGTGAAATATTAAGTAGTTATCTTCATTGAACAGCTGGAATGGGAGAGTTAAAGAATCAGCCTCTGAGTTTCTTATACCTTTTGGTGGCCAAATGTCCAGTCACTGTGTCCTGGCTGAAAGATCCTGTACCTAGATCAAGAGACTGGTTACATAATGCAGGATTTTGCAATGACACAATAGAAACAAATTAGTCCCTCCAACTCCAACCTCTCTGTTTTTGTCAGCACTATTTCTTGGGCCCTCTTCGCACATTCTTGTCAGAACTGGATCAAAAACAAAGCTGAGCTCCATCATTTAAGGGATTATCTAAAACAAGTCCATGACGATCTAGTGGCAGAATGCTAAAATAATCCACAAAAGTTTATAGGGAGAAAGACAAATCCATTTAGTACAATTTATGTCAACTGATACAGTGTTATAAATGGTGATCAAGATCTATTTAAAATTCCTCCCAACATTCCATATTCGTTAAAGGTTATGTGCCCAGATACTGTGCAGCACTGCATATATTGTATTGTAATTGACAGGGGCTTCTATACTTGTTTAAAGTTTGATTTTCACATGCCCTAGGCTTTCATATGAGCAGGAAATTATGGATTTTCTGGACGTGTTTTCTGAATGCGTGATTGTGCTCCAGGCCGCACACCACCTGTGTCTTCAAGTCTATAAATAATCAGAATTGATGAATAGGAGCATGGCAATGGAGAGAAGAGCTATTGTGTGATACATAGAAAACGCATATAAACATGTATGTCAAAAACTAAGTAACTTTATTTACAGGTATAAGGATATATATATATATTGTGTGTTCTTTATGTGCAAAACTATGCCGTTCAAGTTCCATAGAATGTGGTTTATATACAAGTACACCATTCGAATAATCTCCACAACTGAATTACATTCCAGTAGTGATAGTGGACAGGAGTGGAATTTACAATCTCTCATCTGGTGAATCTTTTAAGTTGACTGAGATGAAAATGAAGTTGAATATATTAAAACAAATACACTTTTGTGAAGCCTATTTGGCCCCACAATGAGGACTAGGAATCAGAAATTGAAGTTAAAAGGTTTATTTCCCCTGTATAATCAAACCAATGTAAGCAAATATCAAAAGACTATTAAAAAGCCACAGGATTACAATTGTTCAACTGAAATCTCTCAACTGGTTCAGTCTCATCAGAATGAGGTATGAATTAATCACAGCCACAGCAATACAGAGAACAAGAAACAGAAATAGATGTTCCAGAAAGAAACTCTGATATTCCCACTTAAACATGAATGAGTTCTAAAGTCATCTAATCAAGGATTTAAGTTTAGAATGAGGAAGATTTCAAGGAAATTGGGAAATGCGTGGTGTCAATCTAGTGAAGACTTCAGTAAAAGTCTTCCTGAATGGGAATAAGTGTTTAGCATAAAGCATCACACTTACAGGAACAAAGGAACAAATGAAGCAGAGATGTCTGTATCTCTCCAAGTCCAGGGATAATCTGCTCTAACTCCTAATAGTATATGTATTCATTAAAACATACAAAGACTTCAACAACATTTGTGTCTCTTCCCACCCCTCCAGTAGCCAATTCTATCCAAACTCACGTTGTAGATTTGAAACATTACAAGACCTTCCAATCCCACAGAACTTGGAGAGTTGCTGCAACCTTGAATACCCCTTAGTTCCTGATATACGATGAATAGGAGGCTGCATCTGCTCATTTTGTCTTCACATTCTTGCCAAGATTTTTCTTCTCAGGCCTTACCTTCAAGAAACTAGTACGGAAAACAATACTCATTTTCTCTAGCTAATGGAGCATTCAGAACACATCTGCAAAGGAAAAGAACAACTGACAGAGCAAAATATATTTTAAAAGCAAGGCCTATAGACAAGCTAACTTTAACTAAGCATTCAATGGGCACTTAAATTTCAGAGTTATGCGTGCACATGTGTAACTGCTAATAAACTGACAAACATGAATGCATGTTACTTAAGCACAATTAACATGAAGAGTGAAATGTAAAACAAGAATAAAAAGAATGCATAATTCATTTTATGTTAACATTAGAGCACACATTTATAAATCTTTAGGTTCTACAGGGAATACATTCAATAATGCCTTTAAATGTGTTGCCCTCTTTAAGATTGTTAAAGCACACTGTGAATATAATGTCGGGTGCATGTATAATTGCACTTCCATGATGTATGAGGGTGGCACTTAATTATTTGATTGCGGTTATGAAATTGGTTAGTGGATAGCAAGTAATTTGTCTCTATGCTTAAATTTTAAGTAGATAATGTGTTTATCATAACACATAAACAATAACACACTGAAGTACTAGTAAGTGCAAATTCAGAAACAGGGTGAATCCTTTGCATTAGGTTCATTCTTTGCAAAAGAATAATTAAAATGTTTAAGGACATGTGAGATGAGGTCAAGATTTATTTTAAAGTTGCATTTTTTAACATATATAATCAACTCTTTGCAAATAAGTAATGGCATTAAATAATGATATATAGCAAATGTATAAAATTCATCCACAAACAAAACGTTGATTACTGATTTCTTTTTATAACTGATTCGTTATGTAATCTGCAATGCTATATAATGCAACCAGGAATTACTCAATGTGTTTTAAAAAGCATGCAGGCATCAAGATGTGTTTCATTGGTACATTGAACTAAAATATATGTAGGAAACCTACAAGCTTTTCACCATTGATGTATTTTTTGGTCAAGTTCTCTTACAAAATCCACATAAATGATTGTTTTTCATAAAAATACATATTCACAACAGGACATGTGGGTAGAGATCATCTCTACCTTCAAGATAACCATCATCATTTTGGGACTTCTGCTCACAGAATGTAGCACTCAACTGATGTCTGAGGCCTCAATCTGAGGGCTGAGCATATTCACCTAGGGCCTCCTTTATGAGAAGTGGTGCATCACTGCGTGAAAGCAGCAATGCAACACTTCTCAGTGCGCCCTCCTTGTGACACCTAGGATGCGCCATCTTTACTGTATGATGCATCATGTAGCAAGGAGTTATAGAAACGTCAGTAGTACTGACATATCTGTTGGCGCAAAGGTGTCGCATTGCAGGGGTGTGTCTAAAAACAGACGCAACTCCAGCAATGTGTCCTTTCACATGGGGCAAGCCTCATGGCAGGCGTGAGGTTTTGATGCATTGGGGTCCTAGAAGTGGTGCAGTGAAATCTTATAGATCTCACTGTGCCACTCCGATGACCCTTTCTTGCGGGGGAATGGCCACCCTGCATACATTATAGCACATTATTTACACCGGTGCTGCATCACAAATAGTGATCACAAAAAGTGGTGCAAAAGTAATACTGGAGCTCATAAATAATCCCCTTAATTTTTATTGAAGGGACAGCTCTTAAATGTAAGCTACCATTCCACTAAAAAGTTTGCTACATTTTATTTGTTCAGCTTCCTCCAGCTATAATACTTCCTAGAGTTATAAGAGCTAAACTCAAACTCATAAATACACATTAAATACACATTAAATCTACAAGTTTAGGATGTTTGTTCTTGAAACCAATACAGATGCGCGCCAGATTTTTAATCATCTGCAAAAATAATCCTTTTTTTTTGTATTTTTATTTTTATTGAAGCCGAAGTTTTAACGCATGAACATATACATATTGCAATATTATATCGTACAAAAAAAGCAGATAAAAGTCTATTTTTTACAATATGAATCACATTAAAGTCACTATAAATATCCCACATCCTATACCTATTTAACAATCTATAAGTCAACCAGAAAAGAAGAGTGGTAAACAAGCATCCCCCCTGTAAACATTTACACAATAAAAAGTATTCAACGAGATCTAAAAACCCCGTTCCACCTCACCGCAATGTAACAACAGATTCAGTCCTCGTCTCTTGCTATTAATCAAAGTTGGTACCCCATAGTTTATTGAATTTCTTAAGTCCCCAAATTCTTGCCGCATAGGTGTATTCACTTTTTTTCACCCTTCTCACCTTCTGACCCCATTCCCAGGCTGACGGAATTGCATCAGAGTGCCATTTTTGTATTAACAGTGACCTTGCAAATGCCATCGCTATATACAAATTCTAATCACTGAATCTGTAAAAGTGAGATCAGGGTCAAAACCAAATAAGATTAATCCGTCGTTTACTTCCAGCTGTATATTACATTCCTTTTCCAGATACGCACATACCTCTACCCAATACACATTGATTTTTGGGCAACACAACATAATATGTGACCAGTTGGCAGATAGATAATTCATACAGCGGAAGCATTTAGAAGACTGATTAGGATATATCTTTGCGAGGGCGGCAGGGGTTCGATATAAGAGCCATTTGCTAAAAAAAAACATCCTACGCCAATTTGCCCCTCTCAAGGAACTGAAGTTAGTGTGTTAATAGTGGTCCAAATATGGGGAGAGATTTCGCAGTTTTCATGTTCGGACCATTTCTTAATGGCTTTTGACTCAATATAAATCCCCTTGCAGAGGCTAAATATTTTTTCCAGGCACCTGGTTTCATATTTTTGCACCTGCAACCAGGTGCAAAAATAATCCTTATATAATTTTGTAGGATCCATAATTGTCCATAAGTCACAAAAACGTTATAAAACCCCAAATGAACCGTACATGGAAATCTTAATTCATGACAATTACATTTTCTCAAAGATCATAAAAAAGCACCACATGCACTGTTGCATCAAGTGAGCGGGTACTCATTAAAACATCAATTGCAAGAGGGCGAGACAATGTAGCATATTTTAAAAATAAATGTAAAAAAAAATTCAAGCACCTAGATAAAAAAAAGACATGAATAAAAGTACATGTCTTTTCTAAAGTGCATGTACAGTATCCCTTGTTTTCCCTAATTTTTTCAACCAGATAAGAAATAGCGATGAAAGGATTAAATCCTGTTCCATTTTGATTAATTTCCATACGAAGTAAAGGATTGGGCAAGTGCTAAAGATATTAGGGGCATATTACCAACAACTAGCGATAATTATCGATATGTTGGCTTAGCGGCAATATTTTTATCGCTGAGCTGCGGCGATTTTTATCGCTTAGGAACCTTGCTATTATCAAGGTTTATCTCCTAAGCGATAAAAATCGGCCGAAATGCATGAATATCGCTGAAAAGTCAGCGATATTCATGCATTACCGAGCTAATGCTCTTAGCCATGTTATCCACCTAGCATTGGATAACATGGCTAAGAACTGCTCAGGGGCAGGTGTTAGCTTTTGGAGATATTCGCACTTAGCGCGAATATCTCCAAAAGTTGGTAATAGGAGATAGCGATGTTAGCGACTGTTTCCAGTCGCTATCATCTTGGCACGCCCACTGTGCATGTCATTACTGATAAATATCACTGACATGCAAAGCGGGGCCCAAGATGGTCGCTATCTCCTACTAGCTGTCGCTAACTGGTGTTAGCGACTGCTAGGTAATAGGGAGATAATTTTATCTCCGCTTTCTTGGCTTTTAAAGCCAAAAAAGCGGAGATAAACCCCCTTGATAATATGCCCCTTTATACACAGGCTATCCAGGGAAGACACTGTCTGTGGACTGAGGATTTCTGAGATGGATTCTCCTTCTCTGTCTGATGGGACAGACCCCAAGCAGCTTCCTGAAGTTACTTTTTAAGTGGAAAGGGCTCTCAACTGGCAAAAACCTCTGCAGATAACATTCGATCTCTGAGTTTTTATACCTTACTCTTGAGAGCCCAAGCCCATTTTACCTCACTCTGTTAGGTTTCATTCTAGCATGCCTATGTTATTCTGTCCGGACTATCCCGCATAGTCAGGTTATTTCAAATGTTACCAAATTTATTTTTGCCATCATTGCCCAAGAGAGCAACTTTACTTCACATAAGAGCCTCTGTATCATGGACCCCTGGTGGAAATATTCCTTTAAATTGGATGAAAATGACATACACGTTAATAAACTACACTAGGGAGCCAAGGTGTTACAATGCTCTCGATCTTATATTCTATAAATGGTCGTAACAATTCAGCTTGAATTGAAGGACAACCCCAGATATGCATTGGATGTGACTTTTCAATTTTCATGTTGTTAATGTACCGATTGAAATTGGGTATTTGTTTTAAAAAATGAAGATCATTGACTTACCCAAATTAATACTTAAGTCGTTTATTGCACAATTTTCCGGGAGTGTGTCTTGTTTTTTCTGGAGACCGCTCGAGGTATAATCTAGAATAACAAGGCCATCTCCGTACATCAGGCAGGGAATATGAATTGCTCCCATTTTGAGGAAAAAAGAGCGAGTGTATCAAGATCACACAACTGAAAATAAAATTATACAATTACCCACCCTGGTGGTATGGTATAGCTTGATGAAACGTAACAGGTATGTTTAATAAAACTTTGAATGAAAATAATATGTAAGAAATGTAATGGGGAATATCTTATTTGTTCTTGTTCATTTTATGTGAGGTTAAGAAAGCTAGCAAGTTTCTTTTTAAATTTGGATGGAGAATAGGTGGTGCAGTGCTGATGAACCCAGAGGAAAGGCACATGTAATACTTTATCATTGACAATAATTACAAAGCCCACTTGAAGCTAATAGAGATGAGCAAATTATATTTTCTTGGTGGAAGGTGGCCAGCTTCCGTTGCTCCAAGCCCATTATAGAGGCCACTTTCTCAATTCAATCTTACCTCAGAGAATCTCTTTAAATTACAGGGCGTTGAGCTCGAGTGGCTCTTGCCTATAATATGATTACTCACACACCTTGAAATTAGAGAAAATGAAACTCAAGACTTTAATTTGTTTAAGTCATCTCATTCAAGATGTGTATGCGTTCACTTTGTTATAGTGTAGGACTTAGGAACAGACATTACAGCCATTCAGATTTAAAAATGCACAACTAGAATCATATAATTGGCCTGTGTAGGGCCTATCTGTGAACTTGTGAAAAAAACTGGATCCTGTGAGTTTTCTTACTTTACAAGGTGAACAGAAAGCCCCTTTTCTCCTGTGGCAGACTCAGAAGCCTAGGGGTAGGAGGGTCTGTACCAGGGTACCATATGCAAGACAGTGATAGCAGCTCCTACCCCTGGCGGTAGCCCATTACCTTTGGAAGAGCAATAAAAATCTTAATACTGAAGCTGTACTTTACCAGGTCTAAATCACCATCGGTACACTTTGTATAAAATGCGGACAAGTAATGACTTTAGCTACTGGCCAGAACATTGCTTTCCTTGGACACTAACAATGGCTATGAATATCCATGCTGTGACCCGTTGAAAGTGGTGTGAAATACTTTAATAGGTTAAAAAACTGTGCTGTGAGAAAATAGTATGCATGTGTTTGAGCAATGCATCAGTCATATTTAAAGGTGCAGTAGTTATATGCAAAAGTAAACATTTGTTGGCAGGTTTCTGTTTTTATGACCTGTTTATGGCGAGAGTGTGGACAGGGAAGCGTAATGTGATCACACCTGGTGGGAACAGACAGCTGCTCCCGCCAGGCAGGTGCACACATGCTTCTCCCTACCCAGTGCACGGAGAGAAACACAGAATTGCTTCTGTCCGGCAGGAGCAAAAGTAAAGCTGCTCCCACCGGGTGCCGGCTCCCACCGCTCTTGGGATGTGTGCAGGCGGAGGGCCAGCAAGGATGTGGGGGCCTTTGGGCTAGCTCAGCAGCCTCCAATGTTAGCAATGTTGAGGAGTGCTCCCCAGGGAGGAACCGTGGCACCCCAAAAGCAAATAAAAGATGCTCTTCTCTTCATTTGCAGGGAGCTGCCGGGGACACAGGGGCCCAAAAAAGAAAAAAGAAAAATGTTGTGGGGTTCAAGGGGTGGCCATTGGGATACCCTCGGATAAAAAATAAAATGTATAAACATGTTATACCAGCTCCTACATGGCCCATTGGGCAGTTTGCAGGGAGCCTGTGGGTCCCTGGTGCTCCCTCCAGAGGCTCCCAAAACACCAATTAAAGAGGTGGGTAACACAGGTGGGCCCCCATTCATTGATGAGCTACCTTAACCCAAAAAGATTCCCACATTTAATGTCTGGATCACTGCTGTGATGTAGGCAGGCTGTTGTAAAAGGCAGGGATGGCTTAAGAGATTCACTTTTCATGGGGCACTTAGTTTTCTCAGTACACATTATGAGACTTTCTCTACTACAGTATTTGGGATATTTGAACCATTCTTTAATGTTGGTTGTGTGGCTGGAGTGAACATTTCTGGTAAATTATGGACTTTTGGATACAAGAAGAACTGTGCTGAGCATTTGAGACCTAAAGTTTAATCTTGCATTTATAGTTTCGCCTCATGTCCCTGCTCTTGGGGAAATAGGAAATGGCACTTGATATTTTGTGGCTATCTCTGCACTTTGTGTACTTTGGGGACTTCACTGGTTACTTGAGATGCAGGGGCATACCCACACACTGCAATTTGTAACACACGTAGTAGTACTATGATAGTGCTACTCACATACAACAAATGCTATTTGCATACCTAATGCCAAGGTCCTTGTCTCTCCTATCTTTCTTGTCAGAAGATCTCTGCCCGATTGCATAGCTCCGCACATATAGATATACATTTTTGTAGTGAATGTGAGAGGGAAAGGGAAGAAGCTAGAAAATGAAGAATATTTACAAATAATGGGAAAGGTTTAGTTATAGACATGCATCATCCAGAAAATAATAAGACCATTGCTATTCATTAACTGCACGTCTACTGTTATAACAGCCACAAAGGTCCCAAAATAGTCATTAATGTACTTCAACTCAGACCTGGAGTATGTCTAGCACCACACGTCCCACAACTGTTACTGCAATGCCCATCCATAGAAAATAATGGAGGTCTGGAAAAAGGAATTCATGTTAAAATAAATGAATGTGCTTCTACTTTTTAAAATGTATATAATATTTTTATAACCTTATTGAAAATAAAAAATAAATGTAACACATATATGAATATAAATATTCTACATATGTCACTTTTAGTAACATTTATTACATAAATATGAACATTTTTCTTTATGTGGGAATTTCTTTGTAATCAATAATAAAAAAAAATTAATTATGTATTTGAAAATCAAGTTATTAGTGCTGTGTAACTTTTTATTTTGGGATCAAAATTTAGCATTTGAATATATTTGTAAAAATGTTTTCAGGTTTAATATATTTTTTTACTTTTTCCTGTATTTAACCATAGAGAGATCTTCACCCTATCAGTGGTAATCTCTGCTTATGTATGAAAATGTATGAAAAGATACTAGTAGTAACTTTAAACTTGTAAATTTGACTGCACCCCCTGGTTTCGGTGGTGGGAAGATGTACATCTACACTTTCAAATGATGAATAGTGAAAGAAGCAAATTTACTACAAAGCTTAAGAGTACATTGACATGTAGATTTTCTCACATTGAAATGTATCTTTGTGAACAGACCCTTAAGTCTGGTTATGGATAAGATGCACTGGGCAATATTAACTAAAACTGTGCCCGGGGCAATTGACTGTCCATTCCAAGCTATATCTGCATACACAAAGACTAGCTTGGGCACTGAGGCTGGACCTGCACAGGCGAAGGCTGAAAGAGTCTTTGAAGCTACATGTTTGTATTTAGAAACTTCCCTGGACCTTTGAGTCACTATCTCTGCATGTTTTGGCTGTTGTTGTCCATGTGGAGCTGTGCTTGGGCTTGGGGGGTTGTTGCAGGACATTTGGGCCAGTGACTGAGGATTTAAATCTCTGCCAAGCGTTTCGAGCCTATGCTGAGTATTTAGAGCTCTCCCTGGCCATTCAGAGTACTCATTGGGCTTTTAAGGCTGTACATTGGAATATCAGACTGCACTTTCAGCAATTTTGCCGGTACTTTGAGGTTGTACCCCAACACTTGAGATTATGACTTGTTATTAGACTTTTTACTTCGGTGCATGCCAACTGTGCCTTGCACATGATGTGGTAGGTGATGGCTTTTTTCACAGAACATCATTATTACTTCACAGGCATATCAAAGCAGCACGTTAGCAAATACGTTTGTGATAGCTAAACTAGATTCTGCTTTAGTGGTTTATTTTTTTATTCTTGCACTTATGTTATGTTATGTTATAATTTGATAAAGTGCAACAGCTGCCCCAGCAAAGAGGCGTCCCGGCGCTAAGGAACCACGGAGACTCAACAGAGAGCTGAAGGAAAACAGCTGGGAGGCCTAAGGGGAGGGGAATAGGTGGGTTTTGACTGCTTTTCGGAAAGGCAGACAGATTTTCCAATGAGCGGATGTTCATTGGCAGGGTGTTCCAAAGTTTGGCTCCCAGCACCCTGAAAGAACGTCCACCAGTACGGGCTAGTTTTGTACGGGGGACCGTCAGAAGGTGTTTGCCTAGAGAGCGCAAGTTGCGCTGTGGCACGTAAGGTGTGAGGAGTGGCCGGAGAAGTTCTGGGCGTCCAGTTTTAAGGATTTTAAAGATCATGATGAGAGTTTTAAACTGGATTCGAGATTCGATGGGTAGCCAGTGCAGCTTTCGGATTGTGGCTTTGGCTGAACATCTGCGGGGAAGACCGAACAAGGTTCTTGCCGCGGTTTTCTGCATGCGTTGCAAACGTGCTATCTCTGCTTTGTTTAACAACAAGGGGTGGTGATGGACAGAGTTTCTGATTTAAGCAGAATACTCTCACCTAGTCAAAAGATCAGGGCTAGATCCAACACCGTTTGTTAGCTCACTGCACCATCCCAGCTCAGAACCTGGCTATATGCAAATTAGTCTGTTCCTGTCCCAGTGCATGATGGGAACAGGGCAAACCAACCTACACAGCCAATTCTTACACTGGGAAGGAAACAAGCTTCCAGGGACCGGTTTCTGGCATTTCAGCCGTCGTCGGCCCGGCTTGCTTGAATCCTGATGGTGCAATGAGCAAGGGACTCACATCTGAGTATACTCTTCCACGCTTATTGTGGACAAAATATTTAACAACAAGGGGTGGTGATGGACAGAGTTTCTGAATTAAGCAGAATACTCTCACCCAGTCAAGAGATCAGGGCTAGATCCAACACCGTTTTTTTAGCTCACTGCACCATCCCAGCTCAGAACCTGGCTACATGCAAATTAGTCTGTTCCTGTCCCAGTGCATGATGGGAACAGGGCAAACCAAACTACCAAGCCAATTCTTACACTGGGAAGGAAACAAGCTTCCGGGGACCGGTTTCTGGCATTTCTGCCGTCGTCGGCCCGGCTTGCTTGAATCCTGATGGTGCAATGTGCAAGGGACTCACATCTGAGTATACCCTTCCACGCTTTCTGTTGACAAAATATTTAACAACAAGGGGTGGTGATGGACAGAGTTTCTGAATTAAGCAGAATACTCTCACCCAGTCAAGAGATCAGGGCTAGATCCAACACCGTTTTTTAGCTCACTGCACCATCCCAGCTCAGAACCTGGCTATATGCAAATTAGTCTGTTCCTGTCCCAGTGCATGATTGGAACAGGGCAAACCAAACTACCAAGCCAATTCTTACACTGGGAAGGAAACAAGCTTCCGGGGACCGGTTTCTGGCATTTCAGCCGTCGTCGGCCCGGCTTGCTTGAATCCTGATGGTGCAATGAGCAAGGGACTCACATCTGAGTATACCCTTCCACACTTAGGGTGGACAAAATATTTAACAACAAGGGGTGGTGATGGACAGAGTTTCTGAATTAAGCAGAATACACTCACCCAGTCAAGAGATCAGAGCTAGATCCAACACGGATTTTTAGCTCACTGCACCATCCCAGCTCAGAACCTGGCTATATGCAAATTAGTCTGTTCCTGTCCCAGTGCATGATGGGAACAGGGCAAACCAAACTACCAAGCCAATTCTTACAATGGGAAGGAAACAAGCTTCCGGGGACCGGTTTCTGGCATTTCAGCTGTCGTCAGCCCGGCTTGCTTGAATCCTGATGGTGCAATGAGCAAGGGACTCACATCTGAGTATACCCTTCCACGCTTAGGGTGGACAAAATATTTAACAACAAGGGGTGGTGATGGACAGAGTTTCTGAATTAAGCAGAATACTCTCACCCAGTCAAGAGATCAGGGCTAGATCCAACACCATTTTTTAGCTCACTGCACCATCCCAGCTCAGAACATGGCTATATGCAAATTAGTCTGTTCCTGTCCCAGTGCATGATGGGAACAGGGCAAACCAAACTACCAAGCCAATTCTTACACTGGGAAGGAAACAAGCTTCCGGGGACCGGTTTCTGGCATTTCAGCCATGTCGGCCCGGCTTGCTTGAATCCTGACGGCTTTTGGGAAAGGCAGACAGATTTTCCAATGAGCGTATGTTCACTGGCAGGGTGTTCCAAAGTTTGGCTCCCAGCACCCTGAAAGAACGTCCACCAGTACGGGCTAGTTTTGTACGGGGGACCGTCAGAAGGTGTTTGCCTAGAGAGCGCAAGTTGCGCTGTGGCACATAAGGTGTGAGGAGTGGCCGGAGAAGTTCTGGGCGTCCAGTTTTAAGGATTTTAAAGATCATGATGAGAGTTTTAAACTGGATTCGAGATTCAATGGGTAGCCAGTGCAGCTTTCGGATTGTGGCTTTGGCTGAACATCTGCGGGGAAGACCGACCAAGGTTCTTGCCGCGGTGTTCTGCACGCGTTGCAAACGTGCTATCTCTGCTTTGTTGGCCCCCAGAAGTAAGACATTGGTGTAGTCCAAGCGGGAGAGAATTGTGGCTTGGACAATCACTTGGCGGACCTTGGAGTCGAAAAAGCCGAGTATGGGATTGAGGCTCCTCAGCAGGCCCACACAGGTGGCCGCTACTTTTTATGTGTGGGTCTGGAAGTTAAGTGAGGAGTCCATCCAGACGCCTAGGTTTTTGACCAAGGATTTGGGGGGTGGGATAGTGCCCAGCGCCGAAGGCCACCAGTGCTGGTTCCAATGACTAGTATTCTTTCCGAGGAGCAGCACCTCCGTCTTGCCTGCATTAAGCTGCAGGCAGTTGTCTGTCATCCACTGGGCCAGAGCAGCCAGACCATCTCTGAACCTTGCGGCTGAAGTGGAGGGACCTTCGGTGAGAGTGATGGCCAGCTGCGTGTCATCGGCGTATGACACCAGCGTGGGGTCCCATTCTCTGGCCACTGCGGCAAGTGGTTGCACATATAGGTTGAAAAGGGATGGGCTGAGTGCAGAGCCCTGAGGGACTCCTTGTCCGATGGAGTGGGACTGGGAGAGGAATGGAGGAGCTGATACCCGGAAAGTTCTGTCTTTCAGGAAGGAGCTGAACCATTCCAGGGCGAGGCCTGAGATTCCCACAGTGGCCAGACGATTTAATAGAATGTTATAAGATACCATGTCAAAGGCAGCGCTGAGGTCCAATAGGACAGCGCAGCACTTTGACCGGCATCAAGCATCGTCCGGAGATGTACCAACGTGGCTAGGAGGGCCGACTCAGTGCTGTGGCCCGGCCTAAACCCGTTTTGGGATGGATCTAAGATGTTATTTTGATCCATATGTTTAGACAGGATGATGTTTACGTGGGCCTCTGCGAGTTTGGACAGCCATGGGAGATTTTTGTTAATTTAGCGACGTACCTTCCTCTAGTGGTAAAAAGATGAGTCAGAACAGATGGTTAAAGGTCATGTAATGTCACTTCCTGGGATGTCATCAGGTTCAAGATTCCCTAATATCACTTCTGCTGATCGTGGCATTTCTTTGAATTGACATCCATGGTGCCAGGCACAGGTTTCCATGAGGATTCCTGGGAAGTCATGTGATTTTTCAATCGGGATCCCATTCCCATATTGAGAAGTTCTCCATGTTGGATAACTTAGCACAGGGATTATGATCAGTGAGAAAATTAGATTGTTTTCCCCTTTCTGGACTATATTACCACCATGGGAAAAACTCTTCAATACACCCCCTCCACACCAGGGGCTGTCTCATTCCTCTTCTTGCCCTCCAAAGGGCTTGTGCTAACACTATGCTAAAGTAAATATCTGATCATTTCCAGGACATATAGGGGAATGGTAGGAGTTTGTGGGTGGCCACAAACATACCTTTTTATGGGCCTTCCCAAACTTCCAAGACTCCTCAAACCTTGGAATGCCTTGGAACTCTTGCCCTTTGCCTTATATTCACCCTGTGTACACCCGTGAGTAGGAATTGTAGGTGGTGAGAAGTCAGCATCCATAATTGGGTTACAATCTGTCAGGAATCCCTTTGTGAATTCCTGACAGTGTATAAACAAGGTATAATCATTATTAGGCACATGTTTATTGTTGAATTTATCTTTCTGATTCAACCCCCAAGACTTCTAGTACTTCATAAAGGGTGTATGTAATGTTATAAGCTGCTTGTTATAATTGTTACAGACACAAAATATCAACTTTGTAAAATGCCATAATGTAAGTATAAGAAATTGGGTTATTAAAGGTTATTAAATGTGCATGATGTGAGGACTGTGGAAGAAATAGGTTCTCAGTTGTCTCCTTAATGAGAACCAAGTACCTGATTGCAACACTTGACTCTCTCGGGTCAGCAAAGCAGAGCATTCCAAGGCTTACTCAGGGGAGATGTGTGAGCTAGTAATCTCCATTCTCTGGTACGCAACAACACTCAATAAATTACTGTCCAAGCAGCGTTCATGCTTTAAAAAAGGAAAAGTACATTTATTGTACACACACTAAATTCTATGCAATAAATTGCAACTAAATGCATAAGGTGGGTGGAAATACTGGAATAACATTTGATTCCTTGTGGGTCAGGATTCCCACAACTACAATACCTCCCCCAACTATACATTATAGTGAGTGTCATTTGAACTAAAGCAAGCCTATTGGCTTTGTCAAGGGTTGCCACATCCATGTAAGAGGCAGGCTTATTGGCTCTGCCAAGCTGTCACTACATTAAAATAGTAAGCACGTATTAAATATTAAAACCAGTAGAGGTGTTACAATATTCAGACACATTCATTAATAAATGAAATAATGGCAATGTTCCTCAATAAAAGTATGAATAAAGCATTAACATTTTTTTTAAGTTTATCGACCATCACCACGTGCTATTGTCTCTCTTTGATTACTCAGACCACATGAAATTTAGCCATAGGACTAACCATTAGGAGCTTAGTAAAACTCTCCTGGGGTAATACTTTTAAGGTTCCTAGAGACTGATGCTGGGCATTAGGGTACACTTCTCACTGAGCAGTGACTAGATGATTAGCAGCTTCCCTATAAGAGGAAATTAGCAGTACTTCTTTTTCTTTCCCATCTTATTGTAGAGTGCTTCGGTCCCACCAAGTGCACACACAGAGCTATCCATCCATTGACTCAGCATGGGAATCCCACTACCACACTGGCCAGACAGCTTCCCACATGGCTGTCTCTATGTTAGGCCGCATGGGAGCTGGCATTCTCTTCCGCCTTTTAGTAGTCTCAACCTGGTGGAAAGAAGTCTTCAGCCTGGTGTACCTTCCCCCAGACACTGGTATGGGAGCAGGAGCAGATACTTGGTCTCCCTGCACCTCTGGGACTCAGAAAGGGGTCTGGGACCAAAGCAATTTTGTTGAAACCTGGGGATATGGGGCCCCCGGAAGAGTAGAAGGTAATAGGCAGGATGGCTCATGCGTGCCTGCAGCCCCACTACTGAATTTAACACAAATGAGCTAACTCCCAGGAAGTGGCCTACCCTGGGAGTAATGTGAAGGAATTGTGGCAGAGGGCTACATAATTGTTTAGAAACAAAACCTGTGCACACACAATACAAATAATGACAATTAATATCTTATTAGTGTTCTTTAAAGCAATGAAGAAGGGCAGTCGGTATATGTTGCACTTGTATTTATTGCGCCAGCCGACACATGTTTCATTGGAGTGGAGTACACTCCAGATCTTCAGGGCTAAACCCTAATGGATAGGGTCGATAATCCCCCACGACTGGTGATAATTTCGACCCAGTCAGGGTGTCGGTAGATTGTTCACGGAAAAGGCCAGGAGAGTCAAGGCGCGCTGTGGGGTTGATCCAAAATGAATGGTCTTGAGCCGATAATATGCCAGGACAGGTGAGGGTGGAACTCTGGTAAAATTGGTCTATGACTTGTCAAAACGGGAACCGCTGCTGCAATGGGAGCTCTGTTCCGGATAGTTCCCTCATACGCTGTCCTGATGCTCCTAACGGCGTCCTCGTGTGCCACCCATCGCCACACGGAGGACGCTGTTAGGAGCATCAATTTTGTAATCAAACCCAGACTGAATCTGTATTGTTGGTTCAATAGGTAATACTAGCCCACATTGACAAGATATCATACAGAAAGCACCACAGACCTTAGGATTTGAAAAAAATCCAATCAGATTGGCATGTTTAATGTACAATTCAACAAAGTTTAGAATTTAACATATCTTTTTACAACTATTTACATTAATAATAGACAAAGATATATTCCTATAGTAAAAGAGAAACGTGCACAGAGAAAGATCAAAGTGTGTGCTCAAGTGAATGATCAAGAGGATCAGAGAAACAAAGTGTAGATTATTTATATACAAGAAATTGAGCCTGCCCTAGAGAGCGCTTGTAAAAAATGTACTTCTTTTTTACTAGCTTGTATATTATATACAGTTCCGTTGTCCTTAATTTGCACCGTTGGCAAAGGGATTTGGAAATGGGGCAAGGGGCAGGGGTTAATAGGTGCATGCTCCAACAGGGAATTGTCGTCGACGTTTCGACCCAACCATAAAACGGGTGGTTCAAAACCTCAACAACGGGTCTTCATCAGGACGGGATTTGGGGGAAGGGGCGCAAAGATTCTTTCAGAGTGCACGTAGCTTAAAAACCATTGTCATTGGGCACCTGTAATGATAAACGAAAGAATGGGGCTAAGTATCACTAATTTATATCAAAATGAAAAAGTTCATTGCATGGTGGTCATGGAATTGCACTCACCCTTTTGTGGTGCATCAACATCGGTGCGACGTTTTGTCCGCATTCAGAAGTTAGTAATTCACAGATTGATACTGTAAATAAAGAAGAAGGTAGCCATTAGTGCTCCTCTGGTCATTCCCATGTGATTGTTAAATTATTGTACATGCGGAAAGATTTTACATTATTTGTTTTGAAAGATAACCTCACTTATAAACTATATCATCGCGTGTGTATCGCACCATTTACTCAAAGATTCCAACAGTTGGTAGTTGGTAGTTGGTAGTTGGTAGACAAAAAACCCACTATAGTGGGTTTTTTGTCTACCAACTGTTGGAATCTTTGAGTAAATGGTGCGATACACACGCGATGATATAGTTTATAAGTGAGGTTATCTTTCAAAACAAATAATGTAAAATCTTTCCGCATGTACAATAATTTAACAATCACATGGGAAAGACCAGAGGAGCACTAATGGCTACCTTCTTCTTTATTTACAGTATCAATCTGTGAATTACTAACTTCTGAGTGCGGACAAAACGTCGCACCGATGTTGATGCACCACAAAAGGGTGAGTGCAATTCCATGACCACCATGCAATGAACTTTTTCATTTTGATATAAATTAGTGATACTTAGCCCCATTCTTTCGTTTATCATTACAGGTGCCCAATGACAATGGTTTTTAAGCTACGTGCACTCTGAAAGAATCTTTGCGCCCCTTCCCCCAAATCCCGTCCTGATGAAGACCCGTTGTTGAGGATTTGAACTACCCGTTTTATGGTTGGGTCGAAACGTCGACGACAATTCCCTGTGGGAGCCTGCACCTATTAACCCCTGCCCCTTGCCCCATTTCCAAATCCCTTTGCCAACGGTGCAAATTAAGGACAACAGAACTGTATATAATATACAAGCTAGTAAAAAAGAAGTAAATTTTTTACAAGCGCTCTCTAGGGCAGGCTCAATTTCTTGTATATAAATAATCTACACTTTGTTTCTCTGATCCTCTTGATCATTCACCTGAGCACACACTTTGATCTTTCTCTGTGCACGTTTCTCTTTTACTATAGGAATATATCTTTGTCTATTATTAATGTAAATAGTTGTAAAAAGATATGTTAAATTCTAAACTTTGTTGAATAGTACATTAAACATGCCAATCTGATTGGATTTTTTTCAAATCCTAAGGTCTGTGGTGCTTTCTGTATGAAATCTTGTCAATGTGGGCTAGTATTACCTATTGAACCAACAAGACAGATTCAGTCTGGGTTTGATGAAAATTAACTTAACCGAATGCAATAATTGTTTTGTATGTTAAATATATGTCGAGGACCAGCTTGTTTCCTATACTACCGAATACCCAGGTCCTTTGACTAAATTGGGTCAACCCCTGTTTGATAACAACATAAATTTTGTAAGGCCTACCCCAGATTGGCACCTATCCTTTCAGAGTCTCATCTACACCAGGCTACCTGAGTGCAATTGCCGGGCACCGCACAACAGTAGTCTGACATGCACACCCACACATATGCACACATGCATGTGCACGCATGTTCATGTGTAACCAGTGTATTGCCTCCTACCCTAGCTGCACCGTAATTACCTTATTTTAAAAGCAGACACAGGCAGTAAATATGCTCAGTCTAACTACCATGAAATTACATTGAGTGGGTGAGACTCAGGTAGTGAGACTCACCCACAGTAAAGGTTAAAAAATCTGGTGATAAAAGGGAAACATCCTGGTGGACTAAAAGGGCAGAACCCATTTGCTACAGAGAGATTCTAAAATAGGACGTCAGGGAACATCGACAGAGCATGCAAACATGATCATTTGTCAATTTTATATATTTGTGCAAAAAAACAGGGTTTTTTATAGCGAAATTCCGTCAATTCAGAACATTCATGAATCAAAGAAAGAAGTGTGTCCATTAAACACTGAAGGCTGAAAGTATTTGCACCACTGGAAGATGCCAAAAGGACATTGAGCAAGTTCAAAGGGTGCCTTCCTTACCCTTGCGTGACTGATAGTTCCACCAAATAAATGTACTTAGGTCAAGTATAAGAGCATGGCCACTACAATCTTGTGGAACTCTTTGACTGAGGTAAAGAGGAGTTGTCTAAAATTCTGAGACCATATTTATGAGTTCATCCTTTGTGGAATAATGGCCTGATGACCCTAGTCGTAAATCCCATAGTGCAGGGCATATCACTTGAAAATGTTAAGGAGTTGCTGCAACTCCACACAATACACATTTAAAAAATATTATTAAATACCATTAAAAGAAATGTGACAATAGGAAATCACATACAATCTATATAATCCTTCGTAGAAACAGATCACACATTCATCAAATTCATCATCAGGAATTTTACAATATTGAATTTAAACAATATTTTTTCTAAAAATGTTGTTTGTAACAGGAATATTCACTTTCATTTAAAGTTCCAGACTGCTGTAAATAATTATAATCAGGAATGAGCGCCTCATTACCTTAATCATATGGATGTAAATATAGTGACTATATCTCATCAAAGGAATACACCAAATTCTCAGAAGGAAAAACACATTTTCATATCTTGCTAATTCCCATATGCCATTCAGCCAGACCTCAAATGCTGAACATTTCTTCTGCTTTTAACACTCCGTAACGGTACCATGGAAACGGTAAGTATGGGTGGAAATCAGATTTCTGTAGCTTCTACAATTTGAGTGTAGCACTATTTTAGAGCTAAACGGCTTATATATTGCTCTTGCACTTTATATGAGATGTAATAAAATGCATCACAGGATAAATAAAACTGCTTTCAAGCATCACAATAATTGTGTGGTGAAAAACATGCATAGGTATGGAAAGGAGCATGGTTAACCTTGTGTCATGCCTTAAAATATTCTACTGACTGCTGAATGTAAATGTAAAATGTAAATTGATACTTGTATAGCGCACTACTCACCTGCAAGGGTCTCGAGGCGCTTGTACGAATACCGCTGTGGAACCCATCCTGGCTTTCCCTGTGAGGCGTCCACTCCTGGGCACCCCCAAGGTGGAGGCCAGGCATCCTTAGCGTTGTGGGGGCTGTTGTGGAGATTAAGCAAGCTATTGCCCAGAGTTGCAGAGTGGGACTCCATGATTGGAATAGGCACCGAGGCGAGAATTATCAGGTCCGTGGAATTTTTTAGCCCAAGACCCGCAGAGGCGGGGAATTGAACCCTGGTCCCGGGCTAGACCTTTACATCAGGGTCTGCCGCTCTAATCATTGAGCCAATCATACGGTAAAGCCCAGATGTAAGGGATGCAATAATAATGCTGCTTCTGGATTTTTAAATATGAATTTTGCGATCAACTTGCTCCTCTTAACACCAATTTACCTATGCCTCTTGAGAGCAGAGGGGTTTAGGCTTTCCAATCGGAGATAACAACAACAATAATAATAATTTGGGGCCTCAGTTATGAAATGTGACGCATCGTTGGGTGAAAACAGCGATGCGTCACTTTTCACTGCACCCTCCTCGCGACACCAATGATGCCTCATATTTACAGTATGACACATCATGGCGCAAGGAGTTACAGATACGTCAGTATTTCTGACGTATCTGTATGGCGCAAAAGTGACGCATTGCTGGAGTGTGTCACAAAAGTGACGCAACTCCAGCAATGTGTCCTTTCACATGGGGCAAGCCCCATGGGAAAGGGCATGCGTCCATCTTACGCCTGCTGTGAGGCAGGCGTAAGAAATTGACGGATTTGTGTCCTAGAAGTGGCGCAGTGAAATCTTATAGATTTCACTGCGTCACTTCCAGGACCCTTTCTTGCGTCAAAACGCCCCCCCCTTGCATACATCATACCTGGCACAGGTATAATGCGGCGCAGGGCTTTACAAAGTGACGCATCTACCTAGATGCGTCACTTTGTAAATATGGCGCAACAAGGTGGATTTTCTACGCTACTGGTGCGTCACAAAAAGTGACGCACCGGCGGCTAAAAGTGAAATACAGCCTCATCAATGAGGCCCTTAGGGGCATATTACCAACAACTAGCGATAATTTCTGTCTCTAACTTGTTTAGAGACAAAAATTATCGCCGCACATCGGCGATTTTTATCGCAGATAAACCTTGCTATTAACAAGGTTTATCGCAAATGCGATAAAAAACGGCCGAAATGCATGAATATCGCTGAAAAGTCAGCGATATTCATGCATTATCGAGCAAATGCTCTTAGCCATGTTATCCACCTCCCATTGGATAACATGGCTAAGAACTGCTCAGGGCAGGTGTTAGCTTTTGGAGATATTCCCGCTTAGCGCGAATATCTCCAAAAGTTGGTAATAGGAGATAGCGATGTTAGCGACTGTTTTCAGTCTCTAACATCTTGGCACGCCCACTTTGCATCTCATTAGTGATAAATATCACTGACATGCAAAGTGGGGCCCAAGATGGTCGCTATCTCCTACTAGCTGTCGCTAACTGGTGTTAGCGACAGCTTGGTAATAGGGAGATAATTTTATCTCCGCTTTCTTGGCTTTTAAAGCCAAAAAAGCGGAGATAAACCCCCTTGATAATATGCCCCTTAGTTTTTATATCATACTTAATACGGCAGTTTCGCCCTTTTTAAGCCTTGCGAAGAACAGGTATAACTGTAGCCCCAATTAAAGGCAATTAATTTATCATCTGCAGAATGATGGAAGGCTGAGTTCGGCAGAGACTGATGATATTAGCCACCTATTGATTACACTAGACAACTGCGCTGATTGCTTTATTTGCACTTCCAATTTACCAGGCGGTACAACCAGAGTAATCAGAAGCACATTTTCTATTGCAGAAAAATACATATTTTCATATACTTCTGCTAAAATTAGAACATCTTAGAGTAGGTCCCATATAACTTCCAACAAATCTCAGAGTCCTGAATAATCCACGATTTCCATGGAGACTTTATATGCTTTTTCTGAAAATACACCAAATTTCACTTGGTCAGGTGATTTACAAATAATGAACACAGCACATTCCCCAGTCTTTGTCATCCAACTCATAGTGAAATGCAAGAAGCAGCAATTTGTCACACGGACCCTTTCCCAGCCTTGTTCCTATTTTATAAGGCTTATTCATTATCAAACACATGACAGGGACCAGAGTAATATGGGACCGATAACAGCATCTCGTTATTCTTCACCTCTCCTGCACTATGGTTGGGGGATCTCACTCCTCAACCGACCATAATTGTACTTTTTTTTGTCAGAAAGTGTCATGTTTATATCAAAGTGATGAATCCCAAATGGAGAGCACATCCGTTGTTCCAGGTTGGGATCAATATTTTTCTGAACCTGAAAACCAGGCAAATAACTGCACAGTGTTCCTTAAAAGGCCCCCTGGGAAAGGCAGGTGGAAGAGAAATAATTGCTTATTCCCCACCCCCCCTTCCGCGTGCACATTCCTGCGGATAAGGAGGTGCGTAAAGCGTGATTGGGAAAACGTGTCTAGGTGCTGATTGAGTCTTATTAGGAAGGACAAACAGGGCCGGCCTGGGAACAAAAACCGGCTCTGACAAAGTGCTCTGCAGACCCCCTCCCCCTCCTTCCTTGGCACCCATCTCCCCACCCACCCCCCCCCCCCCCGGGGGTTGGCGGTGCGGCTGAGCACTTTGCTAGGGCCGGTTTTCGGCCGTTTTTGTTACAGGGCCAATTTTGCAGCTAAAAAACGGTCCTATAACAAAAACGGCCCCCAGGGGCCCTAAACCGTCCTGCACCTGTGCAATGCACTGGGGGATTGACCGGTGCCCGCTACAGCCAGTCCGGCCCTAAGGACAAAGGCAGACCAAAGTTCTCAAGCAAGGGCGTAACTTGGCCAATAAGATGTGGGGGGGGGGTGGAGGGGGGAGCTTCCAAATTCCAAACAGCCACGCTGGAATATCTTGTTAAAAGACAGCATGATATGAGGGGTGGGGCTTAAGAGGCAGTGGAAAGAGAGATGGGCACATTCGTAGGGGAACTTATAACACATTTTCCAAACTAATCAACATTTTGTAAGGCCTTCAAAACAGAGATGAGTGTGTGTTTGTGTGTTTTTTTGTCTGTGTCTATGTAAAAATCCCAGGTAAAATCCGATAGACAGCAGTCGTACCCAATTATTTTCTACAGAATAACATTTTTAGGGATGTATATTTACCCAAACACCTCCCCCCAAAGATACCTCCCTGTTACCAAGGACGTTCTTCTGGTAAATAGGTCCACGCCACCTAATAATTAACAGCGTTACCGCCAATTCAAAGAAACATTTATGGGTTCAGGAACCAATTCTACTCTTTTGTATACTCTGGCATGCCTTTGTGGATCGGACCCCAAATGTCCAACTCCTCATTTGTAAAAGTGCAAAAGGATACAGGGGCATATTACCAAGCATGAGCGAAAAATATCGCTCAGCTTGGTTTGGAAATTATATCGCCGAGCATCGCCGATTTTTATCGCTTAGGAGCCTTGATATTATCAAGGTTTATCTCCTAAGCGATAAAAATCGGCCGAAATGCATGAATATCGATGTAAAGTTAGCGATATTCATGCAAATGCTCTTAGCCATGTTATCCACCTACCATTGAATAACATGGCTAAGAACTGCTCTGGGGCAGGTGTTAGCTTTTGGAGATATTCGCGCTTAGCGCGAATATCTCCAAAAGTTGGTAATAGGAGATAGCGATGTTAGCGACTATTTCCAGTCGCTAACATCTTGGCACGCCCACTTTGCATGTCATTAGTGATAAATATCAATGACATGCAAAGCGGGGCCCAAGATGGTCGCTATCTCCTACTAGCTGTCGCTAACTGGTGTTAGCGACAGCTAGGTAATAGGGAGATAAAATTATCTCCGCTTTCTTGGCTTTTAAAGCCAAAAAAGCGGAGATAAACCCCCTTGATAATATGCCCCACAGTCCGTTCTAATTGTATTAACTTTAAACAAATTTATTTTGCAAGTTTAGTGGCTAATTAACAAAGAGTAAGAATACATAAAACAGTACTACAGGAGAACTAATTTATATACTCCAAACTGCCTTTGTGACTAGGGCACTACATTGTATTTTGCATACACATAGCCAATCATGCAGCTTGATCTTTGGGCAACAAATGTTCAGATAAAGGCTGCAATTACAATGCTATAGGGTGATTGTACTGTTTAACTTGCCACTGGGTTTAGCAAATCCGTCCCTAACCGATGGCAGTATCTTGCCTCACCACACATAAATCTACAGAGTAGTCTAACATTTGCTTTTAATTGGCTGAACCTGGGCTCTGTTTTTTTAACTGCATGTCCACCACATCCCAAAGATACATTCCTAAAACGGAACAAGCATTGGAAATGCAATAGGTCTCGCATTAGGAAAGTTTGAGCTATTGGTATTGTAAATGACACTTTTTTTTATTTATGTGTTGGTTTTGAAACTAGCAAAATTAATAGCTTTGTCAGTTACAATGTCAATAGTTTTAACTTTTGCAAATGTGACACCTATAGCATTTGTAATGCAATGTGTGTTGTATTTACGTGACTTAGATGTATTGATATTCAAATTAACAATGGCTTTTAATTTTGTAAATAATTAATACTTAAATAAAAGTTATTGTAATTTATAATGGCAATAGCTTAAACGTTTGTAAATAACTTTTGTGAAGATTATGTTCAGTGTATTTGATTGTGACAAAAACATTGCATTTGCACCTAAACACACACAGAGCCACACACATATAGATGTGGTGGTGGTGGATCTGGGGGATATGGTGGTGGTGGATGTGGTGGTGGATGTGGTGGTGGTGGAGGTGGTGGATGTGGTGGTGATGTGGTGGATGTGGTGGTGGTGGTGGATGTGGTGATGTGGTGGTGGTTGTGGATGTGGTGAAAGTGGTGGTGGTGGTTGTGGATGTGGTGAAAGTGGTGGAGGATGTGGTGGTGGAAGTGATGGTGGTGGGTATGGTGGATATGGTGGTGGTGGATGCGGTGGTGGATGAGGTGGTGGATGAGGTGGTGGATGAGGTGGTGGATGTGGTGGTGGATGTGGTGGTGGATGTGGTGGTGGTGGTGGATGTGGATGTGGTGGAAGTGGTGGATGTGGTGGAAGTGGTGGATGTGGATGCGGTGGTGGATGTGGTGGTGGATGCGGTGGATGTGGTGGTGGTGGATGCGTTGGTGGTGGAAGTGGTGGTGGTGGATGTCACGGTGGATGTCATGGGGATGTGGAGGTGATGGTGGATGTGGTGGTGGTGGATGTGGTGGTGATGGTGGATGTGGTGGTGGATGCGGTGGTGGTGGATGCGGTGGAAGTGGTGGATGCGGTGGAAGTGGTAGATGTGGATGCGGTGGTGGATGTGGTGGTGGATGCGGTGGATGTGGTGGTGGTGGGTGCGGTGGTGGTGGAAGTGGTGGTGGTGGATGTGGCGGTGGATATCATGGGGGATGTGGAGGTGATGGTGGATGTGGTGGTGGTGGTGGTGGATGTGGTGGTGATGGTGGATGTGGTGGTGGGTGTGGTGGTGGTGGATGCGGTGGATGTGGTGATGGTGGATGTGGTGGTGGTGGTGGATGCGGTGGTGGTGGTGGATGGGGTGGTGGTTGTGGTGGATGTGGTGGTGGATGTAGTGGTGGTGGTGGTGGATGTGGTGGTGGTGGATGCGGTGGTGGTGGAAGTGGTGGTGGTGGATGCGGTGGTGGTGGAAGTGGTGGTGGATGTGGTGGTTGTGGTGGATGTGGCGGTGGTGGATGTGATGGTGGTGGATGTGGTGATGGATGTGGCGGTGGATGTCATGGTGGATGTCATGGTGGATGTGGAGGTGATGGTGGATGTGGTGGTGGATGTGGTGGTGGATGTGGTGGTGGTGGTGGATGTGATGGTGGATGTGGTGGTGATGGTGGATGTGGTGGTGTATGCGGTGGATGTGGTGGTGGATGCAGTGGATGTGGTGGATGTGGTGGATGTGGTGGTGGTGGTAGTGGTGGATGGGGTGGTGGTGGTAGTGGATGTGGTGGTGGATGTAGTGGTGGTGGGTGTGGTGGTGGATGCGGTGGTGGTGGATGCGGTGGTGGATGTGGTGGTGGTGGATGTCATGGTGGATGTGGAGGTGATGGTGGATGTTGTGGTGATGGTGGATGTGGTGGTTGATGTGGTAGTGGTAGATGCGGTGGATGTGGTGATGGTGGATGTGGTGGTGGATGGGGTGGTTGTGTATATTGTCTAGAAGCCTTGTATCAGCAGAGCTGGGCATTATTGACATAACAGCAGTGGCACACAGGTGGGTAACATGCACGTGACCTGGTGACCCTGGAGGCGTGAGTGGTAGGACATTGTTACACCCCTACAGTGTGTGTCTGTGTGGTGTGTCCTGGTGCATGTCTGTCCGTTTTCACGTGCATTTATTCTGGGAAGGTCTGTGGGTCTCTGTTAGTCTTTGTTAGAAAATGGTTGAAGGGACATCTGTTGTAGAAGTGTTTGTGTGTTTGCGACTGTTTCCGTGTGAATGCGTGCCTGCGGTGTTTATATGGCTGAGATACCCGCCACCCCCTCTCAACACAATCCCCAAGAATGGGAATACGGAAACATTTCTGAACTTTTGGAAGGCGGGAGGGAGTTACCCTCCCGGCCGTATTAATTAAAATATGAAACAAAATTAAAACATTAAAATAACAGTTTCATATCATGTACAATTTCATTTCCATATTACGATGTTTTGGCTGACCTTAACATATTTCTAATACAAAGGTTCTCCTAGCCGATACTAACATCCTACAAATACATTCTTAAATTGAAATTGTACATCCTAACGTTAAGGGCCAACGGCAAGGTCGTAACCGGTGTCAGATCCCTAAACCAGAACTACCCCCTCACTTGTGAGGGGCGGCCGCACAGAGGACTGTACCTCATGTGCACATACCAATTTCCCTTGTCTTGACGGGGGCCCCAATTAACTCGACGCCATTTTATGGTCGTCCGAGGACTCGTGTGAGGTGTCTAGAAGGTAGCGTAGACCCCCCTCCCCACCCCACACAACTTACCACATCTGCCGTCGCAGATGTCCTGGCCCCGGGAAATTCCCAGGAGGGGCCCGTAGCCCCTCCTATCCAGGGAGGGGCCTTGACCGCCTTCCCTTTCCTTTCGGCGTCCCATCCTTAGAAGGGACCGCCTCCCCGTTGAGGGGCCAATGGCCACCTCCCCCCGGGCGCTCCCATCCGTAATGGGTGACACCCCCCCCACAGGGATCTTCCAATTACTGCTCACCGATCATGACCTTACCGCCCGACCGAAAAATAAATACGACATTAAACTAAAAAAGACTAATAACTAAAAGACAAAAGATGCTCAATATATGAACTGTCGAAACATCACTGATCAACACTGGTGCAAATACTTTATTCGATAAAACATACTGTAAGAAATTATCCACTTTATTGCATAATGAATCACAACTTTTAATCAAAGCAACCTGTAAGAAAATTGAGTTACCACTTTATTGCATAATGAATCACAACTTTTAATCCAAGCAACCTGTAAGAAAATTGAGTTACCACATCAAAACTTTACTTCAAACCACTTGCTGTCTTCAGGGGCTGGTGGGTGGGTCAAAAATGGCTCTTCGTTCCGTCTCGAGCTCACGTGCAGCGGGGAGGTGCAGCTTCAGAGCACAGGAACAAGAGGATGCTACCTTGGCTTGTCGCTCCTTTTATCCCTCTTCGGGCGGGCGTAAACCCGCCTCCGCCCGCCTCCGGGGGCGTGGCTGGCGGCTTCGGTGTCTAGGACAACCCACTCTAGGGCGGGAAAAAGCGCGCCCCGGCTACGCCGCTTCGGGCATACCAGCCGGGACTCGCCTCCCGCCCAAGATGGCTTCCCGGGGGGATCGGGGTACTCCACCATACGTTCGGGGGGACCGATTGGTCGCCCCTTTCCATATGGCTGAGATACCCGCCACCCCCTCTCAACACAATCCCCAAGAATGGGAATACGGAAACATTTCTGAACTTTTGGAAGGCGGGAGGGAGTTACCCTCCCGGCCGTATTTATTAAAATATGAAACAAAATTAAAACATTAAAATAACAGTTTCATATCATGTACAATTTCATTTCCATATTACGATGTTTTGGCTGACCTTAACATATTTCTAATACAAAGGTTCTCCTAGCCGATACTAACATCCTACAAATACATTCTTAAATTGAAATTGTACATCCTAACGTTAAGGGCCAACGGCAAGGTCGTAACCGGTGTCAGATCCCTAAACCAGAACTACCCCCTCACTTGTGAGGGGCGGCCGCACAGAGGACTGTACCTCATGTGCACATACCAATTTCCCTTGTCCTGACGGGGGCCCCAATTAACTCGATGCCATTTTATGGTCGTCCGAGGACTCGTGTGAGGTGTCTAGAAGGTAGCGTAGACCCCCCTCCCCACCCCACACAACTTACCACATCTGCCGTCGCAGATGTCCTGGCCCCGGGAAATTCCCAGGAGGGGCCCGTAGCCCCTCCTATCCAGGGAGGGGCCTTGACCGCCTTCCCTTTCCTTTCGGCGTCCCATCCTTAGAAGGGACCGCCTCCCCGTTGAGGGGCCAATGGCCACCTCCCCCCGGGCGCTCCCATCCGTAATGGGTGACGCCCCCCCCATAGGGATCTTCCAATTACTGCTCACCGATCATGACCTTACCGCCACAGGCCGGATAGTTGACCGGCTATCCGGACCCCCCACAAAACTCCTACCTAAAGGTCATGCTGTAAACTCTTTAGCCAGGCTACGAGGTCTCCTATGAGTAAAGAATTCCCCACCCGGGACAAATGGACCCCATCCTCCAGATACATACTGTCCCCCCTGATACAACCATGAGGAATCGAATGCAATGCACTTGTACGAAACAGTCTAGCCAACTTGTTATTCACCTTCTTCACCGAATGATTTATAGCAGACACAGAATTCGCCCCCCGCCACACTTTTCGTGGAATCATATGGGACCATGCAATTGTGCACCCTGGAACCCTTCTCGCCAACCAACTTACTGTGGATAGTATCGCCTCGAGAAGTAGTCGTCTACCAGTGGTCACCAAATCATTGCCCCCAAGATGCACTATGATTATAGATGGCGGTGACCTTGTCCGCCCTAACAAACCCTCGACAAAAGGTTGAAACTTGTCAATACAGAGCCCGCCCCTTCCGTAGAAGGTCACCCTGTACCTGTATTCCCCAGCCATGTGAATCATGTCACCTGCTTTGAATACGTCCGCGGCACGCCTCACATATGAGTGGCCCACGACCCACACCACTTTTTCCGCAGCCGGTGATCTTTGACCGCTGGTTCCCAGGTGTCGGGCCGACTGCACAGTCCGCCCCGCCTCGTAAGCTTGCGAAACTGTAAACCAAACAAAAACAAGAAGCGTGAGTACATGATTACAGCTTCACAACATGTGCAACCGCACATACCTTTTGTAACAATTCGAGGACCAACGCCCCAATTGTTTCACTTTTTCCACACTCAAACCCTGGCTGTAGCCTCTGTAGCAGCCCCTATCCGGAAGGAATGGGTCCCAAAATCGCCCGGGTTCAAGCCCGCGGCCGAAATTGCCATTGCAAGCACCCGCTGGAACTGAAACCTCGTCAGTGGGGTGGCATCAGTGTGTCTCAACAGGGTCCCCCCCCATGATGCCGCCCTCTGCGCCAAATATTCCTCAACGCATACGACGGGGCACATGGGAGATCCGGGACTCCGATGGACTACTACGCTGTCCCCGATCGCACCCTGATCGGTCTTGGACCTGGCAAACGAGACAATCATTGTGTCCCCCTTAACTTGCACGTGCTCTCGGCACAGTCCCCCCCCGTATCCTGCTTGCTCCTTGCCACCAGTTCGCTTACCCGCATAGCCCCATGGAATGCTAATGCAAAAGCGGCCCGGAATAACACTGTTTCAGACTGGGATGAACAAGTCGCGAGGAGAACGGAAAATAACAGGGCCAACCTTTCCAGACCTATCGGGTGCCTTTCATCTACTCTGCGACCCTCAAGGCGTTGCCACCCACGCAGCGCTTTCTGTACTACGAAAGATGCAGCAGGGTCCTGGATACCATGAGCCCGCGCCATGAAGGAAATGGCGGCCCGATGCCTCTGGGCCGTGGCTACCGATTTGCCTGCCTGATGTAACGACAGCAAAAACTTTACGACAGACTCTTCCTGGCCCCAAAGCTCCCCCCTAGCAGAACCCAAAAAGGACCAATAGGAACGGAACGCCCCTTCATATGCCTTCCTTGTCCTGGGTGCTAAACTCTCTCCCACGAGGTTTTGTAGTTCGGGGCACCGAGAGACCAGAGAGCTTCGGGGAATGGTGCCGACACCGGGTCCGCTGTGGGCAGAAAACCCCAGAAGGCCTGCATACGGAAACGAGAAAGCGCATCAGCAGCCTGATTCAGTACTCCTGGCACATGTCTCGCCCTAAAGAGCACGTTCAATTGCATACATAGTAAAACAATTTCCTTGAGCAATCTCAGAATCCATTTGCATCGTGCTGCCTGACTATTGATACACTCAACCACGGTCATGTTATCCGACCAGAACACCACAGAGTGATCCCGAAACCCCTCAGGCCATGTTTGTAGGGCCACCAGAATAGGGAACAGTTCGAGAAAAGCAATGTTACTCGTCAGCCCACACTCGTGCCACCATGACGGCCACTTTTGAGCCGACCAGTGATTACCGAATATGGCGCCAAAGCCTATACTCCCCGCCGAATCTGTCCACAGCCCCAACTCCTCGGAGGACACCGCCGGCTTGCTCCAGACAACCCGACCATTGAAATCCGCCAGAAATGCCAACCAAATGCGCATGTCCTGGCGAATCTTGGCCGAGAGCCTCGTGCGGTGGTGCCCCTCTTTAAGACCGACCATGGCTTGTGCAATCGAGCGGGAGAAAGGGCGGGCCATTGGCATTACTCTAAGGGCAAAATTCAACCGACCCACAGTTTGCTGCAATTGATGCAAGTTCACCTTGGTTTCCCGAATACATGTTTCAAGGGAGGCCCTGAATTTCCCCACCTTTTCTTTGGGCAACCGGAAGCAACCTTCCAGTGAATCGAGCTCTATTCCGAGAAACTCGAGCGAAGTTGATGGCCCCACCGTCTTACCTGGTGCCAATGGCACACCAAACTGATTCATCAGACCACAAAATTCTTTTAAAGCTTGTGCACATTCTGGATCCCCGGCTGCCCCCAGGAACAGAAAATCGTCAAGATAATGCATAACATGTTGAAACCCCGTCATTCTTGTGAATACCCATTGCAGAAAACAACTGAATTTCTCAAAATAAGCACAAGATATGGAGCATCCCATTGGCATACATTTATCCATGTAATAGCGACCCTGAAACATAAAACCAAGGAGACGCTGATCGTCTGGGTGTACCGGGAGCAACCGGAACGCTGACTCGATGTCTGATTTGGCCATCAGCGCTCCGGGCCCCAGGCGATTCAACATGGCGACGGCCTCATCGAAAGATGCGTACCGCACCGAACACACCTCCGGGTCTATCGCATCATTCACCGAAAGACCTCTTGGGGCTGACAAGTTATGTATTAATCGAAACTCACCCGGGTCCTTCTTGGGGACCACTCCCAAGGGGGAACAAACAAAATTAGCAACTGGTGGCATGTCGAATGGTCCGGCAACCCGACCCCGGGTCACCTCTTTCACAATCTTCGCCTGTACCACCGCCGTATTCTGCAGGACCGACAGTTGGTTCCTACAATGTGCCTTACCCTGAAAATTCCCCACTGGGATGCGGAAACCATACGAAAACCCGTCTCGCAACACCCCAGCGGAGACATGATCCGGGTATTCATTGAGCCAAGGAATCATTGCCATGGTATCAACCGGGGTAGGTAAAGGCGCCCCTCGGACTATTTCAGACCTGTTTGGCGCTTCCCCTACCTCCGTTATCACCCGTTTTGGCTCTGCACATGGTCTCAGGATGAGAGGACTGCCCACACCCCCCACAGTCGTGCCTAAACTTGCATGACCCCTGGGGCCTTGTACACTTTCCCCTGTTAAAATTCCAGCAGATCCCTTTTTTGCCTGTATTGCCACTCGACCTTGAGTGATGCTCATTACTTGAACCCGCCCGAAAGGGCGCCCCAGATGAATGGCGGGAAAACTCTCCCCCGTTTCCCCCCACCAATGGTGCCTTTAACATGCCTGATTTCTCCATCCTTTGCCATGAAATGGAGTCGTAACAATCCCACGTCAGAGATGTGTCGAACTCCTTGGCCTTTCGAAAAACATTATCATAACAAAACCACTGATTGCCCTCATACGACTGAGAAAACTCCATAATACGTGTCTGGTACACGGGTAACTCGGCCAACAGTTCAGGCCTTCGTTCCCCCATAATTGAAGTGAATATGCCAAACGCTCTGCCCCAATTACCTATGTTCTCATCGACCTTAAAGGCGGCCATCTTGGCGCGCCAAACACTCGGGTGCAAAAACTCTTTTTGACCCTTCACATGCTCGATCTCATAATGATCAGTTAGCAAAGAAAACATGTTTACATACTTCTCAGCCCATACCCTCTCCTTGATTTCAATCGGAATATGCTGAGCCACTTTCTCCCTTCTCGAGGGTACGGACCCCTCCCCCGCAATCGGCAGTAGCCGCTTACCTGAACTAGAAGCTGTAACCGTAGTCGCTGCTGAACTCGTGCCCGCCGCGGTTTCACCCACTGGAGCCTGCGGGGGAACAAAAGGACATGGTGCCTTTGCGGCCTCTCTTGATTGCCGCAACTGCCTCATTACTGCCCTGGCGTCATCCGCCGTGGTGCCCTCGCTATCTTTCCCCAACCACGCTGCCAGCTGTGCAGCCAACTCGGGAGGCATATCCTCCCCGTTCACAGGGGTGACTACAACGGGAATTGGTTGCCCCTCCTTCGGTACCGGGATCGGCGCCTCAGTCGGTGTATCGGGGAGCGCCGGCGGCGCCTCGGGAACCGGGGTCTCTCCCCCAGTTGCCCCCCTCTTGGACCTTCTACCTCTCCCGCTAGGGACTACTCCCGGCAATGCTGGTCCGACGACTCGCTTTGGGCCCCCTACACTGTTCATTGCCGCCATCTGTTTCTTCATCTCGGCCATGTCTTTTACGAGCATGCGGAGCATCTGATCGGTACCGACCCGCTTTCCGAACTTCTTGCCCGGCATTCTCCAACGATGATTCTCTGAAAGAACAAAGACAAAATTACAACGCTCAAAAATGGCTCTTCGTTCCGTCTCGAGCTCACGTGCAGCGGGGAGGTGCAGCTTCAGAGCACAGGAACAAGAGGATGCTACCTTGGCTTGTCGCTCCTTTTATCCCTCTTCGGGCGGGCGTAAACCCGCCTCCGCCTGCCTCCGGGGGCGTGGTTGGCGGCTTCGGTGTCTACGACAACCCACTCTAGGGCGGGAAAAAGCGCGCCCCGGCTACGCCGCTTCGGGCATACCAGCCGGGACTCGCCTCCCGCCCAAGATGGCTTCCCGGGGGGATCGGGGTACTCCACCATACGTTCGGGGGGACCGATTGGTCGCCCCTTTCCATCATCATCTGTGGGAGTCTCTTTGCAAAACGACATGTATGTTCGTGTGTATGTGTGCTCGCACGTGCCTGCGTTAATGTGAATGTGCCTGCTATTGTGTGTAGTGTGTATGTCTATATGCGTGCGAGTGTGTTTCTCTGCCCTTCCACATGATGAAATTCACAAATTTTCCTTCCCTTCTCTGTCAGTCCCACTGAGAATACGTGGGCTGTCACATCCCAGATTGTAGAAGCTAATAATGTTAGACTTAGACACTTGTTAGTTCCCAATCTCCACTCCCCGAGTCTGTGTAGTAGATTTAAAAATGCTCACTTAGAACCTGAGAAAATTACACACATGCATTCTGTAAAATTACAATTTGATGGAGAACTCTGACAATGAAGAAAACTGTGATTGTCTGCAATCATACTTGCAGTCATATTTGCATTGCAAATGAAAATAAATCGAGCTTTAAGGCAGCCAATGCATGGCACGGTTCAACAGGAAAAGAGATAGCCAGGCAAACAAAATAGTTTGTAGTAGGTCAAGGAGTACTGGCATTTACAATTTTCAGAAGGTACATCCTCTCCCTAGCTATGTCTCTATCCATGCCGTGGTGGCACAGCAGCTGATCCCTCCCACCTGGGGATCTAATCTGATGACACTGATATTCAGGATACGGTTTGACAAAACATCTTTCAAACCCTATAGTAATTGGTGCAGCTCGTCGCGGCGCACTGCTCAATGGTGATGAAGAGTTATCACAAGTAAAAAAGAAACCTAAATCACGTCAGCAGGGCACCCGCCACGAGCTTCACCTTCCCTGCTTGAATCAGACTGTGTTATTACGAATGCCAAACACAACAAATATCACAGTTTTGGGTTTGACAGATGCAGGTTTTTGGTCCCTCTTCGCCTAACCACTAACGCATCCGCACACGTGCTTGGAATCCAAAATACTAACCCAATACACCTAAAAAGGAAGGGAGAAGAGAAAGCGAGACTGATTACAGTGATTTAACTCCGCATTTAAGGGAAAGCACTACATTTTGAGAGAACAGATGTACTAAAGGAAGGAGGCATACTCGGGGCTGGGATAGCAAAATGTAAAGTGTGTGTGTGTGTGGGGGGCGTGGGGGCGGGGGCGGGTTACTGGGAAGGCATAGTGAATCAAAGGATAATGGGTTGACTTAGAGAATCCTCAGTGACAACATGTACCCACAGGAGTGAGCATGTGGTAGCTTCCTTGTCAGCATTTGTGGCACAGGAGGCAGCAGCCATTTCATGTCCGTGGCCAAAGTACCGTGCAAATGGGAGACCTGGGAACCACGAGAGGTAGTCACCTTGACATCCGCCAGATTCTCGACTGACAGCTTCAGCTGTTAATAAAGAAAACATCTTCAGATCAGGCGGAGGCTGAAAGGGGGCGAGGAGAGAATGTTTTCCCTGTGATACTTACTTCTTTTCTGCATGCTAATTCAAGATGAATATGGAACAGGGTGTAATTATTGTAAAGAATCGTTACTCGGCTACGCGGGGCTCCCGGACACTTGAGGGCATTGCTGTGGGGAGGAGAAATGCGACACGGCGGGTAGGGGAGGGGGCGGAGACCTAAAAAGCAAACAGCATAGAGAGCGATCGCTATGGTAAAACAAGTATATGAAACACCGGCCACTGCGCTGCCCGCGGCGACCCGGAAGCTCTTGCCCGGCTGGCCAATCCGCTCGCGGCCGACCGGAAGTCCCGCCTCCTGAGGTCCGGGAGAAGAAAGCCTGCCGGCGCATGGAGCGCCCTGCCGGTCCTGGGTAGCCCGGGTCCCCAGGAGGGGGCCCGGGGAGAAGGAGCAGTGTGGCGCCTGTTGCGGGGCTCCTCTGACCTGAGGGAGCCCCGATCCAGAAGAGGAGACGCGCCGTGAGGAGCAGAGCGCGAGATGAGCCCCGCCGGAAGAGAGCAGCCGGTGAGTGCGGCCCAGGGCTGATGTGAAGTTAGAGTCCCCCGTAGGGGACTCCGTGCTTGCCTGTGTTTATGCCTGGGGGGAAGGAGGGGGAGTGTGTGCGCGTGTGTGCGCGAGGGAATGTGTGTGCGCATGCGTGACTGTGTGTGAATGAGAGAGAATGCGAGGCAGGGGATAGCACGGCGACGTGCGCGCCCTCGAGGAGGAATCTGAGACAGCGAAGCTCGTGCTTGAACGCTGTCTCACATTCCCCCAGACACGCCAGCAAAAGATGTCTTCGCAGACAAAGCAGGCTTCGCCTGCTTTTTAGGTCTGCTCGACCTAAAAACGAATCTTTGACTGCAGAACACCTTCGAGAGCTACACAACTGCCACTATATAATGATTTTACACTGCACCCTTTTTTGGCAAAGAGCTAGCATCACACTCTAGAAATCTGCATACTTTTGCTTTTTTTGTACTTTGACACTGATTAAAAAAACAGCAAGCTATGCTGCAGTGTTAAAGATATTGGAGGATGTGTAGTCAGTTCATGGAGAATTTTAGAGTTGATGTTTATTTCATATAGCTTTTATACGATGCAATGTTGTAGGTGTTCAGTCAGTAAAATCTGTACTGCATGGACTCAACAGACATAATGCATCGAGAATAGCTCACTACACAAGTACAAGGCGAAAATAAGATTTGTTAAGAAATACTACACTATATACTATACTAATATAATAAAGAGATAGCCCAAACCTTTGAGGCGGGTAATCTCAGGAACGACAGCACCAATCACAACACCCAATACTGCGTTGGAAAGGGCAGTTGCAGCAGAAGGACATAGGCTATGCAGACGCCCACCATATACATTTAAAAGGTAAAAGAACTGTGCCAGCAAAGTAGTCCCTTGTGGGCGTGTCTGCATTGTGCTGTGGGCGTGTGCTGGGGGTGTGACAAACGCTGGGGGCGTGTGGTACATTCCGCCCTTCATGCCATGTCTCATATTGTGTGCTGTGGGCGTGTGCTGGGGCGTGGGCGTGTGCGGGGCGTGGGATTACGGGAAAAAAAAGCAAACGTTGTGCCCAATATTTCATTGTTTTTCCTTCCCAGGTTCTGTACATACCAGCTCCGGGTGTGCTTGCCCCACGCTCCCAATGACGTGCACCTGCTTTACTGTATGGAGGTCAGGCATGGCGCTATTCCCAAGGACCGGAAGGAGCGCAAACAGGGGCCATTGTGCAGGAAATGTAATCTCGCCTTAACTTCCGGTGACTCCTGAAGCGCACACAGTAGATTTTCCACTTCTTTTGCGCACAGGCCTCGCGCCACGCACATCCGGACACAAGGCCCGCCTCCACGGAAATAGCAAGAAAGGGACTATCCCTCCCCCGGGAATATGCGATGATATTCCGCAAACCAACATCCCGCATACCATCACTCCGCAATTTTTATAACGCAGGACTATTACTCCGCAACGACATAATTTCTAAAACTTTTACAACGCATATGACTTTATCACGCATGCCATTATAATGCAAATGCATGTATGGTAAAGTCATATACATTGTAAAAGTACATTATTAAAACATCAAATATATGTTTGTATATATGTGTATTTATATATATACTAGCAGCCCGTCCCGACGTTGTCCGGGGCAGAAGGGGGCTGGGGGCAGCACCGCAGCAGGAGACGTGCCGCAGAGCGGCCAGCAGCGGGAGCAGCACAGCGTACTCACCAGCATCACGTGTGCAGGGTGTTGTGTCCTTGCTCCAGTTTTCTTGCTCCTGGCCAATTTTGCCCATGCTCCTGTCCGCTTTTACTCCGCGCTCCCCTGGGCATGTCGATGTCGACGGTCCTTCCCGCGCTCCTGGCCGCTCCTACGCGCTCGCAGGGTATCGCTTTCTTTCTTCTGGGCGCTCCTCGCAGGGTGTGTCTTCCGCGCTCCGTACCTTGCAGGGTGTTGCTTCGGCGCTCCTGTCCGCTCCTAGCAGGGTGTCACTTCCGCGCTCCGGCCCTCGCAGGGTGTTGCTTCCGGCTTCCGCGCTCCTGGCCGCCGACCCGTGATGTCAGCACGCACGTCGTTAGCTGGCACTACTTCGAAGGGACTACATTTCCTTAAAAATTACTTTTCCCTTCTAACATTTATATTTTTTTCTTATATAGCCTGTGTCCATCTGCTTGCCCTGACTTTTTCAAAGATGTATTGGGTGTTTGGATTGGAGAAGTACTTTTCGAGTTTACCTTGCCTCAAAGGACACAGTTCTCTCTTTATAATAGTAGTATAGATATATATATATATATATATATATATATATATATATATATATATATATATATATATATATATATATATATATACACATATATATATATATATATATATATATATATATATATATATATATATATATATATATATATATATATATACACACACAAGCAGCTCCTCTCGACTTCCAGCCGCAGCAGGCAAACAAGCACGCCACACCGTCAATGAAGGAGACGGACCACCAGGTACAGCAATGATGTTTATTTTACCGCAAACAACAGCTACACGTTTCGGGACAAGTCGCCCTTGATCACACTGATATATATATATACACATTTTTTACATTTAATTAAAACATTTATTCTTTTAATTTGCATCATTTATATTATTTGAATTTATTTTATTTTATTACCCTTTACACCCTAAAAACTAATCCCACCCTTCTCCCTTTAAATACCCCTGAACCCCATAATCATAACCCACCCTTATCTCTTAAAATACCCAAACACCCTTAAACGCTAACCCTTCTTAACCCTATAAATATACCCTATACCCCAAAACCCAAACCTATCCCTAAACCCTAAAAATACCCTTGTACCCCAAAACCCAAACCTAGCCCTGAACCCTATAAATACCCCTATACCTCAAAACCCAAACCTACCCTTGAACTCTAAAATACCCCTGTACCCCAAAAACCCAAACCTAGCCCTGAACCCTAAAAATACCCCTGTACCCCAAAACCCAAACCTAGCACTGAACCCTAAAAATAACCCTGTACCCCAAAACCCAAACCTACCCCTGAACCCTAAAATACCCCTGTACCCCAAAACCCAAACCTTGCTCCGAAACCTTAAAAATACCCCTGTACCGCAAAATCCAAACCTAGCCCTGAACCCTTGAAATACCCCTCTACCCCAAAACCCAAACCTACCCCTGAACCCTA
Source organism: Lissotriton vulgaris (assembly GCF_964263255.1). Classification (NCBI taxonomy): domain Eukaryota; kingdom Metazoa; phylum Chordata; class Amphibia; order Caudata; family Salamandridae; genus Lissotriton; species Lissotriton vulgaris. Next base: position 422,508,075 of record NC_141685.1, on the reverse strand, counting down.
AAAATACCCCTATACCCCAAAACCCAAACCTAGCCCTGAACCCTAAAAATACTCCTCTACCCCAAACCCATACCTATCCTTGTACCCCATAACCCAAAACTATATCTGAACCCTTAAAATACCCTAACACCTCAAAACATATACCTCAGTACCCCAAAACATTTCCCCCTATACCCATACTTACCTTACCCAAACATTAAAAAAACAAGCTTTTACCATTCATGCATTCACAACGAATTTCGTTGTAAATGTATGCGTGGTAAAAGCATATAAAATGTAATGCCATGCATTATAATGGCATTGCGGAGTCATGGTGCTTTCGTAATGAAAGTATGCAGAGTTTTGGTATGCGGAAAGAAAGTTGCGGAATAATGGGTGTTTACCCTCCCCCGTTAAGTACATTGGTAGCACGGCGGCCCACATCTCCAGCATCATACTCATATTTTTTTACCACCCATTTGAAAAATGCACAGGTCTCTCACATTGATGGCGAGCACCGACATACACTTTTAGACACACTTACTGCCACAAGTTCTAAAATGGCGATCTTTAGAGCTGGGGAGCTACATTTGAATCTCGGCATCAGCTCAACATCCTCTGATTCCAGGCAAATAGCTTTGTCTCCATGTGCCTACCACAAATGAATGTGTTCTTCTGTAATGTAAATTGTGCTCATGCCATATTGTCGAGTTTGCGCTACATAATACTGCAAGGAGAAATAAAGTGGGGAAACTCGAGTTCACACACTTGTGAACGCACACTCTTAAGTGCATCAGCAGTGCACTGTGAATAGGAGCGTTTCACAGGCCTGTCACAGGTAAGAAATGCTATCAAAACGAAATCCTACAAAACAATATACCACTAGCCGGCAGCAATTCATACCCGGACAACGTCGGGACGGGCTGCTAGTGCATAATAAAGTAGGATTTATTCTCTCCCGGTGTCAAAGGCTCCATCGACGAGGAGATGTTATGGCATGGGCACTGAACACAAGTTACAGTGGCCACCTCAGGAGGAGAGTTGTGGCCTACTACAGACATGAGAGCAGCTTCAGCCCTTGGAGGGAGTTCCGCAGGGCAGACAGGCGGGGCGGGGGTGGTAAACACCGGAATATTGATGATTGCAGGTAAGTAAACAATTAAATTAATAAACTAACGGATTTAGTAGCGCGCTCTGTATCGCATTTTGCGATGCAGGGTGCGCACTCATCACCAGCGCACTCATCACCAGCAGAATCGACTACAGCAACACATTCTATGACGGCGTCACCCAGAGACAGCTCAAGAAACTACAAAATGTTCAAAACACCATTACCACTGGTCCTCGACATCACCCACAGGAGAAACATTACACAACACCTCCAAAAACTCCATTGGCTCCCATTTAACAAGAGAATCACCTTCAAGCTCCTCACCCATGCCTACAAAGCTCTCCACAACATAGCACCAGCATAACTAAACCATTGCCTCGCATTCCACATACCCAACAACTAAGTTCCGCCCATCACACCCTAGCCTCCGTCCGCAGGATACACAAGACCAGAACGGGTGGAAGTTCCTTCTCCTCTCTCACCGCCAAGACCTGGAACACCCTGCCCCTCCACCTCAGCCAATCCTCGTCGCTGACCCAATTCAAGAAGAACCTTAAGACCTAGCTCTGTAAGTGCTCTACTCCACCCCAAGGAGAACCAGTAGCCCCCCCCCCCCCCCCCCAGGGCCTTTAGACCATCACAGGTGAGTAGTCATGCTTTATAAACCCCTGATTGAATGATTGACTCCTGGTTTAGTTCACAGACTTGTAGTAAAGTCAGTGGAATAGTACAAGCTTGTGCATGGATAAAACCACAGGACACAGTGTGAAGAGAGGGGTGGGACACTAGGGCAGTACAAGAGGGCTGGAGCAGGGAGGAGAAGAGCATGTATGAGGGAAGGGGAGAAAAAGGCCACTAGATGATTGAGGGGAGAGGAGAGAATTGCACGGATATGAAAGAAAGTGAAGGGCATCAAGTGGTTTTCCCCTCTCATGTTTCTCTGTACGTCATAACACAAGCATGCTGAGCAGCACATTCTGTGCATGCTTTTACTGTTGCACTGAAACTGTGTATTATGAACCCTGCACTGTTTTCGAAAGAATCCATTATTCCAAGAGCCATTTGGACTAATTTTCTGGTATTCCCTCAAATGGAGAAGTGTGGCTCAATGGTTAGAGCAGCAGACCCTGATGCAGAGGTCTAGTCTGGGACAAGGGTTCAATTCCCCGCCTCGGCGGGTCTTGGGCTCAAATTTCCACGGACCTGATAATTCTAGCTTCGGTGCCTATTCCAATCATGGAGTCCCACTCTGCAACTCTGGGCAATAGCTTGCTTAATCTCCACAACGGCCCCCACAACGCTAAGGATGCCTGGCCTCCACCTTGGGGGTGCCCAGGAGTGGACGCCTCACAGGGAAATCCAGGATGGGTTCCACAGCGGTATTTGCACAAGCGCCTTGAGACACTTGTGGGTGAGTAGTGCGCTATACAAGTATCAATTTACATTTACAATTTACAAAATACTACAACCTGCCTCAATTGTTAAATCTAAGAATAATATGTGCCTTCCGCATTAAAGAAGGTAATTAGCATTTAGTTTATAGAAACCTTTTCTGCATATAACAGATCTGCTGCATTCCTTGTGTAGTTCCGTAGTTTAAGGGTCTGAGGTTCGGTGGTTCCGAACTCGTTCAATAAAGGTCATCGAAAATAGACGATCTTGGTGTCAGCGGACCGCAAATCACGAGTGCGGTATGTACGAGTGTTTTCGCATTAATCGATCAATGAGAACACTGCGTATTTAGGGATTTCATTTGAACTTTCGGGTTCCATTTTGTGAACGGCAGCCATGTTGTGTGGTTGCCCTCACATAGCCGTTGACTGCAGCCGAGCGAGTCCTTGGGACACGTACACCTTAGCTGAATTCTGAATGACCTGGCCGAACTGATTCCTTTGCCTGAGGCCGACCTCGCTGAGCCAGTTCCTTGTTAAGCAGCTGGTCAGATAAAGATCAAAGAGTAGGACGTGCCGAAGTTTACAGAACACTACACCCACCTTTCTATCTTGCTCCCAATCTGTTTCTGTTCCTTCCTTTATGGCTTAATCACTGATTTGGGTTGAGGTTTTATGATGGGTTTGTCCGGCCTGATCAAACAGGATATTGGAATGTGCTTGGTCATTTCTGGTGGGCTGGACAACGGAAAATGGGATTGTCGTCATGCGCTACTTTTGAAATGTCACGATCTGATTGGTTAGTTTGTATGTAACTGATGCTACTTTGGAATGTGATTTTTGGCATAAAAGACCATGCTCCGCTCATTGAATTTGTGCAGTCTCTAGCGAACCATACATGTTGTGCTTCGTAGAACTCTGTTCCTGGTTGCAGCCAATAAACTTTGGTCTTTGACGTCATCAAGAAGCGTCCCGTGTCTCTGTTTGCCAAGGCAGGGGAACTCGAAGGCATTGGGCGTTTTCCCTGGCTCCGCTAGGTTCTAAAACCTGGTCCTTCAGTTGCTGAATGGAACAGATCTGCTGCATGGAACAGATCTGCAGCTTTCCTTGCTGCATGGAACAGATTTACTGCATTCTTTGTGGTATGGAACCTACATGCTGCATTCCTTGTGGCACGGAACAGATCTGCTGTATTGCTTGCTGCATGGAACAGAACTGGTGCATTCCTTGATGTATAGAACAGATATTCTGCATACCACGCTGTATGGAACAGATCAGCTGCATTTTGTGCTGCAAGGTACATATCTGTGCATTCTTTTTTGTATGGAACAGATCTGCCGCACTCATTGCTTAATAGAAAAGATCTCCTGCATTCCTTCATACACAGAACAGATCTGCTACATTCCTTGCTGCATGGTACAAGTCTGCTGCATTTTTTGGGGGTTGGAAAAGATCTTCAGCAGTCCTTGCTGCTTGCATGGTACAGATGTGCTGCACTCTTTGATACATGGAACAGATCAAAAAGCAATCAATCAAGGATTTGTGGAGCACAGCACATCACCCATGAGTGTTTCAAGGTGCTGGAGATTGTAGGTTGATGTGTTATTATTCTGTTTATTGGAACAGCAGGTTTTGAATCCCTTCTTGAAGTCATTGAGCGATGAGGTGGTCCTGAGGTGCAAGGGGAGCAACCAGGTGTGTAAAAGAGTGTCCTCCACTGTTGCTATGACATGTCCAGGGTGGTGAGTCACAGGTTTCTGGTCTGTCAGTAGAAGGTCATGCATTTTTTTATGTACGCTGGACCCTCATTTTGCAGGGCCTTGTATGCGTGGATCAGCATCTTGAACTGGCATCTCTTCTGAATCTCTGAATTTTCTTGAGGTTTGGTGTGATGTGGGTGTGTTTGGGGAGGTTGAGGGTAAGTCTTGACACTGTGTTCTGTATTGTATGTAGTGTTTTCAAGAGGCATGCAGTGATTCCTACGTAAACGGTGTTCACGTAATCCAGTATACTGTTGATGAGAGCTTGCGTGATAGCCCTTTTGGTGTTGACAGGGAGCAAACTGAAAATCATGCATCACATACATAGGGAGGATGATACTGAATTGACTTGATTCTGCATAGAGAGCATGCTGTATACTATGATGCCAATGTCGCAGGCAGTCTGTCGAGGTTGCGAGTGGTCTGAGCTCGGCATACCATTAAGCCTTATTCCATGGTGAGGTGTTGTCCTGTAGATAAGACCTTCCATCTTGTCCATGTTGTCTTGAGACAGTTGAACCTCAGCCATTCTGTGGCATTCATCATGAATCTGTGAGTTAGCAGTGGTGGTGGAGTGGTCGTCTGACAGTGAGAGGATGAGCTAGGTATCATCGGTGTTGGAGATGATGTTGAGCAAGTGAGAGCTGATGGTGTTGGCCAGGGGAGTCATATACGTGTTGAAGAGGATGGGGAAGAGGGACAATCCTTGGGGGACACCACAACTGATGTTCTTGGGTTCCGAGGTGTATGGTGGGAGACAGATTCTCTGGGTTCTTCCGTATGAAGGAATCCATTTGAGGGCATTTCCCTGTATTACGATGTGGTGGAGTTTGTTGATCAGGATTTGGTGCGAGATGGTGTCAAATGCAGCTGGCAGGTTTAAGAGGATGAGGTCTGACATTTCTCCATGGTCCAGGCGGGCCCAGATGTCATCAGTAACTGCATTTGGGGCTGTTTTGGTGCTTTGCTTGGCATGAATTCCATAATGAGAGGGATCCAGGATGTTGTTGTGTTGCAGGTGTGCAGTCGGTTGCTGACCTTCTCAAGAACCTTCGCTGGGAAGGGAAGCTGGGAGATGGACCAGTGTTTCTCCAGTTCTGCTGTACTCCTTGCTGCACAAAACAGATCTGCTGCATTCCTTGCTGCAATGAAAAGATTTGCTGCACTCCATGCAACATACACATATCTACTGCGCTGCTTGATGCCTGAAGCAGGTCGGCTGCACTCCTTGTTGCATGGAAAAGATTGGTTGCACTCCTTGCTGCCCGGTACAGATCTGCTGTATCTCTTCTGTATGGAACAGTTCTGCTGCACTCCTTTTGCTTAGATCAGATTTGCTGCACTCCTTGCAGCACAGAACAGACCTGCTGCACTCCTTGCTGCATGGCACAGACCTGCTGCACTCCTTGCTGCATGGCACAGACCTGCTGCACTCCTTGTTGCATGGCACAGATCTGCTGCACTCCTTGTTGCATGGCACAGATCTGCTGCACTCCTGGCTGCACAGAACAGACCTGCTTCATTCCTTTTTTTCTTTTACAGTTTTATATAGTGCAAACTAGAATCAAAGATATCGAGTATCAGAGTGCTTTACATAGCACCAGTTTCGTGACACATTCATTTTATTCAGGCATTTTTGTCATTCGTTGCTACATGGTACGAATCTGCTGTACTCCTTGCTGCATGGAACAGACCTGCTGCATTCCTTACTGCATGGAGCAGATCTTCTGCACCCCTTGATGCATGGAACAGATCTGCTGTACTTCTTGCTGCATGGAACAGGTTTTCTGTGTTTCTTGTTGGATGGGGCCGGTCTGCTGCACTCTATGTGCCACAGGAGAGATGACAAATGAGCAAAAATGGAACACTATAGAGGACAGAAAGACAATGTCTACTCTTTGGTTTTAACTTGACAAGTACGTTTTAAATGAACGCATTTGATCTTTTACACATCACTGGTAATGCAGGGCCCCTGTGGCTTATGGCATCACTAGAACCCATTGAATATGTCACAACTTTGTTCCCACTAACTGGCCATCTGTTACCTTCTGTGTGTTTTATACCTAATGACATCAGGTTGTAGCTTACCCTACTTAGAGATTGTACTAAGGCACTGTTAGGCACATGCATCAAAAGAAAAACAGGTCGCAAACGGGCAGATTCTCAGAATCTGCCCCTTTGCGACCAGTATTTTTGCATTTGGGATACATCATCCCAAATGCAAAAATCGCAATTTAAGTAATCTCTAAATTCCGATTATTTAAATTGTGATTGCATTTAAGGAATCGCAAATTGAGATTCCTTAAATGCAATGCATTAAAGTAGAAAATCTGCGATTTTGCTGATAGGGGCGCAAATTACCATGAAGTTGAACTTCATGGCAATTTGCAAAAACTTTGAAAAATGCACTTTTGTGCATTTTTTTTAAGATTCATGTTGCGCACACACATGCACAACATATGAGCACAGATCAATTTCAGGGGTGCAACAGGGTTTTTTTTTGACACCCTTGCACCCTGAAATTGCATGCGCAATTTGCGACGACCTATTGGTACTTGCAAATTGCGCATGCAATTTCCCATTCATTCCTAAGGGCCTGTAGGCCCATAGGAATGAATGGGAAGCCATTCCTTTTTTGCGACTCGCAATTTGCGAGTCGCATATAAGGAATGTGTAGGAATCACTATTTTTACAGCGATTCCTACATGCATAGGCTTTTGCGAGTCCTTAACGGCGATTCTTTAATTATTGCAATTAAGGACTCGCAAAATCCTACCTTGATGCATGTGTAACCCTCTCTAATTGGGTGTGATATACTTCTTCAAGGAGAAAACAGTGATAGGGCATCGGACACGCCCACCTCAGCAGGCCACGCCCCCTATTGACTATAAAAGGGCGCGCAGGTCAAAGCGCGACACCTACGAACCTACGAGTCTCCTGAGGCGGAAGCCGGGAGTGAGCTGATACTTTTTAATGAGTGATTGTGATACTCTGTTGTATTTTAAAAACTTACTTGCTCTTTCTTAAACAGCGTGTTCTTGCGCTGCAACGCTCCCCTGACATCGCCATTCCCGAGGGCGAGGCGCGTCATCGGACACGCCCACCTCAGCAGGCCACGCCCCCTATTGACTATAAAAGGGCGCGCAGGTCAAAGCGCGACACCTACGAACCTACGAGTCTCCTGAGGCGGAAGCCGGGAGTGAGCTGATACTTTTTAATGAGTGATTGTGATACTCTGTTGTATTTTAAAAACGTACTTGCTCTTTCTTAAACAGCGTGTTCTTGCGCTGCAACGCTCCCCTGACATCGCCATTCCCGAGGGCGAGGCGCGTCATCGGACACGCCCACCTCAGCAGGCCACGCCCCCTATTGACTATAAAAGGGCGCGCAGGTCAAAGCGCGACACCTACGAACCTACGAGTCTCCTGAGGCGGAAGCCGGGAGTGAGCTGATACTTTTTAATGAGTGATTGTGATACTCTGTTGTATTTTAAAAACTTACTTGCTCTTTCTTAAACAGCGTGTTCTTGCGCTGCAACGCTCCCCTGACATCGCCATTCCCGAGGGCGAGGCGCGTCATCGGACACGCCCACCTCAGCAGGCCACGCCCCCTATTGACTATAAAAGGGCGCGCAGGTCAAAGCGCGACACCTACGAACCTACGAGTCTCCTGAGGCGGAAGCCGGGAGTGAGCTGATACTTTTTAATGAGTGATTGTGATACTCTGTTGTATTTTAAAAACTTACTTGCTCTTTCTTAAACAGCGTGTTCTTGCGCTGCAACGCTCCCCTGACATCGCCATTCCCGAGGGCGAGGCGCGTCATCGGACACGCCCACCTCAGCAGGCCACGCCCCCGTGACGCCCTTCCCCACAGACACAAATTATGTGTCTCGCCAGGAAGCGCAGCGGACGGGCGCAGCGGGCGCGCCGTCAGCGCGCCGAAGGCGCGCCTAAGGCAAGCCCGTCTGGGCCCGTCCGGGTCTGGACCGGGCCCAGGGCCAGTCCCCCTGCCCGCTCCGCTGGTTCTACTCGCACGTGCTGGACCAATTTCCAACTTCACTCCCTCAATCCCTCTCACTGCACGGCCACAACCCCTTGCAACCCGTACCATTTAGAATCCGCTCCTTTTCATTGCTCTAAATGCAATTTTACTCTCCCGCCCTACCTTTTTAATATGCCCTCTAATTCCACGCCGCAGCTCCCAGCTTCTAATCACCGGTTGCTGAAAGCAGGCCTGGTCAACTGTCGGTCTCTCCCCCGCCATGCCAATGACATCTGGATGTCGATTTCCTCCGAAGAGTGGGATATTCTATTTCTCACTGAGTCTTGGATAACTGACTCCTCCTCTCCGGACATCTATCTGGCCATTCCACCAGGTTACGATATAAAATGTATTAACCGGGCCGGAGGTAAATCGGGAGGCGGTCTAGCAGTTATTTTCAAATCTCATCTTCTGCTGACCACTACCAAATTGACCAACATTGGTATAATCGAAGCCCTCTACTTCTCTGTATCCGATACTGCGGCAGTTATACTGGCTGGTTCTCTAGTTTACAACCCCCCCACTGCTGCATCCCTCTCTCTTACCGCTCTCACCCACCAGCTGGCTGATCTATCCCTTAAACATCAACGCTTTCTTGTCTTAGGTGATTTTAACCTTCACGTTGACAACCCTCTCTGCGTGAAAGCGAATAATCTGCTAGAAATCATGGATAGTCTTAACCTCACTCAACTAGTCACCGGTTCTACACATGCAGCTGGTCACACCTTGGATCTTATTTTCGCCAATTTCTCCACTATCACTGTTTCCCCTCCCCTACCCCTTACGTGGTCCGACCACTTTCTCATCCCTTTTTCTTTAGCCTTAGACTGGAAATCTGTCCCTCCTGCACCTAGGAAGGAGCTAGGAAGGAAATGGCATAAAGTAACATGCGCCACCCTGGATCCGATATTCCACTTCCAGACGGATCACCTATCCCCCGATATCGATGGAAATATCGCCAGGCTTAATACCGCTCTTATCTATGCTATCGATCACATTGCTCCCCTGAAAATCATTGCCTCCACTAGATCTCGCCCCTCTGCTCCTTGGTTTTCCACCCCGCTCCGTGAGGAAAAAAGCAGATGTAAAGCTCTCGAGCGGAAGTGGAGACTTAATTACGATCCTGAAGCTAAGCTTGTCTACAAAGCTGCCCTGAAAAATTTTCTCAAACATAAAAAAATCACCATGAAAGATCATTTCTCGCTTCAAATAGCCAAGGCCAATAACTCCTCAAAAACCCTCTTCTCCATCGTCAAAGATTTCATCAATCCCCCGGCCAGGGCCACTCAGAACTCAGCTAGCCAGACCCTGTGTGAAGGACTCTCGGATTTTTTCCTTGAAAAAATCAACAAACTATGCATCTCCTTCCCTAAAATGCCAATCCCCTTACCTCCTCCCACTAGTCCCCCTGCTTCCCCGACCCTTCACGCCTTCACTCAACTCACCCAGGAGGATGCCATCAGACTACTCATTCACTGTAAGTCTGGTGCTCCCTCGGACCCTGTCCCTGCTAAACTCATGGGTGAGTTGGCCCCCTCGTTAGCCGACTCTTTCCTCACTATCTGGAACGCATCCCTGCACCATGGCTTCTTCCCTACTACTTGGAAGGAAGCCATGGTGATCCCCATCCTGAAAAAGGCTGATGCTGATCCCACTGTTTTTTCCAACTACCGCCCTATTTCCCTTCTCCCCAAACCCGCAAAGGTCTTGGAAAAAGCCGTGCAGTTGCAACTCACGGAGTACCTGGAAAGCAACTCACTACTGCACGACTCACAATCTGGATTTTGGGCGGGATACAGTACAGAAACGGCTCTGCTAGAAGTATCGGAGACAATCCGGGAGTGCGTGGACAGGGGCGAGGAGGCCATGTTGGTCCTCCTCGACCTGTCCGCTGCATTCGATACGGTCTCTCACCCTATCCTCCTCGACCGTCTAAAACAAATTGGTATTGGCGGCACTGCCTTTAGTTGGATTAAGTCCTTCCTCTCAGGTAGAAGTCAGAGGGTATTGTTGCGGCCTTTTAAATCGGAGGAAAAGCCCCTGTCTTGCGGTGTACCACAGGGCTCTGCCCTCAGCCCTCTGTTTTTTAACATTTATCTTGCCCCACTGGCCGGCGTGGTGGAGTCCTGCGGAGTCAGGGTGGTCTCCTATGCTGATCATACTCAGCTAGTGTTTTCATTCAGAGACCACTCTGACTCCGCGTTCTCCAACTTTCGCCTGTGCCTCAACAACATCAGTGGTTGGATGTCTGAAAACCATCTAAGACTCAATGCAGACAAAACAGAGGTGCTGTTTTTTAACCAGAAAAACTCCATCCCCTCCTCCTGGTGGTGGCCCGCGGCACTTGATCCCGCTCCCTCTCCAGTTCACTCTGCCCGCAACCTGGGTTTCCAGTTTGATGATTCCCTCTCATGCAAGACTCAGATCAATAAAGTGACCTCTGCTTGCTTTCTGAAGTTACGCATGATAAGAAAAATACTTCCCTATCTCCCTCTGGACTCCCGCCGCACAGTTACCCATGCCCTTATCACGTCCCACCTGGACTATGCTAATAGCCTCTATGCTGGTGCCCCCCAATACTTGATTGACCGACTTCAGATTATCCAGAATGCGGCGGCCAGACTGATTGGCAATATTCCCTACCGTCAGTAACCGCATATCGTAAGGAACTGCACTGGCTACCTGTGGCCAGCCGCATCCAGTTCAAGATCCTCATTCTGACTTACCGTGCCATCAACGATCTCGGACCTAACTATCTGAAAAAGCGCGTCTCAATCTCCCGCTCCGTCAGATCGTTGAGATCCAATGACCTTCGCCTTCTGATTTCTCCCCGTTTTAGACTTTCCAGAATGGGTGGCAGAGGGTTCGGTGTCATTGCGGCAAAATTATGGAACGCGATGCCAGTCGACCTCAGATTCTGTCCCTCTGAATCCTTCTTCCGGGCCAGACTTAAAACTTGGCTTTTCTCTAGACCCTGATTTACTCCCCTACCTCCCCTTCATGCTCCTTCTCCTCTCCTCTGGAGGTTCAGGTTTTAGCGCCGGGACACCCCTTCGGGGGTAGCTGTGCGCTCTATAAACTACATAAAATAAATAAAAATAAAATAGGAAAAATCGGCCCTAGCTCTGGGAAAAGAGGGACATTGCTAGGGCACACCATTTCAAATTAAACTTTTCCTAGTTTATGGAATAAATATTTGACAGAAATCTTAATTCATACTAAAATGCAACAAGAAAGACTTTCGACAACTTCTCACCTTTTGGCTTTACTGTAACCCTCGAATGACACGAATTTTACTTGGGAAATGGCCAAAATAAAGTAGTTTACTAATCTCTGCCTTTTCCCTTCTAGCTTCTTTCACATAAAAAAATGATGCCAGGCAGAGAGTTAACTATTGATTTTCATTTGCTTCCGCCACTGGCTCTGGAGGGTGCAGGGAAGGCCTCTGCCTGGGATGTTTTATTTCCTGGCGTGAAGAGGACAGGGGGCCCTAAAGATGCACAGGCCCTGGGATGTATTGCTCTGCGATGGTGAGGAATTGTTCAGACTGTGGCTTCTTGTCGTCTCAGCCCATTTACCAGACAAATAGAGGCCTTTCTCCTCAAAGGCAGAGCTCCTCGGCCCTGGCTAAATGATACCTCCTGCTGAGAAGTAATGGCTCCTTTATCAGCATGGGAGAAACAAGTCAACTGCGCATTTTTTGACAGATATTTGTGAGCGTATAAAGATTTACATGTATAAAGAAAATGCAACCTCGGAAGGGCCGACAAACAACAGCATGTGGCGATTTTCCTTCTCGTTATTAGTGAGACTATTCTGATATGAGCAGCCTCATCATGAATTATATATTGGGGAAGACAATAGCCATAGGGCCTCTGGCAAGATTGTCTTATACTATCTGGGAGGCGTTAGAGAATGTAGGTTAAACAGCCTTGCTCCCCTAGAACAGTGCTTGATACAGTGGCGTAAGGTAGAAGGATGCCCCTCCCCCCTGCAGAATGTGAAAAGGGGCTCCTAAGTCTCTCATATGTCACATATTTGGATAGACCTTGGATGCCTTTATTTGAGTTGTTTCTAAAGAATGTTCTGTGCTTCTAATGCAACTTAGGACAAGTTGATGTTCACAGTCAGCTGTCAGTATTCAAGTACCTAAGGCTGTTGCCTCTCCTTCCTACCACCTCTGCAGGCATCATGACTATTCTATTCATATTGGGTCTAATAGCTTGATTTAAAGTTTGGTGAATTTGCCAACAACCTGTTAGTATTGTGCAGGTGCAAATTCCTAATTCTAGGAGAAACCAGTTTTGACAAATCTAAAGTTCTCAATTCATTTGAATATATTTTGTGCACCAAATCCATATCTCACCACTATCGCAATCTTCATATATTATCTTGTTGACCCTTGAGACTCTAATTGTCTATCTTCCATATTCTTTGTGATTCCAGCAAATCTCCCATGATCCTCACTGATTAAAGAATTTGATTCATCAATTTGAATGCTTCTGTTTCCAATTATCAACTCCTACTTAGGTTTCTGGGGTTGAACCTACACCTCGAAAGAAAGACGCATCCTTGTTGAAGAAATTATGACTAGACCCCCTTGCAAGATAAAATAGATTATTCTAGAAATACAAAAAATTATGTATCATAATAATGTGTAGTTAAACATACACATACGCTAATAAGTGCACCAATATGCATAATATAATGGCATACCTTTCTCACAGGAATAGCTCACCTGGCCAGTAGGGATTGTTAAAATTCAGAATGATTGAGATAATTTGCAAAGTTCTTATCGTTATGAAACACATATGGAAATATTCTTAAGGATTTATCGCAGAGTTAGCATAACTTTATCGCAGCCAAAGTTGCGATAAATTTATCGCCCTATTCACAAGTTCACAAGCTAGAGCTAACAGCCAATATCACTAGTTTTTCTGCAATAGCAGCCGGCGCTATGTCTAAGAAATTTCGACTTGTAGTGCAGAGGGTTAACATGCCTGCTGCTAAGAACGTGTTCATTCAGATAAGAAGGTGCATATAATATAAATTGGTCAATGGATTACGTTTTTGTCAGAGAGATCATTTTGTTACTTGCAGTTTATAAGTTAAAATCTTACATATTAACAAAGAGCTGCATGCAAACTGCAAGGAATGTATTAGAGCTATGTGTTTTTTACCCGGTCTTTTGTTGTCCTAATATTGCAAAAAGGGTTCTTTTAGGTAGAAATCAATTTTTAGTATTAAAGAAACCCCCTAACAATGGGGTTACATTTTAAATTCTGAATTTGCATTTTTCTAGACCAAGGACTCAAAGTATACTGCCTACCAGAAAGGTTGACATGTGACTCCTGCACCTTGTAGGCATCTGTCTTACGTAACATTTTCTATACACTCATTTACACATGTATGATTATCTTTGTGCAATGTGTGCGTTAGGTAAAGTGTTCTGACACCTTAAACTTGCATGAGTGGCGCAATAAAATGAAACAAATCTAAGAGATAGTGGTTATGGAGACATGAGTGCCACTGTCAAATGGTGGTAGAGAGGGGATCTGTGGCAGAGGTGGTCATGGGGGGGCACAAACAAACATTGTTGCACAGGGCGCCACCAGTGCTAAAGCCCGCCCTGGCCACAACACCCACCGCCCCTAGGCCAGCCGCCCCCTGGATTACCACAGAGGCAGCCCAGACAAAGACAGCGGACCTGCTTCTGGAGGTGGGGTGCGGAGGTTGTCCATGAACCTTTCGAGTTCGTCTAGGTCGATGTACTGGGGGTTGCCTCCATCATCACTGATGTGATGTAGGGTCTGCTCTGCCGGAGGTGTTGATTGTCCCTCTGCAATGTAAAGGGGAGATGCAGTTTCCCAGTGAGTTCCCTTTATGTTGACGCATTGGCGAAGTTTACATATAGACTGCACAGCAATGTGCATTGTGACTGTTTGTGAGGAGTTGCCTTTGATGCGGGACAGTGGACATTTGTACTACATCACAGATGTGAGGTTGTGCTCATACATTGTTATCTCACAGTTTTTTTCTCTGCTTTTATGGTGCATTTTTCCGCTTGAAATTGTAGGCCTGACGGTGGTAATCCCTGATTTTTGTAACCCGATTTAGGACATCGCCCCTTTTTTGGCGTTCGTGTTTCGCATTTTTTAGGCGTCTCATTGATTTTCACACGGTCATTTGACGGTTTATCGTGAGACTATCGCATGGTACCCTGTGTTGGGAATACAACGTTAACACAGCGTTATTTTCCCGCAATAGACTGCGATGTGAAAAGTTGCGTTAAGCTAATTTTACGTTGATTATCACACGATCTTGAGAATATCCCCCATTATGTGATGAACACTAAAAGGGAGTGACAGGTGTTTCAGTTCAAAAAAAAATATTGAAAACAAGGCTCTGGGGTGCTAAAATGTGTTAGTGGTTGTTTTACTATAAATTAAAGAAAATGCGGATCACTAGGGGGTGGGCATAATTGTTTAACAAGAAAAACACATTTTAAAAATGTATATATACCACTTTTACCCCTAAACCTTTTTGATTTAGTCGTACTCTTTTTTAGCAGAGCACCCATTGGGCTTGTTAATGATTCATGACCTAGAGTACATATGAGATTCGCCTTTCACTGATTCTGCTCGAACTGCGAGTTCTTGACCAATACACATAGTCTTTAAATCAGTGTCAACATTCAGACCTTAAATGTTTGACACATGATTTTATTTCTTACAGAGCGGGCCCCCTTCCCTGAGCTGTCGCCAGGTTAAGGTGTGGCCTACTTATCCAAAACTTTGGGTAAGTGTCTCTACTCGAATAACGTATGAATTCCCAGATGGACATGAGAGGATGCAATAAGATTCCATCTCAGCAGCACGTTTTAAATTGTAGGTGACTGATTAATGTTTTTTTTTTACTTGTTGCGTTTGTTAATTTTTGTCTCACTCTTTTAGGTACATCCCATAAAATCAGACAAAGAGACAAAGGATTACTGGCTTGGTATCACTATTTTATTTCATTTTTTCACTTCATTTAAGCAGCAGCTTTTCGTTTTCTGGTCCTGATGAAAGCCTAGATACTTTCTTAGATCACTCAGGCTGAAACATGGTGACCATTATCTGACACTTCGCAGTTTAAATCCTTAGTGCTTATTTGCACTGCTTTTGAACTCTACCAATGCGAGCAAGTGAATAAAGAGTTCTGTTTTGCCTCCACTAGGTAGTTTTAATCTCACCATTTTAATTCACTTCTCTTTTCTTGCACTGCGTTCTCACTACACTGCAATTCACCTATGGGAATTTAGCATCCTCAACAGTGTAGAAAGATCTTGAAAACATCTCTGAGCTCCTTCCTAACATTGAGGGAGTTGTAGCCCTCAGTGTGACCAGGCTTTCCCACTAGGAGGAGAAACCCATATGATGAAGCATGACACGTATCGGGGGTGAGGGTATTCGTCCTAAAAAGGATCGCTCCCATGTGGAGATTCTGTGAGACATCAACCCGTCATTTCTCATTTTGCTTCATGCTAGTATAGACCCGAGGATTTTTTGTGTGATAACTGTACTTAAATAGGGGATATTTTTCCTTGCAGGTCCTTAAACCTTCTCCCTTGAACCCTCTCTTCTCGTTTTTTGTTATTATGACTTTTTAACAAAGCCAATAGGTCTGCTTTGTGGCGGTGCTGATCTCCTTGATAAAGCTCATAGGCCTGTTTTTATATTCTGACCTTTTGACAAAGCCAGTATGACTGCCTTATTTGAAGTACCATCATTTATATTGATATACAACATAGTAAGCCCTGCGTGGCAGCGGGTGATTCACTGCAGGGCATGGCCTTTTGCCCAAACCCATGCCACACACAGCAATGTAAATCTTACCTTATGTTAAATAAACCATAGGAATTTACTAAATAAAAAAGTAGGCTAACAGACGTTATAGTTAGGAATTGGAACAATACCTTACTTTACATAAAAAAAATTGTTGGTCAAAACATAATGATTTACACTAATTAATGACTGAAATTCAACTCATATAATGATCTCAAATAAATATAACTTGTGATATAAAATAACTCTTACTCAATCCTTTGCCATGCACTGTTAATTACCCCACATATTACATCACTTATGACATGTTCAATGACATCATTGATAACATCACTGCTATATCTGAATTGACATTATTAATCACAGCACTGTGCAGGACGAGTGCAGGCTGATTTTACCAATTTTAAAGAGGGTGCACAAGCACTTTACCACTGATTAGTTGGGATAAAGTGCACAGAGTTTTAAAACCAACAAAAATAGGTTCAATAAAAGGCAAAAAATCATGGGTGAACCTGCAGTGTGGGCAAACTTCCTACACCCCCATCAGACCTACTTGCATGTAATATGTTAGTAATACCATTCATGATCACTGGCAGTCGCCTTCTTGCTAATTTCCTCTGAAAATAGTAAACTAAATAGAGAACCATTTTTTAAAATGTCATAGCACTGAGTGGGTCTTTATTGACCAGGATGGTAGACTTTACATTTTATGTATTGAAGATTATCTTACATTTCGGTGGAATCTAATATATCTGGCATCAGGTGATTTCTGACTGTTGCTCCTTCCGTGAAGTGACTTGCTTGATTTTAAAGGGCCTAAAAAGTAGTCTTATATTCAGAAAGTGTGCAACTAAAAGTATCATATAAGCAAAAAGTGTGTGATTGTGGTGTCCAGGACAAACACGTAATCTCAGGGGCTCTGTAGAAACTGGTAAATGTTCTGATTTGCATTAAGGTATGGGGGTATGCAACCACATAACATTGATCACTCTGAGTCTGCTGCATTTAAGTGAAGTTAGTATAACAATGAAATAGCTCAGACTGTTAGACTAGGTGACCCTTGGTACTCAAATTACCCCTTTCTAGATTGTAACAGATGTGTAGGTCGTCATACTGGGAGATCTGATGAAGCGATCTGCAGTTTGCCAACAGAGAATACTTTCTTCATTTGGTTGAGTCAGACTTTCTTTGCTCTGCATTTTGATTCGGTTATGCATTTGCTTTGCTACAGTCCAGAAATGTGGGATGTGTCAGTGTCTTTCACTGACTGTGATGTGTCTTTTCATGTGCAGCACATCAGTCAACAGTATAATAGCATTGAAAACATCATCTGCTCTCAGTATAATCTTAACACTTGTTCATCATATTCAAATTATGCATTGTAACACAAAGGCTTACCATATAGCCTTTGAGTATGGGGAAGGTTAGATTGTTATCTAGATTTTCTTACCATTTTCTAGAATCCCAGGTCAGGTTGACTGAACCTTTTTCCATGTCCTAGAGGCGTAAAGGGAAGATTTTCATAATCATAGCTCATAACAACTTTATAACACAAATCCACTGACCACCAACTGAAAATTTGAAAATGTATTACAAAGCCAAAAATAACTGAACATACAGACATCTCAGCAAAAGATTCAGGAAATAGACTGGCACTAACATAAAGGTAATCCTACGCAGGAGTCTCAGACAACTCAGAATAAAAATCAGGGTCAACTCGAGAAGCATTAGATACACCATTACGGACAATGTAGAAAGTCGAGACTGCATTTACAAAAAGGAAAATAAATTTGCTAAACTATCCATACACTAACTCTAGGGTGACATCCCTACTTAACGAATTACCCAACTAAAATAAAGGTGTCAGCTGTGATGACTTCCTAAGAAGTACATTCACCTTCCAATAGGTTGCTTCAATTTCTGAGCTCGTTCTAAGATGCTCCTTCTTATACCTTACTCTGCCTTGAATTCACAAACTACCTACATCTTGCCTTTCCCAAGCCCTCTTTCTAACCTCTAGTCTACTCTCTGCTCTCTGCTCCAGACTGCCTCTCCACCCTCGGGTGCTGTCCCTAATACAAAACCCCAAAAAACAGTTGACACGGCCAGAGTTACGCACCTCTGGCAGGTACAGATCTTCAGACTTTTCCACTATGGCACCTCTCTATCAGGCGTCCGTTGGTGTGTCCTTGGGTCCCAGGCACATTCTCCGCTGAATGTTGCACGCCCAAATTCCTTTGCAGTGTTTTTGCACTCGCACCCACTATCCTAACTCCTAAACAATGGATCCTTCTACCTAACGAGCCTTGTGGCCTTGCACCTGCAAGCTAGAATACATGAGACCATCCTTACAACATTCGAAGTTAAAATTTAATATTTGCTGAGGACAGCTTTTCCCCAGTGAGAGAAATCATTTTTTTTTCGGCTAAGGCTACCCAAAGAAAAATACAGTTAGGCCTCTATTGGCTTTAGCATGTCCCAGGCCGTTGTACTTTTACATGCATTTTTAACATGACATGACATTACATTTCATCACTAACACGTTAATTCTGCAAGCAATATATTCTTCACCATTAAACCCCATGTTAATTCACTCATTAATAGGCACATGTTTTATTTCATTAAGGCACATCATTGTTAATACAACATTTCACATATGATTACATTTCTACGTTATGCAGCATCACATTTTGATTAAGGCATGACATTAGTCTCTAAATAATAAACACATCACTACATATTGCACTGATTCTCAACCTAATGTTACATTTCTAAACTACATTAGTAAGATCCTCTAAATATTTGGGTGCTGACTACTCGGTATTATGGTGCACCCCTCCAAATTTTTCAAAATAACAAGGCGCTCTCTCAAGTACATGTGTTCTTTGGCAGAATGAAATTAGAAATCTACTGCCATCCATGGTAACGTTTGTCATTTCCTCCTTATGTAGCGAACTTCCTTACGATTTCATTTCTGGCACTGAAATAGATTTAACACCTTGAATGCTAAAGGTAATCCTCCAGGATGCTGACTTTTCTTGATTCCCATTGTTCATGACGAGCTCAGCTCGTCATGAGTGTATGGAGGTGTACATCATGACGAGCTGAGCTCGTCATGAGCGTCCAAGGAGTTAAGAAGTCACAACTCTCTCCTTCTCAAATCCCAAACTTCTATTGCTCAAAAACTGCATTTCTCCAGTATGACCCATGTAGAAAAATATACCAGTACATATCCCACCTTTCACATACACTGCACCATGCCGACAGGGGTAAGTCCTGGTAAGTGGCTTCACTTGCCAGGTCCACATGGCAGTTTAACCCCTTCCGTGCGGGGCATATTCCCCCGCTGTGCTGGGGAGAGGTGTGGCGCGCGCAGCGCCCCGGTTCTTGAGCCACGGTGGTCGTGTGCTCATGACGAGCTGAGCTTGTCATGACCACAGCTGTTTCATTAGAACGCTCGCACAGCAGGGGAATTTGCCCAGCGTGCGAGCGTTCTAACGGTCATGACGAGCTCAGCTCGTCTTGAGCACATGAGCACCATGGCTCATGACGAGCTCAGCTCGTCAAGAGCAGGCAAGGTGTTAAAATTGTGCGCAGACACTGCAGTGGCAGGTCTGAGATACGTTTGCAGGGATACTCAAGTGGGTGGCAAAATCAGTGCTGCATGCCCACGAGTAGCATCTGACTTACAGAACCTGGGCACACACAGTGCACTGTATAAGGGACTTACCAGTAAATCAAATAAGCCAACCATGGAAACACTAATCCATAAACACAATTTATAGAGGGAGCACTTGCACTTTAACACTGATCAGCAATGGCACAATGCCCAAAGTGTCTAGCGAAGACGAAACCCAGAACAGACCAAAAATCACAGGAGGCAGAGGAAAAAAGATAGGGGAAACCATGACAGGGATGTTAGGTCTAACAAAAATGCATTCTCACGTCATTTTTTTGGCATGAGGGTGCATTTAGACTGTAAATAAAATAGAGCAAAAAACACAAATGGGGCAAGCAACAGCCTCTTCTGTTCTGGCAGTTCGGGTTATACCTCAGCGATTGCTGTAAAATGTTACCATGCATATAATATAGGTACCCATTGTGGTGCAATGTACAGCACTATGGGGCATATTACCAAGGGGGAAGATAGGCAATTATTGCCCTATTAGAATGCTGTCGCTAACTAATGTTAGCGACAGCTTTTAGGCAATAGCGAGCGGTTTGGGGCCCGCTTTGCTTTGCATGTCAGCGATGTTTATCGCTAATGACATGCAAAGTGGGCGTACCCAACCAGTTAGCGACTGAAAGCAGTCGCTAACGTCGCTCTCGCCTACTATCAAGGCAGGCTTAGCGTTGAAAATATTCACGCTAAGCGCGAATATCGCCAAATACTAACACCTGCCCAGTCCAGTTCTTAGCCATATTATCCAATGGGAGGTGGATAACATGGCTAAGAGTATTTTGTCGCTAATGTGTGAATTCGCTGTATTCTCAGCGATATTCCCGCATTTCGCCGCTATCGCTGGATATTTTAGCACAATGGAGAAAAACATTGGTAATAGCATGTTTTCTCCGCTAACATATCCAGCGATAGGCAGCGATAAAAAATCGTCGCTAAGCCTATTTAGCGATAAATATCGCTACTTGTTGGTAATATGCCCCTCTGTTTCTTTTAAATGTTCTCTTCGCAAATTGAAATACATAACATATAAAGGCACATTATCACCAAACATTGTGATTTGCAAATTGGAATAGTTTGCAAAGTTCTTTATATTGTGTTTCAATGTTGGTGTATACGTACAGGAAGAATTTCTACCGGAGCATGCTTTTATCGACTTTTACACGCCTTGGGAATCGGCCCAAAACATCCAACTCCCTATGACTGAAAGTTCAAGGAGGGCAGAGTCCTTTCGATTAGTACTAATTCTATATGAAAATTCCCTAAATATTCTCCTTAAAATTGTTTAGGGCTAATTCACAAAATCATGTCATAATATAAAAAAAATGTACCACTGGACTGCACTTTTACCTACGTTTACATCCCGATGCTAATTATATGGTCGTGCATCTGACTGTGCCGTTTATTTCGAAAAAAAATACTTTTGCGCGTGCTGCGCAAACCAAAAAGCTACAAACATTGCAATACACAATAAAAAGAAGCAATCAAAATGCTAAAAGCGTGATAGAAGGTTTCTTCCCAGGTGCTAAAGAGAGCGCCGCTCAGAAAACCAGTAAGTTTGTAGACATCCGAATGCACTGTTTGTTGATCTAACAAAAAGCTCTGGTCGGTGAATGCGGTTTGAAGTAACGCGATTCTTGTCAAACGGGAAGCTGGTAGCTGGACCACTTATTTCATCCCTAGGGAACAGAGATAAGAGGGCGCAGGTTTCAAAGGCACTTGTTACGAACATGTTACCTTTTTGAAGGGGGCCGCGCATAAAATGGCCTCCTTTCTTAAAAGGACACAGGGGAAACCTTTAACTCCAGAAATGGCAGGTATGCTGGTCAGAGATGATGAAAGACGAACACAGGCGCTGGAAATGAGCGATGGGCGGACTGATGCACTGCTCATTTGATGAGAAAGTAGCCGGGTTTTCATTCCAGACGCGCCACTCAGACAGAACCTTAATGCGCTTTCACAGATTGCAGCCAGTGTCTGGAGCTGTGGATGGCTGCCTTCCTGGCACAGGATCTGTTCGCTGCAGCCAAAGAACAGACGGCAAAACAAGGGGAAACAGATAGACAAGAGGTTATTGTTTTTCTAGTCTGCTAACCAGAAAAACACTACATAAGGGTGTTTTGAGTTCCAAATGCGCTCGCTGCCCTGTTCATTTGAGAGCCTTCTTTTCATCACATTGTTAAATGGGGTTGGTGTCCTAGCATTACATTTGAACAGTAACAAACATTTACTGCACTGCAAAATACATACAGATGGCTAAACATAAGCTCTACCAAGTCACATGAATGGTCCCATTCTTACTAACAGCGTCATGATGGAGTAATGCGTGTATATCATTTGCTCATTTCGAACAATCGTCCTCGTCACCTGCCAAGAACAGCGCCATCTATGTTGCTTCTTTCAACTTGCTATGCACTTTATGTATACCAATAAATAGTCGTATTTTATTAACAGATTAGAGTAATCAGATTGCTCTCTTTTAAACAGGTTAGAGGTATTTTTCATGTTGATTTTAAACTACGATTGACCAATGTGATTTTTAGATTGATTTTCAGAAAATAGACCTCAGAAGTTCTAAGAGGTTCGTGATGGTGTGTTTCCTATAATTTGTTAGTAGTGTATTGCACTGATTTTTCTTTTTTAAAAAGTGTATGGCAAAATTGTAGGAATATACAAATAAACGGGAAGGTGATGATAGGTCGTAGTGAAAGTCTGAGTAAATAGTTGATGACAAATCCAAGTAGTTGGGTTGAATGGTCATCTTCATGTTGCAGATAGGTATTCAAAATACTTGTAGGTTGAAGGAGAATTGTCTCAGTAATGGTTTTTCTCAGTAATCTGTGATTGAGGTAGTGCTGTTTTCTTTAATAATGGTAGAGTTAGGCGAAGTGGGGCCCTAAGGTAAATCTACCAAAAAATGAATGGTGTTGTATATTGCAAGATACCAAAATACGATATATGGTTATATAAAATTGGATTATTCTAACCTAGTTTTTTGATATTAAAGATTTCTAGAAGGGATTTCTGATGTCCCTTTTGGTTGTCGAAACAGCTAGATCCCATTCTGTGCTTGAGTTTCTTGTTTTCTGGTAAATGGCAGCAGAGACAATACTGTAGTGGTGTACACCATAGACGGTTAACAGATGCAAAATGCAATACTCAGCAACCCTGGAAACTCGTTTCATAGTGGGGGACCAAGTACTCTATTACACTAGTGATTTACTACTGCCAATGAAATAAGGATACAAAAAAAGGTAATGTTAGACCCGAGATCCCTGGTTGGCTTAGGTAGGTGCCTTAGGCCAAATAGGGACCTGCGTTTCCACATCAGGGAAAGGAAGGTCACATTCTGAGATAGCCCCCGCTCACCCCCTTGGTAGCTTGGCACGAGCAGCCAGGCTTATGTTCAAGGCAAATGTGTAAAGTATTTGCAAACACGCTCACAGCAACCCAATGATAACACCACAAATAGACTCCAGACGAGTTTTATAAAAACGAGAATACATTTTATATAAAAAGATACACGATAAGACCACAGGACATAAATCCAACATATGAATATGTGTACTATTCCTCCTGGCCGGTTGTTAGGCCAGCCAGCCCTTGTAAGTTCTGGCGGTATTAATGGGCACTTCTAAACATTCCACTGTAATCCTAATACCATGGTATTCAGTACGTAATGCTAAATTCAGGCATTTCTGTAGTGTAAAAATAATGCAATGCGTAACACAATAATCAGGCACTTTGCAATGTAAAAATAATGCGATGCGTAATGCAACAATCATGCACTTTGCAATGCAAGAATAATGCAATGCGTAATACAACTTCAGGTACGTCGTTATGCAGAAATAAGGCAATGCGTAATACACTAATCAGGTAGTTTGTTATGCAGAAACAATGCAATGCATCATACAACAATCAGGTAGTTTGTTATGCAGTAATAAGAATTCATACACTAATCAGGTAGTTCATTATGTAGAAATGATGCAATGTGTAATACGACAATGAGGTACTCCATTATGCAGAAATAGGATAAATCGTAATACACTCAGGCACCGATCACGGTGCCTTAGGCGGCCTCTCCGCCCCTTCTTCTGACTCACAGTCAGCCTCTGTCATCCGTTGCCCCCATCATGGGTATGGTGTAACAAAAAGTGCAACTCGGCATTCCGACCCAGGTACTGCCACTCCCTTGGCAATACGGGCTGCGATACGAGCTGAAGCAGAGGCTCGCACTGCCGTAATGAGAGAGAAGCCAAGAGCATCTCCCTCCGAGCCCAAACCCCGCCGCAAGAATCGACACACGTTACCTGGGGGGCAAAACTCACTCTCCTCTCCTCCTTCAGCGGCTTGGGCCTCCGATGCAATCTTTGTGAATTGGCTGTCGGTCCGGGTCGCTACTGCTATGAAGATCTCATGCTGCCACAGGGCACACGCACACAGAGTCGCTGAGACTCCCTTGAACTTCGGGGTGCACGATCACCAGACACTCCACATGAAGGTCTCAGGCTACACGAAGAATACGCACACAGCATCGCTGAGACTCACTTGGACTCCGGATGCACGATAACAAGGCAATCCTCACGATGGTCTCACGCTGCACAAAGCTTACGCACACACACATCGTCAATGAGACTCACTTGGATTCTAGGTGTGCACGATAACAAGGCAATCCTCACGAAGGTCTCACGCTGCACAAAGCACACGCACACATCATTGATGAGACTCACTTGGATTCCGGTGCACATGATAACTGGACAATCCTCACAAAGGGTTCAGGCTGCAAAAAGCACACGCACACAGCATCGGTGATCCTTGCTTGGACTCCAGGTGCCCACTATCACAGTGCACACCTTACAAGGGTCTCAGGCTTCAACAAGCACAGGCAGACAACGTCGCTCAGACTCTCCTTGAAACTTTTGTGTTCCTTAGTTTCCGCAACTGGGAGCCAGCTCAATTCGGGCCCTTGGGGATGAGTTACTTCAGGACACAGCACAGCAAAGTCCTTTCAAGCAGGATGACACAGCACACAGCAAAGTCCCTACGCCTTTCCTTGGTTAAAACTCAAACTGCAAGCCAGCCCCAGAACCCGCAGCAAGGGTCAGTCCTTTTCTTCAGTCTCTTTAGTTGTTTCTTCCTTGGCAAAGGTTCCTCTTGACCACGAAGTAGCTCCAGTCTTGTTCAAACTTGATCAAGCCATTCTCCAAAGTTCAGGGGTTTCAGCTCTCATATTCATACCCCTCAATGGCTCTGAAGTCTTTGTGTTCAGGGGGCACTGACCCCTGTTCAAACCAGTTCTAGGTGCCTCCCTGCCAGTGACACCTTCTTCCTTTGATTAGTGGTTGTCTGGATTCTCAAACACTCAGCGGGAGATGGGACAATTGTTTTATAGCAGCAACCCAGGCCTCTTCACCTCTAGGGGCTACTCCTCCCCCTACACTCCAGATGCAGGTCAGCCTGTTGCTGTGTCCCCTCCTCCCCTGGTTCAAGACATTCCCCAGATCCTATCGCTTTCAAATCCAGACAGTCAATCCACAACCAGGCAGAGACACACAGGAATGTTAGAGCACAAAAACTCAACCACTTCTAAAAGAGTGGCTTATAAACACATAATGCAAACATCACCTTTTTAGAAAGATTTGTTATTACATTGTGAGTTGAGGCATACTAAACGTCACCTCTCCATCTTAATTAAGCCTTTGGGAAGATAGGATGGAAAACATATTACTATGGGCAAGATGGCCTTCCAACAGTGAAAAACAAAATGGAGATTATTTCACTGTCAGGACATGGTACACACCTTAGTACAGGTCCTACCTTTCACAAGCACTGCACCCTGCCCAGGGGGTACACTGGACTACACTGGACCTACCATAGGGGTATCTGACGTGTATAGACAGGGAAGGGTAAGGTCTGGCAAGTGGGTGCACTTGTCAGAACAACCTATCAATAAACTGTGCACAGACCATGCAATGGCAGGCCTGAGTTCCCCTTTTAAGGCTACTTGAGTGGGTGGCACAATTAGTGTTGCAGGCCCACGAGTAGCATTTGCTTTACCAGCCCTGGCACCCATTGTGCAAATTACTAAGGACTTTACTAGTAAGGCAAACATACCAATCATGGACAACCAATTACCATTATACTTTATACAGGCAGCACTTCCACTTTGACACTGTTTAGCAGTGGCAAAGTGTCCAAAGCATCTTAGTTGGCAACACCATGCCAGAAAAAAGGTCTAGGGGGAAAGCAAAACGTTTAGGGAACTTTAGCCAAAAAGGGCCAAGTCCTACAGGTAAGATACATTTTTGTCAGCTGCTAGGAACTCAGACAGCAAGTTACCTTCAGTGATTTCACACAAGATATAGGATCAAAATGCAACATCAAGACTAAAGGCCATTCATTTCACTAACTGATCATCATCTTTCAGTCAATATTCCGTCATTGAAATTGTTGAGAGCTAATTCTGCAAAACATAGTTTTTTTTACAGTTGTTCAAACTATAAGGAAAGAGGGAGTTTTTGGTTGGTGTTAGTTATTGATGGCACTATTGTATCAAAACTGAGAGGTTCTAGCAGGTAATAAAGGACCAATTTAACATGCACTTTTCTGATGGAAGACAGGACCGTGAAAGTGCTGAAGTCTGACAAAATTAAATATGTTGCCTAATTATGCTACAATAATTTCTATTCATGACGTTCATATCATAATGAAATTATAATGCAAGTGGTCGACTTTCAAATTTATATCCATGAAATGCCTTCTAAGTACCACATTCTAGAGAAGTAGAACAATCCTTGGCATTGCTTAGTTTGTAAAAGAGAGAGTGCTGATGCATGAATCAATACTCAGAAGCCAGCAGCCAGTGCAACCAAAGGTCAGCGTGCAGAGTACCAAGGTTGGTAGTCTTAAATGCAGCTCATGCCTCTTTAGTCCACTACCAGTCCCTCCCTGTCCCTTTATCTCACACCTGCCGGTTCCTACTTAGCCTGTTTATGATGGTTTTGTCATCTTTCTCTTCCTCCGTCGTTTCAAACCTTGTGTTTATCACTTTCTTTGCTCTGGAAATGCTTAATGTGGAAAATAGGTGCCAGTCCCCACAAATAGGTGCTGGTGGCCCCCACCTGCAACCACAGACTCAAATTAGGCACTGACATAGAGATGGTTGTTTTGACAAATGACACTTGTTATTGAGCAATTTGCAGCTATTGCATTATGGCTTCCGCCAAACATTCCTACATCAAATGTTCTGATAATCTGACAATTTATCATATTTGGTGTTGTCAGAAAAGAAGTTGAGCGACTTTTGGTTTTCCATGAGCCTACAGAATTGAAAATCGACCTTTAAAGTGCCTCATATAGTCCCACTGATAAAGTTAACACGTACCACATACAGTGAAATGGGAGGTGAGTGCACAATATTACCTTGATATAGAGAGTACATTGATTTATTTTGTGAAGCTACAATATTTGCAATCTTTGCTTATATCTATAGTGGCATATTTTTCTGTATGTCCTCCCAACACCAATGATATGGGCAACTCCAAAATACCACCCATAATGGGAATAGTTTTTTTGTCTTTGTGTTTGTGAGAAACAAATATAGATTCACATGATAATGATATTGAGATGGAAGTGCATCTTTAATTACTTCTCTGGATATAGAAATATGCAGTTCAATGGAGAGCACATATTTAGAGAGAATGCAAAACCAAATGCTGCAAAATAATATGCACAAAGTACTCTTTAAGATCATTTCTAATCATAGGGAAGAACCCCAAACACGGGCAACTGACAACCACACATTCAGTGAAAGTGCTTGAATTAGAGATTCAAAGAGGGTAACACAGACAAACCTGGAAGCTAAGCCAGAATCATTTTTCCAACAGTGTGAGCTGGAATTATAGAAAAGGAGAGACTTCCTCATACACTTCTTCAGATATAAAGAATAGCAAAACTTCTGCTCACCCACAAGATAATCAAATTCAGTAGGCTTTAAAGTGAACATGCACTCCAAATTCTGCTGGTGCAAACCCTGAAGCTGTCAGAAGAGGCCCAATACTTTTATGCATGAGAACTGCTGCACTACCTATGGGAGTGGAAACTTTGGGCCTTATTTATGAAGGACTTGCACCGCCGGTGCGACACTTTTAACATGGTAAAAAGTGACGCACTGGTGGCGCAAGTTCTTCATAAATAAGGCCCTTTAAGTTTAGCCATTGAATACACCAGGACTACATTGTTGTATTAAACATACACAAAAAAGAGAGGATTTCCTTGCATACTAACTGTGGATACTTACTACATAATATTCATGTGTGAGGACTACTCCTTAGTGGAGGAAACATCATGAATAAAGTGCATGCTGCAGAGGTAATGGTTGTCTTAATCTCCAGTAGAACCCTGGGGATGGGAGACTCAGGGGATCATCTCACCAGTAGTACTGGATGAGAGGATTCAAAGCACAGGAACAACTGTTCTCTCCATATGTTACTCTGCATGCTGCTTACAATATTGAGTTGGCAAAACTACCAATTCAATATGTCTGATTTGAAGTTTTGTTAAGACTTTACACGTCTAATTTTGCTTATCTTTTTGTGTTTGTATAGACATTGTAAAGATTTTAATGACTAAGAACAAAAATTAGTCTCATCATAAACTATAGTAGGAGCATTAGCTGACCAACTGACTCTATGTGAGAAACGTCTTAGTTTCATCAAGAATATGGTGGTAAGGTATTACTGACTACTTATGGTTAGTTATTTGTTTAGCAGTAAATTATCACTAAAGAGTGGGGAATCCCATTCATAAAAATCACATCTGAGGATGCCACTAAGAGTCTGCCATCACATCGGTGGAAGCTATTGTCATACAGTTGAGCATGAGCATGAAAGCATGCAGACATAACCGGGTAGGAATACATCCTGCTATTTGCTCCTGCTTAGATCCACCCACTTCGCCCAATGTGATATGTCAGATTGCTTATTTATGCTGTGTTAATCATAAAGATATGCATTGCACCATATTACCACAGACCTCACTGTGATCATGCTATCCCCCTGCTTCCCACAGATAATTAGTTGACTAACGGACACAGACGAATACATGTTTGAAACCTCAAACATAGTAGTACATATGTTAACGTATCTGTGCTATATCTCAATAAGTCTGACTCATTTTACTTGCACACTGATTGCCCTATATAGGAAATTGTGTAGCTGTACAGCAAAGATAAAATTGTATAACTTTACTCAATTCAAAAACGTTATTCAGTGTGTTAAAAAAATAACCATAAAAGCAATCACTATAAAAATATCACACATAATTAAAATAGAAAAATAAAAACAGCAGCAATGGCAATTCATTATAATCAAAGATGTCTCTACCATCCCCTAACGATTTAGATGGCCACTCCTTCAACTGTCCTCAATGCTACTTATCTCTCCCCCCATGGCGTGAACGCACCCGCCCTCTACCCTCCGCCCCGTCATTACGCTTTTTAAAACTTGCACTGATTAATTGTAGATCACTCCCCCGTCATGCCAATGAAATTTGGTCGACCCTTACCACTCACAGTTGGGATGTACTATTCCTTACGGAATCATGGACTAAAGATACCTCAAATCCGGATATCTACTTAGCCACCCCCCCTGACTATCGCTTTTTGGGTGTGAACCGAGAGGGAAAAACAGGAGGTGGACTGGCCATCCTGTTCAAAACCCACCTTAACATTACTATTAAGAAAATTACCAATATTGGTCTGATCAAAGCCATTTATTTTTCTGTTGCTGATTCAGCGGCAGTCTACCCTACCGGCATCCTAGTTTACAATCCCCCTAAAGCCTCCCCCTCTGCCCTATCACAGCTGGTGCACATCATCACGGACCTATCCCTTAAGCACCCACACTTCATAGTATTAGGTGATTTTAACCTTCACGTTGATGATCCCACCTGCACCCAAGCCACACGTTTTCTCGACTCTCTTCAGAGCCTGAGTTTGACGCAACTTATCCACGGTCCGACGCACGTAGCGGGCCATACATTGGACCTTATTTTCTCCAACCTTCCAGGGACCATTACTCATCCCTCCCTCCCCCTCACATGGTCCGATCATTTCCTGCTTGCAGTCGACATTCCTATCCCTCAGGCATCTACCCCGGTGGAACTGGGATCAGACTATAGAAGAAAATGGCATAAGGTCACTTGTGCTACCCTAGAGCCAATATTCAGTTGTCCCTTGGAGTCTTACTTAGGAAATATTGATGCCTGTGTTACCAAGTTTAATATGACCTTATCGGCTGCGATCGATGAAATTGCCCCATTTACAGCTATGTCATCTGCAAGATCTCGCCCATCTGCTCCTTGGTTTTCAGATGCTCTGCGTAAAGAAAAAAGCCATTGTAAAAAACTCGAACGCAGCTGGAGACTAACTTATGACTCTGAGGCAAAAACTATCTACAGAACGGCCCTTAGGAAATTTACTAAATTAAAAAAATTGGCCATGAAAGAGTTTTTGCCTCACAAATTAAAGATGCAGACAATTCGGCAAAAACACTGTTTAAAATTGTCAAGGATTTTGTAAAACCCCCCGTTATGACACCTAACAATCTAGACAACAGACAAAGGAGTGCAAGGGGGGCTTGCACTGTTTCCTAGGGCACTCCGGTTAGAGACAAGGCTCTTAAGTTATGATTTCATCGGTGCATAGATTTATGGAAGTTGCTTAAACGTTTTCTTTAATGCTTCGTTTCACTAAGGAGTCACTATGATGATTTAATATGTGACCCACCAAATAAATGACCTTCAAGAAAGATTACCTCGACTACGCTTATTTGAACTACACTAAATGTTGTTTAAATTTTAGTCCCTACCGGCCGGAAGGGACCATTTCCTGGCACCCTAAAATATTTACCATTGGTCTACCTTATCCATTTGATGAATACTGCATACCCCGTGTGCCGCCATCTTCTACTCATTTTACCTAACAATCTAGCCAATCAGTCTCTTTGTAATGGACTATCAGACTTCTTTCAAGAAAAAATTGATAAAATCGCATCCTCCTTCCCTCCAGCTGGAGCTATTGACCTTTCCCTTTCCCCGGTTTCAACTAACCAGGACACTGCTCCTACACTAGTGGCCTTTAAGGATCTCACTCCTAATCTTGCATGTAAACTATTATTACAGTGCAAATCTGGCTCCCCTTTGGACCCGGTTCCCTCTAAAATCATGAGTGAATTGTCTACCTTACTGTTAGAGCCACTTACCTCCATTTGGAACGCCTCTTTACAACTAGGCCAATTCCCCTTAGCCTGGAAGGAAGCCTTGCTTGTGCCCATCTTAAAGAAATCTGATGCTGACCCCACGCAATTCAGTAACTATCGGCCCATTTCCCTCCTTCCGAAACCCGCTAAGGTTTTGGAAAAGGCAGTCCAATTACAACTCGCAGAATACCTAGAGACCAACTCCCTTCTACATGATTCCCAGTCCGGCTTCCGTACTGGATTCAGTACTGAGACCGCACTGCTAGAGGTATCGGAGACTGTACAAGAGTGTGTGGACAAGGGCGAGGAGGCCATGCTGGTCCTCCTCGACCTATCCGCCGCTTTCGATACAGTGTCCCACAAAATCCTTCTAGACCGAATGGAGCAGATTGGACTGAGCGGCGCTGCCCTATCGTGGATTGGTTCCTTTCTCCAAGGACGATCACAGAGGGTTCTTCTCAGACCTTTCAAATCAGAATGTAAACCTCTTGTACGCGGAGTCCCACAGGGCTCAGCGTTGAGTCCTCTGTTCTTCAACGTTTACCTGGCCCCGTTGGCCAAGGTAGTAGAGGCATGCTGAGTCAGAGTGATCTCTTATGCTGATGATACTCAGATGATATTTTCTTTTAGCGATCACTCTGACTCCAGCCTCTCCAGTTTCCGCCATTGTCTTGGCGAAATCTGTTCTTGGATGTCCACGAACCACCTGCGACTTAACACCGATAAGACGGAGGTTTCGTTCTTTAATCAAAAAATGACCATCCCACCTTCATTATGGTGGCCAACGATACTCAACCCCCCCCTACCCCGGTTCACTCTGCCCGCAATCTGGGGTTTATATTTGACGATACGCTATCCTGCAGCTCTCAAATCCATAAGGTTACTTCGGCCTGCTTTGGTAAATTAAAAATGATGAGAAAGATCTTCCCATTTTTGCCAATCGAGGCACGCAGAACTGTCACCCAGGCCTTAATTACCTCCCACCTGGACTATGCCAACAGTCTATATGTGGGGGCCCCTCTGTACCAAATTGAACGTCTCCAGGTGGTTCAGAACGCTGCAGCAAGATTGATTGGCAATATCCCTTACAGACACCCTATCTCAGCGTTTCGCAAAGAGCTCCATTGGCTTCCTATAGCCAACCGTATTAAGTTCAAAACGCTTATTCTTGCCTTTCGAGCTTTGAACGGAACTGGTCCAGACTATTTAAGAAAGAGACTGAGACTGTCCCACTCTGTTAGAGATCTTCGTTCCAACAATCTGCGTCTCATTCTTGTGCCAAGATTCCGTCGCACAAGAATGGGTGGCAGAGCTTTTGCTGTTCTTGCAGCCAAACATTGGAACAGTTTACCGATCGATCTTAGATTCGCCCCATCCGAAGCTCTGTTCCGCAGACGCCTGAAGACGTGGCTATTTTCATCTATCTAGATTACTTCTTCTCCTCCTGCTGACAGTTTTTAGCGCCGGGACACCCCCGCTGGGGGTAGCCGTGCGCTCTACAAAATCCGTAAATAAATAAATACCAGAAGTACATGCCTAAAATTACTAAAAAGCTGCCAACCAGTCTCCATAGGGTTCATTACAGCTTCAAAAAGTAATACTTTTACGTATATTAATAGCTTTCAAGATACAACATTAAGGCATACTCTAGGGTCATTCAACTCAAGCAAATATTTCAAAGCAGCAATATGCAATATAATATATTGTGTACGCAATTCCACCTGCTTTCCACAATGCCATTTTGTAGCCTCCAACCAGACCTGGGCAAAAGACACTAGGGGTGGCGAGTCATGCCAAACAGCTCTCTGGAATGTTTGGACTGCATTATTATTCAGTAATAGCGGTTGAACACTAAAACTATTGTCAACACAATTGATATAATTGATAGCCAGGACAACATCTGCATGCCTATCTCCCGGATTTAAAGAATAATCCTGCCTATGTTGCCCTGTGTCTTGTCAATCAATTAACCTTCGGTGGATAACTCTGCTCCTCCAGCTGATTTTGCGGAGATTTGCCTACTCTGCACTCTGTGGCAACTGCAGAGGTAGGCAAAACTCTGCCGCTTTGGCGGAGCAGAGTTAGCCGCTCCCTCCCCCTCCCAAATGCTTTAAAATGATAAAAAGAAGGCACTTATCTGTGTTTCTGCTGCCTCCTCTGCCTGGCCGCTCTCCTTCTTGCTCCTCTTGCATCCTTCTTCATAAAAAAATACTACAGGGTGTGGTCTCGCTACTGATGGAGTGAGACGCACACTGTGAGAGCTCTGGACCACCACCGATAACATAAGCATTTATAGCTGCACTGCTGCCCAACGGGTTCCTGGACTTGGTGTGCCTAAGCAGCAGAAGTGCCTGGGTGATGATCTTGAGGCCCGGTGTCCCTCAGAATTGGCCATCGGTGGTGGTAGAGTGTCCTGGCCTCCGGTTGTGCAGCCGCCATTTTAGAGACTCTGACCCCGTGCGACTCAGGGTGAGTGGATGCCGGCGCCGACCCACACCCTCTGACTGCGGAACATCAGTGGACTGACCCGGGACTTAAAGCGGAGGTATGGATGCTGGGAGGACCCAACGGTAATTCTGGGGAGGGCCCTCCCTGCCGACACCCCACCTGGCTGCCATTTTGGGACTCTGCTGTATTGGTCCCACGCGGGGCCTCACTGGCGCTACCTACATGCTGTCAGGGACACCCGCATCTGACTGGGCACCCAGAACACCCCGCTGACGCCTCTGGTGGTACTGATGCACTGAGATAGTCTGCCATCTGAGAGGAATCCGCAGGAGGCAATCTTTCACAGTGGTTGGCCTGGCAGCCCCTGCAGCCTTGGATCCTCGCGGGACCTGCCCTATGCTTTCACCTCCCTAGTGGGGCCTCACGGATCATAACTGGGCCACGGGGACTCTTTGCTAACACTACTGGGGATGCCGGGCTCCACACATCACAAAGTTGAGAGTAACCTGATCATACCTTGACTGGCGGCAGGGCGCAGGCTGTCTTGCTCCCCCAATGAACTTGCAGGGCCTGATCTACACCATCGCCAACCCCGGTGGGCCTCTCTGAGCACAGCTGGGCCCCAGGGTTTCCTTGTCGACACTGCCGGAGACACTATGCCGCACACGGTGGAGATTTGGGTGCCACCACATCAAGCCTTGGCCTAGGGCAGGCGCCAGCCATCTGGAATCTAATTGGACTCTTGGGGACGCCTGGTGAGATTGGGCTCTCTACACTACTCTGACAATGCATTGGGGTGCATGCTCCCGTGTTGGAGGCCTGGGGCGACAACCCGGGGGTCTGAGGCCCATATTTGAAGTTTCTCTGGGGACGTGGGGCTGTGCTGTCCTCACAGTTGTCTCGGACCCCCATGGATAGACTGTGGGGCTTGGTACCCTGGCCCGCTCCCCTGATATGGTGCAGTGACATCATTGGAGCATCCCAGTGAATCCACGCTGCAGGCTGCTGCCTGTTGTTCCCCGGGGGTAGTGGACGTCTCAGTTGCCAATGCTACGAGCACCTCTATAGATACTGGCAGACCCCATAGAGAGCCTTAGAGGGGGTGCTAACACTGAGTTCTGCCTCAACCCCTGAACCTGTTGATGGTATACAGGGGAGCCCTCCCCTACATACCCTGGTGGAGAGGTGGCAATATTAAACACTCACCTGGCCTACATAATCCTGCCTCAACAGACCACCCTGCCAGTGCCTTACACACTCCCATCCGGCAGGAGGAACACTTGGGGGCTCTGCGGAATCGCCCTTTGGCTGCCCCCAGGTTGCGCCCCCCTCGTCGGCCTTCACATTGACGGCCTTCTGATTCTGTTCACCGGCCTACTCTTTTTCACTGGACCGGGCAGCAGTCTGAACCTGTGCTGCACCCCGTTGCCTGGGTCTTCTGCTTGCTGCATAACACTCTGAGGGGTCATGACTTGATCACGGACTGGGAAAGAAGCCTCTGCACCCCCTAAAGACAAGCTGTTCACGGGCCTGTGGAATAAATTGGGACCGACCCCTGCAGTGGACATGGCATCATCAGCCGGGGGCCCCCCAACCCTGTCACATAGTCCTTCATGACCAACTTCATGCACAAGCTCAAATCTGAAATTGTCTCTCCTCGAACAGAGGTTCAGGCCTGTGTCAAGGAACTCCGGAGAGATGTGGTGGAGCTTGGTGGGAGAGTGGATGATATTGAAAGGGCAGTCGATGCCCGCTCAGTGAATCAGGAACCCCTATGGCAGCGCTGGCCACCCTGGAGGAACAACACATTGAGTTGCAGATCAAACAGGTGGGCTTGGAAAACAAGGGACGCCGCAATAACCTGCTCTTAAGGGGGACCCCGTTTGGGGCAGAGGTTTCAGACATTATAACTTTTGTAGCAGATCTGTTTCAAGACATCAGGGGAGATGACAACGCATCCCCGCCGGCCCTGGATCACACCCACCTTGTGTCTGGCCCGCTTGACCACCCTGGCCTTATCCCTGACATCTTGGCACGGGTAAATTTTTTCAATGAGAAAGGAGCCATCCTCAAGACAGCACGAGACAAAGCATAGCTCTCATACAAGGATACCCCCGTACAACTGTTCCAGGATCTTACAACCGCAACGCTCCCCCACCCCAGAGACTTTCGACCCATAACAGATAAGCTATGGGAGCTGGGGGTTCCGCTATCACTGGGGACAGCCGTTTGCACTTATCTTCCGGTGGGAGTCAAAGCGTCGGGTGCTGAGGTCCTTCCGGGAGGCAGCCCTACTGCTCCAGATCCCTGGCACGCCACCCACTAGCCCCTCGTGCCTGCCTCCTCAGATCCGCAAGCCTACGAAACCGCAATGGACTAAGGTGCACCGTTCCAGACGCCCTTTCCCCGGGGAATCTGCACTTCATCTCAGGAGAAACAGGACATTATACAGCACATCCGATCCCTGGAAGGAAGACACTCACCCTCAGGCTCACAGCTGTCTGAAAAATAGTCATTAAGCATACCTGCCAGATGTCCACCTTCTCTTCACCCCCTGGGCTGACCTCTTGCAGGGGTGAGACTGGCGCCCCACTCCCTTACCATCATCTTGCTGGCATGATTTCCCTGTGCCTGAACTGCAACCCAATGGCATTTCAGGACCGCATACCTTGAGGGTGAGGCTGACCTCCTATGACCCGCCTCCACTTCTATTCCTTGGAGAGTGACATCTCTGGGATGGCCTGTGTCTTTGCGCCTGGCTTATCCCCACACCCTTGGAATAGACTCTGTTGGCCACGTTGGCCGTTGTTATTTTTTTAATACTATATCTCATCTTTCTCACTTTTCTCTTTTCCCTCTTCCTACCCCTATCTCTGAGGGAGGGGTGGTCCCGATCGTGGTGAGGGTTCCCTTTGTGCAGAGTGCTATTCTGTCTCCAAGCACTAAGCTAGGCCCTAGAGCGAACACCAGGGCCTTTGTCTTCTTTGTTTTATTCAGAGACGAATTGGGGGGAGAGATACTCTGGGGCCAGCCCCCTGCCCTAAATGCCGCGCGCACATAGTTACTGCTATCATGAATTCTGTACCGTTTGAAGCTTCTCTTCCTTAATGTGAAGGGACTTAAGTCCACCAACAAGCGCCACTTGAAATGGCGATACCCGGACGTTATATTTTTACAAGAAACTCATCTTCTGAGACAGGATGTCTCTCACATGGCTCATCCTCAATACCCTCTTCAACTCAGGGCATCCGCACCCACTAAATCAGAGGGGGTGGCAATCCTTTGTCGAGCGGGCATTCACCAGGGGGACTCCAGGGTAGGCCTTAGTAAGGATGGCAGATTCCTTAAAGTGATGGTCAAGATTGGGCAGAGAACCCCAACCATATGCAACACTTACACAGCAAATCAAGCTTAGGACTCCTTGCTGCTGCATTTTCCCACCTTATATACTCAGGGTTCCCGTGGACGTGGGTAGATTTGGGATGCTGTTACGTCCTAATTCGAGACCAATGACCTCCCAGCTACTCCACTCCCCGTAGTTTGGGAAGCGTTTAAGGCACGATTCGTTGCAGCATCACATCCATTGCCATAGCTCTGGAAGCATGTTTGTTTGAAGTCAAACTCTCCCAGTACATAAAGGCGCTTAAGCGGTTGGACCAGGATCACCCCTTGGCGCTACACAAGATGTGTCATTCTATTTTCTGGGGTCAGTTTTGTGCGCACAGGACAAACAAAGCGGAACACACTCCTGGCCATGCGACGATACTACAATGGTAATGACAAGGTTGGCATCATCCTGGCACGCCGCCTTCGAATGTGGGCCGCCAAAGCACACATAGCCAAATTCAAACTGGAGGATGATACCAGGGCCACCACCGAAGCAGCCAAAATGCAGGCATTCCAAAGCAACTACTCGTCGCTCTATGCCGGTGAGTCACCCGATTCGGATTGTGTGCTCTCTGCCTTGGAGGCCTGCAAGTCATCAGATACCACTCTCAACCACTGGAGGAACCTAACACTCCATGTGAGCTCACCGGTGCTCTCAAGGACCTTCCTCTCAGTAAAACACCGGGGCCGAACGGTCTGCTGGTCTCATTCTATTGCACATTCCTCCCCCAACTTAAATCCCATATGCTCCGCCTCTTAAATTCTTTCTCCGACGCTGTAGGGCCCTCCATGGATATCGTCATGACAGAAATCGCTTTAATCCCCAAACCGTGGAAAGATCCTACACTCTGCTCCTCCTTCTGCCCCTTCGTGCTCCTAAACACGGATCTCAAACTCTATACCAAAATACTAGCTAAACATCTCACCTTGCACCTCCCGGGACTCATAGAGCCGGATCAGGTGGGGTTTATCCACCAACGGCAAGTGGCAGACAATGTACGGTGTGTTGCACATTTAATCGGGAAGGCACCCCATTGGAAGATACCCACCTGCTGGATTGGTGTCGTTACAACGCAGGCTATTACAACGCCTGCTGTTACAACGCGGTTTTTACGTTGCATACCATTACAACGCATAGTGCTTTTAAGCGCTGGATAGTGAATTATTTAATTTACTATTCCAACTCCAGTCCCCGTGGATAGTAGGGAAGGTGTTGGATAGTAAATTAAATATATTCCCTATCCTAGAGCGCCCCCAGCGCAATGCGTTGTAATGGTTTGCGTTGTAATGGTTGCGTTGTAATGGTAGTGCGTTGTAATGAATGCGTTGTAAGTGATGTTTCCCCCACCTGCTTGCTGTCGCTCGATACTGAGAGAGCATTTGATCGAGTAGATTCGGTATTCTTTCAAGCTGTCTAACAGAAAATAAGAATGGACACACAGATGATCGCTAGAATTATGGCTCCCTATCTCTCCCCTCTGGCTCAGGTGTGGGTAAACCGCTAGCTCACGCAACCCATCTCCATCCATAGGGGCACCCGACAGGGGTGTTCCCTGTCACCCCTTTTATTTGCTCTCGTAGTGGAGCCAAAGGCCATCATGATCCGCCAGTCCCCCGACATGCATGGCATCACACTTGGGGGATTAGATAACAAAATAGCCATGTTTGCCAATGACCTCCTTCTCACTTTATCACGCCCACAAACCTCTCTACCTCCTCTGCATAAGTTGCTTCAATTGTTCGAACAGGTCTCAGGGCTTAAAATTAACCTTGAGAAATCATGGGCTCTCAATCTCACATCCCTGCCGTGGAGATCGCCACTCTCTAATCTCTTATCCCTTATCAATGGGTGTCACACTCTATTCGGTATCTGCAGCTCAATTTGACCCCCAACCTTGCCACATGGTCCCAAGCAAACTGGCAGGAGTGTAAAAGCGCCGTCATAGCTTACCTAAGAATGTGGAGATCCCTTCCACTATCATGGTTGGGATGCTTGAATACAGTCAAAATGTCGATGCTCCCAAAGATACTTTACCTTTTCCAGACCCTACCCACACCCATCCCGGAGCACCAGATTCAGGGCCTTCAGTGCAAGCTCATCAAGTTTATATGGGGAGGGAGTATGCCACGTTTCTCTCATAAAATACTCATGCTTCTGCACAATAGGGGAGGGTTGGCCTGTCCCAACTTGTTGGAATATTATTGGGCATCGCATCTCCACTTCATTTCGGAGTGGATGGCATGGGAGAGTGCAAAAGTCTGGTTTCATATGGACAGGGCACTGACTTGTCGGCCCATCTGGGACCTTGCATGGCTTTCACAGGAAGCCCCCTCACGCAGCGCCTATATCACGGTTCCAACAAAGACAGTACTCGAGAGTTGGGACAATTAGCAATACGCAGAGGCCTCACATCCTTCCCATCCCCACATACTCCCATTGCTCGCAACTCCCACTTCCCGCCCGCTCTGTACCCGCCCTACTTCGCAGACTAGATGGAGGGGGGTGCAGGTCAACTTGGGGCCTCTACATGGGGGATACCTTCAAAACCTTTGAACAGTGTAATAAGGATTTCCAGCTGCCAGAGGGGGCTAGATTTCAATACATTCAACTTTGACATTGGGTTCATGTGTCTTCTCTGACACAGGCGGCCACTCGACCCTTGACTTCATTCGAGCAACTGGTACGCTCCTTCGATAACTCCAGGGGGCTAATTTCTCACACATTTCAAATCCTCCAACATTCACAGCAAGCCACTTCACATGCCTACCAGCTGCGGTGGCAATCTGTCTCAGACACTGACATCACACCCTCCCAATGAGAACACCTGTGGCAAGATGTCCCGAAGGTCTTCCATTGCATACCCCAGCGGGAATTCGCATATAAGGTTAATGCACAATGGTACTATACCCCTCACAGGCTGCATAAAATGTTTCCCACTTCTTCCCCTCTATGCTGGTGTTGCACTAATGCACTGGGGGATTTTCTGCATATTTGGTGGACATGCCCACTCTTGACCATCTATTGGAAGGAGGTTCTCGGTCATATCAGACTGACAATAGGCTAACCGTTGCCTGAAAACCCGCTTGCGATTGTCCTGGGCCATCGAATGGTGAACTTGTGCGCCATGACCCGCTGTGATTGGCATCTCAGCCTCCACATGCTGGGGCTGCTAAGCAAACACTGCTCTTTAATGGGAAAAAGCTTCACCCATCTGTGGCACACAATAGCAATGGAGTTACTCATGGCGCGCTTGCAACTACAGGACACTAAATTCATCACACTGTGGCAACCACTGGTGGACTATCTTTGCAGACTTGAACACGCTCGACTTCAACCCCTGAGGTTGTAGGCTCTGCGCCTCTTCGAAGACGCTGTCTACCCCCGTACACAGATAGCCCCTGGAAATTCCCCAATGGACACACTTGAACCCCACCCCGGGCGACACTTGCTTGACAGTCCCTAGACACCCCCACACCTCCTCTGAAGTAGGTGAACTTGGCCTTTACATGCATTAAGCCGAAGAACACCAATGATTCTGGCAGCCACAGTGCTCACAATGCCTCAGGCATCAGGCAGCGATAGAACCCATCCCCTCCGCCACATCTTCCCACACATCTCGCCACTTCCAACTCTTACATGCTCTCTCTCTGCTGTCTCTTTCTTTATCTCCTTACTCTCTATGATGAATGTATTGTTCTTAGTAGAAATTGTGATTCCTACGAGCTGATTTGAAAGGTATGTCCCTTAGGCCAAAGTCTGCTGGGTTTGAGTTTTGTTTCGAGCTATGGTATTTAGCAGAAGCCCCACGATTGTCAAAACACCGAGATTGCACCGACAAGAGCCCCGGCCTTGCTTTTGTGTCCCCTTTTTATAATCGCCGTCATGCACTGCATGCACTGTCTCTGAAATCAACCTATTAACATTAGATAGCTGACACTAATTGACACTATGTAATGGCATTTGCCTTCTGGCTGAAATTACCTTGTGTAATACTGTGGGAAAACAGTTGATAATACTACTGGGATCTACTCATATGTGGTTCCTACAAATGTCAATAAAAACAAGTTATAAAAAAAAACACTACATTGTACGTCTTGCCAGTGCGTTTGCACACACGCAAGACGTACAACGTAGTGTTTTTTTCAATGAAGAAGGACACAAGGTGGTGAGGAGCAGGAAGAAGAGCGGCCAGCAGGGAAGGTGCCAGAAACACAGGTAAGCGCCTTCTTTTTAACATTTTAAAGCATTTGGGAGGGGGGAGGCAGTGAGGAGGGAGCGGAGCGATGCATAGCTCCACTGAGTTTTTTCAAACTCTGTTGAGCTACACGTAGAGGCACTTTGCCCGCTCCACCCACCCCTACAATCAGTATCCTGCAGGTCACTCAGTACTTGAAACCTATTAGAGACCACCAAAGGCTGTCTTAATGACTGTTCTGAATCATGGTTAGTGAATGGGTTTCCTACTCCCCTCATTTGAGACTGGCGGTTCCGTAAGTGCTAATAGAAAAAAAACAAGGGGTTGCAGTGATACCCTTGTAAGTGGGGCTCTTGCCTTCCCTCTAAC
Source organism: Lissotriton vulgaris (assembly GCF_964263255.1). Taxonomy (NCBI): domain Eukaryota; kingdom Metazoa; phylum Chordata; class Amphibia; order Caudata; family Salamandridae; genus Lissotriton; species Lissotriton vulgaris. The sequence goes on along the minus strand of NC_141685.1, from coordinate 422,466,629 downwards.
CTCCCATGCCCAGCTTAGGTTCCTAAAATGTATTATAATGCAGTCCCCTTTGGATAGTTTCCTCGTAGGGCCAACCCAACTCACTCTTTTAGTTAGCAAGATTTATTGGGCACCACTTACTAAGAATTGACAGATCCATGGAGACAGTGTACCACTCCATTTTATAGCGATTCGTGGGTTTCCATCTGGTCTGCCTGCTAAGTTGGAACGTTAGGTAAAACTGCCACAGATGGGCAACATTCTGGTGGTAATTTGATGGAAACGTGAGCACTCATAAGATTTCCACCCATATCCCTTGCTATATTTAGATTTGCAAACAGGGACACAGGGTGCGTAATATTGCTTTGTATCGAGTAGGTATTATTCGCACTAGATTGCAGCGGCCTATGTTTTATACGAGCCTTTAAGGCAGGTAGGCATCGACCACCCTTGTTGTGTAACTCAGGGCCTGTACCAGCCTCCTGTGTTCGCTCTAATTGTGATCTAGTACCCCTATTTTAGACCCCGGCACACTCGATGTTGAACTGTGTCAAGTGTGTTCCCCCTCAGCTGTTCTTTGGGTACATTATGATAATGGATTTTAATTTTATCTACTTCAGTAATCAAGATCTCTAGCTTTTCTCTAATGGGTATTAAAATCCTTAATTTTAGATGTTATCCCAGTAATTATTGGTGCTTAAAAAGAATCTGCAGGGGGCTGAGCTGGGTCGCTGCCTCAATATGCAACAGAGTTACAGACAGGCGGCACATGACCCTCCAATCTTCGTAGGAGCCTTCTTGCACTTTTCAATGGAGGTGAAGGGGAAGAACAGTTGAAACACAATTCTCGGCGGAAGAGACTGGGGCCATCTCTTGATTAGATGGAATTATCAAGCCTTCTACTACACCAGGATTATGAGGTTCTCCTAATTGTGACTTGGAAGCTGTTATCACAATGTCATTAGTCATAGATGAGCCGGATATCCCAACCCTTCCTGCTCCTACACCTAAAGATAGCTGGCGTTCCGCAATGTCTATTTCTTTAGAAATAACATTCACTGCCCGCACTAGAAAGGAGTCTATTGTTGTGCTGCAGAGTCTAGAGCTAAGGGGGCATTGGTAGCTTTAGGCTTACCCATACTAACTTCAGTATAATGCCGGGGCAAAAGATAGAAGTAATGGGGCTAAAACCACAAAATTATCTTCAATACACATGAGTAATCAGATAAGGAAAGAGTCAAGAACTTTAAACCATAAAGCAGGCACCACAGTGGTATGTTTGTGATGCTTGAAAACCTTCTCTTACAATAGCAGTACCATAATATCAGCGGAACTACTCCTGGGGGAAAAGTCTTTCTTGCTAGCCCAATGGCGCAAAGCTTCGTATAGAAGAAATGATCTCATTGAGGAACAATAAAACAACATACCTTCTGCTTTCATAAACCGCCAGACGTTAGGGAGGCCAAACGCAGCCTCTTCCAGGCAAGGACAGGCCTGCCCTTGGCCCAGGCATTGCCTGGGTACGGCCGTGCTGCAAGGGTTGAGGTACAGCAACAGCAAAGAATCCGAGGACAGCGAGTCCCACCAGGGCAGGTAACACCAAACAGCAGGGCGCCCTGCGCCGCTGGGGTTTAGGCAGCGCTTTGAGCATGTTGGTGGTGCCTCCCTCCTCACAGAACCAGCAAAGAACCCTGGGACAGCGAGTCCCAACAGGGCAGGTTGCAGCAAACAGCCGGGCTTCCTTTTAATCAAACAACCTTCCATAGTAACTAAACAACCTCTAACTTAGTATCAAATGCCCTAGACATTATTTATTCTGGTAAAACTTGCAAATCTAATCAAGGCATAAACGTACACAATTTGTTTGATGAGGATAACACTGAACTGAAATGCACAGCCGTAACTCAGAACACCAATAGAACATCATTTTTTGGATAAGTCCCTTGTAAATTGGTATGCCAAATACCCACGGCCTGTAAATGTTACTAATGGGCCTGCAGCACTCATTGTGCAACCCAGTTAGGTAGCCCCTAAAAGCATGTCGCAGACTTCCCAATTTAGCTTGGCAAATAAGCCTTGAGCTAAGCCTTGAACTCCTCTCTTTTACATACAGGTCACTCCTGAAGTAGGCATTTTATAGTCCTTAGGGCAGGAATCATCATTTTTAAAAGGCTGGACACACACATTCAAGTTTAACATGTCCTGGCAGTGTAAAACTCCTGAATTCGTTTTTCACTACTGTGAGGCCTACCCCTCCTATAGGATAACATTGGCTTACCATACCACATTTAATAAGTGCTAACTTTTGATTATGAGCAAGTAGGCCTTTCGTTTTTGCAATGTGAGAAATTTAAATTTAAATCCATTTTTATGAGAAAGTGAGATTTGAAGTGACAATTTGAAAATGCCATTTTTAGCAAGTTGACATATTTTTCCCCTATGTGGTGCTTGCAACTTGTTCCTCGGCCACCTTATGGGGGTAGTCGCTGTTGGACTTTGTTTATTCCTCCCAGACGGCCACACAGGAGAGCGATTAGGTGTGCCTGTATGGACCATCACTGGCAGGACTCTCAGAAAAGTGCCTGCTGCTGTGCCCGATGTCTACTTCAGAAGAATACTTTGCTGAACCTGGAAGGACTGCTCTGAAGCTTGGCTTGAATCCACAGAGGTCTGTCCTGCTCTTTGAGCCCTGTTCCACTAGTTGAACCGAGGACTACCAGAGTGACTCCAAGGGCTAGTAGGCTGGTCTCTTGATCAGAGTGTCAGGAACAGAATGGGCGTCAACCTTCTTAATACCATACCTCCTGGACCCAGCCTGAGTTAGACCTGACCCCCCAAGTGATGGCTTCTGATTCCTGGAGCCTTGGAAGTAGTGCAGAAGGTGCACAGATAGTCAAAATCCAAAACTTGGGACTTAAAAAAGTTTAGCTAAAAAGCGCTCCGAAAACGAGAGGAGACCAAAACCAACCTGTTTGTCTATCTGCCCAAGTTGCATCACCAGTCCTCCTAACTTTGCTGGAGCTCCTGATATATTTTTCTCCGGAGCAGCTAATCCTTTTCAGCCGTCCTTTGCAGAAAAGGCATCTGTCTTTGTGGAATCCTCCTCTGCTACTGCCTCCAGCAACATCCCACTGGAGATTTTCAATTTTCATTAAAGAGACTACAACCACATGTGGAAAGCTTTACCACAGCTTTGTCCAGCAGCTCCCTGATGATGATGATGATAATGCCTCCTCGTTGAACATACCCCTGTAGCATTTGCCAACTGAACTTTCCCTTCTCCAGCAGCAATGGCTGCTCCATTAGGGTAGAGGAGCGCTTCCCGCCCTGCCACCACCAGTACATAATACGATAATAAAGCAGGTTCTAAACTTGTTTTATTTTAATCCCCTGGACACGCCCCCAGGACTCTGACAAGTCTTGGGGCTGGGTCCAGGGGATGGCACTGCTGGTGTGGGAGTGGTGGGCACTGCCTTCACTGTGCATGAGATGTTTGGTCGGCCGTCTCAGGCCGGCCACACCCCTCATGTGCAGTGAGCAGGCACAGGCTCCCAGTCTGCCTGGGAGCGCAAGTTGCCAACTCTCTGGCCAATCCGGTAGCTGCTCTTATGTGAGAACAGCTTCACTATTGACTGCGGAGCAGGCTGGGAGCCTGTGCTCAGCCCAAGAGCCAGAAGCAGGAAGAGCTGATGCACGGGAGACGGTGGCAGCAGCGTTACAGTAATTTATTTTTTAGCCAAACCCTCCCCACCTCCCTCCTACCCACCTCCGTCCTCTGGCCCAGCTGCTCGCCCTCCACATTTTGGCATGTGATGGGCCACTACTGTTCTCCCAAAATCTTTGCTGAAATTTCTTCTGTGTCCGAAGGTAAGCGCCGATCGGGACCAATCCACTTCTTGTAACTGACCCGCACTTCATCGCCACATTTGTTTACTTTGTCCCGGTGTCAGATGACAAGCTGTCTGTGGTTGGTGCGCTGAAATTTAGGCACTGGTATTTACCTTGAACTTTAAAAATCATAACTTCAGTTATACTGATGGGATTTTTGTTGGTTTGGCACCAAATAATTTATTAAAATTCAGTCAAGGGTTTAAGCACAGGTTAATCTAGTGACTTTTGTGGTTTACCCTGACAGGGATTGTGGCTGTTACTTGAGCAGGGTTACCACTCCACTCAACCAACAAACTAATTTCTCACATATAGTCATAGTTTGAATTCATCATAAAGCAGCATAGAGAGTTAATATGCCTGGTGAAAAACATGACATGTATCAGGCAGATGACAATTTGCATTTTAGATTAGGTTGCTCATTTTTTTACTGATTTAATCGCAGCGATCATTTTACTAACTGCAGGTCATAAGTTACAGTCCTTATAATATAGCACAGTTGCTGTGAATTGGCACCAAAGAGGTTTAGAACCTTATTTTATTACCCTCAATGTTTTATTGTTGTCAAGTTGCTAAAAACTGTTCCTTTGGTAGCAATTATTTGAACCTGTGTCTATGAGGACCTTGCAGAGCACAGGTGCTTGCAGTGGATGCATTAGTCAACTGAGCCACCAGACCCAGCATACAATGCCTCCATGTATGAATGGCAAGTTGCTCCTACACCTTGTAGCTCTCTTTGCCCTATGTAACATCTCCCATCAATTAATTTTTACATGTGTATGAATCATTGTCTCTATATAATATGTGTGGGTGATGCAAAGTTATAAACTCGTACATTGTGGTGAGTAGCATTGTAGAAGAAGTTAAATAAATGGGATAGAGGGGTTATGGACAGATGAGGGGATCTCTTGGAGGATGGTAGTGAGGGAATCCATAGAGAAAGAGGTCATTTGGTAGCCAACTTAAAGTGTTAAATTCATCGATGGAGCTGGCCTGAGTTATAAGTATTAAAGAAATTCTCCATTCTCTTTCAATAGACACAACACACATGATAAATGCCTCTTTCTTATCTGGAGCTATTCCTGACCGTCTAAAGCATGCTATCATCACCTCAATAAAAAAAAATCCAATCCACAATTCTGGGTAAGTGTAGGTTCAATTAGGGGGATATGACAAGAATTAAGCTCCACCAGCCTGAAAAAAGAAAATCTTGTCCATTGTAACAAGAATTGTATAGTGGTGCTCGAGAGCACCCCTTCAAGCTTTGATATCATGATTGATGTGCTAGTGGTAGATGGAGAGGCTAGAGATTGAAGGAAAATTGGAGGCATACGTAAAGAGCTAAGCACAATGGACTTTGGTGTACTGAGGTGATGTGGCAGTCGAAAATGCGGTTATCTGGGGAGAGCCCTGCTGCTTCAAGTTATAAGGCAGGCCTCATGGAAGTACAAAGACCCTGGATGTCAGTTGTTGAAATCACGACTCTGCCTTTATGCTCATGGAAGCTGACAATGCCCTGAAGGCCCACTGACGTTTGCTGGGTGTGCCACTGAACAGGGCTAGTGAACAAGGCAGGGGTAACAGTCACTCAGCACTCCTCCACCCTGATGTTTGGATTATGAAGGGGCTGAGAAGACACCATTGCCATAGTCAGCACAGACCACGGTGGTTGAGGTGCATGGATGGGCCCTGGGACTTTGACCACATGGCTGCTAGGCATTTTCCCGTTCTGTGCTGAAGTACCAAAATACCCATTATTCATGACGAGCTGGCCTTGTCATCAGCGCACGGCAGGTAAGCGCCATGACGAGCCCAGCTCGTCATTAGCTTCGAAGGGGTTAAATGTTGTGGCCCAAAATGAGCTAAATATAAAGGGGGACTGAAAAAGAGGCTGTAAGTGAGGAAATGAATCCTCTGATTGACGGACCTTCATATCAAAAGAGTGGACTGAGAAGGGCATCAGTGAATGGCAGGGATGACCTGGGGAGCAGGTGACGGTAGAGGTGAAGTTGAGTAGAGTCTCTGTGTGATATTGCCATACATTTCTTTTGTGGTCTTGTTAGGAGAAGCATATGATGGATTGTTACCACATTTAAGTGAAGTCAGACAGTTTAGTATAAGTAACCCAGAAGTGGGGCGTGGCACACATGGTCTGGCCATTGATGAACCCTCTGTTAAAGACAGAAGAAGTCCTGATTGTGGGAACAAAACACCATGGTGAAATTTTAAAACAATAAAATAATAAAACTAGGCCGGCAAGTGGGGGCACTACAGTGGTGCCCACCAGTAACAGAGACAAAGAGGACCCTTTCCACCTATGGAAAAGACACTTGAGGAACATAAGAATAAGTTTGACAAGATCCTATAGGATATCTTGGACACTAATTGCACTTTACTGCCTAAATTGATGTGATGACAATCGAAGTATAGCTACTGCATGCTGACCTTAAGAAACAGACAGATAGAGTTGTGACTAACGAGTCGTCCCTACTGATATTGAGATCTACAGGGGCGGAGATTCAGATTCAGATTAAAACCCACAGTGATGAAATAACAATTATTGGTTAGAAGGGTCGCTTGCTGCACTGCATGAATTTTTTTTTTTTTTTTTTAATTTTTGGTAAACCTTTATTGTAAGTAAAGCAGTTACAATCACAGGCACGATACCATCACAGTCAGCCAATAAATCAAGACGGTCAAGCAAGTCAATTGAGCAGCTAGCATAGCAACAGTCCGCCACCGAAAGGCCCGGTGTAACTCAGGATAATGTCCGTACCAAATAGGCACCAGGATTAATGAGTTTTTTTTTTAAAGTTTTAAAGAAAAACAGGATCCATTGCCGCACAGTCAAATAATACAAAAGCAAGGGGTTAGCAAGAATCAGGATATTCACGGGCAGGACTACTGCAGGCAGGACGAAAGCGCCAGTGCATAAGTATCAGGATAAACAATAAGCTACACATTCCTCCCCCCAACACAGGAGGTGCCCGCCTTAACACAAAACTTTATAAAACATCCCCCCTTGAAAGTCGCATCACCAGAGCGTACGGAGGGTAGCCCATCACTTGTTTCCTAACAAGGGCAAAAGAAAAAGAAGGAAAGAGAAAGCTAGAGGAAGCAGAGAAGAAAAAAGAGGCCCTAGAAACAGAAAAGAAAGGACAATATAACCCCCCACCCTGCACCCCTGCCTCCGGCTACTGCCCCCCCCTCAGCAGTGTGCCTGTCGCCCAATGTGAACCCGAAATATAGCAGAGAAGAGAAGGATAGAGAGAATAAAGGAAAAGATACAGCGGGGGGCCCCCAGTGCAGGCCCCCGGCCCCCCCTCCCCCCCTGCATATCATACGATTCTAGCCGCGCTGCTTCAAAATATTCAGGACACCCGCCGTATCAAAGCAGCAGTCGTCACGCCAGTTCACCCAGACACCCACTTGCGATATGAACCCACCCGCTCCTCAGCAAATGAAAGAGAACGCCCCACTGCCATCCAGACCCACCCGAACAGAGTCAGAAAAAGGGGGGGGGAATTAAGGTCATACAATACACGGCCCAGCTGGTAAGGTACCGAGAATATATTAATACGGGAAGTCCAAAAGAACACAGGATATCTTGCAGAACAATAGGTCCCCACACGCTCCTAGGGCCGATCATCGCCCATGACAGCATCTCGCACAGCTCGACGAAGTCCAGTTCGGGACGAATGGTCAATCCACGTTGACTGGGAAGGCTCCACGTACCAGTACACGCTTAGCAGCAGAATGAAGGGATGCGCAGAAAAAAAACCCCATCCGGGCCTCACCAGGAATTGGAGAATAGGGCACTGAACCAAAGTCACGTGAAAAGAGGCCGTCAACATCGTACACGCTCTTATATCCACTAGCGCGGGGGGTCCGGTATCCACGCACACTTAGTCCTCAAGTTGTATTGCCCGAATACGGGGGAAGGGCGTCCGGTCCCACCACTCCTCCTGAGATGTGTATCGCCATACAAGCGGGCGAACAAAACTCCTTCAGGGGGGTGAACCACCCGGCGGGTGCAAGAGCTGCCGGAGCCCCCATCAAAGCCGCCATCTTGTGCACCGAGCGGTCGCACCCCTTCTGGCATATTGCGTGATAACCATCCCAAACCGGCCAGCCGATGGTCTCAAACATTGTGCCCAGCGTAACCAAACAGTGCCAAATCACCTGAGGCCAGTTGGCTCCGATCCCTGGAGGCGCGGGGCCCCGCCCGCCGCATGAGGGCAGCGCCAGACTGCAGCAGGAAAACAAAGGGCAGGGAGACAAAGAACCTCCATTCCGCGAAGCGGCTTCAGGGAGAGAAGTGGGGGGTCCATCCAGCACGAGTGGGGGAGAGGCATGAGGTTGCGGGATCCAGGGTTCCGATACAGGGCAGGCTGGTACGCCCCGATGGGGGACCGGCACATCCGGGTCCTCCTAGCCGTCGTTGCTCCGCTCACGGCCGGCGGCACCCTAGCGCGAGGTCCCGGCTCCGGGACTCTCACAGGCCGCGCCGACCGGGAAGACACATCTCCGTCTCCCGGGCTCGGAAAACCGCCGGAATAACGCCTGGCGGGTCGGGTCCCATTCCGGCAACAGAAAATGCGGAGGCAGCGCCGCCTCGACAGCCAGATCCAGCAGCAGGGGGAGAAGGTCGACGGAGCCGGGAGCCCGGGCGACCCTCTTGGCCGCCGGCCTGGCTCCGCCCCCCACCTGGAGGATACTGCATGAATTTTTGATAACTTAACCTCTTGGATATTTTTGTTTCTGTCCGAGACTTTGTCATGTCAAGAAACATCTTGAGTAGCCCCACAGAAGCACAGATTGGACACTGACGCTGGTTGCACTATCTAACACAACAGAGAGATAATGCAAGCAGTGGACTATCTTCTCCTTCAGAATTCACCAGAGGAAGGCAAACCAAAGGCTGAATAGGATGCATCACATACATCAAGAGACATTGACACCAGCAACTCTGACTCTGCAGTCCTTGGTCCTGAACTGACTCCTAGGACACCCATTTTTTATTATATAGACTTCCACACAAATATAGTAAAATATTGTTAAGCATATGCTGCGGTTGACTGAAACCGTTGAGGTTTGTATTCAGGTTTGGCTGCCCAGGGGCAGGGTGGGAAACTTATAGAGCATGAGACGGAGCTCAGGTCTTGTAATATCATGGACCTTTTGGTGGTACCTGGACTCCAATTTCCGCAATAAACTTCTTTCATATTCAATTTCGTCTTAGTTTCACCCAATTATGGGTTAATTGTTGTTACTCTAGCCAGGGAGCAGATGATAAGGTTACAAGAAATTTTAGGTCCAAGCTGTGGTGCTATAGTAATATAATTATAGAGCAGCTAGAGGAGTGGGGATACATATGATCAAGTTGTGCTTGGGGATAAATTATACACTGCAAGAGAATAACTGATACACCAGAGGTACTACTCAGAATATCCTCAGAATATTTATACCAACAAAGGGAAACAGAATTTGTGCATATTTGAAACTTAGGCAAACTCATATAGTGTATCTCCAAGAGACCCATTTAACAGCCCATGAACTGAGCAAGCTATTCACATTATGTTGAGGTCAAATGTTAGTGAACAATTCTTCAGAGTATTCCAAGTGAGTGTTTACATGGATTGCTCGGTGCCATTTGTAGTGAAATACACCCAAATCAACCCAAGCTGCCATTATGTGATGGCCATCCTTGGTGGCCCTGTATGTCCAAAATGCTGTTCGTGCAGTAGTCCTGAACATTCTCACTTCGACTCAGATATGAGTCATGCAAGCCCCTTGAATTTGCAGGGTGAAGAATTCAGGTGTATGTAGAACAGTGATCTGGGCAAATTGTGTTCACCAGTGCCAGAGGTTTAACCCCTCAAAGTAATGTAGCAGTTTAAGCTATGGGTTGGGAAAAACAATTGAAAAATATAAGGAGTTTGATACAGCCAGGTGTAATGGAGTATTTAATTTATTTATTGATTTATCAGCTGCATTCTAGACTGAATGTATTCATATGTAATGCTGGTGTGAGGGGGAAGAAAAATACTTAACATTTAGGGCACAACATGTCCATTCATAATCCCCTTTAAATTTCAGTGTCATGGAGCCAGACACAGGGACAGATGGTTTGAGTTCTGTGCAGCTCAAAAGGCAAATTTGGCACCTTGACTCTTATCAGTAGATGAGACGCCAAAAAGAAAATGTGACGCTGCTGTCCTCAACAAGGGAGGAATTGATGATGGCTCTTCCTTAACATGGAAGAAACCCATTGCAGGTACGTTCTTACCACCCCCTTTCTTAACTAAATATAAATTATACGATTTTAATAACGATATTGAATTTTTGGTTGTTGCCAAAAGTGAAAAGTATAATAAACCTGGATCAAAAGGATTGATCCTGGAGAGGGATGCCTTTCTTAAGTCAAGGCCTCTGTTTTGTGTTAAGGAATGGGCAAACAGGGAGGATTCCATTCATGTGGCAGCCTCACTGTATATTTAGAAAGCTTTCAACACTATATGTTGGCCCAATATCATGGAGGTGCTTCAGAGAATGGGCCCAGAGCTGGAATTCTTTGTGTGGGTACAAATGTTACATACAGAGTTACAGCTGGAGTGTGTACTTGGCTTGTGATACTGGAGCAGTTACATATAGTCAGAGAAATGAGACAGAGGTGCCAGCTGTCACTGATTATTTTTAAAACGGCCATGGACCCCTTCGCATGACTCTTGAAATTGAAAGGACCAGATTGGCGAATAGATATAGGCAGTATTTGGCTCTTTGTATGCTGGATGCACTAATTTATCTACATGATGGTGGAGACATCATAACAACACTGATGTTGCTTTTGAAACCGTTTGGGGATTTTGGGTCCAGGCAAAATCATGCTTATTTTCACTTAGTAGTCTGACTGAAAAACAACGCAGGCAAATATCTTGGAGTAAACATTTACAATACTCATGTGGACTTTGTGGGAGGAAACCAGGGAAGAGTGGTTGCTGCAATTCCTCAGTCAGTGGCTATCTGGGTCTCACTACCACTTTCACTAATGGGTCAGATGGTAGTGGCTAAAATGTTCATTCTATATATATATATATATATTGTTAAACATTTTGCAGCATAACCAGTAATGTTAAAAGAAAAGTATTCTTCAAGAATTTGCAGAGCATTCTTACATCCCTGAGGTGGAGTACTGACGAAAAGTGGCCCTGCTTAGAGTGCAACATCTCTGGCTGAAGGTGATTTGTTGTCCCCACAATATGAAATGGCAAAAGAGCTGGTTAAGTGATATGCCAAAGCTGAAAACCGGGGATTTTATACCTGAACTATGTGCGTCATAATTCTGGAGTGGTTAATGGGTGAAGATACTGAATAAGGGTGATTGAATAAGCTTATGAGAGTGGCAAGACATTCTTGCGAGGACCTTGCCTTGCCACATACACATCTGATCTACTACTGTGGTCATTGCCGGAGTTTGCTATTTCAACTGCCTCACATAATATACATGAATGGATGGATGTTGGTTTGGTTCCCTTGGGTGAATGTCTTATGCTCATTTAACATCCTATGGGAGATCTATGACTTGGGGACCTGGCAATTTTTAACATATGCTGGTATTTTAAGAATATTATTTCAGGCCTATAGAACAAAACAAACCACACACATCACTTTATTACATCTAGTCTCAAATAATGGCACTTTAGAATAGTGACTACATTTTTTTCATAGTACAGTGTTGCCACAGCACATTTGGGTTCAAGGTTGAGCTCAAAGAAAAGTGGCAAGAGTGCAAAGGCCAATCCCTGCCTGACAAGAATAAGTAATGATGCCTGAAATTTTTAAATTGATCTTGAAGAACTCTGGATTGAATTATACACATATAAATTACCTACACCAGACTTATCTGACTACGACACAGATAGGATATATGTATCTAGGAACGATTACTAACTGTGGCAGATGTTCACAAACAGAAGCAGTCTTTTATCACATGGCATGGCTGTGCCCGTAAAAACAATTCTGGCGGTGGGTGCTGAGCTTCATAGCTGAAATGGGTAGAGGATTGGTGCCCAAGAACCACTTTCATGTCTACTGGGGTGGATGCTATGGGTGAATAAAATCAAACACAAACTTAAGTTTATAGATTTGGCTCTTGTATTGCTAAAGAGATGTATTGCTATGTCTTGAAAGCCCCATCTGCCTCTGTACTGAGTCATTGATTAAGTCACTTAAACAGATGGGTGAACGCCGAAGTAGGCAACCCAAGTTAAGAAGCATGAAGAAAGATGTTGTCTGATATATGACATAGGATGTCTTTATTACACAAATTGAGGTCAAGTTGAATGGGAAGCCTCTATATGTAAACAATTAAAGTTTTTTACGCAATATGCATTAGAGTGTATAAATGGTATGGACCTGCACTCCATGTGTTGTTTTAAGGCCTGAGTACCTATGAATGCACAGGTATGGAAAATATCGCTAGCTTAGATTACGCCCACCCCTTCCCCACAATAGTAGGCAATATTTCATAACCTCACATGCAGTAAGTTGTTATTGCATATTCACCATACTTAAGAGTGATACATTTAATGAAACATAGTAGACTCACTCTTTAGGGGATACATTTGGTACAGACCACACTGGGAATCTGCACCCTGATACTACACTCACTCAAGCCATGAGTTCAACCAAATGTTGGACCTTTTTGTTTTGTACTTAAAGGTCCAAGATGCTTACTGTTCTCTAAAACGGTATGTTGACATCTAATTTATCAATTGAAATGAAATGCTGTCAGGTATTTGCAATGAAGATATATGCTAAGTAATGTCTAAAAAAGCTCAAGAAAGAACTCCTCAAAATAAAGGACCCGGTCCATATCTAACCTCAGCAAGATCCTTGGGGAGGTGAGGAGCCAGCTCAAAGAGAATGTGGTGCTAAAACTTCACCTTCATGACCATCAGTCTGGATTTGGCCACTTGAGGGGGACAAAATTGCCACTGGCATAATGGAGCAAATTCCCCACTGAATAAATGAACACAAGAAAATAGAACTCATACTCCTTGATGTATCTGCCACCTATGGCACTGTTGGCCACATTATTCTGGGGAGGTGGTTAGGAAGAATTATCAGGAATAGAAGGCCCTTTTCTATTTTGTATCCAATATTATCTTTTGAACCACAGTAAAAATGTCAGGATCAGTACAGCTGTTTCGATCTTGTTCAATACCTATGTACAGCATCTTGAGCAGACATGGAAATCAATTTCCAGCTTGTAAATTACCCAAAAAACTTCATTAACATTACATTCTGCTTGGACAACATTCTCCACAAAATCAAGGGGAGCTTTCTTTGCATGAATGAAGAAAAGACTAGAGCATCATATGGGAAAAGGGAGCATAATTCGCTATCTTTGAATTACCTTCCAGGCGCTGCCCGCCCACCCTTCAACGGCACCTTAAGAACTAAGAACTGGAGATAGTCTTTCATAAGAGCTCTCATTTTGTTCCACAAGATAATCCAGAGGTCATGGAGAACTCAGCTATCCTTACCATAACAAAATCCTGCAGCTACTCCAAACTAACCATCAGGTGGAACTAAGTAGGACCCTCATTAAATTCTGCCTGGACAATTGCCATTGAATTAATACAGGGGCACCCAACTCATTCTTTACTAAACTACAAAGGATACAAACTGGCAGTCATAATATGCCTTAATGTATAAATTGAGCCATAATCTTTAAATGGTGCCTGCCCTTAACACCTTTACTGGCTACCAGTCAAATCCAGGAACACATTCGAAGCTGCTTGCTCTGTACAAAAATACTTCTAGTGAAAAAGATGCAAAAGACTTGAGAAAATAGTCCAACACCACCATGTCCTGGCGATCGAGTGGGACTGGCTGGAGGGGCAGGGGTTCACGTGGAAAACACTTCAGCTGCTTTTGGTACAAGGGGGCAATATTGCAGTCCAAACAGTCTGGCCCTGCACACCACTTGTTAGCAACAAACCTCCACTCCTGAACCATCAATTTTTCAAGCAGAAAAACAAAGATGCAGATTATTTGCTGTGTATGTGGGATTTCTGTAACGTGATACTAGCCAAAGGCAATGGAATGCTGTATTGGGTCAAGGGCAAACATCAAGTCAGTATTTGATAATAGGGATGACTTGGTCCTGAAAGTGGAATTTGACTGTTAATGCTTCATGGTGTAGTGTTCAATCGGGATGTGTCTCTTCTGCTTGTTCTAAAATAGGAGTGGGTTTGGAGTGGTTCTAATGGGTATTAGGATTTTGTTACAGATGGAAAAGATCTGTTGCCTTTTTGGGGGGGATTTTTGCTCTTCTTCATTTCAGTTTAATATTGCCCTTTATGTGAGTGGGTCGAGAGCCATCAGAGACATGAACCACGTAGGCAGGGATTACGGTTGCAATGTCTTTGTAGAGAATGCAGATGGCACATCTAAGTGGGGGTGATCCCTGGGAATACATTGTCAAAACTGGTGAATTCTCTCAGACTGCCCTTTAGAGATGTGTCAAGCCAAATCTATTTCAGGAAACTGAAAATGGAACTCTGCAGACTTCTTTTGTAGCGGTTCCCAAGGGCCACCCTGGACCACGCAAATATAACATCAGTTGGGGGTAACTATGGCTATCGAATCAGAAGCATGCCCTTCCTACTTTGTTTTTCTTTGACTCAATGGTGATCTTTCGCCTCATGTTGTAGTAGTGGTAGTAATCTTTATTTGTTGATTACTTAAAATCATTACAATCAGCAAAATACATATCCAAAATAAACTGTCAGAATATATAGATACAGTGTACATTTTTTTCCAAGATAAAATCCACAGCTAAGCCCTGACATAGTTTGTTTGACTGCAAATAATCGGTTTGCAAGTCAAGTCAAGTCATATAATTTGTATAGCGCACTACATACCCAGAGGGTTTCAAGGCGCTTAGGAAGGGGAGGAAGATTATTTGTCAAATATCCACGTTTTAAGCTGCTTTCTGAACGCTAGGTGGTTCTGGGTGAGGCGAAGGTAAGCGGGGAGTGAGTTCCATGTTTTAGCAGCCAGGTAGGAAAAGGATCTGCCTCCCATGGTGGTCTTGTTGATGCGAGGTACAGTGGCGAGGGCTTGGCTGGAAGAACGTAGTTGGCGGGAGGGGGTGTAGAAGGACAGTCGAGAGTTGAGGCAATCTGGTCCGATGTCGTAGAGTGATTTGTGTGCGTGGGTAAGCAGTCGGAAAGTGATCCTCTTATTGACGGGAAGCCAGTGGAGGTCTTTAAGGTGACCAGAGATGTGTTCGTTGCGTGGGATGTCTAATATGATCCTGGCTGAGGCGTTTTGGATCCGTTGGAGTTTCTTCTGGAGTTTAGCGGTGGTACCTGCGTAGAGGGTGTTTCCGTAGTCCAGTCGGCTCGTGACCAGAGCGTGGGTGACTGTTTTCCTTGTTTCGGAGGGGATCCAGCGGAATGTTTTTCTGAGCATGCGAAGAATGTTGAAGCAGGAAGAGGATACGGCGCTGACTTGTCTGTTCATTGAGAGTGAAGAATCCAGGATGACGCCAAGGTTCCGTGCGTGGTCTGTCGGGATGGGTGCTTTTCCAAGGGCTTCCGGCCACCAAGAGTCGTCCCATGCAGAGGGGGATGTACCTAAGATGAGGACTTCAGTTTTGTCTGAGTTCAGTTTCAGACGGCTTTGTTTCATCCATTCGGCGACTTTTTTCATTCCTTCGTGTAGGTTAGTTTTGGCGGTGCCGGGGTCATTGGTGAGAGAAAGGATCAGTTGAGTGTCATCCGCGTAAGAGATGATGTTGAGGTTGTGTTGGCGGGCGATGGCCGCGAGGGGGCTCATGTATACGTTGAAGAGGGTGGGACTGAGTGAGGATCCTTGAGGTACGCCGCAGATGACTTCAGAGGCCTCGGACTTGAATGGAGGAAGGCGGACTCTCTGGGTTCTTCCGGTGAGGAACGAGGTGATCCATTCGAGTGCTTTTCCTTGGATTCCGATGTTATTGAGGCGTTGTAGAAGGGTGCTGTGGCAGACTGTGTCGAATGCTGCAGAGAGGTCGAGGAGGATGAGGGCGACTGTGTCTCTATTGTCCAGTAGAGTTCGAATGTCGTCTGTTGCTGCGATGAGGGCGGTCTCAGTGCTGTGTTTGGCTCGGAAGCCAGATTGTGAGGGGTCGAGGGATTTGTTGGCTTCGAGGAAGGCGGCGAGCTGGTTGTTGACGGCTTTCTCGATGACTTTGGCCGGGAATGGAAGAAGCGAGATGGGGCGGTAATTTTTGAGTTCGGTGGGGTCCGCTGTTGGTTTTTTCAGAAGGGCGGTGAGTTCAGCGTGTTTCCAGTCTTCTGGGAAGGTAGCGGAGTTGAAGGAGCAGTTGATGACGTCTCGGAGGTGAGGTGCTATGACGGAGTCTGCTTTGTTGAAGATGTGGTGAGGGCATGGGTCTGTGGGGGATCCAGAGTGGATGGAATTCATCAGGCGGATGGTGTCCTCAGTGGAGATTGGGTTCCAGGCGTCAAGAGTGTTTACGGGGGGAAGATGGTCAGCAGATGGTAGGGTGGGTTGGTTTCCGGGTTGGTTGTCAAAGCTGTTGTGGATGTCTGCAATCTTGTTGTGGAAAAAAGAGGCTAGGGAGTCGCAGAGGGTTTGAGAGGGGGTGATGTCGTTGGAGTTGGCCGAGGGGTTGGAAAATTCCTTGACGATGTTGAAAAGTTCCTTGCTGTTGTGGGCGTTGTTGTCAAGTCGATCCTTGAATGCTGTTTTCTTGGCTTTTCGGATCAGTTGGTGGTGAGTGCGGGTGGCGCTTAGAATAAAGTGAGTTGTGCCAACAGCAATAATTCACAAAATACAATACTTTAAAACAATAAGACATAAAAAAGCACAAAAGAATAACATTCAAGACAAATTTGACAATAAAGTGCAATTAAGCTAATAAACTTTTAGCAGCAGAGATCAAGGTGCCTTGTGCTAGCAGCTAGATTTGGCAGATAAACTGTTAGGATAAAAAGTACATGAAAAACGACCAACCATAGAGAAATTGCGTTAGAAACGGCGTTAGCAATACAGTGTATTTATAGTAATAGACTTTAGCCAGGCTTCAGAATGCCCACGCTCCCCCATAAAAACATTTAAAACCAATATAAAAAAAACACACTTGGGCTATCAAACCCTAACAGCCATAATATGAAGACAGTACATATCCCAAGAAAATAATTTCAGCTCTTGCAGCAATTTCTTCACTTAAATTGTCTATGTTACAAAGTTTCTTTTCAGCTATAAAATATAAACAACAAATCGGTAAATGAGACTGGTGGTGGCTCCATTTAAACATGAAATAATTGCGTTTCTACAAGATCTTACTCCTAATTCAGTAAAAATTGACTTTAAGATGGTCTTCCGCTGTTGTAACAATTTTGGGCATAAAGTTACTATATGCACTAGGGTTTCCTCACAAGACCCACATAAACTACATAGGTTGAAGGGCCAGTTGTTCTGCCATTTTGGTATTCCTTCTTTAGTTTGATATCTCCCAAACTGCAATAACATAAATTTATTTCTAATTAAAGGTTTTAAATGAAACAGCAGTTAAGGTTGGGGAACCAATTTAGCAAAGGAGTTAGCAATTGACCATAGATTACAGTGCTGCCTAAATGACATACTATCATCAAATGTGATTCCTAAATATTTGTACGATTTTACACATTCAATGACCAAACCATTAATATTCCATTCTTTTAATCCTAATTAACTTTGTCCCACGGTCATTATTTTCGTCTGTTTTGTATTTACTTTTAGACCATTTTGAGTCACATATTGGTTAAAAGAATATATTAATCTTTTTAATCCTATAACAGCCTGGCTTAACAAAAGGGTGTTGTCGGACTATTGTAGATATTTAAATCTTCACCCAAAATAGCAGGTGAGTGGGCATTAACTTGTTTAAAATGGGCAGGGAGATCAGACATAAAAAGATTAAGAAAGCAAAATGCCAGGACACATCCTTGTTTCAAGCCAATATTAGTCGCAAGGCGACGAGTTGTGTGTCTTCTGTCACCGACTTTGATCTGTACCCATGTGTTGGAGTATATTAATTTGATCATCTTTAATAAAGTGTTAGATATACCCAAATTAGTTAACTTCGACCATAGTACATTTTTGTGGCACAGAATCAAAGGCGGCTATTGTAGATATTTAATATCTTTGCCCAAAATAGCAGGGGAGTGGGCATTAACTTGTTTAAAATGGGCAGGGAGATCAGACATAAAAAGATTAAAAAGGCAAGATGCCAGGACACATCTTTGTTTCAAGCCAATATTAGTCTCAAGGCGACGAGTTGTGTGTCTTCCGTCACCGACTTTGATCTGTACCCATGTGTTGGAGTATAATAATTTGATCATCTTTAATAAAGTGTTAGATATACCCAAATTAGTTAACTTCGACCATAGTACATTTCGTGGCACAGACTCAAAGGCGGCTTTTAAATCAATGAAACAAATATACAACTTTTGTTTCCTATATTTGGCTCTTTTGCCCAATAATGTCAATAAAATCAAATTTGTTCTGGTCGATTCTTCCTTTCTAAAACCAGTTTGTAAATTTGGAATCGGATCCTCTCTCAAGGCCCATGATTCCAGTTCTTCCAACAGACAACTAGCAAATATTTTCCCTTCTACATCTGTTAAGGCTATTAAGCGATAATTTGCGGGATTGTCTTGGGGACCGCTTTTATATATTGGTTGGATGATGCTTCCCTGCCATGATTTGGGAATAAAACCTGTTTTAAACACATCATTAAATAAAAGAGTTAATACCTCTGGCCAGTGTTTTAAATTTGCTTTAAAAACTGCGTTCGGAATTCCATTCGGACCAGGAGCTCCATTTTATCTAATATTATTCATTACTTTTCAAACTTTATCAACCGGCCACGACTCTTTATCAAAAGAAATTAAAGGATCAAAGACACTTAAGTCTGATCCACCATTTTTTATACTTTCTAGCTGTCCATGATCGGTAGGATCAATTTTACTAGGATCATACTGTGGGCACGAAGGAACAGATTTAAGGTTATTAAAAAAGTTTTGCTAGCTCAATTCCTCAATATTGGCACTATTGCCTCTATGATTACCAAGTTCAAGATTATAAATAATAATCCAAAATGACCGTGAATCTTTAGATTTACATGAAAAATGTAATTTAGACCAAATTCCTTCATAGTAGGCTTGCTTAGCCTTCCATATTCCATTCCTTTTTTATTGTCTAATTTTTTGGGCTATAACAAAATTAGATGTTCCTTTTGCTTTCCTATACAATGCTCTTATTGCTTTATTGAGACTTCTTTTGAGATATAGTAAATGATTAGAAAACCAACCTGGATTCTTTGAGGTCAAAGTTATACTTGTGGTGGTTTAGAGTTAGGAAAATTTGCCAAAAGCGCGGAACATAAACAAGGCCAAAGAGCAACCATAGATTTCCCTTCAGCAATCGCATCTTTGACATTTAATATTAAACAGGAAAGAACTTCCAATATATCCTTTTCAGTTCTCTCATTCCATATTAACCTTTTACGGTTAAATGGAGTAGGAGCAGTTTTGATTATTCTTGGTTCTGTAAATAATCAAAAGGAAAAGCAAGAGAATTAACTTGTGAATTATGAGCACTCTCAATCCTTGGTACTACATGATTACTTTGTAGCGAATAAAAAAGTAAGTCAGAAATTATGGAGTGATCAATAATAGAAGGACTACACATTTTATTAAATGTCGGTGTATTATCTTCATCTTGCATTATCTTAAAATAAAATTTTATAAACTCGTAGTTAATCCATTGGGACAATATTTTCAAATGTGTATTCAACTTTTTACAAGTAAAAGGGTGCATGTTAAAATCGCCAGAAATTATTATCATCAAATCTAAATGGTCGTAATATAGCACTTTCAATATTTCCCATGAACACAAACGTTGAGTGGATCTAGCCATTTTTTTCGAACTTAGATAAACATTTAAAAAATAATCAATTGTTTAGAAATTAATTTAATACACTCTATCCATTTTGCCTGAAGGTCAATCTCAAAATGATTAAAATCCAAGTTCACAGAAACATATATAGAAAGGCCTCTTCTAGGATGACCAGTAGAGGCCTTGCGAATAGCCACATTCGAATATTCAAAATAATCAATAAGGGGTTCACTGAACATATTCCAAGTTTCCTGGAGCATTAATATGTCAAAAGTTTAAAAAAACGTATTACATCTAAATCTTCAAGAAGGGATTTAAGTCCATTTGTGTTCCAAGAACAGATTTTAAAAGGTTCTGGTACATCTTCAAGAGAGATCGGGCATCAGTCTTTCTTCACTGGGTTTCCATTTGTCAGTGTCGACGGAAGCCAACTCCAATCCTCAACCAGATTGGTTTCTTTCCTTCACTCTTCGCATAGAGCTGGTTGACAACTGCTGATCTTAATTCCGAATGACAAATTCAACTTTTTTGATGGACCAGAGGCACCTTTCAGAACTCTAACATGGTCTTCTGGACCTATTTTTTTGTTCACGGATCTTTAAAACTGGGGTGCCAGGTGACTTATTAGGAATCAGCATAGTTGGATATTGTGACCCATAAATTCTCCAGACTTTGATGCCCCATTTCTCAAATTGATTATTATTAGAGATTATTTTACTGACAATGTCATCACTATGCCAATTTGTAACAGTTATTTCATTATAAGAGTTATTACAGTCTTTCTTAAACTCCACTGATTCTAATTCATCTGATGTTACATCCTTCAAATATACAATTACATTCAATAATTTCAGAATATTAACACGGTTCAAGATATCAAAGGGCCTCTTGTAGTATACTGAGGGCAAAAGACTACTTTCTTCAGTTCGTACAAATAATCCGGAGCCTCTGTTTCCTCCTGATTTATGGTATCAATTGGATCTCTCTTGCCAATAATAGGAGCTGAGACAGGGACTGTCAATTGACTTGATACATGGGCTTCTAATATCATTTGATCATGGATATGTGGTTGTTCAATATGAATATTATTATGACTTTGATGGTTAACATTATTTACAGTTTTCTGAGTAAAGGTATGTTGTTCTCCATTTTGGACAACCAATTCTTTTGGAAACTGATCTTGCCTAATAACCACTGTCTTCGATGGATCAGAAATGTTAGGCCATATACTGACATTAGACACATCATGGAAGTATCAATGGTTTGACCATTTTGTATAACCTTTTGATTAACCACCGATGCTTCCGCAGATCTAAAAATCGGAAATAAGACTTTCATATCAGACTCTTTAGGCTCATTATGTTCTTTAGTTACAACTGCTCTGAGAGGTTTTTTTTCCCCGTGATATTTTATTGTGGGTTTTCCTTAATCTTTTTATTGCCCGTTTGGACAGGGTCTCAGAATTTTTAATAACACTTAATGCTTGATTTGCTTCAGGACAGACCATATTCGCCTGATCCACTATCAAATGATCCATAGATTTAATAATTTTAGGGCTAACTTGTGATACCTTAGACATTTTCGAATTGATGGCATCATTCGCAGATTGTTCATTCGTGTTGGTGAATTTGCTATTCCTGCTATTCGTATTTTCTTGTGAATTGACTGATTTGTCTAAGGTAATCAATCCAGATTGAACTGGAAAAATTGAATTATTTTTTCCCACAGTTAAATTAGTGTTATCTTCCTTGGTAATTATTTTACCTTGGGCAGTTCTACCCGACATCAATTTTACTTCATGTACCATAGAGCTAACGATTGACGGTAGATCTGAAATTTTGTCAATCAGTTGAGCACTAGTACAGGTTATTAATTGATTCTCTTTATTCGATTGGACTTTGGTTATCAAGTTGGTCAATTGGAGAAGTTTTACGTCTATCCCTACTACGTGGGAAGCCGCTGTGTTTAAAATATCTACCTGGATGTTTGATTTATCCGAGTGGAAATTAAGAGCATTAGTGATTGAATCCATACGATGGCGCGAACACTCCCATATTCCACGGTCAGGGCTAGGATTGTTATTTTCTATATCACTGATTTTAGCTTGGAAATTCCCATCAAATTTAGTTAATAAGGATAAGTCTACGGAATTGAACTGATTATTTAACACTATATGTGTGGATTTACTTTGCTCATTTAAGACCGGAACGTTCTCAGCACTAACTGTAACGGGTACTAGTACTGATTTATTATTCATAAAACTGTTCTCCAAAGTTATACTTGACTGGTCCAAAATAAAAGGCCTTATATTAACAAATTTAACAGATTGGCAATTTGGACTAGATGCTAATTCAGCTATCGCTGGTATTGATATTTGACACCCCCTCTTGGTTTCTGTCTCATCAGCAATATAGCCTAACATGAATACCTCATTGATAACGTTCTGGTCCAGGCCTGAGGAGAAGTTGATCACTGATCCTATCTCTTTTTGGCTACAAGTCAGTGATTTAGAAAGCTCCTCCTGTCTAGTTGCTAGAGATTCGTCAACCTTAGATGTCACAGCGGATTGTATAACAGAGTCCTGCAAATGGATTTGCGCTTTTGTCTATAGCTGACCAAAGGTTGTTAGTAAAGATTTGGGGGTTGGCGGCACTTCATCCTTTTTTGAGTCAGAGTTTATGATCCTGGCTTGAGAATTACCTCCATCTTTTAATTCTTCTATTTCTGAAGACAACTTAGATTGCAATATTGCACATCGGTGAACTCTTTTTACAATTGTTGACGATGAGGGTGATGAAGGTGGTAAACGATCATTGTCAGTCTCATTATTCTTATTTCCCTGTTGTTTTTTGTGCTGTTTTTGATGGTACTTGAAAAAACTCTTAATGGACGGCTGATTAACATGAACTAGATTTTTGAAGTCCTGACCAGGATTTATAGAGGTAACTGCCATTTTAGCTGGATCCTTCATACGCTCCTTTGTGGAGACACTAGCCTCAATGATTTCCTCACTCTTTTGAGGTTGCTTCGATTGCAACACAACATCAATACTTTCCGCACTCTTTTGACGTTGCTTCGATTGAGGTTTAGGTGGCGCCCCTCGCTGTTGGCCTGATCTCATTGTCTACAGACTACAGACTAAATGAAGCGAGATGTTAGGCAGGCAAGCAGTCTAGCAGTCTAGCCTCTCCCTGTCTGTAAGTCGCGGGCCCTTCTGTCCACGCAGATACACCCCTCCTTAATAATCGGTGGCCGCGCTCACCTTCCTTGCACCTTCCTTGTAACTGCAGACTGAGGTAACTGCCAGTACTCTGGAGCTCTCAATTTCCGCCCTACTGCGCTATTCTTCACTGTTCACTTCATCACTCCTATGATAAGATATAATGAATGTCTTATTGCATTGGGCCTTGAGCCCGTTACTGTTGCCTCCAAGTGCCTCCAAGTGCTGATTTCAATAAACCGACGAATGGGCAAATGTGCAGATGTGCACCTTACTGCAGGGACGAGCCTCTTCTTTAGGCTCTGCAACCAGATACCACCTATCAGGAGCTGTACACGACCTGTTCACAACCTTACCACCACCTCACCTCTCCCTGTGGGCCTGTGTGGGAGGTGCGGCAAGGGCAGTACTGGGGTTGCGGTAATGCCGTGCAGATCCACTCAACAACGTGACTCGTCTCAAAGGGCCTGGGCTCGGAAAGGAGCATAAAACAAAGAACCGGGGGGGGGGGGGGGGCACACAGGGAAAATCGGGCGAGCGGGATTTACCTGTGATAGCAAGTCCTGCTCAAGCTCCGACCACCACTGCCACCACTCCACACTCCGCATTCCAGGCTCCACACTCTAGCCCGGACTCCTCCTCCTCCAAGAAACTCCAAAGCTCCAAAGCTCGTGTGGACTGAGGGTGAGCAGACTGGGATTAGCGACCAAGCAGGGTTTCACTATAGCGGAGAATCCTGCTCAAGCTCGAGCTCAAGCTCCAAGCTCCAAGTACCACAGTTCCGAACCTTGGACTCCAAAAACCACACAGAACTGCTAGTACAGATTCCTCCTCCGAAACGCCACAGTGCCAGGAGGTTTAGAATGAGATAAATGACGCAATGCAGCAAGATAGGTAAAAAAGACTGGCAAATTGGCTGACTGTCTGTCTGGCGGTCTGGTTGCCTGCTTGTAAGATATATTGGCTATGAAAAGTTGTGAGAGGTATCGCGGTTGAGGAATGTTAAGATGCCTCGCAGTGCTCAGCAGGCATTTGTGGCTCCCTTCTCATCAAGCAGCGCTTCCGTGGGTCGCAGACCTTGCCACAGTAGTGGGGGAGCCAGTGGGGGGGGCCAGCCGGGCAGGGGCCAGGCAGGGAGGGAGCCAAGCGGGAGACCAAGCAAACCGGTCCGGTCCCGGTCCTGGCTTATAACTCTGCTCCACGTCTCTGCTGCTCTCCGGTGGTTTCTCCCTGCGGCGGCGTTGTTCTTTCAGCGCTCAACTCAGCGCTCATGCCTGACAGCACCCAGCATGCAGCCGCAGCCCGCTCTACTCCTCGGCTCCTGCACACTGCTTGGCTATTCGGCTTACTGCAGTACGGAAAATGTGGACTGGATCGCTCACGTGGACTGGATCGCTGAGTGCTCTCTACGAGATGTGCAGAAGTGCCCGGGGTCTCCCTTCCAAAGATCGGTCCCTCATGTTGATTTCTGATATAGCCAAAAATTACATACAGCGCAATGCAAAACTCCTACATAAATAAAATATTACAGTAAAATTGTGATAATGTTTCCATGTACATGAGTGAGAATTGTCATTTGAGCCACATATTTGTCGTAAATAAAGGTGTATTTGTTATGGGGTTTGCTGAGGCCTGGAAGCTCAGACTGAGCTTTGTAGTTCATTAGTTTTTAGACCTTCAAATAGGTCATTTACGTTAGTGAACGCTTGTAAATGGCAACATATTTGTTAGCTCACGGATGGTCGATTGAATGCTTTAAAATCGTGTGTGTTCCCGAGGCCCATTCAATGCAGCTATTTAGACAAAATCAATAAGGATTGCATTTCTTTTTTATGCAGTTGCTTTCTTTGGGTATGCGCAAGTCAAATTTGCAGCTGATTCCTAGGTTCCTCCCTTCTGTTTGTATAGATTTTTTTACATAAGAATGCCTAATTACTCGAAAGTTGCAGGCCCTTCCAATTTGCGCTCAAAATGTAGGTTCAAGAGAGCAATCCTATCCCAGGAACACGTGTAGGATTTTGGAAATCGACTCGAAGAGTATTAAATACTGCTGGAACTTCCCTGATCAAGGGACAGGGAGAAGAGGATCTTTGTCTTGCTAGCTGTGACAATAGCTTGTTGCCGGTGTGACAGTGGTGGTATGAAGAAAGTACAATGCCAATTTTTGAAGCCACCGGCACCACAAAAATATGGAAGCACCTGGGCTGTGCAACTTGAAGCACTGGCGTCAACCCAACCCGCCTGAACGAACTTGGCAGACACGTGGTAATATGCAGCCACTGTGCGTCTGGTAGGGTAATGAGCAACGTGGCATGTTGTTGGCCTTAAATCAAATTTTATTGAGTGAAAAAGCAAAATGTCCATAACACATATATGTATGAACAAAATGTAGTTCAGGCTCCCCATATACACCACAGCCTAAAATATTCCCAAAACGAATCCTGATTTAATAATCCCTCACGCATACGATTGTATAACATTTTAAGACATTCTGTTGCAATGCATGCCTTTACAACGCATGGGTTACAATCCGAATGCCATTACCACGTATAACCTTTTCCATAAATATGCCTTTACCACGCAAACCAAGCATACCTTTACATCAAATTTCTTTGTAAAAGCATGCATGTTAAGTGCATATTTGTGATAATGGTTTTTCATGACCCCTCCTCCATGTGTGGTCACTTGCGCCCCAACCTGTTGGGAACCCTTCAGCTTTTATCACCATAAGTGATTTTGGGGCATATTACCAAGCAATAGCGATAATTATCGCTAATGCTTGGTTAGCGTGAAAAAATTATCGCCGAGCTGCAGCGATTTTTTTCGCAGATAAACCTTGGAATTACCAAGGTTTATCGCAAATGCGATAAAAATCTGCCGCAATGCATGAATATTGCTGAAAAGTCAGCGATATTCATGCATTATCGAGCAAATGCTCTTAGCCATGTTATCCACCTCCCAATGGATAACATGGCTAAGAACTGCTCAGGGCAGGTGTTAGCTTTTGGAGATAACGATGTTAGCGACTGTTTCCAGTCACTAACATCTTGGCACGCCCACTTTGCATGTCATTAGTGATAAATATCACTGACATGCAAAGCGGGGCCCAAGATGGTCGCTATCTCCTACTAGCTGTCGCTAACTGGTGTTAGCGACAGCTAGGTAACAGGGAGATAATTTTATCTCAGCTTTCTTGGCTTTTAAAGCCAAAAAAGCGGAGATAAACCCCCTTGATAATATGCCCCTTTGTTTTTATGTTCCATACACCAAATTTAAATATTAAGCATCACTATATTTCTTCTCAGTGGTTTCCTGAAGATTTTTCCCATGAAACATGAACTCTCATTGAACCTATTCAACTTCAAATGGGATGTCCCATGGGTGTGCATTTGCTTATTTGACTTACTTTTTCCATTAGTTTTACAGCCATGAAGAAGAGAGGTGATTTCATTTGGATTGACTGATCAGTCTCAGTGACTATTGTGAGGAGCATGCAGGTCAATCCTACATAACAATATTCTATTTCATACTCACCTCATTGCATCTCAACAGAGCACTGCACACCTTAGTGGTCAAGGGAACGATTCAAGAACCTGACTATGTATAGGGACTATCCAGAAATGCAATCAAATGTAAATATCAAATGAACTTGAAAAGTGGCATCAATATGGTCATCTATCGTTCATTGTTTCCAAATCAATGATAGGGTTGCCTAAATTTGCACGGTCATGTGATGTAAAGGTGGGCATGTGGGGAAAAATGTATGCATGAGTTAATCCAAAGTACACAAAATATTTTGATGCTAAAGTGCATGAGCAAATGCAAAGCAATTCATTCAATTTTTGCCCTAACACTGTCTAATTCGTGACGCTCACTTTTCTTAAGACATGAACAAAATCATTTATAAATTTACACCGTTTTCGGATACAGGTTCAGGTTTTGCCGGGGACAGAAATATGGCCTCCCCAGACAAAAATCATCTAGTTGTTACATGTTTGTGGTACAATCAAAGGAATCTGTTTGTTTTTTGGGAGGACACAAGTGTTGGTATTGAATAGTATCGACATTTTAGTAATAAACGTCAGAACCACTTGATATTTATTTGTTTAGCAGGTTGGTTAAAATTCCTCAAATTGTAACAGAAAAGTGAGCTAGAATCTCACAAAATACATCACTTAACACCGAAGCAATCACTCTGTACACATGAAAGCTTCTACTGTGCTATTCTTGGAGGTATGAGATATGCTCTAGGACGTGGAACCATGTCTCGAAAAAGATTCACTCCAGCTTTCCTTGCCACTTTGTTTCAGGAGGCTTCATGAGATCTTTGTCTTCAAATGGATTCTCATGTTATGAACTAGTGTGCCACCTGCTATGCCATACTGTGGCTAAGAGGCTACTGTGACACAAATAAGACATCTGATCAGATCAACACATTTTGTTTTGTCTTGTTTCCTTTCTCGACCCTGGTCTTTTCTGACTAGAGCCAGGCATCATTTTTTTGTATTAAGTCATAATCTTGTGTGGATCCCAAAAATGTTGTGATGCAGCGGTGGCATAAACAATGCGCCTGGTTGCAGCCTATTTCCAATCTCACGCCTCTAAGGAGATGCTTCAAGTTGTAAAGCCCTGCATCACATTATACCTGCGTCAAGTATAATGTATGCAGGGTGGGCTTTCCCACGCAGGAAAGCCTCATAGAAGTGACGCAGTGAAATCTACAAGATTTCACGTAATCATTTCTAGGATGCCACTGCGTCAAAACCTTACGCCTGCTGCTTGGAGCAGGCTTAAGGAGTGACGCAGCACAATAAGTATATGCCTCCTCAAGCATTCCTGAAGTTGCGTTGTGCTTGGGACACAACTCCAGCACTGTGTGAGTTTTGCGCCGACAGATGTGTCAGAGTTTCTGATGCATCTGTCAATTCTTGCTCCATTGTGCGCCATATTGTAAATATGATGCATCCATGGTGGCACAAGTGTTTGGGCTTGTAAATCTGCCCCTCAGTGTCTGCCTAGTGAGCTGCTCTGTCAGTGTTCATGGTGAGACGTTTATAAACGGGACGTTAGATAATTGGGACAGATATGCACCATCATTTATGCCTGAGAATAGATGGTGAAAATAGGGATCTCACAATGAAAAACATTGTAGAAGTACTGATTTTCATGAAGATGACAATCCTTGTGTAGTACAGTTCGATATCCGAAACTCCGGCTAGAGATATGCTATGTGAAAAAAACAACTATGCATATCACATTATATTTCCTAATCAATCCTATTTCCACACCAGAAAGGACGTATCTTGTTTTCAGTATTTTCGAAAGATGGAATCGATATGTTCATTCGGTTTATTCAATTCCACCATGCATGACGCCACACACATAACACACGACAATATCAAGTTTAATGTGCACTAATTAACAGACGGCAAATTTCAGTTTTCAGCTGCCTCATCTTATCATGAAGGTTACTTTCTCTGGTGTATGTATACTTTCTATTAGCATTGAGACTTTCATTCTTCAATATATTTTTTTATTTCAATTTTGAAGCATCATTTTCAGACGGGCAGCATAGATAAAATAGTTGCACCTAGTATTTGAAAATGTAAGTGAGCATTAAAATAGTACAGCTAACCCTCACTCCTCATTTCGTGCCCAGCACAAATACGTCATTGGCCTATTAATTATACAAATCGCCTTTACTTGCTCCAGTTCGTGCCACATTAGGGATGAGAAAAAGGAACACATCTTCATTTTGTTACCTAATGGCCTTTATGCATTGCAGTTAGTCCAATGTACACTATTAAGGAAAGGAAATCAGAGTTCAATGCATGAATTAAACACAATTCCTACGACCACACTCCATTAGAAGGGAAGCTGTCTCCAGAGATTTGCAACAAGATTTATCTCTGTATCTCAGAAGTGGCCAAGTGATCCTTAAGGCTTTTGTGAAGCATTACTGGTACCGTACTGATGTGAACAGAGGCGCATTTATCAAAGTCAGTACTGCGGGAAGACCAGACTAACCACTCTGTCTCCACTGAATTATAGCCATACTCTATTAACTCAACTTTGAGAGTTTACACTAATCACTTAAACTATTTCTCTACACAGTGTGTAACATTATAAACATTATTAATAATATACGATGCTGTTCAATAAATGTTACCATGTGGTAATTGATGTAACGCGATGAAGAAGAGAGATTCAATACGGTCATTAAAACATCTTTACAACTCTCAAGTAGCACAGTGCCTTGAAGCAACCAGCTCGGAGCAGTGTGAACAATTTATACATCTTAGTTGACAGTGCAATTAACCAGTGGCACCTATAGAAGGTAGGTTATGGAGAGGTAGATAATGGACCAGAGACCAAACTTGGGGGGTGGGCTCCTTAAAAGGGGAATCGTAAAGAGTGTGAGTGCATATTTGCTTAAAATTCTTAAATCTGACTTTGTATGCATGTGGTGCATATATCTATTGCTTAAATCTATATATATGACTTTGTATGCAGGTGTATATATGGCAATACACACACACACATATATATATACATATCTATATATATATATATATATATATATATATATATATATATAGATATATATATACACACACACACATGCATACAAAGTCAGAAAAAAAAATATATATATATATACATATACATATATATTAATATATGCACATATGTGTACACACATATATACAATTTCTGATTTAAAGATTTTAAACACACATATAGGCTCATGTATTGCCTTAAGCAAACACTGCTTTGCAATGAAAAGTATTTGAACAAATATACGTGGCAAGTTTACTTGTCTGTTTTGTTTTTTTTGTTCTATGCTGCTTCTTGGCACATACAGCAGCATTGGTAGTACTGCTGGGAGGAGGGAGGGCACACAAACCCTGCACGGGCCACATTTAGCTCACTTCTAGCAATAATACTGGCATTGGCATGCCTTATACAATTGTTTGGATTCAATTTGACTGTCCTCAAGTCACTAATGGGTCTTCACAAGCAGAACCGAATATAAGAAAACATTCTCCCTGCTCTTTGGTACAGGACAGAAAATGATGATAACATTACAAACCCTGAGGTGAAATGATCAAATATTCAGTGAAGAGAGTTTTCAGTGTAGATGCAATGAAAATGTGCCCTGTTCACAAATCACCATGAATCCCACACTTAGAAGGTCCACAGTATTTAGCAGCCTTCACCTAACCTAATCAAGGAGCTCCCGAGTGCTCTATATAATCAGTGTGCAATTGGCTGCTAGTGCTCACCAAGAAAATCTCTAGAAAAATACAAACCATCCTGTACTCGGCAGCTAAACTTATCCTCAACCTCCCACATAGAACTCACATCACACCAAAGCTCAGGGAACTCAATTGGCTTCAGATTCACAAACACACTTAATTAATACTCCGCACACACACACACATTCAAAGCACTACCCAACCCAGGCCCAATCTACCTGAACAGCCTCATCTCTATCCACCGCCCACAAAGACACCTCCCCTCATCAGGCATCCTACTTGCATACATCACCTGTTTACGCAGAACCAGATAAGGAGGAAGGGCATTCTCTAACATCACTCCTAAAACATGGAACGGCCTCCCACCACACATCAGAGCCCTTTATCTCATCTCAAATTCTGCAATAAGCTAAATACCAGGCTTTTAAATTAACCAACTGCCATAGTCAGGGCTAGGCACACACCACAATACCTTTGTGGGTGATAGTGCACTTCACCAATACACATAACATAACAAGACAATAACCCTGTAATAGTTGCTGTAAAAATCCTTTGACATGTACCATCTTTGTTGGATTTTCAATCAAAAGAGATTACTTACCAAATTATTTATATATAGCAGTAGCCTTACACATTTAAATGGTACTAATTATTACAGAAGATGAAAATATTTTAGCGATAAAACTCATAAAATGGCATAAAAATGCAAAAAATCCCCTCTTTTTGGTAAATCTCTACTTCTCACCAAGCTCAAGATCAACAAACTACTGACAAAATCCCTTAAAAGTCCACAGGATGGTTTGCTTGCATATGTTTTGATAACAGGGGACTTACTATGAATCTATTAAAGTCATTTCCCTGAGAAAACTGATAACTCAGCAGGACTATACATGGGTAGCACCAACACAGACCGAGAGAGACACAACAAAAAGATCCTGTGATGCAAAAGCTATTTCTTTAGTAAAAGATCTCGAATCCCTTGGATTACAAATCCTCAATTGCAGATATCAGCAAGACTCCCCTACAGAATGAATCTTCTAAACCATCTTTTCGAATTCCATCTTAGATTATACGTCTGTATCTATTCCGCTCTTACATCAAGTGGCATCCTTCAGAATATTGAAGACAAGCAAAAGCGATCACAGACAACAGATAACAAAAATTTGCGTCCAAAACTGCTTCCATCAAAAAGCGCCATCTATTCCTGGAGAAAACACAACAATCAAATAGAGAAAGCTGATAATGTCAGAAGATACACAGGTAAGAATAAAACATACAGCAGAACTGCAGCTATTAGCAGTTTTATAAACATTTGTCAAATCCAATAGTGAAGTGGTCAAATTTCACTGAAAAAAGAACTGACAATTATCAAATTACCAGAAATGTAAAGTTAAACTGCAACATATCCAACTTGAATGAACTAAGGAAAGTTAAATTATTTGCACACTGCTGTGTAATCAACACTGAGCAGAATCGGTTGAGAAGGCTAGATAGGAGATTTCCAGAAAATCAGGAGTACCATAGAACTGCGGGGAATGAGATTTTGGTATCAATTTATAATCAATTTAATAATTTATCTCATTCGTAATTTTTGGACCGCTAATATCTGTCGTTGAGTAAAAGACAACTCCCACATAGGTTTAGTTAAACCCCATTAAATGACGCCACTCTGAAGAACCACTTACAACTGATAAAGTTTTAAAAGGTTTATATAAAATCAAATTTGAATGCAAATTACAATCCTCTCAGGATAAATCTCAAAGTATACAAAGAATACAAAATCAATTAAAGCTTCGATGTAAAATGGTTCCTTTGCGTCATCTACAGAAAGAGAAAATAATCAAGTTAAATCTGTCCCTACTCTATACTAGGTGACATCCCTACTTCGCAAGTTTCTTCCCTAAAAAGGTGTCAGTAGTTTGACTTCCAAAGAAGTTCAAACTCTCTTAGCCTCTAAAGGTAACTTAAGTTTAAGAAGCAGTACCCTCTCTGCCTACCCATCCGCTCTTCTAAGGGTCCTCGGCCTACTGCTCCCTTGCGCTCTGATCTCTCTCAGCGCATCTGCTCAAGGCATCTACCCTTCTAACTTGCCTCTCGCTGTTCTCTCTCTGAGCTCTTCGCTATCTTATCCCCGGGGTGCTGTCCCTAAAATACACAATCACAGTGTGGGTGAAACGCCCCTTGACGCCCACCACGGACTTTCCCCGATGATGTCAGTTTCTGGCTCTTTCCATTGCTTCATCTCTTCGCGTCGTCCGTTAGGTTGACCCTTCTCCTTAGATGTCATCTTCATCTTCTCGTTGGCGACTTTTAGTTGACACTTTCATCCAAAGTCAGATAACCTTAAACAAGACCTTAACATTACAACTCCTTCTCTGACCTTACTAGATCCTGTGAATGGTCATTCAAAACAAAGCTCAAATTCCAATCGCCTCCTCTCATGTTTAGGCAATAAACTTCGTTCGACATTTGTCCCCTTAAATCTAACAAATGCTAGACTCTTCGGCTCGCACCTTCATGTGAAGACTATTCACGACTCCTGTGAGCCCACTAAATTACATACATTGGACTACACCCTTGCGAACCCTTGGTCATTCAGGTTATAATCACAAATGACCTAAATTCTTCTAGCATTCCTACAAACTTCTTCTCCACAATATAACCTTTAACATACATTTATATACAATCGTATCTACCAAATATTTCGTTCATATGTGAATAGATCTTAGCAAAAATACAATTTCGTAGAATATAAACCTTAATACATAGAATATAAAGTTCATAGAATACAACTTTATTCTCATTGGTTACTTCGTTATGTATGCTCTCTGCACGTTTCTCCATGTTACATTTCTCGCCGTTTCTGCATTTAAAGCTACACACGTACATGAATTCTACTCTGCACGTTCTACTGTTCGTAGGCATTTCTACATTAGCCCACTACGTATACGAGCCTTCTAAATCTAATGCATGTTTAACGTGTAAATACATTTACGTTTCCTATACCATAATATCACTTTAATTGACTTTATGCTATAGTCATCAACTTCACATTACGATATGCATTTCATTCCTACGTTTATAACATATACGTCTAAATATGGCTACGATATACTTTATATTCAAATTACGCTCTCTCAGTTCCCCCCTTTGATGACTTTTAGGAGTCATCACTAAAAGCAATTTGAATACAACCCTTTATACAGAACTAGTTACATCATTTCCTCTTTTCATCATTTCAAGTGCTCTCAAACTTTTATACTGTTGATCTTGTAAAGCAGCTAATCTCCTTTCTTGTTCTTTCATCGATCTTTGTAACCGGTTCGTCTTATACCATTTATATATTTTCACAAATCCTAACAATGAGATTATGCAAATTAATACTATTAATACAGGTTTTAATATATACCATATAATACTTTTGCCAAGGTTAGCAAACCAACTCCCAACTTTTCCTACTCCATTACCTACTTTTTCCCAAACATTTATTTTTGTCAAATCTTCGATTTCTTGGTGAATCTGTGTAATGTTTCTTATAACCTTCTCAAGTGGTTTTGAATTATCAGGAATATAAGTACAACATTCCTGAACTTTCAAAGATTTACAAACTCCGCCTTCTTTTGCTAATATTACATCAAGAGCAAGTCGATTCTGAAGAACCATTGCTCTGATCGATTGCATCTCACCTTCTATTAGCATTAATGACCTTGCAGTACTTGCAGATAATCTATCTACGACTGTAGCTAGTCTCCTGATCTTAACATCGTTAAGTATTAAACCTAACATAGGAAACATCGCTCCAAATACGTCTCCTACTACTTCTGCATCTCCTACTTCCCTTTTCATTCTTGTCGAAGCCTTTCTTTCTATTATCGCTAAATCCTTTGCATGGTATATTTTGGGGAAGACAATTGCCAAGTAACATGAACCATACCAATTGTCAGGCAGTTTTACATAGGCATTTCTCCCATATACAAAATATACATTAGGAATAGCCTGCATCCCTTTCATAAAATCTTTCGTATAATACTCTAACTTAAAAGCATGCTCACAATTCACTTCACCTACGAATTCACTCTCATAATATGTCTTGCTTCGAGTTAAACATAACTTTCCTTTCTGCGTTCTATCCAGTGCTATTGGACCATTGCTACCTTTCTTTTTATGTGCCTTCTCTTCTTCGGTCCAATCAGTTTTCCACTGTCCTGACATTTTTAAAATTTTCTGCCTTCTGTATCGATCATCTACTTGTCCTATAAACTTCTTTTCTACCTCTGACACTTTGCAAGTCAGATTATTTCTGCGTGCATATGAAGTATCTAATGTATCCCAAGGAAGAAAGAATTTGGCTAGTCTATCCTCCTTTTTGTAATAGTCCCACTTATTCATTTGCTTATAATTCGGAACTTCTGGCAGTACCGAATCATAATTTGAAAAGTAGTACTCGAATCCTTCTCTACCATAAAATATACTAAGCAGTAAGCTACATGTTATCCCATAAGTCAATGGGAGATGATGATATCGAATGCCCTCGTCTACAGAAGCCGGCAATTGCATACAAACGTAGCAATCTTTGGCCTCCATGGCATCGATATATTCGTATAATAGTTTAGCATATGCGTTTGACCTAAAGTTTCCCTGTGACTCGTCTACGTGTAATCTACGAGTTTCATCTGCTAGTAACGCCTTTTCACGTATTACATTGCTCTCCCTTGTCTCCTCATCAAGAGCAGGTTTCAAAGTCGTTACAATTTTTACATCTGCTATTTCTTTATCGGTTTCATGTCCTACTATGTATGATATTGTCACTACTGTACTTATGAGAAATATCACTATCGCTATAAGTGTACCTACTATACATCTAGCTTTTCTGTTTGGGTTGCCGTTCTCCATGTTGTCAAAACAGCGTGACTCTTTCCCTTGCGAAAAAGTTTATCAGTTCAGTCCTTAGCTTGCCTTGTTTTCTTCTCGGTTTGTAAAGTTCTTTTTATCAACAAAAGTCTCTTTTTCGCAACAGTGTCTCTTTATTTTTAACAACAGACAACCCTAACCCTTCTCCGTCCTCTAAATGTAAACCCTAATTTTATTCTTCTTTCCACTCGGCGCTAGGTTATCTTCTTCTTTATAACTTATATACAAAAGTCTTTTATGTATCAACAATTATTCTTGTACCTGCAGCTCTTGCAACAAGTTCCAATAATTCAAAACGAATGACTTTGTCTTCTTCCTCTGATATTTGATGACCAAATGTTGGAAATTGTAATCTGTTCAACACTAAATCCTTAATCTGACTCAAGTATGGGGGTATGGGAAGTGTGAAAGTTAGTAATCCCTCAGTCTCGAGTCCAGGCGTCAACATCCATATCTCCACTGCCACAAATGGATCGAGATCGATTACTTTCACACTCTTCACTCTCCCAGATTTCTGTCCCCAAGACATCTGCTAGATAAGTCCACTCTGGGGTGGCGTACCTTCTGCAGGGCACACGTACCCTTCTCGACCTTCGTGGACTCTCAGTTCCTGAATCTGTCGTTTCTTCCTCCTGATCCGATTCTTCAGCGATCGGGACAAGAGTTCTTTCTTGCTTTTCTTCCGAGCTTGGCCTTTTCTTTCTCTCCGGCCAACTGGCTTCGTCACTCCTTGTTCTTCTGCTCCTTGTTCTTGGACCAGTCTCTTGGTCACTCTCAGCTTGTTCGGTATCCGATTCAGTCTCCCAGTTACTTTCTTCTCCTGAGGCGACTTCGGTCTCGCTAGTGTCTTGACCTTCGTCGACTTGTTCCAACACAGGTTCAGCCTCTTCGATCACCTCCACAGCTTGGCTTTCCCCCTCTATGGCTTCTCCGCTTTCCGCCGGATTCTCATCCGAGAGAGGGGCTGTTTCTTCTAGAGGTGTTGGCACTCTTCGAGTGTGTGAGGCATGTATCCAATTTGGCAGGCCTCCACACTTCACCGCTGTGTTCGTGACAAGTATGACTTGAAACGGTCCTCTCCAGCGCACGTCTAAGCAGTTCTTCCTGACATGCTTTTTCACCAGGACCCAGTCTCCAGGACTCAGGTCATGGCACAAGTCTTGTGCTGATGGAACCTCTGCAGCCTGGACCTGGAGGGACACAGAATTAATGGCATCAGATAGTCCCTTGCAGTAGTCCAAAATCAAGTCGTCTGTGATGTTCACTAGCGCTGCAGTTGGAACCGATGGCAATCTCATAGCTCTCCCCATTAGCACTTCATGTGGAGAGAGGCCTGTTTTCCTATCAGGTGTGCTACGTATGCTCATAAGAACCACTGGAAGTGCGTCTGGCCAACTCAGGGATGTCGATGAACAAACTTTAGCCAGTCTGGACTTGATTGTACTGTTGATTTGTTCTACAATCCCTGAAGCTTCGGGTCGATAGCTGCAGTGTAACTTCTGATCAATATTTAAAGCTGAGCACAACATCTTCACTATTTCGCTGTTGAAATGAGTTCCTCTGTCCGATTCCAAAGAGGATGGCACCCCAAACCTCGGTATTAACTCTCTAAGTAACAGTTTCGCTACTGTATGTGTATCGCATCTACGTGTAGGGTAAGCCTCAACCCATCTAGAAAATATACAGACAATCACTAAAACGTATCTGAGTCTGTTACATGGAGGCATTTCTATAAAATCAAGCTGCATTCTATTGAAAGGCCCCCCAGACCTTCCTATGTGACTCAATGTAACTGGTGTTCTCTTTCCCACGTTTAGTTGCTGACAAATCGCGCATCGCTGACATACTGCTTCTGCCGCCACTCTAAACTTAGGATTAAACCACGTTTGTCTGAATACTCTCACCATTGCATCTCTTCCTATGTGTGCTGATCCATGCAATTTCCTTGCCATTGGACTAACAAGCTCATTTGGTAAAACTGCTCTCCCATCGGCAGAAACCCAAAAATTCATCTCGCTTTTCTCACAACCCGCTGTTTCCCAGCCCTTTTTCTCATCATCTGGTGCATTCTCCTGAACACTCCTTAATTCATCCCACGTATCCACAGTGTCTAACAACATTGTCAATTCAGTTCTTTCTTGAATTCCCCCCACTTTCACATCAGTGTGAGAATATCCTTGTTCTGCACAATAACGTGCTACTTCATCAGCATAGCGATTGCCCTGCGACACAAAGTCTACGTTCTTCGTGTGCGCTGCACATTTGACAACGGCTATGGCTGACGGACCTTGCAATGCTTCTAACAAAAGTCTCACGAATTCTCCATTCCTAATGGGAGAACCCGAGGAGGTCATGTAACCTCTTTGAGACCATAACTGCCCATAATCGTGAACTACCCCGAAACCATACTGGCTATCGGTGTATATGGTGACTCGAAGTTTGTCGCCTGCTAAGCAAGCACGAGTCAAAGCAACAATTTCAGCTACCTGTGCGGAGTGTACTCCTTCCAGGCAAGCGGCTTCTACAACTCTGGTAATCGTGCAAACTGCATAAGCTGCTCTCAGCTGACCGATATCGTCTCTTACGCATGAACCATCAACAAAGAAAATTTCATCAGGGTCAGTCAATGGCTCATCTACGATATCGGGTCTCGGTTTGGTGCATAGTTCAGTCACATCAAGGCAGTCATGATCTGTACAATTTTCATCTTCCACTTCATTCGGAAGTGGCATCAAGGTAGCAGGATTCAAGACGGAGCATCTTTTTAGGGTCACATTCTCGGCAGCCAGTATGACCTGCTCGTAGCGTGTGAGCCTACTAT
The DNA here is from genome assembly GCF_964263255.1 of Lissotriton vulgaris. Lineage (NCBI taxonomy): Eukaryota > Metazoa > Chordata > Amphibia > Caudata > Salamandridae > Lissotriton > Lissotriton vulgaris. The sequence goes on along the minus strand of NC_141685.1, from coordinate 422,428,591 downwards.
TCGTCAGATGCTGAGTCTTCGTCCTGGTCATTAACAATTCCACAGAATGCGGTACATACACCACTAACTGATGTCCCATCACCACGCTTTCCGATCTCTCAATGCTGACACCCGTTGCAGCTACGGATTTGAGACATCCGGGCAACGCTGCGGCTACTGGATCTAATGTAGCCGAAAAATACGCCACTGGCCTACGCGCATCTCCGTGGATCTGAGCTAAAACTGCTAAAGCGCATCCCTCTCTTTCGCAGCAGTAAAGCAAAAATGGTTTTGTATAGTCAGGCATTCCTAAAGCCGGGGCACGACATAAGTCCTCCCTCAGCTGCAAAAACGCCATCAAGCAGTCTTTTTCCCATGGTACCGGATCACTCACTCCTTTGTGCGTCAGTTGTAATAACGGCTTTGCCTTCAGTGAGAAGTTGGCTATCCACTGTCGACAATAACCGACCATGCCTAGAAACAGCCTGACCTCTCTTTGTGTGGTAGGCGCGTTCATTTTCATAATCGCCTCTATTCTGTCTGGAGACACCTTCCGTTTCCCCTTTTCAATCCTGTGGCCCAAGTATTGCACTTCAGTCTTACAATATTGCAATTTACTTGGTGACACCTTGTGCCCGTTCTCGGCCAAGTGATTTAACAAGGTGATGGTGTCTTCTCTGCAAGCTTCCTCTGTTTCTGACGCAACTAGGAGGTCGTCTATGTACTGGACTAGAACTGAGTTCTTGGGCAGTACTAGACTTTCAAGATTTCTCTTTAAAAGCTGGTTAAAAATCGATGGGCTTTCTGTATACCCCTGAGGGATACGACACCATGTTAAAACGCGATCTTCCAGCTTAAAAGCGAAAAGATACTGGCTATCTTCATCTAAAGGAATCGAAAAGAAAGCCTGACACAAATCTATCACAGTAAACCATTCAGCTTGGAACGGTATCTGAAATAATATCACTGATGGATTCGGTACCACTGGACAACATGAGACAACAATATTATTAATCTTTCGAAGATCCTGCACTATTCGGTATTTTCCACTAGGCTTCTGTAAACCCATAATCGGTGAGTTACAGGGACTACCCACGATCTCCTTCAGTATTCCCTGTTTAATCATGGATTCGATCACAGGCTTTATTCCTGCAATCGTCTCTGGTGTCAACTTGTATTGTGGTGTTCTTGGGTACTCAGCATTGAGTCTTACCAAGATCTTTACTGGTTCTACTCCTTTGATCAAGCCTATTTCTTCTCCAGTAAAATCCCACACCTCAGCTGACACTTTCTCCCTCAAGTCCTGTGGAAGCTCCTCCACTGTCAGGGTAGGATATAATTCCACACATTCCTGCGAATTTACAACTTTGAAATCGGCATCTTCATCGTTGGTCTGTACTTCTACTCCTTCAGGTGTGCAATGTATTGTGCAATTCAGTTTACACAACAGGTCTCTTCCTAACAAACACACCGGGCTAGAATCACAGATCACGAACTGATGTTCGTCACTGTAATTCCCTATCTTTACTGACACTGGTTCTGTCAGAGGATTCGTCATCCTCTTGTTTGCGACTCCTACCACCTGAATCATTTCTCCTGATATCGGCAGACCTGGGACTACCGCTGATCTCAACGTGGATCGAGTGGCTCCCGTATCCACCAAAAAGGTTGTAGGACATCCAGCTACTTCAGCTTCTACGTATGGTCCTCTCTGATCTACTTCCAGGGCTGCTCCTAAAGTACAGTCTTCTTCCCTATTCACTCGTTGCCCTGTAAGAGGATCAACGTAGTAGCATTCTTCTCCTCCTACGAATAATGGCATTTGTCTGTAGGTTTTCCCTCCATTCGCAATTCGAGGCGGTTGAGGAAACGGGGCTCGAGGAGTCTGAGTCCCCCCTTTGATAAACTTTCCCTTAGGGACTGTTGCTCCCTTAACCACGTTGTTCTGTACCTCTTCCTCCTCCTGTTCTAATTCCCCTGTCTCAATATTGTAAGGACACTCGCGTCTCCAATGTCCCACCTCGTTACACTGATGACACCTGGTTGTCCTTTTCAGTGTTGCGATATCCATTCTCGGTCTCGGTCTTTCTTCCTCTTCTCTGCTCTGATTGTTCTGTTTCTTTGCTTGCGCTCCTGTTCCCTGCTGTCGCTGTCCACCCTTTCCAGCTGCTTGCATCTGTACTAACATTAACTTTTCCTTGAGCTTCTTCGCCTTCGAGTCTATCTCATCGCTACAGTATCTTGCATACCTCAGAATTTCGTCTAAAGGTTTGTTCTGCCAACAGATCAAGTGCTGTTGAATCATTAGGCTTATGTCTGGTCTCAGTCCGAGAACAAACTTCGACACAAACTGTCCTATGTCCTTAGGATCCATTACGTCCAACCCACTATACTGTTTGAATGCTTTCAGTAACCTCTCATAGAACTCGTGAACTGTCTCTTTAGGCTCCTGAGTTGTTCGATCTATCTTAACCCAGTCTATGTCTTGCACCGGCACTTTCTCTTTCAGCCATGTTATTACCCTTTCGTATTTTTCCATGACTCTGTCTGATGGACCACCTGTCTGGGTATCTCTCTGAGGCTCACAAGTGGGCCATTCAATACTAAGTTTGCATGCCGTCCACAAATCTCCGGGTACCACGATATCGAACAATGTGTTCAAATCGATCCAGAGAACCTTAGAGATCTTCACGAATCTCTCTACCTGCTTGTACCACTCAACGGGATTTTCTCTAAGTTTCGGGAAGGAATTAGTGAATGCCGCTAAATCCCCCCTACTCCATGGTACATGCACGTAGTTTCCGTTCGCGATTTCTCGCAAAGGAAAAGCTTCCATTCGCATTAGGTCTGTATCCTGAGACTTCACAAGTGTACTCCGTCTGACAGATCCCTTCTTGGACCATCTTTCCTCCCATCTATCCAGATCTCTCCAAATTCTAATACACATGACCAATTCCCTTATGTGTACTCTCAGCCCAATCGTTCTGCGCTCATCTAAGTCTAGATCCGTGCAATTCAGCCTATGATTGGCCTGCAAAGCCTTAGTTCGTGATATGTCTATCATGTACTTGTCAGCCAGTTCAGATAACTTTTCATGAGCTGCTCTAGCCTTTCGAGTAACATCCTTGGATAAAAACAGTATCTCATCTGGAGCGTACAGCTCTAACCTCTCGATTGCCACTGTGCCGTCAATTATTTCATCTAAGTCTGATTTTAAACTCATTACATCTATGCGTCTTGCTTTTATTTCGGCTCTCAGCACGTCAGTCCTAGGTTGTTCTTGCATATCCCTCTCTCCTCCACTATGCGCCCTACGCCTGAGCACAGGTGAGTTATGAGGAATCTTTCTTCCATCTCTTTGTTCCCACCTCTCTAAATCCCAAGCCTTTCCATCTTCCCTTGGGGTGTGGTGGAACAATACACCATCCCTCAATCCTACACTCCGTCTTTTCGGTTCGGTTTCTCCGGATACAAGATAAGATCCTCCGTGCTGTTCTAAACCACTGTAACTCGCTTGCTGTCTGGTATCACTTAACAGACGATAAGGTCCTTCATGGCTCTCCATGCTCCCGCGATCTCTTTCGTGATCACCGGATGTATGGCGAGACGTTTCGCGACTCCCTAAATTCTCATGACTTCGTCCACTATCACCGGATGCATGTCGAGACGCTTCGCGACTCTCCATGTTTCCGTGATTCCAATGTTGCACATTTTCCTCCGGAGTATGGTGTGTGCATCTGAAAGTGTTCCGGTATTCCTGCGTCCTTCGTTCTCCTTCACTAAAGGTGACGCGAGGCACTTCGCCACACCCTGCACTCCTATCATCGCACATTTGCCTATTGCCACTAGTAGTAGGGCAATTATCTCTTCTGCTTCCTTGACTCCCTCTCTCCCACTCTGGGCTGCTTTCGCCAGCTCCACAATGAGAGAGGACCTTGTTATCCTGGTCTCTCCATTCAGCTCCTGTTTCTAAACTTTTATTCCTAGCCTCCTCAGCAGTGTCCCATTCTTTCAGATATTCCCTTAATTCCTTATAGGATTTCGGTTTTGGTCCCCTCAAATCCATCGATCCTCTTTGACCCCCTTGTTCTATCCAGGGACCCGTTGCGGAATCTAATGGTGTACTCCGACTTACTGGTGCTAATCTCTGTCTTTGAGGATTCATCGTGTTATTCCTATTCTCCATCTCTGTCCTTTCCCTGTCCCATCGTGCCTGTTCCTCCTGCTGGACCCCCTCTGGGTTGTAGATTGACACTATAGGGCCTATGGTAACAGGTACTTGTAAAGCGTCTGGCATTTGGTACGACCTTGCACATTGCGTCTCTGGCACCTTCTGGACCACGAATCTTCCCACTACTCTCTGTTCGGAACTAGTTTGGGGTATTTCCTCACTCTTGTTGGAGTCCCACTCTGTTACTGGGATCGATTTATATTCTCCCCATCTAGCTCCTTCCCCTTGCTGTAATATGGGACTTGCGGATTCACCGCTATACGGAGGTGGTCTCTCTGTTAACAGCCTCTCTAACAGTTCTTCTTCCGTTTCGCTATCCTCGTCTTCCTCTTCTAGGGGTTTCTTTTCTCCCGTAGCTTCTATCATGGTGAACAGTTTGTCTGCTTCTATCTTTTGCACTCTCCACTTCTTAGCTTCCTCATCCCATTTAGCATCCTGTAATGCCTTTACTGATCGTCTCACTCTTTCTTGACGCCTCTTTACGCCTTTTGCGTGTGCTGCTCTAAACCATGCACTAAGAGCTTCGAATTGTGTTGGCCTCGGTAGAGGTCTTGTTGCAAGCATTACCGCTTTTAATTGGTTCAACACGTCTAGCTTAAACGTTCCGAATCTCGGAAACGTCAATTCCTTTTCTCCTTCTGTTAGCCTGTTCCACTCGGAAATCCATAATATCGAGTGTAAGCCTACATTTACTGCCATATGATAAGCTGGTGTGCCTTCTGGTGGAGCTTCTTCTCCGGCATATAAGTTTCTTCTATTCTTCCTAAAGATCTTTCTTAAACCCTTAAAGCACTTCATTTTTGATGATCTACGATTTTCCTCTTATTAATTCTCTTCCTTATTTACGTCCCGATGACAACCACCAATCCCGGTGCGACTCTCGCTAGTCAGCCTATCTCAACGCTGTTCTACGCCGTCTGACCAATCTCAGCGCGACTCTACGCTGACGTCACTTGTTCCCTCTGCAGCAATTTCCTTCGTTTCTCAACTCGTCTCGCGATCTCACATGCGTTTCATTCATACGCCGAAAAATGACTACTTCCGTCCAAGCGATCACTTTTCTCTGACTGTACGGCCACAGTCTAACTGTAATTGCCACCTCAACTGGCGAGACGTCTTTCCTCGTACGGTCAGACGTTCACCTCAACTGATAGGTTACTTTCACACAGTAAACGTACGACCAGCATGCGTTTACTCATACACTCACTCAAACGCTCCCCCTATCATCGGTCTGCGGGCGATCAATGGTACCTCATGACCCCCATTAAATGGTAGACAAATTACTCTGGGTGTTCGATACACCCGAACCACTTAAGCCCTCTGGACATAAGATTTTATCCGGTTGCGCGCGCTCACAACCTTCCCTCAATCACACTACAGGCATTCAACTCCGCTTGACATTACAACACAGGAACAACATAAAACACCGCAATCTTACAACGCATGACCCTTATACTCACTCTCGACCGATTCTGCTGCTTTTCTCTCGACGCACCATCAGCACCTTCTTCGGCAGGGATTCGTCTTCTGGTCGTCGATGACTAGGGACCTTGGGGTGAACTAAACCTGGCCTAGGTTGTCTTCCTCAAGAAGATAACCATCATACTCTGCTACCAACTGCGGGGAATGAGATTTTGGTATCAATTTATAATCAATTTAATAATTTATCTCATTCGTAATTTTTGGACCGCTAATATCTGTCGTTGAGTAAAAGACAACTCCCACATAGGTTTAGTTAAACCCCATTAAATGACGCCACTCTGAAGAACCACTTACAACTGATAAAGTTTTAAAAGGTTTATATAAAATCAAATTTGAATGCAAATTACAATCCTCTCAGGATAAATCTCAAAGTATACAAAGAATACAAAATCAATTAAAGCTTCGATGTAAAATGGTTCCTTTGCGTCATCTACAGAAAGAGAAAATAATCAAGTTAAATCTGTCCCTACTCTATACTAGGTGACATCCCTACTTCGCAAGTTTCTTCCCTAAAAAGGTGTCAGTAGTTTGACTTCCAAAGAAGTTCAAACTCTCTTAGCCTCTAAAGGTAACTTAAGTTTAAGAAGCAGTACCCTCTCTGCCTACCCATCCGCTCTTCTAAGGGTCCTCGGCCTACTGCTCCCTTGCGCTCTGATCTCTCTCAGCGCATCTGCTCAAGGCATCTACCCTTCTAACTTGCCTCTCGCTGTTCTCTCTCTGAGCTCTTCGCTATCTTATCCCCGGGGTGCTGTCCCTAAAATACACAATCACAGTGTGGGTGAAACGCCCCTTGACGCCCACCACGGACTTTCCCCGATGATGTCAGTTTCTGGCTCTTTCCATTGCTTCATCTCTTCGCGTCGTCCGTTAGGTTGACCCTTCTCCTTAGATGTCATCTTCATCTTCTCGTTGGCGACTTTTAGTTGACACTTTCATCCAAAGTCAGATAACCTTAAACAAGACCTTAACATTACAACTCCTTCTCTGACCTTACTAGATCCTGTGAATGGTCATTCAAAACAAAGCTCAAATTCCAATCGCCTCCTCTCATGTTTAGGCAATAAACTTCGTTCGACATTTGTCCCCTTAAATCTAACAAATGCTAGACTCTTCGGCTCGCACCTTCATGTGAAGACTATTCACGACTCCTGTGAGCCCACTAAATTACATACATTGGACTACACCCTTGCGAACCCTTGGTCATTCAGGTTATAATCACAAATGACCTAAATTCTTCTAGCATTCCTACAAACTTCTTCTCCACAATATAACCTTTAACATACATTTATATACAATCGTATCTACCAAATATTTCGTTCATATGTGAATAGATCTTAGCAAAAATACAATTTCGTAGAATATAAACCTTAATACATAGAATATAAAGTTCATAGAATACAACTTTATTCTCATTGGTTACTTCGTTATGTATGCTCTCTGCACGTTTCTCCATGTTACATTTCTCGCCGTTTCTGCATTTAAAGCTACACACGTACATGAATTGTACTCTGCACGTTCGACTGTTCGTAGGCATTTCTACATTAGCCCACTACGTATACGAGCCTTCTAAATCTAATGCATGTTTAACGTGTAAATACATTTACGTTTCCTATACCATAATATCACTTTAATTGACTTTATGCTATAGTCATCAACTTCACATTACGATATGCATTTCATTCCTACGTTTATAACATATACGTCTAAATATGGCTACGATATACTTTATATTCAAATTACGCTCTCTCAGAACCTTTAATGCCAAAAACAACACTTACAGAAGGTCAGTATGGGAAAAAAATCAAGGGGAAAACTATTTTGGGGCACAAGTTCTATTCCTCTCTTTGAAAAGAAATACAAGATATTTTTGGCAAATAATTAACTGCTTAAATCATCCACCAGCTCAAGTATTAAGCTCAGATCTTACTGAAGAAATATGGGTAAGATTAGCGACAAATCATTTTTAACTCCCTGCAATATCTATGGAGTAATCTAATGAGAAAATAATTCAACTGGACCCACAAATGTCAGTTCCTTATCAAGTTCAGTGGATCAAATAAATAAAGTAATAAAAAGAAGCAGAAATGATGGGACCACAGGGCCGAATTGTCTGCCACAAGAGTGTTTTAACCCCTTGCATGCTTGTGACGGAACCGTTCCGTCACAAGCCTCGGGTGAGCTGTGCTTGTGACGGAACGGTTCCGTCACGGCCCGCTCGGTGCACCTGCGCGGCGCTGATTTCGCGCCTACGCGGCACGTTCCATTGAGCGGGCGCGTTCGTGACGGAACCGTTCCGTCACAAGCACAGCTCACCCGCGAGCCGTGACGGAGCTGTTCCGTCACAAGCACGTGACCGCCGCGCGGCCGCCCTACCCCCTTAGCGCTGCGGCGGAATAGCCGCCGCAGCAAAGGGGTTAAATCAAGTGTAGTGCTATGGACAAGAAAGTTATCCCAGGTATACAATTATGCACTACAGCAAGAGACGGTTCCTGACTCATGGAGGGGATCGATCATTAACTCAAACTTTAAGGAAGGAAAAAGGCAAATGCTGGAAAATGTTTGCCTAATTACCCTGCAAGATGTTGAGGCCAAATATTTTGCCAATCTGCTTCTTAGTGAATTGCGGGAATAGTCAAACGATGAGAACGTCGTCTCTCCTAACCAGACAGGTTCTTCCAAATCACAAGGTACGGAACCCAACCTACTGGTGGTATCAATATTAATGGATACATTGAAAAACATGAACCAGCCACTATATTTGTGCTCTGTGGACTACAAGGCTGCTTTCAACTCCATGAGAGGAAACCTCCTATGCTACAGGCTACCCCTCTGGGGTATTTCACCCCCTCTATTAAAAGCAATACAACCGCTATACATTGATACCTGGGTGAGAGTAAGAATAGGCGATGGAATTAGGCTGTCAAAGAAAATAGAGACACAGCACGGCCTAAAACAGACCTGTGTCATTGCGCCACACCTATTCAATATATTCTTAGCTGACCTCCTGACTGATCTGGATAAAGTCAATTCTTATCCTCCAAAATTGGGCTCTATGTCCATATCTAAACTTCTATATGCAGATAATGTCATAATATTAAGCCAGACAAAAATTGGCTTGCAGCGACTTATTGACTAACCTTTGATATATTCTATGACGAATGGATTGACAGTTAATCTAAAGAAAACAAAGATCATAGAAGTGAGTATAAAAATAATGAAGTATAAATGGATCTTAGGAAAAAAACAGCTGGAGCAGATACCAACATAAAAATAGTTTGGAGTACTTTTTGGTCATCTGGCAACTTTTAAACAGCATAAAGTGGATTGAAAGAGAAAAGCTATTTCCCTGACCCAAGCATTCTGCATCCTACAAAGAACCTTAGAAGGTCCCAGTGATGCACCACTACTGGAAGTGATTTTAGCTAGGCTCCTACCAACTGTTACATATAGTAGTGAAGTGCTCCGCAGCAGGTATGCAGCTCTCTTAAACTGATTTCTTCCGAAGTATTTAGATCTCTCTTCCACCTACCACTGAAAACACCCCCAGCCCAGATAAGATTGGAGTTTGGGCTTACAAATCGCATAATAGCAAGGATGGGGACATATGTAAAACCTTGGAACGGAACAAAACTGCCTCTGAAAATAACTTATGCAACTACTTGTGGCAGGAGTAGCAAAGGAATGAAAAAGTTCCAGCCCATATTTTTTTAAATGCAGCAATAAATTAACTGGGTGTTCAAGCAATATGAGCAAATTCTCTTCCGCCAACTGCTATTAAAAATGTAATTATTAGGATAACAAATAAAGCTTCTGTTGTAAAGGACAAAGAGAAATTTGCAAGCAGAGCCCATGCCTGGTCAGTAATCAATGAATACATATTTCTCAAAACCCACTATTTTTTGAAGCTGGCTGGTCAAGAAAACTGAAAATCGATTTTATGCACTACCATTCATTGGCAAGTGAAAACTTATAAAATATTTGAAGTTTACTCTGCTATATTTTGATTCGTTATAACCTCAAATTTTATTTTTACTCTGCATTGCTAATTAGACTGCACTTTAAATATAGTACATCGTACATGCACTTTAGGAAAACAAAATACCTCCTGGCACTCGGAACAGTTAGAAAGAGATCTTTCTTTTATATGTAATCCGGCCCCATTTTATGAATATAATATGCTCTTTTAAAGGTGTATTTCTTTCATCCACTTTGTGTAAAATTTGATAAAGTATGTCTGTATAACTTTCTTACAATTATTTTTGTAATGAATGTGAATTGTATGCTATGGTTTTAAATGACTATCCATAAATAAACACTACCTTTTTGGATGGTCATCCCCCCCCGCCCCCCGTTTTGCTCTGGATGTTGTGGTAATAGAATTGAAAGTGCACTAGGTCCTGCTAACCAGGCCCCAGTGCTATTTCCCCCAACAAGTGATGTGAATTGGTACACCCAATTGGTAAGATGCTTGAACCTCTCTTGTAAGTCCCTCATATATATCGTACCAGTGGTACCCAGGGCAGGGAGATTAAAGGGGTTGTAGTCAGGAAAAGATCCCTTTTGGGCAACTTAATACAACATGGCAAAGACACTCATCCCAACAAATATATCACCAGAACAAAACAAAACACCGCCACCACCATCAAAGGCCAAGTGCTCACAGTTGTATAAATATGTTATTGTTAAAATTAACCAAACATATGGTCCAATACAATGAATTATACAGTGTTATTTTTAAAAAATACACTAGCATTTATTACATAAAATTGATCATAGGGAGAACCTGCAAGAAAAATCGTTTTCTAATCATAAATGAAGGCAAGTGCATTAGTACTTGGTGGTGCAACTGAGGGAAGCAAGATGGCATCCGCTGCGGACGCTTGAGTGGACCTCTCTTGCCGGACCCCTGTGTGAGAGAGCCTTTGTAAGGAGTGGAGAACTGATTTTCGTGCCGCTGGTTCGTAAAATTTAGAAAGCATCCTGGCCGAGTTTCACCCGAGGTTTTGAGAGTATACCTTTAATCTTTGTACCGCTACCCCCATGATATAGTCCCGGGCGCTAGTCTCTGTTGGGACGCCGATGCTGGCTCTCCTGCTGTTGTTGTTCTCGGCCACAGAGCTGGTGTGGTGCCGGTGCCGTTAGTGGGTGTCACTTCTGGCAGGCATATGGCGCACTTGGGAGCCGCTGCCTAATTTTGCTGGGAAGCTTGGATTTCTGCCTACAATGCCGCCGAAAGGCTCCCCCGGTAAGCCCTGCGGCCAGGAGGATGGAGTTGCAGAGACAGCGGAAAGCTCTGTAGTGGCTTCGCAGGTGAGAGGGAAACATTTTCAGAATATCAACTCTGCTTCACACAAGTCGGTAGAGCCTGTTCCTGTGGTGACAAAAGTAAAGGACAATGAGGGCGAGAAAAAAATACCTGCTCTTTTTTCTGCTATTAAAGGTAAAGATAAAAGTAAAGATAAAGCAGCCGAATTTGCAACAGAGGGGGAGAGACTGCAACTATTGAGGAGGTGGCACCCTGTGAAGCCAGCGCTGTTACTGTGGGTGATTTAGCTAATGTTGTCAACTCAGCAATCATAGTGGTGGATAATAGGGCTAATATGGATCATTTGGATTTGCCTTTGACCTCTGGACTCAACGTCCTGGAAGGTGGTTGGGGCGACAATGCTGGGGGTGGTAAAGGACTCTCTCTAGGTGCTGACAGAAATTTGGTGGTGCCCGATGAAAGGAGTACCCACAGCTGTCCCGCCGGGGAGGTTCAAGGGCAGGGCATGCAAGGCCCTGAAGCAGATTCAGGTGACTTTTTTTCCCTCTCGGAGCAATCTATGTCGTCCTGTGAGGTTTTGGCTTTGCAATATTCTGCTCAGTTTACTATGGCAGATGGCAGTGTCTATAGTAGTTTGCTTTTGGAAGAATCTGAAGACCAAGAGGATGGACAACTTAAAACCGTAAGGAAACTAGATCTACATGCCACCAAAGACTCTCTGACAAAGTCTCTGCTTTAGAGGGATCAAGGGGCTAATCTCTTTATCAATGATATATCACTCTATTATGTCTCATCGGGATGAGACTCGAGAGGAGAGCCAAAGAGTTCAAAATTCTTGTCGCAAACTACAGAACTCAGTTAGACGGTTGGTCAAATCGCATGCTGACTTTGTGTCCAGATTTAAAAAGGCAAAAGCCCAGATATCCACTTTAGAAGACGAACTTGCCCAACATAAAATTGCTACTCAACTGAGTTTGGCTGCCAAGGGAGATACCTTATGGAAATTAACTGATATTGAAAATCGGGCACGTCGTAATAACTTGAGGGTCCTTAAGATTCCTGAGGGGAACGAGGGGCAAGATCCAATAGGGTTTATCGTTGACTTGTTAAAAAAAACTTTCCTCGATTTGACCAGGTGGGACTGGGATCCTGAATTTGAACGTGCTCATAGGTTCCCATTTAATATTCGCGTTAGACCTGGCAAGGTCTCTAAACCTAGGGCCTTTTTGGTATCTTTTAATAGTTTCTTGGCACGAGAAGAAGTGTTCACACTAGCACGCCCCGTTAAGAAAGGAAGAGGGGGTGATGTTGAGTTTTTTGTGCGTCCTGATCTGTGCCAACGCTCTGTTGAGGTCCTCTGGCAATTCCGTCAATTGGTTCCAGAGTTGTAGTCTAATGGGGCCTCAGTGTATTTAATGTTTCCTGCTAAGTTAAAAGTTGTATTTCATGAGTGTACTTGTTTTTTTACTAGTTTTGCCCCTGCTAAAGAATTTCTAAGCTCTATTTAGCTTAGCTATGTTTACTCAGGCCGATTTTTTTAGGCTATTTGTATTTGCATGTATGTGTTTTCTTTCTCCACTCCTTTCTACTCTTTTTTGAGTTTACATTTTTCTGTGCAATAAGACTCCTCAGGGGAAGGCAAGGGGCTCTTGGCGAGCTCGCATCTACCGGACTATGAGTCCTAAAGCCTCGTTAAAGGAGGCAGGAGGAATGAGGGTGGGGGATGGATGGGGTACACTAGGGGTAGGGAGGAGTAGGGGGGTTTGGGTAGCATTTAGATGGGGTAAAAGGGGAAAAAATCACAGCAGCAAGAATTTGTCTAAATGCAAGGCGAAAAATAAAGAAAATCTTTTGTTGCCAAAGTTTAGATATATGTGATAAGTTGTTTCAGTTGTCTAAGGGTATATACATTGGGTTATTTTCTCTAGGTTCATGAATGTAGGCTGTAGAAGGGTGGCTACATTATTATAATGCTACATAAAGGGCTAAAAATCTGCTCATTAAATGTGTCTTGGCTTAATAATTGGGCAAAGCGACAGAGGGTGGCTGCGGAATTACGACATATCCAGCCAGATCTAGTCTGCATCCAAGAGACCCATATTCCCTGGGCTAAACGTAATATTTTGAAAGACTTGAGATTCTCATTAATATCAGCTTCTCAACAAACTGGTATGATCCGTGGTGTCGCTATTTTAGCTAAATCAGATTTGTTTACTATTGGACGTACTTTACCTGATAAACATGGGCGCTGGGTTATAATTGAATGTCGGTTTGGGGGATGCAAGATCACGCTCTGTACTATTTATGGGTCCAACCTCGACAACCCAGACATTTTAGTTGAATTAAACATGGAATTGGCTTGTGGGAACAACCTTTGGTAATCTCTGGGGACATCAATATTAATTTGACTAATCATGCATTACTTGAGGGCCCCGAGAAATACACAGGTCGGAAACCAAACGTTTTTAAAGCACTTTATAATTTAATGTGCGATCATGGCTTAGTGGATGTTTAGGGAAAATTAAAGAAATCTGATTTGGGTTTTACGTTTTACTCCCACCCTCACAACAAGTTAGTTAGACTGGATTATTTTTTTGTGCCCATTTCTCTGCTATCAGATGCCTCTATTCAGCTATATCCAAGGATCTCTTCGGATCATGCTCATATTGTTTTAGAATTAGGCACATCTTGGAGGAAGAGTTTATTTAAGTCTTTCTCATTCGATCGGAATCACTGTTTAAATGAGGAATTTAAAGAATATATGACTCATTGGATGAATGATTTTTTTAAAAATAATAATTTGTTGACTCACATTACTATTATCTTGGACACCTTTAAGGCTTGTTTTCGGGGAGAAGTGCTTAGTTTTGGTTTGCACCAACAAAAAATATTTAAATTGGATTTACATTGGTGTTATGAGGCTTTGAGAGAGGCTGAAGGGGACCTAATTGCAGGGATTGTGGCGCATGAGAATGATATTTCTGGATTAGAAAATACTGTACCTAAACATCGGGCAAATATTTTGGGGATTTGGAATGTGGAGATCGCCAGAAAATATCTAATAATTAAACAGCAAAATCACAAATATGGGGAAACTATTGGCAGATGTTTGGCTTGTGACTTCGAATGAAAGAATCTGCCCGAACTATTCAATCCTTGAAGGATCAGAGCGGGCGTCTACATCATGACCCACAACAGATACTTTCTAGTTTTAATCAGTTTTATACCAACTTTTCCACGCAGCAGGGAGGAATGGCTGGGGAAGAAAGTGTATTTTTACAGGGGGGACTGGTGCAATTAGATCCTCTAGTTGCAGAGGAACTTGATACTCCGATTACTATGATAGAATTAGAAAGTGCTGTAGCCTTAGGAAAACTGTCATGACCTGATAGGATTCCCGCTGAGGTCTATAAGCTTTTTTTCCATCAAATAAAGGATGAGATGCTGAATGTTTTTGGTGCAGCACAATTAGGTCACCCGCCCAAATCTTGGTCAGAAGCCACCATTTCTGTTTTAGTAAAAAGGGTAAAGCATAGGACCTGGTGGGATCATATTGGCCAATCTCGCTACTAAATTGCGATATTTAGATCTATTCCAAGATCTTGGCAAATCGGCTATCTAAAGTGATTACCTCACTAGTCTCTCTAAACCAACATGGTTTTATTTCTCAGCGAGGAACTGTCACTCATGTGAATAAAGTCATAACATTATTTGATATTGCTTGTACTGAAAAGAGGGATTTAGGTTTGATTTTATTAGACGCAGAGAAAGCGTTTGATCGTGTGGAGTGGGACTATATGTGGCAACTGATGTACCAAAGTGGGTTTGGTAACACATCCACCAGGGGCTGAGTGTCACTATACGTGCTCGCTTTCTTGGACCACCGAGGCTCCCTGTATCGCTCTCCCCCGCCGCTGCAGATCTACCCGCGGCCGCAGAGAGGGGAGGGCGCCAACGCCAGCACCATTGCCGCCAGCCAGCCAGCACTGGGACTACATTTCCCAGTGCGCATCGCTCCAGGGGGACGCCGACTACAGCGTCAGTCCCACGCGCCCGGAGGCTCATAAGATCAAGGAGTTCGTGCCGGAGAGCGGAGTACACATCCACCAGGGGCTGAGTGTCACTACACCTGCTCGCTTTCTAGGACCACCGATGCTCCCTGTATCGCTCTCCCATGCCGCCGCAGCTCTACCCGCGGCCGCAAAGAGGGGAGGGCGCCAACACCAGCACCATTGTTGCCAACCAGCCAGCACTGGGACTACATTTCCCCGTGCGCATCGCTCCAGGGGGACGCCGGCTGCAGCGTCAGTCTCACGCGCCCGGAGGTGCATAAGATCAAGGAGTTCCTCCCGCGTCGCGGGACGCGCGCGGGCGATGCCAGGCTGAGCCCGGGCAGAGGGCGGGCCATCTGTGGCCGTCTGAGGCAGGAGGAGGCAGGGCTGGGCCACCCCCCTCGGCTGTTCTTCTGAGTAAGTTCCCTGACTTTCATAAACTATTTACTGTGGACAACGAGGAGTTAATTGCGTGTTGTGTGGTTCATAACATTCCTGAATGCCACCTTTTGCTGCAACCTGTGCCCTATATTCCTAAATTGCTGCCAACAATGTCAATACAAACCTCTCTAATGGATAACTATTTAGTTAAAGTTGTTAGTAGGATTAACAGTGACAGAAGAAAATCCCTAGGTCAAGGCAATTTACCTGACCCACCACCTGATTTATCATTGGATTCCACTAACGAGGATAACGTTTTTTCCACTGTGACAGTCGAGTCGAAGGACACCAGTTGTAACATTGGAACTACCCCCGTAGAGGTGTTAGATGACTCTATCCCTGTGGAAGACCAACCTGAAAGCCCTGATGGTACTTTGCAACCATGCACATGGGCTACACGTTCTATGAGAGCATGTAGGAAATTAACTACCAAGCGGGGAGGCCATATGACCAGGAGGAAAAAGGAATCCACACCTAAGAAAAATGTTTGTGACAAAGGGACTTTAACTAAAGACAATTGTGTTACTATTAATACTGACCAATTCGAATTGTTAGTGGGTTGCATAGATGGTAAATTGAAGTTGATTGTTGAACCATTACTTGCCAAAATTGATGCCTTATCAGCTGAAGTATCTAGATTGGGGTCCCAGTTAGATGTGCACGCAGCCAAGATAGTTAACACTGGACCAGCTAGTAAGGATGCCCCTAGTATTCAATCTGCTCCTAAGCCAGTTAAGGGGAGGTTTTGCCCCACGAACAATGTTTCATCTGGTTCCAAAATGGGTAGTCTGACCTTGCAGGTCCCATCTGCCTTGCCAAGTACGAGCACGTTACCAGCATGTTATTCAGGCAGGGTAATGCAGGCACCACCTGTGATGGCTGTGGCTGCTGGGTCTGTAGTGGGACTTATTTGTAAAAACACACTACCAGCTCCTAAGACAGGCGGGGCCGTTCAGGCACCAGCAAAGCCGGCTGCGGCTGCTGGGTCTGTAGGGGCATCTGTTGAAAACAATCGCTCGGTAGACCTCCCACCCGAGTGTGTACCCTACGTCGTGGTTTTAACCAACATTCCCTCCTTAGCACTCAGTCAGGCCATACCTCCCCAAGAGCCACTGGACTCGTTAAAGAACAAAACAGTCTCCTGGCTACATAGACATTGTGGGTTCCCAGTTAATTTCTCGGACCAAATTCTATCTACCAGAAGGGTTAACTGGATTGGCAACACCAGAAAGAACTGCGGGGGAGACGGTGTGCTCGTCAATTTTAAACACCTCCAGCATGTTGCGACCATCCTACTAAGAGCTGCTGCTATAACACAGTATGAGACCGATGTAACTGTACGTCCTTTGGGCTATTTCTACAACCATCTTAATAAGATTCCACCTGCCACTAGCAGAGATAGGGCTTTCACCCCTAACATTGTACCCAATGGTGAGAGATTTTTTCAACCTACCCCTAACTTTGTACCTAATGGTGATAGATTTTTCCTGCCCACACCGAACTTTACACCTATTGGTGATAGATTTTTCCCACCAAACCCTAATTTTCTACCTAATGGTGACAGATTTTTTCCACCAACCCATGGGATGGTTTATGAAGTCCCGGTCCAGAACAGGTATCAACTCCTGAGTTCTCTGGACCAGAATGATTGACTTCATAAGGGACCTGGGCTTCGGAGGGACGTCACCAGGGGTGCTAATCTGAATAATCCTAGTGAGGAAAAGGTGGTCACTGAGAGCCAACATACTAATGATATTATGGGTAATACGAGTAGCGGGACAACAGTGTCCTGTGTGACTGAGATTTCCGAGGACCCAGTGAAGGATGTAGATAGTTATATAGGGAGGTCTGTGATTGAACGAAGTAGTAAAGGCAAGAATCCCAACAATGCACATGGCATTTCCAACAGTGACCATACCATGGGGATTTCTATTGTTAGCTGGAATATTGCCGGTTAGGCCGCTAAGGTACACAAAATGGAGTGGGAGGGCATTGTTAGGTCCTACAACATCCTATGCCTACAGGAGGCATGGTGTGTTGCCAAACCTAGTTTCGAAGGGTACACATGCTATAGTCTAGAAGCTACTGAATCAAGGCATGGCAGGGCAAAGGTAGGTCTACTTTTTCTTATTTCAGTAGATCTAAAGTTGACAATTATCAAACATTTGCTAGTCGAACCCCACTCACAAATTCTTTGGGTACGCGCACAGGATGACACTGATGTGCTTTTAATACATTTTTATAGTAATATTTTTAACAATTTACGACAGAAAGTGATAGAGGAGCTGGACTGTGCCTTCATGAAGCTGATATCTGAGGCAAAATGCACTTTTACTTATATTTGGTTAGGGGGTTTTAAATTAACAGTCTGCAGTCTGTCCTCCTCCAGGGCATGTGGGATTCAAACCAATAGAGGGGAGAACAAAAGTTTGCATTTCCCTCAGCATGCCTATGGGGAGGCTATCAATAATGTCATGGCTTCTCATAATTTAGAGCTAGTGAGTACTGACCTAGGGGGTAGTGAGAGTTCCATTCCTACCTTTACTGGGCGGAATTGCGGATCCACTATCGACCATATTATGGTTTCATCTAGTTTGGTACCTCACTGCCTGACCAAGGTAAGGGATGCTTCCGCCCTGAGTGACCATAATTACATCACAATGCAAATAACTACATGGAAGTGCAGAGTGGAAAGGGGAAAAAGAACCCATAATTGTAAATAAATGCCTGGTGGACATTGATATTATCCTGACTCCAGGATGTCCGCCTGCCTCTGTTATGACTCATTTTCTTAACATTAACAACGTTATTAATAACATCTTCACGGGGACCAAATGGGGCAGAAGCGGAAAAGGGATCGGATGGTTTGACCATACCTGTACGACCCTTCTCTCGCAACTTAAACACGCTTTAGCCCTCACTCCAAGAGATAAGAATAGAGTCAGACTTTTAAGAATTGAATATAAAAAAGCGCTATCCAAAAAGGTAGAAGGAATTACAGCAGGAAGCCTGGGATCACCTATCCAAGGCAGCAGAAACTGCTGATAGTCGCCTGTTTTGGTCCACCGTTAATTCCCCTTTCCTCCAAGATGATAAAAATTCACAGCTCTCCTTCAACGTTGGTAGCGAGGACTGGGGGAAACACTTTTCCGCAATTTTCCAGGATAATACCCAGACGTCCGAAGAGCAAAGGCTTTGGCCCGTGGTGCCTTTAGATATCGCCCTGAAGGAAGTGGAAAGTAGTATTAAATCCAGTAAGGGTGGTAAGGCCCAGGGGCCAGATGGAGTCCCAATTCATGTGTTTAGGGCTCAACCGCAGCTCTGGGGACCAATACTCACTTTGGCACTCAATGCTGCGGTTACCACCTTGATCCCATCCTCTTGGGGTGACTCCATTATTGTCCCCATTTATAAAAAGGGGGATAAGGCATCAGCCTGCAACCACCGACCGATTAGCCTGCTTGACTCATCGGTTAAAATCATGAGTAGAGTATTGCTGTATAGATTAGAAGAGTGTGCGGATGAGAATGGGATTCTTGCTAATTCCCAATACGGATTCAGGAAGGGACGAGGGACCTTAGATCAGTGCCTGAATCTAGAATTATTGATTGGCAAGTACACTAGAGCCAAGCCCGGTAATATTTATCTTTGCTTTGCCGACCTAAGCAGTGCTTTTGATTTAGTAAACCATTCACTCCTGTGGTCAGTTTTGCTTGATATGGGTGCCCCCAAAGAAATTATCTTTTTCCTTGAAAGATTGTATAGTAAGATGCAAACATGTGTCCGCTATGGGGTTAGTGGGGAGTGCACCCCAAATTTTAATGTCAAACTGGGAATTAGACAGGGGTGTGTTCTTGCCCCCCTGTTGTTTACTCTTTTATTAATGTGGTTGAATCTGCCCTGAAAACTGTCAAAGCTGATGCCCCACAGGTTGCTGGGAATAGTGTTCCAGTTCTGCTTTATGCAGATGACGCGGTGCTCCTGTCCCGAACACCTGTTGGCCTGCAGCGCTTGATGGAAAGGTTCTCTGATTTCATTGGGAGTAGGAGACTGCTGATTAACAAAAATAAAACCCACACTATGACCTGCGGGACAAAGACGGGGAAAAACTGTCCCTTTTTTTATAGAAGGAGTAAAAGTACAGCATGTCAATAGTTTTTGCTACCTGGGGGTAACCTTCTCCAGCGATGGCAGCTGGGGGCAAGAAGTAACCAATGTTAGGACTAAAATGAGCAAAAGCTCCTATGGCAATTTTAAATTTGCCTCTAAGCTGGGGGATAGGTGAATCAAAGATATGATGGAGATCTACAAGGCACGTAGTGTATCCATCACCCTTTATGGGGCGGGGCTTTGGGGTAACTGCAATGTTGAGTGCCTGCAGAGGGAAGAAAATAACTTCCTAAAGAAATTACTGTGCCTCCCTAAATCTGCCCCAACAGAGTTGATTCATAAAGAGGTAGGGGTCGCTTATTTGGCGACCTTGCCTTACTTAGGCCTCTACTACTCTATCGACCTATTTAGCTCAAGGAAGAGACTGAGTTTAATCAACTTGTAATTAGGAACTGCCTTGGTTTAGACAACTGTTTGATGATACCATGGCTTAAATATGTTGTTGATTGCTACCTGAGTATCTATGATATCAAACTGCTGCTAGATCATCGCCCTCCTAGATGTCTTGCCAAGCAGGACATGAAAAATTCTTTTAAGTCATATAGAGCTCAAAAACGCTCAGCTGTGACCAATTCTCTCGTCACTGTTAATCTTTACAATAAATATATTGTTATCGAGGGATTCCAGAATTACCTGAGTGTGGTAACTAGGCCTGCACACAGATTTGTATTGACTAGATTAAGAGCTGGAATTGCTCATGCTTTGGTGGCCTTCCCACATCAAAAAAAGCACCCGGTTGGCCCTTGTCCCTGCGATGGGCATTCTAAACAAAGCACCTTGCACTTTATGCTCATTTGTACGTTGTTCCAGAATGTAAGGATCACATATCTAAAACCAATATTTCTTAAGTATAGTATTCGTACTGTGGAGGATGCTATGTGTTTATTATATAACATGGACTGCCCCTATATATGTTTTTATGCTGCGAGTTTTATCTGTAAATCTATGGCTTCTAGGAAAAGTATGATCTTTTAAACATTACTGTTAATTTACCTGTATTTTATCTTGTTGCATTTTGCTATGTGCTTTAATGGTCATTAATTGTTATGAACTAAATAAAGCTTCATGAAATGAATGAAATGGTAACCGATTTATTACAGCTTTGCAAGCACTTTATAGAACCCCCACCACTAAAATTTCTGCAATGGGTGCGGTGCCTATTACCAGGGGTTTCAGGCAAGGCTGCCCCTGCTCTCCCCTTTTATTTGCCCTTTATATTAATCCTTTTGTTGAACAATTAGCTCACAACTCCCGCATACCTCCGTTTGTGGTACATGACTACCAATTCTCTGTCTTCGCTCATATGGATGACATAGCCGTGACCACTGTGGAGCCCTCTCTAGCAATAGTAGAGATTGAACGATTAGCGACAGTGTTTGGACAAATTTCTGGGTACAAACTCAATGTGGCAAAAACACAAATTTTGTGCTCAGATAATATTGTTTGGACAGATGATCGGGTAGTAAAGGAGGCGACTTATCTGGACATTCAAATATGATCTTCTATGTTTGAGGTGATGGATGTAAACTGGAATTTACTGCTACATAGTGTTAAAGATTCATTAGATAAATGGGGGCGCTTACACTTCACTTTAATTGGACGTAGTAATATCATAAAAAATAATATTTTACCTAAGGTTTTATATCTATTCCGTTCAGTGCCTTTGGAAGTGACAAGTGCCAGATTACAACATCTTCAATCGATTTGTGGGAAGTTTATTTGGAATCCTGGTAGGCCCAGACGCGCAATGCGTTTTATGATGCTTCCTGTTGAGAGAGGGGAGGTTAGCTATACCTGATTTCGCTCTATATTTGTGTACATGCTTCTTGCTAAAAATGCAAGTTTTATTAACGGGGGAGGGAGCTATGACTAGTGCTATGGCGCCAATGATTTTTTAAATACTCTTGGGCCCAATTACTAGACAGTGTTTATTTAGAGAAGTGGATGGGAGCTATTTTAAACATACACGGTTAAAAGTTTTGCATAGCACTTATAAAGTGTGGAAAATAATTTTAAAAAAGTATGAAATTGGGGGATTTTTTTTCTTCTGGTGGGGAGTGTAAATCTTTCCACGAATTAGAAATACAATATGATTTGTCCAAATATCAGTTTTTAAATTTTTTGCAGATTAGGGATTTTTTATTTTGGACAAAAGTTGATTCAGCACCCCATTCTTTGATAGAGATGGTTAGACGACAGGAGAAAAATGGTACAAAATATTTCTGTTGAGAAGATCATTGCTATTTCTAGGGAGATTTTAATGTCAGCTAATCTGAAAGTTCAATTCTTTAAGACAATATTTGATTTATATTTTACCCCCGCTCAGATGTCTAAATGGGGAGCTGGGTTCGACGGAAAGTGTTTGCGATGTGGGCAAGATAATGCTGACAGTCTACATATCTTTTTCAGCTGTGGTAAATTATTTAGATTAATTTCAGATATAGAAAAGTTTTTGTCTTTAGTTATGAATGCTCGGTTGCCAATAACTCCTGTTACTATGTTATTAGTGATGTTGCCTGTTAATAACCATTCGATAGGTATACATAAGCACCGACAATTGATATTTTTCTCTATGACTGTTGCTCGCCTTTGTATTGCTAGTGAGTGGCTGCAGAAAGATCCCCCAGTATTTGAATTATGGCGGGCCAAAATGTATAATTTATATAAGTTAGATTGGAGTCTATTTGCTGTTAAAGGGCTTAAAAAACGTCAGACTGGTATCAGGATTTGGGGATCTATTCATGATTATTTTGAAATTTGAATTAGTTATATTTATGTGTTATTTTTTGTTTACTGTTGCTATTTTACAATTGGTATGTGATATCTTGCTGCTGTGGAGTTATAAATAAATAAAAATAAAAAAGGTACTTGGTGGTGCTTTGTTCTGGTGATATATTTGTTGGGAAGAGTGTCTTTGCCTTGTTGTATTAAGTTGCCCAAAGGGGATCTTTTCCTGATTATGGTCTCTTTGGTGCCCTACTCCTTTGGTGGTAAAGGGTCCTCTCTCATTTTCTGTGAGATGAAAAGGGGTCACCCGTGTTGCAGGACTCTTTGTGCCACTCTGAGTGACCTGAGTAAAAGTAAGGTCTGCAGGTCTGTCATCGCGGTACACAGTCAAAATATCGAGTAGGAAATATCAACCTACCATAATATCGAGTCTGAAATATCGAAGGAGCATAATATCGAAGGCAAGAATATCGTAGGACAGAATATCGACCCAAGGTAAGTAATATCGAAATACTTAATATCGATGTAAATAATATCGAAGTTAGTAATATCGATAGCATATATATCGATGTTACTAATTTCGATGACACTAATATCGATATTTGTATTTTTTTATAGTTTTTTATTATGTATGTGTTATATGTTTAATTTAAATATTTAAAATAATTACTATTATATGTGTATACATTTTATATAATAATAAATAAATTTATAAGTACATTTTATGTTTTAGTACCGGAGCGGGTTGTGGGTTTATAGGGGAATAGGGTGGGAAGTAATTTAATTATGGTAAATTGATTATTAATTAGTAGGATTTATTAATAAATTATAATTAATTGGTAATTATTTGAAAATAATAGGAAAATAATTTTAATTAATTTATTAATTGATATATATGTTCTGTAGTGGGTTGTGGGTTTATAGGGGAATAGGGTGGGAAGTAATTTAATTATGGTAAGTTGATTAATAATTAGTAGGATTTATTAATTAATTATAATTAATTGCTAATTAATATTGATTAATTGGGGAAAAATTAATTGATTAATTGATATATATTTTCTGTAGCGGGATGTGGGTTTATAGGGGAATAGGGTGGGGAGTAATTTAATAATAATTAATTAATATATGTTTTTAAATATGTATAATTAATTAATTGGCAAATAATTAATATTAATTAGTTAATTAATTAATATAATTTTGTACATATTTTAAATTAGTAATTAATTGGTAATTAAATAATATTAATTAGTTAATTACATTAATTAGAGTAATTTATTTATATATATAATTTTTAGTTACTGTTAATTAATTAATTGGGGGAAATGATATTAATTATTAAATTATATTAATTACAGCTAATGTGCTAATATATTTACTTTATTGTTATTGTTAATTATTAATTAATTGCTAATTAAATAATATTAATTAAGTTTGGGTAAAGGAGTATTTTTAGGGTTCAGAGTCAGTTTTGGGTTTTTGGGTAAAGGGGTATTTTTAGTGTTCAGGGTCAGTTTTGGGTTTTTGGGTAAAGGGTTTTTTTTAGTGTTCAGGGTCAGTTTTCAGTTCTTGGGTAAAGGGGTATTTTTAGGGTTCAGGGTCAGTTTTCAGTTTTTGGGTAAAGGGGTATTTTTAGGGTTCAGGGTCAGTTTTCAGTTCTTGGGTAAAGGGGTATTTTTAGGGTTCAGGGTCAGTTTTCAGTTTTTGGGTAAAGGGGTATTTTTAGGGTTTAGGGTCAGTTTTCAGTTTTTGGGTAAAGGGGTATTTTTAGGGGTCAGGGTCAGTTTTCAGCTTTTGGGTAAAGGGGTATTTTTAGGGTTCAGGGTCAGTTTTCAGTTCTTGGGTAAAGGGGTATTTTTTGGGTTCAGGGTCAGTTTTCAGTTTTTGGGTAAAGGGGTATTTTTAGGGTTCAGGGTCAGTTTTCAGTTTTTGGGTAAAGGGGTATTTTTTGGGTTCAGGGTCAGTTTTCAGTTCTTGGGTAAAGGGGTGTTTTTTGGGTTCAGGGTCAGTTTTCCCTACAGTTGCACTCTCTGGAGTGGGAATAGTAATTTTATCCCTACGCTATCAAACGCTTTCCCTACTGTTGCACTCTCTGGAGTAGGAATAGTAATTTTTACCCTTACGCTATCCAACGTTTTATATAATTAATTGTTAAAATATCAAATGTTTATTTTATTTTTTATATTACTTACATTTTATTTATGTTAATGTTTTATGTTTGTAAATGTATTAGTAAATTAGAATATATTTCATTAATTTATAAATTAGTAAAATAATTATTAATACTTATTGTTCAGTACATATATATTATATATTTACTGTATATATTTAATTAATGTATTATTAATATATATGTATTATTTATTAATTTTAAACATTATTAGATACTTTTAAATATGTATATTTTATTTATTAGTGTTATATACTTAATTTTACATTTATATATTAAAAGAAAAAAAATCGATATTTTTAACATCGATATTTTTTACATCTATATTATTTTTTCGATATTTTTGTACTTACCATGTTGTAGATAGGATGTCGATATTTTTGCCCTCGATATTGTTGACTCGATATTCTTGTAGGTCGATATTTATGAGGTCGAAATTCTGTCAGTGATCCGTCATCGCAGCTGTAATGAGCAGCTTCCCTTCTTGAGATCGACCCTGTATAAACTGTGTGTGACAAGGTCACTACACTACCTTAAATATAAGTAAGCCACCTTTAAGGTAGTCCTCCTATAGCCCAGGAGGCACACTGCATTAAATTAATAGTGTGGAGATATATGTGCAAGCAAACATTTCCCTCCATTGATCTTTCCATTAAAGGTTAACTGTAAGTGATGGCGGTCCATAGGTTAACGTAAACTGGCTACTAGGCGACCCCGAGTTAGCCAGATTCATTATGGCACCACCAAATTCTGTTGTGTTTATTTGATATCAAACACTGTGCTTTTTCACCCCTGACATGATCCTTGTGTCGAGGATGAGTCGGGATGTACCTGGGTGGCATCCTTAGTGGTTGCCCCCAAGTTGCTCAAATTGCCTTGTGCTTTGATGGTCTTTTCAAGCCTCTTGCCACCAAGACAGACGTCTGCCCTCCTGCTGGGAACTGCAATCACTCCCAGATAATGGAGACAAAAGGCCTGGGCAGGAAAAAGGTCACAGCTCTACCCTCCCAGGATGGCTAGTGAATGACATATCAGGGCGGCGTGCCTCAAAGGCCACACCACCTCTGATATGTCAGTGACTTATTTCCCAGTGGAGACAAAGGTCCCCTTGCCTCCAGGCACTCGGGCTTGCGAGCTGGTAGGTAATTAGGTATTCAGGAGGCGAAGAACCTCCAAAGGCTAGTCACACCTCTAGGGCAGGTTAGCTGGTCTGAACAGACGATGATGGCTTGTGCCATTGTGAAAAGTCCCACAAATAGTGGGTTCCGGGTAGTTTGGTGACATACACCGTATGGGGTTACCTCACGGGCGGATTTTCTGCAGGACTAATAGCCTATTTGCTACAAGCTCTCATACCCACTAAACACCTCCCAAATCGTGGATTTAACGGGCATCCCTGAAACCAGAACATCAGATCTTCTCTGATGAAGGACAAAGAAGAGACCAGTGTCTGCACAAGCTGGACTCCACAAACAAACTGTCATATGGTTACTACGTTTCTATATAATGTGTTAAGTTAGCATGAGCTTATTAAATGTTTAAACGCAATATTTTCTTTCAGCTTGAGTTTGCACACGACACCTAATTGTTATTGTAGCTTTCAACCTAGACGAAAGATGTGATTTATTGGAGAATAATATGTTATTGCTCTGGTATCAGTCGTGCTTGGTACACTTGGTACAACTGTCTGTACACCGAGAACTGCACACTCTAAGAATAACCTAACACAAGGTTGCTGAAGGCCTGATCCTCGCACCACGTTAGACATAACACAAATAATGTTGCTGCCAACATTGGGCTCTACGCGGGTTTAAGATACAGTTACAGGGAATGAATCAACACACTTGATGCTTCGCATGCAGAGAGCTGGTAGCTGTTGATGTGATCTCCTCCTACTGAGAATTAGAGGTATGGGTCCGCCCTGCTAAAACCCAGATGAGACCTTCTTAGAAATAATATAATATGCTAATTAGGGTGCGCGAAATATAGGTGATACGGAATTCTATAGATTTTTGCATCATAACATGTTATCACCTTTTGCTTATTATGGATTAGTGACTATGCTGCTAACTCTGATTTTTATAATATATATGTTGATATTATACAAGATACTGCGTTTGAGAATGTTGCATTGAAAAATAAACATTTCAAACTTGCACGTGTGTTCTTTGCCTCCCAGTTTCGGTTTGTAATGATTATATAACGAAAGAGTGTTCATGTGTTCCACGATACCTGAGGTATTCTAAGTTCATGTTCTGGATTGTCTAAGTCATTGGTAAGTTATTACTACCGATGAGACACTGTAGCTAGCTTGGTAAGGGGATTTCTGAAACAAAGGTGAGTTTTGGGTCACCCTAACTCACCCTGGTTCTAGATCTCTGTGCACAGTTCTGTGGGAGAACGGAAACCCTGCTACATGGCGCCCATACGTTGATTGGCCTTATATCATGACACTCGAGTAGTATATCATTCAAACCTTAATGGCTTCATTCCCGTTTCCGGAAAACGGCAGTGTCGGAAAAACCTACCTATTTTTGAAATAGGTCTTTTTCAAGCTTGAATCTATCTGTAAACGGTTTCTTTGAATTACTACCCAGTTGTGCTACAAAGTAATCTTTGTGTTTTCACTTTCCTGTGCTGACATGGCACAAGCCGTGGACATCCCGCAGCATAGTCGGATTGCGGTGCGTGACCATTTGCGGATGTATGATGTTCCTGTGGAAGGCTTAGCTGTCGTTCTGGTAGTGAGTGCGGAACATGCTTACCCGTACGAACTGTTTTATTCGTGGGTGACGTTTCCGCCAGTGGACGCTAATTCTGGAGTGTTCCATTCATACACTGCTTCAGCTGTACCGGCTGCGTATGCTCCGTACAGAGCACTGGAGGTTCCTATTGATGCTTGGCAGCATGGAGTTTGGTTTGGTGGCGCCTTACCACACTCATTATCGGCTTCGAGGTTAGGTCCTTTGTCCATTCCGGGCACACCTTGGCCCGCTTTGGCTGGATTCACTCCTCACCCTCAACGCGCCACTTGTAACGTGGCTGATCTGCGGCGGCTTCATGAAGTCGCGGTGGAAGTGATTAGAGCGCTTGTTCATTACACTAGCCGTAATGTTCAGGGCGCGGCCCCACGGGGCGCACAGCTTCGTGCAGAAGATGCTGGTCTGAAAATCAATCCGGTCATGGTAAATTCCGTGATGGGTAAAAAGCCCCAGGAAAAGGATGATTTTCCGTTCTGGCTCGCTGAGAAATTCGGCCAGCTGGAAGCTGTGTTTCCCAACACGAGTCCGGGTGATAAACACCGGATTCTTACACTAAGTTTGCCGAAAGATTTGGCTCCTGAACTTGTTGACTGTGAGACCTGGGGCAAGACTTTTGCAGCGGTCTATTCGAGGTGCTATGGCTCCCCGTCTGTGACCAATCTAGGTGGGGTCCTTAAACGTGTTCAAGACGAACACGGACCGGAGTCGGCTGTTGAATTGGGTATGCGCCTGTGTGGCTCCTTTGATGTGGTTTGCGATCTGATCCTTGCGAATGTCAAGGGGGATGCAGTGAACTTTCAGGTTGCTAACGCATTGGCGTTGGTTCCCGAGGCCGAACGACCCCGACGGTTGGCAAGGATAATTGTAGCTGCTTACAAAATGGTTGGCCGCAATGCAATGGGGGTTAAAGCTTTTCCTGATAAGGAGAAGAAGCAGCCCCAGGGTCAGACATCGGAAACTAGTGGTCAACAAAAGTCCAAGAAACAAAATTGGCCTAAAAAGCAGAATCAGGGTAAGCAACAACAACAACAAACACAGGTTTCTGCTCCTGCGTCTCCGTTGCCTGCGCAGTCGGATCGTGTTTATGATTTGCGCGACCGCGCGATGATTAAATCGCCTTAGAGGTTTCAGGCTTCTGACCAACGCTCTCCTCGTTCCTTTCAGGGCTCATCGGCTCCGTCAACCGGTGGTGGAGGGGGCGGCAGGGGCCGGGGTGGCCTGCAAGGACGTGGTCAGCCCCGCCCGCGAAACAGTGGAGAGCAGCAGGAAGGCTCTACGCCCAAGAGACCACAGTTTGCCACGAAGAAAGTCGCCGCCCTGACTGCGCATCGTTATGCCCCAGATAGTGAGAACGCGGCTTCGGAATCTGACGTGGGCTCTGACCTTGCTGGACAGCGCAGCAGAGATTACCATAGTGAGAGAGGCCCTCCGTCCACTGTTGAAGGTGACAGCGACTGATACTTATGTTGTGATTGAAACTGCTGATACACATGTTGCTCCCCCTGAACGTCTTTTTGAAATTGTCCTGTTAATTGAAGGTGACATGCAGCGAACTGTAAAAGGGGTATTTTGGGAAAATCTCTCGTCTATGTATGACATTTTGCTTTCGGAGGCTGACTGGCCCCCACCTTTTGTTCTCGCAGCTCCGCGAGGGGAGGAGGTAATCCTACCCAGTTTCGCGCACACTGTGCCGAGAGTGGAAGCGCTGCATTTTGCAGAAGAGTGGGCTCTGGCGCTTGCACCGGCTGTGTACCGCAATCAGTGTGGCTGGGATAAATTGTCACCGAGCCACGAGATTCCTTTACGGTCTCAGCCACAGCCTCAACCTCAATATCCCATACGGCGTGAAGCCAAAGCTTCAGTCGCGGCTATCCTTGAACAATTGGAATATCAAGGTGTAATTGAAACGTGTGTGTCACCGATGAATAACCCCCTTTTTACTGTAAACAAGCCGGACGGCTCATATCGTTTGGTTTTGGATTATATGCATTTGAACTCGCATTGCCGTAACTGCGCAGTACAGAATACTCATGGCTCTGCGTTAGTGAATAGTCTTGAGCGTAAACGGTTCAAAACCACGCTTGACATTTCCAATGGTTTTTATGCCCATAGACTAGACGGTCTAAGTTCCCAGTGGACCAGTTTTACATGCGGCGGTGTGCAAAAAATGTTTTGGCGACTCCCAATGGGTTACAAGAACAGTCCTGGAGTATTCTCCGCACGCATTGTCTCTCTTCTGGAGAGCTTCGACCCAGTTGCTTGTTCGTATGTGGATGACATTTATCTCACAGACGACGATCTTTGGGAGCATCTGTGTCGAGTAAATAGCATAATTTGTAACTTTGCTGACATAGGTTACAAGTTTAACTTTGCAAAGTCTCACATTGCAGAGTACACAGTGTTGTTTCTAGGTTACGAGCTTAACAACGAAGGGAAGGGTTTAGCACCCCACTTCCTGGAGAAATGCGCACAGTTGCGTTCTCCGTCAACACTGAAAAAATTACAATCTCTGCTGGGCTTTTTGAATTTCGGGAGGACTTACATTCCGGAATATGCCCAGCGTATCAAGCCTTTGTATGCTTTGATACAACCATCTTTTTCCAAATCATGCTGGCTGCCTGAGCATTCAGCCATTCTACAATCTTTGCAGGCTGATTTGCTCGCTTCTGAATACTTACAGACTCGTGATAACCAAACCAACCTAGTGATAAGAATTATCCCTGGGGCGGTGGGTTTCACGTACCTGACTTTTAATGAGGGAGATACAGTACCTATTGCTTACAAGTCACACTTGTACACTTCGGCTGAATTGCGTTTTTCCACTGTGGAGAAAGTTTTAACGGCTGTGCAGATGGCGATTCTTAAGGAACGTGCCCTGTCACAAGGGAAGCGCATGTTGGTTGTTACCCCGTGTCCTGCCTTAGAGGCGGTTACGAAAGCCAGTGTACCTAATTCCAAAGCTTTGCACCCTCGGTGGATTCAATGGGCTGCATCCTTGACGTCACAAGATGTCACGTTTATTTTTGACGCCACTTTACGGTCGCAGGAGTATTTACAGTATGAATTTGTTCATCCTGCTCCTTTAGCAATGCGGCCGTTGGAGGATTTCCATTGCATCATTTACACTGATGGTTCGGCGCAGGTTGCGCATGGCTCTAAACATGCCTACGTTTCCGCTTGCGCCATTGTGGTTGGTGCCATGGTGAACGATGAGTTCAAGTCCAGTGTTGTGCACACGCAGACACTTGGGGACTGCACTGCACAATTAGCAGAGCTCCGTGCTCTGATGCTTGCATTGGAGTACGCAGATGCTAGTGTGACGACTTTGATCGTAAGTGACTCTTACTACTGTGTCCAGTCTTACAATGAAAACTTGTTCTTTTGGATTCAGAATGAATTTCGTGATTCCAAAGGTAGCACAATAAAACATAAAATGATCTGGGTCCGAGTGGCGGAACTTAAAGAGAAGTTGCCACTCGTGTTTGTGATTCATACTCTCGGTCATCAGCGCGTGGGGGTCCACGCTGTTGGCAATTCGCTTGCTGATGAAGCAGCGAAGTCAGCGGTATCAAAATACTTAGTTGCAGCAGTCACAAGGTCCAAAAGCAAAATAGATGATGACATCTTAGCAGCAGTTGCTGCGACAGAGAAGGGAATTAAATATCCTGCGGGGTTCCCTTCTAAATACACATACCACTTAAGTCCCGATAAGGTTCCTTATGTGAAAATCCCTGATGTTGGCGAACGTCTAGTTCCCAACTCGGATCGCAGGGCTATTTTGATTGCAGCGGCTCATGAAGGTGTGGCGTCTGCGCATGCGGGCGTCTCAGCCACTGTAACTCAGCTACAACAAAGATTCTGGTGGCGGGAACTGTATAAACAGACGCGCGATTATGTTCTTCAATGTGACATTTGCCAGCAGATTAAGCCTTCAACTGCTGCGCGTCCGCCTCAGACACGGTTGTATATCTCGAATAAACCGCTTGGATGCGTTTATTTGGATCACTGCGGTCCTTTTTCTTCTGATACTGCATACAAGTACATCTTAGTAGCAGTAGATTCATGCACACGCTTTGTGTGGGCATGGCCACATCGGAGCGCTGATTCACGTACTGTCATTAAGGATTTGCGAGTCTTTGTGGGAATTTTTGCCTGTGGTACCTTCCATTCGGATCAGGGTCCGGCTTTTGCCTCTAAGGCGTATAAGGATGCTATGGTTTCGATGGGGGTCCAAGTCAAGTTTTCGAGTCCCTACAGACCTGAGGGTAACAGTGTAGTTGAACGAATGAACCGCGACTTAAAGCAATCTTTGACAGCTCGAGTTATAGGCACTGGCAGAAACTGGTTAGCCCACCTCATAGGCGTGCAGCGTGCGCTTAATAATCTCCCTAGAAGGTCTCTGGGTGGGCGGACCCCATACGAAATGCACTTTGGTATCAAGATGTATGTCCCTGACCTCGATGGGCTGGACTGCAAAGCCCAGGCCACGGCCTTTGACGTAGATGAACATTGCAATGTTTTACAGAATCTACAAAAGACCAGAGACAGTCTTGCAAAGGAACATTTGCCCTCCACATCGGATGATGCGCTGCAGATCCCGGTAGTTGGCTGGCTACCCCATGTTGGAGAACTGGTTCGAGAGAAGATCGATAACAAGAAAGAGTTTGGTCCCTCATATCGAGCACCGGTTCGAGTTCTTGGAGTGAAGGGCACAAGAACAGTCATGTTACCACCACTTCCAGGTCGTAAGGAAAACAGATTTATTTCTATTGACAATGTCAAGACACACAGGGTGGCCGATTCTTCATAGCATGACACCGGCTGTATCCTGTCCTTCCATGGTGAGGCACTCTGTGCTAGCGATAAGATCTGGTGCAGAACAGGAGGTGTCCCTCGAGATGCCTGCCATATCCAGTCCTTTATTAAATACTATTCCTGTTACTAACATTGATGAGCTGAACTACACTTATCCTGCTGATTTATCGATGCCTGATTTACAGACCCGTTTGGCAGACCAATCCAGATTCTCTTTTGACTCTGTTTCGGAACTTTCAAAGAAACCCTCAAACATTTCAAAATATACCAAGTTATTTAAAAAACATTTTTTGATTCCTCCATGGACATACATTTGGTTGATCCTATTTTCCTTTTACCTTTTTATGTCAATTGGTTTTGTGTTTTATTTTTTCCGCCTGATCGATGGTCACTACGTTAAAGAAAGAACAGGAATTCGGTACCTGAATGGAACATTGGCCCCTCTTTCCTCTTCACATTCAGCGCACAGACTGAAACAAAACTTAAATACAGTCAACATTACTGCTTGGCCTGTCCTTGATGGGATTGTGTGGGATGCGGTTAGGTTTCAGATTCATGGGCCTACTGAAGTGATTAATGTTCCAAATGTGCTTAGAGTAAACATGGGAGATGTGATTAAACATAATATACGTTCTGATGATTGGGATGTTCAGGCCGTAGAGGCATTATTTTCTGATTTGAAGTATTATGCTGCCTTCGATGCTGAGGATCTGTATTCAGACTCTACTAATTATGGTGATTTGTTTTGTTTTCAACACTATGGTAATCATTTTTTACATAAGACAAATTCCAGGCGGGTTGCTGTAAATTATACACAATGGGAACATTGCCCTGCTCCATTAGGTGGGAGCTCCAATACGTTTCTGAAAAAATACATTTATTTTACAGACTTTAATCAATCTAATCCCGAGTCATTTTATTTTAAAATGACACAAAAGTCCATGTCCAAAGTTAGACTTACCAATACAAAATTGCTGTATTCGAAGTCCTTTCTAGACAGGTTGGCTGTAGATGGCTACGAGTTTTGGAAAGGAACAATTGACCTTAAATCGGTTTGGGGTACCAAAGATTGGCAGGTACAAGGCACTGAGGCTTTGCACCGTGCATGTCTCGTCCCGAATCACATGTTGTTTTTAAATTCTTCCATTTTCCAAACAACATGCTTTGGATTGGCTACTGCTAAAAAATTAAATACACCGACCATCCCAGATTTAGAGGAATATTCAGCTTGGGGTAATTTTACTGATTTGTCCATTCATGAGTTGCAAGCTCTTTTGCACAATTCCTCCTTTAACATTTCCATTTTGGATTCCAAGGGTTGGCTGATATGGCAGAAGAGTGCTGATTCTTGCCAACGCCGTTTTCTAGGTTTGGCTAAAGGGTTCACAGAAGTCAGGCTCGATCCCCGTTTTGAAGAAGACTATATGTCACAACTTATTCAGTGGGGAAGCTGTGTCAAAATTGGTTACAACATTCCACATTAGCTGCAGTTAAACTACATCTGTCTCAATTGAATGATAATGTGGATTTGAATGATTTTATAAAAGGCCCAGCTAAAGGTAGATCTAAACGATGGCTGTATGCGATTTACAATAAAATTTGGAAAGTTTCCCAAATTGAGGCTGCTAAACGCCTGAGAGCTATTGATCAAGCAAATTTAGAAAAAGTGCTTGCAGTTGCCGATAACAGTATTAACACGCTTTCTTCCCGAGTTTACACGTTGAACAATATCGTGTCTTCTGTTGTTGACATTGTACATGATGAAGTGTCCGTGTTATATCATGGTCAAAATCTATTGCGTTCTGTGGTGCAGTTTGCTTGGACACTACAGACTTTGAAGTCTGGTCGAGTGCCTTGGAATTTTTTGAACGTCTCATCACTATTTGCCCCATTTAATTTGACTGAAAAACAGCGTATGCTATCAATGAGAGATGCATCTTTTTCTATGTTACATATTGAAAAACTAGAATCCTTGCCCTTTTCTGTGGCTGAGGTGACTACTGCTGCATGGCTTATCCATGGTGTTATTACCTTACCTTTTGCTCTTTATAAATTTACAAATTGTATGAAATATATGGCTATAGGGCGATATGAACCATTAGGCAGTGCTTTCCTGCATGAGACATGGTCTTTACCATACACTTACAGATGCCTAAAAGAGGGAAATGAAGTGAATCTGAATGGTGAAGAATGTACACAGTCGCCTGACCGCTCACTAATATGCAGACACATCCAGTTGCATGGTTCTTGTAATCAGGACAAACCTAATTTGGCCTGTGTTTTGAAAGGGACACCGGTTCCTGCAATAGTTCCCACGTTCACTTTATTGTCCAACGGTAGTTATTTACTTTTGAATAACGAACTGTGTTGTGGGTTACAGGCCGGTATCGCTTATGTGGTAACCGTGTCGGAGAGAGTGGTTTGTTGCAAGAATGTGTTATATCCACCCACGCATGGGAATTCAGAAGTTTCAATTTGGCCACGAATAACAACCTTGAAAGCTGAGTTCAATGGTTTAAGCCGTATAAGACCCTATTGTCTCAAAAGCAGGTGGCCCTGAGCTCTGCCCGCGAAACTTATGTCCTTCACACAGCAAACACACGCACAGAGGTACAGGCACTTTTAAGTACTGATTTGCCGTTTCATTTCTCCGAGCTGGTTCATCAAATCTTCAATGCCTCCTCCACGACCGGCCTGGCTCCTTTTTTTAAAATGGTTAGCAGTGGTCTTGTGACTACATTTGAAAAAGTATTTGGTATTATCCCTGCGTTCTTTCATTCTATATTCGCTAGCCTGTTTGGCGGATTTCCTGTTTTGCTGGCTTTGGCTGCAGGCGTTCTGGTGATATTTTACTTTATAAAACATGGATGCCCACCCTGCGCAAGGAAACGCTCAGCCCCTACTGATGCAGTTTCGCAACCGGATGCTTGATTACTATGGCTCCTTGCCGCTTGCGACTTTAAGCACGGCGTTTGGATTATCGTTCAGATTTTCCTATTTCACATGTGTCCAGCCCGTGTTTCATTACCTGAGCTGTGATTTCGACTGGGCCATTGATTTGTGTCTCTGTTTACGGACTTCTCCTGACGTCGATTTTGATCAGCTGATGAACCCCGTAGTGGCTCACGAGTTGGTCTGTTCTGGCGAAAGGGTTATGGCTGTGGCAGCGATGCATGGACTAATGGGTCAGTGGGACATATTCGCAGCGGCGCATGAATTTCTGGCACATGGTGTTCTCGAGAACCCACTGAGTTGTCCTCTGATGTTGCTAGAGGAATCGGTGTTGGAGGAGCACGTATGTTCTTTCCCATTGCTTAATTGGATGGCTGAACTGTTTTCGGATGATGACAGTGATTTCATGTTGGAAGCTGTGGCTACCTATTTTGCATATTCATTCAACCCATGAGTGACTTTGAAGAATTTCATTATTATGGCACGTGACTTTTTAGTAATTCTGAATGGTGCCTTTTTCAATACGAACATTCGATTTTCATATGTTCTGGGCCTATGAACTGGAAGTAGGCCTTAAGTTCGACTTTTATATTTTGTGTGGCCACTATAGGCATTCATACATATTTTTGTTTTTAAATTTTACATACATTTGCATACATTTAGCTTGGCTCAATTACATTGAACTCTGCTTTCATGTTTTACCTTTCATATGGTATTAGCTTGTGTTTTCTTCTTTTTAAACCGTCCTCGGATCATTGGGGGGGGGTGTCATATGGTTACTACGTTTCTATATAATGTGTTAAGTTAGCATGAGCTTATTAAATGTTCAAACGCAATATTTTCTTTCAGCTTGAGTTTGCACACAACACCTAATTGTTATTGTAGCTTTCAACCTAGACGAAAGATGTGATTTATTGGAGAATAATATGTTATTGCTCTGGTATCAGTCGTGCTTGGTACACTTGGTACAACTGCACACTCTAAGAATAACCTAACACAAGGTTGCTGAAGGCCTGATCCTCGCACCACGTTAGACATAACACAAATAATGTTGCTGCCAACATTGGGCTCTACGCGGGTTTAAGATACAGTTACAGGGAATGAATCAACACACTTGATGCTTCGCATGCAGAGAGCTGGTAGCTGTTGATGTGATCTCCTCCTACTGAGAATTAGAGGTATGGGTCCGCCCTGCTAAAACCCAGATGAGACCTTCTTAGAAATAATATAATATGCTAATTAGGGTGCGCGAAATATAGGTGATACAGAATTCTATAGATTTTTGCATCATAACATGTTATCACCTTTTGCTTATTATGGATTAGTGACTATGCTGCTAACTCTGATTTTTATAATATATATGTTGATATTATACAAGATACTGCGTTTGAGAATGTTGCATTGAAAAATAAACATTTCAAACTTGCACGTGTGTTCTTTGCCTCCCAGTTTCGGTTTGTAATGATTATATAACGAAAGAGTGTTCATGTGTTCCACGATACCTGAGGTATTCTAAGTTCATGTTCTGGATTGTCTAAGTCATTGGTAAGTTATTACTACCGATGAGACAATGTAGCTAGCTTGGTAAGGGGATTTCGGAAACAAAGGTGAGTTTTGGGTCACCCTAACTCACCCAGGTTCTAGATATCTGTGCACAGTTCTGTGGGAGAACGGAAACCCTGCTACAAAACGTTGCAAAGCTCTGCACATGTGGCAGCCGCCCCGCACCCACAGGACTATGACTTATCCTGTCCTGGAGAACGGTACCAAGAGGAAGTAGAAACCCTCTGCAAATGAAAAACATTACCAAGACTCCCTAGGACTAGTGGTACTAGTCCCCTGAAGTTGGCAGGTGCAAACCGCAACTCTAAAGTTTTAGCAGGACTGTCCTCTGGGCCAAGCTGAGGATCAGCCCAAGAGTAATTGGCCAGGTGACTTCTGGGAATTGTACACCTGAACCCCAGCAAGTCTCATTTCACTACAATGTTCCTACGGCCTCCGGAAGAACTTTTGCTTCAAGCACTGCATTTGCCATGGACAAGAGTTGTTGGTGGTCTTGCTGACTACTGACTATATTACTTGACACTCCAAGAAGAGACAAATCATCAGCTCTGTCAAACTTCTGCTTCTGTGTTGCAGTTGTAGAGCACTTGCATCCAAACCTGTCTGCATTGGCATGCTTGGCAAAGCAGCCTCTGCAGTCCATAATCAGCACTGAGTTATCCAGGAACACCTCTGCAGTCAAGATGCCCAAGCTGGGTAGAGCTGTTCTGCCTGGTGATTCTAGGTCCTGGGCCCCTTCAAGCTTAAAATCCAAGGGACTCCCCTGAACCCAACCTTCAAGTGACTGAGTGTCACAGTGCCGTTTTTGACAGCTCCCACAGTTCCCATTCAGCACTAGGGACACCCAAGTCATCTCTGCAGCCAGACTCCTTGGGCAAATTGTTCTAACTGTTGAGACTTTGCCTGAGGACCAGCAAGAACTTAACTTCAAGCGGGTTCCTTTAAACTCACCCTGCAAGTGACCGAGTGTCACCTAAGATTTTCCCTATTCACTGCCAAGGTAACGTTTGACAGTTCTGCAAAGTATTCATTTTTCAAACACTTTATGTTGGTATCTACATTTATCAAAATTGGCTTAATTTTTATAAACGGGTGTCGGATTTCTTTTGAATTGTGCCAATTACTTATTGTCCATATTGGACTCTGAACACATGTTCCTGACTGCTTTTTGCCAGTCTACCAGAACTGATCTCAAGATTGTTAGTGTGAATCCAAGGACCACTTTTGAGTACATTGTACCACATATTCTTTGCTACACATGGATGCTGTTGTTCCAGCACAGAAAATCTCTCATTTAAGGGTCCAGAACTGGATGGGCTCACAGATCACAGAGTACTAGTGCTGTGCAGAGTTGTGAGAAGCCTTTGATGGCCCTGAGACTTCAGAACAGGGCGCAAGCCAGCAAACTCCTGGCGTCACTCTGGGTTTAAGTGAGATGGTCCAGTCCTTTCTTCAGCAGGGCAGAGGACATCACGAAGCAGGCAACAGGCAGCACAGCAGAGCAGAATAGCATTTCTTCCAGTCCAGCAGAATGGCAGTCTTTGTAGCAGCACTGCAGGTCTTCTTTCTGTCAGAGGTTTTCACAGGTCCAGTAATGTACTACTTTAGTGGGGTCAGAGACCCAGTACTTTTACCCAGTTGTGCCTTTGAAGTGGGGTTGACTTAAAAAAAGGGACTGTGAAGTGCACAGAGATCCTTTCTTCCCAGCCCAGGCTCCAGACTATCAGTAGGGGGTAATCAGCCCTTTGAGTGCAGACAGGACACTGCCTATTTAAGTACAAGTGTCAATTCCTCCCACCCTTGCTGCTGAGGAAGGACCATCAGAATGCTGATAAGTGCTTAAACACACCAAACCTTTCTGTGTTTGTGGCTGTCTAGAGTGAATGCACAAAGTGAAGCTATCACCCATGCCAGATGTGTATTGGAGACAGGATGCAGTTAGATAGAGCAGTAGGAGCAAGAGAAATACCCACTTTCTAAAAGAGGCATTTCTAAAAGAGTAATGTTAAATCCAACTTTACTAGTAAAGAGAGTTTATCATTACCATTCCAATGATATAAAACATAACACAGCTACTCCGTTCTAACCAGGAATTACAAAGTCCAGTGTATTTAGAAATTCCCAATGTTAACCTTTGAGGGAAGTAGGTCTCATAGTAGTGAAAAGTGAATTTGGTTGTCTGTCACTACCAAAACATGCAAGACTTAAAACTACATGTCCTACCTTGTTTTTACACAGCACCCTGCTCTCTGGACTACCTAAGGCCTACCTTGGGGGAGACTCATGTGTCACAAAAGGGAGGTTTAAGGCTTTTCAAAGGGTTGTAAATGCCAAGTCGAAGTGGCAGTGAACTGCACACACTGGCCTGGCAGTGGCAAGCCTGTGACAGGTATGAAAGGCTACTTCTGTCGATGGCACAATCAGTGCTGCAGATCCACTAGTGGCATTTAATTGGAAAGACCCTGGGTACAATGTATACCACTTTATAAGGGACTTACCAGTAAATAAAATATGCCAAACAGGTGTAAACTAATTATACCATGTTTAGAGAAGAGAACACATGCACTTTAGTATTGGCTAGCAGTGGTAAAGTGCTAAGAGTCATGAAGCCAACAAAAATGTCAGATAAAGAGGAGGAGGAAGGCAAAACATTTGGGGGGAAGCTTCAGAGAGGGCCATTTTCCAAGTCTCTACAACAATGTCTTGATTGGGAGCATCATATTACGAAAAGGCAATCACCTTGAGGTGATCCTGAGTAGATCTAATTGTACTACAAACTGAGCACTCCCCAATACATCCAGTCAATCTGTCCTGAGACACCCAAAGTGCACCTGTTACAAGTTTTAATGCATACTAGGCTATGGAGTGGTGTTCACAATATTATTTGGTCTGCTTACCTCTTAAACAAGCTGCTATGTGTGCTTGATGGTCAAATGATCAGTTTCCCCGGTGGAATAAAGTAAGAGATCACTCCTGTGTCCTGGCAAGTACTAAACTAAAACTATTGAAACTTTGCTGCTATCATTTATGTGTTGATTACCTGCAAAAAAATAAACAGGTGTGTAGCGGATTCATGCACTGCTATAGAGGTTGCCATGTTTCAATGTAATGGAAACAGCCTATTTAAAAAAAAAAAAACAGAATGTGATCATCGTGCACATGAAGCTGCTTGTTTAAGAAGTAAACGGACAAAGTAAGCTATGCACTGAAGGACTACTCTTGTTGCAGATAACCCAATA
Organism: Lissotriton vulgaris; assembly: GCF_964263255.1. Lineage (NCBI taxonomy): Eukaryota > Metazoa > Chordata > Amphibia > Caudata > Salamandridae > Lissotriton > Lissotriton vulgaris. The sequence goes on along the minus strand of NC_141685.1, from coordinate 422,388,745 downwards.
TCTGCGATACAAGCATATTATTGGGCAGTGGATACTCCTGGGTAGCAGGTTATAAATATGTTCATTAAGAATTTTCCAAATTGAAATTTGGTGAAAATAAAGTTGTGCAGATCAGAAAACTACACTGTGTTGTTGACTTACCATTGTAAAGGACCAAACATGTGATGAGTAATAATTATAGCACCTGTTAAATTCGCTGGCGTATCAGCTTTTAACAATCCTCAACTGAGTATCTGGTAATAAGAACCTTCATATTGAATTTTGTTTTCAGGTTGACTTTCTCTAACAGTTTGACAGAACCTACATTATCAATGTCTCTGCATTCACACGCTAAACTTGAACCCTAACCTAGAACCTGAAAGCTCCATGGGCTTGGATGTTTATATTGCCAGCCAGCCCCTTGAGGGGACAATCAGGTCTCCCATCAAATGTTAGAGATCCCTCTAGAAGAAAAAAAGCACAGAACAGCTGTTTCAACCCGCTGTAATGTATTTCCCCGCCGTGCTTGCTCCAATAAATGTGCCACAATTACATTTTATACATTGCTCCAAATAAACTGTAGTTTACTTTAATTCTGTGTCATGTGGCCCAAGTCAGCAGAATCTAGAACGGATTCCGATCAAAGCAGGTGGATTTGAGTTTCTTTGCACTTAAACTTAATCCAAACTAACCAAAAGAAATTATAGTAGAACTGGGAAAAAACATGAAGAGAAGCATCTTTATTCATTTAGAATACTTTCTCGAGGGCTTTCATGAAAACCATAAATGGAGCAGTTCATTTCCAAGAGATGATAGAACGATGTATCATTCCTTCCAGTGGTCTATTCTGTTTGTATCAATTTCCATTTATTTTGAAGCAGTGTATACGTAACTCTCATTTAGACAGCGCCACTTCTATCATTTTTAGCTATTTGCTTTCCTAGGAGATTTCTCAGTAAATGGAAAAGTAAATTCGCTATAGCAGAGGAGAGGATTAATGCAGTGGAGCTTGTGAAGGAAAACTGATGCGGAATTGATATTTGTATTTTTATTTTGCGGAGTATTCTATCTGGCTGCTGAACTTGCTTTGCAATCTTGGGAAGAGAAATCCTTTATCTGTCTTACAATTTGAGTTATGGGCATGTCTGATTATTTAAGTTTGTGACAGCCTGTTTTTTATGCCACTGTATTTCTAAAGTTCAAATAATGTATGCATTGTTAATGCATCATTTAAATATATGCTTCAGAACTTAAAATCAAAACAAATATTGTCTATCTGCTGCCTAAAAAGTACATGGATATGCCTCCATTAAGGTTGCTCATTGTAGGTCCAGGATTGTAAAATCCATGCCAGATTTCAGAATATGCACATAAATTACATTATGTGAGAATATGGATTATTAGTTAACCTCATGCGTGCTCATGACGAGCTGAGCTCGTCATGAGGCACGGTTGCGCTGTGCTCATGACGAGCTGAGATCCTCATAACGGCTGCAACGCTTGCATGCGGGGATAATTCCCCCGATATGCAGAACGTTCTGAGGAAACGGGTGTGGCCTTGACGAGCTGAGCTCGTCATGAGCACAGCGCCACCGTGCTGCGTGACGAGCTGAGCTCGTTACGAGCACCGGGGCGCAGTGCGCGCTCCCCCTCCCCCTAGCACAGCGGGGGAATTACCCCCGCGGCAAAGGGGTTAAGGCGGAGGGTCGTCCACCACAAGTAATAATGTCACTATTCTTGTAAGAGCCATTAAAGCAGAGGTGCCCGGCACAGGTAAGTGCAGTAGGGTGGAGCGTGGTGGGAGAGCGGGGAAGTCGACAGACGACGGATAGGCATGATTAAATAAATAAATAAATACCTATTCCGTCATCTGTCGACTTCTCCCCCCGCCACTCCACGCCTCACGGCGCTTACCTGAGCCAGCGGCCGCTGCATTAAAGGTTTTTTAGCCCCTCTCAACTATGGCATAGAACAGACAGGCTTAATTTAAGAAAATGTGTGATGCATTTGGAATTACCACAACATTTAAAAACTTGAAAACACGACACAATTAAAATCCCACTGCAAAGTTTACAAATGGAGTATAATTTAATGAACCAAATGACGTCATACTTACAGAAATCCAGTAAGGGAAACTGAAGTTGAATTTTTAATATTTCAATTAAAATGAGTGACACATAACAAAAAACGTTCAGTTCTAACCGCAGTTATCTGGTTGTGGTTAACCTGGACCTAGGTGCCAGTAATTGCAGACCACAATGGAGCACGGGTTGGGTACAGAAACCAGGCTTATCAAGGCCAGTCCACCGAGTTTTTTTAATATATTATTATTAACCACAACCTTACTATGAGATGACACATTTTTCAAAAAAATAATGCCTAGTTTGACAAGAGATCACCTGCTAAATGTGAACGAATGTCTAGAGAATTATGAAACAAACATGTCTTTATGTTACATATTTAGACTTGGTCCACAAATTATACAGTTAACTGTGAAAATAAAGCGTATTTTTAGGTTGCCCAATTACAGAAAATGATAGGGGAAAGAGGTGCCCTTCGCAACATGTTTCTAGTCAGCCATCTGCCTGAGAACCTTCTTTTCTTTAACGTGTATTCATTTCTTGTCACATATGTGAGACACGTGTGATTAGGTCTGAGAAGGTGCACAGATTTAATGTGACGTTTCTGTCATGTTGGATAGCCTATTTGTAGAAGAGATGACAATTGTAGTTTCATGTCACCACAGCGGTTTGCCTAAAATGATCTTTGACTCAAAACTCAGCTCAAATTGTCAGGACAAACTGGTAAATGGCTGCCCGAGCAGATAGGACTGAGAATGAATACACTTACCTTTGAAGGTGCACCCGTTCGTGGGCAAACATAATGTAAAGAAAAAGCTAAGGTTCATATTACATCACCTATGAAAAAAATTCAAAGTCACTTTGCATTATTTTTGCTCTTCCTGCAATCTAGAATAAAACAAATATTTTTTTATCATTGTTCACATTAGAAGACATATTTTTGTACGCGGGCAAACATAGGCCGTTGCTAAACAAACAGAATACATAGAATATATGGTGTTCTTATATAAATTATTTTACCTTTGCTGCAGACATTTTATTTGAAAAACGCTGTTCCATGATGAAAAAGCAAGATTGTCGTTAGTAAGGCTGCAGCTGTTGTTATTTGGACGATATATGCAACAATGCACACATGAGCAATCGAGTAGGGACATTTTCTTCACTTTCAATGAATTTCATTCCCTGATATTCTCTTTCATGTAAGAAGCATCAAGGGGCATATTATCAACAACTAGCGATATTTATCACTAAATGAGCTTAGCGACATTTTTGTTATCGCCGCGCATCGCCGGATTTTATCACAGAGATAACGTGCTATTACCAACGTTTATCTCCAATGCGATAAAATTTCAGGCGATAGCAGCGAAATGCGTGAATATCGCTGGAAATACAGCCATATTCATGCATTGTAGCTAATAGGGACGTAACCTGAATATCCACCTCCCATTGGATATACAGGCTAAGAAGTGGTCGGAGCAGGCGTTAAGTTTTGGCGATATTCGCGTTTAGCAAAAATGTTTTCATTGCTACGCCTGCGTTGATAATAGGCAATAGCGATGTTAGCGACTTCTCTCAGTCGCTGACAGGTTGGGTACGCCCACTTTGCATGTCATTAGCGATAAATATCGCTAACATGCAAAGCGGGCCCCAAACCGCTTGCTATCGCCGCTTTGCGGCCAAAAACGGCTGCTATGGTGGCGATAATCTCATTTCGCCCACCTTGATAATATGCCCCTGAATCCCTTTCTTCCGCTGCCAGTGAAATTTAATAAAAGTTGTTTGTTTAGCCAGTCTTTAGTCATTATTTATCCATTTGCCCATTCCTATATTTCGAACTCACCACAGTACTGTAACATTTACAAACAACCATAAAAGAAAACTTCCTAAAATATATCCCAAACCTTTCTCCATTTGAGATATTTTATTCCCTATTTCAAGGGTTGGTTAATATGAATAACAGTGGCATTCTACACATTTTACTCTTATGCAAAAGTCAGAATTATTGGATTTGACAGATCTTGTTGAATCTAGTTAACTTAAGATACCCTGAAGGGTTGGTTTTAGAACATGGCCAGAAGTTGTATCCAACTGAGATACCACCTTCAGAAAACACTTTATTTACCACTCAAGCTTAAATGTTTGCGACACTACTAATGTCGCATTTCCATCTGCTTTACGCAACACTCAAGACCCCACGGCTTTTAAGAAAAACCTGAAAACATTCCTCTTTGTTTAGAGCTACCCCCTCTGCCCCTCTTCGCTCGCGCCGGGACACTCCTTGGAGTATCTGTCTGCGTTATAAAATAAAAAACCATAACAGAACATAATGGATGAAAGTTTCAAAATGTCACATCAACATCAATGGGTATATTTTTAACAATAAACGAGCATTACAAAAACCGATAGTTCTTGATTTTGTCCACCAATAAAGACCTAGGGGCAGATTTACAATAACTGGCGCATTCTCAGGGATGCACCAGTTATTGTGCGCCGCAGCTCCGCCACATGGTACGCCGCATTTATATTGCGGTGCACCATGGGGCAAAAACGGCACAAATGCGTGACGCATCTGTGCCGTAAAGGCGGTGCATTGCTAGAGTTGCGTTGCAAGTGCGACGCAGCTCCAGCAAGGCTCGGGGGTGCCCTATCTGTCCAATGCTGCGTCAAGCCTTACGCCTGCTTCAAGCAGGCGCAGGGTTTTGACGCAGCATTGGCCTAAAAGTGACTGATTGAATCTCTGAGTGAATCTCTGAGTGAATCTCCAAACAAATGGCATCATGTCAAATTAGCAATTGGAAAGCCATGACGTATTATGGAATTCTCATGATAAAATCAAATGAGCGAGGAGGCGATAGACAGAAAAAGCTAAGACAAGCAGAATCCCGCCTCATCATCAGATTAAAAACCAAGGTGCAGAGAGGAATGAACAATGACGAGGAGCTTTATGTACATCTCGAGTAATAAATAAATAAATAAATTTTAAAAAAATAATAAATAAATAAATAAATAAACAGCAATAACAATCAAATACAGATCTGTTGATGATGCAATAGGGTACTGTACCCCAAAAAACCATCGAAAAAATTGGAATGGGAGGAATAAGCTAAAAGAAAGCCCTTCAAATAGAATGTCAATTAAATTGCAGAACCAACATAATACAGAAAATAAGCCCACCCAAAAAAGAAAAAATGCATTGATTGAGGAAATGCAGCATAATTTCTAGTGAACATTTACAAGGAAGATAATCATCACTAAAACTGCGGATTATATAATGAAATGGGTACTATACCCTATGAATAGCATAAATGCAAATCATTAAGAAGATAAATGTGCATGTGAAATAACCCAATGTCGGCCTTAATTGTAAATAAAATGTAAAAATGTAACTGGACTACATATTTCAGAATGCCCCCTAATGGCACATGGGATTTACAGTAAACATAGATGATCACTCACTTACCGTGAACAAAGCAGAGGTTGAGGCTGAAACGCGTTGGTTTGAGTTGCTGTTGAATAAAACAAGCTGAAACATAACTCAAGTCTGCAGTGCCGCATCTTTGGAGTAAAATTGTTGTTTGGGTCATGATCCGACCCCTATGCAGAATACCAGTAGCCGAGCGCAAAACAAGGTCTGAGGGGTCACATTGCATGTGAGATATATATATATATATATATATATATATATATATATCAGACCAAACAAAGACGCCATAGCATCTACAAATGGAGAGCACTCAAAGAGATTCAAAGCGAAAAATGATTTATTGTGCAGACCCCCTGCACTGACAGACGCGTTTCGCCGACTGGCTTTATCAATGTCAGATTTTTACGTGCATCATGAAGGCATTTAAACTTAACATGCATTACATGATTAATTAAATTAATAGTCGAAGACGGACTTAGGCAACATTGTTGGAAAATACATGGCGGCCATCTTATAATGACTTATTTACAAGTGCTGTCACTGGGTGAAAATAACATAAGTATTATATATACATAGGCTGTGGGGTTTTAGGTTTAAACCTATAATAACTGATAAAACCCCACTGAAAGAAAAACAGCCCTCACCGGCGAAAACATATAAACACAGAAAAAAACACCTGGACAACCACAAACTAAATGCCATTCAAAGAAAGGAAAAAGAGAGTGAAAGTCATTTGTTATTTTTTTTTTCCTGAAAGGGTCAATACAATGTAACTTTGTTATACAAGCTAGCAGAAAGAAAGACTGGCTAACATTATTCTGCTTGATTTTGTTCTTTCGAGATGCCTCTAAAGTATTGTTTCTTCTTCCTTTTACTTTTTCAGTTTTGTGGCCTTTGGTCTAAAGATGCAGGGTTTAGTTTCATGTTTTAGGTCTAGTTTAATTATTTTATAAACTATAGAGAATCAGGAAATATCAAACTCATATTTGATATTTTGGCTGCATTTGATTCTTACACTGATAGGTAAAATGGCTGGTTTTCTAAACATCTTTCCTAACATGTAATCACATTTACCCACAGAATGGGTAAAACCCCTTAGTACATCAGACCATAGTTTCTAGTGAGTCAGTATTGATAGTAGTTGAATTGCCAACACCTCAGCTTTAAACATTCAATGCAAGGTATAGTGACAAGTATATATATCACCAAGCATCTGGGATAGTGGTGAAAACATGACACCAGACTTTTAGAAAACATGGAACGCAATGTCACTTGTAATGCTCTGCAAAAAGGTTCTTTCCAAGTACCAGAAAGATTGGAGTGATATTGTTTGTATTTTCAGTGATTCAGCTACGTAAAAAAAAGTTTTGTAATGACCTGTCAAAATTGATACCCGAGCTGAAGTGATTCCCTGTAGTAGATCATTGCCACTTGTTAAATGGTATGCTGAAAGCATCTTTACAATCTTAAGAGTTAATGAGGGATGCTATTGACTTTTTAGTCCATTCTGGTGCACTGTTTTCTTATGCACAGGAACTAAAACGCAAATATTTATCATTTCAGCTTTATGTGGCATCAAAGAAAGCGTCATCCCAACTGTGTCTCCTAGCTGATGGTTCTCAGCCCAAAGGGCTATGAATGCTGAGAGGGCCTTTTCACAGACGTTTACATGGGAAGGAAAGAGCGAGCGCACATGACCCAAAGACTCACTGAAAAAGTATTGTATGGTGTACTACAATAAGATTAATTAGCAAAAATCTATTTGGACCTCATATACACTATAAGTACACTGTCTATATACCATGTTCTTTCAGTGCAGAAAGCAATCAATAATAAAAGTAAAACGTTCCATAAACACAGGAAAAAACTTTTTCTGTTGTTTTTAGTGGCGCGAAAATATGTAACCACTGATAACAACTGTTTTTTAAGATATTGAAAACACTGAAAAAACCCCACCAGAATTTACCAAAAATAGAAACTGAAAACAGGAAAGCCTATATATACAGAAGATTTGCATCATTCATTCATAAAATGCAAATTTAAGTGAGGGGGCACAAAGGTATATACAAAAAATCTGTATATAAATATACATGAAATATATACATCCTATATACAAACACATTATCTCACTTTATCAATCGTTGGAACAATCTGACAAATAATTCATATTTTAGGATAAATATCCAAATCATAGTAGTTCGCAGCATTAATGTGTTACCCCCTAACTTGCAGTTTATTTAGCCATGGGTGGGCATTTTGAACAGCTTTGTGGAGAGAGATTTTGTAGGCAGAGACTAGTAGACGTTCAGTTCAATAATAGGCGTACAGTAGATGGAATTAATGCCTATATGAGTAATCTACATTAAAGGTGGACCCATAGCTCCTCGTCATTGTTCAACCCTACTGGGGCCTTCGTTTGGGGATCAATTATATATGTTGATTCCAAAATTCTGAGTTTACGCACCCTGTCGCCTCCTCTTTCTGATTTGCCAACCTGGTCAATGCAATAATATTGCAGTAGGTCACGGTTGCTCTGATGAAATTGCTCGAAATGGCGAGCAACCAGAAATGCGAGCTCCTTGTTAGTAATAGCCCGCATGTGTTTCAGGATACGTTTCTTGGCGGGGTGTATAGTGCTCCCGATATAGCGTTTAGAACAGGGGCAAGTAAGGCAATTCACGGTGAATTCCGAATTACATTTAAGTAAGAGCTTGATGTTGCAGATTGGTCTTGGGTCCCCTGGTGTGACTTGATAAGATATTACTTTATCACTATATTTGCAGGCCTTGCAGCTTTTGCATGGAAAAAATCCTGAGATGCCCAGTTTATTCCCTACTCTGGGTGTCGCATCAAAATGACTATAAATTAAATAGTCACCTATGGATAGGCTGCGTTTGTAAGTAATTTGTGGGCATGCAGGTAATTTATTTTTTAGGATGCTGTCAGTTTTTAGAATGTACCAGTTCTTTTTAAAGATCTGCACAATCTGGCTTGATTTTTCACTGAAGCTAGTAATCATCCTTACAGGGCCATCTTCTTTAGGTTTGACAGATTTTTTTGGTATAAGTACATTTTTTCTGTGAACTTTGCTGATTTTAGTTTCAGCGGATCTGAGGTCAGAGTTTGTGTAGCCTCTCTCCTTAAACCTTTCAATGACCTTAGTCTTAACCTGTTCATAATCTTGGTCCTTGGAGCAATTACGTTTTAGGCGCAGGAGTTCACCAAATGGTATATTTTTGATGACACTCCTGGGATGATGACTATCGGCATGTGAAACAGTATTGCCCGCCGTAGGCTTTCTAAATAACCTGGTTGACAGTGCTTCATCTTTTACATATACCTCCAGATCTAAATAGGTGACAGGGGTGTCACTAATGTCACCTGTAAAACCAAGGTTATGCATTATATGTTGCACAAGTACAATCAATGCTAACTGAAGCCTGTGTTTAACAATTAATTAAGTGCCCTCAAATACATGAACATGTGAAATGAAATATGTGCACTTGCGTAGTAAACGCAGAAATCACTTAAGCATAAAGATTTTCATTTACAAGAAATGCTCTGTGGCCAACATTATTAGGTGGGCCTATAATCTCCTCCATGCAAAGGAGGGGACACTCAGGTTTTTGCTCCAAAAGGAAACCTTTGATTCAGAAGCAGCTAAACAAACTTTCTCAGGGAATATGTCAGCTGCATTTCAAATGGCTGAAATTACTACAGAAATATTACTTACCTGGTCTGTATCGCAACTAAAACTTTTTCTTAAATGTTTTACACCAAGGTTGAGTTTTGACCTAGATTATGCACATACCAGAAAACTAAAAACTTTTAAATCATATACTGAACTCATAGAATATAAACATATCCAGCCTTATATTTTGTTTTCCCTAAATCATAGTGCAAGGAGGGTGATCTTGATGTTACGACTAGGGATCTTACCTGTCCAATCTCATACATCTAAATGGTCGGCTGGGGAAACTAACCATCTTTGCTCGTTATGTCAAGGAGGCGAGCAGACTGTGGAGCATTTATTATTTGTTTGCCCAAACCCTAAAGTTGTAGTAGCTCGTGCTTCATATATTGACTCTATTTACCGAACCTGCAGGCTAACAAAGGAAAAAGAACTATTAGCAGTGGGCAAATTGCCTCCGAACGAATTTGTATGTTATAATTTGTATACATTTTTTAAAACTATGTTGCTTTTATATTAATATGTGATGTATTCATTTGTGGTCCTCTGTTGAGTACCAAAACAAATAAAAAACTTTTGACTTTGCTCTTTGGCACTGCATTGGATCTCTGTAGATGTCCTATGGGTACCATTCTGTAGCTTTAGGGTCCACAAAGCTTAAGGTCACACTACCCATCAAGTCATACATTTGAAGTGTTCACAACCTCCTCCTCTTGCTAACTCGTTGTTTTATTTTGTAGGCACAAAACCATAAGGATGTGAATATAAACTGGTGAGACTGTTCTACTGCTCTTGGTTTCAAGCATGGGTTATATTTACTATCTATATTTCATGTATTTTATCAAAAATAGGTTGAAAAAGTCTGGGGCATGATTTTTATAAGAAAACAATGGAGTTTCCTTACCTTTACCCTTATAGGAAAGCTAAACGCTTACTTTATCTTAAATAGTTTTCCATTTTGAAGTGCTTATGGTATTCTCTTGTCAATTGTACCTCAAATTGTAAATGGTCTTACTATTGGTTTCTAGAACAGCCCATTCTGTGCTTTCCCTTTTGAAATCAACTACTAGCTCTGCTGCCATCTTCAGTTCTGTTCTTTCACCTCAGTGCCATAATGTGTATTTATTCTTTGTGATATCACTAGTAAATTTGTCCATGTGAGTTAGTACATTTCTTCATAAAGCAAATTTATCCCCTTCCACATGCTATATTTTGTGATTTTGAAAGGCTCTTCTCTTCGTTCTGTGTTTTTGTACTATGTTTGAATCCACATCCAACTGTATTTATGTGTTACAGGCTCATCTCAGTAACAGTGGAGAAATGTAAGGGTTCCAGCTTTAGTACCTTACATTCTCAACACCCAGTTCCACAGTTTCTGGCATGTTTTTTTAAAAGAATGTTTTTTAGCCTCTAGAAAGAGGATATGGTTTAATAACATGCCCAATAGATATGTTTTTTGTGTGCAGCAGACCTGCTCTGATTTTTTTTGTTCCTTTTTTCCTTCATTTGTTTTTATCTGTCTGTGCAGCATTCATAAGTTCACACATTACTAGCTACTTAGGCCACCATAGATTCTTTTAATTATACCTAAACAGACTAATGGCTTCATTTAGAGTTTGGGGGAGCAGCAGCCATGCAATAAATTGGCAGAGCTCACACCATGTTAAATTTGCAGTTTGCAGTTTGCAGTTCACCCATCTCATTTAGAGGTGAGCAAAGCACCAGCTGTCTGCCAGTGACACCTCAGCTGGTTCCACACTCAAATATATGTTACCATTGGAATTTCCTCTTTAGGGCTATCAGTCAATATAAATCAGAATGATTGCCCTCTTTAGTCCGGTCTATGGATGTACATGTTTTAAGTTCAGGACTACCAATTAAATCTTGTTGGTCCTAGACAGTAAAAATCACAAATTACCCCCTACCAACTGAAAAAAGCTTTCTACACTCCAGAAAAACTTGTCTTTTATATTTTTCAAAAACAAACTCCCACTTGGAAGTTTATAATGTTTGCTAAGTGGGCACTATAAACATTGAACAGACTATGCAACATCTTCAGGCTTTAGAGCAATAACTTCAGTGGTGGATTCACTCAAATTGTAAAGATTGCAACCTGAGAAAATAGGGTCTCTCAATGAGGCAGCCCTCTGCTTGTGGAGCGGAGGCTTTAGCCTCCAAACATCCCACTACACTCAAACATACTGCCTAAGATATAGAATATGTTACTTTGACGTTAAGCAATTTAAAGTGTGTCTTGTGTACACATTAAATTTTACACACAATCTAAACTTATTAAAATGTCCCATGTTTGATTTTGAAGAAGCAAAAAAAGCATCATCCAACCATGTGCATAAAATAAGCTGCCAATGTTTCTTACCACACGATGCCCCACCCAGGAGGAATGGGAAACTTACAGCTTGGAACCCATTCGTGATCACCAACACACTAGGTACAAAGTCCTGGTTGGTGTGGGTTGGACTTGCAATATGCAGAGTGAGAAACAGATGGCAGAGAACATTGCTGTGTTAACTCCAGTTCCATGGAGGGAACACCACCAGGAAGGGGGCTCTGATATTATGTTGCATTAAGAGGTATCTCCTCTGGCTTCTAAACTCATAAATAGGTAAGAAGTGAGCTTACCATGATCTTATTTTAAACAGTTACAAGGCAATAGCTTTACGGAATAATATAGTAGAGGACTGCTTTGAGCAGGGGGATAATTCTGCTGCCCAAAAGCATTATTATATTCACTACCCTTAGTGGCAAAGGCAACATCTATGAAAAGGTACGCTAAAACTGTTCACTTTTTACCCAAAGGCTTGAGTCAAACACCTTTACAACTTTGTACACCACTAAACGATATACTTAAAAGAGAGTTTATAGTTAGTTCTTATTTACTTTCCCTTATTTTGTATAGCTTTAAGGGAGGTAATTTAGTGATTATTGCTTCTTCACTCACTCATACGCTTATGTCATAAACTTCCAAAGTCAGACTTCATTTTGAACATAATAAATCCGCCTATCTACCTTTGGTCACCTTTCAGCATGCCATTATCTTTTGCAGAACTTGTGAAAGTGCATTTTCATCTAAACGTAAATAACACAGGTAAACACAAGTCTGCTACAAACTATGCAATATCTATGGTACAAGTAGACATGTAAGATAAACATATAGTCAAAGTTGATATATTTTCAACAAGCTGGCTTAGACTGGTAATATCTCTGGATATTGGAAAGTTCCCCAATGTAGGCCAAAAATCAGTGCCCAATCCTATATAAACTCCTTGAATTAACCATTGAATTAGAGAGGTCTTCCCACTAGGTTGTCACGAGAGGTCCTTGTGGACTGTCATAGCATCCAGTCATCCTCTCAGTGCAGCTGAGCCCAGCTGATCATGTGTTTTCCTTCCGAAGGAACACATTCTCTCTGCTAAAGTCTGATTACCACACTATGAACAGATATGAAGTGCACTGGACCCCATGAAACTCTAGAAGCAAGTCAGATGTTCCGTGCTCTTATAGTGTAGTGATTAGTAGTACTTTTAGTGTGGTACGCGCCTGCCAACATTCTAATTATATTACTACTGCTCATTTTATTTTCACTACCAACACTAACAACATGGCTGTCTTCTGTGCTTATTACATTCTATGGGTGCATTACTCATGCACTAAGCAAAGGGATGAGCCTTTTGAAATTAAAAACATTTAAATATGTAGGGCCTCATTTATGAGGCTGTGCGCCACTTTTACGCAGCTGGTGCGTCACTTTTTGTGACGCACCAGTGGCGTACAAAATGCGCCTTGTTGCACCATATTTACAAAGTGACGCAATTAGGTAGATGTGTCACTTTGTAAACCCCTGCGCCACATTATACCTGCGCCAGGTATAATGTATGCAAGTGGGGCGTATTGACGCAAGAAAGGCTCCTGGAAGTGCTGCTCAGTAAAATCTATGAGATTTCACTGCGCCACTTCTAGGATGAAAATGCGTCAATATGTTATGCCTACATTATGGCAGGCGTAAGACTGACGCAGGCCCTTTCACATGAAACGAAATGAAATGAAATGAAACATAGGTCTTGCCCCATGTGAAAGGACACATTGCTGGAGTTGCGTCACTTTTGTGACACACTCCAACAATGCGTCACTTTTGCACTTACAGATACGTCAGAAATACTGACGTATCTGTAACTCCTTGTGAGATGATGCGTCATTTTATAAATATGACGCATCAATCATGTCGCAAGGAGTGCGCAGTGAAAAGTGACGCATCGCTGCTTTCCTGCAGCAATGCGTCATTTCTCATAAATGAGGCCCCTGGTGTCTTTTCCTAGTGCAGTGCTTGAGTATGCAATTCTAAAGAAAAAAATGCACTGCATCTCTGAACCCTTTACAGGACTGTTAGTAACCCATAAAGCACAGACATTGCACCTGCAGGTATGCTGAGTGGGTTGCATGTGGCTAAAATTACCTGGACACCCCTGCTCAAGCAATGGTGCACTGAACTCTGTTCGTGCACCCATCGGTAGGTAAGCCAAACCTTTTAAACCTGGGCCACAGTCCCAGGTTACGCAACACATATTCATTGACAGCCGTGGTTATCATCCTGATCTCTAATTTCTATATGGTGTTATATGGGTGCAACAACTACAAAGGTCTATACAGCTATGTGAGAGCCTGCACTATTATGGGTCCTCCTTCTGTAGGAAATCAACCGATAGCCATTCCCCCACTAAAGAGGGAGAGGCATCAATATCTGAGACCTGGTGTCCCAGTAGCATACATTCTTCTAGGTAATAGGTTTCGATTTGCAGTCTGAACTAATGGCCAGCCCGTGAAATTTGAGCTGTTCCCCCACCTCTGAATAAGGCATGGGCACCACGATTTTGATGGCGAAGTTAACTACTAAATCATGCCTATTTATCCACTCCACTAACCTCTAAATGACCCCTTAAGAACGTTAACCACATTCGCATTCAATATAAAGCCAGTGGGATGGTGCTCCCTAAATTTCCTAAACAAAATAACCCTCTCAAGGTTTGTTCAACCCTTGAGTCCTTGATAAAATGTGTAATCGAGAAAAACAAGAACTTCTTTCACGGTAGAATAAGGACAAAGAGAGTTCCCTTCAGTCTAGAGCATTCGTTTGGCTCGATTTTCTTCCCTTTTATTTCATAATGAGTTTTATATCCTGTGTATTGTAATTATGCCTCCCGTTGTCTCTAGGATGCCTTCTCTCATTTCCTCTTCTGCTGTCTTTTTATCTGTGGGCCTTTTGGTGTATTCCATAGTCTAGTCCTCCAGTCTCCGAGTCGGTTTCTGTTTCTATGTGCTTTTTCCACTTCCCTTTTAATGCGTAAAGCCCTGCTAATATCCTGAAGTTGGCGGTGCAATGAATTCACAAATAGATGTTATTACCCAATACTAATTACAATATGCATAGGTTATTTTTTTCCTATAATGGATTTGGTGGACTAGGATTTGTTCAGTGGTGAACATGAAATGAATGAATTTGTCTACAAAATATGCATTTGTATTGACAATTGTGTTTAAACCTCCTGTTTTTTTTCACTCCTGTCATTTTTAATGCTTGAAGCACACTTCTTATCAGCAGTAAACAGCACACAGGTGTCATTATTCTGGCCCAGTAAAAATATTACCAATTCAGTGTATTTCTGACAAACTCCCTCCATGAATCTTTTCTGTAAAGAATTTTACATTTCATGCAGCAAATCCTCTAAAGTATTGGTAATTGTAACACTAGTATCAGATTAAATGCTTAAATTGCTGAATGCATTTGGGATTTGCAACTTTCCACTGCTGATTTAGCAGACTTTTAGTCATATGTTCGTCCAAGATTATGGGTAATAGTATTAACATCGGGATAACGGACTATAAAAACATGTACGCTTACTTATACTTTTTGGGTTTGAATATAACATGCAGTAGAATAGTTTAACTAAACCGAGAATAGTTTAACTAAACCGACCATCCAAAATAATGTAATACATAGGTAGAAGAAAGCGGAGTCTAATTATATGGAGATGAAGATAAACAACTTGAAAATAATATCTTCTTTTGAATTCCCAATAATTGATTAAGATGTCACATTTATAAACTGTCTCTCCAGAAAGTAGGAAAGTGTCTCTAGCGCAAAACGAAACATTTTTTTCAGGAAAGCTTAATGTTTGAGTTGTTTTTATTTCGAAAATATTGCCTAACTTTGTTGTTGATCACATTAAAAATAAAGTCACAAAGTGGTTGTGGATGTAGGTACACCTAGAGCGTCAGTGTGAGGTGAGGTTTCCAACAAGAGTAACTTGTGCATATATATATATATATGTCGGTCAGCCCGTGATTAATCACCCGCAAATAAGCGTGTAGGAAAAACAAACCATTGTGAAAGATTTCAATGTAAATCTGGTTGTCAATATTACAAAGCTTAGTGAGTGAGTCATGAACCAAACCCAAAGTGCAATACGCGTTCAAAACATAACATTGATATAACTCCAAACCAAACAAACAATATGGAATCACGAGATGCAAAGAGACAGACCTTGTTGGATAAGCCAGAATTCTTTGAAACAGGGGGGACACAAGGAATAGACCCAAAAGCAAATAAAAAGACTGATACAAAAACGAAATTGAGGAATTGGGAGAAAATCTCCAAAAAAGAGATTAACAAATGGCGGGAGGTGACCACACAAAAAAAATACATAGAAGTGCAAAGAGTGCCAAGGGGTCTGAGACTTCATCTGATGCCAAGTCACCTAGATTCCAGCAATGATTTATTACAAGAATGGGGTGAATACTTACTGTGTTCATCACTGGGATTAATGAACATATTAGTCAAACATATTGAAATTTCATTACAAAAAATTAAAAATCAAGTTCAAGAAATGGAAAAAGAAATTGCAACATTGGATTTAACACCGGATTTAAAAAAATTCAAAACAGATTTGGAAAAACAGATTGAGGCACATGAGGACTCAGTACAAAATCGCAAATGTCAAAAATTCTTAAGAGATAAAAAAGACTACAGTGAAGGGCGAATTTTCACATATGCGAGAAAATATGATCACTTACAACAACAAAATTATGACCCAAGCAACACAAGCTCTTCAGAAAACTTATCATCTAATGTATCAGTGGAACTCAGTGATGAGGAAATAACATCAGCGAGAAAGCAGTCTTTTTTAGTGGATATGCAACTGGTCCTACAACAACGACAGTGGGAACAAGCAAGAGGATTTCAGCCGCAAAACAGAGGACGTGGCCGTGGAAAACCACGAGGCAACAAACAAGGAGAGGAAGAAGGGGCTACCGGCGGGGAAAGAGTGGGAACAGTCACACGCAGTATGAGACTGAAAAAAACATTTTAAAGGATGAACAAGAACTGACGGTCATCAATCTATCAAGCCGCCAACTAACAGAATCAGAAAACACATTGCTGAAGAAAGGCTTGAATTTCTGCCCAAAGGTACATCTAGATGTGGCACAAACAAGGATAGACCTGTACAAATATGTGCAAAAAATTAGGTTAGCCAAGCTTTACAAAGAAAAGGAAAATTACACTAAGAAAACTGCGCCATCAACCACAGACTCAAATAGCAGTACGTTACTGGCTCAAGACGCTGAGAGTTATATGACATTGATGAACTTAAACGCAGTCAGTGAATCACAAGAAGTGACTCTAACACAAATATGTACACAATCTGGAGCTGGTTTATCCAAAAAAAAGCGGAAATCACGTTTTTACCCGTAATTCCCACCGGGCAATAAGGTGGATATTTTTCACGAAGCAGTGATCCAGGATATTTACAAATTAAAGAAACAAAGATACATGGACAATTTGAAAAGTGAAGAACGCAAAGCGTTAATAACATTGAGTCAAGATAAAACAATTGAAATAAAGATGGCTGATAAGGGCACGAATGTCATCATATGGGACAAATTAGAATACGTAAGAGTAGCCCATGAACAACTGGAGGACAAACTGTATTATGAGAAACTTACAAGTGATCCCACAAAACAAATGAAAGAAAGATTAGATGTAAAACTAAAAGAATGGCTCAACTTAAACCTGATTGATTTTGATGAACACAAATATCTTACAGTAGATGACCCGATCACTGCAACAATGTACTTTTTGCCAAAAGTACATAAGAATCGGACTAGAACACCAGGAAGACCAATTGTCTCCGCCAAGGGTTCCCTTTTTGAACCGATAGCAAATTATTTGGATTTCTTCTTGTTACCTTATGTTTCGAAGTTAAGCTTGTTCATAAAGGACACAACGGATATGTTAAGACAAATAAACGGTATCTCCTGGAAATCTTCGTATAAATTAATATCAATGGATGTCGTATCCTTGTATACGAACATAGATCACGAAGTGGGTATCGCAGCTTGTAAATTTTTCCTCCAAGACAGAAATATACAGTATTCAAAACATAACACCATGCTGGAAGATATGATTAGACTGTGCCTGAACCAAAACATTTTTTATTTTGGAGAAGAAATTTATGCCCAAACAAAAGGCACTGCTATGGGTTTTTCTTTTAGCCCAAGCTTTGCGTGTCTCACCTAGGGGTGGTGGGAACAGAAATGGGCATTTCAACCTGAGATTGACATCATGTTAAATAAAGTGATACTATGGGTACGCTTTATAGATGATCTCCTAATTGTTTGGGATGGTTCAGAAAATGATTTCAAAGATTATTTCCAAGTCCTAAACTCATCACCTGCCAATTTCAAATTTACCTACGAACTGAGTGACAACAGAATAATTTTCCTGTACACGGAGATTTATATAAAAGACAATGAGGTACACACAACCCTGCATAGAAAAAAAACCACAACTAATGCGACACTGCATGCTAGCAGCTTTCACCAGCAATGTCTGTTTGAGAACATTCCTTACGGAGAATTTTTGAGATTAAGGAGGATATGCTCGGAAGAAGGAGAATGGGAGAAACAAAGTACATCTATGAGCCAAAGATTTGAAAAAAGAGGTTACTCAAGAAATCACATAAAGAAAGGTTGGGAAAGAGCAAGTGGAAAGGACAGAAACAGCTTATTGCAACCAATCCAACAAGAAGAGAGTGAAAAAGATGTGATAAGATTCATAACAACCTTTTCAAATGAGTCCAAACAAATCAGAAAGATTCTCAAAAAGAATTGGAAAATTCTAAAAATGGATACTACTATTAGCTCTATCATAGGTGATACACCACAAGTGACATTTCGCAGAGCACCAAACCTCAAAGATCGTTTGACAAAGAGTCACTTTTTCAAAGAAGTGAAAAAAGCATGGTTGAAAGGCAAAGGTTTTAAAAAATGTTTCAACTGCAAGATCTGTCAAATATGTAAACCAACCCAGGAAATCATGTTGGATAATGGAAAAATTTGGAAAATTGAGGAACTTATTACTTGTACAACACCATTTGTTGTCTATGTAATTGAATGCCCATGTGAGTTGAAATACGTGGGCAGCACAAAGAATGAACTAAAAAAGAGGATTTTGGAACATGTAAGGGCAACTATACACAAGGACAAAAGCAATGCAGTTGCCAAGCATATGGAGTCCCATCATAACAGTGAGTGGAAACATCTCAAGATCTATGGGATTGACACAGTAAAGAAACCAGCGAGAGGAGGAAATCGAGAACTGATGTTGAGGAAAAAAGAATCGAGATATATCCTCAAATTACGAACCATGAGTCCATATGGTCTGAACCAGGGTGAGGAAATGTACATACATCTGGATTGAACTTATGTAAATCTGGCAGAACATTATCGATCATGTCTAGATCTTTGCATGATCGTCTAAAGTTTTTTATAAATACAATGTTTAGTCTTTTTTCAGTTGGGGTGCACTACAAGTTTATGCATAGGGATGAATAGACAAGAGATAATACACAGTACTTCACATATGTTATTGGTTCAAGCAAGATGTTGATGAATAGGCCATAGATATGTTTCTTAAAAACAACAAAAGTGTTTGGGTTTCAGCAAGACAATAAGAAACATGGCAACCAGTAAATAGAACTAAACCTTGATTAAGAGCTGACAATGGTCTTTTGCCACTGGAGGCATTAAGGTAATGAACTCTAAAAACTTGCTTAAAAACATGAGCTAAGCCAGCAAAGTATATGTTTAAATCAATGTGAATTTAACATTGGAGCATACATTTGTTACTTTATAATTAATTTTCTACATAAGTGTACAATATTGTTTTTCAATTTTGGTTGAATAATTCCTTATTTGTAAATACTCACTGTTTTGTAAATAGCACCACAATGACCAGAATGCCTTGCCTGGAGGGAAGGGGGAGGGCATTAATGCAAACAAATGCTTTATAACCTAATGAGAAGAGAAGGGTGACACCGTTTTTTCACCTTAAAAATATATTTTCCATTGATAACTTCCTAGATAATCATGTTGTTATCTTGGTCTTTTGAATGCCAGTATTATTAGACCACGATATTCAGTCACCGCATATTAGCTTGCATGACACTGGGGCAAATACTGGAGAGGTAAGTAAACAATTAGGTGTAACCGATTCACTAGTACAGTTTTAGGGACAGAGCACGATCACTGTGGCACAGAACTGCAAGTACACAGTGCACAGGCTCATAATACTAGCAAAAATAGGGTCTTAGGAGGTTGACGTAGAAATGGCAAATTTGCTAGTTATCATATAATATGCTTTGCCCCTTGATTGCTAATTTTCTAACACTTAAAAACCATATTTAGCATCATGTGCATCTAAGGTTAGCACTTTCAACAAAGTGATAATGTTATGAAGTGTATTCAGAAATACGGTTTAAATTGCATATAGTAGAACACTTACAGCATACTTATCCAGGAAACAGGAAAATTGGGAACACTCAGGAAGAAATTAAATATAATAAATACAAATAGAAAGAACTTTGCACCCTTTGGATTTTTATTTATAGGAAGTTTATTGTTTCGAGTCTGAGTCACAAAGACTGGTAAGAGTACATAAAAAGTACTTCTGTAGCACAACTTCCTGTATTCATACATGCATTTGTAAATTTGCCCCCAGGAGTTTCGTCTTGTTGAGTTTTTGGAGATTCAATAGAAGTACTGTTTGGTTTTGAGTTAAATAGAATTTTTGGGCTTTGGGACAACTTAAGTCAAAGTGTGTCCTTTGTCATCAAGCAGATCGCTTTCGGGAGTCAAATATTATTGGGTGATAGTAACAACTGTTATTTTTAGGATTCCAAACTGCGTTAATGCCTTGTCAATCCATATAAAAAAATATATTTTCTTTATTAATAAGAGCTGTCTTATTGTTTTACAAAAAAACGTTCATCTTTAGAGATTGTAGGGACTTTAACACCACTCACATTCTTTGTTAACAATTTGGCTTTTGCCCATTGTAATGGTCAGAGTGGGAGCTTCTGTCGTCAGAAGGTCAACTTCAAAGTTACGCTGATGATGTGATATTGAAGAAGTGATATTGTTTGTATTTGGGCAATATTGCCATATTACCAAACTTGCAAATCGTGGATTCATTTAAAAGTTGGGGAACTGCTGATTTTCCATGTTAGAGCGTCAGCTGATACCCCATGGGAAAGCGTGCATGTGCTGCCAATCAAGGTGGTCAAAGTTGGATGGCCATTCTGTGTGTTTTTCAATGGCTTTCTTTCTTGTCCGCTATCACCAAGGTATGCCTAGTGATCATGAATAGGGAAACAATATAATGAACTCACACATAAGGAGAACTCTACCTGTGTGAATGAATGAATGAATATATTTTATTGTATCAATTAACAAAAATTGTTACAAACAGTGTCCTATAAAATATCCACAAAACTTGCTTGCTACAGTAATCATCGTTAACTGCTACAAATTTGGATGCACTAGATCCTTTAAAGCAAATCCTAAAAATACAGCTCATAGATAATAAAAACATTAAAACCCACGTGTCAATTATGAATTCAAGGCATTCAAAGGCCTATTTTGGAATAGAGATTCCAACAAAGTGCAAAATAGATACAGCTTGTCGCAGCGTGCAAATCAAAGTCTGGGCATGCCCAAAGTGCACTCTTGAAGTTCTAAAGTGCAAGGTGCGTTACTTAAACGTTCTTTAACTTTATGTGCAAATTTGGCAAACCTAGCCAATTCCATCGGTGTCTCCAGGCTAAACAAGAGTTTCATGGCATCCTTGCAATTACGTGTCCCATATTTTAAAAACAATGGCCTTAGTAAAGTGCGGCGTGCTTGTATTGGGCAATGGCATATGCAGACTAAATGGACCATGGATTCTTCATGCTGGTGGCAAAGTCTGCAGGTGGTAATCGCCTCTAGGTTTTCCAGCAACTGTTGATATCTTTTATCGGCAATGCCATAAGCCTCACTGCTAAGATTTGCTTTAAAATTATCTTGTTTAATGCAGAATCGAGGTATGGTTGCCATAACCGATCTTCATAGGAGCTAACAAGTATCCCAATGTTACTTTTGGAACGATTCAACTGCTTCATATCTTCTTCTCTGGATAATGCGCTAACTTGTTTTTTTTTTATAGATTTTTGTTAACCAGGCGGATAAGTCAGATCCTGAAGTTTGGTCATGTCAAGCTGTAATGCAGTACAGGCAGTTTTCAGGACGTTACTCCATGAATTATTCGGAGGGGCCACACAAACCACTTGGTAGTACCGCACCAGCGTTGCCCAGTGCTCACAGTTTTGTTTGTTCAACCCAAATTCCAGTCGCACCAAGATGTTTCGTGTATGCGCTGGGATCTGGAAAATTCGCTTGTAGGCTCGCCAGTTGATATGTTCGAGGCTATTAACAAAAGCCGCAGGAAATGCTAACTGGCCATATGTTATTGAGGGAAGCAGCTTGGCCCTTATAACTCTTCTAATTGATTTTGTTGTTGGGCTATTTAGTTTAGCATTCAGCTTGCACAAGGCGAACGCCACAGCCTTTGCCTTTGTTTCAGCTGAAGCCAAACCCCTAAGTAATTATATTTGGGACTGTTGTTATCTTCAAGTTGCCCAACCTCCAATGCTGTCCGAGTTTGTTGGCATACTTTCCGAATATAATTACCTTTGTTTTTCCTGCATTTGCTCTTAGGTCATTCTTGTTGTTGTAGAGATTTAGTGCCTGTGTGTCTTGGCCATTGATATTGGCACTACAAAATGCAAAAAACATCCCCACATTTCAGTTTTGCTAAAGTCCGTACCCGTTACTAGATGTCCATCACGAGTCAAATACAAAAGCATTGAAACCTTTTCATGAAGCTGCAGTTCAGCTCTTTGTAGAATTTATAGTTTTAGCTCTCAGCTCAAGGTTTCAATGCTTTTGCATTTGACTTGTGAGGGACATCTAGTAATGACTAGTGGAACTGGAGCTTGATGTAATAATGTCAATGCTTTTGCATTTGACTCATGAGGGACATCTAGTAACGACTAGTGGAACTGCAGCTTGATTCAATGCTTTTGCATTTGACTCGTGAGGGACACCTAGTAACAACAAGTTGAACTGCATCTCTTTGTAGAATTATTTTGATATTGGATACTATATTATTCACTGCCCACTGCTAATCTTGTCCAATAATGCTTTGCAGGGCCTATGGTTGGGATTGTATTTTTGTCCATAATAACTGTGCTTGGGTTGGTCCTAAGAGGATGGCACCATCACTGAATCATTCAGCAAGATGTGCTCTTTGTTTTTAAGGCATCTGCTTGGTTCTCTCCCTAGGTTAAGGAGGATCCCAAAATCATCACCTCTCTCAGTGCTTGCTAAATTATCACTTTTACTTTTGTGAAATGGCTATATGCATTTCAGCAAAAAGAGAGATGTTTGTTATTTTACCAAAAATATATGAGTTCTCTGTTGGCGGAATGAAGTTGTGGAATTCACAACATTTTTGTTCAACTTTGTGGAGTTCCGCGTAGGAGTACTTCGCTAACTACGCCCACCCTTACTTATTAGACAGTGGCAGTCCCCATTGTATAGTTATGGTTAGAACCTTGTTACTATAGGAAATGGATTGTTGTTTCGCTAAGAATTTTGGGTGAGTTTGGCGAATCTTCGCAAAACTTTCCAAAAATATAATCATTAACCTCAGTTTCTTCCTGGAAAGTTTCAAGTGTGGTCTCCAAGAAAAAAGGGGCACCACTTCCAAAAATAGTGCGTACCAATTGGCTAAGAGTGTTTTTTCCCATTTGCTGCCTGAAATCCCACCGGGGCAGGGGACTCCTCCAAGTACTGTGGGAGCTTGCACTCTGATTGGCTGGCTGCAATTTGAACAAATGTGTTGCACCCACCATACCTGGTCAACTTATTTTAACCTTTTATCGAATGCCATCTTGGCCAGGGGAGTGATTTCTGATTCATGGAGGGGGGCCGAGATAATAACAATTTTTAAAAAGGGTGATGCTAACAACCCAGCTAATTATATGCCAATTAGCCTGTTAGACAATGCTCAAAAGGTGTTTAGTCGCCAAATACTGAACAAATTAACAGAATGGATGGAAGAAAAACAAATACTTTCTCCCTTTCAAGCAGGCTTCAGAACTAAAATTTGCACCATAGGTCAGATTTTTAGATTTTTACTATTGTATTGGAAAACTGTGCTTTTATGTAAGTGTATGTTGTACATAACATTTATTGACCTTAGAGCTGCTTTTGATCTTATCCCCCGTTCCAACTTGTGGCAGGTTCTTTTTAATATAGGTATTCCCAGTAATCTTGTACATCTGTTGAGTAAATTACATGAGAATAATTATGCCCTAGTACGTTGGAGACCAAGTGGAGAACTGACTAATCATATTCAAATTGAACGGGGTGTCAGGCAAGGCTGTGTGCTTGCCCCCACTTTGTTTTCTCTTTATCTAAAAGATGTGGTTAATGTTTTGGAAAATTGTGTAAATGTCTCTCCAATGCTAAATAACAGGAAGGTAATGATCCTACTTTTCGCGGACGACTCCCTACTCATTTCAAAGTCATCAAAGGGTCTCTAGACCCTGGTTAATAAATTCCTAGGCTTCTGCCATGAGAGGGGACTCAAGCTAAATGTTAACAAAACAAAATTTATGATTTTAGGCAATGGGACCAAGAAAGGTAAAGCGACTATTCTGGTTGGCAAAGACGTCCTTGAGAGGGTTGATCATTTTGACTACTTAGGAGTATGATTTATGGAAAGTTTTAAATCGCTAGATCAGATCATGCAAAGTAAACTTCTTATTGAGCACAGGTCAAATACTCTTTTGAGAACACAAAAAAGGACGCTATCTCATGTAGTATCCCCCGTCATGGAGATTTACCGTACTAAGGTGCAAAGGGCTGCCCTTTACGGAACTGAAGTCTGGGGTCATGTTGATGTCTTGCTCCTGGCACTGGTAGAAAATACTTTTGTTAGGAAAATGTTATGCCTTACCCATAGTACACCACTTGTTCCACTGTACTTTGAACTGGGATTAAAAAGAGTAACATATCTAGTGGCCCTGAAAGTATTGACCTATTGGGTTCATCTCTGGTGTACACCGGAGCTTGCTGATTATTGAGATTCCCTGTGTGAAGTTCTAAATATACCAGGTGCCAGAGTACTTCCATGGATTAAACACATATGCTCGTGGTTGGGAAAGTTAGGTCTTCACAGATTTTGGGCTGATCCTACTAAATTAAAGAAAATTGATATACACCTTCTCAAATCTACCTATTGGAACTTTATTAATAAATGTATATTAAGAAAATAATTGTAGGATCTTTGACTAATACATTTCTTGATTTTAAATCTACTCCACTACTAGAGGATTACATGGATTTTATACCTTTTGCTTTCACTAAAAGTCTCTTCATACGGTTTCATTTGGGGCTATCACCTATAAGAACATTTACCCACAAATGGAATCAAGCACATCCAGCACTGACCTGCCCAATGTGTAATCAGTGTGATGAAATGAATCACATTTGCTATTTTTCTGTCTGGAGTATTCCTCCAGGGGATTGCACAATATCAAATATCACTAAGGATTCTAAAAACTGACCTCTCCCTTAGAACTGTTGAAGCTGTTAGTACATTTTTAGAGGCAGTTTGGTACAAAATGAAATTGATTTCAAATCCTCCAAGTTGTCCCGGTTCGAGGTACCGACGGAGAGAGCGGGGCCTCTCAGACATGCGCTGGTGCCCAGTGAGGTGAGGTAATGTTCTCTTGGTGCATTGATGCTATAAGACATCATGCCAACTTGGAGGATTTGAAATCAAATACATTTTGTGAATTCAACAAAATTGTATGTATTATATTGGTGACAGCATGGATGCTCCTTGATCTAGCATCAAGGTCCTGAAGAAAGCTAGGGAGTTTTCTTTACCCCATTATAGCTGAAACATGTCGACCATAAGGGTAGTGATACACTACAACTACTCTTGATTAATTATTCTGCACTGTTTTTATATAGGAAGACATCTTTGAGGCAACTGTCTGGATTAAAATATCACTGTCTCTGATGTCTATCCCTTTTTAAATCACTCTTTTTTCTTTGTACTGCACCATTCTTACCCTCTTTTGCTATCTTTGAGATAAGGAATTCAGTAACGAGGGTACAACTATACCTTTTCGCCATCTGTTCTCATGGCTAGAGGGCTGGCAAAGTATAGTATGTTGGTAGCCCAGATGATGACACTGGACACGGTATGTGTAATGATGGGATAGCATTAACCAGTTACAGAGTCCTTTTCTGGCTCTTTGTCCTGCATCTCTTGCTATTAGTGTTTCTCCCACACTTTTTTTCACTACTTCTCCCTTTTGAGGGGTTTGCTAGTGCTACAGTTCTTGAGCTCTGGCGATCTGGTCTGTTCATTTAGTTTGGACACTCCTTCACTATTAGACCTTTTGGACTCCTTTTTGTATGATCACGATGTTCTAAGTCCTCTTCAGGCGTGTTTTCGGCAACATATGGGGACTTTAGAGCAAGTTTTTAGATTCATGCTACTCTATTGGAAAGTGGTCTATCTTGGTGGAGGTTTGTTGTTTGCGGCATTTGTGGATCTTAGGTCTGCGTTTGACCTAGTGCCCAGGACCAAGCTTTGGGAAGTCCTGCTGGACTTGGGCATGCCCAAAGAGCTGGTGACGCTATTGATGAATCTGCACTTAAATACTTATGGCAAAGTAAGATGGGGCGGTCCAGGAGAGGTTACTGGCAGTTTTAAAGTTGCCAAGGGAGTTAGACAAGGGTGTGTGTTGGCCCCCACCCTTTTTTCCTTGTTTATCAATGGGGTGACTAAATACTTTTCTAATTATCCAACGGACGCGCCCTCTCTTGCTGGAAGGAAAATTCCCCTTCTTATGTTTGCGGACGACACTCTAATTATATAAAAAACGAGGCAGGGTCTTCAGTCCGCACTGGCCCGTTTTGAGTGTTTTTGCAGTGACCATGAGTTAGAAGTGAATGTCAATAAGACCAAATTTATGGTCCTGCGAGGTCCTAAGACTGTGAAGGCCAAGGTGTCAATGAGTGGAGCAATTTTGGAACAAACGGAGGTCTTTACATACCTAGGTGTTACACTAAGTGAGAACTTGAGCTGGAAACCCCAGTTGGACCTTATGACTCTGAAACATGCTCAACTTGGGGGTGCCCTACTGAAGGAGCTCGCAAAATCTCTCACTAAACCCTTGGCACCGTTGGTAAAAATATATGGCTCCAAGATAATTCCTGCAATTATTTATGGCGCAGAATTGTGGGGGTATAGTGATCTAACCACTCTGAGGGTGGCTCAGAATAGGTTCCTTAGAATGGCAACTGGTCTCCCACAATCTACACCTTCCTTACCCTTGCAGCTTGATTTAGGTGTTAAAGCCATCGAGGATGCAGTAAGGTATAGACCATTGGCGTTCTGGCGTCGTCTGTGGACTACACCTGAATTAACCCTGTTTGCTGAGGCCATTACTGAGGTAAGGGGGCTTGAAGGGTCCCATCGGGTTCCCTGGTTCTCGCATCTCAGGATGCTTTTAAAAAATTTGAGCCTGGAGGCATTGTGGGTTGATCCTGCACGCGCGACCTTTCCATCAAAAAAGGCACTTAAAGATATTTATTGGCACTGGATCGCTGAGAGGAGATCCGCTATGGTTGTTGGTCCTACCATGACACTCGAATTTCTGGTTGTAAAGGATGTCCCTAAATATGAAGCCTACTGGGACATAATTACAAAGCCAACCGATCGCAAACTGTATCACCAATTACGAGTAGGCTTGTTACCTGTGAGAGAGCTTACGCACTCCTGGTCAACTGGTGGTAGCGACAAGTGTCCCTTCTGTGTAACAGCAGTAGAAAATATTGAACAACTTTTTTTCTGTTGCCCTAAGTACTTGTTACCCAGGAAAGTTTGGCTTTTGCCAGTCTGTCGCCTACTAGGTACCAGATCGGCAGTGGCAGCGACTAGGATTCTTAAAACAGATACTTCAACCCCTATTGCCATTGGTGTAGCAAAATTTGTGAGCTGGGCATGGTCAATTCGTTTTCGTAACCTTGGCAAATGAAGTTCCCACAGTACATGTTTTTTATATCTTTTAGCTCGAATGTAGTATTGTTTATGTAGTAAGGGGTCTTTTTGTTTTTGTACATCATTGTCTAAAAATGTAATACTTTTCTTAACTTGTTTTTAAAAATGTATATATTTATTATCTTATATGTAAGAGTATGAACTGCTTTTTAACATGTATTTGTATTTTATGATGCAAATCGAATAAAGATCTCTTGAATGAATGAAAAAATGCAATTAGCCAAGATTCATTCCTAGTCAGCTATCCAAATGAATTAGTTTAAAATGCATAATTCAATTAAATTGGTAGTTTCAAATGCCATTCTATTAGTTGAAAAAAAAATTAATCAATTAGGTTGAAATTCCAACTGAAGCAACTATTGTCTCAGCCTTCCCTGTCCTAAATATATAGCAACTCACGCTATGACAGACTTCCTCATATTATTCAGCACTAATTTGCCCAATTGTGTCACAAGAGTTCTAGAGGAGGAGATCCTACTTAAGACCTAAGACAAAATCAAGATTATCTGAACTAAAAATCATATCACTATGTGTGATCCTGCCAAAATTCAACTTTTAGGGCATTGTTTGGATTAATAAGCACTATTTTGTGATGGTCGTCTGTGTCATGATGTGCAGTATTGCTATACTGCCAAGATTCGACATTTTTGTCATTTTTAACTTTACTAAACCGTATTCTGAGTATGTCCATCCACCTCAATGATCTTTCATAATATCCTTATTCCTTTTCTTATGAAATAGATTGATTATAACTATACAAGTTGCTAATCATGTATATCTATTTCAAAAGTCAGACGGCATTGTTTGTAGAGATAGTGCTCTCATGAACAATATTTGACTGCGATTGACCTTTATCACCTAGATTTCCAGGTAATTGCATGATCTACAGACACCATATTTATGTGGATGTCATAAATATAATATAAATGGTGAAAACGATTTGTTATAATAAATATTGTTGAATCAGTGCCCCTATATCTGAACTTTTGGCTTACTTGTCCCATTGTATCAAAATCAGGTCATCTGCTTTACTGTGAGCTCGGAATTCTGCATATTTGTAAATATTATGGTAAAAAGAGTTACACCACAAAATCCAGATATTCAAACCTTTGTCGTATTAATCACATTATACTTAATATAAATACAACTGCTATACTATGTGCTACAAATAATGCATATGTCAAAATGTTGATAATCACAATATGCCAAAGTTCCACATACTCATGTGTACTGTTGGCACCAACATAGGTTAAAGGGATGTTATAGTTAGAGGAAACTTTCAGTTAAAACATACTGTCTAAACTAACAAAACCACTGAAATTAAACAATTATAGTTATCTCAAGTAGCTATAATGTGTGCCCTAACACAACTATAACCTGTGCCTTGCCATTGCACAGTATTCGCATCACTGATGTCATAGAACATGTCATGGGTGATGCAATATGGGAGGTAATTTGTCATGCATGTCAAAGGTTTTTCATTGTGCACTTCTTTCCATCTTTTTTTTACTTTGGAGTAAGTTCAGTAACGCTTGTTAAAGTTAGGTGAAAATTTCAGCTAAAATGCTACATTTTAACTCAAAATACTACTGAAACTCACAGTTATATTTAACTCAAGTAAAGATAGCTTGAACGCTTGCAATGCATAGTGTGGCGTATACTTTATTTCTATACAGTTCATCTTGTTTTTGTTGGAGTACTTGTGGAGCAGCATAACATGTACTCTACCCTCATTATTATTGGTAAGGCCGCATATGTATATTAAAGCCTCATGAATTTGTGAAGATGTAATGTAATCCAGCAGATAAAGTGCACTTAAAACTACATACGAAATGCACATGCCATGTAATCACAGCATTTGAATACGTGGGTCCACTAATGCTTTCTTTTAGTAAGAGCAAATTGGAGTTTGTATGCATTCATACGATGATGTTCTGCTTTAGTTATAGAATGGAACATGCATCATGAGAAATGCATTTAGTCTTAAAACATGACTGTTTATGTATAAGCATGTATTCAGTTACAAAGTTTATTGTAGTCTTGATTCTTCTGCTAACTTGACCAAAGGCCTTAAACAGTTGGATTTTGTATTGTTTAACCTTCAAAAATAATGCTTTTCTTGGAGTGTTTTTCTTTCATCTCCAGGTGCCTGGTACGATGACCTAATAAATGGAGAAAGACACTTTGGGGGTGATTACTATAGCGAGTGGATCGCCACCGCCCGTATAGAGGTGGCAATCCGCCCGCAAAAAGTCACTGCCGTAACCCATTTCCTCCCACCATATTACTATGGTGGGGAGGACCACAGCGGATGGGAAGACCGTCTGCCGGTTTTCCCCTGGTAGACTTTCCACCCGATTGCCTACCGGGCAGAAAAGCACAGAGCAATATGGTGGCAGTGCCTTGCAGGCACTACTATCAATATTACTATAATGGTGGAGATGTGCCTTTCCTTGGTGGAGACTCCGTTGTGGGCCCCCAGGGTGTTGGGGGGGTGCACATGGGGGGAACCTATGGTACCCCCCTGCATTTGCATGCACAAGGTGCATTTCTGGCATTGCGGAAAGCACCGCCTGCCGCAATGTCAGGAATACGGGATTGGCCTGCCAGTATGGCGACGTATCCTAATGCGTAATGCGGGACCGCTGCATACACAGCGGGCGGTCCCATTTCCTGGGCCTATGGCGAGCGGACGAAGGCCGCTCACCATACTAATGAGCCCCTTTGTGTGAAAGAGATAAGAAAGTGTGAAGGGACTCAAGGGTGGCAGAATTTAAGGTAGAAGAGAGGACTACTGACATCTTCCATCCTTTCCTTACTTGACATTGAAAACATAGAACTCTTAGGGGGATATGTGCAATGAAGTGGCAGAGCGTGTCGTTAGTCTCCTGGTCTAAACGACACGCTCTGCCACTTTTGAAACGGAAGGCTGCACCATATTTACAAGAATGTGGTGCAGCCTTGCTTTTCTCCCCTGTGATGATGCTAAGTTTAACAACTTAGCGCCAATGCAGGCACCCTTGCACCAGGTGTCTGTGTGCAGGGGAGGATTGGTTCTGTGTAGGAAGGTGTCCCTTCCTGCACATAAACAATCCTAAAATGCCATTTTTATTTTAAATGTACCTTACAATATTATACAGCCATTAGCCTACAACCCATAGGGCCGGCCGCAATCATGTATTGATGGATACATTGCACCAGGTTAAGGCCTCAAACTGGTTATAGTGGTTAGAAGAAAATTGGCAATTGCAAGGCAAATTGAAAAGCACATAAATAGCGATAAGTTGCTGATCAATAGAGGTTTTAGTTTTCTATTTTTTATGAAAACAACAAAAAGAAAGCAACAAAGAAATCACATTGCGGTCATCAATGAATAAGTAGCGGTACATTAGCTGAATCTAGGGGCATTCCCCTTGTGCGTACCACTGTTTACACCCGCTGAATCAAGCACTTAATGAAATGTCGGGAATGCTTGGGCTTTCTTGTATGTGGCTTTCCATGAGTCCCGCCCTTGTCTACCCTCAATTCCCTATACTCTGGGTCCTGGGTCACTCCCCCACTCCCGTTGTCATCATCCCCCTGTCACACCCTTAGAGCACATCAGTCTTCCTCCCCCTCCTCATCTGACTCTAGTGGGTCATCCTCCGACAGAGGCTCACCTCTATACACATTCCATGGGGTCCAGATTTTGTTCCATTTCCCTGGGCATGCTCGGCTTAAGTATACCGCCCTTTCCGTCACCATCACCCTGCCCATAGTCATGCACCATTGTGTTTTCGTTGGTATTTCCGCCACCCCCCAGCGCTGTGCGATATCACGTTTGGCTACTATCATGCCCAATGTAACCCAGAGTTGGCCATATCTGGACAGGTCGTTTGGTCCCCATACGTTTAGTAGACATTTTCGTGGCTCGGGGATAAGAGAGGTCTCCAGGGTCTGTGATACAGTGCGCATTATTTGCCTCCAGTATTCCTGGATATGTGGGCAGTCCCATATTGTGTGGAAAAAGGTACCTTCCTCCGCACAGCCACGAAGGCAATAAGGGTGTTGTGCTCTGTGTATGTGGTGTAGCATGTTCTTGTGTAGTATACTCTGTGTAAAATTTTGAGTTGTACGAGCCTCATTCTGGCTGAGATGCCCACTTCTCTTGGGGACGCAAGTGCTTCATTCCATTCGTGTTCATCCATTGCATTTACGTCCCCCTCCCATTTATCTTTCAATGGAGTCATTGGGTCAGGCAAGTTGTTAATTAGCTTGCGGTATGTCAGCGACGTCGCGCGCTCAACCATAAAATCTGTGAGGAGACGATCCTCAATAGGGGATGATTCTGGTACCCAGCGAGCAGTGCGTGACGTATTTGAACGTAGCGGTAAGATTCCTGTGTTCCCAGATCGTACAGTTCCCTCAAACGGGCAAATGATATAACCTCTCCCCTTTCCCATAGGTCTCCCACCGTGGATATCCCTATGGTGTCCCAATGAGAGAAGCCCTTACTGTGTCTCAGGTTTCCTAAGGCACGAGAGTCCCAAAGTGGGGTAAGCTTGGTCATTTTCCCTTTCCTGCCTAATGCCACTAGTGCTGTGTGCCACAGCGCTGCCGTGAGTCTCGTGGGTCCTACCAATTGTAACACTCTGCGTTGGTCATAGAGCAGGACTAGCATACTATTGGCGCCTAGTTGTGCCCTATCTGCTTGGAAAGCCGGGTTGTTCTGTGAAACATGGATCCATTGATTAATGGAAAGGGGCGACCATTCGGTCCCCCCGAACGTATGGCCGAGTACCACGAGCCCCCCGGGAAGCCATTTTTGGGCGGGAGGCGAGCCTCGGCTGGTATGCCCGAAGCGGCGTAGCCGGGGCGCGCTGTTTCCCGCCCTCGAGTGAGCTGGCCTAGACACTGACGCGGCTGGCCACGCCCTAAGGGCAGGCAGGGGTGGGTTTACGCCCGCCCTGAAGACGGATAAAAGGAGCAACAAGCCAAGAACGCATCCTCTTGTTCCTGTGCTCTGAAGCTGCACCCCCTCGCTGCACGTGAGCTCGAGACGGAACGAAGAGCCAATTTTGAATGTGGTAATCTTTCTTGTTTGTCTTACAGATACTCTGTTGGGGAATGCCTAAGAAAGTTGGAAAGCGAATGACTACCGACCAGATGCTGCGTGTTCTTATGAAAGAGGTGACCGACCTAAAGAAGCGAATGGCGGAGAAAGATGGGGAAGAGGGACCGAAACGTCCGTTGGCTGGAGCAGCTCCGGGAGGAAAAGGCAAGAGGCCCAGAAGGGGAGCAGCTGGAGGGGACATCCCGGTTCCCTGTACCCCACTCGAAGAGCCAACTCCGGTGCCGGCGGAGGGGAATCCGATTCCCGTGGTGGTCACCCCCGTGTCCGGGGAGGATATGCCGCCCGAGCTGGCAGCACAACTAGCAGCGTGGTTGGGTAAAAATAACGAGGGCGCCACGGCTGACGACGCACGGGTTTTGATGAGGCAACTGCGTGAAACAAGGGAGGCGGCTAAGGCCGCATCGCCAGTCATCACGCCGGCCGCGGCAGGAGGAAAGCCACCTGGGATAGGCTCAGCCGCAGATACAGCTTCCGGTTCAGGTAAGCGGCCATTGCCGATTGCGAGGGATGAGTCTGCCCCGTCAAGAAGGGAAAAGTTGGGTCAACATGTCCCTCTAGCTATTAAGGAGAAGATATGGGCAGATGAGTATGTAAACATCTTCTCGTTGCTTACCGATCATTATGAGATGGAATATGTTAAGAGCCAAAAGGAGCTCATGCATCCGAGTGTTTGGCGCGCAAAGATGGCCGCCTTCAAGGTAAATGAGAACATTGGCAATTGGGGCAAGGCGTGGGGGATTTTTACATCCATCCTGGGCGAACGTAGGCCCGAATTACTGTCTGAATTGCCGATTTATCATTCACGGATCATGGGGTATTCCGTGTCACATGGGGGCAATCAGTGGTTCTGTTACGATAATATTTTCAGAAAAGCGAAAGAACATGATAAAAACTTAACTTGGGATTGTTACGATTCTGTGTCATGGTCAAAAATGGCGGATACTGGTATGTTGAATTTGCCATTAGTAGGGAGTAGTGTGGGGGAGTCCTCCCGCCAATATTCTGGGACCTCCTTTCGATCAGGCGCGAGTAACGAATACCAGTCCAGGCCGAACGGCACCACAGGTAAAAAGGGGAGTTGTTGGAACTTTAACAGGGGTAAATGTACGAGGCCCCAGGGGTCATGCAAATTTAGGCACGAATGTAGCGGGTGTGGGCAAGCGTCCCATCCTGAGTCCATGTGCAGAGCCAAAACGGGTGATAACGGGGGTAGAGGAGGCGCCAAACAGGTCTGAAATAGTCCGAGGGGCGCCTTTACCTACTCCGATTGATACCATGGCAATGATTCCTTGGCTCAGCGAATACCCGGACCACGCTTCCGCTGGGGTGTTGCGGAACGGGTTTTCATATGGTTTCCGCATCCCAGTGGGGGAGTTTCAGGGTTTAGCGAAATGTAAAAACCAAATATCAGTCTTGCAGCACACGACCGTGGTACAGGAGAAGATTGGGAAAGAGGTGGCTTGAGGTCCGTTTAATATGCCACCGGTTGCTAACTTTGTTTGTTCCCCCTTAGGGGTGGTCCCCAAGAAGGACCCGGGTGAGTTTCGGCTGATACATAATTTATCAGCCCCACGTGGTCTTTCCGTAAACGATGCGATAGACCCGGCAGTGTGTTCAGTACGGTATGCATCTTTCGATGAGGCCGTAGCCATTTTGAATCGCCTAGGGCCCGGTGCGCTGATGGCGAAATCTGATATCGAGTCAGCGTTCCGGTTGCTCCCGGTACATCCAGACGATCAGCGTCTTCTTGGTTTCACGTTTCAGGGGCACTATTACATGGATAGATGTATGCCAATGGGGTGCTCTATATCTTGTTCCTATTTCGAGCAGTTCAGTTGTTTCCTGCAATGGGTCTTCACAAGGAAGACGGGGTTTCATCAGGTTATGCATTATCTCGATGACTTTTTGTTTCTAGGGGCAGCCGGGGATCCGGAATGTGGTCAGGCTTTGAATGAATTTTGTGTCTTAATGAACCATTTTGGTGTGCCATTGGCACCCGGTAAGACGGTGGGTCCTTCGACTTGCCTCGAGTTTCTGGGGATCGAGCTCGACTCGGAGGAGGGTTGTTTTCGTTTACCAAGAGAAAAAGTGCTTAGGTTCAGGGCATCCCTGGAGACGTGTATTAGTCAGTCTAAGGTTAAGTTGCAGCAGTTGCAACAATTGGTGGGACAGCTGAATTTTGCCCTGAGAGTAATACCGATGGCCCGCCCCTTTTCCCGCTCGATCGCTCAGGCCATGGTCGGCCTGAAGGAGGGTCACCATCGCACGAGGCTCTCGGCCGAGGTTCGCCAGGACATGCGCATTTGGTTGGCATTTCTGGCGGATTTCAATGGTCGAGTTGTCTGGAACAAACCGGCGGTGTCCTCCGAGGAGCTGGGGCTGTGGACAGATTCGGCAGGGAGCATTGGTTTTGGTGCCATCTTTGGCACACAATGGTCGGCTCAAAAATGCCCGTCATGGTGGCATGAGGATGGGTTGACGAGTAACATTGCTTTTCTCGAACTGTTCCCCATTCTGGTGGCCCTGAAAACTTGGCCTGAGGGGTTTAGAGATCACTCTGTGGTATTCTGGTCTGATAACATGACCGTGGTTGAGTGTATCAATAGCCAGGCGGCACGATGCAAATGGATCCTGAGGCTGCTGAAAGAAATTGTCTTGTTGTGTATGCAATTGAATGTCCTATTTAAGGCAAGACATGTGCCGGGGGTGATGAACCAAGCGGCTGATGCGCTTTCTCGTTTCCGTATGCAGGCCTTCTGGGGTTTTCTGCCCACAGCGGACCCGGTGGCGGCACCCTTTCCCGAAGCTCTCTGGTCTCTCGGTGCCCCGAACTACGAAACCTCGTGGGAGAGAGTTTAGCACCCAGGACAAGGAAGGCATATAAAGGGGCGTTCCGTTCCTATTGGGCCTTTTTGGGGACTGCTGGAGGGGAGCTTTGGGGCCAGGAGGAGTGGGTAGTAAATTTCCTGCTGTCTTTACATCAGGCAGGCAAATCTGTGGCTACTGCCCAGAGGCATCGGGCAGCCATTTCCTTTATGGCAAGGGCTTATGGGATCCAGGACCCGACAGCGTCTTTCGTTGTACAAAAAGCGCTACGTGGGTGGCAACGCCTTGAGGGTCGCAGAGTAGATGAAAGGCGCCCGATAGGTCTGGATAGGCTGGCCCTGTTATTATCTGTACTCCCTTCAACGTGTTCATCCCAGTATGAAACAGTGTTATTCCGAGCCGCTTTTGCGCTGGCATTCCATGGGGCTATGCGGGTAAGCGAACTAGTGGCGAGGAACAAGCGGGATGTGACGGGGGGACTGTGCCGAGAGCACGTTCAGGTCAGAGGGGAGACAATGTCCATCTCGTTTGTCAGGTCCAAGACCGACCAGGGTGCGATGGGGGACTGCATAATCATACAAAGGATTCCCGGGTCCTCCATGTGCCCGGTAAGTTGCGTAGAGGAATATTTAGCGCAAAGGGTGGCATCATGGGGGGGGACATTGTTGCGACACGCTGACACCACCCCACTGACGAGGTTTCAGTTTCAGCGGGTGCTTGCGATGTCAATCTCCGCTGCGGGCTTGAACCCCGGCGAGTTTGGGACCCATTCCTTTCGGATAGGGGCTGCTACAGAGGCTACAGCCAGGGGTCTGAATGTCGAACAAGTTAAACGTGTGGGGCGTTGGTCCTCGAACTGTTATAAAAGGTATGTGCGGTTGCACATGTTGTGAAGCTGTAATGATGTACTCACGCTTCTTGTTTTCTTTGGTTTTCAGTTGCGCAAGCCTACGAGGCGGGGCGGACTGTGCAGTCGACCCAACACCGGGTCAGCGGTCAGACATCACCGGCTGTGAAAAAGGAGGTGTGGGTCGTGGGCCACTCATACGTGAGGCGGGCCGCGGACGTATTCAAAGCAGGTGACATGATTCACGTGGCTGGGGAATACGGGTACAGTGTGTCCTTCTACGGAAAGGGCGGGCTCTGTATTGACCAGTTTCAATCATTTTTTGAGGGTTTGTTAGGGCGGACGAGGTCACCGCCGGCTATAGTCATAGTACATCTTGGGGGCAACGATTTGGTGTCCACTGGTAGACGACTACTTCTTGAGGCAATGCTTTCCACTGTAAGTTGGTTAGCGAGAAGAGTTCCAGGGTGCACAATCGCATGGTCCCATATGATACCGCGAAAAGTGTGGCGGGGGGCTCTTTCAGTTTCTGCTCTGAATCATTCAGTAAGGAAGATTAATTATAAAGCGAGTCGATTGTTCCGTTCAAGTACACTGCATTCTATTTCGCATGGTTGTATTAAAGGGGACAGTATGGATTTGGGTGATGGTGTTCATTTGTCCCGGGTGGGGAACGAGTTACTCATAGGAGACCTGATAGCTTGGCTGGGGACTTTAAGACATGACCTTTAGGTAGGAGTGTGTGGGGGGTCCGGATAGCCGGTCAACTATCCGGCCTGTGGCGGTAAGGTCATGATCGGTGAGCACTAATTGGTAGATCCCTATGAGTGGGCGTCACCCATTACGGATGGGAGCGCTCGAGGGAGGTGGCCATTGGCCCCTCAACGGGTAGGCGGTCCCTTCTAAGGATGGGACGCCGAAAGGAAAGGAAAGGCGGTCAAGGCCCCTTCCTGGGTAGGAGGGGCTACAGCCCCCTCCTGGGGAATTTCCCGGGGCCAGGATATCTGCGACGGCAGATGTGGTAAGTTGTGTGGGGTTTGGGAGGGGGTCTACGCTACCTTCTAGATACCTCACACGAGTCCTCGAACGACCTTTAAGTGGCGTCGAGTTTATTGGGGCCCCCGTCAAGTCAAGGGAAATTGGTAGTTGCACTTGAGGTACACCTCTGTGCGGTCGCCCCTCACAAGTGAGGGGGATATTTCGGGTTTAGGGATCTTGACACCGGTTACGACCTTGCCGTTGGCCCTTAAACGTTAGGATGTACAATTTCAAAATTTCAAGTTAATGTTTTGTAGGATGTTAGTTCGGCTAGGAGAACCTTTGTATTAGAGAATATGTTAAGGTTAGCCAAAACATCGCAATGTGGTAATGAAATTGTACATAATATGAAACTGTTATTTTAATGTTTAATTTTGTTTCATATTTTAATAAATACGGCCGGGAGGGTCACTCCCTCCCGTCTTCCAAAAGTTCAGAACTGTTTCCGGTTTCCCATCCTTGGGGAGTGTGTTGAGAGGGGGTGGCGGGTATCGCGGCCATATGGAAAGGGGCGACCATTCAGTCCCCCCGAACGTATGGCCGAGTACCACGAGCCCCCCGGGAAGCCATTTTTGGGCGGGAGGCGAGCCTCGGCTGGTATGCCCGAAGCGGCGTAGCCGGGGCGCGCTGTTTCCCGCCCTCGAGTGAGCTGGCCTAGACACTGACGCGGCTGGCCATGCCCTAAGGGCAGGCAGGGGCGGGTTTACGCCCGCCCTGAAGACGGATAAAAGGAGCAACAAGCCAAGAACGCATCCTCTTGTTCCTGTGCTCTGAAGCTGCACCCCCTCGCTGCACGTGAGCTCGAGACGGAACGAAGAGCCAATTTTGAA
Source organism: Lissotriton vulgaris (assembly GCF_964263255.1). Lineage (NCBI taxonomy): Eukaryota > Metazoa > Chordata > Amphibia > Caudata > Salamandridae > Lissotriton > Lissotriton vulgaris. Next base: position 422,350,378 of record NC_141685.1, on the reverse strand, counting down.
CCCACCCACCAGCCCCTGAGGACAGCCAGTTGTTTTGAATAAAGTTTTGATGTGGTAATTCTATTTCTTGCAGGTTGTGGTGATTGTCGTGTTATTCTTAGTATGCAATAAAGAATGGTCAGCTACAATATCTTTTTCAAATAAAGGAACTCTGCACTAAGTATTGATCAGTAATCATACGTGAAATGGTTTATGGTTGTTTTGTAATTGAGTAATTTAGTTAAATTGTCGTATTTATTTTTGGTCGGGCGGTAAGGTCATGATCGGTGAGCACTAATTGGTAGATCCCTATGAGTGGGCGTCACCCATTACGGATGGGAGCGCTCGAGGGAGGTGGCCATTGGCCCCTCAACGGGTAGGCGGTCCCTTCTAAGGATGGGACGCCGAAAGGAAAGGAAAGGCGGTCAAGGCCCCTTCCTGGGTAGGAGGGGCTACAGCCCCCTCCTGGGGAATTTCCCGGGGCCAGGATATCTGCGACGGCAGATGTGGTAAGTTGTGTGGGGTTTGGGAGGGGGTCTACGCTACCTTCTAGATACCTCACACGAGTCCTCGAACGACCTTTAAGTGGCGTCGAGTTTATTGGGGCCCCCGTCAAGTCAAGGGAAATTGGTAGTTGCACTTGAGGTACACCTCTGTGCGGTCGCCCCTCACAAGTGAGGGGGATATTTCGGGTTTAGGGATCTTGACACCGGTTACGACCTTGCCGTTGGCCCTTAAACGTTAGGATGTACAATTTCAAAATTTCAAGTTAATGTTTTGTAGGATGTTAGTTCGGCTAGGAGAACCTTTGTATTAGAGAATATGTTAAGGTTAGCCAAAACATCGCAATGTGGTAATGAAATTGTACATAATATGAAACTGTTATTTTAATGTTTAATTTTGTTTCATATTTTAATAAATACGGCCGGGAGGGTCACTCCCTCCCGTCTTCCAAAAGTTCAGAACTGTTTCCGGTTTCCCATCCTTGGGGAGTGTGTTGAGAGGGGGTGGCGGGTATCGGGGCCATATGGGCTTGAGTTGAGCCGCCCAGTAATATAATTTGAGATTCCCCCGTCATACCATCCCCTGTGCATTTTGGCTTGTGCAATACGCGCCGGGCGATTGCCCCAGAGCAAACCAGATACCAAGGCCGCCACCTTCCTGAAGTATCCCGGCACCACTGGATACGGTGTGTTCTCTAGTATGTACAATAAACAGGGTAAAGACATCATTTTATAAAGCACTGCTTCACCCAGCATCGTTAAAGGCAATCCCGCCCAGAACTTGAAGTCTTGTTTAAGCCGCTCCATGGGTGGCGCCAGATTTGTTTGCGTAAATTCCGTTGGGTCCATTGTAATGTGGATCCCCAAATATTTAAAGGAGGAGCCAGCTACCCTTAAGGGGAATTCTGCGCCCAATGCCGGGACCGGGCCTTTCAGAACATACATCTCTGATTTATTCCAATTTATCGTATACCCTGAGATTTTGCAGCATGTCGTCCGCATAAAGGGACAGCCGGTCCTCCCAGCCCTCTTTCCAATGTATTCCTTTAAGTAGTGGTGTTTGTCTTATCAGAGTTGCTAATGGTTCTAGGGCGATTGCAAAGAGCAATGGTGAGAGGGGGCAGCCCTGGCGGGTGCCTCTCCCCAGAGGGAACGTTCGCGAAATATGACCATTTGCCACCACATGAGCGACCGGCTTAGTATATAGTAGTCTGACCCACGATATAAATTTCGAGCCGAAACCCAAACAAGCAAGGACCTCAAACAAATAATTCCATTCTACTAGGTCGAAGGCCATTTTTGCATCCAGGGCCAGTATGGCCGCCTGTTCAGGGATCATGTCTGCCCTCGCAAACACCCCGTGCACTCTGCGAAGGTTCATTGCCGTGTTTCTGTGAGGCATAAATCCGGATTGATCCGGATGTATGAGGTCGGGTAGATGTGCCATCAGCCGGGTAGCAAGGAGTTTGGCCAGGATTTTAACCTTCGCATTTAGCAAAGAGATAGGGCAGTATGAGGAGCATTCCTCTTGCGGCTTACCAGGCTTGGGAATCGCTACTATGGTAGCTATTCTCTGATCGAGCGGGAGTTCGCCTCTCTCTAAACATTCTTCATACATGGCTAGTAGATGTTCACTTAGCTTCTCCGATGCGGTCTGATACCATTCTATTGGAATGCCATTTCGTCCGAGCGCTTTGCCTGGCTTCAGTGCTCGTATAGCCATGTGTATCTCATCCCTATTTATGTCCGCATCCGATTCAGCTGAAGCCTCCGGTTGTAGTGTCGGAGTTTCTATCTGTTCTAAAGCTGCCCTAGCCATGTCAGCGGATATTTCCCGTTCGGGGGTATAAACCTCTTCAAAGTGCACTGCCAGTGCTTCCACTATTTGTTCAGAGCTTGTCTGAATCACTCCTAGGCTATCCCTCACCTGCTGGATGCCCCTTGAGCTCCCCCTCTCTTATCTAGCCAGGCTAACATCTTTCCCGTCTTTCCCCCACGTCATATATCCTGTTCTGTGTGTCAGCTATTTGACCCTTCACCTGATGCCGGACGTGATCCGTGCATAGTTGTTGTTGGAGTGAAAGTGTGTGTGACGTGTCCGGTGTAGGATTTGTCTCATGTAAAGTTGTCATGTCTCGAAGAGCCAATTCGAGCCTGAACAGCTCAGCTGCTTTTTCCCTTTTGTGGCCCGTGATCGAGTTTATGGCTTGCCCCCGCAGTACCGTCTTATATGCTTCCCATATAACCTCCGAAGAACGCACAGAGGCGACATTTTCTTCGAAGTATTGTGTTGTTGCCCTCTGAAGGGCCTTCCTGACCTTCGGGACCTTGAAATATGCTGCTTGTATGGGATATATTTGTTTTCAAGACTTTTCTTGAGTGGAGATTGTCAGGGTGATCGGAGAGTGATCCAATATGCCTCTAGGGTGAATGTCTATGGTATCTACATGTTGTATGCCGTCACCTAGCACCCGGGCAGACGGCATCCCTGCTCTCTTCAGGGCCACCCCGGCCAGCATCCAACCACGACTCTTGTGCAATTTTAGTCAATAAAAGAAGTCAGCGTCCATTGTTTCTTTGGGCTTTCTGTGCTATTCCCCTCCATCGACCTCAGTTAGTTCGTGTGTCGGCGACTTGCTCGTGCCTCCTCTGCCTGATGCTTGTGACCCAGCTCGACTGCCATCACGGTGTCCGTGGTACAGTGGTGTGGCTCACTGGTTAGAGGCGGCAGACCCGTAAGCAGAGGACGGCCCGGGACAAGGGTTTGATTCCCGACACGGCAGGGTCGTGGACCAGGGTCAGCGGGCTCGATAATTCTCGCCTCGGTGCCTACTCCAGTCAGGGACCACACTCGGCAACTCTGGGCATTAGCTTGCCTCATCTTCACAATGGCCCCCCCAGACCGCCGGGGATGCTTGGTTGCACCTTAGAGATACCCATTAGGGACCATCTCTCAGGGTGAGCCAGGACGGGTTCCCCAGCGGTCGAAGCGCGGAGATACTCCCCCAGGAGTCGATTCTAGCGCTATATAAACCTGCAATTAAATTAAATTAAATTAATTCTGTTGGACCTACGCGGAGGTCCCGCGGTGCGCCAACCCTCGAGCCAATCTCTGGCCGCCTCCGGGGAGTCAAAGAACCAGACCTATTTGTCGGCGACCACCCGAAGCCGGGCCGGGAACAGCATTGAGTAGGGCAGCTCTTGCTCTCGCAGTGTCTTTTTCACTTCCAGGAATGTCCTCCTCCTTCGCGAGACCTCAGCCGTGTAGTCCGGGAAGAAGGATATTTTTGAGTATTGAATTTGGATGGCCGGTGCCACTCTGGCCGCCTGCAAGATGGTGGCTCGATCGCGAAAATAAAGAGTCTCGCTAAGATCGGTCTTGGCGGGCCCCCTGGTTTCGGTTTCCCTCCTGGCAATCTGTGGGCCCTTTCCACAGAGAAAAAGTGTGAGAGGCCTTGGGATTAAGCTGGTTCTTGATCAAGTCTTCCACATAAAGGTCCATAGCACCCGTAGGTTCCGATTCCGGAACTCCTAGTATACGGACGTTGTTCCTCCGGGAGCGTCCTTCATGGTCGTCCAGCTTCTCTTTGAGCAATTTATTATCAGCCTGCAGCTTCTCCATTTCCACCTGCAGATCCGACACATCCTCCACCAAGGATTTGGTTACCACCTCCACTTTTTTCACCCTTTCACTCATTTTTTGGAGGTCTGCACGAATAAGGGTTACCTCCGTTGCTGTCGCCCCCACCGTCGCTTGCACCTGGGCCAGGGCGCTTAGCACGTCTTCCAGCATGGCTTTCTTTGCACCGTCTACCTCCATCCATTTACCCAGTGATTTGCGTTGTTCAGACAGGGGGGGAGTCTGTTTTTCGTATGCAAATTTGTCAAGCTTAGCTTGGGTGGAATTATGCTTGGATCCTTTGCCCGCCATGATCACACACCAAGAGTTTGTCCACCGTTGAGCGTAGCTTTTAGTGGTAGTCTGCCAAGTGTTTCCCCGAGGAGAGTGATCGAAGGGGTCGCTCGAGTTCCGATTGTGCCTCGGCTATGAGGTCGTTCACTGTGTCCAAGTGGAACAATTGGGCTTTCCAGGCCGGCACTCCACAGGGGGTTCACACTTCTTCCCCAGTCTCGTTGCTGATAGTAGGTTCTGTTTTCGGGCCTGCTGAGACCTCGGCGCGGGCTGTCTTGTCTGTTGTTCAAGGGAGCTCGTGCCCGGAATGGCGTAGGCTATTCAAAATGGCAGCGTTGTCGCACTTTTTTCGGGGGTTCGTTTTCCGTCTGCGTTGCCACTACCCACAGTGTTGCGCTGTCTAGGGACGATATACACTGCCCATGGATGGTCTGCGGGGACGTGAGGCTCCTTACAGCCATTTTCGCTCGAGACGTTCTACACCACGAGCACTTCCAGATGGTGAACACCGCCGAGGCCTCACTTCCGCCCGGGCTCCGCTTCAACTACTGCCCGCTGCTTTCCTTGCGCCACTGGGCCTCACTCGGGGTGTCGTCTTTTCCACCAGTTCCCGGTGCGCCGCTGCTTCGAAACTTCTCTGCTGAGTGCCGTTCGGTCACTGGACCCCGGGCATCCAGTCTGAGTTCGTTGCTGGGTGGATAGGCATGCGGATTGATGCGGGATGCCGCCTTACGCCGGGAGCCTCTCTAGTTTGCTGCCGCCATCGTCGGCTGCTAGCCACGCCCCCCCTAAAATGCCATTTTATAACTTTTATGCATGCTGCTTCATGCAGCACACACGAAAGTTACAAAATAGAATTTTTTTTTAAAGGTTTGTTTATGTACAGAAAGGGGCACCGTCCTGTTCATAAACAAACCATGGCATTTTTTTCCATGTGTGCTGCACAAGGCAGTACACATGGAAAAAGCAAAAACGCAGAGAAATAATGCATTTCTCCTCATTTCGCCAACTTAAGACCAGGATTTTCCAGGTCTTAGTTTTGGCGCTGCCTCCCAAGTATGCCACCCTTGTACATAGGGGGCAGCATTAAATACAATGGGTGTTGCGGTGGAACAGCCACAACACCCACTGTACGCCCCTTTCACACTAAACATAGCGGCAAATGGTGCCTTATGTACAAGGCAGCGTTACCCATGTTATTTAGCTCAGCGCTGCCTTGCACATAAGGCAAGGCCCCTATCGTCACAGGAACATCACAAAAAGTGACAATCCAGTGGCGATAGGGCTTGTATATATGCCCTTTAGATTCTTATTGACTGTGTTCTTCAAGAAGATGTTAAACTATGTCTTATGGTATCTCGAATGGTATGCTTTCTTTGTGTTTAAGTTTTAAAATGTGAGTAGGTGACTTTTTCATAAATTTGTTTTGCATGAGCTTGGGTGCTGAGAAATGTTACAAAGGACACTGTTTTGAGGGGTAAAGGCTTTGGCAGGTGCTCCTCTGGCTTTATATTTTCTGCAGTCGACAGTGAAAAGTTGGTTCTTGTATGTTTTGTATTGTTTCTGTCTCCTGTTTTAAGTGCCAGTATGTTTATTTTGTTATAGAATCACAACACAGGGTTATAAAATGGAATTGAAACAAGATATGGATGGACATATTTGTGTAAACAAAATGACACTATAAGTTATAGTTGAGCAGTATTGTTCAACCAAAAGAAACAAACAAATAAAAAGGGGTTATGGTTCAACAAATGCAGATATACAAATCACCAATTGTGTGCTAATGACATTTATAACATACTGACATAGCTGTAATAATAATAATAATATACCACATTTGGAAAGTGCGAACCATCCCCCGTTAGGGTCTCTAAGCGCTGGGGGCCGTCGGAAAGATCAAGCAAGCTATTGCCCAGAGTCACATGGTGCTGGGCTAATCTGCCGTCGGCCCTAGGGATCGAACCGTGATCCCCAGATTCTGGAGTCAGTCACCCTGGCCGCGGCGCCACACCACTCCCCTACAACACTGTGAGTGTTGTAGGGACGTATTTGGAGATAGACTCTGTTTATTACCTTAATTCATTTTGGAAGTATTCATGCCTCAGTTGCAGCAAACAATTTACTTGTAAAGTTGGCTTTATGAAAAGAAGGAAGAGTAAAAGGCGATTCATATAAATAGTATGATATTTGTGTTGAAGGCTGTGTTGAAGGGTAAAAGTGTGATGTCTGTATAACATTGTAAGTCAGGGAAAGAACAGAGATGCATAAGTGGTTGAATATATGTATGTATGTGTATAGTATTTCTATAGAATTAACTGAGCCAAAAGGCATTGGAGCACTGTGCATAATTATTAGACCTGCCATCTATGGCATGGTTTTCGCCCAAACGTTTTGCCTTCATTCCTCCTGTTTTTGCTGAATTTGTTTTTGCTGACTATAGGATTCTGCACACTTTACTACTGCTAACCAATCCCAAAGTGCTTATGATCAATCCTATTAACATGCTAAAATTGGCTTACCAACACTCGCCCTATTCAATTTACTTGTAAGTCACTAGTAAAGTGGTATACCATATACCCAGGCTGGTAAACTAAGTGCTACTAGTGAACCAGCAGGACCTATTGTGCTATCCACTTAAGTAGCCCTGTGTGTGCAGTTTTAAACTGCCATTTCAACCTGGCAAAAAAAAACATTATGCTACAAAAGATGAGAGTGAGCGGTGCACACCTATTTATTTTTTTTTTAATTATAAAAGACCTTTATTATTCATGAAACATAGTAAGCATCACATTATGCACAGTCTCTTGCAATCAACCAGAACCTAGGCAGTACTATCATTTTCATGATGGCTATTCTCCCCATTAGGGACAACGGCAGTTTGCACCACGCGTCCATGTCCTCTACGAGCTTTGTATATGTGTATGCCCAGGTATCTAACTGGGTCAGTGGTCCACTTCAGGGGGTACTCCACGTCAAAGGGTTGGGTCACGGGAGTCAGAGGGAAGGCAATGGATTTATCCCAGTTCACTTTCAATCCGGAAAGAGCGCCAAAGTGTGCACACCTAATTTTACGAAATTAGAACCAATGTTAATAGGATACTTTATCAGTTTATGAAGTTTACCTATGTTTTAGTGTGCAACACAGTGCTAATGGGCTGCCAATCCCACGTGTAAATCAATCTGCAGTATCAAGCGAGCTCTCACTTGAGGTACTGTGTGCACAACATTGCAAAAGTTTAAACAAATATATCTACTGTTTATGTGCAATTATAAGATGCTAGTCCTGTGTTCCTCCTTATTTTAACAAGACCAATTTTACCAACAGTATTGTTCAGGCAAGTCATGAATGTATTATAATCACATTTCAGCACAAAATACGAGGTAATACATTCTTAATAAGCATTGTAAGTGAATGTGATTACCATAATAACGACAATTGCCATTTTCAATTGAACAATGCTTGTATATACATAATTCAAAGCAGTAAGTTCCAGGGTGGCCCGATGCATTTCGGGACACCACGCCCCCTCTTCGGGAGGCCAATACAATGAAAAAAAGACAACAGAAATACGCATATAAATGTAAATTGATACTTGTATAGCGCACTACTCACCCGCAAGGGTCTCAAGGCGCCTGTACGAATACTGCTGTGGAACCCACCCTGGCTTTCCCTGTGAGGCGTCCACTCCTGGACACCCCCAAGGTGGAAGCCAGGCATCCTTAGCGTTGTGGGGGCCATTGTGGAGATTAAGCAAGCAATTGCCCAGAGTTGCACTCCATGATTGGAAGAGGCACCGAGGCAAGAATTATCAGGTCCTTGGAATTCTGGGCCCAAGACCCGCCGAGGCAGGGAATTGAACCCTGGTCCCGGGCTAGACCTTTGCATCAGGGTCTGCCACTCTAATCATTGAGCCACACTTCTCCACAACCTGTAGTGTAGTTCCTATTTTCCCTATAGGTCCTGCGCATTGGAATAACATAAACAGCAGTGTAGACATAGAAGTGCGGTCTTCCAGGTCTCTACTGACTATGTTAGACTTAATTGAGTTTGTACCAACTAGCTCAGAGGTCACTGGAAACTTTCTTGACTGAATAGGGGTCATCTTGAGGCCTCAGCCACAGCGGTACGGCAGTAAGATCACCAGACTTGTAATCAGGCTATTAATTTTGCAATAGCAATATTGTTAGAACGAGGTAAACCTAACGGAGAACTAAACAAACCTGTTTCATAGGCATTCTTTTACTTTCTTCCAGCACTTCAGTAATCTCCTCCTGCCAAAGTAAAAGCTCCTGCTTTGTTTTTGTTTTTAGGTTTGACTCTTGAGACCTCTGGGTGGGTCATTGCAAAGTACTGATATGTTGTTTCATTATTCTTTATGTCAGTTGGAAATATACACATGCTACATCCCTGTATCAGTGCTTTAGCTCCAGGTAATCAGTGTCTCCTTATTATGTCACATTTATTACAGCTACGTGAGTCGCACTACTCTTGGGTACTTTACGATTTTTTTCAGAGCTTTTCTTCTTTACTGATATTCCCCAGTTTTGGTGATAGTTTCACATTTGTGTACATGAGAGGTCAAGTTAGTATAGCTTTCATTTAGCTTTCATTTCTGTGTTATCCTTTATCTGGTAGCAACAGACATTTGTATCAAAATGTTTACATAATTTTCCGTACAAAGTGTTGAGGAGGGTTTGTCGTGTACTATCTAGGACCCCGATCAATATTGTGACCTTATGCCCCTATACGGCTATAATCAATCCATACCCCTATAATGGCATAAACGATCAGAGCCATATTTCAGAAACTCATCTCTGCAGCTCATTACAGTACGTGACACAGCAGAAGCCACTATCTTAGATTCCTAGATTACACACCGAGTTCTTTCAACAGATAAAACCCCCAGCAACCTGGGAAAGCCCCGCTTGCTCTATTTTTATTAGTAATAGAACTCTAATGAGCACTGTAAGAACGACCAGTTCTTAGTGACATTTTTATTGACGTCTTATGTCCAAAAACGTACGTCAAACTCGGCACCTTTCAGGTATAAATAATACCAACGTTGCCTTAAGCAAACACAGCGATGGTGGTGGTGAATACGGGAGCAGAACAGCTGTCCCTCGCAGAGCCCAGCAGTATATTTGTGGTCTACCGTCCGCCATATTATGGTGTTTCTGATGGGCTGGCAGTGGTCTTTCTGATGGCGATGAGTGTTTTTTTCATATTTGTTGATGCATGTGTGTATATTTTGACTGCACCAGAGTCGAATGTACAGCTATGCATGACACATGTGAAAAAATACCTACAACAAGTATTTTCCAGTTGCTGGGGTTCGGCCCATATGTGCCCAGTCCAGTCAATGGGTAAATAGTACAAAACGGACTTACCTAGATTTCAACAGAGTAGTTTCCTTTGGGGTCAAGATGCTGTTGTGAAGGGGGGACCTAGAACAAGGGATCCACATGGCAGACTGAAGGGAAGAAATGGAAATGGGAGTATATGCACCACAAATCTTTCGATTCCCCTACTTGAAGTAGGCAATCTTCTCATCATGGTCAGCTCGTTGGAAAGCCAACTCATAATTTGGACGGAGATGAGCGACTCTGTACTGCCCTATGACACCTACTTTCTCCCTACTGAAGCCACGATTGGCTGCGAATGGCAAGCGGTGTGAGCAGTGCTCCGGCGGTCTTTCGCTCTGAAAACCGACAACATTATAATTTGACAGGCGGACAGCCTAGTCGGTGTGAGGCGAATCCGACACAGATACTACGGCAGTTCAAAGACCTCTGAACTTCTAACTCCTAGTTATGGATGTTAAAGCTCAACATCTTTTTCAGGAGTACGTCACACCTACACCTGGAAATTGTTTTCGGAATATGTTCATGCACTTTAAATCATCAATGTGCAAATGCCCCTTAGCTCAACCTTGAGAATTTCGTATAAAAATAGGTTTCACTTTTTTGATGCTACTATTTAGAATTTGATTGATTTGAAGCTGTAGTTATTTTGAATATATATCTGAGGAGAAGAGTAATCATTTAAATAATTTGACATGGTATTACTCTGCCTGGGACAACTCCTGGTGGCCCACAGCACTCAGAACCCCCAACTCCTCACTCTCAATGAATCAAATCAACACCATCTCATCCTCCTGCTTCCACACGCTTTGCCTGCTTTGGAAGATCTTCAAGTTGATCCCCACAGAGTCCAGGAGAACGGTCACACATGTGCCCATGAGCAGCAAACACAACTACAACAACACACTCTACGTTCTCGCCACCCAATTACAGAGCAACCAGAATGCATCTGTCAGAATTATCCAGGACATGCCCCACCATATCAACATCTGCAGTCACCTGAGAGATCTTCACTGGCTCCCGATCAACAAAAGAATTACTTTCAAGCTCCTCACGCACACCTTCAATGCCCTTCACAATACTATACCTGCATACCTCAACCACAGCCTCTCGTTCTACACACCCACCAGACATCTCTGCTCTGCCCAACTGGCCCTGGCCACTATCCCAGAGATCTGTAAGACCTCAGCTGGAGAATAGCCTTTTCCTACCTCGCTTTGAAGACCTCGAACTCTCAGCCTCTACATTTTAGGCAATCACCTTCACTGCCTCAACTCAGAAAGAACCTCAAGACCTGGCTATTCTACTGAACTGCAGACCCCTACCCCCCCCCCCCCCGAGCCCCGAGATCCCAATGGTGATTAGCTGAGATGCTGAGATCTATAAAATTCCTGATTGATTGACTGAACTTTATTATGAAAATAGGCTGCAAATAAGCAACTCCCGTTTTCTCATGGACTTTTAATAATTATGCAGACCGATATCCACAGATCAAAGAAGTAAATAAATCAGTTGCTTTAGATATTTGTTTTGATCATAATTTTGTTACAAATTGCATTTATTTTTTACAGTTCTGCATTAACATAATCTTTTCTTCTAGTTATACCAATGCTGATAGAGACCACTATAACATTATTTGAATGTCAATGTACATTTATGGATACCGTCTTAGTTTTAGGTTAGGAATATATCTCTCACAAAATTTGAAAATCAGCCATTTCTAGAATGATGATCATTAATTCTTGATCTTCCTGTCATATGGGATCTCACTCAATCTCCCTCATTCTATCATTCTGCCATCTGAATAGGGCTGATAATTGTGATGTCAGCTGTCCTCTGGTCACGGCGTGTGTTACAGTATTGTACTTATATGTAAAACTTCAGTAGTCTCCTTTTTGCATTCTATCGATTTAGAAAGTTCTTTTTCAGCTTTTATTTCCATTTGGGTCTTACCTTATCTTTATGCAAATGAGAGCACACTTCCACTGATTGACATGCTGTGCTCTTTGCTATTATTGCAGTAAACTTCAGTTTATTCTTCAATTGGAATGTAACTTCAAGATCATTTCCCTCGGTTTTTTGTGATGCCACTTACTCTGCACAGTTATGTTGTTGTAATTTAATAGCTCTAAGGTGCCTTCCATATTTTCAGAGAGCAAATTTTCTTTGTTGCATCTATTCTTGAAACCCTTATGTAAGCCTGCTATTAAAAGCACATCACTTAACATTGAACCTTGACTTAAGCTACTAAATTCCTTACTCCATTTTGAATATGCATTATCTCTTTCCAAGAATCAGTACTTAATGTCTGGTCGTCTTCCATTACCCTGCCATCTGAAGTTATAACCTTGCTTTTCTATGTGCATAGACTAATTTAGCCTCATTTCTATGAAAAATCGCAAATAAATGCACGAGCATTTTGACCTTCTAAAAATCTGTCCAATTTAAAATCATCTGGGATGGCCATTGGCTCTGATAGTGTAACATTACATTATTCAAAAACTGCAATGGACCATCTGCCTAATTGCCTTATGAAAACACGCATGCAACATTTTAGCACTTGGGAGAAATACAGAGAGAAACAAAACATTACTTCAGCAATAAAAGAAGGAGCAATAATGAAGATTAACCCAGAATTTGTCGTTGAGATTAGTTTAAATATACCAATAAATACTCTATAAGTATAGTTCAATTTATAGTTTTGCCCGGGTTTACATTACCTCATACAATTGTGTGCACTCTGTGTAGCATATTAACCACTTGCTAAATCTGCTATGCTTATTTCAGACTTACATTAGGTTTCATGAACTTTAATGAACAGTAAGTAATACATTTATTGAGAAAATTGGGTTAGCATGTGATTAACATTCAGAGTGATGCAGATGAGACTACTGATGGAGGGAACATGTGCTCCCATCATGATGAAATGCAGATTAGGGACCCTGAAGCGAGCCCGTGGATGTTGGCCAGCACAGTTTCATCTCTTTCAGTTTTAATGTGAACTTAAGTGTTCTTGCCATTGCTTGGCGGAAAGAATTGGAATACGGGAAATTACTATTTATAACTCTTGTAGATGAAAAAGCCTACCACATATTAATTAAATACAATCAAAGCATATAGGCAGAAAATCCTAGAGTCTTTCTTCTCCATTGCAGGAAATTCGCATGTGTTCTCCCCAGATTTTTTGCCTTTTTCTAGAACCTATTTTGCTGGCTTTAGAACTCTGTGCACTTTGCCCCCGATGACCGGGGGCAGGGTCCCTGTGCTCCTCCATTAAACATGGGTAAATTGGCATGTTCCTAATTAATACATTTAACTTGCCTGAAAGTCTCTAGTGCATTAGAACCTGGATGTTAAATGCCAGTTTACTTGAACTGCAATAACTATTGTACCAACCACTACAGTGGCAGTGCAAACATGGCTACATGCCAACCCTGTGTAAACTGACCTCTGCAGTATAAAATATTGCAGTGACCTGTCAAAATAATCTTTTTGACATTGAAAGACCTCACATTAAAAAAATTTAAAATATTAATAAGCCACCCCAATGTAGGTGTTGTAGATCACAAGGTAGGATGCAAGGTATTTTTTATAAGTGGGACATATAGAAAATTGATACATGTCCCATTTTAAAATAGGGTGCACCTCACCTTGTCAGCTACAAAGCTTATATAGGGGTGGCTTACTAATATTTATAAGACAAGTTTCTACCTGTCAAAAAGAGTTATGTTAACAGGTCGTAGTGAAGTAGTCAGGCTACAATAGCTAAGTCAGTGGATGGCACAATAAGTGCTGCTGTCCATAGACATTTACATTTTCATGTCCTAGGTGTATTTCTGCACCATATACTATGGCCTTATAGAAAAGTTAAATGCTCCAATCAAGGATTAGCCAACATCTACACACTTTAGGGTTCATAGCTCATACACTTGGCACTGGATAGAAGTGCACCAGTGTGCAGAGTCTAAATACCAGAAGTAAAAGTCTGCGAAAAATTAAGGGTGACCAAGGAAAAAGGGCCTCTTCTGACATCCACTCAAGGGATTCCTGAATGAGTCAATGAGCATATAGAGTGCACAATATCTAGGAAATCACCCCTTGTTACTCATGATCAGATTACTCATTAGAGAAAACAGAGACCAGTTTTATCAAAATGCTTTAAGAGTGTTCCGAAAAAATAGGATATAGGACTCCAATTAATTTCACGGTGAATATAGTGCCACTGTTCGGCTACAGAAACCTTTGCTCCAAATTTGTGGAAGCTTCAAGTAACAGAGAATCAACAAATACATTAAAGGTCACTGAAAAAAGATCATGGGAAGACTAAGGGTTAGATTTCGAGTCTCGCGGTCTTTGACAGTCCATGTCGTGCTGGAACTTCATTTGCATTCCCATTGCACTGCCCGTTTTCAGGGTGACTCCATGGGAACGGCAAAAGAAAAGCCAATCAGACATGAAGTGTACTTGTAATCTGGTGGGCGAAACTTGCCCGGCTTTCGCGGTGCTGTGCCTTCACAAAGCCGGTGCAGCACCGCCAAAGTTGTTATCAGGCCTTTAGATCTTGGGAGTACTCTTCAATAGTGAGTTATCTTTTACACTTCACATAAACATGGTCTTTAAAGCAGCATTTCATCATCAACATTTGCTACAAGGGGTTCTGCCATTGGTCTTTTGCACTCAGAATATCGATCTCTATCAATATCAAAATATCAACCCCTTTTCTAACAGGGATCATGTCCCACTCAGATTACTGTAACAGGTTATACACTGGCCTCCTCAGTCTAACAATATTACAATTTCAGAGAATCCAAACAAAGCACTGGGCATGTTGTTTTTGTATGTGAAAAGCCACAAGACCATCAAGTCTTCCCTTAAATAACTTCTCCTAGAAAAATAATTTCTTTCATAGACTTTGAAATCCCCTCTAGGCTCGTCTTAAGTCAGGTAAGAACATTTTGAGGTAGAACTGGGTGCTGTTAGCATATTGTTGTAGATCGATATTATCAATTGGGAATAGTAGTGTCCCTAGTGGCTTTATAAAGAGATTAACATCAATTGATAAGAGGGTGGATGCCTGTGGGCCTCTGAAACTGGAGAGTTTCTGGATTTCTGAGTTTCACCTCCACACAAGAGGGTGATGGTTGGTGAGGTAATAAGAGTTCCAAGACAGTATAGGAGAAACCCACATATTCTTCTTTGGTGTTGTTAAATGATTTGTGATCAACTGTGATAAAAGCACCTGATAGGTGAAATAGAATCAGCATTCAAGCCCTGTCCTAACCATCATCATCAAGATAGCTTTATTCAACTGAGCAAGTAATAAAAGCAGATACAGATAAAAACAAATACATTAAAAGTAGCTGCAGAATACAAAAGTTAAGATCAAAGTTAAAATCTAAGTTAATACATGTGTGAGAAAAATCAAGTAAAGCCATCTTTTCAAGCATTATATATTAAAACAAGGCTAAAAAATAACACATTGAATTAAATCGATCTCATACGCCCGGTTGAGATTACATGAACCCACTTAGCCTAGTTTACCCCCATCTTCGTGTTGGATGATAGGTGGTTTCAGTGAGGGAAATTGCTAGCCTTGGGTAATTTAGAACGGATCTGCCACATCCACCTCAAAAACTTGGCCACAGGGATTGCATACCTGGGAGAGGAGTCGGAGTGTAGAATTCATAAGGCTCGCGTTAGCAGGGCAGGCAAAGAGCACGTGGGAATATGATTCTACTTGTTTGACGCAGACAGGGCATTTATTGTCCCCGGTCCCAGACCATTTGGAAGAGAAAGACTTCAACAGCAAAGTGCTAGATCTAAATTGGAAGTAAAGGTTCTGATCCGAAGGCTTTGTGATTTTATCCGAACATGGATCTTGGATGGGACATGGTTTAATTTGAAAAAAGAGCCCCTTGAGTGTGGAAGGGTCGTGAGATCTGAATTCTTCTTGTGCACCCATTTCCCAATATATGTGTTTGAGAATGTTTTTCGAAGGGAATGTCGAATTGAAGGGGACATCCCACAAGTGTGATAGACCCATTTTATAAAGCGTGCCTCTCAGATCTCAGAGCCAACAAATTTAATGAAATTGATTCGAATTATTAACATCCCTTAAACTCTCAGAATATACTGACAGGTCCTGCGTGACCCATAGTCATCACCAGTATAGAATCGGGTGAAGCCTAGCTACATCCTTTAGAGCTTTCCTACCCAGATCATTCCTTAGGGGGAGGTTGAGTGTGCTCTGTGGGAGGCTAGTGGTTGCACGTAAAAATGTGTTCTCTGCTAGTGTGAGCTGATTCAGGTTTTCCAGGCCCCACAGCTCAGCCCCATAGAGGGCTGAACTCTTCCTTTTGCTATCACAAATTTGAAGAGCTGGGATAATAGGTTTCATCAGAGAGGTCTTAACTTCCTTTCAAAGAGTGCTAGCTAACTATCGGTACTGTAGTGCCATAGCTTCAATGTAAGGCTTCCACCTCATATCCTTATGAAGTTTGATGCCCATATAGACAAAGGCGTCTATCTGCTCCAGGGGGCGCTCATCCATCATTATTTTCCCCCTGAAAGATCGATGCTGGTTAAATGCCATGAGTTTTGTCTTTGCTGCGTTAATTTTAAGGCCTCTCAAAAGACAAAACTCTTTGTAGTGGTTGAGGGCAAGCTGCAATCCACTAGTGTGTTTTGGGGATTACCAGCGTATCATCCACAAACATGAGGATGGGAATTTTCTTTCCAGCTAAAAAGAATGGAGTCGATGCTAGCATGCATCCCTGACAAACGCCCTTGCGCACAGGTAAAGGATCAATCTTATTTCCTGCTGCCCGCCATCGTATTTGTGCATAATTGTCCTCATGGAGACAGACAATTAAGGAGAGCAGATCTAAAAGCATCCCCATCTCCTTCAGAACCTCCCACAATTTGTTCCTAGATATCATGTTGAAGACAGATTTTAAATCGACAAAGGCAGCGTACATGCTGCAGAGGATAACTATATGCCAGTAAATAAGAACAAAGTGAAACACCTGATCTGTGGTGCTAATGCAGGCCCTGAAACCTTCCTGTAGAGGGGAGAGAGCAGCATTATCATCAATCCAGTCCTGGACCATGGTTAGAACAAGCCTAGCCACCTCTTTCTGCATATATCCTTTAAGCCTTATTGGCCTATAGTTACTAGGCAAGGATTTATCTCCTTTTTGTAAATGGGAATTATCTCCTCCCCCCTCTAGGTATGCGGAATTGGTACTCCTGGGGCTATGGCAAATATAAGTATGTAAGTAGACCATTTGGGCTTGCTGTGCAAAAAAATGTCTGCGGGAATGAAATCTAGCCCCGGTGCCCTGCCACCAGTTAGGGCCCTGAAAAACTATAGCAGAGGGGAAATGGTGAATTAGGGATGGTACCCCATCATCAATTTCTTCCTCTGCTTATTGGGTGGCAAAAAAATTAACCCACGCATCAGGGTCAACCTGGTTATCCTGTGACTGTGCTACTCCGCCCCTGCCCCATTTAACCACATTTCTAAACCATTTAGAGTTTTTGCTATCACTGGTGGACTTTAGTTCCTGCCATCTTTCCTCATCCCAGGATTTTTTGGTACAGTTAATCGCTTTCTTGTATGTTGACGTAGCAGTTCTCACCCAATCCCCACTCCTTGACTTAATTGCCTACCAAGGTTTTTACGTGCACTTCTGCACTCATGGTTGTACAATTGGTATTTAGGCAGGAAGCTGCTTCATTTTGAAATTGCTCTGTTTTTGAAAGTGACAGAGTATCTTTGAAAAAAATTCATTGTGCAGCTTTGTGAATTCTATGGTCGATTCAGGGGTCAAGTGGTGAGTCTCCATCAGTTTAGTTGTAAATTCGAGCTCACTGCTTATAGTGGGTAATGTTTCTGGACATGTTAGGATTGTATGCCATTCAACTCGGCGCATATTGTTAGAGACTAATAGATCGCTCACTGTGGATAAGGTAGCCGGTGCCTCCGGTACACTGAGGGGTAGATGTAGGTAATTGCAAATTACCGATTCTAAAACATCGAATTTTACCGATTCGGTATTTTAGAATCGGTAAATGCAATGTAGAACAAAATTCGGTAAAAAATACAGAATCGGTTAGATTCCGTATTTACCAAATCGGTATTTACCGATTCTGTATTTGCCATTGATTCCTATGGGCCTGGAGGCCCATAGGAATGAATGTCAATTACCGAATCGGTAATTACCGATTCGGTAAAATTCCGAAAAAGTCAAGGGTGGAAGGGTGTCACTTTGACACCCTGTTGCACCCCTGATTAGTGCGTGTGTGCCATGTGGCACACATACATGCCCTAAGGGCATGTATGTGTGCCACATGGCACAGGTGTAAATGCACATTTATGCATTTACATAGGAATTCCTTATTTACCACCAACTAATAGTTGGTGGTAAATAACGAATCCTTAAAGCCCTGTAGCACTGTTTACAGTGCTACCTCCATGTCAAAATACAGATTCTGTAATTTTACGGAATCGGTAAATTTACAGATTCGGTAAAATTACCGATTCGGTAAAATTACCGAATCTGTATTTTGAGATGCCCTACATCTCAGTATCCAAATACCGGTCAGTAACGGCCGAAAATCGGTATTTTCGGCCGTTACCGACCGGTATTTGGATACCTACATCTAGCCCTAAGATCCTTAAATCTAAACAGTGAGCAGAGCGGATCATGATCACTCTCTATGCGTGCATGTATGGTCATATCCTCAAAAGTGTACCATAAATTCACGCTGACTAAAAGGTAGTCAATACGGCTGGAATGGTAGCAGTTATTGAAGGTCTCTAAACCTTGTCTTTTCAAGATGGAGCGGCCATTGGCTGCGCTAAGGCTGTACTCCAGGAACAGTGCTTTTAGCTGAGTTGCAGCCTCGGTCCATCGTTTAATTGGGTTTAGTTCCAATGCTGGGACCCCCCCAGTTTTCATCCTCTTCCTTCGCTAGGTCTTTATCTTCATTATCGAGCCGTTCGAAAGTGGTGTTTAAGTCACCAACAACTACAACAGCAGAATCCCCTGGGAGGGTTTCTAACAATTCACCCAGGGCGTTGATAGTTTCTGATCTTCGTCCCCCACTCCGGCCTCTAGCATACACATTCACTAAGGCACAAGTACCATGAGGCCCAAGCGACACCATAAGTGCAAAAATGTCATTGGAATCAAAAGGTAGAACCCGGATCTTAAGACCTATGTCTTGCTTGACCCAGATTGTGAGGCCCCCTGATGGGCGGCCCCTAACACCCCGGGTAGCAGGAATGCAATAATTTAAATAACCCGGGTGAAAAATGCGGATCCATTGCCCAGGTTTCCTGAAAGGCACATACATCATGTTTTCCTATGAATTCATTCCAGTCTGGGACATCCCCCCTGTTTCTCCACCCCGCAATGTTCCATGATATTCAGGAGATGGTGCGCGTCATTAGGTATGTATTATTAATCCACGGCATATTGGATGGTACAAGGCCAGGATCGTAATTAGAGTGATTCACAGAACTATCAACTTGGTCTGGACTAATTATAGGATTCCCTATCAGGGGTTTAATAGATGAATTGCTGGTGCATTTTGTCGGACCTGCCAATGAACAGTACCCATTGGCTGGGGGATGCCATCAGTCAACCTCGCTAAGCGTAGACACAGGTTAATAGGGGGATGCAGGGTTTTTGGGAGTAGATTTGGTGTTTCCTTCAGGCGAGCTAAATTTAAGACGAATGGCTTTTGTGAAAAGATGTTGTGTCCGTAGATCATAGGCTACCAGATTCTCAACCAAATCTTGATGTGGTAGAGTTAAGGCAATGACATCCATTTCAACCCCTGGAGTAGAATATCGTTTGGCCCCAATAATGTTGTCTTTTATTATGGCACGGCATCCCCGCACTTTCCGTATCGAATGAGTAGTTTTGTTAATAAGGGAAACCTCATCCTCTGTATGTAATCCAGGTGCGGGCTTCGGTACATTAAACATATATATTACACTTTTCTGCACTGGATTGATGCCTCTCCTTTGCGGTAAGGAATGCCTACTGGCATGCAAAGATGAAGTGCTTTTTGATGGAGGCATCAGTGGTTTTGAGGCTGGAAGGTTTGAGTGTGCCATCCTATTTTCTATGTCCCCCTTTCCCATTCCGAGCGCTGTGGGCTTCTGTGGCCCTCCCAGTGATTATCTTGCTGGTGCTGTCACCCCCAGCTACATTGGTGATGGCCAAATAACCCACTACCGAAGGTTGTGTGTGGTGCTGCCCTCCCATGTCATGTACCCTAGATGGAGATTGACATCCTAGTTTAACTTCTAATGTTTGAACTACATTATGCACTCTAGTAAAGGATTTAGAAAGCTGGCGCACAGCTACCTCAAGTGCTTTTATTTCTATGGTCAAATTCAGTAACTATGCAGATAGGGAGTTCGGCACAGGGTTGTCACTGCTTGTGGATTTTACCTGAGAGTCTTTAATTTCTGTGCAGGGGACCGATTTCCCCTTGCTGCGGGGGGCTGTGCTGGTCATTAAATCAGCCTTCCTTTTTCATCTTTTTTTGATCATAGGCCTTTCTTTAAATTACTCGCTTCCGATTTCATTAGACCCGTCCTCAAGAACAGGGGCATGAGAATGGGGCATAGCTGTTGCTACATTGAAAGATGGAAGAGTTGTCTACTGATACTACCCCTTCCATGGCTGTATTTCCAACTGTGTTTGGGGTAGAGCTATGTGCAGCTATCTGACTGGTCCCATCATACTCACTATTGGAGGGTAGCTTATTGTGGCCATTAAAAATGATGTACGTAGATTCTGTACTGTGTACTGGGACACATGGGGTGTTAGATTCAAGGATACCTTCACATTCCAATAAAAGACTGCCAATGCGGTCAAGTCCTCCCCACTCCCATCTTTATGACCCTCAGTACCATGGGACCGATTATGATCGCTGACGGACTTTCGTCCGTCCGCGATCACTGAGGAGGAGGGGACGTCTGCATGGGCTGCGGAGTCCCCTCCTGTGCGATTAGGATGTGACCGCCACCCTGGCGGTCACATCCTCTATTTTTAACATTGCGGCAGGTGCGGCTTCAAGCTGCACCCGCGGCAATGTTAAAAATGCAGTCATTGCATTTGCATGCTTTCTGCATACAAATGCAGGGGGGTACCATAGGTACCCCCCATGTGCAACCCCCACCCACCCCTTCACCTAGGGGGCCCGCAACGGGCCCCCGCAGTGAAGTTACACATGCTTTTCCACGGCGGAAAAGCCGCCGCGGAAAAGCATGTTTTACATCCCATCCTAATCTGCCTGACGGTGTCTGAGAGACACCGTCACCAGATTAGAGCTTTTCCGCCGCGGTTGTAAGCCAGCCGTGACGGAAAAGCTGCGGACGTAAACCAGGACCCACCAGCCATCCTAATGTGGCGGTGGGTCTTTGGTCAGTCCGCTGCGGGTTTTCCGATTCTCTGGGCCGGCAGTGGCTTCCGCCGGCCCAGAGGATGCGGAAAAACCGCAATCCTAATGAGCCCCTATGTATGGCCTTTTTACTCTTCTTCACAACCTTTAGCTTTGTAGCTTGCTCGCCCTCCTCCTTAGCCTTTCGCTTTCCCACTCTGAGACTTTTTACGACCACACTAAATTAGTTCTCGGTTAGTTCAAAGTCAATGTCCCAAGAGAATGAAGTGACAAAGCAGGATGCTGCTGTAGGGCAGCAGTTAACAGTACCTTGTTCCTTAGATGGAGATACGATGAATAAGCAGGTTGCGCACTGGTGAAACAAAGGTCGGGGTGGCCCAGCCCAGCCTCCTCTGTGCTTTGACGGGCGCAAATGTGCCCGACCTTAGCCCGGGCTTTGCCCACACGCGCCCTGAGCATGCCCACAGGCGTCCTGTGCAGCGGGAGTCCCGTGTTGATTTAAAGCGCCTCCGGGCACTCTGATCCTGACGTATTACAGCAAACAAATGATGGATGGAATGCTGACAATGCAAACATTCTCCTCCTGTCAAAAGATCTGGGTTAAATCTATCATTCTTTTGCCCACTACGCCACCCCCGTTTGGACCCAGCCTTATGCAAATCAGTCTTGACCCTGTCCCCCATTTGTTTGCTGTAACTCTGTCCCTGATGTAGGCGCCTCCTGGCGCGATGTTTACTGGGGGCTGGAGTCCCTTCTGGCAGCAGGCAGCTGGCAGCAAAAAGAGGCACGAGGCAGAGTTACGGGCTCCCACGCAGCGGGAGTCCTGTGTTGATTTAAAGCGTCTCCGGGTGCTCTGTCCCTGATGTAGGCGCCTCCTGGCACGATGTTTACTGGTGGCTGGAGTCCCTTCTGGCAGCGTGCAATTGAAGACCTGAGATATCTAAATACTTTTTAGCTGGTTTAAAGGAAGGTGGTGCATTAATACTAAAGTAGTTTGGATCATTTAGCTGCCATAGCAGCGCTCTTTCTGAAGCAAGAATTTGTTTGAGATTCTTCCAAGTTTTATTCTTCTTCCCAACGTCTGCTGCTTGTTCAGAAAGATTTTATTAATTTTTAAGGCAAAAGGAAAAAGCATAATTACAATACAAAAAAGAGGAAGGAAGTTACAAGCGTAAGTGGTCAAATAACCAATATGAAGCGCAATCAATCATACTATGTAAAATTAACATATAATAATACAAAAGAATCGCAATTAAGGAGGAAGGGTAAGGATGTAGGGAGGAAGAGGGGAAGGGAATAACATGTCATAGGAACGTGAATTCATAAACTACAGAGTTACAGTTAAAATGCAATGTAAAAATAGAACATAAGAAAATGTATAACAATATCAGTGCAAAACATATGAATCAATAGGTGACCAAAACGATTGAAATGATTGTGGATTATGAGTAACGCCTTTAAGAGAAAGCTGCGCACCGCTTCTCGTAAAGGTAATTCATGACCGCCAAGCATGAACTGAAAGAGAAGAAGCATCTTTCCAACAGAAAGTAATGGATTTTAAGGCAGC
The DNA here is from genome assembly GCF_964263255.1 of Lissotriton vulgaris. Lineage (NCBI taxonomy): Eukaryota > Metazoa > Chordata > Amphibia > Caudata > Salamandridae > Lissotriton > Lissotriton vulgaris. The sequence goes on along the minus strand of NC_141685.1, from coordinate 422,327,631 downwards.
TGTGATTAGAAAATTAAACAATTTTGCCTCTGAGTCAGAAAGGGGGTGAGTTAGGGCAATCGATTTGCAAATTAAAAAATTAAAGGAAATATCATCTTGTAAAGGTAAAATTTTCAAAATTACATTCCATACTTCCAACCAAAATTTCATAATAACTGGACACTCAAATAACCTATGGCGAAGGGAACCAGGGCTAGCGTTGCAGTGCCAACAAACATCAGAAAGTAATAGTTTTGCATGGAAAAGACGTGAAGGAGTCCATAAAGTGTTAAATAAAATATAAGCATTGGTTTGATAAAGGGACACTGGGAGCCAGCCAGAGATACTGTCGAGCCATATAGAGGACCATGAGTCATCTGACAGGGAGATGGAAAGTTCATTGTTCCAAAACGACGAAATAATCGGGACATTGGAGCCCTGTGAGGAGGAAAGTTTTTTATAAAAAACAGAGACCGCTTTAGGGGAAGATGTTACAGCTGTGAGGTAAATTAATAGGTCATTTGTGGTGGAGGAGGGAATACCATTGGGGAAGGAATCCAAAATTGAGTTACATAAAAATTGATATTTTACAAGGTCATTAGCTGGGATACCAAACTTTAACTGTAGCTGTTCAAAAGGAATAAAAGCATTGCCATTAAATACATCTTTAAGATATAAAATTCCTTTTGAAATCCAAGAGGATCAGAAGGAAATGTTTCTGTTCAATTTAAGGAGTGCACTGTGCCATAAAGACAAGTGGACTGTGGAGAGAAGGGGTAATTCAAAATTAGAATCTAAGTCATTAATTATCAATCTGGAGGACTTAATGATAGAGGAAAGATGAACAACCTTTGCTGTGGATGACATTGACATCAATGAAGGTAAAGAAAAGGGTTGCACAATGGATGCTTCAATATCCAACCAAATTGGAGGTTTTACCATATGTGAAGGATTAAACCAAAGGGCACTCTGCTTTAAGATGAAAGCTTTATGGTACAGGTGAAAATCTGGCAAGGAAAAACCAGCACGGGACTTAGGGATTTATAACTTTTTGTAAGCAATACGAGGGACTTTGTTAGACCAAAGGAATTTGGACAAAAGTGTGTCAATAGTTTTATAAAAACTGAGAGGAAATTGGGTGGGGATCATGGCTAAAGAATAAAAAACTTTAGGCGCTATATTCATTTTTATAGATTCCATTCTTCCCCACCAAGTGAGATGAAGAGCAGACCACTTTGACGTTTTGTTTTTAATGTAATCAAGTATGAAATCAGAGTTAAGTTTTAATGTAGCTGGTAGCGATGAAGCAAATAGAATACCCAAATATTTAATTTTGGTAGGTTGCCAAAGAATATCTGTGTTCTGGAGCATCACCGAGGTACAAAACATATTTAAAGGAAAAAATTCAGTCTTGCTAACATTTAATTTGTAACCTGAAACCATAGAGTATTGAGCAATAATGTCTAATAGGGAAGGAACAGAAGAAAGAGGGTTATTAATAAATAATAAAACATCATCCGCATAGGCTAAAGTTTTTACCATAACATCATTGATTACAATACCCTGAATGTCATCACAAATGCGAATATAATTAAGAAAAGGTTCAATACCTAAAAGAAACAACAGTGGAGAAAGGGGACAACCTTGCCTAGTTCCTCTAAAGAGAGGAAATTGAGTAGAAATTTGACCATTAATGAACAAACGAGCAGTAGGGGCAAAATATAACGCAGAAATCATACGAATAAAAGGGGCACCAAAATCAAAAGACAATAAAGTTTTAAATAAAAATTGCCAATGAATCTTGTCAAATGCCTTTTCTGCATCTAAGGCCATCACTCCTGCAGGAGAAGTAAGGTGATAACTTTGTTCAATAATATGTAGTAGAGTTCTAGTGTTATTAGCGGAGTACCTATTTTTCATGAAACCAGATTGATCTGGGTGAATAATGGAATGGAGGACAGGAGCTAATCTAGTGGCAAGGATTTTCGCATAAAGCTTACAGTCTTGATTTATCAGGGAAATAGGGCGATAGTTAGAAACTAAGGTAGGATCTTTATCAGGCTTGCGCAGAACAATGATTAAGGCATCCGTAAAAGAGCCTGAAATAGTACCAGTGGAACTAAAGTGAGAGAAAAGGGCATGCAAATAAGGGAGAAGATGAGATTGGAATTCTTTGTAAAATTCTGCTGGGATACCATCCGGACCTGGAGATTTATTCTTGGGAAGTGACTTAATGGCAAGCATAATTTCTTCAGACGTAATTGGAGAGTCTAGACCTGTTTTATCTGATAAGGAAATATGGGGTAAATTGCACTTATTTAAAAAAGAATCAATTAAAGATTCAGAGCAGGTACCAGGTTTACTATAAAGGGTTGAATAAAAACTCAAAAATTCTTGCACAATATCATTATGAGAAATAGCCACTTTGCCTTGAGATCCTCGTATTGAGGTAATTTGAGCCTTATCTCTTTTAATTCTCAAGTAATTAGCAAGGAGTTTTCCAGATCTGTTAGTATTAAAACGAAATTTAGCATTTGATTTGGAAAGTTGGACTCCTGCTCTCTGACTAAGGATGGCATTAAATTCATAGCGGAGTTTTTGAAGTGTAAATTTGTACTGGGGGTCATTAGAGGAGATAAACAAACGTTCAAATTTAGCAATTTGCTTTTCCAAATGCTTAATATTAGCGTTAAATTGTTTGTTTTCATGAGCCATTATGGAAATAGTGGTACCTCTAATGTAGGCCTTAAATGCATCCCATCTGGTGACAATAGATGTGGAATCTTCAGGGTTGAATAAAAAATAGTCTTGTATAGCCTGCAATAGTTTAGGTTTATGCTTATCATTAAGGACAATGCTTGAGTTCATACGCCATCTATTTTGTTTAGTAAAAGTAGTAGAGATATTTAAGACAAAAGAAATTAAAGCATGGTCTGATATATCTATAGGGCCTATAACAGGATTTGTAGCTGACTGAAGTAGGGAAGGTGAAATCAAAAAATAATCAATTCTCGAATGGGAGTTATGGGGATTAGAGAAAAAGGAAAACCATTTTTCAGTGGGAAAATGTAGTCTCCATACATCAGCCAGTTTGGTTGTACTTAGGAAAGATTTAAAAGCATGAAAAACTTTAGGGGGTCTATACTTGGTAGTAGAAAGTCTATCAAGTAGCGGATCAATGATAATATTAAAATCCCCCCCAACAATCAAAGGATCTTGTCCCAACTTTAAAACTTCTGTAGCTAAGTTAGACCAAAACAAAGGATCATCAGCTGTGGGGCCATAGATATTTAGTAAAAAGAAGGTGGAATCATGAATTTTAACTTTAACAACAATAAATCTACCTTCTGTATCCGTGAATTTATTGATAATCTGACAGTGTAATCTCTTTGCAAAGAAAATTGCGACTCCATTTTTTTTACCAAGGGCAGGTGATGAAACTATAGTGTCTACCCACTTTTTTTTCATATATTGTAAAATGCTATCATCAACATGTGTTTCTTGAATAAAACATATATCAGCTTTAGAAGCACCCAAGTAGTCTAAAATGTTCGTTCTTTTAACTGGATGTCGTAAACCTTTAACATTAAGAGAAACAATTTTAACATCATGAATAGTAGCCATAAAGAAGTAAAATGAAGATGAAAAGAGGAGTGGAAGGAAGAGAAGAGAGAACACAGCCATGGAAGAAAAGTAACTCTATGTAGAAAGCCAGAGAAGGTAGGGAAGGACACAAAAGGAAGAAACAGAAAAGGAAGAAAAAGCAACAAACAGGGTACACAAATAAGGACACAGAGACGCACACCCGTTCCACAAGTATGGCCAGAAACCGTTGGAGCCCATGAAGAAAAAGGAATCGCCAGGAATGCTCAAATTAAATGCGTTCAGGTAATAGGAGCTTGAGTATCCATTGATGACGATGACGAAGCTTGTTGGTCCAGAAAAAGTCTTAAGTCTTCAGGACGATGAAAAGATTTTGAAAAGGTGTCTTTCCAAACTCGCATTGTAGACGGATCAAATAGACCATACTTAAAACCAAGGCTTTTCAATTGTGGACGTAGAGAGGAAAATTCCTTGCGAATAGCGACCGTTTCTTTAGCAAAGTCTTGATGGATAAATATTTTGGAACCATTTACCAGAAGCGAAGGAATGTCTCTGGCTGCTTTCCTTATGAGGACCAAGTGATGGTGACGCAAGATCTTGAAAATCATCTGCCTGGGTTTAGTATGGCGTGGATTCCTGTGTGAGGGAATTCTATGTGCTTTGTCCACTTCAAATTTTTCTGGGAATTTGAGATTCAGAAGACCAGGCAGCAAGGATTCCAAGTATAAGCGGCAGTCAGAGCCCTCAATTTCCTCAGGCAGATTAAAAATGCGGAGGTTATATTGTCTATTACGGTTCTCCAATTCCAATAATTGGTTATGCATTGGTACTATCTGAGCCATCAAAGGTGTAAAAGCTTCTAGTTTGGTTTTATTGTCCTGAATTTTAATAGTGTTATCGGAAATTTTCATGGACATGGACGCCATATCTTTGCGAACATTCTTCACTTCGGTTGCAATAGCATCAGTATTTATGCGCAGCGCTTTAATTTCCTCCAGTATCAGAGTAAGTGAAGGTTCAGAGGTTTCAACAACCGTAGACTTTTTTGGGGGAGGAGACACCTGCTGCTTCCTTTTGTTGACATTAGAATTTTTATTATCCATCTTGAAGAGGAAAAAACACTTTTTGCGTCAGAAAATGTAAAAAAAACCAAATCCTCCTCAAAATTTAATAAATATGAGGGAAAAGGGTATTAAAGGCTCCAGAAGTACTTGAAGAAAAGGCAGTGCAGGAGTTAATGTGAGCCGTGGGAGTGGCTAGGCCCAAGCCAGGCCATTTCTTGAGAAGCGCACCACCCCCTGAGCTGAGGTAATCGGCTGACTCGGAGCAGAGGCAGGGGAGAGGAACCAGGAAGCAGTCAGAGGGGTCTGCACACGGTGAAATCGCCCCAAATTGACTGGAAAGGTAGGGGGCCGGTAAAGAACGCTAGCGCTGCGCTTATTAAGCAAACCTTGAGGCAAAATCGTCGTAAATCAGCACATTAGGCTGACAAGATTACGGAGCTCCGGTGGCGGCGGCCATCTTGTTTGACGCACTCGCGCGTCTCCGTTCCCAACGTCTGCTCCACCAATGTCTGAATGATTAAAGTTAGGCTCCTTGAAAGGCAGGAGTTTAGCAGCTGGCTCCACCTGTGGCAAAGCTGCATCTATGGCTAGCGTCTTAGCCTCAACTGTGGAGTCTAAAGAAACATTAATTGCACAAAATTCTGAAGTTTTGCTCCGTGGTGCTCTGATACGTCAGAAGGGTTTGGTTCTGTATTCTCCATCAGCTGTCCCCAGACTGCCGTGCTTTATATCAACAGCGGCAGTTTCTTTACAACTGGCACAATATTGAAGGTGTCCTGGAAGGTGGAGGAAGGAGCAGGAGACAAGTTACCACCCGCGAGGAAGTAAAGAATCTAGAGATGATTTGCTATTCCCTCTTGTTACTTCCCTGACCTCCCAAACAAGAGAGCAGTTGCCACTTTAGGTAGTCAGACATGTTTTGCCCTGCTTCTTTTTTCAAATGTTCATGATCAATAATGGTTTACAACTTGTAAACAGGGACAGTTTTGGATGGAGGATTGCTGCCCTCCATTTTATGATGTAGAGATTATGATTGGTTAGTGGTCAAGATCAATATAGGTTTTCGAACGCTGTTGAGTTGAAATGTTACATGGTTCAATGTCTGAGTAGCCTAATGCACCTACTGAAGAGAACTGTCTTACCCCCATGGTAATCAAGTTTTAAATCTCCATGGGTCTTCCCAATCTTTCATCTTCCAAAGGTGCGTAAAATGAATAACAATGTACTCGCTGTAGGAGGGCTGGAGACTTGAGTAAATTTTTGATCCTCCTCCTAAGTGTAATTTGTTATGCTCTGCTGTGACACTCTTGTGAAGACCAAGAAGGCAGCTGGATGCTCTTGTACCTCACCACACAGGTTCTCTATTGGTTCCTGTTGGGTTCTTCTAGCTGCTCCCTCACTCAATTGCCTGTTGGGCATTGTTTTTCTGAACTGCAGAGGTCCTCTATGTCCACTCATTTTATGGCCTGTGCTGTGCTGAGATAGTGTTGCGAGACTGCCGAGGAGTGGCAGGCACCGCTGTGGCCAGTAGCTTTAATCACCGAGTGGGGCCACAGCACCAATGTAAAGCCTGCAGAATCCTTAAGTGTAGAAACAAAAGAAATAGTAACAACAAGAGCAGAGGGCATGGTGGGGTGGGGCTCCCAATTGGCACTATTACTAGTGCCTACCTGCTGTCTCAAAACTGTAAAACTGCCATAGCTCTATTAAGCTAGTGCAAAATCGGTGAGTGTGTGGTTCATGCCTTCAGGGTGTTTTTATCCTTGGCTTCACCAACATCTAATTTGCATTCTGCTTCCAATTATTTGCACATTTAAGCACATTTCAGTGTCAGCTTCACCATAATCCTGTTCAACACATTTTAGTCTTACACCTTTTATATTAGAGAAGTGTGTCTTTTGTGATACAGGTGCCCTTTTTTGGTGTTTGAATGATGCTTAAACATTCAGTCTGGCATAGAGCGCCTAAAAAAAGCATTTGAAACAAGCATTACAGAATGGTGTTTTTCTGTCTACCCTTTTGCTGAACCGAAGCATCAGAGAAAGTGCAGTACTGCGTATCATTGAATTGTGTGGCCAGCAGGCAAAGTTCTTCTAATCTGGCAACCCTGCAGGCTTTATATTTCTTTAGCATTTGGATGTTATTTTACAAAACATAATTGCTTTGTGAAGGCCGCGCTTATGCAACCCAGATCCCTTTTAAAGCATGGAGTGGTAACAACTAAAAACTAAGGAAAGATTGCCTCAATAAATACTGCCATATATTTGGAGTAGGTGGCCTGGGCACCTGAAAATGAGGCAGTTACTAACCATTAATTAGTGAGGACCAGATACTTAGCCATCTTTTTCCTAGTACATAGCTGTAGTAGGAGAGAGCCCAAAAGGGTTACTGACCATTTACAGAACTACGGGCCATATGTATCAAAATGCTGTGCTGCGATTCTCAAATTGCGATTTTTTAAGAATCGGTATTTGAGAATCGCAAAATGCAATGTATGCAGGATTTGCAAAAAAGTTTGCAAATCCTACATATTCCTTAACTGCAAATCGCAAATTGCGATTCACAATTAAGGAATACCTCCCCAATCATTCCTAATGGCCTATAGGCCCATGGCCCATAGGAATGACTGGGGAGACATTCGCAATTTGTGAGTACCCATTAGGTACTCGCAGAAACTGGCAAACTAGCCTTGAGTTGATTTCCTTGATTATTTCATCAAGGCACTGAGTGGTTAGTTATGTGGCAGCAAAGTGAATGATTGTATTGGGTTGTACAATCTTTTTTTGTGAAAGCACATGCTCACTACATGTTTTCTGGAGCTGCAACAGCACCTGGTTGACAACAAGCTCTCAGACCCAAGAAAGCATTTAGAGGAGGAAGCCTTGGGGGCAGTACCTGAGTGCCCAAGAAGGTATATGGGGGATCACTAAAAGGGTTGACAGGGTCGCCACCAGAAGAAAGAGGGGGAGATAAAATAAAAACAGGGAGTTCTCTAGAGGTCTCTAAGCAGTCCCACTGGGCAGGATTTCCATTCCCTACCTGAGCAAAAGAAGAATTGGTTCCCTGATCAGAAGTCCTCAGGAAAGTTCACCTCAAAAGGGCACAGCCCTCCACTTGTGGGCAGACATGGGGGATGGCCAGCATAGTGCTGGGGGGGATTGACCCATTTAGCCTGGGAGGAGGTTTAGAGGTAACCCTAGAGTCTCTAGGTAATGGAGAAATGGTCCAAAAGGCTCCCATGTCTAGCAATACTAAAATGTACCCGCAGTGGGTTACCAAAAATGCACAGTGGGTGGAGGCTCTGGGAGAAGCAAGGGCAATTATGACTACTGTCAGGTGTCTTCTTGTGTCCTCAGAGCAGATAGTCCCTAAAGTAGTCCAACAAAATATTGTAGCTGACGGCTATGAGAATCACTTTCCAGTGGCTTTGGTTCCCTTTGATTGTGGGGGTGTCTCACGTTCCTTGAATGGTAGCTGTGAGTCCATCCATGCCTGCGGATTGTCTGCTTGGTGATGAAATGGAGCACACCATCAGGAAAGAGAAAGAGAGTTGGAACTCCGGTATCACCTGAAGACGTTGGGGTTGTCTGAGTGAGTGTGTCTGACCACACAGTCCATGCCGCCCGAGAGGGAAGTCAAGATAATGTGGAGCCTGCAAGAATGGCCTTTGTACCTGCTGAAAAGAGGAAGGGCAAGGGGCGTGTGAAACCTGCTCCTGACACTTCCGTGGTTTGGAGGAGCCTGAGCCTAAGGGCCATGCCCGGGAATCTACAGGGGCGAACATTGCTGCCCTGGGAGACCTACTTGATCTCGCCAGTTGGCAGAAGGTACGAGGACCCACCAGGGAGGAGTTCTGCTGAGTGCAGAAGGAGTGGTCTACTCTGCAGGGTCTACAACAGCAGGCCAAGGCCCAAGCAGCTGGTAACACCTCTATTGATCACCTGATTAACTGGGAGAATGGTCTTCTGTACAGCAAGCCTAAGATTCCTGAGCCTGGTTCAACTCATGTGTTGGAGGTCGCCCAGTACTACAGGGCCTTTCTACTGGGGCTGACTCATGATTTTCTCCTGGCAGATTATCTGGGACAAGTCAAGACCTTTGGCAGGCTTGTCACCCATTTCTATTGTCCGCAGATGAAGGTGACCTCAGAGACATTCTGCATATCATCTCCCACCTGCCAGGCTAGTCGGAAGTCAAAAAGAACATGGAGAGCTCCCCTGATTCCCCTTCCAGTTATTCACAACCCTTTTCAAAGGGTGGACTCCAGGACAGCCATATGTAGGCTCATCCTGGTTTTAGTGGATCATGCTACCTGGTATCTGGAGACTATAGCTGTGAGGACAGTGATGGTGCCTGCAGTTGCCAAGGCATTGATGAAAATTTTAACCCAATCGGGGTTCCCAAATCAGGTAGTATCTGACCAAGGCACCAACTTCATGTATGCGTACATGAAGTCCATGTGTGACGAGGGAGGGTGACATACAAGTTCAAGAAGAAGATAAATTGGACACTGGATTTAGTTTATCCCAAGTGTTGAAGATTTTAAAAGGAGAGGCACATTATATTTGTCTTAATAATGTGGCCATTACTCTGTGAACACCACCGAAACGTGTTGACGCTTGGGATAAACTAAATCCAGTGTCCCATCTAGACATTGTGATAAAAGACTTGGACTGCATACATGTCTGGCATTCAAGTTTTTTTACCTGGATTTGTCCTTAAACCACTAATAAGTGTACTGTTGTATTTGCTGTCTGCCTCTCTTCTTCGTTTGTTTTATCTTTCTTTTAGACTATATATTTGTAATTGTTTTAAATACGTGGATATAGTGTATGTACAATTTGTAGGATCTATATGTAATATAATATCAGTTTTTGATACTTGATGAATTTTTGCATGTCCCTCTTGAATATTTGATATGCTGCGTATGTAATACATGGAATTGTATAAGGATATATGTCTTAAATAATGTGAAGATTTAAGAATTCTGTATAATGAAAATGTTTTACTGGATCCAACATTTCTTTGATAAAATATGGGTGCCATTCCATTATTAGTCAGTGGTTGTCTCATGGCATTGCAAATATAGGTATATGGGTTTTTTGTATGATTGCTATGAATGGTTTGTGGTATATTTGAGATGACTGGTTGAACAATTATTTTATGTGGATACCGAAGGGACTTTATCTTCTTCTTTGACTAAGTAACGCACTGTCCCTTTGGTACGCGGGGCTTCTCTCTCCTTATTGGGTAACATACAAGTTCTCCACACCCTATCATCACCAGACCAATTGGCTTGTAGAAAGATTCAACAGGACCCGGAAATGCATAATAAAGGTCCTATCAGAGCCCTTAAGGCGGAAGTAGGACAATATCTTGCCATGCCTGGTTGTTTGTTTATAAGAAGGAACAACAGAAGTGGGTTGGATTCCACCCTTTTGAACTTCTGTATGGTCACTCTGTCAGAAGGCCTCCCAGCCTCGTAAAGGAGGATTGGGAGCAAGCTCCCAAGAATTCCCCTCAGGACGTGGTCAGCTATATGCTGGCCCTCCTCACCCAGATGAAGGTTATGAGGCGATGATATGACCAGAAGGCCACTCTTGTTGAGTATTAGCCTGGGCAATAAGTGTGGGTATTGGAGCCCATGGAACCCAGGGCCCTACAACATCAATAGTTTGAGTCATTGTCGGGGAAGGAACTCAAGAAGTATGTTACCTACATAGTGGACCTCGGAAACTCTATGTGCTGTATGTCAATCACCTCAAGCCCCACTTTGAGAGGTCCTAATGGACCATGCTCCTGCTAATGGATGCTGGAGTGGAGGAGGGGAGTGAACTTCTCCTCAACCTCCTTTCTTCAAAGGAGCAGCGTGAGTCAGTGGAGGGAGTCAGCTTCTCCCCTACTGTGAATGTATAGCTACAGAGGACTTTTGCCAACTGTTGTGGCAGTTTGCCTCTCTTCCCTAACTCCCATGCTCACTGCATGGTGTACCCATGATATCAACAAAAGGGACAGTATGCCTGTGAAGAATAAGAGCTATAGTCTATCTGACAATGTAAGAACCAACATGAAGGAAGACATATTCAAATTCCTGGAACTGGGGGTAATTGAGCTCTCAAACAGCTTTTGGTTCAAGCCATGAGTGCTGGTCCCAATGGCTGCTCCTCCAGATACCACCCTGAACTCTGGTTCTGTGTGGATTACCAGGGGTCCAATTACATCACTAAGACGAATGCTCCCATCATCAGATGAGCTGATAAGCGCATTGATCGGTTGGGGCTGCAAAGTAACCCAGCACGTTTGATCTGACATCTGGGTGCTGGCAGATCACCTTGACTGAGGTGGTCAAAGAGAAGTCTGTGTTCTATACTCTAAAGAGCCACTTCCAGTTTTGGGTAATGCTCTTTGGTGGAAAAACACCCTACCACCATCCAGCGGTTGACTAATCAGGTCCAGGCAGGATTGGAGAGCTTCAGTACCACCTACTTAGACAATGCGGCCATCTTTAGCTCCAGCTGGGAGGATTTCCTGGACCACCTCAGGGAAGTTTTTCAGGCTCTGCAAAAGTCAGGCCTCACTTTTAAAGCCAGTAAGTGCCAAACAGGAACGGGTTAATTGGTCTACTTGGGGAACCAAGTTGGAAGGAACATGGTACAGCACTTCCAGTCCAAAATTCTAATCATTCTGACTTGTGAACTCCCCAAGACCCAGACAGAGATGTGGGGCTTACTGGGCTTCAGTGGGAACTACAGGATATTTCTCAAGGGGTATGGTGCCATTGTTTCTTTCTTGACAGATCTAACTTCTAGGAAGCAGTCCAGACAGGTGATCTGGACATATGCATTTCAGAACAATTTTAACACTCTGAAGTAGGGCATTGTGCATGGACCCCGTCCTCAAGGCTTATGACTTCTCAGAGTTCATCATTCAGACAGATGTCTCAGAGCATGGCCTAGGGGCTGTGCTCTAATGACTAAATGAAGAGGGCCTAGACCAACTAGAGCCATCATCACCCAGAGGTTGCTTCCTAGGAAACATAGTTGGAGTGCGATAGAGAGGCAAGCATTTGCAGTGATCTGGACACTGAAGAAGTTGAGACCATACCTGTGTGACCCTCACTTCTGCGTTTAGACAGAACACAGACCCCTCAGATGGCTAATGCAGACAAGGGGTGAAAATCCCAAACTATTAAGGTGCTCCATCTCCCTACAATGAATGGACTTTACGGAGCAGAACCATCCTCGAAATAACTACACCAATGCTGATGGTCTCTCCAGATTCTTCAGCCTTAGTAACAAGAACTTTCATGAGGGTGGGTAGTTCCCTATGCTTTCAGCTGGGTGGGACACATGCATGGTTTTACCCTACCATTTTGCATTCAGTCCTCCTGTTTTTGCTGACTTTTTCTTTTGCTGGTTTTAAGACTCTGAAATGCTCACCAGCGCTAAAGTGCTTATGTTCTCTCCCTAAAGCATGAGAACATTGGATTTCATCCAATTGGCACATTTTATTTACTGGCAAGTCCCTGATAAATTGATTCTACATGTACCCACGGTCTGTAAATTAGTGAGATTGCAGCACTCATTGTGCAACCCACTTAAGCATCCCTTTGAACATGTCTCACACATTCCATTACACCATTTGTGTGCAGTTTAAACTGACCTAGCAAAATAAACCTTTTGCCAGGCCAAACCTTCTTTTTTAATTCAGGTAAGTCACCCTCAGGGTATGCCCTACACAGCCCAGAGGACAGGGCACAGTGTATTTAAAAGTACGCAACCCGGAGGACAGGGAGTAGTGTGTTTAAAAAGCTGGACATGTGATTTAAGTTTTACATTTCCTGATAGAGAAAAACTCTTACATTTCTTTTTCACTAGTGCAAGGCCTACATCTCCCATAGAATAACACTGGGTTACCTTTCTACATTTAATAAGTGAAAACTTTAAATAGAGAGCCGGTAGGAAGGTCGATTTTGGTCTCCAACTAATTGTAATAAAATACCCTCTTTAATGGTAAAGTTGGAACTTCATTTTAATTCACAATTCTGAAAATTACACTATTAGAAAGTTGGCATTTTTTTGTCCCAACAATTTGTATGTGCAGCCTGCATCCTGGGTCACATGGCTAGGGGTAGGTGGAATTTGGTCTTTGTGTGTTACTTCCAGACAGTGAGACAAAGGGGCAATAGATGTTGGCAGGATGGGCCATCTCTAACTTCATAGGGGCGGAGCTATCACCTACCACACTTGCACATCATAAATAGTCTACCGCAGCACAAATACTAATGCTTTCACACTAGTCTTTTGTGCCCCCATACAAGAGGCCAGGACAGAAAGTCAGGAAGTTCCAGTGACCTCTGGGGGGGGGGGGCTTTTAGAAGCTTCCCCCACTTCAAAGCGGGCACCAGGTGTAAATATTGGACCCTCATACCAACTCTATACACATCTGGATCTATGGAAGACTCAGAAGAAGGATTGCTGTGCTGATCTGCTGAAAGCCAGACTGCTAATCTGCTGCCCTGCTACTCAGCTGGCCTGCTGCCTAAGTGAGAAGTGAGAAGGACTGGACCTGCATCTTGAACCCAGGACCACCAGAGAGACTCAAAGAGCTATCTGGTTGGCCTCCTAATCAAAGTCTCAAGGACAAAACCCCTTGAACTCAGCAACTGGACTCAGCCTGCTGCTAGTTTTGCCCCCAAGTGGAGCCACCTCAGTCCTAGACCATTGGAAGTAGGCCTGAAGGTCTCTATCATCCTAGCTGTGTTCCAAGTAGAACCAATGCAACATGAAGCATCCTTGCAACTACACATCTGAACCACTACTGCCCAATGCATCCCAGCTATAGGACCTCACAGTTTCTCGGAACTGCCGCTGTGCGATCCATCCTTGATCCTCCCATTGCAGCCCCACAAGTCCTTGGAATTGCCACTGCTAGACGAATCCTCTACACGGTGTTACATTCTCCTGTTTCTATATTATTACTGTTCCTTTAATACTGGTGGAATGTTGGTGACTCCACTGTGTGTACTTAGGAATGTAAGAGTCAGTTGCAGCTGAGCTTTTATTCCTGTGGCATCTTAGGGTCTGATCTACTAATAAACTACAGAACCACACCTGTATCCTGTTCTCCTTACTTACAAAAGTGGCGACGAGGGAGAAAACAACCCACCTGACCCTTTGATGTCTTCATTTTTTCGTTTAAAAAAATATCCATCTACAAAAATAAGAAAACCAAGATTTCTACAACCAACTTATGAAGCAAGATCTTCAAAACGATTTCTAGAAAGAATAAGAATTTCAAAACGATTTCCAGAAAAAGCAGCATATCATACAGTGAGTTGTGTCTATTTTTCTATTATTTCCCTGTTATCTTAACTTTCACTGGAAAACGCTCGTAAATATCGGAAAACAGCGTTTATTAACATTTCTATTTCGAGATTAGAAACGCTTAAAAACATTGCCTCGTTTTAAGGATCGTGTTGGATTGTGAGAAACGATATACAAAAAACTGTAATTGCTTCAGAAAAGTTACAAACATTTTTCCTAGCATCTTTTAAAAAAAAGAAACATCTGTTCATCAACGCGCGAGCGTGTGCACACGCGCTGAACATCTCCAGCTGATTCTTACATCAGCGTTCAGCGTCATTGCCCACACGTCAGGCGGAACACTTGGGACAGCGTCAGGCGTTTACAATAACGCGACGTCGCGTAGCAGCCATTTTGATTCCGGTTGCTTAGCAACGCGTTTTTTCCCGATTTCTGCATCGGATCTTCAGAAACTAAACAGCGCTCTTCAAAATAAAAAAACGAACAACGACCAACTTGACTAAAGTGAACCCCTCGTCAAGTTCTTCAATCAAACAAGCGTTTCATTTATCATTCTTATTTTAACTTTAACTAGACTGGCAAAATCAACACGACACACTCACTCACCTGCTAGTCCATCTGCCATCGCAATGTACTCTGAAGAATCGGCAATGCATTCTGGGACATTTCAACAATAAAAAATAAAAAAACATACTTTATTAATCCTCACAACAAACTGTTATCAACACTATCTTCACAGGAAAACCACTTTAACCAGTTTTTCTTCTAAAAATCGACTAAGACAACGGTGACTACCTTTTGTTTGTTAATTTATTATTTTTTTTATTTCCATTCTCCTTAATATTTGCTTTAATTATACTGTTATCTCTGTTATGTTATTGTGTATACCATATTATAGTTAGTCATTACTTAACATGGAAACCAATAATATTTTAGCTCCTCCCAAATTTTTACAAGATCCTGGTGTACCTCCTATGAATTGGGAGGATTGGCGCGAATCTTTTGAAACTTATTTGGAAGCAATTGGAGGAGAGGTATTCCTTGCTTCACGAAAATTAGCATTACTCAAGCACAGTCTTGGTGTTGAAGGTAGGAAAGTACTGAAAACATTACCTATTGTATCTTCTGTTAATTCAAAGGTATGTGCAGGCGGAGAAGAAGATCTCAGTGAGGAAGAAATTGTATTTGATTGTTCGAAACTTGAATCAACCTTATCTGATGAATATCTAGATGCACTTAATGCACTAGAAGAAAATTTTGGTAAGAAAACCAGTATTGTTGTAGAAAGACACAAATTCTTTTCAAGAGCACAAATGGTTGGTGAAACTGTAGAACAGTATGTTACTGCTTTAAGAAGGTTAGCAGTTACTTGCAAGTTTAAAGAGTTACATGAGGAAATCATAAGAGATCAGTTCATCAATAGAACTAACAATGTTAAAATCCAAGAGAAATTACTTGACTTAAAAGATCCATCTCTTCATAAAACTATTTCTGTTGCCAGGAGAGTTGAAAATAATTCACGTTATGTCAAAGAGTTGAACAATACACATAGCACTGATCGGAAGTTATCTGAAAACAAAGATTCTGGTGAAGTATGTACTGTGTCCAGTAAGCCAAAAACTTTTAATAGTAGATATAATGTTAAACGTGATAGTAGTATTAGACCTCGCAATTTTTCTCGTGCCAACAAAAGCACTGTAACATATAACAAAGCGTCTTCTAATAAGACTATGGTTCCTAACAACAAGCAATTTTGTTTCAGATGTGGAAATGCCAAGCATACCACTGAAAATTCTTGGTGTCCTGCGTCAAATGTCACTTGTTTCAAGTGCAACAAATCCGGTCATTTTTCAAAAATGTGCAGGTCAGGGAATCCTAATGCTTGGAAAAGCTCTGTAAACGTCATTGATGAATCTGTTTACTCTAATAGTGATAGCGACATTGAAGTTATGACCATTTGGAATGATGATGAGGTCAATCAAATCTCTGAAGAGATTCAACCACCTAAATGTGAAGTCACTATCAACAACCACAAATTATTTCTTTGGGCTGATTCTTGCTCTTTGTATACCATTATTGATAAGACCATGTGGGAAACGTGTGGTAAACCCGTCTTAGCTCTTTCACAAAGATCTCCTGTAGGTTATCTATGCATTAGACTACCGGTGATTGGATGTTTCACATCTGAAATCATTTTTAGGGATAGGAGCACTCTTGGAACTGTTTATGTGGTGGAAAAAGGGAGAGCATTATTAGGGTGGAAGGAAGTTTGGAATTTAGGATTGACCCTTGATCCAAATCATCCAGACCAAGTTTTACTATCTCCCAATTGGCATAAAAAAACTTCTGAAGAAGTTTTGGTAACTCAGGATGACAATGCTGTGTTAGAACTGCATAAAAAGTTCCCTGATTTGTTTAATCCTAAATTAGGTTGTCTCAAAAAATTTGAACATAGAATTGTTCTTAAACCAGATTGTGTTCCTATTGTCCATAAAGTACGAAATGTGCCATTAGTGTTAAGATCTCAACTCAAATTAGAATTAGATCGCCTTTGTCATCAAAACATTATTGAACCAATTGAAGCATCTGATTGGCTTAGTCCAGTGGTTTTGGCACGAAAACCCAACGGAAAATTGCGCATGTGTGTGGATTTAAGAGATTTAAACAAAAATATTTGGGTAGATCGCTACCCCTTGCCCAAAATTAACGAAATGGTTGCTTCTGTTAAAGATGCAAAATTTTTCTCGTCCATTGATCTATCCAATGCATACCATCAGATAAAGTTACATCCAGAATCCCGCCATCTAACATCTTTCATCACTCCTGAGGGTGCATTTCAGTTCTTGAGAATGCCTTTTGGGTTATCTTCCGCCTCGGCGGTTTTCCAAAGAGTCATGTGCAAAGTCCTTGAAGGCACACCTAATATGTTAGTGTTTCAGGATGATGTACTTGTATGGGGTGCAGATAAAAGTGACCATGATATGATTCTACATGATGTATTGGGTAAACTTCAAAAGGCTGGGTTGACTGTAGCTGCTGAAAAATGCAAATTTGCGACAAATGAAATAGAATATCTTGGGCACACTTTATCCGCAGATGGTGTTAAACCAAAAAAAAATCTGTTAGATGCCATCAAGAACGCACCGGCACCATCCGATAAAGACCAGCTCCGTTCCTTTTTAGGTCTTGCCGAGTACTACTCGAAATTTGTGCCAAATTTCGCTTCTAAAGTCTTTTGCTTGAGATTGTTGATGAAAAAAGGTGCGAAGTTTTTATGGTCCACAGAGTGTCAAGCTGTATTTGATGATGTAAAAAAAGATATTGCAAATGCTGTTGCACTTAAACCCTATGATCCCAGCAGAAGGTCGATCATCGTTGTGGATGCGAGTGCATATGGGCTTGGAGCTGTTTTGATGCAAGGGAAAGACAAATTTGAATGGGTGGTAGCCTTTGCCTCACGTACATTGAAAGGTGCTGAACCTTCTTACTCTGTCATCGAGAAAGAGGCTTTAGCTTGCTTTTGGGGTGTGAATTATTTCAGGAACTATGTCTGGGGCACTAATTTTGAGTTGAGAACAGATCATAAACCCCTTGTTGATATTTTTTCCACTAAGGGTGCAGGCAAAGCCACGCCTAGAATTGCCAAGTGGATTTATAAGTTACAAGAATATGACTTTTCAATGGAATACGTACCTGGAATCAAAAATGTCAATGCTGATTGCCTATCTCGACTTCCTGTTGGTGGTGAAGATGTTGTGGTTGAACAAGATGAAGACTGGTCAATTGCTTCTGTGGATGAAGCTTGCAGTGGTGCTATAAGTTTAGAAGTATGGAGACAAGCTGTTCAGGATGATGTGGTATTGAAGGAGGTAATTGCACGTTTAGCATCACCATGCAATAATTTTTCTTGGAGTGATTCTGACTTGTCTGAATATAAAACAGTTTGGCCTGAACTTTCTTATGACCTTGTGGTTGGTGTGGTTAGAAGAGCTGACAAACTTGTCGTACCGTCTTCGTTACGGAACAAGTTACTGGATCTTATGCACGAAGGGCACTCAGGCATGTCTGGCATGAAAAGAAGATATAGGTGTGATTTTTGGTGGCCGGGCATGGACAAGGATGTTGATAGGTGTGTAAGGAACTGCGCTGCTTGCACATGCAGTGATAAATCTCATGTTTCTCAAGAAACCACAATCTCTGCTGTTCCATTCCCTGACGGACCATGGCAGAAACTTGCTATGGACATTTGTGGTCCGTTCAGTGTTGGTACTATTACTGGTAAATTTGCCATTGTGTTGATGGACTATTATAGCAAATGGCCTGAGGTTGCATTTGTTAAGGAGGTTAAAGCTTCTAGCATTGTTAATTTTTGTGAAGAGGTTTTTCATAGGGAAGGTTTTCCTGAGAGCATCACGACTGATAATGGTCCGCAGTTCGTTGCTTCTGAGTTCCAAAGTTACTTACATTCATGTGGTATAAAACACATTACTACGGCTGTTTATTGTCCAAGGGAGAACGGCATGGTAGAAAGGTTCAACCGTGTTTTAAAGGATTGTATACAATTAGCTGTGTCAGGTGGCAATGATTGCAAAGTTGCTGTCAAAAATTTGGTTTGGAGTTATAGGAATACTCCACATTCTGCTACCATGGTATCCCCATTTCATCTTTTGAAGGGGCGTTCTGCTGGCAATAAGGTGACTCCTGCATGGATGCTCAAGATTTCTCCTGGTCGCAATTATAAAGAAAATCTCAACAGTAGGATGAGCTCTTACCAAAAGAAGTATGTGGACAGGCATAATGGTAAAATTATGAAACGTGTATGTAGTTTTCAAGTTGGTGATTTGGTGAGATCTTCTCGTTTTGGGTTATCCAAGGATGGTTCTTCCAGATGGTCTCGTCCCAAGAAGGTGTTAAAAATATTGGGTAATTGCGTTCTGCTGGATGATGGACAAAAATGGAATGTATGTAATGTGGTTAAGTGCAATGATTTGGAACGTGATCTTTGGTTGGAAAAGGGGTCTGGTTCTAGTTCTGTTCCAAGTTCTGTTCATTCCCCTCATGTTCAATCCACGTCATCTGATCTTCCAAAGGTGGATGTTTCCAGGCCCAGAAGATTGTCAGGTCGAATCATTGTGAAACCTGTCAAGCTTAAAGATTATTTGATGTGACTCTGTATATATATAGAATGATCTTGTATGTCATTGTAATGTATATAGTTTTTTTTTATTATTTGTTTTTTTTTTTATTTAAGAAGAAGGATGTGTTACATTCTCCTGTTTCTATATTATTACTGTTCCTTTAATTCTGGTGGAATGTTGGTGACTCCACTGTGTGTACTTAGGAATGTAAGAGTCAGTTGCAGCTGAGCTTTTATTCCTGTGGCATCTTAGGGTCTGATCTACTAATAAACTACAGAACCACACCTGTTTCCTGTTCTCCTTACTTACAAAACACGGGACCTCGCAATGCTCTGCAACAAGCATCTAAGGTGTTTTGTTCAGGAGGCCTAGCATGGTCCCTGCATCTGGACCACACTCACTTGTGGTTAGCCTGAAATTGTAACTTTATCCCAAGCACATGTTAATTGGGTGTTTATTTGTGTTTTATCTTGACAAGTATTGTGGTTCCTGCTTGAGAAGGGTTTACCCTCCTCAACTAGTAACCCAATTTCCTACAGGAAGTCACTGCACCTGCCTGCAGCAATACCTGGGGAAGTCCTTGGGACTCTCATTCCCCTTCTAGCGGGCTGTCCTCAGGGAGTGAACTGACTGTGCACCACCTTTCTGTGGCACACAGTTAGTGCACCATAGACCCCCTGTTTGACCATGAACCTGCATCCATAGCATTGCACTAGTATAGAGGCCAAGTGTTTCCCTCATTTACATGGAGTCATGCCTCCAAGCAAATACAAGAGTGGCCTTTTCAGATAGCGCAGGTGCTGTATCCTTTCTAGCGTTATCTGTATTAAAGAAGTGGCTGCACAAGTTTCTGTGACCCCTTCTGCAATACAAGAGAACCCAAGGTGCACAAAAAAGGAATACACATATCTATTAGGAAACTGTGGCACTGTATGCAATACGGTCATAGGTGCACCAGCAAGTGAAATCTTTAGTCAATGCGTTTTCTCTGCTTAACTTACTTCAGTATTGCAGAAAGCATTTTGTGATCCTTTCTGTAATACAGAATGTTGTCAAGCTTGAGATGCAGCTACATCTATTCAATGGGAACAACTCAAGTTTGTTGGGTCTACCTCATACGAATATGTCAAATTCAGCTAATGTTGGTGCATTCCTGGTAAATTACTTGGCACACAACCTTCAGGATATGCGCTCCATTGATTACAATGATAGGTTTTTCGCACAGTTTGTCTGTTAGCGACCAGTAGCCTCACCGATGATGTAATGGACGAGTTTTATGTAATGCCTCAGACACTAGATCAATAAAAGTTGGTTGTAGGGTCTGTACAATGTAAACCTAATGTCAAGCTCACCACTGAACTTCCAGTTCACATTTGCACAGTGCTATTCAGCAGGTCATCTGTTCAGGAGCTCAAAGATGAATATGGTCTAAAGCAGGATTCTTCTGGAAGGGGAGTATAGCAGGCTAGTTGTGAAGATTGTTTATTTTTTTGCTTGCCATCAAATATTAGCATCTGAAAATTGTTTTTTTTTCTTAGCTGTTCTGACGTTATAAAAGTGTTTAAAAGTTCATTGATAATAATCAAGCAAATTTGACTGCGGTTTGGTTGAAAGTTAGATCAAGAAAAGAGTTAGTTTAATTTTAAAACGTTTCTTAATTGATTTACGACGAAGCTACTTGCACTAATTGTATTCTATCTATCATTCATCTCTGTTGTGATCAATCAGGGGAGACTTTGGTACAAGCTCTGTACCTTTGTCCATTTAAGATATCTACATTATTATCTAGACTTAGGACTGCCACACTAAACTAAAAATAAGATGGCTAAACTCTCTCGCCACACACAGAATGAGACTGGGGAGCAATACGCAGCTTCTGTCTTGTCTCTTCATTCAGTCTCTCTATTTCCATCCATCCATTCTCTCTCCCTCCTTTTCTCTTCTCCCTCTCTGATTGTTTCCTTTCTATTCCCCCTCCCTCCCTCCTTTTCTCTCGCAAATACTTCCTATGCCTCCTGCAAAAATTAACCTCCAGGATCTGTGGTGTGACAGTGACGCCAGGCACTGGGACAGGAACAGACTAATTTGCATACAGCCAGGTTCTGAAACTGGGATGGTGCAGTGAGCTAAAAAACGGTGTTGGATCTAGCCCTGATCTCTTGACTGGGTGAGAGCTTTCCGCTTAATTCAGAGACTCTGTTCCTCACCACCCCTTGTTGTAAATATTTTTGTCCACCCTAAGCGTGGAAGGGTATTCTCAGATGTGAGACCCTTGCTCATTGCACCATCAGGATTCAAACAAACCGGGCCGAAGACGGCTGTAATGCCAGAAACCGGTCCCCGGGAGCTTGTTTCCTTCCTAGTGTAAGAATTGGCTTTTGTAGTTTGGTTTGCCCTGTTCCCATCATGCACTGGGACAGGAACAGACTAATTTGCATACAGCCAGGTTCTGAAACTGGGATGGTGCAGTGAGCTAAAAAACGGTGTTGGATCTAGCCCTGATCTCTTGACTGGGTGAGAGCTTTCTGCTTAATTCAGAGACTCTGTCCCTCACCACCCCTTGTTGTAAATATTTTTGTCCACCCTAAGCGTGGAAGGGTATTCTCAGATGTGAGACCCTTGCTCATTGCACCATCAGGATTCAAACAAACCGGGCCGAAGACGGCTGTAATGCCAGAAACCGGTCCCCGGGAGCTTGTTTCCTTCCCAGTGTAAGAATTGGCTTTTGTAGTTTGGTTTGCCCTGTTCCCATCATGCACTGGGACAGGAACAGACTAATTTGCATACAGCCAGGTTCTGAAACTGGGATGGTGCAGTGAGCTAAAAAACTGTGTTGGATCTAGCCCTGATCTCTTGACTGGGTGAGAGCTTTCTGCTTAATTCAGAGACTCTGTCCCTCACCACCCCTTGTTGTAAATATTTTTGTCCACCCTAAGCGTGGAAGGGTATTCTCAGATGTGAGACCCTTGCTCATTGCACCATCAGGATTCAAACAAACCGGGCCGAAGACGGCTGTAATGCCAGAAACCGGTCCCCGGGAGCTTGTTTCCTTCCCAGTGTAAGAATTGGCTTTTGTAGTTTGGTTTGCCCTGTTCCCATCATGCACTGGGACAGGAACAGACTAATTTGCATACAGCCAGGTTCTGAAACTGGGATGGTGCAGTGAGCTAAAAAACGGTGTTGGATCTAGCCCTGATCTCTTGACTGGGTGAGAGCTTTCTGCTTAATTCAGAGACTCTGTCCCTCACCACACCTTGTTGTAAATATTTTTGTCCACCCTAAGCGTGGAAGGGTATTCTCAGATGTGAGACCCTTGCTCATTGCACCATCAGGATTCAAACAAACCGGGCCGAAGACGGCTGTAATGCCAGAAACCGGTCCCCGGGAGCTTGTTTCCTTCCCAGTGTAAGAATTGGCTTTTGTAGTTTGGTTTGCCCTGTTCCCATCATGCACTGGGACAGGAACAGACTAATTTGCATACAGCCAGGTTCTGAAACTGGGATGGTGCAGTGAGCTAAAAAACGGTGTTGGATCTAGCCCTGATCTCTTGACTGGGTGAGAGCTTTCTGCTTAATTCAGAGACTCTGTCCCTCACCACCCCTTGTTGTAAATATTTTTGTCCACCCTAAGCGTGGAAGGGTATTCTCAGATGTGAGACCCTTGCTCATTGCACCATCAGGATTCAAACAAACCGGCCCGAAGACGGCTGTAATGCCAGAAACCGGTCCCCGGGAGCTTGTTTCCTTCCCAGTGTAAGAATTGGCTTTTGTAGTTTGGTTTGCCCTGTTCCCATCATGCACCGGGACAGGAACAGACTAATTTGCATACAGCCAGGTTCTGAAACTGGGATGGTGCAGTGAGCTAAAAAACGGTGTTGGATCTAGCCCTGATCTCTTGACTGGGTGAGAGCTTTCTGCTTAATTCAGAGACTCTGTCCCTCACCACCCCTTGTTGTAAATATTTTTGTCCACCCTAAGCGTGGAAGGGTATTCTCAGATGTGAGACCCTTGCTCATTGCACCATCAGGATTCAAACAAACCGGGCCGAAGAAGGCTGTAATGCCAGAAACCGGTCCCCGGGAGCTTGTTTCCTTCCCAGTGTAAGAATTGGCTTTTATAGTTTGGTTTGCCCTGTTCCCATCATGCACTGGGACAGGAACAGACTAATTTGCATACAGCCAGGTTCTGAAACTGGGATGGTGCAGTGAGCTAAAAAACGGTGTTGGATCTAGCCCTGATCTCTTGACTGGGTGAGAGCTTTCTGCTTAATTCAGAGACTCTGTCCCTCACCACCCCTTGTTGTAAATATTTTTGTCCACCCTAAGCGTGGAAGGGTATTCTCAGATGTGAGACCCTTGCTCATTGCACCATCAGGATTCAAACAAACCGGGCCGAAGACGGCTGTAATGCCAGAAACCGGTCCCCGGGAGCTTGTTTCCTTCCCAGTGTAAGAATTGGCTTTTGTAGTTTGGTTTGCCCTGTTCCTATCATGCACTGGGACAGGAACAGACTAATTTGCATACAGCCAGGTTCTGAAACTGGGATGGTGCAGTGAGCTAAAAAACGGTGTTGGATCTAGCCCTGGTCTCTTGACTGGGTGAGAGCTTTCTGCTTAATTCAGAGACTCTGTCCCTCACCACCACTTGTTGTAAATATTTTTGTCCACCCTAAGCGTGGAAGGGTATTCTCAGATGTGAGACCCTTGCTCATTGCACCATCAGGATTCAAACAAATCGGGCCGAAGACGGCTGTAATGCCAGAAACCGGTCCCCGGGAGCTTGTTTCCTTCCCAGTGTAAGAATTGGCTTTTGTAGTTTGGTTTGCCCTGTTCCCATCATGCACTGGGACAGGAACAGACTAATTTGCATACAGCCAGGTTCTGAAACTGGGATGGTGCAGTGAGCTAAAAAACGGTGTTGGATCTAGCCCTGATCTCTTGACTGGGTGAGAGCTTTCTGCTTAATTCAGAGACTCTGTCCCTCACCACCCCTTGTTGTAAATATTTTTGTCCACCCTAAGCGTGGAAGGGTATTCTCAGATGTGAGACCCTTGCTCATTGCACCATCAGGATTCAAACAAACCGGGCCGAAGACGGCTGTAATGCCAGAAACCGGTCCCCGGGAGCTTGTTTCCTTCCCAGTGTAAGAATTGGCTTTTGTAGTTTGGTTTGCCCTGTTCCCATCATGCACTGGGACAGGAACAGACTAATTTGCATACAGCCAGGTTCTGAAACTGGGATGGTGCAGTGAGCTAAAAAACGGTGTTGGATCTAGCCCTGATCTCTTGACTGGGTGAGAGCTTTCTGCTTAATTCAGAGACTCTGTCCCTCACCACCCCTTGTTGTAAATATTTTTGTCCACCCTAAGCGTGGAAGGGTATTCTCAGATGTGAGACCCTTGCTCATTGCACCATCAGGATTCAAACAAACCGGGCCGAAGACGGCTGTAATGCCAGAGACCGGTCCCCGGGAGCTTGTTTCCTTCCCAGTGTAAGAATTGGCTTTTGTAGTTTGGTTTGCCCTGTTCCCATCATGCACTGGGACAGGAACAGACTAATTTGCATACAGCCAGGTTCTGAAACTGGGATGGTGCAGTGAGCTAAAAAACGGTGTTGGATCTAGCCCTGATCTCTTGACTGGGTGAGAGCTTTCTGCTTAATTCAGAGACTCTGTCCCTCACCACCCCTTGTTGTAAATATTTTTGTCCACCCTAAGCGTGGAAGGGTATTCTCAGATGTGAGACCCTTGCTCATTGCACCATCAGGATTCAAACAAACCGGGCCGAAGACGGCTGTAATGCCAGAAACCGGTCCCCGGGAGCTTGTTTCCTTCCCAGTGTAAGAATTGGCTTTTGTAGTTTGGTTTGCCCTGTTCCCATCATGCACTGGGACAGGAACAGACTAATTTGCATACAGCCAGGTTCTGAAACTGGGATGGTGCAGTGAGCTAAAAAACGGTGTTGGATCTAGCCCTGATCTCTTGACTGGGTGAGAGCTTTCTGCTTAATTCAGAGACTCTGTCCCTCACCACCCCTTGTTGTAAATATAGGCGTGATCTTGGGCATTTAAAACAGGCCGGCACGGCCGGCACAGATTTGAGCGGTGAGGCGGGGAGATGCAGAGGTAAGTTAACAGATGAAGGGATAGCTAAAACATAATTACATAAAAAATTATAAAACCACTTACCTTGTGCTTGCTGCCTCACAGAATCGGCGATGCAGCGAGCGCAAGGAAAGTAGATTTATATATTTTTTTGTTAAATTTTACCTATCTTGTCGTCTGTCAACTTACCTCCCCACCACCCCACCCCACCGGTCTTACCTGTCCTGGCTGCTACTGAAAAGCGGGCAATGCCTGGTGGAATTAAAGGTAGGCCTGAGCGGAGTTCGTGGAGTTCCACCACGCGAAACTCCGCAAAGTGACAAATAAACTCAGTGGAGTTCCGAAAGTGGGGGAGTGCAGCGCGCACTGCTGTTCACGCTGATCTTCCTGCCGCTCGAGTGGAAATTCTACCAGAGCAGCAGCTTGCATTCGCCACCTTACCTTTGGCAAGCGCGAGCAGGAAAAAAAATCAGCTGCACTACAGGGAGCAAAGTGTTCTGCACTCTGTGAGCTTCGCAGAATGCAGAAAACTCAGCAACAGAGTGGATTTCTACGCCCAGGCCTAGTTAAAGGCATATCTGACCCCGTCCATGCACACTTTTAGATATTGCTTCAGATTGGTAGATTCTTTGTGGTTCGATGAGCCTGGTACACTATACTGCAACAGCTTAGAGGCCCTGCTCTCTGTACTCATTTTGAAGACAACTGAAATGATTGGTTTACTCTAGACCATGTGAGTAACTCTCCCGCTACGTTTTCCTTGTCTCTAGCAGTTTTCAAGATGTGCTGTGATGCTTTTTAAATGTGTTGTAACATATATATATATATATATAAAACAGATCAGAGGGGTGGCCATGGGATCCTGCTTCTCCCCCAGCTACGCGTGTTTACACGTGGGCTGGTGGGAGGAGCGGGATCTCATGGCAACACCAGGCTACAACAAAGTCCTTTACTGGAAGAGATTTATTGATGATGTTTTTTGTATCTATCAAGTTGATGTTACAACTGCACAAGAGTTTGTCCAATCTCTCAACAATAATAACAGTAATTTATTTTTTACCTCTAATGTTAGCAGACATTCCGTTCAGTTCTTGGATGTTCAAATTGACATCATAGAGAACAGTATTATAACCTCTTTATACCGCAAACCCACTGCTGGCAACAGTATCCTTCACGCCAGCAGTGGACACCCACGGCATGTAATTGAAAGCATACCGTTGGGAGAACTCCTGCGGCTAAAACGTATATGCAATAATGAGGAAAAATTCAATGAAGGGGCAAAAGCTATGATGGAACGTTTGAGGGCCAGGGGATATAGCGAAACCACTCTGTCCAAGGCTTTAATGAAAGCACAGGATAGATCTAGAGTTTCACTTTTGACGACACAAACTTCTGAGCTGTCAAATCTTGATCAGTCACCTAGATTAATTATCTCCTACAGCCGTCAACAAAGAAAAATCAAGTCCATCATTAACAGGCATTGGCCCATCATAAAAACGGATGGTGTCCTTAATTCAAGAGTGTCGGACAAACCCACTATCACCTTTAAGAGGGCCTCCAGCATGCATAGCAAGTTAGTAAAATCCAGTCCGGAGCTAGTCAGTGGCAGTGATTGGCTTGTCAGGAAAGGTTTTTTTAAGTGTACCTCATGCCGTGCATGCAAGTTTGGGCAAAACACCACGCACTATGAAGATCCATTTTCAGGCACTAAAAAAGAAATAAGGGGCAATTTCAATTGCCGCACCGAGTTTGCTGTGTATGTCCTGACGTGCACCTGCAGCCTTAGCTACGTGGGCAGCACCAGGTCGCAGGTGCAAGTGAGGATATTGCAGCATCTCCGTGCCATTGTAAACCATGATTCAGCGTATCCCGTGGCACGGCATTTTGACGCAGTACATGCTAGGGATCTGACGTGTTTGAGTTACTTTGTTATCGATGCCGTGCCCCCCTTGAGACGGGGTGGTGATAGGGACAAAGTCCTCAGAAAATTGGAAACTCAGTATATTGTGGCATTGGATAGCAAGCAGCCAGTTGGGCTCAATGCCACAGAGGATTTACACAACTTTATCTAACATCTTCCCCTGTTGTGCCGTTGTGGCATTTGGTGCTGTACATGGTGTTGGAATTTTCATGTCTTGATCACTTTAGTATGGTTTTTTTGATACTGGCAGCTCTTTATTTTCAGTATTGATCAACCCACTGAGTTACAATCTCCATTTCGCACAAATAAGATGTAAGAGTTTTGAATAACTCTAGGAGCAACTTTGAGTATAGATGTGCGGATGGAATCTGCTACTTGTCGTTTTTACTATATTGTATATAGTGTTTTATTTCCCATCAATTTTATTGTTTATTAGGTATATTCACAACTTTTTCTCACTTACAAATAGGAACACAAATCAACGGTGGTTATTTCTACACTAGATGGTTTTTGTATATATGAACACAGTAATCTTGGTATTTATGCATAATGTAAATTCATCAAATATGAATTTTAATAAATATTTTAGATTTGAGCACGTGGGTAGCACATTGTGAGTTGCTAGGAGTACATATACATCATATGACTAGGGTAGACTAGGCTTTATTAGTACAGATCATTCAGGGGACCGGTTGATATGTATTCATACTAGGTTTTCAATAACCTTTGTGATTAATGCATTCATGCAGAAAAACTTAGGCACCAGTCACTTTAACAACCCGGCTTTTGGACAACCTGCACTTATGCAGTTATGATATAAGGCGTAGCCGGGCTTCCCAATGGGTGCAGTGCCTCGGGGTATACAATGATAATTTTAGAAATGTTGACAAATGTTTATTCATGCATCTTTATTTTTCACAATGTCTTTGTATGTATCGTAATTATTGCATTCATGCAGATATATGCAGGCACCAGTCACTTTAACCACCCGGCTTTTCTGCATTCAAGCAGTTATGATATATGTCACAGCCGTGTTTTTAAATGTGTGCAGTGCCTTAGGGCACAAAATTACAACTTGATGAAATGTTTAAAGATGTTTATTTACACATTTTTACAGTCAATGTACGCAATATAAATTATAAACAACAATTTTAAAATGCTATTTATATTACACACACAAAGAGGATGTAATATGCATTTTCAGTGCATTTGCAAAAGTCGTCTGTTTGAAAAAGCCAAAACCCTTTTCTATGTCTTTTCACTCGGGTCATGTGATGTAAAACTGGAGGTGTGGCCCTTAGGAAGGGTCAGGGAAATGCGTACATAAAAAACAGGCTGACCATTCTATCGGTGTGTGATCAAGAGTACATCGTACTCGAAACGCGTCATTGAAAGGTTGCAATAAAATTTCCATCTTGCCTGAAACGTGGGGTTCTGCTTCTTCTTTGCCACGCTGTCGGCGTGGAGGTTCGAGGATTTGTGGCCTATATATATATATATATATATATACAACGTGGTGAGTTCTCACTAATCACCACGAACTTGCATATTCATATGCTGATGCGGAGCTCACTATGAGAATTAATTAACTGGCTGACTACAAACTACAAATCCCAGAATCCTGAAGGAGGGATCACATGCTACAAAGCACAGGAACTGCCAGTATGCCGCATTAACATTTGTCTCCCCTGAGGAAAGTGCGGACAGCACTGAAACGCGTCGGGACTGCGAGGTTGAAGTAAACGGGACCTGAATCTGCCTGCACAAGCAATAAATTAGGTTTATTCCTACTTGTTCTCGAGTGATCCTTTCAAGCAGAGCCTTTCAAATATATATATGTATATATATATATATATATATATATATATATATATATATATATATACACATATATATAAATATATACATATATATATACATATACATATACCTATATATATATAGGCACGATGAACAGAGAAAAGCACACGCATGACAACGAGGTAAGAGCGCAATGATTTAACGTGCTGATAATCTGAACTCTCTCACATTAAAGTCGCAGCAAGGCTCAAGAGCAGTGATAAACGATATGAATACTAATTTTACCTTCGCACGTCTGCTCATTTACATATTTAAACTCACCAGGAATAGCGGGACAATCTGTGAAGCTGTATTCACAGAATAAACAGCAGTTGTTTGTAAAGTTACCTAAATAAACGTGGCAGAACAATTTTGCTTACTGACATGGAGGAAAGAGCCTTAAAACGTTTTACAGAGAGCGGAGGCAATGTTTCAGAAAGTAACATCAAATGAAACTGAGAAAAACAATGAAGAGACACCGAGCACCAAAGGAGAAATCACACTCAAACAATTATTTCTCCATTTGGAAAGACTTCTAAAAAAAGACATAACAAAAAGCTGGGAGATATTGACAATGGAGAAATATTTAGGACAAAAAATGGTCCCAAGAGGATTAAGAATTTTTACTCTCCCTAATCACCCAGGCACAAGGCCGGAAATGCTTATTGACTGGGGAAATAACAACATGCAGTGCTCATACAATATGATGATGATTATTACCAAGCACGCTAAAATAGATATTGATGAAATAAAGAAAAAGGTCGAAGAAATAGAAGCGAAAATACAGGAAATCAACAAAGATGAGGAAGCGAAAAAATTACGCAAAACAATGGAAGGAAATTTAGATAAATTTAGATAAACACGAAAAAGAAGTGGAAGAAAGGAAAGAAAGGAAATATAAAAGAGATCAACATGACTATGCTTCGGGAACAATCCTCGCATTTGCGAAACGCTTCACAAATCTACGACAACAATTCAAGGCTAACAAAAAGCCTTTAAATCCATCGTTAAACACAACCCCAAGTGAATCTGATACAGACTTCAGTGATACTGAAGAAACTATACCGCAAGGACAAAAACCGTCTTTTTTAGAAGAAATGCAACTAATATACCTCGATCAGCAACTACCGAAGGGAAGAGGCAGGACCAGAGGCAGGGGCTTTTCAGGAGGACGGGGAAGAGGAAGTGGACCACAAACATCAGGAAAACAAAACGCAAAACCAGACGAGGAAAAAGGAGGAAACAAGGGGTACCATCTGAGAAACAGAGTAACGACGGCGTGAACAACCTTGAAGAAGAAAAAGTAAAAGAACCTTATTTGATAATTAATCTTTCGAAACATACACTAACGAGAGCAGAAGAAACACTTCTAAATAAAGGGCTCACATTTTGCCCTGAAAAACACTGGGATCTGGTGGAAACCAAGATTGACCTTTATAAATATGTGAGAAAGATGAAATTATCTAAATTCTTCAAAAAACAAGGGAGACAAAACAAGGAACTGAATACTATTAATATCAACAATGCTGAGAACCAAGCATTAAGTATACCGGACATACCAGTACTAAGAACAGCTCATGAATTGATACATGAAACGAATGAAGATAATATCTCAGACACTCAAATCCTAACCGAAATGGGACATGAAACCTGCAAACACCCGAGGACAAATTTAAAAAAACAGTCGAAATGTTGTCCGATATTACATCCAGGGAATAAAATTTACCTCTTCTATGATCTTGTGAAAGATGAATTGGACAAAATGAATAACAACTAAATGAGGAAGAAAGAAAATTTGACGGTCGAGGAACGTAACGCATTGGAATCATTAATGTCAAATGACAACTTGGAAATCAAACCCGCGGACAAGGGCGGAAATATAGTAATCCAAAATAGGGAAGACTATATGAAGGAAGCAATGCGACAATTAAGTGACATCAAAAATTATAAAAAGTTGGATAAGAACCCAATTAATGGAATGATAACGGACCTAGAAAAACGTCTTAAAAAGTGGCAAGATCTAAACTTATTGAGTGAAACTGAAGTCCAATTCTCAATATTCAAACTCCAATTACACCAACACTTTACTTTCTCCCGAAAGTGCATAAGACATTAAATAAACCTCCTGGGAGACCGATTATTTTGAGTTGTGGCTCGCTATATGAAAATGTTGTGAACTATGTAGATCACTTTTTAGCCCCTATTGTACCTACTCTATCCTTGTATATAAGAGATCCTGGGGATTTTCTCAAACATTTGATGAACATAGAATGGGAGGATGGTTACCGGCTGGTGACCATTGATGTGGTCTCTCTCTAAACCTCAATAGATCACAAACTTGGACTGAAAGCAATAGAATACTTCTTGAAACAAAAACCTATAGAACAATTGAAACATTGCAAGATGATTGTGGAGATGGTGGAAATGTGCCTCAATAACAATGTTTTCCTTTTCAACAAGGCACATTACACTCAACTGTGTGGAACAGCAATGGGAGTTTCCTTCTCTCCAAGCTACGCCAACCTAGTTATGGGTTGGTGGGAGAAAATGGTGGCTTGGAGAGAAGGAAATGACCAATACGTAGCAAGAGTGGTTATCTGGCTATGATTCATAGATGACCTATTCATAATTTGGAATAGATCAAATAAAGAATTTCTGGAGTACTTAAAGATCCTAAATGACAACGGGGAAGGACTAAAATTTAAGCTCTAAAAAGGAACATACCTTATGGTGAATTTATAAGGATGAAGAGAAATTGTTCTAATCAAGAGGAAATGGATAAAAAATTCAAAGAAACAGCTGCCAGATTCAGGAAAAGGGGATATAAACAACATGACATTGAACTAGGTGAAAGGAGAGCAAGAGAGAAGAGCAGACTTGAAACATTAATTCCGAAAAGAGAAAAAGTAAATGATATAACCGCCAAGGAACCGATCAGAATGATATTGACATACACAAAAGAGAGCCACAAAATACGGAAAACTCTACAAAAATTTTGGCATGTTGTACAAAAGGATCCTGATATAGGGAGTGAACTTGGCAAGTTTCCACAGATGACATTCAGGAAAGCGCCATCCTTATCGGACAAATTGGTTAATAGCCACTTTGAAATAAAGAAAAAATCAAAAAACTGGCTAGATGGAAGACGGAATGGCTTTACAAAATGTAGCCAATGCAAGGCCTGTCAAGTGGGACGAAATCTCACCAAAATCAAGGATCCTAAAGGGAAAATCTTCAAAGTGGAAAGTACCATTACCTGTAAGACCACACATGTGGTTTACTTGTTACAATGTTTTTGTGGCCAAAGGTATATCGGAAGTACCATCTGCCCGCTCCACAAAAGGATATTAGAGCATATCTGTGCAATAGAAAATCACGATCAAAGTTATGCAATGGCAAAACATATGCTAACCCATGAAAAAGAAAAAAAGACATGGAAAGATATTACATACAGTGGTTTGGTAACAGTGCCATTAAAGGAGAGAGGGGGCAATAGACTGATGACTCTACGTCGGCTGGAATCCAGGCTAATCATTCGATTTAAAACTATGAGCCCTGGAGGATTAAATGGGGACGAGGAACTTTATGTGCACCTTTAAGAGACTAATGATATCTGGCTATGGAAGAACACTTAATATTCAACTGTACTGGTTATGTGTGGGGAATAATTGGGCACTGAGTCCCGAGAGATATTAGAAAAACGTTAATGCCATAAGTAGCATACACCCAAGATGCTTAGTCTGCAAATAATTTATAACAGTTTATTGTCATAGAAGCAATTCATGATGAAAGGGCACTGAGTCCCGAGAAACATGTAATAATTTTACAATGCTCACAAAATAGAACTTGATTTGTGACTTGCAGGCAATGTGGTGTATAATTTAGACTCACTTAGAGTCCTATGCACTCACGCTTTGTATTACCCTAAATCGTGTGACACTAAAAACAGTACCTGTTAGGTATCTCTATGCTGATACTAATGCCAGAATGCTTTACACTCGATATTGTATGTAAGCAAATGAAGTATGCCACTTCTTGAGGAATGATAATGTAAAAAATGTAAGAGTAACTACAAGTACCACAACGCTTCACAATAGAGCAATTGTGAATTACTAGTATAAATGAGAGAAACAGACAAGGGGCAAATGTTTGTAACCGCGAACAAGCAGTGGATGCTACGAAATGCGTCGGTTAAGCTGGGTGCTGTAATGGCACAGAAATAAACCTGCTGTAAAACTCTCTTCCTGGTGGAGTGCGAGTATTGCTTTCTTTTGGTGAAAAATTAATTAGCAGGGAAAGCCCGTACCTGAAACTCGCACCGGCTGTTTCAAGGAGTGCCTTCGGTAACGGGATTAACTTGGTGAACAAATATATATATATATATATATATATATATATATATATATATATATATATATATACTAGCAGCCCGTCCCTACGTTGTCCGGGTATGAATTGCTGCCGGCCAGTAGTATATTGTTTTGTAGGATTTTGTTTTGATAGCATTTCTTATCTGTGACAGGCCTGTGAAACGCTCCGATTCACAGTGCACTGCTGATGCACTTAAGAGTGCGCGTTCAGTAGTGTGTGAACTCGAGTTTCCCTACTTTATTTTTCCTTGTAATATTATATAGCGCAAACTCGACAACATGGCATGAGCACAATTTACATCACAGAAGAACACATTCATTTGTGGTAGGCACAGAGAGACAAAGCGATTTGCCTGGAATCACAGGATGTTGAGCTGATGCCGAGATTCGAACGTAGCTCCCCAGCTCTAAAGTTCGCAATTCTAGAACTTGTGGCGGGAGGTGTGTCTAAAAGTGTATGTTGTGCTGGCCATCAATGAGAGAGACCTATGCATTTTTCAAATAGGTGGTGAAAAAAATATGAGTATGTTGCTGGAGATGTGGGCCGCCGTGCCACCAATGTACTTACCGGGGGAGGGTAAACACCCATTATTCCGCAACTTTCTTTCCGCATACCATCACTCCGCATACTTTCATTACGAAAGTACCATGACTCCGCAATGCCATTATACCGCATGGCATTACATTTTATATGCTTTTACCACGCATACATTTACAACGAAATTCGTTGTAAATGCATGAATGGTAAAAGCATGTTTTTTTTAATGTTTGGATAAGGTAAGTATGGGTATAGGGGTATATGTTTTGGGGTACTGAGGTATATGTTTTGGGGTGTTTGGGTATTTTAAGGGTTGAGGTATAGTTTTGGGTTATGGGGTACAGGGGTAGTTTTAGGGTTTAGGGATAGGTATGGATTTTGGGGTACAGTGGTATTTTTAGGGTTCAGGGCTAGGTTTGGGTTTTGGGGTACAGGGGTATTTTTTGGGTTCAGGGCTAGGTTTGGGTTTTGGGGTACAGGGGTATTTTAGGGTTCAGGTGTAGGTTTGGGTTTTGGGGTACAGGGTTATTTTTAGGGTTCAGGGCTAGGTTTAGGTTTTGGGGTACAGGGGTATTTTTAGGGTTCAGGGGTAGGTTTGGGTTTTGGGGTACAGTGGTATTTTTAAGGTTCAGAGCTAGGTTTGGGTTTTGGGGTACAGGGGTATTTTTAGGGTTCAGGGGTAGGTTTGGGGTTTGAGGTACAGGGGTATTTATAGGGTTCAGGGCTAGGTTTTGGTTTTGGGGTACAGGGGTATTTTTAGGGTTTAAGGATACGCTTGGGTTTTGGGGTACAGGGTATATTTATAGGGTTAAGATGGGTTAGTGTTTAAGGGTGTTGGGGTATTTTAAAGAGTAAGGGTGGGTTATGATTATGAGGTGCAGGGGTATTTAAAGGGAGCAGGGTGGAATTAGCACACAATATGAGACATGGCATGAAGGGCGGAACGTACCACATGCCCCCAGTGTTTGTCACGCCCCCAGCACACGCCCACAGCACAACGCAGACACGCCCACAAGGGATTACTTTGCTGGCACGGTTCTTTTACCTTTTACCTTCCGAACCTTGCTTCAAGAAGATGCTGAAGACATGGCTCTTCACTCAACCTCGCTAACTCTCTTACTTCTCGCTTCCAGGTCAATTGTGTTCTCCTAGCGCCGGGACACCTCCTAGCAAGGTAGCTGTTCGCGCTTTATAAAATGCTGTATTATTATTATTATTATTATAAATGTATATGATGGGCGTCTGCATAGCCTATGTCCTTCTGCTGCAACTGCCCTTTCCAACGCTGTATTGTGTGTTGTGATTGGTGCTGTGATTCCTGAGATTACCCGCCTCAAAGGTTTGGGCTCTCTCTTTATTATATTAGTATGGATATATATATATACTAGCAGCCCGCACCAGCGTTGCCTGGGGCAGAAGGGGGCTGGGGGCTGCATTTTTACCCCGGGGCAGAAGGTGGCTGGGGCAGCATGTTCTCCGACTCCCCCCATCCCCATGCCCGCCGCCGCCCTCCCCGCCCGCCTCCCACCCGGACTCGAATTAAGTTAAGAAGTAGCAGCCCCCCCCCGCCCCGCCTCCCGCCTCCCACCTCGCCTCCCGCCTCCCGCCCAGACTCCATAAACATTAAAGCCCGCGCTGGGCACCCGCCGACTCCCTCCCCCCTCCCGCCTCCCGCCCCAGCAACGTACCTCTCACTGCCACTGCTCCTCCGGTTCTCGCAGCTCCTACCGGCACTGTTGTCCTCCGCTCTTCCTGGTTGTGGTCAACGCCGCTCCTCCCCTCACGTCGCTCATGTCGTCGCCGCTCCTCCCCTCACGCAGACGTCGCGGCCGGCGCTAGTTGCAAGGGACTACTTTTTTAATTTATTAATATTTTAAAAAACGTTTTATTTTTATTTTTATGTAGCCTATGTCCTTCTGCTTGCCCTGATGTTTTCTAAGATATCTTGGGTGTGTGGATTGGCGCTGTAGTTCCCGAGTTTACCTTGCCTAAAGGTGCAAGTTCTCTCTTTATAATAGTAGTATAGATATATATATATATATATATATAATACCCCTGATTGTCTCTAGACTAAACAATATTTCAATGCCAATCTGTACATATGAATGTATTGTTATGTACGTTTTGCCCTGGCAGTTGATTGTACTTGACAAATAAAAAAAAGTGCAGATACAAAGCTAATGCACCTGTGGTCTTCAGGTGGTGTAGTACAACGTCTCTTCTCTTTCTATGATAGCCCTTGCCAGCAAGTATGAACTTCTTCAAAGGTACATGCAAATGCTGCCCAAAAAATTAAATTCTCAAATAATTTCCTTTCCTAAGTAATAGTCAATCGATCTCATGTGTTATATGCGTCACATTTCACCACTTAAACTGTAACTCGTAATAAGGCCACAAGTATTCTCTCTGAATAGAAAGTTGATATAACAGAAAATCGACTCCCAAAAATAGAGCTTTGCAATCTCCCAGTGGTCTCAAAGTAATTAGGTCATAAAAATACAGGCCTGATGCATCCATTATGCATATGCATATGAAAGATTCAGCTGACATCGGAATGTCATTCTCTGAGCACCAGCACCTCTGGTTATGTCCCTGCACAGACTCAGATGAACAACATGCTCAACATGTTATCAACAACAGCAGACAAATGTCCCTTCATCTCGTTTGCCCTTCTCCTAATTATCCGGAGGTGAGTTTATTACGAGCGCCGATTCACAGCCGAATAGCTAGCTACGAAGGCGAGCGGGCCGGGGAATATCTGAAAAGCAGTTGTCGATGTTCATTTAGTTATATAGATGGCTTCCGCCGCAAGGCCAATGTGCATAAAAGCTTATTTCCCCGCGTGCGCACCGAATGGGTTTGGAGCGGTTCCAGATCGCTTTACCGCATTCCTTTTCATCCATTGGAAGCGGTTCCTGAACCACTCGGCCCCGTGCGCAACCAACCTGAGATGTCTCCTGGCATTTAAGAAAGCCAAAACGACACCATATTGACCACAACGATATTCAGTGATAGCGGAGCCTGCCCGGTGATCCCTAATGGGCGTTTCCAAAGCGCGGATCTATAAGGGGGGCCAGGCGCATTATCGCCATCCGGAAAACCAATAGTCCTCCATTTTGATGGAGAGAGTTTTTGGTAAATCGTCAGCAGTCACTATCAGGTTCGTGACTCCTGAGGGGCGCGCGGGCTGAGGGCGCGCCATTAAGGACTTACACGGACACCTTGCTTGGTTCGTCGCGTGGTCCCGACTAACCCGGGGACACGCCCACTTTTATTTAAGTAAACTACGCGGCGCCGTGCGCCACCGCGTATGCGTACGTCTACGTACGCTGATCAACTAGACCGCAACTGTGCGGTCGCAACATTACATTCCTTTTCACCTTTGGTATGAACACGGATTTCCCCCCTCCCCGTTTTAACAACAGTCTTGCTCTGAGTGTCCCAACAGAATAACAAAACATGGCCATCCGGCCTGTTACCAGTCTCGTCAGGATCTCTCAGCCCACTGCATAGTCAGCCATCCTGGAGGAGGGCACCGGGTTTCTTCTCAGCCCATAGCCAGCCGCTTGGCCACGGAACAGCACTCTCCGAGGTGGTTCACTGGAGGGAGTGCTTGTGCCCTGGGGGCTCTGGGGGTTCTCAGGGAGAGTGGCACTGGGGGTGCCGGAGGTTCGGGTTTCATCTGCAGAGTCCATGCCCCACTCCTGGATGGCGGCTCCAGTAGTGCCTTGGTTGCTTCCAGGGCGGGTTGGTGATGCTGTCGACCCCCCATTCCTCTCGGAGCTGGCTGGATTGTTCTGGGGTTCGGGAGCCCTTTTGAAGAATGAGACATTCCTGGTGACTGTTTCTCCCTCTCGTTGTGCGGTGACCATGGTCCCGTTCCGGGCAGTGACCGTCCATGGTTGCGGCTCAAATGGGAGTCTGAACTTGCTTCCTGGATACCTGTCTCGGACGTACACTCGGTCATTTTCGGCAATGGATGATTCTTTGGACTTCCGCCGGAAGCTTGCATAGTCATTGGATCTCTTCCTATTGTGAACAGTCCTCCATGATTCCGCATTGGCGGGGTTCCAGGTGGGGTGATTTGGGAGGGTGTCTCGGACTATGCGTCCCATCGTTGACGGACCTGGGGCTGCCTCAGTGGTGCGGTGTGGGGTGAGCCTGTATTCTCTGAGGAATGAGTAGATTCCCCTTTCCACTGATGTCCCTTCAGCATAGGCAATCCGGATGGTTTTGTTCAACGTGCGCATGAATCTTTCCACTTCTCCATTCGATTGCGGCCATCTGGGTGTTATTTTCCGGTGTAGGATCCCCCACTCCGCTAGATACTCCGCAAACTCTTGGCTTTGAAAGGGGGGGCCGTTGTCGGTTTTTACTCTCCCGAAAATGCCATGGGTTGCGATGGTTTTCTCGAATTTGGCAATCACCTCTTTTGCAGTGAGGGATGTGATAATCTCCACTTCCGGATATTTAGTGTAATCATCCATGATGACCAGCATGTGTCTGCCATCGGGCAGATGACCGAAGTCGGCACTGACGTGTTCCCATGGTCTTTCCGGGCCAACTTCTGTGATGACTGGTGGCGGGTTTTCCGGGAGTCCCGCTGCTTGGCACCACTGGCACTCTTTGACGGCCCGTTCTACTTGCGAGTCCATGTCTGGGAACCATAGTTTAGCACGAAGTCTGCTTTTCGTTTTCACTACTCCCTGGTGTCCTCGATGGGCTAGGGCAATGGCTTGCTGTGTGAGGGTAGCCGGCATCACGATTCGGGGGCCTCGTAGCACGCAACCCCGGCTGTCGACTGACAGCTCCTCCTTTACCCTCAAGAACGCTTCCAGGACTGTTTTTGCTTGTGGTGTTCTTTGGCCCAGTGACGCTTGGAGCGTTTTCCACTCGTTCGTGCGTATGGCATTCGAGACGATCTGGAAGATTTCGTCCTTTTGGGTGGCTTCGATGATCATTTCCATGCTCATGGGGAGCGGCCTGGATCTTTCGACTACCGCATTCACAAATGACTCAGTGTCTTCAGCATCTTCTCTCTCTCCCGGGGTGGCTGCCCTCGGATGGCGTGATAGAAAGTCCGCTGGGTTGGTGGCACCCGGTTTGAATTCTAGCAGGTAGTCATATTCCTGCAGCTGCAGGATCCACTTCTCAATCCGGGGCGGTGGTTTTGATACTGTTCCCCTGAATAGCGGAATTAGGGGCTTGTGATCTGTGGAGACGGTGAACGGGTGTCCGTACACGTACATGTGGAAATGTCTGCACGCCCAGTGGATAGCTATGGCCTCGCGTTCTATCTGAGAGTATCTTTGTTCCGTCTCTGTCAGCGATCTGCTGGCGTATGCAACCGGTGCCCAGTTGTCCTCTCCTTGACGTTGCGTGAGGACGGCACCCAGGCCGAAGGGACTGGCGTCGACGGCGATATTGGTCTGCTTGGAGGGGTCGAAGTACGAGAGCGTCTTCTCTGCCGATAGGGCTGCTTTCGTATTTTGGAATGCGTCCTCCTGCTCTTCGCCCCACTGCCAGGGGGTGGATGTCTTCGTGAGCTCGCGAAGAGGTCGGGTGATGTTGGAGAGGTCCGGGATGAAGCGACCGCAGAAATTGACCATTCCTAGAAAGCTCCGCACCTCGGAGATGTTTGTCGGGGCGGGGGCCATCTGTATATCTTTGACCTTCTCTGGATCAGGGGCAACGCCTTTGTCTGAGAAGGTGTATCCGAAGAAACTGATGGTGTTGCGGAGGAATTGGCATTTTTCGCGGTGCAGGGTGAGGCCTGAATCCCTGAGTCTTTGCAGAACTCCCCTCAGCCGCTGGTTGTGTTCCTCCACAGACTGGGCGTATATCAGCAGGTCGTCGCTGACGTTGAGTACGCCGGGGAGTCCGCTGAGCACTTCGCGGATAGTGTTTTGGAAAACCTCTGCGGCACTCGATATGCCGAAGTTGAGCCGGCGATATCGGCGTAGGCCCACATGGGTTGAAAAGGTAGTGATGTACCTGGAGTCTGGGTGGAGTGGAAGCTGGTGGTAGCCTGAGCGGAGGTCGACTTTGGAAAACCATTTGGCTCCATTGAGTTCGCTCAGTATGTCGTCAATGGTGGGTGTCAGGTGACGCTCCCGCTTGACTGCGGCGTTGGGTAGGCGCATATCCACGCATATGCGCACCTGCCCTGGCTGTTTGGGCTTTCTCGCTACTACGATCGGTGACACCCAAGGCGTCGGCCCATCCACTTTCTCAATTATTCCTTGTCTCTCTAGGCTCTCGAGCTCTTCTTCAACCTTCTTCCGGAGGTGGAAAGCAATTCTCCGGTGCCGGAGTGCCACCGGTTGGATAGACGGGTCAATGTGCAGCGAAACTTCTTTCCCTTTCAGGCACCCGATGCCCCTGAACATGTCGTCAAATTCTTCGATGATGGTATCGAGTTCGTCTTCTAGGACAGCCATGGCGTAGAAGATGAGTTGAAGTTCCTCGGCGGCTTTTCCACTGAGTAGCATGCCACTTCCTTCCTTTGTCACATATATGGTGGAGGGGACCGTCCTGTCTAGGTGACAGATGTCCGTCTTGAAGCACCCGATGAGTGGTATCGGGGTCTTCTGTCCGTAAGCGAACACTCGGATCTTTGCTTTACTCAGAGTTGGCTTGTCACGCAGTTGGTTGTACACGTCTGCAGCCATTAACTCGATAGAGGCCCCTGTGTCTATAGTGGCCCTCACCTCCTGTTGGTTCACTCTTATGCGGCACTTCGGGAGGCGCTTCTTCTTCCTGGCCGGCTGATCGATGGCAAACACATAGTGAACGGGGTAGTCATGGACATCGTCGTCCATATCTTCGCTATCGGGGCTGTCTCTGATGGCGTGCGCTGCCTCCGTCTTCTGTTTCGAGGACCTGCATACCGAGGCGAAATGGTTCCACCGCCCACACGCGCTGCATTTCTTGCCGTTTGCCGGGCAGTCTTTTGCTCTGTGGGGTGTGCCTCCACAGTATCCACACTCTTTCCGCCTTTCCGGTGGTTTCTTCCCTCCTAGAGACCGTTGTTTGGGGCGGACAACATGCACTTGTTCCGCGACGGTGGCCTGTTCACTTGCGGCCGGTCTGTGCAGCGCCGCCTCCATGTGCGAGGCTCTCGCTTTAGAAAGTTCCTTGGAGCGGCCTAGTTTCAGGATCTCTGCAAGGGGCTTTCCATCTTCCTGGAGGATTTTGACCCGGAGATCGGAGGAATACATGTTCTGGATGATCTGACCACGTATCTCCTCTTGCTCCTCCCTGAATCCACAGGTGCTGGCGAGCTCCATCAGTCTCCCGTGGAAGGCATCCAGAGACTCATCTGCCCCCTGCCGGGCTTGGCGAAAAAGAAAGCGATTGTAGTCCTTGCTGATCATGGGTTCGAAGTAGGCGTTGAGCGCCTGCAGGAGTGTGATGTAGGTGTGTGGCGTGGCCTCTGTCAGCGTCTTGTAGATGCGGTGAATGTCCTTACCTCCGAGATGCAGGAGGAGTGCCCTGCGGCGGTCTCTTGCTGTCCCCGCGCCTTCGAAGTAGAAATTGAGGCGCTCCGTCCAGTCCTTCCATCTTGGCGCCAACGAGGCAGGCGCGCCGTCGATCACGAAGGGCTCGATCGGGGGGATGGACGTCATCGTGGCGCGGGCACTGGTTGTACCACTAGGGGCGCCGTGCTCTGGATTGCGAGGCGAGGCTCCACCACGTGGGGACGGGCGCCACCGGCAGGGCAGCCGCCGCCGGGCCCGCTTCACAGATTAGCGAGGGTGCGCGCTGCTCTCGCGAGTCATCAACAGCAGGCGCTGTGACCAGGAGGCGCCATGGGATAGCGAGGCAGGGCGGCCCTGAGGTGGCTCCAGACAAATTTCCTCACACCGGACACGGCCAGGGCTGGGCCGGATCGTCGATGCGGTTTAGGCTGTGCAAGAGGCACAGCGTGGGGTCAGACACCCCTCGTCGCCATTATCAGGTTCGTGACTCCTGAGGGGCGCGCGGGCTGAGGGCGCGCCATTAAGGACTTACACGGACACCTTGCTTGGTTCGTCGCGTGGTCCCGACTAACCCGGGGACACGCCCACTTTTATTTAAGTAAACTACGCGGCGCCGTGCGCCACCGCGTATGCGTACGTCTACGTACGCTGATCAACTAGACCGCAACTGTGCGGTCGCAACATTACAGTCACTAACCAGCTCCACGTGCCACTTAAAAACTCAGGAATCTAAAACGAAGTTTCCAGGCAACACACAATTTGTAACAATTTAAAACTCAAAAATTGAAATCTGTATATTTCAGAAAGCCTTATTATCCCAGGACTTGCAATGTTAATGACTCTGACTAATTGTCAACAGCAGCAATTACAATGACTGATATCTTATCACTTCCCGCAATGAGCAATACTAATTAAAATTGATTGCAGTGCTTGCTTGGCATAGCAGCAATGTTTTCTTGTTTAAACATGAGCGTATTGTGCTGATTTGGTGAACTGCACAAGGAAGTGCTCATTATTTTGCTGTTTGCTATGTTTGCTGTATCTTGGAAGGAAGAAGAGAGGAAGCCCTCTGAGCAAGGCACAGAAATAGAGCAAATGAAGGAAAACACATGTTTAGGAGCTTCAAAGAGGGAAGGTTTGATTCACACAGCTTTACAAGTTAAAATGCTGTTGCAATGTAGATTATTTATAACCTGTAGTGGAAAACCAGGGACACAATTTAATGCATTGCCAACTTTTAATGTGGGTAACATCTAACCTTGATTACTATTTTACTCCTAAAACGGAAAGCAGCTCTGGAAACAGTGGTGAAAACCCTTATTTTAAAGAAGGATTGTATTGCAAGATTGCAAAAAAGTGCCAAAATAAAATAGGTCCAGGTATTTCTTAAATCAATGCTATTTAGTTTTTAATGGCGTGCAAAGTTCGGAAAAAGAAAAATCCTGCATCTCTACCAGCTCCTTGAAAAGTGAAGCTCTTGAAGTTTGAAAAAACAAAGGAAGCTAAAGGAGCACTTGTGCATCAGTGGGAAACATTCCTGCTGCAGCCAATACTGCAAGAATGTCCCAGCAGCAAGGCAGCCACACATTTAGAGTTTCTTCGTTACCAGATATCCTATCCTCATGGGTGATACTTCAGGTGACGGGGAAGCACCAATGACTGGCTACTGAGCAGTGCTCTGCTACTCACTGTAACTTGGTGCTCAGGACAGACCAGGGGCAGTACAACACAAAGTGTGCCGGGGGCGCAACGGGCGTATGTTCCCGCTTTGCCTGCTCCCAGGGCACTTTGCTATTATAGAAGGGGACGCATTCACTGGTGCGGCCCCTTCTGTGATACCAATTGCACTGGCGCACATAAAGTGTAGGCCAGGGCCGGACTGGGAACTGAAACCGGCCCTGGCAAACAGCTCGGCCAGCCCCTGGGGGGAGGGGAGGTGATGTGGCTGAGCTGTTTGCTAGTGCCAGTTTCGTCCGATTTTGATACAGGGGGCCGATATTGCAGCCCCGGTAACAAAAACAGCCCCAAAGGGGCCCAGAACTGGCCCCAACCCTGGCGGCCCACCAGGAAAAAGCCCAGTGCCCGCTACGGCCAGGCTGGTTCTGGTGCCAGCGCTATCTTCAGGGAGCATTCTACTCATTTGCATGGGGGCGTGTCCCATGTAAATGAGGGAAAACCTTGTGCCCAGAGCAAACCAGGGAATTCAAGACTTTCCTGTGGCAACAGATTAGTGAAATGCAGACCAGATCGTTGAAGCTACTGGTCCGCCTTGCACTCTGCAAGCTGGCAACTGTCCTGCACTTTAAAGAGGGGCAGAGATCTCCCTGCAGACAAGTGCAGTGAATGACAACATTCACTTCCGGGGGATGTCTGGGGTCAATGGGATCCTCTACTCCTCTTTCAAGGGTCATCCTCAGAGCAGCTGCGGCCAGTGCAGGTAAGAGAGGTGGGACCAGTTTTTTTTTTCCCGATGGACAATGATAAGGACAAATTATTATTTATTTGATTTTCCTGCGTCATCGTCTGTCGAAATCCCCCCCCCCCCCCATTCAGCCCCACGGGCCGCGGCTGGGGGCACAGATTCTGCACCAGCTCTATGTGTTAGACAGTCAGTGTGCCCATCTAGAGTATGGCATGGAGGCAAAGGCAAAGTGTTTCTCATTTGCATGCAGCAATCCCTCATGCAAATCACGGAATGCACCTTTGAGGTCACGCTGGTGCTGTAGTACAGAAGGACCTGCACAAGCATCTGATGCCCCATCTGTAATGCCAAAAGGTGCCAGGGTGCGCAGAAAGC
Organism: Lissotriton vulgaris; assembly: GCF_964263255.1. Taxonomy (NCBI): domain Eukaryota; kingdom Metazoa; phylum Chordata; class Amphibia; order Caudata; family Salamandridae; genus Lissotriton; species Lissotriton vulgaris. The sequence continues at coordinate 422,283,477 of NC_141685.1, read as the reverse complement.
AGCCCCTGCTCGCTTCAGTAGGTTTATTAATCCATTGACATTTCTTACCAGCTGCAAGCGTCCTAAGAGGAAATCAACTTACAAAAGTAGTTCATAAATATGTGCGTCCCCATTAACTCTCCTCAAGTTTAAGACCGGGTTAATTAGTCAGGACCAGGGGCCACCTCGGATAATGATCATTCCTGAGCCAACATGAACACTACCGACACACTGGCTCCCATGCTCCTATACTGTGCAATTATGCATAGAACAGCACAATAACTCTCCAATGAAATAAGCAGTCTCAATGTCACATCTATTGAAAAACAATAAAAGACAGGGGGCACTGCAATACTTAATTGCACATTATTTCCCACCCTACCATTTCCCAGACGCTCCACAGCACAAACGATACGGAGGAAATTAAACAGGACAACAGCTTTTGCAAAATGAGGGACTAAATCCGCCTGCGCGGCTGCTGATAAGCTAATCTTTCATATCTCACGAAAATAACATCACAGGCCTTTGTGTTCAGATTTCTGGATGGAAGGAAGTCTCACCCGCGTGCAGCAAGCAGGCCCTGCTTTTTGCAGAAGGCACCGCAATTGTTGAGACTCCCTTAAGATGCGAATGGCTCTCCACATAAGTCTGCCCTGGAGTCTGGAGCCTGCCGGCTAATGCCAGCATTACTGCGCTGGTGGCGATATGGGCCGAGTGTTTCTTCCATCTGCTGCAGGTGTCACGAAAGAGCAGGGCTCCACATTTCATCACCATCACCCATGAGCACAAAGTCCTGTCCTGTGTTTGCTAATTAACTGATTTCTCTGATTTCAAATGGAGTCCTGTCCTGAAAACCGTGAAAACAGTGACAGGGAAAACAATCAGGGAAAGTGCATTAAAAAAAATGAGTAGTATTAATTTAAATCATTTGATGAATGTCAGCCATTGATGGATCAAGACATACTGCACAAAGTCGTTCTCCTTTCTTGTAGCATATAGTCTCAAGGGAAAATGATCCTAGGCAGGGGTGTAACACAAGCCCCTGCGGTGAGGAGGGCCCATCGCTTTAGAGGTCCTCTGAACCTTTCAAGTAGCCCAATTCAACCAAACGTCTATGAAGATCTGTAAGATAAGGGAGACCCAGTGCCCCTCATCACATTCTGCATGAGGGAGCTTCATTTTTCATTGCCCTGCTGATTTTAGGATGCTTAAAAAATATCTATGAGTGGATGTCAATTAGGGCTAGTCAGAGGTGGCAGCTGCCACCCCCATGCCCCTTGGCACCTCGGATACTGCCCTGATCACTAGGGTCATGTACGAAGTAGCAGCAACAAAAAAATAGATACACAGCCCTGTTTGTTCCCAGTAATTTAATATCCTTAATAATTTCTGTTGTTATCCTATGCTATGTTATTTTATGCTATGCCCATACTTTTCCATGAAGGGTACAAGTATGTGGAGTTTGTCCGAGTTATGATTTGCTTGACATATATGTATATAATAATTTTTTTGAATTGATGGCTATCCGGAAAGGGGATTGTAGACTTTACATTCAGTGAAGGGCCCTGCCCTGAAAAGTGGCGGTTGAAACAGAATGATCAACCAGCTGCATCGCACCAAACTAGTTGAGAGGGGCAAACTAACATATTTTCTTCACGTTAAGGTAGATAATGTATGTAATTATGATTACTTTCAGTTTTCTTTTCACTTCTACATATATTTCATCTCACTTACAGATCATATATATGGAGTGTGAACACAGGACCTACGTAAAATTACAGGTTTAGTAATCAATCTGCGCATTGAGGTAGACGAGAATGGTATTATTACGGGGATCTAATTGTCCTGAAGAATGCCAGGGAAGACACAGGATCCAGCTGAAACATGCTGACTTCTCTGCAGAGTCGAGGGGTGAATGGTTCATAATCTACCAGCTTCACCACCATCCACTGGTATTGAGATACCTTTTAGCCCTGACCAGGGAATCCATTAATATAATAGACATTGGGATATCCCAGAGTCAGTTTTAACTAGTTTGTCTGCACTTACTCCGTTTATGATCCCGACCTTCTATATGTTTGTATTGTCTCCCCACCCTATTGCTCCACCCCGTGCATTAGTCTGCACAAAGGTGTGCTTAGCAACCCAATGATGAAGCATGCCACACATGTTTAGTGGTGAGGGCAGTTTTCAAAGGTTTGTACTTTGCCAGTTCTCCCTCTCTTGAAAAAGCGATTTATACTCTCCCACTTCTCAGTGTGTTAGTTATATTTAGAAGTGGTTGAAGTAGAAGGTCTCCTCCTGTCACCCAGCCTAGACATGTGTTGGATATAGGCTGCCAGTCACAGACCAATAAGAGCAGAGAAATGTCCACTTTCTAAAATTTGCATTTTTTAAAATGGTAATGTCAAATCTGACTTTACAAGTAAAGATAGTTTATCATTACCACTCCAAAGATATGCAACATGAAAAATCTACTCCTTTCTGTTCAGGAATTACAGCTTAAAGATATTTTAAGGGATTTCCAATGTTAGACTGTCAAAGGAGTAGGCCTCACAGCAGTGAAAATTGAATTTAGCTGTTTATCACTACCAGGACATGTGAAACACAAAGGTACATGTCCTACCTTATATTTACACATCACCCTGAATTAGGGGTTGCATGGGGCCTACTTTAAGGGTGATTTACTTGAAATAAAAGGGAGGTTTAAGGCTTGGTAAGTAGTTTTAAATGCCAACTTGAAGTAGCAGCAAACTGCTCACATGCCCTGCAATGGCAATAAGGGGCTACTAATGTGGGTGGCACAATCAGTGCTGCAGGCCCACTAGTAGCATTTAATTTACAGGCTCTGGGCACATGCAGTGCACTTTACTAGGGACTTACAAGTTAATTTCCATCAGGTATGAACCAATCTTACCGTGTTTCGGGGAAAGCGCACAAGCACTTTAGCGCTGATCAGCAGTGGTAGAGTGCGCAGAGTCCTAAAGCCAGCAAAAACAAATTCAGAAAAATGGAGGGAGGCATGCACAAAGTGGTTGAAAAACTGCCCTAAGGCCGTCTAGTCTAACAGTTATGTTATGTTTTGATATGTTTTGTTATGTTATGTTGTTAGAACTGGGGGTCTCCAGTTGGCAGAGGTAAGTACCACAGTATAAATAGGGACCCTTCATTCTAGTCAGGGTAAGGAGGAAACCCTCTGAGATAACCCCTGCTCACCCTCTAGGTAGCTTGGCATGAGCAGTCAAGGCTATTCAGGAGGCAATGTGTAAAGTATTTGTACCAACACTCACAGTAACACAGTGAACACACCACAAACTGACTCTACAAGAGTTTAGAAAAATAAAGGTATTTAATCTAAACCACACAAGACAAAAACGACAAAAATTCAACATACACAGTACAAGAATATGGTTTCAAAAGAGTTCTTAAGGTTGTAATGTAAGTTCTTTAGGTTGCGATAAAATAATCCAGAGATGCGTGAAAAGTTCACAGTTGCTTCACGTTTACTCACAGTACCTTTTAGTTGCGACAAAGTTCCAAAAGCAGAAGCTGCTGCTGTGGAAAACAAGCGATGCGTTGCTCCTGAGACCCTGGGGAGGCGATGCGACAGCCCCGCTGCAGCAGCGGGCGTGTTGCGATGAATCCGGTCTGTATGGGGAGGAAAGCCACTTGTATGGATTCCGGTGCGTAGGTTCCGTAGGAAGTTTGTTCTCAAAAAGGCACGATGGGAAGATCTTTGGAGGTGCGACGATGCACGGACCAGCGGTGATCTTCTCTCTCGCAGCTCCTCAATGCGATGGTTTCTGCGACGAAACTCGCAGTGATGTGATGCGATCCGCAAGCAAGCAGTGCGGCGATCTCACCCAGCGACGACAGGCTCTGCGATGACACTCACAGCGATGTTAGGCTTCCCGCACCAATCGGGAACGTCCCGCAAACGAAGGATGCTACGGCTCTGACAGCGGCAACAGGCGCTGCGACTATCTCGACCTTCGTAGCTGCGGGAAACTTCTCGCACTGTCGGGGATGCGCTCCGCAGCGAGCGATGCAATACTTTTCAATTGCAAAAGTCTCTCAAGCTTAGTTTCAAGCTTCCCAGCACAGGTACAACTTCCAGAGGCCCCACAACTGGATCAAGCACTCTAGGAAGGACAGAATGCTCTCCTCAGCAGAGTTCAGGGAAGTTGGGGGTGAAGTCCTTTTGTTCCTGGGACTTCAGAAGAGGGAACCAGCTCTTCTCAGGCCCTTGGAGATTCCTTCAAGACAGGGGACACAGCACAACAGCAAAGTCCTTCCCCTCTTCTAGGCAGCAAAGATGCCAGGTCTAACACGTGACCCCTCCAGCTGAAAGTGGGGAGAACTACCCACCCTCTTGGGGGTTCTCTTCACTAAGGTGGAAAAACCAGGACTCAAATCAAAGAAAATCAGCGTTGGCGTGCTCTGTACCAGGGCGGTGTTCCACCGTAAAGTCCATTCCCTGTAGGGAGATGGACCACCTCAACAGTTTTGGGTTCACACCCCTCATTTGCATTAACCATCTGAGGGGCCTGTGGTCGGTCTGAACACGGAAGTGAGTCCCAAACAGGTAGGGCCTCGGATTCTTCAGAGCCCAGACCACAGCAAAAGCTTCCCTTTCAATCGCACTCCACCTCTGTTCCCTGGGGAGTAGCCTCCTAATAATGAAAGCTACCAACTGGTCTCCCAACTTAGGGTTTAAACCCTCAGTTTGTACCGGGGTCATATGGACTCCCTCCCTCTGTACCCCCTTCCAGAGCGCTGCACCCTCCCTACTGGAGGGATACCCCATGGAACCATATTGGTCAGGGCACTGGTTACAGATGCCCTTCCTTCCAGGACAGGCAGATCCTGAACCTTGTCTCCCAACCCAGGGACCAAAACCTGTGGTTGTGCACTTGCCGGGCACTTCTGGGGACTCACACAGTACCCCCTTGAGGGTGACACACAACTCATGTGTCCCGTGACAGTCTGCCTGGCGCAGATCTCCCGACCCCTGTCCACCTGACAGTGCGCGGGAAGATCCCCCAGGACAGAAGTGGTGTCACCATAGTCACTCCTGGGAGACTCAGCCCTTCTAACTGGTCCCTGACCCATTGGTTCTCCCACTGGGTACTCCTTCCCTCTCTCACCCCTCAGTCTGGACTTTTGCACCCTCCCAACTGGATTGGCACTGCCAGACACCAGAACTGATGGAGGCCTGGTTACAGGCACTCCACATTCAACGGACACTAGGAGATCCTCCTCAAATGGTCTACAAGTACAGTCTAGGTCCCCAACCTGGTGTTCCCTTAAGGAACCCTCCAGGCCCTGGGACTGGGTTTTGGGCACCGTGAGACACACCGTCCCACACTCATTCCTTCTCCACTGAGACCGGACATGAGCCCCTACACCCCTCCCACTACACTGGGACCTAACTGGGCTACACTGAACCTCTTCCACCTCATAGGTCTGGAAGATATCTAAGCCATTCCTTTTGGGATCACTCCCCAATTCCTCCTCAGACTCTCTGGAATTCCCCAAGAGGTCTGCCTCCAACGCAAGCTCTCTGGGGTTAGAGAACTCACACTCCACCGGGTGTTGGCATAGCTCTGGAAAACAATGACTTAAAATATGCTCTCCAACAAATGAATCACACAGCCCCCCACAGTTTTTAACCAAGCTACCCTTTGCCTCACCCTCCAGTGCCTCACACAAGTACCTCACACCACTCTCCTGAGACTGGCAAGACAGTATCTGACTGTCTCTGTCACACAACCCACACTCTTCTGGCTGGTCTCCACACACACACACACCAAGGTTTCTACCATGGGGGAACCCCTCTCCCTGTACCTCTCATCTAGAGTCAGTAGAGTGTCCCTCCCACCACTAGGAATATGGTGCCCTGTGCCTGTCCCCCAATCTACGTCAGGGACACTGCACTCCACTGGAACTGTATCATAAACCTGAACCCCCTGGTGTATGTTGACCCCCTCCCTCAAGTCAAGCGCCACATCTCTGGCTGTTTGTACCTTTCTCTCCACACTAGATATCATAATCATGCTGCCACCATCTGAGCTGGACTCCACCTCCAACTCAGCACAGCTCCTTCCTTGAGCGTCCCATTTTCTCTTTCTGGGCTAAGGCCCACCGGGTCATACCTTCCTTGTTTAGCCGGCCTTATTCTCTGCACCTTTGCTCAGCAGCAAGGAGCCACTCGTCTTTCTCTTCCTCAATATCAGAGAGGTTCTCCTCCTCAGAATCATCTGCTAATGTTGCTTCCAAAATTCTGGCCTCATGGGAATACAAGCATGCCTCAAGATCCCTCCTTGTGTAACCTTTCTCCACGGGCAGCCCCCTCTTCTTGCAAAAGGCTTTTATCTCCTCTTCTGTGTAGATGCACGGGTGGAAAAAGTTGACTTCCATTTTGTCAGGATTTTACAGGCGCAACACCAGCCAGAGTCTCAATATCCCAAAAAATACTTCCAGGAGGACACGGGAAAAAACAGACAGTATGTGGTGGTGTAGTGGTCTGCACTCACTAGTGATGTACACCAATCACTGTGGGTCTAGTACAACTACAAGTTCAAATCCGCACCGCTGACCAATAATGTTAGAACTGGGGGTCTCCAGTTGGCAGAGGTAGATACCACTGTATAAATAGGGACCCTTGATTCTAGTCAGGGTAAGGAGGAAACCCTCTCACCCTCTAGGTAGCTTGGCACGAGCAGTCAAGGCTATTCAGGAGGCAATGTGTAAAGTATTTGTACCAACACTCACAGTAATACAGTGAAAACACCACAAACTGACTCCACAACAGTTTAGAAAAATAAAGTTATTTAATCTGAACTACACAAGACCAAAACAACAAAAATCCAACAAACACAGTTCAAGAATATGGTTTCAAAAGAGTTCTTAAGGTTGTAATGTAAGCTCTTTAGGTTGCGATAAAATAATTCACAGATGCGTGAAAAGTTCACAGTTGCGTCACGGTTACTCACAGTGCCTTTTAGTTGCGACAAAGGTTCAAAAGCAGAAGCTGGTGCGGTGGAAAACAAGCGTTGCATTGCTCCTGAGACCCTGGGGAGGCGATGCGACAGCCTCGCTGCAGCAGCGGGCGTGTTACGACGAATCCGGTCTGTATGGGGAGGAAGGCCACTTGTATGGATTCCGGTGCGTAGGTTCCGTAGGAAGTTTGTTCTCGCAAAGGCACGATGGGACAATCTTTGGAGGTGCGACGATCTCCGCGGCGACGATGCGCGGACCAGCGGTGATCTTCTCTCTCGCAGCTCCTCGACATGATGGTTTCTGCGACGACACTCGCAGCGATGTGATGCGATCCGCAAGCAAGCAGTGCGGCGATCTCACCCAGCGACGACAGGCTCTGCGATGACACTCGCAGCGATGTTAGGATTCCGCACCGTTCGGGTGCGTCTCGCAAACGAAGGATGCGACGGCTCTGACAGCGGCAACAGGTGCTGTGATGATCTCGACCTTCGTAGCGGTGGGAAAGTTCTCGCACTGTCGGGGATGCGCTCCGCAGCGAGCGATGCAATACTTTTCAATTGCAAAAGTCTCTCAAGCTTCCCAGCACAGGTACAACTTCCAGAGGCCCCACAACTGGATCAAGCACTCTAGGAAGGACAGAACTCTCTCAGCAGAGTTCAGGGAAGTTGGCGGTGAAGTCCTTTTGTTCCTGGGACTTCAGAACAGGGAGCCAGCTCTTCTCAGGCCTTTGGAGATTCATTCAAGACAGGGGACACAGCACAACAGCAAAGTCCTTCCCCTCTCCTTGGCAGCAAATCAACAGGTCAGTCAAGCAGAGCAACAGCAGGACAGTCTTCCTTCTTTAGATTCAGCTTTCTCCTTGGCAGAGGTTCCTTCTTGATTCCAGGATGATCTAATTTCATTGTTGTCAGGGGTCCTGTACTTATACCCCTTAAAGTCTTTGTTCTTTTTGTGCATGTGGGCCCTGAGCCCGGTCTGAACCAGTTCTGGGTGTTTCCTGAGTACTTTGTTTTCCTGGCTTCTCCTTTACTTTCAGAGTGAGGGGCAGGGTCGTCAGCCGCCCAGCAGGAGGTGGAGCCAGCATTGTGGCAGCCAGGCACAGCCCTATTTAGGCCCAGGTGGTAACTCCTCCCACCACTCAGGTTGCAAATGCAGTCATTCAGCCTAGGGCTGACTCAGCCAGCCTCCTGGGGAATCCCCAGGAGGCTGTCACTCTCACACCAGACAGTCAATACACAAACAGGCCGAGACACAAAGAAGGGCCAGACAAGAGAACAGCAACTTTCTAAAAGTGCTGTTCTCAAACACAGGATTTAAAAACAACCTTTCCTAAAAGATGTGTTATTAAATTCTGAGTTCAGGGATACTAGATACTTATGTCCTATCTTGTTCCTACGGGAAGAAATGCTGGAAGCCACTTTAGCCAGCATCCCCCATGTTAATCTATGGAGCAAGATAGCCTTACAATAGTGAAAAACAGAAATGGCTGCCTTTCAATACCAGAGCATGTCACTTGAACCCGTACATGCTCTACCTCTCACATACACTGCACCCTGCCGAGGGGGGTACCTTGGGCCTTCCATAGGGGTGACTAATGTGCACAAAAAGGGAAGGGTTAGGCCTGATCAGTGGGGACACTGTCCAGGAGGACACAGCAGCTCCTAGACTGTACACCGGCACTGCAGTGGCATGCCCGAGACACCCTTTTAGGGCTACTCCTGTGGGTGGCACAATCAGTGCTGCAGGCCCACTAGTAGCATTTGTCATCACCAGCCCTGGCACACCCAGTGATCTTTACTAGGGACTTCGGGGTGATACAAATATGCCAATCATGTATATCCAATCATGATAACAATTTACATAGGGAGCACTTACACTCTGGCACTGATCAGCAGTGGCAGAGTGTCCAAAGCATCTAAACCAGCAAAAACTAAATCCAGCACAGCATCAAAAATATAGGAGATAGAGGCAAAAAGATAGGGGAAAACCACACCAAAGATGTCAGGTCTAACATATGTTATGTTAGGCTAAGCTAGGTATGTCAATTTGTAGAGTGCTCTAATCACCTGTGAGAGTATCCAAGCACTGAGCAGGTGTACAGACTTGAAGCCTTCCCAGAATTTATTTGAACTGAGCCAGGTATTCAGCTTCTTGCAAAACTTATGGAGCAAGGAGGAGGCTCTAATGTATTGTGGGAGGTCATTTCATGTTTTGGGTGCAATGTAGAAGAAGGAGCAATGTATTGTTTTGCACGTGTGGATGCAAAGGTGTGTGCTAGTGAGAATGAGGCTGAGCCTAGGTGTATGGATGGTTTGTAAAAACGTATGCAGCTGTTGAGGTATAGTTTGTAGGTGTGCATGAACATTTTGAACTGGCTGCGTTTGTTGATTTGAAGCCAGTGGATCTCCCTGAGGTGAGATGAGGGTGTGGTGAGGAAGGTTGAGTGTGAGTCTAGCAGCAGCATTCTGGATGGACTGCAGTCTGTTCAGGAGTCATTTGGAGAATGCGGCATACATTAAGTTGCCATAGTCAAGTCTGCTTGTGATGAGTGCTTGTATGACAGTTTGTCTGGTGTTCTGTGGTAGCCACTTGAAGATTTTCCTCAGTGTATGCAGGATGCGGAGGCAGGCAGAGCTCACTGCATTGACCTGTAACCATGTTGAGATTGTCATCCAGGATTATCCTCAAAATTCTGGTGTGGTCGGTGGGTGCTATTCTGTTAGACACTAGGTAGCATCCCACAGGTAGGTCCCCTTTCCAAAAAACAGTACTTCTGTTTTGTCAGAGTAGATTTGCAGACAGGTTCTTCTCATCCAGTCTGCTACCAAGGTCATACAGTTGATGAAGTGGGTCCTGGTGGATGGTGTCTTGTCTGTCAGGGAGAGGAGGAGTTGAATTTCATCTGTGTAGGAGATGATGGTGTTGCCTTGAGATCTGATGATATTGTCAAGACTGCCTAATATGTACATGTTGAACAGGGCCAGGATTAAAGGTGATCTCTGGGGTACTTCACATTTTAGATTCTTGGCATACAACACGAAAGGAGGCAGTCTGACTCTTTGGATTTGTCCCGTGAGGAAGGAGCACATTCAGTTGAGTGCTGGTCCTTAGTTGAAAGTCTTGTGGCTTCTTCTGATGAGTGTGTGGTTTGAGACCATGTTGAAAGCTGGGGAGAAGTCCAGCAGGATGATGACTGCTGTTTCTCTTCTGCCTAGGATGCTCAATATATAATTGGTGGCTGCAATAAGTGCAGTTTCTGTGCTGTGGGTCTTTCTAAAGCCTGATTGTTTGCTGTCGAGTTGTTGATGGAGCTCGAGACAGCTTGGGAGTTGTTTGTTGATGGCTTTTCGGGTCACTTTTGCTGGTAGGGAAGCAGGTAGATACAACAGAAGTTTGCCAGTTGGCTAGGGTTGGCTGCCAATGGTCAAGGATTTTTAGACCAGGATCCGAGCTCCAAGCAGGCTCCTTCCAAGCTAATAAGGTGCTAAGTAGGTGTTCACAGGCTGAGCAGATGTACTCTCAGAAGAAGCATTGATCAATAATAAATCAATGCTCACAAATATAGTTTTAAAATAAAATATTGTTCATGGTGTGAAAGGAAATTAATATCAGTATGGAGGTGAAATTTAAATATGCCTTAAAATTTGGGTGTGTGGCTAGCAACCAAAGGACATGACCGCTGCCTAGAGAGGCTCTGCCATTAAAGCGACATCCCCATTAATCCTGATACTGATCCAACGGTGAATGAAGATTTAAAGCAGTTAATGGGGCGTCAGAAATACTGGGGCATTGATTGAGCCAGTCATGAGCCCTTAGAAGGCTTAGAAACGGGGAAGATGCGAGACCTGGCTCTGCCGGGAGGAGGTGGAATTAGCGTGCATTGACCCATCAGTGAGTGCCAATCCGGGCCGGGTGCCTATGCACAGTACTGCGACGCGCTGATACTGCTGGTAAACATGCAGAATAGGGTGGTGCATGAGAAGCCTACCGGAGAACACCTCACCAGTTTAAAACCAGAGGCCACCCTACAACTTCACACGCACAAGGTTGCCGGTACGCGGAAGCTGAAAGACAGTGTAGCGAGGAGGTGGTTACCAACATCTATGGCTGCTATACTGACATTTCCCGCAGTAACGCTGGCTGTGCTCTGCAACTCCGCAATTTCAAGCGCAACAACATGCATATCATCGCTAGCAATATACTGGCAACACCGCACTACCCCAATACATGACCATACGTGTGCAAATGAACGCTTCCAGGTGTTGAGACTTACCCCTTGCTTGCACTAGTGTTTTAAGTCGGGGGATCGGGGGCCCACAGTGCTTGATGGTTTCGTAGCAGGTAATCTTTTAATGACAGATCAGAAGAGACAGTCCTGCAGCGGGCAGACCCACCGCAGCTCCAGGGAACTTTATCACTGCCATAAGGCCTTAGGTGGTGGCATACATGGCCGAAGTACAGGTACGCCACAACAAAGGCGAACCTCCCCTGAAGCATCACCCGGCTATCACTACACTGGGGGTAGGAATACTGAAGGGTTGCAGGTGGTGGATAGTCCCATGGGCGGGCAGCGGTGATTGCTGCCACCCACCTACACAGCTTGGTGTGGTTCCCCTGCGGACCAGCCACAATGGTGGGCTGGGGTCAACGCACCATACAAAACCTCAAAATGAACAAGTATGCCTAAAACAAAGATCCACGGGCACAGTCAGAATTGAACACTGGGCCTGGGGAGACTCTTATAACTGAGAAATCTGCAGGGCCACTTTTCAAGACATCATGACCACTCTGAACAATGTACAACCTTCCATTGGGTTGATCTCAACGGACATTTCACTAATACGCTGACTTTCAAAAAATGGCCACGAGAATGTCGGAGGTTACAACCACAACAGCAACTCTCTCCACAGATACGACTGCTCTACAGCGTCAGGTCCGACAACTAGAAGCAGATAATAAATTAATGGCTGCCAAGCTCGATGATCAGGAACGCCGCTCGAGATGCAACAATGTCCGAATAATTGGCGTACTGGAAGGTGCGGGCCCTGTACTAGATCTGTTTGTTGAAGACCTCATCAAGAATCAGCTGCAGCCACGTGGGCTGTCTAGATTCTATTCAGTGGAAAGGGCCCACCGCGTGCCAGAGGGCAGACCTCGACCTGGGTCTCCCGTGGCCTATATCAGCTTCAACTTCCGAGTTTGAGGCGTGATCCTGCAAACGGCACGAAATGCCCCTCCAATCCATCTTGAAAACTATACGATAACATTTTTTGCAGACTACACAACAGCGGTAACCAAACAACGCCATAGCTTCCTGGACTTCAAGAAAGAAATGAGAATCTGAGAGATAAAATACATAAATGTTGTTCCCGGCAGAGTTGAGGGTAGAAGCTGAAGGAAAAATCAGGTTCTTTTGCGACACCTGAAGAAGCCCATGACTGACTGGAGGGATGGGGCCTGGTTTCCAGACCTAAAAGGCTGAGCAAGACACAACAGCACAGGTACTTTTGGCTAAAACATGACGCAACTGTGGATTATTTTAACGCAACCTTAAGAACTCTTTTGAAACCATATTCTTGAACTGTGTATGTTGGATCTTTGTCGTTTTGGTCTTGTTTAGTTTAGATTAAATACTTCTATTTTTCTAAACTGTTGTGAAGTCCATTTGTGGTGTTTTCACTGTGTTACTGTGAGTATTGGTAAAACACTTTACACATTGCCTTTGATAAGCCTGTCTGCTCGTGCCAAGCTACCAAGGGGGTGAGCCGGGGTTATCTAAAGAGTGTATCCCCCTTACCCTGACTAGAAGCAAGGGTCCCTATTTGGACAGTGGTACCTACCTCTGCCAATAAAGACCCCCCAGATCTAACATTGGTGGTCAGCGGTGAGGATTTGAACTTGGATTTGTACTAGACCCACAGTAATTAGTGTACATCACTAGTTTAGTGCAGACCACTACGCAACCACATACCGTGTTTTGTTTTGGTTCTATTTTTGATCTGATCCTTGAGTCATTCACGCATCATGTCTCAGAAGAGTAAACCAGCAAGTGAAGTTGCAGAACTGGTGTTTGATATCGAAATGGTAAGTGGTTACAAAGTAGGTCAACTCAAGTGGTTCTGCAAGAGCTTTGGATGTCCCATGGAGAGCAGCTCCAGAAAAGGGGAGCTACGGAAGGCCTTAAGGGCCTGGGGGAGGCCAAAGAAGCTGGGGAGACAGATGGTGCAAAAGTGGGTGAGGATGTACAAGGGGATGGTTTCAGGTCACAGGATCTGCCTATGTCCAGAGCAGCCTCCAGGGCTGGCAGCAATCATTCCGCTAGAAGATTTTCCCCAGAGAAGTTGGAGGAAAACCAAAGGGTTAGAGATCATGAGTTGGAAGTCATGAGGCTTGAGACAAAGGTGATGCAAATAGAAGCCCAGAACGAGGCAGAAAAGAGCAAGAATGCTCGTGCCCTGGAAGAATTGAATTTGACCTTGGCACATTAATTGAGAATGAGGGAGTCCTCGCCTCTGACTCCGGTGCAACCCAAGGGTTTAGACCCTAAGTTGGGAGACCAGTTGCTAGAAAGTGGTCCTGAACTAGTAGGAGAGTTGTGTTCTGAGGGTGATTCTCCTGGGAGAAGAGGGCAGGACCCCAAAAGCAGAGGTAGGGAGAGGAGAGCCTTGCCCGTGACCTCTGGTCAGCCTGAGGGTACAGACCCTGGGATGGCGGGCCAGTGTCAGGATGTCCTACCTGATATGGCCGGAGGGAGAGTGGAGGAAAGGTGCCAGACACCTGGGGCTACTGCCCCCCACTTTCTGATACCACAGAGGTTAGACCTGAAAGGCAGGAGGCCTGGCTCTCATCACTGACAGTTGTCAGTGGCCCCTGTGGCTGGTTGTCTTGGTGGATAGGGTTGCCCCTGGAAGGGGGCAGGACTTATACCCTGGGGGTGGACTGGGCTACACCATTGTGTTGGCCAGGTGGGTACTGTCTACCAGCATGGACACATGAGGGAGTGAAGTCCTGGTACGCCGGGCAAGTGTTCAACCGCAGCGATTGGTCCTTGGGTTGGGAAGCCAGGTTCAGGTGTTGCTTGACCTGGAGGGGGGGACATCTGTAAACAGTGTCCCACCGCAACCTTCTGTCCAGCCGCCGGATACAGGCCCGGGACTGGTGGGTCATTGCCAGGATGTCAGACCGGACCTGTCAGGAGGGAGAGCGGACAAAGGGTGCCAAGCACCTGGGGCTACTGCCCCCACCCTCTGACACCACAGGGGTTTGAGAGCCCTGAGAGGCATACAGCATGAGTCTCATTCCTCACCACTGTCAGTGGCCACTGTGGTTTGCTGTCTGTCTGTTGGGACACACCTGTGAGCAAGATAAGTTTAGGTGCTGCACATATGGTGTCCACAGAGGAGGATAAGGGTTCCACATGGATTGGCTTGGTGGACCCTGAGTTTATGGATAGAGGGATCCAACTAGGTTCAGGAAGGCGTAGAACAGGAATAGCCCCCTGCTGTTTGGGCCAGTTTCCGTGTTCTATCTCCCTAAGCAGGGAATCCCATTGAGGTATCGTTTGGTGTACCCTGTCTTTAGGCTGGAAGGGGGTTCTGTTGGATATGACCCTATTAGCAGGGTTATCCCCAAACTTTTTGCTTTTTCCTCCCTTGTTTTTCCTGACCTGTGGTTGTTGGCAATAGGACTCTGGGCACTTTACCATTGCTGATCAGTGCTAAAGTGCATATGCTCTCTGTATAAATTGTTATTGTGATTGGTTATCCATGATTGGCATATTTGTTTTACCAGGGAGTCCCGAGTAAAGTGCACTGAGTGTGCCCGGGTTGGTGATTCAAATGCTACCAGTGTGCTTGCAGTACTGATTGTGCCACGCACCGGAGTAGCCCTAAAATGGTGTCTCAGGCCTGCCACTGCAGTGCCTGTGTGCAGTTGCTAACCGCCATGATGACCTGGCCAGTGTCCACACTGACCAGACCTAACCCTTCCCTTTCTATACACATTGGTCACCCCTATTGAAAGCCCTAGGTACCCCCCTGGGCAGGGTGCAGTGTATGTGAAAGGTAGAGCATGTACTAGTGTAGGTGAAATGCCCTGGTAGTGAATTACAGCCATTTTCGTTTTCCACATTTGTAAGGCTATCTTGCCCATAGGCTATAATGGGGAATGCTGTGTATAATGTTTACCTGCATATCTTCCGACAGGAGCAATATGGAAAATTAAAGTCTGGTATCCCTGACCTCAGAATCTAATACCCTATATTTTAGGAAGGATGGTTTTTAAATACTGTGTTTGAGAACAGCACTTTTAGAAAGTGGCTGTTCTCTTGTCTGACCTTTCTGTGTGCCTTGGCCTGTTTGTGAATTGACTGTCTGGTTTGTGAGTGACAGGGCTGGGGGATTCCAGGAGACAGAATGAGTCCGTCCAGTGGTGAATAGAGAGATCTGCATCTAGATGGGAGGGAGGAGTTGCACCTGGGACCTGAATAGGACTGTACCTGCCCCCCACAGTGCTGCCTCCACCCCCTGTGGTGCATCCGAAGTCTCTACCCTGCACTGTGAAAGGAGAGAAGGATTAATGTCAACAACGTGCTTTTCCTCCACAAGGCTTTTCCTCCACAAGGCTGGCTCTACCTCCTGTTGGGCGGCTGATGACCATGCCCCTCTCTCTGAAGGAAAGGAGAAGCCAGGAAAACAAAGTGCTCAAGGAACACCCAGAACTGGTTCAGACCGGCCTCAGAGCCCTCCTGCACAACGGGATCAAAGACTTTTTAGCGTATAAGTACAGGACCCCAGACCACTAAACTTTAGATCATCCTGGAATCAAGAAGGAACCTCTGCCAAGGAGAAAGCTGGAAGACTTAAGAGGAAGGACTGTCCTGCTGTGTGTTTGTGGGCTGACCTGCAGTTGCTTTGCTGCCAAGGAGAGGGGAAGGACTTTGCTTTGTGCTGTGTCCCTTTGCTAGAAGAGATGTTCAAGGGCCTAAGTAGAGCTAGCTCCTTGTTAAGAAGTCCCAGGAACAACAAAATGACTTCACCCCAGCTTCCCCCCTGAACTCTACTGAGAGAGTTCTGTCCTTCCTAGAGTGTTTGGGCCAGTTGTGGTGCCTCTGGAAGTTGTACCTGTTGTTGGGAACCTGGACAAGAAGAAACTAAAGACAATTTGCAAAGTTTCATGCATCTCTCCCTTGCGGAGCGCATCCACGTCAGTGTGAGGAAATTCCCGACGTCGCGAAGACCGAGTTCGTCGCAGCGCCTGTTGCCGCTACAAGAACCGACGCATCCTTCGCTTGCAGAACGCATCGCTCCGGTGTGGGAAAAGTAACATTGCTGTGAGTATCATCGCAGAGCCTGTCATCACTGGGTAGGATCGTCGCACTGCTTGCTTGCGGACCGCATCAATTCGCTGCAAGAGTCTTCGCAGAGCCATCGCATTGAAGGGCTGCGAGAGGAGACGATCCACGCTGCTCTGCACATCGCCACCGCACCTGAGATTGTCCCCGTCCTGAAGATCGTCGAATTGTACCTTTGTGAGGCGCTTCCTATGATACCTGCGCATCGGAATCCATACAAGGTATCGCATCCCGCCCCATACAGACTGGAGTCACGCAACACCCCTGCAGCGTCCAGCGGAGTTGTTGCATCGCCTCCACAGGGGCTCAGGAGTTACGCATCGCTTTTTTTTCAACACTGCAGGCTTCACTTGGAACTTCTGTCACATCTAAAGGTATTTTTGGCTAAAACGTAACGCAACTGTGGATTATTTTAACGCAACCTTAAGAACTTCTATTTTTCTAAACTGGTGTGGAGTCCATTTGGGTGTTTTCTCTGTGTTACTGTGAGTGTTGGTACAAATACTTTACACATTGCCTTTGATAAGCCTGTCTGCGCGTGCCAAACTACCAAGGGGGTGAGCAGGGGTTATCTAAAGAGTGTATCCCCCTTACCCTGACTAGAAGCAAGGGTCCCTATTTGGACAGTGGTACCTACCTCTGCCAACTAGAGACCCCCAGATCTAACAGTGGCACCCTGCTTATTCACTTCTGGTTCACGAGGGGTCGGCGTCCTGGTTAGCAAACGTTTCCCACTTATTGTTACTGGGTCTTGGTCAGATTATCAAGGACGTTGTGCAGCTGTATTATGTCAATGTGAAGGACAGCCATACAATCTAGTCTAAGTATATATCCCACCAGCCCTGCATCAGGTGGCCTTCCTGGCACTGGGTAAATTCCTACTAACACTTTCGCAAGGCGAATTGATAATGGGGGTGACTTTAATGCCACGGTAGACTCCACCATGGATCGAAAAACTCCCAGGGACCAAAGTGGCACAAACCTCCGGTTAGCAGAATTCATGGATGCCTTTGGTCTCATAGATGTTTGGCAGTCAAGGTTCCCACAGGAGAGGCAATATACCTTTCTCTCGGGAATGCATAACAGTCTCTCGAGAATAGACTATATTTTCACACTGGTGATGGGTTTGGAGAGAGTAATAGAGATATCACACCTGCCCAGGCAAAATTCCGATCACTCTCATGTGTTAGTCAAATACACATCTCATGTCCTGGAATGATGGCTCATCTTTCCCGTCTTCTCTGGGGTCCTTAAAAACCCCAAGATATGGAAAGGTCTAACTACAGCCACAAGACAATATTTTGTGGAAAACAAGCACTCAGTCACATCCCGATGACTCTGTGGGAGGCATACAAGACGGTACTGTTAGGCCAAGCAATCGCGTTAATCACATGCCATAAACATGACAAGCAACAACAGCTGAGTTGGAGACTCTGGAGCGGGAGGTAGGCCAAGCCGAAGACGAACACGCTTTAGATACCAATGACACCACAGCCCATAAGTTAAATTTGGCCAAACAGGAATACCAAGACTATCTATGAGAAGAGGCGAAGACTAGGCTTACCAAGACACAGCACACTATTTATGAAGTCGGAGATAAGGCAGGCAAGCTTCTGACCTGGTTGGATAGACAGTAAAAGGCTAGTTGCTGGGTGGCACAATTGAGATTAGACACTAGAGCATTCACTACAGACTCACAGCAGTAAGTTGACGCGTTAGCGCTCCATTACGAGACGATATATACGCCTACAGCCATAGCCACAATAGCTGACAATCTCACCTTTCTAAAGGATTTCCAGATGCCTACACTTGCACCTAACGAAATTCAGGATCTAGAGGCAGATTTGACCTCAGAGGAACTGACACTAGCAACAGGTGTACTATACACTGGGAAAGCTCTGGGACCTAATGGCATACCTATCAAACTCTGTAAAAAAGCAGTAAGTCAACTCACGCCACACTTAAAATGTATGAAGATAACCTAGAAAGAGGAGAACTTTGCAGGGATCAATGTCTAGCGACGATAGTGGCAAGTCATAATCCTGGTAAACCAACGCAGGCATGCACATCTAACTGGCCAATTTCACTCCTAAATGCTCGACAATGGAGAAACGGCGGCCCTCATCCTCCTAGACCTCTCCGCGGCCATCGACACAGTCTGCCACCGCACCCTAATACAGCGCCTCAGCAACGTCGGAATCCAGGAGAAGGCACTGGAGTGGACCATCTCCTTCCTCGCCGGATGGACACAGAGAGTCCGCCTCCTCCCGTTCAGATCAGAAGCCACCGAAGTCATCTGCGGCGTTCCTCAAGGCTCCTCGCTCAGCCCAACCCTCTTCAACGTCTACATGAGTCCCCTCGCAGCCATCGCACGCCAGCACAACCTCAACATCATCTCGTACGCCGATGACACCCAGCTGATCCTCTCCCTCACCAATGACCCCGCCACCGCCAGAGCCAACCTACACGAAGGGATGAAAGAGGTAGCTGAATGGATGAAGAACAGCCGCCTGAAACTGAACTCTGATAAGACGGAAGCCCTCATCTTGGGATCCTCACCCTCCGCCTGGGACGACTCCTGGTGGCCCCCCACCCTAGGCAGCGCACCCAAACCAACGGACCACACACGCAACCTGGGCTTCATCCTGGACTCCTCCCTCTCCATGACCAGACAAATCAACGCCGTCTCCTCATCGTGCTTCAATACCCTACGCATGCTACGCAAGATCTTCCGGTGGATCCCCACTGAGACCAGGAAGACGGTCACCCAGGCACTCGTCACCAGCCGACTGGACTACGGCAACTCCCTCTATGCCGGAACCACCGCCAAACTCCAGAAGAGACTTCAGCGGATCCAGAACGCCTCAGCATGACTCATCCTGGACATCCCCGCCGCAGCCACATCTCCGGACACCTGAGAGACCTGCACTGGCTCCCGGTCAGCAAGCGAATCACCTTCTGTCTCCTCACCCACGCACACAAAGCCCTGCACAACCAAGGCCCAGGATACCTCAACAGCAGCCTCAACTTCTACGCTCCCAAACGCCAGCTTCGATCGACCAGCCACGCCCTCGCCGCCGTCCCACGCATCCGAAGAGCCACCACAGGGGGAAGGTCCTTCTCCTACCTCGCCGCCAAGACCTGGAACTCCCTCCCGACCCACATCCGCCTGACCCAAGACCACCTCGCCTTCAGGAAGCAGCTCAAGACCTGTTCGAGCAATAGCGGACCCCCCCTCCCCTAGCGCCTTGAGACCCCCCGGGTGAGTAGTTCGCTTTACAAATGCTTTGATTGATTGATCGATTGAATGCAGAAGCCAGAACATTGGCTAAAACACTGGCCACCAGGCTGCAACCATACCACACAATGTTGATACACCCAGACCAACTGGGTTTCATGCTGGGCCGCAACACAGCACTTAACCTGAGGCGATTGCATAGTGTCATGTCACGCATACCATTCATTAAGTAAGACGCTGTCATTCTCTCCTTAGATGCATGTATGGCATTTGATTTAATCGAATGGCCTTTTCTTTTCGCAGTCCTTAGGCACATAGGTTTCGGTCCCAACTCTTGTGCATGGGTCAAGCTGTTGTAGACAAAACCCTTAGCACATGTGGTGGTGAATAGGTGCATTTCGGCCGACTTCCCCTTGGGAAGGGGAACAAGACAGGGTTATCCCTTATTAATGCTCCTGTTCGCACTAGTACTTGAGCCATTGGCGGCATGGATAAGACGGGACCCGGTTATCCAGGGGATCAAATGGACAGAGGGCTGGGAGAATCGCATTTCATTATATGCGGATGATGTGATCCTTTACATGGCATCCCCGCAAGTTCCATTAACTGCTCCTGGATATTTGCACTGCATATGGCAGAGTCTCTAGTTATAACATTAATTAGGCAAAATCACTTCTATATGTGCTTAGTGGTCCCTCTCTGCGACTACCAAGGAACTGTGAGATACAAGTTGCAGATGGGGGATTTAAATATTTTGGACTTCATGTCATGCCCCAGCCCACACAATTTACCGAGAAAAACCTCCTGGAACCCCTAAAAAGGTTCAGCCGTGATGTTAAACATTGGCAATCCCTACCACGGACCCTGCCGGGAAGAGCTGCCCTTTTTAAAATGATGCGCTAGTGTCACAAAGGGCACTGATTATTAGTGTGCTGGATGGAACAGCGAATTTTAATCAATAAAGTATTCCAAACTTGAAGTTCCTTTTCATTGCAGTATTTTATTCATACTTCTGAAGATTTTTTTATAGAGATATTCAACGATTAATACTCGATGTTCAATTGCTTTTTGCAACAATTAAAATGTTCCCAACCATCCATTAATTCCAATGCATTTCGGCCTACTGGCCTTCGTCTGGGAAATATCTGAAACAAGGAGTAGTATCTGTCACTACTTATACTTAAAAAACGTATATTTAAATCACTACATTTTTGACTGGCATGGTTAATTGCTAATGCGACAAATAAAACAACCCGTTTATAATTACACATTCAAATTCGTTATCCGTTGTTAAAACCATAAATGCACAGTTTTTATCTACTGGTAACTAAACCATGGTAACCTTGTGATTAGTCTCGTAGTTTAACAATACGCATATAACTAGCAAACGTACTTAGAGATAAATGTTCACAGTTCTAACATTAATGCAATTCACGTGTCCATAACGGAGCTCAGAGCGTTAAGCGTGATGCGGCAAAGTTACAAAGTAACAGGTCTCGAAGCGCGATGTTAACAAGCAATACAGAAGCGCTCTAAAAAAAACACTCGCTGTGCTAATGTTAAATAAATGTGAGTTACTACGAGTGGGCTGCCAGCGTTAATGTGAGGTTCCTTCTTACCAAGTATACGGGAACGCGGGTACTATCAGCGCTGCTAGCGAAGCTGACAGCGTGGTGCAAGTTGGCGTGTGACGCGTGTGGGTTGTGCTACAAAGATTTAAAGGCGCGCCTAAACCAGTTAAAGGGCCAGTTCAAATTTGTGACTATTTAGCGAGACAGTGCTGACTTTTCATAACGGAACAATAGTTACAGTTAATTATACCGTAAAAACAGTGTATCATGATGCACATTAACATAATCATAACAAGCTTATAGATAGCAGCTAAATTTCACGTTTTAGCAAAGTCTTTCTGTTATCCCTCTCCTCATCTTTTTCCACAATTTCCAGTATGCATGCTCTGATTTGGTTAATCTGATGGTTTTGTTCAATAAAATGATTGGCGACCGCTGATTTAGATACTTTTGTTCTTATATTACTTTTGTGTTCAGTCAGTCTTGTCTTCAGTTTACGTTCTGTTTGGCCCACATATGCTTTACCACATGGGCATTTTAACATGTAGATGATATTTTTCGTGTCGCAGGTTCCATTAACCAGTAATTTGATTTTATTACCCCGCATAGGGTGAGTGATGGTGTTACCCTCCATGATATTATTGCAGTTACTGCAGTTTCTGCATGGGATGGTACCTTTGAATAATATCATGGAGGGATAACAGAAAGACTTTGCTAAAACGTGAAAATTACTGGATATTCCATTTGCAAACACTGCGCCCTCAGGGGATAAATGAAAGAACTGAATTTAGCTGCTATCTATAAGCTTGTTATGATTATGTTAATGTGCATCATGATACACTGTTTTTACGGTATAATTAACTGTAACTATTGTTCCGTTATGAAAAGTCAGCACTGTCTCGCTAAATAGTCACAAATTTGAACTGGCCCTTTAACTGGTTTAGGCGCGCCTTTAAATCTTTGTAGCACAACCCACACACGTCACACGCCAACTTGCACCACGCTGTCAGCTTCGCTAGCAGCGCTGATAGTACCCGCGTTCCCGTATACTTGGTAAGAAGGAACCTCACATTAACGCTGGCAGCCCACTCGTAGTAACTCACATTTATTTAACATTAGCACAGCGAGTGTTTTTTTTAGAGCGCTTCTGTATTGCTTGTTAACATCGCGCTTCGAGACCTGTTACTTTGTAACTTTGCCGCATCACGCTTAACGCTCTGAGCTCCGTTATGGACACGTGAATTGCATTAATGTTAGAACTGTGAACATTTATCTCTAAGTACGTTTGCTAGTTATATGCGTATTGTTAAACTACGAGACTAATCACAAGGTTACCATGGTTTAGTTACCAGTAGATAAAAACTGTGCATTTATGGTTTTAACAA
Organism: Lissotriton vulgaris; assembly: GCF_964263255.1. Taxonomy (NCBI): domain Eukaryota; kingdom Metazoa; phylum Chordata; class Amphibia; order Caudata; family Salamandridae; genus Lissotriton; species Lissotriton vulgaris. The sequence continues at coordinate 422,260,950 of NC_141685.1, read as the reverse complement.
CGGATAACGAATTTGAATGTGTAATTATAAACGGGTTGTTTTATTTGTCGCATTCGCAATTAACCATGCCAGTCAAAAATGTAGTGATTTAAATATACGTTGTTTAAGTATAAGTAGTGACAGATACTACTCCTCGTTTCAGATATTTCCCAGACGAAGGCCAGTAGGCCGAAATGCATTGGAATTAATGGATGGTTGGGAACATTTTAATTGTTGCAAAAAGCAATTGAACATCGAGTATTAATCGTTGAATATCTCTATAAAAAAATCTTCAGAAGTATGAATAAAATACTGCAATGAAAAGGAACTTCAAGTTTGGAATACTTTATTGATTAAAATTCGCTGGTCCATCCAGCACACTAATAATCAGTGCCCTTTGTGACACTAGCGCTGCATAGTGCTAGTGCTTCTCTTAGTTCATAGCATATACTCCAAAGCAGGGAGTATACGAAGGAGCACGATTCACGCCTTAACCCAGAGCGTAAAACTAAGCTGTGCACGACTATAATCAAAATCTTTTTAAAATGATGTCACTCCCTAGATTCCTATACGTCTTACAAAATACCCCATTCCCGGCTCCCCCACCTATTTGAAAGCGATTGAAGCTGAAGTGAGTAATCTCCTCTGGGATGGAAAACCCGCCCGTATAGCCATGCATAAATTGATGAAGGGCTGGTATGATGGTGGAATTGCCCTTCCAAATATAAAAGTATACTATTGGGCTTCACAGCTCACTGTGATAAACCAATGGGTACATGCCTCACAAGAGGAACCAGCACTCTGTATGGATTGGTGTGTCCATGGTGCAGAGGGCGTTATGGGAGCACTTTATAATAAATCTCGTAGGAATGCCATCTTGGCAACAGCCCACACTGTACGAGTATGGTTCACTGCACTCCGCGCACTTGGCTGGCAGGGGATTTTAACACAAGCCACACCACTCTGGGAAACCTGATGATTAGGCAGATTACACAATAGCAAAGGCTTTTAGCAGTGGGACCTAATAGGTATCTCAAAGGTAGGTGATCTGTGGAGTAAGGGAAAGGTCATTGCTTTCTCTCAGGTCCAAGAAACGTATGGAATGGCATCATCAGAAACTTTTCAATAAATATTCCTTAAAATAACTAGGAATTGAGGTAAAATATGTCAGAAACACAAACAGACGGCTGCAGTGATCGCCATCTATTAACCCAATATAACAAGTAACTTTAGTGGCCAAGTGAAGGACGCTTCACTAAGGAATCAGATAGGTGGGAGAGTATCAATCGCTTTAAAAAGTCATACAAGAACTAATACTCATGCAGCAGGGCACTTGTGAAAGATGGTATTACTCCTCCTCATAGAACCCTTCAGATCAAAACTCATAGGCCTTCAGAAGTGGATTGTTGGTCAGAAATGGATCGTTTTGGTAAGCACCTCTTTCCTTGTGAAGCCCCACTGCTGCTTTCCAAAACACAGGTCCTTCAAGCCAACACCTTCCAGCAGGGTACTTTCCCAAAAGAAGCAGGTTGAAATAAGGAAACTGGGGGTCAGGAGACTGGTTCTCCAGTTCTGTAACACGGTCCTGGCCATAGACACATAGGTTATGGGGAGGAAAACAAATATTCCCCTTTAAGGCAGTAGGAATTCCTTCTTGCAGCAGGCATGGAAGACTCTTATTTTCAGGGTACCAAGAAAGAAGGTCCTGGTATGCCAGTGAGCTAAGCATTTATTTAAAAAGTTCAAATAGCATAAAAGTGGTGGGAGACGGTACACCAATCTCACTGACTCCACACCAACTCACAATTAAAGGTAATGCAGTTCTTCTGTCTAATGGTAACAGAGTTATATCCTAGAGTGGTTTGTGTTTTCAAATCCAAGATGTCTGCGGTCAACTCTTCTGTGATGAACTCTCTCTCAACCTCCAAATTCCATTCACTACTAACCTCTTTAGCCCAGTTCACTTTCTATATGTTCTATATGTTTTGCTGTTATTTGCTATCTCAAGAGGTGTTGCTGGGCAGGAGATGCTGTGACTCTTTGAATGGTATTTTTTAAAGAATCAAGTATTAGCTGATATATTAATACCAAATGTCTAGATTGTCCTACCAAAATACTTCTCCAATTTCATTGACTACTGTGTGTCCTTTTTGAAGCATAGTAATGATTGCCAGTTTGTGTGAGGTTTAACCAGCTTTCAGAGCAGACAAAGGGCCTCATTATGAAGTCAGTCAAAAAGCATTCCAACCAACTCCATGTCGGAATAGCTTCCGGCTGACTCGTGTTCGGGGAGTCCGACCGACCGATGGATCCGAACACCGTTCAGTCGGACTCCCATTGAATTCAATGGAAGCCTGCGTTCCGACCAACAACACATGCTTCCATTGAAAAAAGGGTGGTTGCGGAAAACCATGCACCCTGTGGCGGGCATCCCATGGTGCCTGCCACACTGTGCATGTTGGGAAAGAAGGGACCCATTTATTTAGTTATTTATTTATTTTTTATTTTATTTTTGACATTTGTACAGTGCAAACAAATGCCTGTAGGCGTCTCGGTGCTAAAGTTTCTATACAAGATTCTGCTACCCATGGGTACCCCAATGGCCCCAACCGGATGCCTCTGAGTGAAGGGAGTCCTGCTAGGGGCCCACAACGTCAGTTTCTGACAGCCATTCCATGTAGGACAAACCGAGTCGGAAAGGATGTCTGAATCCGACATCGTAATCGCTCGGTCGGAAATGAGGTCCATATAGTTGTACGGGTTGGCTCCGCCCGACTCGGTTTCTCCGAATGTCCGTCAGAACCGAGTCAGAAAGACTGAACGGTTAACTTACATCATAATCAGGTGGTTGGAAATGGTTCTGAGGTTGGTCAGAAACATGAGTTCCAACACGGATTTGAACAAATGGAATAATTACTAATCCTTATCTGTACAAGTTCATAGAGGAGTAACCTTTTTAGTCAAAAGAGATATGCAATCTGCAACAAAATCTGTCGGAGCTCGAGTGCAGCATGCAGCTAAATAAAAGGTTCAGGTTGAGTGTATAATCTACCTTGCATCACAGTTTATATCACAGGGTACTCGAAAGATGAATTTACTACCATACACTTGTACTGCTAACTTACAAGAAGTGATTTATTTATATTTTTACACTCTGAGTGACGGTCTAATGCCAGGGCACACTATTTCTACAAATCACAAGGTCCTGGGGCCTTTGTGACTGACCCTGGACTACTACATATGTAGAAAATTCCCTGTTACAAATTTAAACAAACAGGGTGTAAAACCAAGAGACTGAGGGGCATATTTACAAGCCCATATCACATTTGGAACATCACTTTTTCTGATGCTCAGGCAACGTTGCTCTCTACCCCATATTTACAAGGTGACAATAAGCCACATAACATGGCTTAACGCTACCTTGTAAATATAGCCCTTACCACATCAGTCCGCTGCGTCAAAGGGCGGGCAATGGGTGTTGCTGTGGTGCTGCCCCATATTTACAAAGATGGGGCAGTTCCAAATACAAAGACTAGTTAAAACATGGTCTTAGGATAGGGATATGAAGAGAACATATTAATTATTCTACAGCATACATAGAAACAGCAAATCGTCTTTAAAGATTGTTTATGTGGAGGAAGGTGTCCCTTCCTACACACAAACAATCACCCCTGCAGCACAGGCATCCTTGCATCATGGTGTAAGGATGCCTGCGCTGGCACTACGCTGCTTTTTTGGCGCCAGCGCTAAGGGAAATGCAGGGGTGCGCCGTATTTTTGTAAATACAGTGCATCATTACATTTAAAAAATGGCTGAGCCCGAAGTTACCAATTTTGCAGTAACACCGCTCTCTGACATTTTGTTGTAAATATACCCTTGAGTCAATTACAAAATGCTAAAGCCTTTTTTGCTTGGTAACTTGCCTACCTGCCTCCAAGGATGCTTGGTAGCCTGTCCTGTCCACCTGGAAGCAGCAGGCCCTTAACTTCTTGGGTTGGGAGGAGACACCCTCAGATATTCGGGAAAAGGTGCTAAAGATCACAGTCTATCGGAGGTATGTGTATTGGATGTAGAAGAAGAGGATTGGAGTTCAACAGATCAAGGAGATGAGAGACAGTGAGCAGTTAGGCGGAGGGGTGAAGCAGACAGGAGCGAGTAGGGGATTAGAGAAGCCTCGGGTGGCAGTGTAGGATGATGATAAATGGAGGTGAGACAGACACGACAACAAAAAATTACACAATCCACATTCCCCAGTAGCTGTAGGAAACAACACACTAAGTTCTGTCAGAACACACTTGCTGGGTCATGGCAGAAGGCATGTAACTAGGAAACGTGGATGGAGTAAAAAAAGTGTATTTATTGTAGGAATCAGTAAGTATGTGCAACGACGAACACAAAAACCTTATTATGGGAGAGCACGTTCCATAATGTTCCATACCCCTTGCATCTGCCACCCACAGTAAATGGGCTCCAAAAAGCCCACATACCTCTTTACCACCTGTTCCAAGCAGGTGGTAAATGGGAGCACATTTCGACCCTATAATCATGTGTTGGCAAGTTATTCTTCATTCCTGCTAAAAATATATAGTAAACACTGGATTTAGTTGCGGGGATGCTCTGCAAAGTTGCAGATTCTGATCTCCAGCTGCTCAGCAGCACCTCAATTCTGGGATCTCACTATGAGGTTCTAAGTTAGAAGCAGCACCAATTTCTTCACTTTGCCGGGGACCATCACCCCCTCCCATCTGCGAGCTGAGCAGAACAAAATAAAATGTCAATGAAAAGATTTCACTGCCATTTTATTTTTTACTGTGGTGCGCGCGTAGCATAAAGCCTTCTCTGAGCCCAGAGACATATGCCTAATGCCTATTGGCAGCAGAGGACAGGAGCAGTGGCTGGCTGGATGCTCCAAAGTGCACATATCTCCACCCAGCTGGGTGGAGACCAAGCACAGGCCTAAAGGGCCTGAAGGAGCGTCCAGCCAAGATGCCCCATCCAATACTGATGCTGCAGAGCAGCGCCGTGATCGATTAAGCAATTCAGCGGGTCCCTTACTGCAGGAAAAAGGAAGATCGGGTCCAAAGTGAGAAGTGTGGTGAGGTAAGTGGATTTTTTTCTTATGTTATGTATTTTTTGTGTGTAGTGTAGTATGTTTTGTGCTCCCTGCAGCTGTTTGCCTGCCTCACCACTCCCGTTAGCTGGCAGCCACCGCTGGTTATAAGTGTAAGTTTAAAGCAACTAAGCAGTTCAGAAACAGACATCCAGGTTAAGAAACATTCATCAGGATCCCTATGCCTCTTAAAACATTTGAATAATCAAATCAAACTGAAGATTTTTTTTATTTCCAATTGCTTTGTGGTTTTTAATTAATTCCTATGTAGAGAGTTGGAAGCTTCTGCAAATATGTAAACAGTGCTGGAAACAAATAGAGGCCTTACTAACAGTGCTATTTGCATATTTACAGTTGAGAAAACAGATGTTTACAGTTGAGGAAACTTGACCGTTTCTTCTGTAATATTTACAGATGTGAATACGGCAAACAAGACTACACAGACTGATTTGCACCTCTCCTCATTGTATGCTCAGTAATTAGGGCCTGATATGGTATTCGTACCAATGTGATTTATCAAAGTGTTTTCAATTTAACTTGTGTCACTAGAATAAAAAAGTGTACAATCACCTTTGAGTTCAGCAACAGCAAATAGGATAGATCTCACATGGTTCTCAGATAAATATAATTCACCCAACAACATTTCTCGCTGAATCACTGTGGCCGTTAGGTCAAAGAACGTGACAGCAGAAACCTGAGTTTATAGCCTGAAAATGCACAATACCCTTGCCCAAGAATGATCTTAGCTGGAAATGGGGGACTACTCCAACGCACTTTCAAAGGTTGTGACCCAAAAGTAGGCATTCCTATGTGGCAATGTGAATTGTCTATTTCACATCACATCAGAGGCTATATTGGGGTTAGCACAACATGAGCCAACATAAGTATGGTCATGGAGAGACTTCATTGATCCAATAGGAAGTGCCCCTAAAAATGTGGATGGTGCTATTGCGTTGTTTGCATAATTGTGGCAATCATAGTAGAGGGCTTATATATCTTTGTAAGATAGAATATAGATATTTTCTCACTCAATCAGATCATTTGTAAAGCGCACTACTTACCCGTGAGGGTCTCAAGGCGCTAAGGGGTGGGGGGTGCTGATACTGGTCGAAGAGCCAGGTCTTGAGGAGTCTTCTGAAGGTCAGTTGGTCTTGGGTCTGCCATAGGTGGATGGGGAGGGTGTTCCATGTCTTGGCAGCGAGGTAGACGAATGATCTGCCGCCGTTGGTCACTCTACGGATTCGGGGGACAGTGGCGAGGGTGTGGTCGTCGGAGCGGAGCTGGCGGGTGGGCGTGGAGAAGCTGAGTCTGCTGTTGAGGTACATTGGTCCGGTGTTGTGGAGTGCTTTGTGAGTGTGGGTGAGGAGCTTGAAGGTTATACTCTTGTTGACGGGAAGCCAGTGCAGGTCTCTCAGGTGGGGTGTGATGTGGCTGCGGTGAGGGATGTCAAGGATCAGAGCACGCGGAGGCGTTCTAGATGCATTGTAGCTGTTTCAGGAGTTTGTCTGAGGCTCCTGCGTAGAGGGTGTTTCGGTAGTCCAGTCTGCTGCTGACGGGGTCCAGGGTGACCATCCTTCTTGTTACGGAGGGAATCCACTTGTAGATCCTGCGGAGCATGTGGAGGGTGTTGAAGCAGGAAGAAGAGACGGCGTTGACCTGCTTCCTCATGGAGAGGGTGGAGTCGAGGATGACCCCTAGGTTGCGTGCGTGGTCGGTGGATGTTGGTGCTGTTCCTAGTGCCGTCGGCCACCAGGAGTCATCCCATGCCGAGGGGGTGGATCTGAGGCTGAGGACCTCCGGCTTGTCCGAGTTCAGCTTCAGTCAGCTGTTTCTCATCCTGTCTGCGAGGGCCTTCAATTCTTCATGAAGGTTGATTTTGGCTGTGAGGGGGTCCTTGGTGATGGAGAGGATCAGCTGGTTATCATCGGCATGATGAGATGATGTTGAGGTCGAAAAGATGATGTTGAGGTCGTGCAGTTGGGCGACGCAGGCGAGTGGTGCCATGTAGATGTTGAACAGTGTTGGGCTGATGGATGATCCCTTGGGTACGCCGCAATGATCTTGGTGGCTTCGCAGCGGAAGGGGGGAGGCGGACGCTCTGTCTTCGGCTGGAGAGGAAGTAGGTGGTCCAGTCCAGGGCCTTCTCTTGGATCCTGGCATTGTGGAGGCATGTTTGTAGTGTGCGGTGGAAGACCCGGTCGAAGGCGGCTGACAGATCAAGGAGGATGAGGGCTGCGGTTTCTCCGTTGTCTAGCAGGGTCCTGATGCTGTCAGTGACGGCGATGAGGGCAGTTTCTTTGGTATGGCTGCTGCAGAACTCGGACTGGGACGGGTCCAGGATGTTGTATTCCTCGAGGAAGCTGGTCAGTTGTTTGTTGACGGCCTTCTCGATGAACTTCGTGGGGAAGGGGAGCAGGGAGATAAGTCGGAGATTCTTGAGGTCCTTAGGGTCCGCCTTGGGTTTCTTGCGTAAGACGTTGATCTCGGCATGCTTCCATCTCTCCGGAAAGGTTGCTGTCTCGAAGGAGATGTTGATGGCTTTCCAGAGATGGGGTGCTGGCTTTGTTGTAGATGTGGTGTGGGCATGGGTCTGACAGGGATCTGGAATGGACGGTGTTCAGGATCTTGATGGTGTAGTCATCGTTGATGTTGGTCCAGGAGAGCAGGCGGTTGGTGCGGGTGGTGGTCGTGGGGGTGGAGGTCTTGTTGGTTGCCTGAGCAATCGCGGCGTTCAAGCTGTTGTGGATGTCTGTGATCCTGCAGTGGAAGAAGGTGGCCAGCGAGTTGCACAGGTCTTGCGAAGGCAGGATGTTGTTGATGTTGGAGCTGGGGTTGGAGAGTTCCTTCACGATGTTGAAGAGAGATTTTCTGTTGTGTGCGTTGTTGTCTAGGCGGTCTTTGAAGGAGGCCCTTTTGGCGGTTCTGGTGAGGTGGTGGTGTCTGCGGGTGGCGTTCTTGTGGGCTGTGTAGTTTTCTGTTGTTCGTTCACGGGACCAGTTCTTCTCTAGCTTTCAGCAGGTTTGCCTGGAGGTCTGGAGGTCTTCGGTGAACTAGTTGGCTTTCTTTTTGATGTGGCTGTTGGAGGGTTTCTTGAGCGGGGCGAGGGTGTTGGCACAGTCCTCGATCCACTGTCTGAGGTTGCGGGCAGCGGCGGCGGGGTCAGTCTGGTCTGCGGGTGGGATCCGGGCGAGGGTGGTGGTTAGCTGGTCTTTGGTGACTTTGCTCCAGCAGCGGCGAGGCATCTGTTGGGTGCTGTAGTGTGTGGTGGGTTTCTGGGAGGTGAAATGGATGCAGTGGTTGTTTGTCCAGTGGAGTTCAGTGGTGTGGTTAAAGGAGACGTGGAAGCTTGCGGAGTAGATGGGGTCAACCATGTGGCTGACGGAGTGGGTGGGTGTTGTGACGAGTTGTCTGAGTCCGAGGTTGTCAAGGTTGTCAAACAGGGTGGAAGGGTTGTTGTTCTCGATGGTGGAAGTTCAGGTCCCCGAGGAGGATGTCGTCACTAAAAGTATAGTGTACATAGTTTTCACTTGAGTATCTGTGAAAATTATTGAGAGACGACAGGGGAAGCAGAAAGACTGTCACCATATTTTTGGGAGGTTGGCGGCATGGCCATACCCATAATGGGAAGTCCCCACCCTAAATTTATTTGGTATATAGATCCTCGTGTTTAGTGGGAGCAGAGGAAACTACCCCCATCTTCCTCCAGGAGGGCAGAAAGACTGCCTCTCTTCCTGTTGGGATGGGGTCATGGCCATGCAAATGGTGAGCAGCACCACCCCTACATTTTTTCTTAAATAAAAAGTAAAAGAAATCCCTGGTGTCTAGTGGGCAATCTGCCCCCGGGGGTAGATTAGATTGGAGGTAAGCACTCTCATCTGCCATCCAGGGGATAGAAAGACAGTCACCATCTTTTTTTGGGGGTGTGGCATTTTTAAAACCAACCCCGGGTTGGCTGATCGTTGGTAATTACATCGATCCACCTCCAGAGGGGGCAGAAAGACTGTCTCTCTTCCTATTGCTGTGGGAACATGGCAATATTCATGGTGGGCAGGCTCTGCCCCTGTATTTAAAAAGAAAATCCCTGTTGTCTAGTGGGCTGTCTCATCCCCAGGGAGTAGATTCTGGGTATTCACCCCCATATGCCCTCCAGGGGATGCGCAAACACTGATACCCTAGTTTTCGGGGGGTAAGGTGGGAAGCCCATACCCCTATATATGTATTTAAAAAAATGCCCCTGGTGTCTCCTGAGCTTTCTGCCCCTGGATCAGATTAGGATAATTACTTCATCTGTCCCCCCAAGGGGAGGCAGAAAGACTGTCTTTCTTCTTGAGCGGGTTGGGGCATGGCCATGCCCATGGCAGGCAGCCCCCAGCCCTAGATTTTAAATAAAAACAAAATCCCAAGTGTCTATTGGGTTTTCTGACCTGTCAGGGGTGCAGTTTGGGGGTAATCAATGTATCTGATCTCCAGGAGGGCAGAAAGACTACCACAACAGTTCTGGGAAGGTAGGGGCAAAGCAATTCCCATAATGGGCAGTCTCCACCCATATGAAATTTAAAAAAAGACCCTGGTGTCTAGTGGGCTTTCTGGCTTCGGGGGCAGATGGGGGGTAATTACCCCAGCTACACCCTTGGGGCAGAAAGACTGATCTGGTATGGGGGTGGTGGGAGTACTCGCCCTATCCCAAGGGGCTGCTCCCCCAAAATCCCTTGTGTCTTCTGTGTGTGGATGCCTGCTTGGGGATTGCTCTCCCATGGCAATCCCCAGGCAGGGACCCACTGGGCAGGGATATCATATCATTGGGTGACAGGGACAGTAAAGGGGTTCATACTTATAAATCACCCCTAGGGTAATCCCAGGACAGCCCAGAGGGCAGAGTGCATTGTATTTAAAAAGCAGAAAATGTATTTTTAATTTTACATGTCCTGGTAGCTAAAAACTCTTAAATTAGTTTTTCACTATTACAAGACCTACCTCTGTCATAGGATACCATTGGAGTTACCTTATTACATTTTAGAAGCACAATTTCCAAATGGGAACGGGTGCCCAGTTCATGACTGGTGTCTCTGGAATTGTAATGAAAAATCTTTACTTATGGTGAAGTCTGATTTTAGATGACAATTTTCAAGATGGCGCTTTTAGAAAGTTATCATCTTCTTGCCTTGACCATTTGGTGCGTGCAGCCTGTCTCTGAGTCACATGGCTGGGTGTAGTTGACAGTTGGGCTTTGTGTATTCCTCCTGGACAGTCATACATTATGGGGAGCTTAGGGGTGAGTGTGTGGGCTATCACTGACAGGATGGGAGGGAGGAGCTGGGCCAGCCCCACTTACATCTGAATAGGCTGTGTCCTGTCTCCACACAAAGTGCTGCATAACCCCTGTAGTTAGTCTGGAGCCAAGACCTGGAATGCAAGGCACCTGTGTACTTCCCAGGCATGCCTCCAGAAGCTTCTTCTGCACTTCAAAGGCACAACTGGGTGAAAATACTGGACCTCAGATACAAACTCTTCAGTACAGTTCTGGACCTCTGGATACTCTCCAAAACAATAGAGGAAGTGTAGAGGAATTGATAGAATCACCCTCCTTGTAGATCCACATAAACAAAAAGATTCTATCAAAAAAAGTGCAAGTGTTAAATTTAGGATTTTTTCAGTTTCTTATTTAAGGGAGTGTAAAATGAGGCTCTTCATCAAACCAGTGGGATGAAGGCACTATGTGCTTTTAAAATACCCTTCACACACTAAGAATCCCTTAGTGTCATGCTTCATCATTGGGGTCTTCCCATCCCTCTATGGGGCGGGGCGTGCTGCGACCTACGAGCTACGCGGGAGCACTATTTTTTGTGATGAAAGACTATGTGTTAGTGCAGTGTCAGTGAGGTTGGTGAAGTGTAGAGACCTTGTGCTGTGGGTAAAAAAATAAAAAATTTCCTGGCTAGTGGAAAAAATAATTTTATTCACTTCCCTGGCTGGGAATGTTAAAAAGGGGTTGTGAGGTAGAGCTGTTGGCACCTACCAGGTCGACATGTTTTACAGACAGTCTCCTACTGTCTGATCATCAGGACCTCTGATGGTCCCTACTAGAAGTTACTCAATTCTAAGGTTTGTCTAGAGTCCTACAAACCGGTAGCAAAAATAAGCTGTCAGTTTGTGCTTCAGGGCATGAGTTGGCTCCATAAACTAGGATTTAAAGTACGTTTTTCAGTGAATCTAGGGAGACCCTGTAGCCAGCTTGTGTCGCATCACGGTTGCCCTGAAATTGTGACTTTGATCTGGACCGGTGCACCCAGATAACTACAGATGGCGCTTTGTGCTTTTTGGTGCTATTTTCACTAAAATCTTTAAAATTGCATTTCTCTGAGTCGATTTTTGTTGTTTTGGTCTTGTTTTATGAAAAAAGTTCAATTTTTCTAACTTGGTGTAGGATTCTTGTTATGTGGTGTTTTGCACTTTATTACTGTCTTAATTGTTTCACAAATACTTTACGCATTACCTCTAAGTTAAGCCTGACTGTTCTGTGCCAAGCTAGCAGATGGTTGAGCAAAGGTTTATTTCAGGTAGTCTTGTGCCTCACCCTGATAAAGATTGTTGTTGCTGCCAATCTCTTACACCTTTGGGTGTGCCAAGAACCAACAGAGATAGTGAGCTTGTCTGCAAGATAAGCCTAGTTCCGGTTGTCATGGTTTTGTAAATGATGCAGCTAGTTTTGAAGATGGTATGGGTTGGCAAGGCTAGCCAGTGAATTTCCATCTGAGTGCAGGTGATTTGGCCATATTTCTTCAGCCCCTGGATGAGATGTGCTGTGGCGTATAGGATGCCCCTAGGGTGTCCTAGTGTAGAGTGTGAGAGGCATGGAGTAGAGCATTACCATCATCCAAATCCAAGAGTAAAAGGGCTTGAACAACAGTTCTGAAGTCACTTTCTGAAAGAAACAGTTTGATTTTGATTTTTTTTAAGAGAGAGCTGGTACCGACCCATCTTTGGTTTTTGACAATGTGTTCCTTGAAGGACAGGTTGGTGTCCAGAGTTAATCCAAGTGCTTTGGCATTTCGTGAGAATTGGGGTTCAAAACCATCAAAGATAATGGAATTCTGCTAGGTTTGTGCTCAATGTTTTTTTTCTTTTTTTCTATTGCGTTTGTTTATTCAACAGATACATGAGAACAAGAAATATTATGTAATCATATCTGTAATCCAGAAATCATTGTGAGCAGGGTCAATATTACAGTGTGAAACATACATATCAATCACCCAGCTTCTCATTGAGTGTTCTGCCAGCCAACTCACTCATTGGGGTACATAAGTAGAAACAAGGTGTCGTAATGCCAAGTCATTACACACATTGTGTGTGGTCCCCACACAGTCATGCCACAAGTACAGCAATATCAATGCTCCCCATCAGAAACAATCAGTAGGAAGCATGGCAGACCCATTATATACCAAAGGGCTACTTTCTTTATGGTCATCCACTGGATATCTATCTCTCGCCTGGCTAGGTAAGTCCTGATAGTGTCCCATATGTCCTTCGACGGTGAGGTCACTGGTAGCATCAATGCATATCTACCAATATGATCAGTATAATCAGGTAAGTCTCAATGCTTCTTGTTGACCTTGGGTGCATTAAGGCCTCCCCAATTCAAAGCCACTTGGCCAGTACCAGTGCCATTGCCTTAAAGCATTGGACTCCGAGACGGGAACCCTTCATATATTCCATGAATGTTATGAGTTCTTTAGCCTTTAGGTGTTTGTCCATAATCTCATCAAGTACATGCAGTACAGTTTGCCAGTAAGTGAGATTGGGGAGGCATTCCAAAGATAAGTGTAAGAATCCAGTGTGTTCCTCCTTGTGACACAAGCATTTGTGTGGGCGCATAAGGAGTGGGGGTGATGTGGTCATATTTCTTCAGGCCCTGGATGAGATGTGCTGTGGTATATAGGATTCAGAAAAGGGGGTGGTGATGGACAGAGTATCTGAATTAAGCAGAGCACTCCTACCCAGTCAACAGATCAGGGCTTGATCCATCACCGTTTTTTAGCTCACTGCAACATCCCAGCTCAGAACCTGGCTACATCCCTTTTCTGAATCGTGGTGTATAGGATGACCCTAAGGTGTCCTAGTGCAGAGTGTGATAGGCCATGGAGTAGAGCATTGCCATCATCCAAATGCAAGAGTAAACGGGCTTGAACAACAGCTCTGAAGTCACTTTCTGGAAGAAACTGTTTGATTTTTTTTAAAGAGAGAGCTGGTACCAACCCATGTTTGTTTTTTGACAATGTGTTCCTTGAAGTCGAGGTTGGTGTCCAGAGTAAATACAAGTGATTCGGCATTTCGTTAGAGTTAGGGTTCAAAACCCTCAAAGATAATGCCATTCCGCTAGGTTTGTACTGTATCGTTTTTCTACTTAATTTTTTTTATTGATTCATGACAAAAAGAAATATGTTATGAAGAGGTGTGAAGAGGTGTGATATTAGTCCAATTAAGGTTGTTTTATGCAACAGGAGCGTAATATTATAGGAAAAGGCTGTCTCATTTGAAAAGGAAACGCGCTCGCCTTCCAAAATAGCGAGCGTGACTTCAATATGAGGAGAAATCCCCCAGCGCCATTATGGCCCTAAAATCACTGAAGCATTAGCTTTTAAACATCTTCAGCGCCTCACCACTGCGTGAGGGAGAGACGCTGTAAGTCTCATCCCTCGGCAGCCGTGAAGAGGTTTCCCCAGGTCCGCCGAAGCTTCATGCGGTCACACCATCTTGGATCGGCACCGAAACCACGCCCCCACTTCAGCTACTTAAGATACCATTAATACCAATACTGTGGTAGATACTGTGTTTTACCTCAGTGTTACCAGTGCTCACATTATATGATATGGCCCTAATTATCGTCGACAAGCCACAATACACAGAGTTGGCTTTGGGTCAGCCACTTGATCATGGTTTCATGGCTTTCTTGTCTATTTCATTTCCAGTCTTCTTATTTAAAAACTATCCTCCCTATTCTTTTGTTTGTTTGGGCCTTCAATCATTAATACTTCATATTGTTTTTGATTTGCTGACTTCTATTCTTCTATTGCTGTCGCACATTGACTGACTTGTATCATTCCACTTCTACCATACAGAGAACACTTTTATAAATTTCCTCTAAGCACTCTATGGGCATGTATCACATTTGTCAAATTTTTTTTGTGTAACTATGTAAATTTATGGCAAAATTAAGCGTAATTACATGAAATGCAAATCTATCATTTAACACTATATTTTAGTGCAAAAAGCTTACTTGCATACATTTTTGACGGAAGAGTGCATTTAGGGCCGGAGGTACGACCATTTTTGCATGCGCAAACAGGTTTGCGAACCCGTTTGCGCATGCAAAAACAGCATGGGGAATGTACAAACCCTTTTTTGCGAGTCACAACTTTTTGCGACTCTCAAAATAGTGTGTTGCGACTCGCTATTAGGTAGGGCGTTCCCTTCCTAATAGCGAGCGCAACCCTATGTAAGAATGTTTTGCTTCCGCAATTGTGAGCACAAAACACTCGCAAATTACCGCCCTCTTTAAGAGGTTGATAATGCACTCGCAAAAGGGAATGGGTCCTCAGGGGACCCCTTCCCCTTTGCAAATGCAGGGGAAAATATTTTTAAGGGCAGGCAGTGGTCCCAGGGACCACTGCCTGCCCTTAAAAAATGAAATGAAAAATGTTCATAATTATTTTTTACTTTTTTTTTATGCTTCCTGTTTTCCTCTAAGGAAAACGGGCTGCATTAAAGAAAACTGCTTTATTTAAAAGCAGTCACATAAATGGTGGTCTGCTAAGCCCAGCAGGCCACCATATCTGGGAGGGCCTGCCATTCCCAATGGGGTCCAAATTGCGAGAGGCTCATTAATATTCATGAGCCTCTCAGTTTGCGACCCCATTGGGAATCGCTAACAGTGTGAAATACACTGTTGTACATTGGAAATAGCGCCTCGCAAATTGCGAGTCACAAAACACACACAATTTGTGAGGCGCTATTTCCACGGTTGTACATCTGGCCCTTAGTTCTGTAAAAATAGAGCAGAAAACAGAAGTGCTGTAAACAATAGCCACTCACGTGCTGCTATTTTGTGTGTTTGCAATAAACTTTAACCGCAAATGGCCATTCACTGTAAATTTCTAACCACAAATGGAGCATAATAAGAGTGGCATAATGGTGTAATTTCAGGAACTTTGCTTAGGAGTAATAATGAAAAATTCCTGAAATTATGTAAATTACTCTGGCATAATTTAAGTCTTGCCCAATCCTAACCACATTCTTTGCACTCTTTCCAATGCTCCTGCCCCAGCATAATTATTTATTTAGTTTTTTTTGTTGTGAAGACCAAACAGCGGTGTACTGCTATTAGGTTGCTTGATTTTGCCCATGTATTTCCATACCATCAATGCACCTGCATTATGATTTTCTTTAAAAGAAGTATTATTATGAATTAGAATATTAATATTTTTGTGAGGGTCTGGCAGCTGTACACTATTGCTAGGTTGCTCACTGTCACAATTGCACGACAGCCTTTACATACTTCATGCCAGCTGCAATAAAGGCTTTAGTAAAAAAGTTCCACGTTGGCCACTGTGCATTAATGCACATGCACACGGCCCAATTTGGAATGATATATCTTTGATTTTAGGAAAAATCATTACAGTATGGCCACTGTGTATTCTTGCACATGCCCGATAGTCATTTTGGAATATATATTTTTTTGCTTTTAAGAAAAATCATTCAAAGATGTTTACTTAGCTTGCGAGCCCATGCACAGAAGCCATTTTGGAACAATGGTGGTTAAAGCAGAAGAAAAATGATTGCACGATGGCAAACCCACATATATGCACATACCTGGTGAGCGTTTTAGAATGTAAAAAAAAGTACTTTAAGAAAAATCATTCCAAATTGAATGCTACATCTAGTCTCATATTCATGGACCAATCAGACAATAAGCACTGAAAAGCCCATGAGCTATCATGCCTATACCTATTGGCAACATCTACAATAAACAATTGTATCAATTATTCATATCTCTGTGAACTCTGTCTCAGAACTCAGCTGATGACACCTAAGTGCCATTTAAGAGGTCATCCACACCAGAGATAGACTTGAAGACAGGCTTGAATCTTGGTTAGCTTTCATGCTATTCATCCTATTCATTAAGGCTATGCAAAGCCTTAACTTCTCTCGACTCTGCTTGTGCCAGAGTTTAAGCTCACATGGCAGAACTGTCATTTTGGAGCACTTTATCAATTTTCCGAAGCTGAATTGTCCCACCCAGTGAATGCTGACATTCTAATAGCATGAAATAATTTGGAGCACAGCATCAGTTGTTTTCCAAGGGCATGTGAGAAGTGTGGCTCAATGGTTAGAACGGCAGACCCTGATGCAGAGGTCAAGCCCGGGACCACTCGGCGGGTCTTGGGCTCAAAAATTCCTCGGACCTGATAATTCTCGCCTCGGTGCCTATTCCAATCATGGAGTCCTACTCTGCAACTCTGGGCAATAGCTTGCTTAATCTCCACAACGGCTCCCACAATGCTAAGGATGCCTGGCCTCCACCTTGGGGGTGCCCAGGAGTGGACGCCTCACAGGGAAAGCCAGGATGGGTTCCACAGCGGTATTCGTACAAGCGCCTTGAGACCCTTGCGGGTGAGTAGTGCGCTATACAAGTATCAATTTACATTTTTACATCTACATGTTCTGGTTGAGTGTCGGCAATTCACCTGCTACTGCCATGGACTGCTCTTACCACTGTGGAATTTACAGTCTAACTTGAACCACCAATAGTCCTAGCGAAAATACAGGTATTAGCTGCTGGAGCATGATTGTGTTCTTTTTCTCTGTTGTGTAATGAATTACCCATTGGCTTTTATTTTTCTTGTCTGCAAAAAACCTGTTGGGTCTAATCTACCTTCCTGTTCTTCAAATTAACTACATGAAAATCTTCTTTTCCCCTTGCAACTGCATGGGGTCTTCATATATATCTCCCTCCCCTTGATAGAAATTTGGGGCTTTTCTTTCCTTTCCATGTCTTGGTAAAAATAAGGGTCTTACGGCCACATGCATCAATGTTCCCGTTTGCAAATTCTTAATTGCGAAAATTAAGGAATCCCAATTAAGAATTCGCAAATGGCTATGCATTAAGAAATCGCAATTTTTTTTGCGATTTCTTAATTTTCCGTAATTGCAATTCACAATTTGCAAATCACAATTAAGGAATCCCATTTCATTGATTCCTATGGGTGGGCCTAGAGGCCTATAGGAATGAATGTGAAGGCATTCGCATTTTGTGATTAGCAATTAAGGAATCGCAAAATGAGAATGCAATTTCAAGGGTGCAGGGGGGGTCCAAAGGACCCCCCTGCACCCCTGAAATGTACCTTTAAGTACTTTTTACACACACACATGCCCAAAGGGCATATGTGTGTGTAAAATTAAACTTTCAAAAATGCACTTTTGTGCATTTTTGAAAGTTATCGCACATTACCATGAAGTTTAACTTCATGTTAATTTACCACTTCCTATTTGCGATTTAGCAATTAAAAAAAATCATGCATTGCTTTTTAGAAATCGCAAAATTGCGATTTCTTAAATGCAATCGCAATTTAAGAAATCGCAAATAAATTGTGATTTCTTACATTGCGAAAAAAGCAAAAAAGCTTAATGCATCCCAAATCAATGAATTGCATTCGCAAACGGCCGAATTTTGCGATTCGCACCGTTTGCGAATGCAATTCAGTTTGATGCATGTGGGCATTAGACACTCCTCATTGCGTTTACACGTCCATCATTAGTTCCTATCCCACCAGCCAGTGTTGCAGCTCTTTTCAAATATGGGACTCAGCTTTAAAATCTACTGTTATATCAAAGCACGCTTGTCATTCCTGTGATGATGACATATATATTTCTGCACCTTTACACATCAATGGGGTGACTCAGTAACTTGTGGGACCTGGGTAGGAAGTGGTACAAAGCACAGTGGTGACAACAGGACCACCGCGCTTTGTACAACAAATATTTCTGCATTCGGAATGCATCTTTGCTCACACATGATATTCTGAATGCAGGCTTTAGGTGTCTATCAAATAAATAAATGCAGCAAAGACCAAGATTATCTAGTTTGTGAACAAAGAACACAAGGAACAAATAAAATACTTCTCTTAGATCATCTTTGTTTTTTTAAATCCTGCTCCGTAATTGAAATGGAATGAAAAATATATTTAATAGTAACTTTACCTACATGTTTTATCTGTAGTAATTAATACCTACATCTTTTATCTGTAGTCCTCAAAATGACTTTCAATGCACTCATCAGTTCACTATGCAACAACTAGAATGCATTTTTGACAGGCTGTCACATTACACCTTGTCATCAAGTGTTGGCCACTAAAGCTCCTCTGCTTGACTCAGTCTCAAACTGTAGCCAACCAGATGCCCTTGCTTTGGTGTTTGCCAGTAAGAGACGTCTTTTATTTCCAAGTGCTTTCTGCTCCTTTAAAATGTAGTTACATTTTGGAATAATTTAGTTTTTAGCCTGAAAGTTCTATAAAATGTTTCTGGAGAAAACAGCAAAGATAATTAGAACATTGAAATGTTGGGAGCTCCATTGAAGACAATAGAGTGGCTCAGGGCTTATAATGGCTTTTTGTATTCTTCTAATAGCTTAATAGCCCTTTTGCCCAGACTACATCAGTTGTTGAAAGCCCTCTCCCTTGTTATAGGCCCAGATGCATCAAGCTAAAAACCGCTCGCAAAGGGGCAGATTCTCAGAATTTGCCCCTTTGCGACCAGTATTTTTGCATTTGGGATGCATCATACCAAATGCAAAAATCGCAATTTAAGAAATCGCAAAATTGCGATTACTTAAATTGCTATTGCATTTAAGGAATCTCAAATTGAGATTCCTTAAATGCAAGGCATTAAAGTTAAAAAAAATAGCGATTTCGCTAACAGGGGGAGCAAATTACTGTGAAGTTGAACTTCATGGTAATTTGCAAAAACTTTGAAAAAAGTTCCATTTTACACACAAACATGCCCTTAGGGCATGTGTGTGTGCAAGATGTACCCATATGCAGATTTCAGGGGTGCAACAGGGTGTCCTTTTGACACGATGGCACCCTTGAAATTGCAATCTCAAATTGCGATTCTCTAATTGAGAATCGCAAATTGAGATTGTCTTCCCATTCATTCCTATGGGCCTCTAGGCCCATAGGAATGAATGGGGTGGTATTCCTTAAATGCGACTTGCAATTTGCGAGTCTCAATTAAGGAATTTTAAGAAATCGCTATTTTTTAGTGATTTCTTCATGCATAGCATTTTGCTATTTCTTATTAGCGAATCCTTATTTTTCGCTAATAAGGAATCGCAAAATGGATGCTTGATGCATCTGGGGGATAGTCCCTTGCCTGTGACTCAGGCCGATAACTCGGGTAAAGGGCCTTTAACAATCAGTAGAGCCCTCAGCAACAGGCTATAAGCCTATAACATGCACATTAAACATAACACAGTATGTTGCATCTTCTTTGTAATTCTTTTGCCTGTACGTACCTGTATGTTGATCCTTGATCAGACATTACTTCTATTTTGAATGGGTATTTGTTTAATAAATTACAGAACTAATAGAAAATAGTGATATTGAAAAGACTTACTTGTTATGAGACGTACTTATTAACCCCTTGAATGCTCATGACGAGCTGAGCTAGTCATGAGCCACGGCGCTCCGGTGCTCATGACGAGCTCAGCTCGTCATGAGCCGTGGAACGCTCGCATGCGGGGTAATTCCCCTGCTGTGCTGAACGTTCCACGGGAACGGGTGTGGCCGTGACGAGCTGAGCTCGTCATGAGCACAGGAGCGCCGTGCCTCATGACGAGCTCAGCTCGTCATGAGCATGTGAGCGCTGTGCGCGCCCCCCTGCCCCCCAGCACAGCGGGGGAATATCCCTCGCAGCGAAGGGGTAAAGAGAGTTTAATTGTACCTGAGTTCTAGATCTTCTAGTAGCATGTGTGAATAGAAATGAGTTCAAATTGAAGGACCATCAAAATGATGAAGCCACAAATAGTGACAAAATGTTTACCCGTAGTCCCCCACATGCATCAATCTAGGATTTTGAATTTCTTAAATAGCGAAAATTAAGGAATCGCTATTTAGGAAATGCAAAATGCTATGCATCAAGAAATCCTAAAAGTTTTTAGGATTTCTTAATTTTCGGAAATTGCGATTCCTTAATTGCGAAGTGCAATTAAGGAATGGCATTACATTGATTCCTATGGGCCTAGAGGCCCATAGGAATCAATGTAGTCAATTGGAAGGCAGTAGCAAATTGCGAGTGGCACTTAGAAAATTTCATGGGTGCAGGGGGGGGTCCAAAGGACCCCCCCTGCACCCCTGAAATGCAATTGAAAGTGCATGTTTCACACACACATGTCCTAAGGACATGTGTGTCTGTAACTGGACAGTTTAAAAAATGCATTGTCAAGCATTTTTAAACAATTTCGCAAATTACCACGAGGTTGAACCTCGTGGTAATTTGCACTTCCAATTTGAATAATCGCAATTTTTTTTTTAATGATGCCTTGCTTTTAAGGAATCGCAAATTTGCAATTCCTTAAAAGCAATCGCATTTTTGGAATTCAGTAAAAATACCGAATTACTCAAAAATGCTTGATGCATCCCAAACATATATTTAGGAAGTGCAAACGGCCGAATTTACCGATTCGCACCGTTTGCACTTCCTAAATAGGTTGATGCATGTGCCCCAGTGTTCCTAGTTCCTCTGCAAAAAAAGAATAGAACCAGGGAGAAGTCCCTTAAAACGGGTCCATCTACAACATTGACTCTTCCATTACACGCTGGGTATGTGTGTGCAGTTGGGAAATGTCGGTCGATAAGAAAAACGTAAACATATTTGGAATCTGAATCTAGCATTCCCAGACACTGCCCGCGGCAGAGATGTGAGCACCCAGTGCAAGGTTAGAATATTCTATCAGAAGAGCAGGGGGAACAGGAGCGAAATGATTACCCTGTCACATTTTAATTTGCACGGCTGTCACTTAGCAAGATATTTTCACTTGGTGTGCTGAAATCAGCATGAAAATATTTACTATTTCAAACTGCCAATATTAAATAAACATGCCTAGAGAATAAATATTTAATTTCTAATCATTCAACACTCACCGATTCACAGTGTTCACTTTAAGACACATATACAACTGCATTTTGGCCACATTGGGTCTAACCATTTTATTGCCTTCAAAAATCCTGTACCCTGGCTAGGGTATTTCGATTACTGCAGAGTACATGCAAATAATTGGATGTCAAAGCAGCTGCATCATTTACAATCCTCCTTGGCGGTCATAAAGGGAAAACAGATGCAATAGACATGACAGGCAGAACAAATAACTGATTGGGCCTGTAGAAAGACACGCAGATACCAAAATAAACCTAACAAACGTTATTTGTATATTTTCTTTTTTGTATTTAACAAAGAACGAAAAAAAATCACCCTTATTGGGCCATTTGTCCACTTTATACCATTTAACATTTATTTTCATCACGTAATAATAAGTGAAGGATTTTTTTGAATAATATATTTGTTTTGCTTTTAATTTGTAGTATTTAAGACAAACCTCTAACCCGTTTCTACGCAATAAGAATTTTGACAGACAAGTTAGCAGGTCCCTTAGAAGATGGGGTAATTTGAATACAATTTCATATTGCACCACCGTGGAGGAGTGGGGATTAAAACGAGCTCACCTTCATAAATAAATTAAATAACCACTCAATCAACGCCTTCCTTTGGGTCTCTATGGTTACGGTTTACGCAACATTTTATGGGAAAGCCATTATTTGGCACTTTCATAATATTGACTCTCTCCCCCACCCTCAATAAGTATTGGTAAACACCATAAATAATTCAGACTTTCATCTGAAATTGATGATTATCTGTCAACTGGGGATGGGCAATGATAAGGTGAGCGAGTTGGAAACAAGATGTTTTATTTCAGTTTAACATGAGAATTCCAATGGAAAGTTTTGTACACAAAATGAATTGGAAAAAAACTGTTGAACAGTAATGCAGCACATTTTAGAAGCATGTAGTGAAAGCTGCCTTATTTAAACTCAGTATGTTTGGTGCATTTTCGCTCAATCATTGTGGTAAGCTGCAGTACAGGCTGCTTCCGGTAAGAAACAGTGGGGTGGGGAGGGGGCAAGAGAGTCAGGAGGAGGGGTTTAAAAACAAAAAACACTTAACTGCCGGCCAGCCTGCAGATTGGCCGCTACCTCTTCTCCTGCTCCTCTTCCTGGCTACTTCTCTGCAAAGAAAGCAGGAGCCTCCCAATAGCCAATCATAAAGATGCAATGCAGTGCTGTGATTGGTCTGAGTGCCGTGGATCAGCACAACATGCAAAGTGCTCTTTTAGCAGGAAAAATAAAATGATAATAAGGTAGAGGTATTATCATTTTATTTTTCCTTTTTTTCCACTGTGAAAAGCAGTGGGCAACGCTTCTCTGCCATAGCGGAGGAGCGGCCAATGGTCAACTAGAAGTATAAATTACATTATTGTTTATTGTAAAAAAAAGAAATTGCATATGTTAGTCTGGATGGTAAACATTCCTGTGAAAAGTTACATTTTAATATGCGGGGCAGTCATTTGTTCTAGCGGAGCAAACTATATGCATTGACTCCTGCATAAAAATGGAGATTCCTATTTTTCAAGCACTGACATTTGCAATTCAGAATGCTATGCAGCAGTTGGCTATAAGAATAAGGAACAGCCGCTTAAGAGACCATGGTCACATGATAGCATCCCTCTCTGGAGTTAAATTGCATGAAGGAAATTCCCAGATTTTTTGTCATATGTAGGAGCCAATATTTATACCTTTTGGTGGACACATCATTTTTGCTGGCTTTGCAACTCTATGCACTTTACCTCTGCTAACCAGTAGGAAAGTGCTAGTACTCCCCCTTTAAACATGGTTGAATTGACATACTGAAAACTGGTATATGTAATTTGCTACCCAGGGCCTGGAAGGTAAATAGCAATAGTAGACTTCAACAACTATTGAGCCATCCATTACAGTGGCACGTGGCGTTGCAAACATGGCTTCAGACCTATAACTGTAGCTTGATTGTAGCAGTCTACAAACTGCAATTCCACTTATCAAAATAAACCGTTTTCATAAGTAAAAACCTCCCTTTTAAATATTAATAAGTGGCCCCATGTGGGCCTTGTAGTCCACTAGGCAGGCTGCATGGTATTTAAAAGTAGGACATGCAGAAATTTAATCTTGCCTTGTCCTCATAGTGACCAGCACCTTGAAGCTATTTTCAGTTTGTCCGGCCTAGCTATTCTATATAGAAAACCGTACAGATTAAAATCCTAAAACTGAATCTCATGAACGGAACCAACTAGAGAAAGAATTTGGTAACTATTTGAATAACAATTTTTAAATCCAATTTAATTGTGAAAATTGATTTAATAAATAAATATTAAGGAAAAGTAACCTTTAGAAAGTTGTCTTTTCCCTGATTGAAGTTCCTGGAGGACAAATTTGCATTTGCTCTCCAGCTTCTCGCAGCCAATAATAAGTCTTGAATACATATGAAATGCCTCTCAGGAGAAAACAATAGGCTGACCTGAATTGGCACAGATGAGTCCTCTGAACCTCTCAGAATATGAAGGCTGTGGGTGTCCTTTTTTACACTACAGTGTCATATCATCCTTAAGTGTCACATCCTGCTTGACAGATCAGCTGCGTTCACACACAACACCTGGAGCAAACTTGAAAGGGGAGACAACAGGATGCCAAGACAAATCCTCTGCATCCACTGTATGGTTGCTGAAGTACTGCCCTTTCGTCCTACCAGATGTCTGCCTCTGGGTTTGTTGTGGGTACAGGGGCTGTTTTAAATACTTCACACCTCTAGCCCTCACTCAAGTTTGGTGTGGCATAAGACTTTTGCTATCTAGAAAATGCCCATGGTGGGTAGGATTGGCCTTGGAACTTTTACCCCATTGGTCAAGGCGTGCCCAGGAGTCATTCCTATCCACTGGTATAAATGTGGCACCCACTTCAGAACACATCCTGGACCTGCAGAAGATCAGAAGAGGACTGAACCTGCTGTCTGTGACTTGAGAGGAGCCCTGAAGGACTGGACCTGCTCCCTTTTGTACCCAGGACAGAGAAGTGGACTCTAAGGGTCATAAGGAGGACCTCCTGTTCAAGCTAAAGGGATACAACTTGCTAATAAAGCCCTTTTCCTGGAAGTACCCATCTGACCGGTGAAAACTGGACCTGGATGTGACTGTGGTGTTGACTTCTGCCTGATATCCTTTGAGTCTTTAATTTCCATTCCCTGCGGTCCCGGGGGTCGCGGAGGGGGGCTTTAGAAGTGTACTCCTGTGGTGGATTAGGACTTAAAGGACTATGTCAGAAGGTAGAATTTCTGCTCAGGATGAAACTGATTGGTGTATCTGACCTGCACTCCATCGTGGTTAGGCTTGAATTGCTGCCAGATACCAGTCTACCATGGCCATAGCCTGATTTGTGCTTTTTGGTGCCATTTCTACTTAAAACATTTAAAAATGCTATCTCCGGTTATTTCCCATTTTGGTGTTATATTGTTTATTTATTTTACATTGAATTAATGCTTTACACTTTGCTCCAAAATAAGTCTGTCTGGAGGAGCTTTGCGTGCAACCGTGATGGCCGCATAAGCGCAGGGCTCCCGGTCCTTCGCCACCTCCGGCACTTATCCTGACTATTATCCTGGTCCATGACGACGGGTCATTGAAGATGCAACCCAGCTGATATAATAGCTGTTTCCAGAAATTGATTTGGACCCCGGGAACCGATTTTACAAATCTCTGAACTTTTGCGGCCTGCTCCACGGAACTGCCCCGGGCTCGAGTCAATGGCTTGCCCGGGCAGTAATTGAACAACATCAGCCAGCCTGATTCTACTCTCTACCCAGGTCTTAGCTCTCGGTTTCGCGTTTGGCCTCGTACCCTCCCCAACATCGGTTTCGCTTCTGATACCAAGGGTCTGTTCCACATCGCAACTTCGCTCTAGTGCAGTGACCGTAAGTCACTGTTCGTTGTACAGCGAGTGGTAACCTGTTCCTCTAGCGAACCCCTCTGGGCGAGTTATTTTTACCAGGTCTCAAGGTCCCCTTAGGGGCATAGCTTATAAAATGGCCGGAAAACCAGAGATTGAGACGCGAAAGACCAAGACTGGCCTCCGTGGAGGTACCATACAAACAAACGTTATGGACAGGTACACCCAGCCTAAGGGATCCCCCGGTGGGGCGAGTAGGCCTCTGGGAGATACGGGAGATGACTCGATTGCAGGAGAGAACTTGACTCTACGTGATGTTATGGGCGCCATTGCTGGCATGAAGACCTCTATTGGCCAACAATACGAGACTCTGGCCCTAAAACTTGACACCGTTGCGATCGATGTCAATCTGATCAGGGCGGATTTAGCTAAGACCAATGAAAAAGTCAAATCCCTGGATGTGAAGACCTCTAGCCTCATGACTCATGTATCCGACCTACAAACGGAGGTCCGTAATCTGCGGTCCTCAACCAATTTCTTTTTTCGCCGACTGGAGGATTTCGAAAGTCGCGCAAGACGAAACAATTTTCGTATTGTGGGTGTCCCGGAAAAAACAGACAGCCCAACTGTTGACCTCCTCGTGGAGGACCTTATATTAAACCACCTTGCACCTAAAGGCCTGAGCAACTTCTTTGCGGTGGAGCGGGCACACAGGGTGCCGGGAGGTAAACCTAAGCCGGGTGCTGCCCCGCGGCCCATAGTCGCTAGGATTTTCAACTTCCGCAACAGAGATGCTATCCTGCAGGCGTCACGCTCGGGTGGCCCCACGAAATTTGAAAACACCACTGTGAGCTTTTATCCAGACTTCACCCAGTATGTGCAGATCCAAAGGATGGGGTTCCAGGGGGTGAAGAGACGATTGAGAGACAGGGATATGAAATACGCAATGCTCTTTCCAGCGCGGCTACGTGTGGAATATGGAGATTGGACATTCTTTTTTGATCATCCTGAGGCTGCAAGTGACTGGCTCAATACGCTGCCCAGGCAGCAGGAACACTCTGAACACTCTGGAGGAGCTGAAGGTGGTCCGATGGAGTAGGAATGAGAAACGGACTTGGTTCTCGGGACTACATATAGACTTTCCAGCTGCGGTTTGATGATTCTTAAACTTGCTTTGCTAGAGGTGGTTACCAAGGGGTGGCGGGGGGAGGGGGGGTGAGTCTTTTCCTCCTCTGGGGTTTCTTCTCGTAGACAAGTTATATGTTAGGGCGACAGGCACACTGCAAGTTGGGGTGGCTTTTGAGTCTAACGCAGGGGTGCAGGGTGGTGGGTCTGGTTTTGGGAGTTGTTGGGGGGTGGAGGGGGGAAGTTGTTTATGTTTGGTTCATTTCAAAGGCAATGTATTGATGAACTTGTCGCGTTCGTTGTGGGGAGGGTGCAGCAATCGTTTCAGGGATGGGGGTTAGGGGATTGAAACTATTGTGTTGGAGTGTTAATGGGTTGGGGGATAAGATAAAACGTAGTGTGGTGTTACAACTGTTAAGACGCCCACCCCTGATATTGTGCTGCTGCAGGAGACACACTTGATAGGAAACACATGCCACGCTATGAATCGATGGGGCTACCATCTTCTGGTGTACTCTGGATTCACTGCAGGCTCTAGGGGGTGGATATCCTGGTCAGGGGTTCCCTCCCTCTGGAGGTTGATAACATCCTCCTTGATGATATGCCGCCATTATTGGAAGATGGGAGGGGAAGGTTATCACCCTGCTTTCTGTTTATGTCCGGCCTGGCCTCCAGACTACGACCTTTGCCGACTTAGGGAGAGTGATTCTCGGGTTCCCGGAAGGCATCCTGGTGGTGGGTGGTGATTTTAATTCGGTAGTATCTGGAAATAGCGACCGATACCCCCCAGGGAACTTGTGAGGTCTCGGTCCTGGCTGGGTGGCTTCCTTGATACTTTGGGCTTAATAGACTGTTGGAGACTGCTTCACCCGGGGCAGTTGCAATACACCTTTCACTCTGGTGCTCACTGTAGTCTCTCGAAACTTGATTACATACTGATGCCCGCGACATAGGCCTCCTCTATCAGGGAGATTAGACACCTGGCACAGGGTATTTCAGACCACTCTCCTTTATGGCTTGTCCTAGAAACAAGGCTGGAAACTAAGGGCCGGGTAGCCCCAATTAGCCCTTGGTATCTCCGCGACCCTAAGATCCATGCAGAGTTGGTCAAATCATTGGATCAATACTTCTTGGAAAATGAGGGGTCTGTGTCATCACCTGTCTCACTATGGGAAGCCTTCAAGACTGTTATCCGTGGCCAGGCATTGTCATTAATCAATAGCGCTAAGAAGTGTAAGCATGAGGCAGTTGTCCGACTTGAGACTGAAATCATTGACTTAGAAAGGGAATTGGAAAGTGATGTTGCCCAGGACAAGCTCCACCTCCTCAGTCTTGAACAACATGACGCTAGAGCACTGGTTACGGATGCCACCAAGGTGATGAACAGAGACCAGCAAGGACGTCTGTATGATGTGGGTGATAAGGCGGGAAAGTTGATAGCTTGGCTAGACAAGAAGGAGAGGGCTAGTCGTGTGGTTCCTTTGATTGAGAGAGTGGATGGGGTGAGAGTAACTGACTCTACTGAGATCGTGGAGTGCTTTTGGGAATACCTCCGAACTGTATATTCCCCTGTATCAGACAGGCCGGAGCAGGACTCACATCTGCTTCTACATGACATTGCACTGCCCCGCTTATCGGAATCAGACAGGGAACTGATGGACGCCGCGCTTTCCGTCGAGGAGGTGGTGATTGCCGTCTGCTCCGTGCGGTCGGGAAAAGCTAGGGGCCCCAATGTACTCCCCAAATGAGCTCTACAACTTGCGCCCGGATAAAATAGCACTGTATCTCCGATCGATGTTTTTAGAGTCGCTAGATGCTGGCTCCCTCCCTTTTGATCAACGACTTGCATCGATTGTTGTGATTCATAAGGAGGGGAAGCCGCGAGATCGTTGTGCATCGTATAGACCCATTTCGCTCTTAAATGCTGAGCCCAAGATCCTTCCAAAAGTGCTCGGGAACCGCTTGATAACTGTCATTAGCGACCTGATCCATCCGGATCAATCCGGTTTCAATCTGCACCGTAACACTGTATTGAATCTCCGGCGCCTGCACGGCGCCCTCGCGAGGGCGGCGTCGCTATGTGAGCCGGCCATTTTGGCCTCTTTGGACGCCACAATGGCTTTCGATACGCTAGAATGGCCGTACCTCTGGGCAGCCCTTGCTAAGTTTAGTTTTGGCCCTGTATTTATTGGCTGCGTGAAATTACTGTATGAGAAACCACTGGCCCAGGTAGTCGTGAACGGTCGAGTCTCCGGCTCGTTTACCCTCGGAAGAGGCACGCGCCAAGGATGCCCGTTGTCTCCCCTTCTTTTTGTCCTTGCTTTGGAACCCTTGGCAGCCTGGCTGAGGTGGGAGCCATCGATGAAGGGTATACGATGGACCCCGGACTTCGAGGACTGAGTGTCACTCTATACGGATGATATCCTGCTATATCTTACGTCGCCTCGGAAGTCGCTGATAGTGTTATTTGATGCGCTGAATTCTTTTGGGAAAAATTCCGGCCTCGTAATTAACTGGTCCAAGTCCTGTGTGTATGTTCTTTCGGGTGGGTCTCCTCTCTTGCCGCGTGGGTGCCCCATACAGGTGGTGCAGACGGGGTTTAAATACCTGGGGGTTTTTATCGCCTTGGATCCAGCGGTCCGCTATGAACGTAACTTGCTACCCCCGCTTCAACGCCTAAGGTCCGATGTTGAGGCATGGCGCAAACTTCGGTTGTCCACTCTTGGACGAGCGGCATTATTCAAGATGATGTTGTTACCCCGGTTCCTATATGCGTTACAGAATACATTTGACACTATCCCAGCAAGCTACTTCTGAGAGGTGGAAAGTCTGCAGAGACAATTGATATGGGACGGGCGATCCCGTATTGCCCTTGCCAAATTGACACTCCTGTGGTACGATGGTGGAATCGCACTTCCGGATATTAGGCGCTACTATTAGGCCTCCCAGCTGGGGGAGATTAATCATGGTACGTACGGTCCCGCATCGAATCCTGCGTTCGAAATGGACAAGTGGCAGTTGCCTGGTGGGGACTACAACAGGGTGCTCTATGCAAAATCGGCTGGGAAGACCAACCAAGATAGCGGTGCAAGTATGGTATCGTGCGAATGCTGCCATGGGATGGAAGGATAGACTGACACGTGCGATTCCACTTTACGCATCCGAGAGACTGGGCTCCTTGTGGAAGACGAAAGGCTTCGACAGGTGAGACGTGATTGGTATATGCAGGGTGAATGACGTATGGATCAAGGACAGGGTCAAGACTTCTGAGGAGTTGAAGGCGGAGTATGAATTGTGTGACAGAGAGTTTTTCCGGTACGCGCAGATTCAGCACGCACTGCTGTTGGTATTTCCATCGGGTACAACTGTCCTGGAGGCATCCCCGCTTGAAGATCGTATACTGGATGGATACGTCCCCGACAGTACGATCTCGCTAATCTACAAAAAACTAATAAATAATAGAGTTGACCTCCTACACCGTCTCAGAGAGGCCTGGACCAGCGATGGTCTGGAGTTGGATGACGAGGACTGGCAGTCGGTAGTCTCCTCACCCAAGAAGGTTGCAATTCCGGCTCGCCTTCGGTTCGTGCAGCTAAAAATCCTTCACCGGATTTATGTGACTGGTCCTCGCCTGGTTAGCATGGGATATTCCTCGGACGAGATGTGTAGGCGTGAATGCGGCTTCTTGGGCACTTTTCTTCACATACTCTGGGAGTGCCCGATGGTTGTGCGTTTCTGGAATAGAATGCATGAAGTTATGAAAGAGGTCACACGTGTTGCGTTGTTGTCTGAAGCTAGGAGATGCTTGTTGAATGTTTGGGAGCCGACAGGCTATGATGTGACACAGACGCAGTGTCGACCCTCGGGAATATGATTGCCAAGAGAGATATAGCGCAATTGTGGGGATCCCAGAGGCCGCCCACTGTTCTGGAATAGAAGGAAAATATGGACTGGTGTATGTTTAGAGAGAAGACAGTGTACGTTGTATGTGGCAAGCCTCGTAAATGGGGGAAAGTCTGGGGCCAGTGGTACTCCTACCGAGGTGAAATATGTACACCTCCCTTCACACAAGTAGAGACTGCCTCACCTTCCCCCTGACCCGACATTCATACTGCTATTTCAGCTACAATGCTTCCTGACTCGCAATTCCCCTTGCTTTCCCCCATCCTGTACTGTTGTTGATTGTATCAATGATATGCTTTTCTCCATTGCAGGACGCGCCACCATTTCAATGATTGTATTGCCTTGTTTCTTCGTTGTTTATGTTAAATTTAATAAAAAGAAATTAAAAAAAAAATAAGTCTGTCTGATCTGTGCCATAGCTATCAGGGAGTTGAACTCAGGTTAAATTAGTGACTTGGAGGGTTCACCCTGACAAGGGTTGTGATTATTCTTTGAGGAGGGTAGTCAACTACCTCAAATAATAATCCAGTTTCTTACATTATACTGATTGTGATAGCATTGGTACAAAAATGGTCATTTGAAAGGTATACCTAATGAAATAAAGAAAACAGGGTCCTGGGTGTCTGTTAGTAAAAAATAATAAAGTACTAGGCCTTATTCATCACATAAAATGTACTAGAGATGCACAGAATGATTTATTAAAAGTAGTTTACCACACTTCAAAACGTCTTCTGATGTACTTTTGTTTGATGTCTTTGACTGACCAACGGGGTCAATTATATTAGAATTAATGTATGTGGTTATATATTTACCTACTAAGAGGCATACTTTATATTCCATGCTCATCCATGTCAGACTAATGATCCGTCCATAGACATTTTTCTGGTTCTAGTCTTTGTTCTGGCTCTAATTCAGTGATTGCTTTGGATTCATTCAGATAAGAGTGAAAGCATCAATATGACATTTCACAGCCACTAAATTAATAAGCAGGGTCTCTCACAGGCCTCTCCGAAGAGTTAAAAAGTAAGAGTTTCCTGTTATGCAGATGATGTGTTTCTGCTCTCTGGAGCAGGCGTATGGTGTTATAGAGTGTTGCGGTATGGTCTAACAGGTGTATGCCTCCATGTTTTATTGCTTAAAGTTTCAATGAATAATCTGGTGTAAAGATGTTTGCCATGGATTCATCTCTAGTATTTAAAGGGGGTGCGTATTTTCAATTGTCCTCCATGCCTTTGCTCCAGTAGGCTTTAAGGGCACTGTAGAGGATGATGAACATTTTACATATAATCTTGTTTTAGATGTTATTGCTAATGCTTATAATTCTGAAAACATTTTTCTTAATAATTAAATGCAATTTGGTTTATTTCGTTTCATAGCCCATTGAATTACATACAGCATCTTCAAATAAATAATACTGAAGGGAGTCTGTAATTTGCCTAATGTCCTGAATGATATCATTTGGCAATGACAAAAAGAATAACGGTATTATTGATTGGCCTGCAGGCCAAACATATAACAAAAGTGTTCATAAGCACCCAGACACTGGAGCAGAGAGTGTCAAACGTGTATACCTAATATGTAATAACAATTTAATTAATGGGAACCCATGCAGAATGGGAATCAATTTTAAAAATTTAACTAAGCAACCCCACATTCTTTTGGTGACCTAGGTAGGAATAATATATAAAATAGATGCTCCCTTTTAGGCACTATTTACTATTAACACCATCGCTGCTAGTGATATTTTCCTCCTGTGCTGATATTTCATTAATCCCATTGTTCATGACGAGCTCAGCTCGTCATCAGCACAGCTCCACTGTGCCTCATGACGTGCTGAGCTCGTCATGAGCATCGAAGGGATTAAGAACTTGTATATGCATTATTATGGGCATAGCCAAATCAATTAAAAACCCAAAACTTGATTCATATGAGAAAACAAAAAGAAAAAAAAAGAATACAGAAGTGTAATCAGTAAAATATTGAGGGCAAAGCAGTGGCAGCTGGTAGTTGAAGGCGGTGACCGGGCAGGTGGGTCGCGATGGCAGGGGGTGGGGGAGAAGGAGGGAATACAATTATTTTTCAAAATTACACACTTACCTGTCTGCCGCTGCCAGCTTCAGCTGCCTCTTCTCAGCCCTCTATCCCGCTTCCAGGACAGGAAGCAGGATGCACCCAGCTCCCAGCCTCCTGATGCAATGCAGCATTGTGATTGGTCTGAATGCTGTGGATCGGCGCTCAGCCAGAGAATGGGAGGCCAGGCTTGTTCTCCGTGCAGGCTGTAATGCGGCCTGCATGACGAACATGCAAAGTGTGACTGAATGTCTGGCCGGTCCCAGAGGGCGGGCCAAACATTCATGGACACTTTTGGGAGTGCAAACCGCTTCCCCCTGTCAACAGAGCAGCCCCGCCCCTGCAAAGCTTGACACTGCTTATAAGTAGTGGTGTGATGCTCCTCTGCCTTAGCGGACGAGCCGCCACTTTGGCAAAGTATTGTATTTTTTATATGCAAAGTAGAAAAGTGGAGACTATCAATCAATGGAATTTATCCAAAATGCACTGCTAGATATCCAGCAAAATATGTAATATATTTTTGTTGAGAAGTTCAGGGCCATAGATATTCTAATATTGGTCAGTAAGGCTATGTACATTTCTTCCCACAGTGAATGGTTTAAGTGATCTTCATTAGGGATGAATGGAACTTGCAGAGTTTCATTCTGCGGAATTCTGCTGAATTACATAAAAACTCAACAAGGTTGCTGGAGTCCCACCAATGGGCAAAACATGCATGCCGCTTTACTTGTGCTGCAATTTAGCGCTAGTAGCGTACTAAAGATAGTGAGCTACAACTGCACCATGTGGTGTACATGGGCATGCAGCCTTTCGAGTAGATTTTGCTTCCTCTCGAGTAGAAAATGTACTCGAGTGGCACACATCTACTTGAGAAGCAGCCCTATCACCATGACTGCCCACATTAGAAAATGGCTCTACTGGACGCCAAATCTCTCCTGCATTTCTGGAGCCATACAAGAAAAAATTCAGCCACGCGTTGACTATTATACAGACAGAATGAAACATTCCGCCCAGACCTAGTCTTCATGAGAACAGAATTTGTAATGGACAGCCCATCGACAAAATGTAATAGTAAATCCTTATAGCCTGCCATAGCAGGCTACACCACTATCAAAGGCCCACTCCAGCATTAAAGGCCAGATCCGAAGGCAAGGGCCTTTAACAAGGGAGCGGGACTTTAATAGCCGGTATAGCCCAGCTACGAAGGGCTATAAGACCATTAGAACATTCTGCCAATAAAGGGCAGAATGTTCTAACAAATGAAACAAAGGCCTTTCGGAGCCCAGGGTGTTGAAATCCCCTCTGGCTTCAAGAGGCTTTTGTTTAAACAACATTGGAATGTTGCTCTGCGGGCCTTTACCGGGCTATAGAAGCATGGAGCACTCCATTGTCTGAAATGGTGTGCTCCGCATTCCAATGCTCTAACATCTCTTAATGCTCTACAAAACACAAATATGAAATTACAGAAGTCATATGGGAACCATAAGAAACCAAAACAAGCATTTGCAATGCAATAGGTCTGGCATTTGCAAGAGTTTGGGCTATTGGCATTGTAAATGACAATGCCTATATTTATGCATTTATTTTTAAAACCAATAAATAAAAGGCATTGTTATTTACAATGCCAATACCTTAAACTCTCACAAATGCAAGACCTATTGCATTGCAAATGCTTGTTTGATTTGCCTTTAATCCCAGCCCCCGTTGATAGAATGGCAAAAAAAATTTACATTCAATTAGCAATGTCAACTGAGATTAGGCATTCCACATTTAGGGGTTGATTTCGATTCGGGAAACAAATCCGTACGACGATTTGTATTTGTAGCCGTTTCCGTACGAATCATACTAATCTGTCTGATTCGCGTAGTACGATCCTTAGGAAAAAAATACGTACGAATGTGTGTGAACCGTATGAAAAGCAAGGGAAAATCCGTACGAAACAGGACCCTCATGGTGAACCGTTCGAATCGTAAACATGCTGTACGACCCGACAAGTACAATCTGGACTGGGGAACGAGAACGCGATTTGTACGGAAAATGTTGTATGAGCAATTCGTACGGAGAACCACACATTCCCATACGCACCGTACCCCTGCAATCATGGGGGTTTGCACCGTACCCCTATGCACTGTACCCCAACACACCGTACCCTGATGCACCATACCCCTTATGCACCGTTCCCCGATGCACCGTACACCTACGAACCGTAACCCTACGCACTGTACCCCTGCAATCATGGGGTGCACTCGCGGGGTGGGGTCAGTTTTGCATGCAGTTCGAGTCTAAATATGCTTTTACGGATGTTTGGAACTCCCGTAGAAAAAGAGTCGTACGGAGTGTTGTCGTAACGAATCGTACTTGCTGGTTCGTAAAATGCTGCTTCAATCCATATGGACGTCGCGTACTGCATGTTCCGAATGCGATTTGTACGTATTTATAAGTCGTATGATCTTTCGTACGATTCGTACGGAGATCTGCTTTGGGTTCGGATCGTACTTCATCGTACGTACAGGAAAAATGCTCCATACGGTGATTTGTATGGGATTTTACCAAATCAGAATCGACCCCTTTGTGTAGTTCCATGTAGAGAAAAAAAAAGTTAAGGGTGTTGTTTTTCCATTTTGGTTCCTTTGAGAATTTTCTGACATCTACAGCCAAAACCACTGAACAGATTCACACCAAACGTAGCATGAAAGTAGAACTTTACACAGAAAACGTGCTTTTTCTGGGCTGGTCTAAATCTGTTAATAAATGTGCCAGGTTGGCTTCAAACAGTTAACAATATTATTTGAAAAGCCATTTGTTGATAGCTTTGGCAACATTTGATGAATATTTATGAAAATTAGTTGAGAACTACTCTTTATGTGCTATTAAGTTTGGCACAGTGTGAGGAATCTGCACAAAATGTTTTATTGGTAAGTTTGTGTTGTGCCTATCCATTAAAGCACAAAGTAAAACGTGAATAGGTCAAGAAACTTCTCTTGTTTGTAACTTTGATATGTTTTAATAAATCTCCAACAAATGTGACACCCGGAAAAAAATTAACACCCATTGCAAATATTTCAGGTTTTATACAAATCCCATTAATAAGTTATAGGGGAAGAGGGGGCATCAAAAATTTGATTTACTAATAACATTGGCACAGTTTGATCAATCCATGCAAAATTTGACAGGCGTTTAGCACAATTGGTATTCCACTTGTTATGTCAAGCTTTAAGCAGACCATTGGGAAGAAGGGCAAAAAACTATAACGACACTAAAAGTTTAAAACAGTATGCATTTTATTTTAGAGGTGTTACATGAATATACATTATATTTGGTCGCTAGCAAATTATGCTCAGTATAAGGCTAGGCAGACCCTACAACCAACCCCTGCTGTGCGCTACTGAAGAGGATTGAGCAGGGGTCCTGGTCAAAGCGTGCAGACTGGATACACAAGTGAAATTAGTATATCATAAACAAAAAGCCCATGTAATTCACTAAAAATAGATAATTATCCTTCAGTTATGGTTCAGCAAACAGACAATAAAGCCCTGAAATTTGCCCGTTACGGTGCCTAACACATAATGCACACCATAAGGCATGCTGTTCTGTAAAAACAGAGGTCTACAAAGAGCAAAACGTGGTAAGAGAGGGGAGATGTTAGGGGCTGCATTGCGGGATAAATAACTAAAGAATTTCGTTTTTGTTTTTGCTGAACCATAACCGACCTTTAACCTTATTCAATCTAAATATATATCAGTGCTAACAGTATCTAACAACGCTCCAAGCAGCTACCTAAGAATGTAACCTCAACAGCAAATCAATATCAATTTATATTGCACTATACCAGCAATAAACATTAGAAACAACAACATGACACCATCACAAACAACTAGGATCTACACTCGCTAGTTGGCTATGTAATGTAATGTAATGTAATGTAATGTAATGTAATGGACATTTCTACCGCGCTACTTCCACTCCAAGGAGTATCTTGGCGCTTACACAACTCAGATGAAAAGTTGGAAAGGAAAAAGATGTCCTAATCTCTTCACACACATTAAACCAGGGTCCGGCACACGGCATCAGGCAGGGAGAAAATCCAGGTTTTCAATGCCTTCCTGAAGGGGGCTTCTTGAGAGAAAGACCGCAGGAAAAAGGGGAGTTTATTCCAGGCCTTGGTTCCCAGAACGAAGATGGATTTGCCACCTTTCGTGGTCAGTTTGAAATGAGGTGTAGAGAGTAGGTTCTGGTTTGTGGATCTCAAGCAACGCGCTGGGTGGTATCTTTTGAACCCCTTTTGTAGGTAGGTTGGTCCACGTTGATGGAACGCCCTGAAAGTGATTAGGAGAAGTTTGAATAAAATTCTCTTCCCAATTGGCAGCCAATGCAAAATATTCAGGGCTGTTGAGGCAGACGATCTACGGGGCAGGCGCAGTACAAGGCGGGCTGCCGCATTTTGGACCATCTGCAATTTGTGGAGAACGATCTTATTAGCTCCAGCATAGAGTCCATTGCAATAGTCCAGCCTAGAGTTAATTAAGGCCACTGCAACTGTTTTCCTGGCCGAGAGAGGCAGAAGGTCAAAGAACTTCCTGAGTGCTTTAATGATTTGGAAGCACATGCCTGCTACTGCTATAGCCTGGGGTTTAAAGGATAATTTGTTATCAAATTTTATACCCAGGTTCCGGGCGGATACAATTGTATTAGGTGGCACTTCAGCATCTGATGGCCAGCATGCTATAGGGGAGAAAGGGTTGTTTGTCCCTACAGGCAAAATTTCCGTTTTACCGGCGTTGCATTTTAAATGGTTGTTGTTCATCCATTTAAATGTTGCTGCAAGACAGTCCCTAAGATCTTCCTCGGCACCTGGCCGTTCCCTGTCCAGCACCAAAATCAGTTGGGTGTCGTCAGCGTATGAAATAGAACTGATCCTAAATGACTCGATCAAGTTCATCAGGGGTGTCATATATAGATTGAAAAGAACAGGGCTCAGACTGGAGCCCTGTGGCACCCCTGAGCTGACGTTTTTAGCCTCAGATTGATATGGGCCTAGCACTGTTATTTGGCGTCTGTCAGTGAGGAAATTCCTACACCAGGCCAACACCTGTCCTCCTACCCCTGCGGCAGCCAACCGGTCCAATAGGATGTTATGGGACACGGTATCAAAGGCTGCCGACAGGTCAAGTAGGATAAGGACAGCCTGTTTTCCTTGGTCCATTGCTGCTCTTAAAGTTTCAGCCGTGTATAATAGAGCTGATTCGGTAGAGTGTTCTGACCGAAACCCTGACTGATTGGGATGGAGAACGTTATTCTTCTCCAAAAAGTTAGTCAGTTGACTATTGACAAACTTTTCAGTCAGCTTAGATAAGATGGGCTATGCTTTTGAAAGCTCAATAGCACATCGCAAATCAAGTTATAATCCACGTAATTTCCTATTCCACATACCAATTTCTCAGAAAGAATTAACTTACATATACGATTCCCATAAGAACAATACTGAATTAAAGACACCAAATTTGCAAAAATGCCTCCAAGCTAAAAAGCCACCCCAAAAGAAGTAATGGGAAACTGTGCACCCAAACGAACAAAACACAAGCAAAGTCCCTCAGCAAACCCATCCACTGAAATAATGCCTTTATTTAACTCATGACGTAATAAAGCTTGCCACTTCACTAAATAATCCTTTACTAAACAATAAAATAGATTTTCAAAGCCTTACCTGATACCATTATATATGATTCAAGTAATCAATAAAAAATTACAAAGTCAGCAGATGCACTTTCGGCTTCGTTCACAAAAGAGTGTTAAATACACTGGGACCACCTGCCTCCGGGGCTCCCTGGCCCTATATGCCAGACAGTCGTAATTATTTTTTTGTAAAGAATTTGATGAGGAAAGAAGGCTTAGCCAGCAAACAATGAGTGTGTCCTAATGGTGGTATTTTGAACCATGTGTTAACGATTGGCATATACGAGCGCACATAAAATGCCGATAAAAACCAGGAGACTGAATCACAAATAAATAAAAATAGAGAACTTAATGAGCTTGTTATCAGCTGGAGAAGGCATTTGAGCTTCCCTCGTTGTAGATTTTGTCCACCATTTTTTCTTTCCAGCTTGTGAGAGGATTGCTTGGCAGGGTTACTCTGAAGGAATCTTGACTCAAAAGGTGTATCCCAATCTTGAAAACAGACAAATTATCTTCGAGTATATTCAGTGTCATTTCCTCGAAGGTGCCCTTGAGTGAGTGAATTAGCTAGAAGCGACCAGTGACATGCAGCAGGTAGGTGGCGCTGTTACACTACTGGTTGTCCAAATAAGAAAAAACAAGCTGGGGGTGGGAGTGTGGGAGCGCGTGGTGGGAGCGTGTGAGGCAGAGGAGACGCCATGCACGCGCACATCACCTGTCCGTGTGCGCACATGGTGTGTCTCCCTTCGGTCACCAAAGCCACAACAATAGAGGCTCGCCAAGAGAAGCAAGCGATGCGCTGCATTCGCTAGTCGAGACCTAAAAAGCAACAAGGAGTTGGGTAATAGGGATTAGGAATAGAAGGCAAAGTAGGTATATTGATTTGAACCCAATCAATTTTGATAACAGAAGCACTTAGAGTAATAACAATCCCTCACCAATGACCCAGCCACCGCCAGAACCAACCTACACGAAGGGATGAAAGACATAGCCGAGTGGATGATGAACAGCCGCCTGAAACTGAACTCAGACAAGACGGAAGTCCTCATCCTTGGATCATCACCCTCTGCCTGGGACGACTCCTGGTGGCCCCCTGCCTGGGCAGCGCACCCAAACCAACGGACCACGCACGCAACCTGGGCTTCATCGTGGACTCCTCCCTCTCGATGACCAGACAGGTCAACGCCGTCTCATCATCGTGTTTCAACATCCTTCGCATGCTCCGAAAGATCTTCAGATGGATCCGCACCGAAACCAGGAAGACGGTCACCCAGGCACTCGTCACTAGCCGACTGGACTACAGAAACACCCTCTACACCGGAACCACAGCCAAACTGCAGAAAAGACTCCAATGCATCCAGAACGCCTCCGCACGACTCATCCTGGACATCCCCCGACACAGCCACATCTCCGGACATTTGAGAGACCTGCACTGCCTCCCCGTCAGCAAGAGAATCACGTTCCGACTCCTCACTCACGCACACAAGGCCCTCCACGACCTGGGCCCCAAGTACCTCAACACCCGCCTGACCTTCTACACTCCCACCCGCCAGCTACGATCGACCAGCCATGCCCTTGCCGCCGTTCCACGCATTCGAAGAGCCACCATGAGAGGAAGATCCTTCTCTTACCTGGCAGCCAAGACTTGGAACCCATCCACTTCCGTCTTACCCAAGACCACCTCTCCTTCAGGAAGCAACTCAAGACCTGGCTGTTCGAGCAGTAGCGGACCCCTCTCCCCCAAGCGCCTTGAGACCCTCCGGGTGAGTAGCGCGCTATACAAATTTCTTGATTGATTGATTGATTACGATAAGCACCAAAATATCTGCATTTTTGCCCAATAAAGTTTTTGTGAGTAAAACTAGCTGGAATTTACGAGGTGAAAAATCCCAGGGGCCTCATTTATGAGAAATGACGCACGTCAGTTTTCTAACATATTGTAAGCGCAAAAGTGACGCATTGCTGGAGTGTGTCACAAAAGTGACACAACTCTAGCAATGCTTCCTTTTACATGGGGCAAGCCCCATATGAAAGGGCCTGCATCAGTCTTACACCTGCTGTGAGGCAGGCGAAAGATTTTGATGCAACGGCGTCCTAGAAATGACTCAGTGAAATCTCATGGATTTCACTGCGTCACTGCTACAAGGCTTTTTGCGGGAGGGATGCTCCCCTGCATACATTATACATGACGCAGGTATAATGTAGCGCAGGGGTTTACAAAGTGACGCATCTGCTTAAATGCGTCACTTTGTAAATAGTGCGCAACACGAGGCATGTTTTACACCACCGATGCGTTACAAAAAGTGATGCATGAAAGCGCAAAACTGACGCAAGGCCTCCTAAATGAGGCCCCAGGTAAATAACTGGACATGTATGCAATGCTCCCTTTTTTGGGCAATTATTATAAGTGGGTGCTATTATTCACACCCTTCTGTTTGTTCTGTTAAAATCAAATATAAAATTACACAAATTCACCTGCAGTGCAACAAACTGTTTTCCGTGGTCGTGCTCAAGGTGAATGAGAGAACTGTTTTCATGGTCTAAAGGACGAATGAACATGGACAACTTACTTAAAGTGGATGTCACAGGGAACAAGGTCATGACATTGTCATGGGGCTTTAGGTCCTGTGTGTTAACAATTTGAAGCTGGGCACTGCACAGTGTACTTACATATGAGTTTTAGGAATTGATTTCAGTATTTGCTCCATGCAGTATACCTTGTCACAGTATGAGAACAGTACCACCGTAAATCACAAACGATATTCGTTTATTCATTGACATGAACCCTGGGCAGGTTTGATGGGAGAGTGTGACAATCTTTCAACATTGGCTATAAAGATATGTTAAGCTGTAAATCGACACATAAAAGCAATCAAAACAAGAAATCTACAAGATGTGACATTAATATGGAAAGACTGCTCCCATTCTATTTGTCAGTGAAACATAGTAGGATAAACTGAGGGGTTTATTCGACTCAGACTGAGAATCTAAGATGAGGTTTGCAGGACATAAGTGTCAGCCTGTGGGCGAGCCATGAATCAGTCCTCGACATCTATCATGTGCCAGGATGATTTCATGTATTGCTGGCTCTCGTCTAATTGACACGTTTTGGCCTTGAGCAGGTTCCTTACTTTCACATGGGAAAACACAGGTTTTGGGGAGTAGTACAAAGTACGGACAAATACATTATATGGGATATAACATAAGATTAGTAGCTGTATTTAAATGGTTGTGATTATCACAAATCAGGCTTTGTGCGTTGCTTCCAAAAAAAAACATTTATTGAAACTCAAGGGGCAGATTTATGAAGGCCTTGCGCCGCCGGTGCGTCATTTTTAACATGGGAAAAAGTGACGCACCGGCGGCGCAAGTCCTTCATAAATCTGCCCCTTAATATCTTATCTTGACTCACGAAAGTGTCGGTAATGTCGCTTAACTTTTTCAAATCGTATTAAATTTCCATTAAAAGCAAGCTTTTTAGAAAAGTGTGGCCCTTTTTAAATTTGCAAGAAACTGCCACAAAATGCTTGTTTTAGGACCAAATGAGGTACAGGTTTGTGCTAATGCAGCTTGATCTGGCTTTGCCCTAATCTTTAATGCCAAGTAAAAGTAGGTGAAAGCAATGAATCAAACAGTACATTGCCCGATATGCTTATGTGTGGCATGTGCTTTACCTTACAGAGCACATCTCACATATCTGAACCCTATTTTCTATACCTAGGAATTTGTACTGAGATTAAACCTCCAGTAAAAATCATATACTATGCGCTGCTGGCTTGCCTGCGGCTGCACTATTTTCTACCCTCAATGCATCTAGGGGCAGCTTTATGTTGGGAATGCGCCACGTTTGCGTCACGCAACTGCGGCGTAAACGTGGCGCATCCCTACGACCCATTTACAACGTGACGCATCTAGGCAGATGCGTCACGTTGTAAAGCCCTGCGCCACTTGTGGGCGTTCCGGCGCATGGTGGGCGTTCCGGGGCAGGTGCGCCTCTCAAAAGTGGCTCAGTGAAATCTATAAGATTTCACTCAGTCACTCTCAGGCCAATGCTGCGTCAAAACCCTGCGCCTGCTTGAAGCAGGCGTAGGTCTTGATGCAGCATTGTAAAGATGGGGCACCCGCGAGCCTTGCTGGAGCTGCGTCGTGCTTGCGACGCAGCTCCAGCAATGCGCCACCTTTACGACACAGATGCGTCACGCATCTGTGCCGTTTTTGCCCCATGGTGCGCCGCATTGTAAATGCGGCGCACCATGGGTGGCGGAGCAGCGGCGCAAAATAACTGGTGCATCCCTGGGGATGCGCCAGTTATCATAAATCTGCCCCTCAGTATTTAACACAGTGCTCTATTGCACAAAGGTCTGTAATTCGTCTTAATTGATGTAGCCAAGAATCACAATGTTACCATTAATTGCCTTTGATGCCATTTACACTCTGAAACCTAAATCACGCTTCATTTTTTTAGCTGCACCTTACATTTATACAGCGCTTTTTACCCCTTATGAGGTGTTGACGCACGTTTTTGGGAAGTAGCACGATCACCCGGATCCCATAAAGGATTAGTGGTGAATAAGTATAGTGAAATATGAAAGTAATTTGAGTGGTGAATATTAGTCAGTTTTTTGGGTTGAGAAGGATAGTAGAGGGACAGAAGAGGGAAAAAGGTTTGCATTTATATAGAGCTTGTAAACCCCGATGGGGTGTTGAAGCATATTTTTTGCCAATAGCACACTCCTCCGGAACCCATAAAGGATTATTGGTTAATTAGTATAGTGAAATATGAAAGTAATTTGAGTGGTGGATATTAGTCAGTTATTTGGATTGAGAAGGATAGCAGAGGGACAGAAGAGGGAAAAAGGGTTTGCATTTATATAGAGCTTGTTACCCCCGATGGGGTGTTGAAGCATATTTTTTGCCAATAGCACACTCTTCCGGAACCCATTGAGGATTAGCTGTGAATTAGTATACTGAAAAATGAAAGTAATTTGAGTGATGGATATTAGTCAGTTATTTGGGTTCAGAACCCTCGATCTCCATAAAATGCAGAGCCTAGTTTGCTGGCATAGGAGCTACAACCGTGGCTCTACGAGCTGGTCTAGGTATATGGTATTGGGTATCTCTAGACTGGCCTGAAGTGCAGAGGACCTCCATTTAAATCCACAATGTGGATCACAACTTATAAGACATCCCTATGTGGTTTATTGCGACAAACATTTCTATGTGGTGAGACAGTGACCCAAAAACAGGTTGCATACAAGTTTTGCTTATTAACTGTGTATTTAGCATCTACTTATACAGAGAAATCTGCTCTTGTGCATAAACAAGTATTGATAGCAGGAGTAGTAAGGAAATGTGAAGGCTGAAAGGTAGCAGGACACACGAAACCAAGGTGGCATTGAAAATGTTCAATAGGGCATGTGAGGAAGTAAATTATTAATTGGGGTGAATGGTAGTCCACCACAAGTAATAATAACACTATCTTGTTATGTCCAGTTAAAGGTGTCAGTAATTTAAATCTGAGCATAAACCCTGGTAGACATGGCACAGAGCAAACAAGCTTATTTTAAGAAAATGTGTAAAACATTTAAAATTGGCAAAAAAGTTAAAAAGTCAAGAACATAACATAATAAAATTCCCACTTGAATTTATAAAAATAGAAAATAATGTTAATGAACAAAATCACACCAAAGTACCAACAATCCAATAAGGGGAACCAGCG
This sequence comes from Lissotriton vulgaris, assembly GCF_964263255.1. Lineage (NCBI taxonomy): Eukaryota > Metazoa > Chordata > Amphibia > Caudata > Salamandridae > Lissotriton > Lissotriton vulgaris. Next base: position 422,217,293 of record NC_141685.1, on the reverse strand, counting down.
AAATGAATTTTTAAAGTTAAACAATAGCATTAAAAGGCACAAAGTGCCAATGATAGTCACAGGTCGCAGTAGACTGGAACCTAGGAGTGATTTTGGGATGACCACAATGGAGTGTGTGTCATCTACAATATCCAGGTCCGATCTCAGTCAAAGGTTTTATGGCCGGGATGCCTGTCACCCCCTCCCAACACAATCCCCAATGATGGGAGACGGACGCCGTTCTGAACTTTTGGAAGGCGGGAGGGAGTTACCCTCCTGGCCGTATTTATTAAAATATGAAACAAAATTAAAACATTAAATAAAAGTTTCATATCATGTACAATTTTCATTTATTACATTTCGATGAAGACATGTTCATTGGCTAACCTTAACAAATCTCTAATACAGAGGTTTTCCTAGCCGAGACTAACATCCTGCAAATGCATACTTTCTAAATTAAAATTGTACATCCTAGCATTACGGGCCAACGGCAAGGTCGCAACCGGTGTCAGATCCCTACTACCAAAACTTTCGCCCTCACGGTGTGAGTGGCGCATGCGCAGAGGACTGTACCCTCTGTGCCAACTCCAATTTCCCTTGTCTTGTTGGGGGCCCCCCATTTAAACTCGACACCATCTTAAAGGTCGTCCGAGGACCCGTGTGAGGTGTCTGTAAGAAGGCAGCGTGGACTCCCCCTCCCACCCCACACTGTCTATCACATCCGCCGTCGCGGATATCCGGGCCCCGGGAAATTCGTAGGAGGGGCATATAGCCGCCTCCTCCCCTGGAAGGGGTCTATGGCCGTCTTCCCCTAGGCGACCCATACTTAGTGGGTGCCGCCTCCCCATGGGAGGGGCCAATGGCCGCCTCCCCCCAGGCGCTCCCATCCATAGTGGGTGGCGCCCCCCTCTAGGGACCTTGAAATTACTGCTCACCGATCATGACCTTACCGCCCGACCAAAAAATAAATACGACATTGATCACCTACTAAGGGAAAAAACATCATCTTGTCTACTTGCATGTTTGTCTATGCTACAAGAAAAAACAGTACCTTCAGACAGAAATCATCATTAAACTAGACCTTCATACATCGCAACACCTGAGGGAAGAAGATGTTTATCAAAGAGAAAAGACTTTATTGCAGAAAAACATTGCCATAAGGGGCTGGTCAAAATTGCTCCTTGTTCCGCCGAGGGCTCACGTGCAACGAGTGGGTGCAGCTTCCAAGCACAGGAACAAGAGGATGCTTCTTTGGATTCCCGCTCTCTTTATTCCTCGTCGGGAGGGCGTGAACCCTCCGCTGGTACGCCTACTGGGCGTGGCCATCGGTGTAGGTGTCTAGGACAACCCCTCTTGGGCGGGAAAAGGCGCGCCCCGGCTACGCCGCTTTGGGCATACCAGCTATGACACGCCCCCCGCCCAAAATGGTTTCCCAGGAGGATGTAGGCCCCCAACCATACGTTCGGGGGGACCGAGTGGTCGCCCCTTTCCATATGGCCGGGATGCCTGTCACCCCCTCCCAACACAATCCCCAATGATGGGAGACGGATGCCGTTCTGAACTTTTGGAAGGCGGGAGGGAGTTACCCTCCGGGCCGTATTTATTAAAATATGAAACAAAATTAAAACATTAAATAAAAGTTTCATATCATGTACAATTTTCATTTATTACGTTTCGATGAAGACATGTTCATTGGCTAACCTTAACAAATCTCTAATACAGAGGTTTTCCTAGTCGAGTCTAACATCCTGCAAATGCATACTTTCTAAATTAAAATTGTACATCCTAGCATTACGGGCCAACGGCAAGGTCGCAACCGGTGTCAGATCCCTACTACCAAAACTCTCGCCCTCACGGTGTGAGTGGCGCATGCGCAGAGGACTGTACCCTCTGTGCCAACTCCAATTTCCCTTGTCTTGTTGGGGGCCCCCCATTTAAACTCGACGCCATCTTAAAGGTCGTCCGAGGACCCGTGTGAGGTGTCTGTAAGAAGGCAGCGTGGACTCCCCCTCCCACCCCACACTGTCTATCACATCCGCCGTCGCGGATATCCGGGCCCCGGGAAATTCGTAGGAGGGGCATATAGCCGCCTCCTCCCCTGGAAGGGGTCTATGGCCGTCTTCCCCTAGGCGACCCATACTTAGTGGGTGCCGCCTCCCCGTGGGAGGGGCCAATGGCCGCCTCCCCCAGGCGCTCCCATCCATAGTGGGTGGCGCCCCCCTCTGGGGACCTTGAAATTACTGCTCACCGATCATGACCTTACCGCCACAGGCCGGATAGTTGACCGGCTATCCGGCCCCCCCACCAACTCTTCCTAAAGGTCATGCTTTCTTAAACCCCTTAGCCATGCTATGAAGTCTCCTATGAGTAAGACATTCCCCTCCCGGGACAAGTGAACCCCATCCTCGAGATACATGTGATCACCCCGAATACACCCATGCGGAATACTGTGCAACTGCGCTGAGCGAAACAACCTACCAATTTTGTTGTTGACCTTCTTTACTGAATGGTTCAGTGCTGACACCGAAAGGCCCCCCCGCCATATTTTCCTGGGAATCATGTGGGACCATGCAATCGTGCACCCCGGGATCCTTTTCGCCAGCCAGCTAACGGTAGACAAAACTCGCTCGAGTAATACTCGCCTACCGAGTGTCACCATGTCGTTGCCCCCCAGGTGTACTATGATTACAGATGGCGGTGACCTCTGCCGCCCTAAGAGTCCCTTGATAAAAGATTCGAACTGGTCAATACAGAGCCCGCCCCTTCCGTGGAAGGTCACTCTGTACCCGTATTCCCCAGCTGCGTGAGTCGCGTCACCTGCTTTGAATACGTCCCCGGCCCGCCTCACGTATGAGTGGCCCACGACCCACACCACTCTCTCCTCAGCCGGGGATCTCTGACCGCTAGTCCCCAGGAGCCGGGTCGACTGCCAATTCCGCCCCGCATAACATGCTCGCGAAACTGTAAATCAAACAGAAGACAAGAAGCGTGAGTGCATGTAACTTGACTTCACAACATGTGCAACCGCACATACCTTTTGAAACAATTTGAGGACCATCGTCCCAACAGTTTCACCTCCTCGGCACTCTGACCCCTAGCTGTAGCCTCAGTAGCAGCCCCTATCCTGAAGGAGTGGATCCCAAAATCGCCCGGGTCCAAGCCCGCCGCTGCGATTGCCAATGTTAGCACCCTCTGAAACTGAAACCTCGTCAGTGGGGTGGCATTGATGTGTCTCAGCAGACTCCCACCCCATGTATTCCTCAATGCACTTTACCGGGCACATGGGGGACCCTTGCATGCGCTGGACCACCACACTGTCTCCCATAGCTGTCTGGTCAGTCTTGGACTTAGCTATTGTAACCACCATTGAATCACCCCTAATCAAGATGTGATTCCTACACAGACCCCCCTCCACATCGTTCTTATTCTTTGCTACCAGTTCGCTCACCCGCATAGCCTCATGGAATGCTAATGCAAAAGCGGCCCGGAACAGAACTGCCTCGAATTGGGAGGAACATGTCGTGGGTAGTATCGCCATGAGCAGGGACAACCTCTCTAACCCAATCGGGCGCCTCTCCTCTACTCTCCGACCCTCAAGGCGCTGCCAGCCACGAAGGGCTTTCTTTGCCAAAAAGGAAGATGTCGGGTCCTTGACGCCATGCACCTGCGCCATGAATGAAATGGCCGCCCGGTGCCTATTGGCCGTTGCCACTGATCGGCCTTCCCTATGTAATGCTACCAGAAATCTCAGGAAGCAATCCTCCTGACCCCATGTCTGATACCCTGCCGGACCCAAAAATGCACAATAGGAACGAAACGCTCCTTCGTATGCCTTCCTTGTCCTGGGGGCTAAGCTTGCTGCCACGAGGTCTTGTAATCCGGGGCACCGAGTAGCCAGAGTACTTCGGGGAATGGTGCCGCCGCTAGGTCCGCAGTAGGTAGATAACCCCTGAACGCCTGCATATGTGAACGAGAGAGTGCATCAGCAGCATGATTCCCAACCCCCGGCACATGCCTCGCCCTGAATTATACATTTAGTCTCATGCAAATTAGTACAATTTCTTTCAGCAATCTCAATATCCACTTGCAGCGTGCTGCCTGATTATTTATACATTCAACAACAGTCATATTGTCAGACCAAAATACCACAGAGCGATTTCTGAACTCGTCCGGCCATGCCCTCAGAGCCACAAATATAGGGAATAGCTCGAGGAAACCAATGTTACTTGTGAGACCGCTGGTGTGCCACCATGTCGGCCATGTTTGCGCCGACCATCGATTGCCGAAAATGGCGCCAAATCCCACGCTCCCAGCCGAGTCAGTCCACAAACCTAGCTCGTCCGAAGACGCTGGCGGCTTGTTCCACACTACTCGACCGTTGAAATCCGCCAGGAATGCTAACCAAATACGCATGTCCTGGCGAACCTCTGCAGACAGTCTCGTGCGGTGGTGTCCTTCTTTGAGACCAACCATAGCCTGTGCAATAGAGCGTGAAAAGGGGCGGGCCATTGGTATCACCCTCAGGGCAAAGTTGAGCTGACCCACTGCCTGTTGTAACTGATGCAGGGTCACTTTCTCCTTACTAAGGCACAGTTCCAGGGAAGCCCTAAATTTCGCTATTTTCCCTACCGGCAAACGGAAACATCCCTCCACAGAATCGAGCTCAATTCCCAGAAACTCGAGCGAAGTAGATGGTCCCACCGTCTTACCTGGTGCCAATGGCACCCCGAATTCCCTCATGAGGATGCAAAACTCCTGTAGCGCCTGCGCACATGTTGTGTCGCCGGCTGCCCCCAAGAACGGAAAATCATCTAAGTAATGCATAACATGGCTATGCCCAGTGGCCTCAGTGAACGCCCACTCCAGAAAACAGCAAAATTTCTCAAAATAGGCACAAGAGATGGAGCAACCCATTGGCATGCATCTATCCATGTAGTAACGTCCTTGGAACACAAAGCCTAACAGACGCTGGTCCTGTGGGTGTACCGGGAGCAACCGGAACGCCGACTCGATATCTGACTTCGCCATCAGCGCTCCGGGCCCCAGGCGATTCAACATGGTGACGGCATCATCGAAGGATGCGTGCTGCACCGAACAAACTCCTGGGTCAATCGCCTCGTTCACCGAGAGACCCTTCGGTGCTGACAAGTTATGGATCATCCTAAACTCCCCTGGGTCTTTTTTGGGGACTACTCCCAACGGGGAACAGACAAAATTTGCCACTGGAGGGTGCTGATATGGGCCCGCCACCCGGCCTAGTAAAACCTCTTTTTCAATCTTCTTCTCTACCACCGCCGGATTATGCCGAGCCAATAATTGGTTTCTACAAAGTGATTCCCCACGAAAATCCCCCGCCGGGATGCGGAAACCATATAAGAATCCGTTCCTCAGCACCCCAGCGGAGACATGATCAGGGAATTTGTTTAGCCAGGGGGTTATTGCCATGATATCAACGGGTTGTAGGTAACGGTACGCGGTGACCCTCCTCAGTCTTGTTTGGACCCTCCCTCACCTCCCGACCCGCCATTTTTGGATCTGCACGAACTTTCCGGGTGCGAGGAATTCCCACAACCCGCACATGCATGCCTGAACTTACATGCCCCTTGCGGTCTGGAGCAGTTGCCTCTATTAAAGCTCCAACAGACCCCCCGCTTTGCCCCATTCCCACCGGACCTTGGTTGGTGATCGCCACCGGCGCCCGCTCGAAAGGGCACCGCGGGCTGTCGGCGGGAAAACCCCGACCCATTCCCGCCTGGCGAGGACGTCTTCGTCGCGCCCGGCAGGAGCTGCTTCTGCCAAGAAATCGAGTCGAGACAATCCCACGTCAGAGATGAATCATACTCCTTGGCCTTACGGAACTTCATGTCGTAACCCATCCATTCATTACCCTCATACGTTTCGTAAAATTCCATTATTCGTGCCTGACAGCAAGACAATTCAGGCAAAACCTCAGGCTTACGTTCCCCAATAATTGCAGTAAACATCGCAAAGGCCTTGGCCCAATTTGTTATTGTCTCGTCCACCCTGAATCCCGCCATCTTGGCTCGCCAGACACTCGGGTGCCACAAATCTTTCTGCGTTTTAGCATACTCTATCTCGTGATAGTCAGTTAACAGAGAAAACATATTAACATACTTGTCAGCCCAAATTAACTCTTTTGTGGCCAACGGGATATGTTGCACCACTCTCTCCCGTCTTGAGGGCAATGAGCCCCCCCCCGCAATTGGCAATAACTGCTTACCAGGTAAGGTTGAAGTTCCCGCTGTTTTTTCCACGCCAGCTGCCGGTCCTTCCGAGGTTACCTGTGGGGGGAGAAGAGGGAGATTCGCCTTTGCGGCATCTCGCGACTGCCGCAACTGCTGCATTAGCAACCTGGCCTCTTCGGCCGTGTCTCCAGGTGCCGTAGCACCCCCTGTTTTCTTGCTGAGCCATGCGGCCAACTGGGCGGCCAATTCAGGCGGCATGTCCTTCTCGTCAGCGGGCGTAATCACAACCGGTATCGGCTGACCCGCATCTGGGAGTACCGGGGCCTCGACCGGAATGGCAGGGCTCACCGGGGGTACCTCGGGGACGGGGACCTCCCCCCCTGGGGCCCTATTCCTGACCCGCTTCCCCCTACCCTCCGGGGCAACACCCGGCAATGCCGGGCCTATTACCTTCTTTGGTTTACCCGGATTGTTCATCGCAGCCATCTGCTTCTTCATGGTCGCCATATCTCATCCAACGGTTCGTTCCATCTTCGTCATTCTACTAACCAACATCCAGAGCATCTGGTGAGTCTCGGACTTCTTTCCTGCCTTTTTGCCAGACATTCCTTTCGAGTATTCACTCTAAAACTATCGGAAACGATCCCAGGTCTTTTAGCCTTGAAGTCGCTGAAAGAGAAACACAAGAATTATAAATTCTCAAAATTGCTCCTTGTTCTGTCGAGGGCTCACGTGCAACGAGTGGGTGCAGCTTCCAAGCACAGGAACAAGAGGATGCTTCTTTGGATTCCCGCTCTCTTTATTCCTCGTCGGGAGGGCGTGAACCCTCCGCTGGTACGCCTACTGGGCGTGGCCAACGGTGTAGGTGTCTAGGACAACCCCTCTTGGGCGGGAAAAGGCGCGCCCCGGCTACGCCGCTTTGGGCATACCAGCCATGACACGCCCCCCGCCCAAAATGGTTTCCCGGGAGGATGTAGGCCCCCAACCATACGTTCGGGGGGACCGAGTGGTCGCCCCTTTCCATTCCCTTGGGATTTAGTCCATTTCCTCTAAATCAAAGTCACCTGGGCAAGATTTTACCTTCTGACTTAGCCTCTGCAGGCTGCATCCAAAGAGGGCTCCAAGAGGCTAAATACCCTTTATATAATGTGCAGCTGAATTGAATTTGCTGCTGTGGAGAAACACAGAGAAGGGGAACACTATTTCTTCAGCCCATCAGCAATGCAACCTGGGGAGATCAGCTTCACAGGTTGGTCCTCATCCACCAGAGTTCTGAAGCCCACACAGTTCCTAGTTTTGTAGGGTTGTTAGAAAGAGTACACTTTCACAAAGTCAAGGGTCCCAGGACCTCAAGCACACCACTTGAGGATGTCAAGTTTCACTTCCTCATAGACTACCAACAGGGTCCAGGTCCGGTCCAGTTGGTGGTGATCAGCTAGACTCTTTTGGAAAAAGGCCGATTGTGGCTTATAGAGAAGATCAGCTAATTGACCTCTGGAGTCCAAATCTTTGTCCTGGGTACAAGTCAGAACAGGGCGTGGCCTTTGGGTCTCCTCAGAGGTCTCAAAAGCAGATAAGTCCTTCTTCTGTTCTTTCACAGGTCCAGGGTGTTCTGAATAAGGTACCTGGGGATGCAGATTTATGTCTGGCACTATCTTGTGGGTGGGGCAACTCCTTGCCCCTCCCTTACCCTAATAGGGAAAACATTCCCAGGGGTCACCCTAACCACTTTAGCACCAGTTCCTGTTTGGCCTGCTGCAAATAATCCCACAGTGCCCCTCTCTTATTGACTTCAAGATGGAAAAAACCAGCTCTCCTTGTGTAGAGCCTGTGTTCCCCCCTGGGGTGCGGCAAGGGAAATAAGTATCCCCTCCTCTGTGGTCACTCGAAACCAGATCTGAAGGCAGCTCTCCCCTCAAAGGGGTTGGAGCCTGCATAACTGGGGTATCAAAGAAAGAGGCCTACCCAGGTACCAGCTAGCTTTTATGTGTGACAGAGGAGAGCTCTTTGAATTAATCAAGTACCTGCACACTGCCCAAATGGTTATCCTGCCAAAGAAGAAGACGCATGTTCCCGCACCCAAGCCTTTGTCTCTACCCTGTGATCAGTTTTCTCACCTCAGTCAGGACTTGGGGGTTTGAAGGCTGCAGATGGAGGCTGATGCAAATTAACACTCATATGCTTTGGGCAGAGAAAAGGTAACTTTCTCAAAGTACCCTTTCCCTAATATTTATGATAAATTGGATTTCTTAATTGAATTAGACTTAGAATGAATACCATAAATAGTCCAAGAATGACATTTCTAGTTGTCTCTTTGATGAAGATAGCAATATTAAATGTAAAAGCTCAACCCAGTGTTTCTTTATCACCATTTAGCCGTGCTACAGTGCAAGTAGCAAGCCACAGTAAAGACATTTTTAAGATGCACTTTCTACATGTCCTACTGTTAATTACCATGCACCCTGCCTTATGGGCTAAAAGTTCTATTTAGGGGTTACGTAATAATATTTCAAAAGAAGGTTTAGACGTCTTAAAATGCTTTATTTTGACTGGCCAGGATGCATTTTTTAAACTGCCATAACCAGGCGACAATGGTAATTCTGAAGTTTAATACTTGCAAAATAACTGGCATCTGCCTTATTCTTCCATACCTAAGAACAACTGGGGTCGGCTCGTAATCAGTATGGCTGAGCCAGAATTAGAAATAAACAGAGAGGGGATACCGATACTGAGGGTGTTTTTAAATGGGAACAATAACCATCAGAGCAAAGACCATCCGTCAGAGCTGACATGTGCTGTTAATTAGCTTTTTATTATTTATTTTTTAGGAGCGTATATTTGTTTCAGTCATATACGTTTAAACTTTTTGGAAGATATAACAACTGTTTTGGACAAAAAAGCAGTGAAACATTAAAAATTAGACACACATACCAACCTCAATCGTATCTCATTCATACTTTCCAGTCATACACACAATACAAACACGTGCATACAATTACTATACCCCCCTGCGTACGTATAAACAAAAGGGTAGAGTAATAGGTCTGCTTCAATTATATACAATTATATACAAATATTTTATACAGTTGATTCCTATATAGCAGTTTCAAAACAGTTGTTATATCTTCCAAAAAGTTTAAACGTATATGACTGAAACAAATATACGCTCCTAAAAAATAAATAATAAAAAGCTAATTAACAGCACATGTCAGCTCTGACGGATGGTCTTTGCTCTGATGGTTATTGTTCCCATTTAAAAACACCCTCAGTATCGGTATCCCCTCTCTGTTTATTTCTTATTCTTCCATAAACAGAACAATTGTGTAGCTAAGCCTGGCCAGAATAATAGCTATGGCTGGTACTGTACAAAGCTGACCAGGTTGAAAATAAATGAATTTCCCTTGAGTTATTGTGATAATTACAATATTACACAATGGATGTGACTTACATTTTTGCAGCAATATGTTGGTGAAATGGATGCATATGTCCTGTGCTGTGCTGAATTGTGTTTTTAGTGAATATTTAGCGCAGTGTTTCCAAAGCTGGGGTCATGACCTAAGCTGATTTTTGGTGGGACTTCAAAGCCCAAGCAATAAAAGAAGATTACTTTAAATTCTTTTTTTACCATGCCACATTTGCTGCACTTCAAATACAGAGGTCAAATGTCAAGCTATGTCTTTAAACAAAGTGCTGCTTTTTTCACATGTGGATTGGTGTTTACAAATTTCTCTCACTTTGCAGTAAGAGAAAGAAAAGTAAAGTGAATTATGTGAAAATCTTGCTGGGGTGCAGGTGTGTGTAAGGAAAGGATGTAGGAGTTCATTTGTTTGTAATGTACAAGAATCTATAAATACCTTTAAATTAACCATACACATTCAGCAGTTAGGAAAGCAAAAATGAAGCACATTTTTTGTGAAATTCTAAAGTGTGATGAACGCAATGATTTTAATGGGATCAAAATAAATCAAGATACTTTTCTTAGTGGTGCACAAATGGTAGGTAAATATTCACTAAAACCAGATTTCCACACATTATAATTTGTATGCAATATAGCTTGTGTGTCTGTGCAGATTTAGGGCCCGATGTAGGTAAATGCCATTTACCGATTTTAAAATACCGAATCCTACCGATTCGGTATTTCAAAATCGGTAAATGGTATGTAGGTCCCAACATCTGGATTCGTTACCGAATCCTTAACAATTCTTTAATTACCGAATCGGTAAATACCGAATCGGTAATGTCCATTCATTCCTATGGGCTTTGAGGAATGATTAGGCATTACCGATTCGGTATTTACCGAATCGGTAATTAAAGAATTCACAAGGGTGCAGGGGGTGTCACTTTGACACCCTCTGGCACCCCCAAAACAGGCACAGGTGCCATGTGGCAGGCATACCTGCCCTAAGGGCAGGTCTGCCTGTCACATGACATAGGTTTGCATGCACACATGTGCATGCACACCGGGATCAGTATTTTACCATGGATTTGTATTCCATGGTAAAATACCGATTCTGTAAGCCATGTGCAGAAGGTACATTGCCTACCTACATTGCATTTTCGGTAATTTTACCGAATCGGTAAATATTACCGAATCGGTAATTATTTTACCGATTCGGTACATATTACCGAATCGGTAAATTTACCGATTCGGTAATGATACCGATTCGGTAAAATTACCGAAAATGTGCCCCTACATCTCGGTATCCCTTTACCGATCGGAAACGGCCGAAAATCGGTATTTTCGGCCGATTCGGATCGGTAAAGGGCTACTTACATCGGGCCCTTAGTGTCCATTTTCAGTTGAAACTGTGCTGTCTGCAAATGACAGTGTGCTGCTACACAATGCTTTAGTTTAATTAGAAAAATTGCCAACGACAACCTTTAAAGCTAGGTGGGTTGCAAAGGTTTTTTGTTCTAAAATTTGGGTTGTGATTCTAAAATGTTTGGGAAGAACTGATCTTATGGTATTGGGCCAATAAATAGGAGGATAGAGGGATAAGGGGAGGGTATCAGTATCTTCGTGTGAGTTGTGTATTAGTTTGCATTTGGACACCGAGCAACCAATAATGTTAGACCTAGCATCTTTGACATAGTTTTACCCCTAGCGTTTTGTCTTCAGATCTCCTGTTTTGCTGACTCCATTTTTAATACCCTTAGGACTCTGTGCACTTTACGACTGCTAATCAGTGCTAACGTGCTTCTACTCTCTCCCTAAAACATGGTAGAATTGGATTATACACATTTGACATCCTTAATTTGTTATGTTATGTTATGTTATTGGTTTTTATACCGCGCACAGCTGCCCCAGCAAAGGGGCGTCCTGGCGCCAGGAGAGGTAAACACAACATCACAGAACGCAGCAAAGTCAGGAAAAATTAGTTAAAAAGAAAAGTTTTGATGGCACGTCTGAATAGCAGTAAATCCTCCATAGCTCGGATTTCACTGGGAAGAGAGTTCCACAATTTGGCCGCCACTACCCGGAAGGAGCGGCCACCCATCCTGCTCAGCAGAAAGCGTGGAACAACAGACAAATTCTGACCCATCGATCTCAAGGATCGAGAAGGAACATATGGGGTCAGTAAATTCATCAAAATAGGTGGAGCCATACCTTTCAAAATTTTAAAAGCTAGGCAGAGCACCTTAAACTCGATCCGATGAGCGACAGGCAGCCAGTGGAGCGATTGCAATGCTCTGGAGGCCGAGCAACGACGGGGCAATCCCAGTACCGCTCTTGCGGCGGCGTTCTGCACTCGTTGCAGCCGTATGAGTACTGCCTTGTTCGTACCTGCTAGTAGAACACTGGCATAATCTATCCTGGATAGGATCGAAGCCTGAACTACAAGCTGTCTAGTGGGGGCATCGAAGAATTTAAGCACCGGCCTGATACCCCTGATTATGCCGAAACAGGAGGCAGCCACCCTCTTAGTTTGGCAGATGAAGCTCAATGTAGGGTCCAGCCATACCCCGAGATTTTTTATCTCAATGGCAGGAGAAGGAATCGTTCCTAACTCGGGGGGCCACCAGTTGTCATTCCACCATCCAGGTTGCTTTCCCACCACCATCACCTCGGTCTTCTTTGTGTTCAATTGGAGGCAGTTTAGGTTCATCCAATTGGCCACCGCACGTAGCCCCTCACAGAAGTTGAGGGCGTCCACAGCTGAGTCCCCACTTAGTGTGACCGCCAGCTGCGTGTCGTCCGCATAGGACACCATTGTCAGGCCCCAGCGTTTGACTACCGCAGCCAGCGGGCTCACATATAGGTTAAAAAGAGTGGGGCTCAAAGATGAACCCTGTGGGACTCCCAAGGTGAGCGGGTGAGAGGTGGATTTGCCAGGTGGTATCGCAACCTGAAAGGATCTGTTGGTAAGGAAAGAGCGGAACCACCCTAGCGCCGAGCCCCTAACCCCAGCTTCCGCTAGCCTCCGCAATAGGATCTCGTGGGACACCGTATCGAAGGCGGCACTCAGGTCTAACAACCGCTGGAGTGCAGATGTTCAACCATGTATAACAAGGCAGTCTCCGTGCTGTGGCCTGCACGAAATCCATTTTGCGTGGGATCCAAGATGTTAGCTTTGGCAAGATGGTCGGCCAGGATCCTATTCACGTGGGCTTCGGTGATTTTAGCAGGCCACAGCAGCAGTGAGATGGGGCGATAGTTCTCGGGTTTTACAGGATCTAGGGTAGGCTTTTTTAGGATGGGAGTAACTACCGCTTGCTTCCACTTGGTGGGCACCATCCCTGAAGTCAAAGACGTGTTAATAAGGGCCAACAAGGGAGAACGACATATTGCCTGCATGTTTTTGAACTGAGTCGGTATGAGGGGGTCTGCTGGAGAGCCAGATTTGATTTTTTGGCTCAATAGATCGAAACCCTCCTCAGAAAGGGGGGCCAGCATATCCAAAGTCGGAGCATTGCCCTTTGGACCGACATCTAAGTCCAAGTGGTGCACGGCAGTTGGGAAGGTGCGATAGATTGTATGCACCTTTTGGACAAAGAAAGAGGCCAGACTCTCGCAATGAGAGTCTGTACAGATTTCTGCAGCAGAGGCCCTCTTAGTCGTCAGGTCTTTTAGGACCTTGAAGATAAGTTTAGAGGGGTTAGAGCTGTTCCGGAACTCCTGCGCATAATATGCAGCACGCGTTCGGCAGACCGCTCTATGATATGCCTTGGACAAAGTAAGGTAGCGGGGATTGCGCACGGGATCATAGGCTTTCCTCCATTGCCTTTCCGCTTGCCTGCACTCTCTCTTGAGAGACGCCAAGGTCTCATCATACCACGGGCTATGCGCCTTAGTACGACACTTGGAGCGTACCAAGGGAATAAGGTAATCTAGGGCCGTTTCAATCCAAGCGCAGAAAGAGTCATACCCTCCGTCGACATCCGAGAAAGTAGGTAGGGGAGTCTTTCCAAGTAGAGAGTGAAAATCTTCTAGTTTTAGTTTGCTCCACTGGCAAGAAAAAGAGGTTTTGTTCTGTGCCACAAAAATAGGGTCTGCCACAGGAATAGCTACCTTCACCAACATATGATCAGTCCATGTCAACGGGACAGGTGGATACATAGTTATGTCCTCTAAGGTGGTGAAGAACGGGTCCAGTGTATGGCCGCCTGAATGGGTGGGGGATAACACTCTTTGTAGGAGCTGCAAGGCTTCTAAGTCGGCTAGGCAGCTCTTGATAGCAGGTTGAGATGTGCAATCAAAATGCAGATTGAGATCGCCAACCACATTAAAATTAGCACAGCCAAGCGCTTCTATGCTAATGACGTCCGGGAGAGCGGCTCTAAAGGCGGCATCGCAGCCCGGAGGCCGGTATATTAGGAGACCTGAGAAGCTGTAACAATGGGAAAGAGAAATTCTAAAACGGGCACATTCGCAGCCCAGGAGTTTTAGTTCTTTCCATTCGCAGGGAAAACAACGTTTCACTGCCATCGCAATGCCACCCCCTCTTGAGCCGCGGTTAAGAGTGGCCACTGTATATTCTGGGGGGAAAGCAAGATTTAGAATCGCGATGTCAGCATCCTGAAGCCAGGTCTCGGTCATGAAGAACACATCTGGGGAGTCGTTAGTCACAATATCAAGGATCTCCGCCTGGTGTTTGACCAGAGATCTGACATTTAAACTATATATACTCACAGTATTCACCCCAGACACGTTAGTCAGCCGGGCGGAGGTTTCTAAGGAGCGGCTGCGAGAAGGGGGGGGCAGACACCAACAACAGTGGGTGCACCGGTAAGGACCCCTTAACGGCGATACAAGCGGAAGAGAACAGATGGGAACTTGCTTCCGTAACGCCAATAGATCTGTTCTACCATACCTGACAGGAGGGGAGGCCATGGCGAGGGAAAAGAAATCTGCCGCAAGCCGCACTTCCTTAGCGCTGATGGGCGCAGACGGGCAGACTCTGGCTCGACTCAGGTGCGAGTCAGGCGCTACCGCTGCGCGTCACCGCTGCGCGAGGGAAGTGAGCTTTAAATGCCGCCTCACCTTGGCTCCCAACGGAGCACTAGAGCGCTGCAACAAGTGGCGCGCTAAGAACCAGCACCCCCAGTATGGCGGCCAAGCGTCACCAGTAAGGGATGTTGGGAACACAAAGAACTCCGCTCTACAAGCGGTGGGGGGCCCAATTTATCGTGCAAGTCTGTGGACAATCTTATCAACTTTTAAAAACAAAAGTAAGACTTAAATAACTGAAGACCAGAAATACGAAGAAATTTTAAAATATCAATCGCGCTGCACGCGAGTAATGCAGAGGTCAAGGAGCGCGTTAGCAAATGCGCGTTAGTCTTTCCTAAGATCGCGCTGCACTCAATGCTCGCCTTAAATGCCGCCTCACCTGGGCTCCCAACGGAGCACTAGAGCGCTGCAACAAGTGGCGCGCTAAGAACCAGCACCCCCAGTATGGCGGCCAAGCGTCACCAGTAAGGGATGTTGGGAACACAAAGAACTCCGCTCTACAAGCGGTGGGGGGCCCAATTTATCGTGCAAGTCTGTGGACAATCTTATCAGCTTTTAAAAACAAAAGTAAGACTTAAATAACTGAAGACCAGAAATACGAAGAAATTTTAAAATATCAATCGCGCTGCACGCGAGTAATGCAGAGGTCAAGGAGTGCGTTAGCAAATGCGCGTTAGTCTTTCCTAAGATCGCGCTGCACTCAATGCTCGCCTTAAATGCCGCCTCACCTGGGCTCCCAACGGAGCACTAGAGCGCTGCAACAAGTGGCGCGCTAAGAACCAGCACCCCCAGTATGGCAGCCAAGCGTCACCAGTAAGGGATGTTGGGAACACAAAGAACTCCGCTCTACAAGCGGTGGGGGGCCCAATTTATCGTGCAAGTCTGTGGACAATCTTATCAGCTTTTAAAAACAAAAGTAAGACTTAAATAACTGAAGACCAGAAATACGAAGAAATTTTAAAATATCAATCGCGCTGCACGCGAGTAATGCAGAGGTCAAGGAGCACGTTAGCAAATGCGCGTTAGTCTTTCCTAAAGTCTTTTCCTATTTATCTGTAAGTCCCTAGTAAAAGGGCAATGCTATTATCGGGCATGCAGCACTGATTGTGCCACTCACTTAAGCAGCACTTTAACCATGTCTCAGGAATGGCATTACAGCATGTGTGAGTTTTAAACTACAATCTCGACCTGGCAAAAAAAAACATTTGCCAGTCTCAAACCTTCCTTTTTAATACATACAAGTTACCCCAAGGGTAGGCCCTAGACAGCCCAAAGGGCAGGGTGCAATGTATTTTGATGTAGGACATGTACCTTTAAGTTTTCCATGTCCTGGTAGGAGATAATCTGTTTCTCACTACTGCAAGGCCTCCCTCTCCCATATGATAACATTTGATTTACCATATTACATTTAATATGCTGTAGCTTCCAAATGGTAACGGTTCACTAATTCATGATTAGTATCTTTGTAATTGTAACGAAACATCCTAACTTATGGTGAAGTCAGATTTTAAATTACAATTTTGAAAATACCACTTATAGAAAGTTGGTCACATGACTGGGTGTACTTGACAGTTAGGCTTTGTGTATTCCTCCTAGACAGCTGCATGCACATTAGAGACCATAGGGGTGCCTGAATAGGCCATCGCTGGCAGGATGGGATGGAGGAGCTGGACACAGCCCCACTTACACTTGATTAGGCTGTGTCCTGCCTCCACCCAAATGGCTGCATACTAGAAGTGGACGGAGTTTCATTCTGTGGAATCGCATGGAATTACATTAAAATTCCATGAGATTCCGAGAAATTCAGCTGCGTCGCAAAGTAAGCATCTGATGCTATTCATTGCGTTAAAATGCACCCTCTCTTTCAAAAATGGATGCAAGGGTGCATTTTGCACTATGGAAACTGCACAGCCAAACACACCAAGTGGTATGCAGTGGTTTCTAAACTTCAGAAGCCACTGCATATCACTCTGCACCCACCCCTTACAGACTCTGCAGTGATTAAAACTGTTTATGACTACAGAGTTTGAAGGGCACAGGGGAGTGGGAAATGCAGTGATTTCTAAAATTACTGCATATATCACTTGAAACCTTCACAAGGCTCCGCAGTGATTAAAAGTTGTTAACTACTGCAGAGCATTCAAGGGTGCCACGAAGTGTGCAGTGGTTTCTAATCAATCGAAACCTCAACATACTTTAATTCTGGCAGAGGAGTGGCAGAATGTTTTTAATCAAGTAATTCCACGTCACTAGAGTAACACAGAATTACTAAAATGCCTCTGACTTCACCTGCAGAATTTAAACCTCTGTCTGATCCTGCTGCCTACCCCTGTACTTAGTCTGGAGCCAAGGCAAAGAAGGTAGAGCACCTTTGCATTTCAAAGGCATGCCTCAAGAAGCTTCTCCCTTTTCAAAGGCAGAACTGGGATATAAATATTGGACCTCAGACACCAACTCTTCAGTACACTTCTGGAACTGTGGATAATCTGCCAGGAAGAAGGACTGAAAATCTGCTGGACTGCTGATATGAAGGACTGCTACCTTGCTATGCTTTCTCCTGCCCTCTTGCCTGAGTAAGAAGGACTGGAACTGCATCCGCTGAACCCAGGAGCACAAGAGTGACTCCAAGATCTAGTTGGCTGGACTCCTAACTTGAGCCTCAGGGCCAAAAGACTCAGCTATCTCACCCTCAGCCCCTGTACTCTGTAATCAGTGATTCCACCCAGCCAAGTAGTGCCACCCCAGTCCTGGTTTCTTTGAATTGTTCCTAAGATGCTCTGCTAGCATCTGTGGATCCAGCGGAACCAATGCATCCTCTCTGCTGTGCAGTGCAACCCCAAGCAGAACTGCTGAATCACCATAGCTGCATGGATCTCCACCCTCTCAAAGACATTGCATCGCTGCTCGCCACCTCATTGGAACTGCAGCTGGGCGATGCACCTTCAGGACAGGTCCTCACATCCCTTGTGGAAAGCATCCTCGATGATGATGACAGACTCTGCATCACAGCCTTGCAACTCCTAGAAACCCATGCATCGCCCGATTGCGCGGCATGTCCTTGATGCCGGACTTTGCATTGAAAGCCATCAATGGAATCCTCTTCAATAATATCGGACCCCGCATTGCAGTTTTGCTGCGTCTCAGAACTGACATATTGCTACTGCCGCACAACATATCTTCGATGCAGACCCCTGCAACACTCCTTAAACCAGGATTTAAGTTACTCTGTTCAGTAGGCCGACCTTGGTCCCTGTAGTCAGCCTGTGCTCCATTGTGGTCTGCCTCAACTTGATAGCCACAGTTAGCATTTTGGGCACTATTTCCACTGAGATCTTTTAACTTGCATATTTCCTGTTCTACTGATTGGATTTTCGTTGTAGTGACCTTGTTTTATTTATTAAAAATAACTCTATCTTCCTTCTAGTGTGGTCTTTTGCACTCGATTACTGTTCGAAGAATTGCACACATATTTTATACATTGCCTCCAGATTAAGCCTAACTGCTATGTGCCAAGCTACCAGATGGTTGAGCACAGGTTAATTAAGGGTTAGCTTGTACCTCACCCTCAAAAGAATTGTGGTTGCTGCTAGACCAGGGCTCACAGCCCAGTCAAAAAGCATTCAATTTCCTACAACTATTCTTAGGCCTGTTTAAAATGGATTTATTTGATGTTAGATCTTGCTTAAATAGATGATGCTTCGTTGTAGTGGTTCTTAAACCCCACACAACCAGTTATGGTTTGAACCTCAAATAATACAAACAAATATACACCAAACAGTTATACAACGTATGAAACATTTTATTCAATTCTGAATATTTAAATTTTAATTGATAGGTGAGAGCTCTTCAAAATGAACTTAAACGTGAGTAAATGTATAAAAGACTAAACAATATTCCAGACTGTCTTATCACTATCTATGTTGGTGCTAATGCAGGCTCTCTTTTTATTAGCTCACACCAGTGCATCAGCTGAGGACACTAGACATTCATACTAGATTTTGTTTGCTGTACTTGTGCTGTTTCAACAAATCAAACTAAGGGGCAGATTTCCAAGAAATACACAGCGCAGCACTCAAAGAGGCTACGCTGTGCTGTGTCACAGGGAGGGAGGGGGAAAGTACTATATCTTCAGAGATATAGCTCTCTCCTCCCCGCTCCCTAGCACCGGTGCTGATTTTCCTGCACAAAATGCAATGCCAAGACAAGTTTGAAAGCTTTTCCCATCTTCTATGTGAGAAAGTCGAAAAAGAAAGGAGAAATAAAAAAACATTTCTCCCGTTTGCGCCTCCATTGAAGTGAGGTTAACTTTTGGCGTTAAACCCTGTCTACAATTCTTTGTAGATAGGGTTTCGCATCAAAAGGCAAGGGTGATTGCATGGGAATGCTCATGTACCACCCATGTAATGTCCCCTTGGTAATGCAAAGGTAAGCATCGAGCTGCTTTGTGCTACTTTTACTGTACTTTCAAGCGCAAAACCAGTTTTGCTCTGAAAAGTAAATTTAAAAAAACATTTTGTGCTAACCCAGCACAAAATGTTTGAAAATCTACCCCTAAGAATGCAAACTGAATTTTTAGCCTCCAATTTAAAATATTTGACATTTACAGAGTAACTTAAAATTATTAGATTTATATGTTGCACTTTATGTACCTATACATTATTTAGCTGCTAATATTATTTAATTTTGTAAACTGTTGTAGACCCCCTAAATAGGTGTTGTGGACTCCCAGTGGTCCATATCTCGGGTTAGGAGGTGCTGCAATATGAATCAATACATTAATATGTGTAATTTTCTTACAGAAACAAATTGATGTCATTGACAAAGTATGTTCAAACCTTGATTAAAGGTTGTAACAATCTGTAGGATATGATGAGGATCCTAGGGGAACACTGCAGTCCACCAAGTATGTGTAGGACAGACTAGAAGCCCATTTCGACTGGTGCATCTTTATGATCTAGGATCAGAAGTGGGTCTGCAGGACATAATTGGTCAATGCATTTATAACTTTTGCCTAATCTACAAGGACAAGGATCACCATCTCACCCATTTCCTCCCGGTGGTACTCTCTGATATCACGAATAATTGATTTTTTGCTTTAGAGTTGACTGAAGAGCTGATTATCCACAAACCAAATGTGGAGTTGCACAGCCTCCACTGTATCAAAAACCTTACTAATTCACCGCAACATAGAGTTAAATTTAATTATTGAGAGACTGTCAAGTAATACCAATATTTCTTCAGCAATTACATAATCATTGAATGCTGTGGCAATCTGATAATTAAAGGATTTATTTGGAATCTTCCCCAGTTCATTCATACCTACATATTGGCATACTATATATAGTGGCACATTTAATATACAGTATTGGTGGTTAAATCCTTTCTGTTAGGGCGAACTATTGTAGGTTCAGTAAATACTTTGCTATGAATTAGAATTAATCTAGTACTCTTGCATTAATATTTTGATCAGTATTAGTCAGATCAAGTAGTCTAAGGGCCTGATTTAGATTTCAGTGGGAGGGTTACTGTGTCACAAAGGTGACCGATTGCCCGTCCGCTGAAATATAAATCCCATAATACTTTATGGGATTTATATTTTGGTGAATGAGCTATCCATCACTGTTGTGATGGAGTAACCCGTCCGCTGAAATCTAAATCATGCCCTAAGTAGTCAAGCCCCAAATTCAAACTTGTTCTGAAATAAATAACCCATTCAAAAGTTCTATCTGATTATAGAACTGTCTCTCCACATTCACAGTGCAAATTCATGAACTACATCAATCTTTTTCTTTATTTAATTTACTTTATTTGATAATAGAAACGCAACATACCTGCCTACACAAAATACCTATTTAAATCAATCCATTTGTAATTAGAATAGCCAAAAAAGAATAAACTGTTTCATCATTATACTAAAACCCTGACAATCTAATATGTATGCTTTTAGCAAAGAAAGATTCCCTTCTGCTCATTCAGATACACCAGAACACATGGATAATCTTGTAGTACCATATAGGAATGCAAATCTAAAAGGCTCCTGTCTGATTAGCGAGGTTAAAGTGGCTTTTCCTGAGGTTAATGGTTCTTGATATAGGATTTAAGGTCTTCACAAATACTAGCGATTTTTTCTTCCATATAATTTTTCAGATTAAAAACTCTTCAGCACACATTACTGTATTCATTATGTGCTCAAGTTGATAATTCTAAAAGGTTCTTCTCTTTTTCATTTACTTGGGGTTGTCAATCAACATTATCATGAACAATTTCAGATTTATGGGTTGATATCCACAATAGTGGCCTTTTAAGTTAATTTCCAGCATGGCAGTTTCCATTCTGGATCAATGTTGGCTGGAACATCTGTGCTTATATTCATGAAGACACATATACAGTGCAGCCCAAGAACATATGTTGCACATTGCCTTCAGATCATTAGTAGCATGAATAACAACACTAAGCTAGTGGAAAGTGCTCTTTTACTTCCATCATTATACATAAAACATAATCGCTGTGTGAACCAAAGAAAATTGATCCCTAGAAACACCTCTGTGTTAAAATACATGCAGAAAAGGAATGTAGATTAGCAAAAGACTTTATATCTACTACAGAATATGTACGGTATTGACAGTAATTCCTGAAGTAGTGAATCTTGAGAAAATTCAAAACAATTGCCACTATAGTTGATTTCTATTAGCTTCGAATGCTCTTAGGGGTATATTCACAAGATCGTGTGCTAAACGTCACCAAAGAATGCTAACGCAACTTTACACATCGCAGCCAATCGTGGGAAAAAAAACAGTGTCAACGTGGAATTCACAACAAGGCGTTACCATGCGATAGACTGCCGACACTGCGGCCAATGTCCGCAATACAACCACCTCGACAGAGCTAAAAACACAAACCTCAACGCGAAAAAACATGCAATGGGCAAAAGCGTGATGAGGAAGTCAGCGATAAGCAGCACCAGGCCTGCAATACACACATGGCAGGTGGGAAAAATCACTATAAAAATTGATAAAACACTCAAACACAAACTGACCAACACCCAAGCACCATGGAGGCAGCCGGAGCAGGCGCAGAGGATGACTGCAACCCCACAAGCACCCTGGACGACCAGCCTTGGACCTCGGGGACAGGGAAGGGCAAGGACAAGAAGAAGAGGAAGTCGAAGTTCTGTCCTCAGGAAAACAGGATCCTGGCCATGGAGGTGATGAAACACCATCAATAACTGTTCGTCACCTCTAACGTGTCATTGGCCACCAAAAATGCAATATGGCGGGACATCGTGGACAAGGTGAAAGCCGTCGGAGAGCACAAGAGGTCAATGGACGAGGCCAAGAGGCAATGGATTGACATCAAGTGCAAGACCAAGGAGAAACTCGCAGCCAACCAGAAGGCAGCAATGCAGACTGGAGGTGGGAGCCCAGTGCCACAGCTCGTGCTGGATGACATGGAGGAGCTGGTGTCGACAGTCAACAGTGCGGAGACTGTGGCCGGAGTCGGGGGACCGGACACTGCTTGACAAGACACAACACAAATTTATTTATTTATTTATTTATGCGATTTTTAAAGCGCTGCAATTACCCAGGGGTGTCTCGGTGCTATAAGCTGTGTTTAATACAACTGAGGTGAGATTACTAAGAAGGCAACCCTGTCTTTAAGTGCTTTCTGAAGATGATAACATTACTGAGAAAACAACCAAGTCTTTATTTGCTTCCTGAGATGATAAGGGTGGGACTGGTTTTTATGTTAAGGGGAAGGGAATTCCACAATTTCACAGCGGCGATAGTGAAGCATCTGTCTCCCCAGTTGACTCTTCTAGTTCTGGGTATGTTGAGCAAGTGGGCAGTATTAGAACGGAGCGTTCTGGAAGTGGTATGAGGTTTGAATGAGTTCTTGAGGAATTTGGGTCCAACATTGTTGATTGCCTTGTAGACGATACAGAGGGATTTGAATTTTGTACGGCTTCTGATGGGGAGCCAATGCAGTTGCTTTAGATGTTTAGAGACGGGACTAAATTTTGAAATGCCCAGTAAGACTCTGGCTGAGGCATTTTGTATCATCTGGAGTTTAGAGATGACCTTTTCTTGTGCATTCAGGAGGAGGGCATTACAATAGTCAGTTCGTGAGAACACAAGTGTTGAAATTAGTGTTTTTCCTGCCGTTTTGGGGAGATATGGGAGTAGTTTCTTGATTTTCCTTAATGTATTGAATGATGAGGAAACTACTGAATTCACACGATGGTGGAAGATGAGTTTGTCATCAAAAATGTCTCCTAAATTTCTAACTTTACTGACTGGCTCAGGGGGAGTGCCCATTTCCTCCGGCCACCAAAGGGGGGACCATGTTCGCTGGATCTTGCCAAACAGCATAACTTCGGTCTTTGTGGAGTTTAGTTTTACACAGTAGGAGGACATCCAGCTGCTGATGGCCCTCATGCCACCTTTGAAATTTGCTGCTATTGTAGGGCTGTCTCTATGTATGGATATTACCAACTGGGTATCATCGGCATATGTCGTTAAGTTGATGTTATAGGCTTTTATTACTCTCGCTAAGTCCGAAACATATATATTGAAAAGGGTCGGACTTAGCGAGGAACCTTGTGGGACTCCGCAAGGGAGGGTGAAGGTGGGGGAGGTATATGTGCCCAGTTTAACTGCCTGTTTACGGTCTGCCAGAAAAGATGTAGGGCCCGATGTAGGTAATTCTAATTTACCACTTCTAAAATACCGAATCAAACCGAATCGGTATGTTAGAAGTGGTAAATTAGAGGGGGGGGAAATGTAGGTAATTCAGAATCGGTAAATACCGAATCGTTAAGATTCGGTATTTACCGATTCTGTAATTACCGAATCGGTAATGCCCATTGACTCCTATGGGCATTGAAGCCCATAGGAATCAATGGTCATTACCGAATCGGTATTTACCGATTCGGTAAATACCGATTTTTGCAAGGGTGCAGGGGGTGTCACTTTGACACCCTCTAGCACCCCGAATTCAGGCATGTGTGCCATGTGGCACACAGACATGCCCTAAGGGCATGTCTGTCTGTCACATGGCACAGGTGTGCATGCACACATTTGCATGCACACCTGGATTCGGTATTTTACCACCCAATTGGATTGGGTGGTAAAATACCAATTCGGTAAGGCCTGTGGGACTCAGAAGAGTCCCACCTACATCTCCAATTTACAGAGTCGGTAGAAATACCGATTCAGTATTTTACCGATTCGGTAAATTTACTGATTCAGTAAATTTACCGAATCGGTAAAATAAGGCACCTACACCAGGAATGACCATTTACCGGTCGGTAATGGCCGAAATCGGCCGTTACCGGTCGGTAAATGGACACCTACATCAGGCCAGTAATGAGGTCCTTGGCTTTGTGTTTGATACCGATGGCTTCGACACGGTCGATCAAGATGGAATGATCGACCGTGTCGAAGGCCGCCGATAGATCCAGTAGGATGAGTACAGCTTCTCCGCCGTTGTCCATAGTCATTCTTATTTTGTCTGCAGCCTTTATCAGATCGGTTTCTGTCCCGTATCCGTGTCTGAAACCGAACTGGGTGTCATCCAAGAGTTCGTTGTTATGAATATATTCGGACAGCTGTTTGTTCATGATGGATTCAAAGATTTTAGCTGGGAAGGGCAGGGATGCTATAGGACGGTAACTGGAAGGTGATGAAGGATCAAGTGATGGTTTTTTGAGCAGAGGTTTAATTATTGTGTTTTTCCATATTGTTGGGTATGAGCCCGTTAAGAACATGGAATTGCAGATGTGTGTTAAAGGTAGTGTGATGATGTCTGGGATGGTGTTGAGTATCGAAGGGTGGCAGGGGTCCAGTGGGGAGCCAGATTTGATTGATGTTATAAGTTTATGGATGTATTGAGGATGCGTGTTAGTGAATTCCATGAAGCTCGGTGAGTCCGAATTTATTTGTGTATTGGTTGTTTTGGTGATGGTAGACTTTGGAGTAAAGTCCTTAAATATGGACGTGACCTTTTCAGAGAAAAAGTCCGCCAGTGCATTACAGAGAGTTTGGGATGTTTCAGTGGGAGGGCTTGAGGGTGCTGCAAGGTGGTTCACCACTTGGAACAGTTTTTTCATGGTGCATTTGGCCTGATCTATCTGGGTGGTGTAGTAATTGTTTTTTTCTGTGGATATCATCTGCTTGTAATTGTGAAGAGCGGATTTATATGCTGTTTTATCTGCCGAATGATATTGTTTGCGCCAATGGCGTTCTACATTTCGGCAGTGTTTTCTTTGTAATCTTAATTGTTCGGAGAACCAAGGGGCCGAGGGGGTTTTCCTATTGTATTTAGAGGTTCTGGGTGGTACTAATATTGTAAATGCTTCTTCCAGAGTTGAGGTATAGTTGTTGGCTGCGATATTTAGGTCTGTTTCTGTATCTGCACAGGAAAATGCATTAGTAAGGATCTGTATAAGATGTGTCTGATCGAGGTTTCTCCAATCTCTGGTGGTTTGATAGAGATTAGGAGATACGTTTTTATGTGTAGGGGTTTTGGTTTTAAGGTCAAATAAGATTGCTGAATGATCAGACCATGTTATAGGTAGTATTTTATTTATAATGATGTGAGGGTTATTAGTGAAGATGCCATCAAGTGTGTGTCCTGCTTTGTGTGTAGGAGTGGAGACCAGTTGTTTAAGTTCGACCGATAGTAGGTCATTAATGAGCTGGGAGGTGTCTCTGTCGGTTAGAGATTCAAGATGGAAATTAAAATCTCCTAGTAAGGTGAAGTATTTAATCTCCACGGCTAGTTCACTTAGTTGATGTAGCAGTGACAGGAATGCAGTGCGAGAGCCTGGGGGCCGATACAGTAAAGTGCCAGTAAGCGATTGGTTAACAGCAAGCGTGACTGTAAAAGCGAGTGCTTCGCAATGAGCGTGCTGTAGATCAATAGCTTTAACTTGAAGGCTGTTGCGGTAGATTATTGCAATCCCGCCGCCTTTTTTAGTTGATGTACGATCCTGCCTGTAAACGCAGTAATCTTCTGGCATGGCGGCTTTAAAGTCCGGTCCTAATGCCTCATCTCCCCATGTTTCCGTGAGGAATATGAGGTCGAGAGCGTAGGAGGTAATTAGCTCTAGTATATCTATTTTGTGACATGGAAGAGAGCGGACATTGAAAATGCGCTGCTTGTATATGTTTTTGGTGTGTTATTATTTGCCGAGTGTTTTTTGTGCAAAGCGTGCAGGTGAAGGGTCCTCCAATCGGGTCTGCATATAAGCATATCGATGGATCGTGGGCCTTCTGTAAGGTTTTATTTAGGGACATAAGTTCGCTAGAGGTGTACATAAGACGTGAGGGATCAGTAGGGGCAGGGAGGGTGGCCCTAGGCTCGGTGCAGGCTCGGACGGGCGCAGACGGGCTTGGCTTTGGCGTGGCTTCGGCGCGCCCGCTGCGCCAGCCCGCTGCGCCGTCTGGCCATGACACACATTATATAGTGATGTGAGGAGGGTGGGAGGCCGGCACGACTAGAGCGCTCCCCCAGCCACACCTAAGATGGCGCCCACCGCCGCCAGACGCCGGCTTGAAATCGGCTGGGCGAGGTAGGGAGGAAGATTTAAAAGCGTGTAAAGGGTGTCAGAGTGCCTGATTATATAATTCCCAAATTATCTTCAATTAAAAAGCCCCTAATAATAACATTTGCAGAACGATGTAAAATGCTTCCTGACAAATCCAAGTGCCTCCTAAAATAGTACAAAAGTATTCCCCACACAGTAGTATGAAGCGTCAAACTCGCAGCCCTAGTTGCACTCACTAGGGAGAGCTTCTGAAGGCAAAGCGGCCGCGAGAAGCCCAACTAAATACTCAGGGAGGGCGGGAGGCCGGCACGACTAGAGCGCTCCCCCAGCCACACCTAAGATGGCGCCCACCGCCGCCAGACGCCGGCTCGAAATCGGCTGGGCGAGGTAGGGAAGAAGATTTGAAAAGCGTGTAAAGGGTGTCAGAGTGCCTGATTATATAATTCCCAAATTATATTCAATTAAAAAGCCCCCAATAATAACATTTGCAGAACGATGTAAAATGCTTCCTGACAAATCCAAGTGCCTCCTAAAATAGTACAAAAGTATTCCCCACACAGTAGTATCAAGCGGCAAGCTCGCAGCCCTAGTTGCACTCACTAGGGAGAGCTTCTGAAGGCAAAGCGGCCGCCGAGAAGCCCAACTAAATACTCAGGGAGGGCGGGAGGCCGGCGCGACTAGAGCGCTCCCCCAGCCACACCTAAGATGGCGCCCACCGCCACCAGAAGCCAGCTCGAAATTGGCTGGGCGAGGTAGGGAGGAAGATTTAAAAGCGTGTAAAGGGTGTCAGAGTGCCTGATTATATATTTCCCAAATTATCTTCAATTAAAAAGCCCCCAATAATAAAATTTGCAGAACGATGTAAACGCAACAGGGTGAGTGACCACCAGGTACTGGGGGGACGGGTGCAGATGGCCACAATGGCACATATGCACAATCAACCAGAGCACAGTGTACATCCACAATGACTCTAGGTCATGGCCCTGATCTACAGACTGTCACAATGTACAACGCCTTGCTGTCTGAATGCCAACATGTACCATGCAGCTACATACATGTGGACACATTGTAATACACCATCTCCCCTTCACATTGCAGAGGCACTGTCAACACCTCATGCACAGCAGTCCCAGCCACTATTCACTGATGACGAGGAGGACACCCCCAGCATCAACACCCAATCCCTCCAAGACATCATTGACATCAACCACAAATCACCTCCATGATCAGGACAGCCCAGCTGAATCGAGGAGGCCCCACCCACTACCCAAACCACCCAGCAGGAGGCACCCACAGCCCGGCAGTTTCCCAAGACCCCCAGGAACAACACATGGCCATCCAATGCTGTGTGCTAGAGGGCCAGAGGGAGACAGCAGAGCAGGTGCGGTTCAGCCTCATGGCTACCAAACTGGACGCCATCCATGGGTGTCTAGGTCCCAGCAGGGAACAGCTCCAGTCCCTAACAGACACCCACGGCCCGTTCCAGGGTCTCCAACGAGACCTGACTGACATTGCTAAAGTCATGACATGGAGAGAAGAACACCTGTCCCCTCAGACTGGCTCCAGCGATCCCAGCCGTGAGCTGGCACACATTCGGAGGCTCATGGAGGACATGGTGCGGTTGGAGGCGGAAAGGATGGCAGCCACCGCTGCACATATAGCTGGGATCTACCATGCCCTGCAGATCCTCATCATGGCATTGCTGCCACAAGGCGTGGCGCTGATGAATGCTGCTGCCCCCACATCATCCATATCTCCGCCCCCTGATGTGTCAGTGCCTCACAGTGTGGAAGGCGTACCCACTCCGGCACCTGATGTGTCACTGCCACACAGTGAAGCCGCCAATCCTCCTCTGGCCCCTGATGTGTCAGGGGCACACAGTGCCACAGCCGGTACTGCAACACCCACAGGTGGGGCAGAGAACACATCTGAGGACGAGGCCGTGGATGGTATTGTCTTTAGAAGGAGTCACTAGCATTCATTTCCGCCACCTGGCCTGTTTCTGCTCGGTGCCGCACATGGCTCCATGAACTTCCACAGACCCCAGATACACTCCGCTACACTCACCTTGGACTGCGACATGGACTGCCATATCCTGTTTGATGAAAAAATGACACGGCGACCAGATTGCGAACTGTGCCCTTCCTCTTCCGCAGTAGTTGCTATCCCTGGATGGACTCTGGCTGGCCCTCCATGGGCCCATATTGTGTATTGTGCTTGGCATGACCCTGTACCGCTCCAGCTGCAAAACTCCACTGGATGTGCAATAAACATCCAGTGATGCACTGCTGTGTCATGTCTTTCTTCATTCATGTATGAATGTAGGGACAGTGATTTCCCTTACGTCAATGATGCTCATCTAGTGGGATGCTAGTCACAGTGTCCTACATTCCCTATTGTGTTGGGGTGCCTTGAACACTGCAACAGGGCCACACGCTCTAGTCACTTCCTTGTCCGGACATGGCCTGACCCACGCCCAGAGCCCCCGAGTCATTGCTGCAAGCCCTGCTCTGGTCCGGCATACACCAGGACAGACCAGTCTGCTTACGCTCCGAGGGGGGCCCACATAGCCAACTGTCGCAGGCGTACTCGCTGGTGGTGTGCAGGTCACTGATCTAGTTGTCAGCAGGTCACGCCACTCCCTGAAGGCAGGTTTGCAAACAAACCACACCCATCCGGCAAAGGCATCACAGGCCATGTGACCCCGCAAATATAAGGGGCCGACAACGTCATATTTCCCTCTGCTGGTGATGACTGGATGACGGATGCTCCACGGTTCTCAATCATAAAGGGCCCATGAATTGATGCGCACAGGGTTAGTGGCACCCGAAGCCTTGCGGCCGTCATGGACCTACCACCACGTGGCACTGACTGGCGTTGCACAGGGTTAGTGGCACACAAAGCCTTGCGGACGTGACGGGTCTTCCCACTACGTGGCACAGACTGGCGTTGCATAAGGTTAGTGGTACCTGAAGCCTTGCGACCGTCAGGGGCCTACCACCACGTGGCGCTGATTGATGTTGCACAGGGTGTGTGGCACCAAAATAGCTGAGCGGGTGAGCAGCCTGCGTTGATGACGTATGCACTGATGTGGTCTCCGCCATTGATGACCCAGGACTCAGCGTCATGTGTGGGACCTGCTGGATCGTGGGCGGGCCCACATGATGTGGACCATGCCATGGTGGCGGGACGGGCCTGAAGCTTTCACGGGCACGTGGTTGCCTATTGGTGGACACACCGGTGGCAGCAGGTGAACAGTGGGGCCTGTGTGCGCAGGGGCGGCGGTGTCTCTCTCTCTCTCCCTTCCTTTCCTTCCCTCTCTTTCTCTCTCTGGCTTACTTTCCTTCTCTGTTTCTCTGTGCCTCGCTCCTTTGTTGTGCACATGACACACGTCCTGATTTTGTGCTTTCTTTTCCAGGCTGTCACGTCGAGATTGTCCCTGACGAACCCGACAGGAGTCTTCCGTATTGGTTTTTGTGTTGTATTTCAATAAAGTTTTTGGTTGTTACTTCAGTGTTGTGTGACTGTTTCTCGTTCACCTGGCCACACATGTTTGTATTTATTTTGGCAATGTGTGTCATCATGCGCTTTTTGGGGCTCTTGTGTCATGCACGGTATGTGTATGTCCGAAAGGGGGCATGGGCGGGCTGGGGGTGGTGGTGGGGAATGTTGTGGCTTTCATGGGTATCAGAGCTGCATGATCATTGTCTCCATTGCATCTGTGGGTATTCAGGTGTGGCTCTTGGCTGGGCTCCCTTTCATGCTGCGGTTAGCCGTCCTGCTTAACACCAGCAAAAGACAGGTGTTAATCCTCTGCTGCTACCTCGGCTTATCGCCTGTTTTTGGTTCACATTGCAGGTCTGGCAGTTTGTTGTGAAAGTGGTTTTCTGGTTTTTTGGAGTGTTTTTGCACGGGAACGCTTACTCTGCATCTCATTAGCATTAGATGGTGGTGTCCATTGTGGAGATATATTTTGGGGTAGTTATCGCGGGAATACTGGCGAAGTTGGCCCCAGCTTGTGAATGGGTTGTTAAATCTATCTCCACTTTTGATGCGTTAAGGTGGAGATAAATCTGGGATAAGTCCTTGTTTATATCCCCCTTAGTCTCTCAAGACAGCCTCTTCTTCACTTAACCCTGATTTGATGTGGTTTTAAGGATTTCTAAATTAACTATTATCAGTTTGTTATTTTGATTCTACACTATATGTTTAACTTATGAAAACACATATTAGTATTGATTGCCTAGTTATTTGAGATTATTTTTAAGATTATACCGCTATGTGTGAGACACACATCCCTGTTTTAACTTATTTATGTCTTGTGCCTGGGAGTGCTCTCTTAGCTTACAGCTTCTTGTATCATCAGGGAAATGAACTATAGCGATTTCACAAGTCGGGTTTTTTATCTGCATTCAGTATTGGATGTTTTATTATTGTATGGCTTTTTTGTAAAGCTGAATCAATAAAATTTGAAACAATTGGCACTCTATGAAAAGGCTACAGGGCTAGCACCATTTAGCAGACGGTGTCTGTAAATTAGACTTTACTTGTTGCCCCTGCCAGATGTCTTAGCGTTGTTTCTTTTCAAGAAAATATCCTGTACAACAGACACAGATGTAACATGATGATAGCTTAAAGTCATGAAGGCATCCTACACATTTGGCAATAAAAACTAAAGAAAAAGGAATAATGTTAAGGAGATGGCCGATGTGAAACTATGCTGCCCAGACAGAAATCATAATTAAAATCTTGCCAGTTCTTTAAGATAGACCCTTGACAATTGTGCTCTCTAGATCAAACACGGTGCTCACATTATCTGATCACCATTGCCAATGATACAGAGAGTTCACATTTGTTCAGTGACATGCACTGACAAAGAACACCTAGGTTTTGCCCCAGGCCCACACCATCTACAAAACAAACCCTGCATACACAACATTTAAACTGGCTCCAGTGGATGATTTATCTGACATCAAATAAACAACAACATGGTTGTATATTGCTGAGGTAAGCAATTCTTTGAAGAGGGAAACAAGATAACTGAGATTGCATATCGCTGAGGTCCTCAACATGGACAAGGGAGCTGAAAGATATGGTCCATGGTGTAGCCTAGGCATGGACATCTTTTGATATTTCAGCTCATAAACATTGACAAACTTGGAATATAGATAGTTTAACAAATTTGCCTTTTATGCACGGTCATCCCAAACGTGTTGTCTTTTCCTCTTCCCTATTTTTACTGTTATGGTGTGCACTGTCCTAAATTGTTATTGGTAAAATTGGTTTCAGCCAATTAGTCTATTTTTCTTTCTTTGAGGCCATAGTAGATGGTACAGACATTACATCAGTGGTATGGAAGTTAAATGTCATTTGTGTTGAAGACTGTGTATTTATACTTTCTAGATACATGACAAAATACATATTTTATAAGAGCATCACTATATATTAGCTGGTTTGCAATTTAAAAGAATGACCGTAACATATGACAGGGAAAATAACCTTGGCAATGTTATAAAACCCAGGTTTATAGATAATTTGGTCACCTTGGAACACTAACTTTATAAGAATTTACTTTGGGATGCCTGAGCCAAACAAAACTGGCTCAAATGAAGCTTGTTTTTAGCACTCTGTCTCCAGAAAACCACTGGTTACCTGGGTTCTTGCATATATTTTTTACAGAGACAGGCAGACTCTCTCACAGAGTAGCAACCCACCCCGAGTACTTTGAGTAATTTCCGAAAAATCTGAGCGCCCAGGATCATCCCTTGCTTATTTAAAACTAGCTTTGCCACTAACCATGCCACCTTAGCTGCAATACCCATCCCTAACTATTAAAGTTAAAAACTTAGGTTCAGAAGGCAATAGACTGCCTCTGAGCCCAGGAGGGCCAGGGCAGGGCTAAATACTGAGCACTTCCATTGATTAACCATCTGTGATGAGTGCATGACAGCTGATAGAACAAAAGGAAGCCGGAACACTTCTTTTCTTTTGCTGCAACCCAAGTGGAGCTGACAGGATCTTCTCCAGCATATTCCAGAGCCCTCTAAAATAATTAGATACGTACCCCACCGATTCTGACACTGTCCGGAGAGGTAATATAAATAGAGCAGTTGTTAAAGGAGTAATGCATAAGTGCCACCGCCTGCCCGTTTTTTGTCATTTGCTTTCACATTAGCCCAACATGTGTATTCAAAACATAAGAGTGTGGCTTAATGGAGCATGGAGGGGAATAGCCCACACTGGTATGGTTGGTTATTGATTTTTAAATGTTTTTTTTGTTTCCTTACAAAGATTTATAGACAGAAAATATGTTTTGACATTTGGTACAACTGAACCTCCATTTACTTAAATCAATCTGCCTAAATACTCTCTGTCACTAACTAGCTATGATTCTGCATTTGTTTCCATTTGAGAAGCGCATTCAATTGAAGGCTTTGTGCATTGATCAGCGTGTCTTTAATAATACCGATCCTCCTATTCTTCATTTTCTTCTCGAGTCCTATCGCCTGAGATCATCTGAGCTTTGTCCTGTGACTATACTGCACTTTAAGTTAATTAGGTGGGGAGGAACTGTGGTTAATTTGTAAATAAGTAAGTGTCAGGGCGCTCGTCAGGAGACAGCATGCACCAGCCAATTTGTCCTGTTAGCGGTGCCTAAAACAGAACCAACTACTTACCATGAAAATGGGGAGAGGATGTGGCGTAATGGCCAGAGCTGCAGAATTCGGAGCCGGGGAACCAGGTTTGAGTCATTATCGGCTCAAAATCCTGTGATTCTTGGCAAATCACTTAATCTCCTCTTAAATGAATGTATCCCTAACTGGAACTCATGAAAAGTGCCAGTGCTGAGCACCGGAAACCACCAACTCAAATTAAGCACTCGAGAGGAAGCTTTATTTTTGCTGTGTTGGACAAAGACTGTGGAATAATGTTATGATAACCCTACAAATCAACACTAGCTACCTGACTTTCAGGAAGCAGCTTATGACCTGGCAGTGTTAAGGGGGGAGGTTTCAAGTTTCTTTTTTTTAAATAAATTGTAGACATATATCGAATATTGCCCAGTAGTGTTTCATGACCCATGTTTATTTTTCTCAAAAACACTCTATCACAGGCCACAGATTGCACTGCATTAGTTATGTAAAAGTAGCTAATATTGCAAAAAAGGCAAGAGCATAAATTGAACGCCCTGCCTTACTTAAAATGCTACAAAAGTCGGAAGTGTGAAATCACATTACAAGTTATTATTCTTTTGCAGTCGGTAAAAAAAGTAATACTTTATAATTAAATAGGAGAATTGACGTAGTGCGCTATTAAATCTGCATAAAATTCAGCGTTAAAAATAATTTACACTCTTGATTGTTCCTTTCTCGAGTATTTATCTAAATGTTTGCTTGCTTTTACGCTTCCCGGAAAATAATTGCAATCATAATGCCATTACCGTCTCTGAGGTTAGGCAGACCTTTTGTAGAACAAGCTGCCAGTATCCACAGTAGTTCCTTTTTGTCAGCTCTGCAGTGGCACTGCTTTGCCAGCCTCTTGTTAATGGTGCCCAACCACCTGTCCTACTGCTGTCACTGTAACATTCTCTCTGGCATGGTCCCTTGAAAATTGCTCCACTACAGATGGCCACCTTTTCTTCACGTGCATTAAAAATAGAACAGATTAAATTGTCTTGATCTTCTGTACAGGCGGCAGCCATTTTGATGCTGTTTGATTTGTCTTTGCCTTAACCAGTTTATTTGCTGATGTGTGAATTCCGCAAATGCAGCCTACATTAAATATCATTATAATTCACGTCTATGCATTTTTTTCTGAGTGTTTCAACATTAAAAAGTTCTTAAATGTTGCTGAGTTTTGTTTACCTTGTGGTGGTTTTTGATGGAAGATAAAGTGTGTATTTTGATTAGCACTAATGTAGTGTGATCCTCCTTATGATTATTAAACAATTTCAGGTCAAACTAGTGATGCAGAAAAGACAAAGGGGCCTAAACACAAAGGCATTTTCAAGCAAGTAAAATAGTACTCCTGTAGTACTCTTTTACGTACACTTACATGCCTTTACGAATTGGCCCCAAAACATCTTAAATGGGAATATTTAGGGAATGTTCATATACAATTCGTAGAAATAGAAAGGACTGTGCCCTTTTGCACTTTTTCTAATTGGGAGTTGGATGTTTTGGGGCTGATTCGCATAGGCATGTAGGAGTGCATAAGAAAGTACTACTTTCCATACTTATACATACTTTTGTGAATCAACCCCTTTATGAGTAAAGCAGAATGCTCCCATTACCGCTGTAGACCAAGCACCGATGTGTAGGTGATTAGCCTATACCTGAATGATCAATGGAGGAAAGGATGTCTCTTATTTTGGTTTTATAGTTTTACTAGATGTATATTTTCCTTATGTTTACACGTATTTCCTCCTCAAGTGGTTAAACCTCTCCAATGTCATCTGACCCCTGCTTTCTGAGAAAAACATTACAAATTGATCTTCACCTTGTGAAAAAGAGTTGAAAGCAAGTCAGCATACATGTTATTTATCGAACCATATCCTACACTCCTCAGGAACAGTGCATTGTAGATAAACAAATTCAATTCAATCTCACCCATTTCCCAGGTTGATATAAGTTCTAATGAATTAGACACTCCAATCTGCCCCAATTGTACACATTGACCTTAATGGGGCGCATTAGTCGCACTCTGTTGCCTTGTGTTCCCTGCTGTGAAATAAATAACAGCTGTAGGATTTTTGAAGCACCGCTTAGCTTTTTCGCTATGTACTCCCATGATTAATATTTACTATGACTAATTAATTATTTTTCTTAAAGATGCCGTGACCAAATTACAGAATTTCCTGTAAATACCTTATTAACCTGTGGAGGTGGGCTTGATGATTAGTTCTTTGCGTGTTCAATAGAAATCCCAGCTCGTATCAGGTTAATTATATGTAAATGCGATTTATCTTGCATCCCTTCTTGATTTGATTTGCAGGCCAGTCAGTCGGTAGTTTCTCTTTAGGAAGAAATTGAATATCCTACGTGAAGCAACAGAGTAAATGAAAATTTAGCAACACAAGGGGGAATGTCAGATACGATTACGGAAATGATTCAAATAAATGCTGTGCAAAGTAAAGCATGCACAATATTTTAAATAACATTTGTTATATAGTCCTTTTTACCTGCTACATAATGCAACATTAATGGCCTATATTAACCTTTTATTGAATTTGAGAACTTGTAAAGGGCGTTAAACATTATTTTCTCTAAAATCTTCCAAACAAGTGCATTGATCAACAAATAGAAAGCAAGAAGGAAGAGAGAACTATATTATATTATATTATAATACACTGGGAAAATACATGTAACAGCCTGCAACCAATTTGAATGTCTTTTAATTGCTGATTTTCGGAATAAAGTATACTACTAATTACATCTGAGAGATGTGTGTCAGAGGTATTTCACAGCAGTTACAATTAATAGAACAGACAATGCCTTTTTTTTTAATTGTTTTACAGATATCTCAAGCAGAGTTCTATGATGGGTTGAGTTTCTTATGGTAGGCACACAATACTAAGCAGAATTTTATTGGGGAGTCATTTTAGTTTTCTATTTGATTTTTCTTTTTATATATGTCCTCGGGACTCTATGTCACGAACACATGACACAACACCTACAAGACCTCCACTGGCTACCTGTCGAGAAGAGGGTTATTTACAAACTCCTCACCCACGCCTACAAATCCCTCCACAACATCAGACCTGAATACCTCAATGAGAGAGTCTCCTTCAACGTACCCAGGAGGAACCTCCGGTCTGCCGACGCCGTCCTGGCAGAGATCCCCCCATCTGCAGAAACAGAGCAAACGCCAGAGCCTTCTCCTACATCGCAGCCAAGACCTGGAACGAGCTCCCTGTGAACATCAGACGCTCCCCAACCCTGCACATTTTCAGGAAGGACCTCAAGACCTGGCTTTTCGACTGACCCAGAGCTGCACCTCCCCCCTAGCACCTTGAGACCCTCACGGGTGAGTAGTGCACTTTATAAGCCCCCTGATTGATTGATTGATTGATTGATTGATCTATATTCCTTTAAAAGGCCACTCAATGAAGATGTCACAATTGGTCTCAAAACCCAAGAAGATATCGACAAACTAAAGAACATTATGGCTGGTAACAAAGTCTGGATGGTGGTCTCATACCAACTCGAGACCCAACGGGACCACTAACATCACATCATCAGCTGGCAGTCATACTGTACTGAATGAAGCGTGTTTGATAATGGTTGATGAATGTCTGTCTGAGTATGATTGGTTGTATGTATGAAGTGATGCGTGGGACACCTTTATGTTTTTTTGTATATTTATGATGTAGGTGTGAATTACTCTATATATATCTTTTTCTAACTGAAATTAAGAAAGTAATATAAATGAACTCCTTTTTTCTAAAATCATGTTTGGTGTTATGACATATTGGTTGTGTTCTAGTCTGCATCAGGTGACTAGCAATAATTTTTGGGACTCCGGTATAGAGCCTCATTATTGTGAAATCTAGGCAGTAGCTTTTTTGCTTTGTTCTCTGGATGACTGTCCCCTGTGCTCTTGCCTATTATCAGAATTCAGGGGTCCCCCTTTGATTGGTTGTTTCTTATCCACTGGATGGTGGTCTCATACCAACTCAAGACCCAACAGGACCACTAACATCACATCATCAGCTGGCAGTCATACTCTACTGAGTGAAACGTGTTTGATAATGGTTGATGAATGTCTGCCTGAGTATGATTGATTGTATGTATGAAGTGAATCTATGGACACCTTTATGTTTTTTTGTATATTTATGATGTAGGTGTGAATTACTCTAAACATATCTTTTTCTAACTGAAATTAAGAAAGTAGTAAAAAGTAACTCCTTTTTCTAAAATCATGTGTGGTGTTATGACATAATGTTTGTGTTCTAGTCTGCTTCAGGTAACTAGCCATAATTTTTGGGACTCAGGTATAGAACCTTATTATTGTTCAATCTAGGCAGTAGCTTTTTTGCTTGGCTCTTTGTATGACTGTCCTCTGTGCTCCTGCCTAGTATCAAATGTAGGGGTCCCCCTTTGATTGGTTGTTTCTTCACAGCCGTGGTGCTGTGGGGGTGGTGTTGAACCCCTGGCGCACTGGTGGAATTTTGGTAATTCTTGTAATCTGGTTTTGTATCTGGCATTTCTTTATAATTTTTTATGTTGTTTCTTTAGGTGTTGGCCTACCTACGGTCGCTCATATCTGATTCACATTTCTGCCTTGTTGGGTTGTGACACGATATAGTTATTCCAAAATAGCTTGACAATCCATAGTGGGATTTCTCTGAGAGTTTTCCTCATCTCTTCAATGCCCCCACCCGTTTTCGTTAGCTTATTTCTTTTCTGGTAACCTTTCCATGCTTATACACCCCGCGATGGAGAGCATCAAAACATTTGGGTTCTCCGACGAGGACTTTGCCCGAATGATAGGCCTAACGGCTGGAAGTGACAAACAATTTAACCTTTCTAAGGGACTTGAAGGTGAATGGAATAAACTATTAAATCTAAAAAAGAAATCTAAAAGAACTGAGGCCCATGCTAACTTTATGTTGGATTATTTGAAGACTGGCACTATTCCTATTGGTTTAAGGGTCAGGAATATTCTGGGCCTTTTTGTTGAAATTCGTCAATTCCTGGAGAAAGGGGCGTTGATATCAAACAGATGCTCCGAGGATTGGATGATGTTGATCATTAGAAACCGCGAGAGAAGTTATTGCCATTCTCAACAAAGAGATTGAAGAATTAGAGGAAAAACTCAAAAAGGATAACTCAGTTGAAATGGGAAAGAAAAAAACTGTAAGATATATGCCTAGAATTAGACTTTCTCTGAATATCTCCTGAAAAGGAAGGTAGAAAAATTCAGGAAAAACATTAGGCTGTTCTCACAAAAACAAGCCTATCCGTACCTGGCATTCAATTTTTACACTACAGCGGAAGGGAATGGTCCCCCCCAGGGTCCGCCCCGTTGGGTAAACCAATGAGTTACCACCTTCTCCGACACCACTGACTCAGACGGAGAGGGATCTTCTAACTCTGACCCCAACTATAATCCTAACTATTAACCTCACCAGGAAACGTTCGAGAAACCAGTTGGACAGGATAATTTTTTAGGCAATCGCAGAACACCCCAATGGAAGAACTTCCATCAAGGTCAGGGTCAACCTCAAAGATACATACAAACGAGGCACCACCAATACTGGAAACATAAAAAGTATTCTGGTATTTATTCTATATACTTCTCTGATTTCCCCGGAATCGAAAACATTAGTGTCAAGGGGACTTTCCTTTGTGCCTACTGTTAATTTTGACAAATTTGAGTTCATGAGGGATCTTCATTCTTTTTTTCGTAAAATAAGTTTAAAAAAATG
Organism: Lissotriton vulgaris; assembly: GCF_964263255.1. Lineage (NCBI taxonomy): Eukaryota > Metazoa > Chordata > Amphibia > Caudata > Salamandridae > Lissotriton > Lissotriton vulgaris. The sequence continues at coordinate 422,178,678 of NC_141685.1, read as the reverse complement.
TTTTCTTACCAGACCGCCTCCTGACAACATGGATAATATCTCAGGATTGAGACCTCCCTCGGATTTTACTCCCAGTCTGTTATATTCGAGAAAGCTGTCTGCACTAAGATTAAAAAAAATTCAAATACGTCCCAGACCCCCTGATAATCTTCCTGTTGGCGAAAATACTGCTTTGAAAGCTCTGCAAGAGAACAAAGCGCTTACCATCAAACCCTGCTATAAGGGAGGGGGCATTGTCATCTTTAACACTCCCTCATATGTTGACAAAATGGATACTCTCCTCTCATGCACCATACCCTATAAACGGATTATGAGGATCCCCGAACCTGCCTTGAAACAACGCATCTTGTCCTTAGTGGAGAAGGCTGTGGAAGAGGGACACATCTGCCCTAAACAAGCAGAATTTTTGACACCAAGGCACACCCGGAAGGCCATCATTTACTGGGTGCCCAAAACCCACAAAGACGCAGTGGACCCGCCTTTGAGACCTATTGTGTCTACCATTGGCTCAGCCACTGAGTCTCTCTTTAAGTATATTGAACGGTTTTTGAAACCACTTGTTGGCCGTCTTGAATCCTTCGTTAAGGACGCAGGACACTTTATATCCAGGATTGAGAAGACGCCCTTTGACTGTGATAAGGAGTTCCTGGTCACCATGGACCTGGAATCTCTTTATAGTAATATTCCGCAAAAGGAAGCGATACTGGTACTACAAGAAATTCTCCTGGCTGAAAGTGATCTTTCCCAAAGCGTCTTTCATCATTGAATGCCTCAAAGTGGTACTAGGTGAAAATTATTTAGAGTTTAATAACAACTATTTTCACCAGATGCAAGGCGTAAGCATGGGGGCATCATGTGCCCCCAGCATAGCCTGTCTTTACATGGGACACTTTGAGCATACCAATATCTACAATGAGATGGCCCCCTTCCATGAAAATGTTCGAGCTTGGTCTCGTTTTATTGACGACATCTTTTTTATATGGAATGGGGAGCAGGCATCTCTTAACGAATTTGTCCTATGGATAAATGCAGCAGATAGTAACTTGAAATTCATGGCCAATTTCAGCATAACCAAAATAGAATTCCTGGATGTTTGGATTGAGCATGAGAACAAGGAACTTTTTGTCTCCCTATGTACTAAACCTACCGTCAGGAATGCTCCTCTGAAATATGGAAGTTTCCATCTCCGTTGTCAGAGGGATAGTATCCCGTTCAGCCAGTCCCTTCGTCTGCGAAGGAACTGTTCTGAAATGAGAGAGTTCTTGACCCAGGCAGACATCCTCAAGGAAAAACTATCCAATTGTGGATATCCGCATAGACTGATCGGGGATTCTTACAAGCGAGCAAGATACTTCAATAGGGATGCTATGTTCCAAGAAAAAGAGACCCCTATGATGGACCGATTGGTTTGCATCACAAAACATTCTACCATCAACCACAAGGTGAGACAAACCATCAACTCCCTGTGGTATCTGTTGAACATTGATGAGAGTGACAGCAAGATCCCTAAACCTCTTTTCGCCTTCAGGTGCAACAAGACCCTTAAAAATCACCTTGTCAAAGCAAAAGCATTGAATGTTGCAAACCTTCGCCAGACTGCTTTAGTTGGCATGAACCCCATACAAGGAAACCACCGGTGCAGCACATGTCAAGCCTACCCCAATGCCATTGTGGGCCAAACCATCAAGGTTAATGACCGCTCTATCATCCTACGGGAGATGAGCAACTGCTGTTCCTCGAATGTTATATATGTTATCACATGTCCGTGTGTTCTTATATACATTGGGGAGACGGGACGCAAATGTAGAACCAGAGTTGGAGTACATAAGTCAGACATTTGAACCAGGAAGATCAGTGCCCCGCTGGTTCAACAATGGCTGGCAAAGAATCATACTGAATTGGACCTGAAGTGGTTCATTCTGGAAAAAGTTCATGTTGCTCCTGGAAATGATCCCATCATAATGGGAAAGAAAAGAGAGGTATTCTGGATCTTTTTTCTTTACTCAGTTAAAAAGGGACTAATCGAACATTGCCCATGGGAAACTGAGATTACATGACTTACTTTGCTCTTACGATCATTTTCCCGTTTATTGCGTGTCTGAAACTATCAGCCATATCTGCTAGCTGGCTATTTAGGTGTTCTTATACTTAGTTCAGCTTACTTACTCCTTCCAGAGTAATATTACGGATGTAAGTTTTGTATTTTCTACATTATGCTTTAGAAACCAGTCTTTCCCTGCTAGGATATGGCCGCCGCATTTATTTCATCTGTTTCATGATTGTCCTTCCTCTATCTCTCCCAATAGTCAGAGTTCCTGTCCACCAATTGGGTAGCTTTTTTCGCCATCCGGGTAGTTTGAAAGGTGCCTGAATGCGGGCGTCACTCTGTGAGATTTTGTATCTTCCTTGCTGCCATGAGAGCCAGAGGCCGTCTATCGCACGAGAACTTGTTACCCACTTCAGGTATGCACAGTCAAGATTCCAGTGTTTTTTTTGTCCGATCTAATATCTCTGGGAAGAATACTCAGGCACATCATGTTCTCTTGTTGTCGCATCTGAGCATGTTTATTTTTAACCTGCTAGGTATGCATATTTTTAACACATGCCCTTAAATATGTCATCTGATAGCTTTTTTAGCTGTCATCCGACAAATGCCGGGACGCTTTGGTGAGTACATGCTATGATCTATCAGGACTATTTGCGCCACTTTCGCTGCATTTGCTCTATCGTTTGTCAGCTGGAGGATAGCCGCACCCGCAGGTTTTTCGCCAACAGTGAAAGTGTGGTTGAGACTGGGGGTGGATTTCAACTGTATAAACACGAGCTGATAGTGAATAAACTTGCATATGTCAAGCGGGATGTTAGTCTAGTTGCCGATAGGCGCATTCCCTATTATTTTAGATCGGGTCGCCCATACTAAGCCCATGAGTACACACATATGGAAGCTGGGAATTTTGAGACTTATGAATCTGGATACAGGGATTTTCCTAAGCCCCAGCCAATTGCCTATGCTTTGATCCCGCGAGATTTTTAACGTTTTATGTTCCCTGCATTGTAGATCCTTCCGCAATGTTTTTGACGGGAGCTTCCCTGGCCCCGGGGATTCTTGTCGCTGAAGGATTGACTCCGCTATCGTAGGATTTTACTGCAACTCGGATGACGTATCCTGAGCTTGCCAGGATCTGGGTTTTTATCGTGGTAAGTTTTTCTCCATGAACTCTGTTACGTGTAGTCCTTGTGCTAGGGCCATCTTTTTAGTGTACTATATGGTTTTCTCTATTTCTAGATCATTATTTCGAATTTGGGAACTCGATTCTTTGTCCTCTATACAAGTCCGTGCTGATTATATCTGAACTGTGTACATTTTGCCCTTTCTGGTGAGTACAGGGCATGCCATAGAATGTAAACCATTTTTCTAATATTTGCAGTAAAAGTCCCAACCTTGGACTTGTTTAATAATGAGTGTTCCTCTTATTTCCAGAATTGCTGCTAAGGTCGCTCCTTGATATATATGAAGAGAACCTCCTTTTTGAATTTCTTGTAAGTGGGCCACTTAAGGGTCTTTATGATAATTATGCTTGGACTCCTTAGCACTAAAACCCCCCTGTTTGTAGTTCATTATGGAAAATCCCCCATGTCCCATTTCTTTGGGTATGAGTAAGACGGGTGAATGAGTGTTAACAAGTCCTATGATATCTCACTGAGTGATAAGCATCAATGTTGGTACATATATTGCTTGTTTTTTTCATGTACTTCATTATATATTTTTTTCTTACCTTGCCTTATTTTTTTTTTTTAATGTTTTTATTTTTTCATCTAATGGTGGATTAATGTTCTCCTCCTAAGCGCCTTCCAGGGGTTTTTCTACTCTTTTAAATAATTTAAAGAACATTTATTTGTTCCTGAAGCCGACTGTGTGTATGCCACTAAAGTAAAATGAGTTTGAAATGTGTAATGTTTTTCTTAAAACTGAATTGTTTTGGATGCTGCTGCTGTCCCCCACTCTTCCTTAGTCCGCCCTGATGAAGGTGTGGCCTATCTAGAGGCCTGACACCGAAACGCGCGTCGGCATTTGAAGCTTCTCCCAGTTCCGCTGGATGGTGGTCTCATACCAACTCGAGACCCAACGGGACCACTAACATCACATCATCAGCTGGCAGTCATGCTGTACTGAGTGCAGCGTGTTTGATAATGGTTGATGAATGTCTGTCTAAGTATGATTGATTGTATGTATGAAGTGATGCGTGGGACACCTTTATTTTTTTTGCATATTTATGATATAGGTGTGAATTACTTTAAATATATATTTTTCTAACTGAAATTAAGAAAGTAATAAAAATGAACTCCTTTTTCCAAAATCTTGTGTGGTGTTATGACATAATGTTTGTGTTCTAGTCTGCTTCAGGTAACTAGCCATAATTTTTGGGACTCAGGCATAGAGCCTTATTATTGTTAAATCTAGGCAGTAGTTTTTCTGCTTGGCTCTTTGTAACAAAGTCTGGTATACCATCCCTTTCCCCAACTGTACTATTTTTTACCTCCCTCAAAAGAGAGATGGAACATATATTCAATCAACGTTTATTTGTTTTTACCTACCAACCGTCATTAGTTTGCTTCTAAGTTATCTAGATCTGTCCTTCCATTCATCTCCAGGTCTGTAGCTTGCCCTTGACAAAGCGCCACTACTGCACCATAACCAGTTGTGATTGGCACAGCAATTGTAAATACTCCATTTAGTATCTTCTTTATATTCTTGTATATGCTGGTAATTGGCACTCCTTCATCTATGTAAACCCTTTGGATCCATATTGCTGCTGCCTAGAAGTCTTTTGTTTATTACCTATTCTTACTGTTACGGTCTCTGCTCTTTGTGAAGTGCTCTGATGCCTCTAAGGCTCTATGTGTTACATAAAACTTTTAATTACTACTGCTGCTTCTATTAATATTATTATAATTTATCATCACAATTTATTTTTTGTCTCACAAATTAAAATGTTGTGTTAGGAAACTGTAACTGAGTGTTCTGCAGTGGTTATGCCCATCTTTGATATCATTCTTCTAATCAAAGGCACACAATTTGTGTATGGAAATAAGAATAGGTGCTTAATCTACTTTTAATTGTTTAATGATATAGATCCTCACATAGGAATTCGAATGACTTAGACTCAAACATATTTTTCTCATAATGCTTTTTTTTATTTTAAATGTATGACATACAAATCTTCCACTTTTAATTTAATCGCCAATCATATGCTTTTCTTCCAACTCAGAATCTGCACAAATAATTATCAATATATGCTTTTTCGTCCAGCTATTCTTATGCAAACATCATCAGACAAAAATGTTGATGTGCATTTTGATCTATTAATATGCCTGCATTTCCATATACCCGCCACAATCACGGCTGCCCGATATTTTGAACTCAATATTCACAAAATTCATCCCAACATCCTTGTTGGACTTTGCCTTCTCTGCACGGTCCCCTCAAACTTTTTTGCCTCCACTGCTCCAGTTTTCTGAACTAATTTTTCCTTGTTTTTAGGACTCTGTGGACTTTACCACTACTAACGAGTGCTAAAATGGTTGTGTTGTCTGCTTTAAACATAGTGAAATTGGAGTACACCCAGTTGTCAAATTAAATTTACTCATAAGATTCTAGTAAAGTGGTACTACGTGTGCACACAGGGCCTATAAATTAAACACTACCAGTGGGCCTGCAGCACCTATTGTGCCATCCACTTAAGTAGCCCTTTAAAATGTGTCTCAGTCTTGCCATTGCAGCCTGTGTTCACTTTTAAACTGCCATTTCGACTTGGCAAAATTAACTTTTTGGCAGGTTTGAACCCTCTTTCTTAATAGATATAAGTCACTTCTAGAGTAAACCACAAACAGTCCATAGGGCATGATGCAGTAAATCTAAAAAGCTGGCCATGTAGTTTTAAGTTTTAGATGGCCTGGTAGTGAAAACTCTCAAATTCGTTTTTCTATACTGCAAGGCCCACCGCTCCCATAGGATAACATTGGGTTACCCTATAACTTTTATTAAGTAATAACGTTTCATTGGTAGCAGGTAGGAATATCCTATTTGGACTCAAATTAATTGTAACTTAAAATCTTTTTCAACAGTAAAATTGGATTTTGGAATACAGTTTGAAAGTGTCACTTTTAGAAAGTTGACATTTTCCTGCCCTAAACTTTCTAAGGCCTTATTTCTAGCTGCATGGGCTTGTTAATTGCTCACCCTACAGGAATGATTGGGCCTAGAAAGTGACTAATAGCAACTGGGTGTAGCTGGTAGAGGGCCATCTGCCAGAATAGAGAGGCTGATTTCAGAGGAGCTGCCTCAGCATACATACAAAGAACTTTACACCTGGCTTTTGTCTCCCCATGCGTCTTGTGAACAGAGCAGGGAGGAAGGAAATTCCAGAACCATTTGTGGGGGGAAACTCCAGACTTTTCTTCTACTCCAAAGCTGGATCAGGTAAGAATGGTAGACCCTCAGACCAACTCTACAGTTCACTCTTGGACCTATGGTTGACTACAAATGGCCTGATTTTTACTCCAGATGATTGCCCTGCTGCCTAAGACCTGCCCAGCTTTTCGGAGGACTGACCTGCAGCTAAAAGAGGACTGCAATGATACTTGAGGCCTGCCTTGTTCTTAAGAGGATTTCCATACTGATTGAGCCCTGTCTTGTTCTTCAGAGTACTGCCCTACTACTGGAGACCTGCCTTGCTGCTTGAAGAAGAGAGGACCATCTCTTTGAACCCAGAACTACCTTAATAACTCCAAGGGTCAGTAGGATGACTTCCTGTTCTGAGTTATAGTGGCACAAAAAGCTCCAAAGACTTCCCTGAAACTTCCCAGCTGACCTGCTACAACCAGCCTTGCCTGGATCTGCCAGTATATACAATCAGAAATGCCTGAGCCCTGCTGGCCTCTGCAGAAGTGAGTTCTTGATCCTCAAGAGGTGCCTCCCCAAGTCCTGGAACCTTGGCTGGCATCAGCCAAGCTCCTCCTGTGAAATCCTGAAGTTGTGAACTCTGCGCTCCTGACTTTGAGAAGGTAACTGTATTTGCAGGGCTAACCTGGTCCCTGTATACGGCCTGCACTCCATCTTGGTCTCCCTGAACTTGTGACTTTGTCCTAGTCTAGAGCAACCAGAAACCCACAGTTAGCGCTTTCTGCTTCTTGGTGCTATTTTTACTCAACTTTTAAAATGGTGTATCTCCGGTTCTACCAATTGGGTACATGTTGTTTTGGTCTCAATTTATTTCTTAAAATGTACACTTTTTTTCTAAATTGATTTGGGATTTTTCACTTTATTACTGTTTGTGTGCTGCATAAATACTTAACACAGTGCCTCTAAAAGTATGCCTGACTGTTTTTGAGCCAAGTAACAAGATGGTAAAACACAGGTTAATTTAATGACGTTTGTAGTTCACGCTGGCAAGGCTTGTGGTTGTTGCTTGAGAAGGTTTTTTTACTCCCTCAATCAAAAAACAATTTCTCACAATCCTCATTCACACTGTTAAAACAATAGTCTCTTCATGTGTCCTTCACAAATTAGACAGCTACAGCAACTATTTTTGGTTCACATCGTTTCTTCACGAATTCCTGTTTATTTATGAATTATCCTTTAACTCTTTTAGATTCATGTCACTGTTTCTTCTACTTCTTCTCTTAGTTTTCTTGACTTTAGAGGGAAGGTTAGAGGGGATTCACTTCCTTAGTATGATGACATCTATCAATGGAGGACTATGATGTCTGCCTTCCTTTTCCCACTGTTATGTTTTCTAATAGCTATTAGCCAATGTTCGTAACACATTTTTTGTGTATTAGTCACTAAGTCTCACACATATTACATTCTTTCTCATTTATAATTCCCATTTTGTCTGCTCCTCCAATTTCTCCTGTGAAAGATGACTACTTCTGGGTGAAGTTTTAATTTTGTTGGAGTAATTGAAGTAATTTTGCTCATTTTGCATTACTCTTGGGTTACAAAAAATCTGAAAACTACACGATTAAAACCGCTTGAGTAATTTCTGTTCCATTTAGTACAATTTTCTTACTGCAAAATGCATCTTCTGTTTTATTTTGGACGCAAGGGTGCATTTTGCGCGAAGAAAATTAAGTAAATGCTGAGATATGTTATTCATATAATTATGCATAATGTCATACAGTTTTGCTGTACTTTTGCATTTACACTACAGCAACTTATTCAAGTTACACCCACCCCTAAAAATTACTGCTGCCCACTTAATATGTTGCTCGAAGCCTTGTCCACAAAGCTTCCCTGGTGAGGTTAGAATGCTGTATACTCTTCAGCAAGTCTAAGGCTCCATGTGACAGGTCTGGCTTTCAACTCATTTTGTGTTGAAGAGAATAATAGAAAAAAAACTGGATAGGGGCTTTGCTCTGAGGGCGGCCCATAAAGGATATTAACTGAAAGATATAACTAGGAAGTCTATGAAAGTCTATGTTGATTTTATTTCCGGCAGTGACCCTACTAAATGAAATGCTTTTTTACCTCCTTGTTTCAGACCCTATCTGCTGTGTCTCCAGCTAAGTTGGACAATGTACATCATGTTATGGGTCCATGCTTTTTGCCCATTTGCTGCTTTTGCCATCCTCCATAGTAACCATATGGTGCTCTTTGAGATGTCCATGATTTTCATAACCGTTGAGAACTTTGGACACTTGGCGTGGGTGAAAAGTTTGTAATGTATGTCCATGTGCTTAGTAAACTTCCAGGGAAGAGTAGCTGGCCTTCGTAGCCTCCTAGTTGTGATGCATGTAGAATTGCATATTAGATACAACTTAACTGGTGGGTGCAGAAGATGTGTGTTAATGAGTGGAAGTTAATGAGTTCCAAAAATTGTAGGGAAAAATGTAAAATCTTTATAATTACTGTCATAATCAGCTTTATTTATGTATCATAAACCTGCTGTTCTTGTGACTTCATGGTATAAATAGCAACTTTACCTTGCAAAGATTAGTGGTCATGACCATTTAGGCAGTACAGATTAAACAAATGCCTTAATGTGCTGAGACAACGCCCTTCCCTGGAAGGGTGATCATGCAAGTACAAGGACGTGATGAAGGGGTTGCTTAAAAAGCGGGAATGTAAGTCTTACTCAGCATGAGATAAACAGGAAGGAACATTGAGGAACATCTTGCGAAGAGGGTAGACTAAGACAACCTGAGTAACTGAAGTAATTTTCTGTTACTCTGGTGACATGAAACTACCAGTCGCGGCTGGTGCAGATAAGCCCGGTGGAGCGGGGCAGGGCAGGGGGTGGGGGAAATCGACTGAAGACAGAATAGGTTTTATTTATGTATTTCATTTGACCTATTCCGTCATCTGTCGACTTCCCGCCCCCGTCTCGACTAAAACATAGTATCTGCTAAGATAGTATGTACTGGGTGATACCACAGCAGAGACTTTCAAGGTTGAGAACATTGGCTCAAATGCACAGGGAGGATGTAGGCGATTGTTGATGTCAAGGGTGATGATGGTGTTTGTCAGGCTTTAAAATAATTTTGATGGTTCATTTTATACAGACTCAGTGAAAAAAAAAATATTCACTGCCAAAAACATTTTTGAGCCTACAAGAAAGCAATAATATCATATGTTAAAGCAACAATGCTACCTACTTTAGAATGCAACAAAATACATTTGGCTGTAAAGGTTCTGAGAATAGTTTTGCTTGTAGGCCCTTGGAGCTTGATTTATATATACATTCACTGAAAAAAACATAGGTTTCACACCAGTTATAGTTAGCTGGAAATGTTACTGACATAAAACCATTGAAATTCCCACGTTATAATTAGTTGGACTCACTATAACTTGCGCGCCTGCAATGCACTGCTGATGACGTCACATATTACATCACTCATGACATGGTCAGTGACATCACTCATGACATCACTGATGACACCATCCAGTGAATGTGTGTCTTTCTGAAAAATAAATATGTTTTATATATGTATATGAAAAAGGACGATGGAAGAATAAATGTTTAAATAAGTGTTTTAATGGATGTTTTAAAAAAAATTAATTGATTGGTTAACTGGCTAATTGTTAGCGAGTATTGTTTAAATATTTTAATGTTTGTATCAGTGTTTCACTTTGTGTATAAGTGGCTGCATGGGTTGGTGAGTAGCTACATGTGTGTGTATATGGGTTATTAGATTTTTTTTAGTATCAGTATGAGTGTCTGTATGGTTTGTTGGGGGTGTTACTTAACACATATATGCATCAAAGACTGACTCACTGTTTCTATGTGTTTTTAAGACAGCATATGTGCAGGACTGTATGGGTGGAGATGTGTGTATATGTGTGTGTTTGTGAGTGAATGACTGTCTCACTAGTGTCTTTATCAGTAACTACATATGTTTTAATCTAGTATATGTGAGTATTGATGTATATAAGTTAGTATATGTGAGAGTGAGAGATTGTAAGAGTTCCTGTTTAAATAAGTATGTGTTTCTATAAGTGATTGTTTAAGAGAGTAAGTATGTGTAAGTTTCCTTAGAAGTAAGGTGGTAGTGTGTGTATAGCTGTATATGCAAATAAATGGATGTTCAATAGTTTATTTGCATGTGTGATTATGTGTGTGAGTAACTTTTGGATGACTGTCGGTGTGTAACAGGATGTATAGGTGTATCACTACATATGATGAGTGAGTATATGTATGAGTGACTATATAGAACTGTTGGTGAATAAGTAGATGTGTATCTAGATGGTGGAATTACTGAATTGGTTGTTGTAACTGGTATGGGTATCTCCATTTTTTTGAAAATGTTAGTTTCTATTTTTGAATATGTGTTTCAAGGGTTACATTACACTGAAAGGAGGTCTCTGACTCTGTCACAAGGATGGTGTCATCAGTGATGTCATGAGTGATGTAATATGTGACGTCATCAGCAGTGCATTGCAGGCGTGCAAGTTATAGTGAGTCCAACTAACTATAACGTGGGAATTTCAATGGTTTTATGTCAGTATAATTTCCAGCTAACTATAACTGGTGTGAAACCTATGGTTTTTTCAGTGAATTTAATAGGTTTTTAAAATGCTAATTCCTAACTATAACTGGTGTGAAACCTATGTTTTTTTCAGCGAATTTAATAGGTTTTTTAAATGCTAATTCCTAACTATATATGAGGCCCCAAACCTGTTTTTTTCATTGAATTTCAAAATTTTGTTAATATCAAATGTCTATAGCTATGAAATGTAATATTTTTGAAAATGAATGAATCCTATATTTTATTTGTATTTAAAAAATTTTTTTGATGTATATATATATTTTTTTTTTACCCTGGAGCGCTCCCGGGGTGCGCCCCGGTGAGCGCCCCGGAAAGCATAGTCTTTTGAAGCCCCCCAGGGCGCGCTCCGGAGAGCGTCCCGTTAGCGCTATTGCCGAAAACGAAAACATCATTGTGACGTATCGTGTAGCCGCGTCCACGTGATACGCACGGCGTAAGCGTACCCGGAAGCACTCGAGCGAATACGACCGATGAACTATTCTGCTGCAGAGATGAGGGAACTGGCCAGTCACCCTCAGCAATCTTCAAGCACCACCTCCAAAAGAAAGCAACCCACTCCATCGGGAGCAGAGGCAAGGGAGATGATCCCTTGCATTCAGCCACGGTTTGGGGATTTCCGTATAACATGTATTCATTGTGGTAAGACCATCTCCTATGGTGAACTGAGCATAAAGCTCATCGTCCTTGCTGGGGACAACCACAAATGCCCCAAAAAACCCTAATTTATTTTTTTTTTTTTTTGCTCCAGTTGAGCCATTTTCAATTCCCTGTTTTTTTGTTTCTCCCCATAAAAATAACAAAAAAAATATAAAATAGTTCATAAAAGCCAAAAAAGTACAAAATGTTCCAAAAACACAAAAAAATATAAAACAACAAAAAGAAGAAAAAAAACAGTTCTTTTTAGAACTACCTCCAATTTATAAAAAAAAGATAAATTTTTTAAAAACTCTGTCATTCTTCTTTCCCCATGGGCCGCTCCCCGGACCGCGTACCGGGCGCTCGCCCCGCGCAAATAAAAAATAAATAAATAAATTATTTTGCACCACAGGGCCCTTTTATAGCCCCCACATCAAACCTAGGGGATCAGGGGGGGGTCTGCCCTGCCCCCTTATGGTCATTTCCCCCTTTTTTTTTCGACATCTTGTGTCTCTATCCTACCGAGACACAAGATGGCGGCCGGTCCGGACTGTTTCGAATGTTTACAGACACCGGAGAGCCAATTAGCTTTCCGTGCGCCCCTCGCGTGTCGCGCCCGCTGCGCTCCCCGGTGCGCGTTCCGGGGCGCGGCCATAGATATATATATTTTTTTGAACCTAAATACTCAAAATCCACTGTAGCACATATCTTGAGACATAGCAAAGGCACATCGGGCTACCAGTCCCTACAATTTTGCCAAGTTTCGTGGAAATCCATTCAGCCGTTCGGGCTAAAAGTGAGTTTGACCGCCCATGGAAATTAACATGGAGAAAACACGTTTTGGGACCCCCCTTTTATCTCGGCCCCCGCTTGACGAATCCCCCCACATTTTCAGGGAAGGAGTGGAGCGGAGTGGGCCATCTTCTTTGAGAAATTCGCGAAGATTCGTCTACCGGCGCCAAAGTTATTCCCAATAGAATGTTGCGGAATTCCTATGGAAAGTAGATCCTAACTATAACTACCTACTGGCTATCGCCAGTAGGTAATATATATATATATATATATATATATTTATTTTTTTTTTTTTGGAGAGTTTTATATAGCGCAAACTAGACCCGAATCGGGTATCAGAGCGCTTTACATGTGCACCAGTTTCGTTACAGAAGGACACATTCATTTGTTTTTTGTTAGGCACGGGGAGATTAAGTGATTTGCCCAGAATTACAGGATGATGAGCATCGTTGCAGAGACTGGAACCCAGTTCTCCAGCTTCCAGGTCGACCGCTCTAGCCAAAAGGCTACATCCTCTCCCCATATATGGTTGGTAATATATAAGCATCCAGAATGCAGCGAATTTTGTACCTTTCATAGAGATGGCATTTCTATCGATGGAGAATTCTCATGTGAATTTTACACTTGTTATGTAAATGATGTTATCACTGTTGCTTATGACCCTACCCTTCTGAATTTAGCCTGTTTATCTTTGCTTCATTCATGGGTTCACAGAGCTCTTGGTGCTCTGGGCTAGTTTCTTTAGACCCCTCAGGCTCCTTGATCGTTTCCACCGAGGTAAGCGAGTACCGAGAGCAAGACAGCTTGGTCCTAGCAAGGAGAATAGCTTGATCAGTAAGATTGGGGGTTGGCCTTCAGATTTGTTGACAATCAGGCTGGCATATGAATGAATGAAATAGATTTTCTTTAGCGCATAGCTACCCTGAGGCCTCGTAGCGCTTAAGACCAGGCAGAAAGAGAGCACAGCAAGGTAATGAATGGCTCCAAAAAGGTGGGTTTTAAGCAATTTATGGAAGATTTGTAAATTGGATTCCCTACGGAGAGTACGGGGAAGAGAGTTCCAGAGGTTGGAGGCATTCGAAGAGAAGGAATGCCCGCCGCATCTGGATCTTCGAACCCTCCTTGTAGAGCAAGGAAGGCATCGCTGGAGCGAAGACTCCTGGAAGGAAGGTAGGGGGACACCAGAGGATGGATAATGTCCGGTCCAGTTTTCCGAATAGCTCCATGGGCAAGGCACACGGCCTTGAAACATATTCTAGACTAGATGGGAAGCCAGTGAAGTGTCCTCAGTGCGGGGCTCGCAGGCTGCCTCTGAGGGATCTGGAGGGGTAGGATTTTCCTTAGCATCCTCATGAGGCCAAAGGACATAGCTGATAGCTTGGTGGCTTGATGGTTGAAGTAGAGGGAACTGTCAAGCCATATGCCAAGGCTCTTAATTTGCTGCTTTGGAACTGGCTTGTTGCCAAGACAGGTCGGCCACGATAGTGTCAAGGGGGGTTAGGGTGATTTGTCCAGGAACATTAGTTCTGTCTTGTCCACGTTTAGCTTAAGATGAGATAGTTCCATCCATTCGGCTACCACCTCTGGGCAAGTGCCTAGAGCGCAAGATGAACCCTCCGGGTGGTTTAATGCCACCACCCGTTGGGTATCATCATCATAGGTGATGATATGAATGCCGAATGGAAGTACTATCCCTGCCAATGGAGCCATGTAGGTGTTAAAAAGCATGGGGCTCAGGGAGGAGCACTGGGGGACTGCACAGCTAAGAGGCCATTGGTTAGATTTTACAGTATTCTCAGTGACCTGAAAGAATCGATCCTTTAAAAGTACTGGAGCCAAGTGAGAGCCATGTACGTCACTCCAAGATTTTTTAAACGCTCAAGCAAGATAGTATGATTAACAGTGTCAAAAGCGGCACTGAGATCCAGCAAGATGATTGCTGCTGAGCCGCCCTGGTCTACCAGTCTCCTAGCCTCTTCTGTTACTGCCTGTAAGGCAGTCTCTGTCCCAAACTTAGGACGAAACCCTGTCTAGGACTCATGGAGTAGATTGTTTGACTCCAGGTAGTGGACTAGAGTAGAGTTTATGTGTCTCTCAGTCAGCTTACTCAGCCAGGGAAGAAGAGAAATGGGTCAGTATTTGGCCAGGTTGGAGGTATCTAGGTTTTTTTTTTTCAAGAGGGCTCTGACCTGGGCACATTTCCAAGCTGAGGGTACCTTTCCCGTGGTGATAGAGGCCTTCAGGGTCTTCAAAATTACTGGGTAGATGGCTTCTGTGACTAGAGTGAGATGTTGCGGAGGAGACGGTTCCATAGGTGAACCTCATCTACAGTGGAAACTCGGCTAGTAAACACTGTAGTTTGGAGAAGGAACTCTTGCTGCTGGAGGCTGCAGACCCACTCTGGAGGGGAAGGAAGGATTGGGATATCAAGTGAATTTTCTGATGGAAATATTTCGCCAGATTATCACAACAGACTTGTGCATCATCTGAGTTGGGGGCTTTGTGTGTTATGGTAGTGAGAGATCTGACAATACGAAAGATTTCTTTGGGTGAGCTCGCAGCTGCACTAATCTTCTCCTCGTAAAATGAGGATTGAGCGATTTTAATTTACGCCTTATATTTTCTTATTGCCTCTCTGTAAACATTTTTCCTTTCGACTGCTAGGTTCTGTCTCCAACTCCTTTCAATTTTCCTACGAGTTTGTTTACGTTCTCTTAATTTGGGGGAGAACCAAGGTGCCAGCTTTTGTTTGGGTTTCTTACAGGAAAGCTTTTTTGGGAGTAGTTTGTCCAATGAGTTTTGGATCCAGAAATTTAAATTGCTATTTTCCCTTTCTGGATCCAGATCAGCAGAGGGGGTAGTGGCAGCTAAAGTTGTAGACTACCGGCTAGAGGACAAATTTGCCCATTTCCTTTCCAGCCACGGAGTAAAACTCTGCGAGGGAGGTGAGACTGCAGTTTCCCAAACCAAGGGAACTAGTAAATGATCAGTCCAGGGGAGAGGGATTGGGGAGCCTACTGAGAGGCTGGTCATTGCTGAGCACCAGATCAAGGAGATGACCCTTGACGTGCGTGGGGGCAAAGCCTTTCTACACAATTTGGAGCAGTGAGAGGCTAGCTAGTAGGTCTTTTGCCATATGGGTGGAGGGGACATCCAGATGGATATCAAGATCACCTAGTATTTTGAAATTAGCAGGGGTTAGGGCTAAATCAGCAACAAAAGAGGGAAGTGAGTTAAGAAACTGACCTAAGGGACCAGGGGGGCGGTAGAGTAGCAGGCCGGAAAAAGAATTGGTAGGTGAGAGTTCTAACGTGAAAATCATGCTTTCAATGTCAGGTAAATCCTTCGTAGAAGACCTGCAGCAATAATTATCTTTAAAGATAGTAGCTATCCCTCCGCCTCTTCCTGTCTTACGATCAACTCTATGTATTAGGTACCCTGATTGCAAGATGTGGATGATGGCTGCATCAGCTTCATCCTGTAACCAGGTCTCTGTCAGGAATAAAACATCAGGTTTAAGATCTTCAATGAGAAGGGCCAGCTTGACTGAGTGTTTTGGGAGAGAGCGACAGTTTAAAGTAAAGAATTTTAAAGAGGAGTCGGCCTCCTGAGTAGCCTTACTATTAGGTTGAAACATAAAATCGCAGTGAGGGCAATTTGCAGGACTGTTAGCGAGGGTCAGTGAGTGTAGGCATTTAGTACCCGTGACTCCAAGAAGGTTCAGTAGTGTCTGGGCGTTATGAGTAAAAGTTTGTTGAACACTGCCAGGGTTCATTGCCCCTGGTCCCGGCCGGGCGCGGCCGGGCGCAGACGGGCTTGTCTTTGGTGCGCCTTCGGCATGTCGACGGCGCGCCCGCTGCACGTCCTTCCTGACATGTGCCCTAAGTGGTCCCCTCCTGCCTCCACACTAGACCACTGACTGGGTCTGGAACTGGGAGACCGGAAGTACCACTCCTTCCTTCCCAGCCCTCCGTTCAATCGGCACAGAACACGCCATGACGGACCGGGGCGGGATGAGATGCACAGGATTTCAACAGTGAGTGATTTTTAAAAATCTTTAACAGTGCAGATCACAACAAACAGAGCCTGAATGCCAATTAGGTGTTACCATGCATCAGAGTAGCACCCGACAGAATCTGCCACCGCCTGTCTTTGCTGCAGAGAACGCTTCCTGACATGCGCCCTAAGTAGTCCCCACCTGCCTCCACACTAGACCGCTGACTGGGTCTAGAACTGGGAGACCGGAAGTACCACTCCTTCCTTCCCTGCCCTCCGTTCAATTGGCACAGAACACGCCGTGACAGACCGGGGCGGGTGGAGATGCACAGGATTTCAACAGTGAGTGATTTAAAAAAAAATTAAAAGTTGCAGATCACAACAAGCTTGAATGCTAATTAGGTGTTACTATGCGTCAGAGCAGCTCCAGACAGACTCTGCCACGATCTGTCTTTGCCGTCGTTTAAATATATTATAGGACAAGCAGAGTATTTGAGAGGGGCCTAAGGGGCAATGGAAAAGGAGAGGAATGCAAATTAGTCGCAGAACTAAGAGAGAAAACACAATATTTTGTGAAATAAACAATATTTATGAGGACTTTCAAAACAGAAAGGAAGAGTATGTTTTTTGCGAGTATTTAAAAATGACTGGTGAAATCGGACTGGCAACAATACCCGACTGAAAGCACATGTACCCAACTATTCATCAGAAAATGCATTTATTAGGGGGATGTAACACCACCAACACTCCTGCTGAAGCTACGCCCTTGGCCCTAGCCATAAGAGTATGGGCGGCATACAGCTCCAACATGCATTTAAGCACTGATTTATGGTCTGTGGTGCTTTAGTTGGGAGTAAGATCTTTCCAGAGCTGGAGCTGGCTCCAGGTTATAGTTTCAGTCTATCTTCTGCAAGCCCAGTGCAACAAACCACAATAGGAATGTTCAATCATCTTATAGCTGGCTTTAGCGGCATTGTCGAACCTGCTGGAAGGCGAGGGTGCTTCTAGTCAGAGCAGATGTCTGCGGACTTTCAGCATGCACAGGTGTTGCCATGACTATGCAAACAAGCAGGTAACACCCTGGGTAGCCTGAGGACTAAGGGGTGGGGTTGGGCTAACTGCGTTCTTTTCATATGTGCAGCATTTTCCCTCCATTTTTCTTGCTCTTTCACAATTGAGGTATTTGGTTAACTCACAGGGAAAGCCTACAAGTGCCACAGTAGAGTCTGCAATCACCCCCTTAGTTCCCAGGCATTCAGGCATTCTCAGTACGAATTGTTTTCATAGTCATTCCAGAGATCACAAGGGAATCTGTTGATTAAGCAGTGGGCCCCAATCCTGGGGGTAAAGGGCTGGTCACCTGAATTGTCATTTGGTGGTCAAAAGGCATCTCCCCTGATGTACAACTATTTTATAACCCTTCACTAATCAGGACTATCACCCAGATCCAATAGTAATGTCGCCCAGAGAGGCTACTCACTGGAGAGAAACCACATGAGCAATGGCGGCTGCCTCAGAATGGGGTGGTGAGGCAGGTGGAGGAGGTGTAAATTGATTTTTTTTAAAAAGAATATAAAAAAAAAACTTACCTTTTTCTTCACCTCCACCTCTCCTCTTTCCTCTTCAAGTCTGCTACAGCACTGGAAACATTCAATCTTCTGGGCTCTCCCAGCCAATCAGGGTGCTGCATAAGCAGCATCTTGATTGGTTAGAGCATCCTGTTTGGATGCTCAGGCAATGCCAAGGGAAGCTGGGTATGTTCTCCACGGGGCTGTGTAACTAAGCCAATGGAGAACATGCCAGGTTTGCATGGCGGTTTGACCAACCCTAGAGGGCCAGCCAAACAGATGTGTGCACTGGAAGGAGTGCAAATCACTCCTCACTCTGCTTTGCGTCACGGAGCCCAGCCCCACCCCCACCTGGCTCTGAGTGCCGCATAGAAAAATAAAATGATACTAATCTCCTTTCCTCTTTCTTTTGTGACCTGCATAAATAGCAGTTGAGCCGCCACTGCATGTGTGTACACTGTGTTAAGGTCTCTCCCCTACCCAGGGACACCAACACCGAATCTTGAGGCCACTAGAGTACCTATTTAGGACTACCTTAAAGATATTAAAAATTATTCAAAACTTCAGGTCAACATCTGAAGAAGAAAAAAAAACATAGATGAACAGCTTGTAACTGAGTGTGGACATTTATCCTTGAACCCACTGATGATCACTGAATGCATTTTACACATTTTTGTGATTATGGGCCCGATGTAGGTAGCCCTTTACCGATCGGAATCGGCTGAAAATACCGATTTTCGGCCGTTTCCGATCGGTAAAGGGCTATCGAAATGTAGGGGCACATTTTCGGTAATTTTACCGAATCGTTATCATTACCGAATCGGTAAACTTACCGAATCGGTAATATTTACCGATTCGGTAATGATAACGATTCGGTAAAATGCAATGTAGGTAGCCAATGTTCCATCAGCACATGGCTTACAGAATCGGTATTTTACCATGGAATACAAATCCATGGTAAAATACCGATTCCTGTGTACATGCACATCTGTGCATGTACACATGTGCCATGTGACAGACAGATGTGCCCTTAGGGCATGTCTGTGTGCCACATTGCACACATGCCCGTTTTGGGGGTGCTAGAGGGTGTCAAAGTGACACCCCCTGCACCCTTGCCAAAATCGGTATTTACCGATTCGGTAAATACCGATTCGGTATTTGACTTTAATCCTCTGGGCTTCAAAGGCCCATAGGATTCAATAGCAAATACCGATTCGGTATTTACCGAATCGGTAAATACCGAATTTGTAAGGAATCGGTAACGATTCCAGATGTTGGGACCTACATCCCATTTACCGATTTTGAAATACCGAATCGGTAAAATTCGGTATTTCAAATTCGGTAAATGGGATTTACCTACATCGGGCCCTTAGTTCTTTTAAAGGCTGTGTTTCAGTTACAGATGGTTAGGAACGTAATGCTGTTCATTGCACACCGTACTTCACAAATAGTTTCTGAAATGTACCTTGTTTTTCAAGCTAAGCAGCCCTCAGTACCCACAGTGTCGCTTAGTGAGAGGTGTTTGACTCTGTTTATCCTCTATTTAGAGAATGTCAGAGGCCAGGCACAGCTCACCTAGCCTAATAACGTGAGACTGACACTGCAGATACGTTCGGTGAACCCTGGGAATTTGCGTGACATGAACTGATTTTTAGTTGTTTCTGGATTCATGAGTAATGAATTTTTAACTATTGCCTGACATCTGGTAGTATATTCGTAAGAATAAGGAGAGCTGCCTCTAATTTCACAAAACATCAGGTGCAGTGGCCTACTTCCATCAAACATTTGTCTTTTTTTTAGAATACAAAAGTAAATGTAATGAAACTTAAAATGTGCCTGATTCGGAATTGAAATAGAATTTGAATGAGTCAAATCCCCACAACATGGAAATGTTCCCTCTGCTAATTGTTTAATCCACTCTTAACACAAATGAAACGAACCAGAAAGTTTTGCTTTAATACTTTTTACAAGTTTGTTTCTTTTCTTGTTTTCAGCTGTGAACAAGAATTGGTTGCTGTGATCCGGGGCTAGCATTTATGGACAAAAGGCATGCTTCTGCATTCCTCAGGTATTGTAATGCTCTTGTTTTAGGACTTCATTGACAACTGCCAAATACTAATGAGTGTTTTGTGTGCTCAGATGTTCAGAGTCTACATTTTATTGTTTGTTTAGTGTTAGATAATAGAATGCACAGATTGTTGGCCCAGGGCATAGAAAGATCAATTACCAGTTTGTGTGAAGTTTATAGTGCACAATAACGAGATGGCTGAACAGGCGTGTGATGTCTGGTGGATTTGTTTGCCTAGTTTGTAAAGGCTGACTTTTTGTTTCAAAAGAGAAGCACTGAGAAACGTAATCTATTTATGTCTTAACGTCTGCCCCCAAATATTATTTTCATGTTAGTAAAATATAACTCATATTGGCCCAGGAGATGCGAAAAATAGTAAAGATTATTTTTTGAACAATTTCAAAAGACTTTCAGTGATAACATGTATAAAACCCACTCTTTAATTATAGCATAAAAAAGAGGTATGGGTAAACGTTCTAAAAAAAACGCTTCATTCAATAGATGGTTTAAAAATCAAATTAACAAACGGCGATTAATAGGCCCTGACCTTGACAAGCTACTCTTCATTTTGTTTCCTTGAAATACATTTTGTGAGTCCTGGTTTGGCCTATTTCCTCTGGTGTCGTTAATGAAATTCCTAATAATGGGTAAAGAGCATTATTACAAAAACACATAATTAGCCAACGTGACTAATCAGGTATTATTCTTTACTAGATCAACAGCAGAGTGGACACACCCGATATAGGAATCCAGATACAAGGAGGACTCAATGCCATGCACAGGAATAGGGAAAAAAACAATAGGTTTTGAAGAGGAACCCTCACCGACCAACCTAGTTGGTGGCATGCTTCATCATAGGGTTCGTACCTCTAAGGTCCTCTAGCACAGTTTTATTCTTGAGGTCCTAGGGCACGGTTAATAACGAAGAGATATTATGAAGATTTGGTTAGTCTTCCTTATGCCCATAGAATGGTCGACATGTTTGAGCTAGGCCTGGGTGGTAAATTCTGTCCCGCTCGCGGAATTTGGGTAATTTCGCGTTCCGCGGAGAAAGCGGAATTGCCAAAAATTCCACGATCCGCGGCTTAGCGGAATTGTTTGCTTGTTCGCGCTTTCAAAATGTGTGTTCAAAAGATATTTCTCCCCAAGCACGCAAACAGAGTTCGTGAACAGGAAAGCATCGCGAACGGGCGGAACAAGCAATTCTGCGTGTTAGCGGAACTTTTGCATGCTTGCTGAGATTTTTTACCGTTTTGCGGAGCTTTGCTGAGCGCGACTGCACAACTCCTAGTTTCTGCCTCAACTTAGGTACTAAGGCTTTCTTCAGCACCAAGAAAAGTGAAGTGTGTCAACATATTTTGTGACCAAATGAAATTATCAGCACACATTCTAAGGTGTACTGTGGTGCGGAGGTATAGCTATACTTACTGTAAAGATGAAAGCAGGAAAATTGTAGGTTTCTGAATGTAAGTCTTTTATTGAAGAGTAGGTACAGGAAACTCCAGCTCCTCTATCCACCAGCTTCACTCTGCCAGTACACAAGCTTTCTAATCATCACATTCCAAGTAACCTAGCAACACATGCAGATTCTAATAGAGACATCTCTACACATCTTCCCCCATACATATATTTAAACATGTTTAAATAGCTTCAAACAAACCTATACATACACAAGAAAATAATGATACTCAATTATATGGTAATGAAGGCGATGAACATTTAGAAATAATACCATAGCTCCAAGTGGAACCATCCCTCAAAACCAGCACACTTTTTCTTTACCTCCTTGACTCTGAAGGGTTTGGAGAATTTACTATCACCTTTGGTAACATCACTGCCCCGTTTCACAACCACCCAGTCACCCACCTTAATAGTAGGAAACCTGACACCCCTCATTTGATTGTACCAACATGCAGCAGCCAATTGCTGATTTTCAACACTGCTACTGATCTTCTCACGATCCACCCACACACATTCCTTCGCTTTTAACCAACCAGGTATTTCTTTAAGTCCTGTCTCCCTTCCCTTCAATGATACAAATGGTGAGACATCAGTCACAGAATGAGGTGTTACCCTGTAAGACCATATTAGCTTTCTCAACTCATCTGACCATGACAACCCATTACACAAAGTAAGTTGAATGTTGTCCATAATCAACCTATTAATCCTCTCGACCAAACCATTCGCTTGAGGTCTGAACATGGCAACCCTTTCATGTCTCACACATGCTGTGAAGGAAATCTTGCATTGCCCTAGACACCAACTGTGGTCCGTTATCTGAAACCAACGTCTTGGGAATCCCTTCATTCAAAAAAAGTTCTCCAAAAATGTTATCACTTTCTCAGATACAATACTATTTACAGTCTCCACAACAAACCATTTCGAATGGTAATCTACCAAAACCATAAGAAATTTACAATTAGTCCCTAATCTTGAAATGGGTCTTAGAAAATCCAATGCAACTTTTTCCCAAGGATGATCAGGAAACTTAATATACGAAAGAGGTGGTTGACGAACAATCTTGGTCTTATCACTTGCAGCACAAGCATAGCAGTCCTTGACAATGTTTTCAACATCCTTGTCTAATTTTGGCCACCAAAACGACTGACGAATGCGTCTTTTAGTCATATTTCTGCCCAAATGACCCTCATGAGCAATACTGATAATCTTTGCTTTAAGACCTTCCGGTGGTACCAGCTTATCCCTCCTCCATAACTTTCCTTCTCTTACACTCAATTCTTCTTCCACATTCTTGAACCCTTTGAAAGACATATCCAGACTAGGATCACTATTCCAACCATTAGATACTCTCAGGATGACCTCCTTCAAAACAACATCTTCCAACATTGCGGCATTCCATTCCTCCTTATCAAAAGCTTGTTCTTCCGTGTAACATATCAAATCTTCCACAACTCCAGATTCACCATCACTCATATCAATAGGCATCCTAGATAAAATCTGGCACAATGTTTTTCAAACCCTTCAAATACTCAATTTCAAAATTATACTCCAATGCAGAAATAATCCACCTAGAAATTCACGGAGTTACACTCCCTTCTAGCCCTTTTCCACCTTTAAATAAATGTACAAGAAGTTTGTGATCCGTGCGAAGTTTAAAAGGAATACCCCAAACAAGTACTTGAAATGTTTTATTCCCCAACAACATGCCAAAGCTTCCTTTTCTATTACAGAGTATGATGTCTCCGCATTTTGTAATCTCCTGGATGCAAATCCATTTACCTTCTCTTCACCATCTTTCACTTGTGACAACACCGCCCCGATACCCACAGCACTGGCATCAGTAGTAACGTAGGTTTTCGCTTTGACATCAAAGTGTCCTAAACAAGGAGCCGACAAAATCCCCCCCTTCACTTCTTGAAAAGCTCTATCGCAACTCTCATTCCAAACAAACTCTACTCCAGTTTTCATTAACAGTCGCAAAGGTTCAACAATGTCTGTAAATCTTTTCACAAATTTTGAACAATATTCCGCTAAACCTAGGAAACTTTTAAGTTGCTCCTTGTTTTTAGGAGTTGGTGCCTCTTTAATAGCCAAAACAATACTTTTTTTAGGTCTAATTCCATGCTTAGAGATCTCATGACCCAGATAACACACCACATCTCTTCTCAGTTGGCATTTTTCCTTTTTGATTGTCAAACCATTCTGACGCATGCGACGCAAAACATTTTCCATCACTTGATCATGATGATCATAATCCTTCCCTACAATAAGAACATTGTCTTGAAAACAGAGGACATCTTTCAATCCATGCAACACTTTTTACATGACCCTTTGAAAAACTGCCGATGCCAGGCCAAACGGCATTCGACAATAACGGAATGCACCCAGCAGAGTTACAAACGACGTCAAATGTCTAGATTTCTCATCAAGATCTATTTGATGATAGGCTGCTGACATATCAATCACACTAAACACACTTCCTCCACCCATTGCAGTGAGCATTTCCGATATATTGGGTAAGGGTTGGCGATCCACCCATATATTCTTATTTAAATCGCGGAGATCAATGCATAGCCGAATTTTCTTTCCTCCATCCTTTGGCACTACGACAATCGGGGCCAATCACTCAGAAGCCTCAATTTGTTCAATTATACCCAATCTTCACAATTTGTCCAATTCTTCTTGCAATGGAGCTCTCATTAAATGGGGCACTGTCCTGACCTTGTGAACAACTGGGGAAGCACTGCTTTTAAGAATGATTTTATGAGAAAAATCTTTAAGTTTTCCTAGTTCCTCAGTAAATACATCAGCATATTTATTCGTGTCAAAGAATCGTAATCATCAATACTATTTACAACTACAGATTGAACTGGCTCAATCACATTTGGATTCAACATAATCCCTAAGTCTTTTTGATGTCACCATCCTAATATATTTGACCCTTGTTTGGTCAAATAAACACGTCCATAAACTATCTTGGATTTAAACTCAATCACCATCCATTTCAAGCCTAAAATATCAATGGTTTTGCCTCCATAACCTACTGCTTTTATGTCAGGAACATTCCAATCTTTTTCATTGCCCAAATCACCCCATGTTTTGAGATACATTTCTTTTGATAAAAGAGTGTACAAACTACCAGAATCAATCAGCATTTTTACACCCCAAGAATCTAAATTAATGACATAGTGTGGCTTTTCTAACTTATCAGTACTTTCCATATTGATAGTAGATTTTATGGTGTTGAAATCAGTGTAGTCAACAGTCTGACATCTATGGAAGGAATAAACTCTTGAACATTTACATCAGTTTGGGTAGTAACCACATATATGGAAGGAATGAACTTGTGAACATTTTCACAATAATCATCAACTTCGTGTACAAATGGCATTTTGGTCTTACAGACCATAGCACAATGTCCTTTTCTACCACAGGTTCTACAAATTGCATTCCTCCCCATGCACTTGCTGCTAGAAGCAATATGACCGGGTGCACCACAACAGTAACACTTAACAGGCCGAGATCCAAATGACGAAGATGGCTTATGTTGACTAAACTCATTGCTTTCATCAACAATTTTATTATTAGAAGACTTAATATAAGGCTTAACCTTTTTAGTTTCATTAACGTTTGCCTGTATCTCAGTATCCTTACTGGATGCGAGTTTTGACCCAGACTCCTAATTTTCCATAGAACTAGTACATTTATCCATTTCCTTAATCCAAATATCTGTATGCTTTAGACCTTTAGCTATCTGAATTGCATCTTCTAATGTAGAATCTTTGATTAATAACTTCTCTCGCACCCTCCTGTTGTTAGTACATCTAACTATTTGGTCACGTATTAGAGAATCAGCTAGTTGTTCAAATTTGCAGGTCAAAGATAAGCCTCTTAAAGCTGCTACATATGATAATATGTCTTCATCCACTCTTTGTACTCTGCAAAAGAATTTGTGTCTCTCAAGTACTACATAAGCATGGGCGGAAAATCCGTTTCGCTCGCGGATTTTGCGGATTTTCGGTAAATTCGCAATCCGCGAGATTCGCGAATCTCCCGCAAAATCCGCAAATCCGCGAGCAGCGGATTTTATGGCTTGCTTGCACTGTTCGCGTGAGTTCGCGGCTTCCCAGTACAACTTTGCGCCCCGCGAATAAGCGCTAAATTGCAGAAATACGATCTTAGCAAAACTGAAACTACTTACCAGGTTCAAAAGTTCAGGCTCATCATTAGTAGCCATTTCCTGTAGTGCTTCCTGAGGGGCCCCTCCAGAGTTCAGTTGCCAGTTGCAACTATTATGTGACCCTGCTCTGAACCTCAGAATAGTTACACATATGCCACAAAGGTCCTGAATTACAGCTAAGGGAGACAAGCAGGAGCCAGGCTGGAAGTTCAAATCCATTAATCAGCCCCTAATTCATTATTGTCAGTTGGGGCAGGGCAGGTGTTGTAACTAATTTTGCAACAATGAAAGCACTTAGCAAGTGCAAAAGATCACTAATCAGGAAGCACTAAGGAAGCAGGTGCCAGCTAAAAAAATATTCTGTGACACATTAATCAGCCCCAAATTAATTCAGGTCACATGAGGCAGGGAAGGTGTGCTTTGCTTTGCCACAATAATGTACACTGACTGGACAACCAGAGGGTGCTGTGATGAAACAGAGGGTGGCATGGGTGGGCCAGAGGGTGGCATGAGTAGTCAGAGAGTGGCAGTGGTGACAGAGAGTGGCAGTGATGAAGAAGAGTGTCCCAAACAGGCTGGACACGTAGAAACAACAAGTTCGCAAAACTTGCGACCCGACAGGTAAGTTCGCGTTTGCGAAATTGTACAAAACCCTCGCGAACTGGCAGAAACCCGTGCGAACACAAAAAAAAAAATCCGCAAATTCGCGAGAATTCGCGGATTTTGCAGATTGCGAGTTCGCAAATCCGCAAAATTCGCGAACGCGAGATTCGCAAAATTCGCCCATGCTTAGTACTACATTGACTTTATCAATAAATCTGATGTCTAACATTTGCATACTCATTTCATAAATATTGGTAGGTTGACCATCACCACTTCCTAAGGAAACTTCAGGGAAACTCTCATAACGTCTTCACCCTTCAACACCTAAATTCTGCAGCAAAATGGCTTGCCTACGCACTGGACTATATTTATCAGCACAGTAGCCAAAACATGAGTTAAAAATATTTTTTTCCATTCTTTCCATGGAATGGCAGGCTCCCCAGGGGTAAGAAGAAAAGAGGGGGGCGCAGACATACTTTGATCACCCATAGTAAAACCACAGCAAAACACCAAAGTATCAATAGTATGACAAACAGTCCAGTGATAGATATCTTTCCTGAAAAGAAAGCATTGTTAATAAAAGAAATTAAAACAATTAATTAAAATAAAAAAATTATCTGAATTGGCTCCAATCTTGTTGAATTTCTTGTTGGACGAATGTTGGAAAATTCCCTCATAGTACGATCATTATTTCCGTTGTTAATTCATTGACAATTTCGTGAATCTAATGAATCGCGCTTTTAATCCCTTGTTTATGGCGTGAATTCAATGTCAATCAATGCAAGTTTTCCCAATCTAAAAAAATGGCTGCCTCATTGCGTGCTTTACGCACGTTTCTGGAGGAAATTGCTCCAAAATTGTTCCAAAGTTACGTAGACTGACGGCGTCATGATGTGGTGACAAATGGCTTGGCAGAAGAGCGAGGCACAAGCAAATCAAGCACGACTTTCAAAATGAAAACAGTCGTAGTGCAGGTGCCAAAACAACGCGTCTTTCAAAGTAAGCACGTTACTCTCTTAACGTTTTTTGTCACTTTTTGTTTGAGAAAGGGCAAAGTAATGAAAACTTGCAAAACAGGCTTTAAAAGATAAATGGGCAAACGACAATAAGGCAGAGCACAAACCCTTGATAATCCAAGACATTTTCTTGATATAGCAGGACAAGGATTGAAAACTTAAATCATGAAATTCTCGGCCTTAAAACCTTCCATCAGCCTTAAAAATGGAAGCTGACAAGCAGAGTTTAAAAAAAGTCTCCAAGCATAACTGAATTTGAATTTGAATTGAATTTAAAATATTTCTATAACGCGACATACACCAGACGGTTTCTTGGCGCTTTTGGGAACATGGACTGCAGAAACAGAGGGATAAACAGAAATCAGTTCAGAATTGAATTCACAGTGGAAAAGCTTGGCTGAACAGAAAAGTCTTCAAGCCCTTACGAAAGAAAGAATAATCTTTGGCCAGACGTAGATGGGCAGGAAGGGAGTTCCAAAAGGTGGGTGCCAGAAATGAGAATTTGGACCCACCCCATTTTTTTCTCTTGAAACGGGGAACCTGTAGGAGAGCTTGGGACGAGGATCGGAGCTCCCTAATGGGAACATATTCCTTCAACAGGGCAGAGATAAAAGCAGGGGCAGTTCCCTGGCGAGACTGAAAGACCATACAGCCCATCTTAAAAAGAGAGCGCTGCCGGACAGGCAGCCAGTGTAGAGCCTTTAGAAGTGGCGTGGAGTGATGAGAGCGGGAAAGGCCATAGACTAGCCGAGCCGCCTGATTCTGCACTAGCTGAAGTTTTCTTAGACTGTAGGCCGGGATGCCGTTGTAAAGGGCATTGGCGTAGTCCAACCGGGAGATCACAAGGGCAGACATGATTAGTTTTAGTGCCAGAGGGGAAAAGAAACGAGAGACAGTGCGGATAGTGCGGAGAGTGAAGAAACAGGAAGAGACGACAGAGCTAACTTGTGAATGAAGAGTGAGAAGGTTATTCATTCTTATGCCAAGGGTCTTGACGGTAGGGGAGGGAGTGGGAGAGGGACCAAAGGAAGAGGGCCAGAAAGAAAAAGAAGTCCAGGGACTGGAGGAGCCACCCGTGAGAACCAGCTCGGTCTTGTCTGGGTTCAGCTTCAAATGGTTGTGGCTCATACAATCCCTGATGAAAATCATAACAGTTTGAAAATTAGAAATAGAATGAGAAGAGGGAGAAAGATCAAAGACGAGCTGGAGGTCATCTGCATAGTTATATACAGTGACCTCCAGCTGCTGGAGTGCAAAGATAAGAGGGTAGATATACAGATTAAACAGAAGAGGGGAAAGAGAAGAGCCCTGGGGAACACCACAGGTGATCTTACGTGGAGTTGATGTGAAATCCCCCAGCCGGACTGCCTGGGTGCGGTCCTGCAGGAAGGACGAAAGCCAGACCAGGGCTGAGCCCCCGATTCCCGCCGCTCTGATACGTGAAAGCAAGATGGAATGGTCCACCGTATCAAACGCGGCGGAAAGATCGAGGAGTACCAGAGCCTGGTGTTTGCCCTGGTCCAAGCCCTCCCTGAGTTCGTCCTGGACCGACACCACAACGGCTTCCGTCGAATGCCTGGGCCGAAATCCCGCTTGACAAGATGCCAAGCCGCCAGTTGCTTCCACGTGGGCACTAAGTACCGACGTGGTGTATCGCTCAAGCACCTTGCCTAAATAGGGTAGCAAGGAGATGGGCCGATAGTTAGTTGGGGAGGATGGGTCAACACCAGGTTTTTTTAAAATAGGTACAATAGAGGCCGATTTAAGGGCGGGAATTACAACCCCTTGTGCAAGAGAGCTGTTAAGAAAGGTGATCGGGGGCTGAGTGCAGACTGAGTAGATCCGTTGAAGGATGTGGGCCGGACAAATGTCGGCCGGGGAGCCCGATTTTACCTTGGGAAGTAAGCTCAAGAAAACTTCTTCCGTCAGAGGGGGAATCAAAAGTAAGCAGGATTGAACAGAGGGGGGAAGGGGATCAACATAGCTAGAGGAGGGGGGGGGGATGTTAGTCTTGATCTTAAAAATTTTGTCCAAAAAGTAATGATTCAGAGAATCACATAGGGCCTGGGTAGGGGGGAGGTTGGGGCTGGTCCTATCTGAGAAGGCCAGCTCCTTGACGATATTGAAAATTTCTTTCGATTTATTTTCAGACACTAAAATTTTGGAAGAGAAGTGAGCAGATTTTGCTTCTAAGATGGATTTTTTATATTCCTGTAGTAATGCCAGGTAGCGCGTTTTCTGTACAGGGCAATACTTCCTTCTCCACAGTCTCTCAGCTCGCCGGAGGGACAGCTTTTTTTCCTTTAAATGTTCGTTAAACCACCGGTTTGCCTCCTTAGGTCTTTTGGTCGATATCCGGCGTAAAGGGGCTATTATGTTACATGCCTCCGTGAGCCAAGAGTCAATCGCGACAGCTTGTGAAGAGGATGGTAAGCCAGCCAGATCTGGGGAGGAGTTTAGCAAAGAGGATGATAGGGCATCAAGATCGGCACGATTCCAACTTCGTGCCCAAGTGTTTTTTTGTGGCAGAGTCTTAGTGACAAGATTAATATGGAGGGAAAAAGAGATGATAGCATGGTCCGACCATGGACATGGGGACACTAGCAACGAAGAAATGGCATAATTAAGGGACCAGACTTGGTCGAGCACGTGGCCACGTACATGGGTTGGGACATTGATGTGGGAGGTAAAATTCATTGATTGCAGTGATTCAGTAAATTGCTTAGAAGCTGGACATTCAAATGGGTCGTTGGGCCAGTAATTAAAATCCCCTAGTACTAAGACTGAGGCATGATTGACCGCCAATGTAGCCAGTAGATCCTGGAAAGCTGGTATAAACAAAGGAGTGGGCTGGGGCGGCCGATATGTTAGCAAGCAGATGAGCGGGGGAGAGAAGGTAGAAGAGCGAACCACTAGGTGCTCGGTGGAGTCGATGAGAGTAGAAGGGAGGAGCTGAAAGTTATACTCCGACCTGGCGATAAACGCCACACCACCCCCTTTCTTATCTGCCAAGCGATCGGCACGAAGGGCCGCATACGATGGGGGAAGGGCAGCTAAGAGGGATGGGAGGGAGGACTCACAGAACCAGGTCTCGGTTAGACACAGTATGTCAGGCTTGTGGGAATCCAGTAGGACAAACAGGTCTTGGTGATGTTTCACCGCCGACCTGGTGTTGAGTAAGATGACAGACAGAGAGGAAGGGGAAGGAGAGGGGGAAAAGGGGAGCGGCGCCAATGGGGGAGTGAGGCCAAGGGAAGAGATGGTGCTAGTAGTGGAAGACGCTAGTGGCCAGTTTCCTTGTAGGGTTTTGAGGCCCTCGGATGAATAAGAGATGAGAGGGGCATAATGCCCGGCCCCTAGCCCCGTCTGGCCGCGGCATTTTAACTTGTTAAAAGATGAATTAAATCGATATTGAGAACAATCCAATTTAAATCCAGATTTGTTCTTGTGAAGCTTTGTAAATCTTCTTTAGTTCAAAGACAAGATTTTACTTACAGTGGATGAGGCTTATATATCTTTTCAGAAAATGATAATCCAAGGGTGGAGGATCCAACACACAGGAAACTCCAGCTCCTCTATCCACCAGCTTCACTCTGCCAGTACACAAGCTTTCTAATCATCACATTCCAAGTTACCTAGCAACACATGCACATTTAATAGAGACATCTCTACACATACGGTTCCCACTGTCAGGTATATAAGCTGAAAGGATAAAGCACAAAGTAAAAGTCATACAACACAAATACATTCAAACTGCTAATATGCAGCCACCTCGTCTAATTTGTGAGAGAGTGATATCAACTATATACAAATGCAGTAATCAAGTTGGTTGAATCAATACCTGGATTCTCAGGTAAGTCACTTCACACATGGGCATGCAAAATATACTATGTGTATGCTGAGGTCTCGGATATTGGGTAGTGCACACAGTAATGCCTCATAGTGAAGGGAAACACATGTGGTGGCCTCTTATCCATGTCTGTGGTTGAAGCCTAAGTTCCTACATATATATATATCTGTTACCATTTATTAGTGGCATACAGGTGTAATTGGACTAGTCAAAGTAAACATAGCCTTCTAAACCTCAATTTAGGCTATCGGGGTCCCGGTGCACTAAATAATCATAGATTGGACAGAGATTAGACCCTTGTAGGCAGAAAAAAATTGCATAGGTGAAAAAGAAGAAAGTCGCACAAAGGCTATGTAGAATTAGGCAGCTATTTATGATCCCGGAAGGGGGACACCTGTAGTCACACACTAAGGGAGCGGAACAGAGGTAGAGAAAGTCAAAGTCAATCCTGTGAGTAGTTAAAGAGTTAAAGATCCAGGATATTACTCATGACCTGCCCCTAAAGCTTACTTTAACAAGGCATTGCGTCCTCCATCAATACCTATCCCGGTCCTGCTCGGGATCCCGACGGTAATGAGGCAGGGTGGTGTCTCCGTATTTGTAACTCGAGCGACCCGGAAGAAGCTGGGGGCATCCAGACCGACGTGCAGCATCAGGTTACGAGGTTGTGTCCAGAGCATGACTGCTTCACTAGAACAACTAGACCATTTACGTGCCATGAGGTGAAGAGGTTCACTGAACGGTCTTGCACCGTAATTGTCGGCTAACAAATAGATTACAATTTGAAAACTGCAGTGAAGAAAGTTGTCAATCACCGAAAAAAAGGGGGGTATGAGGTTATTTTCGAACGTGCCCATTCCCTGGTATTTCAGGGACACTGTCAGTTAATGTGTAAATTATGGAAAGACGTTTTTGACAGCTAACAAAAGCATTACGGTTAGTGAATGAAAAAATAAGGTTGAAAAATCCCCAAAAGGCGGTGGATGTGGCCTTGTTGAAATAAACACTGTGCCGTATTTTATTATGCTACAGTCAGTGAATGTATGGATCATAAAAAATGTATGAGAAAGGCCAGGCACAAGTATGTTGTCTAAGTACTCATTGCCAACACGTCTTGTGTGTAGGTGTTTCGTTGAAGCAATGAGTCTGTGGCTGTTTCCCTGGTTATGGGTCCATTTTGCTGGGATGTGTAGACTGGGGTATTCCAAGATCAGATGAGTGCGCCATTGTAGGGAACCTCACTGAGGGTGTGTGGGCTGCTTATCGGAACTTCACTTCAGGTGTTGTTAAGTGAGTTCCACAGAATGTTATCATTAAAGCCGTTTTTGTTGATTGACAAGCGGTAGACCCACCTTTGCTCTTTTTCGAAGAGATGCCTGTGTAGGTTTGTGAAGTTTTTGTCCAATTGCTCAATGGGTAGCCAGTGGAGGTCGTTAGTCGTATGTCCAGTTTCCAGATAATGGTCTGTCATATTAGTGGTGTTCCTTTTGCATCTGATACTGCTCCAGTGCTCACAGATGCAAACTTTGATTTCATGACTCATCATTCCAACATTGTGCAGGCCACATGGTCAGGTGATCAGATAGATCACATTGCAGGAGTTGCAATTGGTATGTTTTATGAGCTGCCACGTTTTTCCTGGCTCCAGGTTCAATCTTTTATCTTGTTTAGTCAGATGACCACACTACAGTTCCCACATTGGAAGTGTCCAGTGTTGTTTGGCCAACCCCATTCCTTGAGAACTGTGTGACTTTTTTTCCCTATTCCTGTGCATGGCACTGAGTCCTCCTTATATATGTATTCCTATATCAGGTCTGTCCACTCTGTTGTTGATCTAAATAATCTGGGGATAAGGATGTACCCCTTTTTCCTCGCTCTCTCTTTGTTGTTCTTTTTCCATTATTCTTTACTAAACATCAAATGTAAACAGCACTGAAAACAAGTTCTTCTTATGAAGATTTGGTTAGTCTTCCTTATGCCCATAGAATGGTCGACATGTTTGAGCTAGGCCTGGGTGGTAAATTCTGTCCCGCTCGCGGAATTTGGGTAATTTCACGTTCCGCGGAGAAAGCGGAATTGCCGAAAATTCCACGATCCGCGGCTTAGCGGAATTGTTTGCTTGTTCGCGCTTTCAAAATGTGTGTTCAAAAGATATTTCTCCCCAAGCACGCAAACAGCGTTCGTGAACAGGAAAGCATCGCGAACGGGCGGAACAAGCAATTCTGCGTGTTAGCGGAACTTTTGCATGCTTGCTGAGATTTTTTACCGTTTTGCGGAGCTTTGCGGAGCTTTGCATAGCGCGACTGCACAACTCCTAGTTACTGCCTCAACTTAGGTACTAAGGCTTTCTTCAGCACCAAGAAAAGTGAAGTGTGTCAACATATTTTGTGATCAAATGAAATTATCAGCACACATTCTAAGGTGTACTGTGGTGCAGAGGTATAGCTATACTTACTGTAAAGATGAAAGCAGGAACATTGTAGGTTTCTGAATGTAAGTCTTTTATTGAAGAGTAGGTACAGGAAACTCCAGCTCCTCTATCCACCAGCTTCACTCTGCCAGTACACAAGCTTTCTAATCATCACATTCCAAGTTACCTAGCAACACATGCAGATTTTAATAGAGACATCTCTACACATCTTCCCCCATACATATATTTAAACATGTTTAAATAGCTTCAAACAAACCTATACATACACAAGAAAATAATGATACTCAATTATATGGTAATGAAGGCGATGAACATTTAGAAATATTACCATAGCTCCAAGTGGAACCATCACTCAAAACCAGCACACTTTTTCTTTACCTCCTTGACTCTGAAGGGTTTGGAGAATTTACTATCACCTTTGGTAACATCACTGCCCCGTTTCACAACCACCCAGTCACCCACCTTGATAGTAGGAAACCTGACACCCCTCATTTGATTGTACCAACATGCAGCAGCCAATTGCTGATTTTCAACACTGCTACTGATCTTCTCACGATCCACCCACACACATTCCTTCGCTTTTAACCAACCAGGTATTTCTTTAAGTCCTGTCTCCCTTCCCTTCAATGATACAAATGGTGAGACATCAGTCACAGAATGAGGTGTTACCCTGTAAGACCATATTAGCTTTCTCAACTCATCTGACCATGACAACCCATTACACAAAGAAAGTTGAATGTTGTCCATAATCAACCTATTAATCCTCTCGACCAAACCATTCGCTTGAGGTCTGAACATGGCAACCCTTTCATGTCTCACACATGCTGTGAAGGAAATCTGGCATTGCCCTAGACACCAACTGTGGTCCGTTATCTGAAACTAACGTCTTGGGAATCCCTTCATTCAAAAAAAGTTCTCCAAAAATGTTATCACTTTCTCAGATACAATACTATTTACAGTCTCCACAACAAACCATTTCGAATGGTAATCTACCAAAACCATAAGAAATTTACAATTAGTCCCTAATCTTGAAATGGGTCCTAGAAAATCCAATGCAACTCTTTCCCAAGGATGATCAGGAAACTTAATACACGAAAGAGGTGGTTGACGAACAATCTTGGTCTTATCACTTGCAGCACAAGCATAGCAGTCCTTGACAATGTTTTCAACATCCTTGTCTAATTTTGGCCACCAAAACGACTGACGAATGCGTCTTTTAGTCATATTTCTGCCCAAATGACCCTCATGGGCAATACTGATAATCTTTTCTTTAAGACCTTCCGGTGGTACCAGCTTATCCCTCCTCCATAACTTTCCTTCTCTTACACTCAATTCTTCTTCCACATTCTTGAACCCTTTGAAAGACATATCCAGACTAGGATCACTATTCCAACCATTAGATACTCTCAGGATGACCTCCTTCAAAACAACATCTTCCAACATTGCTGCATTCCATTCCTCCTTATCAAAAGCTTGTTCTTCTGTGTAACATATCAAATCTTCCACAACTCCAGATTCACCATCACTCATATCAATAGGCATCCTAGATAAAATCTGGCACAATGTTTTTCAAACCCTTCAAATACTCAATTTCAAAATTATACTCCAATACAGAAATATTCCACCTAGAAATTCACAGAGTTACACTCCCTTCTAGCCCTTTTCCACCTTTAAATAAATGTACAAGAAGTTTGTGATCCGTGCGAAGTTTAAAAGGAATACCCCAAACAAGTACTTGAAATGTTTTATTCCCCAACAACATGCCAAAGCTTCCTTTTCTATTACAGAGTATGATGTCTCCGCATTTTGTAATCTCCTGGATGCACATCCATTTACCTTCTCTTCACCATCTTTCACTTGTGACAACACCGCCCCGATACCCACAGCACTGGCATCAGTAGTAACGTAGGTTTTCGCTTTGACATCAAAGTGTCCTAAACAAGGAGCCGACAAAATCCCCCCCTTCACTTCTTGAAAAGCTCTATCGCAAATCTCATTCCAAACAAACTCTACTCCAGTTTTCATTAACAGTCGCAAAGGTTCAACAATGTCTGTAAATCTTTTCACAAATTTTGAACAATATTCCGCTAAACCTAGGAAACTTTTAAGTTGCTCCTTGTTTTTAGGAGTTGGTGCCTCTTTAATAGCCAAAACAATACTTTTTTTAGGTCTAATTCCATGCTTAGAGATCTCATGACCCAGATAACACACCACATCTCTTCTCAGTTGGCATTTTTCCTTTTTGATTGTCAAACCATTCTGACGCATGCGACGCAAATCATTTTCCATCACTTGATCATGATGATCATAATCCTTCCCTACAATAAGAACATCGTCTTGAAAACAGAGGACATCTTTCAATCCATGCAACACTTTTTACATGACCCTTTGAAAAACCGCCGATGCCAGGCCAAACGGCATTCGACAATAACGGAATGCACCCAGCAGAGTTACAAACGACGTCAAATGTCTAGATTTCTCATCAAGATCTATTTGATGATAGGCTGCTGACATATCAATCACACTAAACACACTTCCTCCACCCATTGCAGTGAGCATTTCCGATATATTGGGTAAGGGTTGGCGATCCACCCATATATTCTTATTTAAATCGCGGAGATCAATGCATAGCCGAATTTTCTTTCCTCCATCCTTTGGCACTACGACAATCGGGGCCAATCACTCAGAAGCCTCAATTTGTTCAATTATACCCAATCTTAACAATTTGTCCAATTCTTCTTGCAATGGAGCTCTCATTAAATGGGGCACTGTCCTGACCTTGTGAACAACTGGGGAAGCACTGCTTTTAAGAATGATTTTATGAGAAAAATCTTTAAGTTTTCCTAGTTCCTCAGTAAATACATCAGCATATTTATTCGTGTCAAAGAATCATAATCATCAATACTATTTACAACTACAGATTGAACTGGCTCAATCACATTTGGATTCAACATAATCCCTAAGTCTTTTTGATGTCACCATCCTAATATATTTGACCCTTGTTTGGTCAAATAAACACGTCCATAAACTATCTTGGATTTAAACTCAATCACCATCCATTTCAAGCCTAAAATATCAATGGTTTTGCCTCCATAACCTACTGCTTTTATGTCAGGAACATTCCAATCTTTTTCCTTGCCCAAATCACCCCATGTTTTGAGATACATTTCTTTTGATAAAAGAGTGTACAAACTACCAGAATCAATCAGCATTTTTACACCCCAAGAATCTAAATTAATGAATGTAAATGTAAATGTATAGGCATTTATATAGCGCACTACTTACCCGGAGGGTCCCAAGGCGCTTCGACCGCTGCGAAACCCTTCCTGGCTTCCCTGAGAGATGGTCCCTTAGTGGGTATCTCCAGGGTGAGACCAGGCATCCCCGGCGGTCTGGTGGGGCCGTTAGTGAAGATGAGGCAAGCTAATGCCCAGAGTTGCCGAGTGTGGTCGCTGATCAGAGTGGGCACCGAGGCGAGAGAATTATCGAGTCCGCTGACCCTGGTCCAGAAACCTGCCGCGCCGGGAATCGAACCCTGGTCCCGGGCCGTCCTCTGCTCTCGGGTCTGCCGCCTCTAACCAGTGAGCCACACTACCTCACATAGTGTGGCTTTTCTAACTTATCAGTACTTTCCATATTGATAGTAGATTTTATGGTGTTGAAATCAGTGTAGTCAACAGCCTGACATCTATGGAAGGAATAAACTCTTGAACATTTACATCAGTTTGGGTAGTAACCACATCTATGGAAGGAATGAACTTGTGAACATTTTCACAATAATCATCAACTTCGTGTACAAATGGCATTTTGGTCTTACAGACCATAGCACAATGTCCTTTTCTACCACAGGTTCTACAAATTGCATTCCTCCCCATGCACTTGCTGCTAGAAGCAATATGACTGGGTGCACCACAACAGTAACACTTAACAGGCCGAGATCCAAATGACGAAGATGGCTTATGTTGACTAAACTCATTGCTTTTATCAACAATTTTATTATTAGAAGACTTAATATAAGGCTTAACCTTTTTAGTTTCATTAACTTTTGCCTGTATCTCAGTATCCTTACTGGATGCGAGTTTTGACCCAGACTCCTAATTTTCCATAGAACTAGTACATTTATCCATTTCCTTAATCCAAATATCTGTATTCTTTAGACCTTTAGCTATCTGAATTGCTTCTTCTAATGTAGAATCTTTGATTAATAACTTCTCTCGCACCCTCCTGTTGTTAGTACATCTAACTATTTGGTCACGTATTAGAGAATCAGCAAGTTGTTCAAATTTGCAGGTCAAAGATAAGCCTCTTAAAGCTGCTACATATGATAATATGTCTTCATCCACTCTTTGTACTCTGCAAAAGAATTTGTGTCTCTCAAGTACTACATAAGCATGGGCGGAAAATCCGTTTCGCTCGCGGATTTTGCGGATTTTCGGTAAATTCGCAATCCGCGAGATTCGCGAATCTCCCGCAAAATTCGCAAAACCGCGAGCAGCGGATTTTATGGCTTGCTTGCACTGTTCGCGTGAGTTCGCGGCTTCCCAGTACAACTTTGCGCCCCGCGAATAAGCGCTAAATTGCAGAAATACGATCTTAGCAAAACTGAAACTACTTACCAGGTTCAAAAGTTCAGGCTCATCATTAGTAGCCATTTCCTGTAGTGCTTCCTGAGGGGCCCCTCCAGAGTTCAGTTGCCAGTTGCAACTATTATGTGACCCTGCTCTGAACCTCAGAATAGTTACACATATGCCACAAAGGTCCTGAATTACAGCTAAGGGAGACAAGCAGGAGCCAGGCTGGAAGTTCAAATCCATTAATCAGCCCCTAATTCATTATTGTCAGTTGGGACAGGGCAGGTGTTGTAACTAATTTTGCAACAATGAAAGCACTTAGCAAGTGCAAAAGATCACTAATCAGGAAGCACTAAGGAAGCAGGTGCCAGCTAAAAAAATATTCTGTGACACATTAATCAGCCCCAAATTAATTCAGGTCACTTGAGGCAGGGAAGGTGTGCTTTGCTTTGCCACAATAATGTACACTGACTGGACAACCAGAGGGTGCTGTGATGAAACAGAGGGTGGCATGGGTGGGCCAGAGGGTGGCATGAGTAGTCAGAGAGTGTCAGTGGTGACAGAGAGTGGCAGTGATGAAGAAGAGTGTCCCAAACAGGCTGGACACGTAGAAACAACAAGTTCGCAAAACTTGCGACCCGACAGGTAAGTTCGCGTTTACGAAATTGTACAAAAGCCTCGCGAACTGGCAGAAACCCGTGCGAACACAAAAAAAAAAATCCGCAAATTCGCGAGAATTCGCGGATTTTGCGGATTGCGAGTTCGCAAATCCGCAAAATTCGCGAACGTGAGATTCGCAAAATTCGCCCATGCTTAGAACTACATTGACTTTATCAATAAATCTGATGTCTAACATTTGCATACTCATTTCATAAATATTGGTAGGTTGACCATCACCACTTCCTAAGGAAACTTCAGGGAAACTCTCATAACGTCTTCACCCTTCAACACCTAAATTGTGCAGCAAAATGGCTTGCCTACGCCCTGGACTATATTTATCAGCACAGTAGCCAAAACATGAGTTAAAAATATTTTTTTCCATTCTTTCCATGGAATGGCAGGCTCCCCAGGGGTAAGAAGAAAAGAGGGGGGCGCAGACATACTTTGATCACCCATAGTAAAACCACAGCAAAACACCAAAATATCAATAGTATGACAAACAGTCCAGTGATAGATATCTTTCCTGAAAATAAAGCATTGTTAATAAAAGAAATTAAAACAATTAATTAAAATAAAAAAATTATCTGAATTCGCTCCAATCTTGTTGAATTTCTTGTTGGACGAATGTTGGAAAATTCCCTCATAGTACGATCATTATTTTCGTTGTTAATTCATTGTCAATTTCGTGAATCTAATGAATCGCGCTTTTAATCCCTTGTTTATGGCGTGAATTCAATGTCAATCAATGCAAGTTTTCCCAATCTAAAAAAATGGCTGCCTCATTGCGTGCTTTACGCACGTTTCTGGAGGAAATTGCTCCAAAATTGTTCCAAAGTTACGTAGACTGACGGCGTCATGATGTGGTGACAAATGGCTAGGCAGAAGAGCGAGGCACAAGCAAATCAAGCACGACTTTCAAAATGAAAACGTTCGTAGTGCAGGTGCCAAAACAACGCGTCTTTCAAAGTAAGCACGTTACTCGCTTAACGTTTTTTGTCACTTTTCGTTTGAGAAAGGGCAAAGTAATGAAAACTTGCAAAACAGGCTTTAAAAGATAAATCGGCAAACGACAATAAGGCAGAGCACAAACCCTTGATAATCCAAGACATTTTCTTGCTATAGCAGGACAAGGATTGAAAACTTAAATCATGAAATTCTCGGCCTTAAAACCTTCCATCAGCCTTAAAAATGGAAGCTGACAAGCAGAGTT
Source organism: Lissotriton vulgaris (assembly GCF_964263255.1). Taxonomy (NCBI): domain Eukaryota; kingdom Metazoa; phylum Chordata; class Amphibia; order Caudata; family Salamandridae; genus Lissotriton; species Lissotriton vulgaris. Next base: position 422,138,587 of record NC_141685.1, on the reverse strand, counting down.
TAAAAAAAGTCTCCAAGCATAACTTGTTAAAAGACGAATTAAATCGATATTGGGAACAATCCAATTTAAATCCAGATTTGTTCTTGTGAAGCTTTGTAAATCTTCTTTAGTTCAAAGACAAGAATTTACTTACAGTGGATGAGGCTTATATATCTTTTCAGAAAATGATAATCCAAGGGTGGAGGATCCAACACACAGGAAACTCCAGCTCCTCTATCCACCAGCTTCACTCTGCCAGTACACAAGCTTTCTAATCATCACATTCCAAGTTACCTAGCAACACATGCACATTTTAATAGAGACTTTTCTACACATACGGTTCCCACTGTCAGGTATATAAGCTGAAAGGATAAAGCACAAAGTAAAAGTCATACAACACAAATACATTCAAATTGGAAATGACTGCTAATGTGCAGCCACCTCGTCTAATTTGTGAGAGAGTGATATCAACTATATACAAATGCAGTAATCAAGTTGGTTGAATCAATACCTGGATTCTCAGGTAAGTCACTTCACACATGGGCATGCAAAATATACTATGTGTATGCTGAGGTCTCGGATATTGGGTAGTGCACACAGTAATGCCTCATAGTGAAGGGAAACACATGTGGTGGCCTCTTACCCATGTCTGTGGTTGAAGCCTAAGTTCTTACATATATATATATCTGTTACCATTTATTAGTGGCATGCAGGTGTAATTGGACTAGTCAAAGTAAACATAGCCTTCTAAACCTCAATTTAGGCTATCGGGGTCCCGGTGCACTAAATAATCATAGATTGGACAGAGATTAGACCCTTGTAGGCAGAAAAAAATTGCATAGGTGAAAAAGAAGAAAGTCGCACAAAGGCTATGTAGAATTAGGCAGCTATTTATGATCCCGGAAGGGGGACACCTGTAGTCACACACTAAGGGAGCGGAACAGAGGCAGAGAAAGTCAAAGTCAATCCTGTGAGTAGTTAAAGAGTTAAAGATCCAGGATATTACTCATGACCTGCCCCTAAAGCTTACTTTAACAAGGCATTGCGTCCTCCATCAATACCTATCCCGGTCCTGCTCGGGATCCCGACGGTAATGAGGCAGGGTGGTGTCTTCGTATTTGTTACTCGAGCGACCCGGAAGAAGCTGGGGGCATCCAGACCGACGTGCAGCATCAGGTTACGAGGTTGTGTCCAGAGCATGACTGCTTCACTAGAACAACTAGACCATTTACGTGCCATGAGGTGAAGAGGTTCACTGAACGGTCTTGCACCGTAATTGTCGGCTAACAAATAGATTACAATTTGAAAACTGCAGTGAAGAAAGTTGTCAATCACCGAAAAAAAGGGGGGTATGAGGTTATTTTCGAACGTGCCCATTCCCTGGTATTTCAGGGACACTATCAGTTAATGTGTAAATTATGGAAAGACGTTTTTGACAGCTAACAAAAGGATTACGGTTAGTGAATGAAAAAATAAGGTTGAAAAATCCCCAAAAGGCGGTGGATGTGGCCTTGTTGAAATAAACACTGTGCCGTATTTTATTATGCTACAGTCAGTGAATGTATGGATCATAGAAAATGTATGAGAAAGGCCAGGCACAAGTATGTTGTCTAAGTACTCATTGTCAACACGTCTTGTGTGTAGGTGTTTCGTTGAAGCAATGAGTCTGTGGCTGTTTCCCTGGTTATGGGTCCATTTTGCTGGGATGTGTAGACTGGGGTATTCCAAGATCAGATGAGTGCGCCATTGTAGGGAACCTCACTGAGGGTGTGTGGGCTGCTTATCGGAACTTCACTTCAGGTGTTGTTAAGTGAGTTCCACAGAATGTTATCATTAAAGCCGTTTTTGTTGATTGACAAGCGGTAGACCCACCTTTGCTCTTTTTCGAAGAGATGCCTGTGTAGGTTTGTGAAGTTTTTGTCCAATTGCTCAATGGGTAGCCAGTGGAGGTCGTTAGTCGTATGTCCAGTTTCCAGATAATGGTCTGTCATATTAGTGGTGTTCCTTTTGCATCTGATACTGCTCCAGTGCTCACAGATGCAAACTTTGATTTCATGACTCATCATTCCAACATTGTGCAGGCCACATGGTCAGGTGATCAGATAGATCACATTGCAGGAGTTGCAATTGGTATGTTTTATGAGCTGCCACGTTTTTCCTGGCTCCAGGTTCAATCTTTTATCTTGTTTAGTCAGATGACCACACTACAGTTCCCACATTGGAAGTGTCCAGTGTTGTTTGGCCAACCCCATTCCTTGAGAACTGTGTGACTTTTTTTCCCTATTCCTGTGCATGGCACTGAGTCATCATTATATATGTATTCCTATATCAGGTCTGTCCACTCTGTTGTTGATCTAAATAATCTGGGGATAAGGACGTACCCCTTTTTCCTCGCTCTCTCTTTGTTGTTCTTTTTCCATTATTCTTTACTAAACATCAAATGTAAACAGCACTGAAAACAAGTTCTTCATCCCAACATTTTAATGGGGATCATAGGCACTTTCTTATTTTTTGTTCAACAAAAGTTTTTATTTATCAGTGTGAATGATTCCTAGGTTTGAAAAACCGAATGATGAAGGGCGTAGAATGGTTGAGGTGCCTCATTTTTGTCCATATTTATTTGCACATTGTGCCACTACAGACAAGACCCACCCTCATTAGTCAGTCTTGGCCTTACTCCAAAAGTAACAGTCCAGTCTAAACTGCATGGACGGGGCCGCTGTGAGCTGAAAACAAGCACCCTCAGATAGTTTCTGGTCTATCTGGGCCTCGTGAGCCACCTACAATCTGATTCCTGTGGAATAGTTAGGATGGGAACCACTTTTAGGCATACTCTTAGTACTTAGAGTGTCACCCAGAGGAAAACACAATGGACTGAACTGTTCCTACTGGAGGAGAACCAGCACAGCTTTGCAACCGGCTGGTCTCTGTCTAAAGTGGTACAGTGAGTGAAAAGTAATTGACTTGAATGCCTCCCCACATGATCACCAGTGGCTGAGATTAATTCAATCATTTATTCCACCATTTTGTTGTGTGCTGCAATAAATGCCCTAAAATGGCAGAGAATATACAGACAAAGGCCCTCTACTCACTTTAAAACATGACTTGAGTTGTACCTAATGATGAGACATAAGTAAGTTGAAACTTATCAGGGGCTGCTTGTGTTCATGGGAATATGAGCTGACTCTTCAGGATGGCCAGTTCTGAGTAGGGCACAACATATTTGCATATTAGTGCACTTATCAAGAGTAGCATAGTGGGTGAGAACCCATTGACTGGACTGTGGCCTGACTTATCACCAGTGACCGAGATTAATGCATTTCAAAAGATGATGGCTAAACCCAGATAGTTACTATGCCACAAAACTACATTTGTTTACCACTGTTGAGGCCTAGTAGGCTGAAATCAATATGACGTTGCTTGTAATCATATCTGAGGGAACATCTATGCCTTCCATCACTTTGTTGTTTGTTGTAGTAGGTGCCCTAAGGGTGAGAAGCGTGTTATGATATGGATCACGTACTTGCTATGCCGCAGGGTTCACACTACACCTCGCTGATTAATAAGTAGGAAAAAAATAGTCTAGTGTTGAAACGTGTCCCTAGAAGAGAGATTGTGTTTGTTAGTCAGAGCTAGGCTGTTCCTCGCTGTAGCTAACGTGCATATTTCCTGTCTCTGTCTAGTTTGGCACAGTGGATGAAAAACGATGGCCAGGAATTGGGCCCTGGACAATCGTTAAAGACGTGCATTCATTCAAAAATTTCTTTCTTCACATTTTTGTTTACTGCTCTCTAGATTTGAGCAAGGGTATTGATAGCCATTTGCTTCTGTCAAAGTTAAATACTCGAGTATGAATTTGGAGAAACTTGGGGCTACTTCTGAGACAATTGTTGCTTTTCTGTAAGGTGCAAATTGCTTCACTTACATGCAGGGAGAGGTCCAGGTCATGAGGTCAGGTGCTGCTCTTTTAATTTCATGTTGGCTTCCTTGTGTATCAGAGCACCTGCTTTACGAAGAACGTACTAGCTTCTTTGTGGTGTCTGGATATAGGCTTGGATATAGTGATGGAGTGTATAGATATCACTATGTCCCCACCCATTGTCTTATGGTCTTCGTCTTACTAATTAAATGCATTTAAATAGATGGTCAAGCATCTTATATTTAATATAGAAGGTACTGATTATTCATGCTTGTCTTTCACATTGTAAAGTAAAATCCGAGTAAATTAAAAGAAAAATCTTTGACTGCCTTTGATTAGACATTGAATTGCGGTGTATGTATATGATCAATAACCTCTCAGGATATGTCTGTATATGTATACATTTGTACATGTATTTGGTCAGGATGTTGTCTATTAGAGTATATTTATTTAAAATAATACTTTGAATATAGTTATTAGTCATTTGCCCTGATGGGTACATATAGCATGGCTATTCAGTTAATCTTGCCCTGTCCCAATACCTTCTACTTTACGACATCTAGAAATCGACTTATACAAGCGGTATTAACAAAATTAAAAGAAACAGTGGCGGCTCCTCCGCTAAGGTGGAGAAGCATTGCCCCACTGCCCAAAAAGGAAAAATAAAATGACAATAACGAATCGTTATTGTCATTTTAGTTTTCCAATTGCATGTAGCCTTTGTGCAGTGTGGGGTGGGCGGGGCTGGCCAGGGGAGGAGTGGTTTGCACTCCCAATGTGCACATGAACTGTTTGACCAGCCTTCTTGAGCCGACCAAATAGTTTATGCGCACTTTGCATTTCCCTACCCGGGTGCATTTCAGAGCCTGGTCAGGAACATGCACAGGCTCCCTTTTTGAGACTGAGTGCTGATCCACGGCACTCAGACCAATCACATGGCTCAGGGGAGCCTGTGTGCCAGGTGCTTCCTGCTGCCGGCCGGACTGCCGAGGAAGAAGCAAGAGGATACAGGGGAGGCGGGAGTCATCCAGGTGGCTGACCGTACTAAGGTGAACATTTTTAAAATTTAGTAATTAACCCCACCCTCTCTCACAACCACCCCCATAGGTCGCTGCTGCTACTGTAAATAAAATATATGTAAAATGTACTTTCAGAAGAATGGCAAAAGTTTGTATTAGAATACCTAAAATAGTGGATGCCTGTTCTTGGGCTTTGTCTATGTGTGCAATGCTATTTTTTATCAGCTATGTTTGCTTAGGTGGCACCTGAGCTACCTAAATCTTTTTCATTTGTGACCGAATGTCTGCACAAAAGTCCCAATTTACGGCTCTCATTACTAGTGGTCTGGTAAATTGCGATACTGTTTTTGTCTTTAATCCTGACATATAGCTTGACATACTTAGCTCTTCAAATGCTCATATGCTTCTGTGTTACTATACTTTCATACGCGCTAGATGGTGGACAGATGCTTCTGTGTTACTATATTTTCATATGAGCTAGATGGTGGACAGATGGACCAATTAATCTTGGTTTAAGTACTGTGAAAGTAACTTCTGTTTGTCAGCTTGATTGATGCACACTGTAGGCGCAAAAAATAATTTCAGGATGTTTTTCTTTTTCTGAATGTATTACCCGTTTTGTGGATACAAGTGAGGTAGCATTTTAATTGTCGATTGCAGTTCTCTGCTTCATATATCTTATAGCATTTAAGAAGAAGCTGCTTTGGACTATGTGTTTTGTGAAATATGTAAAGTCTGGTTACCCAGATTTTTATAGTTAACTAGCTGGCCATTCTTTAGTATCCTAGTTTATACATATAGTTCTAGATTATGTGAACTAAAATTCAATGAATGTTTCTCTAGGGATTGCAGGCTATTTATATGATTAAAAATTACTGTAAACGTGTGGTATGTCTGCTGAAATTATTTATAAGCACTGCAGAGCATCATCCACAGCTTGTGGTGTTTGCAACCATGATCGATACCTCAGCAGGTTCAGTGTATTATCCAGCTGTCAGCTTAGTGACCCACACAAAGCTTTAAGCATTAATTGCTTAAAATCTACTGCAGGGACTTACATCAAATCACAAAAATCACTCTTTGTGGAACACAATCTAGATTTTTGCCAAGTTTGATGTACAACTGTTTGGCAGTTTGGGCTGTTGCTATGAATAAAGTTCCTATGGAAAAATGAATGCGGAAAACAAATTTCGGACCCCATATTTTTCTCGCCCCTTGCTTGATGGATCCCCTCCAAAGTTTTTGGGAGATTCTTCAAACAGCGCAAAAGTTACTAGCAACACAAAAAAGGCATTGCCAATGGAAACGCGATCCCAACTATAACCACTCAGTGGGGACTGCCACTGGGAAATTAATTAATTAATACACACACAATCACACATATATATAATATATATACATACATATGTATATATATATGTGTGTATGCATATATATCTATCGATATATCTATATATATCTTTTTTAAAGCGCTCGGGCAAAAAAGCAAAAGTGAGCACTCCTGGTAAGCAGAATTCCTTTTTATTTATTTTGCAGCGTGCTGTCTGTCCTGATGCGTTTCGGATGATCCCAGACTTTCTAAAATTCAAGTTACCATTGCATTTTTTCTTATTTAAAGGTACAATGCACATAGAAATAGAAGAAACAACATCCGTTGTGTCCATATCTCTATCATTATGCATATTATACATCAGACATGTTGTGTTGTTAACATCATTTTTAAGACAAATTTTACAATGCGATGTGACATGAAACACTTTTAGAGGTAAGCTCTTCGGCCAGTGCCCGAACCTATTCAAAAGCACCATATTTAATTATTTAATTCTGGGCCAATGCCCCGTTCCCAATTGAAAGCAACATGTTGCATCAAGTTCCTCAGACCCTTTATTGCAGCCTGCTGAGCATAACTGTCTCTCAGATCATAAAGTATTCACAAATGTCCTACACTGAAATTCCATTATACCATTCAGAATGACGGAGTTAATCGATAAAATACCAATATATTGATTCAATCATTCATGTCGGTATCAACAAATGTCTCTATAAAAAAACAAATCTTATTGTTTATATATAAAGTGGCAAAGTGCAAACCTATAATAGCAATTCATTCTACATCGGAGAGCCATAGATGTTCAAATAAACTTTTGTATTCGGCAGATAAAGTTCAATCCTTAATCTCAAAATCAAAGAGTGTAAGCCAATATCACAATGACTCAAATGCAACCAGGCTATGGCATGAAATAAATTCATCTTTTTAAAACATGCCAAAAAAATAGAGACTCTATAGATTGATTCATTTTGGAAATACTCATACATCATATACAGGGCCGGACTGGGAACCAGCATACCGGCCATGGCAAAGTGCTCGACCGCCCCCCCTCCCCCTCTCCACTCAGGGGAGGTGGAGTTGCGTTTTCCTGCCACATAGCCAGGAGAACCGAGAGACTAACAATCTCAGGTGATATAAATCTTTTTTACACTTATATCTTGCAGTAGCACTCATGGTCCTGAAGAAGCAGTAGGAGACCGCTTGGCCCTGTTTAACTGCAGAAACATGTTGACCCAACATTCTTTTTAGTAGTTATTTGTTTATACTACCACGTTGCACTGTTTTTATAACTTAAGAGTGAAGAGGTGCTCATTAAAATTTCTTTACCCCTTCACTACCCAATTTTATGTGTTCTCACATTAGTCACTTATCATTTTCACAACTTCAGCACTGCTAGTCAGTGGCCACTTGACACCTAGATACACTATACTATCACTGGGACACATAGGTGAGATTAGGCTTACATACTTGCCAAATCTGCCGAGGGTGCATCATTCTACCTTCATGGTATGAAGGATCCCAGATGATGTAAGGTGGTACAGGTCGGTAATCTGATGGGATTTTTTCTTACTGAGGAAGTACCCTAGGTATGATTTCGCTGTTTTACCTTAACAGTTGAGGTCACGTTCTTACAGATACATAGTCAGTAGATTGTTTGTCCTTTTGACCCATTGCTACTTTGTGTTGGTAAAACCAACATACCACTTGTCGCACGGACACTTGATAGCATAAACCACAAAGTCAGTATTGCAAGTGATGGTTTTGGTGATGCGCCATTTCTTTTTGGATCTCTTTAGTGACACTTCACTAACATTGTTACTGTGACTGCAAACTTTGCATTTGTTGCATTTGTGGAATCCTCCTTTCTGATCTAACCAGGTCTTTTTGGTGTTTGTATTCAGATGACTATTGACTAGTATATCTTTCAGTGAGGTAGTTTTTCTGTACGTCAGTGAAGGTGATTGACCTAGCTTGGCTTTCAGGAGAGGATCTTTTTTTTTTTTTTATAAATATTTTTATTTAGTAATTTACAGTTACAGATACAGACAGAGAGAAAAACAATGTTAAAAAAGGAATTCAGTAAATATAATAAACAGTCTAAGTAAGCAGGTAAGTTATTTTGGATGAAGCAGTAATACTAAGGATATAACAGAAAAAGAAGCTATGACAGTTTTGTCCTGATTACACTCATGTATCCACAATCTCTATTGTCATTTTTCCAATTTTCAATTGGTGTCCAGATCTCAATACCACGTGCTCTTGACTTTGTTCTTTTACAGGCAAAAATCGCCTTCTCTTGATTGTACATACCTAACAGCCGGGACAGCCAAATCTGAAAGTTAGGGGGATCGGCATCCTTCCAGCGGGCTGTTAATGTTATTCTATATACTGCTGTACCCAGGAAGAGGGATACTTCTCCCGCCTTAGTATGGCTCAGAGTGTTATCGTAGCCCAAAATATAGAGGGTGGGAGATTCGGCTACTGGATGCCCGAACACTTCCTGCCAGAACCCAGCAATCATTGTTCTCAGTACTAGTAGTTTATCACATTCATAGAGCATATGTAATAGATTTGCCGCTGCTTTACCACACCTTGGACACTCTGAAGTAGGCCTTATCCCCCAAGAGTAGAGTTTGGCGGGAGTAAAATATAAATCATAAATTGTTTTATAGAATTGGGCTTTCAAGTTAGAAGGCATAAACAATTGTGTTGATACTATCAAAGACATGTCGATATCCACATTAGGATTATTTAGTTTCCTCGACCAACCCACTTCAGTAGATTCTAAATCATCTTGTTGGTTTTCAATTAAGATGTCGTAGATAGTAACTATCCTAGTTGTGGGTCTAGACATACAATCAATTAAAGGGATATTATCCAGAGAGATATTAGCAACTTTTGAATTTAAAATTGTATTGATTTGTATAAATTTGAATACACTATTGTTTGGGATAGCAAATTTGGATTGAAGTTGTTGAAATCTATGGCCATAAGTGGGAAGTAAAAAATCTACTTTTGTTAATACTCCTAATGTTTCCCAGCGTGTAGAAATAGCGTCATACATTTGTGGTGGTAATATTGATGAATGCCATAGTGAAATATATCTATTGTATTTATGGATTTTCATATATCTTGTAATTTTCCTCCACATTACCCAGGCGTTTGATATGACCTTGAACTTTACTTTCTTATAGTATGAGGGTTCGACCTGTTTCAGTAACAGACCATTAGCCCTATCACCGATGGACAACTCATAGATTGAAGGTATATGATTACCCCCCACCTCATTTTCCAGCGGTTTAACATGAAATAGTAACATCATCTGTTGTAGAAGAGCAGCCCATGAGTAAAATCCCAAATCAGGAATTGCCAGTCCTCCTCTAGTGGCGGGTAGAGAGAGCTTCCGGGTAGATCTCCTTACCTTCCCGTATCCCCACACAAATGTACTCATTTGGGATTCCAAGCCCTTTAAAATTTTGTCTTCCACTAGAAGAGGAATCGCTCGGAACAGGTATAGGACCCGGGGTAGAATATTCATTTTGAGGAAATTGCCTCTTCCGATGATTGAGAGATGTAGTCCGTCAATCCTTTTGAGATCTTTCTTTACTTTTTGGAGCAGTGGTTCATAATTAATTTTCACAATCTCGTCTATTTTGTCAGATATTCGAACTCCCAGATATACAGCGGATTCTACCCTTCTGGGATCAGTGAAGTAGACATTATTGGTACATATGACCATCGTTTTATCCCTGTTTGGAGAGTATCCTGATATCTGGCCGAAGGCTTCAGTAATTTGTTGTATTTCTATTATAGCCTCAGTGGGCTGTGGTGTTATTACTGCCACATCATCGGCGTATGCTAATATATTTGTATGGAAGGGGCCCAATGTAACTGGTTTAATTGCCTCAGCCTTTAGTAATTTTAAAATAAGAGGATTTATGTAAAGGGCAAAAAGGATCGGAGAGCAAGGGCATCCCTGCCTAGTCCCCCGAGATATGTCAAAAAATGCAGATTCCTGGCCCATTACCAATACCCTAGCCTTCGGTGAGAAATACATTGCCTTAATAGATTTCATAAAGCATGGTCCAACGTTATTTTGTTCTAGTATTGCCCACAGGAATGCCCATGAAACCCTGTTGAAGGCCTTCTCGGCATCCAGGAGAACCATCGACATCTGGCCCGCCATAGCATTTGCGGCATCAAACAGTGCAAAAGCACGTCGGGTATGATCCGTAGTACCCTTGCCCGGAATGAAGCCATGTTGCAAGGGGGAGACCAGATGTTCGATGATACCCCTGAGCCGATTAGCCAAGATCTTAGAATAGAGTTTTGAGTCAGAATTTATTAGGGAGATAGGTCGATACGAAGAGGGCAGCTGAGGGGGCTTATCTTTCTTTGGGAAAATTACAATATTGGTTTCTAGCCAAGACCTAGGATGAATGCCACTAACTTGAATCCCAATAAATAAATCAAGAAGTAGAGGCGTTACGATATTACCCAGAATTTCATAAAACTTGAGTGGTATTTTATCAGGCCCTGCGGCTTTTCCCGAAGCTAATTTCCACTTCTGTTTGGGTTATATCTCTTTCTAGATCCAGCCTAGTAACATTGTCCATTCCTGATCCGTCTTCGTGCTCGGTTGCCCATTTAGATAGTGTTTCTTTGATTACGTTGGGATTTAGAGAGTCCGCGTTCTTATACAATTTCCCGTAATAATTTTGAAAAACTTCTAAGATAGTTTCAGGTGTTGTATATTCTTGGCCTTCTGACTCGATAGGCGTAATTGAGTTAAGAGATTGACTTTGGCGAGTTCGGAGTGCCAATTGCTTACCCACCCTATCTCCCATTTCATAAATCTTATTTCGGTGGGATTGGTATAGTTCAGCCGTCCTTTGGGTAAGTTTACTATTTATCTCCGCTTTTAGTATTGTCATATCTCTTAAAACTGAGCCACCGTCCCTTTCTTGTGCAATTAGCCTAGTGTGCTTCTCTTCTAGTTCAGCTAGTTTTTGTAGCTGTAATTCATTAAGCCTTGCCTCCTCTTTCCTCTGTCTGGCCACATAGCTGATTGTCACCCCACAGATTGCGGCCTTAAAGCAGTCCCAGACCATATTTCTAGATGTGCTGTATCGATTGTAGTCGAAAAAGCCCTACGCCCAATTTTTCATATATTCTACATATTCATTATTTACAAGCAGTTTTTTGTCAAAGGACCAACTTGAGCGAGATCTGGACATGTTGTTTAAGTAAAGAGTGAGAGATAAGGGATTATGGTCCGAAATTGTTTTTCGTAGTTTACTGATTTGTGCCAGACTAACCCAATTATTTGGCATTAAGATATAGTCAATGCGAACATATTTATTATGTGGGTGCAAAAAATATGTATACCCTGGGTCTTGACCCTGCTTTAAGTCCCATAGATCAACCAGACCTAAACTTTCTTTTAGTTGGGAGACAGCACTATAAACTTTCGGCTTGCGACCAACATATTTAAATCGCACTTGTTTCTGTAATGCACTAGCTCTGGGCAGAGAGATATTAAAGTCCCCACAGAAGATCAGTACCTGAGGCCAGGATGCTAGTTCTATCTCCAGGTCATTAAAGATTGAGGGATCATCTTGATTAGGGGCGTAAATGGAGCATATTGTGATTCCGCTCTTGAGCTCCGCGATCACCCACCTGCCTAGAGGATCAGCCAGTTTACGCGTAGCCTCCCCCAAAAAAGATCTTGCTAGTATGGCGACCCCCCTTGTCCTTGTTGTTTGACTAGTACATACCAGTACTTCCCGTTCTGCCCATGAAATGTGGGTCTCCTGGAGACATAATATATCGAATGCATTTATCCTTATTAGCCCCCACATTTGATCCCTTTTTCTCCTATCATTGAGCCCCGCCACATTCCAGGAACACAGTTTTATCCTAGCCATATTATTGTGTTATTATATTTTGATCCAAATCTGTTATAGGCAAAAAAAAGTAGAAACAAATAAAACAAAACCTTAGCACTATTAACATTAGTATCACAATTTATATTCCTAAAAGTGCATCTGGAACTGTAATCACCATATTTCTGAACTTTCTCCCCCCTCCCCCCCTCTCTACCCCAACCCCTTGCCCCCCTCCTACCACCCTTTGAGGCAACCTGGGTTTTGACTCACCCAGTTGTTGATGGCTGTGTAGTCTGTACGCCTAAGCTTGCCCCGATCCTGATATTTTTTCCATCCTAGAAAATGTCAACCATATAACAGATAATAATAGTTTGTCAGCACTATCATTTTCTTTATATTTTAGTATTCATTGCCAAATATTCTGATCATATTCGATCAATATAGCGTTCATATCATTTTGTTAGGGAGTTTGTAGGTGTTTGTATCATATCCAGTCCATACTAGTTTTCCTCTTTCATTTATTTGCCATTACTTTGTTTCACTTTCTCTGCAACCTCCTTAAGGTAGGCCTCTGCCTGGATTTCACTTATGAAGCTCCTTGTTGAGCCTTTGTAAATTACTTTTAGACGTGCCGGATTTTGCAGAAAGACCGTCGCTCCCAGCTTTTCAAAGGGGGCGAAAAGTTGTCGCATTCGCCATCGTCGTTCTACAGTTCAGTTGCATGCGCAAAATCCGGTCTTGCAAAAAACTTGAAACCCTTGTATTCTCTTTTAGCTGTGGGTCTAGCCAAGTCATATATGGTGTCACGTACTAGAAAATTTCCAAAATTGACTAAAAATGCTCTGGGGTATTGTGATGATTTATCCGAGCATTTTGATAGTGACAGAGGGAAACGGTGTGCTCGACAGACTTCTCTGTCCATTTCGTAGGAGTTGAGTTCCGGGAAGGATGATTTTAGAAGGTTGGACATGAAGCCTCTTGGGTCGCTTCCTTCTGAGCCCTCGGGGATCCCAAGAAATCGAAGATTATTTCTTCTTGCTTGATTTTCTTGGTCTTTGACCTTTGTCATTAAATCCTTAATTATTCCTTCATGCTCCTTTGCCTGCATTTGTAAGTTACTGACGTCTGATTTTCCGCCCGGACTTCTACAGAACACATTCTGTCAGAGATCTCCAAACATGTACTACCCACTTTATTGATAGCACCTTCCAGTTTTTGGATAGCGACATGATACCTTTAGCTATCTTTTTTGACATCTTGATGGAAAGTTTTAATTGAATTAGGAACTTCACTTAATGAGGGCTCCCTATGCCTCAACTTCTCGTCTTCATCCGGAATGTCAGTAATACTCTTGTTTCTTTCAGATTCCAAATTTGTTTTTCGATGGGGGCTTTTGCGTGAGAGTTTAGTTCTCCCTGTGATATGTTCTGGGTTGCTCCCAGGATCTGTAGTTTCATCGTTGATTATTTTTGAGTGCATATTATGTCTACTTCTTTTTTTCCCCAGTTTTTTTATTGGTGTGTAAGAGCATTTTTAATTCCGATATATGGCGAATAGGGTGCCTTCGTGGGGTGTTCCTCCAGTCTGGGATCCTCACTAGGAACACTTTCTTCGCTCGATTCGCTGGAGATTGATACTCCAGTCTCATAGATCTCGGACTCAGATCCCTCCAGAATTTCTGCTGGAGCATGCCCTTCCGTCGCTGGGCTTATATTAGAGACCGAGTCCATATTGGGACCCGACTTTCTTTCTTCCCTCATATCGGCCTGCTCTTGGTACACTGTTGGGGGTGCTGTTGGGGGTGCTGCTTGAATTGTTTGGGCTGCAGTGGCGGTGGCGTAATTTTGCACGCCTTGTTGATCCATCATGGTTGGTACTGTTTCATTGGGAGAGCTAGACTGTAGTCTATCTTTGATTGCTGGACTAAATATGTTTGAGATTCTTGGTTGGGAATCTATCGAGTGACCAGTAATTTTAGCTGCAGCTTTTAAGTTATTAATTGTTTGTAATCTTTTTGCCTTTTTTCCAAGAGATCAAGATTCTCTCTGCTTACCAGTTCTTTTTCTGCCTCTTTCACTGTCTCTTTTTCCTTTGTTTTCGTTTTCAACTTTTCGGTTTCCTTGTGGAGTTTCTGTTCATTCTCGATGGCTCTATATCTCCCATCTGGTTTGTTAGCTCTTATGTTGCCTTCATTATTTTCATCGTTGCTTTCCATTGACTTGAAACCCCTGGTTTCGGGTCGTCTCTGTGTCTCTTTTGTTTTCTGAAGTCCTGAAGTCAGGAGAGGATCTTGTCTAAGAATATGCCACCTTTTCCTGAGGATATTCCTGAGCTCACTAGCTTGTGTACTGTAGGAGGTAATGAATCCTCAATGGTGGAGCATTTAGGCGGTGAATACAGGTCATCATGGTGGCTGATGAAATTTGCTTTTTGTGCCCCCTTATGCAACATTTTGACCGGATATCCTCTGTTCCTGAACCTCTTCATCATGTCCTGTCTGTTTTTTTGATAAGTGACCTCTGTGTTGCAGTTTCTCTTAGCGCGTAAAAACTCGCAATATGGAACACTCCACCTAAAATTCTGTGGATGGCAGCTGTCTGAATGCAGTATGGAATTGCCTGCTGTATTTTTCGTGTGTAGGTCCGTTGTAAGTTTACACTGATTTGTAGTCAGCCTAATGTCTAGAAAGTCAATGCTGTGTTGGCTATGTTGGAATTGCCATTGAGCAGTTTCACAAATTCTAGTAGGTCACATTCATTGCCCTCCCAAACAAAGAAAACATCATCGATGTACCTGAGCCACAGTCCGATGTTCCTGGACCATGGCTCTAGCTCTTCACTCCAGAGTACCTGCTCCTCCCATCAGCCCACCACCAGATTCGCGTAGCTAAGGGCAAAGCAGGTACCCATAGAAGTGCCCTGTAATTGCTTGTACCACCTTCCATTAAACATGAAAACATTCTCAGTGAGACAGATCTCAATCATCTGGAGTAACATGCGTGTGTGTTCAAGCAGTTTGATGTTTCTTGCTCTGAGAAAATGCTGACATGCCCTGAGTGTCTAATGCTTGTGTAGAGACTTTCTACATCTAAGGATTCCATCCAATACTTATTCTCCCAGTGTTTGTATTTTCTGGAGAAAGTCTTTGGTATCCTCAGGTACAAGTTAAGATCTCTAACGTAAGTGAAGAGGAAGTGGTCAACACATTCTGATGTTTTTTCTAGTAGGCTATTTTTGGAGGATACAATAGGACGTCCTGGGAGATTGATGGCGTCTTTGTGTACCTTTGGGAGTAGGTAAAATGTCGGTGTTGGGGGGTCTCATTGAGTAAGAATTTTCTTTCATCCCAGGTGATGAGCTTTTGGTCAAACCAGTCTTTGAGATGACTATGGTATCTGGTTTGTAGGTTATTTAAATAGCTTTTGTCTACCCTCTCATAGCAGGTTGTGTTGTTAAGTTGCCTGAGTGCCTCTTGTATGTACTTCACCCTGTCCAATATCACAATGTTACCCCCTTATCGGATGATTTGATGACAATGTTGTCATCTTTTTGCAATCTGGAAATGGAATCCCAGTGTTCTTTCTTCAAATTTGTATTTTTATTTTGGGGGCTGGTGTCAATGAGTTTGAGTATGTCATTGCTGACAGTCTCTTGGAACAAGTCTATATTGTCTTTGGGTGTCTGAGGTACATGCCTAGAGTGGGCTCTAAAGTATGTCATACCCAATGTGTCAGTGGGTAGTCCCAATGAATGTAGTGTAATTTTATCACCCTCAGGATTAAGTGGATTAGGTGCAAGACTGGATGTAGTGTTCTGGTTTAAGAGACCCTGCATGTCCACTAGACAAGGTATATCAGCTATGGCTAGTGTTTGTACAGTACCCTCACAATAGATTGGGCAGTGACATTACTGGTTGTTATATTCAATCTTGAGCTGTGTAGTTTAAACAATTTTACCTTACGTACAAATATGTATAGGTCAATTCATATACTAGCATAGTCTACATTGTTATCAGGACAAAATGACAAACCAAATTTTAAGACATCTTCTTCTGCAGGTGTAATGGACCTACAGGAAAGGTTCATTACCGTGAGCTGATGGGTGTTGTCAGCAATTATTTATTCTTGGGATCCTGGCTTCTTATTCCCATGCCAGTATTGCTGTTCTTTTCTTCTCCCTCACCATCTTTTCTTGCATTGACGCCTCTTCCTTTTCCCCCTGGATTTCCCCTGTAGGATTGGTCTTGGTTTATCTGCATGAGGCGTACCTCCTCGGAAAAAGAAGATAGTTACCCCTGATTTAAGGCAGCGCTGTCAATTGGTTCTTGATCAGAGCTGACATCCGTGGTGGAGCCACTCATGCATTTATCAACGATCCCCAAGGCTTTGTCTTTGGCCATGTTGGCTCTGATTTTGTCGAACTTTCGTGCAACCCGTGAACATTTTCTTTCTTTTCTTCAATTACCCCTTTCTCAAAGATTTTAATCCTCTCATCAATCAGTTTCATGGTGCTTTTGACTTCATTCTGGTCTGTACATTTAGAAAATTCAATCATCAGAGCTTCAATTTGCTCAGTTAGCTCTTTGTGTTCTTCCCATGCATTTTTTATAAGCATGTGCAGCTTGTTTTTAGAGCATGTAATTGTGTTTTCAGTCCAATCCTTAAGTAATTGAGGTTTGGGACAGTTGAGAGTAGGAATAATAAAAATCCTCAGTACTCATGGGTTTCTATTGACCTCCAGATAGTTTTGTAGGGATGTGGCCTCCCACCAACTGCTGGTCTCTTTTTTCCTCATCCTTTCAAGTTGATTACCCATTTGTTTAACAGTCGAGACTTCAGGTATTACTGCCTGCTGGCTGCATGTGCTCCCAATACTGTCAACATTTTTCTTTTTAAAAATAAGTTTTGCCGATGCGTCTCTCCCCTCATTTCATTCTGCTGCCTTGGTACAACTCCACCAGTCAACTTGAATTTACTTGCAACCTGCGCCCCCTAGGCCTGCTCAGGGGGTCCCACAAAGACCCCCAGGTCCAGAAAAAGCATTTTTTAAATTAATATATAAATAATTTTAATGCGTGGGGGGGGTCCCTTCCCACCACGCTGCCCAAGGGACCGCCACCTTCCCGGGGCTTCATTAAATAAGGGTGGGGGGCCTTGCAGGTCCCCTCAAGCCTTGAGGACTGCCCCCTCCCTGGGGCTGTAATAAATAATTAGTGTGGGGGGCTCCAGCCCCCCACAATACCCCAGGACCACCACCTCCCCAGAGCTTTAAAAATTTGGAGGGGGGCGCGTGGCCCCCCTTCTGGAGCCCTTGATGGCCCTGGGGACCACCACCCACCAGGGCCGGCTCCTGCAGTGTCACAGGGTACCCATGTCATTTGAGATGTCATCAGTGATGTCACTGACCATGTCATGAGTGATGTAATATGTGACGTCAACAGCAGTGCATTGCGGGGGCTCGAGTTATAGTTAGCTCTACTAACTATAGCAGCCAAATTTCTCTGGTTTTGTATGAGTGAAATGTCCAACTAACTATAACATATCAGAAACCTGTGTTTTTTTCAGTACATTTCTAAGGTTCTTTAAATGCTCATTTCTAACTATAACATCCCTCAAACCTATGGTTGTTTTTTTCTGCGAATATATATATATATATATATATATATATATCATCATGTGATTAAGGCAGGGATCTGCCGAAACGCGTCGTGAGGACTGGTGGTGTTGAATAGAAAATAAACCAAAACTGCACCAAGTTGGGTCTGCCTCGTCTTCTTTACTAACCCTGCCGGAGTTGGTGGCTGGAGCGAGTAACATTGGGAATACATATATATATTTTGTACTATTGCCGTTTTTGATACTTATCTGGCGGCATTGGGTAAATCTGTTTATGCACATACCACTTTAAGCGCAAAGCCGCTCCTATGCTTTGGTGTATTTAAGACCCTTGTTTGTTTCAATCAACGTCATGTGATCAAGCCACGTTTGGGAGGTGAAACGCGTTATGGCGGATGGCTGGTGTGATTGCTAAATAAATCACCGAGTAATTAGCACAAAATCTGGGCTCACTCTCGTTATTCTCGGTCAACTTGCGGAAAAGAATGGCGTTTTCTTCATATATATATATATATATATATATATATATATATATATATATATATATATATATATATATATATATATATATATATATTCACTGAAAAAAACATAGGTTATAGACCATATATAGTTAGGAATTCGCATTTACAAAACCTTATTTTACTCACACAAAACCATTGAAATTCCATATATAGTTAGTTGCACTAACTATATATCGCGCACCCGCAATCCACTGCTGATGATGTCACATATTGCATCATTCATGACATGGTCAGTGACATCACTGATGACATCACTGATGACATCTCAAATGACATCACTGATGACATCTCAAATGACATCACTGATGACATCTCATTTGACATTACTGATCACATCACTGATGATATCATTCATGTGATAATACGATGAACCTCTTCAGACTCTAATATAACCTTAGATACAATCAGTGTAAACAGACACTCACAGACTGTCACTCATCCATGGAGTTACTCACACACCTAGTCAGTCATGCAAAGAATCAATCACACCTCCATTTCCTCAACTATACAGTTATACAAACTTTACTTATTCAAACATATACTAACACATATTTACTCTCTTATACAATCCCTGATACAAGTTCACAATGATCCATACAGCCACTCACACATTCACTGGCTCTTATGCACAGTTATTTATATATGTCAACTCTCACATGTACTGTGTTTTACATATGTACTTACTTTGACATGAAGCACTGAGATATCCATTCACTCACCAATACACTCATGCACACAGTCAACCGCCCATACAGCTGTTTCCACATGCACTTTTGAAACCATACATCTAGTGAATCAACTGCTCACACATCTATGCACAGAGTCATACACCTCCCAGCCACCCACACACACACTCAGTCTCCCATACAAATACTTGGGCAACCAATCAAAAACCCATATAGTTACTCATATAGCTACTTATCAACACATGCAACAGTTTACAGAACAACAGACATAATGATGCACAAATTAAGACAGTTTAGTCACTAACCCATGCACTCAGTGAGACACATTTAATCACTCACTCATACAGTCAGTCATGCACCTACTAAATCCTTCATCCAGACACTTATACATCCACTCATTCTTCAATATGTAAGACATATTTTAACTTTACAGAAACATACAGTCACTGGATGTTGTCATCAGTGATGTCATCAGTGATGTCATTTGAGATGTCATCAGTGATGTCATCAGTGATGTCACTGACCATGTCATGAATGATGTAATATGTGACATCATCAGCAGTGGATTGCGGGTGCGCGATATATAGTTAGTGCAACTAACAATATATGGAATTTCAATGGTTTTGTGTGAGTAAAATAAGGTTTTGTAAATGCGAATTCCTAACTATGGGGGTCATTAGGATGGAGGATTTTCCGCATCCTCCGGGCCGGCGGAAGCCACCGCCGGCACGGAGGATGCGGAAAATCCTCTGCGGACCCACCAGGACCCACCGCCACATTAGGATGGCTGGTGGGTCATGGTTTAGGTATATGAAGTAAACAAGGACCCCCTGGGTAGTAATCCGAACTCCTAGGGCATGGTGAAAACATATGTGAATAAAACCTAGGCCGTGGACAATTGAGGTGAACAATACACTTATACCAGTTGTATGGGGAACAATCAAGGGAATACAAAATTATATAAAAAACATGTTTTTAATGATCATAGTTAAAAATCATATAGAACCTGAACAGAAATCAGACTATATGATAGCATATATGTACACAAAATTGAAACTATACATAACAAACTAGCAGCATGTATACACAAGTAAAAAATATAAAATCAATATCCAAATATTTTGAAACACATTAAGAAAACTCGACGCGCATTTCGGCTGAAAACGCCTTCTTCAGGAGTAATCGATGGTATATCTGAAAATATGTTTACAGAGAGAGAGAAAAACCCATATCAGTCATATAGTTTCTTGCATTCTGAATTCATCAAATACATTACAAATACAATTTTAGGCAATATACAATTCATAAATGGCTACAACTAAAAATAGCTTGACCTCCTTACATACACAACTGGTAAAGTCTGTACATTTATTCACACTGTGTCAAAGAATTGACAAATTATAATATACGATTGTACAGTATTCGTCTATTGAGGTGCATACTGATATATATGCCCACTTAAAGTGCATCTTATTTTTTATATACCAATTAGCATCATGGTTTAGGTCCGCAGCTTTTCCGCCGTGGCTGGCTTACAACCGCGGCGGAAAAGCACTAAAATGGTGAAGGTGTCTCTTAGACACCGTCAGCCAGATTAGGATGTGCTTGGGAACATGCTTTTCCGCCGTGGAAAAGCATGTGTAACTGCACTGCAGGGGCCCATTGCGGGCCCCCTAGGTGTAGTGGGGGGTGGGGGGTGCACATGGGGGGTACCTATGGTACCCCCCTGCATTTGCGTGCACAATGCAGCAGGCACCGCGCGGTGCCTGCCGCTTTGTGCACGCAAATGCTGTGCATGCATTTTTAACATTGCCGCGGGTGCAGCTTGAAGCTCCACCCGCAGCAATGTTAAAAATAGAGGATGTGACCGCCACCCTGGCGGTCACATCCTAATCTACACAGAGGGAACGCCGCAGCCCATGCGGACGTTCCCTCATGCCCTGGGGTCGCGGACGGACTCAAGTCCGTCCGCGATCCTAATGACCCCCAATATATGGTCTATAACCTATGGTTTTTTCAGTGAATTTTCAAGGTTTTGTAAATGCTAATTCCTAACTATATATGGTCTATAACCTATGGTTTTTTCAGTGAATTTTCAAGGTTTTGTAAATGCTAATTCCTAACTATATATGGTCTATAGCCTATGGTTTTTTCAGTGAATATATATATATATACATACATATATAAACATATATCATCTGTATATCTATATAAATACAAACATAAATGCATGCATACATATACGTATATGCATACAGATGCATGTTATTTACATGAAAGTTGAAAAAACACTAATAAAAGCAAAGCTAAAATCCCACCTCATTACAAACAGAATGGCTTTAACTTAAACGAGGGCGAGATCTATTGCATTTTCAATGCTTGTTTACTTTGGTTCCATCAAGAAGGCATTCAGATGTGTCACACATTTGCCATAAATTCTGAATGTTAGCACTCTAGTTGCACATTCGATCACTGTAGTAAAGCTACTGCTCACCAGGGACGTCTGCTGCTGGTATTCAAAGTGCATGTTTCAGTCTGCATGTCACAATTTTTTTAATGAAATAGAAGAGGATTTGAGAAGTCACTCAAAATGATCCCTAATTTTTCTTTCTGAAGCACTAATCATACTTTCTATGGCAAAATTAACCCCCTCATGTTGTTCCTTTTTAAATTGAGTGTTTTCAGACTTACCACTTCATTCCAATCAAGATGGCTTCTGGTGTGCCATACTTTTGACATAAGTAAGACTGTTAGCGCTCTAGTTGTTCTTTAGAACACTCTGGGACATTCTGTCATTGGGATATACTTGGGGTACATCGGGGTGATCTTTGGGCTACATTTAGGCTCTTTTGTCTCTGGTGGCCATCTTGGGAGACTGTATGTCAGAATTTTTTAATGAAATTGCAGAGGGTTTGAGAAGTCACTCAAAATGTGCCCTAATTTTTCTTTCTGCAGCACTAATCATAATTCATATGGCAAAATATACCCCCTCATTTTGTTCCTTTTTAAATTAAATGTTTTAAGAGTTACCACTTTATTCCAATCAAGATGGCTTCAGGTGTGCCATACCTTTGTAATAAGTAGGACTGTTAGCGCTCTAGTTGTTCTTTAGAACACTCTGGGACATTCTGTCATTGGGCTATACTTGGGCTACATCTGGGTGATATTTGGGCTACATTTGGGCTCTTTTGTCTCTGGTGGCCATTTTGGGAGACTGCATGTCAGAATTTTTTAATGAAATAGAAGAGGATTTGAAAAGTCACTCAAAATGTGCCCTAATTTTTCTTTCTGCAGCACTAATAATACCTTCTATTGCATAATATACCCCCTCATTTTGTTCCTTTTTAAATTAAATGTTTTAAGAGTTACCACTTTATTCCCTTCACGATGGCTCCAGGTGTGCTATACCTTTGTAATAAGTAGGACTGTTAGCGCTCTAGTTGTTCTTTAGAACACTCTGGGACATTCTGTCATTGGGCTATACTTGGGCTACATCTGGGTGATATTTGGGCTACATTTGGGCTCTTTTGTCTTTGGTGGCCATTTTGGGAGACTGCATGTCAGAATGTTTTAATGAAATAGAAAAGGATTTGAGAAGTCACTCAAAATGTGCCCTAATTTTTCATTCTGCAGCACTAATCATACTTTCTATGGCAAAATATACCCCCTCATGTTGTTTCTTTTTAAATTAAATGTTTTAAGAGTTACCACTTTATTCCAATCAAGATGGCTTCAGGTGTGCCTTACCTTTGTAATAAGTAGGACTGTTAGCGCTCTAGTTGTTCTTTAGAACACTCTGGGACATTCTGTCATTGGGCTATACTTGGGCTACATCTGGGTGATATTTGGGCTACATTTGGGCTTCTTTGTCTCTGGTGGCCATTTTGGGAGACTGCATGTCAGAATGTTTTAATGAAATAGAAAAGGATTTGAGAAGTCACTCAAAATGTGCCCTAATTTTTCATTCTGCAGCACTAATCATACTTTCTATGGCAAAATATACCCCCTCATGTTGTTTCTTTTTAAATTAAATGTTTTAAGAGTTACCACTTTATTCCAATCAAGATGGCTTCAGGTGTGCCATACCTTTGTAATAAGTAGGACTGTTAGCGCTCTAGTTGTTCTTTAGAACACTCTAGGAGGCTGCAGTAGAACACAAAGGAATCAACTGACAGTCTCTGTCCTTGTTGGATGTACATGTTTTACTGAGAATGTCAGACTTCATTTTCACATGACTGAGAAAGATAATGTGAATTTACAGAAAATATGCTTTCAGTTTAGCTTATAGATCCCCTTCCAAACCACTGTGGGAAAATCATGAGATATTAGTTTTCTTTCAAACAATATTCATGATATCACAGCAGAAGGTTTTTTCACATGGTAAAATCACCTTAGAACCCACCACAATTCCTAAAACGAGTATGGTACCATCAACAAATGATTTATAATGTAACTAAAGTCCTAAAACCCTCTATTAACTACAATGCTTTTTAATGAGGTGCTATCATGTATATTGGTCCCAAGATGGCTGCCAACACTTCTTGGATGAAGTGTTGACAGCCAATCAGATCAGATGTGTGGTTAGGCTCCGCCCAGATATATATCTTTTTTTGAACCTAAATTACTCAAAATCCACTGGAGCACATATATTGAGACCTAGCAAAGGCACATCGGGCTAACAGTCCCTACAATTTTGCCAAGTTTCGTGCAAATCCATTCAGCCGTTCAAGCTAAATGTGAGGCCAACCGCCCTATGGAAATTAACATGGGAAAAACGCGTTTTGGGACCCCCCTTTTTTCTCGGCCCCCCCTTGATGAAACCCCCCCAAATTGTCAGGGGCTGCTCAGAAACAAAATGTTCCATTTTCCTGAAAATGTCAGCCAATTCTGTCCACAAACGCCAAAGTTATTAGATATAGAATTTTCAAAAATCCCATAGAGAAAAAATCCTAACTATATATACCTACTGGCGACCGCCAGTAGGTAATAACGAGCAAATGTCCCAAGCGCGGGAACAACCAATTAGCTGGCACTGGCGGCGAGGATCGGGACAGCCTCGCTAAAAATCATTAAAGCAAGTTTTCCTCTTTTCAAGAAGACACCGCACACCACTTCAGTTTGGTTTCAGTTGTACTTTTTATTCTCCAGTAGGCATTCCCCACCTACGTGTTTCGGACTGTTGCAAGTCCCTGATCACGGTCAACAAACGTTAGTCCATCGTTTGTGTTGCATATTTATACTGATGAACACTCTCGGCAAATTAGGATGCATTGTGGGATCAGTATGCAAATACAGTTTTGTGCTATTTTATCTAGCTTTACCAATGCGTTGGTGGCCTACGAGTTGCGCATTTTGCAGATTCGATTTACTGGCTAAGTTTCTAGTAATTTACCATAAATTTGTGAGGCATATACTATTGACATTAAGTATGTCATTAATATTTTTATTTATGCCTACACATCCATGACCAAAAGGTCATTAAGTAATTTACGACGTCTCAAATCCAAACTAATAATCAGATTTAAAACCAGAACCCCGATGGGACTGAATGGGGATGATGAGATGTATGTGCACTTATAAACTGAATGAACATCTGACATGAAAGCTCAAAATGAACTACAATGTTGATGAACTTGCCTATTCAACTGCCCCTGAAAACTAACAAGATGTGGCATACTCAAATGTCAAAATGAAGTACTAGACAAGCATGCAATGAAAGCAAAACAGTTTATTCTCTTTTTATAAAAATGCTTTTCTTTATCAGGGTTTGGAAGGCCTGCGAGAAAAAACATATGCAGAATTGGGAAAAGAATAAGGCACTCAGCCACAAATTACTTAATGACCTTAAGTAAATGACCTATGCCACTCCACAGTAAGAACCTGTACAACACACCACTGTATACCATGCCACTCTACTGTAGACACAACACTCTACTCTACCTAACTCCCCTGCCTAACATACCACTTCACTGTACAACAGTCCACTCCACAGTATGACACTCCACACCACTCCGCTCTTAGTCAAGCCACTCCACTGTACAATACACTATTTCAATCTACCACATGCCACTCCATTTTATGACATCCCACTTCAGTCTGCCCCACTCTAATCTATGCCCTTTCACTCTTAGACACTTTTTGACACCCCACTTTATGACTTGCCACTTCACTCTACTGTAAAACAGCCATTGTACTCTATGCCACTCCACAGCACTCTACTCTAATGTATACCCCTCCACTGTATACCACTGTATGACACATCACTACACTCTAAAACACCCCACTCCACTCTATGCCACGCCACTCCACTTTGCAACAATCCACATCACTCCACTCCACTAAACGATATGCCACTCTAGAGTACGCCACTGTATCACACTCTACTACATTTAATGACACTGTACTCCATTCTATGCCACTCTACAACGCTCTACTCCACTCCACTCTACAACACGTATTCTACAATACAACACTCTACACAACACCGTCTATTTCACTTCATGCTACTTTACTCTACTCTACAAGACAGTACTGCACTGTACTCCAATGCACTACACTACTCCATGCTATGACACTCTACATCATTGTATGACATTCCAATGTACTACACTCTAAGCCACTCCCTTTTATTCCCCGTAGAGGCCAGTCAACCCAACGCCATTCCACTCTATAATACTCTACTCCAGTATCTGCCTCTCCACTGTAGGCTATACTCCTCCTCTCTATAACACTTTTACAGCATGCCACTCCACTGTATCACATGCCACTTCACACTATGACATATGATTCCACTCTGGGAGTCTCCACTCTATTCTAAGACACTCCACAGCACTCCAATGAACGGTATGGCACTCCAATCTATGACACGCCACTTATCTGTTTGCCACTCCAGTGTACACTACTCTACTCTATGCCACTCCACTCTACACAATGACACTGCATACCACAACACTATACACCATGACACAACACTGTGTGATACTCCAGTCTATGTCACTCAACTGTGTGCCACTCCACTTTACTCCGATTAAGGACACACCATTCCATCCTATAACACGTCACTCCATTATACCATATGCCACTGCACTCTACGACACACCACTCCACTGTGACACTCCACACTAGTGCACTCTGTGACAGGCTACTCCACTGTATGTTACACCACCTTACGCTCCACCAAGCTAAGACATTTAACAACATGCCACCCTATGGCACGCCACTACACTATACGATATTTGTGTGCTGAGAAGATTTCTTGGCCACCCACTACTATCTCCTAAAAAAAGGCCCTCACAATTTCATCATTAATCACTTCAATGCTGAAATTATTTGAACATTTTGATTTTTTTATTCTGCGCTAAGGGCAGCTAGTGAAGACTCAAATGTATTAAATGATGGCATTCATTTGGCCAAATAGTCGAGCAGTAGAAACAGAGGACCAATATTCATCCACCTTCCATGTCAACTAAAAAAAATCCAAAAGCAATTTTAATGCCAAGGTTTCATCCTATAGACATTGCATGTCTTGCCTCTGCCCTTCACATGCAAGAACTCATGTGCCACAAAAATGAGTAGTATAGGAAGTTTCTATGGTTTTTTTTATTTCAATTTTTTTTGAGTAATCTAGTAAGTAAAGTGAAATATATAGTATTTTGGTACTAATTTTACAGAAGCTGTAACGCTAGTCAGAAACAGGTCAATGATCAAGAACAACAGAATGCTTGCAGCATGCACTAACAAGTAGGACACTAAAGAATGTCATTTGCTTTAGGCAGTGATTCAAAAAGGTCAGCCACTGACTGGAAAATATTCAACAGCACAGCCAAACAAATTCATTCAGGACAATAGCATCAGGTATAATTTACTAGATGTTCCTAGCTAGTAGGTTTGGTAAGAACAGGTACGGGCACCCTTTTAAGGTTTCACCTAGGCAACGCATGCGCTGTCTAGTTCAGAGATGCTGTACACAGTATAGTGGGGGAAGCTCTGCCCACTTTCCGCCTATCTTTTGATTGACCGAATTCCTAAATGCTGCAATCTGATTGTGTTTCCTCAACTTAATCCCGCCTCCTGATGGCCATGTTGTAATTGTTCTCCTTCCATAGCTGTCAGCCCCTTTATTTTTAAAACTATTTTCTCCCTGCCTCCCCCTGTTACCTCCCACTGTCCCTCACTTCTCTGCCCACTACTATTCCCCCACCCACTCATGTTCCTGCCTTTTTGGACGATCACAGTTTTATTTACAATGCAATAGGACTCGCGTAAATACGAGTCCTATTGCATGTGTAAATGCTTTTTTCCCCTCTGATTGGCTGGCTGCGCACTTTATTTTGCCTACGTCATTACATTTACCTTCCCATCTTTGGTTAGAGAGGCTTCACTAGTAGTGCCTCCTTGTTTCGATCTGACCGCGGATGAGTTCGAAGTTCGAAGGAGTAGGTGTGTTCTAATGTCACCATGGAAACCCCAAAGCGTCTACAGCATGCGGTACGTGATTGAGACGCCAGCGTGCGAAGCCTTTTGCGCAGGGCTACGGGTAGGAGCTGCTTCGAGGGGGCCACAGAAAGAAACTGCATAGGCATGGAGACGGGTGGTACGTGGTGATGCCGGGTCCTTGCTCCCCTCGCCATCTTAATCCCGACACTCTCCCTCTCTTGGAAAATGACTTTAGCTCGTCACTGCACCTCTGGCTGTTCAAGGGCTGCTAAATGGCAACTACTGCGCTCCCTGCCTTAAGCCTGCCCAGGAGCTGCCTCCGCCAAACAACCCATCCCGTTACTGCGGCCTCCTGGCTGCTCCCGCCGTGTTCTGCGGTATGTTTGCTGAGTGTGTCACTTTCGGTGCTACTGACAGGGACCTGACGCCCTCAGGCTATCACCACGGGTATCGTGTAGATACTTGGCGCCGACAGCCAGGAGAGGCGTTTCTGATGGTGTCCGGGGTGCTGCTCAGGAGCTCCCTTCCTGGCGGTAGGGACGGTGCGATTTAGGGGTCACTGGAAATTTATAATTGTACCATCACTGGACGTTCACTGACCACCGAGCGATATGTGTAAACAGTTTGTCCAAATGGGCGCACCAGCCTAATCTTTTAAAAGCAGTTCATTTTCCAGACAGGCAGGGCGCATCGCATTTGTAATGAAGCTTCCTTCACAGATGTTAGCCCCGCGCTCAGGACCCCCACCCCCGGCTGTGCCCGGGGGTATGCCATGTATGAAAGAGGCTCAGGACGGAGTAAAGGTGAAGACTGTGAACATGCAGCACCCCAAGATCACCTCAGCGGAGAGAAGATGCATAGGAAGAAGGACAAGCAGGCAAAGACAGGCATCAACACACTCCAAAAAGCACAGCCATTCACCAAGCACATCCACTTCTGACGAGACAGGTGGGTGTCCCCTTGGTTTATAATAATAATAATAATAAATTAGTTTATAAAGCACCTGGTTACACCCACCGGTGTGTCCCCGCGCTATGGTCAGAGGAAGAGCAGAGCCAGGAAACAACCGCCTGGTCGGAGAGTCACTATTGCCACGAAAACAAGTAGGTTTTAAGATCTTTCCTAAATTTCACCTCTGATGACACCATCCGGAGGCTCGGGGGAAGTTTATTCCAATTCTGTGCCGCCAAGGCCGATAGGACCTGCCACCAATCAAGGCCTTCCTGACCTTAGGTACAAGTAACAGACCAGTCCCACTTGATCTAAGGATTCGTGTGGGCAACTATCGTGTAAGTAGATTCCTCAGATAGGAGGGGCCAATACCCTGGGTGATGCGATGGCATGTATAGAGTGCCATAAGCAGCACTCTTTTCTTGACTGGGAGCCAGTGCAGGGATGTCAGAGCTCTTTTGGAGGCAGTCCTCCTAGGTTGCATAAGGACTAGTCGTGCGGCTGCATTCTGCAGAACCTGAAGTCTATTCATACATTTGACAGTGGCACCTAGATAAATTATGTTGCCATAATCTAGGCGTGATGTCACAAGGGCGTGCACCATGGTCTTCCTGGCATCAATAGGGAGTAGGTCCAGGGTTTTTCCCAGGCCCTTAAGGAGTCCAAAACATGTACCCTTACATGCCTGGTTTGATGTTCATAAGAGACCCGGGTACTTTACCTGAGAGCACGCCATAGGAGTGGGACCCAGACTCGAGGGCCACCACGCCGACGACCATACTGACGGAGCACCCCCACCACAAGCACCTCGGTTTTATTTCCATTAAGTTTCAGGCAGTTGTTAGCCATCCAGGAGGAAAGCTCCTGCAAGCATGCCAGGAGCTACAGCCTAATCGGCTCGCGTCCAGCTCCAATCAGGCGGCCCTGTTGTTCCGAGCCTCCAACTCTTCATCCCTCAGGTGCACTGTGGTTCAAAACTTGCCAGTATGTGTTTTCTTAATCTTTCGCAGTTATATGCTACATTTTTTCAGTTCCTTATGTGTCTCTACAGGGCAGATGTGTTCAAATATTAAAGGCGCAGATGGAGAGCCTCCCTAATTTGTGTATGCCATGTTTGTATGTCAGCCACTCCCCCCCTTCGCTTCTAAATGATAACAATGCTGCAGTGTCATGTTGTCGCACATCTTTTACCTATTAATGTACTTTTAGGGGATGTCATCATTCCGCCCTGTTACTGTCTGTAAGCAAAGGTACAGCTGAGCTCTGTATTGCAGACACTGTCTGCAGTCTGCACAAAGTTGAGTTCAGCTTCAGTGAGGCAGGCTTAGGCTTCACGCTGGGGCCTCTCTCACATTCTAGTGCCCTTCCATTTCAGGCACTTTGCAGCAGTTGTAAGATTTTCTTCGAGTTTCTTGTGTCTCAGATGGCGCAATTTCTGATATTTATAGGTTTACCTGGTCTTCATTGCTTGTTTATGTAGTTTTTGGTGCATATCACAAGAAAATATGAAAGTAGTTTAAGCTTCTTCAGGTTGGTTAAGAAGCTGTATCCATGCAGCAAGCTAGCTAGTTAAATGTAATAAAGGTTAAAGGATAACAAATCGAGTTAGAGGCTAACTGATTTTAGTGGGAAGTAATCAGTAGGTCATGAGGAAGGACAGATGTGATGTTTGGAGATGAGTGGAAGTCATCTGAAAAGCCATAGGGGGATATTCTCAAGAACGTGTGATAATCATCGCCAAAATAGGTTTTCACAATGTTTTATATCACCGACTATCACAGGAAAATAACTCTGTGTCAACGTCCTATTCACAACACAGCGATAACATGCAATATGTTCCCCATAATGTGTCAAATGTCACCGATAATGACACTGGGACGGCGATAAAAATGTAAACCCCAATGCGTAAAAAGTTGCGATGGGCCCAACCGTGATAAAAAATTCTGTAGTGATCTTCGCCAGGCCTGCAAGTCACACACATCAGGCGGGAAAAATCACTATACAAGTAGAAAAAAACATAAAAACAAAAGCAAAACAACAGCATAGCACAATGGAGGTAGTCGGTAGTCGAAGCAAGTACAGAGGACAACCAGAACCCCACAAGCCCCGCGGAGGAACAGCCTGGGACCTCAGGGTCAGGGATGGACAAGGACAAAAAGAAGAGGAAGCCGCGGTTCAGTCCACAGGAAAACAGGGTTCTGATAACGGAGGTGGTATAACACCATCAACAACTGTTCATCACCTCTACTGTGTCATTGACAACAAAAAATGGAATATGGCAGTCTATCGTGGACAAGGTGAATGCAGTCGGAGTGCAAAAGAGGACAATGGAAGAGGTCAAGAGGCACTGGAATGATGTGAAGTGCAAAACCAAGCCCAAACTCGCCAACAACCGGAAGGCAGCAATGCAGACTGGTGGTGAGAGACCAGGGCCACAGGGGGAGCTGGACAAGATGGAGAAAATGGTGTCCACAGTCGTTAGTAGGGAGAAGGTGGCAGGAGTTGGTGGACTGGACATTGCTCAACATGACCTGCCACAACAGCACCAGGGTGAGTAACGACCAGGGACTGGGGGGACGGGGGGGAGATGGGCAAAATGGCACACAGGCACAATTAAGTATAGCACATCTGCAGACAAACCATGCCCCAGACCCCCGACTCCCACCAAGAGACCAACGTACCCAAGTCTGCAACATCTCAGCACTGTATAAGCACAGAAGTCAAAGGCACACCGCATTAAAGGGATAAGGGGCAGCAAAATCAGAGCTGCAGGGACGACTCTCTCAAAATGCAGCACACACACATAACATGCAGAGCACATCAACATTGACAACAATGTGGTACAAACTGCAACATGTCCACAACAGAACAGAGGACACAACTGGTGCCACTTGTGTGTAGAAATGGCCAATCCCATTTGGCATTGCAAGGAAATGTGAGATGATGATGTACAAGTACAAACACACATCCGTCATGTTGACGAAATGTCCACTGTCCCACATCAAATAGGCAGCTCCTCCCAAACAGTCACAATGTACACTGTCATGTAGTCTCTATGTAAACATGTACAATGCGTCAACATACATGTGAACACAATGTTAAACTGCATCTCCTCTTCACATTGCAGAGGGAAAACCAACACCTCCTGCAGAGCAGGCCGAACTTCTCTTCTATGATGATGAAGAGGACCACCACAATAATGGCCCTGATGCCTTCCAACAGCTCGTGGACAGCTTCTGCACCCCACCGCCAGGAGCAGGGCAGCCCAGCTGCATCAAGGAGACCCAACCCCCTGCACAGAACACACAGCAGGCATCACCTACCACCATGGTGGCCTCCCAGGACGCCCACAAAGAACACTTGGCCTGCCAATGCCGTGTGTTGGGGTGCCAGGAGAAGCTGGCTGAACAGGTGCGGGTGGAGTTTGACCGCATGGCAGCCAAACTAGATGCCATACGTGGGTGTCTAAGTCCCATCAGGGAACACTCACAGTCCCTAACAGACACCCACAGTATACTCCATGCTCTCCAACGATCCATGGCTGACGTCGCTGGAGTCCTGACTCAGAGACAAGAACAACGGTCTAGTCAGAGTGGCTCTAGCGATGTCACCCGGGAGTTGGGACACATGCGGAGGATAATGGAGACCATGGAGCAGACGCAGGCGCAAAGAGTGTCTGCCACGGCTTAACACCTGTGAGTGGTAGCTCCTCATGTCAATGTTGCCACAAGGGCTGGCCCTGATGAATGCTGCTGCTACCACTACATCCACATCTCCACCCCTTGAAGTGGCAGTAGTGCCACACAGTGCTGGAGACAGAACACCACCACCCACATGTGAGGCACATGAAACAGCAGAGGATGAAGATGTGGATGAATCTGCCTTCATGGTATGAAGGACGCAGTAGCATTTATCTCCGCCATAGGGCCGGTTTCTGCTTGGTTCTGCCGTCTTCATCATCACCTTCGCCTGTCCCCCAATACACTCTGCCGCACTCACCTTGAACCTCAACATTGACTGCCATGTTCTGTTTGGTCACTGGATTCAGACTGCGGACTGAACTCTTCCTCTTCTGATGAACTTGTCATTCCCTGAAGGACTCTGGCTGGCCCTCCACGGGAAAACAATGTAAAGTAGGGTTTGGATGTCCCTGTACTGCTCCAGCTACATCACTCCACTGAATGTGCATTAAACATTCATATTCACACAGATGAGTCATGTCTATGATCTTTCAAGTGTGGTAGTATGGATGAATGTAGGGTCAATGATTCCCCCTTTCGTCCATTTTGCTCATGTTGTGGGACTTGGGTCTCATGGTGACACATTGCCGATCGCGGTCCGGGTGGCGCCGGCATTACAACAGGGTCACACGCTTTAGTTACTTCCTTGTCCAGCCAAGGACGGAACCATGCCCAGAGCCTTGGGGTCATTGTTCACACCCTTATGCTGGATTGGCATACGCCAGTCCAGCCCACTCAGCTTACGCTCACAGGGGTGGTTAGGGGGGGGGAGACAACGCTATATGTCCCAGGTCTTCCCTGTAGTGATCTGCTGATCACAAGTCAAGTTGTCAGCATGCAACAGCTACTACCTCACAGCTGGTTTACACCCACACCACATCTATCCAGCACACGCATCACAGGACATGTGACCCTGCTAATTAAAAGGGCAGGCGCACGTGCTGGGTGCCGTTGTCACTCTCTATCTGGGTGTATCCACGTGGTTATTATTTATGCATGAGGGCTTAGGGCCCTGTCACATCACATTCCCCAGTGCCTGAGGTGACATGATGGCGTCCGCACCACAAGACTCAATCATAAAGGGTCCACGACTTGCTGGGCACAGACTTGGCGGCAACGGATTCACTGCAGCTGGCACAGGTACACCGCCATGGGATGGTGACTTTCGGTGCACTGAGGTAGGGGCACCTAAAAAGCTGAGTGGGTGTGCAGCCTGGGATAATACCCCGTCCTGGAGGTCCAGACTGGTAAGGATTTGTCTAAGTCCTGCTGGACCGCAGTGTAAGCCTCAGCCAGCGGACAGTGCTGGCCTACCGCAGCATGGCGTTGCCTAGCGGGATACAGAGTTAGTGGCGCCTAAAGGGCTGAGCAGGTGTGCAGCCTGTGATGATGCACTGTGCACTGATGTGATCTCTGCCATAGCGAAATCAAGACCCAGAATCAAGTTTGTGACCTTGTGGCCAGCGGAGCAGGGTGGCATGATGTGGAGGCTGCAATGTTTGCGGGACCCGGGCATGTGGTGGGCCCTCTTGGAGACACGCTGGTGGTGGAAGGTGAGCAGTGACATCTGGATGCACTGGGGCGGGCAGTCACCGCTGGGTGGTGGGAGGGGCTGGGGTGCAACAGCCTGTGTGTGCAGGGGCGTGCAAGCTATGATAACATGTGCAATTGTATGTACTCTGCCATTCTTAAATCTGGACTCTGTTTCAGATAAGGGACCTGGTGAACTGCATTGCATACCGGCATGTGGTTAGAGACACACCGGTGGCAGCAGGTGAGCAGTGAGGCCTGGGTCTGCAGTGTCGGCACTCTCTCTCCCTCTCCCTCTCTCTCTCTTCTTTTCACTGTCTCTCTCTCTCTCTTCCTCTTTCTATCTCTCTCCCTCTCTTTCTCTCTCTCTCTCTCCCTCTCTTTCTCTCTCTTTCTCATTCCCTCTTTCTCTCTCTCTTTCTCCCTCTCTCTCCCTCTATTTCCCTCTTTCTTTCTCTCTCTCTCCCTCTCTTTCTCTCTCTCTCTCTCTCTCTCTCTCTCTCTTTCTCTCACTCTATCTCTCTCTCTCTTTCACTCTCTCTCTCTGGCCTTTGATGAGTGCATGACACCCCTTCTTGTCTATAATTTTGTCTTGCAGGCTGTGACTTACAGATTGTCCAGAGAAGACCCACCGCCATGAATCTTCAAAATAGTTGATTTGAGTTTATTCGAATAAAATGTTTTTTTTGTAATTCAAAGATGAATGATTCTCCGTTTTCTGACCAGACATGCATGTTAAGTGTTGTAATTGTGCGACATCAGGCACATTGTGTTGTTCATAATTTCGTAAAGTTGATGTAACATATCTCTTTCGGATGGGTGCTAGGGCCCACTTGGGTGCCCAAGCTGCATGATCAGTGGCTCCATCTGTTGTTCTTCAGGTGTGGCTCTGGTCTGGGCTTGCTTTTCTGGTGCAGGTTGTCATCCGTCTTTACAACAGGTAAGAGCAGGTGTTAAATCCCTGCTGCTAACGCGCCTTATCATCTGTTTCGTGATCTTATCGCCGATCTGGCTGGTCGTTGAGAATATTGCAAAGTGGTGTTGTTGCAGCTTTTTGCACGGGAACGCCTACTCTGCATATCATAAGCGATAATTGCTGGTGTCCTCTGTGGCAATGTATTTTTGCGGCTGCTATCGCAGGAAACTGGGGATATCGGATGTTAGCACCACTTTGTCAATGGGGCGATACATTTATCACAACTTTGGCTGCGATAAAGTGCCCCTAACTTGGCGATAATTTCTTGAGAATATGCCCCATAATGACCTCTGCTTTTGACCTAAACCTGGAGCAGCCGGCCTGTATGTTTCTACGTTCTTAAATCAAATCTCCTTATGGCATTACCAAAAAACCACATTGATTGTATTTAATTTCCATAGGCAATAAATAATTTTGTCTGGAAATGGGTGAGGAATTTCCACACCTAAGAAAAGCAGAAACTGCAGTCTAGGGTATCTATATATCCGTGGCTTGGCTGTGTACAATATAATGTGTTGATGAAGATGACTAAATGTCTTTGATGTAAACATCACACCAAGAAAGAAAAGCTCTGCAAGTGTATTTCAAGAAGATCATGAAATAAAAGAAATAATTCTGGACATTGATGGTGTTATGAATAACTTTCTCAATACATAACCTACCATATGGTTGATTCCCTGAGAGGAAAACAGGGAACTGAGAACCAGCGCCGGGCATTTTCTCTACTTTTCCTCTTTCTTTAAATTGTATATCCGTAAAACAAATAACTTCTAATCCAAGGTTTCTTCATAGAAATGAGGAATTATATGCAGAGTTGGTTGCTTTCTGCATCAGATTTTGCATGTACCATACTTAGCTGCATTGTTTTTACCTGGTTAATTTCATCAGGATTGACGTATCAAAATTGAATGAGGGGAAATTTCATAAGTGTAAGATTTAACGCAGTGCTTGGAAATCTACAGCCTGATTCATCAAAGGTAATTGCGCTCGCAAAGGGCCAGATTCTGAGAATCTGGCCCTTTGCGAGTGCGATTTTTGCATTTGGGATTCATCATCCCAAATGCAAAAATCGGTAATAGCGAATTCGCAAATTTGCGAGGAATTACATTTAAGGAATCTCTATTTTAGATAGGTCAAACCTCGTGGTAAATAGCGAAAACTAGCGAAAACTAGCGAAAACTCAGAAAAATGCTTTTAAAAGCATTTTTCTGCGTTGCATGTTGCACACACACATGTCCTTTGGACATGTGTGTGCGCAACACCTGTTGAAATTAGCATTTAAGGGGTGCTACAGGGTGTCCTCTGGACACCCCTGGCACCCTTTAAATCGCTATCTTATTTGCGATTAGCTAATTGCTAATCGCAAACAAGGAATACTCCCCATTCATTCCTATGGGCCTTTTGGCCCATAGGAATGAATGGGGAGTTATTCCTTATTTGCGATTAGCAATTTGCTAATCGCAATTAAGGAATAAGTAGGAATCACATTTTTTTGGGATATTCCTACATGAATCCCGTTTTGCGAGCCTGTAATAGCGATTCCTTATCAATCCCTATTAGAGACTCACAAAACGGGTCTTTCATGAATCAGGCTGCTAATCCCGATCAGAATTTCCATGCTCACTTGTAATTGGGGCTTTGAAAGGAGATAGGAAGCATACTGTCGCTAACAACTATATATTGGACAAGTGGTTTGAAAGTATGACTCTGCTTCAATGTGATACAGGGAACAGTGTGACATTGTTTATTATCTGTGATCTCTCGTGCCCTCCTCTCGATTGAAGGTAATGGAGGTAGATTGCTCCCAAATTAGTTTGGCAGAATTGTAGTACAGCAGTTCTTGCTGCGAGGCTCTGCTGTTCACCTCACTTAGCCTTTCTGATCAGAACTGTGCAGTTTGCTGTCCTTTCTATTCTTTAATATGTTTTTACACCAAAGCAAAAAAAACAAAAAAACAATATTACATCATGTTTCTAAGGTGAGAGGGGCGCGGCAGGAGGGGGGCGGTTGAGCGGATAATTAAAGAGGATGATACACCAGCACACGCTTTACAAGTGGAGATAAAAATAGCAACACCACTACCTAATAGCACAACTCATTTCGAGGGTTAAATCCTAAGTGTTGGTATTTTCTTCGTATTAAATATTTGCTATTTAGCAGATTTTTTTTAATCCTGTTTAGAGAATAGTGTGTTTTTCACCAGTTCTCCTATGTAACGATTTAAAATACTTTAGTGACTGTGTTGGAATTGTGAAAAATTTACTCTGGAAACCGATAAATTGAAGGTCAAAGTACGGCAGAGCACAGGGGGATGAGTCGCGAGTCGTGGAGTCTGAAAAGCAGTCTCTTACAGTCAACATGTGCATTTGTTTTAAAAAGAAATCTGCAATGAAATTGGCAACAAGGACATATGTGTCAGTAAATCTATTCTATATTACTTATTTGGTCACAAAGAGGCTGCATTTTAAAATATCTTACAGGGTTAAGACTCATTGCAGTGATCATTGTGCGCCCAGCAATAGGGAGGGCATTACAATGACGATAAGATACCTCTAGGGGTTAATACATTTCTGTGTTTTGTCCAGTCACAGGTTTTTACTCATAAAGTAGAATACAGGGTTAATGGGCCAGGCTAAAAAGCACATCATGTAACATGCAAATCACAGATGTGCTTTTCATTAAGATAGGTACCTGGGCTACTGCTTTTGATACTGTGATTATTTTGCTACTTCCAGTTCATAGGATGTAAGCCTTTTAATGTAGCACAGTGCTGTATTTACCAGTATCAAAGAGCTGCATGCAAAATGCATGCCATGGGTTTAGATCCCTATTACTTTTTTCTCAATCTGTTGTTATTGTGAAGATTGCAAAGAAGGGTTCCTTTTGGAAGTTATATTTGTTTTATTAGTACAGACAAACACAATCACTGTGTTAGGGTTTATATCCTGACTTCATGTTTCTCCAAACCATTCACTGGTACCGTGCAGGTCCATATTTATAAAATGTTCACCCAATGCACCAAAACACCTTCAAGCGCTGTGCGAAAGAGAGATGGCAGGAATGCATCATATTTAACATTATACTGCACAATCCAATCCTCTTCTTGCGCTGGAGTACAATGTGCTGCCTAGCGCCAACACAGACGCCCTTGTGCCGTGGTGCAAAGGGTGCTGCATTGTAGGCACGATAGTTTTCTTGCAAAAAAAACAATCTTCTGAATTGTTTTCTTCTTTCCTTGTGTGCTGCGGAATGCAGCTTAAGTAGAACGAGGGAAAAACCAGGAGAATTAAACATTTGATCCTCATTACCCCTTCCCTTGAATGCGTAGCATTTTGACACATTCGCAGGTCTACCACTAATGGTAAATCTGGAAATGCATCAAAATCCATGGGTGTATGCGTGGGAACACCCATGCTCCGCCTATGGAACGCCTCCCTAAGGCAGAGTAACGCAGGCAGCAACTTGTGCTGCCTCACGTTACTATAGACTTATATATGGGTATGGGGGAGAGTATTGGTATATGATCATAAGGGTTGATTTAGGGTTTAAGGGAGGGTAAGGTTATTGAGTGATAAGGGTATTTTTAGGGTTTAGTGGTGGGTAACAGTATGAGAATGTAATGATATTTTAAGCTTGGGTGGGAAGGGCTATAGGGTGGTATGGATATTGTAGGATCTAGGGGTGGGTAGGGGGATAGGATCATGAGGTATTTTCGGCTCTAGATGTGGTTAACGGTATTCGGCTGTAAGGGTGCTTTTAGGGTTTAGGGGAGGGTTAGGGTGTTGGGTGATAAGGGTTTTTTTATGGTTTAGTAGTGGGTACGGGCAT
Source organism: Lissotriton vulgaris (assembly GCF_964263255.1). NCBI lineage: Eukaryota > Metazoa > Chordata > Amphibia > Caudata > Salamandridae > Lissotriton > Lissotriton vulgaris. The sequence goes on along the minus strand of NC_141685.1, from coordinate 422,100,167 downwards.
CGGTTGTAAGGGTATTTCATGGTTTAGGTGAGGGTGGGGCTATAGGGGGGGTAAGGATATGTTAGACCTAAATTCCCCAGAAATTCTACCTCTTATTTTGCTGATTTCATTTTTTGCTAGCTCTAAGATTCTGGGCACTTTACCACTGCTAACCAGTGCTAAAGTGCTTATGCTCTGTATTCTAAACATTATCCCTTATCCACAATTGGCATATTTAATCTACTTTTAAGTCCCTAGTAAAGTGCACTATATGTGCCCAGGGCCTGTAAATTAAATGCTACTAGTGAGCGTGCAGCACGGATTGCAACACCCACTCAATAGCGTTTTAAAGGAGGCTCAGACCTGCCACTGTAGAGCCTGTTTGTGCCCAATTTAACTGACATTTCGTCCTGGCAAGTTAACCTAAGGTAGGCCGAAGGTAGCCCCATGGGCAGGTTGCAGTGTATTTATAGGCCAAAACATGTACTTTTATGTTTTATATGTCCTATTAGTGAAATACTCTTACATTTGTTTTTCACTACTACTAGGTCTAGCTGTCTCATAGGTTCACACTGGGATTGCCTTAAACACCTTTAAAGTGTAGTTTTCAATTGAGAGCAGATAGAAAATTGGAGTTTGGTGTCTCTGGACTCAAATGTAAAATCACAGCTGATGGTGAGGTTGGATTTTAAAATGTAAGTCTGGAAATGCCACTTCTAGAATGTGAGTTTTGGTTTAGCGTAAGCTGCGACGTTTGAGATACGAGTGAGCAATCATGCAGGGTAGATGGGTATATGAGGCGATGAATGTGACTTGGGGTGGGGAGATTGGATTATAGTGCATTATGGGTGTTAGAGTTCTTGAGTCAGGTGGGAGTGATTTATGTGGTGCGATTGCTTAGGACGATTGAGAACACGTGAGGGGGAGTGTTTTTGTTCAAAAGGTTTCGTTTGGTAGGGTGATTGAGATAGATGTCTTCGGGAGAGTGAGAGAGGATATCGTTTGTTTCAAAACACAGGCTTCTGCTTCATTTAAACAGTGGGTTTAAATGCATGAGATCGTTTTTTTTAACATAACATAGATTTAGGATTTTAGGGAAACAATGCATATAAATCAGGGAGTTTATAATGTTTTCAGTTTAACTTGACACAATTTTGGGATGTCGAAAGGTGGGAGGTTTCAACAGGGGGTTTAATGATGACAGAGCATGAAAGTATTGGGGCAATCAGCTTACACATTATTTCAGGGTGTGAGCACCGAAGAGCTAAATTGATAGAGTTATTGTTAATGTGAGTATTTTGTGTTTCGAGCAATTTGTACAGTGTATCTCATTGTATTTTTCAGAAACACCTGAGGAAGAGCGTAAGGCTCGAAATGCATCGGGTTGTATGAACAGGGTCCACCTTGAAGTTTATTTTATTGTACGTGCTGTTGTTTAAAAACCTGGATGGGAAAGCAGCAGCATTTGAAAACGTTAAAAAAACATCAAAATTGGAATTTCGTTGTCTCCGTGGTTTCTACAGAGCAAGGATGGATTAAAATTAGTGACTATAATGTTGGAGTTTTGAAAAAAACATGGATAAAAAATAAATATTGCAAAGGGCAAAGGTCCCATTCATAGCAGTGCATCAGTTTTGGCGCGTCAGTCACGTGCCTTCGCATCTTCAACTTCTAGAACGTAGGCATTTTCTTAACTTAACCAAGTACCTCTGACTGTCTTTGAATACATGTCTGGGTTGGGTGACAGCTGGACTTTGTGCATTTACCCCAAGACAGTTACAGAAAGGGAGCTGGGGAGTGGTTTTGCAACTGACGGCCATCACCAGGCCAATGGGCCTTCCTGAGTTAGATTGGGAGGGAGGAACTGACACTTGCACTTGAAAAAGACTGTCCTGTCCCAACATAAAGAGCTGCACACCCCCCTGTTGTGTTCGGAGCCAGGAAAGGAAAGGCAGAGACTTTGTGATCTTCAAAGGCCTCAAAGGCCTCTTTCTATGTCACATTTGGGTATAAGTACTGGACCCCTGATACCACCAACACTACTGGAACCAAGGACATTCTGCCCGGAAGAAGAGCTGCTGTGCTGTAGGAGGGACCACCACTTTGCTACTTACTCTGCTGTTGGCCTGCGGATTGTTGGGTTACAGGAGGAACTGCAAGTTTGTAACTTGCTCTGCTGTGATGGCCTGCTGCTTCTCACCTGGGAGTGAAAGGGATTGGACCTGCTCTCTACAACCTTGAACCCAAGATTCTCCAAGGGCATGTTGGCTTGTCTCCTCTATTCTGAAATCTCAGGGACACAAAATCATCTTGCAACTCTACTGGTGCTGCTGGACTCTGCCATCTGTGAGTCCTACCCTTGCCTGAGTCGCCCCCTCCCATTCAGGGACTCTGAAGTGGGTTCTGCAGCTGTTTTCCTTTAAAAACAATCTACTGACCGGACGCAGTGCCTAATTAATGACGATGTGTGGCCCCACTTACCTATTACAATTTTTTTTCAAAAAGGCCAGGCCCTACGGGATGGGGTCCCCGAAGCTCAAATCAGCAAGGGGAGCGGTCCATGTGGCACCCCTACCCTAATAAAATATTATTTTTTTAAAAGGCCGGCCCCAGGGGAAGTCACAGGAGTCCCACCCCCTTTCTCAACCACTCTATAAAAGGGCCTCCTGGCGCACAACTTGTTGGGGGATGAATTCCCCTTGGCTGGTGACTGTCCTTTAGTCCAACACCACCTCCTGTTGCCTACAGTAAGTCCCGCACCATGGAATTTCTGAGAGCTTATCCAAGACCTGCCCCTTTTCTCCACCACTATGCAAAAGTGCCTCCTGGTGCACTACTGTTTAGGGGAATCAGTCCCCTTAGATGCTGAAGGTCCTTGTGGGGCTAACAACCCCTCCTCTTACCTCCAGTAAGTCAAACACAGTGAGACTACTGAGAGCTTGTGGAAAACCAGCCCCCTTTCTCTATCACTCTGAAAACATGCCTTCTGGTGTGCTACTGGCTCCTGAGGGCCCTTGTGGTCCAACAACTGCTACTTTTACCTCCCGTAAGTCCCACAGAATGAGATTTTTGAGAGGTCAGCTGAGGTCTGCCCCCTTTCTCCACCACTCTGCAAATTCCCCTCCTGGTGCACTAGTGGTTGCAGGATGAAGTCCCCTGGCTGCTGAGGGTCCATGGGGGTAATAATGCTTCCAGTTACCTCTAGTAAGTACCACACAGTGGGATTGCTGAGAGATCGTCGAAGGCCACACTCTCTTTCTCCACGATTTGGCAAACGCTTCTCCTGGTGCACTACTTGTTTAAAAAACATAGAAATTCACTTAAACAAACAAAGGTGATGGGGCATTATAGTTAGTAACTAGATTAAAAAAAAAAATGAAATTCACTGAAAAAACAGAGGTTACAGTGACGTTATAGTTAGGAAACAGAATTATTAAATAAACATAGAAATTCACTGAAAAAACAAAGGCTATAGGGATGATTTAGTTAGGCTTAGATTTCACTCATACAAAACCATAAAAATTCAGCATTTTTAGTTATCTGAGCTAACTCTCACTTATACCCCGCAGTGCATTGCTTATGTCCTCACGTATTACATCACTTGTGACATGGTCAGTGACATTACTCATGACATCACTGATGACATCTCAAATGAAATCATTGATGACATCATCCACAGAACAACTGACACACGCACACACACACCTTAAAACCTCTTGCATGCCCATATGTGAACACAAACACAACAACTCACACACCCATTCACAGACCCATGCCAGTAATCACACCCACTTACTCCTCCATAGACCATCTAAGATACCCAGTCACTCACTCACTCACCCACCCATACAGCCATCCCCCACCCATTCACTTACCCATACAGTCACTCACACTTCCAGTCACTCACCCACACACCCACTCACACAGGCATACACTCACCCATACAGCTACTCATACACAGGCGTATTCACTTATACAGCTACTCACACACCCATACAGCCTTTTAACACAGCCACTCACTCACTCATACAAGCACTCACATACCATTTGCATACCCTTTCACACATCCATACAAACACTCCCATACCTGCTTACTCACCCACACATGAATACACACAGCTACTCACTCACCCATATAGCCAATAATATACCCATTCACTCACTAACATATTCACTCACATACTCACTCAGCAACACAGCTACTCACATACCTACGTATACACCCATACAGCTACTCACACACCTACAAACATACCAATACAGCCATTCATAACCCACAAAACCACTCACACACTCACTCACACACCCATACAACCACTCAGATACCCACTCATACACCCATACAACCATTGGCACAACCACTCACACCCCTAAAGACCGAGTCAGAAATCCACTCACGCACCCATACAGTCACTCATGCATGCACTCACACACCCATAGATCAACTCACACACACCCACTCACCCACAGATGCAGTCACACACCCACTCAAATCACAAATGTTAAATATAGTAGCTCTCATTAGTTGAACAACTAGTTTGCTAATCTAACTTTTTTGTAGTAAATGAGTATATGTGTTCAGCATCCATAGACTCTTAAAAACACACTCACTTGACATTTGAAATGAGTGATGTAATATGTGAGGTCATAAGCAGTGCACTGAAGGGGTGTAAGATATAGTTAGCTCAAGTATCTGTAACTGCTAAATTTCCTTGATAGATTACAATATATAGCTGTTATACATGTCCACCTGGCCACTTTCAACCAGCCATTAGGGTGCGGGGTGCAGAATCTGTCTAGTATTTACATATCTCTCGTCTGACCAGTAATAATAAGTAAAATAACAACCCCATTTGATTACTGTCAAGCCTTGTTTGCAAATCATGATTCACCCCGAAGAGCTACTGTCAATGTAAATGGTATCTTCAAGATGTTGCGAATGGTAGATTCCACCATCTTCCAGTATTGCTCTATTTCAGGGCATGTAATAAAATATGTATATCATTTGCTATTGATGCTTTACATCTGTTACATGTAGGGATTGGTTGAGATACAAACTTGGCTATTTTTTGTGCTGTCCAAAACAATCTATTTATTGTAAAAAAGTGATGCCTTTTGAAATTTGCTGGTGTAACTAAAAAGTATAGTGCTTTAGGGAGTTCTTCCAGAGTAATTGCAAGTACTCTTCCTGGAGTACATCCTGCCAGATGGTGTGTGGGGGCTCTAATTTCCTTTCCTCCGCATCAACCAGTTGCATATATCACTTGGAGACTTCTTTGCTCTTTGCTTGTGTATCTTGAATATCATTCTTGAAGTCCCATAATGACAATGTCTCTCGAGGTATTGTGGAGAGCCATGAAGTTAGCTGAATAAATTTGAATTTCGATAATCTATTTTCAGTCTTGGCTTTCAATACTTCCCAGGGGACCAGTTCGCCTTCAGATAAAATTTCACCCCACTTGATCAACCTGGCTTGCTTCAGTGGTAGCGTCAAGCCATCTATTAGGCATTCCGGTGTGCCGGGGGAATCCCAGAAAAGGGCAAATTCTGAGAAGCTATCCTATATTTAGCATCCTCCTCATTGTATACCATAAATTCAAGGATGCCTTTAATACTTTTAGTCATACTTTTTTGAAAAATGTCTGAGCCCCAAATTTATACACAAAAGCTGTCCCAAACTCATTTGTCATTTCCTGTAATATTGAACCCCGGGTGGTCCTGTCGGGGTCCCCTATAAACATTCAAAATGTTTTTAATTGGAATGTCATGCAGTATATTTTAAGAACCGGCAGGGCGAGACCACCCACATGGAGCCGTCTTCTTAGCTTCTTCCATGAAAGAAGTATTCCTCGAGAGGCCCAGATGAAAATAGTTATTTTCCCTTGCATTTTATTTATAATTTCTTTAGGGAGTTTTTGCGGGATACAGGTAAATATATATGTTAATTTGGGGGGGATAGACATTTTTATCAAGTGAGATATTTTTCCATCTAGTCAGGGCTCTGTCTCTCTCTTTTGCCACTGTAACTAAATTCCGGGCTGGAATATCAGTAATCAGTTTAACTATATTGATCCCTAGATATTTCATCTCCTCACACCCTCTACCTTCCCAACCATCTAAATTCCAAACCATCACCTTGGTTTTAGTAGTGTTTACTAAATATCCAGAGATTTCCACAAATTCCTTAGTCTTGGTATCTTTCTAACTGGGTCAAAGGTATAAATTATAAGGTCATTCGCGAAAAAGGCTATTTTGATACAGGAACGTAGATAGTGAATGGGGATTATGTGCTCATCCTTCCACAAAAGCTGGGCTAGGGGTTCAATGAAAATATCAAAGAGGAGGAGCGACAATGGACAGCCCTGCCTCGTACCTCTGGTGATCTTGAAAAACTCTGTCAAGGCTCCATTTACCAAACTCTTAGCTGTAGGCCCTTGGTATAGTTTTTTATAGCCGTAATATGACCCGCATCAAAGCCTATTGACTCCAAGACCGCCCATAAAAACACCTAACACAAGCGGTCAAATGCCTTGGCGGAGTCTATAGTGATTACCACCAAGGGAAATGATCGCGTGGTTGCTGGGTTAATAGTCCCGATCAAGGACAGGGTCAATTCCTGGATCTGTGTCTTAGGGATAAAACCCTTCTGGTTTACATGGATTAGTTGGGGGGCTACTTTGGCCAATCTCCCTGCCAAAATACCAGCATAGATTTTATAATCAACATTTAGCAGGGAGATGGGCCGATACGGATCAGCACTCTTCGGGTCCTTTGCAGGCTAAAGAATCGAAGTGATTATAGCTTCCATCCATGAAGCTGGAATTTGTTCCTCCCCCTTATAGATCGAATTAAACCGTACTACCATATCCAGGGCTATTTCATCTGTAATTGTCTTATATAGCTCTCATGGCAATGAGTCGGGGTCTGCCGCCTTCCAGCTTTTTAAATGTTTTATTTGCTCTCTAATTTCACTCTCAGTCAGCTCAGCTATTATTATCTTCCTGCCATCACTTGAAAGAACTGGGAGATCCAACTTGTCGAGCCAATGCTTTAATGCCCCCTCCTCTGGCCTGGGTTCCTCAGTGTATAATTCCGAAAAAAGCGAGACTAGGTGAGGCTTTATCTCGTCTTCCTTGTTTGAAATATCTCCCTGGGCATTGATTATTAATTCTCGAATATGATTCCGGGACCTGTCAGCCCTGGACTCCCAGGCCAACAATATGCTGGCATTCTCTCCATACTCAATTAGATCCATTTTTACCAGTCACTCACTTCTCATGGCACTTGACTTCTATGTTCGTCCTATAGTTTAAACGTTGCCTCTTCCAATTGTTTGATTAAAGAATCAGCATTTTGGGAGGTTTCCAAAAGACTGAACATCTATTTCCAACGCTCAAACTTTCTCTTCCAAACATTTTAATTCTTCTCTGTCAAGCTTATGTATATATGATTCTTGACTTTGCAATAACCCTCATATGCATGGCTTAAAGGCATCCCATAATATATTCAAGGGAGCGGACAGGGCGTTGTCCAGAAAGAACTCCTTTGTCCTTTCCCTCACAATGATGAACCCTCCGCCTATAGCAAGATCGATCTTTTTAAAGTCCATCTCCTATTATAGACTATTCCCAACCCAACTAGTGATACGCTTACCGGGGCATGGTCTGAGATATGACCTGGTAAGATATTTGTCTCTTTTAGTTTCCCTGCCCATAGTCAGTCTACTAATAAATAATATAGTCTGGAAAAGTGGGAATATTTTTTACTATGAAAGGTGCACCCTCATTTTTGCCCTTTTACCTGTCTCCATGTATCCACCAAACCCATTTCGTAGATCATATGCTTCAGGGCCTGCCTTGTCCTAGGTGCCTGAGCCTGTCCTCTAATCCTGCCCGTAGATCTATCTAGTAATGGACCTAATAGGGAATTAAAATCCCCTCCGATAATGATAGGGGTGGACACTTCAGCCAATAACAGATGAAAATCAATGATGTTCTTGGGGTCATCTAAATTAGGGCCAAAATAGGCCACACATGTAAATACTGTGCCGGCGCATCTTAGAGTCGCTGTGACCCACCGCCCCGAACTGTCGGTATTAAAAAAAACCAAATCAATTCCGGAACCCCTCCTAATCAATATCGCCACCCCTTTACAATATTCTACTTAATCTGAAACCACATAACCCTCTATCCATTTTACCTTTGCATACAGTTCTCTACTTTCACTTGTGGTTAAATGGGTTTCTTGTAGCGTAATGGGAATTTCTATGAGTGAAATTTGAGCCTAACTATAACGTCCATGTAACCTTTGTTTTTTCAGTCAATATCTATGGTTTTCATAATTCTATTTCCTAACTATAATGTCCATGTAATCTTTTGGTTTTTCAGTGAAATATCTATCTATCTATCTATCTATCTATCTATCTATCTATCTATCTATCTATCTATCTATCTATCTATCTATCTATCTATCTATCTATCTATCTATCTATCTATCTATCTATCTATCTATCTATCTATCTAACCACTTTGCGCCGGGACACTGCCAGTCAGTCAAAAGTAGGTAGTTATAGTTAGACCATTTTTCTGTAGGAAAAACGTTTTTTGACTTGCCTACTTCTTTGGCGTTGGTTGACAATTCTTCACAACATTTTGGAGTGATGCATCTAGCGAGAGCTGAGAAAAAAAGGGGGTCAAAAAAAGTTAATTTCCCATGTTAATTGCCATAGGAGTTCTGTTTATGACTACAGCCTGAACCACTGAATGGAATTACATTGATTTTGGTAAAAAGGTAGATTTGGTTATGCAGATCACGCTTTCAGTTATTTTTGTTTGTGAATCTGTCCAGTAGTTGTTGAGAAATAAAAGGAAATCCAAGTTTGTATATCTAGGATCTCAGCAGCTTCACAAATAACAGCAAGCTTGTGCAGTGATCTTCAGAGCTCTGATTGGCTGCAAACACTTCAATCAGGAAGTGTTGGCAGCAATCTTGGGACTCTGCTTCAGCCAAGTCCTAAAAATACACATTAAAAAAAGATAAGAGGGTAGGGTATGAATACCCTTAACCTCTAGCTCTGATGGTGGGTTCCTGCCAGAGAAAAAAACATTAAAAAAGTTTGCTGCAAAATTTGAAACAATTACCCAAGCATAGTCTTCAATGCTTGTTTTGAAAGGGGCCCCTGGGTAGGCCAGGTCCCGGAGACTTGCACATTCTTATGAATAAATGGAAAGGGGGTGCATGGGACCTGACTCCAAAGGCGTATTGATACCCCAGGGACCACCATCTTACCGATGCACAAACTATATTGATAAACAGGGGGTCTCTTGGACCTCCCCAACCAGGGGGCCAACCACCTCCCTGGGGCTATATTAAAAAATGGTATGGGAGCCATGCAGACCCTCCTGGACCCTTGTGGCCACCACCTCCCAGGGGCTACATTGAAACCTTAGTATGGGGCAGCTGCATGGACCCTCAGGGCCCCGGGGACCACTTTTCCCCAGGTCAGGTTCTTAAAAATCCAAGGAGGGGAGCCACATGGCCCCTATCCTGGAGCTGTATATGCCAGCCCTGGGGGGGTGCTGGTCCGTCCCCAGGGCCGGCCCCTGCTATGTCCTAAGGTACCCACCTGTGACGGAAGCTGTGACAGCTCCCATCAAACTAAAGGAAACACTGTGCTTTCAGCAAGCGTGACCTCTCAAAGTGCTCCCACTTGCTGGAAGCTGAGGCGTCATGTCTTTCCGTATGTAAAGAGCTGGCTGGGACCACTAGGGTCTTGTGGCTCCCCGTGGTTTCCAAGATTCAGGAAGCAATATAAAGCTGAGAAACTAGCAGAAAGAGGAAGGCTAAAGGTCATAAACAACCGGAAAAGTTCAAAATAAAGGTCAATATAGCAGCAAAAAGAGGAAAAATAATGGTCAGTAACAAGTAAAATGAGGCAAAATAAAGGTGAGAAATTAATGGAAAGAGGCAAAATAAAGGGCTGACATTAGCAGAAAGAGGTGAAAGGTCGAAAGCCAGCAGCAAGAGGCAAAATTAAGGTGAGAAACGAGTAGAAAGAGGCAAAATAATGGTGAGAAACAAGTAGAATGAGGCAAATGAAGGCCGGCAATGAGCAGCAAGAGGGAAATAAAGCTTAGAAACAAGCAGAACGAGGCAAAATAAAGGTGAAAAACTAACAGAAAGAGGCACAATAGAGGTCAGTTACGAGCAGAAAGTGGCAAAATAAAGGTGAGAAGCAGAAAGAGGCAGAATGAATGTCAGAAATGAGCAGAAAGAGACAGAGCTCAGAAACAAGCAGCAAAAGAAAGAATACCGTTTAATAATGAGCAGAAAGAGGCAAAATAAAGATCAGGAGTGAGCAGAAACATGCAAAATAGAGGTCACAAATGAGCAGCAAGAGGCAAAATAGAGGACAGAAATGAGCAGCAACAGGCACAATAAAGGTCAGGACTGAGCAGAGGAGAGACCGAAAAAGGAGCAGAGGAGGCACAAATCTGAAGGTAGCAGAGGGTACCAGACTGCAGGCACACATGGACAGGAGAACTGTCTCAGGACGAGCTGCCACAAGAACCTGCTCCCTTGTACTTTTTACCATGTCCCCACTGACAGCCCACTCACACACTCACATACCCACTCATAGACCCACTCACACCCACTCACTGATCATTTCAAGTTCTAATTCTCCCACTCAGATACCCACTGAGACTCACACCCCCACTTACAGATCTACTAAGACACTCATGCACTGGCTCACATACCCACTCAGAGACTCTTGCACACTCTCACAGACCCAGTCAGACACTCATCCATCCACTAAGACACCCACTCAGGCACTCATGTTCCCATTCACATACCCACTCAGAGACTCATGTACACACTCACAGACCCAGTCAGAGACTCGCACAGTCACTCATAGACCCACTCAACAGTCATGCATCCAATTACCCATGTAGAGACTCATCCATCCACTCACAGACCTTCAAAGGCACTTATCTACCCACTCACAGACCCAGTCAGAGATTCACACATTCAGTCACAGACCCACTCATCTCATGCATCCACTAACAGACCTACACAGACACTCACACACCCACACAGCTACCTATATAGCCACACAAACACACCCACACTCAGAGAATGAAGGTAACAGTTAAGAAAAAAAACATTTAAATTCACTGAAAGTAGCAAAGGCTACAGGGTTGTTATAGTTAGGAAACAGAATTTAAAAAACTGTAGAAATTTACTGAAAAAACAAAGTTTATAGGGACATTATAGTTAGGAAATAGAATTAAAAAACCTTAGAAATTCACTGAAAAAACAAAGGTTCCAGGGACATTATAGTTAGACTCATATTTTGTTCATACAAAACCACTGAAATTCTGCAGTTATAGTTACCTCAGCCAACTATAACTTCTGCCCCCATAATGCACTTTTTATGACCTCACATATTACTTCACTCACAAAATGGTCAGTGACATCACTGATGACATAATTGATGACATCACTGATGACATCCACGCACACCCCCGTCCACACCCCATGAAACCTCTCATACACCCACTCACACACCAATACCACCACTCATATACCCATTCACAGACCCATAAAACTACTGGTGCACACACTTACTCACTCATACAGCTACTCACACAACCACTTACTTACCCATACACCACTCACACAGCCACTGACACTCCCACAAAACCACTCACATACCCACTCACAGACCCATACAGCCACTCACACACCCATGCAACCATATATATATATTTGTACAGATTTGTAGGTTTGATGACATGCCTCCTGATTGTCGGTGGTGCAGGAAAGAGTCAGTACAACATACGCCTCATTAAAACTACAAACATTCTTCTCCCAGTAAGAAAAGACCTGCCCTCGAATCATTTGGAAATGTCCATTTTATTTTCTGACAGCCCTTTCCCAAAAATGTAGGAATGCGTTTCGGCTGATCACACTGCCTTTCTCAACCATATATTTTGCTTACCTTGTTTATACTTACCTATGTGGTAAAGGCATGCATGTTAAAGGCATATGCATGCGAAAGGCATGAATTGTAAAAAAATGCATGGCAAAGTCATGTGTGGTAAAAGCATACATTGTAATGTTTTACAATTGGTGTTTGTCAAAGATGGCAGATAAGTTTCTTTTTTTCCTTTCAACCTTTGAGAAAGGGATACATAAAATAGGCCCTGTTGTGCATGGCTCCTATGTTACTCCTCAGCCACTGTGTAGCACTTGAAAGCAGGGACAGATGTATTTGGGGCCATGCATAACATAAAATCATGAATGGGTTACAAGGGAATTCTTATAGAAAAGGTTACATATAGTAATATAGATGGGCACCAGTGAATTACAGGGATGTCTTTCACCTCATGGTTCTGAGTGACATCATAGCCAACTTGAGCTTTGGTCTTGTTTTCTATCTGATGCCACTCATAGCCACTCAATGAAAAACATCCCCGTAATTCACTGTTGCTCATCCATATTACTATATGTAACCATTTCTATATGAATTGTTGTTTCACCCTGTGGTTTCGAGTTGTTGCCTACCAGGATTGTTCCACACCGTGCCTCTTTGTTCCCAACAAGAGAGGCAATTGTCATTTCTGTGGCACTTCTTGTACCTCTTGCACCTCTCATCCTGAAAATGATCGAACTAGTCAGAACCTTGTACCTGTAACTGTGGCCTGCCCTTGATTTTGAGTTATCCTTTTCACTGACATTTTATGTAACTGCGTATTTACCTACTTTGTGTTTCATAGCATTTTCCAGCACTTCACACCTCTGACCCTTCCTGCAAGCCTCATTTAAACTCTCATTCTCCTTTCTTTTTCTTTGTTACCGCCCTTCGTTGCTACAGCGCTACACTTCAATGCTGCGATGCACACTTCATATCGCATTTATTCTACTACTGGTGACTAAAATGTATGTCTTGGGCCCTATTGAAAATTTCAAGATGCTTTTTCCAAGTCCTGCGATGGTTTCTATACCTGTCTTCGGAGACTGTGGTTCATGCATACTTAGGCCGATAAGCAAGTTGCATCCATTGATTTTAGCAATGATAGCGTTCTTATATTAAGATCAACATGAAGTGCGTTTTGTCTTGTAAGGAGCCGCAGGGGTGAAAAACTGGGCTAAATAGCAGCAACACCAACTGAGGCTTGCAGAAAGTACATGCATACCAGGTGTGTGGCTAAAAGGGTGTTGTAATCTCAAAAAGTAAATATTTAAAATATAAATGATATGGTAGTTTAGGGCACTTGTCAATGTGATGAAGCTTATTTGGAAAGTTTGTCTTGGTAAATTCATCTCACGTTCTGTAATGCCCTGAGCATTAAAGCAAGATGAAGTGGCGGCTGTAAAGTGAGTGTGATGGTAGACAAACACATTTTTCTTAAACAGGGGTGACCAATACAGATCCAGGAGGTCCAGCTTCATGATATAGGTGTTGGCATCCACATAGGATAAACTTACAGGCAGTTTATCTAAATTGAACTCATTTCTATAGTCTGACGTTTCGCCCATCTGGTATGGATTCTTGCCATCGGAACGTAATATGGAAACGCCTATATAGAGCGTCCTCAGTTGTCCTGACAATGGTTAGATTCCGAACAAGAGACCAAAAGAAGGAGAAAGCAAATCTGCCTGAAGCCATCTAAGTATACTTGGTTGCTCATATAAAATACGGTGAGGCTTTGAGTAATGCACTGGATCTCCAGCCTGAAGGGTCAGACACTGGTTTGACTGATTGTGAAGGGCAGGGGCAGCATCCGAGGAATGACAAATGGGATCCACCCTGGAATCAAATTGGATTCTAACTTTAGTAGCTGCTATGAACACACATTCTCTGCACAACCAGGGACTCTGAAGGTGGCAGAATGTGGTGTGAGTGGCTTTATAACAAGTAAAGTAAATAAAATGGTGTTGAAAATATTTAGTCTAAATTCTGTTCACACTTGTATTCAATTCTTCGGGTCCAGCCTTGGTTGAGCATTATTATCAACACAGCCAGCTAGCTGGTTAAATGTAATGGAGGTTTATTTATTATGACTCTAGTTAGTAGCTAACTGATTTTAGTAGGAAATAAATCGTAGATCATGAGGAAGGAGAATTTGTGATATTTGAAGATGGGTGGGAGTCTACTGGACTGGACTTACACCTGGTGCTGCGGAGTTAGCTTTCCATTTGCTTCAAGTCAAATCTCTATTTGGCATTTGAAAATGATGGGTGTTTTCAAAAAACAATCATTGACTTGACGGATATTATAAGTGTTGCCTAAAGTCGTTTCCCTAACTGTACAACACCTTGGTGTTAGGTCTGGCTAGCCCTTTATGCGTGCAATAAAGGTTAGAGAATTCGTAGACGCACTTGTCACTGAAGCTGTCATGTTGGCTTTTTAAAAGTGACGTCATTAGATACATCGCTGTCTTTCTCCAGAGTCCCCAGACCTCATTAGAAAGAAAAGCAAAACCATTCCCTTAGAAGCGGCACAACTTTTGACTTTCAAACATACAGATGAAGGTGATTGTGTGGTGGCTGCTCGGCTGAGCTGCAAGACCAGAGTGCAGCATGTTCAAACGTGATTGTCTTATCTGAGGTCACACATCATTGACCCTGCATAGAGTTGCAATGTCAAGAAACATTTGCAGGTTTAGTTTGTGGCATTCACAATGTTTACTACTAAAAGACATCATTGCAGTCCAAAAAGAGAGCTTTCTCTCAAGCATTATATCAATAAACATTTACATTTAACAATGGTCAAGTATGTCATGGATGTATGTATAAGTATGTGAGGAATTGACATTCTTCCTAAACATACATTTGATCAGTCAATTTCCATGTGCTAGACTGCTCTAACACTGTTTACAAGAACTAAAACAGAAGTAGCTCTGGATGCGGGAGTAGGCAAATAGGGAATTCGGAAAAGGCGAGTTTTCAGAGTGTTTATGTAATACAGACCTTCGCACAATCGATGCCGACATGGAACCTGTTCCATAGCCATGGTCGTTTCATTGTAAAATATGCACCTGCTTTTGAGCAGCCTCAGATTTGAAAGTGGCTTGGATGAGAAAAGGGGCAGTGATGATTGTGTTTCATTTTGTTTTCAGGATATTTTGAAGATTTTCTTTGTTGGAGAGTACATGGCTTTACTGCCAGAGCTGCTGGCCTTGAACTGGAGTGCCAGGGGGCATATGCACAAGGAAGTGAGGTAGCGTGGCGTTAACCTTCTTGGCTGAACGCCACACTCCGCCATTTCTGACACACAACACTGCACTGTATTCACAACAATATGGTGCATCCCTGTGTTTCCCGCTGCGCTGGCTCTAAATTTAGCTGCCTTGCGGCAACATAGGCCCCCTTGCTCTGCAAAGGGTGCCTGCATTGTGGGCCATGATCGTTTATGTGCTGAAAGGTGTCTCTTCCTGCACATAAACAACCTTAAATAGTGAGTTATAACTTCTATGTTTGGCGCTTTTGCAGCACACTCAGAAGTTGCAATTCGTAATTTTTAAAATGATTGTTTATGTGCAGGACCGGACACCTTTCTACACATAAACAATCATACATGGCATTTTGCTGTTTTTATGTGTGCTGCAAAAACAAGGATAAATAATATATTTCCCCTCGTTGCGCCCTGTTAAGACCAGGTTTTCCCTGGTTTAAATGTTAGTGCTGCCCCATATATATGCCCCCCTTGTAAATATGGGGCAGCATCAAAATCAATGGGTGTTGTGGTGGAACGCCCCCTGCAACACCCATTGCCCACCCCTTTCACGCTTAGTATAGCATGAAAGGGGATCTTATTTACAAGGCAGCATTAAGCCACCTTAAGTGGCTTAACGCTGCCTTGTAAATAAGGCTAAGCACGAATCACCACCATGTCAAAAAAGTGAGGTTATGGTGGTGATAGAGACTTGTAAATATGCCCCCAATTTAAAGTCCCACTGGTGGCTCAACATCCTGTGATTCTGGGCAAATCACTTCATCTCCCCGTGCCATAAAAACATAAATCTGAACTTGTGTAATGTAACTGGTGTTCATCTAAAGGACTCCATTGCCCTTGGGCTGAGTTTCTGCAAAATAATACTGAAAAGAATAGTAATGTTGTGCTTTTGGACAAAGGGCTCTGAACACTTAGGCATTGATGTGGAGACAGCGGTAAGTCACAATGACAGGAAATAGAGTACCAGCATCTCTTCAGCATAGTAATTTGCATGCAGTATCACACACGATGTGGAGCAAGGGAATATTATATGTTGGTGGCAATAACAGATGGTGTTCGCATTTGCATGGAGGGACTTCACAGTTTCTTCATTTGTTGCAATAGAGAACTTTAATGTGAGAGTCAATTTAAGGAGAAGTGGAATGTGTATCTGCTTTTTTGGCAAATGTATTTGAGTTGATGGTGTCACCTAGGCTTTTGCCATCGTTATTTGACTGTCTGAGCATTGGTTGGAGGACTTTATTGATAGGGATTTGATTTGTTTACATTTTCATGAGAGTGAGCTGGTACTCTGCTCTCAGGTTCTTCTTAATGAAAAGTTTGATTAAGACGCGGTATTTGTCAAGGGTGTATACAAGTGATTTTGCATTGATTGTCAGCCTGATTGGAAGGTGGTTTGCTGGGAGTCATCAAGCCTCATGTTAGATAGCCAGCTTCATTCTGTGAGGTTATAATCACATGTCCATGTGTTATGTGACTTTAGGACGAACTAGATCGAAAATACACTGAAAAATATGTGTATAATAGCTTTCATCAACTTCTTTGCTTGTACTTATCTAACCACTTTAGCCGTGCTGCATCAAGACAGCAAACTGATTAAAATATAGAAAATAAAATTCCACATAATTAGTACATAAACCCAATCTGCTCTTCTTTGACCTGATATCTAGATGTAGGCTGCATTGGTGTTAGATATTAACAGTCTGTCAAAAAGATGAAGAACGTGTAATACTCATCGTTGTTTGCTTTCATAGCCATCAAGCTACACAAGAACCTTAGTGCCTTAGTGTGGCACATTTTTGTAAAGTACTTAACAACATCAGTGCTGCAGCAATTCCCCCTCTGTGCTACTTCTGATTTATTCCCATTGTTCATGACGAGCTCAGCTCGTCATGAGCACACGGCCAGTGTACTGCATGACGAGCTGAGCTCGTCATGAGCATCGAAGGGGTTAAATATTACTTATGGTGATTATGTAGTCTTAAAACATGTATCAAAAAATAAAACTTACCTGTTACAATAACATCTTAACTGTGCATCATAGAATCTATGCAACTCTACAATTTGTGTGTGCGTTTGTGTATTTAATGTTTCTTTCACAAACCACACAGTTAAAGTGAAGTTACAGTTACTAAACAGACGTTATAGTTAGTAAACACACACACACACACAACACACACTCAACATAGCTACAGATTCACTCAGTCTGAAAGAGTGTAGATACTTTTATTCCGTAGTGCTGCAGAAATAACAGCTCTCACTGACTTCTCCACGGATACATTTAAATTATGACAACATCCTTCTCTCTCTCATTGACTTTGCTCCGATAATCATGAATATGAACATACGAATAATCTTCTGGTAAAATACACAGACTATTAATAAGCACATCATCTCAATCTTCAGAGAATAGAGACTCATAGGATTACTCTCAAGAAATCTTGAAATTCAAATCCACTAGCAGAATGCTTGTGTTCATAATTTAATGTACAACACAAAGCAGCAGAGAGACTTAAACATGTTCTAAATTAGCATTCACATAATGAAGAAATTGACAAGCTCATAAAACCATGTTCTTACTGCTTTCTCCTGGCGATACTGGTTCCTGAGAAGATGGAAATATTTGGTTAAATCCAATCATGTAATAATATCATGTAAAGTAAGTATTCCTCAACTAAGTTGATATTATTATGTTTGCAAATCACATAGCGAGTCATCATTTTATATTTGCGAAGATATTCAATTTGGTTACATAACATTTAGATCCAAAGTAACCTTATTAATGTAATACATGTTCCAAACTGGTTACATTTTACCATTAAGCTTCAAGCCATTTGATTTTAACATTTTTCAAATATGAATACAAAATATTGTTACATCAGATACATATACCTTATACTTTACACTAGTTATGGCAATATATATTTTTGTTAATTAAGTATTCATGAGAAAGTCACTATGTGCATTGGACTGGAAGGGCATGTAGAGGTTTTTATGCACTTGTACTGTCTGTGTTGAAGCCCAAACACACCTATTTAAAGACAAATGCGTGGAAAAACCAGTGTAAAATTCACTTGGTTCTCATTTTGGTATCTTAACCCCTTCCATGCTGATAACGGCCCCCATCCGTCATGCATCACGGTGCTCGTGTGCCTATGACGGCTGGGGGACGTCATAAAGCCATGCATTCTTTAAAAGCCTAGCACACGAGCAGAATCGGCCCAGCATGAAAGGGGTTAAAAAAGCTAAATAATTATATCTGTAAGGTGTGCTCGGATGGGAAGCAGGAAACGACAAACCCAAACAACATAGTAAAAGGAAAATATGAATGCCCCAATATACATATTCTAAAGATAGGAAAGTGTTAGGTAGCTAGAATTAAGATAGTATGGGGTATAATTATAATGTTTCATGTGGAATAAGCAGGAAAGATGCAGGAATTGACCATCTTTTGCCCTGTCGGTTTTGCAAGATTTAGCTCTATGTAGACGATATCCTGCTGAACAGGGTTAAGATGCCTATGCTCCTCTGTTCAACATTGTTAAATTGGTTTACCACTAACTGGCTTATTTAACTTCCCTCCAATTCCCAGATTTTTGTTAATTGAAGATGTACCTAAAGCCTGGAAGTTAAACACCTCCTGTGGACTGCAGCAGTTATTGTACAATACACAGCGTGGGCTTGGAAAGCATGGCTCAACGCCTAGCATTTGTAGCCTAACTTCAGTAGCTCAAAAATATGCTGTCAAACCTGTCAAAAGAACCCTTTTGACAGACTTGAAACCCTGCTTTTAAATATAAATAAATCACCATTAAATCCATCTTGTTGTCCAGAAGGTAGAGGGACTGATGTTTTAAAGTAGAATGTGTGAAATTATAATTGCCATGTTCCTCCTTTGACTAGGCCCTAAAAATATTTTCAATGCCAGGACTGTGGCTGAATGCTAGAAAATGTAAAAGTGTAGATTACAAATTTTAATCTGCAACTTTTTACAGAAACCGGGTACAAAAGTTATCAAAAGACTATTTTTTATTATAAATTTAAAACCTAATTGAATAGTGAAGTTAGATTTTTTTATTAAATATGTAAGGATAATCATTTTGAGAAGTTTATCTTTTCCCTGCCTGATGTTCCTGGAGACTAATTTACATGAGATGTCCAGAAGCTGTTGGGCTAATTGTGTGACCTTAATGAGGTATGAAAACTGCTCCTAAATGAGGGACACTAGCATGGGTATCGGGAGGTGTTTTCTTCCCCTGACAGAAAACCTTTGGATATGAGTGAAGGAACTTAAATAACTCCAAAGGGGCCTCCGCTGTCACAAGTGTAAGTCAGATGACATCTGGAGAGGACCACACATTTTCCTCCTAGCCATTCTGGAACAATATCCAGTAGGAAGAGAGCTAATCTAAGAACTGGTTTGAGTGACTGCAGAGGAGGGGACTGTTCATTACACTGGGTACGCTTCTAGGTGGGCAAAGAGGCTCTGTACAACGAGAGAATGATTTTGAAACTTATGGGATTGTTTGCAGTAAGACAAACAGGAACTGCTGCAAATATGGGTAGAGTTCCCCTTGGGAACTTTCAGTTTTACCACATTTTACTCCCCAATCGGGAGAGGATTGTGATGCAGCTGCCAAAGCTACAGTCTCAGCATCTGCTCAAGAACCTGGGAGTCTGGACTGATCACTTTATCCCCCTATGCCCAAAAAAACCCAAATTTATAAGTCCTTGTATAATGTAACTGGTGCTCATGTAAAACACTCCAATTCTGTAAGTTGAAGTTCCCTCTATATAAACTGTAATATAAATTTGGCTATGGAGGGTCCAGGAGTCACCCCCTCACACTAGCTGGAGTCAAGCATAAGTTGGTCAATACAAGGCACCCTATTCCAAACACTCTCTGGCCCTGCAGCAGAGAAGAAAAGGACTTGCTTTCTGTGACCTGAGAGGAGCCCTGAAGGACTGGACCTGTTCCCTCTTATACCAGGATAAATAAGTTCACTCCAGGGATTAGTTGGCTGACCTCTTGTGCACTGCAGGGACAGAATAAGCTGCAACAGACCTTTTTTATGAAGTTTCCAAGTCAAATACACCTGGCTTGGACCTGCTTGTGGCTTCTGCAATAGTGAATCCTTGCTCCTAATTGTTGTTCGGAAGTCCCGGGACCCTTATAAGTGAGGAGCTGATCTAGAACACCTCCAGCACCTTCACAGTAGACCTTGTTTCCTATTTTAATGTATCTTCCTCGGATACAGCTTGAGGCTTGCCCCACTGCATGATTTTGAGCTCTATAAAAAATACTCAGCCAGAAAGTAAAATCTGTGACTGGGATAAACCCACTTGAAGTTTCCAACCAATGCTCCATCATGGTTGGACAGAAATCTCACCATTTCCGGGCTTACTGCTTCCATATGCTATCAGTGGTGTTCAGTGCTTTTTGGCGGTATTTTTACTTTAAACTCGGAAAATGTATATCTCAGGCTCCCCTTATTGTGTTTATGTCATGTTGGTGTCGTAATGTTCAGTTTGGGATTTTTATTATTTGGTATTTTGACCTCATTACTCTTTTGGATCTACATACATAGTTTACAAATTGCCCTAAGTTACACCAGTCTACTCTGCCATAGCTACCAGCTGAGGTTATTTTGTGAAGTTAGGGCTCATCCTGACAAGTTAGTGCTATTATTTCTTAAGGTGGGTGACTGCCTACCCCCAACAATAATCCAGATTCTTACAGGTGTCACTTCTATCAAGCTGATGGTTTATTGTGGTTTGTGTTTTTTTGTTGTTACAAGAGAGACTCAAAGTCTTTGTCAGCTATATCTTGCTGCATCACACTGTACCTTACTGCATCTCATAAATTGGTCTCCATCTGCACTAATGGCTCTTGCAAGAATTTTCTGATTTGCTGAAAGCAATGCATTTAGGAGAGAATTCCAGAACTGTACTTGCCAATCTGTGCTCCTTGCCAGGAGCCATAGGATAAGTGTCTTAGGAGCTTCTTAGGGTGATGTAAAGCATCTTTTATGTAGACCTTTGGAGACCAACTACATGAACTGACAAAGTTGAATATGCCTCTTGATCCAGTGAATCCAGTGAGCGATGTACGCCCTTGATTATCAGTTTTCTGTTAATGCTTGACTGTTTCCCAGATTGTTCCAACACTTTGATTAGCTCCTGCTGGTCTTGTTATATAAAGCAGTAGGCAGTCCCCAAACAATGATATTAGGGGCATGAAGTCCTGAATTTCCATTGCCCAGTCAGTCGATGGGAATCTGAGTTGACATGCTAAAGGCTCTATTGCTGTAACACATTTTCTAAATTGGTGTGGGTGTTTTCCTGTTTTTTGTTTTCACTTTATTACTGTTTGAAGTGCTACATAAATGCTTTACATATTGTCTCTAAATAAGGCTTGACTACTTTTGTGCCAAGGTACCAACGGTTTAAGCACTGGGTGATTTCTTGATTTTTGTAGTTCACTGTGACAAGGATTGAGGCTGCTACTTGAGAAGGGCTCACACCCCCCTCCACAACAACCCAAATTCTCATAGAATTATTAAAACGTTAATATTTTGATCTGGAGCTATTGTATTCTTATTCAATAATGTCTTCTTATTTATCGTTGAAGCCATGATTTCAATTGCAGCGACTGATCTTTAATACTAAGAACATGTTTGCTATCGAAAAAGAAAGTAAGAACGCCTTCAAACCTTTCTGTCCTCCATTTGATACCCTACTTTCGGAGGGAATCAGATTTAACTCCTGTTGACATAGAGAGTAAGAAAAGCATTTGTAGTTGAGACTGCATCCGCTTGGATTTAAGATAAGTGCTAAAAGTGTGATGACAACTAAGACACCAGCCTGTGAGTGTGACTAAAATTTCCACCACGGGAATGTCAGTGCTAGGGGCCTGCTGCTTCATGTGCAGCTGCGCATTCACCCATGTAGCCTCCAGACGTCGTATTCTGTGGTTGTCCATAAATATTTAATGCCTTTGGGACCTAAAGGTTAACTTGCTAAAACATTTTGGCACATCAATCCTTCTGAGATGGCCAAGTGACCGTGGGTATCACTGAAAACATTTTTTTGAGATGAAGCATTCCTGCCTGGTCCAATAGATTCTGACTTTCTCCCTGTGTTGGAGCAGAGCTCCTTCCATAACCCTTTATAATGAAGCAATCATACAGAATTATAGACTAGCCCTATAAGGGAGGGACAATGCGGTGCGGAATACGCATCAATGACACAACTGAAGACCTGCTTTTATGGAATGATGAAGCGCACTTGACATGCTCCAAATTGAATCCCAGATATTTATAGGTTAAACATATCTCAGGCACTGAACCCTATTCCTGGCTAAATATTAAATCTAAATCGAAGGTGATTGCACAGCACTGGTGAATTGTGATCCTATAAAGCTTGCAATGATTGAAGGTCAAACGAAAGGTGCAAAAGAACAAGAAAGGGATTTGTAATGTGACCTCAACTCAATCAGTTCCCCATTACCTGTTTTGCTTGTTCTTTTACTCTATCCTTCTCAGACAAGCAGGGGGTAAGACACTCAGAAGCTGTTTGAAAATAAACAGGTCAGGCAGACTGAACAAATATACTTGAAAGTATATAAGTGCATAATTACATGTCCACTAACATGTATTAAAATATTTGGGCCTTCCTTATCTAAAATAAAGTGGCTCAGTGCAGAACCGCAAGGCATTTGGCTGCACCACACTGAGTCACTTTCAAAGCACAGGGATGCATAATTTTTACACAAATATTTCACATCCCTGTGCTTTCCCCTGCACTGGTGCAGAATTGGCTGCCATGCACCAATGCAGTCACCCTGTTACAATGGTGCACGGGTGTCTGCATTTTAGGGGAGACTATTTTTGTGCAGGAAGATACACCTTCCTGCATAAGAACAACCACAAGAGGTGAATGCAGCACGCATAGAAAGAGGAAAACACGAGGAGAAATAAAAAGATGTGTCCTGGTTGAGCCTCCCTATGCCTCAGCATTGTTAGGCATGCCCAAGTTTACGAAAGGCTGTAAATATGGGAATGTGGCAGAGGTCATGGGTGTTATGTGGGAACACACACAACAACTTCATGCAAAGTGTGCGTGAAAAGAAGCTGCATTTACAAGGACACAGTAAGCCACGCAGGGTGGCTTTGCATGTCCTTGTAAATATGGGGCAGCAAAATGTGCCACCGGTGCATCACAAAAAGTGACACACAGGTAGCGCAAGGGCTGTAAATATGCCCCATAATGTTGAGGGATTGACTTTGCACTTTCAGACTTTCTTCGTTTCTGACAAATATAAAAATGATTTTCCGTCCCCCCATTTTTTGGGGGAAAACCCTACTGGTGCAGCTTAAGAATTAGCAAGGTAACACCACACGCTAAAAGGTGACTTTAATAGCATAGGGTCTAAAACACTGACCAGCAGCTGTCGTTCTGTGTTTCAGAACTCTGCTGCATGCAGCTCACGATGTGACTCGCAGTATTACCGCATAATTTTGTGCACTGCTAGGAACAATATTTTCCTTCCTGGGCCGTCCCATGTTGATGGTTGCACCCATATTTGCAGAAAATCACCTGTTGACAGTGCATGTAGTAGTTAATCTCAATTTTGCTGAGTTGAGTTTTGTGCTAATGTTCCTGGCATTACTATATGCAATAACAAATGTTCTAGCTGACATCCTTCACTAGCAAATTGAACTATGGCAGCTCCCTCATTTGTGAAGTGCTTAAACCATTCAAATTAGGAAACTGCACTTGTTCGTGCTCAGGTCTACGAATGCCCACTAGGCAAAGGAAAACCTGCAGCCATGCGAGGGATAAAAATTGT
Organism: Lissotriton vulgaris; assembly: GCF_964263255.1. Lineage (NCBI taxonomy): Eukaryota > Metazoa > Chordata > Amphibia > Caudata > Salamandridae > Lissotriton > Lissotriton vulgaris. Next base: position 422,076,096 of record NC_141685.1, on the reverse strand, counting down.
AGCTCCATAACTACGATTAAATATATTAATCAGGCCTATCATTTTAAAAATATGTGTTTACAACTAAGCCACCGTTTGTTGAATCGTACCTTTCAACACATCTGATAGAATGCAACTCATGAGCGTCTATTAGTCGCTCTCTAGACTCTCAGCAAACACTGCAGAATCATAAACGTGCTCTCCACCTCCACACAGGTGCAGAACGGAGCTCTGCGTCCATTTAAAAGGACATACCTTCACTCATCAACTCTTCCCGCTAGTCCATCGTCTACAGCAAACAGCATAGTTTACAAACAAAGAGATAGCTACTGCTTTGTTTTACAGAGCTGTGTATTCTACTGCTCATGTTGGAACTTGTGTTCCTAATTTGTCTGCCACATTTAGCGCCAAAGCAAATTATGTCACTAAACCGTAGGTACTGATCTTTATATCACATTTTATTCTACTATTACTGTACTTTTAGATTTTTTGCCCCTAACGCTCTATTCTTTGTGTTACATCCCATTGTGAGTAGCTTTTCTGTTTTTTGCCCTGCGCTTGCTAAAATACATTTCTGTGGGTTTATAAATGTAAAGTTTCCTTATGATATTAATGAGCCTAAGCAGCTCTGATATCATGTTCCATTAAACTACAGCATAGTTTCAGTTATGTATGCTGACCTCCTTTCCTACCTCAATGTCTCAATGCATCTGGTCAACTCTAGTAAACCTTCTTTCAGTCCCTCTTAGTTAAGAACATTGGTGTTTAGTTTATTGCACTGCTCCTAGTAGGATTTATGGTACCCCAATTTTGTAGTCTGAGCGCTAAAATGTTGTATGGCATATATCCTCCATATAAAGTCTAAAAAACTGTTTGAATAGAGTGAATGTTTTTTTTTAATCACATCTGCTTTTCTTGACATCAGAGAGCAATATTGGGTGCTGGGGCCACCGAGTGGGAATAGGACATGGTCGTACTGTCCATACTGTATATGGGCCTGGACAGACTATAAAATGCCATAACTGAAGGCTGTGTATTGCTTACTATATCTACAGGCATGTGTTCTGGATCCCATCAAACATGCGGGGTATCCAAGAAACACCAACTTGGCCAACATGGCCGAGGTAAAACAGAGAGGTGGGCCTGCGCATGCTCATGTTCTGTTTACCATATACTTTTCTCTTTATGAACCCCCTTCTTCTGATATATATATATTTTTATTTAGGTGTAAATGTCAAATTCAGATGCAGATTTATACATGTTGTCATTCATTGCAACAGGATAATTAAGTCTACTTGAATATATTTATGTTTTACTGTTTGGAATGGATTCTCTTTTCCAGTGGTTGTCAAAATTATGAACACGATTTCATAGAAGCTGATAACTTGATTTCTCAATGTAGGAAACTTGGTTACTGGTTGAGGGTGGGTGAACCCCTACTCAAGCAGCAACCACCATTCCTGTTAGGGTGGACCGCAAGCAAACCCCAGATTAACCTGTGTTTAACCCTCTGGTAGCTTGGCACAAAAGCAGTCAGGATTAACTTAGAGGTAATGTGTAAAGTATTTATGTAGCACAAACAGTAATAAAGTGAAAACACAATACAGCAAAAATACCACACCAGTTTAGAAATACAGAGTCAAATGTAATAAACAATGTGAGACCAAAACAACAAAAATCCAAGTAGTAGAACCGGAGATATGCAACTTGAAATATTAAAGTGAAAACAGTGCTTAGACACACAAAGCATCAACTGTGGTTATCTGGACATGCCGAACCAGGTCAAAGTCCTAAATTCAGGCTAACTGTGATGGAGTACCTTAAAATCAGTTGCGGAATGTTGTGACATCTCATGTCAAGGATGCATCACAGTGGCAGTTCTGAGGGGCTGCAATGCAAGATCCTGCATTAAGATATGTCCTCGGGGGCAACGCTGTGGAGCTGCAATGCAAGGTGATGTATTGAGATGCATCTTGATGTATAATTTCTGATGAACTCTGGGGCTGCGGTGCGAGGTCCTAAGTCGAGATGCATCACGCTGCATTGGCTCCGATGAGCTGAGGGCAGCAAAGCAAAGTCCTGAATCAGTTCTGTGGCTGCCAGATCACCTTCAGGCCCGCTTCCAGGATTGGGGTGGCACCACTTGGGGGCAAGACTCACAGCAGGCAGAGTCTAGGTGCTAGATTCAAGGTGGTTGGAGACTTTTCTGTTTGAGGTTCTGATTAGGGGGACAGCCAACTAGCCCTTGGGGTCAATCTGGTGGTCCTGGGTTCAATATGCAGGTCCAGTCCTTCTCACTCAGGCAGCAGGGCCGCAGAGTAGCATTCCCTCTTGCCGAGCAGCACAGCAGTACATCTGAGGCATCTACAGGTCCAGAAGTGTATTGAAGAGTTGGGTCTGAGGGTCCAATATTTATACATGATTGCAGTTTTGAAGTTGGAGAAGCTTCTATAAGTTTCCACCCACAGAGGTGCTTGGAATTTTCTGACTTTGTTGGGATCACAAAAACCGAGTATTAAACCCTTTGTGAGTGTGTTCAGGCAGAGCTTTTATGATGTGCCGGCATGGTATGTGACAGCTCTGTCCCCAATCAAATCAAAGATGGTCCATTCGCCAACACCTATTTCCCCTTTGTCATACTGCCTGGGAGCTACCAACTTCCAGCTACACCTAGTCATGTGACCTTGGATACAGGTTGCAGGCACCAAATGGTTAGGGCAAGAAAATAGCAACTTTCTAAAAGTGGCATTTTTAGAATTGTGACTTTAAAACTGACTTAAAGAGAGTTTTAAATTAAAATTATATAGTCCCCAAACTCAATATTCTGATCTGCTCCCAATTGAAAGTTGTCACATAATAACTTTAATTAGGCAACCCAATGTTGACCTATGGGAGAGGTAGTCCTCACAGTAGTAAAAAAAGAATATTTCCACTACCAGGACATGTAAAAGGTACGTGTCCTACTTTTTAAATAAACTGCACCATGCCTTTTGGGCGTTACAAGGCCTACCATTAGGGGTGACATATGTATAAAAAAGAGAGGTTTGGGCCTGCAAGAGCTTTATCTTGTCAGTTCGAAACAGCAGTTTATAAACCGAACACACAAAGGCTGCAATGGCGGCCTTGGACATCTTTAAAGGGCGACATAAGTGGGTGGTACAATTAGTGCAGCAGGCCCACTAATAGCATTTCATGTACAGGCCCTAGGTTCATGGAGTACCACTTTACTAGGGACTTACACGTAAATTAAATAAGTCAATTGGGTGTGACCCAATTGTTTTTTTTTTCTAAATGTATTTTTATTTTTCAACTGTGATACAGTGTCCAATCAGAAGAAGATTACTTAATTACAACTACCCCCCTCCCACCCCCACCCATCGAGACCTGTAAAACCATTAATGTATTGAAATAGGCGCAAGACACTGCAAGTAGAACACAGAGAAAAAGAAAAGAAAGAAAAAATGGAAAGAAAAGGAGAAGGCACATAAACGAAGAAGAGCAGGATGAGAGAGGATTAAGCAGGTAGCGAAAGAAATTAAAAAAGAATTCTTTAAGACATCGCTAGCTATCTCCCCTGGTCATGTTGCCCTTGTTGCTCAATCCAGGTAGAGAATTTCCCCCAAACCTCAGAGCCTATCTTCCTCTTTCTTCGTCCTTTCTTGGTGTATATTGCCTTTTCAAAGTGGAATATAGCAACCAGTCTGGCCAGCCATTGTGCGAAGGAAGGGGAGTCAGTGTCTAGCCAGCTGGAGGAAACACAAATCCTCCATATTGCCATTGCTATGAAAACCAACCCTTCCTCCTTAATACTGAGTGAATCAGATTGAGTCCTCAGAAGAATGGTCATAGGGTTTAACACAATTGGTTGATTAATTATTTCACTAAGCAAGTTTTGTATTTTAAGCAAAGTTGGGGCTAGTTTTGGACAGGTTGCGAAAATGTGTATTGAGTCTGCCCCTACTTCGGAGCATCGCGGGCATAGTGTTCCTTTCCCGGATCCCCATTTAATAATTTTACTTGGTGTCATGTAAAGAAAGAACATTTTTTAAAGTGTTGTGCTTGTAATTTAGCGGAAATTAAGATCTGTTGTGATAGAAGCAAAGAATTATAAAAAAAAACTTTGAGGCGACTCTAGTTTGACATGCCATTTTGTAGAGATGGATTCTAGATCATCTGAGGTTTGCCTATTAAGCATTTGCTAAATACTTCCAATGCAGGGGGTGGTGATATTACGTAGAGCATGTAGTAGTTCAATTTCGGCAAACCCAGTAGTCCCACCCACCTTCCTGGATAGGTAGCCATGGATAGACAGATATTGAAATAGGTCTTGACTTTTTAGTTTGAATTTAGATTGTAGATCTGTGAAAGATTCCATCCCCCCGGTTGTAATCAGGTCCCCAAGTTTTACTATTCCGGCCCTATGCCATTCACCGAGGTAAGAAGGACTGAAAATAGCTGGTAAGTTGTTCTTATTAACTATGGGACAGTAGAAGTTAAATCTGCCAATTTCAAATATTCTCCGGATATGGCGGAATACTTTAAATGAATTCATTAGTGTCTTGAATTTTACCCGGTTGTAGTACTCATATGTTGTTTCGCGATGTAGGCAGCCCCAATATTGATCCCCTAGTAAGAGCCGGAAGGGTGAGGGTAGGGATGACCCGATTGTTGGGTCGTAGGTAGATTCGCTTACTAGTACTGAGCTATATTGTAATACTGCTGGCCAGTAGTATAAAGTTATATTAGGAAAAGACCAGCCCCCTCTTTCTTTTGAAAGTGTAAGTTGTTTCAGTGCTCGTCTTGGTTGGGCATAGGCCCAGATGAACAGAGTGTAGATCTGCAGGAATTGGAGAAGGCTTTTCTTGCTAAATTCAAGGGGCATACTACGAAAGAAATAGAGTAACTTTGGGAAATATGTCATTTTGATGACATTGTATCTGCCCACTAGCATTAAATGCAGGTTGTCAATCTGTTTTAGAGCCTTCTTGGTCTGAACGGCAAGGGGAGCCATGTTATCTGTGACTATGTCCTCCAGTTTGGGTGAGATAGACACCCACAGGTATTTAGCCTTGGGTACCACCCTGTCGTCAGACCAAGTGATTTTGTTATTTACTAAAATGTGTGTCTTGTTTTTATTGAGGGCATAGAACCAAATAGCCTCCCAAATTTCTGGGCCTCACCTTCCAGTGCAAGTATGGTGTTAGCAGGGTCTGGAGAGGTGATGGCCAGGTCGTCGGCATAGGCCAAGATTTTGCAGCTATTGTAAAAATAGGTTACTGGGGTGATGTTGTCATTTTTCTCTATCTGTTTAATGAAAGGATCCAGATAGAGGACAAACAGTAGAGGCGAGCAGGGACAACCTTGCCTAGTGCCTCGAGAGATGTTAAAGGGATCCGTAAGATGTCCATTTATGGTGACACTGGCTGTTGGATTTGAATAAAGTGCCTGTGTTGCCAGTATGAGTTTATCCCCGAACCCCATTCTGTACATTACCCCCCACAGGAATTGCCAGGAGACCCGGTCGAAGGCTTTTTCAGCATCGAGTAGCGTAAGCGACATCGGGTCTCCAGCAGCTTGTGCAGCATCGAACAGGGTGATAACACTCCTGATATGTTCCGTGGTCCCTTTTTTGGGTATGAAACCATGCTGCCATTCCGAGACAAGAGATTCCACTACTCTGGAGATTCTGGAGGCTAATACCTTGGAGAATATTTTAGAGTCACAGTTAATGAGGGTAATGGGTCTGTAGGAGCTCATATCCAAAGGGGACTTCTCTTTTTTTAGGAAGATCGAAATTCTAGCTCTAGACCAGGAGGCCGGAGGGGGAGTCCCGTTGAATATAGATGTTATTACCTCAGTGAGTATGGTTTTAATTTGGGGAGTAAAGACTTTAAAAAATTCAACGGGAATTCCATCAGGGCCTGATGCCTTCCCATTCGGAAGGCTAGTGAGGGCGTCCAGAATTTCTTCCCACGTAGGAGTAAGGTCTAAAAGCATACTATCTTCTGGGCTAAGTTGCCTTAGTTCGATCTCGCTGAGATAGTTAGAGATTTCCCTATCTAGAACTTCCCTATTAGAGGAGTTTTCTTCCATGTATAGTTTGGCATAATACTCCTGGAATTCCTTCCGTATAAGACTAGGGTCTGTGATATCAGAGCCAGAGGGTAGTCTGATTGAGTGGATTTCGCTGTTACTAACCTGTTGTCGTGTCCTAACAGCTAGGTGATGGCCGATGTTATCACTACACTCGTAGTTTTTTTCCCTCGCTGCTGCCCACTTTGCCGTGATCTTTTCCAAAAAGATAGCTCCTATTTCGGCTCTGACCAAGACGGCTTCTTGTTGGATAACCTGCCAGTCTAGTCCTGCATGGATAGTTTGGGTTAACTTAATTTCTATGTTCCTTAGCTTTTTTTGTAGATCCCTGATTAGAGTTTTTTCACTTTTGTTTTTCTGAATAGAGAACCTTAGGGTCTCGCCTCTAATCCCTGCCTTCAATGTGTCCCAGACTATCGTTTGAGAAGCAGATACAATATTTATCTCCAGGAATTCTTGAATCCATCCCTGCATATGAATTACGTAACTGCTATCATACAGTAGGGCTTTTTCAAAACTCCACTTAGTAGCCTCTTTAGGTTGTCCAAGCCCCTTGAAGGTGATGATGAGAGGGTTATGGTCAGATAAAAAGCGAGGTGCAATATCAATTGTGTAGTTGTTGGTAAGCGAGGCAGGGATAAAAAAAAGTAGTCTAATCTAACTAGGATTTGATGCGGGGCAGAGTAGAAAGTGTAGCCGGGTTGTGAAGGATTTTTAGTCGCCCAGCTGTCTATTAATCCATGAGTCTGAATAAGATTTGCTAAGGCCTGAAAAACTAGGGGCTTCCTACCTTTATATCTCCATGTTGTATTAGTAGCCCAGTCACAAGGTAGATGTATATTGAAATCCCTGCAGAGCACTATGGGAGTGGGCCAATGCACTAGCTCGCCGGAGACTTGATTAATAGCCCCAGGGTCGTTGGCGTTGCTCCCATATATTGAGCAAAGGGTAACAGAAGAGTTGTTGGGGAGATGAATCTGAGTAATGACCCACCTCCCTAGTGGGTCAGATTTAGTCAGTGGGTTGCTAGTGACAAATCTTCTGTCGGCTAGAACACCCACTCCCTTTGTTATAGCCCCCTGCGTGGTGGCGCCCACTACTTTGAACCCAAGGGTATTCAGTATATGTTTTTGTGACTGTTCTTCGTGGGTTTCTTGCAGGCATATGATATTCCCCCCAAGTGTTCGTAAATCCGGAGACACTTTCTGCCTTTTAGAGGCATCATTTAATCCGCAGACATTAGCTGAAACAATTCATAATGAATCTAGCTTAGCCATCTAAGTGGTGTAAAGATAAAAGCCAATAGAAAATCAGTACAATTGTTTTTAGAGATATAGTCAATTTTTCAAGAGAGTGTCGTGAGTGTTTCGCGCCCAGGTGTAATATCTGTGTGCCTTCCCACCCTTCCCACCCCTCTCCCCAGCCTCCCCACCCACACCCTTACGTGAGCAATCAGGCCAAGCCTGAATGATGGAGGTCATACATGAGCCTCGGCTGCTGGTCACGCCAGCCAGAAACATAGATAACTTTAATCTTGTGATCGGCTACTAAGACTGCCCAGTGCTGTGCGGAGATTAAGTACCGAATGTTTTTAGATATAAGTGTATATTCTTGCCCTCTCTGCCCCCCTTTCTGTCAGGGCTCACCCCTGCTTGTGTGCCCCCCGAACATGTAGAAAAGATTGTAAGCATAATAGAGATTGAATTTTGACGGTGAGGTTGCTCCCCACTGGTTAGAGGAGTTAGTTACCAGTAGGTTGCAATAGTTGCACAAAAAGAGAGAAGAGAGCAGCAGCACCCCCTTTTATTTCCCTGTCTTTTTTCCCCAGTCGTAGGCTTTGTGTCCCTTCTTAAGCTTTACTTCTTCCAGGGACTCTTTGGCTTTGATCTTGGACAAGAAAATCTTGGTAGTGCCATGCACAATAACCTTCAGCCTTGCCGGGTTCATGAGGTATACCTCAGCGCCTAGCTGCTGGAAGGGGGAAATCAGTTGTCGTAGGTGCCACCTTCGCTCCATAGTCTGGTGGCAAAAATCTGGTTTGGCGAAGAAGGAAATTCCATTGGCCCCTTTTTTAGAGTTGGGGCGAGCTTGGTCATACACCAACTGTCTTAGAAGGAAGTTGCCAAAGTACACAAGGAATACCCGAGGCTGCCCTTCAGTAGGCTTTCTATTATTATATTGCCGTTTCAAGAAAAAGGGGAAGCGATGAGCTCGCTGCACTTCACGGTTCCAGTCCCAGCCTGGATGTTCCGGAAAGGAGTCTTGTAGTAACTTGACTATAAATTGTCTCGGATCTTCCCCCTCCTTCCCTTCCAGAATACCAAGCAGGCGGAGGTTGTTCCTGCATTGTCGGTTTTCTTGTTCTTCCATTTTGACCATAAGGTCTGTAAGACAAGCAGAGTTGGACTCAGTCAGTTGTTTAGTAGCTACTGCTTCGGTTTCCAAATGCTCCGTCCTAGCCTCAACCATTCCAACCCGGTCGCTGATGTCAGTGCAGGTTTTGTTCAGTCTTCTAAGCCCGCCCTGTAGTTTTTTTGCTGCGTTCTTAGCGGTCCGATTATCTGCTCTAACCTCCTCTTAGAAGTCTTTGATGGAGGTGAGTATAGCCGTCAATGAGGGCTCCATTGTCTCGGTTGTTTTGCTCTGTGGTTTTCTCGGGCTGTGCCATTGTGATTGGGTTGGTTCGTATTCCTCCAGATGGGAAGACATCTGTGAGTCTGAATAGTCCCATTTGAGTTGGCTTCGCCGTTTAGTCTTATTTCTTGCTTTTTTAGGGCGCACGACTGTCTCAGAGTTAATGCGGGAGGCCTCGCTACTCTCTTCGCTGGCACTGTTAGTGTTGTCCTCTTCTTCTGTCCCCCAATCCGCAGAAGAGCTCGGGGTGCTGTCAGATTCAGAGTAGAAATCTTCATGGCCAATTTCTGGGGTCCAAGGAATTGGGATTCCAGATGGGATTTCCAGATTTTGAATAGCGACTTCTGTCCCTGTTGATTGTGCCATGTCATTAAGACTCTCTAAGGGTGTATAGGCCCCGTCACTGGTGGTTCTTTCCGCTGATTCCGGCCGTCCTGGTGCAGTGAGTGGGGTGGCTGGCTGCGATGGTATGGTCATGACTTTCAATAGGGGTGTGTGCGGAGAGAGTGGGCTCTGGCTGACAGCTTAAGAGACAGGAGGGGGTGGTAGAGATATCCATGTTGTTTGTGGTAGTTTGAGCCCCTTCAGCGATGGCATTATCCTGCTGTAGAAGAGCATCAGGTGGTGTAGAAGAGAGTGGATTCCCTGTGCTATTCTTAGCATTGGCAGCCTGGTTTTTAGCTACCAGAATAATCTTGGAAGGGAGGGGCTGTGCGGCGTCTTTGCAGTCTTTACTGGGGGCCCCTACCCCTGTCTTCCCAAAGTTCGTTTTTTTCGCCCCACTCACCCCACTGACCTGTTCAGCTTTGATCTTCCCGGGTCCGTCCACTGCCGAGGGGTCTCTGCCTGAGATGGGCGTCTTCTGTCTAAGCCCTTTCTTGGTCCCACGTGCATTCATCCTTGTATTCAGTGAGATGCCGAAATTAGCTTTCTCTGGGGTCAGGGGGCAACTTGGGGGCCCGTGCGCGAAGGTCAATGCTGCAGCGGCCAGAAACAAAGAGCTCGCTTCCCAGCAGCGCCTATCAGCGCTTTCGTCAGGTGTCTCCCTTTCGTACATGCAAGCCGCGTGAAGGGAGAAAAGTTCAGCTTCTGGGGCAAGTACGGCAAAAAAGATCAGGGCAGATGTCAGCCGTCTCAAACCTCTCCAGAGATATCCGGGAATCGCTCCGTGCAGTCCCACACCTCCTGAAAGCGTCCTCAGTGTTTTCGCGGGTATTGGTTGCCGGTGCCTGTGCGATCGAAGAACGGGCATCGCTGATGAGCGCGCAGGGCGGCTAGCCGATCATCACAGCGTCCAGTGACTGGCGTGAGCAGCCGAGCAGCGCGGGACTCACGCTGACTCCATCTTGCTCGGAACAGGGTGTGACCCAATTGAATTACATTTTAAACAAACAATAATGGTTCTGTCGGATGAAAATACCTAACAACACAGTATTCAACTCTGTGATTAGAAAGATATGTCTCTGTCAGGGTACACTTACAATAGCTTCAGACAATAACACACTGACCCAGGTGGAGGAGAAAGTAATTATTTAGTAATACTCGCTCTCAATTTTTTGACATATATTCAGACATTGGTTAGGCTGTCCTAACGACAAGTGAACATATACAATACAAAACAATGTGTTTTGTGAAGAACTAGTGCAGGTTAAAAACATACATACAGGTTTCATGTGGCTCAGGTCTTTATAACGTGACGCATCTCGCTAGATATATCACGTTGTAAAAAGGGCGCAACGTGGCGCATGGTTTACGCCGCCGCTGCATCACAGGTGTGCCGCAACGGCGGCGCAATAGTGGCTCATAAATCTGCCCCTATGTGTCACTCACAGACCATACTAGTTTTGAGGCCCAAAATAAATAATGTATCTGTTCACTAACTACCAATGATCTAACCTCCCGAGATTGACTATAGAATTACCCTTGCTCCCTTTAATAAGAAGGGAATTGAAGGGAAAAATATTCAATGCCTTGGTTAGCCTGACCCCACCTCCTAAACAATACAGTGATCTAGTTTCAGAAGGGAGCTGAAGAATACTGTGGTTTTTAATGACCTCCCATATACTTTGTTCTGAGTTGCCTGTTCAGCACAGATAGGGTTATGTTGTTCTCTTGCTATCCTGTACATGGACTGTGAATTCCATTGTGCTACAGGATACAGCTTGGATGGACATGTCTGTAGCATTTGAAGCTTCGAATCACATAACCTCTATTGTGAATGTTTTTGCACTGCATGGAATAAACATGGATTACAAAATGAATACCTGTTTGTTGATATGTGCGTATTATGTCCACATGGTCGTGCAGTTTGAGGTGGGTGCATGACGATGCACCAACTATTTAATGGGACAGAGCACATAAGTCAAGCTTGCACGTCTTGAGCACATCCTATTTTGTTGATAATAAGAAAAATTGGAGTGCATTCTATCATTCATTTGCATATTGTTAATTCCTGTCCTTTTGATTGTTTGCACCCAGTTGTTGAACTGAGTAATTAGAATAATGCCATCTAATCATGGAGGCTTCCTTGGAACAGGAAATCACAGCCAACCATGTAGAGAGACTTTTACAACATAAAGACATCAAATCATCTATTGTAGAGGAATGTTTTTCATGCACATGTTAACATTTAACACTGCTAAACTGTTGATTATTCATTATTTATTTTGGAGTGCATCTTTTTACAAAAGGTTATTTTGCAGGAACACGATATGCCGACTTTTGCAGTAATATTGCTTGTGTATTTCGTTTCAGTTAACTCGTTGGTTCGGCACTCATAGTCACGGTGTTAATTTGGATAAGCTGCACCTGTGGGGATGTGACTGGGTTTAAAACGAGCAGTGCACTTTGAGGATATTTTAGTTGTTTTATCAAATGCCAAGTGCAGCGCCTGACTCGTTGTTTAGATATGAGAATTTAGGGGCATATTACCAAGCAATAGCGATAATTATCGCTATTGCTTGGTTAGAGACAAAAATTTACCGCTGAGCTGCGGCGATTTTTATCGCAGATAAACCTTGGTATTACCAAGGTTTATCGCAAATGCGCTAAAAAACGGCCGCAATGCATGAATATCGCTGAAAAGTCCGCGATATTCATGCATTACCGAGCTAATGCTCTTGGCCATGTTATCCACCTCCCATTGGATAACATGGCTAAGAACTGCTCAGGGCAGGTGTTAGCTTTTGGAGATATTCGCACTTAGCGTGAATATCTCCAAAAGTTGGTAATAGGAGATAGCGATGTTAGCGACTGTTTCCAGTAGCTAACATCTTGGCACGCCCACTTTGCATGTCATTAGTGATAAATATCACTGACATGCAAAGTGGGGCCCAAGATGGTCGCTATCTCCTACTAGCTGTCGCTAACTGGTGTTAGCGACAGCTAGGTAATGGGGAGATAATTTTATCTCCGCTTTCTTGGATTTTAAAGCCAAAAAAGTGGAGATAAACCCCCTTGATAATATGCCCCTTAGATTTTATATTTCTGGCATTGTTAGTACGTTGATAGGTTTAAGATGAGTTTTTGCGACAATGGGGTCTCGTATATATTTAATTTAGTTGATGGCACTGTTCATTTTCCAGAACAATTGCACATATATTTTTTAGCATGATAGCACACACTTATTGGTTACGTTACTACCTGGCAGATTAGGGCATAATGGGGGATGTCTGTTGCACACGCATGTTAAAGATTTTACGTTTCACATGATTTAACGGCATTGTTTAGGTCACTGTTTTTGTGATTTCCTGCGATGCTGATGGGTTCATCTTTATATTCTAGTTACTCCTGAAGAAGGGTTTAATGCCCAAAATGCATGGGGTGAATTTCCATATGGCTACCTAGGACATACTGTGAATTCCATTGTGCTATTGGATAAGGCTTGGATGGGCATGTCTGTAGCATTTTGAAGCTTTGAATCACATCGCCTTTGTTGTGAATTCTTTTGAAAATAATAGAATAAACATGGATTATTTGGATAAAAATTGGATACCTGTTTGTTGATCTGTGCGTCTTACTAGGGGCTAACAAGTAAATGAAAAGTGCTAATTGAATGTAAGCCAAAATAGCCAATGTTGCCATGTTTGAAGGAGAGAGTGCACAGACTCTTTAGCAGTGGTTAGTAGTACTAAAGTCCACAGAGTCCTAAACACAAACAAATTGGGTTCAGGAAACAGAAGAGTTGAAGGCAAAAAGTTTGGATGTGACCCTGCAGAGAGGGCCAGGTACATCAGGAAGCCACTAAAAGAAGTGTAGAATTAGGAAATTGTGATTGAATTTCGAACGACCAGTCATGAATTGGACTGCCACATGTAGGGGTGCTTTGAGTGGTCCTAGGTAGACTTTAGGGATGGCGGAAAGAAGTCTAGTTCCATAGTCGAGCCTAGAAAGCACAAGCTCCTGAATAATAGTTTTAAAGTCTTGTACTGTGATGAAGTTCCTGATCCTAAATATCCTTAGCTGAAACTGGGAACGTTTAGCCATGGAGGAAATATGGCTCTGGATTTAATTTGTTAGATTTCTTTGGAGATATGAGAAGAAACTCTGTTTTAGATGTATTCAGTTTGAGGTGCTTGTTTACCATCCAACCTTGAATTTTATTCAGGGAATTGCATAGGTGGGTAAATTCTTCTGGTCATTAAACCTTCAAGTAGTTTTGGGTGTCATCGATGTATAGGTGGAAGAGGACTCCTGAGTCCCTGAGGATCATATGGAGGGGTTTGAGATAGAGGTTGAAAAGGGTTGGGTAGAGAATCCAACCATGTGGAACTCCTTGATGCAGGTTAACTGGATCTGAGATGGCATTTTTAATATTTACTATTTTGGAGTGGTTTGTTCAGGAGTTGCAATGGTAGAGGATGCGAAGGGCATCATCCACAATCTGTGGAGTTGTTTCCTCGGTGCTGGGGCTTTGACTCCAGAATGAAGGGAATAAAGGCAACTGTTGTCCTGGATGTGGAATGACAGTTGGGTGGCTACACAGCTGTCAGTGACCTTGCTTAGGTGAGGCACGGTGGATACTGGACTGAAGTTGTTAAAGTCATCAGGGTCCAGAGACAGTTTTTTTTTTTTAGGAAAGGAGAAATATGACTCCATTTTAGAAATTCGAGGAATAAGCCCTGGTCCAGGGATGAGTTGCTCAAATGGGGAGATGCTGTTCAGCCAGGAATTTGCTGATGGAGCCCGGAATGATTCACAAAGATGCTTACAAGGGTAATAGTAGATCTGCCTCTGAGATCGTGGATAACGAGGACCATTGCTGCAGCTTCTTACAAAACAGTTTCCTTAGCTGTGTTGTTGAGTTTGACCAAAGGGAGATGTTAATGTCTTTAACTTTTTTGTTGAAAAACTCTGCAACGGTTTTGCATAGGATCTTAGATGCCTTAAATGGGCAATAGTGGGAGCGTTGTTGGCATGATTAGTTACCTCAAATAGTTGTTTCAATCTGTTCTTGACCGTATTGAGGAGATATAGGATACATAATGCTTTGGCTTTCAAGATATGCCCTTTGTAGTTTTGACTCGCAGCACAAAACTTTTCTAGACTTAATGGAGGGGCTGCTCTTTGCCTGTCTTTCCCTAACTTTCTGATACATTTTCTTTCTTTGTTGAGGGCTTTGGATTACCAGGGGCAAGGAGGTTTGGGTCTACTATATTAGATCTTGATGGGTGCACATTTCCTAATCAAAGAGTAAATGCTGGAGTGGAAATTGTTTGTGGCCTCATTGTTGTTGAGTTGAAGAACGATCAAGGAGAGTAATTATAGGGCTAGGTTAGCTATGATTTCAGTATGAACGTTCCTATTGTCTCTGAACCAGATTCCTCTTCCTTTGGCTTTCCAAAGGTTTTCTCTTTTGAGAAAGACACTCTGAATGGAACGTACAGGTGATCAGACCAATCAAGCAGAATGGGGTCACGGGTTGATATGTGAGGTGTTCTGGAGATGATCAGGTCGAGAGTGGTGCCTTTGCTGTGCGTGGGTTTCTGGCAGTGTTTGTGAAGGTCATTGTCTTCTAGAAAAGTAGAAATATATTGCAGTGGTTTATTTTCTTTGGAACCCCAGTGGAGGTTGAAGTAACAGAGAAAAATAATGTTGTCAAAACTGATTCATTGTATTGTATTGTATTGTATTGTATTATAATTTGTAAAGCGCAATTGCTGCCCAACGGGCGTCCAAGCGCTAGAGTGCAGAGAGCAGAGCTAGGGGGGGCACCGGAGATTAAGATTAGATGGGCCTGGCAAATAGATAAGTCTTCAGTTGTTTTCGGAATGACAGTAGGTTGGAATTGGACCTGATTTGCAGCGGGAGTGTGTTCCACATCTTCACGGCATTTACGGAGAACGACCTTCCTCCGGTTCTGGCTCTCCTTACTCTTGGGACTACGGCCAGAAAGGCCTCCGTGGACCGAAGGGTTCTGTTGGGATGGTATTGAGTGATCAGTTTGTTAGTGAGCGCTGGGCCTGACTTCCAGTAAGCTCGGTGCGCGATGCATAGTGCCTTGAAAGCCACTCTCTGTTTCATTGTGCTGTGAAGAATGCAACTCACTCTTCAATGAAGGTGTTGATTTGGCCAGGAGGTGGTAGATCACAGTCAATCTAAGGTTAGAGGCGGATGGTGAGATGATTTCCAGTGATAAGCACTCAAAAGATTTAAAGCGGGTATTAGAGAGTAGCCTGCCGTTCAGAGAATTTCTGTGTACTGCCGCTAGGCTTCCAGCATGTTTATCTTCCCAGTTGCTTCTCATAATAGATTATTGGTGGAGGAGCTGGAGCAGAAGAATCCTGTTTGTACTATCATTCGACCAGGTTTCAATGAGGAGTTTAGGAAGGTGATTCTCCTGTTGGATATGATGGTGTGGAGGGACGAGTTCATGGCCTGGGGAGATGTTAGTAAACACATTGTGGGAGGTGTGGATAGAGAGTTGAAGGAAGGAGGGTGGTCTTTGTGGAGAAGTGTGGCTCAATGATTAGAGCGGCAGACCCTGATGCAGAGGTCTAGCCCGGGACCAGGGTTCAATTCCCCGCCTTGGCGGGTCTTGGGCTCAAAATTCCACGGACCTCATAATTCTCGCCTCAGTGCCTATTCCAATCATGGAGTCCCACTCTGCAACTCTGGGCAATACCTTGCTTAATCTCCACAACGGCCCCCACAACGCTAATGATGTCTGGCCTCCACCTTGGGGGTGCCCAGGAGTGGACGCCTCGCAGGGAAAGCCAGGATGGGTTCCACAGCGGTATTCGTACAAGCGCCTTGAGTTCCTTGCGGGTGAGTAGTGCGTTATACAAGTATCAATTTACATTTAATTTACATTTTTTGTAGGACAGGTGGGTGGAGGTGAGGATTCTTGTTGAATGTCCTGGGAGTAGGGGTAGGTGTTTGAGTCCTGCTAAAGTGTTTGGCTGGTGGATAAGTGAGGCTGGGAATTCGGAGTGTGTATGAGGCCAAGAGAAATTGTGGGAGGGGTTGGAGTTGGATGAAGTGTGTTGAGTGGAGGAGAAGTCAGAGGTGTAAAGTCTTGAATGCTGGGGGAGTGGGGTAAAGAGTAAGAGTGGGCGGTAAACTCTGCTCCACCAGCAGAATTAGTGGAGTTTTCCCACTCTGTGCTCCACTTGGAATACGGAATTCGGCAAAAACTGTGCCTCAGCCACGTAGTCAAGTTTACCGACATGGCGGTGTCCACCCCTTTAGTAAGCTAGTGTTGTGTCTCTACAAAGTAAGGTGGGCTGAGAATTCTGTCCCATTAAGGACATCACAGTTTTCAGACAGCTCCACCTCTGGAGTCATGTGAGGGTTTGTTCAGGCCATGGGTTTCAGGAATCGGCAGGAGTGCCTAGGTCTTTCCTGTATATCACATCAAAGGAAAATGCTATTGCAGTTTCCAGCGTGGCTGGACCATTGTCCGTATGGGCGCATGTGGTGAGGTGAGCTGACAGTGAATCTCTGTCTTTAGCTTAAACCCAGGTTATATTATCTCCTATCCACTGCCTGGCCTGTCTGTCTGTCTTGTGCTGCAGGTGTAGAGCCTTCCCTCTGGCCCCACTACTGTTTTCGTGAGCACGCTTATTGTTGCTAACCACTAGGATGCTTAGCTAGCCTTAAACAGTAGGCTAACCTATAGTATCTACAGGTCTCTGTCACTTCATGATCCCCCTTTCACCTACCTGAATAGTGGTGCAACCCCAAGGTGACTCGCTGTCCAATTTCTCCTCCTCTCTCCATCCGGGTGGATATGTCTGCACCCACTACTCTCCCATTGGTGGAAAGCTGGTATGTAAGAAGATAGAGTAAAGGGTATCATTCAATGGGAGATGCGCAAGGGGAGGCACAGTGCACAGGTACCATGAGCCAGTTTAGTCCTTCATCTATATCGACCGCTGTAGGGAGCCTTTCATACTGTGGGCCTTCCATATATATGTGTAACTTCTGGAGCCACAGCCTTCCTCCAGTTTTATGCTGAGTGTTATGCAGTGGCCTTTGACGGTAGCTGGTCAACAAGCAGTCTAGAGTTTTGTTTTGGCCCCCCAGCCGTGATCATAAAAAATAAGAACAATGAGTGGCCATAGGAAGGGGGTGCCTTCTTGGCCATCTCAGATGTGGGCTAAACTTCGAGGGTGGGTGGATCTCCGCCAGTGGGCAGAACTCTGTGGAATCTCACTGAGTTTTCATTTAACTCTGCGTAATTCAGTGGAATGCGGCGGAGTGTAAGTATGTCAGTTCCGCTACTCTGTAATAAGAGGGTGAGAGATCAGATGGGTTGGGATGTGAGTTAGCTAGGAGGGTTTTAAGAGTAAGATAGATATTGTAAACTAAGGCCTGGATCTTATTGGTAACTTGGAACATGATTTTCCTGCTATTGTAGATGGACATTGAGAGGTCACTGGGTACGCCTAGGGGGGAGGTTATTTTCATCCAAAGGGAATGTTTGACTATGAGGAGGTTTAAAACTTATTTTGTAAGAAGATATACCATAGGTCTGTTTTGTGTGTGAAGAGGAGTAGGTCAACTTTGGGGCTTCTTTCCGCATGCAGTGATGTTATTCTGTAAATAGGGATTGAGGGAAGTACAAGATTTTGTGTTTCAAATTTTTTATCAAGTATATCTAGAGGTTAGGAGGATATGTAATCTTGAAACCGGTGACACCTGATATTAAAAAGCGATTCACTGGTGATGCATTGTCAGGTAGCGTCCTTGTCATGATTATGCAGAGTGTGGTTCGGGAGGAAGGCGAAAAGTATCAAAGCTATGGCTGACTTAATGACCATTCGTGATAGTTAAATGGAAAGATAAAAATGAAGACATACAATTTCATATAAAGTTCTATTTGGGAATCATGCCCGGGCCTTGCCAGAACAGAACAGAATGCTGGTATTTTTCTTGGGAAAAGTTTCAACCCCATGTTGGACTTTATTATTACAGTTTATTCTTTAAAAAATCATAACTCCAGTTCTACTGATTGGATGTTTGTCGCTTTGGTCTTGTTTCATTTATTACATTAAGTTGAATAATCCTAACCTGGTGTGGAATCTTTTTGTGTGTTTTTCACTGTTTTACTGCCTGAAGTGCTGCATAAATACTTTACACATTGCCTCTAAGTGAAGCTGGACTGATTGTGCCAACCTACCAGAGGGCTAAGCACATTTTAATTTGGTATTTGGGATTGTGGTTGCTGCTTGAGTAGAGTTTTATACCCTCCCCCAGTAAGATAATTTCCAACACTGTTGAACACACAAAGATATAAATTTGAAATTCATTAACAAGGATTGCAACCAGCACAGCAGAGCAACCCCTCCCCACACTACACTTCCAGGACTGAACCATCTAGCAGCCAAAATCATAAGTGTGTTAAATAAAAGGCGGTTACAGTACAAACTGAATCCCCTGTTGGTCATTAAACGGGGGAACACAAAATCAAGTAAAGGAGAAGAAGAATGAAACAAGGGCAGAGGACAGCAGAAGTCAGCTCTGGGACAGTCTGTCACATGTCTGTGGGAAGGCTATCTACCCCACCCTCTGTCACCCTTGTAGGAGTTCCCAGGCTACGAGGAGAGCTTTGCTCTCTCCCAAATTGAGGGAGCACAACCATGTCCAAAGAGTGGGGGCATTCTATGTCCACTTGGTCCAGATAGTACAGCACGGGCTTCAAATGCACTCTGACCTCCTGATCTACAACTCTCTGATGCCCAAGAATCTCCCTCTCCACCTGTTCCCAGCCTCTTTGGTGCCAACTTGGCCATCCCTTAACATCTCAGGCATCAGAGGCTCGGTGTGGCAGAGTGCTCCAGAAGTGCAATGTGAGGACCAGGTGTGAAGTTCAGAGGCAGGCTCAGAGAGGTCATTTTGCCACCTAATTCCAAGCTTCTTTCACACTGTTGAAAAAAAGTGTGCCTTGCCTTGGGAACTAGCTTTAATTTTCACCGGGTAGAGAAGAACGAATCAAATTTTGATTGCTCTAAGTATAACTTTGACCTAAGTGAAGGTTCTTTGTTGCTACTGAACTCTGATTGCGTAATCCAGGAAGATCATACCCATGGTAGCCTGGAGATAGACAGCCAGTTGGGCACAGACCACTCAGAGAATGGCATCTCTGTCCAGGTAGTTGGGATTGGGGGGTGGGATGCATGCACCTGACATCGACTTTTTTGCAAGAGCTCTGTGTGCACCCTTTCAATTACAAAACAAGCCTAAAGTCCCTGGAACACTTGATTGAAACCACCCAGGAGGCAGTGCTCTGTCCTCCATCCCTTGGACATCACCATGGACCCCTTAATCACAGATTCTTGCACCTGGACATTTCCTCTCTGTCTTCTGCTAACCATTCCAAGTACAGGGCTGGGACTTAAAGATTTGAAATGTCCAGTTTTTGAGAATGCAGTTCCTCTTCAGCAAAGGAAACTCGAGCCTTCACTTCTGTTGTGTGGTTGGCCAGCTTGCAAAAACCTTGTCCCAACAGGTATACCTTGGTTCTCACACCATCGTTTCAGTCCTCCAGGGACTGTTTCATATCTTTAATTGCCTTCAGGATTTCTGATATGCATGTGGGAGCACCTCTGGGATCTGAGTATCTGTATCCGGCCCTACCGTTGGAGACACTGGTAGTCCGGCCCAACCTCATAAAGCAATCAATCCTTCCGTGGGAGGCTGGTGATGCCCAAGGGGATTGCAACAAGAGGGGGTGCAGCTGAGTTCAAATGTGTTAGTATCCAGAGGGCTGTTAGACCTGACATCATTGGCTTGAGTCTCTCCTCCATTTTTTCTGTTTTGCCTCTACTGTTTTACGATGTTTTGCTGGTATATGCTTTGGGCGCTGTGTCACTGCTGATCAGTGCCATAGCGCAAGTGCTCCCTATGTTAAATTGATGTATCTATTGTATCCATGTTTGGCTTATTTGGTTTACTGTCAGTCCCTAGTCTAGTGCGCCAGGAGTGCCGGGGCTTGTAAATACAAATGCCGCTCGTGGGCTTGCAGCACGTGTTGTGCCACCCACAGGAGCGGCCTCGTAAAAGAATGTCTACGGGTCGGTCATTGCGAGACCCACGTGCAGTCTTGTACTGTCACGCAGGCTGTGCAAGTATACCTACTTGCCAGCCCCTCCAACCTTCCCTTAACTTCATGTTAGTCACCCCTATGGTAGGCCCGCGGGCAGGGTGCATTGTAAGTGTAAGGTAGGACACGCCTGACCAAGTTGGCATGTCCTAATAGTGAATTACCGCCATCTTCGTTCTTCACTATTGCGAGGTAGCCTACTCTCCATTGATTAGAATGGGCCGCCGGGATTATTAATGCTATGATCCTAGCTGGCTCGGAGAGCACGGTGCAATGTCGAGTTTGGTATCCCTGAACTCGGGGTTTAATTACGCATCCGTTGGTGTGGATGGTTTTTGGACTCTGGGTTTGAAAATAGCACTTTTAGAAAGTGTCTATTTTCGTGTCTAACCATATCTGGTTTCTGCAGGTCTTGCGTGTGTGTGACAGGAGCTGGGTGGCTCCACAGGTCTGGATGAGTCAGTGTGGGATGAGTGGGACATTTACGTTGAGGGTAGGGGGAGAGTAGTTGTTGATAGCCTGCCTTGCCTGATACAATGCCGGCTCCACCTCCTGCCAAGCGGCTGATGGCTCTGTGCCTGCCATGGGCGATACTAGCCCCACCTCCTGCCAGGAGGCCGATAGCTCTGCTCCTGCCAGTGTCAATGCTGGCTCCACCTCCTGCTGGGCGTCTGAGGACCCAGCCCTGCTCAGTGAATAGGCCAGGTGCTACTGCCTGGCTCCACCCACCACAGACCCAGGATGTTGGGAAATCCCCGGCATGGACAAAGGGATCAAAGACGAAAAGGGGTATAAGAGGAGGACCCCTGAACTAAGAAATCAGATCACTTCTAACAAGGAACCCTGTAACCAAGGACAAGAGGCCTGCTGATCTGAGGACTGCCTACCCCTTCTGCCGGTGTGCTGTTGTTGGGGGAATCCTTCAGTGCTTCTTTATTTTTGCCAAGGAACCAGGAGAGAGGAACTGTGTGTGTACTCTCACGCTTGCTAAGAAAATCTCCAAGGACTGGAAGAGTGCCAGTCTCCTGCTGAAGTCACAGGGCTAAAGGACTTCATCTGCTAAAGTGCTATTTTGCTGGAAGCATTAATCCAGCACCTCTGAAAGAACCAGCAATCACGACGACCGGACGCGGGGCCCGACCGACGCCAGCAGCAACGCCAGTGAGTGGGAGTACGGCTCTAGCTCCAGAGGACCGCGTGTCTGCACCGCTGCTGATCGCATCACCTGTGTGCCCCTTCGACGCCGTGAGCGCTGCTCACTCTGTGCAACCGCATCATCGACGACGCCTTCTGAGGCCTGATCGACACCGAAGACGCGACGCCGGATTGCTCGACGCCGTCGATCATCGTGTGCTTCATTTCCCTAAGGTACTGTGTTGTTGGGGGTCCGTGTGACTCCAGGCCCGACGTAGCGCTCCTCGCGGTCGACGCCGAACCTGTGGATTATCTTTGCCTCGACGTCGTGTAGCTCCCGGGTGAGTTACCCTGTTGCTAAGAACTATATTGCCAAGAAGAAGATTTGCTTGATACTAAAGACTTTTGTGCTAAAAGAAGAAACCATCTTGGAACTATCCTTTTTTTCCCTTTCCAACGTATTTATTCCGATTGTGTACAGTTTTGTCGTTATTTGGTCTTGTGCTAAGCCTTATATAAAAATACTTATTTTTATAATACTACAGTGTCGTGTCCATTTGTAGTGTATTCACTGTGTTACTGTATGTGGTCATAATTGCTTAACACACAGCCTCTGAGATAAGCCTATCTGCTCTGCCAAGCTACCGAGGGGGTGAGCGGAGGTTATCAAAGGGTGTGATCCCCTTGCCCTGACTAGAAAAGGTGTGTCCCTATTTGTCAGAAGTGTATACCTCTGCCAACTGGAGACAGCCGGTTCTAACATTGGATGCAGCGGTGAGGATTTGGACCTTGCATTTATGACCCATGTACAGTGATTAGTGTGCGCTACATAGTGAAAGCAGACCATAACGCAGTCACAATCTAATTGGGAAGGATCCTATTTTTTGTTCTCCGCTTTTCTGAAACTTGATTTTTTGAACACTGCCAATTTTGACCATGAGTGACAACGGAGTCACTACCCCTGTTGTTGTTGTGGAGGAGTTTGAGAGGAATAAGCTAAAGAAATACAAGAAAGATGAGCTGAAACACTTTTGCGACCAGTTTAAAGTTCCTACCACCGGCCTCTCGAGAAAAGATGATTTTCGTAAAGCTCCCTCTGATGTGGTGGTGGTACCCACAGAGGAAGGGGATGAGGAGGTGCCAGTGAATGGGCCTGTGTCCTCTCCCGGTAGCAGTGTTTCCTCCAAAGGTCTTTCCCCTGAAAAAAGAGAAGAAAGGGCGAAAGAGCGAGCTTACAACATGGAAATGGCAAGGCTAAAGATAAATGGGCAGTTGGAGTTAGAAAATGCAAGAGGTAGAAGAGAAGCTGATTTGGAGATCAAAAAGTTAGAGTTTGAACGAGAGAAGTTAGCTTTGGAGCGTGAAGCCAGGTTGAGGGAGCTGGATATCCAAGCTAAAAAGTTAGAGTTGAATCCCTCTGGTGGCAGCATCCCATCTGGGCCTGCAGAAAGTAAGTTTTACTTTCCGAAAGATGTGATAAAAGATTACAATAGGAATGAAGATATTGGACAATGGTTTAAAGCATATGAGTTAGCATTGTTGGCCCACCAGGTCCCTGAGAAGAATTGGGGAGCGGGGTTGTGGGGTCGCTTTGTGAATGAGGGAAGAGATACCCTGTTAGACATGCCTGTTGCGGATAGGATGTCGTATGCTCATATGAAGGATGCTTTAATGTTGCGGTATGGCCTAACCCCCGAGAAGTACAGACAAGCTTTTAGAGAATGTAAGAAGTTGCCTGGTACGACGTGGGTTGAATATGTGTCTTATTTTTGCAGAGCCATGGATGGTTGGGTAAAGGGCAGCAAAGTGGAAAGTTATGAAGCTCTTTATGATTTGTTTGCTTGGGAGCATTTGTCTAATAACTGTTTTCCAGAGCTGCGCCAGCACCTGATTGATAGCAAGATATCTAACCCTAGAAAACTTGCTGAGGAGGCGGACCGCTGGGTCAGTACCAGGGCCAACAGGGTCCAGTGGGAGACTCAGCCAAAGGTGGGCAGGGTCCCCAGCAGAAGAGTGGGGGGGACAAGGGTAAACAGAAGGAGTCTCAGAAAGGGCCCCAAAGTAATCCCCAAGGGAACCAAGGGAAAGGTTCCCAGCCTCCCCCTCAGAAGAAGCCAGGGGCCCGACGGGTAAACCTGTTCATAGGGGCCCCCTTACCTGCTACGGTTGCGGGCAGGTGGGACACCGGTTTTATGACCCCCAGTGTCCCAAAAAGGATTCGAATGCACCGCCGCGTGCACCCCCCCGTCAGTTGGCGAGTGTAGCCTTGGGAGGGGAGGAGATGGTTGTCCATGGTGGGAGGGGTCCCGCAGAAATGTCCCTGGTCTCGCTAGGAGACATGCAAATGGTCCCTCCACCCCCTCTGCCTAGTAACACTAGTAAATATAGGCAGTGGGTGACCATTAATGGCCATAGAGTGGAAGCTCTCAGAGACACCGGAGCGAGTGTGACAGCTGTCAAGTGTCACTTGGTGTCCAGAGAGCAGGTGGTTCCCCACGCATTCTACCCCATGATAGCTGCCGACAACTCCCAGAAAGAGTGTGAGGTAGCTCAGGTTTCCTTTGAATGGGGGGGGGTTTCAGGTACTCTTCAGGTTGCTGTGAGGCCCGCCATGCCTGTCGATTGTCTCCTAGGCAATGATTTAGAAGACTCCCCTTGGGCTAAGGTGGAGAGAGCGGCGCACTTGAAAATGTTGGGTGTGCCAGAGTGGGTGTGTGCAACCACTCGATCCATGACAGCGAGTAAGGGTGTTGATGGGGTCCTGGAGCCTGAAAGTATGGCCCAGGACCCAGCTGTGAAGAGAAGAGGCAGGAGGCGCGGGAAACCGGCCCCCTTAGTTCCCGTGATCCAGGAAGAGGTAGACCCTGAGGGGGATGCCCTGGAGTCCACAGGGGAACAAATTGCCGAACTAGGAGACCTGCCCGAGCTGACCCACTGGCAGCAGGATGGTGGTCCCTCCAGGGAGGAATTCTGTGCGGAACAGAAAGTGTGCCCTTCTCTTGTGGGCATGAGGCAGCAGGCCTCAGCCCAATCCTCAGGTGATCAGTCAGGGTCACATTTTGTGTACTGGGAGAACGACCTCCTGTATAGCGAGCCTAAGGCTGCTGAGCCTGGGTCAGCCCGTGTGCTGGTGGTACCCCAGCGCTTCAGAGCCTTCCTACTGGGTTTGGCTCATGACGTTCCGTTAGCTGGACATCTGGGGCAGGACAAGACCTATGACAGGCTTGTCACCCATTTTTATTGGCCTCAGATGCGCAGGGATGTAGACATCCATTGCAAGACTTGTCGCACTGGCCAGGCAAGTGGGAAAAGCGGAAGGAAGCAGAAGGCTCCCCTCCAACCTTTTCCAGTGGTCAGTACCCCCTTTGACCGGGTGGGTATTGACATTGTTGGGCCCCTGGACCCCAAGACAGCCCTGGGCAACAGGTTCATCCTGGTCTTGGTGGACCATGCCACGAGGTACCCGGAAGCCATCCCTCTCAGAACAGTGACGGCCCCCGTGGTGGGACGGGCACTGATGGGTGTTTTCTACCGGATGGGGTTCCCCAGAGAGGTGGTGTCCGACCGAGACACCAACTTCATTTCGAACTATATGAAGTCTCTATGGAAGGAGTGTGGGGTAACCTACAAGTTCACCACTCCTTACCACCCTCAAGGAAATGGGCTGGTTGAGAGATTCAACCGGACCCTGAAAGGCATGATTATGGGTCTTGAAGAACCAATGAGGCGGAAATGGGACGTCCTCTTGCCATGCCTGTTGTTTGCTTACCGTGAGGTGCCGCAGAAGTCTCTAGGGTTCAGCCTCTTTGAGCTCTTATACGGTCACCCGGTAAGAGGACCTTTGAGTCTGGTCAAGGAAGGCTGGGAGCAATCTCCCAGGAAACCTCCCCAGGATGTATACAGCTACATGCTGGCCTTTCGGAACCAGACTCGGCGCTTCAGAGAACTTGCTCAGGCAAATCTGGAGGCCAGCCAGGAGGAGATGAAGCGTTGGTACGACCGGAATGCCACTCTGGTAGAGCTTCAGCCTGGTCAGGAAGTGTGGGTCATGTCCCCTGTGGAACCTTGTGCGCTCAAGGACAGGTGGACTGGACCGTTTAAGGTTGTGGAGAAGAAGAGCGATGTCACCTACTTGGTGGACTTGAAATCTCCCAGGAACCCCTTGCGGGTCCTGCATGTCAACCGTTTGAAGCCCCACTTAGAAAGGTCCGAAGTGGGCATGCTCCTAGCTACAGATGATGGAATGGAGGAGGAGAGTGAGCCTCTTCCTGACCTCCTGTGTGCTAAAGAGCAGGACGGGTCAGTGGATTGTGTGGTCCTCTCTGACACACTGACCCTTGAGCAGAAACAGGATTGTCACCAACTGTTGGGACAATTCCCAGATCTGTTTTCCTTGGTTCCGGGTGTCACGCATTGGTGTGTCCATGACGTTGACACCGGAGACAGCCCTCCTGTGAAGCACAAGGCTTACAGGGTGACTGACAAGGTCAGAGCGTACATTAAGGAGGAGGTCTCCAAAATGTTCGCGTTAGGGGTGATTGAGTCCTCTAGCAGTCCTTGGGCCAGCCCAGTGGTCTTGGTCCCGAAGGCTGCAGTGCCTGGTGCTTCACCGGAACTCCGGTTCTGCGTGGACTATCGAGGGCTCAATTCAGTCACGAAGACTGACGCGCACCCCATCCCCAGAGCTGATGAGCTCATCGATCGGTTGGGGGCTGCCCGGTACCTCAGTACGTTTGATTTAACGTCTGGGTACTGGCAGATCGCCTTGACTGATGGGGCGAAGGAGAGGTCAGCATTCTCCACACCAGATGGGCTATACCAGTTTCGGGTGATGCCCTTTGGGATGAAGAATGCCCCTGCCACCTTCCAGAGGTTGGTCAACCAGGTCTTGGCTGGACTGGAGGAATTCAGTGCCGCCTACCTGGACGACATTGCAGTGTTCAGCGCCAGCTGGGAGGAACACTTGCGCCACCTCCAGGAAGTGTTGTTGGCCCTGCGCGGAGCAGGCCTCACAATCAAAGCCAGTAAGTGCCAGATTGGGCAGGGTTCGGTGGTGTACTTGGGGCACCAAGTAGGGAGCGGCAAGGTTGCCCCCCTGCAACCCAAGATTGATACCATCCTGGCTTGGGCGCCGCCCAAAACCCAAACGCAGGTGAGAGCCTTCTTAGGACTCACGGGTTATTACAGGAGGTTTGTCAAGGATTACGGCAACATTGTGCACCCCTTGACGTCGCTGACTTCCAGGAAGCAGCCACGAAACGTGATCTGGACTGATGCCTGTCAAACGGCCTTTGACACCCTGAAAACTGCAATGTGCACAGCACCTATACTCCAGGCACCCGACTTTTCGAAAGAATTCATTGTTCAGACGGATGCTTCAGAGCATGGTGTGGGGGCTGTTCTAGCTCAGGTGAATGAAGAGGGCCGAGACTTGCCTGTAGCCTTCATCAGTAGGAGGTTACTTCCCAGGGAAACGAGGTGGAGTGCGATAGAGAGAGAAGCATTTGCTGTGGTCTGGGCGCTGAAGAAGCTAAGACCCTACCTGTTTGGGACTCACTTCCGGGTTCAGACAGACCACAGGCCCCTCAGATGGTTGATGCAAATGAGGGGTGAGAATCCGAAACTGTTGAGGTGGTCCATTTCTCTACAGGGGATGGACTTTACGGTGGAACACCGCCCTGGTACAGATCACGCCAATGCTGATGGTCTGTCCAGATTTTTCCGCCTCAGTGATGAGGACTCCCTAGGTTAAGGGTAGTTCTCCCCACATTTCAGCTGGAGGGGACACGTGTTAGACCTGACATCATTGGCTTGAGTCTCTCCTCCATTTTTTCTGTTTTGCCTCTACTGTTTTACGATGTTTTGCTGGTATATGCTTTGGGCGCCGTGTCACTGCTGATCAGTGCCATAGCGCAAGTGCTCCCTATGTTAAATTGATGTATCTATTGTATCCATGTTTGGCTTATTTGGTTTACTGTCAGTCCCTAGTCTAGTGCGCCAGGAGGGCCGGGGCTTGTAAATACAAATGCCGCTCGTGGGCTTGCAGCACGTGTTGTGCCACCCACAGGAGCGGCCTCGTAAAAGAATGTCTACGGGTCGGTCATTGCGAGACCCACGTGCAGTCTTGTACTGTCACGCAGGCTGCGCAAGTATACCTACTTGCCAGCCCCTCCAACCTTCCCTTAACTTCATGTTAGTCACCCCTATGGTAGGCCCGCGGGCAGGGTGCATTGTAAGTGTAAGGTAGGACACGCCTGACCAAGTTGGCATGTCCTAATAGTGAATTACCGCCATCTTCGTTCTTCACTATTGCGAGGTAGCCTACTCTCCATTGATTAGAATGGGCCGCCGGGATTATTAATGCTATGATCCTAGCTGGCTCGGAGAGCACGGTGCAATGTCGAGTTTGGTATCCCTGAACTCGGGGTTTAATTACGCATCCGTTGGTGTGGATAGTTTTTGGACTCTGGGTTTGAAAATAGCACTTTTAGAAAGTGTCTATTTTCGTGTCTAACCATATCTGGTTTCTGCTGGTCTTGCGTGTGTGTGACAGGAGCTGGGTGGCTCCACAGGTCTGGATGAGTCAGTGTGGGATGAGTGGGACATTTACGTTGAGGGTAGGGGGAGAGTAGTTGTTGATAGCCTGCCTTGCCTGATACAATGCCGGCTCCACCTCCTGCCAAGCGGCTGATGGCTCTGTGCCTGCCATGGGCGATACTAGCCCCACCTCCTGCCAGGAGGCCGATAGCTCTGCTCCTGCCAGTGTCAATGCTGGCTCCACCTCCTGCTGGGCGTCTGAAGACCCAGCCCTGCTCAGTGAATAGGCCAGGTGCTACTGCCTGGCTCCACCCACCACAGACCCAGGATGTTGGGAAATCCCCGGCTAGACAAAGGGATCAAAGACGAAAAGGGGTATAAGAGGAGGACCCCTGAACTAAGAAATCAGATCACTTCTAACAAGGAACCCTGTAACCAAGGACAAGAGGTCTGCTGATCTGAGGACTGCCTACCCCTTCTGCCGGTCTGCTGTTGTTGGGGGAATCCTTCAGTGCTTCTTTATTTTTGCCAAGGAACCAGGAGAGAGGAACTGTGTGTGTACTCTCACGCTTGCTAAGAAAATCTCCAAGGACTGGAAGAGTGCCAGTCTCCTGCTGAAGTCACAGGGCTAAAGGACTTCATCTGCTAAAGTGCTATTTTGCTGGAAGCATTAATCCAGCACCTCTGAAAGAACCAGCAATCACGACGACCGGACGCGGGGCCCGACCGACGCCAGCAGCAACGCCAGTGAGTGGGAGTACGGCTCTAGCTCCAGAGGACCGCGTGTCTGCACCGCTGCTGATCGCATCACCTGTGTGCCCCTTCGACGCCGTGAGCGCTGCTCACTCTGTGCAACCGCATCATCGACGACGCCTGCTGAGGCCTGATCGACACCGAAGACGCGACGCCGGATTGCTCGACGCCGTTGATCATCGTGTGCTTCATTTCCCTAAGGTACTGTGTTGTTGGGGGTCCGTGTGACTCCAGGCCCGACGTAGCGCTCCTCGCGGTCGACGCCGAACCTGTGGATTATCTTTGCCTCGACGTCGTGTAGCTCCCGGGTGAGTTACCCTGTTGCTAAGAACTATATTGCCAAGAAGAAGATTTGCTTGATACTAAAGACTTTTGTGCTAAAAGAAGAAACCATCTTGGAACTATTCTTTTTTTCCCTTTCCAACGTATTTATTCCGATTGTGTACAGTTTTGTCGTTATTTGGTCTTGTGCTAAGCCTTATATAAAAATACTTATTTTTATAATACTACGGTGTCGTGTCCATTTGTAGTGTATTCACTGTGTTACTGTATGTGGTCATAATTGCTTAACACACAGCCTCTGAGATAAGCCTATCTGCTCTGCCAAGCTACCGAGGGGGTGAGCGGAGGTTATCAAAGGGTGTGATCCCCTTGCCCTGACTAGAAAAGGTGTGTCCCTATTTGTCAGAAGTGTATACCTCTGCCAACTGGAGACAGCCGGTTCTAACAAGGGCCCTCACTAATCCCCTCGAATCGATAGGTGTAGTGAGTGGAGATTCAGTGGCCAAAAAGCAGGATCTCACCTCTCTCAATCTGTAAGGTCTAAAGGGGAGCCATGGTTGTCAAGGCCCTTTGACCAGGGATTCCCTATTTTGTGAGCAGTCTCAGTGGGTCACCACAATCTCAAACACTGCTGCTCGACCACAAGTTAGGTTGTCTGCGTTTAACCAGTCTTTGTCACACCCAATATAACTCTTAGACGTCTATCAGGTATGTAAGGTTTTTTTCAAAGAGGAAATGCTTTTTCTAAGTTAGATTTTGGGTCAGATCTAGAGTGTCGCAGATGCCAATCCGTCTTTCTGTGTCTTGGAGGATATTATGAGATCACTACCGGCCCAGCGGTGATCGCTTGACAGGAATTGCCACCCGGGCAGTTCCTGTCAAGGTGTAAATATTTGGTTGATGGCAGTGACTGCTTGGATGGTACCACCAAACATTTATAAACTTTTTTGTGTTTTTGTTTCTCAACTTGGAAATTTGTTATTGAAAAAACAAGAAAAAACGAATGCCCCCACGCCCAAGGAGGTCTTCCTTGGGAATGAGGGTCATTATTTGTTTTATTCTGTGCCTCAAAGCTAAGGGTTAAAAAAATAAATAGGACATGCCCTATAGTGTTTCTGCAACATGAGTACAAGGTGTCTCCTGAAGGAGACTTTTGACTTATCAGAAGACAAAATGCAATAGCTATTAAGGCCCTCAGTACAAGCCAGACAGAGGGCAAGTATCTCGGGGAATTCCACTCCACCGAATTCTGCACGAAGAAGTAGGCTCGACTTTTCTGTGTGGTAATTCTGCAGGATAAAAACACAAGGGATGGAATCAGAAGCCATGTCTCATCCTGTGTTTTTGTTTTTAACAGGGAAGCACACAATACTTCCCCTGCCAGGAAAGCCTTCCCACCACTATTAACAAACCCCCTCCCTCGCCCCTATCCTGCAGGCCTGTGCATACATTTAACACCTGCTCTCTGCAGGTGGTAAACGTTTCTATTAAACCCCATGGATTCGGGAACGCTGTGTGATTTAACAACTGGAAAAAACGGATCCCAGACAGTACTTCCTGACTGCACTGCGTTTAGCTTGTAGTAGTGCGGCACTGGTGAGGATTTACCGTACAGTAAGTAATGGTAATAGCTCGTGCTATTTTCCTATGCCCCCAGAAAGGTGCACCTCGAAACGAGAGCATAAGTAGTGAGAGACGGGTCTAGACGTTTCGAAAACGCCACAATCTGTTCCACATTGGTGCCGTAAATGTAATTTCACTTGAAGTTCAGCACAGTGTCAAGGCAAGGTCCATGCTGCGCATTTCCATGCGACTTTGTGCTGACTGACGGAGCCGGCTGGTTATCATTCATCTGCAATGAATTGCTGGATAATAACCCAGCGAGGCTCCCCGTAAAGGCCGCCCAATCTGGACTGTTTGGGTTATAGACACCGACTGTTCCCTGTAACCTGCGGTCCTCGTCAGAATGTTACAAGTGATTTTTTAGGAGGTAGATGTTCTTTGCAATGCCAGCAAACCTGCGTCCTATTAATCCGAGGCTCTGGGTGGCTGTAAACCAGCACTACATGGTCGCCTGAACGCTGCCAAACAGTTGTTACTCATTCTGCTGCTACCGGTGATTTGTTTCTTTTGCGAATCCAATGTTCTGTTTTACTCCCATGTACGTTGATTGTCTGCATGTCTTGCTGATGGTACATCTGTCTCACAATGACGAGGCTGCAGAAAGGATGTTGGCCAAGTGTAAGGCATGTGGAGGCAGGCTTCAGAATTCTATGCAGTTGTTAGCATGCTATGGAGGGAAATCTAATAAGGTTTTATGACAGATAAAAAGAGTTAAATTATAGGGGTAAAATACACGACATCAAAGGCTTTTCAATCCCACTTACATTAAGACATTACACAAACTATGGTTCTATGCATTATAAAAGGTTTTTTGAAAATGTATGTTTTAGCTTTTCTCATGGACTTGAGAGGTTACAGCCAATTGGTAAATACATATGTGCATGACAGACATTCACATCTAAGTGTCCACCTGTTCCAAGGAAAATCTTAATTTCCTTCAGGACAATAGGTTTTAATCTGGAAATTCCCATTGTGATTGCTTTCTGTGGCCACTTAGAGAATCAAGAAAAAACAGGAAAAGATCAAACATAAAGGAAGGTTGTATTATTGGGGGGGGGGAGATAACATTGTTTTCCTTGTTATTCCCCCTTGTTTAATCATAAGCTTGTCTACTGAGAGTAATACCATCAGCGACTCCTCCTTGTGGGTGGAGGAGCGTCACCCCACTGCTTTCTCGCAGTGAGAGAAGCAGAAACATAAAATGGTATTTTAAATACCATTTTATGTTACTGCTTTTCGCACTTCGAGAACGCAGAAGGCAGGGTTTCGTTGTGCGTACAGGCGGGTGTGGCCGCTGGAGGGCAGGGGAGGAGTGGCTTTGTGGGAGCTAACTGTTTGGTCGGCCCCAGGGTCGACCAAACCATGCATGCAGCCTACATTGAGAAAACGGCCTCCCCATAGACACCTGTGGGGTCGGCGTCCGAGCCAATCACAACTTTGTCATTGCAGTGTTGGCTTATGGGAGGGGAGGGAGGCTGCCTGCGGCTTCTTCCTGTTGTAGGCTCAACACCTCCAGCGGATTCCATACACTCTCGCTAACCCGGCTGACGCTAAGCAGCAGTGGTGACAGACTATGCAAATGTGGATACGCACACATCCACAAACAGAGGGGGCTGCAAGTATGCCCAGGATGGGCAACCATTAGGTAAAAACATATAAATATTGTCGTAGTGTGGCGAGAACCGACCCTTGCTCTGAAGAAATTGCTGTAAGTCCCCCTTTGGCAATGAAACATATTGGCCCTTTATTACAAAATAGATAGTAGGCAACAGTGTATCTTGGTTTTAATGTGAGCAGACCCAAAGCACATAATAAAATAGGACAGCCAGTGGATGTATAGCTCGTTCTTAGACTTGGAATAGCGGTATTTAAGCTCAGATCCGCTACTCCTCACAGGGTTGGTTGGTACAGTCGGGCACACGGTTAAAGCATCCTGAGTGCCGGCATCAAAATACACTATACTGAGAACGTTGTTTCTTTGTCTCACTATTCTAGACCTTTCTGTTGTAGTTTGGCAGTTGCTGATGATGAGAACCTGAGTGTGCAGGTGAGAACCAATTTGCACATTCCCATGGTGTTACTTGTGTGAGGCACTGCTTACATTTTTCACCACTTTTTTCATATTTTTCGTCATCCACACCACTGGGTGGTATTGACTAGGGGAGACTGAGTTCAAAAACGTTTTTAAAAAAAGGCGAACATGGATTCCCTTGAACAGACGGTATAATTGTAGCCACTGTGTATCCACACAAATCTGGGTGACCAAACTATGATGGAGGGTTTTCTAAGTATCATGTTCAGCTAAAAGGATCAGGTTTATATTGTGTTGTAATACTGTGAGGGGGGGGGCGACCTGATCTATATCCCTCTCTAGCTCCTTTTTGTATATGATAATTATTTTTGAGGACAGGTATTAAGTCAAATGAGCAGTGTGCATACACATAAGGAAACCACACATGTATTGTTTACTTTTTTTCAATGAAATTGTTTGGAATGACCATGATATGGCAGGTTTATGGCCAATACACAATATCCGTTAGTCTGAAAGAAATTCCCTTTGGGTAAGATAACAACAGTACACAAGTACTCACAAGCATACGGACAATAATCAACCAGGAAGCAATGTAGAAAAATAGGGTCAACCCACTACATGTGAAAACACTCTCAAAACATGTCAAATTATAAAAACAATTTATTAAAGATACATTACATTAGATAAAAACTGAAATTTGGGAAACGTATAAGGACGGTGTAATAATCAATAAAAACAACATTCAATTAAAAAGGAGTGTACAGGAAAAAGGGATTAAAACCCATTCATAAGAAAACAAATTTGGTTTCCTCCCTATTAGCTATTCCTAGATTTACTCCTTAAGCGTCGACGCGTTTCGGCGGTGTAAACATATTAATCCGCCTTCATCAGGACAGTAGGACAATATAGTTTCCCAAATAGATTCTGAAATTAAAATAGAAACAGTCTTAGACTTAACCAATTCATGACATATGGTGATCAGAAAAACTAGCACTTTTAATCAATTGTAAGTATACCACCTGTATTTCCACGCATCTCTAATATCTGTAAAAACTCGGTTAGACATGCGTTGCTTATATAAAAAATATATATACATATATCTCTTGCAGTGTCCAGTCACTTAACTGGAGAAGCATACTATCTGCAAAAACGTGCTTGAGCCTCTTACTAATAACCAAATAGTAAGTACACGGACTGAGCTGCTTATCCAAATGTATGAAATTGCCATAGAATAATACTGGCTATATAAAAGAACTGAGAATGGTGCGCTCATAAGTATAATAAAAAATTTTTTTGCACTGAATGTCGAATGATATATAGGTGAATTTACAAGTAGTTGCGCATACATAGAAATAAATAGACATAGCATTATAAAAGTCAGAAACGCATGAAACACAGCCCAAATTGCGATGCAGACAAAAAATATATATGTCTTAGTCGGGTATAAATTCTGTGAATCAGCACTGCAATTAGCTACTCTGAAACACTCTGAAACTCATATCTTTTTGTGAATAGGTACCAAAATAAGTATCTGAATTGATATCCAAAAGAATTCGCTGGACGAATTCCATGTTCTGACGCATAGGAGGCGGAAAACCCCTTGCAATATTACTTATCATATATTTGAGGTAGGTGCTGTACCAATGCTCTCTATCTTGTGCCACCTCCCCCTATTTAACTTGGGATTTATAATACTGATACCCAAAAGGGAATTTTTAATGTTCCTGAACTCTACGTCAGGCCTGAATATGTAAATTCTAGTACTGTCAAGGTTGTTGTAGAAAAATAACGAATCTTGAACCGCTGTTGTTCAACTGTGTATGTTTGGTATTTTGATGATTTGCTTAAATGTACTGTGTCCTGGAAGCATTGTAAATAGGTTGATACTATGATCTAAATACATTACGTTGTTTTAAAGATTGTGTTTTTCTGATCACCATATGTCATGAATTGGTTAAGTCTAAGACTGTTTCTATTTTAATTTCAGAATCTATTTGGGAAACTATATTGTCCTACTGTCCTGATGAAGGCGGATTAATATGTTTACACCGCCGAAACGCGTCGACGCTTAAGGAGTAAATCTAGGAATAGCTAATAGGGAGGAAACCAAATTTGTTTTCTTATGAATGGGTTTTAATCCCTTTTTCCTGTACACTCCTTTTTAATTGAATGTTGTTTTTATTGATTATTACACCGTCCTTATACGTTTCCCAAATTTCAGTTTTTATCTAATGTAATGTATCTTTAATAAATTGTTTTTATAATTTGACATGTTTTGAGAGTGTTTTCACATGTAGTGGGTTGACCCTATTTTTCTACATTGCTTCCTGGTTGATTATTGTCCGTATGCTTGTGAGTACTTGTGTACTGTTGTTATCTTACCCAAAGGGAATTTCTTTCAGACTAACGTCAATTGTGGAACCCCATCCCTTTGGTTTAGGGGTCCCTCTCTCTTTTATTAGAGATTCTGTGAACAGTCCACTTGGACTGGAGAGTTGCTTCCTGCCTTTGAGCACAATATCTATACCTTAAGGGACGTTTAGCCCTGATGGATAAAATTAAAACGTTCGGTTTTAGCGAAGACCAACTTCACCGCATTATAAGCACTAAAAGCGGGAATAGGATCACAGTAGCCTCTGGGAAAGGAGAGAACTGGGGTAAGCTTGTGAATCTTAAGAAAAAACTTATCCGAACGGAAGCCCATGCAGACTTCTTAGTAGAATACCTAACATCCGGTATCATCCCCATTGGACTACAGGTTCGCAATGAACCGGGTGTATTCATAGAAAACAGAAAGTTCCTTGAGACCTGGGCTCTCATCTCAAATAGGTGCCGTAGAGACTGGATGCTCTTAATCATCGAAACAGCACAAGGCCTACTCATCCTAGAAAAAGAAGAGATTGAGAAATTAGAAGATGAGCTTAAAAACTGCCCGGCCCTTGAAGAGGCCAAGAAAAAGCTGGCTGACATTAATAGGGATGTTGAGGGCTATAGTACCTACCTGATAAATAAAAAAAAAAAAAAACTAAAAAAAGATATTGAGATGTATTCCGAAGACAAAACCTATCCCTTTTTAAAAGAGAACTATTTCCAATCTAAAAACAATGGAAGCTGGGAACGACCACCTAACAGACAAATCTACTCAAGAGGTGGTAATAAGCAAGTAACATTCTCCAACTCTTCATGCTCTGGATCTGAAGAGGAAGAGCTTAATGAGGCAGGTAGGAATGGATATGACCAAGGGGTTTTTTTAGAACCACGCCCGAGGAGGGGACAGGGCTACAATCGAGGCCAAGGGCAGTACAACCGAGGGAGACAACAATATCAGAATCAAGGGCAACACAGTTACAACCAAGGCCCCCCTCAACAGAATTACAATCAGGGTCCCCAACAGAATTACAACCCAGCACCTCCACAGCAAGAATACTTAAGCACCCGGAACAAGAAATACTGGAAACAACCAAATTACCAGTAATCAACTTATCGAAAAAAACTTTGAGTGATGTACAAATAGGAATTTTAAGTAAAGGTTTCAGCTTTGTCCCATCTGCGAATTTGGATAAATTTCAATTTGAAAAAGATTTGCGCTCATTTTTCAGAAAAATTAGATTAAAAAGATTTTTTGAAGATAGAGAGTGTAGAGAAAAGACAAATATCTCCGGTTTAAAACCGAAATCTAAATTTACCCCCACCCTTAGCATGGTGAACAAAAACATTGAAACCTTTGAAATGGCAGTTGAAAGTGGCATCCATAAACTTTTCAGTAATGAAAAACGGTGCCATAACCATAACATCTCTGTCAGTGAGAGAGAAGCCATCAAGCAGTTGAGGAATGATAGCGGCTTGACCATTAAGCCAGCTGATAAAGGTGGTGGTGTGGTGGTCTTTGATACTGAGGACTATGAAAGACGCATGCTGGGTCTCCTCAGGGTTGATGAACACTATGTCCGTACCACCGAAACCAGTTTAAAAAGAGTAGCGAGTGAATGCCTTGCTCTCCTCACAGATGCCAAAGAATCTGGGTATATTTGTGAGGAAGAGTTTTGCTTTCTTAATAACCTTGAACCGAGAACTCCTGCCATCTATGGACTGCCCAAACTTCATAAGGACAGATACAATCCACCAATGCGCCCAATAGTGAGTAGTATAGATTCACTACTGGAACCAATTAGCAAATATGTCGATCACTTCTTAAAACCCATTGTCTGCAAACTAAAATCATATGTGCGAGACTCAGCGCACATTATATCATTGATCGAGGGGAAGTCTTTCTGTGAGGAGACTCAGTGTCTGGTAACTCTGGACATTGAGTCTCTTTACACGAATATCCCCCAGGAGGCAACCACTGAAGTGATCGACGAAATCTTGTCTGAACAAGATCTCGGTGGGGCCAATAAAGATTTCATAGTAGACTGTGTGAGGCTTATTCTCACCAATAATATCTTCCTCTTCAAAAATGATTATTACAAACAGCTCAAAGGTACCAGCATGGGGGCCACATGTGCCCCTAGTCTGGCTTGCCTTTATGTAGGTAAATTTGAAGACATACATATCCACAACGAAGTGGCCCCTTTTTTCGAAAATGTAGCGGGCTGGTACCGCTACATTGACGACATCTTTTTTATCTGGGACGGGCCAACTGAACTTTTGGAAGAATTTCTCCTATGGATTAATCTAGGAGATCCCAACCTGAAATTCACATCATCATTCAGTACCACTAGGGTCGAATTTCTCGACATATGCATTAAAAACAACGATGGAGCCTTGGCAGTAGAATTATACACCAAACCAATGGCTAAGAATACATTACTGGAGTTTTCCAGTTTCCATCCTAAGTCCCAGAGGGAAAGTATTCCTTTCAGTCAGTTTCTCCGCCTTCGGAGAAACTGTTCTGATCTAAACGACTATTACAAACACGCTGAAATTCTCAAGCTCAAACTGAAGGATAGGGGTTACCCTAAGAAACTGCTGTCAAATTCTCTGAAAAGGGCACGGTTCTTCGACCGTGATGCCCTGATCCATAACACCCCTAAACAAAAAGAGCCACTCAACAAAGTGGTGTTTGTGAGTAAATTCTCAAGTATGAGTAACCAAATTAAAAACATCGTGAATAGGCACTGGCATATTCTAAACCACGAAGAGGATATAATACTTGAAAGGCCGCTATTCGCATTCAAAAAGAACAGTAACCTTCGTGACTTATTGGTCCATACCTATAAAGATGAATCTGTCGAAAAACAAAGAACCATTGACGGTACACATGTTATCGGTACAACAAAATGTGGAAGCTGCAATATGTGTGATCAATGTATTGTAGGATCAGATTTTGTTTGTAACTCAAAAAGAATATCATGTAAGACTCACAATAACTGTAGAAGCAGAAATGTGATTTATTTATTGCAGTGCCCCTGCGGCCTATCCTATGTAGGAGAAACGGGGAGAGAGGTGCGAACCAGACTCCAGGAACATAGGTCAGCAGTAAGAACGAAAAAAACAACTGCCCCAATTGTAGCACACTTTATAGACAAGGGCCATAAGGACTCAGAATTTGGCTGGCTTGTACTGGAAAAAATAAAAATTGGTAAACGAGGTGGCAATATGGTTGCCAAGAGAAAAGAGAGAGAGCAATGGTACATCTCCTTCTTAGACACCGTTAGGAGAGGGCTTAATTCAAGAGAGGAATGGGACAAAATCATTGGAGCAATATAAGATATTTTGGCTCCATGGTGTCCCTGTTAATAAGTTTGGAGCAGAAATGTATGAACACGCCAGCTGTATGCTCCCTACTGTGAATAAACGTTCTGTCTATAAATAAAAATCCTTTGCCTACAATAATCAGGGTCTTAGATTCTAAACGTATTTTTATCCTACAACCTATGATTCAAAATACCTAAGATATAATGACGTCAAACCTAATCCCAAAAATATCCTTCTTTTCCCATTGACAATCCTGCGAGTCAGTTTGGAGCAGAAATGTATGCACATGCTAGCTGTATGCTCCCTACTGAGAATATCGATTTGTCTACAAATAACATCCTTTGCCCATAATAATCAGGCGTCTAGAAATCTAAACGTATCTTTATTCCACAATCCCTAAGTCGAAAAACCTAACAAAGAATAACGCCAAATCTCAAAATTAACGCCCTTTTGTTTCATCAATAATCCTTAAGGCACCAAGTAAATATAAAATTTGAAAATTTAATTGCCAACCTAATGAAGAAAGCAAGTGGTTAAAAAGAGAGATAAAATACATCTTTATATTTGGAAGGGTTTATTGACGAATCCGAGTACATCTTTTTTTCATGGTCTTTTTTTCATTTTATTTTTTGCGTATCATAGAATACACTGTGATCAAAAGTTAAAAATACTATTTATTTCTCTAATAGATAAAGGACGCTTTTGTGCATTTCACATACCGAAAATAAATTGTTTTTGCACTAAAATAAAGGGTGACTGAGTGACGCGATTACGAGCGATGAGAGTCTTTTCTCTCGCTCTATTTTTCCCGCCCGCGTAATCACCAAACACCCGCGTTATGCTGGGTATTTAAATCCGAGTGTTACCTCCTAATGTTGCTAGCCGGGGACACGGAGAGGAGCACGCAGGACGTCTGACGACAAAAAGATTAAGGTACGCAGATCGCTGGTAGGGGCTACGCTATATGGCACTAGCGCTTCTCGGAAAGAAGTATGTTCCTATTAGCGGTATTTGATCCTTCTTCCCTGTTTAATTATACAGGCTTGAGAGAGAGGACCGTCCTTGCACAGCGGGTATCCTTGGATATTTACCGGAACCCTTGCTGCATTTTAATTTCGTCAAAGTAGAACCAAAGTTTACAGTGAAATCTTCGCTACTGCGTGCTCAGGCACTAGCACTTTTAATCAATTGTAAGTATACCACCTGTATTTCCACGCATCTCTAATATCTGTAAAAACTCGGTTAGACATGCGTTGCTTATATAAAAAATATATATACATATATCTCTTGCAGTGTCCAGTCACTTAACTGGAGAAGCATACTATCTGCAAAAACGTGCTTGAGCCTCTTACTAATAACCAAATAGTAAGTACACGGACTGAGCTGCTTATCCAAATGTATGAAATTGCCATAGAATAATACTGGCTATATAAAAGAACTGAGAATGGTGCGCTCATAAGTATAATAAAAAATTTTTTTGCACTGAATGTCGAATGATATATAGGTGAATTTACAAGTAGTTGCGCATACATAGAAATAAATAGACATAGCATTATAAAAGTCAGAAACGCATGAAACACAGCCCAAATTGCGATGCAGACAAAAAATATATATGTCTTAGTCGGGTATAAATTCTGTGAATCAGCACTGCAATTAGCTACTCTGAAACACTCTGAAACTCATATCTTTTTGTGAATAGGTACCAAAATAAGTATCTGAATTGATATCCAAAAGAATTC
Organism: Lissotriton vulgaris; assembly: GCF_964263255.1. Taxonomy (NCBI): domain Eukaryota; kingdom Metazoa; phylum Chordata; class Amphibia; order Caudata; family Salamandridae; genus Lissotriton; species Lissotriton vulgaris. The sequence goes on along the minus strand of NC_141685.1, from coordinate 422,036,048 downwards.
GCTGGACGAATTCCATGTTCTGACGCATAGGAGGCGGAAAACCCCTTGCAATATTACTTATCATATATTTGAGGTAGGTGCTGTACCAATGCTCTCTATCTTGTGCCACCTCCCCCTATTTAACTTGGGATTTATAATACTGATACCCAAAAGGGAATTTTTAATGTTCCTGAACTCTACGTCAGGCCTGAATATGTAAATTCTAGTACTGTCAAGGTTGTTGTAGAAAAATAACGAATCTTGAACCGCTGTTGTTCAACTGTGTATGTTTGGTATTTTGATGATTTGCTTAAATGTACTGTGTCCTGGAAGCATTGTAAATAGGTTGATACTATGATCTAAATACATTACGTTGTTTTAAAGATTGTGTTTTTCTGATCACCATATGTCATGAATTGGTTAAGTCTAAGACTGTTTCTATTTTAATTTCAGAATCTATTTGGGAAACTATATTGTCCTACTGTCCTGATGAAGGCGGATTAATATGTTTACACCGCCGAAACGCGTCGACGCTTAAGGAGTAAATCTAGGAATAGCTAATAGGGAGGAAACCAAATTTGTTTTCTTATGAATGGGTTTTAATCCCTTTTTCCTGTACACTCCTTTTTAATTGAATGTTGTTTTTATTGATTATTACACCGTCCTTATACGTTTCCCAAATTTCAGTTTTTATCTAATGTAATGTATCTTTAATAAATTGTTTTTATAATTTGACATGTTTTGAGAGTGTTTTCACATGTAGTGGGTTGACCCTATTTTTCTACATTGCTTCCTGGTTGATTATTGTCCGTATGCTTGTGAGTACTTGTGTACTGTTGTTATCTTACCCAAAGGGAATTTCTTTCAGACTAACGTCAATTGTGGAACCCCATCCCTTTGGTTTAGGGGTCCCTCTCTCTTTTATTAGAGTTAGCAATACACAATATCTACAAGTGCATTAATGAAATGTAATTTCTATAAAATGTATAGCACATCATGAAATAAACCTATGGATAATGGGCATTACTCTGTGTGACTATAACTCGCCCTTAAACAAATATGTTGTCTCTGCCAGCAGCCATAAACACATGCGACAAAAAGGTATGCTGCAAAACAGAAGCTAGAAAGAAATACCCAGCAATTTGACAGTTCAGCCACACCTCCAAACACAACTTGTGAAGCAGGAAAGATCTTCTCAGAGAAACAAATGCCACTTGTTGGTCATAGATCAACAGAGCAATAGTATCCCAAAACACCACCTATAGCCTCACACCGCTGCAGTCCAGTCTTGACCTTTAATATTCCGCCATGAAGGTGGAGTTGGTTGTATTTGTGTGTATGTGTGGGGGGCACCACACTTATTCATACTCTCATACAATTGGACCTGTGGACAGTACTGAGGCCCTCAACATCGCCTGTACATAAGGAGTTTCTTCTCAATCCTTTTTTCTTAATTTTTTTAAAATTTAGATAGACTAGTGAAACGGGCATTTGTTTGGGGCATTTTTGCTAATTTCCTGACATAGGTAAGACTGTGCAATTTTGGTTAAGACATTTGAAGGATGTGTAAAGAAAGTGTGTTATATTTTATCTGTTCCTTACTAGAAGTGTATGACATTGTTTAGTTCTGGTGAAATCATCACACGTGTCACGGGGCTTTGTGGAGTGTTTAGCAGTTGTGTGTTTTGCCCTTTTATGAAATTACCTTATTAAGAATTGGGGAGACCAAAGTAGTTTTACCACAGTCGAAATTTGTATTGAGCAGAGTTCCTATTATCAGGGCAAAGAACAATGGGGTATGTAGGAAAAGGCTGTTTGTAGGCACAGTCACCTGGAAGAAAGCTTCTTTGGCGACTGAGGGGGTCATTACGATTATAGGCGTTGGCCCCTCACAGCTTGAACGAGCCTGTTGCCTCTTCTTTCGTCGAAACACCTGTTATATTTAAATCTCTCTGCTAGCATAGCTTTGATCATTTCATAATGCTGGTCATCTACCATGACAAGGCTGACAGCTGGTAATGTCTCTCAGTTCTAAGAATCAGATGTATTTCTGAAAGTCAAAGCAAAATGATGCTCAAAAGCTGGGAGTTTTCGACCACAGCATGGTCGTTCATTATTTCCTGTGTACAGACACCATGGCTCCCAAGTCTGTCATGATCAGGAAAAAAAAGGTAATTGGAATGATACCTCAAACAGGGCAGCCGTTCTGATTACTTGGAGGTAGCAGCTCCCTGACTGATGAGCCATGCTCTGACTGCCGGGCTCGATAACGATCTGACGATCCACCGCAAGGACTCAGTGGTTTTCACCACCAGTGCCAACTTTGTAATCGAATCAGTGCAGGTGCGCAGAGTTCTGGTCCGATGCTGCAGCCAATGCTTTCAAATGTCGGCGTACGAATACCAGGGCAGTACCAGGGCAGTGTCGACTTGAATCGGCCTCATGGCTCTTCCATCCATTATCAGACACTCCCTGCCCGTTTATCTCACTCCTTTAGCTTCCTACTTTTTTCTCTCTTTAAGATTTTTTCCTGGCTTTCTTTTCTGGCTTCTTTCCCCTTTGAGCGTTTTTCCCTCTCTTGCTTGCGGTCAATGTCTGATCAGAAAAAATAAGTACCGATCCCTAGAAATGAGGCTCTGTGGCACCCACTGGGAACTGCCAGCACTGTTCACCCACCCCTAAAAGAGGCATAGAAACTGCCAGAGAGGTCCATATGGGACATCCATAGGTTTATGTTGCATGTCTGCATTGACACTCGATAATATCCCCCATGTTTTTATTTTATTTTGTTTGTTTAAATTCATTGAGTCAATACAAAAAGTTAATTGACAGCAGTAATCAACTATATCCCCAATCACCCTCTCCACCCACTCTAAAATCACCTTGCATTAAAGAATAAAGATATAGGGCCAGATGTAGGAAGCCTAATACCGGTCGGTAACGCCCGAAATTACCGAATTTCGGTCGTTACCGACCGGTATTAAGCATTTGAGATGTAGGGGCCTAATTTAAGGATTCGGTAATTTACTGAATCGGTAATTTAAGGAATCGGTAAATTACCGAATTCTTAAATACCGATTGGGTAAATTACCGAATCCTTAATGCAGGAAGCACTCAAGTGAGTGCTCTTCACTTGGAAGGATTCGTTATTTACCACCAACTACAAGTTGGTGGTAAATATCGAAAACCTGGAAAAAAAGCAATTTTGTGCTTTTTTCAACTGTGCCATGCGCCATTCGGGGTGCCATCTCTTGTGAGCACAGGAAAATGGCCATAGCTTATCAGTAATGTCATAACCCAGACCACAACATACGAGCATGCAATTCCAGTTCAGAGGAAGCCAGGGATAACATGGTAAACAGGGGGGCAGTAATATGGACAGTGGTGGGAATGGCCAATTGGAAAGACAAAGCCTCCCAATCTGCTGGCATGTCCAGAAAGGTGGGTAGTAACTGTTTGAGAACATGTTTGAGGGTATAATAAATTATTATAATTGAGTGTATCTATAATGGAAGAGGAAGGTTAGTCAACAAAACCAAAAAAGGAGTCCCAAATGAGCAGCAACATGGGGATAACCATGTCGATCTCCCTTTTAGGGAAAGGAGTATGGCCATCCAAATACATCTGATTGGCATCTGGATCTGGTAGGCCACATCCCAGTTCCACATGAGGCGCACACCGGATGCTGTGTATCCAATGCTGAGCAAACTGAGCCTAGATGACAAGATAGCATAACTCAAAATTGGGTGCCCCAAACTCCTCCTTGTCATAGGGTTTCTGTAATTTGGCTCAACTAATTCTAGGTTGTTGGCCGGCCCATGACAAGGTAATCCTGTGCGAACAGAGTTCGGAGAAGAATGCTCGCAAAGAGGAATAGTGATGTTTAGAAACAAGTGTAGTTTTTGCAGCACTACCTTTTTATTAGGGCAATTCTCCCAGTGACCAACTGGGGCAATGTAATCCAGCGCTGCACCGAATCTATAATCTTGGAAATACATGTGCCATAGTTTGCTCTGAGGATGGTATAAAAATCGCTGTGATACATAATGCCATGATAGCGTATTGGGTCAGTTGTCCAGTTATCCAACAGAGGGGGAAGTCAAGGTCTGGTCTGGTGGTGGACTCTCTAGGAGGAGCCAGCAGAGATTCGTCCTAGTTGATTTGGAGCCCAGGCCAATGCCCATAAGCAATAATGTAATGGATGATAGGGTGTAAGTTGTCAGTAGGGTTGTTGACAAGAAAAAGGATCTCATCGCAATACATTGACAGCAAGACGTTCAGTCTACAAAATCATATGCCTCCATGATGTTGGCAATCTCGCAGGAGGCAGGCCAGTGGCTCCATGACAAAGGCAAAGAGAATGGGCAACAGAGGGCACTCCTGCCTCTTGCCCCACTCAATAAAGAATGGATTCACCATCAGATCATTGGCTCGTGCCCGTGCCTGCTACAAATGAGATGGACCATCATCATCTTTGAGCCATGGAACAGATGCCCAATCCCTTGCAAAAGGTTTTGCAACCTAAATCGCCACCCAGTTATGACGGATCATTGATGCGATTATGTGGCCGGGGCACTCATCCTCCCTACATGCTCGGGCAGCACAATGCTTGCCACAAAATTGAGTTTCTCTATCGGCTGCCTCTTAAACCTTTCAAATTATGAGTTGAAAAGGTTCTAAAGGATGGGTTCCTGCATTGAGATCATTCGCCTCCTCCAGCATCCCAATTTCAGTTTCTAATTTCCTTAGTTTCCCCCTAAAGTATTTTAGGATTCCACAGATTTTACTGATGCAGTTTCCTTGGATAACCAGTTTATAGGTTTTCCAGAAGGACAAGACAGAGCTCACGAGCCCCTGTTTTTACTAAAATAATTATTAGTGACCAGCCGGATCTCCTCCCTAAACACACTACCCAGCAAGGCCTCGGTTCATTGATGCCAAAGCCTTTAAGTGTGGGGCTTCTGCGAGAAGCCTTAGGACCAAAGTAACTGGAGAGTCGTCTGAAAGAGTATGTGGCATGTGAGTGCAGGAAGTGATCTCTCAAGTATGTCTTTGGTACCAAACCATGAATCCAACCTGGAAAAGCATCCATGAACTGAAGAGTGAAATGTGTACGCATGGATATGTGGATGGAGAGCCCTCCATTTATCCACTATATCATGGGCATTAGAGCAGATCCAACAGGGCATCACCTGCTTTATTTTGGGTACAAGCCTGACCCCGGGTGATATTGAGTCATGGGTCTAGGACAGTATTATGATTGCACCCCCCACTCCCCCCTAAAAAGGATAGCGCGAGGAATTAACCCTTAAATGTGTAAGGCTATACGCTCAAAAAAATTTGGACAGTCAAGATTGAGCCGTAGGAGTTCACCAATGCAAGGTGGATGGATCCAATCATCCTCTGCACTAATAGATAGCACACTTCCGGATCAGAAAAGGTGTAGAGCTGCTGAAACTTAATGGATCTATGATTCAATACTGCCAGCTCACATGAATAGATTGAGTAAGAGGCAAAATATATATGGTAGACTCGAAGAGTTGAACCAGGGTCTAAGTGTGTTTCCTGAAGAAAGGCCACTGCAATTTCCTGCAGAGTCAAATAAGGGTTGTCAAGGCCCCTAATGTTCCAAGTAACACAGTTGAGGGTCATGTAGGAGACCGAGCATTCAGAGGGACGTCGGAGGGCAAGCACGCAGACACATACAAATGATATATACTCTGTGGATTTATTAAATTGTCTTTGATGCGACCTAAGGAAAACCCACCCCTCCTCCGCCACTAACACTGGGCCCCCAATTGCCTCATGAATACATACCCAGTGCAGAGAACATCAACAGATATAATAACAAATCCTAACACATACAGCAATAAAGAACAATGGCATTTCGCCCAAAGACCAGAGAAACAAGCACTACATAGGCATGAACAACCCTCAATGAGCCAGAGGGAATCGTGGGTGCCACAGGAGCAATAAATGCTATAAAACACATGGAAATAGAGTCCATTGATCACAGGAGTAGGAGTACATAGGTTACTTTGTATAAAGTAAAAAAAGAATACCGGCCAATGACAGACCATACTCAGCCGCGGTCAGTAGTGGGATGACCTGCAGGGTGATGACGTGGGGAGGGGCAGGGAGGGGGGTGGTAATGTATGGATTACGAAGTTTTACAGGTAAGTAAACATATAAATAAATAAAACAAATTTCGATGAAGTGCACGCAACAAAATTCGTTTTATTTATTTATATGTTTACTTACCTGTAAAAGTCTGGAATCCATACATTACTACCCCCCCACCCTGCCCCTCCCTATGTCACCGCCCTGCAGGTCACCCCACTACCGACCGCAGCTGACCATACCACCAGCTCAATGGCACTAGTCTGAGCTATTCAACATAACTGAGGCGCTGGGCACGCTGGCTGGAACCATTTGAGGAAAAGCTGTGCGTGGCACAAAAATGTCTATTAAGAGCAGAGGAGGCTTCCCTGGGGTAAAAAAAGATCATAGTTTTGTCCTGCAATGTGAAGTGGAGTCATGCTGATTACAGCATAGTATAGGAGATGTTCAGCTCCCGCAACTACTTTTTGACTTTTTGGGACTTTACACCAAGCATCTTGCCTGCCCTGGGTGAAGTCATGGATAAAGGATAACGTCATCCCCTCGTGAGTGATGGTGCATCTCTCTCTTGCAAATAGTATGATGGTGTCCCAATCCCTATACTTGAGGAGTTTGGAGATGAGTGGGCATGTGGGCACCTTAGGAATTGGACTGGGAGCGAGTGCAAGATGTGCGTGTTCCACCACAAACACTGGAGAGAGCAAGTCTGAGCTGAAGAGGTCACACAATAGCTTTTTGATTTAGTCCTCTATTTGCCCCATCACTGTTGACTCAGCAATGCCCAAAATCCGTAGTTTGCTTCTGCGTCATAGTGCCTCCAAATCGTTATTCGTCAACTTTATTTTGTCCATCTCCTTCGCCATTTCTTTGAGCAGGGAGTTCCATTGTGCCATGTCATCCTTGACCCTCGAGAGTCACTGTTCAGCATGGTCTTTGGATGTTTGATGATGGTTCAGGCGCTCTTTCATATCCTCCATCTGGCGGGTGAGAGAATCAATCTTGGACTCAATAGCGGAGAGGCTAGTTTTAATAGGAGAGAGGAAACCTTAACTAAGTTAAGAGAGCTGCATTGCACTGGATCTTATGCCCACCAGCATTTCGCTCAGTGTCCAGAACATATATGGGACCCTTTCAGGATTCAAAAGTAAGTTGCACCTGTTTTGAGAGCTAGCCCACAGTTCAGGGACACTGTGGCCCAGCAGTGGCAAAGAGAAGCCCCACGACGAAGAGGCAACTGCCTGTACACCTTTGCATTCAGGAGGTAATACAAAGTGCGCATAGAAGCACAGACCAAACCCAAGAAGCCCAGCCTGAACAGCAATGGTCACTAAATAGTTATGCAGCTTCACTACAGCAATCAAGCCATCAGTGAGCCAAGTGCAACTGAAAAGTCAATTACAAGCAGTAAAAATATGCAGGCAGGCAGCACTAGTGACTCACAGGTAGCAGGCAGTGGCAGGTGTAAGGTAGGCCATACAATTCCAAGGCCCTCACAGCGCTCCAGCAGTAATATGCCACTCGGACCTCCTGCAGGGCTTCAAGCAGGCAAGCTTATCTTCAGAGGTATATCCTTCTTTCCACATGTGCAGAAGAATGCTGCACATGTAGAAAGAGGAATTATTGAGGAGAAATAAAGATAATTCTCTTTATTACACCTCTGTTAGGTAGGTGAAACATGTTGGCACAAACCCAGGTTTACAAGCCTTTGTAAATCTGGATTTATGTCAAAATACATTGGCCATGGCATGTGAGCACTTATCTTCCACCCATGCAACAAATATGAGTTTTACTTTTTACTGTCAACAATCAAAACAAAAGTTGCTAAAATGAAATAAAAAGATAAATATGTAATGCTGAGTTATTTGTGTTAGAGGTGTTTGTGCCTCTTTCTTGACACCTTACCATGGAAATCAAGGGCTACACTGCACCCATAGGGACCACCTTTTTGTTAAAAATTATCCAGCCCCGGTCCCTGGGTTAATGGGTTGCCCCTTTTGTTTCAGAGAACTTATAGGACTCTGGCAGTTTTCTGTCCTAACAATTTGGTGCCCTCAGCCTGTATCTTGGGTCACATGACTAGGTGAAGTTGACAGTTGGCCTTTGTATATTCCTCACTGACAGTAACACAGAGGGAGACTAGATGTTACCAGGAAGGGCCATGCTTGCAGGATTGGATGGGTGGAGCTGTGCACAACTCCACTTACAGTTCAAAGGAGCTCCCTTAGCACAAAAGCAAATAAATTTACACTAGCGTTTTTCAACCCCAGACCAGTGGAGCCTGGCAGGGAATTTTCTTCCACTTCAAAGCTGACACCAGGTATGATAATAAGATAAGATAATAAGAACCTCAGACCCACTCTTGAATTTACTTCAGGATCTGCTGAGGACTCTCAGAGGACTGCTCTGCTGTCTGTGGCCTAATATGTACTTCAGAGGACTGCCCTCCTGCTCCAAGAGGACTTCCTGCTGCATGAAGCCTGCCCTGTGCCCTTAGAGCGCTACTCTGCTGCTGGAGACCTGCTTTTCTCCTTGAGCCCAGGACCACCACACTGACTCCAAGGGCTAGTTTACTAGCCTCTTCAGAGCTACAGGTACACAAAAAGTTCCCACTACTTTTAAAGTGCGCCTGAAAAAGCCTGAAGTTAGTCCTGTCCCACCAGCTTGTGGAACCCCATCTGGGACCCTTGGAAGTGGTGCTTAATATTCCCAACTGGCCAAAATCCAAAACTTAGGATTTACACACCTTTCTGTCAAAAAGTGGTCTGAAAACCGAGAGGAGACTGCAACCTATTTGCTTGGCAATCAGCCCAAGTTGCATGACTTTGCAGTAGCTCCCACTACGTTCTTCTCTGAAACAGCAAATCCTGTTCAGCAGCTTCTCTCTGGAAGGGTATCCAGCCTCCTGGAGCCCTTGTCTAATATAGCCTGCAAGCTCATTCCAATGGAGATCTTCGACTTCTAAAAAAGAGGATACGTCTGAATGGAGAAATCTTTATTGCAACTTTGTCCAGCGGCACCCCGATGACAACGATTCTTCCTTGGATGTACTGGATGCCTTGCCCTGCTGATCTTTACTTTCTCAGACATTTTTCTGTGAATATTATTTCAATTCCAAAGGGAAGCAGAGACCAGGCCCAATACACCTCGTGTATCCAAACTGTGCTCAATCACGCCAAAACTTTGGACTTTGGCCTGGTCTCACAAAACAAGATGACCACTGTTGGCACTTTCATTTTTTAGGAGCTCTATTGCACTAAAATCTTTACAAATTTATGACATTAGTTCTACTAATTTGATTTTTACATTTATGTGTAAAAAATGTATTAAATGTTGCTCTATTTTTCTAAATTGGTGCAGGATTTTTCTTGTGTTGTGTTTTCATTTTAAAATTGTTTGAGTACTACATAAATACTTTACACATCGTTTCTAAGTTAAGCCTCACTAATTTTGTGCCAAGCTACCATAGGCTTGAGCACATGTTAATTTTGTGAATTTTTGTGGTTCACACTGACAAATATTGTGGCTGTTGCTTGAGGAGAATTCACTCTCCTCAATCAACAACATAGTTTTTCACAAACAATGATAGCAGGATGCTGTCGAAGATCGGAACTGCATGAACCATATTTAATACTAAAACAGACAGGTTCCCAGGTTGCTGTTTTAACCCCTTCACTGTGGCAGCTATTCCGCCGCAATGCTAAAGGGGCAGGCGGAAATGCGGCGGGCGCATGCTGGTGACGGAACCGCTCCGTCACCAGCGTCGGTTGCGCTGTGCTTATGACGGAGCGGTTCAGTCATGGCCCCGCCCGCTCAATCGAACGCTCAGCGCAGGCGTGGAATTCGTGCCGCGCAGGAGCGTCGGGCAGGCCATGACGGAACCGCTCCGTCATCAGCACAGCGCCACCGCAGCTGATGACGGAGCGGTTCCGTCATCAGCAGGGGAGGGGTTAATAGCATTGATGTCACAAGCATGGGAAAGAGTATGTAAAAGTGCAGTGAACGCAGCGAGGCTGAAATAAGGTGATTTTCATGTTTCAATGAGATCAGAAGGGAGGCTAGGCAACAAACTGAATAGCAGGAGGGTATCATGGTCTCGGTGATTTTTATGACAATGAGGTGTTTATTACTTCTGAGGAGGCCTGGCAAACGTTCCTGGCAGATGCTGAACAATTCCTAACATTTACTATGTTTACGACTGACCTGAGGAATCCGTAGGGGGATTTTTGGGGTGCCCTCTGGAATCTACACATATGGTCACTCTGAACAACCTCACACTGGGTGCACGACTTATCCAGTATTTATACAGGACCAAGCACCTTCTTCCCTGGCGATTAGGACTAAATAGGAAGAAGACAATGCTGCACAATTCACTGATGTTGAATGGGCTACAAATCAGACATATCACAGAAATGTATTCAGCAACAGAAGGTTTTGCTTGACTCAGTTCCAAATATTGCATTCAGCATACCATACACCAAAAATACTTGAGAAAATATATTCTGAAAGACAGGGAAAGAGCTTGGTGTTAATATAATTGAGCAGACCTCCACTATATGTTGTAGCAAGGTCCTGTGGTAAATGGATACTGAACCCAGGTGCTCTCCACCTTGAAGTAGGTGACGGCGCACTCCCTAGCACAAAGTATACTAGGGCTTACCCCCAAAACTTAGAAAAAGAAAGGCCAAGCATAAATTTGTGGCGTTAATGTTGCTCCAGGCAAAGCAACACATTAAGATGCATTAGATACAGCCACTGGGCCACTCATTAGAATTATAGAGGCAGGGTACAAATCAATGACTGTCCGTGCAGGTAAGTGCGGTGGGGCGGGGTGGGGGTCGGGTGAAAGTGACATATGATGGGATAAGGAATGTAAAATAAATAAATAACTAAAACCACTTACCTTGCGCTTTCCGCATGACAGAAGCGGCGATCGCAAGGTAAGTGGTTTTAATTATTTATTTTATATTCCTTATCCTTTCGTATGTCCTTTCCACCTTCCCACCACACCCCTGCGCCGCCTCACCACCTCCCCGTGCTCACCTGCACAGACCGCCCTGGTACAAATGAAGGCCTACCATCAGAGGAGCGCCAGTGAAAGATTTTCGAACTGAAGAAAAAACAGTAGAAAATAGACGAGACTAGCTAGATATAAACTAAACTCTTGATGAAAATTATATGACTCATCCGAATGATCTACCTACCTAAGTCTGGAGTATGTCTATTGCGGACACCTGGGCCAACGTGGAACAAATGTTATATCTGCCAGTAATTGTAATGTTTACTGCTGTCGATCTTTTATTTGCACAGTAATGACCGATAGTTGGTGTTTACACTAGAAAATGTGTTATTAAAAAATCAAACGGTTTCCTTTTTCTTTTGCCCAATTAATGTTTTCAAGTGCCTACTGATCACTTTCCTTATTTGCTGACATTGAGTTATTGTAGAAATGTTTTTCCAAAACAAAATACACTACAGAGCATTGGCTTATTAGATTGCCACAGTGGGTGAGATCTGGAAATGGAAACAGTTTTAGACAGCGGTTTGCTGACTGAAGTGCTTGAAGAAAGTGCAAAAAGAGGTCTCCATAAGGCGAATTCGAGAAGCGTAATGAAGACAAGGGCTGTAGAATATGACATTATCAGAACACAGTGTTGAAGACTGAAGTTATTTGTGGTCAAAACAAAGAAAGTACAGGTTGAGGTGAAAATGGAAGCGCAGAGAGAAGTAGAAGAGTTCTTCTCCCTCTCAGTATTCTCCATTGTTGGAAATTAAAAGTTATTTGTTTGGTAATCCCCAAGATTTTTGCCTCCACTGCTCTATTTTCGCTTAACCTGCTTTTGTTGGCTGCAGGACTCTGCGCACTCTACTTCTCCTCACCAGTAGTGACATGCTTATGCTCTCCTCTGTAAAAGAAGGATAAATTGGTATTAACCGGATAGGTGCATTTAATTCACTATCTAGTATATGGCAATACATGTACCTAGGGCATGGTAATTAAATGCTACAAGTGAGCTGCAACACTCCTTATACCGCCCCCTAAAGTAGCACTGTAAAACATGTCTCAAGCCTGCCACTGCACAGTCTTAAACTGCCATTCTGACCTGGCAAAATAAACCTTTTGCATGGTCTAAAACCTCTTTTAAATTCTTGAAAGTTGCCCCTTGGATAGGCCCAAAAGGCTCATAGCGCAGGGTGCACAGTATTTAAAAAACATAGGACATGTGTACTTAAGTTTTACATTTCTTGGCAGTGAAAAAAAACCAAAGTTGTTTTTCACTGGAGGAAGGCTAACATCCCACATACTAACACTAGTTTACTTTCTTATATTTAATAAGTACTACATTCAGTTTGGTAACAGCTAGTAAAATAAAAATACTTCTTCCACTAATGTTAATTGTAATTTTAAATTCTCTTTAATGGTGCACCCAGATTTTTAATTACTAATTTGAAAATGCTGTTTTAGAAAGCTGCCATTTCCTGCCTAAACCAAATGTCCCTTTCTGCCAGTCTTCAGGGCCACCGGACTGTTAATAGCTCTCTGTGGTGTGATGTGAGCTCCTCTCAGACAGTAGATAAAAAGGCGTTGGGTGTGGGGAAAGGTGATCCTCACGTAACCAGGATGGCCTGAAGGCTTGTACCTGGTGCAGCATGAGGGCTTTACCCAGCCCCTTCCTGACTTCAGAAGAGCCTATCCCCGTCACTGACAAATGCAGCTCACACATAGGCCTGCCTGCCCTTTGTTTAACTGGACAGACTGGAACCAAAACATGGTGAAAGCGATTGGATAAATGGGGGTGCCCATCACACTCAGGCTGGAACTGGGCATAAAAGTGGCATCGCCAGAGCGCCTGAAAGTAGAACACTCCTGGACCTGAGAAGATTCAGAGGAAAGACTGCCCTGCTGTCTGAAGAAGGAAGACAATACCTGTCTACCTTGAAACCAGTACCACAAAAGTGACTCCAAGGGTCAGTTGGCTGACCTGTTTCAGCAACATGGACATAACAAGCTTTCAGAGGCTTTCTGCTTTCCAGTTGACCATAGTCATCTTTACCTGACCTGGTGCTCTCTGCTGTCCTCTGTTAGAGTGAGTCCTGACTCCCAAGTGCTGTCCTCAAGGTCCTGGAATCTTGGCCTGGAGTCAGAGGGTATGTCTCCCTGCTCTTTGAAGGTTTCACCATGTCCGATGCGGAGCCTCGTATCACAGTATAGTGCAGCTCTTGGTCAGAGTCTTCACCGGATCTGATGCCGAGCCCGACTGAAAACCTTGCCAGATCCAACACAGTATGATTCAGGATGATGCAGAGCTACGCAACAGAGTTTCTGCATCAGAGGTACAACTTCCAGCGGAACGAACAAATCTGGTCCTTTATCTAACCCCCTCTTCATCACTGTCAGCCTGAACTTGTCGTTTTACCCTGGTCTGGCACCACTCGATAACCTTTTGACTGTCCTGACTTTTTTTACCTACAACTTTAAAAATTCATAACTCTGGTTCTACTGATTGGATTTTTGTTGTTTTGGTGTCATTTTCTTCATAAAGGTTACTTTTTTCAAAAGGGTTAAGGATTTTTCTTGTGTTTTCATTTTATTACTGTTTGAGTGCTGCATAAATACGTTAGGCATTGCCTCTAAGTTAAGCCGCACTGATTTTGTACTAAGCTACCTGAGGGTTGAGCACAGGCTTATTTAGTGAATTTTGTGGTTTACCCTAGCGAGATTTGGGATTTTTATTTGAAGTACGTTCTCATTAATTTACACCAATAATCTAATTTCTTACAACCATCAAATGTTTTTATCCTTGGTTTATGTCCAGCCTTCTTAGGGTCTGATATTAATTTTGGTTAAATTTAGTGTTATTTTCTGCACAGGGTAAAACACAATCCAATTGCTGAATGAAGTAAGTACAACTGATTATTAGTCTGTGTGGTGAAAATGGAAGTTGGTGGGCAGAAGGACCTTGTATGTGGATCTGATTAAAGGCTGAGCACTGATGTCATCCCTGTTTAGTGCTTAATTTGTCCAAGTGTTTGAATATGGTGGGCATCACCACTCTTTCTTTGCTGATCAAGACTTATTTTTCATCATGATACTTTGAAAGAAGGAGAAGGTAAAAAAGGAAGAGAAAGGAAGGCTAAGAAAAGTAGAAAAACAGCACCATAGGGTGCAGACTCGGATGAAAAGAACCCTAGCGAATGCAATGGATCCAGGGGGACAGGACTGTGGAAGAAAAATGTGTGAGGAAAGATCAAACGTAGGCAAGCCATAATGTTCACCAACCATGGCTGTAGACAGCAGTGAAGGAGGGCTCCTTATGAAAACTCGGTGCTCTGTGCTTACCGTTTTTTAATAAATGTATCAATATTTATTTCAGGCCCAAAGTAGGCCCTATTTTCGACACTTCTGAATCATCTCCAAATACCAGAACATATTCAGTAATCATTCTAACTACACATCTTCTGCAGTGGCTGCAATCATTCTTATGTGCAAATCGATGTCACTCCAAATATTTTTTACATTCAACACATTTTACAAGTTGAGTTTTTAGATACTCCAGCTTAATTTAGTGTTTGAGCTTGTAGAATTAATATCAGCAGATGGAGTGCTGCAAAGCTACAACAGATCAGCAAGAGATACAAATAACTGGGATAAATAAGTACATGGTAAGAAAATGTAAATAGTAGCCTATAGAGAGAAAAAAACATTGGTGAATTTAGAATGGAGCTATAGATTGAATCGATGATTTTGTTGCAGCTATTGCAAAGCAAGTAAACTAGGTGTTTATGTGGCGGTCTTCCAAAATCTTCGGTAAATGTGTGGTAAATAAAGTATTACCCTGTCATAATTTCTATACTTAAACAAAGGGTCATGCATATAATGAGAGGCAGAGTCTGTGGTGTCCGATTCAAAAGGGCTTTATTTCAGTAACTCGAGTTAAGGGAGAATCGGTTCCATCACCACTAAGGTTCAGGAAGGGTCTTCTGAACTTTATTCACAGAGTACAATATTTATACATTCAATTGTATAGAGAAGGAGGAGCGCTCCAGGCAGAGCAAGAGAAAGAGAGAGATAAGAACATGTGGGCGTGCATGAGGGCGTACATGTGGGCGTTCACTTGAGGAGTCATAGTTGAGTCATAGGTGGGTGGATGCATAGAGGGGGGTTGCATGGCCAGCTGGAACCTTTACCCTACTTGTGTGCGCAACTTGGTCATGACGTACAACTAACGTGTAACTGGGGGGGGCTGACTTTCGGTCTAGTAGAGAGGCCTTCAGTGTCAGGACGACCTGCACGTCTGGTATTATCTGATATCTTAGGTCCGGGGATGTATTATCTGAAGTAAAGGTCGCTCAAGCAAAAGGTTGCTCATCACCAAGAGCCAGTGTGGGCATATATTTCTTCGTTCATTGTGTGGGGGCCGTGGGCTTTCTATGGATGCGAGCACTGCAAATCACTTAAAAGGAGACAGAAAGGCTAGGCCCTATCTCTGCAGACGGGTTCTGTTTACCTTCTTCACTAGGCAGGAATGTGATTCTGTAGAGCAAGCAGATAACTGTGTGCAAAATACTGTCTTGGCACCCCGGGCTGGGCCCCTCTCGGCTTAGTCAAAAGTATGCGAGAGGTCAGGGATACGTAGCTGCAGCCCTCAGAGTGTCTGGAGACATGAAACCTTAATTCGGGTCCTGGCTCAGGCTGAGCCACAAAATGGGTTCATCTCGATATATTAAACGTGCACAATACAAACACATAGGCAACATGGGCCTCAGTGCAGAATTAACGTTTCTTTCATGGGAGACTTGGTGACTGACATCCTAATGTGGGACGTAAATGCAGAGGCCTCATTATTCAGGCCACAATGGGAAAATGCATGGGTGGCATGCATATACACTAAACGTTGGGGTACAAGCAGGGGACACCTTGGCCATGTAAAATTTCTTTTTCCTCAAATGTCCCAATAAACTGAAATTGAAGAGTCTTGAGGATTCTCTAATTTTGTTTCTTGTGAGACAACCTCCTTCTTCAATGTTGAGGTTGCAGTGAAGATAAAATGGATAGTTAAATGCATCCAATTTCAAGGAAATCTTGTCTTCAAGGGGCAGCCAGTGAAGTCGGTAAACATCTTTTACAACAAAAACTTTTCCCCGCAGGGAAATACAACGTGGTTGTTACAACGGCCACGTTGTAACAACACATACCATTACTATGCAAGTCGGAACAATGACTTGTGCAGGGGGCAGAAAGTGTTGGATTTAAAATCCAACACCTTCTCTACTGTTGCACATACTGGAGTTGGAATAGTAAATTATGCTATTCCAACATCCAGCTCCTCCCCTCAGCAAGTCGTTGTTATGACTTGCGGGGTAATGGTATGCATTATTAAAACGCAGTCGTTGTAACAACCACGTTGTAATACCCTGCGGGGACAAAGCATGGAAAAAGAGGTATATTCAGAGAAGTCCCATAACGATTGGAATAATATGGTAAGGCATCTCTACCCCTTCATTTAATGGGTTGCTAAGTGGAAGATCACTTTATTCAAAGCAACTGAAAATGTAGAATTTCCTAGTAAGCTATGAAGGAAAGCCTTAATCTTATTAAAGACATGGAGGCGTGTATTACGCTTCTCTGATCTTGCGTCATTTAAACAGCGGCTGTCAAGAACTAAATAAAAATCAATATAAATCCAATGAAGCTTGGAAGCAGCCAGTCAATGGGAACGCAACACACAGTACAGCAGTACAAACATTAAATGAAGGAAACATAGAAAGTACAATCAAAAGTACCAACGTTACAGGAAATAGTTCCTTGAAAAAGTCAGTAGCTTTGTGACCCCCCAGACGCACAAATGGAGAAGGAGAAGAAACCATAACATTTGGAAAATCCCTAGGAGAAAAGGTCTACCATGAAGAAGCAGTCTGAGTAGAGCATTCCTTATGTGGAAGAAGGTGGAGAAGCTGGAGTCGATGTCAAGTTGGGAAAGAAACATGAAGTTAAACCAAGGTGCTGCGAGCTAATACTCACCTCTGTATCTTTAATCAAATTAAGACTTTCCTTCATAACTTACTAGAAAAATAAAATCTACATTTAATTGCAATACTGTAGGCTCCTATTATGCTTTCTTAAATCATATTAACTACAACAGAAGATGCAGTATGCACAAGTTACAGTGCAAAGTGTAGAAAACATTAATATTAGGCCAATCAGCTGTATATCCTCCAGACGGGAACCTGCCAAACAAGCTTTGGAGGGCATGGCTCCTCTAGAAGAATGGGCACCAAAAACGCAAGGGTGCAAGTCCACCTTAGCCTAGCGAGTGACGGTAGGGGAAGGGACTGGTTTGTTGGGTTTCCTGAAGGAAATAAGAAGCTGGATGTCTGAGGATGTTCTGAGACCAGCTGTGTTCTGTTCATATACTTTTAAACATTGTCCAACAAAAAGTTTGGGTTGATCAGGAAAGTAGTGATAAAAAACAGAAGTTAAATTATTTTAGTATGTCTAGTAACTGTAAAACGCACACCTGTCTAAGTAAACTGTCAAGAGGAACTATCCAGAGCCCTAACATCAGACAAATGTTTGATATATATCAACATAATAACGCAGTGAGGCTTTCTTACAACATTTTCAGTGAAATGGTAACATTATCCGGCCATGAAATAAGCAAGTTTAAACCCACAAAGGGAGAACTTCCAGGTCAATAGAGGACTGATGGAGTCACGCAGATTTGATTAGGTCAAAAATACAAGCCATAGGACCAACAATGTCTTCAAGAGCTTGCCATGACAGGTGGACCAAGCTTTGTCCACTCCTTTGTGGGAGTCCTTGCCAAATTTAGAGAAGAACGGGTAGCATAGAGGAGACAAGAGCGTGAGTGACAGTAATTCTGGTTTGTAGTTTCTTTTATTTAGTTCTTGACTGCTGCTGTTCAAATAAAGCAAGATCAGAGAAGCATAATAGAAGCCTCAGGTATTCCAATAAAATAAAAGGAGGCCATTCTGAATGCTTTTGTCATAGTCAGTATGTGATAGTATCATAGACTAAACTGTTCTTTTGAAGTACTTTGGTAGCATACTCGTTTCTCACTTACAAAGGGGGTAGACAGTGTAGTGAGCAGAGTTTGACATTTGTTCAATATGTGATTACATTACTAGCTGTAAATCCAAAATGAAGATGCTGATCTGGCAGCAGAACAATGTAACGTATTTCAAATTATTATTGAATGGCATGGGAATAGGTGTGATCTGAACATGCTCATTCACTCTTAGGTAATCCAAGAATTCAGAAATCCAGCAGCAGTACGGTTGTTAATGCAAAAGGTTCCAGAGAAAAATTGTAAATTGTTATAATTGAATACAAATAATGCAGAAACAAACATTTGAGAAGGCACATGCCTGATGTGTAAATGTTGTCTGCTGCTCTTAGCAATATTAGGAATTGTTGGTAGTAACTAGGCAGCAGAAAGATTGAATACAAAAGTTTGCAAATTATGCTAATACAAATACACCAAAACGGCATATATTAATCTTTCCAGTTTGAAGTTCATTCGCGTTTGAGTCTCAGCTGATATTCTATTCTATTCTACTCTTTTCTATTCTATTCAATTCATGGGGTATTTTAGAGTGCATGACTACCCAGGAGGGCCTCTCAGTGCTACAACAACTAGGTACCATTTCATTGAGGACCACAATAAGAAACACATTGTTTTTAGCAGTTTCCTGAATACTGGTTCTGATTTGGATTGCGTTGGGTACTGTAGGAGCGAGTTCCGGAGCTTGGGTAACAGGAAAGCGAAGGACCGTCCTCCACTTGTGGTCCTCATGATCCTAGGGACTGCAAACAGTTGCTGGTTGTTAGACCACCGAGTTCTTGTAGGGTTGTAGGGAGGGAGTAGATTTTGAATCAAGTTGGGATTATTTTTATGCATTGCTCTTTGGGCCATTCACAGTGCCTTAAATGGTATCCTTTTAAGAACCGGGAGCCAGTAAAGGCTTTCAAGGGTCATGGTAACAGAGTGACACTTGGGAATTGTCAGTAGAATGCATGCTGGGGCATTCTGTATGACTTGAAGTCCTTTTGTGGTGGACTTGGGTTTGTCCAAACAGAAGGAATTACGATAATCAAGTCTGGAAATGACCAAGCCTTGTACTACTATCCTGTGAGAGGGCTCTGGTAGCCATCTGAGTTGCTTTCTCAAGGTCCTAAGGATTCCGAAGCAGGTTGCTGACAGTTGTTTAGCTTGTGTTGTAATTGCATTGACAACTTATTGCTGAGCCAGAATCCCTCGCTTTTGACTTCTGATTTTGGGATAGGTTGACTGCCAAGGGACTAAAGCCAGTTCAATTCCATTCATCTGGAGGGATTGTTTGCCACCACCATCACGTCAGTTTTCTCCTTGTTTAATATTAGACTACTTGCCACCATCCACTCTATAACATGCTTAAGACAGTCGTTTAGGGGGTTGGGAGTTTTGTCTCTTTGGTGGGAGAAGGAGGTAATAATCTGAGGGTCATCGCCATAAAATATTGAGGAGAAACCATGGCTGATGTCTGCCAGCGATGTGACATATAGATTAAACAATGTGAGGCTCAGTGAGGACCCCATTGGGAACTAACAGTTTAAAGAAGTAATAGTCTAATAGTGTGGTGCCTCACAGACTTGGATGGTTCTTTTTGGAGGATTGAGGTTAGCCATATAAGTGCAGATCCAGATATTTCTACTTCCTTTAACCTTGTGATCAGCACTGGGTGTGAGATGGTGTTGAATGCCACACTAATATCCAGGAGGATCAGAGCTGCGGACCCACCTAGATTTAAAATAGCTTTGAGCCCTTCTGAGGCTGCAAGCAGGTCCGTTTTGATGCTACTTCTTGGACAATAGCTGGTCTGTGAAGGGTGTAATATATTGTTAGTTTCTAAATATTATTGACAAATTTTTCAAGCGCTTTACTGGGTCCCAGAAGGAGGGAGATTGACCCATGGTTTGCACATTTTTCGGGGTCAGCCGATGGCGTTTTTATCAATGGCAATCTTCCATATTGCTGGCATTGTCCCTGAGCTAAGTCAGCGGTTAAACATATGTCAGCAGAGAAATTACTGATTTCCATCCTTTTAGCATAATGTCAGGGGACACAGGCTTTAGGGGGAGCCTGATTTTAGGGAGTTCAGATTTTCGTCAGCGTCTTACTGGGTCATTTCTGGAATCAATTTTATTTTCCCAGTTGTGCATGGGGGGCGTACAGGATTTTTTATCCGAGAGGAAGACATTGTTCACCTTCTCCAGAAAGAATATGGTCAACATATTGCAGCGTGATTCAGAATGGGGCCCAGGGTTTTTTTTTATTTGCAGGTTTTATCAGACTATTTACAACATTGAATAATTCCTTAGAGGAATTAGCAGCATTATTAACCTTAGAGGCAAAATGTTCACTCTAGCATTAATAATGGCGTAGTGATACTTTTGTATTGCATTCTTGTAGTTCTCTTTTTCAGTGGCATCATAATTTTACCTCCATGCTCTCCCTAGTTTTTGTTATTGTTTTCTCAGTTCTGATGAGAACCATGGTGCTCTCCCTCCAGTGCGAGTGCCTTAATGTTGCTTCAGTGGAGTCAGATTATTTGTGGCACACTGGATCCATGCCTGGAATCTGCTGTGTCTGCTGTCTATGGCTCCCCTCACTACAGTGGTGGTCCTTATAAGCATGTTTTCCCATGAGCCTGTATCCAATTTCAACCAGTTCTGTTTAGTATTGATGTGATTGGATAGTGTTTTGGGTACTAGTAGTCCTACTTGAAATGGTAATAATGTATTGCCTGACCAAGTGATCTCTAGGGGGGCCCCTGTGATTAGTTCTGCATTGCTAGAGAATACAGGGTCTAGTGAATTGATAAATTTGTGGGTAGGGGCTACAACCCGTTGGGTTTATTGGGTTGCTGCTAGATCCAGTATGAAGTTTCTGGAAGTCTCACCACTGATGTTTTTTAGATGGAGACTGAGGTCCCCAAGCACGGTTAAGTGGGCAGTCTATAGACAGTTTTCTGCCGCTATGTCAGGTAGGGTCTGTATAAATAGCATGGCAGAGCCAGGTGGATGATATATTAGTAGTCCAGAAAAAGTGGAAGTGGGTGAGAGTTCAGGGACGAATGATGTGCATTTACTTTCAGGGAGGGTCAATGGGGTGAATTTAATTTTTAGCTCATCTGTGTAAATAACGGCTATCCCCCCTACCCTTTTCCTCCCTTCACAGTCATGCCTGGCAATTGCATATCTGGTGGGAGGGTCATTGCGATGTCCAGCATAGACTCTTCTCAAAGCCTTGTTTCAGTTTGGAACATGACTTTCGGTGTGTTGTCTAAGAAGGAGAACAGATCTAAACTATGCTAGGGTAACAATCTGTAGTTGAGTAAATATAGCTGCCACTGTTGGCTGTTTGTGGAATTTTACTCAGTGTTGTTTTTCATGAAGGTATAATGTGACTTGCCCAGTTTAATTTTTAATTCCTTGCATGTTAGGTTCTGATTGCCTGGATGTATGGTATGGTACCACCTCTTGCCTTCTTTGATGTTATGAGTGTAGTTGAGAGGACAAATTTCTGATTCTTTCTGGGTCTGAACAGACTGGGTTCCTGGCCCCTGGCTCCGGCTGGGCAAACACCGGTGGCGCTTCTGCACACCAGGTGCACATTAACTATCCATCCGGGTGCACAGCAACTAACGCGCTAACCTAAAATGGCAGCCAATAGTGTCTCGGAGGTAAGGCATTGTACACAGCCAACACCAAAGGATTCTTTTGATGGAGAAAACTTTCTGGTCCCTTCTCTCCCTCAGAGTATTGGTCCTGACAAATGATCAGCGAAGTGTACCTGGTTGTCAGCACGTCTGCGTCACTGTGCACATTACATACCGGACATGCACCAACTAGTGTGCTGACTTAAAATGGCAGCCAATAGTGTCCCGAAGGTGAAAGACAATGAACACGGCCAACACCAAAGGATCCTATTGGTTTATACATTGCTCTGTTATCTGGAGCAGGTAAAGTATGTAGACAGTCTCACTTGCATTTTTTTTAAACTAGCAAGAAACCTAACAAATTATTAAAAGGCAATTGTCATTTCAACTGACTAGAACTTTGGGTCAAAAGGATCAGTTAGAGTATGTAATGCTAAAATGCATAAAATTAAGTGTGATTTAAATGTGTTTTCTCACAATAGAAGTCTTTGGAAACTAATCACGTGACAGAAACGTGTTACTTTCAGCAAAAACTTATCTAATGAGCAGGTGACAGCATCTTCTCCTGAAGAAAGTGGGAGGCATCCTTGAGGAGACAATTCATTCTTGAATACAATACTGAGTTCCTTATTCCCTTACAATCCTACTTCTAGTTGCCTACACTGAAAATTATGATGAGAGTGGTTCTGGGCTTATTAGAGCCAGAAAATTTAGCTGGCATAATTGAGCCTAAGTGGGACTTCAAGTCAATAAGAAACATCATTCATATTTGATTATAAAAAATTAGAGTTGTGCGAAACTGGCATAATTTGCTGCAGCACAAATACGCAAACTGTTCCACATAAATTGCGGAAAATTATGTGCAATGCATCTTGCTCTCAAAACATTACTCACAAGGTCTATTCTGGTAAAAAGCCAACTGAAAATTGTAATTTGAAGGTGATTTCTGCTTCCTTGCATTTAAAACACTGCCACTTGCATTTTGATTTGTAGTTTGTATTCAAAATTTAGATAAACAGTCCGCTCTGGTAAAAGCATCTACCTGAATGCTGATTGCATTAATAATTTACTCAAATCACTCATCTTGAGTTACAATGTCCACATGAAGTTACCCAAGGTGGATTATAGGCATAATCTCTGTAATCTTGAGTAAATGTCATCAATTGCACCAGAGTAATGAAAAAATCAATCCAGGACTATAAAATATTTCGGTCCACACAGTGTTTGATGCCGTTCGAATATAGAGCCAATTGTATCAAGCAAATTCGCATTCGCAAATGCCGAAATTCGTATGTATGAAGGAAAATCTGGTGCAAAATAAGGAATCGCAAAATTTGAGATTCCATATCTTGCAATTGCATTTAAGGAATCGCAAATTTTGCGATTCCTTAAATGCAATGTATGAAGCAAAAAAAATTCAAATTGTCCTTAACCCCTTCGATGCTTGTGACGAAACAATTCCGTCATCAGTCACGGTTGAGCTGTGCTGATGATGGAATGGTTCCGTTACAACCACACCCAGTTAAGGAATGTCCAGCACACTGAGGAAATCGGGGCCGCACGGAAGGTGTTAAGGAATCGCAACTTACCACCAACTAGAAGTTGGTGGTAAGTTGCGAATTCCTTGAAAATGCACATTTTTGCATTTTGTAAAGTGCCATGTGACGCACATACATGCCCTTAGGGCATGTATGTGCGCCACATGTGCACCCATGCATATTACAGGGGTGCAACAGGGTGTCCTTTGGACACCCCTGCACCCTTGAAATTATTCTCAATTTGCGAATCGCAAATTGAGAATACCTTCCCATTCATTCCTATGGGCCTCCTGGCCCATAGAAATGAATGGGAAATTATTCCTTATTTGCGATTCGCAATTTGCAAATCGTAATTAAGGAATTTTAAGAAATTGCAAAAAAAAGCGATTTTGTACATACATACCTATTTGCGATTCTCAAATAGCGATTTCTTAAAAATCGCTATTTGAGAATCGCAAATCAGGTTGATGATACATATGGCCCATAGATCTGAACCACTCTGTATCTTGTGTAGTTTCCAGGCACTCTCCCTAATACTATCAGTTCATGTATGCTAAGGGAGGTGTTGGGAAGATGAATGCGACATTCAGCACCTACAATAGGGAAACAAACCCTCCTTTAGCTGTCTAAAGCTATTCTAATTTTAATTAGCATTTTGGCATGGGCATTGTTTTGCTCTGTCACATATCCTAAAGCTATTACAGTTGAATTATTAATATTTTCTTAGAACTCTACATTTATTCCTATTTCATTTATTGCAATAGACGTCAAGCATAAGGAAATGTAGGCAGAAATAAATCTAGTAGTTGCTGAAACAGCTTTCCTGCCCCATCTTTGTTGTAAAGGATAAACATCAACGTGTCTCACAGCATGACCGATGTATCCTGAATAGCAAGTTCCAATCCAGTCGCAGAACAGCCGAGAAAGGGCTTATGACCCACTAATGAAATAACCATGACCTCTTTGCTAGTGGTGTTTATCAACCAAGAGTTCACAAGAAAGGCGGTACTGAAAAGGAAGTACTTCAAAAGGAATGTTCTCTACTTTTAAATCCCATACACTGTAGATATTTGCTTCAG
Organism: Lissotriton vulgaris; assembly: GCF_964263255.1. Lineage (NCBI taxonomy): Eukaryota > Metazoa > Chordata > Amphibia > Caudata > Salamandridae > Lissotriton > Lissotriton vulgaris. The sequence continues at coordinate 422,011,612 of NC_141685.1, read as the reverse complement.
AGTGCTCGCAAAATATCTCGAATGTTCTGGTTCAAGGAACTTGCCAAGGTCTGGGTAGGAGGTGGGGTACATACTGGAACACTCTGGCCATATGGACCATAGAGGAAAAGATGAAGGCAAGTGTCATTATAACTGATGCAAACTCTAATCAAAAGAATGTTATCCCCTACATCAACAGTCATCCATATACAAATCCAGCAAAATGAATAATTGATTGTTTGTCTGTACTTTTCCAACATCAACATGTGGTACTCTTGTAGGCAGAGGGGCGGCCCCCATTAATGGAAGGTCCAGTACAGTTCAATCAATCAATCAATCAATCTGGGAATTATAAGCACGCTACTCACCCGTGAGGGTCTCAAGGCGCTGAGTGAGGGGGGACGGAAGGTACTAAGATCCGATTCAGACGAAGAGCCAGGTCTTGAGGGCTTTCCTGAAGGTATTCAGGGTGGGGGCGCGTCTGATGTCTGTTGGTAGTTCCATCTCAGACTAACTCCCCATTCTACAGCAAGGATGTATCCCACTGCCAACCAGATGTTACTTGGCAGACATGAAATGCTGCACTGTGCAAATGGCCGTTCATTAGATTTGCATGTCCACCAAGTTAAAGGACAAAATGCCAGGAAGCAAACACTATCACAATGAGAAAACGACACAGTAACCTAACATATGTTATCATTGGCGTGGCCCCATAAAGAGTAAAGACCATCATTTTACGAAGAACTTGGGGTTTACTTGCTCCGATTTGGCATCTTTTAGCTCATGTCTGCTCTGCTGTTGAAAAAAGAACTGCTGAAAGAAAAGAATGGCGATTGCAAGGCCATACCCTTCCTGCTGCCTCTGTGCATGTATCCTGCCTGCCATAACAGCCCTAGTAGGGATTGTGGCCCTTTTGAGCATCGCCATTCCGCTGGCAGCGGCCCTCATGTATGTGTTCTATTTCAGTATTCCAATACATGTCCACAATTATCACTGAAGCTCAAACAATTCCCAACACACACATCATCCATTAATTATACTACCTGTTTAGCAATTCAGAAAGATTATATTTCTTTCTCAACACGTCAATCTTACATTGTAATGTTAAATTATGAGCACACTTGCCACATTCTTAGAAGCACCAGCAGCTCCCATATGAATAATTGCTACACTTAAGCAGCTCAATGCACTGTTGAATCCAGAGTCCCTCAACTCTTCACAAACAAGTCCCCTTGGATTACAAATCATGTCCCTTCCCTCCATCACCATCCACGGCTGCAGTCTAATCGCCTCCCAAGTTTCAGGCCGTAAAAAAATACTAACTGCAGTAAACCTGACTGCCTGACAATTGTATGCCCTAGTTTCAGAAAAGTGTACTGCATACACATTTTGTAAATGCTTTATGGCAAGTAGGACACATCCATTTTTACTTTTTAATATTTTGAAACTAGTGGCATAGCATCCAGGTTTATATCTGCGAGGTCTACAGCTCTTCCTTGTGTTAAAGACATTAGTCAGTAAATATTGCCGAATGAGGATCTATCCATAATAGGTTTTCTAATCCTTCTAAACAGGGAGACCTAGTGTAGGGATGAACCACTTTTGTAACGAGTCTAAAGTCAGTAAAATAAGATTCATGAGATTTAATTAGAGGAGAAGCAAAAAGACCCTCCTAGGATTGTATGCCAAATTATCGTGGACAAAAATATTGCAATACACCAATATCATGTCAAAAATATAATATAATTAAATATAAAGATAAATATAATTTAATTATTAATGTAAATATAAATAATATATAAGCCTTAAAAACTAAAATCAATATGTAGATTTTTTTTCTAAAATATGCATCAAAGTTAAGAATAATAATAAACATAAAGAACGCAAACATATATATATATATATATATATATATATATATATATATATATCACGACCAAACAGTCCCCCACCTGTTGAGAGACGAGAGCCACACAGGTAAGTTTGAATCCTTTTCCTTTAATTACAGCTTGCAGACAAAAGCGACTGACATAATGCATTTCGGCATCCCTGCCTTCCTCAGATGTCTCGTGTCCTTTTCTCTTGTATTCACTGTCCGCTTTTAAAATCAAAGTGCCTCACATGGATTGGAGGAGACACTCTTGCCTGTTTGGAGGGCTGATGTTCCAAACTCGCTGCCCCGAGTTTTTTCGCCACGGAGAATCATGTGGAAGTCCTTGCCCCAGTGGGCGGTGTCCGCAGCTGCACCTCCAAAGCCCGGATTTTCAAAAGCAGAAACGGAGCTGGATTCCCGTACCTTTCACCCCACCTGCACTGCCCACAGCGTGGCAAGGCGCCCACCGCTACAGTGAGCATGGGCACTATCATGAGGTCATGACCCAGTGTGATCCAGCCTGTCGATCGCTGTGGCACCAGGTGGTTTGGCGGTTTCCCAAGCACTTTGAGACACACCACTTCGTTTTGCCACACTTCGCCAAACTTTCTTTAGGGATGGGGGCTCCTGTGCTTGTGGCCAGCACTACACACCACGACCAAACAGTCCCCCACCTGTTGAGAGACGAGAGCCACACAGGTAAGTTTGAATCCTTTTCCTTTAATTACAGCTTGCAGACAAAAGCGACTGACATAATGCATTTCGGCATCCCTGCCTTCCTCAGATGTCTCGTGTCCTTTTCTCTTGTATTCACTGTCCGCTTTTAAAATCAAAGTGCCTCACATGGATTGGAGGAGACACTCTTGCCTGTTTGGAGGGCTGATGTTCCAAACTCGCTGCCCCGAGTTTTTTCGCCACGGAGAATCATGTGGAAGTCCTTGCCCCAGTGGGCGGTGTCCGCAGCTGCACCTCCAAAGCCCGGATTTTCAAAAGCAGAAACGGAGCTGGATTCCCGTACCTTTCACCCCACCTGCACTGCCCACAGCGTGGCAAGGCGCCCACCGCTACAGTGAGCATGGGCACTATCATGAGGTCATGACCCAGTGTGATCCAGCCTGTCGATCGCTGTGGCACCAGGTGGTTTGGCGGTTTCCCAAGCACTTTGAGACACACCACTTCGTTTTGCCACACTTCGCCAAACTTTCTTTAGGGATGGGGGCTCCTGTGCTTGTGGCCAGCACTACACACCACGACCAAACAGTCCCCCACCTGTTGAGAGACGAGAGCCACACAGGTAAGTTTGAATCCTTTTCCTTTAATTACAGCTTGCAGACAAAAGCGACTGAAATAATGCATTTCGGCATCCCTGCCTTCCTCAGATGTCTCGTGTCCTTTTCTCTTGTATTCACTGTCCGCTTTTAAAATCAAAGTGCCTCACATGGATTGGAGGAGACACTCTTGCCTGTTATATATAGACAAAACACATTTCACATTTAATGGAAAACACATTAATTATCAACATTTACAAAACGAAAATTGAAACCTTGGAATAAAAAAATTAAAACATATTTCTAAACTAAACAATAGCAGGAAAAGTTTTGCACTTTTGGGGGGTAAGATTTACTATTACGACTCCAACACAAGCAAAATCAGGAAAAGTGTTGGGTTTTGAAGGGGATAGATTTACTAGCCTCTTCCCAATCAGACCAACAGTAGGGAAAGAGTTTAAATGTACTACTCCGACTTCTATGTTAGCAAAAGCAGCGAAAGTGTAGGAATTTGGAGAGGTTAGATTTAATATTGCCACACCAATCTGATTAACAATAGCAGAAGTATTCTACTTTGGAAGGGTTAGAGGCACTATTCAAACTACTAAACCTAAAACAAACATTTATATACAATACAAAAGAAAAATAGTTCAACATATTTAAAATAAAAACACATATTCATTAAATTATAAGTTCAGATAACCAGCACAAGCAGTTACCATGACAGCCTTCAATGCTGAAGGGAAAGCAGCATACGAAGCACATGCAGAGTTCTGGCCTTTTGTCCGTTGGCACGTGTCAGTAATACTAACACCCAGTCTCTGTTCAGCTATTCTTAGCTTGACAGCTACACTCACTGGACATGAGTGAGTATGCTGTACATTTTCGTGTATTGAAGATGGCGTGAATAATTACTGTCAAACGACTGCCTAATCATAAAGATGCACACAATTGCCACGTTCATTCTGTTCTTTCAATACATGTCTGTGTCCTATTGTCTAGTTTTTCTCTGATTTGTCTGAAATGTTTGAGCTTTCTTTCCCTGCCCATTATCGGTCCTTGTTTTTTTTCTTTTTTTATTGTTGCCTGTCCTTCCTAAATAATGCTCCTAATTTGTCCAAATTCAAAAAATGTTTCAAGTGTTCTCTTTACGGATCTTCAACTGTAACCTTAGCTACCGATCTCTTCATTTACTTTTGCTAGGCTGCCTTACATGGGGTTGCACATGACTCACAACAGTCTTTCTGAAATCAAAAGTGGGCAACCTTTGGTGTAATTAAACTTTCCATTCACTTGCCAAAAAAAACCCTCGGCTATGGTGAATTATCAACTCTCAGAATACCTGGAACAGCATAACTTTCTTGACCCATCACAATCGGGCTTTCCTGCTGGTTTCAGCACGGAGTCTGCACTAACTGAGGTGTCAGACACAATCAGATTGTTGTTGGATGAAGGGACCCCCACTATGCTAGTCCTTTTAGATCTATCAGCGGCCTTTGACACCATCTCTCACAGGATCCTATTAGAGAAACTACGGGAGATTGGTATCATGGGGAAGGTGCTGGACTGGATGCAAAGCTTTCTCTCTGAAAGATCTCAATGTGTACAACTTGACACTTTTGTGTCCAGGACCACAATTGTGGATAAGGGAGTCCCCAGGACTCTGTATTAAGCCCCACACTGTTCAACTTATATGTGTCGTCTTTGGTCTTCGTTATTAAATCTTGCGGGTTTCATACCATCTCTTACGCCGACGACACGCAGATTATTGTCCCGATAGAGAAGGACTCAGGAGGGACTAGGAACAGATTTAAGTTATGCATGACAAACATTGCAGCATGGATGAAACTAAACTTTCTGCAACTGAACTCAAATAAAACCAAGATTTTACTGTTCGGGAAAGCCGAGCAGATATGGACCAAGGAGTGATTGCCAGAGGAACTGGGAGAAGCTCCGGGCCCTAAAAACTGGGTAAAGAATCTGGGTGTGCTAATTGACTCCTAACTATCCATGGATGAGCATGTGAAAATTCTAGCTGGTTAATGTTTTGGATTAATCCGCATGCTAAAGAAGATATTCCCCTGTATCCCTCTCTCTTCCAGAAAAGTTTTGTTACAGGCACTTTTAGTCAGTAGGCTTGACTATGGAAATGTCCTGCTGGTAGGGATGAGGGAAGATCTATTCTCCAAATTGCAAGTCATACAAAACACGGCGGCCCGCCTAGCTCTCAATAAACCTATATGCACCCCTTCTTCCCCCTTTTTGAATAGGCTGCATTGGTTACCTATGAGGAAAAGAGCAGTTTTTAAGCTCCCCCGTCTGGTCTTTAAAGCTCTGGTCTGTCTAGGACCTGAATATCTAAGGAGAAAATTACTATGGTACACCCCAACCCGTCAGTTAAGATCTAGTGGTCATAAGCTTCTCCAAATCCCTAGAATTAAAAAGGCTAGGATGGGGGGACGTGCCTTCTCTCATGTTGCCCCCGGTACTGGAATGCACTACCAGAAGACCTCCGGATCTGTCCCACATTTACGGCCTTTAAGAAGAAGCTAAAAACATGGCTGTTCTGAGTGTTCTGACTCTGTACAGGGCTGGCTGCATCCTGGGCACCGAGAGATCCCTCTGGGGATGATTCATGCACCATATACAAATAATAAATAAAATAATAAATAAAAATGCAAACCTAAGTAGAAATAAAGCCTATTGCCTTGTCGTTCTAATCCATGTTCTCAATGCCCTGGCTTTATCAAGCACTTAGGAATTTGGCATAGTGGAATGGACGTACATTCTTAATCCTAGAGTCAACAGCTCTTAGTAGAGGTGGGGGCCATTACAATGGTCTATGTTAAACTTTGGAAAGTTTTTGCTTTAAATCTTCAATATGGAAAGTATGAATTTAGCAACTCTTTGTGTGAACATTATACAGCGTTTTCTTGGCCCACTTGCTTGACATGGATCCTCTGATCCTCTGATCCTCTGATGGATCTTTTAGATCCAACCGAGAAGTGAGGAAATGTATCATTTGTATTCAATAAGATTTCCATTAACAGTGCAACCAATACACCATAAGGTCCAGGTATTCGACCAGGTTCAAAAGGCTAATTACAAATTATTAATCAAGTTCAAATAAACAACTCAAAAAACCATGCTATAGAGATTCAGAATGACAACTGGAAATCTCAGACGCCTAAAGAAATTGAGGCGGATCAGTATTAAACATGCAAGCAATTTAAGACAGTGACACAGAATCGAAGCATCAATACCTGATGTTCAGAAAATAGTCTAAGGCTCTCTTCCCTATATGTTAGCAATCTAGAATGTCAAAGTCCAGAGGATGGTTAGGGACCTGAGATTCATAAATCAGGGAATTTCCAAGACAGAGATAAGGACAGGACAAAAGAAAATCAAGTATGTAAGCGTTAGCATCTCAGAAGCATGGTGAAGAGTCTTGTATGGGTCAGGAATAAGTGTTAACCTAAGTCAGTCAGTCGAAATCACTTTATTTGGTTAATTTAAAACCATAAAAGCACACTTCATAAATCTAAGAAGAACCTTAAAAACATATGCATGTTTCTTTTGACACATGCATTTATGCACCAAAAACATCACGATAAAATCATTTACAATCATTACAATATAGAAATCAGGTTTGTAGGCATTTCTTTTTAAAACATAATCTTATGCACCAAAACTAATTCACACTTATAAAAAATCTAAAGGAAGCACTGATGTCTGAACCTTAAATTCAATTCAGATAGTGTTGAATCAGGGAATCAGGGAAGGTGTCTTCAAGGAATCTGCAAAGCTTCTGAAAGGGACAGGTACAAGTATGACTGAGAACTACATTTGAATGCATATACATGTAACAATTGTGCACACATTACATAAATCTTATTATTTCTAGAAATATCACATTCTACATATAGGAGGATGGTTCTAATCATAGTTTTGAGTCACTAAATGTTGTTCATACATTATAGCACTCATTTTCATAACTATAACAAAGGTTTAACATTTATTTTTTTATTGAATTTCATTTTTTTTAAATTTGATAAAACATGTTTATTAAACCATATTGTTTACTGTCGTTGAGTGGAATGTCATTAAGTGGAGCTGAGTTGAGAACAGTGTTGTACAGTGTACCGTCACAAAGTATCTTAAAGTGGAGTAGACTGGAAAGTGGTACAGTGGAGTGGTGCACTGTGAAATAGCATACAGTGTAGTGGTGCACAGTGGAGTGGGGTACAGTGGAGTGGTGTTTATTGGAGTGGAGTACTATAGAGTGGAGTAGATTAGAGTGGTTTTTCATATAGTGAAGTAAATTGTTATATGGACTAGTGGCATGTTGTATGGTACAGTGGCATGTAGTGCACTACAGTGGAAAGACATAGCATAGAGTTGAGTAAATAGTTATAAATGTGAGCGGCTTCTTGTACAGTACGGTGGCCTAGTATGTCATAGACTGTTAGAAAGTGTCTTAGAGCATTGTACTCTGTGTTGTAGGGGCATAGAGTGGAACAGAGGGTTGTGCAGTGTAGTGTAAAGTCATAGAGTAGAATTCAGTGTTGTATAGTTGCACAGAGTGCAGTAGAGCCTTGTAGAGTGGAGTTTTGAAGAGTGAAGTATAGTGAAGAATAGTGTGGTACAGTGGGGCAGTGAAGGGTGGAGTGCCGTTCATTGCCTTAGAGTAGGGTAAAGTGTCATGCAGTAGAGCGGAGTGTAGTCCAGTGGAGTGGTGTAGCATAAAGTGGAGTAGCATGTTCTAGTGTACAGTAGTGTGGAGTAGAGTGGAGTGGGATAGTATACCGAATCCAAATCCCAAAAATTCTTTATTTCGGTCGTTTAGAACATAAAAGATGCAAAACATATTCACATTTAAAACTTTAAATATTATAAAAACACATTACATACAATTACTTCCCATTATAATCCAGGCATAGGTGAGGGTTTAAAAAACAGTTCGTGACATTGTCCGTACTTTCAATAATTTTTTTCTTATCTGCCACATGGCTGTTAAGAATTTAGCAACTGCAAAAACTATGTGGGGCAGAGTGCTAGTTTTCAGTATTCTGTACGCATACAGGTGACTCCTAAATCCCAGGGCCCTTATTTATGAGGCCTTGCGTCCGTTTTGCGCCGCCGGTGCGTCACTTTTTGTGACGCACCAGCGGCGTAAAATATGCGCCTTGTTGCGCCATATTTAAAAAGTGACGCATCTAGGTAGATGCGTCACTTTTTAAACCCCTACGCCACATTATACCTGCGTCAGGTATAATGTATGCAGAGGGGGCGTTCCCCCGCAAAAAGCCTCGTAATAGTGACGCAGTGAAATCTATGAGATTTCACTGCGTCACTTTTAGGATGCTGTTGCTTCAAAATCTTGCGCCTGCCTCACAGCAGGCGTAAGACTGACGCAAGCCCTTTCACATGGGGCTTTCCCCATGTGAAAGGACGCATTGCTGGAGTTGCGTCACTTTTGTGACACACTCCAGCAATGCGTCACTTTTGCGCTTACAGATACGTCAGAAATACTGATGTATCTGTAAGTCCTTGCGACATGATGCGTCATACATTAAATATGACGAATCATTGGTGTCGCAAGGAGTGCGCAGTGAAAAGTGACGCATCGTTGTTTTCACGCAGCGATGCGTCACTTTTCATAAATGAGGCCCCAGGGGCCCCACGGGCCTCATTTATGAAAAGTGACGCATCGCTGGTTGTTACAGCCTGGACAGATTTTGTCATCCCCCTTTAGCCATTTACAAGTAAAGGTTTTAATAGGCAATATGCCTAACCTCCATTGTGTAAACAATTTTCGTGACAAAATGGGAAAAATAATATCCATAAAACCTTCAAATTTGTAGGAATTTTTGGATTCCAGAAAGCGATCGGTTAGGGTGCCGTTGTTCGGTGCAGACACCAAAAGTGCAAGTCTTTTCTCCTTATAAATTTGCACCAGTCTTTTGCGGCAAACCCTCTGGCAGCCTTTAACAGGATCATCCCACAACTCAGACAAATTCAAACGGTACAATTCTTTCTTCACAAAAGCCAGACAAGGGATTCTAACACAATGATTCAGGTTCAAAACATGAATGAGGTCTTGTCTATAGTGCGCGAGTTCAATGGTGGACCAGAGCCTATGCCAGAACCTTAATTGCTTTGACTCAAGCTCCTCAGCAATAGAGGGGAGACCCATGTCTAGTCTTAGCGGGAACAGTGGTGTGCCTCGGGGGAGGGCCAAAAGGCGTCTAAGGAAATTATTCTCCACTCTGGCGAGTTCTTGCCCTGCTTTGTACCCCCATAGTTCACTCCCGTAGGTTGAGGCCGCCTTTGCTTGGGTTTTGTACAGTTCTACTGCCGGGCTGATGGGTTTAAAGGTGTTTGCAACCTTCAAAATTGTGCCAGACAATTGGGACAGCTTTAGCCGGGATCTCACTATCTGGGGGTCCCAGGATAAGTTTTCGTGTAGTGTTACTCCCAGATACTGAAAAGTTGTTACCCTTTCGAGGCTAGCTAGCCCCCATGTAGGGTTAGGTCTAGTTTTGGGGGATGGGTTAAAGATCATGAATTTGGTCTTTTCTGTATTGATCTCTAGACCATGTTGTCTACAGAAAAGGCCAAATCCATCCAAAATTCGCTGGATCCCCATCGGGGATTTGGAGAGCAGGAGGGTGTCATCGGCAAACGTAATAGCCGGCACCCTCCTGCCTGCCAAACAGGGGGCGTCATTGTCCCTAACATTGTCAAGATGGGATATGACACTGTTAACAAAGAGGCAGAACAGGGTTGGCGCCAGGACACAACCCTGCCTTACCCCTCTGAGAACAGGGAAACTAGATGATAGCGCGCCGTCCCTCCCTCACCTAACCTGCGCATAATTGCTATCGTGCAGCCTAATTATCGCATGCAGTAGCTGGTCCGGAACATACAGTGGAGTAAAGTGTTGTAGAGTGGACTGGTATGTAGTACAGTGGACTCGGTTGCAGTGTTGTAAACTGTTCACAAGTGTCATAGAGTGGAGTACAGTAGAGTGTCATAGAGTAATTTAAAGTGTTGCAAAGTGGAGTGGCAAGGAGTAGAGTCCAGTACAGTATGGTAGACTGGGGCGGAATAGACTGCTGTTCAGTTGAGTGGCATATTGAGCGGAGTAGAGTGCACTGTTGCAGTATGATGGAATAGTGTATGATAGTATAGAATAGATTAACTGGAGGAGCGGCGTACAGGGAGTTGCTTAGAGTGGAGTATAGTGCTGAACAGTGGCATTGAGAGGAGAACATTGCTGTACAAGGTAGTGCTATACAATACAGAATAGTGTGGTATAGTGGAGAGGTGTACACTATTGTTGAGTGGAGTATAGTGTTGCTGTGGAGTGGAGTAATGTGAAGGGGAATTGGATAGAGTATGGTGGCGTGGAATGGAGTGCCATCGAGGATAAGAGGGTAAGAGTGGAGCTACATATAGTGGAATACCATAGAGTGCAGTATTGTGGAATGGAGTGGCATACAGTGGAGTGTCATTGACTGAAGTGGTATACAGTGTAGTGGCGTACCGTGGAATAGTGTACAGTGAAGTGCTGTAGAGTGGAGTGCCTTAGACTGGAGTGGGTTTAGCTAACAGTGGAATAGCATAAAGTGGAGTGGCAGATAGAGGACTGGCTTTGAGTAGAGTGGGGTAGAGTGGAGTGGTGTAGAGTGGTATAGAGTACAGTGGAGTGACATGGAGGGAAGTGGCATGGAGTGGCATACACTGAAATAAAGTACGCTATAGTAGCATACATTAAAACAAACAGTGTACAGTGGAGTAGCATACAGTGGAGTCGGGTACAGTGGTGTGGTAGCTTACAAGGGAGTGGTGAAGAGTGGAGTGGGATAGTGTAGTGTGGTAGAGTGCATTAGTGAACAGTGGGATAGTATAGCGTGGAGCAGCATACAGTGGAGTGAGATACAGTGTAGAGGCATATAATATAATAATATAGAGTGGAGTGGCGTAGAGTGGAATAGCGTAAAGTGGAGTTTCATACAGTGACGTGGTATGCAGTGGATTGGCATATAGTGGAGTTGCTCACAGTGAAATAGCATAGAGTGGAATAGCGAAGAGTGCAGTATCTTAGACTGGAGAGGCATAGAGATCAGTGTAGAGTGTAGTGGTGTACAGTGTAGTGGTGTACAGTGGAATACTGTATATTATAGTGGCACTCAGTCGAGTGGCATAGAGTAGAAAAGCATAGAGTGGAGTGGCGCACAGTGGAGGTGTGTACAGTGAAATAGTGTAGATTGTATTGGCGTAGACGACAGTGCTGTGTAGTTGAGCCACATATAGGGGATTAGCATACTGTGCAGTGGCATACGGCGGAGTATGTTAAAGTGAGTGGAGTGGCATACAGTGCAGTGTTGTAGAGTAAAACAAGGTACAGTGGAGTGGCATACACCGGAGTGGGATATAGTGAAATAGTGTACACTGGAGTGACGTAGGCTGGAGTGGTATAGAGTGGAAAAAAGTACACTGTAGTAGCGTACATTGAAATAGATTAGACTGGAATGGCGAAGAGAGGAGTAGTGTACATTGCACTGGAGTACAGGGGAGTGTTTTAGAGTTGAATGTTATAAAGTTTAGTGTTAGGTAGTCTACAGTGGTGTAAAGTGTATTAGCGTACTGTGTAGTTACGTAGAGTGGAGTGGCATACACTGGGGTGGCATACAGTGGAATGGTGAACACTGGAGTCAGGTAGAGTGGAGTGGCCTACAGTAGAGAAGCGTACAATAGAGTTGTGTAGAAAGGAGTGAAGTAGAAGCGTAGAGTGTAGTGGCGTAGAGTGGAGTGACATACAGTGTAGTGGCTTAGAGCGTAGTGTTGTTGACTGAAATACCATAGGTTCTAGTCTTGAAGAGTATAGTAGGATAGACTGTAGGGGCTTACAGTATAATTGTGTACTGTGAAGTGGTGGAGAGTAGAGTGCTCCATTGTGGAGTGGCATACAGTGGCTAGCATACGGTGAAGTGGTGTAGAGTGGAATAACAATGAGTGTTACGCGCATAGAGTGTAGTGAGAGAGTCGAGTGGCATAAACTGGAATAACATAGAGAAGAGTGGCTTAGAATGGAGTGGCGTACAGTGGAGAAGTAGTAGGGCAGAGTGGAGTGGCATAGGGTCAACTGAAATAAGAAGAGTGGCATAGAATGGAGTGGCATATACTGGAATAGGGAAGAGTGTAGTAAGGTAGAGTAGATTGGCACAGAGTGGAGTAACGTGAAATGTAATGATGTACAGTTTAATAGCGTACAGTGGGTTGCGGTGGAGGTGAGTAGTGCAAATATTAGAAGTTCTAACATTAGAGTTGTATCCTAAATTTATAATTTATGTACCACATTTAATTTACTATATGGTGTGCACCTCCATACAGAGTTGTCAACTCGCTCGTCACACTATTTTATCTAACATTAACTCGCCACTCTACAATGCAGAGTGTTCTCATAAATGTTTTCATTAGACATGTCATTAATCTTGGTAGGAATGCTATAATATAACGTGCCATGAGTGATGTAATATGAAAGAGTATAAGCAGTGCATAGCAAGTTATAGTTAATACAAATGTACATTATTACTATAACTTAGGATTTCCAAATTTTAAGATGGGTTTGTGTAGCAAATGCAAAGATATCGTTTAAATACCCTCATAATCTTTGTAGATAACTTGCAGTTGGGGTATGCAGCTATCCTCCTAGTTTCCTTTTTCCATTCCCTAGCATGGGCACCATATTAGACTGCCTTTCTCCAAACACTCAATGCTTATTTTTCAACCATTCATTTACCACACTACCATTTCATATAAATTTTCTCTTTTATGTATGTTCTTAGTGTGCTTAACTCTTTTCTTTTAAACTGGTTTGCGATCTTGTGTATTATTGTACAGGTCATCCTTCAACCCACCTCCTCCTATTTATACTTCTCCCGAGGTTTTTGGGTATCATATTGTAATGAGCGGCATGTTGGAAGTAGAGACTTGTTTATTTTCTGTTCCTACAATGACAGCACAAACAGTAATTGAAGGGCAGCACATAAGTACAGTTATATTTCACAACTCTTTCTTTTTACATTTTTCAGTCGCATACTGAAGCAATGCAAACCTTCAGCGTTTGGTGCATTACTAAGGGATTATACAAAAAAAGGGTACAAGGAGAACTTAGAGGGGCAAGAGGGAGTCTCAAGAGTCTATTCAGCACATCGGTAGGGTGTAAACATGGCACATCCATAGCTCAGGAGAGGAGGGAAATTGTGAACCAGAAATCTTTACTTCATTGTAGTGGCTGCTCCTCCACTATGGTGTAGGAGCATCGCCCACTACTTTTAAGCAGTGTGAAGAAGAAAATAATGATAATAACTTCAAGTTATTATCATTTTATACTTCCTGCTGCTTTGCGGGCGGGTGGGCTGCTCTGCTCTCGGTGCAGGGCAGGAGTGATATGCCCACTGCTAAGTGCGCAATGCCTGTTTGTTCGGCCCTCTCGGCTGCCCAAAACAGTCATGCACACTTTCAGTGTTCTCCATGCAGGCTTCATTACAGAGAACATGGAGAACAAGGCCAGGCTCCCATTCCCTGGTTGAGCATTCAGCCAGGATGCTCAAAACCAATCTCAATGTTGCCTTGCAGCAACGAGCCATGCTGGCAACTGCTGCTTCACTGAGCCTCCAACATTTCTTCAGGATACGCACTATCATGTTCCGAAACACCACACATTTTATGGTACCAGCTTTCTCACCAGGTCAGGAACATGTTCTGACAATCTCCACCCCCAATATGAGCCTTTATATATGTCTTGAATGACTTCCAAGATCAGCTATGACGTATACTCAGAGATTTAGGGCACGCAGTCCCCTTCCTTTACTTTATGATTCAGTTTCCTTGTTATAATTTTGCCCAGGTACGCTTGGGTGCCAATAGACAATCCACCAATCCAATTAAGATCAAAAAAGGATTCCGGCAAAGCTGCATGCTTGCCTCCACATTGCTCCTGTCATGTATAAATGAGTGCATTGATTGCCTATTGCAATGTGACAATGCTTTCCCGGTAATTGGGCACTAAAATACCAGCTTTACTATTCATCAACAATAATTTCCAAGTATCTAGAACTCCCATAGGCCTAGAGACTCTTTTGGAAAAGTTCAATCTATTCTGTTCTGATCATGTCCTAACAATCAATACGAGTAAATAAAAATATATGGCAATTCATCCTCACATAAAATTTAGGGGGGGTATTAGTATTCGATTGGGAAAATTAGAAAGCGTGCTTGACTTTGCTAACCCTGGCATCGGTTTATCTAGTGCCAGTTCCTGGACAAGCCAGGTTACTAAAAGCACGCTAAGCCCTGATTACAAGACGGCTACTATCCTAAAATTTACAAATAAATTTGTTTTCCATCCCATTTCCCCCTTCCATGTAGTTTGGCGGGCCCAATTGGTTGCTACAGCAACCAATGGGGCAGAATTGTGGGACCACGGCAACACTAACTACTTAGAAGTAGATGAAAATAAATTCCTGTGAGTAGCCCACTAACTCACCCAAAGCACTTCCTTGGTGTTCAAGCAAGGTTTATGTGTCAGGCTTACAACCCAGCTAGTCTGTTTGAAACCGATCTCATATTGGCTGCGAGTTTGGTCCACTCATAAGCTGACACACTACAGGTTGGGCTTAAGAGAGGTTTCAGTTGTGTCGCAGGGAGAGGTGTTATTGCCATGGTTTAACTACCTGACCATTACCCGGCTTACTATACAACCTTACCTTACTATCGTCACTATCCCCTTTCATAGGTGGCTTCTGGTTAAACTCCGGTTTAACCAGATTTACACAGTTTTGTGTGATAGTCAAGGTTTGTTTAAGGAGGAGGATGCCCCTGTCTGTAATTGTGATAGTTTTTCTACACAAAATAATATGCACTTTATGTTGTTTTGTAATTTTTTCACTGAGCCCAGACAGAAATACCTGGTACCATTGTTGAAGGATAAAGCTTTTTACCAGGCAAAACCTGCTCTCCTGTATCTCCAATTATTGGACTCTGCGTTGGCCATGTTTAGCGTGGCCAATTACCTTGTTGCTGCGGTTAGGATCAGGAGGAAAAGACTTAAAAATGCAAATATTAGTGTTTTGTGAAGAAGACTGAAATGGATGTTGTTTACATTTAAATGTCTATTTTATCGAGTACTTACTCTTTTTATGATGTATTTTTATAATGTATATTAATTAATTATTATCGACGTTTCCTCATATCATGTTTCACTATGTATATGTAAATGCTACTGATTGATGATTTTTGTATTTGCTTATGAATTTGTATTGCCCTTCTTGTGATGTGATTGTAGAATGCTTTTATGATTTTTAATTAAATCGAATAAAGTGGTTTTGACTTGAACTATGTCAAGCAGTCCCTTTTTACCTTGGGAGTACAAGTGTATTGGCTAGACCCAAGCACAATTCCGCCAACAGTGGTAAAAAAAATTGAAACACATTTATTGGGAACATGAAGAAGCTAAGCTTGTTAAACAGCAAACCCTTAGACCCCTGAGAATATTTTTTAGAGTTCAAGCACCTTGTGCAGGTTGAGAACTACATGTATAATATTGGTCCTCCATTTGCTAAATCACTCTTTATAAGGTTCAGGCTGGGCACCCTTCCACTCACCACGTTTACTACCAAATGGAATGGGGACACCAAAATGTGTCCCACTTGGAAGAGGAATGATGAAACAGATGACCACATACTGTTCTTTTGTCCCAATTATTGTAAACGGCGGATGCACTGGATTACAATTGTATCACAAAAATGGTTTCCTTTGGACAGTCCTATAACATATAGGAACCATATATTCTATATACTGCATTCGATCCAAGTCTCACTCATTCATTTGGCTAAACATCATACATACACGGGAAGTATGACCATATATCCCCAACAGATAATCTAGACAACTTAGTTTGTAAAAAAGTACAAATCTATTTATTCGTTAAAAGCTCATAATGTACACAGTTTATAAAAAAAGTAGACATAATCAAAGGCATTGTATTTCGCATAAAATCTATTGCAAATTCAGATTTCATAGATATTTTCTACATATTTAAAAACAACAGTCAAGTTAAGAAAGAGAGTACATATCATAGACAAAAATAATGTGTCATTTACCTAGCACTCGTCTGTGATTAGACAGTTTCACAGGCTGAAATCTGGTACTTTATATTTGCTAGGTACTCATTGGCCTCAGCCTCTTCACGGACTGTGTTGTTCTCAAAAGGGTGTTGACACGTTTCGATGGATATCTTATAACACCATCTTTATCAAGACAAGGATTGTGACTCTTATTGACAATAGATTTATACTGGCTCTATTAAAACCACCTGTGTGGTAAAACACAAATAACAATCAGCAACCCTAGGAAACATCATAATTTCAGCTCTCGTAGTACTATTAAATATTTACATGCACTGGATTACCCCACTATGTTGCTTTCAATGTATCATACAGTATAGTGTAGCAATGAGAACATGTAGAGCAGACACGTCCCCAGTAATTGTTTTCTATTGCCAAGTACCTAAAGAGGGTCTAGTCAATATAGAGAAAAATCCTTCTCCCCACACCATCCTAGCTACAAGCTAGATTTGACTACTCATTCTCTTCATCCTGGGCACTTTTAGCAAAACATTCAATTTTTGCTTTTAGTCTATTGTATTGTATTATTTTATTTGTTTTACTTTTATTCTTCCTTTTTGTATGTTTCTTGTCACATCTGCTGGGCTACCCAAATACAGGCAATTACCATTGTTGAGGCGTGAGAGGATTAAGCCTTGAACTAACCGTCCTCTGACAGTCGAAGGGAAGCCCTTTAAGCATTTTCCTAAGGGATCCTAGCAACCCAAAGTGTGTTCCTGATACTTTCTTAGCTTGGTAGATCATAGTTATGTCTTTATCTGCAAAGGCTCTTAACTTGAAGTTTGGGAAGGGGAGGCTCTCCCAAGCAAGGGAGCCTGAGGATTTGGTCCCAAAGTGAGGAGTATCACAGTTCTATTTCAAACAGCTTGTTGATATCAAGATGGCCACCTGTCCCAAGCACGTAGCAAGCTTCTTAGAGGTAGAGAAGGTGTCAGATGACAGCAACACGACGATCTGCATATAATCTGCACAAAATACTGTTGTGAAGCCATGGCAACAGACGATGTCTGAAAGTGGAAGGACATGTATGTTAAAGAGCGTAGGGCTCAAAGAAGAGCCCTGTGGTACTCCACACTCCAGCTTATAAATTTCTGACAAAAAAGACCCTTCACTTACATGAGAACTTCTGTTTGTCAAAAATGACGTTAGCCATTTTAAAGCTCTCCCTGTGACACCTATCGCTTCTAATCTTTCTCTCAAGGCTGTATGTGAGATGGTGATGAAAGCTTGACTCAAGTCAAGAAGAATGAATGCTGCAGACCCTCCCTGGTCAAAAGTCCTTTTTAGGTTCTCAGTGGCCAACTGGAGAGCAGTCTTCGTGCTGCAGCCTTGGTGAAAGCTTGTTTGTGTATGATTACGCAGATTTTTGGTCTCCCACATTTTATAGAAAGCCATTTTTTAGCATCTCTAGAATTTTGCTTATCCTTGGAAGCAAGGAGATCGGCTTATAGTTTTCCAGTTTATCATGGTCCATGGATGCTTTTTTCAATAGTGTCCGAATGATTGTATGCTTCCATTCATCAGGAACACAGCCCACTTCCAAGGATGAGTTGTATAAGGCAGTCAAGGCAAAACATATGGCCTCTCCTCATTTCAGCAAAATGTTAATTGGGGCAGGGTCGAGAGGAGATCCCGATTTTCTCGCATTTGTTGCTCAAGTAAAGCCCAAGTCAATCTTTTGTGCACCTGGTAGACTTAGAGTACCAACACTAATTTTATTTTAAGGTTCCATCAGAAATTGTGGGGAAGAGAGCTGCTTCTGCTGGCCCTCAGCACGAAACAACATGTCTTGCAGTGCCCCTGTCCTCATGGGACATCCTGTATCAATATGCATATTTCAATTCTGGCTCCTTGTCTTATTGGGAGACTCTTTCTACCCACAACGGTTCTCCTGTGCTAATGCCCCATAGAAGGATTTCACTCTTTTCTTTTTTCCTTTTTATAAAAACTGCATGCTTTCAGGTGCAGCACTTTTTCTTACAGCTGATGCACACGCTGCTAGCAGAACATACAAGAGCCCCGGCATGCACATCCAGAGCAGCCACTACCACTCAATCTTTCTTCTGCCAATGAAGGAGCTGGCACCGCCATGTCTCCTATCCAGATTCATCGGTGCAGGTGGCAAGTAGTGGACTGCGGTGTGCTCCTCACTCCCTCAGACTAGGCATGGGTAGAAGGATTGCTTCCAGGGCTCTGGTCACCCCCATCAGCTCAATTGTGTGAGACATGGCATCAATCTGCATGGTACCTAAGGGGAGCTGGTCTCTCTTGAGTGTCAAAAAAAAGATGAGTGCAGTACGCTGTGCTGCAGTGTTATCCTTGTGGCACTGGCCCTCCCCAGAGGTTAGGGAAAGTTTCAACAGGGAAGTGGCAAATGTGCTACTCTGTGACAATCTTTTCCCGGGAGTCCTGACTTCCCTATGGATTAATCTGAGCTGGAGGAGAGAAACCACTATCAATGTTAAATATGCTGACAATGGGGCCCTTATTTATGAGGCCTTGCGTCAGTTTTGCGCCGCCGGTGCGTCACTTTTTGTGACGCACCAGCGGCGTAAAATATGTGCCTTGTTGCGCCATATTTAAAAAGTGACGCATCTAGGTAGATGCGTCACTTTTTAAACCCCTGCGCCACATTATACCTGCGTCAGGTATAATGTATGCAGAGGGGGCGTTCCCCCGCAAAAAGCCTCTTAATAGTGACGCAGTGAAATCTATGAGATTTCACTGCGTCACTTTTAGGATGCTGTTGCGTCAAAATCTTGCGCCTGCCTCACAGCAGGTGTAAGACTGACGCAAGCCCTTTCACGTGGGGCTTTCCCCATGTGAAAGGACGCATTGCTGGAGTTGCATCACTTTTGTGACACACTCCAGCAATGCGTCACTTTTGCGCTTACAGATACGTCAGAAATACTGACGTATCTGTAAGTCCTTGCGACATGATGCGTCATACATTAAATATGACGCATCATTGGTGTCGCAAGGAGTGCGCAGTGAAAAGTGAGGCATCGCTGTTTTCACGCAGCGATGCGTCACTTTTCATAAATGAGGCCCTGGGTACTTCAAAGAGGCAACATGAACAGCTCTTTCTTAGTCCAGTGGCCCTTGGGGCCTGCACTGAAGGTCCCAGAATCACCATCCCCAACAAACATACTTTTTTCAGGCCCAAGTACGAAGATTCCAATATAATTTCCCTCCTTTTGCTCCTGGTGGTTTGCCTTAGCCACTAAGAAAGTCCAGGTTAGGCTTTCTGGCTTCTAACTGTTTACAATCTTTAGGAGCTAATTTTGGCTGCTGCTCTCTCTCCTCTAATGAAGAAGAGCTTGGAGCCTTCCTTCCTGCTGTTTACCGTTTCATACCCAGGACTCATTCCTTTGGACTGCCGGTACTTCTCTTAGGTCCAGAGACTTCCACAGCACCTCACAGCCCTAAAACCAGATTAGCCCCCATGACCACACTCCTAAGGTTCCACAACCTTATGGCCACTTGCAGGTTATCTGTGCCAAACAGAGGTCCCTTCTTGGTGGTCAACCACCTACAGAACCAGTCCACAAAAGTTCCTGGGTAGCCCTTCCCTCCAGGTACACCCAGAAAGCCCTCCCTAAACTGTCCCTCAGTGGGAGTGGGAAAGCAAAGGTTTTTGGCCCTGGAGAGACAGGGCCCCAGAGTCCAAGTCAGTGCATGTTCAGAGTGTTGCATCACTGGAGACAGAGAGTCATCTTTTTTTGGGGGTACTACAGAATCCAATGCTTCTCAAACTCTGTTCTTTGTGTTGGGGTTTTTAAGTGGGGGTGGAAAGTTCCAAAAAGTGCTTACCTTTGCCAAATTCACATGTGACACACCATGTTGCATGACACTCCTGTCCCATTCCTCTTGTGCAACCCCAGGCATTTTTTTCACAATAACGATCTCAAGCAGTCACTGGCCATAGATCTCTGAGAATGATGAGCCCCATCTCTAAATGACATTGCCAACCCATTCTTTCCTAAAAAAATTCAATTTTGTTCGCTGGAGAGACTGTCCAGAGAAGCGTGAACACTTCCCTTTTGTTACCTGGAAAAACATATGCATGCTTGTCAAGCAGTGTGAAATGTAATTAACTTGGGCAGAACCTAACCCCATCCTCATCTTCTCTCAAGAAAATACCTAATTCTTTCCAGATAGGCCTATTGGGAGGGTGAGGGCTTGGAGTTATCTGCTGGCCAGCCAGTTCTGAATTTGTGCTGGTTTTTTACGGCGCTCGACACATGCACTTAAGGGGCTGATTTATGTTAACTGGCACATCCCCAGGGATGCGCCAGTTAATGTGCGCCACAGTGCGCCACAGCTCCGCCACCCATGGTGCGCCGCATTTACAATGCGGCTCACCATGGGGCAAAAACGGCACAGATGCGTGACGCATCTGTGCCTGGAAGGTGGCGCATTGCTGGAGTTGCGTCGCAAGCGCGGCGCAGCTCCAGCAAGGCTTGGGGGTGCCCCATCTTCACAATTCTGCGTCAAGACCTACGCCTGCTTCAAGCAGGTGCAGGGTTTTGACGCAGCATTGGCCTGAAAGTGACTGAGTGAAATCTCATAGATTTCACACACCACTTTCAGGAGGCGTTCCTGCGCAGGAACGCCCCCTTCTGCGCAGGAAAGCCTCCTTATGGCGCAGGGCTTTACAACGTGACACATCTCCTAGATGCGTCACGTTGTAAATAGGGCGCATTGTTTGCGCCGCCGTTGCGTCAAATAAAGTGACGCAATTGCGGCGCAAAGAGGCGCAAGGGCCTCATAAATCTGCCCCCTGTTTACCACCAGCACTTTTCTTATGACCGTCCTCAAAATGGTGGTGCTGTCTGCCTATTTTCATCAGGGCCCATTAGTTTAGCAATGTAATAAACACACAAAAAAAAATAATAGCAGCCTGTCCAGGAAATTGGTACTGACATTTTGCAACACTGGCAGGAGCAGCGAGTGGCCAGTTGCATCCTAAGTGATACCTATGGTCCTGGAACATATGCTTATCAAAATTAGGCACTGTGGCGAGCAAATCAACGAAATAGGCCCAGCAAGGTCGTTCAAAGCCCAAATCTAATTTAGGTTAGACTCCGCGAAATATGACCAAATTTAAGGCACATGAAGTAGTGCAACTACTTCTAAAATAATGTTACATTTGCACATGGGACCCATGTTTTTAGGTAAGCACTTATTGAACTTCTCTTTAGGCCCAGCCAATCCAAAGTTATACTTTGTGCAGCTTTTGTCTACAGTGTGAATACAGTTAGGCACTGCAAACATACATTGAAGCACTATCGAATTACACTACATTAAAAAAGAAATGGAAACATTTATATTTATACACCCAGTACATTATAAGGCTTGCACAGGTCATAAACAATGCATTAAGAATCCAATTTGCTACGTGTACCTAGATACTGGCCCGAGTGTGACAGTTGTACAACTCGCTGGCACAGATGCAAACGTGTATATGCACACTCCACAGCATTTACCCCAGCTGTGCAGCAGCCATCTTTTAAAAGATGAATACTATTACTTACATTCCCATCCAATCTGGCAGAGTTTACAGTGAGAGACACAAAGGGAAACTTTTGCTTAGCGTAAGTTTATAATTGTGTGTTATTCACAAAGAGATTTAAGAGTAGTGTCTTCATGAGTGAGGAGCCTCCACACATAATAATAAAGGACAGTGATATATTTTTATGTGCAGAGACTCCGCACCTGTAAAGATACTACTTGTAAATCCCTTTGGAATGGCAAACAATCGTAAACTTACAAAAAAGTGTAAGTTTGCCTTTGTGAATCAGGCCCTCAGTGAGTTAGACTCACACGCAGCAAGATCCAAAAACCAGCATGATCCAAAAATCAAAACATTTTGGAAGTTTAATTAGGTCAGAACTAGGCCTGTGCAGTAAATTCCATTCCGCTTGCTGAATTTGGGTAATTTCGCGCTCCGCAGAAAAAGCGGAATTGCCAAAAATTCAGCGATCTACGGCTTTGTGGAATTTTTTGCTTGTTCACGCTTTCAAAATGCGTGTTCGTGAGATATTTCCCCCCGAGCACGCAAACAGTGTTCGTGAACAGGAAAAAAGCATCGCGAACGGGCGGAACAAGCAATTCCACCTGTTCGCAGAACTCTGCATGCTCGCAGAGATTTTTTACCATTTCGCAGAGCTTTGCATAGTGCGATTACACAAATTCTGCGCACCCATTCCTCACAATAGTCTATTTTTTTTATTTAATCCAAGTCCAACCTTTTAGTGTATAGTTTGTTACAAGACACATACTTCAGTAGGCAATTTTCTTTAATCGCTGGCTGTATCCTGCCTCATCGTACCAATCACACACTAAAAAACTTGTAGTGCTGACATTTTCAGTGTTTTTTTCAGTAATAATAGTTCAACAAAGAAATACATTGGATTAGGAATATGTGGCAGCTGGTACTTGGCACATCACAAATGCACTACTTCAGGCATCACACAGATGAAAAAGCCTGGGCCATAAATAAATACTCATAACCCAATCAATTCAATGTTTATTTCATTCACTTTAAACATACGTGTGTGCAAAAGTTAAAACTCAAGCAATATAACAAGGAAGGATGATTGACAGGGGCAGAACAAGAAAAAGAACGGAAAGGACTAAAGTAAACAGGTAAAGCAGAAACCACTAAATGACATTAGATGTTCAATCCATAAAACACCATGGGGCATATTATCAAGAACTGCAATAAAATTATCGCCGCTTTAGCGGCAGGAAACTGCCCCTTAAACTGTGAAAATGGGCTTAATAATATGTCCTTGCGAATTCCCATAGCATCCCAGATCCTGGTGTTTACCTGGGCTGCTATGGGAATTCACAAGGGCATATTATCGAGCCCATTATCGCCATTTTAGCTACAGTTTCCTGCCGCTAAAGTGGCGATAATTTTATTGCAGTTCTTGATAATATGCCCCAATGTGCAGGAGGTTTTGAGGCAATATTGGGTCTTTCGAAAGGTTCATTTCTTGTGATAGTCATGACCTATACATTTTAAGCTTTCATTTCTCATTTTCTTATGATGTTACTTTAGTACTCCGGAAATTATTTGCCTAGCAGTGGATGCTACCTTTTTCTAGTTCGCATATGGAAAGATGAGTTAAGTGAGTGTGGGGGTAAGGGAAGGAATGATTAAATAAGCGAAAGTACTAGGTAGTCGATTCACACTTTCCCTACTTTAATTAAGTTGCTTTCATTACACTCAGACATTCACAGACACACTTTTTCTCTTTTTAGTGCTAATATTTTATGATGATGGTGTGATTTAATTTCCTCTCTTTCATTATTTGTTTAGTTGTCTTCCCACCTTGAGTGATATATTAGTTGACTTATTCCCTAAGGAGAAGAGTGTTAATATTGTGTTACTCTTAATGCTGAATTCCTTGCTGACCTTCCATAGAACCCTTCTGAATGGACCTATTGCATTTGCAAAATTAAAAGACATAGTGAAGATTTTCTTCTTGCCCACAGTTGCAGCTACATAAATTGAATACTTCTTGATTCTAGTGATCAAGAATGTTGAATCTCACCAGCAGAAAAAAAATCTACATTTCTGATTTGAGAGCTTGATTATATTGGTTGAACATCGTTTTAACCCCTTCGCTGCGGCGGCTATTCCGCCGCAGCGCTAAAGGGGCGGGGCGGCCGCGCGGCGGCCGCATGCTGGTGACGGAGCCGCTCTGTCACCAGCCGCGGTTGAGCTATGCTGGTGACGGAGCGGTTCCGTCATGACCCGCCCGCTCATTAGAACGCCCGCGCAGGCGCTAAATCAGCGCCGCGCAGGCGCGGCGGCTGGGCCATGACGGAACCGCTCCGTCATCAGCACAGCTCAACTGTAGCTGATGACGGAGCGGTTCCGTCATCAGCATGGGAGGGGTTAAAGAGTAATGGTATCACCCCAAGGATGTGGTTTCAGTTTTTCCTTTTCTACTTCTTAGATGTGCAACTTCTTGGCTTATAGAAGATGCTTCTTGACAAGGTGCATGTTTTCATCTTAAACTGTGGCCATGAATGTCCCTTTATCGAGAGACCAATCTGCAAACTCCTTTAGGATCCTTTTCTTGAGTTGGCAGAGGGTTTGGCTCAACACAAGTTCTTTCCAACAATCGCCCATTACAAGCCCTGTTGCGGCTTCACTCCTTTTGGCCACATAATGTATTGCTATCATGCTGCTCTTTAGATGTACATTGGTTATTCCACAGACAGCATCAACAAGAGGATTTTGTATTTTCCAAGGAATTTGAAGTATGGTTTCACCAAGGCTTAATTGTGGCCCACCAGAGCTGATGATTTAAATGGTGGAGTTCCCCAAAGGTCTGTTCCATACATTAAATTATTTTTAACATTGGATTTGAAGAGCTCCAGAATGTGTGCAAGTGATCCACTGCCATAAACTTTGGAAAATATTGTGACACCATGTAAAGCACCCAAATTCGTTTGTCAGGTCCAGTGAGATGAAATGCCTGGAGCAGCTGGGATTAGTTATACCTACATCCTTTTTGAGTCCACTCAGATGTTCGTTTTAAATGCAACAAGGACAGAACAGGCAAGACCCCAGTTTAAAAACAAATTCACATCCATGAACCCTGTTCGGCTCATTTAAGCTAAATGAACAGGCAACAAAGCCTTGGCAGTTGCAACATGATGTGAAACAATTTCCTGAGAGATTGACTATGCAATACTGTCAACACTCGCAAAGCAGGATTTTTGGGCATTAACAAAGAGCTCCTTTCTACTTCCCCCCCAGTAGTATGTCATAAATTCTTCTTGTTTTCACAGAAGCTCTTTTTAAGATAGAGTTAAGTTAGAGTTATATGTTGTAAATGCTTCTATGACTTTCAACATCTTGCCATATGTGTGCGTCTAGTGCTCATTGGTCTGTATTGTTGATGAACAGATGTTTAAATGTTTATGAAGTAGTTTGTAGCATTTGTAGTTTACTTCTGTCGCTGACAAGATTCTGCAGGCATCCATAGGCAACTCAATTTATTTCTTGCTTGTTTCTATGTCTTATTGTCCGCTGCAAGCTGGAAACATTGATTTCCAATTATTTCAATGCACCATTAATGTCCTATATCTCAGTTTCTATATCTAGAAGTTGCCTTTTGGAAAGGTTTATGTGTCTGTGTCTCCTTGCTGCGTCATAACTGTCAGTGCCCTTTTTCCCTGTCCAAAATGATTTTTTATGCGGGTGAGATGCATACTTGGTGGGTAAGGTGGCTCAGGAACGCATCATTTCCTGCTATCGTTTCCGAATAATATTCAAAGAAAAGCAAGCTGTAAGTCTGCTTGGAAGTATCCATCCCAGCACCAGTGCTAAATAGTCCTCCCTATACTTCCAACAGAATGTAATTTCTTCGCAGCAGTAATCATATGTCCACCAGGGGTATTTCTGAATGGGATATCCAGTGTCGCCCTAGAGGGTTTTAATGCTCTTAAATAAGTTGTTCCACTTCTCACTGGGCTCTTCATTCTGAAGGGGAAGAGACTATATTTTACTTGAGTTAAACCAAATAAGAGTGACAACTGGGTATGTTTGTGTCTGTGCTTTTCTGTTGATCTAAATATAAAATTTCAAGGTTCTGCACAGAATTTCTTTGCTCTTTGCTAACATGTAAAACTCTATCTTTTTAGATCATGCCTTCTTAAGTGAAGTGGGAGGTATCTAAAATTGTATTTGTTTTATTACAAATTTGGCAGAGAAATAATACCTGTTCATTCACAAGAGTGCCACCTCTATCATAATGAGATGCTGTATTCCTTGGGGATCAAGCTATGGTCAAACATGGATATCCAAAATTGTTTTAAACAGAAAATCAATATTTCGAATAGCATTTGAGAATATGATTTCAGAGGACTAACACCAGTGATATCCATTTTCAGAGAGTGGTTGTATATTTTCATGAAAAGCTGGTTGCAACAGGGAACATGGAACAAAAGACTATGGGGCATATTACCAACAAGTAGCGATATTTATCGCTAAATAGGCTTAGCGTCGATTTTTGAATATCGCTGAGAATACAGCGATAATCACGCATTAGCAACGAAATGCTCTTAGCCAAGTTATCCACCTCCCATTGGATAACATGGCTAAGAACTGGTCTGGGCAGGTGTTAGTATTTGGAGATATTCGCTGTTAGCGCAAATATTTCCATAGCTACGCCTGCCTTGCTAATAGGCGATAGCGATGTTAGCTATACACCCACTTTGCATGCCATTAGCGATAAATATCACTAACATGCAAAGCAGGCCCCAAACCGCTCGCTATCTCCTAAAAGCTGTCGCTAACTGCTGTCAGCGACAGCTTGCTAATAGGGGTAAAGCAGCGAAAATTCCCTATCACCACCCTTGATAAAATGCCCCTATATATGTTCATCCCCTTTATTTCCATGCCTTCAGTCATGGCATTATCCCAATCTCCCTCATCATGAACCTCATTGTTTGAGTTGCCCTTTCCCTATTTCCTTGTCTCCTGAACCCTGTTTCTCACGTTTATGGCTCCCTGTTTCTATGTGTCCATGCCCCACATCAATGTATTCAAGTCTCTCACCCCCCCTCTCAATTACTTGCCTTTTCTGCTGTTTCAGGTTTTCAATACACAATCTCACTTCTTTCATGTAGTCTCTGTCATATTCTACCCCATCGCTTCGACTCATGGGGCTTATGGTGACTAGTAGAATCACCACAACACAGGCCCTGGAAAACAAGCCTCTCGTAGTGACAGTGTGCCAGAATATCATTTACAGAAATATTATCTGACGTAAATATTGTGTCCTACATATCCTTACAAAAATTATTGTACCATCAAGTGTAGGCTTTCTATTCTTACCTCCAATGCGGTGAAATTTTTGTAAACTAAATATTTCTTTTTAAAATTTTTGTAAACAATATTTATGTCAAGGGTTATGCTGAAAATGTCTCAGTGTACCACTTAGTGACTAGAAACAGACCCACGTCAATACCATGTCTTTCACGTGTGACGAGCATCACATTAACAGACATAAATGGTATGCTACTGCTACCCATAGGCACAGTAAAGCTTTCTAAACATGCAGTTCCAGCACATACAATTGAATATGTGTAATGCAATTAAGTTGTGTCACTGAAACCAGCCAACTATACCCTTTCAGCAGCTCCATTATAGGTGTGCCCTGAAGGCAAGGCACAGGACGCCAGTGGCGTTCATGTGGCTGGGGCAAGGGTATATTTAATGCTCTATAAGAGGAAGAGGAGAGAAGAGCTCTGTGGTTCTGTAGTATGAAACACAGTAAGTTGGCAGTCACTTCCAGGTGACCATGTTTAGTGCAGAAACCCTTCAATGAATATATGATGTTACACCGCAAGCAAATACCACGCGGTAGGTTACAACACAGACATTACATCGTCCACGTTACCACGCATGGCATTTCATTGCAAGGCATTTCTACGACTTGCGCTAGATGGTGCGCTGGACGTAGTAATAGTATAAATTACTATTCCTACTCCAGTTACCGCAACAGATGGTAATGTGTTGGACTTAAACTCCAACACATTACCTGCTATTGCACGCCATCTAGCGCAAGTCGTTGAAACGACTTGCGATGTAATGCAATGGGAGGTAACAATGCGGATGATGTAACGTCTGAGTTGTTATCAACCCGCGTGGTACTACCAGCGTTGTAAACGCTGTATCCCCCCTTCAATTATCCCCCCTTCTGTATTACATACCTTAAGACGATTTTTCATAATTTTCACTTCTGGCTATATTTTTTGAATATGCATAAACGTCATAACAGGGTGTGGTGCAGCAGTCAGGGTGCCTGACTCCAGACCACAGCGTTCAAGGTTTGATCCCAGGCACTGGTGGCTTAGCCCAGCACCATGTGACTCTGTGCAATAACTTGCTTAATCTGCTAGATGGCCCCCAGCGCTGGGACACCTCTCCGGAGGTAGTTGTTCGCTTTACAAATGCTGGTATTTCATTTCATTTCTGGATTTCTAATGTACCTCTTCTTGCCTGCAATTAAGGTCTCCATTAGGCAACATCATATGCAAACTATTTTCTTTGCTGCATTTTTCAACTATTTTACATACATAAACCCGTTTGTGGTTGTTTTATTGCTATATAGGTCGCCTGACTTCCTGCTTTGTGAGTGATGCTTTCAACAATATAACTGTTAAAATATTATAAACATTGTTAACATTATATTGACGAACTACAATGCAATGTATATTTAGCTGTACATTTCTTGTCTTTGAACTTTCACTGCTAACCTGTATTTGACTAAAGTGATAGACTTCACTTTTGGCACACATTTTTGAGTCGCACAATACACGAGGATGGCAAACAGTACCCCAAATAATGTTTCCATTAGAATGGTCTCTGTAATCCACTGGATACTATCTTTTCTTGGGGAGAACATGGTAAATTAAATATTAAGTTGGAAACATTGGTACCATTATGCTAACATTTGAGTTTTGTACACAAACATGCAAAACCTAAATGCTCTTGACATTAGTACATGCACTTTTTTCCTGAATCAACTATTGAGCCCTCCTTTTTAAAGAATATTTGTATTTTTATGTCTTACAACTTGTAGCCTCAAACAAATGGGTCTAAGGACCATGCAAATAATGCATGTGAACAACAAGAATCTGGCTTGGTCAATTTCCCAAAGACCCCCTCATTTCATTTAAATGCTTATGGGATGTAATTTTTTTTTCTAATCTTGTAAACCTTTGTGTTAGACGATAGGTCTACTACTACTATTGCACTGGGCGCACACTGAATCAATATGGCCCTACTGCCAATACTGCCCTGTATCTTACTATATACTGAGTTATGTACTATCACTTCATAATGTAAGTGCATTTTAATCATACAGAGTTAAATACTGAGGGCCTCATTTGTAAAAAGCGAAGCATCGTTGCGCGAAAACACGATGCGTCACTTTTCATTGCGCGCTTTTTGTGACATGAGGGAGGCATCACACTTACTGTATGATGCATCATGTTGCAAGGAATGACAGGTAATGTCAGCATTGCTGGAGTTGTGTCAGAAGTGTGACACAACTCCAGCGATGCAGGGGGAGGACTATGGATATAGCACGGCATCACCCTTATGCCTGCCATGAGGCAGGCGTAGGTTTTGGATCCATTTGCGTCCTAGAAGTGGCGCACTGAAATCGCATAGATTTTACTGCGTCACTTCTATCAGGCTTACATATGTGGGAACACCTCTCCTGCATACATTATACCTGAAGCAGGTATAATGTAGTGCAGGGGTTTACAAAGTGATGCGTCTACTTAGATGCATCACATTGTAAATAGGGCACAACAGGGTGCATGTTTTACGCCGCCGATGCGTCACAAAAATTGCCACAACAGTAGTGCAAAACTGTTGCAAGGCCTCATGAATAACGCCCTCAAATTCGAATTACACTCTTTGCCTAACCAGCCTAACCTGCAATTACCATCTTATTACTGTTGATAACCCCATATTATCACAACAGTGTAAGGTACACGTCTGTTGACCTGAAAAGGTCTACATTCCTGCTTTAAACCGTACTTCTCACATGGAAAAACAGATATTAGTAGAGACACTGTCGGGAGAATTGGAACACTGGTAGGTTTTAAATGGTCTGTCGAACAGAGAAATGTGTTCTTGTTCTGAGAATTTGACCTCAATGACTCCAGCTAATAATTCCACTGAGATTTCTTCACTATTTTGTACCTGCAGACCAAGAATGAAACCTTGAAAATATTGTGGTTTGCAATAAAAGGACAGGGGGACAAATGTTTTACTACTTTGTTCTTAACTGCCGGCATTTGACAATAGTCGAGTCTGTTGTACAATGCAATACAAGGAAATAAAATGCTTTTACCATTCCGGTTAAATGTTGTAACCTGTCAATCACCTCCTTTAAAATTCCTCCCCAGCGGCTGGTGACGCTGTCAGCCATTTTGCAGTTGTTTCTTTCCCCCAACAAGCAGATTGGTTTATAAAGCTCGGAAATGTGTGGATAGAGTAAGAAAGATGTATGCCTGAGATTCCCAGTGTAACCGGCTTGCCTTTGGTAATTCTGCAAAATGTTTTCCACCATCTTTTAGTAAGATCTGTTTTGATGAGTGCTTACTTGATTTTGCTCATTGTAAAGATATTGTATTTTCACTTAGTTGCCTCTATTTAAGACCACCATTTTGTAGGTCTGGCTTTGCAGGTGGCATCAACAGGCAGACACCTCTTCTCTCTTGCCATATTAATCAGTGACTACAGAGACACAGAGGAATGAATCTACAGTTGTGAACTTGGTTGCCTCTATTTAAGAACACCATTTTGTGCGCCTGGCTTTGCAGGTGACATCGCACCGTAGAAACCAGTCTTCACTCTAGCAATTTTAATCAGTGACTACAGAGACACAGAGGAATCTACAGTTGTGAACTTGTCAACAAAACCTGCCTCCAGATGATGAAAACTATAACAGAAAAATTATTTAAATGTTGTGAAGCTATTGTGCTTACTTGATTTTGCTCATTGTAAAGATATTGTGTTTTCACTTAGTTGCCTCTGTTTAAGACCACCATTTTGTGCGCCTGGCTTTGCAGGTGACATTGCACTGTAGAAACCAGTCTTCTCTCTAGCAATTTTAATCAGTGACTACAGAGACACAGAGGAATCTACAGTTGTGAACTTGTCAACAAAACCTGCCTCCAGATGATGAAAACTATAACAGAAAAATTATTTAAATGTTGTGAAGCTATTGTGCTTACTTGATTTTGCTCATTGTAAAGATATTGTGTTTTCACTTAGTTGCCTCTGTTTAAGACCACCATTTTGTGCGCCTGGCTTTGCAGGTGACATTGCACCGTAGAAACCAGTCTTCTCTCTAGCAATATGGCCGAGATACCCGCCACCCCCTCTCAACACAATCAATCCCCAAAAGGAGGGAAACCGGAAACAGTTCTTGAAGTTTTTGGAAGTGGGATGGAGTGACCATCCCGGCCGTATTTATTAAAACAAAATTAAAACATTAAACGTTTCATGTTATGTACAATTTCATTACCATATTACGATGTTTGGCTAACCTTAACAGATTCTCTAATACAGAGGTTCTCCTAGCCGAACTAGCATCCTACAAAACATTTCTTGACATATTGAAATTGTACAACCTAACGTTTAAGGGCCAACGGCAAGATCATAACCGGTGTCAAGATCCCTAACCAGACTTACCCCTCCCACTTGGGCTGGGCGACAGCACGGAGGCGTACCTCAAGTGCAACTATTCCCAATTTCCCTTGACTTGACGGGGGCACCTAAAGACTCGACGCCAGTTAAAGGTCGTTCGAATACTCGTGTGAGGTATCTAGAAGGTACCGTAGACCTTATCCCAACCCCACACTACTTACCGCATCTGCCGTCGCAGATGTCACTGGCCCCGGGAAATTCCCCAGGAGGGGGCTGTAACCCCTCCTACAAAGGAAGGGGCCTTGACCGCCTTTCCTTTACTTCCGGCGACCCATCCTTAGAAGGGACCGCCTCCCCATTGAGGGGCCAATGGCCACCTCTCCCGAGCGCTCCCATCCGTGTTGGGTGACGCCCACTCATAGGGATCTACTAATTAGTGCTCACCGATCATGACCTTACCACCTACCAAAATAAATACGACAGTGCAAATTAACCTACGAATACATTGGCCACTATGACCGAAAGAGCATGCATTAAAATTCAACATTAAACTGAATATCTTTAATGGCAAACATACTCAAAACAACCATTCTTTATTAACTCATCATCATGGCACTACAACTTGTATATGAAAACCGAAGCAAAATTAATCAACTTTATTATACACAACTGGCTGTCTTCAGGGGCTGGTGGGTGGGTCAAAATTGGCTCTTCGTTCTGTCCCGAGCTCACGTGCAGCGAGGAGGTGCAGCTTCAGAGCACAAGAACAAGAGGATGTCTTCTGGTCTTGCGTTCCTTTTTATCCATCTTCAGGGCGGGCGTATACCCGCCCCTGCCTGCCCCGAGGGCGTGGCTGGCTGCGTCGGTGTCTAGGCCAGCCCACTCTAGGGCGGGAACGAGCGCGCCCCAGCTACGCCGCTTCGGGCATACCAGCTGAGGCGCGCCTCCCGCCCAAAAATGGCTTCCCGGGGGGATCGAGGCACTCGGCCATACGTTCGGGGGGACCGAGTTGGTCGCCCCTTTCCATATGGCCGAGATACCCGCCACCCCCTCTCAACACAATCAATCCCCAAAAGGAGGGAAACCGGAAACAGTTCTTGAAGTTTTTGGAAGTGGGATGGAGTGACCATCCCGGCCGTATTTATTAAAACAAAATTAAAACATTAAACGTTTCATGTTATGTACAATTTCATTACCATATTACGATGTTTGGCTAACCTTAACAGATTCTCTAATACAGAGGTTCTCCTAGCCGAACTAGCATCCTACAAAACATTTCTTGACATATTGAAATTGTACAACCTAACGTTTAAGGGCCAACGGCAAGATCATAACCGGTGTCAAGATCCCTAACCAGACTTACCCCTCCCACTTGGGCTGGGCGACAGCACGGAGGCGTACCTCAAGTGCAACTATTCCCAATTTCCCTTGACTTGACGGGGGCACCTAAAGACTCGACGCCAGTTAAAGGTCGTTCGAATACTCGTGTGAGGTATCTAGAAGGTACCGTAGACCTTATCCCAACCCCACACTACTTACCGCATCTGCCGTCGCAGATGTCACTGGCCCCGGGAAATTCCCCAGGAGGGGGCTGTAACCCCTCCTACAAAGGAAGGGGCCTTGACCGCCTTTCCTTTACTTCCGGCGACCCATCCTTAGAAGGGACCGCCTCCCCATTGAGGGGCCAATGGCCACCTCTCCCGAGCGCTCCCATCCGTGTTGGGTGACGCCCACTCATAGGGATCTACTAATTAGTGCTCACCGATCATGACCTTACCGCCACAGGCCCGGATAGTTGACCGGCTATCCGGGCCCCCCACAAAAACTCCTAGCTAAAGGTCATGTTTCAACGTTTTTAACCATGCTAAGAAGTCTCCTATGAGTAACTCATTTCCCACCCGAGACAAATGCACACCATCCCCTAGATACATACTGTCATCATTAATACAACCGTGCGGGATAGAATGCAATGTCCTGGAACGAAACAACCTACTCACTTTGTTATTAAGTTTTCTAACAGAATGGTTCAAAGCAGGGATCGAAACAGCCCCCCGCCACACTTTTCGTGGGATCATATGAGACCACGCAATTATGCACCCCGGAACTTTCCTCGCCAACCAACTTACAGTGGAAAGCATTGCCTCCAGGAAAAGTCGTCTACCGGTGGTGACCAAATCATTGCCCCCTAAATGTACTATGACTATAGACGGCGGTGACCTCGTCCGCCCTAACAAACCCTCAAAGAATGCCTGAAACTGGTCAATACAGAGACCGCCCCTTCCGTAGAAGGACATTCTGTACCCGTATTCCCCAGCTACGTGAATCATGTCACCTGCTTCGAATACGTCAGCGGCACGCCTCACGTATGAGTGGCCCACGACCCACACCTCCTTTCTCACAGCCGGTGATGTCTGACCGCTGGCCTGGTGTTGGGTCGACTGCATAGTCCGCCCCGCCTCGAAGGCTTGCGTAACTGAAAACCAAACAAAAGACAAGAAGCGTGAGTACATTATTACAGCTTCACAACATGTGCAACTGCACATACCTCTTATAACAATTGGAGGACCAACGCCCCACTCGTTTTACTTGTTCCACATTAAGACCCCTGGCTGTAGCTTCAGTGGCAGCCCCTATCCGAAAGGAATGGGTCCCAAACTCACCCGGGTCCAAGCCCGCTGCGGTAATTGACATCGCGAGCACCCGCTGAAACTGAAACTTCGTCAGTGGGGTGGCGTCCGCGTGTCTCAACAATGTCCCCCCCCATGATGCCACCCTTTGTGCTAGGTAATCTTCTAAACACTTCACCGGACACATGGGAGACCCTGAAATCCTGCGAATGACTATGCAGTCACCCACCCCACCTTGATCGGTTTTTGACTTGACAAAGGATACAGTCATCGTCTCACCCCTGATCTGAACGTGTTCCCGGCACAAACCCCCCACCACATCCCGCTTGTTCCTTGCTACCAGCTCACTTATCCTCATTGCCCCGTGAAATGCAAGCGTAAAAGCAGCTCGGAACAGACAGGCCTCGAACTGAGACGAGCATGTGGCGGGGAGTGTGGCCAGCAACTGGGACAACCTATCCAGACCTATCGGGCGCCTCTCATCTACTTTGCGACCCTCAAGGCGTTGCCACCCACGCAGCGCTTTCTGTACCACAAAAGACGCTGTCGGGTCCTGGATATTATGCGCCCTGGCAACAAAGGAAATGGCAGCACGATGCCTCTGGGCTGTAGCCACCGACTTCCCAGCCTTACGCAAGGACATCAGAAAATGTACTACCCAATCCTCATGCCCCCAAAGCCCCCCTCTCTCAGTCCCCAAAAAGGCTAAATAAGCCCGAAACGCCCCTTCGTATGCCTTCCTCGTCCTTGGTGCTAGACTCTCTCCCACGAGGTAACGAAGTTCGGGGCACCGAGAGACCAGAGAGCTTCGGGAAAGGGTGCTGGCTCTGGGTCCGCTGAGGGAAGGAAACCCAAGAAAGCCTGCATTTGAAAACGAGACAGTGCATCAGCAGCCTGATTCATCACCCCTGGGACATGTTTTGCTCTGAATACCACGTTCAGTTGCATACACAGTAAGACAATTTCTTTAAGCAGCCTTAAAATCATTTTGCAACGTGCTGCCTGACTATTGATGCATTCTACAACGGTCATATTGTCAGACCAAAATATGACAGAGTGATTTTTGAATCCATCGGGCCAGGTTCTGAGGGCCACCAAAATGGGAAACAGTTCAAGGAAAGCAATATTGCTCGTCAGCCCCTCTTCATGCCACCATGTTGGCCACCTTTGTGCCGACCATTTTGTGCCGAAGATGGCGCCGAAACCCATGCTTCCCGCTGAATCTGTCCATAGACCAAGCTCTTCAGAGGACAAGGCCGGTTTGTTCCAGACGACTCGACCATTGAACTCCGCCAAAAATGCTAACCAAATACGCATGTCTTGGCGGACCTCTGCCGATAATCTCGTGCGATGATGACCCTCTCTTAGGCCAACCATCGCCTGGGCAATTGAACGGGAGAAGGGGCGGGCCATCGGGATCACCCTTAGGGCAAAATTCAACTTCCCCACCAATTGCTGCAATTGATGCAGCGTAACTTTAGATGCAATAATACACATTTGCAGGGCTGCCCTGAATTTCGACACTTTGGCAGCTGGTAAACGAAAACAACCCTCACTAGAGTCCAACTCGATCCCGAGAAACTCGAGGCAAGTCGTGGGACCCACCGTTTTACCTGGTGCCAATGGCACGCCAAATTGATTCATTAAAACACAAAATTCAGTCAAGGCCCGGGCACATTCGTCATCCCCAGCGGCCCCAAGGAACAGAAAGTCATCGAGGTAATGCATCACATTCCGAAAACCCGTTTTCTTCGTGTAAACCCATTGTAGAAAACTACTGAATTTCTCGAAATATGCACAAGATATAGAGCACCCCATCGGCATACACCTATCCATGTAATACGAACCTTGAAACATGAATCCCAAAAGACGTTGGTCTTCCGGGTATACCGGGAGCAAACGGAACGCTGACTCGATATCTGATTTTGCCATCAGCGTCCCGGGCCCCAGGCGATTCAAAATGGCTACGGCCTCATCGAATGATGCGTACCGCACCGAACATATCTCTGGATCAATTGCGTCGTTTACAGAAAGGCCATGAGGCGCTGATAAATTGTGAATCAATCGAAACTCACCGGGGTCCTTCTTGGGGACCACCCCTAAAGGAGAGCAAACAAAATTCTGTACCGGGGGAACACTAAACGGGCCGGCAACCCGACCTCGGGTAACCTCTTTCCGGATCTTATCCTGTACTACAGTCGTATGCTGCAAGACGGAAAGTTGGTTTTTGCACGTCCCGATACCCTGAAAGTCCCCCACCGGGATGCGGAAACCGTATGAAAAACCGTTTCGTAGCACCCCAGCGGAAGTACGATCCGGGTATTCGCTGAGCCAGGGAATCATTGCCAGGGTATCAATCGGGGTTGGTAAAGGCGCCCCTCGGACTATATTAGACCTGTTTGGCGCCTCCTCTACCCCCATTTTCACCCGATTTGGCTCTGCACGAGGACTCGGGATGGGGTGCCCCACAACCACTACATTCGTGTTTGAATTTACAAGATCCCGGGGGCCTAGTACATTTACTTCTGTTGAAATTGAAACAGAAACCCCTCTTCCCTGTAATTCCGGCGGGTCTCGGATAATCGTCTGTACCCGTACCCGACCGAAAGGGCGTCCCCCCATTTTGGCGGGAGGACTCACCAACAGAACTCCCCACCAACGGCACTTTCAACATCCCCGACTCTTTCATTTTATTCCATGTCAAAGAATCGTAACAGTCCCAGGTTAAACTTTTGTTATGCTCCATCGCTTTCCTGAAAAGGTTGTCATAACAGAACCATTGGTTACCTTGGTGCGATGTCGAGTACCCCATAATCCGTGACTGATATACTGGAAATTCAGGGAGCAATTCAGGCCTACGTTCCCCCAAAATTGACGTAAAAATTCCCCAAGCATTACCCCAGTTGCCAATATTCTCATTCACTTTAAAGGCGGCCATTTTTGCGCGCCAAACACTTGGGTGCATCAGATCCTTTTGGCCTTTAACAGTTTCCACCTCATAATGATCAACGAGCAAGGAGAAAATGTTTACGTATTCCCCCGCCCAAATCTTTTCCTTTATTGCCAAAGGAACATGTTGCCCCAACTTTTCTCTACGAGAGGGTGTTGACTCATCCCTTGCGATCGGCAATGGCCGCTTACCTGCACCGGACGCTGCCTCCGCCACTCGTGGCTTGTCTATCACTGCATCCGACGCGGGCACCTTGGCTGTATCACGCTTCTCGCGCAACTGTTTAATGAGTGCTTGCGCTTCGGCAGCCGTGGCGCCCTCGCTGCTGTCCCCCAACCATGCCGCTAACTGTGCCGCCAACTCGGGAGGCATATCTTCAGTGGATGTCGGGGTGACTACTACGGGGATCGGATTCCCCTCCTTCGGTACCGGGGCCGGTACCGGGGCTGGCGCCTCGAGCGGGGAACAGGGAACCGGGACGTCTCCCCCGACCGGCCC
Organism: Lissotriton vulgaris; assembly: GCF_964263255.1. Lineage (NCBI taxonomy): Eukaryota > Metazoa > Chordata > Amphibia > Caudata > Salamandridae > Lissotriton > Lissotriton vulgaris. The sequence goes on along the minus strand of NC_141685.1, from coordinate 421,974,022 downwards.
CTTTCTCGGCCTCTTTGGCTTCCCTCCGGCCGGTGGACGCCCCGATCCCTCCTCACCATCTCGCTCCGCCAACCGTTTCTTAATTTCGGACATGTCCTTCATGAGGGCCCGAACCAACTGGTCAGTCGACATTCTCTTCGCGCCTTTCTTGGGCATTTTTCAGACGAAGTATCTAGAAGACAAAAAGAGGGATTAAAACGCTCAAAATTGGCTCTTCGTTCTGTCCCGAGCTCACGTGCAGCGAGGAGGTGCAGCTTCAGAGCACAAGAACAAGAGGATGTCTTCTGGTCTTGCGTTCCTTTTTATCCATCTTCAGGGCGGGCGTATACCCGCCCCTGCCTGCCCCGAGGGCGTGGCTGGCTGCGTCGGTGTCTAGGCCAGCCCACTCTAGGGCGGGAACGAGCGCGCCCCAGCTACGCCGCTTCGGGCATACCAGCTGAGGCGCGCCTCCCGCCCAAAAATGGCTTCCCGGGGGGATCGAGGCACTCGGCCATACGTTCGGGGGGACCGAGTTGGTCGCCCCTTTCCATTTTAATCAGTGACTACAGAGACACAGAGGAATCTACAGTTGTGAACTTGTCAACAAAAACCTGCCTACAGAAGCTGAAAAATATAAAAAAAAGATTAAAATATATTTCTACAAAAGTTTAAAGTGAAATGAAACTTTTAAAAAGTGTGACCATATATACTGACCAGTGCATCCTACGGCTGTGCTACAGATCTATGTTATTCCACTCGATAGACTTAACTTTCATATGTAGGTACATTGTCACTTAGAGAAGGCTTCAGTATCAAAATATTTGTTAGCTTTGAGCTGTAATACCATAGAAGGAAAGATATACATGGAAAGTTAGTCTGACCAGGTAGCCGACGTGCCATCATTCCAACAAGTTCACCTGTCCTTGGCGTTTTGTCTTTAGGTGATAAAATATTATTAATCAATGAATTTGCATTTCTATTGTAAGAAATGTATCACAAAAATTGCTGTAGAAAGCTGTTAAACTTTGGGTTTCTTTGATGTGAGGAATGCAGTCAATGTATTATTCCTGTCATGCACACTCAAATAAAGTAAAACAGAAAGCCTTTGTAGTCAATTTGTTGCATTATTTCTGGTATTTATTAGGGTCTTCGGGGAACGTTTTATGTTGTTTTTGGAAAATTAACATTCAGGTTATTTTTCGTCAATTAACATGATGAATTTAATTTGGTCCTACAATTACATCGTCTGCAGTTCTGAAAATAAAGCGTTACAATTCCGCAAAACAAATAAATGTAAAAATTCGGAAGTTATAAAAAGAAAAAATTGAGTGTTTGGATGCAAATTAAGCCTTTTCTTTTCAAAAGTGTTTTTGTAACGTAGAAAACTACTGACTTGCTGTGTAAAAGACTCGAAACAATGCATTGATATGCTTAATGGAAATGGCTAACTCAACAAATTCTCCTAAAGCCACAAACAATTGACGCTTGGAGTAGGTTTTTCGATCTTTTCAACATATAATATAGAACATAGGGAAAGAAAATATTAAAGTAACCGACGCCTGTGCCATTTGTTACATGTTTCATTAGGGTTTCAGGTTCAGTGAGGTGTTCACTTATTTCGGCCCTTTTGCACCTCTATGATTTTGGCCTGACTGCGATCTGCCATGGATCCTCCTTTGTGGTTGTAAGAGGGGTGGAATGACATTTCCTTGCACAAGAAAATATGAGTTAAGTTGTTTGTATGTTTTGCCCGCACACATCGAGCACATCACTTATATCATGAGCAAGTACCCTTTTAAGAAGCTGAATCAGTCAGTTTCAAAATTGTCTATGCTGAGTTAAGTGGCTTAACGCTGCCTTGTACATAAGGCAAGGCCTCTATCGCCACTGGAACGTCACAAACAATGACGTTCCCATGGCGATAGGGGCTTGTACATATGTCCCTAAGTCTTAACTTTGAAAAACAAATTGAAACGTGCTGGAAATAACAGGGACAATGCAAAACAATACATGTAAATTAAATCACACAAGGACAGTTTTGCCATTTGACATTCCTTGTCGTACTGTGTCAAGATGTATTCCTGTGGTGACTGTGGTGTGGTTTAGTAAGCCAGTAATCATGTGCCTGAAGATATCTGCGAAAGCTTATAAATAACAAGAAAAACTAGTCTTCTCAGGTGCTACCTCTGCCAGTAACACCAAATTTGATATGACTGATTCTAATATATTAGGATATCTCTCTTCCATGACAATACTCTCATTTTAGTCTCCTTCGTAAATTTTCCACATGTAACTTAACTACAAGGCTTAACAAAACTGCCAAGAAGGTGATATGATTTTTGTTAGCCACACTGTGAGAAAGGGCCTCTTTTGGCATGATTACCTGTATTTTGTGCTGACTGATAGTGCTGGTCTTAGGAATTTTCACACTGAGGCCCTGCTGTCCAGGCCTGTACGAAATTGGTTTGTAGGTTGCCAGGGGTGTGATCCCTGGTCAAGGAGCAACTACAACCATTGTCAGGGTAAGGCAAAAGCAAACCCCAAATTAACCTGCGCTAAACCCCCTGGTAACTTGGCACAGAGCAGTCAGGCTTAACTTAGATGCAATGTGTAAAATATGTTTGCAACACTTCATACAGTAACACAGTGAAAACACACCACGACAGAGCCCACAATAGTATTTAAAAGACAGAGGGATTTTGAATGAATTAAGCAAAACCAAAATGAAAAAAATCTAATTTGTACAACCAGAGATAATGAATTTTATAGTTATTGCCAACAGGTGAAAAGCAGCAACTGTTGATATTTGGATGCGCTGGACCGGGATAAAGTCACAAGTTCAGGCCGACTGCAATGGAGTATGGGCCGGCTACAGGGACCAAGTTAGGCCAGCTGAACAAAAGTACCTTTAACCCTGAATGCAGAGCATTGTGTGGATTTGTGTGAAGATAAGTTGCACAGCCGAAGTGATGCATCAGTTCAGAAATGGCAAGGCTGCTTTGTGAGGACTTGTGTAATGTAATGTAAAGTAATGTATGTAGTCTTGTAAAGCGCACTGCTGCCCTGAGGCGTCGTGGCGCTGTAGACCGCTGGGGAACCCGTCCTGGCTATCCCTGTGAGATGGTCCCTACTGGGTATCTCCATGGTGAAACCAGGCATCCCCGACGAATGTGGGGGGCCGTTGTAGAGATGAGGCAAGCTAATGCCCAGAGTTGCCGAGTGTGATCCCTGGTTAGAGTAGGCACCGAGGCGAGAATTATCGAGTCCACTGACCCTGGTCCACAACCCTGCCACATCGGGAATTGAACCCTGGTCCCGGGCCGTTCTCTGCTTCTGGGTCTGCAGCCTCCAACCAGTGAGCCACACCACTCCATTGAGGATCTGGTAGACGGGACTTGCGATGCGAAGCTGGGTGTTGAGGATTTGCACGCAGTCGGACTGGAGCATCAGTTCCACAGGGCTGCAAAGCTGCAGTGCAGAATCTGGCATCATTTTTGGGGCTGCTGTTGACAAGGGATGCTAGGGCCTGCACCTAGGGTGCATGGCACAGTGGCCATTTGGAAGGCGTTGCAGGTTACAGCGGTGATGCAGGTCTTGTAATGAGTCCAATCCACACAGTAGCGGAGATGCATCAGTTCTGCTCTGGGTTGTACCGCGCAGCAGAGGAGATGCGTCGATTCAGATCGGTCCACAGAGGCTGGTAAAGCACCTTAAGCTCACTTCCAAGGGTCCAGAACTTTGGTTGCACCACTTGGCTGGGTAGACTCACAGATGGCAGATTCCAGGTGCAGATTCAAGGTTGTTGGAAGCCTGTTATGCTCTGAGGCTTCAGTTCAGGAAGCCAGCAACTAGCCCGTGGAGTCACTCTGTTTTCTTGATTCAAGAGATGCTAGTTCAGTCCTTCTCACCCCAGCAACAGGGAAGCACAGCAGGTCAGCACAGCAAAGCAGAAGTCCAGAAGAATGCAGTCCAGCAGAGTGGCAGTCCTTCAGCAGTACAGCAGTCCTTCTTCCTGGCAGAGTATCCACAGGTCCAGAAGTGTACTGAAGAGTTAATGTCTGAAGGCCAGAATTTTCACCCAGTTGGGCCTTTGAAGTGGGGAGAAGCTTCTGTAGGTTTCCCTTTAAAGTCTGTGGGCATCTGCCTTCCCTGCCCTCGCTCCAGACAAATTAGAGTGGGTATGCAACTCTTGGTATGGAGGCAGGACACAGTCTTTTCAGATGGAAATGGGGCTCTGTCCAGCTCCTCCTTCCTATCCTGTCAGTGATGGCCCATCCAAGCACAACTAAGCTCTCTATTGCGTGTTGCTGTCTAGGAAGCATACACGAAGCCCAACTGTGAGCAACGCCCAGTCACATGACCAGTGACAGGCTACCGGCGCTAAATGGCTAGGAGAAGAAAATACCAACTTTCTAAAAGTCGCATTTCAGAGTTGCAATTTAAAATCCGACTTTACCAATTTCGCCATAAGTTAGGACACCAAAATTAACTGGTTATCTCTTCCCATTTGGTACATTTAGGTACATGCCCTACCTTTTAAATACACTGCACCCTGAGCTCTGGCCTGTCCAGGGCCTGCCCGATGGGTGACTTATATGTATAAAAAGGAAAGGTTGGGGCCTGGTAAAATGTTTATTTTGTCAGGTCGAAATGGTAGTTTGACTGCACACAGGCTCTGCAATGGCAGGCCTGTGACATGTTTATAGGGCTACTTAAGTGGGTGGCACACTCTGTGTTGCAGGCTCACTAGTAGCAGTTAATTTACAGGCCCTGGGTACACATAATACCCCTTTACTAGGGACTTATGAGTAAATCTGGGCTTTAGCACTGGCTAGCAGTGGCAAGTGGCAAAAACGAAATCTGAAAAAATGGAGGAGGAAGGCAAAAAGTTGTGGGGGGGGGGGACTACCCTAACGCTAGCAGGTCTAACAAGGCCCCAATGTATGTACTCTGACCCCTAAAACATAGTAAAAGTGGCCATACCATATGGTGTAGGGAATACACCAAGGACATGGAAAGTAGGCCTGGGCAAAATTTAAATTACACCAGCGTAATTTGCATAGTTCCGGGAATGTACGATTATTATGAGAATTCCCAAAATGTCTCAATTACACCACTTTGTGTAAATACATGCCATCCACAGTAAAAATTTACTGCAAAATCCTCCTTACACAGTAAACATTTACCATGAAAGCACGCAAACAACAGAATATGAGTGGTTGTTTCTCATGGTGCTTTTGTTAAAGGTGTCCTCATGTCAAAAAGTGATGAGAGGCCAATTATGTGCTCAAATATAGTGCAAAATGATGAATGTGCATTTCTCGTAACTATGAGTAATTTTGCCAACATTTCACGTCGTGAAATTAAATACTGGAATTTTCCCACACCCCTAATAAAAAGTTAAAAGTCATATGTGGAATGCAGTACATATTGTGCCATCCATTCGAGTGACCAGGAAAACATGGCTTTAGGCCTTCTTTCATAGCATGTGTAGCTGGACTTCTGCTGCCTTTAAACCTGTTCAAATAACCTTTTTGACAGCAAAGAAATCTACTTTTAAATATTAAATAAACAACCCTAGGTAGGTCTCATTGTCAACAAAGGAGGATGCCTATTATGTAAAAGTTGTACATGCAAGACTTTAATGTTGGCATGTATCTGCACTGACTAGCATCCAAAGTTTTTTTTCACTCTGATGGGCCGTAGCAGTTCCATCACAAAAACTAAAGTACAGAATAACATTTCAAGTCTGCTAACTTTGGTTTGAGATAAGCTGCAGAGGCGATTAAACAACTTTTTAAAATCAATTGTTAAAAATGCAATTCATTGGTGACGTAGGATCTATAGTAAATATTTAAATTACTTTCAAAAAGTTACCCTTTACCTGCCTAACCACCAGTTGGTTAATTAGCACTAGCTGGTGGCAGATGGCTCCTATTAACAAGGTATGAAAATCATTTCCACAGCAGAGACCATGGCTTAGGCTTTTCATAGGAACACCTTGGTGTGAGGTATGTGAGCGATATCAGCTCAGGAATGGCAGCCAGGGAGGGTTTATAAACTTCATGAACTTGAAAGGGACCAGTGTGAGGCCTGACATTTTCCCAAACACACCCTTAAGGCCCAAAGGTTCCCTTACGAGGCAGAATGCCTGTGCCTTCTTGAATTTCCCGAAGAATACTGCACTTTGGCATTGCTAATCGCAAACAAGATGTGCTGTGAAAGTGGGTAGGGTTACCCCTGGGAACATTTTTCCCAGTGGTTAGGGAGTGTCCGGGAATCACCCCACCCTAATCAAGATGACGGAGTGCGGCTGATCGACCCCGCTAGTGCTGGGCCCTCAGAAATCCACAGGCGGAATTCTCCACTGATGAGGGCATTGGGGAGGATGGTGAGAGGGGCAACATCACCGGCAATTAGAGAGCTGGTGAACTAAAGGTGCAAGCGTAGGGTGGTAGTGTATCCACTTATCTTGAAGAGCTGAGTAGTATTCAAAAGATCCCGTGGACAGTATTTATATTTTCTGCCAATTGGTGTAGCAGCTGGCTCACCCAGAGAGCCTGTTAAATCTTGCAGGGTAGAGTTTTTTGTTAGAACACATTTCTGACATGACAGTTGTGCACAGATGACAGCTCAGAGAATTGATTCCAGTCTTTTTCAAGCTTGGGGCTACTGTTTCCCTTTTTGAGCTGGAAAATTTAAGAATCATCAATGTGAAATGTATTTTTATCAGGATCCAGTTAAAGAGCGGGATTTTCTGCAGTCCCAGAGACAGGATAAGGTTATTTATTCTGTGTTTTGTATAGCGCGAACTTGACATCATAGGGTAGCAGAGCGCTTCACAGTATAGAACATGATTATTTTTAATGTAGTACAATACTCTGGACAGCATTAAACATATTAAAGTCCAATTCAAAGTTGTCACAGACAATTCACTCAACAAAAAAGACTTTTGGACATTCACAAAATGTAAGGCTAGAGGACCCATAGCATAAAGGTAAGCAAGAACCTATATAAAACAGGTGAATTGGATCTTAGCAAAAAATGCTCTTGTGTCTTTAAGCAAGAGGATTTAGGCGAATCTTATGAGGTTGTTCTGTATTGGTTACAGGAGAAATGTACTCATTAGGAATATCTTGGTTTCTTTCTTGAATCTTGCGGAGTTAGGTAGCCTTATGATGCTAGCTGGTAGCGAATTCCATATTCTCTGTGCAGCACCAGAGAATGCTCTGCAGTAAGTTTTTTTTTCTCCGGATAATCGCTGGCTTCAGCACTCAGTCTCTGGTGCTCCTTGATTGTCTGCTTCCACCGGAAATCTCCAATTTCTGAGGTAGATATCTTGGTGAATTGAAGTGTAGTGCTTTGTGTGTTATACAGACCAATCTGAGCTGAATTCTGGCTTCATAAGGTAGCCAATTCAGCACTTTCAGGAGAGGAGAGATGTGGTTGAATTTTTTTGAACCTGTTATAAGCCTTGTTGCTGCAATGAGGCTGGCTTTTAGAGGAGCTGTTGGGAAGCCTTGAAAGTCTTGTGCATCCGTCTTCAATCCTTGAGATAACTAATGCCTGAACTGCCATTTTGAGGACTGCTGCTTTGATGAATGGTTCCAATTTCTTAATAAAGCTCAGGTGAAATTGTGCATTTCAGGCCAATGTGTTGATGTTTGATTGCATGTTTAGAATCCTAGAGATTTGGTTGATTTTACAATGTTCAAAAATGTTAACAGTGCGTTGAGTGTGGTGATCAAATTGGTGCATTCTTTTATAATGGGCGGGCTTTTGATGGGGATATTAGGAGGAATTCTGGGTTTTTTTGCCTGTAGTTTAAGCTGATTTCTTGTTAACCATAGCATTGGTGACCTTAATGCCTTGTATATTGTTATGCTCCCCTCCAAAAGGGAAATCTTAATGTAAATCTGAGTGTCATCATCATACATGTAGAAAGACATGTTGGCACGGCGTAGTATATCCAGTAGTGGTTCCACATATAAGTTGAATAGTGAAGGGGAGAGGGTTGAACCTTGTGGAACCCCTATCTGAATGGATAGGATGCTGATAGGTTTTTATTCACCAGAAATCTTTGTGATCTGGTCCTCAAGTAGGAATTGAACCATTCAAGAACGCTGATGATAATTCAAGAAGGATTAAACGACAGAGTGAGTAATACGTTGTCTTCTATGTGCAGTACTGCCGTTTCCGTACTATGATTTGGTCTAAATCCAGATTGGAAATTGTTTAGTAGTTTAAGTTTAGAGATGTGTTGGCTTAGTTGTTGATGAACACATTTTTCTATCACTTTTGCTAATAGGTGAATGTTGGATACTGGTCGAAAATTGTTAGGGTCAACAGGATTCTCTTTCTTTTTTATGATGAAAATGACTTGGCTCACCTTTAGACTGTCTGGATAGGATCCTTGGGACAGGGAAGCATTGACTATCGATGTCCAAGTTGGGATGAACGCTTGGTCAATGTACCACACACATTTTGCAGGGAGTGGATTGTCTTAATGACCAATATGATTTTAAAAATGTTATTGTGGTCATATGGTTTGAAAGTAGACCATCGAGCTTCCTTTTTTGGTACTGACTGATTGAGCAGTGATGAATCACTTGGTTGTGAAGCCTCCAATGTAGATGCTGCTGTCCTGAGTTCACATTCGAAGGATGTGGCCTTGGATATAAAGAAATTTGAGAATTCTTCACAGCTAATTTGGAATTTTGTTGATTCTAGTGTGGATGTGGTTGTTTTTTTCAATTGATGTTTGACCAGTTCAAAGAGTTTCAGAGGTCTGTTTTTCCCATTCTCCAATTTTTTTCTGAAGAATTATTCTTTGATTTAAGAATGTTTTTTTGTGGGTGCTTCTGTTTTTTCTTAGCAGTTGTAGCTGTGGGGATGATAGTAGTTGTCTCCATTTCCATTCTGCTAGTCTTAGCTTACGTCTTTCTTCATTTAGTGCTCCGCCGAACCAGGGATTTGTATCTTTGTCTGTAATTTGTTTTAGTTTTAACGGCGCTATAGTCTCCATTATCTCTGGCATCTTCGCATTGTAGTGCTCCGTGAGTTTGCTAGCATTTGTCATATTTCTGGGAGGGGAAAGATCCCTCCAGCACAGCAAAGCTAGGTTCTCGTTGTCCACGTTCATTGTGATTCTTACCCATTGTTTGAGTTTGATGGGTTGAGTGGGCTTTTTCTTTATTACTCTATGAATTTGGCAAGTTATTATGTGATGATCTGACCAGTTGCAATGTATGATTGAGGTTAAGTTCCCAACTTTATCTTTGGATATGATCCAGCCTATCGTGGAGATTTTCACATGCGTTGAAAGCATGCAGGCTTGAACTAGGTTTTGATCTGCTAAGAAATCTTTGATGATATTTACCTGGATGTCGTTAGAATCGTTCCAATGGAGGTTAAAATCCCCTAGGAATGTTGTTGGAGTGTGGGAAGGCGTTTGCAGTGAATATCTCCATTAGGTGGTCGATAAAAGGTTCATTCTTGCCTGGTGGGTGATAGAATACATGGACCTTGCAAAGTTGTTTCTCAGTATTTAATATGGAAAGTGCAAGGTATTCACATGAGCTAAGAGGGTTGGCAGGCAATGAAGTAACCAAGAGCTCCAAGCGATGAATAAATAGAATGATATAGATTCTTCTTTCTTTTTCTGTCTGTATGAAAGTATCATTTGTGGTATATGCTTTTGTTATGAATTGATGCATTATTTTACCTTGCAAGCATTGGCTTAATGTACCTAAAAATTACTATTCTGTCTCGATTTTCTCCCTTCTTTACCTTTCTCTTTATTTCTACTCTGCAGAGGCTTTTCATTCTTCTGGATATGTTTAGGTGGTGGTGGTCTGGGACTACTTGGGGGTTTGTTGGTGGTGCAGAGATGCGGGCATCCAAAATTTCACATGGTGATAGGGGTGGAAGAGTGTTGGGAAGTATGAATGAATGTCTTTATTGTTTAAGTTAATTAAAACCATAACAATTTCATAATACAAATATAAAGTCACTATAAAACATTATTTAAAAAAAATGATATTTTTTAAAAACATGAACCCACTTATGAATTCAATATTTTCAATGAAGCAACAGCAGTGTCCTTCTCATGATGCCAATTTAAAATGTGTCTCATAATACAGTAAGAATTTCATTATTTTACAAGTCAGCTGAGGGTCAGTCGTGCTGAGTCCTTTAATTATTGCACCTCTACACGTTTGAATACCTCTGTCATTAAATTCCTTTTTCAGTAGTTGCATGCGTTGCATTTTTAAATTAGGACAGACGCATATTAGATGGATGAAGTCTTGCCAGGCTTCCCCACATAAACCACAAGATTTGATGCCACTATATTTCCACAACGGTTGTTCCGCTAGGCTTGGTAATACCCCAAATCTTGTTGCCATTAATTTGAGTTTCAAGTGCGGCGAGTATGTTACGCTGAGGTATTCCGCCGGTCGAAGTGTTGTATATGATTGGAGAACCATCCATTCGTGCGATCTTTTTGCTAAAGTGGCTTTGTCTGCCAATAATGATTGCAGTTTTGACGCCTTGTTTGCTAAGCCACGGAAGATTTGGAATGACGTGTTCTTTGACCATAGCTCCTTCGTCTTAGTATCATCTAATGCCTTTTTTAAAAATGCACCGTAACTTGAGTTTGGATCCTCCTGGGCATGCCACAGGGCATCAATTAGCAGATTAGCTCAATTCTGCCATAGTTGATACCATGTTTTGATTGCTATGTATTTTCTCCCAATATCCTGCTTGATGAGGCCAAATTCAAGTTGGACCTGGGCCGGGGCTGCTGACTGGGGTAACCTGAACGCTTTTTTATATGCCTTTGTCTGTAAGGAATCTAAGATTTTAACATCTTTCCCGTTTAGCACTATGCTTCCATACGTGATTGATGGTAGAAGTTTTGTGGCCATCACAGAGATTAGGGGCGTAAATGACGGGCCATGTAGCTTCTTCGCGATAGCGCAGAAGGCATAAATATTTCCGTTTCCTTTTTTTCCAAGATATTAAATCTGAGTGTTGGGAAGAGAAGATCCTTATTTCCCTTGGCAAACCTGGAAAAGTAGTGGTGCAGGGGTTTGTGACAAGAAGGGGAGTGTTTGGATTAAGGGTATGGTTAAGGAGGTTTTTGTGATGGTTCTAATAAGGCTTTTTTCTGAGTGTGTTTGCATGAAGCAAAAAAAAGGCGAAGCATCAATTTCTTTGCTCAATCATGTTGTCTTACAGAAGGCCATGCTCTCGATATTTATAAATGGCTGACAATGCTTGGATTAGTAGCCAGGGTATACACCTACTTAGCTGGAATATAAACGGTTTGAGCGCGGTGGCTAAGTTGTGATATGTTATGGAGGAGCTCATGACACTTAAATCGTAGCGTCTTTATCTACAAGAGACTCATTTAGCCTTGCTGAAGACCAAAGAAATGAATAGTCTGGGATATAAGATTGTTGCTGTAGCAGGGTGAGAGGGTCCACATAGAGGGGTTACCCTGCTGGCTAGAGGCCATGAGTGTAAAGTATATGATGTCAAATTTCGACAATCAGCCAGATGAATTATTCCTATTGAGAAGGGAAATTTTCAATTGACTATTTGTGTCCTTTATGATTCAAACAAGGATGACCCTTCAATTTTAAATTTTCTTCTACTAGAGCTGCAAATGGCGAGCCCCTATCTTTAGATGTGGGCATTTAAATTTGTCACACGTACCAGGACCTGACTCCACTTCAGAGTTGATGCTAGCTGAGAAGCATATGAAAAAGTCACAATCCACACTGAGACAGGTCATCAATTCTCACACTCTCATGCATGTCTGGCGGGCATATTGGGGTATTGAGCAGGGTTATACATTTTATTTGGCCTCCCACTTTATGCTCGTCTGGATAGATATGGTTCTAGAAAGCAGTTATATTGTACTAGTTCTTGCAATTATTTATTAGGTCAGAATATACTGGGCAAACACAAGGATATGATGGACAGAGCACTGAAACTTTTCAGACACTCACCCCCAGTCACAGATGTGGGTTGAATCCATCATCATTCTTTAGCTCACTTCGCCACCTCGGTTCAGACCCAGCTAAATGCAAATCAGTCTTAACCCTATGCCTCATGGGAACAGTCCAGCCTGAACTGCCAAGCCAGGTCTTCCCTGAACCGGAAACAAGCATCCTGGGACCAGTTTCTGGGTAACACCCTTCATCAGCCAGGCTAGCTTGAATCCAGTGGTAAAGTGTACAAGGGACCCACGTCTGGGCACACCCTCCCAATTTAGGGCAAACAAAGCAAACACAAGGAGATAATGGACGGAGCGCTGAAACTTTTCAGACACTCACCACTAGTCACAGATCTGGGTTGAATCCATCATCATTCTGTAGCTCACTTTGCCACCTCAGTTCTGACCAGGTATATGCAAATCGGTCTTTACCCTCTGTGCCTCATGGGAACAGTCCAGCCCAAACTGCCAAGCCAGGTCTTCCCTGATCTGGAAGCATGCATCCCGGGACCGGTTTCTGGGTAACACCCTTCATCAGCCAGGCTAGCTTGAACCCAGTGGCAAAATGAGCTAGGGACCCACATCTGGGCATACCCTCCCAACTTAGGGCGAACAAAGCAAATACAAGGATATGATGGACAGAGCGCTGAAACTTTTCAGACAGTCACCCCCAGTCACAGATCTGGATTGAATCCATCATTATTCTTTAGATCACTTCGCCACCTCAGTTCAGACCCAGCTATATGCAAATCGGTCTTGACCCTGTGCCTCATGGGAACAGTCCCGCCCGAACTGCCAAGCCAGGTCTTCCCTGAACCAGAAACAAGCATCCTGGTACAGGTTTCTGGGTAACACCCTTCGTCAGCCAGAATATACTGTACTGGACCTGGCACGTAGTTTAGCTGTATATCATAAATTCTATGCAGCCCATTATTTTGAAGAGAGCTGTGAGATTACTCTGCCTAGCAACCACTCAATGTGAAATATTGAATGCTCCTATCACCTTGACTGAGATTAGGAAAAAATTGTTTTAGTTGGCATCTGTCCATGACTTAATTCCAACTGACTTTTATCAAGTTTTCTCAGATTTTATGGTACCTCGGTTTGCACATTTGGTTAATTTGCCTTCTTGCTTGTCCTTGGTACCAGTAGTATGGGGGGGGGGGGGGGGGAGTGCAAATCTCAGTTTTTTCAAAAAAGGGCAAAGAGCCTCTTAATTGTGGCTCATATCGCCGATTTCTCTGATGTATTAAGATACAGAAATTTGTACTTGAATCCTTGTGAATCATCTGCCATTGGTTAGTTCTACTTTAGCAGACACATTGCAGCAAGGTGTAATTCCTTCTTGTATTACAACTGCCCATATCAATTAGGCCATCTGAGTTTTTGAGGTGGCCGAAGTGCTTCAGGAGCCTGCTTCAGGCGCCTGCAGAAAAAATTATACTGCTGGGTGCAGAGAACACGTTGGACAGGATATTGTGGGGCTTTCTGATGTCTAGTATGGCTAAAATGGGAGTAGGAGAAATTGTTATAATCTTTGTTAAATGTCTTTATACCACAATGTTGGCTTGGATAGTTAGCCTGGGTGGATTGTCAGATAAAGTCTTGCTCAGTCACAGAACTAGACAGGGCTGTTACCTGTCCACCTTGCTTTTGGCCTCGTATTTAGAACCATTCATTCAGAAGTTAAAGCTGGATTGCATTTCACCATTGCAGCTTAATCAGTTTTCTGACTAAGATCATGACATATGAGAATTACATTGCTATTCTGACATCTTCGCAGCTAGCACGCTTTCTAGTATGGAGGAGGCTACTAGCCGCTTTCATGAGGTTTCTGGGTATAAGTTCAAAATTTAAAATTCTCAGATTATCACAAGTCTACCCATTGGCTCCTCAGGTTCTTAATATGTCAATGAAAGTCACATATATAGGATTTTATATCTCGTCTTGTATGTAGGACCTCATTGACCTTAACTATGAAGGGCTTTATCATGAATCACTGACTGCCTTCTGTATATGGGATTAGCTTCATTTGGGGCTGATCAGGAGATGTATCTTTAACAAACTGATCATCCTCCCATGGTTTCTCGATCTGTTTAGATCGATCCTGCAATATCTCCCGAAGCTTTTTTAGAAAGGTTGAAGCCAGCTGGCAGAACTTTATCTGGGGGATACAAAAAACTCAGCTGCTCCATTCGGTATTTGCAGGTATCGCATGATGTAGGGTGTATGGCTCTCCTTTCACTATGACTGTACTTTATTTCCTCATATGGATGGGAACTTTCTGAAGGTATGGGCATACATGATTGGTAGTTGTCAAATCTATTTCCAGAGTATGTGAGCTTTTGGCAATATGTGGGTGCCTCGCCGGGCTTGAATGACACAATTTACCTTAAACGCACTAGGTTTAAAATGTTTTATATCCAGCATAAGATTTGACTTTCAATTAGAATACACTGTAATATTTCAAGCTTTAATCGGTATAGGTCCTTTGGGTATAACTCAAATTTTTCTTTTGAGGCATTATGGAATATATTTGGTATACAAAGGCAGCGCTTTTTATATATCTGAAGCTCAGCGATTTTATTACTCATCTCCCAGCCAAGGAAGTAGCAAAGGAGCAACATTGGGGTTTGGACTATTTTTGTTGAATGCCTAAACGTCACTCTATTGGTACTCTCTATCAGATGATTCTTATGAGCTGCAGCACTAATGAACAACATTTTCTGCATTTAGCCAGTAAATGGGCTAGGAATTTCGGCCTGTCTGTTTCTCCTGAGAATATTAGATTTAGAAATTTTCTGGGCCAAAACACGCTCAATGTATCTCATCTCAAAGCTCAATCGTTTAAGATCTTATAAGATATGTATCATGCACACTATAGATTGCTTAAAATGTGGTTTAGAGAGACTTCTAACTGTTTTCAGTGTAAGGAGCCAGATGCGGATACTATTCATTATCTTTACAACATGCCCAATTCTTTTACCATTTTGAGCTGTATTATTTAATAAAGGCAATAACTTCTGTAAACTCCCGCACCAACCCCGCTCTTCCGCTCTAACCTGCACGGGCCGATCCTGGGCCCTTATTTATGAGGCCTTGCGTCAGTTTTTTGCCGCCGGTGCGTCACTTTTTGTGACGCACTAGCGGCGTAAAACATGCGCCTTGTTGCGCCATATTTAAAAAGTGATGCATCTTGGTAGATGCGTCACTTTTTAAACTCCTTTGCCACATTATACCTGCGTCAGGTATAATGTATGCAGAGGGGGCGTTCCCCCGCAAAAAGCCTCGTAATAGTGACGCAGTGAAATCTATGAGATTTCACTGCGTCACTTTTAGGATGCTGTTGCGTCAAAATCTTGCGCCTGCCTCACAGCAGGCGTAAGACTGACGCAAGCCCTTTCACATGGGGCTTTCCCCATGTGAAAGGACGCATTGCTGGAGTTGCGTCACTTTTGTGACACACTCCAGCAATGCGTCACTTTTGCGCTTACAGATACGTCAGAAATACTGACGTATCTGTAAGTCCTTGCGACATGATGCGTCATACATTAAATATGATGCATCATTGGTGTCGCAAGGAGTGCGGAGTGAAAAGTGACGCATCGCTGTTTTCACGCAGCGATGCTTCACTTTTCTTAAATGAGGCCCCTGCTTTCTAACTGTTTTTGTTACAACTAAATAATTTTCCTTTCTTAAGCTTGTTGGCTGTGCACCACAAGCTACAAGGTTAAAATTACAGAAACTGTATTTTACGGTAACCAAAACAAGGTCTTATCCTGAGGGTGGGCTATCACCCCTTCCTCAATTTAATGGTCCACTTTCTTACACACATTACATAGGTTTCTTTGGGCCATAAGAAAACATATTTGGTCATGGTCAGTCTTGTCACCAACATGCTTAGACTAACTAAGCTAAAACTTAAAATAGGAGCCCTTGGAAAGAGTAACTGGAATTGCCGGCGTAAACCCGTGCCTGGCCGAGTTTACCAGGTGTACTACTGAGAAAGTTTGTAACTAAAAAAGATAAAAGCATTTTTATAAGGAGAGGTAAACCTTTGTTCATATTTTTAAGGCTTTTATTGCTGAATAATGGTCAATAGCTGTTTTAAACCAAGCACTCTAAAACTGCAAGCTGTTGAGCATATTTTTAAGAATGCAAGTATTGCTTGACTTCGTAATTTTAGGATCAGGCAAATCACTTTAGAATAAATTGCCAAATACAGATTAAATCAATGACAAGATTGTAGCGTGGAAGCTGTGTACAATTTATACTTTTTCCAGACACTACACACAAAATCATACTGCGAGCCTTGTCACTTGCCAAGCAACAACCACTTGGGCAGTAATTATTAGGTATTACAATAATTGGATTTTATCTCAAACAGACTAATTGCTAGCACAAATAATTGCATAATTGTTTCCCCTTTGCATTTCATGTGCTTTTGTCTCATATTAACAAAGCATAAAAGAGATTAACCTCCAGCAAACACTGACCTCTGCTCTCAATGTCATCCGCTCTAGTGCCGCTTCTTCCTTTTCCCTAGCCCCCACTTTTGCTCTGTTTCATCTGTTGTTGATCAGGGCCACGTTTCGTAGTCTTTCATTTGAGGACTACCCACCTCCTTTGCCACCTAATAAGTATTTTTACTCTCTAGGCTGCACGTTAATTTTGTTCCGACTTTCTGCACTCAATCCTCCATGATCTCTGGGTTATTAATAACCTGTCTCCCCACAAGAATGTCAAATTATATAAACTTATAGGGGCCAATAATGAAAGGCATGATTTAGATCACACAAAGAGAAAGTTAAGTCACACTTGCATATACTTTGGAATTGTGGTTCATTCGTAAACATTCTTCTGTGACTCATGCAAAAAGCATTTGTTTTTTAAAAGTCATCTTTGTGTGAACAGTATTTATATACACTTCTTGCGTACACCCATTTCTATAACCCCTTGTCTGTGTAGTGTGCACAATGTCTACATTCAACATGGTTGAGGTGAAATTTCATGATACCATTTCTGTCCAAGGCTGTTTCAAGACATAATACATATTCATTTTCTTTCTAATCCTTTTATGAGGTCTTTTACTTGTAACCGAAATGAAAAACAAAGTGTTAATTATTAAAACGTGAATGAACAAGTGATGCTTAAGTATATCTCTTAGATTTAGGGGTCTCTAGTTGGCACAGGTAGGTACTTGTGACAAATAGGGACCCTTGCCTCTAGTCAGGCTAAGGGGATTTACTCCTAAAATAAACCCTGCTCACCCCCTTGGTAGCTTGGCACGAGCAGACAGGCTTATCTCAGAGGCAGTGTGTAAATCATTTGTGAACACATGCAGTAATCAAGTGACACACTATAGATGGACATCACACTGGTTTTATATAAAAAATAAGTATTCTTTTTATAGACTTATCACAAGACCACAAATGACAAAAATCCACAATATTGTACTTAAACTGGTAGAATTAGCTTAGTTCTCTTTAGATATTAAAATGCGACACTTTGAATCAATGTACCTTAAGATGCGACATGCAGGGCAATGAAAGTGTTGCAGGAAAGGTGATGTGGTAGTCCCTTACACGCAAGGACAGTGATGCTTTGAAGATCTGGTGCAAATAAATAAATATGGCGCTTTCTTGTTATGCAGCGGCGTCTGCTGCGACGTCGATCCTCTTCTCCGGCGATGCAAGATGCTTTACACGATGCAAGCCGCAACAGGCCCTGCAACATGCTTCCCAGTGATGCGGCGGCATCTGCTGCGATGTCGATCCTCTCTCCTGGCGATGCGAGTTGCTTCCACAATGATGCAAGCCGCGACAGGCCCTGCAACACACTTGCCGGTGATGCGGCAGCGTCTGCTGCGATGTCGATCCTCTTCTCCAGCGATGAGCTGCGACAGGCCCTGTAACTACCGGATTCTCAGACCAAGCAGAATACCAACCGTAGCTAACCCAGTCGTCACGTAACCACACTCTTCTCAGGCCACTATATACATGATATCTAGAATACTCACCTGAGAAGGTGAAAAAGAGCTATTTACAAGCCTGTACAATCAAAGATACCACTAACATCTAAGGGATCCCATATCGTATCCTATAGTCACCTCACTGAATAACTGATTCTTTATCTTTAACGTCACCCGACGATTCTTTATCTTTATCTTATCTTTAACGTCCCCCGACAATTCTTTATAGTCTCCCGACTGTCTATGCTATGTTGGGTAGCTCTATCAACAATTTGGGCATTCCTGCTTAGGAGCCCATTTCCCTTCCGTATCTACAATTACTTACCAGAGAGTAATCACCCATCTCTCTGTCAGCATTTGGTAAAAAAGGGTCCCGACCTTCCTCCACAGAAACTAAGGGCAAATTATATGTTCTGTCTTGCAACCATCCCTGATCCTGAGTAGTGTACCTAGTTATCAACAGTTACCCGCACGTGGGGGTGTCTCCCAGCCCTCTATACACCAGCAACTGGTTGAAAAAGAACCCTTTACTCTCTCTTAGAGACAATAAATAAACAGGATTTGCAAACTGGGGTCTCTTTATTAAAATGACAAGGATCTAAATGACTAATGCTCTATATAGCGCAATGATAGAATGTAATACATTCATATAAGAAACTGAAAAGTAAAGTGAATATTCATGGCATACAAATAGATAGCTGAAAGAAAAGTGATTAATTGTGAACAGATATAATAGAAACATTTTAAGAACACCTCACCCTATTAAGAAGGGTGCAACTCTCTGTCCCTCTCTGGTGGAATTAGGACTCTATCAATCACCATGGCACCACCACCAACGGACCAACTTCTGATGTTAATCATGGTCTCTGCACGACACTGGCTCCAACTGCACTCTAACTCTTCCAGCCGACTCCCAACTGACTTCTTCATTGACTGACAGTTTCACCGCTCAAATCCATCTGACTTCTACCATTCCAAAAACCATCTGACCTCTCTCTTCAGTTCCATCTGACGCTCTCTTCAGTTCCAAAAACCATCTGACTGGTAACTGCTCCACAGCTCAGCTGTCCAACTCACAGCTCCAGCTCTGCAAACCAACTGACTTCTTCAATTCCAAAAACCATCTGACCTCTCTCTTCAGTTCCATCTGACCGCTCTCTTCAGTTCCAAAAACCATCTGACAAAAACCATCTGACAACTCTGCTCTTCTGTTCTCTGATAATATGGGAGGCTCTCTGCTCATGGAAATTCCCAGCAAGCACCCGGCCGCCCACCGAATTCCTGTGCCAAGCCCCACGCTCCCTGCGCTCCCACAGTGGCCAGCTGTAGTTGCGTCTAAAGACCGGGGAAGAACACATTCCTTCGATAAGGGCCGGTCCTCACCTGTTTCTAACTAGTGAATAACAACTCAACTCTAAATATCACTTCTGACCTACAAGCGCCTCAGACAACTGAGGCAGAAAGACAAGATGGCTGCTCTCTAGTTTAGGCCTTTAGGCCCGAAACGAGGCAAAATAGGCATAGAATCATGCGAAAGCCAATAGGCAAACCCTACAAATAGGCTGAAATAAAGGATTCATAGCAATATACTGAGATGGGAGTGGACCATAGTCATCACCAATCCAAATAAGGCAAATTATCCTGTCTCTACAGGCCCCGCGACACGCTTCTCGGAGAAGCGCAGCATCTGATGTGACGTCGATCCTCTTTTCCGGCGATGAGCCGCGACAGGACCTGCGACACGCTTCTCTGAGAAGCGTGGCATCTGATGCGACATCCATCCTCTTCTCCTGCGACACGCTTCCCGGTGATGAGGCAGTGTCTGCTGCGACGTAGATCCTCTTCTCTGGCGATGTGAGGTGCTTGGTGTTGTGAATCAGCAGCAGCAGTTCAGCGACATGCTTCTTGTTCTTGAGTCGCGCTTCCAGCTCCTTGCGACACGCAAGTCATCAAAAAGTCCAGCACAACATCAGGCCCTTCAAGAAGACTCTTGTGGAGCTGGGGGGTGAAGTCTGTTTTCCCGGAGACTTCAGCAGGCGGCAAGCTCTGTTCCAAGCCCTTGGAGATCCTTATACAAGTTGATGAAAGTACAGACAAAGTTCCTCTCTCCTTTCTTTGGCAGGCAGGCAACCACTGCAGGCCAATCCCCCAAGCAGCACTTCAGCTTAGGGATAGTCTAGCCTCAGTCTCTCTAGTTCCACTCCTCAGCAAAGGTTTCTTCTTGTTGTCCAAAAGTGATGTAAATTCTTGGGATCAGAGTCCCAATACATATACCCCAAAATCCTTTTGTCCTCTGAGGGCAGAGGGGCCTTTGCCCAGTCCAAACCAGTTCTGGAGCACTCTGTTTACATGAAATCCTTCTTTCCTTTCACAGTGCAGGGTAGAAACATCAGACACCCCACAGGAGGTGGAGCCAGCATTGTGGAGGAAAGACAAAGCCCTGCAACACTCTGTTAACATGACTCCTTCTCTCCTTTCACAGTGCAGGGCAGAGACATCAGACGCACCATGGGAGGTGGAGCCAGCATTGTGGAGAGAAGACACAGCCCTGGAGCACTTTGTTGACATGACTCCTTCTCTCCTTTCACAGTGCAGGGCGGAGACATTGAACGTGCCACAGGGGGTGGAGCCGGCATTGTGGAAGGCAGGCACAGCCCTATTCAGGTCCAAGGCGTAACTCCTCCCACCCATCTAGATGCCGATCTCTCTATTCACCACTGGGCTGACTCATCCTGTCATTTAAACTCCAGACAAGGTATACACAATCTATCAGAGGTAGGCTTGGATAGTTAGACAAGAAAAAACCTACTTTCTAAAAGTGGTATTTTCAAACACAGAATGTTAAAATCAACCTCACTAAAACCTCTATTTTATCATTTTGAGTTCAGGCGTACTAAACTCGAATTGCTACCATGTTCCCTGAGTCAGTTAGGATTATATGATCTAATAATCTAACTGCCCATTCTGGCCTATGGGGAACAGGTAGCCTTGTAATAGTGAAAAACGAAAATGGCTGTAATTCACTATTTGGACATGCCACACACACCAGGGAATTCCTACCTTATACTTACAATGCACCATGCCCTTGCGCCTACCATAGGGGTGTCTTATATGAAAAAAAGTGATGGTTTAGGGACTGGCAAGTGGGTGCACTTGCCCAGTCAGCATGGTATTACCAGACTGCACACAGGCTCTGCAATGGCAAGCCATAGACACATTTTTAGAGGCTGCTTCTGTGGGTGGCACAACCAGTGCTGCAAACCCACCAGCAGCATTTGGTTTACAAGAGCTGGGCACCACTGGTGCACAGTAGTAGGGTCTGACAGGTAAACCAAACCAGCCAATCATAGAATCAGTAATCCATGTATCAATTTATGATAGGGAGAGCATATGGTCTTTAGCACTAATCAGCAGTGGTAAAGTGCCCAGAGTCATAAAATAGCCAATAACAGGTCAGAAAAAATATAGGAGGAAGGCAAAAACTTCAGGGATGACCCTGTAAAAAGGGCCAAGTCCAACAACATCTTATAATGTGGGCAGACATGAGCAAGCTCTCCCTGTCTCAGGGAAGCATGGACGCATTCCCTGAGATTCCTTAGGCCATGATGTGTTCCAACAGCCCCAGTATGTTACCAACTGTAATGTAGACAGACATCAAGAGCAGTGACATTTTTGAAGGCGTCAGTCAGTCTTTTGTGAGTTAGGTGAGTTGGGTATATGCTGCTTGCAGTCATTCACTATTGTGTCTTCGGGACTGTGAACTGAAATTCATCTGTTTTTCAGCCGCGGCCCGTGCAGGTAAGAGCAGTAGGGCCAGCTGGGTAAAGGATTTCAACGGACAACGACGAGGGAAAATTAAATGAATATTTAATTTTCTCTTGTCATCGTCTGTCAAAATCCCTCCCCCCAGCCGGCCGCACCCCCTCACTGCTGCTACCTGCACGGGCTACAGCTGCTGTTTTTCCAGAGAAGAGCAGCAGTACTATTGTATGATAGTCCAACAATATTGTTATAAATTCAACCACCGCCGAGCCCAGTAATACACCATTAAGAATAACATACTCAGGAAATCATACCTGGCTCTTTTCTTAATAGCTATTTTAAGTGTTTTTTCAGTCAGGCTTGGGACTGCCAATATAAAATGTGTGTAGGCAGTGTATTTTATATGGGGATATTCAGTGGGCAAAAACCTAACTATAAAGTCATGGAATCCTGTTCAGTCATGGCTGGACCTTGTGGTTACAGGAAATGGGTACAGGCAAAGAAGAGTGTTTTCAGGTAGAATGGAGAAGAACAGGACATTTACATGAGAAAAACTTAAAAGGCAACTGCATACAATCATATATGCATAATACATATATGGACTCAGTTACATTTAGTTACATTTAAAAGTGATAACATTGTAAAAAAAAATTAAGAACAAGCTACAACAGTCACAACTTTGGTATATTAAAATTTCAAGGAAACACTCGAAAAAATCAATACTCATTGCTTAGCCATGGATATTCTTGGACCTCACATGCGATACTGCTGATAGAAATTTGCCAATTGAAAAAAACAACCGGACCACTGGTGTTTGCTCTACATACGCTCAGTGCTGTGTGGCAATCAATATGCAGAGTGGTTTCATCCAATAGGCATGTTGCTTCTTATAGGCGATACAAAAAAATAAAACATGCTCGATGGACTCTACTGCCACGCATCCCATTAGACAGATGTTGGAATTATCTGTATCTTTTTTCCTTTAACATGGAAAAGAAAGTAACATGTGGCATTTCTTCCATTGGAGAATGCACATCCATCCACATGCTAACAGTACATAAAGAATGCACATTAAAAAACAACTGCTTCTTTTCCCTGCTGTATTCTTAGAATATACAAAAACAATGAAGTGCCCATAAACCTCAAACTTCTTTAATGAGCTTGACTATTTCTGCTCATAAGACAAACAAATTAATGTTGTATTTCAGTATTTTTATTTTACTCTTTTCTTTTATTCTTTTGTTGAATCAATTTTCTATTTGCACAGAGAATAAAAACATGATCAAGTCATAAATCATATTTTTTCAAACACATTACAAAAAGAATTATATAACTTGTGCTATACACCAAAAAAACTTCACAAAAACATATTTTACATCTGTGACAAACACTAAACACAAAGTGATAAATAGACATCAGTCATCAACATAAAAACTTTCAACTTCTGCAAGTATCTCTTTCTTTTTGTGATGGATTTTAACCAGTTTTCTCCTGAACTACTGCCTGCTCATCAATAGTGTTCCAAACTGGGAATCAATTTTTTTAAAGCAGTTCCTGATCCTTTAATGGGCACTTAAAAAAATTCCAGGAATGCAGGCCTGATATCCCTTGTTGGCCTTCATCTCTAATAATAGTAGTCCCATTGCAAATCTGTTCATGCGCAAATCACCCATCCTTCTGGTTTGCAAAGGGGAATACAGTTTACATCTGTCCATTCTGTCCTTCTTTATTTTGATCTGAGTTAAACACTGAGACTAAGGGCCAACGTTGAGTGGTTTCATGGAAGAGAATGAGCAGCAATCCCAAAGAAGATATATCCTATCCTCACCACTTCAAATTAACTTCATGTTTTGTGGATATTTCCTTTATTGTAACCAACAACTGTCTGTAACAAGAAGCACATCAAATAGTTTTTATTGATATTTTATGAGCAGCTCAAGATCTAACCAAGCTTCCATGATATGCATGTTGCAAATTTGGACTGAAATTTGCATAAATTAGAGAATAACCTTCCACAGTCTGATGCCCTGCTGTCCAAAGTGAATGGTTTAAAAGGTATTTAGTTTGTATTATTTGTTGATAGATAATGGCCGTCATGACTAGAGACCACTCTTCTTCTAAATCAATACAAATTGTATCTTTGAGAAATACAACTCAATATCTTTCTCTTTAATTCTTGTCAAAACGTTCTTTCTTGTCCCCCAGCCCATGTTTCCACAGCCAGGAATCTGGGAATAGTGTTTGATTATACTCAAATTAAACATGTGCCATCAGTCTGTTTTGCTAAACTCAAATCTCTGAAGAAGGTACTGTATTTGATCCTGGAGAATACAAGAGACAGTGGTCCACACGTAACCTCCTGTTTATATTATGCAAATAGTCTCTATCAAGGACTTCCTGCCTACCTAATTAAAAGACTTCAAATGGTCCAAATGCAGTAGCTAGATTGGTCTGAAGAGTTCCGTATCAGCAGACTATTACGCCTCATTTGAAGCAACTTCCTTGGCTGCCTGTCATAAAGTGGATTACATTTAACGCCCTTACTCTTGCGTTTAGGGCTTTTTCGGGTAAGGGCTCTCCCTATTTGGGAAAAATACTTTTTTCCATTTAAGCAATGAAGATCGCTTAGGACAAATAATCTTCTGATGCTGTCCCAAAATTCACCAAAGCTAGGCAGGGAGGGAGAACCTTCATGGTCTTGCCATCCACGCTCTGGAATGCAGTCACGGTCAGTCTTCACAGAGCCATCGTGCTACGACCTTCAAAAAGCAATTGAAAATCTTTCTTTTCAATAAAGGTTAGCCCCTCTTGCACAGTACTCATTTAGAGATCAGTCTCCTTTTGAGCACTGGGACACTTCTGATGAAGCAGCTGTGTGCTAGACAAATGCTTTTTTATTGATTGATTGCTTGATTCCTCTCATGGATTTTAAGCCATTTTTTTTCTAAGTAGAGTTAGCCTATACTGAGGTCGTATTGCACAGAGTTATCCAATTACATTAATGGCTGCTAGAAAACATGTCGGGATTTCCCAATTGACAGGCAGCACTTCTGATACTCACACAATAAGACTATCCAGTGTGTTTGCAATGTTAGGCTCTCTTTACAACTCCCATGTTAGAGTATTTGCCTATGGCTGCTACTTCAATCTTTCATAATCAGGGTGCCACTGGTCCTGCTTAATCAGAGGTGTAGCTCCAAGGGGGGTTTAGGGTGCTACACCCCGCCAAATTGATGTATTTTCTAGAAAATAGTTGGGCGCAGTTGTTTTCAGTCGGGTATGGTGAAGAGTCTGTCGGATTGCATCTAGTATAGTAACATTATCTCTCTCTCTTTCTATCTTATGAAGGTAGTAAAACATGTTGGTTATTTTAATGTTGGTTATTTGGTGCATTTTAACATGATATGTCCGCATAGTTGTTGGAACATCTGAAGCTCGCACCCCCCTAACCTTACTAACCAAGCTACATCCCTGTGCTTAGTCAAAGAATTAATGGTCCTACCTTAGTGTGGCAGTAGACCCATAACATGGCAATTATTAACTTCACAGTGAATGCAAATGGGCCACATGCAGGCACAGGTTTACTGATGCCATAGACATCAAGTGGTAAAGATACACCAACCTCTATGGCTGCAATAACAACTCTGGGTTCCAGATGGTTGGCAGTTGGCTGCTCTTCACTGGTTATAGTTTACCATCTATTATGTAATGATCCTCAACAACATGGAGTCTCAGTTTACCAACATGTGCACATCAATTCTGTCAAACAGTACTTATTGCAGATGTAATAGGAAAACTAGTTAACACATTAATTGGAATATCAAGAAAGGAGAAAGTCACTCGAATTAGCCAAGCCAGTGGTTATTTCTAATGCACTGGCAGGAACTGCTGTCACCGCGGTTTCTGTCAATGCTTTTTTAAAGTTGATGAACGTCTCTGCCAATGTGACAGTGTAGTCTCAGCCATGGCCAAACTATGATATGACCGAAATTTGATGGACAGACTAATATATTTGCAGTGAGCATACCTGTCACTGTTGCGATGAAGTATGACTGTTGCCAATATATAAATCAGACTTTGAATTTCATTGATATGTTCCCCATGATTTGTTGCTTCTGGTCCTCTGTATTTTTAGCCTCAGCTGTGGTCATGGACCTGCTAAACACATAGGGCCAGATTGGGAACCAAAAGCAGCCTTGTGAAGATGTTCAACTAGCCCTTGGCACTTCTTCCCCATGCTTGCATTTTCCATGTATCACTTTTCAGTCTCCTCTTTCTGATCTCTTCACATCCTCTCTCTTTCCCTCCTGTCTCTCTCTCTCTTTGGTCCTGTCCCCACTGTGCCTTTTTAACAGTGAGGGCACAGTGTCCATTAATATGACAGATGTGGCAGCACAGGCTAAAGGGGAAAAAAACAACCTCCAAATGCCCCAGCCAACTAGGAAACTGCCTGATGAGATAAAAGACCAGAATGGCCCTCTTAACTAGCCTGGAGTTGTGTGGTTTTATTAAATGTTGCCTTTTCTTTGCCCAATGTGAAAAACCTATAACAGTGGTATTGACTTGACATGCATGAGGTTTCAAAGTTGAAAGTGAGCAATGCCATCAGATTACCGTCTAAACACCATAGGGGTTAAGTGCCTTGTTGTTTAAACACTGTAGTTGTAATGTGCAACACTAATGTAGTCAAAGAGGTGTCCAGTTATAAGATTTAGTAGAGTAAGATATTTTGTCCTAATACCTATTGAAATGTTTCTTCTGACTATAGTCACAATCAGCTGGTATGCAGTCAGCATCTCTTCAGAGGAATTTCTTGTTAGACTCTTAATAAGGATCTACGGTCTGGTGGCTAAACATAATTGCGCTATGGTGATTTTGAATCTGTATTGCATTTGATTTTCAAATGAGAAATCAATGTGTCAGTTATCTGTCATGAGCTGAGAAGAAATACAAAAACCTTTCACAAATAGCAAGGAGTGACCATCACCTGAGATGCCAAGCTTCAAACGGCTCTTTCCCAAGTAGTTGAAAGTATGAGCAGACCTTCCAACACTTGTTTAAATGTGATAATTAGCTGAGAAACTGCAGACAATAGGCTTGGGAAAAAATTGAATAAACTCTTCAGAATTTCAGGTCACAGGTACCAAAGGGGATCAGCAGTCCCATTTGTAAGATTGGTTCTTCTATTGTTGGCTGAGTTTTAAGCCGGATAAGGTTGATTGAGAAGAAAACATATTTCAGTAGAGCAAACATTAAACCATCTGAGAAAATTCCAGAATCCCATTTGAGACTCATAGTAACTCAAAAGCTCTCTAGTTTGAATCACATCCCACTGCTGAGAAAGATTTAAGAGGATGTGAGTCTTGCACAAGTAATATTACCAAAATGTTCTTCTTATTGGGAACCATGTACCCTTTGTAGCACTTGACTCTCTCGGGGTAGCAAAGTAGACCAGGCCAAGGCCTACTCAAGGGAGAGGGTGTGGGCTATTAATCTCCCTCTGCTGGCATGCAAAAAACACTCAGTTAATGAATACATGATTGTTCACCCAGTGCTTTTACACTATGAAAGAAAAGGTACATTTATGGTGCACACACTACTAAATACACTACACTACTAAATACAATGGCTTCATTAAAATATATATGCATGTGGTAGATGGAAATATCTTTGGCAACATCCTGAAATCACATTTGCCCCAAAATGGGTTATGACCCCAAAAATCAGAGTCCCCCCTCCACCTATACCGGATAGAACACCCCAATATAGGAGGTGTCATTTTAAATAAAACAGACCTATTGACTTTGCCGACGTTGTCAAGTGGTCATCGCATTAATATAGATGGCAAGCCTATCAGGTGTGTCAAAGAGTATCCACATAATATAAAAACAATATCCACATTTTAGGATTCAATATTAATCCCAATGGAATTCAAGGGCTTTCATTGTAATGTTCATCAACTGTCATTGTAAACAAAACACTTTTGGACAAATCACTAAAAATAAATGTAACATGGGTTATAGTCTTTCTTTTACTACTTCAGGCCACATACAATGTTGTTATAAGACTCACCGATAGGGGTCCTTGCACTCCAAATCAGCAGAGCAAAATCCACAGCCCAGGGTATATTTTAAAAGATGCCAAAAAGTCTCCCCAAGTCATGCATCCAGGGACCTGGGAGACATCAATCAATCAATCACAGGCATTTATATAGCGCACTACTTACCCGGAGGGTCTCAAGGCGCTAGGGGGGGGAGTGCTGCTACTGCTCGAATAGCCAGGTCTTGAGCTTCTTCCTGAAGGAGAGGTGGTCTTGGGTCCGGCGCAGGTCGGTCGGTAGGGAGTTCCAGGTCTTGGCGGCCAGGTAGGAGAAGGACCTTCCTCCTGTTTTCGTTCTTCGGATGCCGGGGACGGCGGCGAGGGCGTGGCTGGCTGATCGGAGATGTCGTTTGGGAGCGTAGAAGTTGATGCGTTTGTTGAGGTAGCTAGGGCCTTGATCGTGTAGGGCTTTATGTGCGTGGGTGAGGAGGCGGAAGGTGATTCTTTTGTTGACGGGGAGCCAATGCAGGTCTCTCAGATGTCTGGAGATGTGGCTGTGTCATGGGATGTCGAGGATGAGTCTGGCTGAGGCGTTCTGGACCCGCTGGAGTCTCTTCTGGAGCTTGGCAGTGGTTCCGGCGTAGAGGGCATTGCCGTAGTCCAGTCGGCTGGTGACGAGGGCCTGGGTGACATAGGGATAGTGTTTTCTTTGGTTCCTGCTGGAAAACCCCACAACACTTTACAGGATCATCAGTAATGCTCTTGCACTTCCTTGGAAAACCACAAAAAGAGTAGAAACACAAGCAAAAGTGTTACATTGTTATTTCTATTTCTATTATATTTCCCTTTAAGTCTCTTGTGTACTTATGACTGTGGCACACGCCTTCCAGTTTGCTTTGATTCTATACAGAATTAGAATCCTGCCATTCAGCAACTGGACCTGGCTCTTGGCAGTACTGTGCCTTAAGTATTATAATGTTTACTATTCTTCAATTGCTTCCTGCATCTTTATTTTGAAATCTTACACTGGGTGTCAGGATACATAAATCTAGTAATTTACTCAAAGGTGAAGTGAAGTTTGGCAGACCATTCAAAATTGTAAGAGTTAATCGCAACAGCATTGTTACACAAGATGGTAAAGTGTGGAATGCCAAGCGTGTAGTTAAATGTGTTAACGTGTAATATTCTTTTACATTTGTATTGTTTGTATTTTGTTTCATTTCCTCAAGAAAGAGATGTGTTACATTGCTATTTATAGTTTTATTATATTTCCCCTTCCCCTTTAAGTCTCTTGTGCACTTATGACTGTGGTACATGCCTTCCAGTTTGCTTTGAATTAGAGAATTAGAATCCTGCCATTCAGCAACTGGACCTGGCTCTTGGCAGTACTGTGCCTTAAGGATTAAACCTTTTTCTATTCTTCAATTGCTTCCTGCATTTTTATTTAGAAATCTTACAAAAAACTCTTGCGGAGTATTATGTGGATCTCCTTGCTGGGATGGTGCATATTTTATTAGCAGCTTCAGCCTCTTTAGTTACATGTGCGGCCTCACATCGTTTTTCTTTGCATCTTTGGGTTCTTTTGTCCCACATGAGACACCCAAAGCATCTTGGGGCTAGAGGACAGCGTGGGGAGCCCACCCCCAGCTGCCATAGCCAGTGCCCTGCCTGACCGATAATGTCCTCTACTGACACAGGAGTTAGGGAGCTCATTCTCCTGCCTGGAAAGATGCGAAAGGGTAGCTTAACTTTTCCTTCTTTTGCTTTAAAACGTGGCGGTGCTTCACTCCTCCTGCATGAGTGTCCTGAGAGATGTGGTTCCCAGGTCCGAAAAAAGGCCTCTAAGAGGGGATCCCATACATGCCCCTCTCCTCAATAGTTACAAAAGAGATCAGGACCCCTTGGAACTGAAACACCCCAGAGGTACATTTAGAAGATGTTGGAGAGCCCCATGCACTCCAGCACTCAGTTTAGGCACGTTAAAATTGATAGTCTTTAAATGTGCATAACTATGGAACCTTTGGGCTGTTTTCTCCGAGCGTCGGCTCAGTGTGCTTCTGATGGTGAACCCTAGCCACCTGGAGCAGTTTAACAGGCCTCCAGGCCTTCAATGGGCACACTCTTCTGTAAGCTAATTTAACCGGCTCTGTGCACCTGCCTTCTACTCTGCCCTTCTCTCCCTAGGCACCATGGCCTCCTGGTCATAATGCTGGGCACCTGGTGGGCAGTGGATCCCAAGTCTTCTCCAACAGATCCTCAGGGGGCATAACAGGCCAGGTGCTACTGGTCCTGGAGAGACCCATGTAGACCATGAGGTCCTTCCAGCTGACCTTGGTGTTGTTGCCATCACTGTCCACCTATAGGATCATGCTCTCTGTCTGTCCTTTGTGAAGGGGTTTACGAGTGTAGATGGACATATTTTGGTGTCATGAACCCTCGGCCAATCTCAGGATGCCACATCATCTCTCCACCCCTGTCCCAACCCTCCTGCATAAAAAATAGGAGCCCCTCCTCTGTGGTCACTCAAAACTAGTTCTGGAGCATATCCCCTATCACTGAGAGTGGAGCCAATTAGGCTAGCATGACAATAGAGACAGCATATCCAGGTGTCATCTAAATCTGCCTTTGATAGGGGAGGCCACTTTCAAGGTAATCAAGTTACTGATCACCAGGTGATCCTGTCAAGAATGAAAATTCCCGCACCCCACCAGGGCCCTTTTTCTTCTGTCTGCGAGCAATACACATCTTACTACAGGAACATCATCAGTAGTCATGTGACATTGAACACTGGCAGAAAGACCATTAATTTTTAGGCAGGAAATTCACTACTTTCTAAAACTATAATTTCCAAAATAACAAATTAAAGTATGACTTAATCATTAAGTTGGATTTTAAATTACTATTGAAATTAGTCAGTTAATTATTTCTCTAGCTGCTGCCAATTTGAATTCAGCATTTAATCAATGTAACAGTGTAGCCCAATTTTCCCCTTGCTACACTGAGAATAGCTTATGCAGATATATCTCTTTAAGGACATTTTAAGCATTACTTTCTACATGTTCTACTTTCAAATATCATGTGCCTTGGTTTTATGGGCTATAAGGACTACTTAGAAGTGAATTAATAATATTCAAAATGAAGGTTTAGGGCTGTCAAAGGGGGGTTATTTTTACAGGCTTAATCAGCATTTAAAACTACCACTGGTGGGTTACCTGTGTGCAACCACCAGTATGTGCACTATAGTTGTCTATCAAGTGCTGCTCCCATACCTACTCACACATGTGCTCAAACGTCGCCTAGTAAACAGCGCAATGCCCCTTGCCCTAGCTGTGTTAGCCTTATCCTAAAAGGGACACTCTGGCAGAAAGCACCCGCAGTTAGTTACTTCAAATTACAGTGAATGAGACTCAGTTAGTGAGACTCACACACAAGTCCAAAAGAGGGTGATCAAAAGCAAGAAATCTGTCATATAGATATCTATAGCCTGTATGCTGTGTTAAGTTAGCATGAGCTTTTTAGGGGTTTAAACGCCATTTTACCTTTCTGCTGCTTTTGCACACGACACATATCTGTTGCTTTAGCTTTGAGCCTAGTAGAATGTTTTTGATTCACGCAAGAATAATATGTTGTTACTCTGATATCAGCCTTGCTTGGCGAGCTGTGTCTGTACAGTGAGTGCAGAAACCTTCAAGAATATCTCAACACAGTGGTTGTTGTGAGGTCTGATCTTCGCACGTCCCTTGACATAACTTACATGCAGCTGAAGCCAAGTTCTGGCTTCAGCTGCATGTTTTATACTGCTTTGCACAAGAGCATACAAACACACTTGATGGTGCTTCGCATGCAGAGAGCTGGTTGCTGATGATGTGATCCCTTACCACTAGGATCTTGAGGTATGGGGCCGCCCTGCTAAAACCCAAAGAGACATTCTCAGATATAATATGATATACTAGCGAGGAGGGTGAGAATTAGGTTTTGTTAAACCCTACTCATTTTAGCATAATACCATGCTTTCACCGTTTGTGTTCTATGGACTAGTGACTATGCTGATTACTTTGTTTCTTATAATATGTTTGCTTGTATTAGCTAAGATACTGCGTTTGAGAACACTGCATTAGTGAATAAACATTTCAAATATTCACGTGTCCTCTTTTACTCCCTGTTCTGGATTGAAATAATTGTGTAACGAAAGACTGTTCATGTGTTCCACGTTACCTGAGGTCTACTAAGTCCATGTTCTGGTTTGTCTAAGCATTGGGAGTTTGTAATAACCGATGAGACGCTGTAGCTAGTCTGGTAGGGGATTTTTGGGTACTAACGTGCGTTTTGGCACACCCTAATTCACTGAGGTTCCAAGCCTCTATGCACAGTTCTGTATGAGCACGGAATCCCTGCAACAAATCTTGGCAGACTAAAATAGCTGAACCATTTCTAACAACCACATTAAGACATTACGGAAGCTCTCCAAAGGCTACAGTTTAGATTCAAATTTTAAAAAAGGCACAGGTTCCAATTACTATCAGAATTATGCTCCAGCAACCTGATTTACCAGTACACATTCAATAGCCAATAAAGTGTGGCACAAGATCCGTGGTAGTTTGGATTTGAAACAACAAATTTGGATTAGTAACTGACTCTAAACTGGATCTGGTTACCTTCAGTTAAAGAATCTCTTGAAGCCTGAACTTTTCATACAGGTATTCAACTAAGTCAAACCTTTACATGGCGACAGACAAATAATGTCAGATCTTTGTTTTTCCTGTGAATCGGGCTAGCCTACTCTCTGTTGTCTTAATTCTTGCCTCTCTCTCCTTGACATAGCTCTCTGAAGTTGCCCAAATGAGCTGCATCATTCTACAAAACTCTTTAGTAAATAAATTAAACTCCTCATAAAAGTGGAACATCCTGGTCAAGCCAAGACCAATTTGGGTAGGGTCAGCCATTCCCATGGAAAAAAATGTGCCTTGAAGTTGGGGGTGAAAAGGTATTTTCCTAAAGACTACATGGTAACTGACTAGCAGATTCAATCACTAAAATAAAAATCATATAATCTTTGATTCACCCAATAGAAATTCACTCACTTGATATGTTGTTTAAAATTGAACCTTGTCTCACTGAGGAATGTTTCAGCATTTTCTATGAATTAATGTCACACAGATGTTTAGACAGAATATTGGAAACAATAATATTGTGGTACAAAATATTGTGTCAAGAATATCGGGGACAAAACATAAAGAAAGTAGGTTTCTATAGGTAAGCAAAGTTTTACTATATACAACTCCACATAAATGTATCTTGATATAGATGTATCTTCAAGGTATGTAGATGTGGAGATAGTAAATCTGCGCTTACCTATTTGCACTTGACTTCTTGAAAAATTGATCCTCAATATTTTTGAGACAATTTTCTATCCACACAATATTTTCACTTCCGATATTCTATCAGTCATCCACCACACAATTATGAATGTAAATTGTTTTATTACTTCAACTCCTATTGTAGGGGTGTGGCAGTTCATCAATAGGCTTGTTTCTGAAAGACACAATTGATTATTTATGTTAGGAGATGTATCACTCTTTTTTTATTGCAATGTTAATAAGACTCTATTCCAGATTATATTGGTCGAAACTCCCCCAAATGTAAAGACTGTCTTCATTAGCAAACTGATTCGTTCTGTCAAATATTCCTCTGATTCAAACATGTGGTGCTCCTTAAAGACCCACATTTGTGGTTGAACACACCTGATAGCAGACTGCAAAATTCTCTTAATAGAAAATATTTCAATATTTACTTAATAGTTGACAAACAATAGACATAACCACAAACAATGCCATCTGTTAGTTCCCATATTGTCATTGCCATAAGTAAAATTATGATCTTTAACAAGGTGAAGTCCTTTGTTTAGTAATATAACAAGAATAAGCCTTTCCTTGCTGGCAGGCGGTAGTCCTTCTTGTGTAATCCTCATGTTTTCATATTCTCTTTCACAGCTTTCCATCTGGGTTCAAGATGCTTGGCAGACATTTTACGTGATTCTGCGTGTATGCGGTGGACCCTTACCTAGACATTAGTTTAAAGAACAACATGATTGGGTTGTCTTGTTATCCTAGTGCCATTTACCCGATCACTTGTCTGTCTACCTTCAGATGAAAAATTGGAAAAAACTTTTAATATTGTAACCCCAGAAAAAAATTAAGATTTTTTTTTTAGTAACAGATCCAGTCTCTTTTGTGTAAGTATAATTTAGATTCACCCTCGGTGGCCCTGTTCTGCAAAAACAGTGAAAAAGTCTTAGCCTATTCATTTATCAGCAGCTGTACCATAATACGCAAATTAAAAAAAGTGTTGTGTTTTTTATATTCGAAATCTTTATTGCTGATAGTAAACTATGCTTCTGCTGAAATCCATGACCAACAATAGAGCATGCTTGTGCTTAGCTATAGTAAATAGGGTTGACTGCAGTTGATAAAAAATGCTAAAGCTAAACTTATTACAGAGGTACTTACGAAGGACCAAAGCATATAAATTCAACAAGGACATCAAGTTTAAAGCCAAGTTCTACTTACAACAAAGGTGCTTGCACACAAAAGTCTTTCAGAAATCATCTGGTTTACTTTCTGCAAAGTTCAAGTTGTGTAAGGTTATTTAATATAGATGTCCCAACATATTGACTATGAGACGAAAGGGCGGAACATTCTCTGTAGGAGCAGATAAGCTTTTGAACACAATTCTTGTACATCTAAGTAAATAATTCGATTTGATGAGATTTACAAAAGTCTTTAAAAGTTATAGTGCCAATTAATAGATTGTCTTTTTCTATTTGCAGCTACTCATTCACCTTATATTTACAGCATCAAGAAATGTTTTTATAAATCCATTTTATGGAAAGGGGCGACCAATCGGTCCCCCCGAACGTATGGTGGAGTACCCCGATCCCCCCGGGAAGCCATTTTGGGCAGGAGGCGCGTCTCGGCTGGTATGCCCGAAGCGGCGTAGCCGGGGCGCGCTTTTTCCCGCCCAAGAGTGGGTTGTCCTAGACACCGAAGCCGTTCGCCACGCCCCGGGAGGCGGGAGGAGGCGGGTTCACGCCCGCCCAGAGAAGAATAAAAGGAGCCACAAGCCAAGGAAGCATCCTCTTGTTCCTGTGCTCTGAAGCTGCACCTCCTCGCTGCACGTGAGCTCGAGACGGAACGAAGAGCTATTTGTGAAATTTGTAATTTCTCTCTTTCTCTTCTAGCACTGCAAATCGCGTTCAGGATCTTTCACCTACGAAGAAAAATGCCGGGCAAGAGAGTCGCAAAGAAGGTCAGCACCGACCAGATGCTCCGGATGTTGGTAAAGGACATGGCAGAGATGAAGAGAAAAATGGCGGCCAGGGACGGTGCGGGAAGGCCAAAAAGACCCAACCCGACGGAGGCCCCGGCCGGAAGAAGGAAGAGGGCCAGGAATGGGTCAAACGAGGACGAGGTCCCAGTTCCAGAGGCTCCCCCGTTGAGCCCTCCTAGACCAGCGGAGATTCCCGCGCCGGCTCCTGCCGAGGGCCAGCGGATCCCCGTTGTGGTTACCCCAGTGGACGAAGGGGACATGCCTCCGGAGTTGGCCGCCCAGCTGGCGGCATGGCTGGGTAATAGCAGCGGGCGTTCCGTGGCTCCGGGGGACACGGCTGAGGAGGCCAAGCAATTAATGAGGCAGTTGCGGCAGTTTTGAGAGGCCGCAAAACCTCCTTGTCCGTTTGTTTCCCCGCAGGCTCCAGTAGAGCAACCCGCAGCTGGCACGAGTTCGGCAGCGACGGCGGTTACAGCTTCTAGCTCAGGTAAGCAGCTAATGCCGATTGCGGGGAAGGGGTCTGTACCCTCGAGAAGGGAGAAATTGGCTCAGCATATCCCGATGGAGGTCAAGGAACGGATATGGGCTGAGAAATACGTAAACATGTTCTCCTTGCTAACTGACCATTATGAGATTGAGCATGTGAAAGTTCAGAAGGAACTCATGCATCCGAGTGTTTGGCACGCAAAAATGGCCGCTTTCAGAGTCGATGAGACGATAGGTAACTGGGGTAGAGCATTTGGCATATTCACTTCGATTATGGGGGAACGGAGACCAGATTTGTTGACCGAGTTACCTGTGTACCAGTCACGTATTATGGAATATTCTCAGACATATGTTGGCAATGAGTGGTTTTGTTATGATAACATTTTTCGTAAAGCTAAAGAGTTCGATACGTGCCTGACGTGGGATTGTTACGACTCCATTTCTTGGCAAAAAATGGAACAATCAGGCATGTTAAAGGCGCCTTTGTTGGGGGGGGGGCGGGGGTGAACTTTCCTGCCAACCATCCGGGGCGCCCTTTCGGACAGGAGCAAGTAATGAGCATCACCCAAGGCCGAACGGCAATACAGGTAAAAAAGGGGTATGCTGGAACTATAACAAGGGAAAGTGTACGAGGCCCCAAGGGTCATGCAAGTTTAGACATGAATGTGGGGGGTGTGGACAGTCTTCGC
Organism: Lissotriton vulgaris; assembly: GCF_964263255.1. Taxonomy (NCBI): domain Eukaryota; kingdom Metazoa; phylum Chordata; class Amphibia; order Caudata; family Salamandridae; genus Lissotriton; species Lissotriton vulgaris. The sequence continues at coordinate 421,937,766 of NC_141685.1, read as the reverse complement.
ATCCCGAGACCATGTGCAGAGCCAAAACGGGTGATAACGGTAGTAGGGCAAGCGCCAAACAGGTCTGACATAGTCCGAGGGGCGGCTTTACCTACACCGGTTGATACCATGGCAATGATTCCTTGGCTCAGCGTATACCCTGATCATGTCTCCGCTGGGGTGCTGCGGGACGGGTTTTCTTATGGTTTCCGCATCCCGGTGGGGAATTTTCAGGGTAAAGCACAGTGTAAGAACCAACTTTCGGTCCTGCATAATACGGCAGTGGTGCAAGCAAAGATTGGGAAAGAAGTAGCCCGGGGTCGGGTGGCAGGACCATTCAACACGCCACCAGTTCCTAATTTTGTTTGTTCGCCATTGGGAGTGGTCCCCAAGAAGGACCCGGGTGAGTTTAGACTGATACATAATTTGTCAGCCCCGAGGGATTTGTCGGTTAATGATGCAATAGACCCAGGGCTTTGTTCGGTGCGGTACGCATCCTTCGATGATGCAGTCGCCATGTTGAATCGCCTGGGGCCCGGAGCGCTGATGGCCAAATCTGACATTGAGTCCGCTTTCCGGTTGCTCCCGGTACACCCGGACGATCAGCGTCTCCTGGGCTTTATGTTTCAGGGGCGCTATTACATGGATAAATGTATGCCAATGGGCTGTTCCATATCGCGTGCTTATTTTGAAAAATTCCGTTGTTTTCTGCAATGGGCATTCACAAGGATTACGGGTTTTCAGCATGTCATGCATTATCTAGACGATTTTCTGTTTCTGGGGGCAGCCGGGGACACAGAATGTGCACAGGCTCTAAATGAATTTTGTGATTTGATGAGACAGTTTGGTGTGCCATTGGCACCGGGTAAGACGGTGGGGCCCTCAACTTCACTCGAGTTTCTTGGAATAGAGCTCGATTCTGAAGAAGGTTGCTTCCGCTTGCCAGAAGAAAAAGTGCGGAAATTCAGGGCTTCGCTTGAAGCATGTATTAGAGAAGCTAAGGTAAACTTGCATCAATTACAGCAGACTGTGGGGCAGTTGAATTTTGCCCTTAGAATAATGCCAATGGCCCGCCCCTTTTCCCGCTCGATTGCACAAGCCATGGTCGGTCTTAAAGAGGGGCACCACCGCACGAGGCTCTCGGCCGAGATTCGCCAGGACATGCGCATTTGGTTGGCATTCCTGGCGGACTTCAATGGTCGGGTTGTCTGGACGAAGCCGGCGGTGTCCTCCGAAGAGTTGGGGCTGTGGACAGATTCGGCGGGGAGTATAGGCTTTGGCGCCATATTTGGCAATCACTGGTCGGCTCAAACGTGGCCGTCATGGTGGCACGAGTGTGGACTTACAAGTAACATTGCTTTTCTTGAACTGTTCCCTATTCTGGTGGCTTTAAAAACATGGCCTGAGGGGTTTAGGGATCACTCTGTGGTGTTCTGGTCTGATAACATGACCGTGGTTGAGTGTATCAATAGTCAGGCAGCGCGATGCAAGTGGATCCTGAGGTTGCTCAAGGAAATAGTTTTACTATGTATGCAATTGAACGTGCTCTTTAGAGCGAGGCATGTGCCAGGGGTACTGAATCAGGCTGCTGATGCGCTTTCTCGTTTCCGTATGCAGGCCTTCTGGGGTTTTCTGCCCACAGCGGACCCGGTGGCGGCACCATTTCCCGAAGCTCTCTGGTCTCTCGGTGCCCCGAACTACAAAACCTCGTGGGAGAGAGTTTAGCACCCAGGACAAGGAAGGCATATGAAGGGGCGTTCCGTTCCTATTGGTCCTTTTTGGGTTCTGCTAGGGGAGAGCTTTTGGGTCAGGAAGAATTTGTCATAAAGTTTTTACTGTCTTTACGCAGGGCAGGCAAATCGGTGGCCACGGCCCAGAGGCATCGGGCCGCCATTTCCTTTATGGCGCGGGCTCATGGTATCCAGGACCCTACAGCGTCTTTCGTGGTACAGAAAGCGCTGCGTGGGTGGCAACGCCTTGAGGGTCGCAGAGTAGATGAAAGGCACCCGATAGGTCTGGATAGGCTGGCCCTGTTACTGTCCGTACTCCCTGCTACATGTTCATCCCAGTCGGAAACAGTGTTATTCCGGGCCGCTTTTGCATTAGCATTTCATGGGGCTATGCGGGTAAGCGAACTGGTGGCAAAAAATAAGCAGGATACGGGGGTGGACTGTGCCGAGAGCACATTCAAGTAAAGGGGGAGACGATGATTCTCTCGTTTGTCAGGTCCAAGACCGATCAAGGCGCGATCGGGGATAGTGTAGTGGTCCAGCGGATTCCCGGATCTCCCATGTGCCCGGTTGCATGCGTTGAGGAGTATTTGGCGCAGAGGGCGGCATCATGGGGAGGGACCTTGCTGAGGCATGCAGATGCCACCCCACTGACGAAGTTTCAGTTCCAGCGGGTGCTTGCAATGGCAATTTCGGCCGCGGGCCTGAACCCGGGCGAGTTTGGGACTCATTCCTTCCGGATAGGGGCTGCTACAGAGGCTACAGCCAGGGGTCTGAGTGTGGAAAAAGTGAAACAGTTGGGGCGTTGGTCCTCGAATTGTTACAAAAGGTATGTGCGGTTGCACATGTTGTGAAGCTGATATCATGTACTCACGCTTCTTTTTTTTGTGTTTGGTTACAGTTTCGCAAAGCTTCGAGGCGGATCGGACTGTGCAGTCGGCCCGACACCTGGGAACCAGCGGTCAGAGATCACCGGCTGAGGAAAAAGTGGTGTGGGTCGTGGGCCACTGATACGTGAGGCGTGCCGGGGACGTATTCAAAGCAGGTGACATGATTCACACAGCTGGGGAATACGGGTACAGGGTGACCTTCTACGGAAGGGGCGGGCTCTGTATTGACCAGTTTCAACCTTTTCTTGAGGGTTTGTTAGGGCGGACAAGGTCACCGCCATCTATAATCATAGTACATCTTGGGGGCAATGATTTGGTGACCGCTGGTAGACGACTACTTCTCGAAGCGATACTATCCACAGTAAGTTGGTTGGCGAGGAGGGTTCCAGGGTGCACGATTGCATGGTCCCATATGATTCCACGAAAGGTGTGGCGGGGGGCTAATTCAGTGTCTGCTATAAATCATTCTGTGAAAAAGATTAATAACAAGCTTGGTAGACTGTTCCGTACCAGTACATTGCATTCGATTCCTCATGGTTGTATCAGGGGGGACAATATGTATCTAGAGGATGGGGTCCATTTGTCCCGGGTGGGGAATTCTTTACTCATAGGAGACCTCGTAGCCTGGTTAAGGAGTTTGCAACATGACCTTTAGGTAGGAGTTTTGTGGGGGGTCCGGATAGCCGGTCAACTATCCGGCCTGTGGCGGTAAGGTCATGATCGGTGAGCAGTCATTGGAAGATCCCTAGGGGGGGGCGTCACCCATTACGGATGGGAGCGCCCGGGGGGAGGTGGCCATTGGCCCCTCAACGGGGAGGCGGTCCCTTCTAAAGGACGGGACGCCTAAAGGAAAGGGAAGGCGGTCAAGGCCCCTCCCTGGATAGGAGGGGCTACGGGCCCCTCCTGGGAATTTCCCGGGGCCAGGACATCTGCGACGGCAGATGTGGTAAGTTGTGTAGGGTGGGGAGGGGGGTCTACGCTACCTTCTAGACACCTCACACGAGTCCTCGGACGACCACGTACATGGCGTCGAGTTAACAGGGGCCCCCGTCAAGACAAGGGAAATTGGTATGGCACACGAGGTGCAGTCCTCTGTGCGGCCGCCCCTCACAAGTGAGGGGGGAGTTCTGGTTTAGGGATCTGACACCGGTTACGACCTTGCCGTTGGCCCTTAACGTTAGGATGTACAATTTCAATTTGAAATGCATTTTTGTAAGGATGTTAGTATCGGCTAGGAGAACCTTTGTATTAGATATATGTTAAGGTTAGCCAAACATCGTAATGTGGATATGAAAATTGTACATGATATGAAACTGTTATTTTAATGTTTTGATTTTGTTTCATATTTTAATAAATACGGCCGGGAAGGGTAACTCCCTTCCCGCCTTCCAAAAGTTCAAGAACTGTTTCCGGTTTCCCAATTCTTGGGGATTGTGTTGAGAGGGGGTGGCGGGTATCTCAGCCATATCAACTATGCAAAGACATAATAGCACAAAGCTCTATGACTTTTTCCTTTTCTTTTTCTATGCGTAAGTTTTTCTTTATATCTTGAGTCATTACGTTTTTAGCAGCTGGCTTTTAGTTCTTGAAAAAAAATATATGCAAAAGAAAATGTTCTTTTGAAAAATGTCCCTTCAGTCTGATGAGGCTAGTTTGCCTAAAATCTAATTTCATTTCATTTCGAAAACAGACATTGGCATCATAGTCAATGCAGGCATCATAACAACTGAACAATTGACCCAGAGCTAGAAAACAGTCTGAAAGCATATGCTGCATCTCATATTTAGGAGGGGGAGTTTTGAGTCAATTTCTCAATGTTCTTCCTCGAAGCCAGTGCCTGTGGCTCGGCAGCTGTTTCATGCTCTCTGCCCCTCTCCATTTCCACTCACTGAACTTTACAGCTGGAAGCACAGGGCTTCATCACTAGCTGTTAACCAGAGGCTGACCTAAGGAAGAAACATGCATTTAACGACGAAGAATGCAATATCTTTAATGTCTGCACATAAATGACAAACTTTGACATGAAATGATTGCTGCATTATGTCTTGCAGTGTTACTGTGATGGATTTCGTAACCTGCATTGAAATATTAATATTGTAGTGTGCCATTTGATGAATGTGGTGGTGGTTGTTTGGGGTGGGTTTTAAACGCTTTAGGAGTGGGTTAATGTGAGTTATGTGGGAAATATGTTAATGGAAACATGTTTGTCATTATTACGTTAGACTTAGTAAATATGTCAACAATTCATCTGTATGTTGGTGTGGGTTGGCTCAATTCTGAAATGGGAACTGTTTTGACAACAAATGTGAAAAACGCTATTATTACTGCCACAATTGGAGCTACAGAAGTAAAAAATATCAAAAATAAATATATTCGGCAAAATCAAGTTGGGCAAATGTATATTAGCTGATCTGTATTTAGAAAGAAATGAGGACATACTCATGTGGTCAACCCCAGATTATGATTCCCACCATGCCTTGAACAGTCCAAGTGACTGCAAAATCACACTAGGGAGCTTATTTATGAGCCCTTGCGTCACTTTTACGCCTCTGGTGCGTCACTTTTTGTGACGCACCAGCAGAGTAAAAAATGTGCCATGTTGCACCATATTTACAAAGTGACGCATCTATGTAGATGCGTCACTTTGTAAACCCCTGCGCCACATTATACCTGCACCAGGTATGATGTATGCAAGGGGGGCATTTTGACGCAAGAAAGAGTCATTGAAGTGACTCAGAGAAATCTATGAGATTTCACGGCACCATTTCTTGGATGCTAATGCGTCAAAATCTTATGCCTGCCTTATGGCAGGCGTAAGACTGACACAGGCACTAACAACATGGGACTTGCCCATGTGAAAGCACACCTTGCTGGAGTTGCATTACTTTTGTGACAAACTTCAGCAATGAGCCACTTTTGCCCCTACAGATATGTCAGAAATACTGACGTATTTGTAACTCCTTCCGACATGATGCGTCATACTGTAAATATGACGCATCATTAGTGTCGCAGGGAGAGCGCAGTGAAAAGTGACGCACCGCTGTTTTCATGCAGCGATGCGTCACTTTTCATAAATGAGGCCCTAAAAGTTCAATTGGACTCCCTCAGGGTGATTTATATTTTTGCATAAATTACGATTTATTGAATATGACTAGCCAGAAATTGCGTCCTCTGTAAATGAAAAGCATAGTTTACTCACGGCAAAGACTGCATATCCAATTTGATACCTTCAATTACCAGCTCTACGTAGTTTACGACACATTGTGGAAACCAAGGGATTTATTTCTTCATGTATTAATGTGTATATATGTAGGGGATTTAAATGGAGCGACTCCTGCTAGGGAACAACAGAGCACTAAAAATTGGAGTGGAAGACCAAGGATAAATTGAAAATGTTTATGGCGAGGCAGGGAGACTCGACTATCCAGAGGGGGAAGATGGAGTTTGTGGCTAAGGCAAGTGTTTCCATTGCTGCTGAGAAAAATCTATTTAGACCCTGTAGACAGGCCTATAAGTTAGGAGTAAATAGAAACCTGGGTTTTAGTAAATATTGATTAAGAAAGTACCTCTTACCTTCAGCAGTAAGCTTTTTTTTTTATTGAGCAAAGCAGAGGGAAAAAAACAAAACATTTACGTCAAAAAACAATACCACTACAAGGGTTTTTTGTCGACTTTGACCGAAATCAGGTAACATTCAACAGTTCATCATAATTTCATCACATTCACGAATAATCATCACTTTACAATTTTTATACAGAGCAAAAGAAATATGTCACCTAAAAGTGCCAGGTGCATTCTATTTCCTATCACAATTTCACAGTACTCAAATGCACATACTTCAAACCATTGCAATCTGGACAGAGCTACTAGAACAAAATCCTGGCATAAAAAGATGTTAACACGTCTGGCCTAGACTAATAATACTCATAAAGTGACTTGTGCTAAAGTGCTACTGTGCTAAAATCATTACTGTACAATTTTTATGCTAATCAGAAAAATATGTCGCCTTAAAGTGCCAAGTGCATTCTCTTTCCTATCACAATTTCACAGTAGCAATACTCCAGTATACAAAATTAAAATCTTTATAATCTGTCCAGAACCACTTATACAAAGACCAGGCCTAAAAAGGATGTACACATGGCTGGCCTGTACTATTAATATTCATAAAGTGTCTTGTGATAAAGTGCTTAAGTGCATAATGTGCCACAGTACTGTGAAGAAATAGAAAGTGCAAATTACACATTACGCAGGTAACCTAAATTATTACCCCGCCAAGCCTATACTTCTATTTTGGCATGATATTACTATTAAAATGCTATATGGTGGTCGAGGACTCACTACTAATAAAAAAAATTCCACTTTTGTATACATTTTCTCATGGAATTTTTAGCCCGTCTCATTTTATTCACCCAATTGAAATAGGATGGTCTCTCCTCAGACCTCCAGTTTTGAAGTATTAGGGAGCAGGCCACCAAAGTGCAAATTGACATATAAGATTCTTCTTCCCTAGACAAATCCCTTCTCTTTGTTGAAATGTCAAAGAGTGCGATCTCCGTTTCAGGTTCAATTACCTTATTAATAGCCTGGCTTATTGAGGAAAAAAATGTTGACCAAAAGTTGACCAATTTCGGACAAGTATAAAAAATATGGAGCCAATCTTCCCTCTCATGGAGCTGACTAAGCATGGGCGAATTTTGCGAATCTGGCGTTCGCGAATTTTGCGAATTTCTGAACTCGCAATCCGCAAAAAGCGCAAATTCTCGCGAATTTGCAGGTTTTTTTTTGTGTTCGCAAGGGTTTCTGCCAGTTCGCGAGGATTTTGTACCAGTTCGCGATTGCGAACTTACTTGTCGGCACGCAACTGTCGCGACTATGTTGTTTCTACGTCTTGTTCATCATCACAGGTTCACAGCACCCTTTTTCAACACTGCCACCCTCTGTTTCACCCATGCCACCCTCTGGTACATCAATGCCACCCTCTGGTTCATCATCATCACTGTAGATTATAGGGGGGAAAAGCAAGCACACCTGCCCTGCTTCAACTGACATGAATTAATTTGGGGTTGATTTATTAATGTGTCACTGTTTTAAAATTCTAGTCTGCACCTGCTTCCTTATCTGTACTTTGCTTTTTGTTGCAGTGCAATTTTTTTTCCAGGACCTTTGTGGCCTACTTGTAGCTATTCTATGATCCGGCTGTGAGGGTCAGAGCAGGGGCATACAATTGTTGCAACTAGCAACTGAACTCTAGAGGGGCCCCAGTCAGGAAGCACTGCATGGAATGGTTACTAATGATGAATTTGAACTTTTGCACCTGCTGCTGAGTGCTTTCAGTTTAGCAAAACTCATTTTTCTGCAGAACAGCAAATGTAATGCCAACAAACTTACTTGTGAAAGTTTATTTCTAATCCAAAAGTGATCCAAACAAAGTCAAAAGGCCTCAAATCCAAAAAAGGGCAGGCAAATGTCAACCTGAGGAGTTATTCTGATAAAAATCATCATTTTCAGAAGGTCTATGCTGCTTGCTAGTGGATTTCTTGTGCAGAATTGCAAATTTTGTAATTTCGCGAGTGCAAGATTGTTGCTGCCCGCCACACCTACATGTTCGCAATTGCGAACTTACATCGCACGCCGCAAAATTGTATCACCAAGAAAAAAAAATCCGCTGGGTGCGAATTTGCAGATTTTCGGTAAATTCGCGTGCATTCGCGGATTGCGAATTTACCGAAAATCCGCGAGCTGCACGGATTTTCCGCCCATGCTTAGAGCTGACATCTAAAACATCTATGTTCTACTCTCAAAAAGCATTTATTCAAAGCTTTGGGAGTAAGATAGGCCTACCAGTGAGATAGAAAAGATATTCTCTTAAAATTGCCCGCACGGAGAGCCTTGCCTCCTAGCTGGGTGTTCCGTTCCCATTCCTGTCTAGAAAAGGAGCAGTTGGTGTCCTGAGATATTTTAACCAGGATTTCATCAACTAGGGTGGAATCTTCACCCTTTCTCAGAAACTTATACCAGTTTCCTATTCCTGTTAATTTTGTTTCATACAAAGCAGTAACCAGAGGCGTTAGGCCTGCCAATGGATTATATTTATGTATAAAATTGTTCATCTGAAAAAATTCAAGAAAATCCAATTTTGATTTATTGTCAGACCTAGCCAAGGTCTCGTGCAAAGTAAAACGTTTCTGGGATGTAAAAAAGGAAGCTAGATCATGGAAGCCTAAATCTCTCCACTTTTGGAGCTTGTTCAAATGTATTTGAAGCCCCTTGATCTTGCACTCCTCTAATTTCAAATAATGCAGCCCACCACCTCCTTCCTGCTTAAATAAAGATTGCAGTCTATAACCAAAATCCAAAATAGTCTTGTACCTGTTTTTTTTTTAATTTTTACTGTTTTTAAAAAAATCGGAACTTGAGAGCCTCTATCCTGAATCATTTTTTCATAAAAAACAAGTCAAACAATCCATTGGACTTCAATAAACTTGCTGTTAGGTCCATTATCGTTGGCATATAGTACGTGTGAATATTTGGTAGAGCTAGGCCCCCTTGTGCAGTTCCCAAGTGAAGTATACTCAATTTCAGCCTTGAAACCTTTTTGCTCCAAACAAAACCCCTGATTATGGATTCGATCTTTCTAGGGTAGTGGGAATTAATCTTTAGCGGTACGTTTAAAAAAAGAAATAACAATAAAGGAAGAATCAACATTTTTACAAGTGCCACGCGGCCAATCAGGGTCAATGGTAATAAAGTCCATTTCTCCAATAAAATTTTAATTTTATTTAGCGCTGTCAAGTAGTTTAGGCTAAATAATTGATCGAACTGGTTGGAGACATAGATACCCAGGTATCTGATTGGTTCTTTTTTAAAAGGCTTGCAGCATTAAATTTACAGGTAGAAAATTACAATCCGAATTCATTACCAACACCTCAGTTTTATTCTGATAAATTTTATATCCACCAATCAATTCATACCTACTAAATTCGCCTAATGCTTGATCCAGATTTAATCTATCAGGATGTAGATATAAAATAATATCATCAGCGAATAATTTGATTTTTGACATTCCTGTTATGGGTGGCTTGATATTGGAATTCCACGTATTGTTGTTGCTAGTGGTTAGATAAAAAAAGTGAACAGGATGGGGGACATCGAGCACCCTTGCTTGGTACCTCTATTAATATTCACTGTCCCTATCGAATTGGCGTTAACCACCATACTTGCTTGTGCTCCTTGGTAAATGTTTTTCAACATATTAATTATTCTATCAGAATAACCGAACTTTGACAGACTGATAAATAAAGCATCCCAATTCACCGAGTCGAAAGCCTTTTTTCGGCGTCGACCATTGAAATTAAAGTTGGAATTTTATTATTAGATACAAAGTCTAATGCCTGTAATAAAAACCCGGTAATTGAGATCTTTCCTGGACAAAGCCGGACTGATCAGGATGAATTAATGCCTGAGAAATCGGAGAGAAGCGCTGGGCCCATACTTTCATTAAAATTTTCAAATCAGCGTTAAGAAGGCTGATAGGCCTGTATGAATTGATGTCCTTCTCATTCTTTCCCTTCTTGACAAAGCTAACTATGATGGACTCCCTATAGGTCGATGGAACCTGTTATCCCAATCTAACAGCATTAAATAGCTTGGCCAAGAAGGGAGTCAACTCTTTGACAAAGATTTTATCAAATATAATTGGGAGCCCATCGGCTCCACATGCTTTTGCCCCGTCAATTAATTTGACTGTATCCCGAATTTCTAAATCTAAATTTTCACTCTCAAGTTTATCCGATAGATGGGTGGATACCGCAGGGAGATGGACTTCATCAAAATATCTATGAATAAGATCTGGCCCTACCTCATATGTCGTTGAAATATAGATGAGAGTAATGGTCTAAAAACACTCGGGCTATATTATCCATGTCTCTGACTATATTTTGTGTTTTAGGATCGATAATCTCCATAATTATAGCTTTTTCCTGTTTGTTTTTTGTTTGCCCCGCTAACATTTTCCCCAGCATTTGACTCTCCTCATATACTTTTTGCTGGTAGGTTTTTGAGCTGTTGATTTCCTCAATTACAAAAACTTTTAAAGCAGCTTTTACCCTTTCCAATTGCAAAACAGCATCTACCCCCGCCCCGGGGTAGAGTATCTCTCGCAATTAAAGCAATACACACCTCCCACTGAAGTTTGTTAATCTTGTCGCGCCTCTCTCTCATCTGAGATGCGGCAGAGCGTGCTATCATTCGACCTCTAATGGCTGCCTTGAAACCTCTCCAAACTGAGAAGATTTATGCAGTGCCTTCATTCAGGTTAAAAAACTCCTGTATCCATTCTTTAGTTGAAACCACCCACATAGAATCTTGGAGGAGTAGCAGATCCATCTGTCACCTGGATTGAGCCTTCACTCCCCCTTCGATCTCAAACTCAGGTGCAACTGAAGAGTGGTCAGAGAAGGGATTGATCCTGATCGAGGTATCTAAAACCTTCAGGGACCGGGAACTGAGGAAAAAGTCAATCCGCGAGGCCGTGTGGTATTGATTGGAATAGCATGTAAATTCAGCCGCAGATGGATTGCAGATCCGCCATTGATCTACTAATAAATGCTTCTGTTTCAGGGCTTCCAATACTTTCTTAGCTTGGGGTTTCAATTGTTTTTCATTTTTATTTGAGTGACCTTCTTTAAGTCTTGAGTAAAATTTAAATTACCACCTAAACTATTTTTCCCAGGGTCCCCCTAAGTAGTTCAATAATCCTGAACATTGAGGTAGTATCATCTACTATAGGACCATAATAGTTTATAAAGTTTAAAATCATCCCTTTTACCTTAGCCTCAACCCACATCCATCGCCCAAGAGGGTCTCTCCTAATTTGCCCGAATTCCCTAGGGAGATTGGGCTGAAATATATTGCCACCCTCTTTTAGCTAGCCCGGCAGAGGCAAAAAACACATGAGAAAAATACCTGGGAAGATACAATTTGGGAAAATGTGTTTTCAAATGAGTTTCCTGAAAAAATAAAACCTGTGGGGAACAGGACACTAACCACCTTATTAATGCTTCATACTTAGATTGATGTAATATCCCATTCACGTTGATAGATAAAATGCGACACCTATTAGCCATTATTCTTCCCTTTCTTTTCAAACCTGACCATAAACGTATACCACCAATTCTCGATTTCCTTGACTGAAACACCCCTGCTACTGCTCATTTTACTGCTAATCCTTTCAACCCCCCTTAACCCTTCTCCTACCCCCCCCCAAGCTCCCCCCAAGAGGTGTGACCCCTGCCTTTCCACACACTTCACCTCTTGCTCCCCCCCAACTACTTCTAAGGGCACCATGTACCTGCACCCAGGTAAACCCTCACCCCTGTGGTACATTTAGATCTTATGGACAATCTGGCTAGAAGTGACAACCTTTGAAAACATATTTGATTCATTTTTCAGCTCCATGAAAAAAGTTTCCCCTTTTCTCCCTCCCCTTCCCTTCTTAAACAAGAAGAGAAACCCTTCAGACCACTAAGCCAGGAAAAAACAAACAACAAAAAAACAGTTGTCTATCACCTTACTGAGGCCCAGACATTTCTTTGAGGAGCTCCTGTGCATCATCTATGTTAGTAAACATATGGAACTTCCCCTTAACAAGGACACGTAATTTAGACTGTTGGGCAATAGATGCCTGTGCGCCTTCTGCCTTAACCCCTTCGCTGCTCATGACTGTACACTGGTCGTGTGCTCATGACGAGCTGAGCTCGTCATGAACCATGGGATATAGCAATTTCCAGCACAGGAGAGGAATCAGCTTAGCAGTCATGTGGTTAAACAGAAAAAGCATTTTAACAAATTCTTTCCGCCTCCGGGCTGCCGACATATCTGGAAAAAATCTACAGTTCGAGGTCTCATTTACTGGAAATTGCTTTTGCTGTATGGTCCTGGCAAAGACCTTCTCCTTAATCCGGTAATCTGAAAAGTTAACTAAGATCGTGCGTGGACCAGTTGAGCTAGGCAAAGAATGAAACGGAACTCTATGAGTCCTCGTGATAGTCAAATCTCCGCTGAATTCCGGAAGAACCTTGGGGCATATTACCAAGCAATAGCGATAATTATCGCTATTGCTTGGTTAGAGACAAAAATTTACCGCTGAGCTGCGGCGATTTTTATCGCAGATAAACCTTGGTATTACCAAGGTTTATCGCAAATGCGATAAAAATCGGCCGCAATGCATAAATATCGCTGAAAAGTCAGCGATATTCATGCATTACCGAGCTAATGCTCTTAGCCATGTTATCCACCTCCCATTGGATAACATGGGTAAGAACTCCTCAGGGCAGGTGTTAGCTTTTGGAGATATTCGCGCTTAGCGCGAATATCTCCATAAGTTGGTAATAGGAGATAGCGATGTTAGCGACTGTTTCCAGTCGCTAACATCTTGGCACGCCCACTTTGCATGTCATTAGTGATAAATATCACTGACATGCAGAGTGGGTCCCAAGATGGTCGCTATCTCCTACTAGCTCTCGCTAACTGGTGTTAGCGACAGCTAGGTAATAGGGAGATAATTTTATCTCCGCTTTCTTGGCTTTTAAAGCCAAAAAAGCGGAGATAAACCCCTTTGATAATATGCCCCCTTTTAATGAAAGACTCCACCCACAGCGGCACCTGGGCCCCCTCCATCCTCTCTGGTACACCCACGATGCGCAGATTTGAGCACAGAGAATGGTTCTCCAATTCCTCGAGTTTATTTTCCAGCAAAAGTTTATCCTTATTAACGTCACGCACATTGATGAGCAGCCCCGTCATCTGATCCTCCAGCTGAGAGATTCTTGTCTCTGCTTCCTGAACTCTACCAGGAAGGCATTTTACTGCCTCCTCTATTTTTATTTATTCTGGAATGTAGAGAACCGATTTCATTCTCCTGGGATCTCTTCATCTCTTTAATCTCTTCAAGAATAAGATTAAGCAATGTTTTAATTTCCAACTGTTTAGTAGTACCAGTGGCTGCCGAATCCTCAGTAAAAGTGTTCAAAAATTCCAAGTTGTGCTCTGGGATAGGTACTTGCTGTCTTTGTATGACCTGTGTTTGCGAGGTAGGTGTCAGACTGCTGCCATTTGAGATCTGTACTTGATTAGCCACAGTTAACTGAGCTAAAGGCAGAACAGATGTTTGCAACACAAAGTCGCTGCACGATGGAGAAGTAGGGTTAGGCAGGTTAGATTCTATTTCTTGCGGCGGAGAGATTGAGGTCGAGAGTGAAGCTAACGGGTTTTGCATGTGTGAGGTAACTGGCACCACCACGGAATTATCTGGGGATGTTGATGTTGATAAACTTAAGTCCAGTGGGAGCAGGCCAGGGGAAGCAAGATCTGGAGCAGTAGAGATAGATTATGCTGCTAGGGGGTAGATTGTGCTGGTTTTCTCACAAACAGTGGAAACTCCTTCCTACCCCCTTCCTCCTTTTTGCCAGCTTTGCCCTTTTCAGCTGTTTCTGTCTGACTTGTAATGTCCCCTGGCCTACTCGCAGATGTTAAAGGGGGGGGTTCTGGCTCCCATTAGTGTCCCAGGAGACCCTGCAGTTACTTCAGGCGCTAACTCTTCCTCTTCAGAGCTTTCAAAGCTGGAATTTTGCAGATGAGGCTCCCCCAATACTCCTGGTTTGCCACCTCCCACGGTTAAATTTTTGTTCTGCGAAAGCGCCAGCCGGGTTTTTGCTTTTAAGCCAACGGCAGTCTAACCTTTGGATGCCAAACGACCCAGTCTGTCACGTCTCCCCATGTTAGCCTAATCAAAAGGGTGTCACTGTACTAGTGAGGGGAAACCAAGTGAACATGCGACAACACCACTCCAATGCCCAGAACACTTGTACTGCCAGCCAAACTCTCCTCCGTCCAGATGCGCCAAATCTCCTGCAGATTCATACTGCCCAATCCGTTTTTAATGTCGTTCCACAGTCATGCCATATCTATTTTTGTACAATCATTACTTCTCCCCTCTCCCCTCTTCTCACCTCACCTTCCTCGCCCCCTTGCCTCTCACCACTCTCCAAATGTTTTTTCAGAGCGCTTCTCCATTCCACGCTCCGGTCCCAGGCTTCCACTGCTGCCTGACCGAACTCTGTAAACCATGCCCGGGGCCACTTTATCGAGCAGACGCGGAAAACGAGCATCCTTTACTCCGGGCGACCAGACAGAAGCCCTCTCCGCGTTCTAAACACGCTCTGCACTTGCAGGGGTTGTCCGAGCGATTTTGCCCACCGAGGGCCGCAGTACTTTGAGGGACACGGTTGGGACTCGGTTGTCAGCACAAACACGGACTCGTCCTCACGTAGAATTTCGCCGCCATTACCACGGGGGGCGTGGTCTCCGACGGCTATCCGGAGGTGTGGTACTCCGGCATAGCCCTCGAGCCTCAGATTCCCACTGCTGGGCCCCCTTCAGCAGTAAGCTTAAAGTTAAGATTCTAGTGAAAGTAAGAGGTAACTATCTGGGAATTGATTTAAGAATAAAGTCAACTACAGGTAAAACTGTTTTCATGGGTGAATGAATCAGAGCAGGTCAGAGTACAGCAAACCAGCATGAGATGTGGCACAGCTGAGAAATTTACAGAGCTGTGGATTAGAATCAGTTTCATATTATACATATTATAAATTCATATTGCTTACTCTGAGTCAGTGGTTGCTCGTCGGGAGCGCAGACATTTATTTTTCTTCAAGAGACTTTGCGTGGAGAAAAAAAACACAAAAGGGAGTACGAAGGAGCAAGTAAACAACATGGGGAAAAAGTGCCTAAGGTAAAAAAATAAGGGATGAAAAAGTACGGGCAAAGCTGAGGTAAAGAGTCAGTGAGGGTTTGGTGGTGGATTAAAGAGGCATAAGGTGGAATAACAAAACCACACTCTTGGTATTTGGCACCAAGGCCTCTGATGCATCTGAGCAAAACCTTGGAGCATTGGCACCATCATTGTTTTACAAATTAAGCACTGCAAATGAAACGATTTACCGTGATTATCCTATCATATATTCAGAGGTCAAAGGTCAGGTGGTAAGGCATTCAGCTGAGGGAAAATAGTTTCAGAGGTCAGAACGGGCTTGCACTTTCCGTTCAAACCTGGGCATATATACACTATCTACTTTATTTTTCTCTGGGCGATGCATCTTGAATCGCTGAAACATAAAATGAGTTTCATCCACAGACTTCCAATCCAATCATAGGCCGTATAACAGATTTTGAGATTGTTTTATTGTAGAGTATTGGTCCAGACGTGCAGCAATCGATACGAGAGCAATGAAGGCATATACCATTTGGAATACTGTATTGGTTATCGATTGCTTCAATGATGAGGTGTTTTATTAAAGACATAGTTTATTGCTGCGGCATTAAACGCTGCTGTACAGGAAAGGGCCCTTGCAGGTCTGACTGATTGCTGAATATAGATTTCTTTGTATCTGAGGATCTAAATCTTTGGCTACAATGGTTCAGGATACCTACTTACACTATGTAAAGCGGATTTTCGTGATGGGCAGTATTCTAGCCAGGCATCTGCTGTGTTTCTAAAATGATCTCCGAATAGCTGTGCAATGGGCCATCAAATGCTCTGATGCTGAGTGACATGTCTATTCATAAACACTCCTGGGAGCTGGGAATAGTGCATGTGCAAGTGCATGGTAATTCTACGAGCCCTTAGATCTGTTATTTTTTTTAATTGTGATATTTTTAAAATAAGCATTAGCTTTCACACTTTTCTCTTCAAACTAAGTGAGCAAAATTAATTACACAGTGCATATTTTTTGAAACACGACTGTAAACCCGGAGTCCTAAAAGTCTCCTCTTTATCTATTTTCAGTGTGACTGCACTATTTATTTTAAAATTATTTAATGTTTAATTACGTAAACACCAACCAATGCAAGAGGCTATTATGAACATCTGGATAAAGCCACATGCTGAATTCATCTTCAGTGTCTTTCACGGCTATCTAGGAGCCTCTACCTTGTGTCGTCAATGTACTGCTAAAGGCAAGAAGTGTAAATAGAAGATACTCTGCATACCAGGCACCAGTGCTTAATTTGTAAACAATAAGTGCCAGGGCTCTCGTCCACTGCAGCTTGCACCACACACTGCCCCTGCCATGCTGCCAGTGATAGTAACAAAACGAATAACCATCACACTCCTACAAGGTGACAATTCATTATCCACCGGCCCCAAAGCAATACAAATGGCCTGGGCGGCAGGTATAGTAATTTTTAATGTATATTCAATTAATAACTTAATGTTGTTGTGGTCATCTGAGACGGCGCCACCTTATGGCAATCTGTCACAAGTGCCGGTGTGACAACTTACAGGTAGATTCATCAAAAACCCGTTTTGCGAGTCTTTAATAGCGATTCATATGGAATCTCTATTACAGACTCGCAAAACGGGATTCATGTAGGAATCGCAAAATAAATTGCGATTCCTACACATTCCTATTTTGCCTAAAGGCCCATAGGAATGAATGGGGAGTATTCCTTCTTTGCAATTATCAATTAGCTAATCGCAAATAAGATAGCGATTTCAAGGGTGCCAGGGGTGTCCAAAGGACACCCTATAGCACCCCATAAATGCTAATTTACACAGGTGTTGCCCACACACATGTCCAAAGGACATGTGTGTGTGTAACATGCAACAGAGAAAAATGCACTAAAGTGCTTTTTTCTATTTTTTCGCAATTTACCACGAAGTCAGACTTCGTGGTAAATAGCGACCTAATATTGCGAATTCGCAATTTCAAATTGGTTGATGAATTGCATTTAAGGAATCTCTAATAGAGATTCCTTAAATCCAATTCCTTCCAAATATGCGATTTCGCAAATAGCGATTTTTGCATTTGGGATGATGAATGCCAAATGCAAAAATTGCACTCGCAAAGGGCCAGATTCTCAGAATCTGGCCCTTTGCGAGCGCAATTTAGCTTGATGAATCTACCTGTAAGTGCCATGCTGAGCACCCGAAACTATCGACTCTAATTAAGCACTGCCAGACACTGACACCACGGGAGCGCCAGCAATGTTAATTATGAGTGGAACATGAAACTTTAAAAGTCACATACAATAATTGATTTTTTGAACTCGTAGATAGCCAAAACTATCGAGGTAAAAGCACATCATTACTTCAAAAAATGTGTCAAATAACTCAATCTACGAGATAGCTTAACTCATCCCCTAGGAATAAAGTGCGAAGATTAATTCACTTTCTGAAGTGTGTATTTTCGTGTATTTCAGAACTGAGTAGCAGGATCTTCTGATATGTCAATGTAATTATGTAGAAGTCATGTTGTGCTTTAATTACCAAAGTCAAGAACCTGGCCATTTCAATCCGGGGGCAGCAAGGTGTGGTGTTATGACTATTAAGCTACCACCAGCATCAGATAAATCCTACAGGTTTCAGTATCAAAACTGTGCCACTTCTAATGATATTGTCTGGTTAATTTACTGAAAGAGGGCACCACAACGAAGACTGGCTTATAAATTGTTAAAAGCTCTGAAATAATGTGTTTAATCATTTTGTTCAGGCTTTTTAAAGTCATGATAAACTTATATATGGCTTTGTTGATATTTTCGGAACATTCGAAAACTCCTCCCTCAATCTCTCCAATCCTTCATTCAGTCATCCTCATCAACTACTTTGCCAGAGCAGTTATTTCTCTAAGATTCTTCACGTAGGTAAAGCTGTAAAACTTCAAGCCTTTTTGTTGTGAAAGGATTCCACTTACCCCTGTAGAATCAAAAGCTGAATTAATCAATGACTCCTGTCACCAGTCATTTAAATTATGTTTCAGCTTCTAACCACATCCTTGCATCACACCTCTTCTGGTTACTTTACATAAATAATATGATCTGCCTCATGAAATACTACTGAGAAAAAAAACGTTATTACCACCTCCCTGATAATCAAATTATTTATTGAAGGGATATCCTATAAAATCATATGACATGAGGTGGAGAGCAATTGAGTAGTCTCTGTTAAGGTTGCCAAATAAAACACAAATTATCCCAGTAGAGTCTTAAATTAATTTTCATAATGACATGTTTTTTCAAGTGCTAATTCAAAGTGTTTGATTGTGTCTTCTGTTTGAAACTTAGTTAAATCCAAGAAACACAGGAAAATAAAAAGTTCTGATAGTCTTCCTGGGAACACTATTAGAGAGAATTGTCATGGAAGGAACCTGCGGTATGGTGGAACCTCCTCACTGGAAAGTGGGAGTAGTCCCTTTATGGTGTGTTTCTGGAGCCTTTAAATCGGCACTTATAGACTGCAATTGACAGCACAGGTATCAACAGGCATTATTTGATACTCCCATAAAAAAATCTTGAGAAGCACTACTGAGAGATGGGCTTTGGATCCAGCCACGTGTTGATTGCCTTGAGTCTATTAATTAATTAATTAATTAATTGGATAGTTGTGTGCTTCCACAGAAAGAGTGCTTATATTGCATTTTTGTCTGTAGAAAGCGTGTGATCATACAACAGGACTGAGTGAGTTTTACATGGAATCTCATAGACTACTGTAGTAGGCAAGTGTTTTGGTGTAGATAAATCATGGGGGTGAATGTAGTTGCATATTTCTATTTTGTCCTCTCTTATTTTGTATACATTTACAATGTTATCATTGACTGCATGGCTGATAGCTGCCTCGTGGGAAAGTTACACTCAATGCAGTAGGCCTGACTCTCTCAGGATGACACATCAATGGGGGAAGCAAGAGGCCAGGGTAGTTGAATATGAAAAGTGTTGTCAAGTTATCTGTTTATTAAAAAAGTTATGACAAAAATAGTAGAGCTGACGCATTTTTATTAAAACTACTTATAAAGCCCAGTATATTTTAATGGTGGGTTGTTATTACACTGAATGAAAGCCTATAGGCAGTTTATTACATGGAATCCAGATCATTTGTTATAGTAGGCAAGGGTTTTAGTGTTGATCACAATCGCTCTAAAACCCTGGAGGGAGGTGATTTGCACATTAGAAATTGAACTAGGTCCCGCAAAGTGGGATTTTGTACTGTTTTCCCAACTGAACATCAGTATATATTTTATAATTGTATGGTTGTCTTGTGGTAAAGCTTATTGCCAAAATAGCAGGCTTTAGGTTAGGGAGATAAGCCCAATTTAAAGGCAGTCTCTTTATTCTGAAAAGTTACGACAAAGGCCGTAGGCCTGGTGTTTATTTTAAGATGCCTAAATTAAAACAAAGGGTGGAATATTTTGCACTTCGTTAAAGGTTAGAATTTCTGTGTGAGAACGTGTGTATGTGAGAGCCTCTGTGTCTATATATGTAAGTATATGTGGGTATGAGTGAAAGTGAGTAAGTTAAAGTGACAGGTAGTGAGTGAGAAAGATTGAGAATGAGTGAAATTGAGTGTCAGTAAGTGAACATGAGCGATAACAAGAATTTCTGCAAATGAGTGAAACTGAGGCAGTAAGAACGGGTGTGAGGGACTGAGAGTGAGAATGAGGGAGAGTGAAAGAAAGTGGGTTTAAAAGAGTGAGAATTGAGGATTCAGAGTAAATGAGAATAAGTGATATAAAGTGAGTGAGAATAAGTGAGACAACAGTGACAAAATGTTGACTCCAACTTTCTAAAGGTGATTTGTAATATACCACCCTTGGTATATGAACAGCACTTACAGCAAAACTCTGGCATTAGCATATTGAGTGTACGTTTTCACTTAATCAATCAATCAATCAATCAATCAGAACATTTATAGAGTGCGCTACTCACCCGCGAGGGTCCCAAGGCGCTGGGAGAGGGGGGGTGTTACTGCTCAAAAAGCCAGGTCTTGAGTTGCTTCCTGAAGGAGAGATGGTCCTGGGTTAGTCGTAGGTGGGTGGGGAGGGTGTTCCAAGTCTTGGCCGCTAGGTAGGTGAAGGATCTTCCTCCGGTGGTGGATCTGCAGATCCGTGGGACGGTGGCGAGGGCGAGGCTGGCGGAGCGGAGCTGGCGGGTAGGCGTGTAGAACGTGAGGCGGTTGTTGAGGTATTCAGGGCCCAGGTCGTGGAGAGCTTTGTGAGCGTGGGTGAGGAGTCTGAACGTGATCCTCTTGCTGACGGGGAGCCAGTGCAGGTCCTTCAGGTGGCCGTGGATGTGGCTGTGTCAGGGGATGTCCAGGACGAGACGTGCAGATGCATTCTGTATGCGCTGGAGTCTTTTCTGTAGTTTGACAGTGGTCCCAGCGTAGATGGCGTTCCCGTAGTCCATGCGGCTGGTGATGAGGTCCTGGTTGGCTGTCTTCCTGGTTCCGGTGGGGATCTAGCGGAAGATCTTACGGAGCATGCGGAGTGTGTTGAAGCAGGAGGATGTAATGGCGTTGACTTGCCTGGTCATCATGAGGGAGGAGTCAAGGATGAAGCCCAGGTTGCGTGTGTGGTTCTTGGGCTTGGGGGGGGGGGGGTGCCCAGAGCCGGGGGCCACCAGGAGTCGTCCAAGCCGGAGATGGATGGGCCGAGGATGAGGACTTCCGTCTTGTCTGAGTTCAGTTTCAGACGGCTGAGCTGAGCTGAGCTTATAGTGGCACCCATTGAAAGATGTTGGTTGTGGTACCATGGAGGTAATTTGTGACATATGGAGGCATGTGTAGCACTATATGAAACAAACCGGGTCAAAACCTGGAGAGTATCATGTTTTATTGAATTGGCACTCCCTCTTTACATAATTGAATTGGCACACCATTAAGAACTACTTGAATATCTAATGGGTGCTCTTTCAGAACCTATGGCTATGAATATTGTGCTTTAAACAGCATCACTTGACCCATTTGTTCACGGTTTTCTTGGGGGGAGAACCCCCTAAACTCTCCAGAGAAGAGATTGGCCTCCCTCACTTTGCTTGCTTGCTACAATTCAGGACAAGTATTATACCTTACCTCTTTCAAGGATCGCCAGCTGCCGCTGTACCAACAGAAAATAAACAGTGCCTTCATGAGCACTGGTTAATTTCTGCAGCTTCTACTGGGGCCAGGACATTAAGTTGCTAGGTTCTGTGAAATAAAACAAGTCAGCTTAGCAATGTGCACTTTACAGTAAAAATAAATAAAGGAACATAAAAACGATAAGATTTTTAAATGAGTTGTTGCCATGTTTCATTATTGAGAGTAAATGAAAAAAGATGGGTTTGACCAAAAACTTCACAAAATGCTTTCAACAAGTGACGGTGTCTCGTAAATGATCATGAATCAAAATGTACTAACGCTAAGAAATAAATAAAGCCAATAACCTAGTTCAAATTCCTTTATTCCTTGCCATATTGATTATCTATACATTTCCCATTGTGGTTTGCTCTAAGGAAACTATTAAAACATGACAGTTTGTAATCTAAATAGTTTCCTTTCCTAGCACAGTTCTGTGATTTGTGGCACTATATTCTCTACTGGAAAAGACTAATATTCGTAGGTATAGTCACTCTATGGCTATGTTGACTCTTGTCAACACTCTAATATAGGTGACATTTAAAATGGACATTTTGGTACCTGTTATTTTAATCATGCGATTATTATGGAACTTCAGGGAAGTCAGTTCTTCTGATGACATCAGGGTTAAGGTCATATTCTTGGTAAGAATCAGGGTCTAAGGTCATATGATGTAATTTCCTGTGATGCCATTATGATCAAAATTTGTACTTCTGCTACCACTAGCATTTTGACAAAAATATTTCCAACTTTAATTTAATTTTTTATTGCAAGCACATGCCTGCCATGTTTAAACATCAGCATTCTCTTTCCTTTTTCTACTGTTACAATTCTAAATTATATTGCCTACGATTGTTTAGTTGGTGCAATGTTTCATTATTGCGAAATACATGAAAAAGATGGATGTGACTAAAAACTTCACCCTATGCTTTTAACGAGTAACATTGTCTTGCAAATGATCATAAATCAAAATGTACTAACACTAACGATTAAATCAAGCAAATAACCTACTTCATATTACATGTATAGTCTTTACCAATTAGCATAAGTGGGCATGAATACTTTTTTTTAAATCCCTTTATTCCTTACCATAAGGAAACTATTAAAACATGACAGTTTGTGATCTAAGTAATTTAGTTTCCCAGCACTGTTCTCTGTCTTACGGCAATATATTCTCTACTGGAAATGAGTAATATTCCTAGGTATAGTCACTCTATGGCTATGTTGACTCATGTAAACACTCTAATATAGGTGACATTTAAAATAGACATTTTGGTATACCTTTGTTATAATAATCATGCAATTATGCAATTTCAGCAAAGTCAGTTATTCTGATGACATTAGGGTTAAGGTCACATTCATGGTAAGAATCAGGGTCTAAGGTAATATTATGTCATTTGCTGTGATGCCTCTTCTGCCGCCTCTAGCATTTTGTCAGAAATATGTCCAACTTTAATTTTATTTTTTATTGCAAGCAGATGATTGCCATGTTTAGGTGGCAGCATTCTCTTTCCTTTTTCAGGCATTATTATTTTAATTTATAATAAATGCAAGAATGTGGTTCAGTGAGTCAGTGGTTGGATGAATCGAAGTATGAGTGGAAGAATGATTCATAAAATACACGTTTTGATGATGATGTGTTCATTGTCTAAACTCACCCGTCTACGAATAGTCAGTATTATTTATAAATCAGACCATTTGGCATGTCAATGCGTGTTAAGTAATTCCTGAACTTTGAATACTGTTGTTGAGCTTTTAAGGCAGGTCTAGCGCATTCCATAGGCGAGGTCTATCACTGAGGGATGTTCCTTTGTGTTTCATTTGTCTGGAATTATTAGGCAGAGGAGCAATTATTTGTTCAACTCGAGTTCCTTTTGTGGTTCCACTCTTTTTCAGTTTCTTCTACTGGTGTGTCCGCCGCTTGGTATGATAATGAAAATAGACAGCCATGGTTCTTAGCAAATCGTCAGATGGAATTCCCCTTTTACTCTGCAGGGAGCTCCTTTTCAAACAATGCTCCCAAATTGTTGCAACTTAGAAAAGACTGCCAGAATGAACTTTGAATAATGACTCTGTCTTAGAGGTGTATACTTTAACCTGGCGAAAAAGAGAACAATCCACAACCTGGTAGACAAGACTACCAAAACTCACCCACCACGAATAAAGGTAAGCTTTACACAAAGATATAAGTACGAGATGCTTATGCCACTTTAGTAACTACACCATATTCAAATAAAATAAAACAATCAAAATATAAACATATACAAGAAATTATTTAAAAAAAGTTTTAACAAAGTAACAACACTACTGTCATTATCAATAGATTATTTGTTCTTCATTTTATTCAAAATACAAAGACAATCATCAGATTATACAATGCAAACTTTAAAAATACAGAATAAAATAATATTTCTTGTCTTATTAATACATATGAGAAACAGTTGTAGATTGGGATTGTTCTCTTTTTCGCATTGTATCCCCCTTGTCCCAGATTGGATTAGGTTGGGGACTCCCTTTTACTTTTATATACTTTAACCTGGCGCCACACCTGGAAGAAGTGGGATGCAGCGGCCAGGGTGGCTAAGTCTGGAACACGGGGATCATGGTTCGATCTCAGGTGGCATGTTAGCCCAGTACCATGTGACTCTGGTCAATAGGTCGCTTAATCTTCCTGACGGCCCCCAGTTCCTTGAGACCCTTAGGGGTGATTAGTTTGCTCTTGACAAATACCGGGTTATTATTTACAAGGCTATATTGTGGCCACTAACAAGGTTCTTATAGTTTTTATGGACGTGGATAGTATACTGTCCCTTAGCATCTATAGTATTACTTGAAAGATGAAACACACATTCCACTAGAACAACAAACAAGAACAGGGAGAGAGAGAAATGCTAACATTTTCAGAAATATGCTCAGTTTTGATTCGTGTCAGGTAAGCCTCAGCATCTGAAAAGGTTCGCGCCATTCTGTGGCTTTATTTCAACTTTAAGCGTACGAAAAACAAAAAAAAAAACCACACAAATGATTTTAAATGCTTTGTTGTCTCAAAATGCCGAACTGGCTGAACTGCAAGACCAGTGTGCCCCAAAGTAGAATATGGGCATACTACACCTGATAATAATCTACACTTTAAAATGTAATCTAACAAATACTGCAGAGCTTCTTTTCTGCCACGAAAAAAATTGGCTTCAAATCCGAGCATTGCCTCTTTACTTGAATGCTATTTTCCTGCCAGCACAGGCAGCAGACATGTATCAAATTGTTCTGCAAAAAATCCAACTACAGCAAGGCAACACTATTACCCTCTTCAACACCTTTGTGGTTCTGTGATAGAATTCATTTAGATTAGACTGACAAGATTTGCCCTTTGTCTGGTCATGCTAGCTCCCTTCCCCGGATTGTTTACTTGTACAGAATGTGCTGGGTAATGCGAGTCTGAATGATGGATTTGAATGTTTAGCTATCGAGAGACACTGTATTTACTGCCCCCTGGTTTCGGCAATCATATTTTGACCTGTTTCATAGCAATTGGATTATGTTTCCTTTTCACTGTGTTTAAGAACTCGAATATCTGGAAATGCCTGCAAACCCACCAGCCCGCTAACACTTTAATTGATAGACTTTTAACTTTATTCAAAGGGATAAGATGAGTTGTCCGTCTCCAACATGTTTCCGTGGTTTGGGATGCAAAAAAGTATGAAAAGAATGTAGTGAAATTCCAATGGGGCTCACCTGGCACACATTCATGCGATAGACCTAACTGGGGTAACTTCACAGTCACTGAAAATCCTTTCATAACCTTTATGCTTTCACCGTTAATAAAAAATTCCCAGAGAATGTGGCGTAATTTGCCAAAAACAACACTTATCAATCTTAATGCTATGTAAAGTTAAGGTATGCCTTTTGCACTTCAATACTTTTGTTTGTTTCCTGGCACTAAATGGGTATAACTCAACATAAGCAAAGGAGAAGTTAACCCCTTCCATGCTCATGATGGAATGGTTCCGTCATGAGCGTCGGTTGAGCTGTGCTCATGACGGAACCGTTCCGTCATGAGCCGGTAGGCTCATTAGAACCTTCAGCACAGCGCGAAAATTTGCGCCGCGTTGAAGGGGTTAAGGAGAAACATTTACGATTGACTGTAAAAAAGCTTTAAATTGTAAGGTTTTTAGATCTTTTTAGGTCTTGCCTAAAACAGAGCATGTGCTGTTGCTTGCAAAGCATTTTGTTTGCTTACATCGGGCTTAGAGCCTATTGTTGGCTTCATCTTCATTCTCAGTTGTTTGCTTCTCTTTGGTCAGCATGAGATGGATCCCCATCCTCTTTATGAGTTTGTCCCTCTGCTGGACATGACGCAAGTGCTTCTGTCCTTCCACAGCTCCCTCTTTCAGAGATATTTTCTTTTAGTTGAAGCTGTCCATAGCATGGCATTTCCCTCATGTGCTTCTACCTTAGCCCTGCTCTGTGTTGTTGCTTGCACGCTCCCTCCCATCCCTGTCCATATTGTTGCTCACTCCCACCTTTTTCTGTCATGTTGCTTGCAACCTCCTATCCTCTCCTCCCTCTTTGTGTTGATGCTATACCTGTCTGTGTTGTTGCTCGCTGTCTCCCACCCTCTCTCACTGTGTTTTTGCTTGGACTCCTGCCTTCCCATCCCTTTCTGTGTTGTTGCATGCCCCCTCCCAATCTCTCAGTTTGCCCCTCCAACCGCTCTTTTTTGTTGCATGACTCTTCCGTTCTGCTCAATCCGGTTTCCTGTGCCCTCCCACCACTTAACACATTGTTTCTTGAACCCCCGCCTGCTCACACTGCATTGTTGCTTTCCCCTTCCTGCATTGCTGCTTGCCTTCTTCGACCCTCCTGCCCAATTTTGTGTTGTTGTCTGCCCCCTACCACCTAGTCGCCTATCCTGCATTGTTGCTTGCAGGGGCCGTTTCTGCCATTAGGCAGGACTAGGCGGCCGCCTAGGGCGGCAAAATGTTGAGGGCGGCATTTTGTTAGTCTGTAAACAGGAAATCATGCAGTGGAGAGTGCACTGTGCAAGCGCAACTGCTGTTTTCATTTGCATGCGACATCATGATGTTGTGCAGACAGTTTAGAGCCGAGCGGGGTGCGGGACACACTAGTGTAAGTGTGGGTCCCCCAGGGCCGTCAATCTTGTAGCGCTGGTATAGCGCTACCAATGACGGCCCTGGGGAAAATTTTTGGCCAATCCATGAGCAGTGCTTCAGCCAGGGAGGGCAGGCCACTGACGGTGACGCGCACGGCGCGCCAGTGCCACCATCTCTCTCGGCGCGCGCGGGGGACGGTCGGACTGTGTGTGTCGGCTGGCGCGCTGCTCCCCCTTTGATGGCCGTGAATTAACCATAATTTAATTAGCATAATGCAGCTGCCACCTGCCACAGTGCCACAGTCTTGTTGTCCGGTCCCGACTCCGTCTCCCGCCGGCCCTCTTTTTTTTCCTGACTCCAGCACCACGCCTGCAAAACAGTACAGCCGTGGTCAGGCCTGACCGTGGTGGTCGTGGGGACGTACGCAGGTCGTGACTTGAGCAGTGCACGCAATGGTGAGTCAGTCAGAAGGCCGCTGGAGAAAATAAATATATATATTTCGGATCGGATGCAAATTCAATTGCAAATGAATCATGTGTAATAATCTCAGGCAGCCTGCTATTGCTAAAAATGTTGTAAATAATGAGGCGGGCGGGCGAATCGTTATCTGCTATCTCCGACTCCGAGCCCCAGCCCGTCCTCACGGTCACGGCCGGACTGAGAGTGAGTGGTGCAAAACACTGGTGAGCAGAGCTGACTAGCAGCACTGTGAGGGGTGAGGTGGCCCCCTGTGTCTGAGTGAGGTTTGTGGTGGTGGCGCGGGCGGGGCGGGTCTGTTTGTTGCAGCAGGCCAGGCAGGCTAAAAAGATCTGAGAGTGAGATCATAGGATGGCGGTGGTGGCGGCCCCATGTGTACAGGCCTGCAGCCTGTGACTGAGGTGAGGTGATAAATCTATCTCCCTGCATGTGAGCAAGGCTGGAGCGTGGAGGAGTAGTAGGACACGGGAGAGGGGGTCAAGGAAGCAGGAAGAGAGTGTGCAGAACTTAAGAGCAGAGGACCCTCTACCTTATTTATGCATTTTTATAGCGCAGACTTTACCCGAAGGTGTCAGAGCGCTTCACAATAGAAACAGTCTGAGAGGACATTTCACTCTCCAGCTTGATTTGTTGACAAGCGGTGGTTCTTTAAAGTGGTAGGGAGACCCCATTGCATCTACTCCTGCGAAGAAATCTGTCTAAGCCGTCAAACCTTGAAGTTCATTGCATTGTATGATTGCACTTTTGTTGTTAATTTTGTCAAATGCACCACAAACACTTTTCCTTAGAGTAGAGCGTTGATTCTAAAGCAATATTACAAAGGGTGCTTTATGGAAAAACGTGTTTGCCTATGAGGGATGTAAGACTAGACTGTGACCCTATTGAGCAACTTCTTTATGATGGCACTTCCCGCCATTGCATAAATGACATAAACAGACTGAATAACTGGGATGGTCATTACTTCACTGCCAAACTACAGAAGAAAATAGAAAAAGAAAGCTTCCCCAGTAAATATCTATTTGTGCCATATATCTTTCCGAGACCTTTGACAGCAGTCCTAATAACAGGCAACCATTGCAAGCAGACTCCTCTCTTTTTGCTTTTCACCTGTTAAGAGCCAGTTGAACTACAAATGTAGCAACAGTTGTCAGCATGTCCAGGGTTGAACTGGTCAGCAGTTGAGCACTTTCCATGTCCTGGGCTCTATATGTGCCTAAAAACGAGACAACGTTCATAATGGACGAAAAGACAAATATTCTAGAAAATCCTATGATCTAAAGTTGACTGCTAGTGGGCATTATTGGTCCTACATGTAAGTAGGTGATCTTAGGAGATGCCAGCTCATTTGGTCCTCTTGAAGAAAGTTTGCAGTCTCATCCAACCAGCAACCGATAACTTGCAGCTGTATCAACTCTGTAAGAATGAGGATAGAGACAACATAGTTTGCTTTGTGGACATATTTGAAAATATTTAGCAAATTTCAAAACACGCAAAATCTTCTGTTTTTTTTTATTTAGATGAAGAGCGGTTTTAGGCTGGATATAATACCAAAATTCGATCTGCAGGCCAACAGGATAAATTAATACATTTCGAAAGTTTCTCGCGGTTCATACACTTTGGGAAGTTCTTGATGCGAAAGTGCAATGTGAACCCCAAGAACTGCCTGGACTGTCCACAGACCAAGGAAATCGTGTGGTGAATGTAGTTCCCCATGATAGAAAAAGGGAGGGGGAGGCATTTTTCAATTCTCGCCTAGGGCGGCACAACACCTAGAAACGGCCCTGGTTGCTTGGCCCCCCCCGTCCCACGTTATTGCTTGTTCCCTTCCACCCTGACCCACGTTACTGCTTATCCTCTCATCTCTATATGCTGCTGCTTGTCCCACCCCACCCTGCTATCCTGCGAGGCAAACAAACATTGGGAAATCCAAAAGGTCTTGTCTACAAGACCTACTGACTTTGTCACTGTTTTTAACTATGTTGTGCATCACTGCAGCTCCTGTGCTGCATGGCTGAAAAAAAGCTGTGACGAAGCCAGCTCCGGTCGCGCCATGATGCTTTTCATATTGTTGGCAGCAGGACGGGCAGGAAGCATTTGCACCCTCTATGCTGTGTGCCCTCCCTCCTTGTGAGCGGCCATCTATGCCACTCTCCTGCCATCAATTAAAAGAAAGTGCTATGGCTTACCCAACATTATTAGTATCATAGTGGTTTTGTTTTAACTTAAGACAATACTGCAGAGCAGCCTCTGAAGTTTGAGAATGTAAGTGACCAGGTAAAGTTCCAATTCTTGGTTGGCCATTACATGTGGTTTTCACATAAATATGTCAGACCTCCTACTATGTCATAACTTTTCATAAAAAACAAATCATCTGTCAAAACTTTACACATTGAATTAACCAGGTCTCTTGACTTTATCATTGGCTTGTCATCATGAAAAAGTCAGGATTACTACACTGAGTTTTAAGCTTTCCCATAGAGTAACCATTAAACATACTGTCACAAAATGAGAGTTGGCAAAACAATATACATCCCTTTCTACCCCCGTAGTTTGCCTGCACCAAAACCCTTGACAACTACAGTACTTTATGTGATTCCATCTAACACAACACCTGCACACAGACTTTAACACAGTGTAATAACAATCCACCCATAATTACATTCTGGGTTTAACATTTACTTTTTACAATAAATATGGCAGGTCTCCTGTTGTTTCCATCACCTTTCATAATAAACAGATTGTCACTGCACAATTAATCATTGGTTTGTCACCATAATCAAAATGACTTTTTGATACATATGGCCCAAAGGGACATTTAGATTGTTAGAATCACCTTTGCCTTATTATATTCTAGGGACTTACCTAATTACCTAATTACCAAACACCATTTTCATCAGAGTACTGGCCTTGGACCTGGTTAGCAGACCACAGGGCACAATCAGTCAGTTACCACAAGTACCAGTGAACAATGGGGGTGAACAGGGCAGAAACAATTACTTTCTCACAGCATGTTCAAGCACCACCTTATGTAAAATGTTGACTGGACTGGACTCATCCCTTCAAATTGTTGAGAGAAGTTCTGTAGGGCACAGTGACTGCCCACTGAGTGAGAAACCTGAATACGAAAATTGAATCATCCCTAAACATAGACCTAATAGCAGAATAACTCAAGCAGACAAAGAAGACGTCTGCGGAGGCTAGGGTGTGGTCTTTGAGAGACAGACTACTCTGCTCAGTCCTGAAGTTAGGGGAAACTTTTCTTTTGATGGCAAAAGGCATATGGATGACAGTCCTGAACACCAGAGTGGCTGCTTAGTACACTAAAGAATACAACAATGGGGAAAGAGAGACCTAGCAATGAGAACAAATCAGTCAACTTATTAGCAGCAGTTGTGAGACAACAATATTGAAATTTGCTTTCATAACCCAGCTCAGGGATTTTGAAAGTACCAAATTTCTCCAGGTAACTAGAAAACTCACTTCATTGATGTAATTTAATTACATTTTGATTCACCTTCCTGCAGCCTTTGTGTGGGGCACTGACATTTTGTTAAGGCTGCCATCTAACAATACAGAAATAAACTCTCATAAAAAATAAAATTTAGCTGTAAGAGACATAGGCACACATCAAATACGTTATGTTATGTTATGTTATGCGTTTTTATTTGGCGCACAGATGCTCCAGCTAAGGAGCGTCCTGGCGCCCGACAAGGCAGCTGCACAACACAACTAAAACAAAAGACAAACAGTGTAAACAAACTAAGGGAATAAAAAGGTTTTCACCGCACGGCGAAAGGAGAGCAGATCTCTCAAAGCGTGAATCGCCGGGGGCAGGGAGTTCCACAGGACCGCCGGGCGCACTCCGAACGAACGTCCTCCAGCTCTGCTCCGCTTGAAGCGCGGCACAACAGCCAGTTCTAGGTCTGCAGATCTTAAGAGACGAGCTGGAATGTAGTGGGCGAGGAGGGCCATGAGGATCGTGGCTGGGGACCCCTTCCGAATTTTATAGGCGACACAGAGGACCTTAAACTGGATCCGCTCGGCCACCGGGAGCCAATGCAGAGACCGCAGGGTACTGGAGGTAGGACAGAATCTTGGGAGGCCTACCACCGCTCTAGCTGCGGCGTTCTGTATCCTTTGTAAGCGCCCGATCTCTGCCTGATTCAGACCCACCAGTAAGGAACTCGCATAATCCAGCCTGGAGATGACAGTGGCTTGGATCATGAGTTGCCTGGTGGGGGCATCGAAGAACTTGAGCACTGGACGGAGCCCGCGCAGGATGCCAAAGCAGCATGCTGCCGTGCGTTTGGTATGGCATAAAAACGTAAGGGAAGGGTCCAGCCAGACCCCGAGGTTCTTAAGCTCGGCGACTGGGATGGGAGCAGGACCCAAATCCCCAGGCCACCACCTCTCTCCCCAAAGATCCGGCTGTCTGCCAAAAACCATGACCTCGGTCTTACTAGCGTTCAGCTGGAGACAGTTGGACGTCATCCAGCTGGCGACCGCCCGCAGCCCTTGTTGGAACCTGGGGGCATCGACTTCGGCATCCCCGCTGATCGTAACCGCTAGCTGGGTGTCATCGGCGTATGACACCATCGTCATACCCCATTGCCTGACAACCTCAGCTAGCGGCCTTACGTACAGATTAAACAACGTAGGGCTCAGCGAGGAGCCTTGGGGGACCCCCAGGTTCAACGGATGGAATTTGGACTGGAAAGGCGGGACGGTCACGCTAAAGGCCCGGTTGGCTAGAAACGACCGGAACCACTGGAGCGCGATGCCGGTGACACCGGCCTCCTCTAGGCCCCGCAGAAGGATCGGGTGCGAGACGGTGTCAAAGGCAGCGCTCAGATCTAATAGCACAAGCGCTGCCGTTTGTGCCGCGTCAAGCACGGAGCGAAGATGCTCCACCATATAGAGCAGAGCCGTCTCCGTGCTATGACCAGCCCTAAACCCATTCTGCGTAGCGTCGAGGATGTCTGCGCGGCAAAGATGTTCCGAGAGGACAGCATTTACATGCGCCTCCATAACCTTAGCCGGCCACGGCAAGAGTGAAATAGGCCGATAGCTCTCGGGCTTGCTGCCGTCCAGGCTGGGTTTCTTCAGGATAGGCCGAACCAAGGCTCGCTTCCACTTCAGTGGAACTTCGCCAGATGTTAATGACGAGTTGATCAAAGAACATAGCGGTGAGATAACATGTGCCGCTAGGTCTTTGAACACATCTGTGCAGAGTGGATCCTCTGGGGACCCCGACTTCACTTGTATTTGTACTTGTACAGTATTAACAATGTAACCACACCACAGGTGTTAAATAAGTTGTATGTGTTGAGTGCATGGCTACCCTGTGCAGTAAACATTGTGTGAAAAAAGTGAAGACACAATAAGACATTTGTGTCATTAAATTATTACATTGTACAGTTTGAAATCAACCACATTGCTTTTCCCTGTCCAACCAGAGTTGCACCAAGTTCAGATTTATGTTCCATTAACAATTTCTATTTGAAGTAGAACACTATTGATAAATGTGTTTGTCACAAGTAAACATTTCAGTCATGCCTATTAGTTTCTTGGATCGTTTCAATCAGATACTTAACTAATTAAGCATAAAATATCACATACAGATCGGTTACCACCTGGATTTGGGCAACACAGAATTTTGTCCACTGTTTTCTCAGGTGTGATATATTAGTGGCCTTGGAAACAACTACCATAGCACCCTATAAAACATTTTGCCAGCGTGGATGGGGGTTGGTTGTATTGTGTTTGGCCCATCGGAAACTATAGTCCCCTTGGCAAAATCATAAGTCTTTTGATTAGACATATCTTCCTTCATGTTTTTTCATTTTAAAGATGTAATTATTCCTTGGATATTTGTAGCGGTATCTGCCAAAATATCGAAACCCATTTGTTTCTAGCTTCAGACTTTAGGAGCCCTAAAGTGAGCACTGGAGCATTACATTATTATTAAAGACACAGTCTCTGCCAGAGTTATAGGCTGCCAGGTGGCATAGGTAATTGAGGAGCTGGAGCAGCACTATATTACCAACTTGAATAATGGTAAATGATTGCTTGTCATAGGAAATTTAAAGGCATTTGCTGATATTGGCTGGAAACGTTAAAACAACAAAGCGATGGATGAAATTCTTGAAATAATCTCATCAAATGGCAATCTCCAGGGCCGCATCCCAATTCATCCACCTCAGTTTGGACACAGCCATATGCAATCAGGTTTGACCCTGCTCCTCATGGGAACAGTCCAGCATGAACTGCCAGGCCAGGCTCTCCCTGAACCTGAAATCAAGCAACCAAGGACCGATTTCACCCTTGCTTGGTTCCAGTGGCATAGTGACCCTGGGACCCACGTTCGGGCATACCCAGTGAATTTAGGACATCAAATGCAAAACCAACAAGGCGATGGATGAAATGCTTGAATTAAGTTCACCATGGCTGATTTGCATATGGCTGGGTCAAAACTGAGGTGGCATTGTGGACTAAAAATGATGGACGGGGATATGGCCCAGAGGATTGCCAGTGACTGAGATTAATTCAAGCATTCCATCCATTACCGTGTTGTTTTTGCGGTTGGCTGGAAATGTAGCAGCATTTTTGGAAATATTTAATATAAACAACAGGGCATAACACATTAAAATGCACAATGCAACATAACAAATATAACAGGGCACATCATAACAAAACATTTGAAACACAGTGCAACACAATTAACAGGTTACAAAACAATAACATCACATTGGAATAACACAGCATGAATACATACCAACACAAAAAATAGCACAACACATAACCTCCACAACAAAATGCCACACACCAAACAAAGGCAAATGTCCTTGTCACATCTTACCACTTCCTGAATCTTGTTTTCATAACACTATGTTAAAACGTATTTGAACAAAACACTGCCTTAACTTATTACCAAAGACATAAAATAAACTGCCAGTTAAAACGTTTTGTGATCTGACTCATATTCTGCCAAAGTTTTGAGTTAACTAGTGCCTTAAGTTGTTGAAGAGCTGGAGGGCTGATATTTCACCGTCTTCGACAGTGGTAAGTGGCTGCTTGCTATTGGAACTTTGAAGGTGTATTCTGCTTTTTGCAGGACATATTGCAGTATTTGTTGACATGAATAAAATAGGAAGATGAACATCATGCAAAAACATATTCAAAGCAACATAACACAATTACTTTATAATGGTGAAAATCACAAAAAATCTGTCAAAACAGCAACACGACAAATGCAGTACAACGCATCAAAATAATTGTAGGGCACAAAAGCACAGATACAGAAAAAGCAACAAAACACATTAGGATCAAAACAACATGACACACACAAATGGTACCCAAACATTCTTTTGACACATTACCACCTCTAGATTCCTTCTTTCATAATAGTTTATCCAGAAAAACAATGGTTCCTGTGGCATATCACTAAATGAATCTACGATAAATTGGGCACTTAATACCTGTCCAACTATTAGAAAAAGGGTGGAAAAGAGGAGAGACACAATTAAGTCAGTATCAAACCATTCTTTTATATATATTTTGATTGAGAAAATCAACAATGCTTTCGACTACAACATATACTACAATATATAAAGTGCAATGTGTCCCCAGTGATTTGTGAAGTAACCAAAGAAACAACGTGTGTACATTTAGGTGAGCTATACAGGTTACAGTTGTGACTATTTACAAAAAAAGAGACATGACTCCAAGAAAATATTTAAATCAATCATAGAACAGATGCTACACAATCATAAGCACTGTATGAGTCTCATTCGCCTCCAGTACGTCAACGGCGTTTCGACCCTTAGAGTGAGGGTCTCATCAGGACAGGGAGTGAGGGACGTCTAAAAAACATAATATATATTGTGGAATTATAATTATAAGTAGTCGCCTTGAATATTAGTAAATATTCTTGGGATGGTGAAGTGATTTACCTTAGAAAGGGCTAATGGATATATAACCCATGCGTATAGAAGTAAAGTAAATTTACTTGCAGTGAACCCAGCCGGGCACTGTCAAGGGGCAGACAAGCAAAAGCATAGAATTAGCCACGTGCGTGAAAACATCAAGATTATGTATCTGGAGCGGCACAGAATGAACAACTTACCACTGTCATAGACACTTTGGTAGTTGTAGTATCTCTGTATCAAAACGGACGATGACACCACTTAGCAAAATCACTCAAGGTTCTGTGAATATAACAAACGAGGTCTAAATGTTTTATGAGCTGGCAGTAGCTATGTGTTTATAAGTGCTAAATAATCATCACATTGTGATGCCTACCTGAGCACGTTGTCGACAAGCACAGTCGAATGAAATGAGTTTGCTTTGTAAAAATCTTGATTATCAAATGTTGCTTATAACATAATAATGGTATATAGAAATGCATGAAATTGTAATTAGGATATGCTATTGCCTTCTTCAAACCCTGCCCTTGAATTCCTTCAATTATTTCTTTTATTTTGTAGTTGGCGTATATATCATTTGGATATTCCGTACTCTAACACATTTCCACTTAGACCCTTGCGCGAGTAACATGCTTTCACTATTCTTCGTAAAACATAAACATTGGAGCATAGTCCTTCTTCTATACCTACCACGCGCGTAACGCCGGGCGTGTTAAAACGCAGTGACGTCACCCGCCAGCCACCACACTATTCCCGGAAGGCAGCGATTGAGCGAGTGGTTTAAGCGCCCAGATAGGCACTGTAAATTGAAACGATTTCACGCTCGTCAACTTTGGGCCACTGCCAGCCCATGTTAAATTCGGATATCGTTTGCTATACTTACAGAGATCCTCTGGCCAATTCGCGCATTGACGGCACCATCCGTTTGCACACAAATCAGATTACTGAAACTAGCGACTGTGCTAGTCGACAACGTGCTCAGGTAGGCATCACAATGTGATGATTATTTAGCACGTCCCTCACTCCCTGTCCTGATGAGACCCTCACTCTAAGGGTCGAAACGCCGTCGACGTACTGGAGGCGAATGAGACTCATACAGTGCTTATGATTGTGTAGCAACTGTTCTATGATTGATTTAAATATTTTCTTGGAGTCATGTCTCTTTTTTTGTAAATAGTCACAACTGTAACCTGTATAGCTCACCTAAATGTACACACGTTGTTTCTTTGGTTACTTCACAAATCACTTGGGACACATTGCACTTTATATATTGTAGTATATGTTGTAGTCGAAAGCATTGTTGATTTTCTCAATCGAAATATATAAAAAAGAATGGTTTGATACTGACTTAATTGTGTCTCTCCTCTTTGCCACCCTTTTTCTAATAGTTGGACAGGTATTAAGTGCCCAATTTATCGTAGATTCATTTAGTGATATGCCACAGGTACCATTGTTTTTCTGGATAAACACTTTACCCTGGTTCCGTTGTGAGTAGGGTCTTCCTTGTTCGCTTTTTTGGCATTCTTTCATAATAGGGCAGTAAAAAATTGTTGGAGGAAGCATTGCTTTACCTTACCACTAAGGACTCGAAAAAATAAAAAAAATGAAAAAATGTTTTGTGATCGTACTCTATGGCCTTGTTTACAAATGTGTTACTATCCACATGCTTTTATAAACACATAGCTACTGCCAGCTCATAAAACATTTAGACCTCGTTTGTTATATTCACAGAATCTTGAGTGATTTTGCTAAGTGGAGTCATCGTCCGTTTTGATACAGAGATACTACAACTACAAAGTGTCTATGACAGTGGTAAGTTGTTCATTCTGTGCCGCTCCAGATACATAATCTTGATGTTTTCACGCACGTGGCTAATTCTATGCTTTTGATTGTCTGCCCCTTGACAGTGCCCGGCTGGGTTCACTGTAAGTAAATTTACTTTACTTCTATACGCATGGGTTATATATCCATTAGCCCTTTCTAAGGTAAATCACTTCACCTTCCCAAGAATATTTACTAATATTCAAGGCGACTGCATATAATTATAATTCCACAATATATATTATGTTTTTTAGACGTCCCTCACTCCCTGTCCTGATGAGACCCTCACTCTAAGGGTCGAAACGCCGTCGACGTACTGGAGGCGAATGAGACTCATACAGTGCTTATGATTGTGTAGCAACTGTTCTATGATTGATTTAAATATTTTCTTGGAGTCATGTCTCTTTTTTTGTAAATAGTCACAACTGTAACCTGTATAGCTCACCTAAATGTACACACGTTGTTTCTTTGGTTACTTCACAAATCACTTGGGACACATTGCACTTTATATATTGTAGTATATGTTGTAGTCGAAAGCATTGTTGATTTTCTCAATCGAAATATATAAAAAAAGAATGGTTTGATACTGACTTAATTGTGTCTCTCCTCTTTGCCACCCTTTTTCTAATAGTTGGACAGGTATTAAGTGCCCAATTTATCGTAGATTCATTTAGTGATATGCCACAGGTACCATTGTTTTTCTGGATAAACACTTTACCCTGGTTCCGTTGTGAGTAGGGTCTCCCTTGTTCGCTTTTTTCGCATTCTTTCATAATAGGGCAGTAAAAAATTGTTGGAGGAAGCATTGCTTTACCTTACCACTAAGGACTCGAAAAAAGAAAAAAAATGAAAAAATGTTTTGTGATCGTACTCTATGGCCTTGTTTACAAATGTGTTACTATCCACATGCTTTTACCTGATAAAATAATGATACCCTGGTGTATGGTTTTTACTGGACCTGCTAAATAGGACCTGCTGCGAGTTTTGCAGATTTTGGTGTTTAATGTGCCACATTCTGCATGGCAATGTAAATATCGTGTCCTTTTCCTTCTTAAATTCCAGCAGATCCGACCTGCTCAAATTTTACAAATGGTATGATAATTTACACATATGGTAATTACTGGATGCAGGAAATTCCACACAGCTCATAATTCCGACCCCTACAAATAGGGATTCTAGCATTGGTCCACTCATAATCAGGGCTATAATGCCACTTTCACACAGTGAATAGAAGCTTGAAAATTCCGAAAAGGGGTCAGGCACAGTAAGGCCGAGGGCACACAACTTTAGAATCAACACAAACAACAATCTCCCGCAGGAAATTGGATACCAGTGTTTCACTACAAAGGAGCAGGCTGCTTTA
This sequence comes from Lissotriton vulgaris, assembly GCF_964263255.1. Taxonomy (NCBI): domain Eukaryota; kingdom Metazoa; phylum Chordata; class Amphibia; order Caudata; family Salamandridae; genus Lissotriton; species Lissotriton vulgaris. The sequence continues at coordinate 421,899,530 of NC_141685.1, read as the reverse complement.
ATATACCAGTTCTGTAGTGCTAAAAACTAGGCCTTCAACTACAAAGTGCCCCCTTAAGTTAATAGAATAGAATTGCACATATAAAATACATGGGAAGCCTGCAGTGCCTGTAAAAAGACTGTCTCCAATTTCCTTCTTACAGTAGAGCTCTGACATCTTTAGTCACCTGTAATAATGAAATTATGTAGCAGATCAACTGCAATAGCTTATTACAGTTGAGTTTTGATGTCATAATGCCTGCTTCCAGAGATTACATCCAAGGTGAAAAACAGAAAAAAAGTGAACAGCAGAAAATAGATATTTTTGCAGCATTTTTGACACCTTGTAGGTTATTACAGGAAACAGAGAATGTCACTGCATGTTTCTTTGCAATTGGAGTTACAGCACTTATCTACTTTGAATTATGTTAACCTAATTCTAATATATTTATGTGACAAATTACTAACTGCTTTTCTATGTGTTTAATTTAGCACTACAGATTCTACATTTATTCTTCATGTCTGCGGACATAGTGTCTCTTTCATATGAAAGAAAAAGGCTCAATATTGTGCATGGTTTGTGGGAATGATGATGGTCTGAGCATGCAGTATAAGGTATAAGATACCATCTGCCATACACTAAAAGAATACTGTAAGTCACCTTGGCAATCCATGACCTCACTAAAAGAACTCAACATTTGGCCTATCTATAAATACACAGAACTCCTCATTAAATTCTAATATCCTAATAATGTGTGACAGTGAGTACTTTATCTCATTTGTAATTACAGGATTGGAGTACACCCCACACTGCGCACAACATTCAGCAATTACACAATTAAAGGTATTTTTCTAATTCATTGTCTTTGCAGAATGATACTTTCTAATTTTAAACATTTCAACAAATGCATACAGGAAGACAACCAACACAATTTCCCACATGCAAATTCTTAAGGGCATAAAGGTAGCAATTATTGTAATAATAAGCTGTATAGACTTCTGAGTATTTGGAACTGTATCAGGGCTGGAAACTGTGGAGACAAAAAAGTCATATTCTTGGAATATGAATATTTTGATGCATTTTCTGGAATCTCCCCAGAAAATGCTCTGCAATGTGGAGACTCAGACAACACAGACTTAGTCAACAAACCATCATGAGATGGAGAAGCTTTAACCAATGCAACCCACTAAGCATCAATCAATCAATCAGTTGATTTCTAGAGTGCTGCTTGTCATCCATTAGTGTACCCAGGCGCTGGTCGGGTCCAGTGGTTCAGTCGAAGAAGCAGGTCTTCAATTTCTTTTATGATGTAGGAGAAGGAAAGTTCACCGCTTCTACATCAGCAGATGCATGGGGTGAAGATGAGTGTGAGGGAGGCACAGCGGAGGAGTCTGGTGGCCTGGTGGAAGTTTAGGCTTTGGTTGATATAGGAAGGGCCGCAGTTGTGAAGGACTTGTATGCATGGGTTAGTAGTGTGATCTGGCATCTCTTCTGCAGTGGGTGCCAGTTGAGTTCCTGGGGTGACGTTGGTTTATCACAAGAGGTCGAGGATGAGTCTGGCAGCTGTGTTCTGTATGACCTGAAGTCTGTGGAGGAGGTGAGATGCAATTCCTGAGTAGAGAGCCATTACAGTGGTCCAGTCAGCCAGTGGTGAGGGCTTGAGTGACGGTGCATTTTGAGTTCTGTGGTAGCCATTTGAAGATCTTGTGCAGCATGTGCAGGATGAAAAAGCACGAGGAGGTGGATTTACATGAGGAAGGTGCTAATTAGGCCACAATCAGTCCTGTGAGACTCACAGAAGTATTTATTAGTGGACTCCTAACATCTTTTCACCATGAAGAGACACACTCAATAACTTATTCTAGGTGTATATTTTTATGATTTTTATTAAATCAACACCTATCCTACTGAACACAATATGCATAATGGTTACTATAAAAAATAAACAAGACAGTGGCAACAATATTTTCTGATTGACAGAACAGTAAATAGTACTGCAAGATTATGAAAGTAATCAAGAATTTCTCTGTTAGTCCTTCATAGCTTCCCTTTTCACTCCAACTAAGCTGCACTTATCACCAAAAGGAGCCTGTGCGAGTTTCTTAGATCACCTTGCTTTCACCGGCATATCTTAGTGAATGAACAGAAGTATTGTTCCATTATAAGACTTCTGTAGCTTCTGTCTCTGCTATCAGCAGCGATGGGGTCTTCAGGTAGGCTGATCTACTCTTCTGAGGGCTGGATCTGTCTTCCTTTAGTCTACACTAGAAAGGAAAGGTGGTACATGTTAGCACAACCCTCGGATTGTTGTTCCCTGGAAACAAGGATGGTTCTCTCCCCTAATAATGTCCTGATACAGATTATATATTCAACATCAGGCTTAGATAAGTGTTATTGAGACAGCCAATAAATATAGGAGCTTTAATGTCCGTTCACCTTGGTTACTGCTTAATATAAATGACTTGGAAAACAAGATATCAGTTTATACTAAAATAAACCTTATACAATATATTTGAGAAAGCTGAAGTATCACACTGCAGTGAAACAACCAATAAAGGAATTTGACTACTTTGCACTTACAATAAAAGGAACAAGAACTTGAATACATAAAACACAATGAGAAGCAGCTAACTAGGAAAACTATTAAGATTATATTAATAAATAGACTCAACAGTGTGTAAAATGGTATACACCTGTTACAACGCATTTGTTACAACGCACTACCGTTACAACGCGACTTTTACAACGCATACCATTACAACTCATTGCGCTGGGGGGCGCTCTAGGATAGGGAATAAGTATAATTTACTATCCAACACCTTCCCTAGGGTCCACGGGGACTGGAGTTAGAATAGTAAATTATACTTACCACTATCCAGCACCTCAAAGCGCTATGCGTTGTAATGGTATGCGTTGTAATGGTCGCGTTGTAACGGTAGGTAGTTGTAATAGTATGCGGAGTAACATGGTACATCCGTGTAAAATGGAATCAGTACTTGGCTCTAGTAAATGTGACTATGGGGGCATGGTGTGTGTCACATGTAGGCTTACCAGAGCCATTTTGCATGCTGTTGATTCCATGCATGCTCATTTTGAAGGAACACCAACCTTCATGTGTTGGCTATGTCATGCCCTTCAATGTACATGCAGGTTTAGCGGAGCCAGGTCCTGATTTCATTTTCTGAAGCACTTGCCACTCCTGTTACACCTCACCACTCTGTCTAATCTACACACCTTATACCTTGCACTGCAAACCCTCTCCTGATTCACTCACTGCAGCATTTAGGTGCAGTCCCTCACCAGAGATTGCAAGTGCTGCTACTCAATGAAGCATCTTTCTTCAACACATCACCGTAGCGCCTCTTCACAGCTTCATCTGCCTCTCACTGTATTACACTCCTATCAGCCTTTCACATCCATGGCCCTCTCTCATAGTCTCATCACAGTTTTATCAGTTTTGCTCTCATTATGTTCCATCACTGTAGCCCCCTGATAATGGTCATTCAGCATGGCCATTCCCAAAGGCTGTAATAAACCCCAGTCAAACACCACAGCCAGAAAAACCCTTAGTGACGCTGCTCTTGACTCTTACTGAGACTTTATCCACAGTCACATAGAGAATAAACAACAACTTCTACTGAGAAACCCAGATGCTTAAGTACTCACCACAATGACATGCTGACATCACCAATATTTAGCCGCTTGCTTCAACTTAACCTGCAGTAGCTGGTAACTCTATGTATGGTCTTTCATTTGGATTGTGGTATGGATCACAATAGGATGATTGGAAGCATTTGCATCTCCCTCCATTTTGCTGGAGCGGATTTGAAGGGGCTGAGACCAGTGTCTTCTCGCAGCCACCACAGGGCAACATCCAGGTCCCAGTCCAGTATTTCCATGATGTGCATTACCCTGTCTGGTATTTTCAAACCCAGGAATTGTAAGCTTGAAACACCGGGATTACTTGCACATTGTGTCACGTGAGATAGCTGCAAATAGTGGAAACAGGGCGGACTAAACTTTATAGTAAGGTCATTCATAATGCTAAGTTACCTTCTCTAAAGAGACAACAGTCTCAGTATGTGCAGTCTTTTATGCTTTTAAAATGGATGTACATTTTTGAACAGTAGGTTGGACAAGAGATTGTTTCAGGCTTTTCTCACTACAAATCTAGTTTCACTTTGACGAAAGTTCTGTACAGCAGTAAAGTTAATGCTCCTAATCCAAAAATAGAAAAGGTGAAGTCAAGATTATGACCTAGTTGGTCTGAACACGGCTGTATATGTTACCACTGAAGTAATTGTTTTAAGAGAACCCATACAGTATCTATCTTTTGTTAATATAAACTAAATTGCCTGTACAGTTAATATTAAAAGAAAAACACTCACACTTTTGCAATAATGTCCATTATTGCTTAGACCTACAGCAGAGTCCCATTACAAAAGAAGATTGCATGACTGGTAAAAAATGTTTTTCAAAGGGCCAACACTAAGGGGCTAATTATGATGTCTGGCAGAAAGCCTCTGCCCCACACCGACTCGCATTCGACCACCGGATTGCGAAAACTGTTTGGTCGGATTCTCATTGTTTCCTATGAGAGCTAGTGTTACCCCTGAGAACCGTCCTTAACACAGGCTCCTATGGGGAAATGGAATGTATGCGCAAGACCCTGCAACTTGTCGCAGAGACCACACGGAGCCTGCCACACATTGCAGGGTTTTACACGGGGTCCCTTAGGTACCCCATCAGGCATCAACCATAGGATACAGGTGCTAGTGGGCCCTGCCAGGGCCCCCAAAGTCACTTTCTGACAACCTTTCCATGTTGGACAGGCAGACGCAAGAAGGGATGTTGGAAATCCACATCGTAATCCCGACGGGGGAAATGCTATCCATAGGGGTGTACAGTGCTCTTCCGACCGACACGAATACTCCGCAAACGGCAATGACTGCGTGATTTATGTTCTAACCGCGAACATCGTAATCGGGTGGTCGGACTGAAAACTGACTGAGTCGGTTGGAAGGGCTCCGATGCGGTCAGGAAGATTCTGACTGTCAGGAGGAGGCTTTCCGCCCGACATCGTAATGAGTCGTGAGGAGAAATATTTTTACTTCTCATTTTTTCTTCTTCCTCTTTTCATATGTGCTGCAGCACACATAGGAAGAGGAAAACTCATCATAGAATTGTTTTTGTGCTGGAAGATGCGCATTTCGGCGCAAAAACAATCCTGCCTGCAATGGAGGAACCCTTACACCATGCTGCAAGGGTTCCTATGTTGGTGCTAGGCTGAGAAAATGGTGCCAGTGCAGGCAGAAAATACAGGAATCCATCATAATGCTTAAATTTGGTGCATTCTTGCCCTTTCACTTTAGCGTAGGCAAGCGCAGCAAGGGGCCTTGCTCCACTGCCCAACCACAAATGGCATAAATGAGGTCCTAAGCCTCATAGAATCATCAAAATATGTTGTACTTGGCGTAACCCAAGAGCACAGTCTACATCTTGTAGTGATAGCAGAAAAGGCTCATTTAATTGTCTCCATTTCTTGTCTTTATGTTATAAAAAGTTGCAAATGTTAAGCTATTTAATATAAATTAGTCTATTTTGCATATGAAGTGAGAACGTTTCACCTTTAAAAGTCTATGTGTCTATGTATTGACCATAAGGTATTTATATATAAATGTTATCATTAAGAAAGGAGAGAATCATTTTTTCAACACTGGACTAATTGCTTATAATCATATTCAGCTCAGTACTTATTCTACATTTAACTTCCATGAAAAGTAATCACACTGTAGGGCTTTGAGCTTACTGGAGACAGAGTTTGGTTCCAGTGATTTTTAATGCAAGCAGCAAGACCGATTAAACAGTTGTTTGGGGTGATCAAGCCAGACTGAGCATCATGCTGAGCCTTCTAGTGATTGTGTTTATTTGGTTTATGACAACAAGTATTGTGGTTCCTTTGGTTTATGGTGGCATTTGCATGTGGCTCTTCAGTCAGCAGGGTACCTGTCTACAAAATTATTGGGTGATCTCACGTTAGACAGGGATGACTTCCAATTGATACAGTTTTTGTGACTGATAAACACTGGAAGCCGTGGATGGAGCAGGAAGTAAAGGGGCCAAAATAGAAAAGGATGTGAAGAGAGGCAGAAAGTTGAGAGAGAGGATTACCTCCCTGACTATTAATATAGATCAATCCAGGAGGAGAATGGATGGAGGCAACTAGCTGGGTAATTTCAGGCATGACTAGGGAGGGGGCTTTTACCGGCTAGGTCTTCAAAGACAATATTACTGGATGCTTGGGAAAAACATACAAGTTGACCAATTGCAGCAGGAGGAAAAGGAGAGAAAGGAGGGTAAAAAGTCCTTAAGTTGTGAATAAGGAAAGGGACAGATACATGGTGGGGACTGTATCCAGTATACTCACATATTACATCTACTGTCATACTAGAGAATACAGCACACTTCTTTTTCTTTCCTACTTGAGGACACTGATGAGCCGCTGGTAAGGATGTACTCGTTATGGCTATTCTGTGCCAAGAAGGAGGTGAATATCTTATGTGAAAAGGGTCAATAAGCATTTGTTCTATCATTTGAACCAGTGCAAAGTCAACACTCCTTTAATGTAAATGAGTAGCTACTTAAACGCTATCCTGTAAGGCTGTCTGCCTATCGCAAGCCGATTAATACTGTCTCAAACATATATTTGAATTGCCATTCAGTTTATGAATGATACTTCATATATTGTTTACAACAGGGATCACTGTGTCCTATTTTTGAAAACTTCATCTGAATTGGTTAAACTAGCTCTCTCTCTACCTTAAATACTGTATAGCCATGGATAGAAATTGCCAAGACTGAATATTTATTACAGGCCCATCATTACAATTTTGTCATCACTGATCATTTCAGAATCTCTTTTTGACATTAATGGTGCTCACTTGAGATGTACTCATTCCCTCAAAGTGATCAATATGTTCGACCGTTGCCAATTATTCTAACCAAAAAGAAATCCATGTGCACAATATGCATGTCATGAAAGGCTTCATCTATCAGTATTGGTGGCAAAGGCATCTGCTTCGCTCAAATTCTACCACTCCTCCACTCAAATATGGATGTGATGTACATACTTAACAAATACTTCAACAAAAGCTGAGTCATACTAGTCATCTCCACTAAACAACAGTGACAAATATGACGCTATAAATGTTTCTTACCTCTCCTGAACCTGGGCACCAAAACATATATAACCAAAAATAAAGGCAATATTGCTCCAACTATCTTTACCTCACATACTAAAAGCTAATATCCCTGAAACAAATTTCCTGACTATTTTGCAAGGCTTTGTACTCCTAGGAAAACAACTTTTTCATATTTCTGCCCTACTAATAACTGCCCACCTTCAGAGCAAGACCGCAGGCAATGACATCTTATAAAAGGGCATTGTGTGCCACAAATAACTAAATTGTGGGGTACTTGTCCATGAGGGTGTCAGAAAGTAGAGAAAGTAGGCCATTCACTTGGGGGGATCCCTACCGGCTCCAGCTTAATAAACACACCCTGGCTAGATCACAATACAGTTTGAAGATAATCTCTTCAAAGCTAGATGAAAATATTACCATCACAAATAAGCAGCAGTCCTATTGCTTGGTAATGTAAAACTATGATCGCTGAATCACTAAGAATGAAAGTTTATTTACAAGACAAACAGCTCCAGTAGATGAAGGTAGGATTAGAGCAATGTCAGATGGTAGACAAACAATTTGGGAAAGGGGACCCCTAGCAACTGAATAAACACACTCTGATTAGGTCTCAACATAAGTCTTTGTGAACCCTGGTTACTGTTGCAAAAATAACAGGCAATTACCTGTAGAAATCTGAGTTAAGAGCATACCTTACAACAACTCGATTTAATTAAAAAACACAATATAATTCCCCAACCAATTTTAAGAAACGGGGAAAATATAATAAGCCTAAAGACATCATAACAATTAAAATCAGATACAGGGAACTGGGGATAAGAATTGTTGAGTCAAAAAGCACCAAGAGGCACAGAGTGCCAGTCAGTGGTTCAGTTTGAAGATGACTGGGACCTAAGCAAAATTTCAGAAGTTACTGCTAAAGATAAAAAACATTCAGTAGTAACTCCAGCACCACACACAACCAACCACTGTTACTGCAATACCCTATCTTAGAAAATAATTGAGTAATGGGATATGAATAATATCAAATTAAATTATTTTAAATCATAAACAATATAAATAAATATAATTTAATATAAAAAATATAAATTACTTATTCATCATTTAATTATAAATTATTTTATTCCCCTAGTTTAAATTTCCAACTTAGTCTCCCAAACAAGTGTAAATCACTCAAAAGTGTAAGTTACCTTTGGAAATTGTGATTTAGTCATTCCCCCCCCCCCCTAGTGGATCTGGACAAGGTGCTGAGGCTCCACCAGGGAGGGGGGAATCCCACAAATACAAGAAAAACAGGATTGTCAAAAAACAGGATTGTCATATTCAGAAGTTTTTGCTGTATAATTCAACAGGACTTTGTGGTGAAGACATCTGGCCTTGTGTAGCCCTGCCCAGTTAGAGCTTACAGCCCTGTCCCACTGGTGGAATCTGAGAACCGAAAATGTGTGCAGGTCCAAATGTAAAACTTTGAAAAGGAAAGAAGTTGCAAACAACCCTAGTGACAAAGTGACAAGTGCTTACCAAATCCCGCTTTGTGCTTCTAGGAGCTTTTTTCACAAAACCAATGACTACAGTAGGAGCTCGACGAAAGCTTATCTGAGTTTTAGGGACCCTAGCCAACTTAAGCATCTTGGTCCCCCCCCTCCCCTTAATGACTTGGAGTAAAAGAGTGAGGATATGATCTAGGTTTTGAGCTAGAGTTTACTGGATATTGGACATCACAAAAAGATTAAAAGTTTCCTGCCTTCTCTATGTAGGACCTAACTCACAAAGGTAACTTACAAATTTGAGTAATTTACACTTTTTAAAGGGTTTACTATGTTTTGCTTATTCATAAGATCAGAGTGCAATTAACTACTAAAAGAAAAAAGTAGTACATCCAGCACATTATCAGCCTATGATATTGCAACACCTTCCCATAGAAAATAACAGAGGTAGGGAATTCTAATATAACCCCATAGGCAATAATGCTAGATTAAAAGACTTTAAACAGTTAAAAATAACAATAAATGTAATTTAATTAAAACTATAAAATAGTACATCTTTGTTATTTAATTTTGAAATATTTTAATACCCTATGTTGAATTGAAATATTAATGTCACAATAACCTTTATTAAAATATTTAAAATAACTTTTTTAAATTCTATATATCACTTTAAATAATTATTAATGCATAATAAAACATCTTTTTTTAAATTAGGTGGACATTTATTTTCTAATTTGACCTTAATTAAATTACTTTCATTACATTTTTTATATTCCCTTTCAATCAGATTTATTTAACTTTTAAGATAATATTGATATAGCATTTTTTTACATTTGTTTTACATTTAAGATAAATCAAAAACAACTGGTTTATAATGACTACATATAGAATCAGAGTTATTAAAAATATGACAGGGCACTGAGTCAGAAAATATATGCCAAATATATTTTTATTTCATTCCTCATAATGCATCTCTATGAAACATTCTCTTCACTATTTCCTTCTTCCTTGGATCCTATCCCTTGCCTCACTTACTTCGCTCATCTTCTTCAACATTTTCTGTTTATATGCCTTTCTTCTCCGGTCTAATGCTGAACTTTATCTTGCCATCTTTGGCTACTAGCAGCTACACTGCAACATCATTGTTCTTACAGCATAATCCCATGCCATTGATTTTCTGTCTGAATATAGACAGCGTAAGATGTCTTGTAAACCCATGACATAAATTGTCCAAAGACGTACCATACATATATTGAGAGTAGGTTGTAGGTCAGCCCCCTTAAGTCATTGTCTTTCATGTGTTTGTCATGTTTTGTCATTGTTCGATTAGACTGTACATCAAAGCCACACTATTTCATGTATAATTACTTCGCCACATTTGTTTTTTCTATTAGTTTTGATTAACAAGGCTCAAGAATCCCATTTCCAACACAACATGTACTTTGTAATGTAGGGTCAGTGTGTGTTCCTTGAGCGAGCTGTTTCCTTTGATGACAGAACAATGATGTTTTTTTTGTTTAATAAATATAGGCTTTTTGGATGTATACTGTCATAAAGACACAGCACCATTCGCCGTTTTCGTTTACTGTCATGTTAACAAGTTGACGGATTTACAATATGATTTTTATTCTTAACATTAGGTTTTGCGTGTGCAGGGGCTTTCTTAAAGCTGCAAAGGAAATACTGTCAATTATGCCTTTTAAGCTCATCCCTTACAACTAAAACGTCATCTTCTAATTCCTTTTTTAACATTCTTATTGAGGGTACAGTTTACCTCCATTAATGCGATCTGTCCAGCAAAGCGGCTATATTCCAAGCCTCTTTATTATTGTGGTTGAAGATGTTTCTTCATTAAAAGCTTTTGTTTCTACAACTGCTTGTGTAAAACGTACATGTGTCCATTTATTGCACAACCCTCCCCCAACAAAATGGCAGAGCTAAATTTTCGCAAATGCTCATATCTCCTTGGGTTGCTGACTCTCCAGTTATTTTCTTTCCCATGAAGTTAGTTGACACTACTTCCAGTCCAAGGAATACATTTTGAATCCCAGCTTTCTTTTCCCGATCTACACTCATCAGTCTTGTAGGCATGGATAATTTTTCTGTCTCCCAATCTGGTGATGTAGAACCTGACTGATATCACAATGTTTCTGTTGACTTCTTCTTTCCCATGCAGTCCACTTGGCAGTGAGTGTGTTAGAGCTTCTAAATTGACTGCTTCTGATTTACAGAGATGAGCATACATTTTAGGCAGCAAGTGTTAAACAACTTATGTTTAGGAGTAACATCATACTAGTAAAATAAAGTTTAAGAATCTCTGCTTAAAATGAATTATGTAGTTTGTTATCGATAATCTTCTTTACTCTGAGTCCCTGTTAGAACTGGGATTTCTGGTTGGCTAAGACTTGCGCCAAAGCCAGGCAGAAACCACCACTCTAGTCACGGCAAGGGAGTTACACGCCAAAGATAACCCCTGCTCACCCCTTGGTAGCTTGGCACGAGCAGTCAGGCATATCCCAGAGGCAATGTGTAAAGTGTTTGCGCAACACACCCACACACCCACACAGCAGCGACACACTAGGCACACCACAAAAAAGGAACTCCACATAAGGTTATATATTAAAAAATAGCCTTTGTATTACCATAAACATATTAGATAATAATCACACAGATACACTGTGCCAACTGGCACTGGGCAGTATTTACAGGGGATTATATACACATGACAGGGCCAAGTGGGCCACTGTCAGAATCAGCACTTAGTAGAAACAGTAGATGTAGAACATAGACTAACTGTAGCACAAAATAACAATTGTAGAACACAGCCAGTAACCACTGGGAAAAGGTTGGTACACACTACGCAATACTAATCACCATAGGCATAGATCACGCAGGAAAACATAAACTCACTAGCATAAACAATACTTGGCAAAACAACCTCCTAATCATAAAAACACAGTTTAGAGGTATCACAGGCATAAAGGCATGGCACATTACGCATAACTCACATTAGGCAAATATCATCATAAACACAGTAGGCAATCACCTTGCACCAAAAATCACATTAGATACTGACTCCAGGCCAACTGGCCATCCATGGGGCACAAATGCCCTCTGTCCAAATAGTCAAGGCGCGCTACCTAGTCAGCCAAGGCAAAGATGTGCACGAGTTTAGCCTAAACGTGACAGCTGCCCACTAATTGCTGAGCAGCGGTAAAATCACAAGGAGGGGCACTGGCATTCCATGCGCAAAAGGTTGCAGCTGCCTGCGCTCTCGCAGGGCAGCTGGGATCAGGGAAAACTTGGCCCTGACAAAACTGTGCCTGCTGGGGTCTCAATTGGTCTCTAAGCAAAAGTATGCCCAACGTTGCAGCGGCCCGCAACTGCGGCACCGCTGTGAGCCCAAAGGAAGAATGGGCATGACTGGACTAGTGAGCCCCACTCTGGGGACTCTAGGAAAGAAATGCCCCCAACCTTGGAGCCCGGCAGGCTCTAAAAACAAATATGCCACCGGCACCGACAATGTGCCCCCAGCGACACCAACACTGCAGTGCAGTCAGCCTCCCCTCACTCACTGGGGATGCACCGGGAGATTTCCCTGGGTCCCCGTGGGTGGGGGCAAGCCCCAACAATGTGCCTTGCTTCTCTCTTCTCCCCCGGGCCCCTCCTCACCTGGACTGGAGCATGGGGTAGGCTCCCGTCCGCTCCTCAGGTCACGGGCACCAGCTTGGCGGCGTTGGTACTGGAGCACGGGGTAAGCTCCAGTCCACTCCTCTGTTCACAGGCACTGGCTTGGCGGCGTCAGCAGCACACGGGCTCTCCCTCGCTCTCTGGAGCCCCGAGGAGAGATGCCAGTTTTCTTCTGTTTACAAGAACGCGGGTGGGCTCCCGTCCGCTTCCTGTTTTCCCTCAAGCTCTTCCGGATTGGGCCCCGTCCACATCACCGCGAGGGTTGCCTGACTTCCGGGGTTTCCCGGGTTGCAGCAGCGTTTTTCTTCTATCCCGGGCTGCGACGGTGATGCGGGCAGATGAGGGGTAGGCTCCCTCTTGAATTGTAATATAAAGCAGGGTAGGCACCCGCTAGGAGTTAAAAAATCGGCACAAAGTCCATGGCGGGGTGGGCACCCGGTAGGGATATAAAAAAAAAGCAAATATGCGGGGAATCTCCACGCTGGGAATTCCCTTTTAAAAAGGGATTCCAGCGCCGTGCTGCCGTGGACTGTAGATGCGCTGCTCCTCAGGGGAAGACAAACTTAAGACAAAATCCTAACTTCTGTGAATACCAAAAGTAGTAAGTTCATTGTGTGAATACCAAAATAGTAGTAAGTTTAGGATTGAGTCTAAAGTTCATTCTGTGAATCGGGCCCCCCGTGTATTAGCATGGCAGGGAAGTCTACAGCTGTGTGTGGGGGTGTAATACAGTATTACACCCCCACACACAGCTGTAGACTTCACTGCCGTGTATGGGATCGTTAATACTCCCCAAGTGGCTACTACCGCACCCAGGGATGGGGTGAAGGATGCTTGGTGCAGTGCGATGACTCGACAGTGAAGGGTCTGTCTCTTACACCACTAAAGCGCACATGCACTATGTGAAAGCAGGTCAGAGGGAGACTTTGAGAAAGTATTTTGAACATAAATTCATGGGGAGGGGTGCATTTTTGCCTCGTTGACATCCGATTTACAGTGCTCTGACACCTTCGGGTAATGTCCGCACTTTATAAAAAATACACTAAATAAATAAAATTGTAACTCATGACTCACGGCAGCAGAATGAGGCCTGCGTGAATGATGGTTGGAGGATTTTCTTTTGTATTCTCTTTCCCAACCATTACTTTAATTTATCATGAATGGACCCTGGCTTCCCGCATGCTAGCAATACCTGATCCATGGTATTGTGTTCTGTGCAGAAGCATTGCCATAGGCTATTTCCTCCCCTTTCAGCCAATGGCAGTCTCCTGCTGCTACTGTGTGAAAGGTCATCCCATTGTCTCTTGTTTTCAAAAGGGACCAGCCCGACCTCTTTGAATTTCTCCTCACTCAGTTTAGTAACTGGAGCAGCCAATAGGAAGATAGTTTTGTTAAAGCAGAAAATGGGAGAACACACACACAACCCTACACACAACCACACACACCACACACAAAACTACACACACACACACAACCACACACACAACTGCACACACAACTGCACACACAACTACACACACAACTGCAAACACAACTACACACACACAACCACACATACACAACCACACACACACAACCACACACACACAAACACACCGTCAGTGCACACTTTCACCAGGCACAAACACCATCAGTCGTCAGTGCACGCTTTCACCGGGCACAAACACCACCAGTCGTCAGTGCACGCTTTCACCAGGTATAAACACCCCCAGCCATCAGTGCACACATCAATTGTTAACGCATCCACAATTAACTATTGTAGCAATTACAGTATGGTGCACTTTACTTTTACACATATTCATCTAAAGCGAAGCATGCCACAATCGCTACAAAAATAAATAAAACATTTTTGGGCCGACAATTTATATACTTTTGTTGCAATTGGTGTTGCAATATTTAGCAATGCCAATAGCTCAAACTTAATTAATGCGAGACCCATTGCATTGCAAATGCTTGTTTGATACTGGTACCCAGCACTGGCAAAGTCAGTAGGACAGGCTTTAAAGCCTCTGTGTAGGCCATACTTGTACTGATCATTTGTGAATGCCTGTGTTCACCTGCCTCACTATATGAAAGCCAGAAGTGTTGGCTTTCAATGATGAATTAGGGACTTTTTTACTACTTTTGTTGGTTGTAAATGAAAAGTATTTTACTCTTTAGAGAAATGTTATTGCTTAATTTTTTAAGTCTTGATTTCGAAGAGGCACATAAGTAATATACACAAGATCAAGAGAGGATCTGTATGCAAGCAATGCCATTAGCTCTATAGTTTCCAGAAATAGAAAATGCTATCGTGCCATAACTGTCCCACTGTAAGAGGCAACCCTCCAAGCTGATCACATTTTTACACAGCTTGAAAAAGAATGAAAGATTCAAATTCTACAGAGAAGGCAGCAAAAGCCAAAGAAATCCTGTATGCCTTAGTCACTGTTACTGATTAAGTAGCTGTGCATCATAGGAAGTATTCCTATTTCACAACCTTACTGTAATCCACATTAATGTACATGCCCCATTAACAAGCCCAACATAAAACATGTATAGCATTATAAGCATTAATAGAAGCATTCATGTAAGTAAGCAATACAGGACAGGTAGTTGTAGTGATGATAATAATGAAATAAGGCAAACAATAACAATATTGTATTTTTAATAACACCCAACACTTTAGCAATTTCCCTGTTCTGTGAGGTGTTACTGTTGTTCAGTTTAATGGTGTTCATTGTTGAAATCAGAAGAGTAATAGGCTGAATGATCCTGGCCTAGATGTAAACTTGTGATCACAGCAGACATCAACACCGAGAGATTGATTTTTGAGACCACCATTTGTATGGTAATTATGTTTTTGACAGATATGAGTGCCACAAATCAGTTAAACAGGCCAAACTAAAGCTTGTTACATTGTTGCAAATATGCAGTGAATCATAATTAATAGTGTCCAATGTATAGCATATCTAAAGAATATTAGCTGTTCTTTGTCCCTATGTCATAACTCTTATATATGCTACGTAAAAGTTTGCCTCACACTAGTTAAAATCAGGGTTGAGGTTTGTTTTCTGGAAATCATTTACCAAACGCAAACGTTGAGCTGCTTCTAAACAGAGGACCCACTTTATTAATTGAGAGAGGAGACATGTAGAGATTTCATACTAATGGGTGTGACTTGAGATTTTGTGAAAGGACATTATTACTCGCAATTCCATTTTTGACAGGAGGAGGTGGCAGAGGTCAAGGTCTTGACAACATTTCTCAGCATATGGATTACTAATGTAGTATAGTGTGTTGGTCAAAGATTTTGCACCTTTAAAGCACAAGACAAAGGATTCCCTGATTATCGCAAAAACAAGTTCCTGTACATGTAACAGAATATTTTTAATTGATACAAATTCATTATCTGACTTGGGCCAGATACATGGCAGATTTTCAGTATAAGCACTGACTAGTCAACCTTTTCCAGTTACCATTATTGCCTTAAAAGTTGACACATTTCCATATAGTTGGAAATTTGGCCTTAATGCAGGGTTACCCAGGAGATTTAACCTTTGCTTGAACCCCATTGTTGCTGGTTGTAGAACTCAACTCTATGTGCACGTTATCCCTGCTTACCTGTGGCGAAGCATGTGTCCTCTCCCTGCTAAACATTGTAAAACTGATATACACCTAATGGGCCCAATAATGTACTTATAAGTCCATAGTTATGGTACCACTTGTACCCAGGGTCTGTACTTTTATTGATTATAATGTTCTACAGCACTTATTGTGTCATCCACTAAAGTAGCAGTGTAAACATATCTCTGTGTAATTATTCATTTTGCCAGGCCATTATCTTTCTTTTTAAATCTTATAGGTCACCCTAAAGGTAGATCTGTAGAGACCACAGGGCAGAAACCTAGGTATTTAAAAAGTAGGACATACATACTTAATGTTTTACATGTCCTGAAAAACTTTCAAAGTCATTTTTCACTGTGATAGGGCTGGCTATCCCATTGGTTAACACTTCCCATTATAAGTGCTACATTTAGTTTGGAATAGCTAGAAAAACTTTTCAGACATCCATTTTAATAGTAACTTAAAATCCAACCTACTAGCCAAGTCGAATTTTATACTACTATTTTGGAAATTACACTTTTATAAAGTTGTAATTTTCCTGCCTGAAACTGAACACCTTTCTTGCCAGTGTCCATCTGTCACCTGATCGCAATGGCTCCCCTGTAGTGAGATGTGTATTGCTCCCAGACAGACAGCAAAGTGCTGTAAGTGTGGGGAGGAGAGTCTCCTTCCTTGAAAAAATGGCCTGGGCACAGCCCATCCTGAGCTTCAAATGACACCTACCATATAACTTGCAGATGAAACTCACACCTAGGCCTGCCTCCCTAATCTCTTTCAGGTCAGGCTAGCACCAACACCAGTGGGAGAGGAGGAACTGAATAGGACTTGTTTAGGGGTGGTAAAAGGCTTGCCCTCTACTCACAGGCTAGCTCTGAACTAAAACATATACCCCCACAGACCTCTGCTCAGAACACCCCCAGACCTGAGAGGAATCAGAAAAATAACTACCCTGCTAGACCTGCTTGCCTTGAACCCAGGGCCTTAGCTATGACTGCAAGGGTCAGTTTGCTGACCTCCTGTGTAAGCTACAGGGCCACAGCAAGCTTTCAGAGCCCTCCTCCTGCAACTGCCCAGATGACCAGTTCCAACAGGACAGTTTCTGGACTCT
Source organism: Lissotriton vulgaris (assembly GCF_964263255.1). Taxonomy (NCBI): domain Eukaryota; kingdom Metazoa; phylum Chordata; class Amphibia; order Caudata; family Salamandridae; genus Lissotriton; species Lissotriton vulgaris. The sequence goes on along the minus strand of NC_141685.1, from coordinate 421,882,458 downwards.
GCAGTTGACCTCTCATCTAGAGAATTCTAACCCCTTAGTGGTGACCCCCAATATCCTGTACACATGACTTATTTTAGATTTGAATCCTCCTGTCCACTATCTGCAACAAGTAGGACTTAGAAATGTTTTGCCAACTTTTCTGCTTAGAAATCCAATGAAGACAAGGGTCAACTTCAACATGCGGGTTTCCTTTCTGAACGATATCAGACTTTCAAAACTTTTCTGAGTCATAATGTAGAGGTCTTCACCAAGAGTGATTTTGAGCCAAATCTGATTGATGTAGCAGCTTTTCTGGACACAGACTCAGAACTTGATCTGTTTCGAGCTCTCCCGCCTTCGTTGAAGAATGCACTGGTACCCTGCACTTCAATAACCTGCCGCCATTGAGCCTGGCTTTGGATCCAGCTTGTAGTTTACTCTGCAAGCAAACTCATCGACCACCACTTTTCCTCCTAAACATTTCTAAGTCAGAAGTAAAATTTTCTACCAGGATCAATCTGGTCTCTGTACCAGACCAGCAATCCATCACGGTCAGTCTTAACCTTTGAGTTTGACCCAGTCTAGTGCGACCAGATAACCGGCATTGGAACTCTGTGTTTTTGAAGCTATTTTTAATTAAAACATTAAAAATCCATGTCTCCAGTTCTACTTATTGGAATTTTTGTCCTTTTGGTGGCATTTTTTTTATTACAATATACTTACTTTTTCTAAATTGGCTTGGGGTTTTTCTTGTGTTGTGAAATTCACTTTTTTACTGTTTCAATACTCCATACAAATTTTACACATTGCTTCCAGAAAATTAAGTACAGGTCTAATTTGTAACTATTTTGGTTCAACCTGACCAAGATTGTGATTATTATTTGAAGTGGGTTCTTACCTCCCTCAACTAATACTCCAATTTCTTTCACTTATTCTTAAAATGTACCAGTGATGCAGCAACAGTCCCAAACTGTACCCAGGCTTGCGCAGAGCAAAGCATATTAAATCTAAAGTTTACATATACCAAACAAAAGATAAAAACAAACAAATTGATATGGTGATGAGATTCATAAGCCAAAGAAGAGATCCCTTGCAAAGAAGGTTTAAGGTTTTCAATATATTTTCTGGTTGGAATTTGTGTGGCTTCATTGTTTAGGAACACCAGTTTTATCTGCATTCTCGCATATTAGTTGTGAGCCTGACATTGTCTGCAGCGTAAACTTCAATAAAATGAAATTTGTTTGCTTAAATTAATAAAAGAAATTCGTGTAGTTTCTTTGGGGAATACTGCATTAGCTGACCCATAATAGTAATATTATAAACTCCCTACACAAACGCCTGTTGGAAGACTCTTTTCCCTCGGGTCCTTTAATGGCCTAGAAGAGGTCACATTAATCATGGATTTCTTCTGGAGACACAAATAAGAAAACTGCTGATAAATCAAGCCCCAAGACCTGTAGCCCCTGAACACACAGTCTTCAATTGTATTAATTATCTGGAAGTGTTAATTGAAAGAGTTCATCCGGGGCTCATTAGTTTGGTTAATGGCAATAGGAAGGACGGGGACTGCTAAAAGTGAACATTATGTTCTTGAATTGAAACAGGGCGACTTAAATAGATAGATTTAAGCACCGTTTCCACGTTTTCAAATGAAGTCAGTGTAAGTGGCTGCCAAACCTAATGTGCTATCTTTTATGCATGTCTTGAAACCATAATACATTTAACTACATCATTCTATAAAATATCTGGCTTGCTGGATGTCTTGTCTTTAGCCCAGCAGTGCACCCATAACATTTAAATGTCACTATGTTATACAGCATCATAATCCTCATCCCCAAAACCTGCTCTTGCTGTTTCTAATTTTGATATTCTGAGTATATTTCTACCAAGTTTCCAAAACACCATGTGAGAAATCAAATACAAAATAAATCAAAAGTATAATGAGAATGTTCATTGAAAAAAAACTTAAGATATAATTGTACATAATTTAAAACATTTAAAATTGAATGTTCCAAAAACACCACTCATCATTTACAATATAAATTGTTCACCATAGATAGTACGACTATTTATGGGTCTAGATGTTATAGTATTAGTTTCCTTAATTAGGATCCCTTCGCTTTACAGCTATAGGCATGACATCATATTCTATAACATGTAAAGATACGTCCCCATTAACACCTGAGTGATGTTAGCTTGGCCAACTTTAGTTCGTACTTTAAAATGGAACTTAGAAGCAACCTTTAATGGTCTATCCAGTGTACGGTAAAACATTGTTTTACCATTATAGCAGCTCTAAGAATCATCATCATAGGTATTCCAGACAGATCCTTTGTTTGATAATGTTTGCTTGGGTTTTGAGACCCATTATTGACACCATTTACAGGATGGCCCCTTTAAATGTGTTTAATCCTTGCCAATGGCACCGTGGTTAGATTTGTAGATATTTTCACAAGTCTCAGTAGATAAGTCTAAATTTACTTTACGTTAACTAAGCACAATGCAGGGGTAATGGTGAGTCATAACGCGCATGGTTCTGTGAAATGCTGATACAAACACAATTCGTAAACCTATGAGCCATTGTCAGATTATTCTATGCATTCTAAACAAATACGCCTGTGAGGGGCTTTAACATCTATTTCCTTTATAAGCCAAACACAAATTAGCTTCAGACTGGTGAAATAGTTACTTCTTAATGTCACCAATTGGCTAATTAGCAAGACAGACTTTATTCTAAAGACTACAAAGATCAACATTAAATGTAATTCGGATCAATTCTGCAAGACTAAGAAATTGAGGCAAATGAGCAATATTATCATTAAATATGAACAGAAGTATTCAGTAGTTGAATATTTGACAAAGGCAAGCTGGACATAATGAAGCCTAAAATGAGGATCAACTCTGTCTCTGCTTTAGGTTTCATTATTTAAGGAGCGAGCTCACACCTTCTCTGAAGCTTTTACTTCACAGTTTTTATGGACATCTAAAAAAACACCTGAACAATTTGAAAAATAAATAAAACAAACCCCAATAGCCCGTCACTACCATTGTGATGACACTGCCTGTTGGACATTTTGTGCTTTTACAGTCTGAATGTTGAATTTGTACAGGTTTTCATCTTTGAGAGATGAGTTGCAGTAAGACTCATTCATGCTTTCATCAAGAGGATGCAATACATAATTTATGGCACTTACTCGCTTATAACATGTATGCAGTATTAGGTTAACTGAGCAGAAAGAGCAAGGAAGGCAATTGAGCTTGGAAGAAAGGATGATGGCTAGCAACTCCTAAAATCACTGACATAAAAAACTAGTTTCTTGTTTAAAATCTTTCAATTTGATTTTCAGAAATATAAACAGAATGGATGGTTCAAGTATTGCAGACATCACCATATAAACATGGGTCCTTGTTGAAAGATAGCACCCAGAAATTGATGTTGAACTTTAACCTTCTGACTGAAAAAAATGGTCTTCTTTTTTATCCTGAAGGAGGTGTACTCTAAAGTGTTACTCAATAAAAATGGTGTATTGGGCTAAAATAAAATATATAATTTTGATTGTTTATATATTTGCCATGATATTTGAAACTGTCTCTTAATTTAATAAGATGCAGTTAACTCAAATATATCCGCTACATCTGCAACATGGTAGTTTTCTCAGGAGACACTGCCTGCAGGGAATTAGAAGTAAAACCCTCATGATCAGGGAACAAACAATTCAATTTGATCAGTAAAATATTAGAAGTAATAAGTGGTAAAGTTGAAAACACAATTATCTTGAATGTCTATTATGTAAGTGTATTATTCAAGTGAGGAATTTATCCTGGTTGGTAAATGCACTTATTTATTAGTAAATACATTGAGAGTAGGTGATTTGTCATTGTTGCTGTGGCAGTCTCCTAGTTAGTCAAGAAATATCAGAATTGCTTAGTATCTAGATGGGTCACATGACAAACCTCACTCATGGCTGTACCAGTACATTTAGAGCACTGCAGACAAAGGTATCTTAGAAATGAGCGATAACTCGAGCACAAATCCATTCAAAAGCTTGAGATTCCACAATGGACTTTTTTATGCTTCATCCTATTATCACACTTCTTTAACTAGGTCACTAATACTCCGCAAAAGAGCACTTCCAGTTTCAGTATTATTTAAAAAGTAAAGCCGATTTTAACACTCTTTTATGTGGTGTGTTTGATCTGTCATCTGCAAGACTCACAAGCCAATCATGCTTTATACAGAAATAATCTCCTTTCAAAAGGCAGCTTCTGCGTGATTGAAATTCTGATTCAAGAGATTGAAGTGACAGAGAGAATCTGGTAACATGGTCAAGATTTCTGTGCTCGGCTTTACAAAATTTTCACTGGTTGCAAAATACTGTTCTGCTGCATACTGCATGTTTTCAAAACAGCCCAGCCAATTATACGTCTATAATATATAATATCATTATACGTCTATAATATATAAATGCATATGTACACGCACATATATATTTATGTAAATGAACATGTGTGCATACATATATATTTTTTATTGAAAAAAACAAAGTTCATAGGGGTGTTATGGTTAGGTGAAAATGTCAGATAAATCATACTATAAGAAGATTGAGGGTCCATGCGCTTAGTTAACTATTACTCCCTCCCCCGCCAGACACAATCTTCAGTGCAAATGTTGCAGTGATATTATCAATTAAGTCGTAGAAGATGTCATGAATGATTGAATATGAGGGGTAATCAGAAGGGCATGTCAAATGCCAGTTATAGTTAATTTAGGATTCTATGCTTTATGCATAGAATCAAGGCTGGTAAGGCCCCCGCCTATCTGAGCTCTCTGGTCCAGCAGTACATCCCCTCTAGAACCTTACGTTCCTCGACCCAACATAAGTTCCAGGTGCCTAGGATCAATCGAGTCAGGCAGGGAGGTCGTTCCTTCTCCTATCTGGCCCCCACATTGTGGAACTCCCTTCCAATTCATCTTCGCACAAACGACTGCTATTTGCAATTCCGTAAGAATCTGAAAGCATGGTTGTTTAACCAATAACTCGATTTTCACTAACTTACTATCCCTCCTTGTTACTTGTTTCAGTTTCAATTTAGCGCCGGGAAACCTTAGGGTAGCTGTTGCGCTCTACAAAAATAAATATAATAATAATAATAATAATACAAGTTATAGTTATTTGAGATAACTATAACTGGTAAATTCCTGTGATTGTCTTTACTTAAAAACATTATGTTATTACTGAACTTTTTTTAACCGTAACATCCCTAGGGCCATCTTAGGCTTGGGGAGGGGGGGCAGCAGCCCCCTCCCCTTTTATATACATTTCAGCCCTGGGTGATGGGGTCCTTGGGGCCTTATAAGGCTCGGGGAGTGGTTGTTGCGTGCCCCCTCCTGACATTTTCAGCCTCTGCCCCAGAGAAACGGGTCGCTGGTGCATCAGTAAGGTTCAGGAAGTGGGGCTTCAGACCCCCCTCTCAATTTCCAATGTGTGTAATATGTACCACTCATCCTGGTTTTTTTTAAACTTCTGCAAAATTAAACAAAAAATATAAACGTTTTGGTCTCATCACCAGTCCTAGGGGGTCAGAGTGTCCCTACCCTGCCGTCTTATTTTTTTCATACTTTTTTTTAGCAATCGGTACTGAGTCCTGACTCCTAAGATGGCTGCCACCATTTCCTGGTAGATGTGGTGGCAGCCAGTCAGATCTCAGTTCTGTTAGATCCGTGGAGGTTACGCATCCCCCAGATATACAAAGCTATTGAGCATTATTGGTACAAAAACTACAGATTTGCACCAAGTCACAAAAAGCTCTTGTTCTGGACAAATATCTAACTTTCTGCGAAAATGTGTGTTAATCAGGGCAGTGGTTTGGGCCGTTGCTGTATCTAAAGTTCCTTTGGAAAATGAATAAGGAAACTGCATTTTGGGACACCCCCCTTTTTCTCTGCCTCCATTTGACAGATCAACCCAAAACTTTCCATGGGCTAACTAGTCAAAACGCAGCACTTTTTTAGAAAGTTTTGAGGAAATTTGTTGAAATACGCCAAAGTTATTAGCAACACAAAAAAAGCATTTACTATGGAAACACGATCTTGACTATATCTACCCAGTGGCAGCCTCTACTGGATGCATATACATACACACAAATCCACATGCACGCACACACACACACGCACACACATCCATCTATCCATCCCAGTGGCGGTCAACACTCCACTGGGCCTTCTGGATGGTGACAAGTTATTGTAAGAGGTAAGCAAGAGGTAAACTGATTGGATGAGGGGAGAAGAAAACTGGTGCTGAGGAAATACTAACAATATGTATTATCCAAGAGGGATAACATAAATGATACCATTAAGCAAGGCACATAAAGGTGCTTAAAATTAGATAAAAGGGTGCATACTGAGACACAATGGACCTACTTGATTAGCTAGTTTTTGTCACTCTAAAGTGTGACACAAATGGAAAATGAGATTTATGAAGCCACACAAGGCCACATGTATGTCCTAGTAGCTTTGTAAATGTTGACAAATGCAATGTAGTGCAAATTGATGCATTGCATTACTTTGTGCCAGGGAGGCGTTTCCATGGGTATTGTGTGGGTGTTTCCACTCAACATCCACGGATTTTAATCCATTCCCAGACTTACCAGAATGTTTTAATCTGGGAATATGCCAAAAACCTACATCTCCCCAGGTGAGGAGTAACGAGAAAATATGTCTTTATTTCTCCTCGCTTTTTCCTCTTGCTGTGTGTGCTGCATCTGCAACATACACAGAAAGAGGGAAAAGCCTCAGGTTTGTTTTTGAGCAAGAATGTGGCCCTTCCTGGCATGAGGTGACCTCCTAAACATGATACGCTGCAGATCAGCATTTAGATTGACAGGACCTCTGAATCCATAATCTTTTTTCAGCAGCAAGGTTACACAGGTACACTTTAATTTCTGGTGGACAAATCTCCACAACGGCGATGCATTGTTGACCCTTGTGATAATTACCATAATGGCACCCTGGCAGTGCTCTTTACACTGCAAGGATCTTATTGTGATTGTGTTGTTTATGACCTTTGTGAGGTTGTCTGGTTGGTTGTGCTGGTGTCAATTTATCCAGAACGGCCTATTTGCTCACTAAAACAATGGTGTCCAGGTGGGATGATACTTTCTGGTGACGTTGGGCCATGGATGAGCAATTTTACAACTCTGGTCATTTCGTATCTTGAGTGATGGTGCTGCTTGTTTGTCCATTTGGGTGTTTTCAACATTAGCTGATAAAAATGGTGTTAGAAATGGGGGGTCTCTAGTTGGCAATGGTTTGCACCTTTTTTCAAGTAGAGACCCTTCCTTCTAGTCAGGATAAGAGAGTTGCAATCCTAAAATAACCCCTCCTCACCCCCTTGGTAGCTTGGCACGAGCAGTCAGGCTTATTTCAGAGACAGTGTGTAAAGCATTTGCACATAACCAACAGTAATACAGTGAAAACACTACAAAAGGACACCACACCAGTTTAGAAATATATCCATTATTTTTATATATCCAAAACAAGACCAAAATGATAAGACTGCAACATACAGTACTTAAAAATATATACTTAGCAAGATATCCTTAAAATTGAAGCAATATCTCAAAAACATAGTTCTTCCGAGTCAGTAGCTCCATCAGGGGCTACAACAATCCTGAAAACAACAGAGTCTAACAGTTCCAGCTGACCGCGTCGGTATGGGCCAGATAAAGTGTGGACAGACTTGTGAACAGAACCTTTCTCATTGTGGCTTGCACATTGGTGCAAGCCAGTCGGGGCACCTGTCGCAGTTGTGTTGCAAAATGGAAGCGGCGCAGGGTGCGGTGGGCTCATGATGCAGTGCAGGCAGCGCCACAGTGATGATCGCCCAGATGGCATCAGTGAAATCACAGCTTACGGTGCGAGGTGAGGTGGTGCTCGATTAGGTGCTGGCAGGTTGCGGTGCAAGCAACAGAACCAGTTAGTGGGAGCTGGCACCAGTCGTCCCAGACTGCTGTGTGGGACACCGCGGTGCATAATAAAACTTACGAGTAGTGCCCCCAGCCATGATGCAGGCACAGGTTTCAAAGTCAGCAGGCAGCAATGGTGTCAGTGAGCCCATGGTGGCGAAGTGAAGCAACGTGGTTCGGAGTGCGGTGCCCACAGGTCACGGTGCAAGCAGCGGCTCTGAGGCGGCGGCATCGGTCGTCGTCATTGATGAGAACAGGGTTGCAGTGCAAGATGTGGCGGTGCCTTCAGGACACAGAACCAGAGATGGAGTCGGTGACTGAAGCACTTGCTTTTCCTTTCTTTGTGGCAACTGAAGCGGTCCCCAGAGGTTGGTGAAGTATTTGCAGTCCCTGAGACTTCAGAATAGGAGGCAAGCTCTTCATCAAGCACTCAGCACAGGTAAAGAAAGTTCAGTTCAGTCCTTTCACTGCCAAAGGCAGAAGCAGCAACTGCATGCCAACCCAACAAGGCAGCAACACAGCAAAGGGGCAGTACTCCTCTTGGCAGCTCTTCCAGCTCTTCTTGGCAGGTTCCTTGATTCCAGCTAGTTCTAAGGTTCTGGGGTCTGGGCCCCAATATTTATACTCAAAATTCATTTGTTCTCCAAGGCAGAGAGTGTATGTGCTTAGTCCAAACCAGTTCTGTCATCTCAGGTCTAGCTTCCTGGCAGGAGGTGGATACAGCATTGTTCAAGACAGACCAGGCCCATTCAGGTGTAAGGAAATTTCCTCCCACAACTCTAAATGCAGCCTAGTTCCATTCAGCACAGCCCTGACTCGTCCCGGAAAGGCAGGACAAACCTCATCCCCCCAAGTGGCTGTCTGAAGAAAATGCACATCCTGAACTCCTGTCCCTCCAAAGCCAGACAGTCAATCCACAAACCCAGCAGAGGCACAAAGGATGGCTAAGCAAGAAAATGCCTACTTTCTAAAAGTGGCATTTTCAAACACATAAAAATATTTGTTACTAAAAGATACATTTTTACATTCTGAGTCCAGGCTTACTAAACTCCATTTATGTATCTTGGCCCAATGGGAAGTTATGCTTATAAGATGTTATATGTAAAAGTCCCATTCTACTCCAAGGGACAGATAGCCTTTCCATAGTGAAAACCAAAATGCACTGTAATTCACTACCAGGGCATGCCAAACACATCATTTCATGCCCTACCATCAACATACACAGCACACTGCCCACAGGGGTACCTTGGGCCTACCTTAGGGGTGGTTTATATGTAAGAAAATGGAAGATTAGGGCCTGCCTAGTGGGTGCACTTGCCAGGTCGACATGGCAGTTACAAACTGCATGCAGACTCAGCAGTGACAGGTCTGAGATACCTTTTCAGGGCTACTCATGTGGATGGTGCAATCATTGCTGCAGGCCCACTAGTATCATTTGCTTTACAGGCCCTGGCACACTCAGTGCACTTTACTAAGGACTTACCGGTAAATCAAATATGCCAATCATGGAAACACCAATCCATAATAACAATTTACAACAGGCGCACTTGCAGTTTGTTTAACACTGAACAGCAGTGAGAAAGTGTGCAGAGACACTAAGCCAGCAAAAACACAGTCAAAACCGGGAGGTCAGAAAGCAAAAAGACAGGGGAAACGCTCCAAAAGATGCCAGGTCTAACACATGGAAATGTTATCTTGATTCTTTTTCTTCTGTGGAAATGTGTGATTGAAAGGAATAGCTTTTAGCTCTGCAGATGACTCGGAAACATGCTGCTTAGTGGGTGTTAAATGTGATTTCTTACAGCGTTTTCTTCAGAACCTCCCTCTTGCTTTCATAGGCACAGGAGTGCCCGAAAGCCATTTCGTTTGGTAAATGTTGGTAGATTTAGATTTTCTTAAGAGGGAGAGCATTCCATTGAGTGCTGTAGTCTTAACATGGCGTAGGTGGTTTATGACGTTCGAAGGAACTCAAGGGCAGGAAAGGCTTGGATGAAGTCTTTCGTCTGTATATTGTTGACATTTTCAAATACCTGACGACATGAATGATAAATAGAATTGAAGCCTGAATTGTATGCACTCTGTGCACCTACTTTAACCCCTTGCACGCTTGTGACGGAACCGGTCTGTCACAAGCCTCGGGTGAGCTGTGCTGGTGACGGAACGATTCCATCACGGTCCGCTCGCCGCGCCTGCGCGGCGCGAATTCCGCGCCTGCGATGACGAAATAATGGGCGGGCGGGTTCGTGACGGAACCGTTCCGTCACAAGCACAGCTCACCCGCGAGCCGTGACAGAGCGGTTCCGTCACAAGCACGGCACCGCCACGCGGCCGCCCCCCCCCCTTAGCGCTGCGGCGGAATAGCCGCCGCAGCGAAGGGGTTAATTACACATAAATGCTCCAAATTGTAATGTCGACAACAACATCATAATTTACTGGGGCCAGGGGTTATCTAAAAGTTACAATTGTCTAATAACTTTGCTTTGAAAAATGTCCAGGGGGGGAGGTTTCAGCGATATACTCCTGTCTATTTAAATATAGCTCTGTGCTATCCTATAATTAATTAATTCTTGAATACAGAACAAGAAGATTGAAAGCATTCAAAGCATTTGTTTGTTTGGAAATCGTTGTAGGATCAAACGTAGCCTCTGAACTATTTCGCAAGAAAGACACATTTTTATTATTTATTTATTTTTCCAAAAGAAAATATGCTTTCTCGGTGATGCACCCAAGAGACCTGGCCTAGTAACAACTACTGCGCATCTTCCCGCAGTCGCTTTATTATCACTAATTGAATTAGATATGTGGAGCTTAGCAGCAAGACAACAGCATTTCATTACCTGCCTGTTCCTTTCAGTGCGCTCTGGACTCCAGACAACCTACTCAATGCATGACAACTGTTATCTGCATTTGTAGCACATTCAGCGAGGCAGCCCCACAGCCAGTAACATTTGTCACAATGTAAAACACATGCAGCCTCAAATAATGTGGATTGCGGATGTCCAGGGAGGGCACAGTGGCAGAAAAAAAATAGAGAAAGATTATACTAGACATGAAGAATGGATAAAGAAAATATTAAAGGGTTTCAAATCGAGAATCTTCCCTGTCATCGTGTTTTTGAACACAGAAAAAGTCAAAAGAGAATCCAAAGACAATATTCAAGAATGTTTGTGAATTTTGATTTCAATTAAATGCTGCTTTAGAGCACTTGCCTTTGTGTTGCAAAGGCACAGCATTGTATCTTCTCCATTCCATGTTCAAAACCATTTTCTGCCTTTCTCTTTTAATGAATGTTTTTGCTACCTGCGAGGTGAGAAACACATATTATAATACATTCTAAATGTTCATGAATACATATATTCTTTTTATGCTTGTATGTTTAAATGTTTAATTTTTCAGACATTCTTAGGATAAAGACCCATTTCATATCTTCACTTGAAATTCGAGTGGGGATAATCAGGTACTGAGGGATTTGGCTGGCGCGCATATTCGTGTTCTGTTGGGGAGCGGAGACCAGATTAGTGGCAGGAGCCGCATCTGCATCTTCAAAGAAGTAGGGGAAGAGGACAGGGAGCCAGCGGAATGCTCCTTGGAGGAGCTGTGATAGAAACAGGAAGCAGCACAACCCTACAACTCCTGTGACTCAAATATCTATATTTAACGTAGGAGGTATCGCTTCAGTTCTGACTAGCAGGTTCAGCTTCTACTTGAGCGACTTTCAGCTAGGCATAGTCATTTTGCTCTTTTAAGAAAATGAGAAGCTTTCTGTTGTGTCTACATGACATATTTTGCTATTTTTATTTTCTATTACTATAGTTATTATTAGGATTTGTTGCGTGTTTATCTGTGTGTTTACAGGTGGAGCTGCCAGAAATATTCTACATATATTAATATACAGTGGCAATCACTTAAAAAGACTATTTAAGCAGGTCTGAACCCTAATAGGAAGGCAGTGCACAGGACAACCCTTTGAGGAAGTGCCAAAGGTGTGTAGTGCTTGCTGTGCCACAGACTGCACCAGAAAGCCATGGCCTGACTTTAAAAGATGTCATGAGCAAGAAGGTCTTTGATATCACCTCGTAGAGCCTATCACCTAGAACCTGGATTGTAAGATGTGGACCACAGTCTGAGAAGTGTACATTATGCATCTCCCATGTGGGCTGCAGTGGCGGAGTAGTGTCGCCTGACCTATCTCCAAGTAGTGAAAAAAGGAAAACAAAATGATAATAACGTAATCATTTTCTTTTTCCTACGGCAGTGGCTCCATTCTTTCCTGGGGCAGGGCTGGGCCACGTGATGCCAGAGCACTGCAGGGGGAGGAGGGGTGACACTTAAGTGTGCATGACATTTTGACCAGTCCTCTCGGGCTGCCCAAACCAGTTATGCACACTTGCCAACTTCTCCATCCAGGCTGTATTACAGCCTGGGTGGAGAACATGCCCCAAGCGACCAAGCTTGGTCTGAGTGTCGAAATACGTCAATCAGACCTAGCACAACACTGCATTGCAGCATTGTGATTGGTCAGGTCCTTCCTGCTGCTGACCTCCAGACAGGAAAAAGACAAGAAGATAAAGAGGATCAGAAGAGAGTCGGCGGCAACACCAACCTTGCCTGGAAAGTGTTTTTTGTATTTTTTTTATTTCTCCCACCTACCCCCCTCCACCCTCCCAGCCCCACCACCCGAGTACGGTAGCAGCTGCTACGAATGGGCTGGTTCGATCAGTTTCCTATTTCCTAATGAGAACAATTCAATATTGCCAGATGTACGACCCGTCAATTTGCAAGTTACAAAGTGCATCGAATTTGTGATGCACAATTTGCGACTCGCAAATTGAGATGCACAACAGTGTCTGAGACACTGTTTGCGATTCCCAATGGTGTCGAAGTTGCATGCCTTATACATATTGATGAGGCAAGCGCAATTTGTGACCCTATTGGGAATGGCTGGCATTCCCAGGGATGGTGGCCTGCTGGGTCAGCAGACCACCATGTCTGGGAATGCTTTTATATTAAGCAGGTTTTCTTTTTTTTAAATGCAGCCCGTTTTCCTTAAAGGAAAACGGGATGCATTTAAAAAATAAAAATGAAATTTTACGGTCCTTAAAAAATATTTTGAGATCCACAAACAAAGGGGAAGGGGTCCTCTGGAGACCCCTTCCCATTTGCGAGTGGTTTACCTCTGTGATTGTTTTTCGACCGCAAGTGTGGTCGCAAAATAGTCATTCATAGCTTAAGGAATCGCTATTAGGAAGGGACGCCCTTGGACGCATCTTCCCAATAATGAGTTGCTAATGTAATTTTGCGAGTTGCAAACTGATTTGCGACACGCAAAATAGGAGTTGTACACGGGCCACAGGTTTTTTGGGGGTACAAACGGGTCTAAAACCCATTTGCACCCACAAAAAACCTTAGTACATCTGGCCCATAGTGTCGCACAAAGTGGAATGCTGGCCAGATATGACTCTGGCAGGCTCATAGATTGGGACAAATTGCTCAGTGTACACTAAAACGTGGAAAATATGTACTTTGATTCCTTTTTGTTAACTTTTTCACTCTGTAGAAGGTAAAACAAAGCCTCACACTATTTGAAGCGTGAGAACAGTTATTAATCAAAAAGCAAAAATATAAAAGTCAAGCTCTCAGTGAGACAGCACTTCACCTCGAAAGATAATAATGCAATGCTAGCTCCTCCCATTATACCCATTTTTACATATTTTCAGCTCATTAGCAGAAATGGAAAAGACACGTGACAGATACTCTAACTGCAGGTAACCTTTTATCGGTTGCGAAGGAACATAATACCTTGAAAAGATGCAGAAAAATATCCTTTCACAGATGCTTATTTAGTCATTTGTGAAATATTGATTGCACAAGAGCCAATTCGAAAATAGAGGGATACAAAATCGCTACAATTAAACAATGTGACATTTCTATTAAATGTGGTATAAATAAAAAATAAACAAAACAAAACAAGGCATAGAGATTTCATTGGAGTGATAGATGATTTTAAATGTAACAATGCTGCAGCTGGTATAATTCAACAATCCAAGCTAAACGTTTTGTACAAAGGTCGATCCCATATATTCAAGTCAGTAGCACGAGCCAAGGGGTTTTGCTTACAGTTAAAGGGGTGGGAAAGGAAACAAGGGAACCCTACTCACTTTGAGCCTGGGTGTAGTTTATTAAACGAAACAATGGCTCTTGTGGATAGATATAAACTTATTGTAATATATATCCTGCACGATAGCAATGTGGGTGATTTACAAGGGATGTCAAATAAAGAGGCTACGCATATACAGTTAGAATTCCCAAAGTTTATCTAAGTATGTATCAACAATTTACACAAATATTCAATAATATTATGTACAAACATATAATCACAAATGTGGTAGTCTGTCCCAAGGGAATATTATCAAAAAAGGAGAACCTAAACTACTAAAGTGTCACATAATATTGAATGGAAAACAAGGTCTCAGGTTTGTATTCTATTCGTAAGAAACGACCCAGAAATGTATAGGCAGTCAAGACTACAACAGTTGAAAAGTATAAACCACTGCTGTACAGAGTCTGTTTCTTTTAGTGTCGACGATGTTTTGACCTGAGTGGGATATCAGGTCTCTTCAGGACTTGTCACTAAGGAGCACCTACGGAGTATAATGGGTATTCATTAGCTAGTTGGCCGGCCATGGTAATTTGTCGCAATTAGATCAGGCATAAGGGCTGTGTATTGACAAATACCTTTACGGGGCTTGCCGAAATCATGGGGTGAACAAGTGTGGCACCGTGATGGGAAGGTGAAATTAAAAGACTTACAGGGACCCAGCCGGGACCTGTTGGCATTTGCGTAGAAGAAAGGAGAGGATATGATCAGAAACAGTTAAAGGGGAACAGGAGAGTTGGAAATAATATCTAAATGGAGTAGGATAACCGCAGCTAAAACCTCTTTGGCTCATTTTTATTCATTCTTTCGGGAGCTGGAGGTGTAAAAAAAGAAAATGATAATCACAGACAAGGGAGGGGCAACAAGCAAAGATGCAGATCAACACATAGTCAAACCATACACGGCAGTAGAGAAAACTATACTATTTGGTGGAGAAATACCCAGAGCGAGGCTGACCATACAGAGATAGTTTGCATGAATGGCTTATAATCTGACATTTTGAGTTGCCTTATGCAATATAAATGGGGCTAACAATCAAATCAAATTGAAAACCACACTCCCGTGGCTAATGGCAAGCCAACTGCTACAGGAGACCCATTTTAAAAACTACTAACCCCCACCCAAATGGCCTAATTTCATCTCTCAATCCTTCCTGGCTTTGGCCGATGCAGTCATCCAGGGAGTCTCAATTTTATTTACATGACCCTTCCGGATGAGTGATGGCAAGTCTTAAGATCGGGGAATAGATACTCGAGCTAGTTAGCTATTATGGTCCTATCGAGGACGAGACGCCAGTATTGTAAAATGTGGGCAATATACTAATGCCATTGCAGGGGCTAGTAATCATAGGAGAAGATTTCAACTTTATTCAGAACCAAGGCTTAGATTCTTCTCGTAAGAATAAGGTACAAATCAAACCACAACATTCTAAACATTTGGGGAGAAAGATTTGAGATTTTGCTTTAGTTGACCCCTGGAGATCCCAATACCCAATCATAAGCAAGTTCACTTGCTTTTCAAAAAACACAATGCAACATCTAGAATCAAGATCTTTTTAGTTTCCCACCAATGGGGAAAGGGGAAGTCCTGGAAAATTCCCAGCCCCTGTTCGGACCTTTCGGCTCCTGTGACAGAGATTAAAATAAAGGCTAGCCCAGGCGTGCAGGCCGAGGTGGACACCAGATCAAACTCTGTTGACGGATGAGGTCTGGGTCACAAATATGCAAGTACCGCTTAATGGTTTCTTCCAGTGGAATGTGGGATCAGCCCATCCCTTCCCAGTCTGGGATTCCTGTAGGGTCTTTATTAGAGGGGAGGAAATATCTTGTAAAGCAAAAATCATTACAAAAATAAAAGAAAAGGCCAAACAACTACAACAAGAGCTGGAGCAGGCAAGCCAACTCCACTTAAGAGTCTATTTGCAAACACCGAAAACTAGAATATTAAAAGCTAGACAGAGCATTGGAGCATTTAACGAGCAGCAGGCAATTGCGAATCACAACGCGTGTCTAAAAAAGTGGTATGAGGAAAGCGAAAATATGGATACGTTTTTGGCCTGGTCTGTAAAAATGTGTTTATCCTGCCACCATTAAATCTGTTTTTGGTGAGAACAAAGGTAATAGTACAGCATTTGGCGGAAATTGATAAAGTTTTCCTGTCGCATTATAAGCTGTACTCTGCTCCAGTCTCAATAGCTCTTGATTTGATCAATAACTACCTCTCTACAATGGAGCTGCCCATTTTAACCGGTACTCAAAAAGCCTAGATTTTGGAGCCAACAGAGGTCACAGAGGCTGTCATAAACACACCTAGCAGAAAAGCTTGAGGTAGTGATGGATTACCCATCGAGTTCTATAAAATATTTATACCACAGATAGCAAATGTATTGATATCATTATTCAATGTGATCTTGGAGGGGTGCCCTCTGACAACACTGGGTCATATCGCCCAATCAGCTTATTGAATGATTATAAATTATTTACTAAGACAAAGCCAGCTAAAATTACTTATCGAGTGCAAAAGTCCATGAAGATCAATGTGGTTTTTTGTCAGGGAGTATCCTCGCTAATTAATCAATTTTTTTTCCAGGCCATCGATTATTTTTCTATCAATAACATCAAAGCGGCAATCATTATGATTGACGTGAAAAAAACATTCAATTTAGTCATTTGGGACATTTTGCTTGCTATTTTAATCAAAGTTAAGTTTCCCCCAGATTTTTTTTAATATGTTAAAGAATCTATATGACAACCCTGAGGTAAAAATTATAATAAATGCACATACCGCTGGTAAAAATCCAGATCCGATCAGGCACTGATCAAGGGTGTCCGATATCCCCGGTTTTGTTTGCTTTATTCATTAAACCACTAGCCTCAGCAATTCTCCAGTATACCTCAATGAAAGCTCCTATAGCTGGGGCAATAAAACTGACGCTGTTTGTGGATGACCTAATTCTGTATCTGGCGGCAGATCCTTCAAGTATCCTGGCTGAAGACGGCTGATAGCCAGAAACCGGTCCTAGGATGCTTGATTCCAGTACAGGGAAGACATGGCTTGGCAGGTCGGGGAATTTTTTGCCATTGTGCAACATTCCGTCCATCATCTTGTCTGTTTTGCTGTTCACCCTATGTGGGAAGGGTATGACCAGACGTGGGTCCCGTGCTCACTACACCACTGGAGTCAAGTTATCCTGGCTGAAGATGGCTGATAGCCATAAACCGGTCCCAGGATGCTTGATTACGGTCCAGAGAAGTCATGGCTTGGCAGTTCGGTCTGGACTGTTCCCATGAGGCACAGGGTCAAGACTGATTTGCATATTGCCATGTCTGAACTGGGGTGGCTTTGTGAGCAAAATAACGATGGATTAAACCCATATCTGTGACTGGGGTTGAATGATTTGCCATTGTGCAACATTCCGTCCATCATCTTGTCTGTTTTGCTAATTCTAAGGGAGGCCCGGCAAAAACTCTAGGGGTGTGGCTCATTGAGGCTCTCAGGTTCACTGATGATATCAAGAAACTTACTGGTGTTTGCTTTGGCATCCTCTTGACCTGTTTCTTTCCTTTGCTCCCTAGAGAGGCCAAAGAGACGGTAGCCTGTGCTTTGATTCTGTCCCGCCTCGACTATGACAATGCTTTGTTCATTGGCATTCCTGGGTATTTGCTGAAAAAACTGCAAATTATACAAAATGCTGTAGCTAGACTCCTGTTTAACATCTATAGGAGATCTAGCATGCAGCAGCATTTGCGGGATTTGCACTGGTTGCCTGTGGCACAGCGGGTAACATTTAAAGCCCTCATCCTTTCGCACAGGGCCCTTCATGGCCAGGGTTCTGTGTATTTCAGGAGGCGCTTTACTCTACATGTGCCCAATCGATCTCTGCGGTCTGCTTCTCTACGTCGAGTGGTTATTCCTCATTTTCGCAGAACACGTTTGGGAGGCCAGTCTCTCTCTGTTAAAACTGCAGAGGCCTGGAATGCGCTCCCCTTGGATCTTCAGCTCATTCAAGACTTTCGTTTTTTAAAAAACGCTTAAAGACATATCTGTTTAGTCAGTTCTGCTAATAGCTCCTGCCTACTTCACCCCAGCTCACCCCGCGCCAGGACACTCCAGAGTATTTGTGCGCACCACAAGCTTTTTATAACTTAATTTAACTTATAAAATACCATTAGTTGAGATAATTGCACGGAGTATACTGCTCAAAAGCATCCCAGACGATCTAGAGAGAACTGAAACTAATTGGGCCGGGAAGTTGAAAAACCCTGATGTTGATATATATATGGCACTGTCATTAGCTGCCAAGATTTTTTGATTAATGAACTTAAGGCACAACACTATAAAACTATGTTAAATCTGTATTTTACCCCTGCTAAGCTGTTTGATTGGGGCAAGAGAGTAGATGATAGCTGCCCAAGATGTGGGGAGGGGCCAACAATGATAATACATATGTTTTACAACTGTGCCTGGCTGCTTTCTCTTAAGAACGGGGTGGTGGGTTTTTGGAAGGGATCAATAGGCTGTAAGATTAACTATCCTCCACCCTGATGTGTAAGGGATATGACAGCTGTATTGGCCTGGATACTACTGAGAAATATTTTGTATTTATTGGCACTGCTGTATTTAGGATAATTATTGCAGCAAGATGGAAGGACGCTTAATCCCCCTCCTACCAGATATGGTTAGCTCGTCTCTTGGGGATATACAATTAAGAAGCCACACTATTTGCTTGTAGAGGTATGGAGGCTAGGAAACTTGGGCGGGCAATTTGGTCACCTATCATAAAGAGGAGAAAGACTGTTGGATGTCCTGATAGAGTAAGAAGCAGAGCCCTCTGGGAGGTATCCTAACTTGTGCATGTATCGGCTCAATGTATTTATTTATGAAATCTTGCCGCTTGTCTTTATCTGTTTTAGTACTATGTATTCATAGTATTTATGATATTTATGACACTTTTCACTATACGTTATTAATACTATTTATAAGTGCCATTTGTGTATGTATTTAGGCCTATTATCCTGCTCTTTATCATATGTAAGATTGATATATATATTGCAATTGGATATATACGGGTATGTAATAAACATTTAAAAAAAGGACTGGAAAAGGCTAGGACGACATCAAATAAAAGACCTAGTGATCAAGGGACATTGAAGACCTGGGAGCAAGTCAAAATGGGCAGAACAGAACAATTTTGGGCTCTATTTTTATCTTATAAGTAGTCTGGTAAGGAAACGAAATCCTGCCGAGGGTCCACTGCCTAAGTCAATTAGCTACGCTTTATATTTAAAGGAAATTGTGGGGATTGGGAAATGGTATTGAATCCTCCAGGGGCAATTCTACATTCAGATAGTCCCCACTACTCTGCAAAAAGTTCAGGAGTCCACGGGGTGTCAGATAGATGCATCATTATGGAAAGCTTAGAATGAATGGTTACAATAAGGCCATACACGTGGCCAACTTTAGACGCATGGCCCTTTTTTGTAAATGCCAATTATACTATACCTCATCTAAGCTTCATAAAATGCTCCCAGCTGTGTCATCACAATGTTGTAGATGCTATTACTCAATAGGAGATTGGACTCATGTCTGCTTTACCTGCTCCAAGTTGACAGACTACTGGCACCATATTTTGCAATGGGTCAATAAGAAACCTTTTATAAGATTAGCCCCAATCCCCTGGTTGCCTTATTTGGGATTCCAAATTCAAATTTGAAAATTCATAAAAAACAGTTTGTTTTGTGCCACTTATGTACCTACTACAGGAATGGATCAAACTAAGGTAAATAGGAGCCTTGGGACTCACAAGTGAGGTGTCATTTTTATCGTGGGACATGTAGGAACTCAGGGTGGTAGGAAATGTGTGGCTTCCCTCTGATTCCAGAATTTTCTATCATAGAAATGAGAAGAACATCTATTTTTTACTGAAGTTTGACATTTACAAGGACTTCTGGGTAAAATAACCTAGTGAGAGCCACACAAGTCAGACAAAAATTGACCCCCTTTGTTGTCTAATTTCCAAAAATATGCAGGTTTGCTAGGTTTCTCTAGGTGCCGGTTGAGCTAGGGCCCAAAACCCGAAGCTACCTACACTGCAAAAAAAAGGGGTCAGTTTTCAGGGCAAAAATATGTTGTATCCGTTTAGGCCCTTTCCTGTCACTGCCACTAAGCTTATCCACACAATTGTGGAACCATTTTTATTGGGAGACTTGAAGGAAAGATGGGTGAAAGGAAATATATGGCTCCACGTAGATTAGAGTACTTTCCAAACCTAGTGAAATACTAGCAAGTCACCATGCCCTGGTTTGCCCCAAGTGTCTTGTTTGTGCAGGGTTGCTAGGTTTCTCTAGGTGCCAGCTGAGCTAGGGCCCAAAATCCACAGCTACCCACTATGCAAAAAAAAGGAGTCGGCTTTGAGTTGAAAAATGTGATGTATCCATGCTGGATTTTGGGTTCTTTCCTGTAGCGTTTACTAGTCGTAACCACCCAAGTGAGGTGCCATTTTTATTGGGAGACCTGGAAGAATGATGGGTGGCAGAAAGTTTGTGGCTCCACTCAAATTCCATAACGTTTCATCACAGAAATGTAAGGAAAATTTATTTTTTAGTCAGAGTTTGGGGTTCGCAGGAGATTTTGGATGAAAAACCTAGTGAGAGCCATGCAAGTCACCCCACTATGGATTCCCCAGGTGTTTAGTTTTAAAAAATGTGCACGTTTTTTAGGTTTCCCCTGGTGCTGGCTGAGTTATGGCCCAAAATCCACAGCTACTCACTTTGCAAAAAAAGAGTTTTGATTGAAAAAATGTGATGTGCCCTTGTTGTTTTTTGGGCCCTTTCCTGTAGCGGGCACTAGACCTACCCACACAAGTGAGGTACCATTTTATCAGGAGGTTTAGGTAATGCTGGGTGGAAGTAAGTTTGTGGCTTCTCGCAGATTCCAGAACCTTCCATGACAGAATTATGAGGAACATGTGTTTGTTATTCAAAGTTTAAGGTGTGCAAGTGGTTTTGGGTCATAAAACTTTGGAAGACCCATGCATGTCACTCCCCTAGCCCCCAGACTCCACAAAGCGTTTAGTTTTTTAAAATGTGCATGTTTGCTAGGCTTCCCTAGGTGGTGGCTGAGCTAGCACCATAAATCCACAGCTACTCACATTGAAAAAAGAAATGGCAATTTGTGAGTTGCATAATGTATTTTGTCTTTTATTTTATTTTGGACCTTTTCCTGTTGCAGGACCTAGAAGTACTCACACAAGTGAGATGCCATTTTTATTAGGAGGTTTAGGGGAATGCTGGGTGAATGGAAGTGTGTTGATCCATACAGATTCCAGAACTTTCCATGGCAGAATTATGAGGACAACATGTTTGTTGTTCATAGTTTAAGGTTTGCAAGTCATTCTGGGTAATAAACTTTTCAGAGATCCATGTACATCACTCCCCACCCAGACTCCCCCATGTGTTTAGTTTACAAAAATATGTGCAGGTTTGATAGGTTTCCGTAAGTGGGGGCTGAGCTACGGCCATATATCTACAGCTACCCACATTGCAAAAAAATGGCCATTTTTGAGTTGAGAAAACTTAGTTTGTCAACGTTGGGTTTTGAGCTCATTCCTGTTGCAGGCAATAGTCACACTCACACAAGTGAGGTGCATTTTTGTCTGGATACTTGGGAAAATGCTGGATGAAAGGAAGTTTGTGGCTTCCAGGAGATTCCAGAACTTTCCATCACAGAAAGAAAGTTTGAAGAAAGAGGTGGCGTTTTGTCCCATTTGGGTTCGGGGTGAGTACCTGACCACTTTCTTTTTCCTCAAATGGCAAAATCCCTGATTTACGGTATACTTTCTCCCTGCCCTTGGGACAAGTTTGGGACAATCTTCCCAATTAAGACAAACATCCTACCTGCCCCAAGAAAGGGAGACAGACAGTATTTCCCCTTCTGAGGTGGGGGTGTAGCCTGTTGTGTAGTGGGCTTTCTCCCACCCTCAGGGGCAAATCAAAGGCTATATGACAGGAATTTATTTTTGTTAATAATGGTGTGGGTCTGACCCATCCGAACATCAGGCCACAAGCTCGCACCTAGAGCTTCAACAGTCTTTCTGCTCCCCTGTGGACTCAAAGATACCGTGCCAATAATTATTTGAACCATTTTGGTGTTGTTTTAAGATCTGGACCATGATCTTTACTTTAGAAGTAGAGGGCTGAATAAGCTCAATTTTAACAATCTTGTGTTGCGCGTTTGTTGGAGAAGATGAGATGTTCAGAGAAATGGGTGCAATTGTTTGGAGAACTATTACCTTAGAAATTGGGTTTTTGAAGGAGGGGTGAAAACCATTTTCAAAGAACAATCACAATTCCTGTCAAGGGAGGTACTACAAAAGTCACCAAATTAGCATGTGCTTAACTCGCTGGTAGCTTGGCACAAAAGCAGTCAGGCTTAAATTAGAGACACTGTGTTAAGTACAGAAATAAAGTGAGAACACAACATTAGAAAAATCCCACACTAATTTAGAAAAATAGGAAACATTTTAATAAATTATTTGACACCAAAACAATAAAAATCTAATCTGTAAAAACGGGACTTATAATTTTTTTTTTATTTTAGTAAAGCCTGGTGCCTAAAAGATCAAAGTGGCAACAGCAGATGTCAAGTCTTATGAGACCAGGGCAAAGTTGAAAGTTATTGACAACCACAATGGAGCACGATTCGGATACAAGAGGAGGATTGGACCAGGTCTCCGCCTCCCTTCAGACTTAGAAGAAATTTAGAGGATAAATACATGAGAAATTAACCCCTTGTATGCTGGGCGGATTCCCCCGCTGTGCTGAGGGGCGGGGAGGGGCGCGCACAACGCCCCGGTGCTCATGATGAGCTCAGCTCGTCAGGAGCTACGGTGCTCGTGTGCTCATGTGCTCATGACGAGCTGAGCTTGTCATGACCGCACCCGTTTGTGTAGAACGTTTGCACAGCAGGGGGATTTTCCCAGCGTGCGAGCGTTCTAACGGTCATGACAAGCTCAGCTAGTCATGAGCACACAAGCACCGTGGCTCCTGACGAGCTGAGCTTGTCATGAGCGTTCAAGGGGTTAAAGTTCTGTGGGGCAAGGCAGCTTGCTGTGTCCAAAGAGGAGGCGTCATCATCGGGGAGCTGCTGGAGCAAGTTGCAGTGAAGATTTCTGCATTCATGCTTTGTCACTCTTTCAAAGTTGAAAATCTCCAGTGGAAAGAAGCAGTAGGGTATAGCAGATGAGGTCTCCATGTGGCTGGACACACCTTCTGCGAAGAACCAAGGAACAGGATCTGCATTTATGGACAAGAACGTAATGGGAGTTACCACAAAGTTACGCCGGCCAGCGATGCACCTTGGGTGGCTCACGGAGCAGCTAGGTCCCAGTCTCCTGTCAGTTCTCAAAGCACTTTTAGCTGAACTTTTCCTAAGTCCCAAATGTTGGGTTTTGTCTGTTTGATCAGCTTTAGCACCTTGGCGCACACACAGAAGAAAATATTTTGAGGGAGCATTGTCCACTTGTAGCCTTTATTTTGCAGGCCCTAGTTATGTGTAGAATCTAATGGCCACATATAATTTTCTTATACACCTTACGAGAGTAGGGCCTTATAAGTAAATTAAATGTGGAAATTTGAGGAATCCTAAGGCCAGCAAAAACGAATTTCAACAAACAGGAGGAGAGTAAGAAAAAGGTTTGGGAGAAGACCTCTCTGAGGCTGACAGGTCTAAGGCCACCTTACTCAGGTAAGTTTATAAGAGGGAGGTGATGATGTTTATGAGCTTGTCAACTGTAAAATTGAAGTGGCCATTAAGTTGCCACATACTTGCTGAAATGGGCCACTGATGCTTCTAGGTAAATGAATGCTTTTAGTTCTCTGAAGATTTTCAAAAGTATCACTTTATTGGAATTGTTGGCATTTACAGTCTCTGTTTATACATATCTCTTTGCTTTAAGAATGTTGTGTCTGTACTCCCTCTGAAAAATATGACATTCACGTCTGTGGATGAATTTATATTCCTCTTGCACTTGTTTGTCAGAATGTCAGGTGCAAAAACATTGTCTGACATTACAATTGTGTCATCGATATTGTTTACAAATATATCATGCCATTATGTGCAGCTTTCCTTTTATTAACTGCAATAGGGCTACATTTATGTAATTGATATTACGGAATAACTATTTCATTTAGACAATATTCTGACAACTGTATTCTAGTATTATACACCTCCAATACTTCTCACAGATTTATTCCTGCATTTTTGTTCCCAGATGTCACCTACGACACATGACTTGACTGAGCAGTAATAGTGGACGTTTTCTAGGTTTGAGAGCGTTCAGTATAACGCCATGGCTGGCAACATGTGAGAAGAAACATTGCCTGTGCTTCACATAGATCACATTACAGTTGATTTGTTAGCAATGCCTGCTCATTTTTTAGACATTGGAAACATTCAGGTATTTTGATATGCTCATATTATTTAGTGCAGAGAAATATATGTATGTAGGATCATTGATTGGGATTTTTACATTTCCCCCACTGGCTCTTCACCGTTGGGTATGCCTTGAGGGCCAGACAGGTCCGTTGAATCTGGTGCTGGATCTGGAGATGCACTGTCCATGTGTCTGCAACCTTCCCTGGCACTCACTCCATAACTCTTGATCGCAGTGTCCCATGGTAGGGCAGGCCCCATTGTCATGCTCAAATCTGACACACAGCCAGATGGGCATCACCCAACACCAACTTCGGTGCTGACCGGTACCAAGCCTTCTGTGTCAGAGCGTGTAACCTTTTGTTTTGACAGGCCTGGAGAGAGTGATGATTGCAAGGGATCAGAGGACCCATATATTTATCATCACCCGCTGGATGATACAGAGGACAACAGGTATGAGAAAATGGCGGATACCAGTGGTTTGGACACCTCCTGTACCAACAGCTGTCCACAGTTGCTGTCAAGACATACATCTTGACGGAGGTGCTTCGGCAATGAGTCACCCCTTCAGAACCCTTATTCCCATTCAATGCAGCGCTTACAGATGTCCTTCTTGGGGCTTGGTACAAGCCTGCACAGGGGCTTAAGTGCACAGGACAACAGCTCGCCACCATCGTCTCACTCCCAGCAAAACCAGTTTCCTCACCCAGCCCCTGACCCCGGAGAGCTTGGTGGTCAAGGTCCCTACTTCTAGGATCAATACCAGTGCATTCCATACCACTCCACCAGATCGGGAATACCAAAAAATTGGATACCTTCAGTAAGAGTATTGTCTCTTCTGCCAGCCTAGCACTGGGATCAGTGAACACTGTATGCCTTTTGGTCTGCCAACACACTGTGTGGGATTTGGTTGAGCAATTGCTGCCCATAGTCATGGAGGAGGCCAGAGCCACACTCTCTCAATCAATTGCTGATGGGCTAGATGCGGTACAAAAGGGGGTGGTGAAGGATGGAGCATCTGAATCAATCAAACACTCACACCCAGTCAAAAGATCTGGGTTTAATCCATCACCGTTCGTGCTCAGACGTGAGTCCCTTGCTCACTTTGCCACTGGATTCAAGCAAGCCGGGCTGAAGACGGCTGGAATGCCAGAAGTAGTGTGGCTCACTGGTTAGAGGCGGCAGACCCGAGAGCAGAGGACGGCCCGGGACCAGGGTTCGATTCCCGGCGCGGCAGGTTTCTGGACCAGGGTCAGCGGACTCGATAATTCTCTCGCCTCGGTGCCCACTCTGATCAGCGATCACACTCGGCAACTCTGGGCATTAGCTTGCCTCATCTTCACTAACGGCCCCACCAGACCGCCGGGGATGCCTGGTCTCACCCTGGAGATACCCATTAAGGGACCATCTCTCAGGGAAGCCAGGAAGGGTTTCGCAGCGGTCGAAGCGCCTTGGGACCCTACGGGTAAGTAGTGCGCTATATAAATGCCAATACATTTACATTTACAGAAACCGGTCCTTGGAAGCTTGTTTCCGGTCCAGGGAAGACATGGCTTGGCAGTTCGGGCTGGACTGTTCCCATGAGGCACAGGGTCAGACTGATTTGCATATAGCCATGTCTGAACTGGGGTGGCTGAGTGGGCTAAAGAACAGTGATGGATTAAACCCAGATCTTTTGACTGGGTGTGAGTGTTTGATTGATTCAGATGCTCCGTCCATCACCACCCCCTTTTGTACCACGATGGGCTAGATGCAGCAAAGCTCACCATCAGATGTGGACTTGTTATGACTGACTCGCTGAGTAGAGTGATTTCATTGGCAGTGGCACTCATATGCCATGCCTGACTGAGAACCACTGTCTTCTCGGAGTTATATCCAAGCTTCACTCATAGACATGACCTTTAATGGCTATTGCCTCATTGGTGAGAAAGCAGACTCAGGGCTGGAGCGATTTAAGGATATCAGAGCTATGGCTGGGTACTTGGGCCTATTCCAAGTCTGCCATTGCCTTTCGCCCCTTCTTTGGAATATCAACTGTGTTCCTTGCCACTAAGTCATCGAGCACAATAGAGTTCCCAGATATTTCGTGCCCATGGACGCAGCTCCCAAGATCACGTGGGACCACCAGCCAGAGGTTGGGTCAGTCCACCACCCCACTGGCAGCCGAAGCCTCAGGCCCCCTTTAGGTTGTCCTTATACCAGGCTACCAGTGGGAGGCAGGATCTGCCATCAAATGCCCCACTGGAAGTCAAAAACATCAGACAAGTGAGTTTTGCAAACCAACCATAAGGGTTACTCCATCATTTTCCTGAAGCTCACCGCCAACCATGGAACCCACTTATGACTAGCTGTCGGAAGACTATCAGAAGACCATCTCTCCCAGCTGCATCTGGAAGATGCAGCTGGGAGGTCTTTTAGCCAAAGTAGCCATCGAGAGGGTGCCGGCATCAGAAGAAGCTACCGGTTGCTATTCCTGCTACTTTCTGATGCCCAAAAACGATGGTTTGATGGTTTGATGGTTTGATGGACTCTTCTCAATTTCCTTCTGAAAAAGGAGAAGTTCAAAATGCTCACCTTAGCTCCGGTACTTTCTGCTCTGGACACTGCAGACTGGAAGGTGGCGTTGGGCTTCAGGATGCATATTTCCACATCCCTGTCCTGCCATCCAACCAACGCTACCTGGAACTTACAGTGGACCAGGATCACTTCCAGTAAGCTGTGCCCCCCTACGGCCTCATCATTCCCACTTGGGAGTTGGTTAAAGTGATGGCGTTGGTTGCAGCACATCTACCTCAACCATTGGTTGTTAAAAGCGGGCTCATCCAAGGCAGTCATGTCCCACCTCAAGACTATGGGAGACCCGCTTTATTTGCTCAGGTTCACTCTTAATATCCCAAAATCACACCTGAATCCCTCTCAGACTTCCCCTTTCGTTGGGCCATTCCGTACACAGTGAAGTTTTGGGTCTGTCCTCCCAAGGGCCTGTTTAGGATATTCAGGCTATGACTCTGATGTTTTAGCCTGTATCCTGGATTTCAGTGAGACTGACTCTGAGGCCCTTGGGCCTCATGTTCTCCTTCATCCTTCTTGTAAAACAACTCCATTGGCAAATGAGGGCTCTGCATCCGATTTGACTTCAAGAGGGCAGAGTTCCAGGGGAATCTCTTCAAATTGGTCCAGATCTCAGAGGGAACTGTAAAAGACCTGCACTGGTGGCTGATGAACTGCGATTGGGTCAGCTGCAGATGCTCTCCTTTCCATACCCAGAGCTAATGGTAGTGACCGATGTTTCACTCCTGGGTTTGGGGGGCATCTGGGAGAGGTGGAGATCAGAGGACTCTTGTCTCCTACAGAGTCCGGACTTTACTTCAATCTGCTGGCACACCGGGTGATCCGGTTGGCATTAAAAGCATTTCTTACTTCGATCAAGGGAAGGTTAGTGCAGGTGTTTATGAATAACACAACAGGCAAGTGGTCCTGCAACAAACTGGGTATGGTGGTGTCATAGACCCGTTGCGCTGTGCATCTGAACATGGCTGAAATGTCAGGGCATTTCCCTGGTGGTTCAACGCCGGATGGGCTCTCTGAATGTCAAGGCAGACAAACTCAGCCATTGATGCCTATCGGATCATGAATGGTGTCTCTGTGTGGATTTGGTACAAGGTCTTTTTCAAGAGTGCGGACAGCCTTAGTTTGGTCTATTCACTACTGTCGAGACCACACAATGATAGCAGGTTTGCACGCTGGAGTTTCCAAGACAGTTCTCGCCCAGAGATGCTTTTTGTCCGAGTGGAACTGTCGCCTCCTGTACGCTATTCCACCAACACTACTCCTGCCCAGAGTTCTTTAGAAGATCAGAAGAAGTCATCCTAGTGACTCCGGATTGGGGACAGAGCATTTACTATCCTAACCTTCTGGGGAGGAGCATTGGTCCTCTGATCAGACTGCCCCTTCGGGAGACTCGACCGTCGCAGCAGTGGTAGAGGGTTCTGCTCCCGTGTTTCCGCACCCTCCAGCGGTATGAATGGAGATTGAGCAGTGACAGTTGACAGCTTTTGACCCACTTTCAGAAGTCTGTGATATTATTTTGGCAGCCAGGCGTCCCTCCACCAAGCTAGTACACTCCTGCTGCTGGGACAAAGTTGTGTCCTGGTGTGCATTCAGAAACATTGACTCCCCCTTTTTTGCATCCTTATCCCAGGTTCTGCTATTTGTTCTTTCCTTGGCCCAGCAGGGCTCTGCTCTGTGCACTGCTAAACGTTATCCATCTGCCATTTCAGCATTCACATGTTGTCCCCAGTCCATTCATTATGCCTTAGGTGGAATCTTAACCTGGCCCTTTCCTTCCTCATGTTAACCTTTGAAAAGTTACACAACTGCCCGCTTGTGGACTATGAAAATGGCCTTTCTAGTGGCCATAACATCAGCCAAGAGGGTCAGCGAACTGCAGGACCTCCATGTGCAACCTCCTTAAACCAACTTTTACTCAGACATGCTGGTTCTGAAGACCCAAACCCCTTTCCTTCTGAAGGTTGTAACACCCTTAAATGTAGGCCAAACTATCACCTTGCCTACCTTCTTTGTTATGCTTCACCCTTCTAAAGAAGAGAAGAGACTCCTCCGTCTGTAGGTACCCAAAAAGAGAGTTATCATCCTACATTGATTTCACAAGAGAGTTCTGGTGGATGATCAACTATATGTAGGCTATGTTGGAGTTAAGAAAGTCAAGGCAGTGCAGAAGTGGACCATCTCCTGATGGAAAGTGCTGTGCATTAAGATCTGCTACGCATTGGCCAAAAGGCAACCCCTTGAAGACATTCGTACTCATTCTACCAGAGTCTAGGCTGTTACCTCTCCATTAGCTTGTGGATTCCCAGTCCTGGACATCTGTCAGGCAGCAATGTGAGCATCCTTTCACACGTTCACAAAGCATTACTGCCTGGATAGTCAGGCCCATTGTGATGGACACTTTGCCTGCTCAGTCCTGCAGGACTTTTTGGTGTGACCTGCGCAGACCCACCTCTGTGGAGGTATTGCTTGGTATCTCTTCTATAGTAAGGAAGTCTCTATCAGATTAACAAGTTACTTACCTTTGGAAATTCCTTACCTCGCAAAGGCTCTATCTAGCCACAGATTCCTTACTGTTGCTTCTATCTTTGTGGCTCTGCTAACTGAGTCATTAGGGTCACCCTTCTGAGGGACTTAGTAATGTACAGCAGTATGTCAACATTCTTTGTAGATCTGCCCTTCTGGTGGTGAAACTTGTTGAAAGTTGTGGAAAGAAACTTACGTCAGCACACTGGGGTGGTGCCTATATACGGCTGCACACTTCTGGCGTGGACGATGCCGATGTGTAGCCGAACTACGCCACCTACCGGCACACAGAGGTATTGCTTGAAAATTTCGGGATCCAGTTGGGGAATATTCTAAGGCAAGCATCTCCAACCTTTTCTGTATAATAAGCTTCTTTGGCTTAATGAAATTCGAGAACTACTAATATTGTTAGTGTTGTAAAAATGAATGCACCAGACAAGATTACATTGTTGGCCACCCTATGCAAGATTACTGGTAGTGGTCACCTCAGCGCAGGGTGGCAAGCAATGATCACTTCAATGCATTACATCTGCAGGGTTGCCAGAAGCAACATAAAAAGGTTTTGTCAATTTGGAATGCCTTTACGTGGGTAACACATAGCAGCCATGGCTGCAAGCCCTGACACAAATGTAATAACATTAGTAAAGTGTTTCCACCAGTACCAAATGATTTATCGCTTTAATATCAGCTTCATGTATATTTTGGAAATTCAAACATTCTTTTCCTAACAAGATTTAAGGTTCGGAAAAATACACACTTTTTTGCCTCAGCTGGACAGATTTCAATGTTGGTAAAGATATATTAATTCAGTCAAGCACTAGCTTCACATTCTGTAAACAAGACTGCACACAGAAGATCACCTTTTAGGTAGAAGGAGAGCTACCACTAGCTCACAAGCTACTTGTTGGAGACGCTTGTTCTAAGGTAAGGAATCTGCAGCTAGAGAGAGTCTCTACCAGATAAGGCGTTTCCGAATGAAACTTGTGCTTTAGGCTTCAGACCAGTTAAAGAGAGAGAGATTGAAAATGTTAATACCACTGTTATAAGTTGATGAAAACACATTACTAATGATGCATTGCAAGTGATCTGTTAAAATCCCTATTAATGAGAGTCGCCTTTTTTATTTAAGGAATAACCTGCAGTAATCAGTGTTTCCCCACGTGTTTTCCCTTGAAGCATCAAACTGAATTCACAGTTGATATTTTTATGTGAAAACCAAAAATGTATAATTGTGATGAGCTGGGTGTGTTACATTGCTAGGTCCATTGGAAGTCATGGACCAATAACAATGAGGGCCCAATTAATTTATCTTCAGACTTGTTTAAGCCACCACTCTTTAGTGCAGTATGATCTGAAAGAGAAATAAAATTCAAATCAGTTGGTAATTCCCACTAAATCCCTCCTTATCCACTTTTGGCAGTAGCCCAATTCTGTGATCCTAAGTTTCCCCACGAAGGTTAAAAAAGCGTCACGGTAGCTAAGCCGTGCGTCGACGTGCGCCGATGTTTGCAATTGAAAATCTCAGCTAGACGGTGATTAAAAGAAAGCTTGGATTAGTCTAGGCAGACTATGTATTTTACTGTAAAGCAGATTGTTTGATGCAAAACCAATGTCACTCAGTTTGTAAAATTCGAGTGACTGCCAACAGGAGTTGAATAAAACATGACCTTTAACTGCAGCCTATTATCCTATCGGTTTCCAACAAAACGATTGTTCTTTCTGTTCAATCAAGCGTTAGTGAGATATATTCAGTTGCTAAACCGTGGATTCGTAGATGACGCATTTATGTTGTAATTGCAGTCTTTTAAAGATTCTAGATTTATTGTTGTTTTTAAAATGCAGGATGTGGCGTTACCGACGGAGCTGCCTAGTTTCGATCTGGTAAATAAACTAGCTCAGCATCCTGTGAATTTGGGTAAATTATTTAAATCTAAAAGGCCTAAAAGAAACAAAAATGTGACTTTGTATAATATTCTTGGTGCCCATACAGTGCACCAATATGTTCGGGTCGAGTATAAACTGCAAACAATACCAAATAAATGCGTAAATATTTCAAAGTGGCTTTAGCAATTTAATGTGGGATAGATTTATTTGACATTTCTATTGAGAAATTCACAATAACATATTACTGTTCATTTCGACAGAAGTACCTCAATATGCAGGTAACAAAGGCGATGTTCTATTCATTTTTTGCCCCTAGTTTTTGACTAATTTAGTTGGGTATGTTAGAGTAAAGGGCATAAGTTATCATAAGCATTTAATATTCAAAAACAAAAACCTAGCGAAAGCAATAATGGTAGAATTGAAAGGTGAATCTGTTTCCTCCTATTTTATGAGCACAACCCTTGACAAAAATCAGAAGCACTCCAACTAGTTCACCCGCTATAAAACGTGATGTAATAAATAATACATGAATTGTGCACAAACCCACAGCGTAATAAAAGTTACATGTGGCCTTAGCCTTCACAATTCTCTCATTTCAACGTAATTCCATCCATTTCATCATTATAACAAATTAAGATTTACCACCACGTGAAAGAACGAAAAAGGGGGCATTTATAAAAACAATTAAAAACAAAAACATAAACATAAATAGGCAAATGAAAGGACTCTTGGTGGAAATTGGGTTACTGGTTAAGGGGGTGAAACCCTACTCAAGCAGGAACCGCAATCTCTGTCAGGGTGAAACAGAAGCAAACCCCAAATTAACCTGTGCTTACTCCTCATGATAGCTTGGCACAAAGTAGTCAGAATTAACTTAGAGGCAATGTGTGAAGTATTTATGCAGTACTTCAAACAGTAATAATGTGGAAAAAACAACATAAGAAAAACCCGACGCAAATTTAAGAAATAGAGTAAAATCTCATAACTTATTTGAGCCCAAAAGAACAGAAATCCTGTCAGTAGAACTAGAGATATGCAATTTTTATTTTGTAGGCAAAAATAGTGCTTAGAAGCACAAAGCGCCAGCTGTGGTCATCTGGTTGTGCCGTACCGGGACAAAGTCACAAGTTTGAGCCGACCACGATGAAGAGTGGGCAGGAAACCAGGTAAGGCCCAATGAACGGTAGTACCTGATATCCTTGTCTGCAAAGCCTTGCCAGGTCCCGGGTCGAAGATGCATCGTGCAGCAGTGGTTCTGAAGAGTTGTGAGGCTGCAATGCAAGGTCCTGAATCGTCATTGAGCATGCTGTTGATGAGGGGCTTGCGATGTGAAGTTCTGCATCGAAGATGCATTGCCCACAGTCTGTTCCGACCAGCTACAGGGCTAGGATGCGTTGTCGTCGAGGGTACTGCAAACGAGGGTCTTGCAATACGAAGGCCTGCAATGAGGATGTGTCACGCAGCGGCAGATCCGAGGAGTCTGCGAGCTGCGATGCAAGGCTCAGCGTAGGGTATGTGTCACGCTGCGGCGGGTCTGATGCAGTTACAAGTAGATACTGCGTCCTGCATTGGTTATGCTTCACCGGGCCAGAGCTGGTCTGACAAGCACCTTATGGCCCACTTCCAAAGGCTCAGGATTGGGGTGGTACAACTTGTGTGATAGGACTCACAGCAGACAGTGTACAGGTGCTGAAGGTGGATGGAGGCTTTTCTGACCCTGAAGCTCTGATCATGAGGACAGCCTGCTTGCCTTTGAGTCACTCTGAGGGTCCTGGTTGAAAATGCAGGTCTAGGGCACCCGATTAGGATTCCTTCTTGCTGAGCAGAACAGTAGTCCTTCAGAGTCCTCCCGCGGTCCAGGGGTGTACAGAAGAGTTGGATCTGAGGGTCCAATATTTATATCTTTGTCAGCTTTGATGTAGGAGAAGGTTCTGGATGTTCCCACCCCAAAGGTGTTTGGAATTTCCTACCTCCCTGCATGGACTCCAGCTTGTCTAGGGACACAATAGACTAGTTTCAAACCCTTTGTGAGTGTGCTCAGCAGAGTCTTTGGGTTGTGAAAGTGTGGTAGGTGTTAACTCCTACCCTCCTCAAGTCAGGACGGCCTATTGGGACAACACCTATGTTCCCTTTGTCTAACGGTCTGGGAGCAATATACAAGGACCAACTGCCAGCTACACCTATTCATGTGACCCAGGATACATGCTTCAGACAGCAAATGGTAGGGACAAAAAGATGCCAAATTTCTAAAATGTCTATCGTGACGGGGAGTGATCCTGTTGAGGCAGTAGATGGCACAATAGGTAAATTGTCTGTATACAAAATAATGCCCCCTGTACCAGGCATTTATGTGATCAATGTGTAGGCTACATGATTATTCTGTGTCTCTTTTATCAACGTGCATTGGTTATTTACTAGTGATAGCCTTCCTGTGTGTCCTCACACTTCTATACCTTTGATGGTCACATGACTTGCATGTATATCAAGACATACTGGCAAACATGTGACAAACACAAACATATATATATTTTACAAGAAAGAGACTCCTTGGAGTGACTCTTTTTAGTTAGTCCACAGAGTGTATTGATAAGACAACGAAAAACAAAATTACATAAATGACAATTTTAACCAAAACAGAGACTTAAATACTGGACCAACTGACATTACTTTACTAAACTTACAAATTTTTGTATCAACAAAAATGTGTCCAATATATATAGTCACATAGTACTGTTTCAACAAACACGGAGAGGGCATTATTCTTTTGAGAGTGTCCAACAAAAAAGATAGTACATTTATGTCACTGGGGGTATATTATTTTCTCCAGTCCTGCAGATACCCAGATACCATGGGGCCCTATGTGGTCAGAGCATGTTGTTTGTCAGTTGTTCAGGGATCTCGAGGTGTAAATGCGAACTTCTCTGTGTCTGTCCTGTGGCTGTTTTTAGACTTTTGTAGGTGTGTCTGCCCTCAGACCGCACGTGACTTCGCTAACCTTTTTGATGGGCTTATTGAATTAATGAAGGTCTTCCACAGCTCTGTGAATTTTTTCATTTTCTTTGCAATTGGTCCCCTAAACCCTACATATACTGTGTCTCTGTTATCAAATAGTGTTTCCACGTGAGTGGTCCTATTATGGGGGGTACTTCGTATAGAGGCAGAAGACTCCACCTAGGGTTCAACCTCTGCTTTGGAAGAAAGAAGAAGGAACAACATAAAGTTGTGGTTTAGTTTCAAAACTGCAAGTTATACTAGGCACACATGATGCAAGTTTTTATGGTCTTACTTTTGTGAAGAGAACTTGTGTCCCCCTTCAGGTAGATCATTGCTCTTTAGCTGGTATTCAAACTTTGGTATTTGCAATTGCAGGTAATCCTCTATGGGTATATAAAAGCATGAACATTGTATTACCCGTACAGAAGACATACATTTTTGCAGGCTGCAGCAGGGGGCTTAACTCGCAGAGTGGCCAGTCCCATGATTGTCAGCTGCACTGCGTAGCTTTAATTTTTAAGGGCTTTAACAGAAGTTTGGCTGCGGCCACAAGGAAGTCATGGGAAATGTAGTTGTATGTGGCACCACTCAGGATAGGATCCCAGAGTCCCTTGGTTTTGGCAAAACTACTTAGGCAATTACAGGATTGTTTTTAAGTTTCAGGATTTAGTGACTTTAAATTGTTAAATTGGGTAGAATGTGGGGGGATTAGAAACGTATCATTTATGGAGGGGTGAAATGATAATTCTTGGATGGTGCACACAAACTAAGACCGGCTGTCATCAAAATTTGTTACGCCAAATGTATTAAGGGTACTGTAATGCATTGTATAAATGTGACCGATTAATATATGTGGTGTGCATCAGGACTTTTTTTCAACCGTTTTACACATTTATATACGTTATTGGTTTTATGCATATCTCCTCAACAAATTAACAACATATAATTCAATACATTCCCAGGACCTACAGTTGTTAGATGCTAATGATTGATAGCCCTGTTTGTGTGCAGCTCTGTGCTTATACAGTTCACTCATATGTGTGGTGCACATGGAGCCTTTTCTTTGACATGCTGTTCACATATAGTTCATAACATTTCCAGATCATGTAGTTATGACATGCAGATGATTTGTTGTGGTGTTTTTGAGCCCGTTCGTGTATTTTCCGTTAGGTTTGCTTGAGGCTCATAGTTCACATTACGAAGTTTGCCCAGTTTATATAGTTCATGTGTAGCTTTGTGTACATTGTCTTTCAATGTAGTGTCCTCTGTATACTTAAATAGGTGCGACTGTATGACCTAGAGTATTCCTGCACAAAAAAGTTCCCTATCTCCTATAATTCATTCAAGCCATTCTCTGTTGTGCACAATATCATTTGCATTTCTAGTCTTAGAAATATTGATTCTGAGTTGGTAGCTCAGTACTGTCCATTTGATATCGGTCAATGAGTGATTTTTCTCTATGCATTGTTGGACCATGGGTGCAATCAAGGTTTTGCAGCGAATTCGTGATTTGTGTTGCACAATGTATTTTCATATCTCTTGTTTGTTTTCTCTATGTTGGCTTTTTCACATGGGCAAATGACACAATAAACAATATTCTTCATATTACACTTTGTAAATTCTGTGTGCTGATCTTGAGTTCTCTGTATATAAACTCTTTGCCTCTAATCGTGCTATAACAGGTGGAGCAGTTTCCACACTATGGTGACCCTTATAAAAGTGGTATTTTCAGAAGACACCAAACTGGATTATTCTACCTGCTCTGAATTGAAAATCATCACTTATTAAATGGAATAATTTTAACCAATGTTATCCTATGAAAGAGGCAAGCCTTGCAGTAGTGAAAAAATAATATAAGAGTTTTTACTACCAGAACATGCAAAAGGTAAAGGTACAACTCCAACATTTTAAATACACTGCACCCTGCCCTATGGGCTGTTTGCGACATACTCTAGGGGTGACTTATATGTATTAAAAAGGAAGGGTTTGGCACAGCAAAATGGTTATTTTTGCCATGGTGAAATGGCAGTTTAAAACTACAGAGGGCACCTACGCATCACCTAATTCTTTGATGACCACCACACCCTATTTGTTTAGTGTTATATGTTACAACAGATAGAAACAAGGAAGTAAATGTAACGTAATGTATAAATATGTACTGACCCTCAAGCAGCCACCTAGCAGAGGCCTTGTATCAAAAAGATAACCTGTGAAATCTATATGTTTCATGTATATGTGTTTTGTTTATGTGTATATGTGCAGAAAAAAAGACCTAATAAAAAAATATATATAAAAACAACTACACACACAGTTTGCAATGGCAGACATGAGAAATGTTTAAAATGGCTACTTCAGTTGGTGTCACAATCATTGCTACAGTCCCACAAGTAGCATTTCATTTGCAGGCCCTGGGTTCATGTAGTACCAGTTTACTAGGGACTTACAAGCAAATTAAATATGGTAATTGGCTGTAAGCCAATTATTCTATGTTTAATGGAGAGAGCCCCCACACGTTAGCCCTGGCTAGTAATGGTAAAGTGCACAGACAAAAACGAGATCAGAAAGAAATAGAGGAGTGAGGCAAAAGGCTTGGGGAAAGACTACCCTAAGGGTGACAGGACTATCACTTCTTATGTTCAAGATATTAGAAGCATAACTAGTGCCAAAACAGGGAAAGCATATTTAGCATCCTATATGTTCAAAACCTATTGCAGTATTGTATATATACAAGCCTGTAAAACTGTGCTGCACAACATTTTATGTACCACCCTTGACATTTCCTTGTGGTGGGCAGAACAAGTAGAAATTGATTGAAGACTGGTGAATGTCATCTGCATGTTGTTCCCCGGCCCTGAGTGTGCAACAGTGTGTAACTGGTATCCTGGATTTTGATTTTGACCATAGACTCACACTAATCCACAGTGTGTGCAAAGGTCTAGGCCAGTCCCATGACATGAATGGGGTCTTGGACCTGTCCTGTGACCTTGAAGGAAATACTATGTATGCCCTCTTTTAACTGACAGTGGACTACTGTCCTTGTCATGGGTTTAGCACGTAGAGCAAAGGTGGCAGCATACCATATTTTATGAATCCATAATTGAGGACAGATCTTTTTATCTTTACTACCAACCACTTGTGAAAGGGCCCTTACCCAGGACCTGGTGCTATCATTCCAATTATATGGTGTATGTTTTGTGAATGCAGCCTGCTTGGTAAAGCCATAGTGTGTGTAAGTGAGCCATAATAAAGGAACCTGAAGATTTATTTGGAATGCCTCAAGCCTGACTTTCAGTACAATATGAGAGTGAGGTTGTTTTCCCAGAGAGAGGAAGTGTATTACTGCCATTTTTAAAGCTGGGGCGGGGGAGCTGCCTAAAAAGTCAGAGAAGAGGGCACAAGGTTCCTTTCGAACGTAAATTAGGCCTTTTGCAGAACAAGGAGCTGTTGATCAGTCTTCCCGAAGCACTGCCATGTGATCATTTCTGGTGGTGAAATGTGGGACTTAAGACTCTGTTGTGCAAGGTGAAAGGGACCCTTTAGGTGAGACCCAGCCTTTTGTCTTTCCCTGATCACACTTTTCATTGAGTCTAATGTGTAAACCTCTTTTTGACTCTGCTATGGGTGCTCCTGGCTGGAGAAAACCCTGATGTACAAAGCTCACTCTACACAAAGTGAGTTTAAAAATGAGCATTCCTTTTCATGTTAAAAAAATCAATTACAGCAGCAAAGTAGGTTTGGATTCCAAATTCAAATAGCAGCACAGTGAAGCAAATGTCTCTCACATGCAAGCCTAGCTGAGTCAAGCAGCGTACTAGCATCACCTCGCTCCTTATGGAACAGTGGTGAATGAGCTGGGCAGGGGAGGATGATAGACTCCTAGCCAGAATGTAATGGCTCAAAGTTATGTGAAGGTAGTGGACATCTGCCCTAAATTCTTTGTGCTCAATGCATAATTTTTTCAATTTGATCATGAATGAGGAGGTAGTGGAAAGCAATCAAGGTTCGCTTAATGTGTTCCTATGTCCATAGGTACAGGCTAGTTTTAATTTTCTGATGATGTACTCTTTGTAATCTAGAAATGAGATGTAGGGAAACTAGTGTGTTCTATATCGTGGTAGTCCAATAGACAAATAATCAGGGACTATGTCAGAAAACTACAGTTGGAAGTCAGTTCCTAGAAACACCTCATTGATTTGAGGACTGATGACGGAAACAAAGACGATAACCTATTTTCTGAACTGCTAACATGACTACAAGGAGGTACCGAGGTTGAAAGGCAAGCTGAAAGACAGAGACTTAGGGGCATATTATCAAGGGGGTTTATCTCCGCTTTTTTGGCTTTGAAAGCCAAGAAAGCGGAGATAAAATGATCTCCCTATTACCTAGCTGTCGCTAACATCAGTTAGCGACAGCTAGTAGGAGATAGCGACCATCTTGGGCCCCGCTTTGCATGTCAGTGATATTTATCACTAATGACATGCAAAGTGGGCGTGCCAAGATGTTAGTGTCCGGAAACAGTCGCTAACATCGCTATCTCCTATTACCAACTTTTGGAGATATTCACGCTAAGCGCGAATATCTCCAAAAGCTAACACCTGCCCTGAGCAGTTCTTAGCCATGTTATGCAATGGGAGGTGGATAACATGGCTAAGAGCATTAGCTCGGTAATGCATGAATATTGCTGACTTTTCAGCGATATTTATGCATTGCGGCCGTTTTTTATCGCATTTGCGATAAACCTTGGTAATACCAAGGTTTATCTGCGATAAAAATCGCCGCAGGCCAGCGATAAATTTTTGTCTCTAACCAAGCAATAGAGATAATTATCGCTATTGCTTGGTAATATGCCCCTGTGTTCCCACCAGCCTAGTTTAGCACTTCTATTGTTGAGCTTTACGGACAGATAGTAACTCTTTTATTCATTCAGAAATACAGTGTCTCTCGACTTTGTCTAGCTAGGCATTACAAAATGTTCGTTTGTTTATTCAAGCTATTCTATAAACAATTGTGTATCTATTTCGGTGCCATGTGGTTACATTTGTATTTTTACCAGATGGTGGTAAATGGAAACATGTAAATGTTGAAAAGAATTGGGGGTAGAGAGCAACCTTGTGGAATGCCACATTGTACTTTGCTGGAGTACGTTGTAAGTACATACATATATGTTTTGTCTCCAGTTTGAAGGAATAAATGAATGCCCTCCAGTGCTGTCCCAGAAATGGTAACTGGACATAATATCGACTACATATTATCGAATGGACAAAATATCGACGGAAAAATATCGACATTACCTAAATATCGACTATAGGAATATCGTTGGACAAAATATCGACTGAAAAAATGACCCAAAAATATCGAATACAAATATATCGACTCAAAAATATCAACCAGACAAAATATCGAAATATAGTGAAAGTAAAAAATATCGAAAATATGTAGAAAAAAATGCTAAAAAAAAATAAATATATATAATATTTAAAAAATAGTAGTTAATGTTTAGGAGCGGGTTGTGGGTTTATAGGGGAATAGGGTGGGAAGTAATTTAATAATACTCCCGCCCTCCCTGGGTATTTAACAGGCTGAAAATCGGGCTCGTGTGATTAATGACTGCTTTTTCCCTCTGAGGCGGAAGCCGGAGGTTTACTGTGCTCTCTTGCACCTCTGCGCTAAAAACGAGTGATTTTCGAATTGTTTAATATTAATTTTAAAACTTGTACTATATTTTATTGGGAGCGTTTTTTAAATATCCCTGACACCCCCTGCAGCGAGACTACTTCGATGAGGCACCCCCTTTCCACAGCGTCGCTCTAGCGAGGCGCAGGGAAGCTTCGAACACCACTTTGGCAGCCATTTTAGATTGGGCAGGCTCGCCTGAGAGCTCGGCGCCCCTCCCACCCTCCTCCCGCCCCGCCCAAAGTATGTATAAAAACAACAATATTGCCCGTCCGCGCAGCGGGCGGGCGCAGCGGGCGCGCCGGCGGCGCGCCGGAGGCGCGCCAGAGGCAAGCCCGTCTGCGCCCGTCCGCGCTAAGGACGGGCTGGACGGGGGGACCTATAGGTCGAATACTGTGGGCCATGGAATATTGAAATATTCCCTATGGGAAATGCTACGTCTTCGACCCAAAACGGCTCCTTGCTTTCACAGCCTCACTCCAGAAGACCTCATCGTGTCCAAGGGATGCGGGTGCTTCTTGACAGATTCGGTCGATATGATTCCCCCTCTGTCCGTCACTCCTCGGAAGCCCTGCTCATCGGTCTCTCCTAGTGAACTGGGTATAGAATGCTTGCTCCTTAATGCGCGCTCACTTATTAAAAACAATATCATGTTTAAGGAGCTGATCTTGGAGAAGAATCCGATTTGGGCTTTTATTACGGAAACATGGGCTAAGGACTCCTCTGGTCCGGACCTTATTGAAGCAGTCCCTGATGGGTACTGTCTGACTCGGCAGGATAGAGTCGGCCGGGTCGGTGGCGGCCTAGCCATCCTGCATAGGGACAACTTTCAATGTCATACCACGCTTTTATCTGACCCCAAGGATGCGACTCAGGTGGTCTACTTCTCATTACATGAGTCCCATGTCTCCCCATTTAATGGGATTTTGGTCTATCGTCCGCCCGGTTCTAGAGCGGACTTTAGTCTAAAACTGCTTCAACTCCTGGAAACCTACTTTGGTCAGGAGAATCTGACTATTTTGGGTGATTTTAATTTTCATTTGGAACTATTGGAATCTCATGACACCTCCGTGCTGCTGGAAGCTCTGACAGCATGTGGATTCACTCAACTGGTGAAAGGACCCACCCATCGAGCTGGTCATACTCTCGATGGCATTTTCTCTAATGATCAGAGACTTTCAGTCATGGTTCCTTTCTCCCTCTCCTGGTCAGACCACTTGGCCGTGCCTTTCAAAGTGGCCATCCCTAGTCAGGAAAGTGTCAGGAAAGTCCCAAGTACTTTTGAAGTACGTAGGAACTTCAAAAAGATCGATGAACACTCTTTTGACCCTTGGATTTCTAGTCTGTCTTCTATTCGGGAGATGGACCCTTCCTCAGCGGTGCCACATTATGATAACATTCTGAAAGAGGCCTTGGACGAACTGGCGCCAGCTCGGTCCTGCTATTCAGCAAGGAAAAGACCATCAGCTCCTTGGTTCTCTGAACAACTCAGACTCCTTAGGCAGGAAGTTAGGAAACAGGAGCGTCAATGGCATGCCAGTTGGGATCTCAAAGACAGGGAAGCTCACAAAACCCTGCTCAAGAGATATAAATTGGAAGTTATCAGGACCAAGCAAGATTACTTTGTGACCCTGACTTCCTCTCTCTCTTCTCCCAAAGAGCTCTTCAGGATCGTGGACTCGATCACATCTCTTCAGGTCCCCGATCCAGTTGTTCCTTCTCAGGAGCTCTGTAATGACATCGCTCGTTTCTTCCAGTCCAAAATAGCGGACATTTACACTGCCCTGGAGTCTCAGAGGCTTTCTACGGCAGAGCCATCAGTTACCGTAGTCCCTGATGTCCCATCGGCAGAGTCTCCCGTGGCCGGTTATCTGGAATCCTTCCCCCCGCTCTCCCTACATGATCTCGACAAGCGGCTTGATAAAACCAAGTCAGGGTCTCCACTAGATGCTTGCCCTCTCAAGATCCTGAAGCAGTGCAGGGGATCTCTTCTACCCCCTCTACTTGAGATCATGAATGGGGCCATGAGGGAGGGTATCTTTCCACAGCAGTGGAAAAATGCTGTGGTTAAACCCCTTCTTAAGAAACCCTCCCTTGATCCTGGGGTTTTAAAAAACTTCCGCCCCATCTCACTGCTTCCGGCCCCTGCAAAGATGCTCGAGTCCCATCTTAACGAGCATCTAGCAGCCTTCGTGGAGAACTCAGGCTGTCTTGACCCTTCCCAGCATGGTTTCAGGAGGGAACATAGCACCGAGTCCGCCCTCACCCTGGTTCTCGATTCCATCCGCATGAGTGTGGATGAGGGCCGGACATCCCTCCTGATCCTTCTGGATCTCACAGCTGCCTTCGATACCCTATCTCCCCAGGTCTTAACATCTCGACTGGGCGAGATTGGGGTTCGGGGGGCAGCCCTGGGTCTGCTCTCTTCCTTTCTCGATCATAGGGAGCAGAGGGTAATGTTGGGAAAATTTCTATCTCCATCCCTGTCTGTGCAATGTGGGGTCCCTCAAGGGTCGGCGCTTAGTCCCACCCTTTTTAACATCTATGTGACCCCCCTTGCCAGACTCATTAGATCTTTTGGGATGGAGGTAGTCTCCTATGCGGACGACACACAGATCCTCGTGTCTCTCTCCCAGTCAATTGAGCTGACCGCCTCCAGATTTAGATCCTGCATGGAGGCCGTCGGCCAGTGGATGATATACAACTCACTCAAATTGAATGGGGAGAAGACCGAGGTGATGGTGTTCGGTGGAAGGGAAGATATCTGGTCCATGGAGTGGTGGCCCGACTCGCTTGGTCTGTGCCCCAAACCTACTTCCTCAGCTAAAAACCTTGGGGTAATGATTGACCCTACCCTGGACATGCGCCAGCAAGTCAACAGGACGGTATCGACCTGTTGGGGCATAATTCATGTTCTCAGGAAAATAAGGAACTATCTTTCCCAGCCGGCAAGAAGACAACTTGCTGTCGCCCTTTTGGGATCGCGCCTGGACTACTGCAATGCGCTGTATGCTGGACTGAATAAGAGTCAGATGCAGCGCTTGCAGGTAGTCCAGAATGCGGCAGCTAGATTTGTCCTTGATCTTCCCCGTCGCTCTTCGGCCACGTTGGCCAGGAAGCAGTTGCATTGGCTTCCGATTAAGGAGCGGATTGTCTTCAAGTCCATGTGTATGGTCTATAAAGCCTTGGCCAAAAGCAGCCCCACAGGGATCAGAGCCATCCTGACATACTACAACCCTGGCAGGAGCCTCCGCTCCTCCAATCACTCTTTCCTCCACATCCCCCGTACTCGGAAAGCCAGATGGGGTGGTAAGGCTTTTTCCCTCCTGGCCCCTAAATGGTGGAACGATCTTCCATTAGAACTTAGGTTCCTCCCCTCCCTCCAAACTTTCAGAGCAGCCCTTAAAACTCGCCTCTTTGTCCAAGCGTACATGTAAGTGCATGTCTGTTCGCTCTGTTCTTTTTTGCTAGGCGCCTTGACACCTTCGGGTTTTAGTTTGCGCGGTATAAGTTGCAAAATAAATAAATAAATATAAATAAATAATAATTAATTAATCAATATATGTTTGGTAATTGTTTTAATTAGATTTTAATTGGTAATTAATTAATATTAATTAGTTAATTGTTTAATTAAGTATTTAGCATATTATTTAATTGATTAATTGATTAATTAATTATTAATAATTGTTTTTTTAATTGATTTGTATATTATTTTAATTGATAATTTGGTTATTAATTATAAATAATTAGTGATTTATTTTATTATGAATTAGCATATTATTGAAATTTTTAAATTGCTAACAAATTAATTATAATTAGTTAATGATCTTATTAATATTTTGCATATTATTTAAATTAATTAATTGGTAATTAATTTATAATAATGACTTAATTACATTAATTGGATTCATTTAAATGTAATGTATAAATGTATGTTCATGTTAATTAATTAATTGGAATTAAACAATATTAATTAATCAAATTTATTATTATAGCTAATGTGATAATATATTTTCTTTTTGTTTTTGTTAAATATTATTTTTTTGTTAATTAAATATTAATGTTTAATGTTGTGCTCATTATCATTTATAGTGTTCATGGTCAGTTTAATAATTTTTGGTATAGGGTAATTTTTTAGGGTTCTGGGTAATTTTTCTGTTCGTGATTAAAGGTGTATTTATTGGGATTTGGGACATTTTTAAGTTTTTGGGTAAAGGGGTTTTGAAAGGGTGAAGGGTCAGTTTTCAGTTTGTGGATTAAGGGGTGTTTTTTTTATAATCAGTGTCAGTTTTAAGTTCAGGGGTAAAGGTGTATTTTTTGGGGTCAGGGTCAGTTTTTAGTTTGTGGGTAAAGGGGTTTTTATAGTGTTTAGGGTCAGTTTTCAGTTTGTGGGTAAAGTGGTATTTATAGGGTTCAGGGTCAGTTTTCAGGTGTTGGGTAAAGGTTTTTTTTGGTTGAGGGTCAGTTTTCAGTTTGTGGGTAAAGGGGTATTTGTAGGGTTCAGGGTCAGTTTTCAGTTTGTGGGTAAAG
Source organism: Lissotriton vulgaris (assembly GCF_964263255.1). Classification (NCBI taxonomy): domain Eukaryota; kingdom Metazoa; phylum Chordata; class Amphibia; order Caudata; family Salamandridae; genus Lissotriton; species Lissotriton vulgaris. The sequence goes on along the minus strand of NC_141685.1, from coordinate 421,837,751 downwards.
GAGTTTTTTAAGGTTCAGGGTCAGTTTTCAGTTGTTGGGTAAAGGTGTATTTTTTGGGATCAGGGTCAGTTTTCAGTTTGTGGGTAAAGGGGTATTTTTGGGCTTCTGGGTCAGTTTTCAGTTCTTGGGTAAAGGGGTATTTTTAGGGTTGAGGGTCAGTTTTCAGTTTGTGGGTAAAGGGGTATTTGTAGGGTTCAGGGTCAGTTTTCAGTTTGTGGGTAAAGGAGTTTTTTTAAGTTTCAGGGTCAGTTTTCAGTTGTTGGGTAAAGGTGTATTTTTTGGGATCAGGGTCAGTTTTCAGTTTGTGGGTAAAGGGGTATTTTTGGACTTCTGGGTCAGTTTTCAGTTCTTAGGTAAAGGGGTATTTTTAGGGTTGAGGGTCAGTTTTCAGTTTGTGGGTAAAGGGGTATTTGTAGGGTTCAGGGTCAGTTTTCAGTTTGTGGGTAAAGGAGTTTTTTTAAGGTTCAGGGTCAGTTTTCAGTTGTTGAGTAAAGGTGTATTTTTTGGGATCAGGGTCAGTTTTCAGTTTGTGGGTAAAGGGGTATTTTTGGGCTTCTGGGTCAGTTTTCAGTTCTTGGGTAAAGGGGTATTTTTAGGGTTGAGGGTCAGTTTTCAGTTTGTGGGTAAAGGGGTATTTGTAGGGTTCAGGGTCAGTTTTCAGTTTGTGGGTAAAGGAGTTTTTTTAAGGTTCAGGGTCAGTTTTCAGTTGTTGGGTAAATGTGTATGTTTTGGGATCAGGGTCAGTTTTCAGTTTGTGGGCAAAGGGGTATTTTTGGGCTTCTGGGTCAGTTTTCAGTTCTTGGGTAAAGGGGTATTTTTAGGGTTGAGGGTCAGTTTTCAGTTTGTGGGTAAAGGGGTATTTGTAGGGTTCAGGGTCAGTTTTAAGTTTGTGGGTAAAGGGGTATTTGTAGGGTTCTGGGTCAGTTTTGGGCTTTGGGGTGAAGGGGTATTTTTAGTGTTTAGGGACAGTTTTGGGTATTTTAGAGTGCTGGTGTATAGTGTAACATAAAACACTTATACATTAAAGCTATTATAGGAAAATACTAAATAATATAACTTGACATTATTAAGTTTTACTTTGATCTAAAAAATATATGTATTAGCATGTTTCCAGACAGTAGCTAGAGTGGAGTTGGAATTCTAATTATTAATTGGTTAGTGTCCAGCACCATCACTGATATTACCTACACTGGAGTTGGATTAATAAATAAACATTGGTCAGTCTCCACCACATTTTATGATATTAGCTTGAGTGGAGTAGGAATAGTAAATAATTTTTAGCTAGTGTCCTGCAGCTTCTATGATGTTAGCTTGACTGGAGTAGCAATAGGACATATTAAATTGGTCAGTGTGCAGCACATTTGCATACATTTGTTCATTACTGTCTTTTAATATTAAAAAATAATGCAACATGGATGTTTTAAAAAAACTTTATTAAACAATTTTTTTACATTTTTATTGTGTACTACAATACAATCACAAACAAATATAACATCACATTTTTTTGACTTTTAGTATTCACAGAATAACATATTTACATTTATATACATGTTGTCAATCATAAAAATAAATTTGTTTACAACATTCTTTCAGTAAATTTTACATATTCCCATCAGTCACTTACAGTTTCAAGTATTTATATAGAAATACATAAAACAATGATTTGTTATACATTTCTTACTTTAATATTTAATAATGTTAATATTAAATATTAATATTATTAAATATATATAAAACATTTTTTTTTAACAAGTAACATGAGTATTATTACATTTGTTAGAAGAAATTGAAATACAAAATAAAATATTTCTTGGTGTATATTTCTGAAAATGTTGTTTTTACATTCAACATAGAAATCGATTCGGTTGTAAAGTTTATAATTGTATAGGGAAACAATATGTTTAATTATAATATGTGGTATTGCCAAAATATTAGTTAAGCTATTATATACTTTTGTTATAGTTAGAAATTATTATAAAACATGTGTCATAATTAATAAAAATAATAATTATTTTATTAATTATTATTATTATTATTAATTAATAAACATAAACATTCTTTTCTTATTTTCAAAAATATATACATTCATAGATAAAATAAATACTTTTTTCTGGCCATTGTTTATATAATAAATGGTTCAAATTGTTATATTAATAACAATAAATAAGTTATATTATTTATCATTATTAATTATTACCATAAACCTTTATAATGTTTACTTAAAAATAAACACAAACTTATTCATATAAATATACACAATAACCAAATATTTACATCTTTTATTCAAAGTCTTACATATTTTTTTAATATTATTAATATATAATAATTATTATATATTAATTTATATTAAATATATTTATTTTTCTTAAATAAGGAAAATTGTAATGAGTATAGTGTATTAATTTGTTACATTATACATGTGTATGTATTATATTTTTTACATATTACATTGTATTTTCTATTATCCTTTTACACAAATGGGTTAAGGGGACTACTTTTTTCCCGCGTAAGTTATTGCGCTCCATTCTGGACTGGAGAAGCTCGCGGTTGGGAGTTGCTTCGCGTGGAGAGAGGTAAGGTTATTTTTACCTACAAATTATAAGTAAGTGGTTATGTTTGAGGGTATAATCGAACTTTGTAGTGTTTTTGGGTGTATGTATTAATAGTTTAAGTAGCGTTTGGGTGAAAAGTCTCCGTTATAGATGTGTTGTGCTTTTTTTGCTTCAAGTCTTATTTTAAGTGTTCGGAAATGTCTTCTTACATGGTTAATGTTAATTGTTAGTATATTTACAAATGTGAAGGGGGTATTTGTGGGTGGGTTTCGTTATGTATGTTACTTTACAGGTTTCGGTTCCTCGCATGAAAAGTACATGGAAGGAAGCGTGTTTTTTAACGGAGAAACAAATGTTTGAGTTATTATGCTTATATTTTGACATTTATCTCCTATTTTTCGTGTTTGCCAGGAGCGGTTTTAACACTTTTTCAACCTTTTTCGGGTTTTTTTGAGGGTTTCGATTCGGATTGATACATTGATATGCGTGACCGTTTTTTAGAAATTGTGTGTATATCACTTTAAATACTAAAGTGTCCACACTACTGTTTTCGGAATTTCCTGGAGCGTTTTTTTAAGTTTTACACTTTATTTTCGGGTTTTTGAGGGTTTCCCATATTGGAATAGTAAGATATTGGATTGGATTGTATGGATTGCTTTTTCCTTGATTGCGTCTCTCATCTCCAAAAATTGTAAGTATTTAATTTACAATTTTGATTGGGTGGGAAATGTCGATTTTTAATGTTATGTGTATGTGTGAATAAATTATAAACATTGCATATTTGTTACGATATTTTTTTCATAATTTTAATAAGTTTGTGAAACAAATATGTATTATTTATAATTGATTATATATGTTTATGACATGTAAATTTTACTATTATTGTAAGAAGACATTCGTATATTTAGTTGACATTTTTATAGTAGACTTTTAGCTATTATTGCCAGGTATTCTAATCCTCTAGTTGTAGGGTATAGTGTGACTTGACTTTGAAGTAGTCGGAACATTTGTTTTGTTTGTTTAGTGAGTTTTGGACCTATTTGTGACACTGATTGTTCCATTCTTAGTTCCTGATAGCTTTGTTCTTTTTTCAAAGCTTCTAGAAGGTTATGGAACGTGGGTTTGCCTCTGTCTGTAGTTGCTTGGAAAGCATTATGCCACCCTTCTACACTGTTGTTAGTTTTAGCCTCTTGGTTTAAAGTACTAAGATAGACATTCCAGCAAGGGATTTGGAATTTGGGCTGGCGTCGATGTCCAGATCTGTGCAACCTTCCCACCCAAGTGTCTTCAAAATAGTCCAGTAATGGGGTTAGTTTATCCTCATTCTTCTTGTAATATGCGCTGTCAATTAATAAATTGTAATGTTCAGCTACATCTGTAACAGGGACGTAGGCCAGGGCTATTAACTTTTTAACTTGATAGGCAAAGGTGCTATCTGTAGAGTAGAGTATACTTAAAGTAGATTTTTGGAGATGCCTCCATATACTCTGATTAAAATGATAATAGCAACCCTGGATTGCTGTGTGGGGAAATGTTCTCAAAATGCTATTAATCATAGCTAATTCAAAATCAATAATTATTTTTTCTGGAAAATAATTATTGATTTCCGTTTTGAGAACATTTAATATTTCGGTGTAAGTAGTTTGCTGTTTGTTGGGTAGCAAACAGTAAATGAAAGGTATGTTAGAATTATGGTATAAACCGTGGATGGAATACAGTTGATAAAAAGGTTTTGGGCAGGGTTTAAATGTTCCATCCATCATCCATTGGGGACACTGTTGGATTTTTCGTAAATTACTTGCAGTTGCAAACATAATTATTCTGTTTGTACTGCTTTCATTATCAAAAAGAATAAATTTATCTTTATTGTGAGTGATGGCCATTTCTGGTGAAATAATAATTTCCTCAAAGGTTGTTGGGTTGGGTTGGGTTGTGCTAGTGAGTCGTTTAGTGCGTGCAATTGTGCGTTTCAGGGAGTCAATAGAGGGTAGTTGACCTGAAGCATGGGTTGGGACTTTTACCAGTTCTTCTTTAAGGATTTGGGTTGTTGGTTTGTCACTTTGTGTGCTAGCACTTTTAATACTTTCTAAAGCATCTCTAATTTCAATTTCTGTGACATTTGGGGGATGATTGTGTTCCCTAGTAAATAGCACATTCGTTTCCTCAGTAGTGGCCCTCCCATAACATTTGTTGGAGTAATATTTGGTACACTTCCAAAAAACTTTTCTACCACTTTGTCTTTCCTGATTATACACACAACCCATGTAGCATAATAGTAATTTATTTTTCTGAGACATGACAAATTCTGCACCTTCAGTCATTTTGATTTACTTGTTCTAGGAAAGAGTAGAAAGAAACAAAATCAGAACACATTTTTTTCCTTTTGTGGTGCTAACATCATTATTGATGCATTTATACTTACAGTTAATCAAAGTAGTAGTCACAGAAGCAGAAATGTCTTTTGAAGGATGTTCTTGTATGTATGTCTTTATTTGCTGTTGGTATGAAAATATAGAAAAGCAACGTTAATGTTTACACATAACAAACGTATTTCCTACTCAAAAGCAGTTGTCATTTTTGCTTGCTTGTACATTGGATGTAAACATTACATATACTTACTTGTTTAAATAGTAGAGTAGTAGTAATTGCTGGAGTACATCAAGTTAGTACAGGTTTGATCTGTAGAGTAGATAGAAGAAATAAAAGCAAAATATTATAATTTTTATATTGAACCATTTGGAAATGGAACATATTTAAAAGTATACTAACTTCTAAATAAGTCGTTTTCTTTGTTGTAGGTAGAATAGCTGTATGATGTATTTAGAATATCTGTAGAGGAAATATAAAATAGATAACATGGTGTTAAGAACATAGTCTGTGTTATTTTCGGCAGTTTTTGAGAAATGACAAGTATACTTACATGTTTTTACAAGGCTATTCTTGTATATTGGATTAGTTTGTGTTGGATGTTTTCATAGGATATGTAGAAAAGATGTATGATGTTTTCAGAATATCTGTAGAGGCAATTCAAAATATATAACATTGTGTTAAGAATATAGTTAGCGTTTTTTGTGCCCACTTTTAGACAAATTACAATTATACTTACATTTTTCAGAAGGGTACTCTTGTGTTTTGGTATAGTTGATGTTGGATCTTTCAAATGATCTATAGGGAAGATGTAAAAAGCAAGATATGTTCATTCGAAATGTGCAATAATGAAATTGGCTGTTTTATAACAAACACATCTATACTTACATGTGCAATTAGTGTAGTTTTATCCTTTTTGGTGTAGAAATAGGACAATCTCAGTATATCTGTAAATATAATGTTTTTAAAAATTACTCTTGTAAATTAGTGTTTAAAAACAGCAGTTGGTGTATAACAGAGCATTATTATATACTTACTATCTGATTTTGCACGTGAAGAAATATGACCATGTAATAGGAATTGTGTTGGAGTAGTTTCTATCAGAAATGTAGGAAGAGATGAAAATAAAATAAGTGTAAGACTTAGGAGATGTAAGGAAAATAGTGCACTTCTAATTTAGATTTCTACAAAAATGCTGTGTTACTTACTTGATTAATTAGCTAGTGAGCTGGATCTTTAAAGATGTTTATTCTGCAACAAAATCTTCAGAGTGTTGGCATCTACTTTCCAGAGAGGTAGCAGCAACAAATGGTAGAATGCATGTATCCCTTTTATAGTATATGTATTATGTGTGCTTTGATTTGATTGGTTGTAGGATGTAAGGAAGCATTGTATAGGCTAGTTTGAATTTTTTTTAGTTAATTGGAGTGTTTGTTGATGTGAGAATGGTGGTATGTGGTGATTCCCGCATTAAAGCAGGTTTGTTTTTAAATGAAATATATTTTTATGTGAAAATAAGTAATGAAAATGTTAGTTAAATGCAAAGAATATGTAGAAATTGATAAAATGCATGTAATAGAATGTATAGCAAATGTGTATTAATAGTCATTTTATGTAAGTAACAGGTATTATATGTGAAATGTATTTTGTATAGAGAAATGACTTTTATTGATGATAAAGATGGTATTTTAGAAAAGAAAGTGTACAAACATGAACTCGATATTTTTTTTTTAACGATATTTTGGTAGTCTATATTTTAGTAGTCGATATTTTTGTAGTGTTAGGGCTAATTTCATGTCCAACGATATATTTGTAGTCGATATTTATTGAGGCGATATTTATGTATTCGATATAGTTAGTACTCGATATTTTTTACTCGATATTTTTGTAATTTGTGTAATAAGTATAGAAAGTCGATATTTTTGTCGTCGATAATTTGTCAACGATATTTTGGTAAGTCGATAATGTGACCGTCGATAATATTTCAGTGATCCCCCAGAAATCACTGCCTCATCCTTAGGCCTGCTCAGTAGTATGATGTAGTTGCCGCTATCATAAGCAGCTGAAGCGACAAGGAAAAATATAAGCAGCATAGTGACCTTCAATAAGGGAGATGAGGGGTTTTTCTCTGATGTTTGTCAGTCTGACTCTGTACCTCGAGAGACTGAAAGTAGTTGGAAAGACATGTGAGTCCACCATAGGCTTCTTGAGCGTCGAGAGATTACTGTGTGTTTCACGTAGTCTGGAACTGGAGGAAGATTATTTATGACTGCAAGGGTTTAGAGAACTTTTTTCATGAAAGCATCTGGACACTCTGGTGCAAGTGTGCCTGCGTTGGCGCTAAGTTGTGAAAATTAGCACTATCGCTGGGGGAAAAGTAAGGCTGTACCATGTCCTTGTGAATATGGTGCAGCCTTGCTTTTCCAAAGTGGCGTAGAGAGGCGTTAAGCCAAGAGAGCTAACGTCTATTTACGCCACTTCTTGTGAATATTATTATGTGAGGATATTAGCATTTTCAAAGTCTTTGGAACACATTTCATAAAGCAAGTCATTAACAGTGTCACATTTAAACTGGACAAATAAGATAAAGACAAGATGCAATGCTCATTTACTCAATTTTCTGTCATAACATCAGCCAGACAACAGTCGAGATAAATATAGCTCAGAAATTGTTGCCGTTCTTTAATTGATGTTGCTTTTAACAATTAAATGGTTGCTAGATTTAATCGTGAATACTTACTTGAGAAAGAACCTTACCAAAAGAACTGAATTCAAACTAAAGTCAAGGACAGTTATTTTTGGTGAGGTCTTTTCCGGTGTCTTCAGCCCTCTTCCTATATATTTTGGGACATGATTGGATGCCAAAACTGTTGCCAACTAGGTCCCTTACAATAAGCAGTTGTGATTTCAATGGGTGTATCATGTCACATGGAGGAAAATCAGATAGCATGCTGACCAGTCAGGGCCGACAGTAACTCTTTATTGAATGTAACTAGTTACATTGATTTTTCTAAAAGTTGAAAAGCAGAAGCAGATATATGGTATCACGTGTTATCTAAAACGAATTGTGGAAGTTGATGCACAGGTTAGCTGGTGGGCTATGGCTTCATGTTCTATTGAAAATTGCAGTATAAAATTAAAATGATGCATTTCATAAAAAACAGTGTCTTCATATATTGCAATGTGCATTATGGCAATTTCACTCTTTCTATTGGTTCCCAAGCGAGTCTGGCTATTTAATGGCTAGTATCATCATATACTAATGCTACTAGTAGTAATGTGTTCAGTGAGTTTCTGATCATACTAACTTGATTTAGTGTCTCTTGGAAATGTTGAGGTTTGTCCAGAGCTTCAATCAATCTTCCTTATATTTAGTTTCAAAGTCTGCTGTGTTTTCTGAATGTGCTTATTCAGATTAGTTGTCAAAAGTAATCATGGGCCTACTCAAGTAGAAACTGAATAGCTTTTAGTTTCTTGGAATCCACACAATTAAATCGGTTTTCTGGAAACAGTCCATCTGAATGCAGCCGAGCTTTGGAAATTGTGTATATGAGGAGACCTGAAGCTGGTCACAGATTAGGAGCAACGCACAATTCACATTATACAAATGTTTTCAACAGTATCATGCTGCATACAACGTACCTCTAAAATGCACTATCTCACATGAATTTCCCAAGTGGCTATTAAACATGTATTTGCCCAAAAAATTAAAGGATCTCTGGATGCCCAAACCAAAAATTGGAGTGGTGCACTACTCAGAAGCAAAAGGTGTCTTTCAATAAGTCTTTTAGTCTTGTTATATTGTATAAGTAAATCCTTTATTTCCATAGACATACAATAGTAAAAGATACCAGACAATGCGTTTCGTTCATATACAATGAACTTCTTCAGGGCAATGAGTGAAGCACGATCGTGGGGGGGGGGAAGGTCCTAAGTCCCCCCTGGTGTTCTCATGAGCACATCGCTAGCACAGTCCAGAACGTAGAGACACAGCAAAGAAGTATTTGACATGCGCAATGGTATCAATGGAGCTGGCAAGGGTGCTAACTCAAACTCTAGATCTTCTAATATGTTAGCATCATCCTGGTTAGAACCGTAAATAGAACAGATAGTTACCCCAAGTGGCAGCTCTACAATTGCCAACCTACCCCACTTATACACCATTTTCCACTTTACGGGCCCCATGTTACTTTTAGCAAAGATAGCAGCGCTCCTAGTCATTGAGCTCTGGGTTGTATATTCTACAAGATTATACCCCCTCATTGTCAAAAATTCCCTTTTGCCCCAAGGAACTTGTGTTTTCTGTTGACATATGTCCTCTGATCCCAGAGACCTTAAAATCCCAGCCACCCTGTGCTGTTTAACCATATCTTTTAGGGCCCCCAGATTAACTTTAAATATAAATATCCATGGCCTTGTCCCTATGCTCATTCCATACATCTTTGATAACATAGAATACATTATGCTTTCTCCTTGCCCTCTTGTTTTCCTGCTCTTTAGCTTTGATTTTTTATTTTATTTATCCCCCACATACCCTCAAACCATCCCCCCCCAGCCCACCCTCCATCCACCCGGATATGAAGAACTGAGTCCAGTCAATAGAAAAGTCTGGCCTCTTTTCTCTTGAAAAGGTTTGATTAGCTGTCTCAAGGGGCATATCCTTTCAACGGTTATGTGCAAATGTTAGGCCTAACGAAGAAAGAGAAGTCCCCAACTGTGCATTTAGCCTCCAGTCTGCCTTTTTTATGAGGCATAGTATACTTTTCATTGTGTTGTTTATTCAGACTATAGTGGGAAATGTTGTTTGAAAACTCCATTGGGCATATTCACAAGCCCCTACCGCCATCACAATGAAACCTTCAGTGACATTGTCTTGGCGATAGGGGCTTCGCCTTATTCACAAGGCAGCGCTAATCCACTTATCGTGGCTTAACGCTGCCTTGTGAATAGGCCCCCTTTCACGCTGTGTTTAGCATGAAAGGGGCATGCAGTGGGAGTTGTGGTGGCCGTTCCACCGCATCACCCATTGATATTTACTGTGCCCTCTATTCACAAGGGCGGTGTACATAGGAGCTAATGACAAACTTAAGACCATTGGCAATACGAGGAGAAATAAGTTATTTCTCCTCGTTTATGCATTTTCCATGTGTGCTGCCTTGTGCAGCACACATGGAAAATGGAAAATGCCATGGTTTATTTATGTACAGGAAGATGTCCTTTCTTATACATGAAAAAACCTTTTTTTTAAACTGCCATTTTGGAACTTACATGTGTGATGCATGAAGCAGCACACATGTAAGTTACGAACTGGCATTTTAGATTTGTTTATGTGTTGGAAGGGACACCTTTCTGAACATAAACTAACCTCCCTGCTTGTAGACACCCTTGCACTCTGGTGCAAGGGAGCCTGCGTTGGCGCTAAGTTGTGAAATTTAGCACTATCGCTGGGGGACAGCAAGGCTGCACCATGTCCTTGTGACTATGGTGCAGCCTTGCTTTTCCGAAGTGGCGGAGAGGGACGTTAAGCCAAGAAGGGTAACGTCTCTTTCCGTCTCTTCTTGTGAATATCCCCCTTATTATGTGAGGATATTAGCGGTTTTAAAGTCTTTGAAACACATTCCATAAAGCAAGTCATTAACAGTGTCACATTTATACTGGACAAATAAGATGCAGAGACGATGCAATGATCATTTATCCAATTTTCTGTCATAGCATCAGCTGGACAACAGTCGAGATGAATATAGCTCAGAAATTGTTGCAGTTCTTTAATTGATGTTGCTTTTAACAATTAAATGGTTGCTAGATTTAATCGGGAATACTTACCTGAGAAAGAACCTTACCAAAAGAACTGAATTCAAACCAAAGTCATGGACAGGTTTTTTTGCTGAGGTCTTTTCCGGTGTCCTCAGCTCTCTTCCTATATATTTTGGGGCATGATTGGATCCAAAAACTGTTGCCCACTAGGTCCCTTACAATAAGGAGTTGTTATTTCAATGGGTGTATCATGTCACATGGAGGACAAACAGATAGCATGCTGATCAGTCAGGGCCGACAGTAACTCTTTATGAATGTAACTGGTTACATTGATTTTTCTAAAAGTTGAAAAGCAGAAGAAGATATATGGTAGCACGTGTTATCTGAAACGAATTGTGAAAGTTGATGTACAGGTTAGCTGTGGGCTATGGTTTCATATTCTACTGGAAATTGCAGTATAAAATTAAAATGATGCATTTCATAAAAAACACTGTCTTTATATATTGCAATGTGCATTATGGCAATTTCACTCTTTGTATTGGTTCCCAAACAAGTCTGGCTATTTAATGGCTAGTATTATCATATAGTAATGTTACGATAGTAATGTGTCCAGTGAGTTTCTGATCATCCTAGCTTGATTTAGTGTCTCTTAGAAATGTTGAGGTTTGTCCAGAGCTTCAATCAATCTTCCTTCTATTTAGTTTCAAAGTCTGCTGTGTTTTCTGAATGTGCCTATTCAGATTAGTTGTCAAAAGTAATCATGGGCCTACTCAAGTAGAAACTGAATAGCTTTTAGTTTCTTGGAATCCACAGAATTAAATCAGTTTTCTGGAAACAGTCCATCTGAATGCCGGCGAGCTTTGGAAATTGTGCATATGAGGAGTCCTGAAGCTGGTCACAGATTAGGAGCAACGCACAATTCAAATGATCCAAATGTTTTCAACAGTATCATGCTGAATACAAGACGATGGGAAAAAATATTATGTTATGTCCAAAGTCTTATGTCTGATCTACTTATCATGAGACCCTAGGGCAAATGTTTTAGGTCTGGCTAACTTACTGAGAAAAATATTTCTTAAAGTCAATATGCCATTTAACGTGGATTGTTGTTGTGGATTGTTGTCCCACTGTGTTTCAGATTTTAGGCAGGTGTTTTGGTACGTGAAATTTCACAGGTTAGTGTAGTAGATACAGATTTTGGTCACGCCCTATTGCCAACCCTCAGGGTAGAAGATTTTGTACCGTGATACTCCTTGTAAGGACCTTTGAGAAGGGCTGAACATTGTTTTAGCAACTGCACTACTATACATATTTGTAATGATATAACTGTGTGCATGATATTTTCCAATTAATGGGCAATTTAGAAGGCTTGTATTGTTTAACAGTAGCAAGGCAATGTTTAAAATGGGGCTTATTGGTTCTATGGGAAAGGTTATGGCAGATTCCATACCATTGATGCATTTTATTGTGACAAAGTTAGTAAGTCTGACATTATGAGAAGCATTTGTTGGTTGCTAAATGTAAATACTAGGGTTTTCAAAAATATGTGGAAGAGGGCAAGATACATGCCAGTTTTTCATGAAATACAAATTAGATCAATTTAGATATATTTCATTTCAGATAAATAGATGTACAAAGCGATTATCCTCAAAACTGGCATTGATCTACCTCTTCTGTGTGAACATAGTCAACTCCTGGTATAGATGCAATACATCCCATGACAGGAGCTTTATAATCAGGGTGCAACCCAGGAATGGAAATGACTTTGCATATTGAATTACGGTGATCCACAAAAATACACGTCTCTGGTATTAGATGGATATAATCTCTTGCTCTCATCTTCCAAGGTGACTTCTGATTCGGGTAAGTTTTCTCCATGGTTGTAAATGGAAGAATTCCTCAGGTAACTTAAGGAAGCCTGAGATCCCTGGGTGCATATCTGATAGATGCCTTATAGTTTTCAGAATGTAGAAATATTTGTTTTTTATTATTTTGAGTCATGGTCTGCTGGTTAACTGTTTTCACTAAATGCTTACTACCTTCACACGCCAAAATCTAAAAATGTCTCTACACATTTTGCCTTTTCCCGATTGAGGAGTCTTTGGGAATTCTGAAATCTGATTGCCAGCTTACATATTGACTTCAATTACTCTCCTGCTCTTTAGAAACATTTTGGAGTGACAGCCTTGGTGAGTTGTTGGGTAAGTGTGTGTAAAATTCACAATAGTAACAGCGCACATGGACTCAAGCTAAATTTCATTGAGGTCTGGGGGTTCCCTTTTCTCAAAGGGATGCTCATATTTTGATAAAGCAAGTGTTGTCTTCACATGTGGCTCTGTGAAGGTGATGCATAATTGCGCAGATGGGAACCAACCTATCTTTGTGCTGCTGCCTGTTCCTCTCGAGTAAATATACTGATCAGAAGCTCTTATTATAGTACAGTGACTATCTGCATGGTTTTGTCAATGCAAATTCTTGTTGTACCAGCTATATTTATACTCCTGGAGAGGGGCGGTCGACTCCAGGCGTCACACAAGGTAAGCTTTGTTTTTTTGTTTTTTCTTTATTCTACCTCGTAGGCGTCGCTACCCCCCCCCTCAAATACCCCCCCCCCCCCCATCAGATCGTTGTCATCTGTCACATGCACCCTCCCCACCGAAAAGCTCAGTGGTGCATTACTGACCTTTCCTGCTCTGTTTATTCTTTTAATATACAAGTGATATTTTCCCAAAAATCCCTGACATTGAATGACATAACCTCTTCATACATAATGTAAGAAATGCCTTTAAAGTCATTTGCTACTCTGCTCCTGGTCCCAGAAAGAGAGCACTGTAACTGGAAGCCTGAATCAGCTACTTACTCATCGAAGATTACTGGGCAAATCCCTGCTCTAAAGCTAGTCCTAATCCCAAAAGCCTGCTGGTTTAAGTTTTCATTACCTTAAGCCTTGACATGGGTCTTCCAAGGTTTCCTGTTGAGTGAATGACTGCCAAACCAGAAAGGATTGCTCATTATCGTGTTCGCACGTGCCTCCTGGTAAGAAACAGGCTCGAGTGAACTGTATTTATGCAAGGTCGAAGATATGATGTTTCGATCATTCCATTGTAACCCTAAAAAAATATATGCAATCTTTCAAAAATACATGTTTTGAGTTTACAAATGCGAAATTAGCTTAGGCCTTTCTGTTTTATAAACTGAGTGCAGTGTTTAAGCTTGGACAGCAAACATAACATCAAGCTACGTTTTTCTAGCGACATCAAAGGATAAATAAAAAAGTGTGAATTTAATTGTGGCTTGATTCCTTCCTGTATGAGGAGGGTTCGCCGCTAGTTCTTTATGGCTGGCTCACTCCCTTTAACTGTTACTTGGGCTTAAGTCTTAAATATGAACTAACAGCATGCGAAATAATCTCAAATCTGGATATAACCTTGTACTATTCTGTAAGAAATTACACTGGCAGGTGAAAGTGGGAAAATGACTAGGACGTTTATATGTGCTTTAGCTGAGTACACTAAAACCATTGGCAGGAAGGCTCCACAGACGCCATCAGCAGACTCCTGAAAAGGAAGATTTTCTCACCCATTGGCAGCATGATTGGAGTACAAGGTTTAATGTTAAGGGGGTGCTTGGCCATATGGATGGACATTTCAAAAAGCAATACAGATGAAGGAAAAAAGAACGTAGTAAAAACCTGGATACATCAGTGAAAACCAGAGGAAAACAGGTTTAATCATTTCAGTGCAAATAAACGTTAGCAATGGTGATCACATAAACTAAAGAGTGTCAACAAAACTCTATAGGAAAGTGTTGGTAGATCTAAATAATTATTGAGTCCTGCGAATGTAAGGCCATTATATGAGTACAGAGGTTTAGATAGGATGTGGTGGGTTGCCCATTGTTGGAAAACTGACAGCAATGCTGAATTCATTCAACCTCTACCAACAACAGACCTCCATATGTTGTTTCAATGAGGGATAAACGAGATGAGAAAGGCTGCTCTAAAGGCTGACAAGAAGAGTGTTGGCGGATATATCAATATTCCAGGTGGGAAATGGTGCAACGCAAGTGGCTTTTGTTGAGGTTGTTGCGTTTTTTAGATTGCATCCCTGAGTTCCTCTTTTGAAAGTTTAAAGGAGCATCAGTTGTATCACTGGGCAAAGGTTGCAGGATGAGACCAGGGTTCCATGATCGCCTTTTTGCATACCAGAGCTAGTTGTAGAAAAGGATTTTCGATATGGTAAAGTATTGATTGGGAAGCTGTGACCCAGGAGTGTTGTTGGTTGATGTTGAGACATTTTATCGATGGCACAAGTGAAAAGGTCAAGAGCAGTATAGATTTAGCTAGATACACAAGGAAAACCTTGAATATGACTCGCTGACCTCCCACACTCTGAACTCGAACTGAAGACTTGGATCCTAAGACATTTTGTATAGTAGTTTTAATGGTCACCACATTCACATTATAGCCATTATGACCAAGACATAGTAGACTACTTGGCCATTGTGTCCCGATGCTCTCACTCACTCAGCTACAAGCTGTGCACAGACTGAAGAAGTAGGTTCTCCCCCTGTAATTCTGCCCTCTCTTTCTCCTTGCAGCACTGCACACATTTTTTTCACATGTGGGACTGGGAACAAGTGAAGTTTGTACTTCACATAATTCATGCGAGTCAGGAAATAATGTTGTTGGTGATGGTGGGCTAAGTGTCTGGCATTGCCTGCTGCATCTAGGCAAAATGTACACTCTTGCATGCCACAAATTACGACTATATTCTCAAGATAATCTTGCGGGTGGAACATACTGGAGTTGGAACTAAAAGCTGTCTGCAACCCTCTTGGAATAACCTAGTAAATGATACAGGAGAGGGTGAAAGGGAATGGTGCAGGGCACAGGTGCAGATATGGAGAAAGCAAGACAAGCAAAGTGCTAGAGACTGCGCTGTGGGCAGTGGGTGGTAACAATGTCCATGTGTCAGGGAATCAAGCGGCATGTAGAGCCTGGGCCTTTGCAGGATGCAAATCGTCAGAGCAATGAACTGTCGACAGCTTCAAAATAGCTCCTGCATCCCTAAGCAATATCAAGTAATTTTGCGCCATCAGTGACTTTGCTCTTTTTCTTTCTTTATTTTTTAAATGAAGACTTCACAAACACTGTGCTGTGTGAAGCTTCCAAAGTTGAATAAAACGCTGCGCACTCCTTATTCGGGCAGTCAAGGAAGCAGTGTCCAAAAGCAGGTCTGGTCGGTGCATTGTTCCACAAAGAGAAGACATTTGTACACATCTGTTTTTCTTGGCCATCAATACATTTTTGTAAGCTGGCCTCCACCCCCTTCTATGAGCGATTCCGAGATCTCATAGAATGTGATGTCAATCAATTAATCAATCAATATTTATATAGCATGGCTTATCACCCCGTTGGGTATCCAGTTCCTGAGAAGAAGAACTCCTTAGTTGAAGAGCCAGCTCTTGATTCCTTCCAGAAGTCTGCGAGTAAGAGGGGGGGTTCAGAGGTGGAGTGGGAGGTTATTTAAGGATTTGGCGGTCAGGTAAGAGAAGGAGCAACTTCCACTGAGGCTCCACCAGATGTTGGGAATGTGTGCGAAAGCAAGGGAAGCAATTCTGAGTTGTCTGGTAGGCTGGTGGAAAGTCAAGCATTTGTTGATGTTGGTGTGTCCGACATTGTGGAGGGCCTTGTAGGTGGGTTAGCAGGTTGAACTGGCATCTCTTCTGGATGTAGAGCTAGCGGAGCTTTCTGAGATTTGGGATGATTCTGGTCCATTTGGGTAGGTTGAGGATGAGTCTGGCTACGGTGTACTGTGTAGTCTGTAGTCATTTGAGGAGATGGTAGGTTGTTCTGGTGTATAAAGCATTTCCATAGTCCAGTTGGCTGGTGATGAGGGCTTGAGTAACTGTTTTCCTGGTGTTGAAGGGGGATCCATCTGAAAATCTTATGCAGTATGCAGGGGGTGTGGAAGCATGAAGAGGCTAATGCTTTGATCTGACACTTTATGGAGAGGCCATTGTCCAGTATGATGTTGAGGTTGCGGGCGTGGCTGGTAGGTGTCCGAGCGCAGTGTGCCATCATGTTTCGGCCCATGTGGAGGGTGTTCTTTCCAAAGATGCATTCAGCTTCAGGCAGTTGGATCTCATCCAGTTAGCCACATTGGTCATGGTGTTCTGAAAGTTGCCTCTGGTTGTGGCTGTGTCTTCCATGAGAGACAGGATTTGTTGGGTGTCGTCAGCACAAGAGATGATGTCAAGTCAAGTAATTTTATTGTTGAATAATTAAAATCTCGCAATATAAGATCATAAAACAATCATAATATACAATCAAATATGATAAACTATAATCAAACCATCAATGTATCCAATTGAGTAAAAAGTTTCCAGGATTACTGTTTAAATTAGTTTTTTTAAATTGGTAAAATGTCAGTACTATCCAGACATCAATGGCTTACAAGTAAATGAAGGAATGGTGTTAAATCCATGGGTTCAGGTGAAGTCAGCCAGTGGAGTCACATAGGCAATGAAAAGGGTGAGGCTGAGGGAGGATCCTTGGGGTACTCTGCAAATGATGCTCTTGGGTTTGGAGGCGAAGGGCATTAGGCAAATATTCTGTGTGCGTCCTGTGAAGGCTGATGTGACCCACTTGAGGGCGTTTCCTCTGATGCTAATTTGGTAGAGTCTGATGATGAGGTTGTGGTGGGAGACTGTGCCGAAGGCTGCTAAGAGGTCGAGGAGGATCAGGGCTGCAGTCTTGCCACGGTCGAGGATGGATCTGATGTTGCTCCTTGCAACTATAAAGTGGTCTCTGTGCTGTGGTTGGAGTGGAAGCCAGAATGGGTGGCATCAAGAAGGCTGTGTTCTTTCAGGTGGTCTGTGAGATGATGTAGGGATAATTTGCTCAATTTTAAATGGCACAGGCCATCACTCGTAAATAGCTAATTTCTCCCTGCTTTGATACACCAAGGGCACAATAGGTTTGCAGTCTTTTGCTAGTTCCCGATCGAACAATAGTACTTTAATTAAGAGAAATTCATGCATCAAGCAGGGTTTCGTTTACCAGGTTATCCCAGGTGTTTTCCAGAGTTTTAAATGAACATATCGCAAGGTGTTTTCAGAGATTGCCCCATTTGAAGGAATGTGACATTTTGAGTCACTGAGATTATGTAACAGATTTAACCTCATAAAATCACATTTTTTAAGATAGCTTATATCATAGTATTTTAGTTTCAAACGTTTTAGGTTCCATTCTATAAACCTTCTAATAATGAACTATCTTGAACCTTTCTTGAGGCTGAAAATAAAATGTAGTTTTAGTTCCTGATAGTTGGTTAAATCACAACGTACTATGCAAGCTCGTTGTGCTCTGTACACCAGCAATACCTGCAGAAAAGGCAGCCCGGATCAACTAAATGAAAATGTAAAATATTGCTCCACACCTACCTGTAAAGCTGCATGAATGGATGCATTCCTTCTCACTGCATTTACAATAATCACTTAATTCGAATATAAATATTTCCCAAACCCTTTGTCTGCGGGTCTGACCTGTGCCAGGTCAAAGACATGTGATCTTTGTAGATTAACTGTGGTGAAAAGGTCATCCAATATACAGACACATATAAGGCCTAAGGCCAAAAATATTAAGTTTAGTCTTTACTGAAGGTTAAAAATGTATGCAAATCCTCTGGGCATCACAGTTAAATACTGTGATTTCACAGCTTATATCTCACTAGCAGAGTTCCTGGAGTAGCTTAAGGGAGCGATTTGCAGCCCACCTCCACAGTAATGGATGAGAAATGTAGATGTGCATATTAAAAGCCATTTGTAGCACAAAATGGAAACAACTAGAATAAGTGCTTAATTTGTGACCATTACAACGCATGACACTACATCGCATGTCACTACAAAGCAGGCATTACAACGCATACCATTACAATGCATACCATGACATTGCATTTAAGGTAAGTATTGGATAGTATGGGGTAAAAATTATTATTCTAACTCCAGTGGGTGCAACAGTAGGGTAAGTGTTGGATAGTGTAGGGGTAAAAATTACTATTCAAACTCCAGGGGGTGCAACAGTAGGGTAAGTGTTGGAAAGTGTAGGGGTTAAAATTACTATTCTAACTCCAGGGGGAGCAACAGCAGGGTAAGTATTGGATAGTTTAGGGGTAATATGCGTTGTAATGGTATGCGTTGTAATGGTATGTGTTGTAATGCCTGCTTTGTAGTGACATGCGATGTAGTGTCATGCGTTGTAATGGTATTTGTTGTAATGCCTGCATTGTAGTGACATGCGTTGTAAAGAATGTTGCGATGTAATGACTGAATTGTAAGTGTAGTACGATGTAATGACTGCATTGTAAAGGTTGTTTCCCATTTTTCACCAACTCTGTCTCCGATTTAACTTTATCCAGCATTTGAACAGACTAACCAGGCAAAATATCAATTTTTTGCAATGGAATGGTGGTACAAATGGAAGTGCAAAACTAAACTGGTAAATTCTAGACAGCGACGGCCTTCTCGGGTAAGCGCTTTGGGGTGGGCAGGGCATGGCGGGGGAACCCAACAGTCAATGGAATGGGGGTTATTTATTTATTTAATTAAACCTATATTTGTCATCAACCGACTTCTCCACGCTCCCAGCCCGCCCCTCCACACCGCGTTTACCTGTGCCGGGCGCTGATGATTCTAGGTTATCTGAAAATGTTGAGCCATACATGTTATCAACATCAGAGCAATATATGTAATCTTGCCAACAAAGTTGGTGCTGGCCATAAACAATGATGGAGAGGAGGTGGCTGAACGCTTCCAAGAAGGCATGCTAGCCATCAAGGATTGGATGGACAGCAATTGCCTTAACCCCTTCGCTGCTCATGACGGGCTCAGCTTGTCATGCAGTACACTGGTCATGTGCTCATGACGAGCTGAGCTCGTCATGAAGAATGGGATTTCAAAAAAATGAGCACCGGGGGAAAATTCCCTTAGCATTGATGTGGTTAAACTTAACTCCGAGAAGACGGAGGTGGTCATTTTTGGAAAACTCTCACCGGACTGGTCATCCTCCTGGTGGCCTTCATCTCTGAGATTTCTTCCTAACCCTGTTCCAAGGGTCAGGAACTTGGGAATCATCTTTGATGACAACCTAAACTTTGTATCCCATGCCAATCAAATTGCATCAACTGCTTTTTATAAGCTAAGATTGATTAAAAAATGAATCTCGTACCCACCAGAAAGCGCAGGAAAAACACTGGTTAGCACTCTGGAACTTTCATCACTGGATTATTGCAATGGCCTACTTGTCAATGCACAAAGTAGGGTCATCAATAAAATGCAGACGGTACAAAATGCCGCTGCGAGAATGCTTTCAAGAATCCCTAAATTTAAATCGATCTCGCAGACTATCCGTAACTATCATTGGCTGACGATTAAGAATCGTATAAAATTTAAAGCTCTGTGTCTCTCCTATAAAGCTGTACACAAACAGGGTCCGTAGTTTCTCATAGAACAGCTTACCACCTACTGCCCCACTAGACAACTGAGATCCGCAGCAGCTCATCAACTAATGGTGCCACGCACCAAGACTGTCTCCTGGGGAGACAGACGTTTTGTGGTTACAGCAGCCAGACTCTGGAATACCCTTCCTCTTCAGATTCGATCAAGCCAATCCCTCTTTCAATTCCGAAAACTGTTAAAAACATGGTTATTTAATCAGTAACCTGCCCTGAATCTTGTATAGAATCTTTAGCGCCGAGACTCCTACGGGCATTTGTTTGCGCTTTACAAATGTCAAAAATAAATAAATAAATAAGGTGGAAGTGGTTGCATTTTGGTAGCACTTTTTTCTACGGATTTAAATGTGGTGTTTGTAAATGAAAACTAATTTACCAAATAGTTACAGACTAACGTATTGGCTTGTACAATGCCTATACCTTTATTATTAACTGATTTGGGGATTTATATTCTAATATGAAATGGTAAGTCTATTTTTAAATTGTTTTTGTATTGTATCATTTTTAACATGATCGGCTCTTGTATGTACTGAAGTGTTTTTTAAATGTACTTTTATGCATTTCATTGAAGTGCGAAATAAAGTTCAATTTGATTTGATTTGGAGATTTATAATATATAAAAGACTTACATCAACATTGTGGTAGCATTTAGATGTTGTGTTTCACTTGTCTTAAAATTTTTATACATCTCTTTTAGTAGTTTTCATTGAATACGTCTTGCTAAAAGCATATTTTATTTTTTTCCTTACAAGGCCATATGGAATGTCACTTTTGACTTTTGTGAGGAGAATTTCACCATCTTAAATAACGGATCCTTTTAAGAAAATAAAATCGGTCCAAGCTGTTGTGCATGTTGTGTAGAAGTCCCCTGTTGTGCTAATTGCCCTGAGATTAATTGTAAAATCTTATGTGATGCCTAAACTCAGCAGCAGCAGATGAGTGAATGATTCGTGAAACCAGTGGCATGAGGCAGTGCAACTTTTCACTGAGCACTGGCTGTGAGGGAAACATAAGAAGTTTAATAATAGGCATAGCAAGAAATGAGGGTGCAGCAAGAGTTGAAGGAAATTTGCGATGAAAAAAGAGATGGGAGCAATGCAAATGTAGAAAGAGAAAACTATTTGGAAGAAAATAGTAACATAATATTGGGGAAATAAATGCAGAATGGCAGGCTCATGAAATACATTTAATTGGGAATCAACAGATATTGGCATCTTTTAAAGAGATGACTAGACTTTGAGCACAATTGGTCTTTTGATAGTGAGGTGAGGTGTATACATTAAGTGCGAAAGAGTCAAACAAGATTTGGTTCTCATCATCAAGGCTTCAAACATTAAACTAGACAAGATATTGTCAGGATTCCTTGCCATTCTTAAGAAAAGGGGATTTCATATTGTGCTAGCAGCAGAAGGCATGAAAGGACCATTGTGAGAA
Source organism: Lissotriton vulgaris (assembly GCF_964263255.1). Classification (NCBI taxonomy): domain Eukaryota; kingdom Metazoa; phylum Chordata; class Amphibia; order Caudata; family Salamandridae; genus Lissotriton; species Lissotriton vulgaris. The sequence continues at coordinate 421,816,129 of NC_141685.1, read as the reverse complement.
ACTGGGTTGTTGGTTGAGGTGGGTGTGAGTCCTTTTCAAGCAACAACCACAATCCTTGTTAGGGACAACCATACAAGTCAATAAATTAAACTGTGCCAGACCAAGTGCTAGCTTGGCTCAAAAGCAATCTGGCTTAACTTTAAGGAAATGTGTAAAGTTTTTATGCAGTGCACAAACAGTAATAGAGTGAAAGCACATTACAAGGAAAATCCCACACCAATTTAGAAAAATAGGGTAAAGTTTAATAAATGACCTGACACCAAAATGACAAAAATCCAATCAGTAGATCCGGAGATATGCGCCTACAAATATTTAAGGAAATTGTACCACTTAAAAGCACAAAGCGCCACTCATGGTTATCTGCTCATTTGAAAACAGGTGAAAGTCACAAGTTCAGGCACATGGCAATGGAGCATGAGCCTAATACAGCAGCCAGGTTAGTCCAGCTGAAAAAGTTACCTTCTAACATCCAGCGCAAAAATTCCAGTTTGCAGTGGAGGAGGCTGTGAGAAGCAGGGAGAGAATCACAGAAGGTCATTGTTGTAGTGCAAAGAGCAAGCTGGGTGTTGTGGATCAAAGGCACTGCAGCGCAAACATCCTGCCAGGCTTGGTACACGGTCATTGCTTGAGCTTAGCATTGGCGATCACCGCTGGCTGTCGATGCTGTTTTGAGAAGTGCAGATCTCCTTTTGCTGGTTATCGCTTGTGGTCCCTGTAATGCGAAGATTCGGGTTCCCCGAAGATTCACATTGATAATTGGCACGGGTGGCAATATATTGGTGCAAACAGGTCAGTTTGCAGTCACAAAGAGCCCAAAACTTCAGAATCTTTTCTTACCTTCTAGGAGAAGCTGAACTGATGCCACAGCAAGGGTCCGGGACCTGAGTGGCACTACTTGGGGATCAAGAGCTCACTCGATCAAAGACCAGCAGGTCTCAGTCACGCCCAGTTTGACGTCTAGGCAGGTCAAGTGTAGCAGGTCAGTGGGCAGTTGCAGAGGGCCTCTGGAGCTTGTTGTGTACCTGTAGCTCAGGACTAGGGGCTATTCAGCTAAGCATTGGAGTCACTTCTGCCTGGGATGAATGGTGCAGGTCCAGTCTTCTTTCTCAGACAGGAGTGCAGGCCTCAGGCTGCAGGGCAGTCTTCTAGCAGTGGGACTGTCCTTTTTCTCTAGCATCCACCCTTCCATGAGTGTACTGAAGACTGTGTCTCAGGGAGCTATGTTTATATCTAGAACCCCCTTTGTGGTGTGAGAAGCTTCTGAAATGTTCTCCTCAAGGGAGTATCTGGAATTTCCAGGCTCTATGTCCTGGTCCTAGTCTGTCTGGGGGCACAATAGGCTAGTATGCAGTCATTTGTATGTGGTCTGAGCCAATGACTTGAAAGTGCAAGGACACTAAATGGTTAAAAGAAGACAATGGCAATTTTCTAAATCCTACTTTACCCTTAAAGAGGATTTTAAATTGCAATTCCCCAGACACAAATAATACATTTGAACCTTGTCCCTAATAATGTATCACTTATTGCATTTAATAAGGTAACCTAATTTTATCTTACATGAGAAGTAGGCCTTGCAATACTGAAAATGAATTTGAGAGTTTTTCACTCCGAGGACATGAGAAAAGTAAAAGTACATGTCTAACCTTTTTAAATACAATGCACCCTGCCCTATGGGTTGTTTTAAGCCTACCCTTAGGGTGACTTAGATAAATGAAAAATGAATGTTTAGGCCTGGCAAACGGTTTATTTTGCTAGGTTGAAATGGCAGTTGAAAAATGCACCTACTGGCTGCAATGACAGACTTGAGAAATTTTTTAAAAGGCTACTTAAGTGTGTGACACAATAAGTCCTACAGGCCTACCAGTAGTATTTACTTCACAGTCTTTGGGTATATATATTACCACTTTACTAGATACTCATAAGCAAATTAAATGTGTTACCATACTCAAAGGGGAGAGGACAAGCTCTTTAGCACTGGTTCGGAGTGATAAAGTTGTACAAATTCCTAAACCCCAAAACAATAAGGGTTGAGAAAAGAGGAGAAGTGAAGGCAAAACGTTTGGTGGTGACCCTGCACAGAGTGCCAGGTTCAACAACAATATACATATAGTTATCATTGCTGGCACCAAAATTGATGTTGAACTGCACCCAACCCCAAGCTACAGGAGAACACGTCCTAATAACACAGAGAGCAAATTAGATTGTCACAGCGCTACCCAACATTGTAGCTCTGTTAGACCAAAGATATTGACTCACTTGTTAACCTCATCACTGCGGCGTGAATTCCGCCACAGTGCTGAACATTCCGATTGCGGGGGTGGTCATGGCGGCTCCCGGCCGCCATCAGCACACGTCCACCGTGACTCATGATGGCCGGGAGCCGTCATGAGCATCGAAGAGGTTATTCTCAGCATCTGTGAATTATTTGTCTCAGGCTATAGAAAACAAGCTGAGACCTACTAACCTGTTTACAAATTGATAGATCATTGTAGTGAAGGTTGAATAAGTTGGTAATCGCTGGATCAGTTGATGGCGGAGAGTCATAATGGATAACATTTAAAATTAAGAGTATTTTCACTGGGACTAAGTCATTCCCACACTGATCCACGGTCAAACATTAATTCGTCCAAAACTCTGGATTAGATTAAAATTTCACGGTGGAGAGATAAATGAAACACACAAAACTTCTTCCAGGTGTAGTGGAAGTGATGTCCTTACCGGAAAAAAGATTTTTCCCTCTGATGATTAAAAACAAATAAAAATGTGCAAATGCACATGCACACTGACATCTGCCAATGGCGACTTGTTTTATGGGTACAATTATGTATTGTCGGGAAAAATACCACTTAGAAGTGTCACATACACCTGCAAACATGCACACTTTGTAGCTAGCTTTTCAGACTTTCTTGTGGGAATATTTGCAAATTGGAAAAGTAGATTATCTGACTCAGTCATGCGAGTAAATCTACAAGTTTAGATTTGATAATTTTGGTGAACCAGTTGTTAAATTGTCGAACACTCCTGGGAAGTGAGAGCCACAACATTCCAGGAGTACTCCTTGAATTCTTTGTAAACTACAGGAAAGTTAGACATTTGCTCTTTTGTATCTAGGGGCCAGTGGAAGTAAATTTGCTTTTAGAATCAATCATATTTTATTGTGTGGTAGAGAATCATGAACACAGCTTAGCTGCCTACATCAAGGCGACGGCAGAGCATAATCTCATGGTCAATACACAGCGTTTAGGTCTACATCCCAGAGGGCGACCCGCAATAAATTCAGACCACAGCACAAAGATAAGGCACCTGGCTAAGATACCACCTTTATAGAACAATAGAAACACTGAAATGGACAAACAACTAAACCCTCCACCCTCCACCCTCCCAGCCCTCCCACCCCCACCCCTCTCCGCATTAGTTCTTAACCATCATATCTACCGCTCCCTAGCCGCCGGTCCCAGGCTAGTGTCATACAAACTAAGTTTTGGTGGCCCCTGGGGGTTCCGGGGGAATGAGTTGCAGGATTTGCAGGTATTTTGGGCATGTAACTTCCCTCATGTCTTTGGTAAGGAGTTGCAAGAACAGGGCCCACAGTTTCGCATATTCCGGACCATTTCCATCAATGCTAAGCAAGAGGCGCTCCATTGCCAACAAGTGCCAGAGCCTCTGAATCCAATCACGAGGGGCAGGGGTTGTCGAGGAACCCCAAAGTGCCAATAAAACCTGCCTCGCCGCAAGCAATGCTAGGGCTATCTGCTCTCCCCTCAGTGACCGCAAAGGGAATAACTTAGTATGGGGGAGTCCCAATAACGTGTGTTCAGGTGCTCGGGGGAATGTAATCTGAAATGCAGCATCAAGGTCATCGAGAACCATTGTCCAATACCGCACTAGTTTTGGACAGTGCCACAGTAAATGTACCAATGTGCCTGTAAGACCACACCCGCGCCAGCATAGGTCTGACTTAGTTCCATCCCATGATGTGATGCGGGCTGGGGTATAGTACCAATAAGTGACCAGTTTATAGGCAGATTCCACGCCCGCGGAGTTGGATGTGGTGTGCCCGGTAATAGATGTGTTCCTATTATTTGTGCATTAAAGGCCGCCCCAATTCAGTCTCCCAGCGGACCTGCACCTTTGTACGTTGTTTCTTGGGGCGTGCAATGATCATCGCGTAAAGTTCAGATATGAGCTTACAGTCGTACTTTTTGCAGACCAGCCACTTTTCAAAAGTAGTCAAGGGACAAGACATAAGAGAGAAATTGGAGGATTGGGTCACCCAGTGTGCAAGCTGTGAGTAATGTAAAGTGTCCGACCCCAGCAGATCATAATGATCCTTATGCATTTGAGGGAAGGGGATCAAGCCATCTAGGTCAAAATGGGAGCCCACCCTTTAACAACCCTTCTCTCTCCAACGGTGGAAGACTGGGGATGCGCAACCAGGCGGGAAGTCGAGGTTCTCCATGATAGGGGTCATAGGGGAGGAAAACGTAGTCCAACCCCTCTGGCGTGCTAGCTGATCCCAGACCTTAACAGTCGGCGATGTAACCAGAGAGGAGTATAGGCCTCACACTCTGTGTTTGCGTGGAAGCCAGAGTTCATGCCAGATATTACAGCCAGCCACTGTTTGATCCATAAAGTTCCAGTGTTTGCTGGACAAGGGTCTGTTCCACTCCGTGATGTAGCGTAGACAAGACGTTTGATAATAAGCTCCCACAAGTGGGAAGCCCATCCCCCCACCAGCCTTTGGCGAAGTGACAAGTGATAATGCAAGCCGCGTTTTTTTAGTATCCCACACAAATTTTTTAAGGAGCCCCTGTATTTTCCGGAGGGTGCCTGGGGAGGGCTCACAGAGAGCAACTAAAGGATACACGGGAGCACAGTCATTTTCACTTCTGCTAACCTCCCATACCATTCGAGGTTGAGGCAGAACCAATCAGACAATGCCTTGGTTGTTTGATCCATTAATAATTTATAATTGAGGCAAGTGTTTTAGCGATAGACGAGGTCAGCTGGACGCCCAAATACGTAATGTCGGTGTGTAACCATTGGAAAGCAAAATCCTGCTGCAGGTCCTGGACCTCAACTTCAGGAATAGAGATGTGGAGAATTTGCGATTTTGAAAAGTTAACTTTAAACCGTGCGACTCTTCCAAAAGCAAGAAGCTCTCTTGACAGGTGCCGCAATGTGGAATGGGGATGTGTGAGCCACAGAATTACATCATCCGCATACATACCAATTTTGTGTATGTCAGTGCCAAATTTGATACCTACAATGTCAGGATTAGACCGAATGCGTTGGGCAAAAGGCTTCATATAGACTGCGAAGAGCAGCAGGGACAAGGGACACCCCTGCCACATTCCTCTAGAGATGGGGAAGACAACCTATTTACGCCTGTTTACTCTCACCGCCACCTTAGGGGCTGCATAGAGACACTGGTCCCATCGGACAAAGTTATCACCAAACCCAAAAGCAAGTAAAACTGCGAATAGATATTCCCAGTCAACGCGGTCAAAGGCCTTTTCCGCGTCGATTGAGAGCAAAAAGGCCTTAGTGCGAGACCGGTGTATTAAATCTATGAGGTGGAGGAGCCGTTTTTTATTGTCCCCTCCTTTCCGCTTCGGAATAAAGCCGGACTGCTCCAGGTCGATAAGGCCATCCATCAAGGGGCTAAGTCGCGCTGCCAATATACTTGCGAAGAGCTTTGCGTCCATGTTAAGGAGTGAGATTGGCCGATACGACCCGCATTCTTTAGGATCCTTTCCAGGTTTGAGAATAACAGTAATTGCTGCCTCTGACATTGTCACCTCCCCAGTATTGAGGAAGGAATTAAAAAGTCTTGTTAAAAAAGGAGCCAGCTCCACGCAAAAGGTTTAATAAAACAAAGCCGAAAATCCGTCTGGACCCAGGGATTTGGCCACTTTCAAGCGTGCTATCGATGAGATGACCTTCTCTATGCGAATGGTGGCATCTAAATAGTCAGTTGAAGATTGAAACAGAGGAATAATATCGCACAAATTCAAATATTCCTCAGTACCCTGCGGGCGAGTTTGCCCCCGTGATATAACTGGCAAAAGGTGTTGACAATAAGGGTGTCAGTGTTATGCTCCTCCGCTTTCAGATCCCGGATGGATTGGATAGCAGACATCTGTGCTCGCCCCCGCAGCTTGTGTGCCAACATCTTCCCTCCCTTCTCCCCGCTGAGATAAAACTTATGTCGGAGACGCAAGAGGGCATGTTCTGCCCTATCCAAGTCTATGGGCCATATGTAGGTAATTTTGAAACACCGATTCCTAAATACTGAATCGGTATTTAGGAATCGGAATTTCCTATGTACGTAATAATTTGGTAAATATTACCGAATCGGAAAAATTTGGTAAACATTTGCAGATTCAACAATACCGATCGGTATTCCTGAATCAGTAAATACTGAATCCGAAAATATTACCGAATCGTTAAATACCAAATCGGTAAATACCGAATCGGAAATTCAAAAGAACAGCAATTGAGGAATCAGCCAATCCTGTGCAATCACCAACCCTCCCAACCAGGAAGTGGCCACAACCAGGCAGGTGCACACAATCAGAACCTTCTGGAGAGGCTGTGAGTGCAGAGGAGAGAAACAGAGCCACTGCCTGAACTTTGTCTGCAAAACTTTCACAATGGCCAGCCAGGACACAGGAAGAGAAGGAGGGGAAAGGAAAAGGAAACCTAAATTTAGTCCAAAGGAACTGCAGGTCCTTGTGGATGAGGTCTTAAAGCAGCTCACAAAGCTGTTTGGAAAGCAGTCCCTGCAAGTTGCAGAGTCTGAAAAAAGAAAAATCTGGCTTGGAATCCAGTCTCAGGTGAATGCCATCGGAGTGACCCCCCTCTCCCCCACCCCCCCCGGGACATTGAAGTGCTGAAGAAGGAGTGGTATGATATCAGGATAATCACCAAAAATAAGAGGGCTGATCTAAAAAAACAAGCCAGCCACACAGGAGGAGGAAGGAACAGGGCACCTGCTCTGACTGATCTTGATCAGCTCGTGAAGTCCACGATAGAACCCGATTCTGTCAGTGGAATTGGGGATGCAGACAGCTCTGCCAGAGCTGCTTCCAAACAAGGTAAGAAGCATGTACAGCATTGTGCACCCCCCTTCCCCTATCCCAAATCTCCATTTTGGCTGTGTGAATCTCACTCCAGTACTGGTTTTTGTTCAGACCAGCAATGCATTATGGGTGATGTAGTCAGTGAAACCCCTATCATGCCAGGAATTGCACTGAACAACAAGGCATATGAGATACATCAGCGATAAGCAGCCAGAGGACAATGAGACAGTGTGACAGAAATGTTTTTTTATTGCAATGCAGGGCAGCAGGAATACTGAGCTAATGTACAATTTCTGTCCACAGGTGAGACATCGCGCAGGACAGCTCAGGACAAGGGAGAGAGGGCACCCCAGCAGGACATCACTGAGAAGGCCAGTACGAGTGCAGGGCACATAACACTACCACAGCCAGCCTCACCACCACAGCCAGCCTCACCACCACAGCCAGCCTCTCTACCATAGCCAGCCTCACCACCACAGCCAGCCTCACTAGCAGCAACACCACCTGCAGTGTTTAGACCTAGGAGGCGTGCAGTTGCCAGATTGCAGGAGTTTGAGTCCTCCTCAGAAGGCTCGAGGGGGGGGACATCTACAGTGCCACTGGATGGCAGCAATGCTGGTTTGCTGTCCACTGCTGAGGGAGCACACACAGGTTCCAGATGTCACAGCAGGGCTCGTGAGAGCAGTCCACCTCCACAGGGTGAGAGCCATGGTGTCTTCGGAGGGCTGGAGGCTAACATGGTGAAGGTGCAGTGCTTACAAGGCAAGGCAATCCAGTCAGTCCAGCACCAAATGAAGCGCCTAAATGACAACATGAGCAACATTGATAAGGGCATTAGCTCAATGGCTGAGGGAATGAAAGAAATAGCTGAGGGCATGAGGGACACGTCCTGTCAGTGATGCTGCAGTGCAGCAAGATAGATGAGGACAGGCTAACACGGCGCAGGGAGAGGCAGAAGTTGGAACGCCATACAAGGGCAGTGAACCGCCTAGCAACTGCCACACCTCTGCTCTGCAGGCGCTCCGTGGCCATGCAGGAGGGACTAGCCCACTGCAGCACTGATGTCTCGAGGGGGCTGGTAAAGGCAACCAGTGCACTAGAAGTGCTGCTGACAACACAGTCTACCACTTCTGGTGACATGGAAGGTGGGGACACCGAGGAGTTGGCCAGTCGGAGCAGCCTTACCCTCCTGCAACAGACACCCGGAGGAGCACCAGATGTCATGGGGCTGGCACTGGATCCACAGCCAGTGATGACAGACTGCTGATGGCATCCAACACTGTTGTGCGTGGCTGCAGACGCTGATGCATCCTGCATGTTCAGAACTGAATTGGGTGAAGTAACCCATGACTTACATCAATGGATGTCACAAATTGGACTTGCAAGTTTGGCCGTTTGTGTTGTGGAGTAGTGCCAAGATATTAAAACTACGTCATCTACACACAATAACAGGCTGCATCTCCTTACTTACTTATAAATAGTTGCATGTGATCTCTGCCCGTCTTAGTCTCCCATCTGTTGCTGGCGCTACTCCTGCTGCTTTGGGCTCTGTCTGTGCAAGTTCATCATCGTTGTCCTCAAAATAAGTTCATTCAACTTCTGTACCTTTCTTTGTGGCAAGTTTGTGCAGCATAGCACAGGTTGCAATGATTTTGCAGCAGATGATGGGTGTGTACTGACATGCGCCTCCGCTTTTGTGGAGGCAGCTGAACCTGCTTTTCATTAGCCCAAAGGTGCGCTCCACAACGTTGCTCATTGATTTGTGTGCCACATTGTAACGTCTCTCACTCGGGGTAGATGTAAGCATGGGCGAATTTTGCGAATCTGGTGTTCGCGAATTTTGCGAATTTGCGAACTCGCAATCCGCAAAATCCGCGAATTCTCGCAAATGTGCGGATTTTTTTTTTGTGTTCGCAAGGATTTCTGCCAGTTCTCAAGGATTTCTGACAGTTCGCGAGGGTTTTGTAACAGTTCGCAATCGCGAACTTACATGTCGGCTCGCAACGGTCACGATTATGTTGTTTCTACGTCTGGTTCATCATCATAGGTTCCCAGCACCCTCTGTTTCACCCCTGCCACCCTCTGTTTTACCCATGCCACCCTCTGGTACATCAATGCCTTATGCCACCCTCTGGTTCATCATCACTGTAGATTATGGGGGGAAAAAGCAAGCACACCTGCCTGCTTCAACTGACATGAATTCATTTGGGGTTGATTTATTAATGTGTCACTGTTTTAAAATTCCAGTCTGGCACCTGCATCCTTATCTGTAATTTGCTTTCTGTTGCGGTGCAATTTTATTTTCCAGGACCTTTGTGGCCTACTTGTAGCTATTCTATGAGCCTGCTGTGAGGGTCAGAGCAGGGTCATACAATTGTTGCAACTAGCAACTGAACTCTGGAGGGGCCCTTGTCAGGAAGCACTACAGGGAACGGTTACTAATGATGAGTTTGAACTTTTGAACCTGCTTTCACTTTTGCAAAACTCGTTTTTCTGCAGAGCAGCATTACAGCAACTTTAATGCCCCACCAAGCTTATATGAGAAAGTTGATTTCTAATCCAAAAGTTATCCAAAGAAAATCAAAAGGCCTCAAATCTAAAAAAGTGCAGGCAAATGTCAACCTGAGGAGTTATTCTGATAAAAATAATCATTTTCAGAAAGTCTGTGCTGCTTGCTAGTAGATTTCTTGTGCGGAATTGCAATTTTTGTAATTTCGCGAGTGAGAGATTGTTGCTGCCCACTGCACGTACATGTTCGCAATTGCGAACTTACACCGCAAAGAAAAAAAATCCGCTGCGTGCGAATTTGCGGATTTTGCGGGAAATTCGCGAATCTCGCGGATTGCGAATTTACCGAAAATCCGCAAAATCCGCGACCGTAACGGATTTTCCGCCCATGCTTAGGTAGATGGGTTTAGGTAGGGAGTGAGGACAAATGACCGCACAGCATATGCGCTATCGCCTAGGTGGGAAAGAGGGTCCAATTAGTTACATACACCAAAACACATTCAGCTGCAGTATCTATCAGGGTATGTTCAGTGATTTACCTAGCAGGTATCCTTCCCCAAATTCTCCCGCAGCCAGGTGAGTCTAGATCCCACTGTTCTGGAAGATGTATGAGTCGTGGGTGCTCCCAGGAAATTTTGCCACAATGTCGGTGATTATGTTGCCAGCATCGCAGATCACCTGCACACTTATGGAGTGGGCAGACTTTCTGTTCCTGTAGATATACTCAGTGGCTGCAGGTGGGCAGAGTGGAATGTGTGTGCCATCAATACACCCTATGACGTGCGGGAACTGTGCCATCTGGTAAAAGTTTGTTTTGATTTTCAGCAGTTCCGCCTGTGTGTTTGGGAAGCTAATGTAGTGATGCATTCTCTGCATCATGGCATCCAGGAACTTTCTGAAGAAATGGGACAGGCAACTCTGAGACACCCCGCCTATCGCAGCTATCACCCCCTGGTAACTGCCAGATGCAAGTAGACGTAGGCTACAGAGCACCTGCACATATGGTGGTATGGCGTGCGCCCTTGGTGTTGGGTGCTCCAGGAGTGGGTGCCGGTCCCTTATCAAGTCCAGGATAATGTGGTGGCGTAGCCTGTACCTTTCATGTATCTCAGCCTCAGTCCGTTGGAAGAGTGTGATGCGCTGTCGGTAAATGCGCTCCTCCCGTCTCCTGATCCTCACTCCTGCTGCCTGTAGACGTAGATGCCTTGGTATCACATAGAAAGCTGCCATGGTGATCTCACTGTTGCATTTTGGGATTGCTTCTATACACTGTAGCTGATTACCACCTGCTTTCAGTCAGTGTTAATTACCGACTCTTAAATACCGAATTCCATGAAATTCGGTATTTCCGATTTTACCTACATCTCTTTTCTCGTTTTTACAGTTTCTTATTTACCGATTCGGTAAATATGAAATCGGTAAATACAGATTCGGTAATTTAGAATTCGGTAATGATAAATCGGTATTTACCGATTCATAATTACAGAATCCTTATTTTTGGCCTCCTACATCTCAAATGCCTAAATACCGGTCGGTAACGGCAAATTTACAGAATTTCGGCCATTAGCTACCTACAAATGGCCCTAAGAGTTTTAGCAAGCGTCGCCTTGTTTCCAATTCCCTCCACACTCTTGGGGCTCCGGTCCATTTGTGTACTGCTTCTAGTGCTCCCACCTCCCTCTCCAGCTTTGTACGCTTTTCTTTGCGCAACCGCGGAAAGGATGCAGCAATCGCGATGAACTCGCCCCGCACTACTAATTTCAAAGCTTCCCATGCCTCTGCAAGGGGAGTGCACTCTTGATTGTTGTCTGCAAGGTAGTGTACTATAGTATTCCGAATTCGAGTAGTGACTTCCTCCGAGTGCAGAAGGGAATCACTGAGACGCCAGCCCTGCGGTGGTGGATGCCTGCCATGGGATGTGAGCAGCACAGAAATGAGGGCATGATCCGGCAGGGACCGGGGAGTTATATCTGCTGCATGTAAGTGGGGGAGGAGAGAGGGGGTAGCCAAAAAGTGATCCAGGTGTGCATAGGTTTGTGTGCTGCGGAGTAGTAAGTGTAGTCGCGCTAATTAGAGTGCTGGGTGCGCCACACATCACTCGAACCACAATCAAGCAACCATTGCTTCCCTCCCCTCGACAGCGCTCCCGCCTGATGTGATTGCGGGTCTGATCTATCCATCCCTGGATCCATCACTACATTTAGGACCCACCCACTAATAGCGCCGCATCTGGAGAGGTAAGAACCTCAGAGAGGGCTAGGCGAAGGAAGGTTTCTTGCCGTTTGTTCGTGGCATATAATGACCCTACCGTCACTTGTGTGTCCCCCCATTGTATCCACACAGCCAGGAACCTGCCTTTAATATCCACGACAGTAGAGAGTACCTTGCAATGTGAGCGCGGGCTAAAAAGGATTGCAACTCCATTTTTCTTAGCTGTGCCCGAGGACCACAGTTGCAGCAGAAAGCGTTTATCTTTCATCCGCTTAGTATCTTTGGATAACAGGTGAGTTTCCTGAAGCAGACATACATCACCCTCAGCATTTTAAATTTTAAAAGAGAATGGATTGCAGAGTGCTTAAGTGGGTTGTTTAACCCTCTGACATTCAAGCTTACAATTTTAAGACCCCTACCCATAGCAACCAGGGGAGGAAAAAACAGCCATCTTGCTGCCCAAATACAACAGTACTAGGACCAGAATGAAACAATTCCCTTGGGTCAGGTACCTGCCATGCCTGCCTGAGAACTGATGCGGAGCCCCAAAAAAAACAACCCCAACCAAAAACCCACAGAACCCACTTCCATAACAAATAACACAAGAGAACATAAAGAAGAAGAAAACATAGAAGTTGAATGTAATGACAACAGTCTGTCTCGTAAGTCAGAAGTTTAGGGGGACATGGCGCCATCCTAGATCGAATCACGCACAGGGAACAGAGCCAGTCCATCGCAGAAGGGGGGTGATGACACTGCTCCTCGCCAGACTACTCCCCTCCTCCGGCACTGATAGATAAGCCCAACTGGATGCCAAACTTTTGAAGATCAAGCAACATCTGTATTAACCATCTCCGGTGCCACTGATGTAAGGGCCGCCTCTCTCTCCAGCATTCTAGTGGACGTGTCCGGCTTTGAAGGGGGGTGACCTCCTAACACGCTGCCACTCGGTGGACGGCCTGCGCTGCTGCGAAGGAGACCCGTTGTTTCCAGGCAGAGGAGAGGGCTGCATCAACCCCAATACTTTATAGGCAGCCTCTAAAGAGCGGATCTGTAGGAGCTTGCCATGATGCTTGAAGATGAGGTGAAATGGATGGCCCCAAGAGTAGGGGATACCTTGTTCCTGGAGATGATTAGTGATGGGCTTAAATTCCCTACATTTAACCAGTGTGGAAGCCGCCAAGTCTTGGTAGAGTGTGGGCTGATGACCAGGGAATTGCACAGAGTTGAGATCACAGGCTTTACGAAGAATGCTCTCCTTAAGTTGGAAATCGTGGACACATACAAGTATGTCCGGCGGGGAAGCTTCAGCACCACATGGCAAGCCTACACGATGGACACGATCCATAAGTATTTCCTGATCTCCGTCCTCACCCAAGATCTGATGAAGGAGATCACAGATGTAAGCACGGAGATTATCCCCTTCTCCTTTCGAAGGAACCGCCCGGATTCTGATGTTGTTTCACCTGGAAAGGTTTTTCAAATCCTCAGCGTGGGCCTGGAGGTCAAGGTTCTCCTCTGTGAGGCAAATCACATCTTGCTGGAGCTGATGGAGATCGTCCTCTCTTCCCAAGTCATGTTCTTCCAAGGTCGACACCTGCTCTCCTATGGCGTCCACATCACACCAAATTTCTCTTAGGTCTGAGGAAAGCTGGGAGCGGAGCTCCATAATGTCTTATTTATGGCTGTGAACCGCTCGACAATAAAAGCTTTGGTTGCTGGTGCTTCATCGTTGCCTGGTTGCGGCAATTTGGATTCCGACTGAGAAGCAGAGTGGCTCGTCGATTTTTGCAGGATTTACTTCAGGGGTTTGTCCTTTCTATTCCATGAGGAGGACATGGCACCACAGGCAGGGGTCTATGCACAGCCGGGCGCAATCAAAGCGGGGCAGCAATAAGCGAAGTCGTAGGTGCTTAGGAGACCGACTCCCACAGGACAAGCCCACCTGTGGCGGGACCAAGTCAGGGCAGTTGTGAATCCGTGCTCCACAGGACACTCTGGACCACAGTGCCAGAAAGAGGACGGGCGGAGGCAGTGTCCGTGGGGCAACGCAATCGAGGGCCAAGTGGGGTGCTTCGAGCTCACGAGCCCCAGGCGGCAGCCCACCAGCCTACAATTACTTTCTCACCAGGAGCCCAGCAATGAAGGACAAGGATACAGTGCATGTAGGTGGGCCACCGGTGGGGGTCCCAAGCCCCAGGGACCGCGACCCAGTTGCCTGTGCTCAGAAAAAGAGTTTGCAGTCGCCTCCCGAACCCCGGGCAGTGAGCTATAGGGCCCACTAGGACAGAGAGTAGAGTCAATGGGCCCCCCACGTAGGTTACACAGCAGCACCCTCAGCAGGAATTTCAGCTGACAGAGAGGGCTCCCACAGGCCCACACAGAGGAAACCAATGCCCCACTGGGCCATGAGGCAGGGCACAGCAACAGTTACGGGGACCCCCAACCGCCAAGCTGTGGGCCGAGGGCCGCCCCCCTTGCTCTCAGCCACAGCACCACAAACTCACGAGGCCTTCAGAGCAGAGGTGACACTCTCATTCAACAGCACCAAAGCTAGCCGTAATCTGCCCTAAGGCACACGACCCCGCAGCCAGCAAGAAGGGGGGGGAGTCAGCAGTGACAGCAGGCACTCACTATGTGTGCGGAGTAGAATCCCCCGTGCCCGCCACAAGAGCTGCGCCATCTGCCGATATGCGGACCGGGATCCTCAACCAAGGGCCGAGCACCATCTCACCGCCCCTACGCTCCTCACCTCCTCACACCGGTAGATCGATCCTCACAATGCAGGGCAACCAGGGCAGAGATGCAGACGAGCGCGGGGGGTCACCTGCACCCACGGGAGCAGGGAGGATCGCGTATGGGCTCCGACAGGGAGGCCCCCCCCCGCCTCCAGCGTGTCGGACCTTGGCAGACAGGCCGCATCCTCGGGCGCAGTAAAATGGCGGCCGCCGCCCCTGGTGCACCACTGCCTATCCGCCGGTGATCACCACACTTCACAGCCACTAACACTCGGCCTCACGCGGCTTCAGCTGGCCCCAAAGACCTCCCAGGCAGACGAGGCAGACGAGCGGCTCCGGCTTTCTCGGGCAGCGGGGTCCTGCCTGGCTCACCGGGACGCAGCAGGGCCGGATCCGGGCAGCCCAGAGGAACCGTTAGAGCTGCAGCAAAATCGGCAAAGGAGCTCCCCGGCAAAGTCAGGACAGCAGCAGGTACTCCCAAGTTCGGTGACAAGCTCAGATGGGCAGCAGCAGAGCAGATATATCAAGGCTAAGGACTGGCGGCGCTGGAGGATAGGGAAACCCGTCCTATCCCACAGCCATCTTGGCTACCCCCCTGCAAAGAGTTTTTCGTAAATTTGCTTTTAAAGGCAGGCTTGTGGGACTCCCAAGGTGTGGACCGCCAGCCTAAGGTGATGAGAACCAACAAAGTTTCTGGCTATTCATTGAAAATCTGTGGGAATGGGTGGAGCAGCTAGTGATGTAGCAATAGTTGTCTCCACGAAGAAAATATTTTTTACTTGGAGAAATAAAATAAAATGTAAATGCACAAATGCACTTCAGTGTGACATTTTAGCATGCTGAAATGCTTATGCCTGTGAGTAATCCAGAGAATCTGCATAGTTCTGGAATTATTTGAGAGTTCCTAAACAATCAGAATGTTCTCAAAAGCTAGGCAAAAATGTATTTAAATATTTGACTAGGTTCTATTTAGCAAAAAAAGCATGTGACCAGAATAAAAGATCATACTAGAAACAGTGGAAGTCAGTTTCCCTTGACAGACAAGGTCATAAAAGTGAAAGATGAGACAAGTTGAAGTGTTCAAATTCTATAAATATACTTCTCTCTCACCTAGAAATACACTTGGCTGGCACTCGTCAAAACTGTCAGAAGAGAAAAGAGGCTGCGTGCCACTTTTCTCACAGTGCATTGAGGGTTTCGGGGAACTTGCACTAAAATTGTAATTGTAACCGAGCAAGGCTAATGTTATTTTGAGACACATTTTTTTTATTTTGTTGATTTTCTCATGTTGATTTAAATGTGTCGAATAACTGGCTTTAGGACAAGCTTTTTGAAGGGCATATGTGCAAATGGATGTTTTTAACGATTTAATGTTTGGGTTTTTTGTGCTGTGAGTGCGAAAAAATCCCATGTATTGGTTCACATTCCAAAAGGCCCAGTAATTCTGAATTACCATCTTATCTTATCTTATATTAGGTGAAAGAGAGAAAGTCTGTGGAAATCGAGGGCACAAACTACGATACAGCAGGCTACCGTTCATTCCAAACAGGAAAAGTCTTGGGCTGAGGAGGTGAAATGGCACATGGCAAAACTGCCCCATACCTTATCAGTGTTTACCCTGGCAGTTTTACCCTCTTCAGTGCTCATGATGGCCCCCGGCCATCTTGAGTCACGGTGGGCGTGTGCGCACGACGGCCGGGGGCCGTCCGAACCATGCCCAAGAATGGAATGTCCAGCACGGCTGCGGAATTCGTGCCACAGCCAAGGTGTTAATGTGCAGCGCTACCTGTCCATTCTGTGTGAAGGCCCCGTCAGGTCATACCCCGTTTGTCTGTCACGCCTCTTCTGTAAAGCGCTCTGATACCCACTTGGGTCATGTTCGAGCTATACAAAACTTTTCAAATAATATAAATAAATAAATAAATAAATACTGGATTTTTATAGTGACCTTGACTCTCGCATCATAGATCTCCAATCACTAATACAACATAGAGAAGAGTAAAGAACTAAAGGGGAACGGAACAGGCTGGAACTTCATCTGCTTCAGGGTAGTGAGAAGCAGAATCGAGATATTGATGCGTTATCTGGATTTCTGTCCAGAACATGGCCCGGTAATGACTTTCTAGACCCTTTGATACTGAGAACTTAGTAAGTGTTCGGCCCTGAGACAGAAAACCCGAAGGAATACAACCATCCTGCAACTCACTGAACAGTACTTGAGTGACATGAAGTCTAGGTAATGACCAATCTTGTCAGATTTCACTGGGGTAGTTAGCGGAATTCAAATCCCCTTTCATCATGGAAATGCACACTCAAGACCACTAAAACAAGCATTTGCAATGCAATAGGTCTCACATTATTAAAGTTTGAGCTATTGGCATTTCTAAATAATGCAACACCAATAGCTCAGGGACAAACACAAAGACAGAGACACACAGACAGAGACACACACAGAGTGAAACACAGACACACAGACAGACACATACAGTGAGACACACAGACAGAGACACAGACAGAGACACACAGAGACACACAGGCAGAGACACACAGACAGACACAGAGACACATACAGTGACACATGCAGAGACACACATACAGAGGCACACATACAGAGACACACAAACAGAGACATGCATACAGAGACACACAGATAGAGACACACAGACACAAAGACAGAAGGACATACAGGCAGAAACACACAAACACACAGACAGAGACACACAGACAGACAGAGACACACAGACAGAGATACACAGACAAAGACACACAGACTCAGAAAGACAGACGGACAGACGTATGTATGCTGGGTCTGGTGGCTCAGTGGACTAATGCTCCACTGCAGGGGCCTGTGTTCAACCTTTTGGACACAGTTTTTTTTGCTCTAATCCCACCCCCTCCGGTGCCGCCCTTAGCCACAAACCATCCTGTAAATTTGCCCCCCCGAGAGATAATTTTTGAGAATCCATGTGCCTAACAGGATGCTGACAGAGAAACGCAGACAGAAACACACAGACACACAGACAGAGACACACAGACAGACACACAGACAGAGACACCCAGACACAGAGAAACACAGAGACACACAGACAGAGACATAGAGACACACAGACAGAGACACAGAGATAGAGACACAGAGACACACAGAGACCCACAGACTGACAGAGACAGAGACACACCGACAGAGACATAGAGACACACAGACAGAGACACACAGACAGAGACACGCAGACAGAAACACACAGACAGAGACAGACAAAGAGACACACAGACATAGACAGACAGACAGACAGACAGACAGACAGATATGTGTATGCTGGGTCTGGTGGCTCAAGGCAGGGGTCTGTGTTCAACAGTTTTTTTTTGCTCTCGACCCCTTCCCACCGGATGCGACCCTTAGCCACAAACCACCCTGTAAATTTGCTCCCCCCGAGAGAAAGTTCATGAGTACTGATGCGCCTAACTGGATGCTGACAGAAACACACAGACAGAGACACAAAGATGCGCAGACAGAGACACACAGACAGAGACATAGAGACACACAGACAGAGACACACAGGAAGAGACACACAGACAAAGACACACAGAAACACAGACAGACACACAGAGTGAGACACAGAGCAGACACAAACACAGAGACACATACAGAGACACACAGACAGACACACGGAGACACACAGGCAGAGACATACAGACAGATAGAGGTACACAGAGACACACAGAGTCAGAGCCACACAGACAAACACAGACACAGAGACACATACAGTGACACATGCAGATACACACATACAAAGACACACATAAAGAGACATGCAGACAGAGGCACACAGATAGAGACACACAGACACAAAGACAGACGGACATGCAGACAAAGACACACAAACACACAGACAGAGACACACAGAGACAGACACAGAGACAGAGACACACAGACAGAGACACACAGACAGACAGATATATACCGACAGAGATACACAGACAGATACACAGACTCAGAAAGACAGTCAGACAGACAGACGTATGTATGCTGGGTCTTGTGGCTCAGTAGACTAATGCTCCACTGCAGTACCCATGCGCCTAACGAGATGCTGTCAGAGAAACACAGACATAAACACACAGACACACAGACAGACACACAAAGACAGACACACAGACAGAGACACACAGACAGAGACACCCAGATACAGAGACACACAAAGACACACAGACAGAGACATAGAGACACACAGACACAAACACACAGATAGAGACACAGAGACAGACACGGAGACACACAGACAGAGACACACAGACTGACAGAGACACACCGACAGAGACATAGAGACCCACAGACAGAAACACACAGACACACAGACAGAGACACACAGACAGAGACTGACAAAGAGACACACAGACAGAGACAAACAGACAGACAGAGGCACAGAGACACACAGACAGAGACACACAGACACAGACAGACAGACAGACAGACAGATGTGTGTATGATGGATCTGGTGGCTCTGGGCCTGTGTTCAACCTCTTGGTCACAGATTTTTTTTCTCTAGCCACGCCCCCCCGCCCCCTTCCCCACCGGTGCGACCCTTGGCCACAAACCACTCTGTGAATTTGCTACCCCCCAAGAGAAAGTTTGTGAGTTCTGATGCGCCTAACGGGATGCCAACAGAAACACACAGACAGAGACACAAAGACGTGCAGACAGAAACCCACAGACAGAGACATAGAGACACACAGACAGAGACACACATGCAGAGACACACAGACAAAGACACACGGACACACAGACAGACACACAGAGTGACACACAGAGACAGACACAAACACAGAGACACATACAGAGACACACAGACAGACACACAGAGACACAGCGACACACAGACAAAGAGACATAGAGACACCCAGACAGAGACACACAGACACACAGACAGAGACACAGAGGAAAAGACACACAGACAAAGACACACAGAAACACAGACAGACACACAGAGTGAGACACAGAGCAGACACAAACACAGAGACACATACAGAGACACACAGACAGACACACAGGTAGAGACACACAGACAGACAGAGGTACACAGAGACACACAGAGTCAGAGCCACACAGACACAGAGACACATACAGTGACACATGCAGAGACACACATACAGAGACACACATAAAGAGACATGCAGACAGAGGCACACAGATAGAGACACACAGACACAAAGACAGACGGACATACAGACAAAGACACACAAACACACAGACAGAGACACACAGAGAAAGACACAGAGACACAGAGACAGAGACACACAGACAGAGACACACAGACAGACAGAGATATACAGACAGAGATACACAGACAGAGACACAGACTCAGAAAGACAGACAGACAGACAGACGTATGTATGCTGGGTCTTGTGGCTCAGTAGACTAATGCTCCACTGCAGTACCCATGTGCCTAACCAGATGCTGTCAGAGAAACACAGACAGAAACACACAGACACACAGACAGAGACACAAAGACAGACACACAGACAGAGACACACAGACAGAGACACCCAGACACAGAGACACACAAAGACACACAGACAGAGACATAGAGACACACAGACAGAGACACACAGATAGAGACACAGAGACAGACACGGAGACACACGGACAAAGACACACAGACTGACAGAGACACACCGACAGAGACATAGAGACCCACAGACAGAAACACACAGACACACAGACAGAGACACACAGACGGAGACTGACAAAGAGACACACAGACAGAGACAAACAGACAGACAGAGGCACAGAGACACACAGACAGAGACACACAGACACAGACAGACAGACAGACAGACAGACAGATGTGTGTATGATGGATCTGGTGGCTCTGGGCCTGTGTTCTACCTCTTGGTCACAGATTTTTTTTCTCTAGCCACGCCCCCCCCCCCGCCCCCTTCCCCACTGGTGCGACCCTTGGCCACAAACCACTCTGTGAATTTGCTACCCCCCAAGAGAAAGTTTGTGAGTTCTGATGCGCCTAACGGGATGCCGACAGAAACACACAGACAGAGACACAAAGACACGCAGACAGAAACCCACAGACAGAGACATAGAGACACACAGACAGAGACACACAGGCAGAGACACACAGACAAAGACACACGGACACACAGACAGACACACAGAGTGACACACAGAGACAGACACAAACACAGAGACACATACAGAGACACACAGACAGACACACAGAGACACAGCGACACACAGACAAAGAGACATAGAGACACCCAGACAGAGACACACAGACACACAGACTGAGACACAGAGAGAGAGACACAGACACACAGACAGAGACACAGAGACACACAGACAGAGACATAGAGACACACAGAGAGAGACACAGAGACACACAGACAGAGACACACAGACAGAGACACACAGACAGAGACATAGAGACACACAGACAGAGACACACAGACAGACAGACATGTGTATGATGGGTCTGTTGGTTCAGTGGCCTAGCTCCACTGTAGGGGCCTATGTTTAACCTCTTGGTCACAGTTTTTTTTGCTCTAGCCCTGCCCTCCTGACCCTGCCCCCACCGGTGTGGCCCTCAGCCACAAACCACCCTGTAAATTTGCCCCCCGCAGAGAAAATTTGTGAGTACCCATGCACCTAACGGGATGAATACATAGGAGCCAAGCCAGCACACCACCACACATCACTGACATGTCAATGTGCACATCTGAGCACCTTTAGATTCCACAAATCGCCAGCTGTGTGGTCCTAGATTCAGCATGCATACATTTCAACGGACCACTATCGTAACGTGGAGCACCCACCCATGTGTAGAAAACTACATTTCTAGACCAACTTCCATGTTCCACCGTCGTGAGTACACATGAGCAACAATATGGCTTCCTGGGACAGTGTTTATTTACACATGGGAATGCCACAGCGCCCAAGAGAGGACCATCAGACCCGGAGGACGGGGTGGGTGCATGAGGCTTAATGGGGCAATTGTTAAGACCCAGAGGTTGCGTAGAAACGATGGATCAGCACCAAAGGTTAAGAAATCAAGTTTTTGTTAATGTGGTAGTTGAAGTCGTAGTGTTTAGCCAAAATAAATCCAAGCTTGCCAAATAATAAAGGCAGCTAATCTTAGAACGGAGCCCAAGGCCATGCATGCGCCACGCTTTCAAGCACAAAGGATGTCACCCGACTTCCCTCATAAAAAAACGTTGTGCTCAAGCCGGTGCATTTAGCAGCATGGGAAGGCCAGTGGCTCGCGCTCAAGTCTGCCCATAAATAAATGCAGCAAAATTAAACAGCACTAAAGCGGAGTCCACGTCTGTGCCAGCCTGACCAGACCACGGATGCCCACCTCCCGCTCCCACCAGGCTGAAGAGAAACATTCCCCGTGCTTGGTGTGTGGCGCGAGCGCGTCCAAGTTACAGCACAGCCTGCCCGCATGATGGAAACATCACATCATTTACAAGCGGCGGTGAAGCATACCGCGGCGCGAGGCTGCAGACGCATGAGGGAGAGACGCTAACAGGGGGCATCGGGGGCATGGGGCGTGCTCAGAAAATAGCATTGCACTCCACACCTGGCTCTGTTAGCGCCAATTGCTGGCAGCTGCAGGGCGATGCCGAGGCACTTCCCTCTGAAAGCGATGACCCATTGTAAACAGCAGCAATGACGTTTTAAACTAAAAAATAAAATAAAGAACCATGTTGGGGCAGAGCTGCGCTCTTGAGAGGAAGCCTTTGCGTTGCTGCGGTATTCAGGGATCTGTGACTAAAATCCCCCGCACAGTTGAAGTGTGTATTCATTGCTGTTGGGTGATATGCTAAAACGCACAGAAAACTAACAAAATAAGGCATACAATCTTTGTACCTGCCAACTGGCTCGATGTTGTCAGAGTCATCTTTAGTTAGTCCAGATTTATAACCATTAGCATGTTTGATTAGTTTGTGCTCCTTTTGTTCATATCGATAATCGATTTATAGGGTTAGTACATTCCTAGTTTTTGTTTTATCTGTCGTGTGTACAGGTAAAGTTGAGTACTCGTTTACGGTAGTCTTCTTCTTTATTTGAAGACATGTGCAAACTAGGAAGAAAGAAATATTGTTTAGTCATCAGTCATTCTTCTTAGGGGCAAAATACAATATTAATTTAACATTGAAGGAATTTCAAAAGCCAAAGGGAAATATCTAACCAGTGGTGCGCGTGCACCAAAGAGGAGCGGAGGAGGGAGCACGGCAGTGGCAGGGAGGCGAACGCGCGCTGCTGCACGTGCTAGCCACTGTCGGGAATGGGCCTTTCAAAGGTGGTACATTGTCCCGCCTTTGCCCAATCGCGTGCCGTTTTTTGTTTTTTTAAAGCACGCGCAAGCCAATGCAAGGCAGGGAAAGCAAAACCACACGCACAAGCATTTGGGTAGCTTTCTAAACCCCACACAAGAGGTCTCGTGCTGCGCAGCTGTGCTGCGAACTGCACCGATAGGCGCAAGACCTAAAAACAGGTAATTAGATTTAGTTCAAATGAAATTAATTTCCTAGTGCATACAATATGAATAGTAGAAATTATAAGAACAAGCATAATAGTATCAGTGGCACTTATTAAGACCATGAATGATATTGTAACACCTTGATGGTATTATAAGGCTTTTTTATTATTGTCTCCAATCCCACCCTCCTCCCTGTCAGCCAAGCTAACCATAGCACCAAAAGCGACCTACTGAAAGTTTCAGAGATGGTTCCGCACACATGCCCCATGTGAACAATAGAACAAATGTTCAGAAAAGCATCTGCTATTTTTGCCTGCATCTGAAGGCAGGCAGATAATCTCACCAAGTGAAGGCTTCCTTTAGCATTCACCAAAGCAATGTGTTTAAAGCTCTGTATGACTGTCAGTCTTAAGTCCCTGGTAGGAAGTTCCTCTCTTTTTCATTACACTATTTTCCTATTTTATATATTGTATCTGAACATTGTTTAATATTTTCAGAATAAGCAATTAGTAGTAAAGCAATGGTAGCCTTTCACCTACTTACATTCTGTAAAACCTTGCTATTGCTCACAAACAATAAATGAAAACTGAAGATATCAGTTTCTATGAAATCTTGATAATTATTCAGAAATAGACATAGGAGAAGAAAATGTATTCACACAGAAAACATGAATGTATTAAAGCAGACTTAATTTTCATGTTGCAATAAAAAACAAAAGTAATAAATAAGTATTCATACTTAAAAGCAATACCTACTGGCACAGCACATATAACTAAAGAAATAGTATACATAGAAGTAAAAATATGTGCTGATTATAATAAAATGTGTATAAGAAAAAAAGAACGAAAAAATAACTAATCTTCTTAAATTGTATTCTGTGTATTAAATATGGAGATTGAGAAGACATATACCTGACTGGAATGAGTCTAAAGGTGAACTACTGAAAATGATGCCACCCGTTCATATTTCTGTCACAACAAGTGAATGTCTGCAGAACCAAAAAAACATACGTATATAATAGAACAAGCTGTGGTCTCTTAATAAATACTGCATCTAATGTCTAGCCTAATGCCCACAATCGAAATCATAAAGTTTCTTAAGCCTCACAACACTCAATAAATCAAACCATAACTAACTAAATCAAGTTCAAATTCTGAACAGTTCAAAGAACCTTCTTTAAACTTTGAAGACATTCTCTGCAGCATTAGAAATAATGTTCTGTCCAGAAGAACGAGGAATTCTATAGAACGTTACTTAAATTACACAGAAACAGAATGACAAAAAAGGGTCCAGTGGAAATGTGTTTCTTCTAACTACTGCTGCTGCTTTTTCCAGAAATGTATGTACTCTTCCATAAGTTTTCTCTTTCAGAACTTCCCAGCATAATGCCGGA
Organism: Lissotriton vulgaris; assembly: GCF_964263255.1. Classification (NCBI taxonomy): domain Eukaryota; kingdom Metazoa; phylum Chordata; class Amphibia; order Caudata; family Salamandridae; genus Lissotriton; species Lissotriton vulgaris. Next base: position 421,791,705 of record NC_141685.1, on the reverse strand, counting down.
CGAGTCAACATGCTGAATATTGTAGTTCCAAACTCTGTCAAAGTGTAACTCATCACCAGTGAATACCACTGCTAGATATTGTAGTTTGCAGCAGCAAGTAGTCCTCAAAACCATACCACCACTATTTGGCCAAGGATCAACAAGGCCTTCTTGATGCCTCTTACATTATGGTTGATACCACAATATTTTAAAAGTACAAAAGTAGAACTTTTAAGTGCGGACTGCTTATCCTTTATAAGACCACTTCTCTGTATATTATGGTCTGCTCAGAGTTGTGCACCTTTAGAAATAGTGTGCAAAATCTAGTGAACCAATGTTAAGAAGAGCACATCTGTTATTACGAATGGAAGTTGTCTAAGGGAGTTTTTGAAAGTGGCCTTTCTGCTGTGCATCACTGAAGCCACCTAGTCAATGTCAGTAGCACCCATTTGTTACTCTAAACTCCTGTAAGCTCTGTATGTGGCACAAATGCTACACATTCTGTCGTCTGAGAAGATAAGTCTTTCTGTGTTTTTTTGTAAAATTTAAACCATGAATAATAGCAGTGGAAGCATCTGGATGTCCCACCAGTCTTGTCAAATAACCATATCAGGGCCAACCATCATCACGCCTGATACATGCCATCCTTTGGGTTCTGTCTCACTAAAGGTACTTACTCATGAATATTGAATGAGTATGCTGGTTGAACTCCCACTCACATCCTGATGGCCTTTCAGTTGCCATAGTGGTGCATTATATGTAGCCCATCACATTATGTTTCTCCAAAATACAGGGATAGTCCCAGGAGACCCGATCTAATGCTTTTTCAGCATCCAACAACATAACAGACATCGGATCTCCTGGAACCTCCGTGGCATCAAATAAAGTAATGATGCATCATACCTCTTCCTGGAATAAATCCATGTTGAGTTGTACTAACCAGTGTATCTATAACCTTTGATAACCTAACTGCCAAAGCTTTGGAAAAGATTTTTGCGTAGGAGTTCATCAGCGTTATTAGCCGGTAAGACCCCGGTACTGTGGAAGGCTTACCTTTTTTAAAAATATTTACAATATCTGCTCCCGCCCAAGTTTTGGGAACAGATATCCCTATCTGAGCCTGTTGCATTGTAGCGATCAGGTCCAAGGAGATTACATCGTGAAAAGTCTTATAAAATTCAACCGGTATCTGGTCCGGCCCTGCTGCCTTACCTGATGGTAGGCTCGCCAAGGTGGCTAGAATCTCTTCCGCCTCCAGGGGTGCGTCCAGAACTTCTCTTTTCGCCTGAGAGAGGTATGGGGCAGGAATATCACTAAGATATGATTGGATTTCCAAGGGATCTTTTGATTGTTCTTCATCATATAATGTCGCATAAAACTGTCTAAAAACCTCACAGATTCCCCCAGAGTCCGTGAACAGTCGCCCAGAACCATCAATAATCCCTTTAACTTTGCCTGAAGCTGCTTTTTGCCTTGCGCAGACTGCTAAAGTATGGCCCACATGCTCGCTAAATTCGTAGCAATGTTCTTTTTTTGCTAAATATGTGGCAGCCACCTTACTGGATATATTCTCCTCTGCCTCAGCTTTTGCCCTGGCCACCTTGATAAGTGCCTTATCTAAACATGCACCTACTGTTGAGAGCCCAGCCACATCCTCCTCAGCCTCCCCAAGGGCCCTAGTAAATTCTATATCCCTTACTCACTCCTGCCTTTGTCTAAAAAGACTAAAGCTTAATGTTTCGCCGCGGATCCCTGCTCTAAAGGCATCTCAGGTGACTCCTGGGGAGGTACTACCCCTATTAATCTCCCAATAACCTTTAATTCAATCAATCAATCAATCAATAGAGACTTTATTTTGGTTATATTTCAAACCATAAAAGTACACATATGTTATGTTATGTTATGTTATGTTGGGACTCTTTTATAGCGCACGGCTACCCCGAGGGGTGTCCCGGCGCTTTGGCAAAGAGAAGAGTACTGAAAAGAAACACAACACAGCAGCTGAACAACAGGTCACCAAAGGGATCAGGCAGAATAGAGCCAAGTTTTAAGCTCCTTCCTGAAAGCAAGAAGACTGTGTGACTTTCTTAAGGAGACAGGAAGCTCATTACAGCAGCGCGCAGCCCAGTAGCGGAAGGAGCGTCCTCCGATCCGCGCCAATTTGACCGGGGGAACAACAGCTTTAGCCAAAAAGGCAGACCGAAGGGTCCTCCTCGGGACATAGAAAGCTAGGCGCTTTTCTATGTATTTAGGGCCGATTGAATGGAGGGCCTTAAAAGCGAGGGTCAGCACCTTAAAGGTGATTCTTTTGGCAATGGGCAGCCAGTGCAGCCTCTTAAGTAGTTCCGAGGCTTTTGCCCTGCGTGGTAGACCAAAAAGGGCTCTAGCAGCCGAATTCTGTATAATCTGCAACCGGGCCAAAAGATATTTAGGCAGCCCGATATACAGGGCATTCGCGAAATCCAAGCGCGAGCCAATTAAAGACTGCACTATGATTTTTTTGTGCTGCAGAGACAGCAAAGGAAGGAATTTCCGGAGCATTTTTAAGATGCCGAAGCATTTTCCAGACAGGCCGATGATTTGAGATCCGAAAGAGAGGCTGTCGTTACATTGCACACCAAGGTTTTTGGCCCTTGTAGAGACCACCTCCGTAGGAAACATATCCTGGGGCCACCAAGTCTTCCAACTGGGGTCCGGCGAACAGCCGAAAAAAAGCAGCTCCGACTTGTCGGAGTTGCACTTCAGGCTGAGACGCCGAAACCAGTCGAAGACGGCACCCAAGCAATCCCTGATCCGACCACCATCAAAAGCCTCTCCCTTTTTAAAGGTAAAAAGGAGCTGGGTGTCATCAGCATAGGATATGATCCGGGCACCAAAGGACTCCGCTACCGCCGCCAGAGGGGTCATGTAGATATTAAAAAGAGTAGGGCTCAGAATGGAGCCCTGTGGGACCCCTACCTCAATCGGCGGCATTTCAGCGGAGAACGGCGGTGCCCAGACCACCTGTCGACGGCCGGTCAGAAAGGATTTAAACCAGTTCCACACCGTCCCACGAAAACCGATCTCCCAGAGCCTAGAGAGGAGACCAGCATGGGGGACGGTGTCGAACGCCGCCGACAAGTCCAGCATCACCAGGATGGCCTTCCCCCCCAGATCAAGCACCTCTCTGATGGCATCGGTGATCTCGAGCAAAGCTGTCTCCGTGCTATAATTAGCACGGAAGCCCGATTAAGAATCATGCAAGATGTTATTGCTCTCTAAGAAGTTGGAAATAGAGAGCTGTACATGTTTCTCGACCACTTTTGCCAGAGCAGGGAGAAGGGAGATCGGCCTGTAGTTAGCGTGGACTAGAGGATCCAGAGTAGGCTTTTTGAGTAGCGGCAGGATCAGGGCATGCTTCCAGGCTGAGGGTACCTCGCCCGTGGCCAAGGAAAGATTAAGCAGCGGGTTAAGCAAGCTGTTGATGGCAGGCGCTATTTTTCCGAGACATTTCGCTAGGCAAGGATCCAGCGGCAAGCCAGACTGCAGCCGAGAAAGAAGATCAAGGGATGAAGTCACCGATAAAGGAGGGAACTCCGAAAGGGTGATATTCCTGTCATCTGAGGGCGGAGGAGGGATGACCGGTTGACTCAGCAATGAGCTAGTCACGTCATCAGGAAAGGTGTCCTGAATAGATTTGATTTTATTTGTGAAAAAGTCCCCCATCTGGCTAATCCAAAGCTCGGAATGCGAGTGAGTAGCCGCAATCGAAGGAGAAGAGATAAACTCCTTAACAATCCTGAAGAGCTCTTTGCTCCTATTTTCAGCCTTATCAATTCTAAGCTCCAGGTAGAATTTTTTAGCCTCCGCGATTTGTTTATGGTAGCTCCTTAAAACTTCCCGATAGGTCGATTTATCACCCGGGTCATATTTGCGTCGCCATATTCTTTCTGCTTTCTTGCAGTCCTGGCGCATCTTACGCAGAGATGGAGTAAACCACGGGGCCGAAAGATGTCTGGCCATCGCTTTAGCTGGTTTCCCCGGGATGAGCTCATCAAATCTATTGACCAGCCACTTCTGGACCACAGGTAGATCTTCCTCCAAATTGTCGAGAGTTGGCAGGGGTAGCGGCACAGAGCATCTGACAGCATTTCCACTGTCACTAGATGAAAATGTCAGCCCCTTTGAGTCTCCTCTCTGAGCACTTTTGAGCCCATGGAGGTGGAAGAGAGAATCAGAAAGTCTATTAAGAAGTGGTCCGACCAGGACACCGGCTGCGGCAGGGACACTTCAATACACTTGGTTGAAAAGATCTGGTTAATAGTGTGACCTTTGATGTGTGTGGGGCTAGTGATATAAGAAATCAGCCCCAGCGGAGCCACAGTATCCTGTAGTCTGATGGTGTCAGGATCTGTAGCATTATCCATATGGATGTTGAGATCCCGCAACAAAATGCAATGCTCCGATCTAAGGCAGGGCACCGATAGTGCTGCCTGCAGATCATCAAAGAACGAGCCCAGAGGCCCAGGAGCTCTATAGAGAAGAATTCCAGTGCACGTTTGACAGGTAGAGAGCCCTAAGGTAAAGCCTAAGGCTTCACACCCGGAGATATTCTCAACGGCAAAGATCGAACAAGGGATATTCTTCTCCACAATCATAACCACCCCCCGCCTCTGCTATTTTAGAACCATACAGCAGATTCCAGATGTCAACGGCATGTCTGCCGAGTGAGCGAGTGTTCAGGAGGGAGAAGAGATGACGAAAGGAAGGGGACACTGGGGCGGCAGCCTGTAAAACAGAGGCACGCCAGCCACAAGCCAAGCAGCCCTTCCTAAAGGAGCGGCCGCAAGGGAGTACATAATGGCAAGTAGAGGGCTGTGTGCGCAGAGCTAGGAGCTCCGCCAAAGAATAAGTGAGCATAAAGACTGAGCATACAGCCGTGGCCTACCTCAGCCGCCTCCGAGACGCGGACGAGCGCAGACGGGCGGGACTCTGGCGCGACTCAGGCGCAGAGATAGGCGCTACCGCTGCGCGCCACCGCTGCGCGTTAGGAGGCGAGCTTTAAATAGCCTGCTATCAGCGTCCCTGATCACAGGGACGCTCCAAGATGGCGCTTCCAGAACCCTTCCCAAACCAAGATGGCACTCGCAAACCTCGACCTCCCCAGAACCGGACCCGCCAAACAGCAGTGGGAATTCCAGAAATTAAGGTGCAGGTAAGGGGCAGGACCCAGATAAAAACAGGGAATAATGCAAGTAAAATGAAAGAAATACAAAAAACGGGCAGTTAAAAACTGCAGCAAAGCAGCAATACAGCGCGCGACCAGCGCGACCAGCAGCGAAGCGCCGAGCACCTCTCAGCACAGAATATCTTTGCCAGACTGAGCACACGCTAAACTCGCCCTAAATAGCCTGCTATCAGCGTCCCTGATCACAGGGACGCTCCAAGATGGCACTTCCAGAACCCTTCCCAAACCAAGATGGCACTCGCAAACCTCGACCTCCCCAGAACCGGACCCCCCAAACAGCGGTGGGAATTCCAGAAATTAAGGTGCAGGTAAGGGGCCGGACCCAGATAAAAACAGGGAATAATGCAAGTAAAATAAAAGAAATACAAAAAACGGGCAGTTAAAAACTGCAGCAAAGCAGCAATACAGCGCGCGACCAGCGCGACCAGCAGCAAAGCGCGGAGCACCTCTCAGCACAGAATATCTTTGCCAGCCATATAAAATACATTGAACATTTCATATTTAAAATCACAATTACAAAAGACATATTATACGTATTTCATTAATGAGTAAGTAGGCGAAATCAACAAAAAAGTGCTATTAGTGCTGGGTTTACAACATGATATAAGGTCTTTCAGTAAATAAGCTCACCATCCTTCAGAGGTGTAGAATCACTGATCCAGGCTCTTTCTCAGTTTGACAGTTAATTTTAAAAATTCTAAGACGTGAAGAACACTGTCACTGTGCAAAAGCTGTAAATACATAAGTGCTGGTCTTATTTGATTAAAATTTAGTTTCTTTAAAAGAGCAACAAGGTGACGTCTGCGCGGGTATTCATAAAACCTACATAAAAATATAAAATGCAGCATATCCTGTGGAGACTTCATGTCGCAGCCACAGGGAGCAGCAGTTTTATTAACACCTTGGTTGCTAGGGGGTTTTCCCCTCCTGTGCTGACATTCCATGAATCCCTTTATTCATGACAAGGTCAGCTCGTCATAAGCACAGCGCAGGAGGTAACGCCCATGACGAGCTGACCTTGTCAGGAGCATGGAAGGGGTTAAAAATATCCGACTTAGGTCTAATTAAAAGATGATGAAAAATATTAAACCTGAACCTCGTCAGCAGAAATTTCTCATGAGAAGTGAAGGTGCATGTTAAATATAGTTCCATGGTGTCACAGGTTTTTAACATAACATATTTCCTAATATTAGGTTTCATAAGCTCCTCCGCTTCTCTTTGGGCCCTCCTGTCCATATGAAAAGCCCGCTTATTTGCTGCCACATCCCCCTTTACAATCCCACAAGGGTCTTCAAACAGATTCAAGCATCCAAGCCTCAAAAAACAAGATTTCAGGTATTTTAACCAGGGCACGCACATTGAGTTGTCCTGAGACACAAGGTCTTTCACAATCAGGTGGGTAAGCAGAATATCTTGATTTAGCCACAATTTTACCCAGCATGTCAGTGGTCTTAGCGCAAATATATCGGATAGGTACTGAGTCCCCAGTTCTTCATGTACTGCTAAGTTCGATGTGCTGACTGGAACACAGAGGAGACGTTTTAGAAAATTATTTTCAGTAACCTGTAACTGTTCACCACTTACGTAGCCCCATAACTCACTGCCATATACAGCGGTAGCTATCGATTTGGCATTATAGAGTTTCATCATTGCAGTATTTGGCTTCTTCCCCAGTTTTGTAGCAAAATTAAAAATAGAGGCATTTACCCTTGTCATTTCCCCTTTCTTTCTTGCCACATGAGGGCCCCAGCTGAGCTTTGTGTCAAATAAGACACCAAGATATGAAAATGTTTGAGTGATGGGCATCAAGTTTAAAAATAAAATTCTTTTTCGGTTTTTGGCCAACATGCATTATATATGAATTAGAATTGTTGACCAATAGGTCTCTGTTGGTCATAAAGATATTAAAAGCATTCAAAAGTGCCTGGAGACCCTTTTCCGTTCTAGTAATTAAAACCGCATCATCTTCGTATAAAAGTACAGGAATACCCCGCCTGCCAACTCTAGTGCAGTCTGATTTTACCTCCTGAAGTGCAGCATCTAAATCATTAATATAAAAATTAAAAAGAAATGGGGTCAAGATGCAACCTTGGCGCACTCCCTTTTTAATGGTAAAATTACCAGTGGTTTCCCCATTTGTTGAGTACCTAACATTTGCCCTGGTGTTACTGTGCAAGTCCACCAGAAAATCCACAATTCCTATGTCCACACCCTTCTCCCGCATGGTCTGCCACAGCCTTCCCCTATTAACACAGTCGAAGGCCGATGACAGATCCATGAAGGCAAGGTGGACGGCTCCCTTATGCACAACAGTATATTTACTCAATATAAGGAAGCGGTTGAGGCACTGGGTTATGGTGGAACGACCACTACAGAAGCCATATTGGGAGATGGACATAATGTTATTGTCAGACGTCCAACTTGATATACGCTGCAGTAAGATCCCCCCCATAATTTTGACCATGGAATCTATTAGCAAAATCGGACGATAACAGAGGGGGCTGCCCTTATCTCCTTTCTTAAACACAGGGACAATTGTTGATAAACCCCAGGACAAGGGACAGCCCACTAAAGCAGCTGCATTAAATACAGCAACCAAGATGGGTACCCAAAAACCTGGATCTGATTTATAAAGATCCGGTGGGATTCCATCAGGTCCAGGGGCCTTCCTAGCTGTAAGTCCTTCTATGGCGTCCATTACCTCGCTTATATCAAATTTAAGTGTGCCTCCCCTAGCATAAGGTAAAACATCAACTGTTACAGGGTCTGCTGAGTGATACCATTTTTTTAAATGAAGTTCCCACTCCTCCTTAGTTATGCAGCAATCTAGTCCATCACCTGGGTCTTCTACCAGGAACGGTCTTTTAACTAAAGCCCAGAATTTAGTGCTACAATTTAAGATGGAGGGGTCAAGTATTTCATCCCAAGCCTCTTTTCTTAAAAACTCCTTACGGGATGCAATAACAGACTTGTATTCTTTCTGACACAGTTTTACGCCCTCCTGATTTCTTGGGGTGACTGACAGAGCTAACCTGAGATTACGTGCAGCTTTGGTACAATCGTGGTTAAACAACCTAGGACCCCCTTTCACCAAATTCTTTGCGGGGGCCGTCATGAGTTCTGACACCTTCTCCGACAAGTTTTGATAGGCAATAAGGACCTGCCTGGGATCTCCCCCCTCGTGTGTACATTTCTTAATATCCTCAGTACATTTATCCACAATATTTTTGTAAAGAAGATCTGGGGTAACCATTGACCATTTAAGTCGCCGCCTCCCATCTGTTGTACACAGCCTGCCTGAGCTACAATTCTGATTTCCCTTGTTAACCCAAGGTCCCTGCAGACGAATTATTAGAGGGTTATGGTCACTGAATTTACTTTGCTCAATACTGAACGAATCCAGAATAGTCTGCATCGTCAGTGAGACTAACATATGATCAATAAAAGTGCCCCTGCCATGCCCTTTGAAAGTAGGAATATCAAAGCATTTTAACGGGTCCCTGAGTGTCATAGCCAATGAGAGGTCAAAGTTGTTCATTAGATCATTACAAAGTTCCCCATCCACTGTATGTTCCATGTGTATACCTCCCAGGCGCTCACAACACAAGTCTGTTAAGCATTTTTTCAGTGGATCACTGCAAGGATGCACATTAAAATCTCCCATGATCATAAGATTATGACCAAAATCTTTCATAGAAGTAGTAATAAAAGAATTCAATAGCGATATTTGATTGAAGCCTGTACTATCATTAGTTGCATTATAAAAAATCACCAAACCAGACCCAGCAGTTATCTCCATTTAAAACTAAGCCCATCACTCCACAATCGAGCGGACACGCTGATCGTGAACGGGGTTGATTTTTCGGAGAACGACCAAATGGGCGAAAGCCACCCTGAAGAAACAGAAACCTTAAACTGGTCGGATAATGTAAGCTGAATAAAAAATAACGAGAAGATCCCCGTAGAAGCCCCATGGGGGTTGGAACTATCACCGCATATTAATGAAGAGATAACAGATCTGGAAATAGCCTTGAGAAAGTCGTGGGTCACATTCCCATATACGACGAAACACGTGTCAGCTGTATGAAAAGTTTCCAGTGAACGGAAATAAACTCAAATCTGATGTACCAAGAATAACTACTCTTCGTGATTATATCGGAAGAATTGGTGGAAACACTTGTATACTTGACATCATTGTGACTTACGTGTGCTAAGGAGTGTTGTACCATCACTCCAGAATACTGTGATTCAATTCTTCGCATTTTACAAGAGACTAAAATAGAAACAAATATCACAAGTTCCCCCTTTGGTTTACCCCTTACAGATGGAGTGGCTGGCACATAGAAGGCCTTGTACCCTTCCAGGAAAAGATCACACTCAACCAGCCAAGTTTCTTGTAGACAGATGACCTTAAATTGCTTGATGTAATTAACCCAGTTTTCATCAGCCATTTTGGCAGCCAAACCCGTAATGTTCCATGAAACAACAAAACATCCATATATTATGTCCAATCAGTTCTCTACGGGTATAGGTTCACCTGAAGCCCCAGTGCCCTGAGCCGCAGGTACCTCCCGTCAATCACACATCTCGAGTCCAGACAAAGCATCATACCTGTTCCGTGTGTAGATGTTAGACCAATGGTGGTAGCGTCCAGCGCTAGTGATCCTGTTGTAGGTTTCATCCGGGTTTCCAGGCCCACATGGATTAGTAATGTTATATATAAATTGTGTATCCATGGCTTGGGTCTGAGGTTTAAACACCTGCCTAGTTATCCTTTGTGGGGGGGTGGGTTTGCAGAGGTGTGCATAGAAGTACCCCAGCGGGCGCACACAAATACTGTTCTCATTATATACTAGTGAGGATGCTCTTAAGAGAACAGTTGCCACATGTTGTGGATGTTTAAAATTTACAACAATACAATCCCCATTTCCCAGCTTTTTAGACGGGCCTACCCAGTTCACCCTCCTTACTGCCATTATCTGATCTGAATAAGAGGTAGGAAAACCGCAACTTTTGTTAAGCCATGCCACTGTCTTATTTTTCAATGATGCGTGAGATTCATCATATGGTGAGGCGGGATGAGTACCACATGGTGGAACGTTAGTCAATACGGCCACAAACGGTGCACAGTCAGGTGGTAAATTCAAATATCGGTTGTTCCTGGTGGGCCTTGGAGCTGGTCCACTTCGTGGGGCTAAATTGGGTTGTGACAACAAAGCAGGTGCTACTGGGACGATTGGTGTACTTAGTGCATCATTCACAGTAGTAACTACTGCAACAGTATTGCGAGTGTTCTGATGGTCTTTAGCACGCGTCACCTCCTGCCCTCTTCCCCCAGCCTTAACCCTACCACTGGTGGGTGCAGCCTGGTGTGCAGACACCAGGCAGCCCAGCCTAGCCACTTCCGTGACCAGGCTCTCTATCTGAATGGTCAGTGGCTTAATCACCTCCTCTAATTTCGCTACAAATTTTGCTTCTAGATTTTTAATAAGAGAAGCAAACTGTTCAGCATTTATGTGAACACATCCTGTGAACACAAAGGGGTTTATGACAGGGCTATTCGTTTCTTTCCCATCCAGATCCCTTCTTTTAGTGCTATGTTTCCCCCCCCCGTTTTTGATGCGCTATCCTGCAGGTTCGCATCGGCCTAATGACAGGCGGAGCTTCGCCTGTTTCCTCGCTTGACAGGGCGTTTTGGTCTGAATGTACCTCAACACTCAGCCTGGTGGGCGTCTGCGGATCTACTCTGGCAAATTCGCTCGTATTTGCCTCAGCCTCTGTGATCAACCTTTGCGGAGACAACTCTGGTAAATCCAGTGTCGAAGTCCCCTTCCCTAGTGAAGCACGTCTTTCATTATTAATCTGACTTACTTTCTTCACCATATAGTTGTCAATGGTACCGGCACCTATTACAGGTTTATCATTTTTAGTTTTAGACATCTTATATAAATATAAAGCAATATGCAAGGTCATAAAAAAGCCACTACTCACTCATATGAAATACACCAAGATAAAAAAATAAAGTCTCACGTGAATGGTACACAATAAAGGTCTGGATTAAAAGATGTAGGGTCCCTGGCCCAGTCCAGTCTCCTCCGGCCTCTGAGGGCAACAGAGGGCCCGCCCTTTGCCCGGGCTTAGCCCGGTGCGTCCCGCGCGCGTCCCGCGGGACGAGGGACTGGCGTTGCCTTTATGCACCCCCTGGCGCTGTTGTGGGCGTCACTGGTGGTGGGAGGGGCCCGGCGGAGCCAAGCCCGGCCGGGAAACAGGCGGAGCAAGGCCCGGCCCTTTGCTGCTGGTGCGGCGCTGCGGCGGAGCTGTGCCCAGCCGTGAAGTATGCAGAAACCTTTCATATGTTGAACGTAATTGCTATCCTTTAATAACCTCCGCTCAAAAGTCCACGTACGCTCAGGCCTAACTTTCCTTGTGGTGTCTAGGGAAAAAACTAGAGGGTTATGATCGGAAACAATCCGATGCAATTTTTCGATCTGGCAGTTTAATAACAGACTGTTAGAAACCAGGAAATAATCTAATCTAACACAGAACTTGTGGGGGCAGAGTAATAGGTGGTCCCAGAGTCGCAGGGCTTCAATTTTGTCCATACATCTACTGATGCATTGTTTCTTGCTAGGTTTAGAATTGCACAACACACTTTCTTCTTCCGGCCCTGATATCTCTCAGTTGAATCCAAACCCAAACCACCTACCCCGTTAATATTAAAGTCCACAGAGAGACTCACAAGTGGAGCCCATGCCGCTAACTCTAAATCTAAAAAGGAAAATAACTCCGGGTCATCCACAGTTGATCAATAAATTGACCCCAAAGTAACCCAGTCCCCATTATTCATACATTCGATTAAAACCCACCTGCCCCATTGATCCTCAAGCTTTTTCCTGACTAGTACATCTTTTAATGTAGACAGTATAGCCACCCCTCTAGTTTTAGCACCCTGCTTTGAGTAAGCTAACAAATTATACCCCAGCTGTTCCAATAAAAACCCCTTGGTCCCCTCAATTTGTGTTTCCTGTAAGCATACAAAATCCGCACACATTGCTCTCAGCACTGCTGATACTCGTTGCCTCTAATCTTAAGATGATCGTTCAAGCCACACACATTAATTGTAACTATTCGTGTACACATTAAAATACATGTGGTGCCTGTCCTAACCAATTATCCAGCCAATCAATGATCAGATTTCTGCTATTGTCTTCTAGCCCTCCAGAATCATCCTCCTCCATCATTTTATGTTGTGTACTCCAGCATGTGCAATGCCTGTAGCCCCTCAAGTGCCCTACTATACTGTGCCCTGTATCCTTACCCCACCCGCACCCCCCAAACCCCTCCCTCAGAGACCTCTCACCCCCCTTACAGGCAAATAGGTCAGTCATGACCTATGTGTGACAGCTGTAAGCCCGTAGGAAGTCATGAACCCCTCCCCCTCCTTTTATAATCTACCTTAGTGTCCTTATGCTGTTGCAGTGCTCCCATAATGATGCACTGTGAATCTAACAGTGCATCACTATGGCAGCCAGCTTGTATATATATTATCGCAAACCAACACTGGTGCCCCTTTGGTCCTTCTTTTTTTTTAACTCTGTCAAGTGTGCTTGGGCCTTTATTTCTGAGAAGAACATCCTAACTTGACCATTTACCAGCACTTTAAGACCAGAAGGAAATAACAAAAAAGCCTCACAACCCAGGTTCTGAAAGGCAGGAATCAATTGTCTCAACTGCCATCTCCTCTCCACAGTAGCATGGGAAAAGTCTGGGCGAGCAAAAAATGTTGTACCCTCAAATGAGCGCCTGGCCTCAGGTTTTGCCTTGTCCATAACCTCCTGCCTGAGAAGGTAGTTCCCCACATAGACAAGAATAGCTCTGGGCCTATCGTTTTGGGATGCCATATAACCTTTTCTCTGGGTCAAAAGGAACCGATGAGCCCGCTGCACCTCGGTCTCCCAGTTCCATGCTGACATTTCCGGGAAAGCCCCCCTCAACAAGACAATGACAAATACAATATATGGTACTCCCTAGGGCAGAGGAGGTTGGGCTGTCCCTTATCTCAAAATGTATTACTGGGCAGCAGCCTTGCAGTGTATGTCTGGGCTCTTAGGGGGAGGGACACCAGAACTAGAGGATACTCTAGGCTCTATCGCTATATACTTGTTGCTCTTGGCGGGGACGCAGAGAAGGCCTTTTTGAAATACACAGATCCCTGCTATTTTAAGAGAACAAAGTTCAACACGTTGATTCCCACATATAAGATATGGACATCATTTACGAAAAAATGCGGGTTAGGGAGGTTTAATGCATATACCCGGCTATATAAGAACCACACCCTTCCTGTGGAAATATTTGCCGATTTTGTCTTTTTAGATTTGGGCGGTATGGGGTGGCGAAGGTGGGGGATCTGATGGGTTTGAATGGAATGTGTCAGTTCTCTGATATCCAGCAGTTCTATGGGGTGGAGACGAGGAATTTCTTTAAGTGTCTAGAAGTCAGGAGCTTTCTAACAACTAAAAAAGGAGGGCCAGCTGGGTTTGGGAAAAACACAGTTATGGAGGCTATAGAGGGTAGGGATAGTTCCACGATCAACAGACTTTATGCCGAGTTGATTGCGAGTAATATTATACTTATAATAATAATGGTTATTTTTATGTTAATTGTTATTATTATTATTATTATTATTATTATTATTATTATTATTATTATTATTATTATTATTATTATTATTATTATTATTATTATTATGTGTGTAATTGTTATTTTGTGTTTTATTACTGCTTGCTGTTATTAGTATTAATAGAACTGATGTGTAAGTACTAAAATTAGTACCAGTAATAACTAAGTAACTATACTACTAATGCTGGTACTGTAGTACTACTAATACAACAATAATAATAATAAGAAGAAAACGAAGAATAAACTACTACTACTACTGATAATAACAATAAGTAGTAGATCTTTTTGTGCCATTGAATCACCAAGATCTTAACACGGTGTTAATAAATGTTCCTGTTACTCCACTCTAGCCTCAAATCTGAATCATGTGGAGCAAAATTCCACACAGTATTGCGCTCCTCATGGTTCACAGTGGGCAAGTTTATCCACATCCAATTCATTTGGGTGTGGAGAACTATATCTTATATTGCTAACTGGTAATTCCATCCAGAAAAATAGCATAAGGCTTTGGAATCAGCAGCCGAACCTCATTGCCTGCCTTTTTTTAGACATATCTTGCTCCCCTCTCCTAAAAAAAATCTTCCTCTTATCTCTCCTACTCCCCCATACTCCATTATCTCCACCCCATCTAGAGGCTCAGAACAGGTTTTAAATGTATGTGTTATAACCCCATGGAATTAGGAATTCTGTGTAGGTTTCCAACAGGAGAAATCAGTCTCACACACAGTAATTCCTCAGTCCATGTGGTTTTACTCATAATTGTACGAAACTGTGGTGGATAGTAACAGTAAAATCACAGCCCTCAGGGGATTCCAATTTCTGACCTGCAGGTTATAAACATATCTTTAGAGCAAATGCGATGTTTTAGACATGAGAGCATTCTATGGAAGCCTTTGGTTAAAAGATGTTTATTGTAGTTGTCTACTTGTTTTGAAATTCCTAGGTTAGCAAAACTAATCCCATTGAATCTGTTCTGAATTTCTCAATAGCAGCATATAGCCTAATTATTACATAAAAGAAGGTCCCTCTCGAGTAGCAGGTTCCACCTAGATATTATAGATATCTTCTGCTGCCAATTAACCAAACCCAAGTCTAACAACCCATCCACTGTCACCTACGGAAGATGGTTGACTCATCTCTTGTGGATGATATGAGAGAAGAAGCAGATAGAGGCACCACTCAGGTGCTGATGCTCTTTGACCTCTCTGAGGCATTTGACGTGGTCGATCATGAGCTTCTAGTGGATTGTGTCGGAGCCGCTGGTCTACGGGGCACAGAGCTTGATTGGATTGTCTCCTTTTTGAAGGACTGTTCTCAGTCGGTCCACTTATCTCCTTTTAGCTCCCCTAAGGTTCAACTTACCTGTGGCGTACCCCAAGGAAACTCTGTGTCCCCCTACCTTTTTAATTTATATATACAACCCCTGGTGCACTCCCTGAAAAAAAATGAAGCTGGGAATTTACAGCTACGCAGACTGTATACAACTACTTTTGCTATTGCTAACTCACCAGAATCCAAAATTACCTTCCAAAACATAATCCTGTTTTTCCATGATTGAATGAATAGTAATCAACTTATATTAAACTCTGGCTAGCTGCAATGGGTACCACCCAAGAACTCAGTTAAAAGCCTTGGAGTCCTTGTTTTTTTTTTTTTTTTTTTTTTTTTGGAAAACCTTTATTTACCAAAATAAGTACACCGCTATTCAGCCATACATCCCGGAGGCCAGGCAGCATCGTTTTGCATATCGGAACCATGTACAAAAATAGGGCATAGGAGTGATCAGGTTTAATTTTGCGATAGAAACTTCAAATTAACAATAACGACAACCAGAGTCGAAAAGAGAAACAGAATGAAGGGGAGAAAGAAGAAGCAGAGAAAGAGAGAAGGAAAAAGAAAAAGAAAAAGAAACGAGGCTGAGGACAAGCATAATATTGTAGGCACATGTCGCGGGATGGGGGCGAGGTAGCACCTCTATCTCAACAACATGATGTGCAGCAAGCGTAGAGACGGGAGTGTAAATTCAGGATACCAAGCCTGGAACTCTGGAAAGGGGGAGCTACGGAGACAAACGGACCTCAGGCGGTGCCGTCTCGGGGGGTGCACAAATATCTCCTCTGTACGAGTTCCACGCTCCCCAAACCGATCCCCACATCCTGGGCTTGCCCCGAGCTACATAGACTGTCTTCTCACGGAGCATGCACCAGTCCATGTTGGACTTCCACAGGCCGATCGTGGGGGACGCGGGGGCGCCCCATTTCTGGGCTATGTCTCTTTTGGCTATCATATTGCCTAGGGTGACCCATCGGGTCTGGGCCCCGTTGTAATCATTCGGGCCCCAGACGTTCAGAAGGCAGCGTCGGGCCTCCGCAGGCAGGGCAACACCGGTCACAGCTCTCATCACCTCATGCACCCGTCCCCAGAACTGGGCAACCTCCGGGCACTCCCAGATGATGTGCATAAAGGTAGCCACTGCACCACATCCCCTCCTGCATAAACCATCCTGGGAGAGACCCATGTGTATCAACCTGGGGCCCGTAATGTAGATCCTGTGAAGGACCTTCAGCTGGACAAGTCTCAGCCTAGCCGAGATCGCCACCTCCTTAGGCGAGGAAACCGCTGACTGCCACTCCTCATCGTCCATTTCAATCCCATCGGCCACCCAGTGGTCCCTCAGTTTCACCAGTAGGTCAGACCTTACATTGATAAGCTTTTTATAAGCCAAGGAGATGGCGCTATCCGGCATGTGGCCGTCCAGTATTCTGTCCTCTAGCGGGGATGACTCAGGTACTTTCTCCCCCACAGGTAAAGAAGATGTGAGAGCGTGCCGAAGCTGTGCATAACGGAAGTATTCTGTTTTACCCAGTTGGAACTCGGTCTGTAGTGCTTCGAAAGTTTTTACCTCCCCTCTGGTCATCATATCGGCAACCTTCGAGATACCAATAAGGTCCCATCTGTCAAATCCCTTGGAGTGCCACAGTTTCCCAAGCAGGTCAGAATCGAATAGGGGAGTAGCCATAGTGAGTTTGCCCTGCCAGCCCAATGCCTTGGTCACCGCCCTCCACAGGTGCACCACTGTTTTAGTGGGTCCCGTTAGCTTCCGATCCAGAGACCTAGAGTACAACGCCCTGTAGTAATTCCCATCATTCATGAGCCAACGGTCCATGGCATATCCAGGATTGACTGGCGGACCATAAAGACCGTGATTGACTGCCGCAAACTGTGACGCCCAGTAGTAGCGACGGATGTCGGGTAAGGCGATACCGCCATCATACCACGGTATAGTGAGCTTGATTATAGATATCCGTGGTCTGCCATCCCACAGCAGGCTACGCTGCAGGCTCTCAACCTCTCCAAAGTATTTGGCCGGTACCGGGTCTTGCGTGTTCTGGAGTGCGTAGAGGAACCGCGGCAAAGACATCATTTTGAACAGCGCCGCCCGGCCCAGCAGCGATATCGGCAGCTTTTTCCAACTCTCCACGTCTCGCCGTAGTCTCACCAGAGGAGGGAGCAGATTATAGGCGTACCGGGCGCGGGCATCCTTTGAAACATAGATGCCCAGGTACTTGAAGCCCTGTTGTGCAATCTGGATAGTGCAGCCGCGAGGGAGGCGCGGGGTAGCACCACACAGCGCGTAGAGGGAGGACTTGGACCAATTGATGACCAGGCCCGAGTAAGCACCAAAGGTGCCCAGTAAGTCAAACACCACAATCAGGGACCGACATGGAGAGGTAAGATACAAGAGGATGTCGTCAGCATAGAGCGATATTCGATCCTCAAAGCCCGGCGACCATGTGATACCCGCAACATCAGGATGCACCCGGATCCACGCGGCCAACGGCTCGAGCGCCAGAGCAAACAGGAGTGGCGACAGCGGGCATCCCTGTCTGGTACCCCTGTGCAAGGCAAAGGAGGCAGACAGTCGACCATTCACCGTCACATTTGCAAGCGGGGAAGTGTAAAGAGGCCGGACCCAGCCAATATATTCGGGCCCAAACCCAAATTTAGCAAGCACGGCCCACAGGTAGTTCCACTCAAGTGAGTCGAACGCCATGGTTGCATCAAGCGAGGCAAGAACCGTTGGTGCCGTGAGCAACTGTGCCCGCGCCATAACCGCGTGAAGCCTCCTGAGGTTTAGAGCCGTGTTGCGATGTGGTATGAATCCGGACTGGTCCGGGTGAACCAGGTCCGAGATCACTCCCACCAGCCAATTAGCCAATAGCTTTGCCAAAATTTTAGGCTCGGCGTTCAGCAGGGAAAAAGGACGGTAGGAGCGACAGAGATCACGAGGCTTCCCCTCCTTGTGTATGACCACAATGGTGGCCAGTCGTTGGTCAAGCGGGAGCTCTCCGGTATCACGGGCCGCCAGGAACATATTCCTCAGAGGCGCAGCTACGGCGTCAGCCCTGAGCTTAAACAGTTCCACCGGAATACCGTTGGGACCCGGTGCTTTGCCGGAGCGCAGCGACCTGATTGCCAGTGCTACTTCATCCACCGTCAATTCCCGGTCCATGTCCTCCCGCTCAGTATCAGACAAACAGGGAAGCTCGATCTCCTCCAAAAAGGAGGCCGAGTCGGATTCGGACCGGGCAGAAGCGGACGTGTAAACTGCCTCAAAGTAGTCCGCAAACATTTCGGCGATAGCGGCAGGGTCAGTCACGACCAGGCCGTCATCGCCCAGGATCTCTGGTACCACACGGGACGCAAGTTCCCTCCTATCTAGCCATGCAAGAAGCTTGCCCGCTTTATCCCCAGCGTCATATATCCTGCCCTGCTGTTCCCTGCTCATCGCCATGGCCGCGTCAGTAGCAGTGGCCCTAAGTTCCGACTGTTTCAGGGCAAGAGCATGGAGCAATTCCGGAGTCGGTCCCAGGGCCAGCTGAGAATTAAGATCAGCAATGTCCAACTCCAGCCGAACCAGGTCAACATCACGTCTCCTGCGCGCCTCGGCTATCAAAGAGAAGGCCTCTCCTCTAAGAACTGTTTTGAAGGCCTCCCAAAGGGAAACTGCCGAATCAACAGAGCCAGAGTTCTCGGCAAAATAGAGATCAATAGATTTCGCCAGGAGATCGCGGGTCTTAGGGTTGCGAAAATACCAGGGGTTAATAGGTGCAACTCTCGACGTCGCCACGATGTGGAAGTCGAAAGACACCCAGACCGGGGAGTGGTCAGAAATACCCCTAGCCATGAGACGGGCGGTAGAAACCGACTGTGCCTGGGCAGCAGGCGTCAGGACGTAATCAATGCGGGAAAGACTACCATGGGCCCTGGAGTGGAAGGTGTACTGTCTCTGGGTAGGGTGCAGGAGCCGCCAGCAATCGACCAGGCCCATGGCGGCAATGAAGTCGGGGAGCCAGGATTGTGCACTACGTAGGTCTCTGGATGGGAAGCGGTCGAGGTCGCCCGAAACTACAGAGTTGAAATCCCCCCCCAGAATCAACAAGCCCTCCGGGAGTCCCAAAATGGCGCCGGCAAGGTCTTGAAAAGTGGATGTTTGCAGCCCCGGGGGGACGTAAATCGAAACCAAAACCAAAGTGTGCCCCTCCCACCTGCACGCCACTGCGACATACCGGCCCCTATCATCAATCAAGGTAGACTCCACCTCCAGGGGAAGGGACATGCGAACCATGATGCCCACCCCCCGGGACCCCGTAGAGAACCCTGAATGGGCCACCATTTTAAACCCTCTCCTGTTCAGGGCCCTACAGGTGTTGCCGACAAGATGGGTTTCCTGCAAGAGAACAACATCTGGGGCACAACGTTTGAGCAGTTGCAAAACAACACCACGTTTGATTCTATCCCCCAGCCCATTAACGTTCCAGCTCAACAGATTTAATGATTTACCCCCCATCATCAAGGAGTACCCACCCCATCACCCCCCCCGGAACTCAGCCCACGAGACAGGAACAGCAGAACAATAGGACCTCAGCCATGACGAGTGTAGAAAGAATAGTACAAACAACAAAGACAAACCCCAACAACCCCCCACCCTGCACCCCTGCATTAGACTAAAAGCCACCCCAACTAGCAGTGTGCCTGTCGCCCCTTAAACTAACCTACAAGAAGCCCCTAGAGGAGAAAGAGACATCCTATCCCCCCCCCCGTCACCCCCCATATCGAAAGTGCAGGAGCAATGGCAACAAGAAAAACAATAGTCAAGGTCGGTGCCATCCGCAGCAACCCTCCCAGAAAAAAGTCACAGGCAAATTGTTCATTCCCGGGAACCTGAGCCTCCTGCAGCACCCTCCGTCTGGTCCTCCGGCTCCGTCCGCCGCTGCGGCAAAGTGTCCAACCAGTCCCCCGCCGCATCCGGAAGGTCAAAAAACATTGCCCGGTTGCCATGCTCGATGCGGAGTTTCGCAGGATAAAGCATGGAGTAGCGCATCCCCATCTCCCTAAGCCGTCGCTTCACACCAGCAAAACTTTGCCGGCGTTTCTGGACAGCTTGAGTAAAGTCAGGGAAAAAATTGATATCAGCGTTCTGGAATCGCAGCGGACCAGCGCTCCTCGATGCCTGCAAAATGGCGTCCCGGTCCCTATAGTTAAAGAGTCTCGCAATGATGGGGCGAGGGGCAACGCCCGACTTTGGCGGGCCACCCGGGATCCTGTGAGCCCTCTCAACCGAGAAAAACTTGCTCAGTCCTCCCGGCGCCAGGTTCTTAACCACCAAGTCCTCCACAAAGAGTTCAACCGAATCTTCCTCGGCCTTCTCCGGCACTCCCGTGATGCGTACATTCTGGCGCCGTGCCCGTCCCTCGAAATCGTCGAGCCGGCGTGCAAGCATCCCATTAGCAAGATTCAGGTCGCGGATCTCAGTCTGTACGTCCGACATGTCGTTGGTCAGGCTCGATGTCTTGAGGTCCAGCGACTTCACCTTGTCATTTGTCTTGCCAAGATCGGCCCTAGTGAGATTAAGTTCGATCTTCAGAGTATCTACTTTGGTGGACAGCGCTTCATGTAGGCTATGCATCTCAGCCTTTAAGCCAGCAATAGCACCCATCACGTCCCGAAGTGTGATCTCAGGATCCTCAGGGGACACGTCCCGCAGCGAGTCTTTAGTTCGACCCGTCATGACCGGTGACCCCTTAGAGTGGGAGAAGCGTTCTGGAATAGTAGATTGGGACTGGGTCGGCTTCCTACTGACCCTTGGAGGCTTCCCTTTGTCCGAGTCCCCTTTACCCGCCATATTGAAACGCTATGGCAGGATAATCCAGGGGGAGGGCCAGGTCACCATGCGCGCCCAACGCCGGCACGATATTTGCGACAATAAGGTCCCAAAGAGCCACCAAAGGGAGAGTGAAGCAAGAATTTCACAGGCCAGCAGGTCCGAACAGTCAGATAGGCCCGATCAGGGCGTCCCGTGGCAGGCCATCACCCAGACCCAACGGTGCCAGCCAGTGACGCAGCCGGAGACCGCCAACTTCACGACGGCATATCTCGGTCCCGGAGGCTCGGATTTTCGATCCGGGAACGGGCGCCGCTTCAGCACCAGCTCAGCTAGTAATTCCCACTGTCGTGGGACAGGATAGGTGGCAGGATCATTGCGGAGGATCGGGAGGTCTTCGGAGCTCCGGGCTCACGCGGCCATCTTGGTCGACCGCGAAGCTCCTCCTCCCTTGGAGTCCTTGTTGACAAACACTTCTCCATGAAGTCTCAAGTAGGGACAGTAATTTCGTCCTGTTTTTTGAAGCTACGGAAAATTTGAAAAATTGATAAATTCTTTACCCCCAAAGCTCTTGTTAGAAATGGGATCTCTGGTTGCCTAAGGCTTGCGCCAAAGCCAGGCAGAGACCAACATTCTAGTCAGGCCAAGGGAGTTACACGCCAAAGATAACCCCTGCCCACCCCCTTGGTAGCTTGGCACAAGCAGTCAGGCTTATCCCGGAGGCCATGTGTAAAGCATTTGTGCACGCACACATCAACAACATCCCAGGCACACCACAAAAGGAACTCCACACAAGGTTATATCAAAAATAGCCTTAGTATTCTCATAACACATAGAATAGTACTCACATAATATACATAGTGCCACCTGGCACTTGGTCATATCTACAGGTGTTGATATATACCTGACAGGGCCCACTGGACCACTGTCAGAACCATCACAGAGTGAACTTAGTAAAAGCAAAACATATCATAAACGTACAACCAGTAATCACTGCGCCAACCTCACCAGCATAAACACATTATGCAATCCTCTCATAAGGCTAGTTACCTTAGACCCTAACCTCCTAAGTATAACTCATCTTAGGGGCATAAATCACAGTGGAACATAATCTCACTAGCATAAACCATAATATGCAAATCAACGTCATAATCATAAGAACCACAATTAGATGTATAAAACAGGGTGCGTAAATCATACTACATGAATCACATTTCCTAGCACCGCAAAAATCACATTTAGCTCATAGTACCCAAATAAAGACCATATTAGACATAAATCAAATTAGGGCCTGGCGCCCTACCAACCACCCAGTCCCCCTGGCCAACTGGCCATCTCAAAGGAGGCTCAACTGACCCATGTCCCAAGAGTCAGGGAGCGCTGCCAAGGCCCCTGCCACTGGGCCACAGTGCTAAAGTGCCCAGAGGCCTAAAATCACTACCACTATGTCAGATCTTAAGGCAAAAAGTTCAGGGGTGAACCTGCCAAAAAGGGCCAAGTCCAAAGGCTCTCATCTAATGTTGTCCCCACTGATCGACTGTGCTAATTCACTTTACCTAGGTCTTTCCGAAAGACTCATCCGGAGATTACAACTGGCACAAAATCAGGCAGCCAGATTAATCTATCGACAAGCAAGGAAGTGCAACATCATCCCCCTGATGAGGAAACTACACTGGCTGCCAGTAAAAAAGTGAATTGCTTAAGGCTGGCTGCATCATTTTTTAATCTCTCTTTGGTAAAAGTCCAGAGTTGATCTTTTCCCATATCCAAAAGGCCATTCCCCGCCATAACTTGAGGTCTACTTACCTGAATATTCTCGCTACTCACTCCTTTAAGAAGAAGAGAGTAGGTGGCTCCTGATTTTCCATACTAGCCCTCCCTACTCTTCATTCAGACAACTCTTGAAAACATGACTCTTCATACAAGCATTTGATGAAATAGTGAGCAGTAGATTATGTTCCTGTTATTTAGTGCTAAGAGACCGGTTGGTGTATATTCTATTTATAAATATTTTTAACTTAACATATCATCATACAGTGAAACAGCATTTGCCCTTCCCCTGAGACTTACAGAACTCCTTCGTAACACCATAGGAGACCCATTGGGTCAAATGTGAGTAGATTGTGGAGCAGTAGCAGCTGATACCGGACCCAAGTGGTGAGGCAGGGGACGATGATGAAAAAAGAAAAAAAAAACACATGGAACAGCTGGCCGCCATGTCTCCTGTGTGCTCCATCGTCTATTTTCTTCCTGCTGTCCCAGACGGCAGCAGGAAGCATTCGGGCTCCAGGCTCCCCTTAGTCAATCATAACGCTGCAATGCAGTGTCATGATTGAACTGAGTGTGGTGCTCAGCCGGGGAATGGGAGGCTGGGCATGTTCCTCAGCAGGCTGTGTAATGTATGCATGCTGGTGAGGAAGAAACAAAGTGCGTAGGACTGTTTGGCTTGCTTGAGAGGGCCGGCCAAGTAGTCATGTGCACTTAGGAAGTGTAAACCACTCATCCCCCTGCCCTGGCCATCCCCGTCCCGCTCGAGAACCACTGACTGCAATAAGAAAACTAAAATTATAATAACGATTGTTATTATCATTTTATTTTTCCTTTTGTTCAGTGGGGTGAACGCTACTCTGCCTTAGTGGAGGAGCCGCCACTGTTGTGGTTGAGAAGTGAGCAAGTTTAATTAATTAAGAAGTTATGGAATAGCTAACACAGTAACATCTTTTTCTGGAGTATACGTTCAGTTTCTGCAACTTCCCACATTCTGACTCCAGTACTTGCCTGTGTAGGTACAACAGGAATGAACCTACTCTGTTCTTTCTGGATTGTCTCATTCGTTTTCCTTTTTTTTTTTTTACGGTGTTTTATATAGCACAATCTTGACCCGAGAAAATTGGGTATCACAGCGCTTTCCACCAGCACCAGTTGCGTTACATGAGGACACATTAATTTTTGTGAGGCACTGGGAGATTAAGTGATACGCCCAGAATCACAGGATGTTGTGCGTACTTGCCGAGACTCGAACTCTGTTCCCCATATTTGAGGTTGACCGCTGTAGCCGCTAGGCCAACTCCTCTCCCAAACAACACAGTGTCAAACACCAACTCCACTCCACTGCAGCCCAAACCTTGAAAGCACTCTCCCATGTTAAACTTGAAAAACACTTTTATCAGGCTGTGAGCCATCTGCTACTTCCACAATCCATCACAGATACATCCTCAAAGTGTTCACATGCCTTCGTGAACAATACATACCCACATATCCATGCATGCTTCCCATGTCCCTCCATGACTAGCAGAGTGTTTCAAGTTTTTATCTTGACATTGTAGGATTTGAAGCCCTGGTTTTAAAATGAGATCAACAGGACACTCCAGAAAACAGAAGGCAGAGAATAAAAACGTGGATGGGAGCCACTAATCGTGCATGGACGTGGGAAATTTGGCAGGGTTGCACATTTATAAATTCACACTCACAGGGAATGCGACAGAGCTCATATAACATACCACATCAACTGTGCACAGTTCTGTGCTCTAGCTTTTGTTACTCTCATAGCACACACAATGGCATGATCGAGACAGTCTAGGGCTGCCTGGCCAATGCAGAGCCCAAAGGCATGTGGCACAACACCACCAACACAGCCCACACCATTTAAAAGCAATACCAATGACTCATGTACGCATATACATATCAATTATGAAGATTGCAGTGATTTATGAACATTTTACTCTGGGTTTGCATCATTAATACAATGCAAACCAGCAAAAAAATGTCTTTTTATTATTTACTTTCCAGCGCAAAAGTTTTTTTAACTGGAAATTGACTAAACATAACACAAAGTAGCTCAAACGCTGATTTACGTTACTTAGCGTCAAGGGGCGTTACATGTGTGAGAAAAATAATTAAGATGCAGTTTTCAATGATTTCAGTGATTGACATGCAATTTAAAGAGAAAAATGAAACTCATTTTAAATGTGCTAGCTGCACTAGACAGCTATAGTTATTAGCACAGGTGGCAGGAATGCCTAAATGCATGTTTTCTTTTAGCTAGAATTAAACTCAATAATGTTGAAATGTGCACCTCGAAATTTAGAGACCTGACCTTAATGTGCCATGCTTAGAAATGTTTGTCATAGCTGCAGAATGTTCAGGGTTTAATAAAATGTATGACTTTACTATTTTACTAAGCAACATATTCTTTGGAATGATTAAACTTCCTATTCTCACCATAGTGCACCTAATAGTTTTATTAAACATTATATTATCAAACAGCAGTTCTTGTTCGTGTTAATCGTAATACAACAGTATTTTTCAAGCTGATGTTTCTCTCCTTTGGCATAGTTAATTGTTTATTCAATGAAACATTAACATTAGACGGTTAAACTATGTTCGATGCCTATGGGAACGGAGGCTTGTGAATAAAGAAGCCACACGTGAGATGTCTGACTCTGTAACAACCATTTTGATAAAACTTTGCAAGCTTCATGTTATTTCATGGGAAAGGAAGAGCTGAACTCGCTCTCAGACGAGTGCTGCCACTGGATTGGATACTAGGGGGAAGCCAGCTACATATTTTGCAACATATTATTTTGGCTTTTTATATCAGTGCATGTTCCTAGTTAGGCAGAATGCTCATTTCCCCGATCACTTTTTCCCAGAGACTCGTTCCTTGTCCATTGCTGACGGCTAAAGCTACTGTTGCTTTTGTTCGTCCCTAATTTTACATTAGGCTTGACTTTTTTTTTTAAACTGCAACTGTATGATTGATTGCTCATATTATTGAGAATGGGCTGAGTTTCATGAACTACTGTTCATGGGCATTTCTGCTGCTTCAATTTGATATTTTTGCTTTATGCTGTCTTTATCTCACTCTTTTCATTTGAACTTGAACACTTTATGAGTTCTACTAACTTTAAATTCTGATCTTGTTCTTTACAATAGGTATTTCAATCCTTTATGGAATGCACTTTATACAAAACGTATTGATGAGATTTCTGTAAACTTACTAGTTTTGTAGACTAATTTGAATGAAAAGAATAAAAAGACACCTACTAAATCAATCACTCAATGAGAAAAAAACTTTTAAAACTATTTCAAACTCTTAACATTGACGGAACATTAGAACTGTTTTTGAATTTATGATGATGAAATATCTCCTGGTTCAGAAAACGGTGGCAAAGTTGTGTCACCGGAAGCGAGTGGTATTATGAAGCCAGCGCAGAAAAGGGGCAGAAAAGGGGCTGAACCAATAAAAGGTTGAACCATATTATTTAAATGTAACCCCATCTCTGCCCTATCATGAGCATCCTCATGCAATCACCCACACTTTTTGATGGGCAACACTACCTACCAAAAATGTAAGAAATGGTTGTGCGTAAACAAATAACGCCTTTTGAAACCGGGCGTTAAAAGGAGAAATGTTTTAATTTCTACTTTCTTTTCTGACTTTGCATGTGTACAGCACACATGTAAAGCGGGAAAAGTTTTAGAAGTTGTCTAGGCATAGTATTTTTCAGGGAACTCTTCCAGTACACCTGTTATACTCTCACACACACCCTTGCACTATGGCACAAAGGTGTGTGCCTGGTGCACTGCAGCACAATCCTGCACTGGAATAAGGGAGGAGAGTGCACTATCTCTGTAGATATTGCACTGTCCTGCTCCCGCCCTGTCACGCAATGCAGCCAGCATTTTTAGCTGCTGCTCTGCATTGGATGACAGTTTAGTAAATCTGCCCCTGAGACTCACTCACATAAATAAATTAGGGGCATATTATCAAGGGGGTTTATATCCGCTTTTTTGGCTTTAAAAACAAAGAAAGCGGAGATAAAATGATCTCCCTATTACCTAGCTGTCACTAACACCAGTTAGCGACAGCTAGTAGGAGATAGCGACCATCTTGGGCCCCGCTTTGCATGTCAGTGATATTTATCACTAATAACATGCAAAGTGGGCGTGCCAAGATGTTAGTGACTGGAAACAGTCGCTAACATCGCTATCTCCTATTACCAACTTTTGGAGATATTAGCGCTAAGCACGAATATCTCCAAAAGCTAACACCTGCCCTGAGCAGTTCTTAGCCATGTTATCCAATGGGAGGTGGATAACATGGCTAAGAGCATTAGCTCGGTAATGCATGAATATCGCTGACTTTTCAGCGATATTCAAGCATTGCGGCGATTTTTATCGCATTTGCGATAAACCTTGGTAATACCAAGGTTTATTTGCGGTAAAAATCGCCGCAGCTCAGCAGTAAATTTTTGTCTCTAACCAAGCAATAGCGATAATTATTGCTATTGCTTGGTATTATGCCCCTTAGTTTTTACAAAAAATAAGCAGCAATCCTGAGGTCCTACAGACTTTCACTCTTCCAGTTAAGACATTGTCATCTGAAACACACAAGCCACTTGATGCAGTCAGTAGTCTGTGACTTTGAACCGACCACAGTCCACAGAAACGACCACATTATTGAAAAAACAATAAAAAAATGTATTGCTCAAAACCCAGGGTCGAGCAGGACTGGTTGCAACTTAACCAATAGTTCGAGTTTGAAGAGTATTCAAGGTTGAAAAGCAGGACTCCAGTAACAAAACGTTTTTTTTTCAGCGTTTTTTTAAATAAGATCACTAAGTACGTGCAAGGCGCTGAGTTATTTTACAAACTGCATTTCAGAATTCCATTATACCATATGGTAGGCGTAGCTGGAAAGTAAAACAGACTTTTATTCGATGTGAAAATATTGCTGTGCACATTCATATTTCAAAAGCATGGCATCGCCTTGAATCAATTGCTTTAAAAGATGAAAAAAATGCATTATCTTTTATTTTCTGCCATCTACCATTTGAAAAATAATTTTAGCAGTCTCCAGGGTCTGGTGTTTGTGCATATTCTGAACAAGGACAAGAAAGTGAATTTACAGTGACCATTATTGCTGCTAAGTATACATGTTATCAACCACAATGTGAAATTCACATAAATAAAAATAATACAATTTTAAGAGTCTTGCTAGATTTCTATTGCATGTTTTCCGTGGATAGGCGGTTGATATGTTGCTACAGTTTGCATGACGCTGCACATGTGGGGCTTTAAAATGGGAAGTAAACGGATGCTATCTTTTGCGTCACATTGTTGTGCCTGAGCAGCAATGCAACCATTTAGTTAATTTCGGATTATGTGCCCGACTAAAGAGGAAATTTGCTTTACACAAATTAACTCCATCGAAAGTATTGGAGCCAAGAAGGGGGAAAGTGTACAAAATACTTTCAGAACCAGACATTTCTTCTACAGGATAGCAAAGTATTTTCTGCATAAGTGGTATATAAAGAGTGCTGGGCACTAGTGTTGGCATATAATGTTTACTTTATTCATTGTCAGTTACTGTGAAATTTAAAAGAAGTTGTACATTGATTGGTAAAGAAACCTATGCTGAATTTTTGTCGATTATTCAAGAAAGAAAGTAAGTGTGCTGCTCAGTGGCATAGATGGACCTACTGCCCCCCGGGGCGTCCCCTAACTATTCCGCCCGATGCAGGTAAGAGTAGGGGCAGCCAAGGACGACTTGTTCTGGGGGGATGCGTTGGCTGACTAGTTCTCGGCGGCTGGGGGATGGTAGTAGTTGACAGACACGACCTGCTCACCTCTACCGCCCCCAAAAAGAGTGCCACCTGGGACAGACCGCCCCTCACAGCTAAGCCACTGGTGTTGCTCTAGAGGTAAGAGGGACTGTGTAAGTGGGAGGATGTCACCGATCTTTGCTGGGAGGGACAAATCATCTAAGGCTCAGTGGAGTTGAAGGCAAAAATCAGGTGCCTTCAAAGCTCTGCCTGAAAGAATGGTATTTAGAATGGGCAAATAATGTCCACTGTTAAAAGGTGTTTTTAGTTTAAGAAGATTGTCAGTGAGGGGAACTGCTAGCTGTTGGGATTAAATAGATTGTCACTGACAGGCCATTACTTGTGCTTCTCCAATCACATCAATCTTACACCAGTGCGAATGGTGTTTGGGGGATAGCTCAATATAAGTCAAGTTGGGCTCATATTATGAGAGGTGGTTAATCTGGTGAATGCTCATGGAGCCCGTCAGAAGGAATCCCAGACCAGAAGTACCTTTTGCCTGTCACCATTGACAAATTGGGGAGTGATCAGATGGGATTCCATTGGAAGAATTCTACATCAAATGTTTCCCTGGTTTTGAAAATGGTGCAGGTTTTCTCTGAGAAATGTTTTAGGTATTGGATCCCCACAACAAATGGCATTAAAAAAGGTACAGCACTTAGTATTTCAGGTTGAAGTACATTAAATATTAACAACAAGACAATCCTCTCCCTGTGTCTGTAAAGAGGTTAAAGACAAAATAGACGGTCTAACCCCTCCCTCTGTTCTAATAATAGTTAGTAAAGCTTGTACTTCACCTCGTAATTTCTTAGAACCAGCTGCAGCCAAAAAAGTCCAGAACGTCTCCATGTCCGTGAATAGAGTTTCGGAGTAAGAACATTGAAAAAGTTTTAAACTATCTACACAGTTTCTTTAGAATCATTCACTATTCTCCA
This sequence comes from Lissotriton vulgaris, assembly GCF_964263255.1. NCBI lineage: Eukaryota > Metazoa > Chordata > Amphibia > Caudata > Salamandridae > Lissotriton > Lissotriton vulgaris. The sequence continues at coordinate 421,762,113 of NC_141685.1, read as the reverse complement.
TCTGACTTTGGTATTACTTCACTTTGATGAATTCACATTTTAGAGAATTGCCAAAATTAAGATTACTCATTACCACAAAAATCAGAAGTCTGGGCCCATTATATACAAAAGCTCAAACATTTATTATAATCCCTAAACTAGGAATTGCATGAATATAATATTTAACAAAAAGGGTGAAAAGGGAGACAAGTACAAAGAAACAGAAGTGCATAGCCACAGAAGATGAAGATGAAAAAGAAGACAGGAAATGTACAAAAAGAGGGGAAGATTGGTGGCAGAAACTGAGGAATACAAATAAAAAACAGGAGAGGAAGGCAAGGTGGGAATAAGGGTGTGCTGCTGTACAACTACCTCATTTAAAGGGAAAATAGCACATAGGTTGATGATGGAAGGTTTTGGTAAAGTAGCAGTCAGGACAACAACTCACAAAAGCTAGAGTAGGGGGATGGGTAGGATAAAAGGGGTGCAGGTGGAGCCCTATATAAATAGAAGAAAGTATAGGAGAGGTGGAAGAAATAATATATTGGAGAAAAAAATAGTTACTACATTTTCACCATGAAGGACATTCATCGGGTTGATTTCATCATCCTGATAAATGCCTTTTATATGAAAAAAAATGTGTGCAAACCTGTTTGCCAAAAATTGTTTGTCAATATCTGATTCTGCAACTTCCTCATCTGTTAAATCTAACTGCAACTGTATCTTAATCTATGATTTTATTAACTCGGTTTCAACTGTTCTATGCCTTGCTTGCCATGCTTAGTGTCAACTAATATTTGTGTACCTTCCTTGAAGACTTGTTGATGAACCATAGTTTAGTTACTGATTATTTTTCCCACCTAAATACACTAGATGCTTCCCTCTCAGTTATTTTAATTCTGAAGGTTCTCTTCTGAAAATATATGCAGCTTATTTTGCAAACAACAACTATTTCCTCCTTAGGTCCTGAAACACATCCTATCCTTGGTTGTATCTTATAGCTGTCTAGGATATAAATACACCCCTGAGATAGAATATATCCCATGCATTCCCCCATGGGGACGAATACCTGATAGGAAGTCCTAAGCATCTCAGACCGTCTACCCTATTTAGGGCAGACCTGCTGACAAACTTTTGGTCTGTGTCTGTTTGGACAAACCTAACAATTTGAAACAGAAAAATGCCACACACTCTTGGAGAAACCTCCAAGACCATTAGTGTTTTTTGCTTTTGAAAAACAAACTCCAGCTTTGGGAGTGCATGACAAATGGTAGTTGCTCATTAAACTTAATGTGCCTCCAAAGGAGCCGCTAAATATGGCAAGATGTAGTCCACCAGGTCAGTAGAGTTCAAGCCTCTTTTGCCCTGGGGGAATGGAGTTCAGTCCGCCACACTCTAAATAAACCCCTTGGTCTCCAGATTTAGTCTCACCTTTCATTAGTAAGGATTTATGACAAACTGATCTAGTTCTGCAACTAAATCATAAATGAACGGAGACTTCATAGTGTAGTTTTGGATAGTGACATTAACAATCTGCCGCAGTTTGTTGGAGTGCATTGTTTTGTTTGTCTATTATTGCTACTGTCACACACTGCACACGCACTCCATGGTGTCACTATCTACTCACTTTGGGTGGTTTCTTAGGGTCCCAGTAAGTCCACATCCTCTTGACATTATCCTGACTCAAGTTGTGGCTCTTATACCACTTTCTTATTATATGGTTTGGTCCCCCCCCGGGGCCCACTGTGCTTTAGTGCTATTTCCTGTGATTGCTTTGCTAAAGTATTGTGTGTTTTGTGTCTATCGCCGTGTGGGAGATACTGTAACATACTAGATAGTGGTATATAATAAATACATATTTTTATTACTACTGTGTGGTTCTTCTTTCATTTAATCTGTACTATAAAATTGCATTCTGGTAGAATAGGCTTATTTACAATCCATCAAGACTAAGCCTGAAGGCTGCTCTCCACAGCTACCACTGTGATAGGTTTCTAAGCTTGTCTGAGACCTCTTAAATCACCATAAGGGTTGTCTGGACTGGTGCAAGGTGCCACTTACATAAGTGGACATCATATACCAGGCCAGTTTAATATAGAATTGTGCACTGTAGAAAAATAAACACATATTTTCTAAATACCGAAGTAGTTTGATAAAACCTGTAAAAATATGGGCCAACAATTGACTTATAAGTTAGCATGAACCAATGCAAGTTTATGAAAATGGTGAAAAAAATCTGAGAAAAGTATAGGTATTGACTTTGGCTTTTCAGCAGGATCAGGGCATACTATAAGTTGGATTCTGAGTGCCTACCACTTGATATGTCTTTGGTGCTTGCAATGATAGCAAGGTTGCCTTGACAATATGCATTTGTCTGGTGGCTAGATCAGTGGCAAATGGATCGGAGCTGTAACTGAAGAAAGTTTAACTGTGTTGAACAGCCTGATTTTGAGGGCTATGGTGAAAGGGGGTTCAAAACTGGTAAGAACAAGTGGGTGGAAGTTAAAATGGATGCCTCTCTCTGTTGTTTTTTTAATCTGCCGATTCTATTGAATGTTACCCATTGCAAATAAACAAATGTAGCAGACTGATTCCCGGAATAGCTCAAATCTAACATTTTAGGAACTAGGTTGCAGAGTCCTTGCAGACATTGAAAAAAATACTAGCAAATCCTGAGCAAAATGTATAATTTCTCAACTGGTGCAAAGTCTTCAGCCACATTTGAAACTAAGCCAACTCCTGGTCCTATAGGAACAGTTGGGACTGAGCTGCCAGGCTAGATGCCCTCTGAATAGGAAGTCAAGCATCGCAGGCATAGTTGATGGATAATGTTTGAAAAGGTTGAATTACTCTTTGTCTCAGGTAACTACTCAGGCAAATTCTGGCACATTGTTTTTCTGCCTATTGTGCCACCTCTGGCAACAATCCCCATACACAAATCTGTCTTTCTCCTGCTGTAACATTAGAACAGTCCTGCCAGAACTACCAGTATAGGTCCTTTGTGGACAGGAACCCAAGCAACCCCAGTCTGGTTTTGAGTAGGTGACGGCAGCTTTCGTCCTTGTGCGCAGTGCACCGTGGTTCCGTGTCTGGGCATGCACATTGCACTAAGGTTGCCTGAAAGAGAAAAACAAGAAAGTGGTGAAATTACTCTCAGTTAGTTAGTATGATTACTCACAGTGAGTGAAAATGATGAACTGGGATGCTGTCCAACCAATCGTCAGTGGCTGAAATTAACTCAGATGTTTGTTCCATCACATGGTATTTTGCTGTAAGAGAAGTGACATCACTCACCCTTTGAAAACTGATTACATCAGAGTGTTGATATCTTTGCCCATTGCTTAGTCCCTCAGCAATCCCCTATTTGCTGCTTAGAACCTAAGGTAAAGGCAATGCTTGGAAATTAGACATAAACAGGGCTCCTTTCAGTTTCTGTAACTACCGTGGTGGAGAAGTGTGGCTCACTGGTTAGAGCAGGCAGACCCTGAAGCAGAGGTCAGACCCGGGACCAGGGTTCAATTCCCGACGCGGCAGGGTCTTGAGCTCAAATGTCCACGGACTCGATAATTCTCGCTTCGGTGCCTGACCTAATCATGGGTTCATGGGTGCAACTCTGGGCATTAAGCTTGCTTAATCTCCACAACGGCCCCCCGCGGCGGGATGCCTGGCTTTCACCTTGGGGATGCCCAATAGGGGCTATCTCACAGGGAAAAGCCAGGACGGGTTCCCAAGGCAAGCGCCGAGATGCCTCCGGGTAGTCGAGCGCTATATAAGAACATACAAAAAAAACCACAAAAAAAACCTTCATAACTCCTGGGACCATCGGTAGGTAGCAAGAGTAGCACTCCTAACCTACTTTAAATCAATCTGTTTTGCACAGGTGTCCATGTTACTGCCTCCACAGTCCCAGCACCACATGAGGCCAAAACTATACATTTTTTTTTTACTTCTTTTGCTATCTCAGTCAATGAAGCTTATTAAAGAGATAGCATCTCATTAGTCTGTGATGTGACAGAAACACACAGTGCCCCATGGGCATAATATATGCAGTCATGTATGTGTTGATGTTTATATTCATTTTATATCATTAGCTATTCAATCAGCATTTCCATCTGCAACAGTACAATAATGGAAATTGTCGAACAACACGATTAATGTTTTTCTCACACATAAATTCACTCGACTACAGGTTTGTATTTTTAAGCCTGCCCATAGAGTGTGAGAACTCCTTATTCAGCCAGCAGGTTATTAGTATGCATTTATTGTTATTCAAAATCTCCGGGGATTGTTTTCACAAATGGGAATCTAGAAATTGCATTAATATTCCTACCTTCTTGGCGGTTTACCTATTTGCATGGAAAATTATAATTAAAGAAAGAACAGCGTTGTTTAGGTACTGCCGCATAAATTGACCAAGAGGAAACAACGCTGATTGAAATGCATAAATAATAGATTGATTGGATGCAGCAGGGGAAGGGCATGTTTAGCCTTTCAGAGCGATACAAACTGAAGCAGCAGGCTGCATGGGGGGGAGAACAAAGGCCAAGACCATGAACATGAACCAGGCCCACCATTGCACATCGACTGATGTTATTTCTACACGTTGTTGCTTTTATTTTCAAGATAGCAAAGTATGTGCACACAACCTCATTAGGGGCATCAGGAAATTATGTGTGTTTTTTTGTCAAATGGCGCACTTCACGCTGGGAATTGTAAGCAACTTTCTCAAATAGGAAATATGAAACTACAACTCCCAATATTCAAAGCATTGTTGGTTAAAATGTTAGGACTGATTTAATACAACCCTTTTTTTTGGGGGGGGGGGGGGGGGCAATTTAGAGGCTCTGACATGCATGCACTAACAACCACACACAAAGGCACACGTACACGCAGATGCATGACACGTCTACGCAGTGTCTGCCCCAATATCTATAGCTCTCGTCACTCCTCTAAATAACTAGGAAGCTGCACCCCCCCAAAAAATGCTGAACATCCCCCCCCAAAAATAATGCATAACTCGTGAGCCCTGCGGAACAATGTGGTTGGTGTTTGAAAGGAGATGTCGGATCGCAACTGGTCAGCTGTGGCCCGTGCAGTTAAAAGCGGCGGAGCCGGGTGTGAGGGGATTTCGACAGATGACGAGTGAAAATTATTTATTTAATTTTCCCTAATCATCGTCCATCGATATCCCCCCTCCCCCCTCCGCTGGGACCCCTCACTCTTACCTGCACAGGCCGCGTCTGCAACTGGTCATCCCACGTGCTGTCACTCCTTCCTTTCCGAATATGGCTGAGATACCCGCCACCCCCTCTCAACACAATCCCCAAAGGAGGGAAACCGGAAACAGTTCTTGAAGTTTTTGGATGAGGGAGGGAGTGACCCTCCCCGGCCGTATTTATTAAAACAAAAATTAAAACATTAAACAGTTTCATATTAATGTACAATTTCATTACCACATTGCGATGTTTGGCTAACCTTAACAGATTCTCTAATACAGAGGTTCTCCTAGCCGAACTAACAACCTACAAAACATTTTCTTGAAATTTTGAAATTGTACATCCTAACGTTTAAGGGCCAACGGCAAGGTCGTAACCGGTGTCAAGATCCCTAACCAGAAATACCCCCCCCCACTTGGGAGGGGCGACAGCACTGAGGCGTACCTCGAGTGCAACTACCAATTTCCCTTGACTTGACGGGGGCACCAATAAACTCGACGCCACTTAAAGGTCGTTCGAGGACTCATGTGAGGTATCTAGAAGGTAGCGTAGACCTCCCCCCAAACCCCACACAACTTACCACATCTGCCGTCGCAGACGTCACTGGCCCCGGGAAATTCCCCAGGAGGGGGCTGTAACCCCTCCTACACAGGAAGGGGCCTTGACCGCCTTTCCTTTTCTTTCGGCGACCCATCCTTAGAAGGGACCGCCTCCCCGTTGAGGGGCCAAAGGCCACCTCTCCCGAGCGCTCCCATCCGTGTTGGGTGACGCCCACTCATAGGGATCTTCCAATTAGTGCTCACCGATCATGACCTTACCGCCCGACCAAAATAAATACGACAATGCTAACTAAACTAAAAATACATTGGCCACTATGACCGAAAAAAGCATGCTTATAAATGGACACTAAATCCGAATTTCTTTAATCACAAAACAGACATAAAATAGACCAACTTTATTACACACTCAATATCAACACGATAATACCACAACCTGTAAACGAAATAGAATTATCGATCAATTTTTATTACAAACAACTGGCTGTCTTCAGGGGCTGGTGGGTGGGTCAAAATTGGCTCTTCGTTCCGTCTCGAGCTCACGTGCAGCGAGGAGGTGCAGCTTCAGAGCACAGGAACAAGAGGATGCCTTCTGGTCTTGCGTCCCTTTTTATCCGTCTTCAGGGCGGGCGTAAACCCGCCCCTGCCTGCCCCGAGGGCGTGGCCAGCCGCGTCAGTGTCTAGGCCAGCCCACTCTAGGGCGGGAAAAAGCGCGCCCCGGCTACGCCGCTTCGGGCATACCAGCCGAGACGCGCCTCCCGCCCAAAATGGCTTCCCGGGGGGATCGAGGTACTCCGCCATACGTTCGGGGGGACCGAGTGGTCGCCCCTTTCCATATGGCTGAGATACCCGCCACCCCCTCTCAACACAATCCCCAAAGGAGGGAAACCGGAAACAGTTCTTGAAGTTTTTGGATGAGGGAGGGAGTGACCCTCCCCGGCCGTATTTATTAAAACAAAAATTAAAACATTAAACAGTTTCATCTTAATGTACAATTTCATTACCACATTGCGATGTTTGGCTAACCTTAACAGATTCTCTAATACAGAGGTTCTCCTAGCCGAACTAACAACCTACAAAACATTTTCTTGAAATTTTGAAATTGTACATCCTAACGTTTAAGGGCCAACGGCAAGGTCGTAACCGGTGTCAAGATCCCTAACCAGAAATACCCCCCCCACTTGGGAGGGGCGACAGCACTGAGGCGTACCTCGAGTGCAACTACCAATTTCCCTTGACTTGACGGGGGCACCAATAAACTCGACGCCACTTAAAGGTCGTTCGAGGACTCGTTGAAGGTATCTAGAAGGTAGCGTAGACCTCCCCCCAAACCCCACACAACTTACCACATCTGCCGTCGCAGACGTCACTGGCCCCGGGAAATTCCCCAGGAGGGGGCTGTAACCCCTCCTACACAGGAAGGGGCCTTGACCGCCTTTCCTTTTCTTTCGGCGACCCATCCTTAGAAGGGACCGCCTCCCCGTTGAGGGGCCAAAGGCCACCTCTCCCGAGCGCTCCCATCCGTGTTGGGTGACGCCCACTCATAGGGATCTTCCAATTAGTGCTCACCGATCATGACCTTACCGCCACAGGCCGGATAGTTGACCGGCTATCCGGACCCCCCACAAAGCTCCTACCTAAAGGTCATGTTTTAACGTTTTTAACCATGCTAAGAAGTCTGCTATGAGTAACTCATTCCCCACCCGAGACAAATGCACACCATCCCCCAAATACATACTGTCATCATTAATACAGCCATGCGAAATAGAATGCAATGTCCTGGAACGGAACAACCTACTCACTTTGTTATTAAGCTTTCTAACAGAATGATTCAAAGCAGGAATAGAAATAGCCCCCCGCCACACCTTTCGTGGGATCATATGGGACCACGCAATTGTGCACCCCGGAACTCTCCTCGCCAACCAACTTACAGTGGAAAGCATTGCCTCCAGGAGAAGTCGTCTACCGGTGGTGACCAAATCATTGCCCCCTAAATGTACTATGACTATAGACGGCGGTGACCTCGTCCGCCCTAACAAACCCTCGAAAAATGTTTGAAACTGGTCAATACAGAGACCGCCTCTTCCGTAGAAGGACACCCTGTACCCGTATTCCCCAGCTACGTGAATCATGTCACCTGCTTTGAATACGTCCGCGGCACGCCTCACGTATGAGTGGCCCACGACCCACACCTCCTTTTTCACAGCCGGTGATGTCTGACCGCTGGCCCGGTGTTGGGTCGACTGCATAGTCCGCCCCGCCTCGTAGGCTTGCGCAACTGAAAACCAAACAAAAACAAGAGGCGTGAGTACATTATTACAGCTTCACAACATGTGCAACCGCACATACCTCTTATAACAATTGGAGGACCAACGCCCCACTCGTTTCACTTGTTCAACATTAAGACCCCTGGCTGTAGCTTCTGTAGCAGCCCCTATCCGAAAGGAATGGGTCCCAAACTCGCCCGGGTTCAAGCCCGCAGCGGCAATTGACATCGCAAGCACCCGCTGAAACTGGAATTTCGTCAGTGGGGTGGCGTCCGCGTGTCTCAACAAGGTCCCCCCCCATGATGCCACCCTTCGTGCTAGGTAATCTTCTAAACACTTTACCGGACACATGGAGGACCCGGGAATCCTGCGTATGATTATGCAGTCACCCATCCCATCTTGATCGGTATTGGACCTGACAAAGGAGACAGTCATTGTCTCTCCTCTGATCTGAACGTGTTCCTGGCACAAACCCCCCGCCACTTCCTGTTTGTTCCTTGCTACCAGTTCGCTTACCCGCATCGCCCCGTGAAATGCTAGCGTAAAAGCGGCTCGGAACAAAACCGTCTCAAACTGAGATGAACATGTGGCAGGGAGTGTGGCCAACAACTGGGCCAACCTATCCAAACCTATCGGGCGCCTCTCATCTACTCTGCGACCCTCAAGGCGTTGCCACCCACGCAGCGCTTTCTGTACAACGAAAGACGCTGTCGGGTCCTGGATACTATGAGCCCTGGCAACAAAGGAAATGGCAGCGCGATGCCTCTGGGCCGTAGCCACCGATTTCCCAGCCCTACGTAAGGACATCAGAAAATTCACCACCCATTCCTCGTGGCCCCAAAGCCTCTCTCTATCAGTCCCCAAAAAGGCTAAATAGGACCGAAACGCCCCTTCATATGCCTTCCTCGTCCTTGGTGCTAGACTCTCTCCCACGAGGTGACGAAGTTCGGGGCACCGAGAGACCAGAGAGCTTCGGGAAAGGGTGCCGGCTCTGGGTCCGCTGAGGGAAGGAAACCCGAGAAAGCCTGCATATGAAAACGAGACAGTGCATCAGCCGCCTGATTCATTACCCCTGGGACATGTTTTGCTCTGAATAGCACATTCAGTTGCATACACAGTAAGACAATTTCTTTGAGGAGTCTTAAAATCAGTTTACATCGTGCTGCCTGACTATTGATGCACTCAACCACGGTCATATTGTCAGACCAAAATATCACAGAGTGATCTTTGAACCCTTCGGGCCAGGTTCTCAGGGCCACCAAAATGGGGAAAAGTTCCAAGAAAGCAATATTACTTGTCAGACCATTGTCATGCCACCATGTTGGCCACCTCTGTGCCGACCATTTTTTGCCGAAGATGGCACCAAAACCTATGCTACCTGCTGAATCTGTCCATAGCCCCAGCTCTTCAGAGGACACGGCTGGTTTGTTCCAGACGACTCGACCATTAAAGTTCGCCAGAAATGCTAACCAAATACGCATGTCCTGGCGGACCTCAGCCGATAGTCTCGTGCGATGATGGCCCTCCTTTAGGCCGACCATAGCTTGGGCAATTGAACGGGAAAAGGGGCGGGCCATTGGTATCACCCTCAGGGCAAAATTCAACTGTCCCACCAACTGCTGTAATTGATGCAGCGTAACTTTAGATCGATTTATACACACTTGCAAGGCTGCCCTGAACTTCCACACTTTGTCAGCTGGCAAACGAAAACAACCCTCACTGGAGTCTAACTCAATCCCCAGAAACTCGAGGCAAGTCGCAGGACCCACCGTTTTACCCGGTGCCAATGGCACACCAAACTGGTTCATTAACACACAAAATTCGGCCAAGGCCCGGCCACATTCGAGATCCCCGGCTGCCCCAAGGAACAGAAAATCATCAAGGTAATGCATTACATGTTGGAAACCCGTCCTCTTTGTGAAGACCCATTGTAGAAAACTACTGAATTTCTCGAAATAGGCACAAGATATAGAGCACCCCATCGGCATACACCTATCCATGTAATAATAACCCTGAAACATGAAACCCAGGAGACGCTGGTCGTCTGGGTGTACCGGGAGCAATCGGAACGCTGACTCGATATCTGACTTCGCCATCAGCGCCCCGGGCCCCAGGCGATTCAAAATGGCTACGGCCTCATCGAAGGATGCGTACCGCACCGAACATACTTCTGGATCTATTGCATCATTTACAGAAAGACCACGTGGAGCTGACAAATTATGAATCAGTCGGAACTCACCTGGGTCCTTCTTGGGGACCACCCCTAAAGGAGAACAAACAAAATTCTGCACCGGGGGTACACTAAATGGGCCGGCGACCCGACCTCGAGTAACCTCTTTCCGGATCTTATCCTGTACCACGGTCGTATGCTGCAGGACGGAAAGTTGATTTTTACACTTCTCCACACCCTGAAAGTCCCCTACCGGGATGCGGAAACCATACGAAAATCCGTTCCGCAGCACCCCAGCAGAAGTACGATCCGGGTATTCACTGAGCCAGGGAATCATCGCCAAGGTATCAATCGGGGTAGGTAAAGGCGCCCCTCGGACTACGTTAGACCTGTTTGGCGCCTCCCCTCCCCCCATTATCACCCGTTTTGGCTCTGCACGTGGACTCAGGATGGGACGACCCGCACCCACTACATTCATGTTTAAATTTACACGATCCCTGGGGCCTAGTACATTTACCTCTGTTGAAATTAAAGCAGAACCCCCTTTTTCCTGCGGGCGTAAACCCGCCCCTGCCTGCCCCGAGGGCGTGGCCAGCCGCGTCAGTGTCTAGGCCAGCCCACTCTAGGGCGGGAAAAAGCGCGCCCCGGCTACGCCGCTTCGGGCATACCAGCCGAGACGCGCCTCCCGCCCAAAATGGCTTCCCGGGGGGATCGAGGTACTCCGCCATACGTTCGGGGGGACCGAGTGGTCGCCCCTTTCCATGAGGGCAGGCATCTTAGTAGGAAATTATTTCTATCTTGACTGTCCTTAAAATGTTGTGGCATTCAGGGAAAAACAGATTTAGATCGACTGCCTTGACTCAAGTGAGGCGACAGATCAAAATAAACATGGCAATCACCCCCTTTAGTGTGGGCAGAAACGGCACTATTTTATGGAATTTTGAATGTCTTGAATCCAAACCTGGTGATCCAAACTTGAGACAATATGGCATTGCTTTTGGTACTGTGTTGTGCCGTGGATTCTAGGTGAGAGAGGAATTGTTCGTTAGAGGCAATGTGATGTTGCCCGTCCTTGCAAATAAACCTAGGATGTGACGGAATGTGGTAAGAAGGCTTCAGGTCTAGAGAATCACTAGGAAAAAATCTTGATTAAATTTTTTTAAAGCCCTCATCTGCGACTGCAACGTTGAGTTCTAAGCAGGAGACACTTTTTCTGAACATCTATCTGCTTTCTCTTATGTTTCTGAGGTTTATTCAGTGTTTGGTGAATTGTCAGGCCATTACCAAGAGTTGGCATTGCATCATGAGATCGGATTTCACCTTGGCAACAGTTCAACAAATGAAAGTCCTCACTCTTATCACGTCAGAATGTAGGACTGTATACGCCGAGAAGAATATTGTCAGTGGATTTACTGCAATTTGCAAATGTGCTCCTTTTTCATTCCATAAATGCCCACACTTTCACTTTGAAATAGGGTTCAAGACAATCTTCTATAGAATGAGAACTCTGGCACATTTCCCCTGGGGCCATACAGTTTGGGCGTGATGTGACCAAGTGCTGCATTGATGTCTGCAGGGTGGTGGTCGGGGGGGAGGGGGGAGGAATTGGTGGTAAGGTAGATGTAGGGGAGGTGAAGCATATACATCTAGGGCTGAATTACACAATGTGAAACAAAAAAACCATGGATTGATCCTGGCTTTCCCACTTAACCAAATTGAGTGATCCTAGGCAATAGTTTTATTTCACTTTTCCTCCTTTTTCTTCTTCATTATCACATATGGGAGGACCTTGAAATACATTAATTCAGGATGTGCGCTTTATAAAACCTTCTCCTGTGTTTGAGTCATTAAACTATAATGTTGTTCATGTATAATAAGTGCCCAGGCCACCCAAAGAGTGCACATAACAACTGACTTATTTCTTGGTTCACAACTGGCATTACTGTCACGGTGGGTGCAGGAGGAGAATTAATGTTTCTAATTTCATCTTTGAAAACTATTACTTTTAGAAAATAAATGTTTTCTCAATGCACTGATATATTCTGATGTACTAAGGTGAAGTTAAGTGGTGCAGGACACCCTAGTTATTTCCTTTCTTTAACTTCAATTAACCTTGAAATAAATTTCCTGTTGAATTAACATATTTTTTTCGTTGTTAGTGCTGAGTTGAGTAAATAGCAGCTCAGTGCTTATGTGGTGTTCACAAGGGGGCCGCATGTAAAGCTCAGCTGCGCCGCATGCGCCCTCCAGGCTGTAATTTGGTTATCACTGTTCTACAGCATACTCCTCATTCATCTTCATGAGAACTATAAGAGGACAACATTACGCTTGTAATGTCCCCAGGAAGCTCCATGCTGGTCAGTCTGTGTTTTTAGAAAGAAACTCAGTTATACTATTTCAATTAAATTTACAACCGGAGCGAAGATTCTTTTTGCAAATGTTAGACATGTAGTGAGCATCGTACAAGAAAAGCATATCTAACAAGGTATACTTCAGGTCTATCTTTAGCTGACGAGAAGGGCATAATTAGCTGGGAAAAAGAACATCACATGGGAACTATGACCAACATACCAGCATCTTGGTGATTATTTCTCACACCATATAGGTTGTTGTTTGTAAAATCAAACATTGCATCTTGTCCTCTCTTATACAGTTGAAATGATAAAGGGGAACTACATCCAATCAGGGGTTCTGTCATGACCCTGAGTGTATTCAATGGCCATAACGAAAGGCTTGTTCAACAAAAAAGCATCAATTTTAACACTGCAATTGTGGCATGCTAACCCCCAAGTTGGGAATGTATTTGACTTCCTAGAAACCCGTAACCCATAAAAGGAACGTAGACTTTAAATAGCCAGTATGTGGGCTACTATGGTATTCAAAATACCTGATAAGTCATGTATTTGTGAAAGGATGAGCTAATCTTAAAAGAGCTTTCAGTTTATTACTGTGGTATACAAAATAGGAATCCACCTCTTACATGCTACAGTCCCCCACTCTGACAGAATTTGCTGTCATTTCCGAAGCCGACACCATGGCAGAACTACTCAAATGTAAGTCTGGCTCGCCTAATGATCCTTGGCCAGCCAAACAATACAATCCCTACTTGAACCAAATCTGGAATGAATCCCTGAGAATGGGCTGCTTTCCTGCCAAATGGAAACACGCTTCCCTGATCCCCATACTGAAAAAAAACAATTTGGACCCTGATAACCCCAGTAACTACAGGCCTATTTCTCTCCTGCCTGCCCCAGCTAAGATCCTGGAAAAACTGGTACACTCCCAGCTGGCGAATTACATTGAATCCAATGGGCTCCTACATGACTCTCAGCACGGCTTTCGGTCGGGCCACAGCACGGATTCAGCCCTTGTTGAAATGGCTGACTCGGTGAGATGGTCGCTGGACCTGGGGTTGAGGGCGGTGTTAGTGCTGCTAGATCTTTCAGCGGCATTTGACACCGTCTCTCATAAGATCTTGCTGAGAAGGCTGGGGGACCTAGGTATAGGCGGAATGGTTCTGAAGTGGCTCTCTTCTTACCTATGCGACCACACACAGCAGGTATATACCTCTCCATATACCTCCTCCGCTAGACCACTCAAATGGGGAGTTCCTCAGGGCTCATCCCTGAGCCCGCTTTTGTTCAATGTTTATTTCACCCCCCTGGCTAAACTGATTGCGCAAACTGGGATTAAATCAACCTCCTATGCTGACGACATTCTGTTACTTTTTACCTTTGAGACCCCCCCCGCCTCTGCCTTCGATCCGCTGAAATCCTGTCTTAGAAACATCTCCAGTTGGATGGACTCCAACTCCCTCCGACTCAATGCAGGAAATACGGAGATCATGTTTTTTAATTCACCATCTCCTTTGGACCCCAATCTGTGGTGGCCAGATGACCTGAGCCAAGCCCCCACGCCCAAAGACTCGGTGAGAAACTTGGGAGTGCGTTGGGACAATCATCTTAGTTTTAATGCTCAGGTCCAAACAGTAGCAGCATCTTGTTTTGCTAAGATCAAGACGATCAACCGGCTCATCAACTACCTGTTGGCAGACTGCCGTAAGACTGTGGTACAAGCATTGATAACATCTCACCTTGACTACGCCAATGCATTATATCTTGGTATCACAGCAGGCCTTTGCCACAAATTACAGACTGTCCAAAATGCTGCCGCTTGGCTGGTGGAGAGAATTCCAGTTAGACATCACATCTCTCCCCACCTCCGAAAACTGCATTGGTTACCTATTGCCAAGAGATGTGTATTTAAGGCCATGACTCTGGCTTTTCGCGCTTCTAAGGGCAATGGCTCGGCCCACTTGAAAAGCACGCTGAGGCCGTATGTCAAGGCCAGGACATTACGTTCTAACTCGCTACTTCTCCTGGAAACCCCAAGATTCAAACGTACTCGTGCCGGAGGGAAAACATTCGAGGTTTGCGCCACTCAGTGCTGGAACAAGCTTCTGGTTACTTTACGTGCCTGTCAAACTGAAGCGGCATTTCGAAAGTCACTAAAGACCCCCCTTTTCTCCGTATAATGTTCTCTTCTTTTCCTACCCTCACTGTCCCCAGTTTTACCAGCACCGGGACGCCCGTTGGTACAACTGTGTGCTTTATAAAACACACAAATAAATAAATAAATAGTCATGTATTGGTGTGGTGCTGAGCTTATATTAAAAGAGAAATCAAATTTTTAATGCGGTCTTCAAAATAGCTGGTATGCATTGAGGCGATAGTGAGGAAGGTCAGAAGAGTCTGAGGGATCCAGTTAAGGGATCTGATCCTTCAGGAGCAAGGGCCCTCACACACCCCAAGGGATGGCATGCTTCATCATAGGGCAGCTCATCGTTGGGCCGATGCTGCAATGCCTAACTGGCCACACAGGGGGTTCTTTGCCGGAGTTCTTTTAAGCTGCCGTAGTAAAGTATGAGATGTGATGTGAGGGTGTGGTGAGTGAGTATGGTGGTGGGTTAAAAATACCTTGAAGGGTAATCAAGTCAATATTTAATGTGTGGAACCCTTGGTTATATTAAAAATAGATGTAGGCCAGAGTGGATATAATGGTCCACATTAGCTCTAAGCACAAGCGTTGGTCAACATGTTTCTTTGAGGAAATGTCACAAAAGATCGAGGCAATTTGTCAGGACCGTGAAATGTTTAACCCCTTCGATGCTCATGACGAGCTCAGCTTGTCATGCAGTACACTGGTCGTGTGCTCATGACGAGCTGAGCTCGTCATGAACAATGGGAATAAATCATGAGTAGCACAGAGGGGGAATTGCTGCAGCACCGATGGTGTTAACAACTAAACTACTCAAAGGGAGGATGATCATAGGTACATGTGTCACCTAGTGCTGTGCCATTCCCAGTGCATGAGCATATGTGATATACCTTAGTGCAATCGATAAATCAACTGACCTAGAAGAAAGGGAAAAAAAGAAGAGCAGCAACAGTATTCAATGACAGTATTGGTATAGATGGGTATGCAAAGCAGTTGCATGCTTGAATTCAGTACCCGAAGGATATAACAGTACGTCAATAATCACAAATACATACATTGTCATAGCAGTGGTTGTACAGTGACAATAACTGTGGAAGGCATTTCATCAAGTGGTCACACACACAGATAGACTGGAGAGGTATAAAGCGAAAAAGCACCTCATGTGGAATCCATAAAGGTTGTGAGTGTCAATATTACCCACTCGTACACAACATGTGAATTTCAAAATAGATGGTTGCTGCGACAATGATAGATGAATGCACCAGTAACAGTGAAGGGAGTATACAAAGAGGTGCCCGCACTATAAATGCTGATCGTAGACCTATGACCAAGTCTCTCATGCGCAATTAGCATACAGACTTATTGCTAAATGGATGAGATTAAGACTCCATGAACAAAGGCGAAGTTGAGCTACAAGAGCGTTGACCCGCCTGGGGGAGGGTAAAAAGGAAGAAGGAACAGTTTAAATGAAGGGTTGAATACCCATGGGGTGGCCGTTGACCATATGGGTGAGAATTCCCCCACAAAATACGAAACCCGTCAGCGTATTCCTTACAGTTCAAGATCGCTGTGGACAGCCTGCGACCTACCCCTGGCTCGACTAATGCCCATCTCCAATTAAGCTTGCCGGTCCAGTGGGTAAAAAGAGTGAACAAGGGATACATCATCAAGTATGCCCGCACTACTATTCTCTCTCGTGGTCCCTGGCTTTGGAACATGGGAAAGAGCTGGTGTCATGTTGGATCGTGATGGAAGGGGGCTCAAAATTGCTAATCAGTTGTGTGCTGAAGTTGTGCTAAGTTTAGCTTAAAAAGATTTTTTTTTTACTGTGGTATGCAAAATAGTTGGAGTCATAAACTGCTGTTTTTCTGTGCTTACCTTAAGAGAACTTTCATTTTATTACTGTGGTGTTCATAGTTGCTGATGAGACATGTATTGGTCAGTACTGAGCTTATCTTAAATGAGCATTCACCTTATTACTGTGGCATTCAAAATTGCAGATGACTTATGTATTGGTGCTTGCTGGGTTATGCTGGGAGGATTGGAATGTGAGGAACTGGAATGTTCTGTTGGGAATCTGACGACAGGGTTTCTTGTGCGCATTTGCTGCCTGACTTCGGGAATCAGCGGTTGTTAGGAATAAACTGTGTTGAATTTACTTGTATGTAGCAATCTTTCAGTGTTGATGAGTTGCCGTTGGCGAGTACGACTGGAATATCGCTCTTCACTTTGGTGGGAAAAAAAAGTAGCAGGTTCAAAGTTAAACGGGGAATGGATGGGTAGAAAGTGTGTTACCACTGATAAAATGGAGTGTATTGTTGACATCAGGGAGTCTATTCAAGGTAAGTACAGTACTGTAGAGAAAAATAGCAGACACTTTCTATCAAGGTGGGTGACTGGGTAAGAACAAAAATATCTGGCTATGTACACAAGAGTCTAATTTGCTTTTCCTCTCCTATTTGCGTTGAGGAAATCAGGGGCAATGTAGTGGTGTTGGAGAGTGTTATGGTGTGGAATAATTTGGTTGTGGCTGTTATCCCGAATTCAATGTCTGAATATGTCTGCAATACGTTTGGTGTGACTCAACGCACACTAGGTGAGTCTAGTATTGGTTGTGAATCTGTGCGACGCCCTTAAAGACTCGTAATTTGACAGCGTTCCTGACAGCCTCTCAAGACTCTTTTCTGCTACAGGAGTAGCCTACCAACGCCTGCCAGTGCTGCTGATCTGCTGGGAAGCCCTAGGAGACCTCGTGGCCGCAGAGGAGGGTGAGGCGCTGGCCCCGGGACTGCGAGGACCAGCATACAACAGCTCCAGCTGGTCCTCTTCCCGCGTGAGCCGCGCCCCCTCCCAGTGCCACGCCCCTACAGTTAACCACAACGTAAAAGGGACCCCAGCTACGCGCATCGCGGGACGCGCGCGGGGCATAGACCGGGGCGAAGACCGGGCAAAGAGCGGGCCGTTTGAGGCCGTTCGAGTACGAGAGAGTCCGGTCCGGCCCACCCCCTAACTGCTCCATCACGGCCATCTTCACATAAGCACTTATTACGCTCTGATCCCCTCAAATCCACCCATTGGAAAATGAATACGCGATCTAACAAACAGAAAAAAGCCAAAAAAAATGGGATAGGAGATAAATTGCTTGGTCCAATGGACGATTTCCTCGCCAAAGCAAACACATTTATCGATCAAAGCATAAGCTTAATTGAGGGGAGAGTCTCAACTGAACTCGCTATTGCACGCCGTTCATCAATGGGACTACTAGCTGCCGCAAGAACCCCAGACGCCCAGGCAACGCCAACCCCAACGACTGTGTCTGCGAACAGACTCAGTCTCCCAAACAACGTAGACCTTTCTGCCACCCAACTCTCAGTAGCTTTCTCGGACAGTGACCTAGAAAAAACCCCAGATATCTTCCCCGACCCAACCCCTGAAGAAGTAAGGCAAACGAGAGGGAGGAGGGAGGGAGCTATCAAAAAAAGAAATGTTAGCAAAAAACCAGACCACACCGAAAACACCGAAACGGCTGACCTCATAGTCTTGGTAGGCGACACAAATCCAGCAGTATTTCCCCTCCACCCTGCCCCCCCGCCCAGTAATATAGCAATGATACATCATCTACCACACGATCTTCAAGATTTCCCAATCCCGGCACCAAAAAGCCCACGACAACTAGGAAAAGAAAGAGAATCAGCCAGATTAATTAAGGAGATAGCTTCTCTGCTGAACTCTTATATTCGCCCTTTAGAATCTAGACTTAGTAACATCGAGAGTCTAATTTCAAAAATCTCCAGTCCTCCTAAAACCATACCCTCACAAGTCCCTCTAAAGCCTCCTTCAGATTCCTCGACCTTAACCCACCCAAACAAGAAATCGGTAACGTTGCCTCCTCCACAGACCAAAAAACAACCTACAGTAAAGGTTTCAATAGTACCAAATCCTCCCACTGTTCAAAAAACCACTCCCAAGTCCTTGACCATCCCTCCACCACCTAACCCACTTCCGACACCAATAGTAAATACCCCAAGCATAAATACCCCTTCCTCTAAAACCCCCGTTACGACAAACCCCCCTGCCTCCATAACCCCTGCCACAACAAATAAAAAACAAATAAAAACAAAAGGAACCCCGAGAGAAATTACTGACCAAAGACCCTCTGTGAACCTGCCCCCCGCGGCATGTCCATACGTAGTGGTCATGACAGGGGTCCCTGAACTTACTGGGGAGGGGGCTGAACCCAACTGGTCACTGAAGAATAAAGTACAGTATTGGCTGAACACTAATCGCCCTGTTCCCCAACACTGGAAAAGCACAATAGCCTCAGCCTCCCGGACCTCGTGGGTGGGACACAGAAAAAAAACTATCTGGGGTGACTGTGTAGTAATCACGTTCGAGGATCCAACCATAGCAGAATACATCTGCTCCTGGGAGTTTAATACCTCTGGGGGAATTGCCACAAGACCCTTGTCATACTTCTATCCAAAACGATATCACAACAATAACTATTCCCGTGATACCGATAGCATTTGGAGGAAACCAATACTACAGCCCTGGGAGATAGACGTCGCGGGTCCAAAATTAATAATAATGAGCCTGACCACCCTTGGTGGCCACCAAACCAAAACCACCAGCAAAGAGAAGCCCCATGGCAGATCATGGGCCCACATAACAGATCTAGAAATTGGGAGCAGTGGGAGAGACCACCGCAGAATCCATATGGCACCAGCTACAGAGAGCCCACTAATGGGCAAAACTGGCAAGGGATACCATTAATGAATCGTTTTAGCGGCCTGGAAATGGTCGATTGACAAAGAAGCAATTCCCCGGAGTCAGCACTAACAACTGAGGACCCAACTAACCCTATAATAGAACTCCCTCAAATGGAAAAGCCACCTCTGGACAACGCACTCTCACCGTTACCCATTATCTTCTGGAATGTGGCAGGCCTCCGAAACAAAATAGAGGACGGCTCGGCCGCTGGTTTCTTGAAGGACTCACAAATCATTTGTCTACAAGAGACCTGGACAATGACACCTTTACATCTTGCGGGTTATAGGACATTTTCATCCCCCGCTCTTCCCAGCATCGCAGGTAGATCGAAAGGGGGTCTGGTAACACACCTGGCTAACACAATTTCTGACTTGAAGATTACTAAGGTAGACCTAACTCCATATTTCCAGATTCTCACACTTACAATTGGGAAAAAACTTTGCTTCACAATAATAAACCTCTACAACAACTTAGAGGATAACATCTTTTTGAACGTTCTTTCACTAATCCAATCAAAAATAATCGATCATTGGCACGCCAAACAGAAAAAGGAAACACCGCAGATAATCTGGGGAGGAGACTTTAATATACACCCTTGCCCCTTGAATGACACATGTGGGATAAAGGACGAAAACGATAACCCACTGGTACACTTTTCCCACTCAGAAGTGGGGACTGTCATGAACAGAACATTAGCTGATCTGGATCTACAAATTCTGAACCCTATACAACAGCGTCATAACAAACTAGAACCTACCTATAGAGGAAGGGGCCATGCGACCACCGTAGACTTTGTACTTGTGACAGAAGGCTTAAAAGACCATACCAAAAATTTCAAAATTCTGGAAAATAATCTTAGTGATCATTCTGCCTTAAGCCTGAGCTTCTATATCCATCAACCAAGGTCACTGATGGCATCAATAGCAAACACGCTGGCGCAGAACAGACTGGAACTGGGGAAAAACAATGGTTATACCATAAAATGGGAAAAGGTGGACCCAAGCATACTAACAAAACGGCTAGTAGAATCCTCCTACAACAGCTTTCTGACCTGCCTTGACCCTTATGCAGAGCCAAAACAAATTCTGGAAAACTTCAGCATAATAATAGAGCAAGTTAAAAAACAGCTGACTAAAACACCTAGACAAAGCAAAATAAATTCCACAGGTTGGTTTAACCGAGACTGTACAAAAGCACAAACTAAATTAAGGAAAGCTCTCGGAAAACCAAATAGAGATGCAACAGAGATCCAAGCCCTCCGACGAGTGTACATTACTTCCAGAAAAGAGAGGAAAAAAGAACTGAAACTATCCCTGTGGAACGCCCTACACAAGAGCGCACTCCTGAAAGATAGTAAGACCTTCTGGAAGATTGTTAAATCACCTGCGCTAGCAGACTCTGCCGGTCCAAAAATAGATGTGGCCATCGACGAGGATGCGTGGGTGAGCCACTTCTCAGAAATCTTCAAACTGACATCAAACAGCGAAGAAACCCACTCCAACATCCCCTCAGTTGCCTATCCAATAACCATGGACCTTGACATGCAGGACCTAGCATTGGCATTATCTTCAAGTAAAAGCGGGAAAGCTCCTGGCCCTGACGGGGTTCCAGTTGATTTGTTCAAACACCTGCCAGACTTATGGGTTCCAATACTGACAAGAGTCTGTTTAGCCACAATGGAACTCGGCCTGTTAGAGTCATGGTCCACTTCAATTATGGTCCCAATCTTCAAGAAGGGGGACCGTCAGGACACAAAGTGCTACCGACCGATTTCGCTCCTAGACTCTCTGGGAAAAGTAGTTGGAAGAGTCCTCCTTGAAAAATTACAGCAATGGGTAGAAGATAAAACCATCCTCTCGGACTTACAGTTCGGGTTTAGGGAGGGCTTCGGGACAGTTGAACAGGCCCTAAACTTAAGTCTGTTAACTTCAAAATATATCCACGCTAAACCTGGCTCCATCTACATGGTCTACGTGGACTTGTCCTCCGCATTCGACTGCGTTTCGCATGCGAAGCTATGGTCACTGCTGAGCGTAATGGGGGTTGACCCTCCCCTACTGAACTTTCTGAGGGAACTATACAGTGAAGCCACGGCGAGAGTAAGATACGGAACAAACGGAGAACTGACAGCACCATTCAGGGTAGAGCGGGGAGTAAGGCAAGGGTGTGTCCTTGCTCCCTTTCTCTTTTCTGTACACAAACGGTCTAGAAGAGTCTATGCTGCGAGGGGCGAGGGACCTCCCCAGTGTAAAAGGTTGCTCGATCCCCGCACTCCTATATGCGGACGACGCAGTCATTCTAGCTCGTACCCCCAACGAACTGCAGAAATCTCTAACCAAATATGCAGACTTCATGGGGGCTTTGGATCTGCGTATCAACATTAAAAAAACGTTTGTTATGGTAGCCGGAGGATCAAGAAAACCAACCAAGTCGATCTTTCTGAATGGTGAAAAAATTGAAAAGACCTCACAATACCCGTACTTAGGCATCATGATCGACGATGCCCTAAATTGGAAAGCGGCGGTTGAGACCAGGAGGCATCTCTTCAAAAGAGCAATCATGGCGCTGATAAAATTCTCTAACAAACTGGGAAAAAGAGCTCCAGTAGAACTGCTTCAGATCTACGCCGCAAAATGCCAATCTATTGCATTATATGGAGCAGGGACTTGGGGCCACGTTTCTTCCAGCTCAATACAAAAAGAAGAGAACATCTTCATCAGTTTCCTTCTCTCAATTCCTAGAGGCACTTCCACCTACGCCTCACATTTAGAGCTGGGAATCCCTCACTTTGAAGACTTAATAAAAATTCAACCTCTCCTGCTCTGGAGGCGAGCCTGGCTGTCGGAAAAAAACACTCTGACTAAAAGTATCCTACAGGACACTATGGATTTGGACCACAATCATAAAATCGCATGGCTCTCGTATGTTAGACACTTTTTTACTGATTTGAGCCTACAAAAGTACTTTTACACCCCAGAAACCTTGAGAGAAACTTCCAAAAAAGAACTAAAACAACTTGCGTTGGGCCATTTGGAATCACTGAGACTGACTACGCAGATCACAAAAAAATCTGTTACCCACGCAATTATGACTCAGCAGTCCTTGAGAATTCAGTTATATCTGACCATGGAGCTAACAGTTTACGAGAAAATGCTCTTAACAAGATTCAGAATGAATCTTTTTTTCAGGCTAGTGACTTTCCCTGATAAAAACAATTGGAATGTACAGATAGACCCATGTCCATGCGACGACCTTTCCCGACAGTCCACCATACACACAGTACTGTTCTGTAAGTTTTATCATCCCCATCGGAAAATTTGGTTAATTCCCCTACTTAAAAAATGGGGCCACAGACAATGTCGACCAGCCATGCTGGCTCTCCAAACCTTGGACTCTGAGTGTACTGTCTATCATGTTTTAAACTTCTTAAAGTGTATTATGAGGCATCGAAACAACTTGTAAAACAGTGGACTAATTTGTATTCATATTTGAAAATGCAACGTTTTTAAACTTCTATTCTAAATCGTACTTTTTAAATAATTCCAATTATTAATTCTGTATTATGTGATATCTTTTATGGTTTTGCAAATGCTAAAAAACCGAATAAAGATTATTATTATTATTATTAAGAATAAACCTTCAAGGTTAAAAGACTTTGTGATGGGAACTGTCAGAAGGTGTGAGTTTCTGGTTGCAAATAACTTTTGACTTGCACATGCGTAGTGACACCGATATGTACCTGTACACTTACTTTTTTTAAACGTACCATACTATTTTTTTATTTTTATGTTTTATTTCTCTACATGTATTTCTTGCCTTCTTTATCTATTGTAAAAGAAATAAATGGGATTATTTGTTGTTGGGAGGAAGAGTCGGGGTAGGTTTCATGTTTCACTGCATGTTTAGTTAGCTTTCTAATTTGTGTTCATCGCATTGTATAAGAACGGGGGCGGGTTGGGTTCTGCTGGGAGGATTGGAATGTGGGAAACTGGAATGTTCTGGGTGGAAGCTAATGACAGGGGGGCATATTAGCAAGGAACCTCATTAAAATTATCGCCGTTTTATCGGCAGAACACTGCCTATAAAACGGCGATAATGGGCTTGCTAATATGCGTTATAGAATTTCTATAGAATCCTATGTTAGATGTGCAGGACATCTAACCTGGGATTTTATAGGAATTCTATAACGCATATTAACAAGCCCATTATCGCCGTTTTAACGGCAGTTTCCTGCAGATAAAACGCCGATAATTTTAACAAGGTGTCTTGCTAATATGCCCCCGGGTTCCTTGTGTGGCATTTGCTGCCTGACTTGGGAAACCAGCAGTCGTAAGGAATGACATTTGTTGAACTTACCTGTATGTGGCATTCTTTCAGTGTTGTGCTGAGTTTACCTCAAATCAACGTTCCCTTTATTTCTGTGGTATTCAGAATAATTTGGTGCTGTGCTGAGCTTATTCTAAAAAGAATCAGTCCTGTGAGCGTTCACATTGAAATTAAGTATCTAATCAATGTATCATACCCTGCTTCAGTACCACACAGCTGTGACTCCTTATTGCAGATTCTTAAAATAATAATTCATATTTGTAAAGCACAAATACATCACGCCCTTAAAGGTTTCAAGGTGCTGGGGGCAGTCGGGGAGATTAAGTGAGCTATTGCCCAGAGTCACAAGGGTGCATATACTAAGGGCCTTATCGCCGCTTTAGCGGGAATTTTTCCCGCTAAAGCGACGATAATTTTATCGCCCTATTACTTAGCTGTCGCTAACACCAGTTAGCGACAGCTTTAAGGAGATAGCGATCATCTTGGGGCCCACTTTGCATGTCAGCGATATTTATCGCTAATGACATGCAAGGTGGGCGTGCCAAGATGTTAGCGACTGGAAACAGTCACAAACATCTCTATCTGCTATTTGGAAATATTCGCGCTAAGCGTGAATATCTCCAAAAGTTCTTAACCATGTTATCCAATGGAAGGTGGATAACATGGCTAAGAGCATTGTCACGATCATGATTTTTCAGCGATATTCTTGCATTTCGCAGGATTTTTACCGCTTTTGAGATAAACCGTGATAATATCAAGCTATCTCAGCGGTAAAAATCCTTGGTGCTCGGCGATATAATTTTACCCGCTAACCATGCATAGCGATAATTATCGCTATTGCTTGGTAATATGCCCCATGGTGCTGAGCTGAGCTACCGCCAGCGATCGAACCGTGAACCCTGCGCTCCATAGTCAGCCACTCTGGCTTCTGTGCCTCGCATCTCTCCATGACATACATGACCACAGTGGCAACAAAAAATAACTAATCATTTTTCACTTAGAAGCACAGGCTCTTAAAAAAAATGATGGTGTGGTTGTAGCTAATATACATGAAAATAAGTTTGTTAATTTGGCATCCGTAGGTATTCGGAACAGATCATGTCAAGAGATAAAACTGAAAAAGGTCTCTCTGTAATGCGGTTTTACCGCACAATAGAATGAATAGGACATTTCTTTCACAGAGCCACTCGAATGCTTAAGAGGACTCAGAGCAGTGTAAATGAGCGTTTTCTATTTATATCTGGATATAATCATCTGTCTGGAACAGTAAGTAAATGTAGGTATTTCAGGACACTCTTAGGCTCTCAGGCGTTGATTGAAAACACACAATTGTAAATTTCCATTCCTAAGATGGATCAAAAACATGGCAAGAAACAAAAGGAAGCATTAACATAAATCCCTTTAGATACAGGCTGCAAATAAACTGCAGTATCTTCTGCCTCTTTGTTAAACATTTAATGAATATTCAGTCTCGATGGAATTCAGATAGGGAAGATAGAATGCTAACAGAAGCACTTCAGAAAAGAAAATCTAATAGGACTCCCCTTACCTGCAAAACAAATCTATTGACACTACCTGACTACTCTCTGCTGTTTCCATTCAATGTGTTCATTTCTTTGATTCCATTATACTACTTGCTCTTACCATTTTTTTCTCCCAAGGCATTGTGACCATTTATTAATAATGCATCTCATTTAAATAAGATTGCCTTAGCCTGTTATCTCTTCAAATATCTTTCCATGAATCCTAATACACTATTCCATTATTTCTTGAATTGTAGAGTCCTGTAATTCGTGTCTGTGTCAGTCCTAATACTAACAAAGCTAAAGGAGATACGTGGATAGATGGTGATGTAATGATGTGTCTTGTATTTGCATTTACCCTATACAAATGGCTTTTGTTTGTAAGAAGCACTTAGTTGGAACTTTTCTATTACAGGGCAACCATTCTATACATTCAGTAAACAATAGTTTTCTTACCTAAACAACAGAATTACAAAAATGTAATCCTCCATCTTTGTTTTTTTTAAGATGTCATCAGTGATGCTATTGATAATGTCATTTGATAGTTAATCAATTATGTTGTGTGATATAATGGGCAATGCATTGTTAGGGTGCAAGCTCTGGTTTATCTATGTCCAGGCCCTATAACAGCACCTTCACCGCTGGACCTGTTAATCAAGGCCTTGCGCTTTAGGTGCAGCTTCATAAGTAAGCACTCCCACTAGTGACCAAGCTCCAATCCAAACCCAATTCACTGAGATCTCTGAACTGGTGTTTTGGCTGTGGCTATGAGCTCTTGGAGTCGGACCTGTGCCACTCCCTGGACCACCAGGCCTTGCGAATTCAGAGTTTCGCCATGCTCAGCAGCTTCTGCGCACTCCCTTGACAAATTAGAAAGCATTTTTTTTTTTTTTTTTTTCATAACGTCGAACCCCTGCTAGATGATTCATCCAGATTTACCTATCTTTTTAGCCTCGTCAAGTCCACCCTGTGCACCTTTTAAATGCCAATTTCTTAAAAACGGCTGAACTCATTCATACCAAATCACAAAAGCACACTTTCTGAGAAAGCTCTACCTTTCTGGCACTTTTGGTGTGATTCAGTTCAGTCATTGTTTTGTATTGGAAAGCACAGTTTCCAATGGGAATTAACACAAGAAATCAATGTTTAGGGACACCCCTTCCCCCTTTGCTTGATGTATCTGTTGAAGCCTTTTCATGAATGTACCAAGGTTGATGAACTTCAAAAAAAAAAACTGTTCTGTGAAACTGCACCAAAGATTTTAGCGAAACAAAACTGCTCTTCCTAATGAAACTTATATATATATATGAGAGCTATTTGAGTAGACACTACCAGAAACTGTTTGATTGACCTTCACGAACATTGCCTCTGAGGAAAGGGTCATCCCTGAAACGCGTCAGGCTTTTATGTTCGAAGGAGACTCTGAAATCTGCTGGGAAGCGAGCAGTGAAATGGATTCAAATAAACGTGCTCATTGAAAAACTTTGTGTGGCAGTGCTTCTGTTGAGGCTACCTGTTTGGATTGAATATTTTCGGCTGTTGCCCAGTCGGGAAGCAAGTCCTACCTTGAATGAGGGTCCATGCAGGCTTTTGGTTGGAGCTTGCAGTCATGGAACGAAGGCAGGCGCAGCGCCAACGCAGGTGGTGCTGCCTTGGACACAAATTTACTGCTGCAAGTGCGCTTCCAGTCAGGTTGCAGTGCCCTCCTCGCTCCACTGGGAGAACATTGGTTTCAAATTGTAAGGTTGAAGAAGCAGCCCCACTGTGGGTTAAAGGACAGTGTACTACAAAGCCCAGGATGCAGTGCGCCTGAGACACGCCCATAGAGGCAGGTGAGAGCCACTTGAGTAGACACTACCAGAAACTGTTTGATTGACCTTCACGAACATTGCCTCTGAGGAAAGGGTCATCCCTGAAACACGTCAGGCTTTTATGTTCGAAGGAGACTCTGAAATCTGCTGGGAAGCGAGCAGTGAAATGGATTCAAATAAACATGCTCATTGAAAAACTTCGTGTGGCAGTGCTTCTGTTAAGGCTACCTGTTTGGATTGAATATATATATATATATATATATATATATATATATATATATATATATATATATATATATATATATATATATATATATATATATATATATATATATATATATATATATTCACTGAAAAAAACATAGGTTTCAGCCAAGTTATAGTTAGGAATTAGCATTTAAAAAATCTTGCAAATTCACTGAAAAGAACATAGGTTTCACACATGTTATAGTTAGCTGGACATTTCACTCATACAAAACCATTGAAATTCCCCAGTTATAGTTAGTTCAGCTAACTATAACTTGCGCGCCCGCAATGCACTGCTGATGACGTCAAATATTACATCCCTCATGACATGGTCAATGACATCACTGATTACATCTCAAATTACATCACTGATGACATCATCCAGTGAATGTGAGTCTTTCTGAAAAATAAATATGTTTTATATATGTATATCTAAAGGTTGATGGAAGAATAAATGGGTAAATAAGTGTCTAAATGTTTTTTTGTTGTAAAATTGATTGTATAACTGGATTATGAAGTATATCTTAGTAAATACATGTATTAGCAAGTAATGTTTAAATATGTAAATATCTGTATCAGTGTCTCGCTTTGTGTATAAGTGGCTGCATGGGTTAGTGGGTAGCTACATGAGTGTCTATATGGTTAATAATTGTTTTTTTTTAGTATCAGAATGAGTGTCTGTATGGTTTGGTGGGGGATATTACTTAGCGCACAGATGCATGAATGACTGACTCACTGTTTGTATGTGTTTTGAAGACAGCATGTGTGCAGGACTGTATCGGTGGATGAGTGTGTGTATTGATGTGTTAGTGAGTGAATAACTGCCTCAATAGTGTCTTTATGAGTAAGTATATATGTTTTAAACTAGTATATGTGAGTCTTGATGTATATAAGTAAGGATATATGACAGTGACAGATTGGAAGAGTTCCTGTATAAATAAGTATGTGTTTCTATAACTGATTTTTTAAGAGAGTAAGTATGTGTACGTTTCTGTAGAAATAAGTATAGTGGTGTGTGTAGAGCTGTATATTGTATGTGCAAGTAAATGGACGTTTGATAGTTTATTTGCATGTGTGAGTATATGTGTGAATACCTCTATGTATAAGTGTAGGTGTGTAACAGGATGTATAGGTGTATGAGTACATATAATGAGTGAGTACATGCATGAGTGACTATATAGAACTATTGGTGAATGAGTGGATGTGTATGTAGATTTTGGAATTACTGAATAGGTTGTTCTAACTAGTATTGGTATCTCAATTTTTTGGAAAATGTTAGTTTCTATTTTTGAATGTGTGTATCAAAGGTTATATTAGGGTGAGAGGAGGTCTGCTACTCTTTCACAAGGATGATGTCATCAGTGATGTCATCAGTGATGTCATTTGAGATGTCATGAGTGATGTCACTGACCATGTCATGAGTGATGTAATATGTGACGTCAAGTTATAGTTAGCTGAACTAACTATAATGGGGGAATTTCAATGGTTTTGTATGAGTGAAATGTCCAGCTAACTATAACATGTGTGAAACCTATGGTTTTTTCAGTGAATTTGCAAGGTTTTTAAATGCTAATTCCTAACTATAACGTGGCTGAAACCTATGTTTTTTTTTCATTGAATTTCAAAGGTTTTTTAAATGCTAGTTCCTAACTATAAAGTGGCTGAAGTTCCAAAACTCCACACTTACAAAAATTAGTGAAACCAGTCAATGTTAACCTATGGAAGGAAATTCAAGTTACTGTAAGTATGGTTAGAATTACTTTTCAGGATCAGTAGTGTGCTCAAAGATGCAGCACTGACGTTTCTTGTGATAACAGGTGAGTGAAACGGAATTCGTAGTTTGGCTGATTTTACGGGAATATTTTGCTCAACAGTGAAGGAAGGGGGTGGGGCCTGAGGTATCATGTGTGCAAACACGTCCTGTGGCACGTTTTAGATTGGGGAATTAATTCCTCTTCAATCCTGAGGTCCCCTGTGAGCCAACTAGCCCACCAGGTACCTCCAGTATGCACCAGGCAGCTGTGTTGCAGAGAGGTGTTCAGAGGGCAAGCCCCCTTTTTGAAATACTCTGCAACACAGCTCCTTGGTGCTTACTGGAGATACCTGTTGGACTAGCTGCCCCCTAGGGCACCTCTGGATTGAAGACCAATTAATTTCCCAACTTAAAACGTGCCACAGGTCATGTTTGCACTCACATCACCTCAAGCCCCGCCCCCTATCTTCATCACTGTGCAAACACGTCCTGTAGCGGTTTCTAAGTTGGGGGATTAAGTCCCCTTGCATACTGGGGGTCCCTGGGGGCCACCTAGCCCACCAGGAACCTCCAGTATGCGCCAGGGGGCTGTGTTGCAGAGAGGTGTAAAAAGGGGCATGGCCTCATTACACCTCTCCGCAACGCAGCCCCTGGCGCGTTTGCAGAGGGGGAACTAATTCTCCTTGCATACTGGAGGTCCCTGGGGGCCAACTATCCCACCAGGAACCTCCAGTATGCGCCAAGGGGCTGCCTTGCAGAGAGGTGTAATGAAGCCTTGCCCCTTTTTTACACCTCTCTGCAACGCATCCCCCTGGCACGTTTGAGGAGGGGAAATAATTCCTCTTGAATACTGGGGGTCCCTGGGGGCCAACTAGCCCACCAGGAATCTCCAGTATGCACCAGGGGGCTGCATTGCAGAGAGGTGTAATGAGGCCACGCCCCTTTTTACACCTCTCTGCAACGCAGCCCCCTGGTGCGTTTGCAGAAGGGGAACTAATTCCTCTTTCATACTGGAGGTCCCAGGGGGGAAACTAGCCCACCAGGAACCTCCAGTTTGTGCTCGGGAAGGTACAGAGTACGGTACTTTGTACCCTGCAATTTAAAAAAAACATATAAAATATTTATTTGGCCTTGGGGGTCCTTGTGGGACCCCCTGAGCAGGCCTAGGGGATCAGGGTGTTTCTACCCTGCCCCCTTTGCGTCTTTTGCATGTTTGTTTCACTGCTTTCTTGTGCCTTTGTTTTATCAAGGCACAAGATGGCTGCCAACACTTCCTGGTTTGGAGTGCTGACAGACAGTTAACAGCCAATGACCATGCAGCTTGTGCTCGGGACGATACAGAGTACCGTACAGAGTACATTACAGAGTATGGTACTTCGTACTCCGCGATTTTAAAAACTAAAATAAAATATTTGGGCCTTGGGGGTCCTTGTTGGACCCCTTGAGCAGGCCTAGGGGGTTAGGGGGTTTCTACCCTGCCCCTTTTGCGTGTTTTGCACATTTGTTTCACTGCTTTCTTGTGCCTCGGTTCTACTGAGACACAAGATGGCTGCCAACACTTCCTGGTTTGCAGTGTTGACAGACAGTTGACAGCCAATGACCATGCAGCTCGTGCTCAGGAAGGTACAAAGTACAGCACAGACTACGGTACTTCATCTCTAGATATCACTTTGAATTTACTTTTGATTTTCTCAGAAACTACTGAATGGATTTACACCATTTAACAAAAAGCACAATCTGCGAACCAAACTCTACCTTTTTGCCAGATTTGGTGTAATTCCGTTCAGCCGTTCAGGCTCTAGCCCTGGCTAAAGGTCTTATGGAAAATTGCATGGTGAAAACATGTTTTGGGACCCCTTTTTTTTCAGCCCCCACTTGACGAATCACCCCCAAACTTTCAGGGAAGGAGTGGAGCAGAGCAGGCCATTTTCTTGGAGAATTTCCCGAATATTCGTCCACCAGCGGCAAAGTTATTCAAAATAGATTGTTGTGGATTTCCTATGGAACTTAGGTCCTAACTATAACTACCTACTGGCGACGACCGCTAGTAGGTAATATATATATATATATATATATATATATATATATATATATGTATATATACATATATTTATATCTCCCACAAGAAAATGAATATCGCGGCACACCTCTTGGTTTTCAGATGTTCTTTATTTCAGATCGTATATCTCTCCTACGCGTTTTGAACCGAAGTTCCTGTTCACGGTAGTCTTTCACAATTGGCCCTTTTCCATTTCTCCTTTTATACCTATGCACCTGGGAGCCTTTTATGGTGCATTGTGGGTATATTGTTATACATTCAACAAACTTTATTTGGCAAGCAAATTTCTTAGTGCGCTTGCATATCCATAGGCAGCGGTGTCTCGCTGTGAGCGCCATTGAAATTATTACAATCATGGTTAGAAATAACTGCGTGTTGGATTTGGCCCTTTTGGCAGGTTCACCCCTAAACTTTTTGCTTTTAAATATGACCTGATGTAAGTTGTTTTGGGCTTCTGCACAATTCAGCCCTGTGTCCCGGTGTAAAGTGCATACACAGCCTGAGTGCGTGTGGTGAGATTGGCCTGCCCTCCCATAGGAATGCATGGGGGAGATGAGTGTCCATGGTAGTTCCTGATGTGAGAGGAGTGCAGGGGCGAGTTTGGTATGTGCAAACTCGTGAGATTAAATGCTGCGTGACAGTGTGAGCACATTTACTGTGACTAGTGTAGAGGTGCCACTTTTAGAAGTTGGCATTTCTGGTTCCAGTGTGAATTGACTGTCTGGTTTGTGAGTCACAGGGGCTGGCTGGTGTGCCTGGCTCCTGGAGTCCGGATGGGTCTGCCCGGTGGTGAATAGGGAGATCTGCATGGAGATGGGAGGGAGGAGTTGCACCTGGGACCTGAATAGGGCTGTGCCTTCCCTACACAATGCTGGCTCTGCCCCCTGTGGAGCGTCTCTTGTCCCTAGCCTGTCCTGTGAATAGGGAGGGGGCTGAGCACAACAAAGTGCTCCAGAACCAGTTGCATCTAGTTTTTCCCTTGCCCTGCATCCTTAAGACAAGGGAAATTGGTGTATAAGAAGGGGCTGTGACCCCATGTATTTGGTTCTCTCCTGTTCCTGACTTGAGGGGGGCCTGCTGCTGGGCGCCAGGAGGTATCGCCACTGGGGACTGCCTCCCTGCTGGAGGGCCCTGTGAGCTGGCCCCTGGGCCCAGCCTTTGCCCTCCTGCCTGCTGAAAGACTTTCTTTGGATTTTGCACCCCACGCCTGGGAAGCGCTGTAGCTTTATTTCCCTGAACTCTGCCCTTCCTGGAGAGAGCGCTTTGCTCTTTTTGGCTGTCCAGAGCACTCCATTCTTTCCCTGGATTGTTGGAGGACTTCAAGCGCCTGGGAAGCACTTTACTTTGCATCCTGGGATGCGCCTGATTGTGGTGCCCCTTTTCTTGAGGGGGCAGCAGCTCTAAATCCTCCTGCAGCACGAAGCTGCGATCCTCTGGGTAAGGGAATCCCCGGCGTGGAGATTTCCCCGCAACCTGCCTTATTTTCGGCACAGGTGCCCGCCCTGCATATTAGCCGTGTGTTAAATCCCTAGCGGGTGCCCACTCCGCCGGGGACTCTGTCTTGAAGAACGGGAGGCCACCCCGTACTACGGTCGGAAGAAGCCCTTGACAATCCGAGGGCCGCCCGTTGCCCATGGCAACCCGGAAGCGAAACCCTGCAAGCCCGGATGTGGCGCGGCTGGGAGAAAGCCGGCACCAGGAAGCTGATGGGAGCCTATCCTGCGCTCCTGACAAGCAGTAGACCAGGGACAAAGGCGGCATTTGCACCCGGGCCCCAGAGAGCGAGGGAGAGCCCCGCAGTTACACTGGAGTTGGAGCGGTGAGTGCTCTATGCCAGAAGCTCCCCGGCGTGAGGGAAGCCTGCAGCCGGTGAGGAAAACTGGCCGGCACAGTGCGTAATGTGAGGTGGGGCTCCTGTAGCAGTGAGGGAAGCCCCGTGTGCTACACAGAGAAGAGAGAGGCAGCGCAACACTGCTATCCGGACAAAGTGGACATGAGAAGAGCACTCGGCTGTAGGGTCCTGAGCAGCCCCGAAGGACAGTGGGCCACTACACGGTGGCAGCACAGATCACTGGACCCCGAACTGCAGCGGACGGCTGCTGACTACTGGCTCAGCTCCAAGGAGTGGTGAGTGGAGCTGAGCCCCTCTTCTCTTTCTTCTTTGGTTGTGTTCACCCGGCACAGCAGCGCCATGGCCATTTTCATTGGGGGGGTTTTGTTTGGTGAAGGGGGGGTGAGTTACACTCCCCCAAGCCCCAGAGCATTAACGGGCAGTAGAGTGCTACCAAGGTAGTCGGAGGGCCAGCTGAGAGACCCTAAGTTTAGAGTCCCAGAGAGGGGCTCAGAGGGCACAGTAGTGCCAGAGCTCGTATGTTTGCCCAATTCTCCCAGCTGCCCCGTGTGACAGAGGGCATCTGCAACGTTATGCATTTCTTCAATAGGGCGCATTGGGAGCCTGTGCCCATCATTTGGATTCTACAGCTGTCCAGCAATTAGTGGGCAGCTGCCACGTTTAGGCCCCAAACTCTTGCGCACCTTTGCTGCTTTGTGCAGCTAGCCCTGACTGTTGGACAAAGGACGTTTGAGCTCCATGGAAGGCCAGTTGGCCTGGGGGACAGTCTTCATGTGTTGTACCCTTGATTGGGGTACACTGTCTATGCCTAATGTGGTTTTGGCGTAATGTATGTATGCACCCTGTGTTAGACCTCTAAGTGTGTTTTATGGGTAGGAGGTTGTTTTACCTAGTATGGTGGTTACTTGTAAGTTCACGTTCCACTGCGTGACCTATGCCTATGGTGATTAGTATTGCGTAGTGTGTTCCTACCTTTTACCAGTATTTACTGGTTGTGCTCTACATTTTTTATCTGTGCTACATTTACAATTGGTGATTTGTGATTGTTCTGACATTGGCCCAATGGGCCCTGTCAGGTGTATATAATCCCCTGTAGATACCG
This sequence comes from Lissotriton vulgaris, assembly GCF_964263255.1. Classification (NCBI taxonomy): domain Eukaryota; kingdom Metazoa; phylum Chordata; class Amphibia; order Caudata; family Salamandridae; genus Lissotriton; species Lissotriton vulgaris. The sequence goes on along the minus strand of NC_141685.1, from coordinate 421,727,985 downwards.
CCCAATGCCAGTTGGCACAGTGTGCATTGTGTGATTATAATATAATGTGTTTATGGTAATACAAAGGCTATTTTTATATATAACCTTGTGTGGAGTTTCTTTTGTGGGTTGCCTAGTGTGTTGCTGCTGTGTGTGTGTGTTGCGCACATGCTTTACACATTGCCTCCGGGATAAGCCTGACTGCTCATGCCAAGTTTCCAAGGGGGTGAGCAGGGGTTATTTTGGTTTGTAACTCCCTTGCCCTGACTAGAGTGGTGGTCTCTGCCTGGCTTTGGCGCAAGCCTTAGCCAACCAGAGATCCCATTTCTTACATTGGTTGTCAGCGGTGAGGATTAGGACTTGTGTTTTCGCAATCCCACAGCGACAACTGGTTGCACTACAAACTCGTGTTTGGGGATTATTGTTTTTGAGTCTTATTCTATTGTTTCTCCTAAGAGTGTCATTTTTAGATTGTGTACTCTTGCTTCAGCTCAGACAGTAAGGTCCCCTGTGTTGCACGTGTCTCTGAGCGTCCTGCCAAAATGGAGTATGCTTTTAATTTCTGTGGTCTGTTTAGATACAGTATGAGTTGGTAGAGTTCTGTGAAGAGAGAGACATAGCAGTGAGTGGGTTAGAAACTCAGTCCAATCTTAGGGATAACCTAATCCAATGGTGGAAGGATGAATGGGAACGTCAGTGCAGTGAGGAGGAGAGGACCCGTGCAGCAGGCCGAGAGGGTGGTGGGTCAGAGGGGAGCCCTGAAGAGTCTGAAGAGGAGGAAGAAAATGACAGGACATGGACGCCAGTAGATAGTGAGGACCCCATTGATAGGGAGTCCCTTGCTGGGTCCAGTGTCGGGGCAGCGCCCCATCCCTTTCCCTGTCCCCAGAGGAGTGGGTAGATAAGAGGCAAGAAAGGGAGTATCAGCTGGCTTTAGAGAAACTCCAGAAGGAGAGCTCAGAAATTGGAGTTTGAGCATAGGAAGCTAGCCTTAGAGGAGAAAAAGGCATTATGGGCTCAGGAGTTGAGTCTTAAGGCGTTGGGCCTTGAAGAGCAAAAGCTAGAGGCCGAGAGGGCCTTCACCAGAGAGAGATTAGCTCTGGAGGGTAGATTATCCCCTGAGCGCAGTTGTAGTTTTCTGGATTCACTAGTGAGGGTGGGGTCCAGTGGTGGCAGCAATTTTGAGGCCAGTGCAGGAAGTTCCATTCCCAGTACCCAAAGTATGGTACCTCTTTCCCGAGGGGAGGAATGCAGGTTGAAGTTCAGGGACAGTAAGAAGCTGTCTCACCAGGATTGGGGACATTTTGCGGATGATTGTCATGATGCACTGGCTGATTGGGTGACGGTTAATGCGATAGAGGATTTGAACGGAATGTTCAATATGGTTATCAAAGAGCAGATGCTCAGTTGTTGCTTTCCGGGGTTTTGCCAACACCTGTTGGAGTGTGGGTTCGCTAGTCCATGGGCCCTTGCAGAGGAAGCAGACCGCTGGGAAAGTGCCAGAGGTTCTGAAGAGGCATTGGTGAGAGATCCCAAAAGTAGTGGTTCAGGTATCTTCCAGCCAGAGTGGTGGAAGAGGTTCAGAGTAGCCCAGCTAGGTCCCAGTGTAGCGAGAGGGGTGTAGGGGATCACGTCTTGTCTCAGTGGAGTAGGAGTGAGTGTGGGACTGAGTGTTCCCTGGTGCCCGAAACCCAGTCTCAGAACCTGGATGGTTTCTTCAGGCAACACCAGGTTGGGGACTTAGGCTGTCCTGTTAGTCCATTTGAGGAGAATCTCCTAGGGCCCGATTCACACAACTAACTTAAGACAAAATCCTAAACTTACTACTTTTGGTATTCACAGAATTTAGGATTTTGTCTTAAGACAGACTTAAGACAGACTTAAGACTGACTTAAGACAGAATCCTAACTTAAGTCTGTCTCAAGTCTGTTTTAAGACAAAATCCTAACTTCTGTGAATACCAAAAGTAGTAAGTTTAGGATTTTGTCTTAAGTTAGTTCTGTGAATCAGGCCCATTGGGCCCGATGGACCAACCAGTGGGTCAGGGACTAGCCAGTTGGGCTGAGTCCCCTTGGAGTGACCATGGTAACACCACTTCTGTTGTGGGGGATCTTCGCACACTGTCAGGTGGACAGGGTCAGGAGATCTGCACCAGACAGATGGTCACACAACATATGAGTCATGTGTTAACCTTGGGGGGATAGTGTGTTAATCCCCAGAACTCCTGCAGTGCACCGCAAGTATTCCGCCTAAGGGTTTAGACCTAAGGGTGGGATGCCGGGTTCAGGTTCTGTCTGACCTGGAAGGAAGGACGTCTGTAACCAGTGTCCTGACCGGTTAATCTTCCAGTAGTACCACTCCAGTTGGGAGGGTGCAGAACTCTGAAGGGGGTGCAGAGGGAGGGAGTCCTCGCCTCTGACTCCGGCACAACCTGAGGGGTTAAACCCTAGGTTGGGAGACCAGTTATGGGAGAGAGGTCCTGAACTGGTGGGAGAGTGGTGTTCTATGGGTACCTCTCAAAGTAAGAGAGCGCCGAACCCTAGAAGGAGAGGTAGGGAGAGGAGAGCCTCACTGTGACTTCTGGTCAGCCTGAGGGTGCAGACCCTAGGCTGGAGGATCAGTGGCAGTCTAGAATTGTCCTGAGTAGAGGAAGAATGGCTACTATGTGCCAGGGGTTACCACCCCCTGATCTGCGAAGGGGCAAGGTCCAGTGGCATCTGGGTGGCCTAGAGCCTGGTGTGGGCCGCGGACAGCTTGGGAGTACCAGTGGGGTAGCGCAGTTCTTCCAGACAGCTTTTTCAGAAGGAACCACATGAGCTCACTGTGGCGTAGAACAGGAGCGTGTCCCTGCAGTTGTGGTCCCGCGTCCATGTTCTATCGCCTAAAGCAGGGAAGCCCATCACAGTGGTGATTGGTGTGTCCTGCGTTTTTGGCTGGAAGTTGGTAGTGTTGGGACTCGGCCCTTTTGGCAGGTTCACCCCTAAACATTTTTCTTTTAAATATGACCTGATGTTAGTTGTTTTGGGATTCTGCGCACTTTAGCCCTGTGTCCCAGTGTAAAGTGCGTGCGCAGCCTGAGTGCGTGTGGTGAGATTGGCCTGCCCTCCCATGGGAATGCATAGGGGAGAAGAGTGTCCATGGTAGTTCCTGATGTGAGAGGAGTGCAGGGGCGAGATTGGTATGTGCGAACTCGTGAGATTAAATTCTGCGCGACGGTGTGCGCAGAGTTAATGTGACTAGTGTAGAAGTGCCACATTTAGAAGTTGGCATTTCCTGGTGCAGTGAATGTGAATTGACTGTCTGGCTTATGAGTGACAGGGGTTGGCTGGTGTGCCTGGCTTCAGGAATAAGGATGGGTCTACCTAGTGGTGAATATGGAGATCTGCATGTAGATGGGAGGGAGGAGTTGCACCTGGGGCCTATATAGGGCTGTGCCTTCCCTACACAATGCTGGCTCCATCCCCTGTGGTGCATCTGATGTCCCTAGCCTGTCCTGTGAATAGGGAGTGGGGCTGAGCCCAACAAAGTGCTCCAGAACCAGTTGCATCTGGTTTTTCCCTTGCCCTGCATCCTTGAGACAAAGAAAATTGGTGTACAAGAAGGGGCTGTGACCCCATGTATTTGGTTCTCTCCTGTTCCTGACTTGAGTGGGGCCTGCTGCTGCTGCTGGGCGCCATAGAGGTACCCCCACTGGGGACTGCCTCCCTGTTGGAGGGCCCTGTGAGCTGGCCCCTGGGTACTGCCTTTGCCCCCCTGCCTGCTTAAAGGATTTCTTTGCATTTTGCACCCAAGCTCCTGGGAAGCGCTGTAGCTTTATTTCCCTGAACTCTGCCCTTCCTGGAGAGAGCGCTTTGCTCTTTGTGGCTGTCCAGAGCGCTCTATTCTTTCCCTGGATTTTTGGAGGACTTCAAGCGCCTGGGAAATGCTTTACTTTGCATCCTGGGAAGTGCCTGAGTGTGGTGCTCCTTTTCTTGAGGGGGGCAGCACTTCTACATCCTCCAGCAGCAGGTCACAAGGGAATCCCCGGCGTGGATATTCCCCGGCAACCCACTCTATTTTCTGTGCGGGTGCCCACCCCGCATATTTGTAGTGGGTTAAATCCCTAGCGAATGCCCACCCCGCAAGGAACTTTGAGCCATTGTTTGTTTTATATAGATCCTTAGCGGATGCCCACCCCGCCAGGGACTGTGTCTTGAAGAACAGGAAGCCAACCCGTACTACGACCGGAACAAGCCCTTGACATTCCGAGGGCCGCCACACTGCCTGCGGCAACCTGGAAGTAAAACCCTGCAAGCCCGGACGTGGGCAGGGCCGGGAGAAAGTCAGCACCGGGAAGAGGACGGGAGCCTACCCCGCGCTCCTGGAGCGAGTGTGTTCCAGTATACGCTTCTTTAGTGGGCATACAGTGCTCCCTCTATATTGTTTTTCACAGAAGCATTGTAGTATGAAAACCACATAGGTTGAGTCGCGTGTTATTGTTTCTCTGATTGCAAAGGTTTTACCAGCGGGTTTTGGATATTCTTGCCTATTCTACAGGACTTTGCAAGTCATACATTTTGTGAAGCCCTTCGATCTTGTCTGAAGCCATGTCTCCGGTTTCTGGCTTCAAAGTGGCTTCTCACCAAGTGATGTAAATGTAAATGTTCAGGAATTTATATAGCCCAAATCACCAAGCGGTTTCTAAGCGCTTGCTTAGAGAACCCGTCCTGGTATTCCCCTGTGAGATAACCCCGGCAGGGTATCCGCAAGGTGAAAGCCAGGCATCCCGCCGCAAGGGGCCGTTGTGGAGATTAAGCAAGCTATTGCCCAGAGTCGCAGAGTGTGAACCCGTGAATCGAGTAGGCACCGGAGCGAGAATTGTCGAGTCCATGGACATTTAAGGACTCAAGACCCCGCCGAGCCGGGAATTGAACCCTGGTCCCGGGCTGACCTCTGCTTCCAGGTCTGCCTCCTCTAACCAGTGATTCAGAAAAGGGGGTGGTGATGAACAGAGTGTCTGAATTAAGCAGACCACTCTTACCCAGTCCAAAGATCAGGGCTTGATCCATCACCGTTATTTATCTCACTGCACCATCCCAGCTCAGAACCTGGCTATATGCAAATCAGTCTGTCCCTGGCCCAGTGCATCCTGGGAACAGGGCAGACTAAACTACCAAGCCAATTCTTCACCAGAAAGGAGACAAGCTACCGGGGACCGGTTTCTGGCATTTCAGCCGTCTTCGGCCCGGCTTGCTTGAATCCTGATGGTGCAGTGAGAAAGGGACTCATGTCTGAGTATACCCTGCCACACCTATAGTGGCCAAAAACGATTCAGAAAAGGGGGTGGTGATGAACAGAGTGTCTGAATTAAGCAGACCACTCTTACCCAGTCCAAAGATCAGGGCTTGATCCATCACCATTATTTATCTCACTGCACCATCCCAGCTCAGAACCTGGCTATATGCAAATCAGTCTGTCCCTGGCCCAGTGCATCATGGGAACAGGGCAGACTTAACTACCAAGCCAATTTTTCACCAGAAAGGAGACAAGCTACCGGGGACCGGTTTCTGGCATTTCAGCCGTCTTCGGCCCGGCTTGCTTGAATCCTGATGGTGCAGTGAGTAATGGACTCAGACTGGGACAGGAACAGACTAATTTGCATATAGCCAGGTTCTGAGCTGGGATGGTGCAGTGAGCTAAAAAACGGTGTTGGATCTAGCCCTGATCTCTTGACTGGGTGAGAGTATTCTGCTTAATTCAAAGACTCTGTCCATCACCACCCCTTGTTGTTTAATTATTTTGTCCACCATAAGCGTGGAAGGGTATACTCAGATGTGAGTCCCTTGCTCATTGCACCATCAGGATTCAAGCAAGCCGGGCCGAAGACAGCTGAAATGCCAGAAACCGGTCCCCGGAAGCTTGTTTCCTTCCCAGTGAAAGAATTGGCTTAGTAGTTTGGTTTGCCCTGTTCCCATCATGCACTGGGACAGGAACAGACTAATTTGCATGTAGCCAGGTTCTGAGCTGGGATGGTGCAGTGAGCTAAAAAACGGTGTTGGATCAAGCCCTGATCTCTTGACTGGGTGAGAGTATTCTGCTTAATTCAGAGACTCTGTCCATCACCACCCCTTGTTGTTTAATTATTTTGTCCACCATAAGCGTGGAAGGGTATACTCAGATGTGAGTCCCTTGCTCATTGCACCATCAGGATTCATGCAAGCCGGGCCGAAGACGGCTGAAATGCCAGAAACCGGTCCCCGGAAGCTTGTTTCCTTCCCAGTGAAAGAATTGGCTTGGTAGTTTGGTTTGCCCTGTTCCCATCATGCACTGGGACAGGAACAGACTAATTTGCATATAGCCAGGTTCTGAGCTGGGATGGTGCAGTGAGCTAAAAAACGGTGTTGGATCTAACCCTGATCTCTTGACTGGGTGAGAGTATTCTGCTTAATTCAGAGACTCTGTCCATCACCACCCTTGTTGTTTAATTATTTTGTCCACCATAAGCGTGGAAGGGTATACTCAGATGTGAGTCCCTTGCTCATTGCACCATCAGGATTCAAGCAAGCCGGGCCGAAGACGGCTGAAATGCCAGAAACCGGCCCCCGGAAGCTTGTTTCCTTCCCAGTGAAAGAATTGGCTTGGTAGTTTGGTTTGCCCTGTTCCCATCATGCACTGGGACAGGAACAGACTACTTTGCATATAGCCAGGTTCTGAGCTGGGATGGTGCAGTGAGCTAAAAAACGGTGTTGGATCTAGCCCTGTTCTCTTGACTGGGTGAGAGTATTCTGTTTAATTCAGAGATTCTGTCCATCACCACCCCTTGTTGTTTAATTATTTTGTCCACCATAAGCTTGGAAGGGTATACTCAGATGTGAGTCCCTTGCTCATTGCACCATCAGGATTCAAGCAAGCCGGGCCGAAGACGGCTGAAATGCCAGAAACCGGTCCCCGGAAGCTTGTTTCCTTCCCAGTGAAAGAATTGGCTTGGTAGTTTGGTTTGCCCTGTTCCCATCATGCACTGGGACAGGAACAGACTAATTTGCATATAGCCAGGTTCTGAGCTGGGATGGTGCAGTGAGCTAAAAAACGGTGTTGGATCTAGCCCTGATCTCTTGACTGGGTGAGAGTATTCTGCTTATTTCAGAGACTCTGTCCATCACCACCCCTTGTTGTTTAATTATTTTGTCCACCATAAGCGTGGAAGGGTATACTCAGATGTGAGTCCCTTGCTCATTGCACCATCAGGATTCAAGCAAGCCGGCCCGAAGACGGCTGAAATGCCAGAAACCGGTCCCCGGAAGCTTGTTTCCTTCCCAGTGAAAGAATTGGCTTGGTAGTTTGGTTTGCCCTGTTCCCATCATGCACTGGGACAGGAACAGACTAATTTGCATGTAGCCAGGTTCTGAGCTGGGATGGTGCAGTGAGCTAAAAAACTGTGTTGGATCTAGCCCTGATCTCTTGACTGGGTGAGAGTATTCTGCTTAATTCAGAGACTCTGTCCATCACCACCCCTTGTTGTTTAATTATTTTGTCCACCATAAGCGTGGAAGGGTATACTCAGATGTGAGTCCCTTGCTCATTGCACCATCAGGATTCAAGCAAGTCAGGCCGAAGACGGCTGAAATGCCAGAAACCGGTCCCCGGAAGCTTGTTTCCTTCCCAGTGAAAGAATTGGCTTGGTAGTTTGGTTTGCCCTGTTCCCATCATGCACTGGGACAGGAACAGACTAATTTTCATATAGCCAGGTTCTGAGCTGGGATGGTGCAGTGAGCTAAAAAACGGTGTTGGATCTAGCCCTGATCTCTTGACTGGGTGAGAGTATTCTGCTTAATTCAGAGACTCTGTCCATCACCACCCCTTGTTGTTTAATTATTTTGTCCACCATAAGCGTGGAAGGGTATACTCAGATGTGAGTCCCTTGCTCATTGCACCATCAGGATTCAAGCAAGCCGGGCCGAAGACGGCTGAAATGCCAGAAACCGGCCCCCGGAAGCTTGTTTCCTTCCCAGTGAAAGAATTGGCTTGGTAGTTTGGTTTGCCCTGTTCCCATCATGCACTGGGACAGGAACAGACTACTTTGCATATAGCCAGGTTCTGAGCTGGGATGGTGCAGTGAGCTAAAAAACGGTGTTGGATCTAGCCCTGTTCTCTTGACTGGGTGAGAGTATTCTGCTTAATTCAGAGACTCTGTCCATCACCACCCCTTGTTGTTTAATTATTTTGTCCACCATAAGCTTGGAAGGGTATACTCAGATGTGAGTCCCTTGCTCATTGCACCATCAGGATTCAAGCAAGCCGGGCCGAAGACAGCTGAAATGCCAGAAACCGGTCCCCGGAAGCTTGTTTCCTTCCCAGTGAAAGAATTGGCTTGGTAGTTTGGTTTGCCCTGTTCCCATCATGCACTGGGACAGGAACAGACTAATTTGCATATAGCCAGGTTCTGAGCTGGGATGGTGCAGTGAGCTAAAAAACGGTGTTGGATCTAGCCCTGATCTCTTGACTGGGTGAGAGTATTCTGCTTAATTCAGAGACTCTGTCCATCACCACCCCTTGTTGTTTAATTATTTTGTCCACCATAAGCGTGGAAGGGTATACTCAGATGTGAGTCCCTTGCTCATTGCACCATCAGGATTCAAGCAAGCCGGCCCGAAGACGGCTGAAATGCCAGAAACCGGTCCCCGGAAGCTTGTTTCCTTCCCAGTGAAAGAATTGGCTTGGTAGTTTGGTTTGCCCTGTTCCCATCATGCACTGGGACAGGAACAGACTAATTTGCATATAGCCAGGTTCTGAGCTGGGATGGTGCAGTGAGCTAAAAAACGGTGTTGGATCTAGCCCTGATCTCTTGACTGGGTGAGAGTATTCTGCTTAATTCCGAGACTTTGTCCATCACCACCCCTTGTTGTTTAATTATCCTCTAACCAGTGAGCCACACTTCTCCACTGTATCAGTGATCTGATAGGTTTGATGCTCTTCTGTAGGAGACTAATGGACGTACTCCTATACTGCTGCCTATGTCTGGGTCTTTCTTTAGTACATTCCAGTACTTTGTTAGAGTCTTTTGAATTTTGTAGCTTTCTTTGCTAAAGGTGATTATTAGCCGTGGCTGGTAATCATTTGATTGTCTTGATTTATCCATATTGTTTGTATGAAGCCACTTTGAAGCCAGAAAACCGAAGACATGGCTTCAGAGAAACAATAACATGCGACTCAACCTATGTGATTTACATACTACAATGCTTCTGTGGAAAACAATACATAGGGAGCACTGTATGCCCACTAAAGAAGCATATACTGGAACACACTCGTGCCATACAGAATGCACATATGCCATTGCCAAACATCTGAACACACATGGGGCAAAACATGGCTGGACATCAAATACTCAGGTCTGGCAACAATGCCTCCAAATAAACGAGGCGGAAATCAAACACAGAAATTGCGAAGTCTGGAGTCAAGGATGATAATGAGGTTCAAAACCAAGCACCCCTTGTGATTGAGTGGGGACGAGGAGATGTACGTCCATCTATAATGACACTATTTGATGTGAATGGATATCATTGCCACTGTCTGAGACTTTTGAAATATGTGAATACTCCCTATCTGCTGGTCCAAATGAGATTTGTTTCACTGCCTTAGAATTCCCCTCTTTAAACTCGCAAGCATTTCCCTCGATTGAACAAAATTGACAATTTGAATGTTCAAATGTTCAAAAGGAACACTGCAATACCTAATAGGATTTATTGTAAGGTTACACTCATATACACAAGAGTTTGGACTTACCAACCGCAACGGTCATAATGTATTTGTAATATAGAAGACCGAAAGACTTGATAAAAATCTTCACACAATCCAGAAAGCAGCGCGCCGCTGTAAGCTCCAATGGGCACTCAGCCCTATATACTAAAAACAGACACTTAGTCTATAATTGACAATCTATTCATGATCAGCACAAAAACGTTGGTGCTGATTAAGAATCATGGCGTAGCCGTAAATCGGTAATGCGCAGTAATTTCTAACCATAGAATAGGCGCAACATGATTGTAATGATTTTATTGGCGCTCACAGCAAGTCACCGCTGCCCATGGATATGCGAGCGCACTAGAAATTTGCTTGCCAAATAATTTGTTTAATGTATAACAATATACTACATTGCCCACAATGCACCATGAAAGGCTCCCAGGTGCATAGGTATAAAAGGAGAAATGGGAAAGTGACTATTGTGAAAGACTACTGTGAACAGGAACTTCGGTTCGAAATGCGAAGGAGAGATATTAGATCTGAAATAAAGAACATCTTAAAACCAAGAGGTGTGCCGTGATATTTATTTTCTTGTGGGAGATAATTTGCGAGACACTTCCCTGGTCTCTAGGCAAGCACCGACTGCAAAGTGCTCCCTCTGAAACAGCGGAACAAAAGGGGGTGGTGATGGACGGAGCATCTGAATCAATCAAACACTCACACCCAGTCAAAAGATCTGGGTTTAATCCATCACCGTTCTTTAGCCCACTCTGCCACCCCAGTTCAGACATGGCTATATGCAAATCAGTCATGCCAGAAACCGGTCCTCTGAAGCTTGTTTCCGGTCCATGGAAGGCATGGCTTGGCAGTTTGGGCTGGACTGTTCCCATGAGGCACAGGATCAGACTGATTTGCATATGGCCCTGTCTGAACTGGGGTGGTGTGGAGTGCAAAAAAACGATGGATTCAGGCCCAGATCTCTGTACTGGGGTGAATGTATGACATTGTTCTGCATTCTGTCCATCAACTGTGGTTTTTGCATTTGTCACCCTTTTGAAACAGGACACTTTGAGAGAAAAAAATCTCTCTCTATATATATATATATATATATATATATATATATATAGGTATATATAGTTAGGATTTTTTCCCTATGGCATTTTTGAAAATTCTATGTCTAATAACTTTGGCGTTTGTGGACAGAATCGGCTGAAATTTTCAGGAAAATGGCACATTTTGTTTCTGAGCAGCCCTTGAAAATTTGGGGGGGTTTTGTCGAGAAGGGGCCGAGAAAAAAGGGGGGTCCCAAAACACGTTTTTCCCATGTTAATTTCCATAGGGCGGTTGGACTCACTTTTAGCTCGAACGGCTGAATGGATTTGCACGAAACTTGGCAAAATTGTAGGGACTGTTAGCCCGATGTGCCTTTGCTAGGTCTCAATATATGTGCTCCAGTAGTTTTTGAGAAATTAACGTTTAAATCAAGATATATATCTGTAACAGCGCTCCAGGCTGCGCTCCGGTTCGCTTACTTTTCGCGAAACGGAACTTTGAGCGCAGAAAGCTGATTGACTCTCCGGTGTCTGTCAACATTCTAAACAGTCCGGAGCGGCCGCCATCTTATCTCTCGGTAGGATCGAGAGAGAAGAAGAGGTGAAAAACGAAGGGGGAATTTAATGAAAGGGGGCAAGGTATACCCCTCTTGACCCCCTAGGAATGTTGTTGGGGTTATTAAAGGGTCCCGTGGGGAAAATAAAAAAAAAATGATTTTTCACGGTAGAAGCGCTTCACGGGCCGCGAACTGGGCCGCAAACTGGTAGCGAAACGGGAATTCGCCATTTTCTGCTTCGTTAATTAAATTACTAGGTATAAGGGGGTGCGGGAGACGTATCCTAATCCCCTATGTTTCATGAGGGTGGCTGAGGAGGCTCATATATGTTGATACATCTCTTCCAGCGGCTGTGCGTGAGCTTTTTATTTTTTTTGCTGCGTGACAGTCCGGAGCGGCCGCCATCTTATCTCTCGGTAGGATCGAGAGAGAAGAAGAGGTGAAAAACGAAGGGGGAATTTAATGAAAGGGGGCAAGGTATACCCCTCTTGACCTCCTAGGAATGTTGTTGGGGTTATTAAAGGGTCCCGTGGGGAAAATTAAAAAAAAAAGATTTTTCACGGTAGAAGCGCTTCACGGGCCGCGAACTGGGCCGCAAACTGGTAGCGAAACGGGAATTCGCCATTTTGTGCTTCGTTTTAATTAAATTACTAGGTATAAGGGGGTGCGGGAGACGTATCCTAATCCCCTATGTTTCATGAGGGTGGCTGAGGAGGCTCATATATGTTGATACATCTTTTCCAGCGGCTGTGCGTGAGCTTTTTTTTTTTTTGCTGCGTGACGTCTGTTAACGTTCGATTCGATGGAAATCAGGAAGTGTTGACCGCCAATTTGTCACTGCGATAAAATATTTTGTTATAAATGAATCCTTATTGATAAACATTGTCTGCGCCATCTTGCCTTTTTTCCAATGCCACAATTTTGTCGTGCACGGCAGCCATTTTAGATGCCAGGCTGGTCCCAGGCTATCACCTACCCCTGCGGATGTAGTTTATGGCCCCAGCTAAAGAGAATCCAGACATGCCAACCCTCCCGATTCAGGCGTGAGACTACTGATTTCAGTGCTAGTCTCCCGCCTCCCGATTTCTGCAAGCAAAAACCCGGGGGCATATTACGAACAACTAGCGATAATTTTTGTCACTAACTTGTTTAGAGACAAAAATTTCGCAGATAAACCTTGCTATTATCGCAGAAAAGTCAGCGATATTCATGTATTATCGAGCAAATGCTCTTAGCCATGTTATCCACCTCCCATTGGATAACATGGCTAAGAACTGCTCAGGGCAGGTGTTAGGTTTTGGAGATATTCGCGTTTAGCGCGAATATCTCCAAAAGTTGGTAATAGGAGATAGCGATGTTAGGGACTGTTTCCAGTCGCTAACATCTTGGCACGCCCACTTTGCATGTCATTAGTGATAAGTATCACTGACATGCAAAAGGGGGGCCCAAGATGGTCGCTATCTCCTTTTAGCTGTCACTAACTGGTGTTAGCGACAGCTTGGTAATAGGGAGATAATTTTATCTCCGCTTTCATGGCTTTTAAAGCCAAAAAAGCGGAGATAAACCCCCTTGATAATATGCCCCACGATTCCTCGGGGGTTTCAGCTGATAGGGCTTGGTATTGTGTTACGTGGTAATTTTTCCAGGAAACGTCAGAGGGTCGATGCAGGTGTTCTAGAAGAGGTGATAAACCATTTAAGCCTCATGAACAAGCGCATGGTCTTTTAAAGATTTGTGAAGTACTCGGGGCGGCGGTGTGTGTGTGCCCTCTTTCAGGAGCGGGCGGGGGGGCACTGCCAGCAACTTGCCAGGTCAGGCAGTGTTCAACACGTGCATCACCCTTTCTCTGCCTGCTATTGCGCTCCATGCTTCGGAAAGGTAAGAAAAAGAACGTGCATTTGAGTTTGAAATGTCCGATCCTGTAGCAGTACACTTGCAAAGCCCACACATGACAATAACCCGATTCAAGGCCCCATTCACCCGTTTTAAAAAAAATTTATAACACTCCAACAAAGTAACATTATAAAACTTTATTAACTTTTAAATATAATGAACGGAACAAAAACTGTAAAAACATTTAAACATTTTTCACCCAAAAAAGCAACAATGGTCAGAAGCTGTCTTTTGTGCGAATAGTCCAAAGGCAGCACAACGTGCAGAGTTCTGGACGGCACCCAGGTGATGTCGCCTGGGTGCCGCACTGCTTTTGGGATCCTACAATGCTGCTCCGAAAATTGGCGTGGGGCGTCCCGGGTGGGTCGGGGGGAGGCCTCGTCAGTAGCGGTCTGTTGTGCGAATAGTCCCAAGGCAGCAGAACGCGCTGAGATGTTGATGGCACCCAGGTGATGTCCAGTAAACTGCCGCACTGGTTTTGGTATCCTACAATGCTGCTCCGAAAATTGGCGTGGGGCGGCCCGGGGGGGGGGGGGCGTGGGGGAGGCGGCGTGAACGGGCCTCCCCAGGTGGCGGCCATCCAGCTGAGTTGCGCCCGCTCTTGCGGCTACAGCGTCTCGCTGACCATGTTGTTGAGTTTCTCCCACTCTTGCAGTGCAGCGATAGGCGGCTGCCACATGACTCTTAAAATGGCGGCCGGCTCTTCGTTTTGGGCCTGGTCCACTGAAATGGCCCTGGGACACCTTGGAACTCGGACGCTTGCCTGCTAGGGCTTGGGCTCCATTCTCGAAAAGCGTCCCCTCAGCCGTGAAGATTCTACAAAAGTCTTGGGGGCCCCCGACTCCCGCAGGCTTCCGGTGGGGAGCGGCTGCCATGATTGCTCGCGGAATGACCACGACGGAGCCACGAGATGGTGGTGCTCTCATGCTGACGCCAGCTTCAGTCTGAATGATCCAGAAACAAGGTGGGGCTTTCATCGTTTGGGAAAAAAAAATGTTCTAAACCAATGAAAAGTGTTATTTTAGGTCATATGACCAAGCCTTCCATCTTTAGGAAACCAAAAGTAAAATGAACCAATGAAAAGTTTTATAAACAAGTCACATGACCTGTTATGCGGCATAGGGCTACAAAAAGCGTAGAAAATCCGTTGGCACGTGAGGCGGCGTCAGTAGCGGACCGATGTGCGAATAGGCCGAAGGCAGCACAACGCGTCGAGATCCGGATGGCACCGAGGTGGTGTCCAGCAAATTGCCGCACTGGTGTGGCCATCCTACAATGCTGCGCCGAAAGACGGCGTGTCCAGCTGAGTTGCGGTCACTCTTGCGGTACAGTGAATCGAACGCGCCAAGATCCGGATGGCACCGAGGTGGTGTCCAGCAAATTGCCGCACTGGTGTGGCCATCCTACAATGCTGCGCCGAAAGACGGCGTGTCCAGCTGAGTTGCGGTCACTCTTGCGGTACAGTGACTCGAACGCGCCGAGTCTTGACAGTGAAAAACACTCCATTTTGTTTATTCACTGCTGAAAGGCCCTCCTGCCCTTAGGCCAAAATGGGATAGGTCAGGTATTGTGCTTGTTAGCCTTGGTTTCTGTAAGTTTATAATGGAGAGGTGAAGTTTAGTATGTATGAACTCACAATGTCATAACACATCTTTCTGTGAAGGTGGTTGTGTCACTTTGTGTTCAGAAACCACTCTTTTAAAAAGTGGCTGAGTTTGTGCTTTAAGGATTTCTGTGTGTCTCTTCTGGAATTTGGATTGACTGTCTAGATCTGGAAGGTGAGAGGAGCTGGGAGAGCACTTGACCCAGGGAGGGGTTTAGATTGTACTAGGCTGCCCTGGATCTGGAGAGTAGATAGAGGAGAAGCCAGGGAGGTGAAAAGGCCTGGGCTGGGGCTATAAAACAATGGAACCATCTCCTGCTGAGTGATTAAGGATCCAGACGCCCATTATCAAAGGGAGAGAGGTGACACTAGGAGGGAGACATCAAGAACTGAATTAGGGAGGGGTTAGGGACTCCTGAGCACAAACAAACTTCAAAAACTTTAAGGGGTATAACTATGAGAGCTGAAACCCCTGAACGTGGGAATGACACAGAGATGGATTGAGACTGAAAATCCTTGGACCCATTCTGCGGTCAAGAAGAACCTCTGCTAAAGAAGGAATAACTGAAGAGACTGCTGTGGAAAGACCAATCCTTTCTTCATGATCTAGGGCTGGTCTGCAGTTTGCTATTCTAACCAAAGGAGAGGCTGCTGGGACTATGCTTGGAGGCTCTGGGTCCCCCTGCTTGAAGAAGACTGTGCTTTGTGCTGTGTCTTGTAACCCCAAGGGCCCGAGGTGAGCTGGCTCCTTGTTTGGAAACACAGGAACATAAAGGTTTCCAGAGAAGTCCCAAGCAACGCGATGTGCGTGTTTCCTATTGCAGCTTGAGACCCTCAGAAGCTGTCCCTTGTGATTGTGGGCACGCAGAAGTAATCTGAGTCTCAGACGTGCAGGGTGCATGTCGTGGTGCAGGCCAAGTCATTGGTGAGGAGTGTCTGGTCGTTGTGTGCACGAGGAGACAAGGTGAGACTTGGACGTGCAGAGTGTGACTCATGGTGCACGCCAGGGCGTTGGTGAGGAGTGCCTGGTCGTTGTCTGCACTGAAAGAAGAAGTGTGTCTCAAATGCGCAGAATATGTGTTGTGTTACAGCCAGGGCGTTGGTGAAAAGCGCCTGGAGATTGTGTGCACCGAAAGAAGTGAGTCTCAGATGTGCAGAATACATGTCGTGGTGCAACCTGAGGTGCTGGTGAGGAGTGCCTGGACATCGTGTACATTGGGAGAAGATGAGAGACTCAGAGATTCAGGGTGCGTGTCGAGGTGCAAGCAGAGGCATTGGTGAAGAGCGCCGGATCATCGTGAGCACCAGAGAAGAGGCGTGTCTCGGACATGCAGAATGAGCGTCGAGGTGCAACCTGAGGTGCTGGTGAGGAGTGCCTGGGTAGTATGTGCACCGAATTCGGAGTAAGTCCCCACAGTGCTGAGGGCGGGTCTCGGTGTTCACTGAGACCGCCGGAAGGAGGGCCAAGTGAAAGGGCCCTCGGAGTGAAACAGCAGCAGCCTGGACCGGCAGCCCTGGAGGAGCTGAGCCGCCGGCCCGCGCTCACCGTACCCCATGACAGAGTTCTGGATTAAGGCCCAAGTCACTGAAGTAGGAGAGGAGAGTGGGGTCACGCCCCCCCAGGTAATGTGGATCACAACCTGGGGTGGGGGTGTGGGCCCGGAGGGACACTCTCCTGGCCTCTCGCTTCTGTCAGCTGCACAAGCCTGTTGCTTCGGCTGAGATCTCAGCCCGTGCTGGCCCAAGGAGGGGCAGTACTGGGGCGGAGTGAGAAGCAGTACTTTTTTGTCATCATTGATCCATATTGGAGGCACTGTTAACGGAGTGCCTGAACTGTTGCATCACACTTTGCTTTGTTGCTGCTGATGAACTATCAAACTGTCATATGACGCCTGACCTCATTTGTGGCTGACAAATTACATGCTGGGTGCGCTACGTACTGCGTTATTTTTCTCTTGCAGAGTAAATTATTGTAACATGGAGCATTGCATTATTTCTTTATCGCACAGTACCTGATTATAACTTAGCGCAGTGCATTATTTCTTCATTGCACAGTACATAATTGTAGCGTGACGCATTGCTTTGTTTCTTCCTGGTACAGGGCATGCTGGTAGGGATACACATTGCATAATTAATTCTGTTGCAAAGTACATGACTGTGGCGCTAAGTATGGCATTGTTTCTCTGTTGCACAGTACAAGAGAATATTGTTACGCATTGCAGTATTTCTTTTCTTTTGCAACATGTGTGATTCTAGGAATACGACTTACCTAACCTTTTGGAAACGGTTAGAAGTGAGCTTAACTGTTGGTTAGAAGCAGTTGTTGGGATTAGAACCTACCAACCCACCGGAAGGAATACTACAAATTCTTATATGTTGATTTTGTATCATGTGGTCATATCGTATATCTGCTTATTTAAAGCTCATACTCGTTTTATAAAAACTTGTGTGGAGTCTATTTGTGTTGACATCATTAAGTTGCTGTGAGTGTGGTTGCACATACTGTGCACTCGTGCCATGGAGATAAGCCTGGCTGCTCGTGTCAAGCTACTAAGGGGGTGAGCAGGGCTATTTTAGACCATGTCCTTACTTAGCTTAATGTTGAAACTAGGGGTCGGGGACCCCCACCTCCAGCATTTGGTGGCGGTGGTGAGGGATAAGGATCCCCACTTCCAACAGTAGTGTTCTATGGTCGTTAACAAGCAATGAAGACAGACACCTGTCTTCTCTAGCAGGTGAGGTTCCGTGACAATTGTAAGTGGTGTTTTCGACTCGTACGAATATGGTCGAGTCTGGTATCTATGAACCGCAAATGACGAGTTTAGTAAGTGTGCGCAGTTTCGCTGTGCTAACCTAAACGATTCGTCTGTTACGTGGGTATTTTTATCTGTACCCACGGGTTCCATCTTAGATACGGCATCCATTTTGTCTCTTGCCCTCAAGTAGCCAGCGAACGGACGTTGTCCGCTTCGCGACCCTGGGACTCCCAAGATATTTACGGAAGACACATGTTCTTTGTAAGTGTCTTTATGATGAGGGAGATGCTACTGTAAAGCAGATGGCGCCGCTCGAGGCTCATCTTGCTGCGCGGACTTATTGTCTTAGCCGTGCATCTCATTAGGCACGTCCCTTTGATGCCCGTATCTCGTGTTTCTCGATGCCCCCCCTTTTTTACACCCTTTCCGATCTCCCCACTGTCTCCGTCTTCCTCTACACCTGTTCCTGTTCCTATTTCGATCTGTTTATTACCGATTGGAATGCACTAATGTTGGGAAGATGGGTTTTTACAGTTGGGAACCGCCAAATGTTTCCGCACTTATGTTCCGGACCTTATGTGTATCAAAGTGACCAAAGCGACCCCCCTGGGGGATGGTTGTGGGAACCGGGTCATAAACTTTTGTGTTCAATGTAACCCTATGGGGAAATTGTGTATAAAAGGAGCGATTCACAGAACCAATTTGAAGCAGTCTCCCCAAGTTGCACGTGTGTTACTTGTCGTGACTTCTGTGTTCCCTGCAGTAAATAAACCTTGAATCTTTGACGCCGAAGGAAGTGTCCCGTGTCTCTGTGATTCGTACGCCGGAGCAGGTTACCCACGAATGTTTCAGGTGTTGTGCCCTGGCACCGCTGGGTTCTAAATAACCCAGTCCTTCAGTTGGCGCCCAACGTGGGGCTGCATCAGTGGTACCGGTCCAAGCCCGACGATCGTGAGGAACTTCGTGTGAAATCTCCGAGGGAAGGTGCACCCCGCTTCATCGATCCTGTTGTCGAAATAAGTGGCCCGAAGACTTTTCCCGCGAAGATTCCCGCCTCCTGACGGCTGCGACGGACTGCTGCCCTGACTGTAGACCTGTTTTGGCGCCTGGCGTAGACCTTGGTAGAGCGAGACGATTGACGGGCCTTCCTGGTGACGCCATTGATCTTTGAGTTAAGTATTTGTGGGTCGCTCCCAGAGTCCTTGGTTGTTGACACTTTAGCGAGTGTTTTTGTTGTTGACGCTGTGAGAGTGTTTTTGTCGATGACACTTTTCTAGCGTTTTTGTTGTTGTTGTGTTGTTTGACGACTGCAGCCGCCAAAAACCGAGGGTTTTGTTCTTTGCTGGGACTTGGTAAATCCCGTAACCCTTGAAGTTTGTGAAACTCGGCTAGTGTGCAAGATGCCTGGTCGTAGTACTTTGTTCAGTTGCTTCAGACCTTGTAGTACGGATTCCCGACTGGAGGACTCGTGTCCGATACCTCCGGTTGGAACTCCCACTTATGAACTATACAGTAAACACGGGCTAGGCCCGATTACTTTTAATGATTATTGGATCAAATATACGAAGAAGGACGGTGACCTTCGTTGGCCACCTCATGGTAGCTTCGAGGCCCCGATCTTAGATAACCTAGAGATTAAATTGTTCGAAAGGAAGTCAAGGCCGGCCATGTTTGATGCCTTTCGGTTGTGGCGTAAAGAAGCCCGACAGAAAGAAATCAGACAGACTAAACGTAATCAGCGAGATAATGTTGCTACTATAGTGAAGAAAGCAGAGCAATTTCAGCGCGACAAGGAGGTTAAGGATAAGGAAGTGTTTGATAGACTACAGCGTATGACTGTGGATAAATGTTATCCCGCTTTGCCTACGGAGTCGGAAAAGAAGGAAGAGTCAGTTGAGGATCCCTTAATGTCTTATCGTATGAAGTCGCCACCTCCGTATGTATAGGGTACCGCAGCTCCCGTGGTTCCTGCTGCACCTATTCCTCCGCCTATTCTTCCTGTGCCTGTTCCTCAACCTGCACCCGCTCTTCCGACTGTTCCTGCTCCTTTGCCTACTGCTATCCCTACTGCTCCTCCGCTTCCACATACTCCTGCTCCCGCTGCTGCTCCTGTTCTGTTAACTCCTGCTGTCACTACTGTTTCTACCCCTTCACTTGTTAGCCCTGTGTCCTATACTTCTCCCTCGACTCGTTCTCGTACTACTCCTCTTGCGGCTAGTTTCTTTCATTCGCTCGGACCTGTTCATGGGTCTGCTGGTTCTGATGGTCCTCAGAGACGTAGTCAGCTTCCTGGAAACAGAGAACGCGTTGCGCTATATAATATGGCGATGGGTTGGATGGTAAACCCTCTTAGAAATCCGCCACGTGTTGTGCTCGAAACGTTTTGTCAATTCAATATACCAACTCAAAGATACGTGTTTGATGAAATGTGTAAGTTCCTTCGCGATCAGATATCGGCTGATGCGCCTGACGAGGTGCTGGCCGCTTTGTCTGATCTTCAGCTTCAGTTCTCAAATGGACTGATAGTGTATACCAATGTTCGACGTGCTGTTGAGCGGTTGCTATCTTTTCGTCCCACTCCGATACCTCATGCATTGTTTGTTGAGGATATTGAAAGACAGCCAGATGAGTCTGGTCAGTTTCCCATGCGAGAAGTGCCACCGGTTTGGATACCAGCTAATCCTGCTGCTTAACCCCCGACATTGGCGCATTTCCAGAGAGTATGTATACATCTCCCATGGAAACGCTCAGAAGTGTTGCAGGTGAAGCAGTCTTTGCCCAACCCTCGCAAGAATCCTACAGGGTATTACAAAGAATTATCGCAGCTCGTAGATGCTACGGTAATGAATCTTGCCGATATCGATATGTTGTTCGGCAATGTCGTACCGCAACCGGTATGGGCTAAGATTCGCCACGAGAACCACCCGAATGAATTAGGTGGTGCTTGGGCTGCCATTGTAGCGGCAGATGCCGGACAAACGGCTGCTGCTAAACCCGACCAGCTGATTGTTGATCTCCCTCAAAGAATTATAACGTTAATGAAAACTCTTATGCCAGCTATGAGGGTAAATTGGGACAAATTATCAGCTTGTAAGCAAAAGAAGGATGAGAGTGTCTCCGACTTCTTTACGAGGTTCGAGGAAGCATTCATCGACCATAGTGGTCAGGATATGGGCACTGAGGGTGGTCAAAGGTTATTCGTGGACAAATTTGTCTCTAACTTATTGCCCGATTTGAGCAATAAATTAAAGAATTCAGAGAGTGCGTGGGCCGTTTCTACTTCAGCTCAGATATTGGCCACAGCACAATATTATGAGAACAGAGAGAAAGAAGAGAACGACCGCGCTGATAAAAAGACGAAAGAGCTTAAGACTAAAGTGTTGCTTCAACAAGCATATCCTCCGCGTTCAAATCAGAATGCATCCCAACAGAATAGATCGCAGTCGCAATCGAATCGATCGCAGCCGCGTAATGATTCCTCCTCCCAAAGATCATCGTTAGGGTACAATCAATGTGCTTATTGTAGACAGGAGGGGCACATTAAATTCAATTGCCCCGTTCTGAATGATCGCAATAGTGGTAATTCGTCTAAAGGAGGTCGTGGTGGTTCGCATCAGGTGTCACGCGGTAGGGGTCGTGGTGCTCAGAATGATCGTTCCGATAACACTTCTAATTCTAATAATTGTTTTGATCAACGTGGATCATCGCAAGGACGATCTGCGCAGTACAATGTAGATGATTATTACGTCGATCAGGGAACTGACGACAGTAATTACTAGGACAGCCAAAGACAAGGAGAGGGAGTGGTATCAGTTCCGGTTGATCAGAGAGGGCCTTACGTCGCAGTTGCTACATCGGGCGTCGTTGAGCCTTTTCTGTTGGACACTGGTGCAGCGAAAAGTTCTATCATGCATTCGAAACTCCCTGGCGCACCTTTGTCTGGCTTAACAAATGTTTCCGTTGGATTCTCTGGCGCCCCCGTTAGCAATCCAGTTTCGCGCCCTTTGCCCCTTACAATTGGGCCTCGTGAGCTACAAGCTCCATTAATTTTGACCACTGGTTGTGGTGAAAATCTTTTGGGTCTGGATTTGCTTAAACGTTTGTATGCAACTCTGTATTGTTCTCCTGCGGGTGTAAAGCTTACGTTAGGAGAGAGGGTTGTCTCTCCTATGTATTTGTCTCTCGATAAGCTTCCACCGGAATTGAGTTCTCTTCCTGCGTCTTTGTGGGCAACAGGTCCCAACGATGTGGGCCTACTTGACATCTCCCCTTATGTTGTTCAGTTGAAATTTAATGTGCGATTGCCACGTATTCCCCAGTATCGTATCTCTCTTGATGGTGAACGAGCATTGTTAGCGATCATTTATGATCTGATCGAGAAAGATGTTATTGAAGAGACTCGGGGAAACGTGTGCAACAGCCCTGTACTGCCCATCCTAAAACGTACTGATCCTTCGAAGCCACCTGTTTATCGTTTTGTTATCGATTTACGGGAAGTAAATAAAATTGTGGTTCCTCAGTTCCCCGTTGTGCCTGACATCACGGCATTACTGACTCTGATTCCAGCTTCTGCATCGTGGTTTTCGGTGATTGACTTAAAGAATGCGTTCTTTAGCATCCCGATTGCCGAGGAGAGCAGAGACCTTTTTGGTTTCTCTCTCGGTGGACGCAGCTTCCGGTTCAAGCGCGCTCCTCAGGGCTACTGTGAAAGTCCATCGATTTACAGTCAAGCCTTGAAGGGTCAACTGGATGCGTTTAGGTTGCCGGTCGGTGCGGCCTTAATCCAATACGTCGACGACTTATTGGTGGCTGCCGATACTCAGGACATTTGCAAAATTGCTACGCTGTCATTGCTGCAACATCTCTGTGAGTTGAATCATAAGGTGTCCCCTTCTAAACTCCAATATTGTTGTCAAGAAGTAACCTACCTAGGTCACTTATGGTCAAAGGAGACCTCAGAGAGAATTGCAGCGATTGCGCGAATGGCTGTGCCAAAAACCCAAAAAGATGTGCGTGCCTTTCTAGGTATCACGTCGTACTGCAGGCAATGGATTCCTAATTTTTCATTGCTAGCGAAACCATTGGTGGCTCTTACGTGCAAGGATGTTTCAACTCCTTTACCATGGACGGAAGAATGTCAGAAAAGTTTTTCTGAACTGCGTGATTCATTGTGTTCGGCTCCTGTGTTGGGTACTCCCGACTACAGTAAGCCGTTTACATTATATGTTCACGAGAGGGAAGGTTGTGCTTTAAGTGTCTTGACGCAACCTTTTGGTGGTAAACAGCGTCCATGTGCATATTTTTCCTCGACCTTGGACCCAGTAGCTAGAGCATTGCCGAGTTGCTTGAGAGCAACAGCGGCAGCTGCGGTCTCCATCCGACAATCAGCAGGACTGGTCATGGATAATATGCTTACGGTGATGGTTCCGCATGCAGTCGATACTCTTTTGAATCGTACAAAAACCCAGCACTTGACAAGTGCGAGATTGTCTGGGTACGAGCTGACGTTGCTGGCAAGTCATATTCAGATAAAACGTTGTAATGTTCTGAACCCGGCAACTTTGTTACCAATTAGCGCAGAGTCAGATGAAGTAGCAGAACATGATTGCTACTTGAGGACAGAGGAAGAAACAAAAGGTCGAGTGGACCTTAAAAACACTCCATTAGAAGATCCAGATGGTACATTGTATGTGGATGGGTCATGTTTTAAGTTGCCGAATGGCGATGTGACTACTGCCTATGCTGTTGTAACGTTGAATACTGTTGTTGAGACTGCAAGGTTGAATCAGAATTCTGCCCAAGCTGCAGAGTTGATCGCTCTCACTAGAGCGTGCGTGTTAGCAAAAGGGAAACGTGTGAATGTGTTTACCGACAGCCAATATGCATTTGGTGTCGCACATAGTTTTGGACGATTGTGGAGAGAGAGAGGTTTCTTGACGTCGCACGGTACGAAGATACAGCATGGCCAACTTGTGAATGATCTTTTGGATGCACTGACGTTGCCTAAGCAAGTAGCGATTGTTAAATGTAGTGCGCATCGTAAGGTGACGGATGATGTTGGTCGTGGTAATGCGTTTGCGGACGAGGTTGCTAAGGAGACTGCCCGGAACCTTAGTACTCGGATGTATGTGACGAGTTCGGTTAGGTGGCCTACAGAATCGAGCATGTGTGAGGACACTATCGAAAGTGTGAAAGAAATTCAGAATGAGGCCACCGAGACTGAAAAGATGAAGTGGAAAGAAAGCACGGGAAAATTGGATGCGAATGGTTGTTGGATTGATTTGTCAGATCAGAAAAGATGGTTGTTGCCTAATGCGTATGTGCTGGCCGTTGTGACAATGGCGCATGGGTTAGCACATATTAGTGCGAAAGGTATTTGTAAGTTGTTGTCTCCTGTGTGGAAGAATGATGGTATCACGAAATGTGCTGAACGTCTGGTGAAGAATTGTATGGTGTGTATGATGTACAATCCTGGCAAAGGAACCCCAACTCCTCCTGGCAGTTTCGCTCCCCCTTCATGTCCCTTTGAGGTGATCCAATTGGACTTCATCCATATGGAGCGATGCAATAATCTGAAATACGTTTTAGTAGTGGTTTGCGCATTCTCCCGATGGATCGAGGCCTATCCTCTCAAAGACAATACTGCTTTGTCTACTGCGAAAATCCTACTGAAGGAATATTTTCCTCGGTACGGAATGCCTAGAGTCGTGTGGTCAGATAACGGAAGTGAGTTTGTGGGTAGTGTGATGAAGAGTGTGTGTAAGGGCCTTGGAATTAATCAGAAATTCCATAGTGCCAATCATCCCCAGTCAGCTGGTTTGGTTGAAGGGTATAACGGCACCCTTAAACTGAAATTAGCAAAGATTCAGGCTACGACTGGTCTTTCGTGGCCTGACGCTTTACCTTTAGCATTGCTGTCAACTAGGGCGACTGTACACTCCCGAGTAGGGCTCAGTCCCTATGAAATAGTGTTCGGCCGTCCTGCGAATGTGTGGGGGGTTCCTAGGCCAGGAATGTTCTGTGATCTTGAGTATCCAATGTTGATTGATTACCTTCATGACTTGACTGCTAAACTGAGGTTAATTCACCAACAGGTTCACGACGCACTGCCGACGCAGACGGAGGGTCCAGGCCACCAGCTCCAGCCTGGAGATTGGGTGGTGACGCGGAACTTTTCGCGCAAGAAAAACTTGGATCCGAGGTTCACTGGACCCTATCAGGTTCTCCTTGCCACGAGGACTGCTGTTCGTCTCGAGGGGCGTAAGAATTGGGTGCATGACACCCATACCAAAAAGGTCCCTATCCCTTTGCCGGCAGACCCGTGGGTGAGGAGAGGCATTGCATCAACTGAAACAGAAGGATTGCCGGCGTTTGTACCTTTCAGCGACGCACAGCTTGTTGGAGAATCCTCAGTGCAGCAGAAAGACACTGTTGAACAATTGTCATCAAAAGACTCAAGACCAGAACACTCAACTGATCAGCAGGACGCTGTCTCTCTAACGGATCCTTTGTTTGACGAGCAGACACGTCCTGGGAAAACTCGATACTTTTTCCGATCTCGTACTAAAGACTAATAAACGATCCTGCTTTGCTGTATTGACAACTGCATTATCCCGTTTTCTACGATCAGTTTGAACATTCATATTACTGTGATTACTCTTGTATATACATTGAGCTTCATTCCTTATACCTTTTTGCTTCCACAGCCGAGAGACATTGTTTTTGCATATATATATATATTGTGCAATTAAAGGCCGTAGGGCCGCGCGTGTACTTCCTTCTGGATAGTAGGTCTCGACACTAGGTTAAAGACCGTCGGTTCCTGGGAACTCCTAGGGATTGACTATTGCTACACAGAACGAAGTGAGTCAAGAAACGTTGCGGACGGTCGTAGGGAATGGCATTTTCGAAGCTGATGGACTTAGAAGAAGCTCAAGCTCGAAGATTCAAGCTGCAGCAACTTAGCCGTACGAAATGTTTTATATTTCAAGTGTTTATGTTATTCTTGACTGTTTCTGCATTCTTGGCGGGTGGGGTGTTTTATATGATATCTGGTTTTCTGTCTCCTGTGTTACCTACTCCTACACCTGACCCTAAACTTATCTCCACTGCATCCCCCCATTCTTTTCACATCCTACCTGAACACGAGCAGGCTAGACGTGCAGAATTCCGTAATAATTCCTTTATTCAGCTCCTTCACCAGCATCAGTTAGTGGTTAACACTACTAATTGTTGGGTGTGTGGGTTGATGCCGCATACTACGGATAAGGGAATTCCATATCTGGTGTTACCATATAGTTCCTAAGGGTCAGCTCGAGCATTTCAGACAATGTTTCGAAGCGCACTGGGTTTCCACCCCATTCGAGAACCACGTTCCCCCTACTCTGGTCCTACCTCGTATCAAAAACCTTTGTCGATAGCAATAGAGGACTTAGACAGCGATATCTATGATCCCTCGCTTATTCCTGAAGAAGAGGTACAAGCTTATAGGGTCCTGAGTAGAGGCGAGTATAGTGCGTTCACGAGTGAAAAGCAGCTTAAAAGCTCACCTCCGATATGGGTCGTACCCCACATTGGTAATTATTGTCTTATGGGTCGTGGCCGAAGATCGCAAGCCCGACTTGGAGCGAGTGCTTGCATTGAAAATTACATTCTGCCGATGTTCTCGTCCCCTGTGTTTCTGGCTGCCAAGGGTACATACTTCATCTGTCATGATTGTGCATATGCATGGTTGCCCGCTGACTTCATGGGCTCATGCTTCATTGCAAATTTGTTGCCTCCGACGTTTACCGTAGATGCCGATTATCACAAGACTAGAGTTGTGAGAGGCGTAATTAGCGAAGAGGATACTGCCGGTCAAGAGGCAGGAGACTTTTTCAAGGGTTTCCTCCCGTTTTGGGGACCTATGATTAATAGTAGGAACCTGAGACAGTTGACTCGAGTGGTAGAATCGACAGCTAATATTACTGCCAGTGCCCTTGGTAATATCACCACAGAACTTCAGGCGGATAGACTTATGACGTTACAAAACCGTATGGTTTTAGATGTCATCTTAGCAGATCGAGGTGGGGTATGTAAGGTGATCCATTCGAGCTGCTGCATTTTCATTCCAGATAATGCTCCAACTGTCTATCAAGCCATCTCTAAGTTGCATAAGATCTCTGAATCCATACACGTGGATGTAGGGGATTGGACGCTGCTTGGGTGGTTTTGGGGCCTAATGTCGACTTGGGGTTGGAAGATTCTGATGATTATCGGAGTTATTGTGGTGTTCCTGTTCACGTGTTGCCTTTGTGTGCAGTGCGGTCCTGCCTTATGTGGCCTCTGTGCTACAACGTGTATGAGACAGCCGCCTGTTACCAATGGGACTCGATTGGACAGAGCTATGCTACAACAACATCTAGATGGTCTGATGAATATCGAGTATGATTCCGACTAGTGCTTGCCTACATGAGGGCAAAAGGAGCGTCTGAGGTTCCGTGACAATTGTAAGTGGTGTTTTCGACTCGTACGAATATGGTCGAGTCTGGTATCTATGAACCGCAAATGACGAGTTTAGTAAGTGTGCGCAGTTTCGCTGTGCTAACCTAAACGATTCGTCTGTTACGTGGGTATTTTTATCTGTACCCACGGGTTCCATCTTAGATACGGCATCCATTTTGTCTCTTGCCCTCAAGTAGCCAGCGAACGGACGTTGTCCGCTTCGCGACCCTGGGACTCCCAAGATATTTACGGAAGACACATGTTCTTTGTAAGTGTCTTTATGATGAGGGAGATGCTACTGTAAAGCAGATGGCGCCGCTCGAGGCTCATCTTGCTGCGCGGACTTATTGTCTTAGCCGTGCATCTCATTAGGCACGTCCCTTTGATGCCCGTATCTCGTGTTTCTCGATGCCCCCCCTTTTTTACACCCTTTCCGATCTCCCCACTGTCTCCGTCTTCCTCTACACCTGTTCCTGTTCCTATTTCGATCTGTTTATTACCGATTGGAATGCACTAATGTTGGGAAGATGGGTTTTTACAGTTGGGAACCGCCAAATGTTTCCGCACTTATGTTCCGGACCTTATGTGTATCAAAGTGACCAAAGCGACCCCCCTGGGGGATGGTTGTGGGAACCGGGTCATAAACTTTTGTGTTCAATGTAACCCTATGGGGAAATTGTGTATAAAAGGAGCGATTCACAGAACCAATTTGAAGCAGTCTCCCCAAGTTGCACGTGTGTTACTTGTCGTGACTTCTGTGTTCCCTGCAGTAAATAAACCTTGAATCTTTGACGCCGAAGGAAGTGTCCCGTGTCTCTGTGATTCGTACGCCGGAGCAGGTTACCCACGAAGGTTTCAGGTGTTGTGCCCTGGCACCGCTGGGTTCTAAATAACCCAGTCCTTCACAGGACAGTGGTATCATTGTATTGTGCAAAGGAGGTACAATCCTCTCCCCTAGACATAGGTAAGAGATTGCTGTTCTGAGGTTTTTCTGAGGTGTGCCACATATAAGTTGAATAGTAAGAGAGCCAAAATGCATCCCCATACTAGGCCTTCATTTACTTTTATTGACCTGAAATAAAGTTACCTCATCCTAAATTGACCCGGATTCACGTCTCCTGATGTAATCACTTTACAGTAATGTACTGTAATGTATCTGGAATCTCTCAGTGATGCAGTTTGCTCATGGGAGATTTCTATTATTAATATAAAATGCTGTTTGAACACAATTCAATTGTTTCATTGTATATGCATTATATAACAACAGTACAAAAACATCATAACTATCATGTATTTTGCATCTAACACACAACAAACAAAATACATGTGGGTAAATAAAAGTCTGTGAAATATATTTCAAAGTATTATCAAAATTAGCTTATCTTGGTTTGGATATTTTGCCAGGTAATGCATGAGCAAAAAAATATCCCTGCTATTGTCCCACTCATGGTTACCAGTAATCAACCCGCTTTGCCGCATTGAAAGGAAAAGGAATTACTCAATAGAGAATAAGGCACTTTTTCTGTCACTTCTTAACCACATCGCTGCTGTGGTTATTTTTCCCCTGTGCTGATCTTAGGAAAGCTCCATTATTCATGACGAGCTCAGCTCGTCATCAGCACAGCTCAACTGTGCCTCATGACGAGCTGAGCTCGTCATGAGCATGGAAGGGGTTAAAGACTATAAGAGATTAATTAAGGAATCCAAGATAACATTGTTCTCCACTAAACTCATGGCTTCCTCAAATAAGTTTAAGGAAATCTTCAATTTAGTGTCTTAGGTGTCTAACCCTGACAGCGCGACCCTTCCCATTCAACCGTCACAAAGCTTATTTGATTTGCTCAACACTTTCTTTCTACAAAAAATCAAGTTAACAAAGGACAGTATCCCTTTCAGTCCCACTGTTAATGTGACAGTCAGCAACTCTTTCAAATTATCTGCCATCACCACAATCAGCAAAGATGACCTTCTGCATTTACTCTCTAAAGTTAAGGTGGGTTCTCCTGATGATATCTGCCCACCCAGAATCCTCAAAATGGTGTGTTCACACTGCCCTGAGATAGCTATCTCTTTAGTCAACCACTCCTTTAGCCAAGGCACTCTAACTAACACCTTCAAAGAGGCTCTAGTGGTCCCTCTTCAAACGAAAATGGGCAAGAATACCCTCACCTTGAAAAATTACCGGGCAACATCATTACTACCTTTTTGGCGAAGGTGTTGGAGGCACACATGGCCAGACACTTTTGTTCCTTTTTAGAGGAGTCTAAATGTCTTTATCCCCAGCAGGGTGTCCGTCCTGCCCATTCAACGGAAACAGTCATCTTTTAGTCATTGATTGCTTTGGAGAGGAGACTGATAAGCGTTAGCCCTGCTAGTTTTGTCAGTGACCTTTGACACAGTCGACCATGAGATTTTGATTGGTCATGTCAAAGCAGCAGGCCTACAAGATTTGGCTTTAGCCTGTTTGGTCTGTGGTAAATCTTTCTTAAAGGATCGGTCATAATCTGTCCGGTTATCCCTTTTCAAATCCCTCAGGTTCCAGCTTACCTGTGGAATCCCTCACTGATCTTCTTTGTCTCCTCATCTTTGTATGGCTCTACCGACAAGCCTTTGATTAAAATATCTCCAGCCGAATGTGGTCTTCAGTTGCCAAGTGCCAAGGAAACTCCCAGGTGATCGATTGCTTTATAAAACCCGTATAACATAACATAACATCACTGCAATATGTCCTCTAAGCAATAATACATAAGCTTAGCTTTCTAATAAAAGCACGTCAAACGTAACAACATTAACAAAAAAGTAACAACAATCTCTAGAAGCATGGTCACTATTTGGGGATGTAGCTAAGTGCCGGTAAAGCCTTTTACCTAAATTAGGTATTCATTAGTATGAAGAGCAGGGAAAGGTGGTTGAGTGGAGGGTCATCCAATGCCAGCCTTAGTCAAATAGATAGCTAATGGTTACAATCTCTATGAGGTTGGTTTTAAGGAGTAGGTGTGTTAGCCCATGAGGGAGATCCCATCTAATTTTGGCCAGCAATATCATCAGCCGTACCTTCAAATTGTGCATGGATGATATCCCA
Source organism: Lissotriton vulgaris (assembly GCF_964263255.1). Lineage (NCBI taxonomy): Eukaryota > Metazoa > Chordata > Amphibia > Caudata > Salamandridae > Lissotriton > Lissotriton vulgaris. The sequence continues at coordinate 421,697,863 of NC_141685.1, read as the reverse complement.
TGATCTTGCTAAATTGGGTTTTCTCAGGCTCTGCAACTTTTCCATGTGTAACCGGGCACTATCGTATCAGACCTTGTCTCCCAACCTCCTGGTGCCTTTTAGTCATGGTTGTGGTTGCTGTTCCCTTCCACTTCATAGCAATCTGTTTTTTTGTTAAGATGAAGTTCAGCAAAGTGGCTTGTAACCTTCTTTTCTTTAGTGGGTGGGAAGTCATTCAATAGACATGCCTCCAAAGTGTAGTTGATGGTCCTATTTGTTACTTGATTAACTAATTGTGTAATCTGCTTCCAGTATGTTGTGATTTATGGACAGCTCCATGTCAGAGGGAAGAAGTTTACATCCAGCAGCCCACATCAAAGCCATGTGGTCCAAGCATGTCAAATGTATGCATTAATGAGCTCAGGGGTGAGATAAGTTCTGTGGAAATATTTCAGCTGTATCATTTTGAACTTAACATTATGAGCGCCTATTGGGGTTGTTGATAAGATCCTTTGTCACGTGTTCTCCTCAATTTCTTGCACCATGTCTTCCTCCCACTTGAGTGTGTGCACTAATATGGTGCACTTGGTCTACTGTAACAGCGTTCTGTAAATCCATGTCACAGGTTTACATTTCCCAGAAATTAAGCATAATGGATTTAATGTAGGATGAGGGGGTGGAGTGCTATTTGCAGAGCTCCATGTCTGAAGGATTACCGATCTCTGCCCACCAAAAATTGGTTGTTGCAGAGATTATGCAAGTCAACCAGGCTGCAAAGTCACGAGGTTTATCCTCCTCTAAGAGGTTTCCCACTCTAATAATTCCTTATTCTATCCAGGTGTCTAACCATGTTCTGCAAATTCCAAAGTCCCTGAATGGGTTGGCCTAGGGCATATGGTTCCAGGTGTTACTTCTCTGCCCCAACTATAGTCAATAGCATTTACTTCCCAGGATACATCTAGTTCCCTCACTTTGGTTCCTAGGAAGACGCTTATCTAGGGGTGGTCTCTTATTCATAAGCATTGTCCATCATAGTATAACCCATGGTGTGGGGGAGGAAGGCCCACTTCTGCTGTGGGGAGTTAAAGTTTTGTTAAGGCTATTTATATTTGGTCTAGCAACATCTTATCAACCTCACGTAAATGCATCTAGGAATTTTGATGGGTCGAGCTCCAAAATAATATGAGTCTTGGGAAAACTACCATTTCGGAAATAGATATGCTACCAGCCACTGAGAAGGGTAACAAAGTCTAAAATGTTATCATAGATATTAATGAGGCCATGACTCGCCTTATATTTATATCTATCAGATCCATTTTGGTTCAGTAAATCTGTTCTGGCTTCCCATATAATTAGCTGTAAAATCAAACATAATGCATCCTCCCAAAGGGAAATGGAAGGTGTGTTTCATCCCTGCATCCCGTGGCAGGTACCTTGTGGTGCCTGTCACTGGGTGCAAGGATCAACAGGGGGTACCATAGGTGCCCCCTGTGTCCCCAACCAGAGACCGCACCCACAAGGGGGCCCTGCTGGGGGCCCCCAAACATGCTTTCCGACATGGTTTCCATGCTGAGCAGCCCGGCATGGAAACCATGCTAGACACCGCGCATTGTAATCTCAAGGGCGGAAAGGTCCGTGCTTGAGATTACTGGCCTGCTTCCGACTGACTGACGGTCTCCTGAAGCCCATCAGAAGCCAGCCAGAATGACCGGCCGGTTTACTTTCCGACCTCCTAGATCATAATTAGGTGGTCAGAAAGTAAATAAAGCAGGCCATTACAATGCGGTCTTGAAGGCAGGCCGCATCGTAATCGGCCCCAAAAAAATGTCATTTTGGCAGTGGTTAGTTATTTCATTCAACTAGTCCTGGATGTGCTGCTTCCAACGTGCCCAGTAGTGGTGCAAGTTCTCATAATCAGTGCAAAATTGACTGGCTTTAGGGAAATTTTGATGTTCTGGCCACAGTTTTGCATTAACACTGAACAATTCACAGCAACTGTATCAATAAGAGGCAGGGTGATATATGACTGTTTATCCAATGTTTCTAATCAGGCTGTAATGTCTATCATATAATGGATGATTCCTCCTCAGCCCCACATATTCAAATCCAGGTACACACATACAATGAATCAATTGAAAAACAAAGCATTGCTAATGTCAAGCATTCAAATGCTCTATTATGTTATTGAAATATGATCATTTAACAGGTAGTGCAGCAAAGCGGGTCACGCAGGCAGTAATAGAAACAAGAGACATAAAACAATTAAATTAAAGTGCCTCCTGCACCTGCGGCTTTAATTCCACAGCCAGGTATTTCTGTCCATGGAGCTGATTTACGAATTGGCAGTACATTTAGACTGGTGAATGGATATGAACTTGAAAGTTGTATTAGTATTTACCAGCTCATAAAAGTAGCAAGCCTATTATCATCGAGGTACAGGTTTTTGGTTACAAATGTGAATTATTGAGCATTTACATTTGACTTATATATGGAAAAATATTGAGAACTGACCTATAATATGGGTGTGGAGTTTTGGAAGGTATTGTTCACCTGTTGTGATTAGCACACATCAATTGCTATGACTCTGGTCCTGAGAGTGACAGCACTTCATGAAGCAAAACTAAGGGGCATATTATCAAGGGGGTTTATCTCCGCTTTTTTGGCTTTAAAAGCCAAGAAAGCGGAGATAAAATTATCTCCCTATTACCTAGCTGCCGCTAACACCAGTTAGCGACAGCTAGTAGGAGATAGCAACCATCTTGGGCCCCACTTTGCATGTCAGTGATATTTATCACTAATGAGATGCAAAGTGGGCGTGCCAAGATGTTAGAGACTGAAAACAGTTGCTAACATCGCTATCTCCTATTACCAACTTTTGGAGATATTCGCTCTAAGCGGGATTATCTCCAAAAGCTAACACCTGCCCTGAGCAGTTCTTAGCCATGTTATCCAATGGGAGGTGGATAACATGGCTAAGAGCATTAGCTCGCTAATGCATGAATATCGCTGACTTTTCAGCGATATTCATGCTTTGCGGCGATTTTTACCGCATTTGCGTTAAACCTTGGTAATACCAAGGTTTATTTGCGGTAAAAATCGCCGCAGCGCTGCGGTAAATTTTTGTCTCTAACCAAGCAATAGCGATAATTATCGCTATTGCTTGGTAATATGCCCCTGAGTCTGTCAAATTAAGACAGTACTGTATTGTTAGAGTAATGTGGAGAAAATGGGCCAGGCCACAACTGCTGCTCTCCCTTTAATCAAAAAGTTTATCTACCTTCTGAAAAGCTATCTGAAGTAATATCTTAAGTCAGGGTTGCGGTTCCAAACGTTTAAAGCTGAAGTAAAGTTTCCATGTGTGTTGTGTTCACGGTATAGCACTTATTTTCAGTGTGAGTAGGACATGCATGTATGAAGTGCTTAATTTGAGCCTCTGGTTGCAGGTGGTGCCCTCCCACACTCATTTTTGAGGGTCTTGACCTATTCTTCATCATTATAATTTGACCTACAATTAGAGAGAGGGAGAGAAATGGGGAAACAAGGACGAAAAGAAAGGCAGAAAACAGTGACAAAGGGAGAAACAAGGGATGAAAAAGAAACTGCAATAGCGAGTTAAAGTGGCATGAAGTGTAGGGTATTGGACGTGTTGAAATCAAGGCTAAACAGCATTGATATTCAGACGTTCGGCAACACAGCAATGAGCTCTTGAAACAAACTTTGGTGACCAGCACTTGCACTTTTACAAATTAAGCTCTGCATTGAGTTGTATAAGTCAAGATGCATTGTGCAGGTGAATCAGCCAGACAAACAGGTACTAGAGATGCCCTATTAGAATGTTCAGTGAGGCTATCAGTGTGTGACTAGAAGTTGTCACTTGGAAGGAGAGTGGGAGACCAGACCTCATCAGTCCTATCATGAAACTTGTGAAGTCTCTGGATCAGAGAACATCTAAGTCCTCCTGCTTTAAGTCTTGCTGATGCCCTTTTCACGTTACTCTTAGAAAGTTCCCAAGGTAGCCAATTTCATTGCTGAAAGAGGTTGAGTTAGCCGATTATTAAAGGAAAGGGATGAGATAAAAAAAAACAGACTCAACGATTACAGGATTGCAGTTGGATTACCAGGATGGTTTTTAGTTCTGCTTTGAAGAATTGTTTTTTATTGACTGCACGTGGGACATATAGGACTGTATATCGAGTGGGGGGCATAGCCTGAGGTGCCAAGATGGCGTTGCACTCTAAGAGTGCTCCGGACCCCTCTGTCATCCGCCTCACATCACAGTATTCACGGCAGCCATCTGAGATCCCTACGTGCCTGATGCAACTCGCCGGAGCAGCGACGTTGGTCTCCTGGGCCCCGGGTGTTGCACAGGGGCTTCTGACGCCGTCCTGAGCCCACGATCCGCGGAGGCCTGACATTTCCTCATGGCGGCCTTTTACCGGCTGTGCTGCGGCGCCTCTCCTTTGGTTGTGCTGGCTGGAGCTGCTTGATCTCTGGTGGCGGATTCATCCTGAGCTGTTCCCTGGCCCTGGGTAGGCTATTGGTGATCTGCAGGCGGATTCAACCCGGCGGATATCAGGGGACCCTGCCACCTGCAAACGGCCCAGTGCACCAGCGGTGGCGGGCATCCGGTCAAAGATCTTCGCCCTCCGTCTCTTGACCAGAGAGTTGGCGGGTGTGCCTGGAACGTTCTCTGGAGTGACGATTGGCACCCGGGAGGCCGTGCTGTGGTGCAGTGCCCCCGGCTGGGTTCGACTGCGAGCAGGAGGCAGCTACATCTTTCAGTGAGTGGGGTGGGGACCGGTTGGCTTACCGGGCAGTGGCGCGTGGGGTGACACGCCCCCCCATCCCTTACAGGCTTGGTGCGGTGGGGCACCTCCTCATCTGATGAATTTGGTGCTGTCCCGAGGGCTGATGATTCTGGAGGAGCCGTGACTGCGGTTCGGATGGACCCCTGAGAGGTGAGCTACAGAGGCCTTCTCCACCTCCATCACTACATGAGGGATCAGGTGGCCCGCACCATCAGTATGGTCGGAGACAGGCCGTGTCTTTTGGTCCCAGTTTCTGGTCTGTGAGGGTGGGTGTCTTCAGCCACCAGATCGGGTGGCGGTGTGGGTGGTGCGGTGGGTGACCCCTGGACACAATTTCCTGTGGGCACAGCTTCTGGACAGCCCAGCCTGTCCGCTGGTGGCACAATCCCACCCCTGCAGATCTTTGCGCTGCCATTGCGACACACTAGTATTGCAGGGACGTCCCATCCCGTGGCTAATCACCTGGTGGTCCGTGAACTTGGGGCCAGGCCCGTCCTTTCCAGGGCCCCTGCTAAAGACTGCAAGACTGTTGGTTCCACCACCATTTCCTTCAGGGGGCGCACTTTATCCCTGCCGTGCCTGCCCCAGACGCTTTCTGGGGTGTCAGCTCCCACCGCCATCCTTGCTACTATCTCTGGCCCCTGCGGACTGCACTGCAGGATGCTCCGACCACCAACGGGCTTGACCCTTCTGCTGCCTGCCCCCCACATGGACCCTGCAATTCTACCTGGTGACCTCCTTCTCTGGACGGGGTTCCTGGCCCTCATATAGGGCTACCACACGGTCCCCGGTCTTCCCTGCCTAACCCTCGGACTCTCTGTAACGGTAGGATCTGTCACTGACCATGGGGAGAGATAGGGCCCCTAAGTCCACACCAGCCTCCATGCAGACGAAGATGGACCGGTTTACCACCTCCGACCAGGGCCCCCCTGGGCAGGCAGCGAGGGCCCCTCCCCCCAAGAAAGGGATTTAAACACCATTATTCAAGCAATTAGTACCTCGCAGGCTTCCATCGACGGGAAGATTGGGGAGATCAAAGTGGCCATATCCTTCCTCCAACAAGACCTCTGTAACGCTGAATCTCGCTTATTCACAGCAAAGGACGACATCTCACAACTGAAGGAGCAAGTAACACACCTCCGCTCTCACACTGAGGAACTCCACCGGCGTGCTGAGGATGCTGAAAACCGTGCACGTCATAACAACCTCTACCTGGTGGGCTTTCCCGGAGGGGTTGAGACGACCCAGGAAGCCACCTGTGTTGAGGCCTGGTTCACATCATGGATGCCCAAGGACGCCCTCTCGACATGGCTCATGGTTGAGAGTACTCACCAATCGCTCGCACCTAGGCCACCCCCTGGAGCCCCACCTCGCCCTATTATATTCAAAGTCCTTAACTTCAAAGACTGGTACGCCATCCTGCGGGCGCCACTTGCCAACGGATACCTCAAATTCCAAAACCACACCAGTATGGTATTCGCGTATTACACCAGGGAGGTGCAAGAACTCTGACACTCCTATACAGATAGTAAACATAAACTGCGCGCCCTGGGCCTACAGTACCAACTTCAGTTCCCCGCACGCCTTCGCGTCATCTTTCAGAGCAAAACTCACTTCTTTGACTCGCCTCAGGCGGCATGAACATGGCTGACAGAGGAACTTCCCCTCTGCCAGAGGCTTGATCTGTCTCCAGGATCCACGGGCTCCAAACCCAAGGGGCCACTGTTGCCGGGCATCGGTGCCGGCAGCACACACAGTCTTGTAGAGGGCGCCAGTCCCAAGTAGCGGCATCCAGATCTTTGAGCGTAGCAGCCCACGGACTATGAGACTCCTCTAGCCAGTCGGGCTCTCAACCCCGCATCAGCCACTGGTCTGCAGAAGATCTACCTGGAGTATCCTCATCGCCGGCCCGAGAGGGCTCGCCCAGAATAGACTCGGACCTTTCACGCATTCCCACCCTCTGAAGCCTTGCTAAGCGAGGCTGGATACCTACTGGCTAGGAGGACGAGAATCTCCCCCGGCTGGGAACTTGAACAATGGGAGACTTTCATGCTCACTTATCTTGTTTTTCTACCGAACCACTACTTATCCGTTTGTATGGAGGGGTCCTCCACGCACCCTAACCGAGCGTTCTAGTTTGGATACTGTTACAATTGGGGGTCAACAGATGATTCTGTTCTTGAAGTATAGGGAGGGGGAGGGGGGATGTTTGGGATTGTTTTTTCCCTATGTCATTGTTGTTGTTTTGTTGTTTCAGCTACCACAGACCACTCCGTGGCTACTCTTCAGGGGCCAGATACGATCTCATTACTTGCGCTCCCCCACACAGATGCGGGCTCCCGCGTGCACTCCCGACTCCCTGCAAGGTCATATGCACCAGATCCAATTACCACTCACGTTGACTGATACAGCTGTCCTTAGGGCGTCCCTTCACATCTTATTGTGGAATGTTAATGGTCTCTTAGACCCGCTTAAACGCATGGCTGTCCTGCGCTATGCGCAATGCCTTAGCATATACGTCCTCCTACTTCAAGAAATGCATCTGATGGGTAACTGCTGCTCCTTCCTGGCACGCTATGGGTACGATAGAGTGTGGCATTCGAGCTTCTTTAGGGGTTCCCGTGGGGTGGCTATCCTTCTGAAACGCATCATGCAGGTTGGACACCCAACACTGCTCTGACGTCCCCCAGCAGGAGCTTCTTGTCCGCCATCCCCCCTCACCCCCACAAACAAATGTGATAGTCACGTTAGGCAATCTGGAATATAAAATATTGGGTAATGTTGCAAAATTAATAAGAAGAAGATGCTTGTGAGGTTGGACAAATAAGAATTTTAGGTATGGATTTACATATAAAACATTTTATTAAAACAAAACAACAACAAATAAAGCTATGTACAGATGTGGGGTGTCATCGCTCGACCATTTGTGAATCACAGCCTGCATGACAAAAAGAAAGAGAAGATGGTGCGTCATGCGTCCAGCAAAGAAGAAAGAGAGAAAGAGTGAGAGAGAGAAAGACAGAGCGAAAGAAAGAAAGAGTGAGAGAGAAAGAGAGGCAGACAGAGAAAGAGTGTGAGAGAGAAAGAGTGAGATTCAAGGAAGAGAAAAAGAGAGAAACAGTGTGAGAGAGAGGAAGAGAGAGAGAGAAAGAGTGAGAGAGAAGAAGAGAGAGAGAGCGAGAGAAAGAGTGAGAGAGAGGAAGAGAGAAAAAGTGAGAGAGAGGAAGACAGAGAAAGAGAGAAAGAGTGAGAGGAGAGGAAGAGAGAGAGAAAAAGAGTGAGAGAGAGGAATAGAGAGAAAGAAAGAATGAGAGAGAGAGGAAGAGACAGAGAAAGAGAGAAAGTCTGAGAGAGAGAAAGAAAGAGATGGAGAGAAAGAGGGAGCGTTGACACTGGAGAAAATATTTGCAGCTCACATTTGTGCCACCAGTGTGTCTCCAACCATGTGCCGGGAAATAGTGCACACTCAAGTTTAGTGATCTGAAAGATAGTATAGAATTAGTAATTGCAGAGTACATACAACTGCACATGCGCATTTGTGGGCAAGATGTTGTGCATAAATGTAAGTGGTGGTACTAGACCCCACCCCCCTGCGAGAGGGTTGGAGCTGTTATGCAATGTCACAAAGTAATTCCAACAGTCTGTGTATATACATTTGTAAATTGGTGCTTAGTATTGAGTAGTTTGTGTGTTTAATAAATGAACTCTTACTTTTATAAAGCAAAGTACAGACTGGACAATCAATTATTGAGTGTTATTACTGCGCACCTGTAATGGCGATAACTAGCCCACACCTCCTCCCTTGAGTAAGCCTCAGACTGCTCTGCAACGCTACCCTCTGAGAGTTAGGTGCAACAATTGGATGTTTGGTTCCCAGTGAAGGGCAAATGTAGTCATGTTATTTGTGCAGGCCTCACAGATACTGCCTCGTTTTCCAACAGTATCCTTGTACGTATGGATGTCTGTATGGGTGTATAAGTGGTTGTGTGAGTAGCTGTGTGGGTGAGTGAGATGCTGTGTGAGTGGCTGTATTGGTGAGTGAGTGGGTGTGTCAGTGGCTGTATGGGTGGGTGAGCGATGATGTAAGTGGCTCTATCAGTGGGTAAGTGGGTGTGTAGTGACCATGTAGGTGAGTGAGTTGATGTCTGAATAGCTGTACGAGTGAGTGACTAGGTATGTAAGTGGCTGTATTGGTGAGTGGCTGTTTGAGGAGGGGTTTCGTTAAGTGACTTCATGTGGGAGTGACTGTATTGGACAGTACATATTTGTGTGAAGGGCTGTAGGGGTGAATACAGGGATGTGTAAGTGCTTGTATGGATGTGTGAATGGGTATGTAAGTGGTTGTGTGAATGAGTGTATGGGCATTGTATTGATGTGTGTGTTGCTGTGTTGAGAGGCTGGTTGGGTTAGTGACTGGGTGTGTGACTTTGTAGGTAAATACATGGGTGTGTGAGTAGCTGTATGGGTGAGTGTGGGGTTATGTGGCTGGCTGTATGGGTGAATAACTGGTTGTATGAGTGGATTTATGGATGAGTGAATGGTTGTGTGAGCGGGTGTATGAGTGAGTGGAGGAGTGAGTGGGTGTGTGAGTACTGGTAAAGGTCTGTGAATGGGTATGTCAGTGGTTGTACTGCAGTGTGAGTGGGTGAACAAGTGGTTGAATGGGGTGTGACTGTGAGTAGGTGGATGAGTGGTTCTGTGGATGATGTCATCAGTGATGTCACTGACCATGTCATCAGTGTTACAATATGTGAGTCTATACCAAAGATGGGGGTAAGGGGGCTTTTTAAAGAGGTCCAATATCCGTGCCTGAGTCACGCTGAACAAGAAGATGGAAGCTGTTCCTCTAGGATTGGAAGCCAGCCACCAGCAAGTCAGTGGTGGTGGAGGGGGTGTTGGACTAGCACTAGAAGGAAGAGGGATGGGGGATCCCACTTTTGCGGAACTAGGGTCCTCACACACCTCGCAAGCTAGGTGTCATGCTTCATCATCTGGACCTGCTCCTCGTTGGGCCGGAGCTGCAGTGCCCAACGGGCACCCGCGAAGGGGCTCTTTATCGGAGATCTTTTGTTCCTTAGCCGTTTGATGAAGTGGGGGGTGTGGGCCGTGAAGGTGTAGATATAGTGGGGTGCAGAAAGTGCGTATTTAAAAAAGGTTGAATATTCCAAATAAAGTTTATTCCGGCTGGTAATCCACCTTATTAAAAGGGTTTTTAGAGTGGCAGTTTCCCTATGGAGGGGTAGTCATTTGACATTATGCTCTGCTCTCTGGCTCAACATGTTTCTTGCCCTGTTGGTTAGAAAATCCTGTGGCAATTCTTCAGGACCTATTAATGTGATAAAGTGAAAATGAGGTAAATGTCTACACTAAATGGTGCTGCTAATAGCTAACTACCATCCAGGAGGCACTACTTATGTAAGCTAGTGTAGTGTCTGTAAGAGGACCTACCTACATTAGATGAGGCACCTCAGCTGGGGCGTGAAAGTTGCACGGGTGCTTACAATATGTGAGGTCATAAGCAGTGCATTCCTGGGGCGTAAGTTTTAGTAGCTCAGGTAACTATAACATCCGAATTTCACTGGTCTGTATTAGTGAAGTTTAACCTTAACCATAACGCCCCTGTAAGCTTTGTTTTTTTCAGTTAATTTCTAAGGTCTTTTATCTTCTATTTGCTAACTATAATGTCCCTGTAACCTTTGTTTTTTCAATGAATTTCTAAGGTTTTTTAAATACTAATTCCAAACTATAACATCCCTGTAACCTTTGTTTTTTTAGTGAATTTCATGTTTTTTTAACCCCTTCACTGCAGCGGCTATTCCGCCGCAGTACTAAGGGGGAGGGCGGCCGAGCGGCGGGCGCATGCTGGTGATGGAACCGCTCCGTCACCAGCGTCGGTTGTGCTGTGCTCATGACGGCGCGGTTCCGTCACGGCCCCACCCACTCAATAGAACGCTCAGTGCAGGCGCGGAATCCGCGCAGGCGTGCCGAGCGGGCCGTGATGGAACCGCTCCGTCATCAGCACAGTGCGACCGCGGCTGATAATGGAGCGGTTCCGTCATCAGCAGGGGAGGGGTTAACTAGCAGTCACATTTGCAGAGTGGTGGAGAAAGGGGGTATGGCCTTCGAAGAACTCTTAGCAATCCCACTATGTGAGACTTACTGGATATAACGGGAGGGGTAGTTGGCCCCCAAGGATGTTCTTGGGGGCCAACTACCCCTCCTATTATCTCCAGCAAGACCCACACAGCAGGATTGCTGAGATCTGGTATGACGCCATGCGCCCTTTCTACATCACTCTGTAAACGCACATCTTAGTGCACTAATAGTAGGGCGATGAAGTCCCCTTGCCTATTGAGGGTCCTTGGGGGCCAGCTACCCCTTCTGTAACCTTCTCCTAGTCCCACACAGTGGTTTTGCTGAGAGGTTTCAGTGGGCACGTCCCCTTTCTCAACCACTTTGCAAATGCACCTCCTCGCAAACTACAAGTTGAGGGATGAACTCCCCTTGGCTCTTGAGGGTCCTTGAGGGCCAACTAGCCTTCCTGTTACATATAGTAGGACTCACACAGCTGAACTGCTGAGAGGTCATCAGAGGCCCCTTTCACCACTACTCTGCTAACGCACCTCCTGGCACACTGCTGGTTGGCGGATTAAGTCTACTTTAGTCCTGAGGCCCTCAGAAGGGAAGGGGACCTCATCCCCCAAACCAGCAGTGAACCAAGAGGCCCATTTGCAGAGTGGTGGAGAAAGGGAGAGAGGCTTCTGGTGAGTTGCCAGCTTTTTTTGGGTACTTTGTAGGAAGAGGGCCATGTGGCCCCCCTTCCCTGGACTTTTTTTGGCCCCGGGGCCTGCCCCTTTTTTTATTTTTTAATACAAATAAATACAGAGGAGCAGGACCTAGGAAATGGGGCACCAGGGACCCCATCCCATGGGGCCTGGCTGTCGTTTATTATATTTTTTTATTTAACAGGAGGGGTGCTAAGTGACCCCCAGGCCTTTTTCGTCCCCTGGGACCCCATCCCCTGGGACTACCTCATATTTTAATTTTTTTAAAGGGAGGGAGGCCGCGCTTCCACCATCCCTGGACAATTTTGGTCCCGGGGCCCATCCCGGGGGATGGGCTTATAATGTGGGTGCACTGGTCCCCCATAGGGCACCCACATCTAAAACATTGGGGACCACGGGGGGAGCCTAAAGGCCCCCACAGTCTGTGTCCTTCTGCATGACCCGGCATTGCTTTGAGACCCAGGGAGCTGCTAACATGCAGCTCCCTGGCCCTCAAAGCAATGTCCGTTTCCCTGCTCGCATCACAGTGGGCAGGAAAACAGACTCATGCTCTGCTTTCAGCAAGCTAGAGCTTTTTCTGCTCTCCCTTGCTGAAAACAGAGAAGGTTTGCTATGGCTTAGCAGGAGTGGTGCTCCCACCAAGCCACAGCAAGCTGCAATGTTCCAGGATGGGCATTGCTGGAGCCATCCCCGGGGATGGCGGCCCCCAAGGCCATCTCGGACTCCACGATAATGAATTTAGCCCCAGGCAGGTGGTGATCCTGTGGGTCTGCAACAAACCCCCTTAATTATTGTATTTATGCCCTATGGAGGGGGCAGTCCCTGGGGCTGCAGGGGAGGCCATATGGCCTCCCCCGCTTGTTTTGAAATAATCTATGTGCCTTGGGTAGGTGGCGGTCCCTGGGCCAGCGGGGAAGGCTTTAGGGCCACCCTCGCATTTTTTTTAACAAAAAACGATGTGCCCCAGGGAGGTGACAGTCCCCCGGGCTGCGTGGGGGACCAGAGACCCCCAACACATGATTATTTACCTGAGCCCCAGAGATGTGGTGGTTCCCGGGGTTGCAGGGGCCCACACGGGCCACCTGTATTATTATTTACACATGCCCCCAGGACCTGAACCACCGGGGGCCTCTATTAAACAAAGCACTGGGGGCCTTGCTTTGTTTTGTTTTATTTTCGGTGGGAGTCGCGGATCCAGTGTGACTCCCACTACATTTTTTTCTAAAATATATTTTTGGGGCCCTGAGGATCTGGGCGTTTCTACCCTGCCCCCTGTTTTTTCCTTGTGACTTGGTTCTACAGAGTCACAATATGGCTGCCAACACTTCCTGGTTGGAAGGGTTGGCAGCCAATCAGATCTCAGCAGAAGATCGTGAGGGGTCGCGTCCCTACATATACTACTCGAGATTTCTTTAAATGTCTCCACAACTACTGAAAGAATTTACACCAGATAACAAAAAAACACATCCCTGGACCGACATCTACCTTTCTGCCAAATTTGGTGTAATTCAGTTCAGTAGTTCAGGCTGTAGCTGTGTCTAAAGGTCTTATGGGAATTACCTTGGGGAAAACACACTTTCAGGCATGCCCCTGGTTCTTGCCCCCCACTTGACGGATCACCCAGAAACTTTCAAGAAAGCAGCTGAAGTGAGCGTTGACTTCGTTTTTAAACTTTTGTGAAGATTTGTCCAATGACGACTGCCAGTAGGTAATATATGTGAGTTTTATGGTAGTAATTTAGAAAAAAACACAAAGTATAATGTTCAACATATATTTTTAATAATAGCATTATATTATATATATTGGGGTGGGGTGATGTGTGTCCATTATTAAACTAAATCATTCGTTTATTCATGTATATATAAACATACACACCCAAATGTGTTTTTTATGCGTTTATTTTTTGTAAGTATATAGTTATGTATAGTATTAAATGTTATTTACATTTATTTAATTTACATTATATTAATGTTATATGTTAAAATATTTAAGATTTACTATTTTAAACTATATATATTAAAAAAAGTTATTTTGTATGTTTTTTAACTATGTTAGTGTGACAAAATATTTGCTTTCATTATTTTTGTACTTACCTTTATAAGTATTGAGAAACAATATATTTGTGATCAATATTCTTGACACAATATTTCCCTATCACAATATTGTTGCAATCAATATTATGCCAGTGATCCATAAAAGGCATCCAAGTAGTCCATTTGTGATCCTGTAATCTAAGAGTCTGTCTTTCAACTCTTCCCTTTACTGTAGGTGTCATGAAAGATATTTGAGTGTAATCATCGACTGAAAGACTTAAAGGGATAGAGCTTGAGCTTATCTTGCTAATGTGCTATGCAGATGCATTGCCTAACCAATAAAAGGCCAATTGGCCTTCCTGTTATTCCACCAGTAAGATGCTAAACCTTACATAAGGGTTGATTTGAATAAACAATCAATGTCTTTAAAGAATGTTAATGTGTCATTCCTATGTAGTGTCATATGGCAACTGCGTAGAAGTTCTACCACGCAACTTTGTGATTGATGTAGTAATAAACAGTATTAAAAGATTTCTCAAATAAATCAAAAGAATATATATTTTTTTTTTTGCAGAGTTTTATATAGCGCGAACTTCACCCGAATCGGGTATCAGAGCACTTTACATAGCACCAGTTACGTTACATGAGGACACACATTCATTCTTGTTAGGCACAGGGAGATTAAGTGATTTGCCAAGAATCACAGGATGTTTTAGCGTCATTATCGAGACTCGAACCCAGTTCTCCAGGTCCGAGGTCTCCCATTGTACCATAATGAAGCTGAGTTTGTCCTTTGTGAACACCATGAAACTGAGGTGTGGGTGAGGTAAAGGTCTTTATGAGTAGGATTTTGTGTTCTCTTCTGGTGCATCCTTGGTTATGCACTATTAATGTTATAAATATCTCTAGGTCTTTAGGTTCAAGGTTGACAAGAACATAACTGGCTTTCCGTCACATGGGTAGAGAGACAGAAACCCTTCAATGTTTGCCATTCAGCATCAGGTTAAAGCTGATGATGATTAACAACCACTTTTGTAGGTGAATAGGCAGCTGTATAAACAAGAGAATATACTCTACATCAGCCTGTGACTCTTTTTATAACCTGATATTCAAAACATCTAATTAGTGATACTATCAACAACATTGGTTTTATGCAACCTTCGATTACATTTATTAATACAATGAATTATTACATTTATAGCATGAAGAAATATATTTGGATCACATAGACACCAGTTAAAGTTAAATAAAAACAACACTTTAATTAGCCATATAAATCTAACTTTGGGCCAGATGCCTCGTTATACTGGCAGAAAAAAAACTGGTCACAATTTGTTTTCAGTATTTTTACCATCAGTATTGAATTTTGTGAACCAACTGTGTAGTAGTAAATGATTGGTTCATAAAATCAGTGTGCTACAATTTGAACTACATAATTAATATTCATTAGATACATTCTCAGGAATGGTGGCCTGAAAATATCAGCACACCATTTTTGTGACTTTATTTATATAACGTTTTTGTCTTAAAGAATTTTAAGGTCTACTACTATGAACTTGATACTGACACAGGTTCCAAAAAAACCCTCTGGAATTCTCTGAGAACTCCGAAAAAGCCAGAAATATACTTTAAATGCGCCTTTAGGCCCATAAATATACATTCCAGCCTTCCAGATTCCAGATCTTAAGGGCCTATTATGACTTTGGCGGTGCTCTGCACCAGTTCAGCACCTCCAAAGCTGTGCAGGAACCGCCCACCAGAATATGAGTACAACTAGTGTCTGGCTGGCTTTTTTGGTCCTTTCCCTTGCCGTCACCATGGCAGTGCCCTGAAAACAAGCACCTCAATAGGAACGCAAAAAGAAGGTCCAGCACGGCATGGACTATGAAGTCCATTCTGTGCTGGAACTTGGGGGAATGCATCCCAATTGCGGCGTGGGCATTTTTTTCCCCTCACCCAGATTTTACATGGGGGTGAGCCTGCCATGAAAAGGCTGGCGGAGGGGAAACTCATAATGTGCTCGGCGGTCCAGCTTTGCATATCATTTAGGCCTGTGCACTGTTCCACCACCAGGAACAGCAGTTCCAGGACACAGCCGGTGCAGCGGTGGGCGGTCCAAAAAGCTGCTCAGAATAGGGCAGACACACGACCCGCATGGCTGGGCCACCACGAGTACTGCGGTCAAAGACCGCCTTACTCGTAATCACCCCCTAAGTTTTTATCTACAAATGTGAATGTATATTTCCAAATTTATTTTCTCTTAAACTATGTGTAATGTTTAATGTTTTGTTTATAGTATTTAATGTTATATCATATAATAATGTGTAAAGGTATATTTTTGCAAATCTGCTCTAAGGGGTTTGTTGTAGGCACTCCACTGACAAGGTGGCTCTCTAAGAAGGTGAAACAATCACAAACTTTTTGGTTCTTGGGTATTGACAACCTCTTGCCAGAAATTTTCTTGACTATTGTGAACTACAAGCAGAATGTATCATCTATGGTTAGAAGGTGGTACTAACACCCCTAAACTATAAGCCCCTTGTGCCTCCTTGCGCCGCCATTGAATCACTTTTTAAGACGCAATGGCGCTGCAAACAATGCGGCCAATTTCCAAAGTAAAGCATCTGGGAAGATGCATCAAGTTGTAAAGCCCTGCATCACATTATACTGGTGTGAGGTACAATATACACAGGGTGGACGTTCCCACGCAAAAAGCCATGTAGAACTGACACAGTGAAATGTAGAACATTTCACTGCGTCGCTCTGCCCATTCCCTGTGTCAAAATCCCTATGCTTGCTCAGACCAGGCGCAACCAATGACGCAGGGTTTTTTGAATGGGACTCATCTATCTGTTGTGGCGCATTGCTGGAGTTGCGTCACTTTCATATGCAACTCAAGCAATGCTTCACTTTTAGGCCCACAGATGCATCAGAATTTCTGAGGCATCTGTTAATCCTTGCACCATGGAGCACTGTATTGTAAATACAGCACATCCATGGCGGCGCAGGACATTTGGCACTAACACAAGGAAACTGACGCATCTATGCAGATGCATCAGTTCCTTGTAAATCTGTCCCTGTATGCATACAGGGGAAAGGGTTTCTTTCTGTGAAAATATATTTTTTAAACATTTACAAATTTAACCTTGCTACACTTGTTCATAAAAATGCTTTTAAATGTGAGAAACTTGAAATTCTTAAAGAACGACAGCACTTTTGCTTAGGAACATATACATTTCACTGCTACCCCAAAGAACATGAAAGTTTCTATAACTCCAAAAAGAGTGGCATTTTTGCTTCAGCTATTAGTGTATACATACAACCACTTTAGAAAAAAGGAATTTGCTGTCTTACGTTACATATTATGAAATATGTTTGTGCCGTTTTGAGGTAGATTAATTTTACTTACACATATTTTCTTTTAATAAAACCTAATGTAATGCTGTGCTAAAGGGGCATTTTATCATTTCACTCATCTCGGACAGCCAGTGTTGTAGTCTGATAACACACAGAAAAATGCCTTTTACTTCAGCAGCTATTCAGACAGTTGGCATCCTTCTATTGCGCAGGTAAGTTAAATGTGAGTAATTTCCTTTTGCATACTCTACAAATGTTCATAAAAAGCAAAGAATCCCGAATTTCTCATCTATAATTTGGATATCTGAGTTTTAGTGTTAGGGGTTCATTTTACCATGAATAAAATCACTTCATAAACCCATTCTGAGTATCGTTCATTGCTGATTGATTTTCAAAAGGTGAGTTATATGCGCAGTAGAGAGAGGAACAGGATAAAATATAATTATTTATTTCTGAAATGTGAAATTATATAGGATCATTAACCAAAGCAATTTGCAAGAATTTCCAATTTTACTGAATGCTCATTTAATTGATATGTTTTTAAGAGAGATTCTCTAGTTAAATAGGGTTGTATATAGGTATTCAAATACATTTTAAAAGTTAATTGCCTTACAGTGTTCCTGCATAACACGAACACTATCAATTCTAACTCATTTTTTATTGGTCAAAACCTATAAAACGAAAGAAATATAAAAGTGAATTCAAACATGCTTTTCACACCTGATTAAAACTATATTTTGCACCTTGTTGTTCTCCTCGTGACTGAATAAAGTTGAAGTGGGTCTATTTTAATGACCCTATCATTAAGTGCTGTTCGACGAAAGGACCCGAAGACAATGACTTTTCTGGGCCTGCAATCAGAGACCCTAATAATTACTAGTGTGGTTCCCCCACATCACTAATACCAAGTTGAGAATTAATAATACCGCAAGCTATGATAATTCCGCTGCATAGGGGTATTATTGGCACATTAAATACTTTTTTTAAATTAAGGAATGTGTATAACAGACATATTAAACATTCTCACCATTCCCACATATTTTCATTACATTATATGCCCTTTTTCCAGCAGGTTTTACAAGGAAAAACTTCATGGTGAAAAAAATGAGGAGTGTGGTGGTCCCTTACACCTCAGAATCCCAACTCGGTCATAATCCTATGTACATGGCCTAACTGGAATTGCTGTAAATCAGGAAATGTCGGTGAGATTATCTGTGTTACTAGTTGTGATGCATACATCACATTTGAAACAGAGCCTTAAAAAAAATCACACCAGCATTGTCAACGAGGAATTCGTTTTTCTCAATTCACAAGATACCTCATTTATCCATGTGCTCATATGGGGCAGAGCTAGTGTGTAAGTAGAAACTGCCCAGATCTGGTGAAAAGTGGCTGTAGAATAAAGTTTTAAATATCCAACCAGGGAAAACAGTAGATCTATAAATGGCAATGGAACATTCATTGTGGGAGTTGCCGGGAGCAACAAGGACATACCAATATTGCATCCAGCCATAGTGCAAAGATACAAAAGTGCTGAGGAACATTCAAGTAATGTTTTGATGTACTACTGCCGGGTTTTCCAGAGCTAATTTGAGAGCGAGGTGAACTCACTTTTAAAATCTGGATGTGAGCAGCTACAAGATCCACTCAGATTTCTATCAATGGAGGGGTATATTCACAAGAATGTGTGATAACTACTGCAAGAGTAGTGTAACACAACTTTCATCTTCGCAGCCTATTATGGGAAAATAACTCTGTGGCACAGTGGAATTCATACCACGGTGGTAGCATGCGATGGACTGCCGAAACCGCGGACAACGTCCGCAATACAACCACCTCAATGGCGACAAAAACACAAACCCCAACACCAAAAAACGTGCGATGGGCCAAATCGTGATGAGGAAACCAGCGATAAGCAGCGCCAAGCCTGCAACACACAACTCAAAAAATCAACATAAAAGTAAAAAGTAGAGAAAAAAAACACAAACACAAACTGAACAACACGCTAGCACCATGGAGGCTGCTGGAGCAGGCGCAGAGGACGAGCACAACCCCACACCCACCCCGGACGACCCGCCCGAGACTTCAGGGACAAGAAGAAGAGGCAGACGAAGTTCAGTCCGCAGGCGAACAGGATCATAGTCACGGAGGTGATGGAACACCATCAACAACTGTTCGTCACCTCCAACGTGTCATTGGGTACCAAAAATGGAATATGGCGCAACATCGTGGACAAGGTAAATGCCGTTGGGGAGCACAAGAGGACAATGAACAAGGTCAAGAGGCGAGGGAATGACATCAAGCGGCAGACCAAAGAGAAACTCTCTGCCAACCGGAAGGCAGCAAAGCAGACTGGAGGTGGGGGTTTAGCGCCATACCTCGAGCTGGATGACATGGAGGAGCTGGTGTCGACCGTCATCAGTGTGGAGACTGTGGCCGGGATCAGGGATCAGACACTGCTCAACAGGACATAACACAACCGTAACAGTGTGAGTGCCCACCAGGTCCTGGGAGGACTGGTGGAGATGGGCACAGTGGGACACATGCACAATGAAGCACAGCACATTGCACACCCACAATGACTCTAGGTCCTCGGCCAGATCTACAGACTGTCACAATGTACAATGCCATGCTGTCTGAATGTCAACATGTACCATGCGGCTACATACATGTGTAGACATTGTAATACACCATCTTCCCTTCATATAGCAGGGGCACCGTCAACACCTCCTGCAGAGGAGTCCCAGCAACTCTTCAAGGATGACGAGGAGGACAACACGACCATCGACACCCAAGCCATCCAAGACATCATTGACCTCATCCAAAACTCACCTCTAGGATCAGAGCAGGCCAGCTGCATCGAGAAAACCCCACCCACTACCCAAAGCACCCAGCAGGAAGCACCAACAGCCTGGCACCCCCAAGACACCCAGGAACAACACAATGCCTTCCAATTTCGTGTGCTGGAGGGCGAGACGGAGACCGCAGAGCAGGTGTGAGTGGGGTTTGACCACATGGCTACCAAACTTGATGCCATCCTTGGGTGTGTAGCCCCGCTCTATGGTCTCCAACGAGCCTGGACTGATATAGCTGGAGTAATGACGCGATCACCTGTCCACTCAGAGTGGCTCCACGGAGACCAGCCGTGAGCTGGCACACATGTGGAGGCTCAATGAGGACAGGGTGTGGATGGAGACAGAAAGAATGGCAGCCACCGCTGAACATCAGCAGAATGTAGCAGGGATCTACCATGCCCTGCAGATCCTCATCATGGCATTGCTGCCACAAGGTGTGGTGATGTTGAATGCTGCTGCCCCCACACCATCCACATCTCTGCTCCCTGTGTGGCTATGCCTCCCTTTGCGGCAGGCCGAACCACTCCGTTACCTGATGTGTCAGTGGCACACAGAGCAGACGACAATACACCTACGGCCCCTGAAGTGCCAGTGGCACACAGTGTGGCAGACGATCCACCTCCGGCCCCTGAAGTGTCAGTGGCACACAGTGAGGCAGACAATCCACCTCCAGCCCCTGAAGTGTTAGTGGCACACAGTGTGGCAAAAGATCCACCTCGGGCACCTGAGGTTTCAGTGCCATACAGTGCTGCAGCCGGTACAGCAACACCCACAGGTGGGGCAGGGAACGAGGAGGTGGATGGGTCTGTGATCAGAAGGGCTCAGTAGCATTCATTCCCCCCACCTGGCCTGTTTCTGCCTGGTCCCACACATGGCCTCATGACCTTCCACTGATCCTCGATTCACTCAGATGCACTCACCTTGGACAGCGACATGGACCACCACCTCCTGTTTGATGACCAATGACACGGCTATCAGACTGCGGACTGCGCCCCTCCTCTTGCACAGTACTTGCCTTCTACAGACGGACTCTGGATGGCCCTCCATGGGCCCACATATAGTGTGGTGTATTCGGCAGTCCCCTGCACTGCTCCAGCTGAGGAACAGCACTGGATGTGCAATAAACATCCAGTGACGCACTGCTGTGCCATGTCTTTCACCTGCACTTTACAATGTAAATCACCGTGGGGTGACCCAGTATCCTTCAGAACCTTGAATGCTGCAGGAGCGAGCGGATGAAACGGATCTCGTTCTTGGATACAGAATGTATCGTTTTCAGTAGATCGTCCGATTAATACGGCGACCTTGGTCCTAAGGAGCACCGTTTCAAGCCCTAAGAAGACCCCCATTCGAAATTATGGTGGGAACCATTAGTTTCAACTAATAGATCTGGAATTCCTCCACGCCAGAAATATTTTCCACAACAATAACTCGGGGTCTATCTCACGGAGACCAATTGGCGCTCTATCACTGCCCCATGTCCTTAAGAAGACCTGCCCTAGACCCTCAACAAAGGTGTCCAACAGGGTCGAAACGTCGACGATATTGAAAACATTGGATCAGCAGAGAATACCCAGTTTTATGATAGCCCAACTGAGTGGATTACTGGGATAATTATAACCACAAACTGGAACTGACCAAATAAGGCTTCTCCCCTTTTCCCTTCCCTTTCACTCACTTGTATATAAGCACGTTTGAATGTCACAATTTTAACTTCATGTCACATTATACTCACTCAATTTTATAATGCGCCGTCTTTGCAAATTGTAAATAAGTTGGGATTTAAAATTTCATGTTCAAACAGGGTATTTATGAATGAAAAATTAATTCATAGATTAAAAAATAGTTTATTACCCTGAACCCTTGTGGTGTTGGATATGCATTGTGAGCAAGCTCCTCGCTTGGAGCACAGTCTTAAGTAACCGTAGGACCAGTTGAATTAAGAATGGAATTAATGCATATATTGAAGTCATCAGGTTACATACCCGACAGAACCATGGTTTATATTTAAGTGCCATGTCTTTCATCATTCAAGAATGTATGTGTTGATGAATGTAGGGACAGGGATTTCCCATGCGTCAATGATGCTCATCCTGAGGGATGCCAGTCAGAGGGTGCTACATGTCAAATTGGGCCACCACAACAGGGACACACGCACCAGCCACTTTCTTGTCCGGACATGGACTAATCCATGCCCATTGCCCACGAGTCATTTTTGCAAGCCCTGCCCTGTTCTTGCATACGCAAAAAGAACAATTGATGGACAGAATGCAGAACAATGTCATACATTCACCCCAATACAGAGATCTGGGCCTAAATCCTTCGTTTTTTTGCTCACCATGTCATTCCAGTTTGCACCCAGCCATATGCAAATCAGTCTTGACCCAACGCCCAATGGGAACAGTCCAGTCCGAACTGCCAGGTCCTCCCTGGACTGGAAACAAGCATCCTATCGTATCGTATTGTAAGGGGTGCTTGTAGAGCGCACTGACACCATGGGTTTCCTGGCGCTGGTTGGAAGTAGAGGGGACAGAAAGACTAACCAGATTGGGGAAAGAGCCAAGTTTTTAAAGACTTACGGAAAAGGGTCAGAGAGTTAGAAGTTTTGAGAGAGAGGGGGAGAGAATTCCAAAGCTTGGGGGCCAGGTAAGCAAATCTCCGGCCTCCAGATCTACAAAGCTTGTAGGAAGGAACAGTCAAGAAATGGAGGTGAGAGGATCTCAGGTTGCGGGATGGGCAATAGGGTCTGATGAGGGATTTTACGAAAACAGGACAGGGGCCAGCTAATGACTTAAAAATAAGGCAGCCGATCTTAAAGGCTGCCCTAGAGATGACAGGGAGCCAGTGGAGTTTGACAAGAAGGGGCCTGGTGGATTGCCACTTCGGAATCCCTAAGGCCAATCTCGCCGCCTGATTTTGAACCACTTGCAGTCTAGCCGTCGATGTTTTGGGCAGACCATGGTAGATCGAGTTAGAAAAATCTAGGCGGGAGAGGACGAGGGCCATGATAACCTGCAGGAGGGCATCGGGTGTAAAGAGGTATGCCACTTTCCTGATCCTGCGCAGTTGGTAGATACAGGACGAGACCACGGTCCCTACCTGCGGCCCTAGGGATAAGGCGGAATCGATAGTGACCCCCAGGCTCTTCACCGAGGCTACGGGAGTGGGAGAGGGGCCCAGATCCGCCGGCCAGAATTGAGGCCCCCAGAAGGTGGCGCTCCTACCGGGAAGGAGGAGCTCAGTCTTTCCGGGGTTCAGCTTTAACTGATTATGGCCCATCCACTGGAGAATGTGGGACATAACTGCCTGAAAGTTGGGGATAGCAGAGGGGGAGTTGAGAGAGAAGATGAGTTGCAGGTCGTCCGCGTAATTAAACACGGTGACGTCCCACTGCCTCAAAGAAAAAAGAAGGGGACGAAGATAAAGATTGAAAAGAAGAGGGGACAAAGAGGAACCCTGGGGGACCCCGCAGAGCGAGTGCTCTCTAGGAGCCCTGAAGGCGCCCAGGCTGAGGGTCTGAGACCTGCCGGTCAGAAAAGATCTGACCCAGGCCAGCGCCAGGCCCTGGATGCCAGCCTGTTCGACACGGTGGAGAAGGATGTTGTGGTCCACCGTGTCGAAGGCGGCTGACAGATCTAGTAATACCAGGGCCTGGGGAACAGCCTTGTCAACACCGTCTCTCAGGGCATCCAGCACGGCCAAGATCACTGTCTCCGTAGAGTGGCCGGGTCTGAAGCCTGCCTGGTTGGCCTCGAGAAAGTTGGAACTCTCGATAAACTGTGAGAGACAGGTGGTGACGTGGGCTTCCAGGATTTTTGAGAAAAAAGGTAAGAGAGAGATAGGGCGGTAGTTTGCCGGGACGGCGGGGTCGGCCTCCGGCTTCTTCAGGAGGGGCACCAGCATGGCCTCCTTGAAGGAGCCCGGCACCATACCGGAAGAAAGAGAAGAGTTTAGCAGGGGGAGAATGCAGTCGGGTAGAGAATGGCAGATGTCCCGGAGTATGGAGGGGGGGCAACAGTCATCTGGAGATCCCGACTTGATGCGGGTAGCAAGAGTGGCCAGAGATGTAGAGTCTAGAAGGGGAAATTGTGTGAAAGAAGAAGTGTTGTGAGGAAGGGAAACAGATCCAGCGCCAGGAGACGTGACGGGGATGGTGTCCTTAATTAATACGATTTTTTCGATAAAAAAGGTGCTAAGGGTATTACATGCTTCCTGTGTGGGGGCCTGAGTAGGGAGCGTCCTGGGGTCGGAAGTGAATTCATTAAGCACCTTAAAGATTTCCTTAGACTGGCAGGGGGCAGATAAAATTTTGCCTGAGGCATAGGTTTTTTTGGCAGCCAAGATGGCGAGTTTATACCTATTGCATGCAGCCACATAGGCATCTCTGCTTGAAGAGCAGTAGTCCCTCCTCCACTTGCGCTCAAACTGGCGAAGTTCTAAATGGAGAGCTTTTAAGTGGGGGGTAAACCATTTGTGGGAATAACTGTGCCGGGATTGGGGAAACTTAGTGGGGGGGGCAAAAATGTCACTGGCTGTGGTGAGCCAGTCTGCCACAAGCCCACAAAGCTCGTCGGTACCAGTGTCGTTGGGTGGCAGGGGATACGTTTGGGACAGATGAGCCAATAGTTTAGAGGGATCGACAGCCTTCCACTTGCGAGCCATGCCACCCTCCCGTGGGGGGACCTTAATCTGGCCAGCCGCCGAGAATGTGGTGTCGATCAGACAGTGGTCTGACCACACACAAGGTGTTATAAGTGGGCGAGAGGACGTGACTCCATGAGTCCAAATATGGTCGAGGATATGGCCACCCTTATGGGTGGCAGACCTGACTAGTTGGATGAAATTCAGGCTCGAGAGACCCTCGAACAGTTCGGAGGCATGTGGGCCGGCGTCCTCGTGCTGGAACCAGTAATTAAAGTCACCGATGATGACAATACGGGGGGAGCAGGTAGCAATATTGGTCAGCTGGTCGATAAAGGATGAAGGGAAAGATGGCATGGAGTGGGGGGGACGGTATAGTAGCACAAGAGTGACTGCACCTACCTCAGTCCCCAGGCTAAGGACCAGGGTATCTACTTCCGGTAGGGTCATGGCCGCAGAGGCAATGATCTTAAGATCCTTACGGATTACCGCCACCACCCCTCCCCCAATGCGACCCCCTGATCGGTTGGTGTTCAGCAAAAAATAGTCGGGGGGTAGCGTGGCCAAGATGTCTGGGAGAGAGTCGTCGGTAAGCCAAGTCTCTGATAGCAATAAGACATCGGGACTTTCAGACATGAGTAGATGTAGGATGTCGACTTGGTGCTTAACCATTGAGCGGGTGTTTAGGTATAGGACCCGAATTGACGACTCAATAGGAGCCGGAGCGATAAGTGATGGTATCGGTGCAAGGTTAGGGGTTGGAATGCCTGCAATGCCAAGAGATGTAATGCGAGTCCAGGTGTCGGGGGAGAGAGGACTGGCGGAGGCATGTAAGCACCTAAGGGCGGAAGGCGAGTAAGATACAGGAGTTGCAGCATTACTGGCCCCTGGGCCCGTCCGGCCGCGGACGGGCGCAGACGGGCTGGACTTAGGCGCGACTTTGGCACGCTGACGGCTTGCCGCTGCGCCCGTCCGCTGCGCTCCCTGTAGGGGGGCGCCATTTTATGGGCTGAGGTCGTGAGTGGCCGAGCGCTGCACCGAATATGGCGTCCTCACCCAATATGGCGGCCAAACAGCGCGACCCTGAGGGAATCAATCTCCTGCGAGGGCGGCTGACCAGGATGAAGGTGGTGGCAGAACCTGCGCAACAAAAAGGGGGACTGGTTTTGGGCTTTGAGCCATCATCAGCCAGGATAGTTTGACTCCGGTGGCATGGAGAGCACGGGACTCACGTCTGAGCATACCCGTCCCACTCGGGGTGACAAATGCAAAAACAACAGTTGATGGACAGAATGCAGAACAATGCCATACATTCATCCTAGCACAGAGATGGGCTGGCAGTTCGGGCTGGACTGTTCCCAGGGTCAAGACTGAGTTGCATATGGCTGGGTCCAAACTGGAATGGCATGGTGTGCAAAAAAATGATGGATTTAGGTCCAGATCTCTGTACTGGGGTGAATGTATGATTTACTCTACATTCTATCCATCATCTGTGTGTCTTTTGCTTTCTCGCCCAAAGTGTGCGGGGTATGACCAGACGTGGGTCCTGGGGTCACTGTGCCACTAGATGAAAGCTAGTCTGGTTGATGAGGGGTGAGGCCCGAAAACAGGTCCCAAAATGCTTGTTTCCAGTCCAGGGAGGTTGTGGCTTGGCAGGTCGGGCTGGACTGTTCCCATGAGGCACAGGGCCAAGACAGTTTTGCATATGGCTGGGTCTAAACTGGGGTGTCATGGCAAACAAAAGAACAATACATTTAGCCCAGATCTCTATACTACAATGCACCAGTCTATTGCAGCAGGAAAGAGGGGGCAGCCAAGACTTCGCGCCCCAGCATTCTCCTCGGCTGTTGCCGTCCTCACTCTGCACCCGGAGATGCTTAATATCCACGGTATGGCCTTGCAGAGCGGGAGCATGTTTGTTGCAGCAGGAAGGAGGGGCAGCCAGGACTTTGCGCCCCAGCAATCTCTGCAGCCATTGCCACGCTCACTCTGCACCCAGAAGCACATAATATCCATGGTCCAGACACATGCGGGGAGCCTGGCCCACACCTGGGCTGCGCCTAGGCCAAGGGCGGGCCCGTCTCTGCCAGTCAGAGCCCGGAGTAGGCTGTGTTGGGCCTCCTCTCTGGCATCTGTTCCACTGCCATGAAGGTACTGTCCACTGCATATACTTGAGGTTTTGCCGGTCTGCCTCTTAACGGTCTGCACTTATACTTCCACCTACGTTTTTTAACAGCTTATGGGCAGGCCGTGATTACTCTGTCTGGCCATAGGTGAACAGTCGACTTTTGTCTGAGCCTCTTACCTATATGAACTTTCCACATTGCATATTCGCACATGTGTATGTTCTAGTGAGTAGCAGTTTCATGAGAAGTAAGGTGCTTTGGGGAAGAGAAAGGCAACACATGCATGATCCAAGGCTGGCAGGAAGCACACAGCTATTTCCACCTTTCTGGCATAAGCAGTAGTGACTATCTCAGAAGAAACCAATGAGGAGGAGAGAAGACTGTCATTGAGTCCAGCAGCCCCAATTGTACCTCAGCCTGCTTTCAGTTACGCACATAACTCCAGACGCTGTACAGCCAGCAGCACAACAGGCTATTGAGGGTAACACCTCTATTATAAGCAACCACAATAGTTTGACATCAGACAATATGGACAAGGCACTCCCGAATACAGTTCAGATACAGAATTTAGGAGGGCCTCCCGCTCTTAAGAAGTCCCCTCGTACGAAAAAGAAGCCAGAAAATACAGAGTCCTGCAAGAAAGGAGAAGGGACTGCAACTGACTCAAGGTCCATAGAGGAGCTCTGGGCACCTTTTGATCTCAAAATTACGAAGGCATTAACTGATTTTCTGTCCAAATTTAGTAACTCAGGCAAACTATGAGGGAGTTGAGGGACTCACTCGATAGAGTGGAAAAAGCCCTTGTTGCCAATCCAGGGCACTCCACCGCTACTGTGCATTTAAAGACAGGGCAAAGGGAGGTTCTCCCTACTGATACTAGGAAAATTAACCAACCCCCTACTCTTAGCCAGAGACCAGCAGGTGCGCCGAATAGTGAATCTCATACCACTTGTAGCCAGCCACAAAGACCTAGTAGTCTGCCACCTGATATGGTTTCCCCACGCCAGCACCTTGTGCCACAGCATAGAGAGGGTTTCATAAGCAGCTAATCTATTACAAATACATGTGGTTTGCAAGTAATTGATCTCCCCCCGGCATATTGCCCCTAAGCTCTTATTCTAGCAGTGGTCCCTAGTCTGGGCTCATTTAAGAATGAATCGCTGGTACAACTGATTTATAAAGCTACCTACTGGTTTCAAAATGGTTGATCATAGACATATCCTGATGGCTAGGAGGGTGGCGTGGCTAGGTGGTTCAAGAAAATCATTTGAGGGGGATTGTGTTATAATCACTTTACAACTCCCTGAGCTAGCACATAATACACTAAGACAAGAGGCACAGAATTTCCGTCACAATTCAAACCTTAAAGCATTACCTCTGGTGTTCTTTTATCGACCCCTAACCCACAGTACAAACAGTAATCATGGTGCCTTTGCGGTAGTAGCTTGCTCTTATATCAAAGGAATATACACTATGCCCAACCCTTATACTCCCCTGAGGGATCTTAATGATCCAGATTGACTATACTTAAGGAGAACAATATTGCACCTATGGACCTGGGGGTACCTTTGTTGCAGGGCTCACCAACTAGTACACCATTAATCAATGGCGACATAGGCCAGAAAGGCACCCAGAGTATAAGTTTCAACTCATATGGAAGGGAAGCAGACAGGCATATAGGTGGAACCATTATGTCTGCTCATCGTTTACATCAAAACTTACAACATACCGACGTTAGCTCCATGCCCCTTGTCACTGACACAGTGGAGGCAGGAGATAATTTCATAGATATTGAGGTTCCCCATCTACCTGCAGACTCATCTGATAACGTAATAGGACCGATTAATAGTAATCCATTAGAGAAATAAGGGGGGGGTGTTAATGTATATGTATATTTCCAACTACGTGAATGCAATTCATCTTGTACTGAAGAAATCAGATTATTTTTATGAGATGCTGTTATATGATAGTGATGAAAGACATTGTTTGGTTGTATTGCATTTTTATAACAATATCCCACCAGATTAGTTTGTGGGGTATTGAGGAAAATGGGAAGAGATCTGACTATTTTGCAGAATGAGAATGTTAAAGACGCGTGTGTCATTTGGGGTGATGAATTTAACTCTGTGCTATGCCCTCATGCAGAGCGAAATATCTGAGGGATTGGACTGGATGACGGGACTACTGGTATACATTTTGTCATACAATTTGTGGGGAACTTTTGAATAAAATCATCTTCTCATCTGACCTTGGTTTTGCTAACAATTTTTGTTTCCCCCAGTGGCATTCAGCCACAGTATTAATGGTAGAGGGTTGTATTCGACTTTTGACTACATTCTTTTCTCTAATTTACTTAAAGATTTTCTTCTTTCAGTATCCTATTTGACCATAAGGGGAGCAGGTCTCAGGCAGGACAAGCTAGAAAACTATTATTTTTGAAGGCCACTGCTGCCCTGGCCAATTTTGCAAGAAAACTGGGGAGAAGACCGGTAGTAGAGTTATTACATATTTACAAAGCGAAATGTGTCTCCACAGCCATGTATGGGGCTGGTATTTGTGGATATGAAGACCCTCAGCCTCTACAATTAGTCGAGAACGCCTTCCTCAGATATTTATTGGCCGTCCCTAGCAGTACATCAACCTATATATGTCATGCGAAACTGGAGATGCCGTATATTTCTGATTTTATAAAAACTCAACCTATTCTACTGTGGCAGAGAGTAAGGAGGAATCCCAAAACTGGTCTCAACCGGGATATCATAGAGGACAGTTTAAAATTCCTTTGGGTAACATGCATCCCATGCTTAAAATATATTTAAAAAATGCATGACTGACCTTGGGCATCCGGAATACTTGGAAGACCATAGCACTTTAACTTTTGTCTCTAGATTTAACTTTTAAAAATGTGCTCAACACCCCTTGAAACTAATAGATTTTTACCAGAAATTTTAAAGATCACAGTGCAGGCAAACCAGCTGACGTTAACCACTTATAGTATCCAACCCTATCTATAAATTTATTTTATTTTTATTTTAGTGTATCTTGATATAGCGTACAGCTACCCCAACAGGGTGTCCCGACGCTTCTGTGTAACTTCATGCTGCATGAGATGGTTGTTAAAAAGGAAAGAATCAGCAAAACAGGTAGGTTTTTAAGGCTCTCCGGAAGGGTTGTTCATCCTTGATCAACCGAATGGCATTGGGTAATTTATTCCAGAGGGCCGCTGTCAGTACTGGGAAAGATTTCCCACCAGAGCGGGTTTTCCTGAATCTGGGTACGGAAAGTAAGTTTTTAAAAGAAGAGCGAAGGGTCCTGGAGTTGTTATAAGGAATAAGGCACGTAGAGAGATAAGCAGAGCCCTTGCCTCGCAAGGCTCGATGAGCCAGGACCAGAGCTTTAAATTCTGCCCTCTTATGAACTGGTAGCCAGTGAAGGCCGCGACGATGAGGGGTTATGTGCTCACGCATAGGGATACCGCGAACCAGTCGCACCGCAGCATTCTGGACCGTCAGAAGGCGGTGGCAGAGTCCCACAGACAGACCAGTGTACAGGCCATTGGCGTAATCAAGGTGTGAAGTGATTAACGCCTGTACCACTGTCTTCCTGGTATTACTGGGCAGAAAATGAATAAACTTCTTTATCATTCGAATTGAATAAACCCTGTTAGGAGGGTATGATAGGATGATTTTAACCCATTTCAGACAGGGGATCTTTCATAGGATAAACAGCATCCCTAATATGAAAGACTGGTCGAAGATCCCGTGTTGTTGCCCATGTGACGATATGTCCCTGCAAACAACTATGCACGTTCCTTTATTCTGCAAATTTTACACTGAACCTAGAAAGTGTCGGATTTTACCAATGCTAAGAGTCCTTGGTTATAGACAATGTCGGCCAGCGTTCCTAGAGCTACAATTCCTAGAGAACATAAACTTTACAAGGTCTGTAGCTCGCTATTTGAAATCTGTAATAACATTTAGGAAATTGATTTGTATATGACTTTCCAATTGCACTTTCTTGACCTGATTATTTTTAAATGATACTGTCTTGTAGATTTATGCCTATTTTGACACAGATCAGCCTAATAGTTATGTGTTTTTAATGTGTGGTTTTACGATTTTATTGTTAAATCGAATAAAGCTTTTTGAATTGAATTAAATTGAATTGACTGAAATTAAACAAAATTGAGATTTTGTATAGAACTACATATACCCGGAGGTGTCTAGGCACTTAATCAGCATACAAATGAAAGATCTTAAACGAAGGAACCCTAAAATAGCCAGGTTTTCAGTCCCTTCCTAAATGTAAGCGAATTGTGGTCTTTTTTTAGAGACATACGAAGGGAATTCCGGAGCTTAGTGGTGGGGTGGTGTAGGCAAAGCTTTTGCCTACGCCACCTGGTGGTGAATGTTTGATTTGCTCTGCATTCTGTCCATCATCTGTTTGTCTTTAACTTTCTAAAAGTGGCATTTTTAAAATTGTTATAAAAATCTAACTTAACTATACAAGATGATTTGTGATTACAATTCCAATAATGCCAAACATGAACTGATTACCTGCTCCAGCTTGGAAGTTAACTTCATTAGATGTAATGAGGTAACCTCAATGTTATCCCATGGGAGATCTTTGCCTTCCAGTAGTGAAAAAAAACATTTTTCACTATCAGGACATGTAAAACTTAAAAGTATAGTGCCATTATAACCCATCCGGAGCTTCTCACATCAGTAATAGAAACCCTCCAGTCATCGGCAAAGGCACTTAATTAGCAATCCGACAAAGTGGACGTCCAAATAGACCTAATATACACTATAGCTTATTACATCGCGGGGATAGACATAAAACTGGACAAATTGAATAAACTGATAACAACAGCCCAATCAAAATACACACTAGAACAAAGTCCCTGTTCCTGCGGCCCAATTATAGACACACTGAGCCTCCTCCCTAACCTTGTGAAACAAATTCTAGTGCTCGGATAATCAAGCCCGCCTCGCTTCAAGCACAAAGTAGCTGACAACAATATACAACCAATTCCTCTCAAACAGACGGACAAAGAAAAACAAAAAGCGATAAACTCTGAAAAGGCAGGTTCCATGTCAAACGTACCTGTCCCAACTAAACAAACTACACGAACTAAACGTAAAAAAAACGTGGAAGGAAAGCAAGGAATAAATACTCTGCAGGGAACCCGGAGCAGGGGCCGAAAATGTTCCCTATATTCACCACATCCAGAAAAAATGGTCACGCATTAAATATTACCAGATCATCTGAGGACCCAATGGACACATCGACTGAGTCACCAAAAAGGCAGCCCCTAGCCAAAGTAGGAAGGGACGACCTAATCTTAAAGGAAGAAAGTGACCACACTACGAACAGTACAGCGGAGTCTACACAAGACAGAAAGGACAAAGTAGCAAGCCCCAAGAAGAGTGCGGGCCATGCAACACAGAGAGACCAAACACCAAGCCCACAGAGCAAGACTCGCATAGAGGGCATTGTGAAAATAAGTGCATGCAAAGGAAACATGGGCCCCTCCGAAAAAGCGAAAATACGGATTGCCCACACAGCATTGAGACAAGCCTACAAGAAAAAAAGGAAGGGCAAAACAAAAAATCCACGCTGCACGGGCCCAAACCCCGTGCCAGACTGGAAAAGTGGATGGAAGGAACAACATGTACCGCACAAGGTAAAGAAATATGAAATCATCAACAGAGCAAGATACAAAGTAAGGCACGAGGGAACAATGAACAAATCCAGTTTTAACGCCCAGGTACCAACCAAGATGACATTTCTAATACCACAAAAACCCCGGAAGGCAATGAGACTAAGAAACTCCCAACTGGAACAGCCAAGAGCCCATCCACACCTCAGCTATAAATATTTTCCTACACCACGGAGGCCGACGTGTAAATATAAACAATAAGGGGGAAGCTGTCCCCAGGGGAGGTGCAGAGGCAGTCCATATGAGGGAACCAATTCTCGAAATCAACATCAACGGTGAAATTGGGAAAGAGAATAACCAGGCCAAATGGCTACTGTCAACAATTAAATACCAATATGCCGAATCAAGCACCAAGCCGACAAGTGGAAAGCGCTCAACACAAACACCCACCATGACGGGGCTATGCCACAATGCTAGCGCCTACTGCGGGACAGACCACAAAGTCAGTGCCGGCAGATGGACTAGGAAGTACGAACAACACCTTAAACAATTGTTATTAACTCCGGAATACGAAACACAGGGGTGCACGATATTCTAAATAGGGGCAACATACTCAAACTCTGGTAATTTGCTCCTTTAGTGGCATTACTGATATGTTTCTGCATATTCAGGTATTCATCTAATGTAATTCTCAAGGATTTCACGAGTCAATAGTGTGAGGAGAACTATTAAGGGCTGTTAAATGCTTCATTCATAGATCAATCTTGGGTGTGTGGTTAGGAGGAGAAATGAGAAGAATTCCGTCTTGGTAGTGTTGAACTTGAAGTTGTTACCCATGAGCTAGTTTTGAGTGTTCTGCAGAGTAGAGTTGAGGGAAATTATGTTTTTTGGGGAGGAGATTTTCAGGTACAATTGAGTGTCATTTGCATACATGTGATAAAGAATGTTGGCAGTATTCAAGGTGTCTGCAAGAGGTTCCAGTAATAAATTGAAAAGAATGGGTGAAAGGGCAGAACCCTGTGGTACCCCCAGAGTGACCACAGAGGGCTGAGAAAGGGATTGATACACCTAGGCTCTTTGGGTTCTGTTGTGGAGGAATGAATTAAACCATTGCAGCACATGTCCTGATAGGCCTTTCCTCCATTCAAGTAGGGACAGAAAACTGTTGTGTTTAACAATGTTGAAAGCAAAGGATACATCAAGTATTATCAGGAGGCATTATTCATTTTGGTCTAGCATTTTTAATATGTCATCCACAATGTGAGTGCAGATTCCGTGCTGTGACCTTGACAAAATCCGATTGGTGTTCGTCCAGGAGTTGGAAGTTATGCATGTGGTTGTAGAGTTGAATGTGCCCGCATTTTTCTAGAAGTGTCACCAGATTGGGGTTGTTGGAGATAGGGCAGAAGTTGTTAAGATCTGAACAGTCTGTGTTAGGTTTTTTAGAATTGGGGTTACCTGCTCTACTTTAAGGCAGTCAGGGGTAGTGCCTTGCTGTAATGAGGCATTAACAATCTTAGACCATAAGGTGAGAACAGCAACTTTTATCTCCTAGAAGATTAATGGCAGTAGCGGGTTGATGAAGTGATTGGATGGGTCACTTTTATTGAGGGGAGAGAAACTATGCCAAGAGGCATTGTTTTTGGAGACATCCCCCGGGGGACCAAGCCAAACTTTGATCTGGCAGGTGAGTTCCTGCATTGATTGTAGGTTGTTTTCAATGGATTTACTTTCCCCCAGGAAGAATGAGGCCAATTCCTCACAGTTTGATGGAGTGATAGCTCCAGGGTCCAGCCAGTTTGGAGTGTTAAGTGATTGTTGCTTGATGATTTCAAGAACATGGGACTTAAAAACTTTCCTGTCAAAAAGTACTGTCAGACCAGGACCTACCTGCTCACCAAGCCACCCAAGGTGCATTGCTGGTCGGCCTTACTTCATGGCAGCTCCCACTACGTTTTTCTCAGCAACACCAAATCCTGGTTGCGACTCCTCACAGAAGGCATGTTTAGCCTCATGCAGCCATTGTTGGCTACAGCCTGTAGCTTCATCCCTCTAGAGATTTTTAACTTCCAAAAAAGAGACTAAGGGCCTGATTACGAGTTAGGCTGATGGGATACTCTATCACAAACGTGGCGGATATCCCTACTGCCATATTACAGGTTCCATAAGATACAATGGAATTTTAAATAGGTAGGCGGGATAGCCATCATGTTTGTGATGGAAGAACCCTCTCCCCCAAACTCGTAATCAGGTCCTAAGTTTGAACATAGAAATCGACAATGCCTCTTTCTCTGACACACTGAATCTTACCTTCTCAGACATTTTTCTTCAAAAATTCTAAGTCTGAACCTAAGCGGAGACCACTTCATGCAGCTGAACCTTGGTCCATCACCGTCGGCTATAACTTTCGATTCTGCAGTGATTTAGTGCAACTAGATTACTGCTGTTGCCCAATTGATCTTTTCAGTACTATTTTTCACTTTAAACCTTAAAAATCCATGACTCCAGTTCTACTGATTGGATTTTTGTTGTTTTGATGTCAACTAATTTATTATAATATACTCTAGTTTAATAAATTAGAGGGGGATTTTTCGTGTGGTTTATTTTCACTTTATTACTGTTTAAGTGCTGTAAAATACCTTACACATTGTCACTAAGTCCAATTTGACTGCTTTTGTGCCATGCTACCAGATGATTAAGCACAGGTTATTTTACTTACTTTTTTGTGGTTCGACCTAACAAGAATTGTGCCTGTTGCTTGAGTAGGGCTTCACCCCCCTCAACCAACAACCCAATTTCTCATACATTTTCTCCTCACTCATTAAACATGGAACATTTCTACTTCTAGCTGTTTATGCTGATCTTGCTATCATTCCAGAATTTTAAAGGTTGACACTTTCTGCTACTTCAACAGTTTGTGACATTTATATTAGTTTCTATTTATAATCATTAAACTATTTAGTGTTTGAGAGCATAGGTGTTAGGGTTTTTACTTCTAATGAGACATTAAAACACAGCAGGAGAGTCTTTAAAACAACTTTATAACAATTGACTTTTATCCCACTGGTAATGTATCTGAGAGAGCCCTAGGAAATGTGAACCTGCATTTTATTTTATATCTATCATTCACGCTCACAGACCCGCTCCCCAAAAGTGGGACATTAATTAGTTTTAATTAAAACCGTAGGGACACCAGAACTGAACATGAAAAACCAGGACTGTCTGTGGAAATCTGGAACGTATAGTCACCCTATTTAAGAGTAATTTCTTGGCATGTATGAATATTCTGTCAATACATTTGTACATGACAAGCAGTGGGACAGATTGTATGCTTCTAATTACAATGGGTCATTTTACATCCCATTGCCGTAGTGCAGAATTCCAATGCTAGAGAGTCCCTCTAACTTTACATGTTTCTCTTGCTAATTCCATTTCTACATATGTATTGGGGGCCTCAGATGTAATCTAGTATGCTTGACAAACAGATCAGAAGCAGATAGGCTCTGGAAAAGGAGACACTTTTATTTTATCCCTCAGTGCAGATCCCACTAGAGCGTGCCTCCCTTTGCTCAGCCATGGCATTAAGCTGTCATTGATAACTGCAAAATGTGATATTCTTACTTCTTCCAATCAATCAATGCTTATTAAAATGTAGATGTTGGTAAAGCAATGAAAAGATGCATTCAATAAGCAATGAAAAGACACATTAAAATCAAATTTGAGGTCATAGGATGAAAATTCAATAGTTGAAATAGCAATAACTATCCTCTTGTAAATTAGAAGCACTAGTGTAGTGCAGCCAACCTTGCAGAGAAATCTGAAATTGTAGTTCAGAATAAATGATCCCCATTTCCATTTTGTTAGCTTACATACTGTTCTAACTCTCCATCAGCTTTTCCTGCAGTCTCCATGTCTCTTGAATCAATATGTTGCTTAGCTATTAATTTGGATCCCACGTTTGGAAAATGCACAGAATACTGAAAATATATTCTACCTATAATGTGTTGTGAACCACCCAAACCCGCAGTCTGGGTTCAGATCAGTGGTCAAAGTGGGGGGGGACTAGGGGAACTGTGGGCGGAGACTCCAAGGGTGGGGATAACCCAAGGATTGGCAAGGGTGTGGCCAGAATGTGCCAAACATCCTAATTTTTAGTATTTGTTTGGCATTTCACCGACCAGTTACAGCGTATTGTGTTATTTAATTCAAGCAATGGATACATTTGATTATTTAAGGTTTAATACACGTTATTGGCATTTAAATACATTCACAAAGTGGGATATATTTCCAATCACACAATGTCCCGAATACGCTCAAAAGTGGAATCACCAGCCATTTGTCTCCAAGCCATGCAGTTTTTCTCATTAGCACTTCTCCTCCCTTCTTCTTTGAAATATCCTAGTTTGCAAATGTTTTCTATATCATTATGGCTCAGCGATATTTGCCCCATAATGTATCATCCACTACATAATCTAACAGTTTTAACTACTCATTTTTGTAGCTCAAACGGATAAAAAGTTACAAAAAAACTTGACTTGAGTTGCTCCAAAGTGGACGGCCCTTTGCAATGGTTGACTGATCACCTTTCTCACTGCTGCATTTATATGTTACACTGATACTAATGAGGCAGAATCTTTGCAGAGACTTCACATGTGTGAAAATGTCTAAATCATAAAGTATAAGAAAATATATTGCATTACGCTGCCGCCTTTTTTTGCTGAATAATTCAGTCAACACTGTGGCATCATTTTGACCCTCATTGCTGCATAATCCCAGTGACCCCAAAGCAGGCAGCACATGTTAGAAGGGCTTGTGCATGAAGCAGAGAGACTGTGAAGTTTGTGAACTTAGTTTTGTGTACATGCAAATCCTGCATTGCCGATCCTTGGTGAGTTGCAGCTACTACTGCTGAAACAATGCAATGGAGGTACCAATGGGTGAGGCGGACTGGCCTCGATGGCGGGCCGGCTTTAGTGCTGGTGGCCCCCTGTGCAACAATGGTTGTTGGTGCCCCAAATGATCACCTACGCCTTCACTACCACCCTTTAACAGTCCCCCTCAAGTCTCCGTAACCACACTCGTTCTCAATTGCATTTCATTTGATTTACAGTGCTGCTTATACCAGTGTACGATGTCAGAGCACTTTACATCACATACACACTACACAGAGACAATCATTTATATGTGTGTAATTCACAGTATATGAAATATTACATAAGACGAAGGACTACAAGGTGTAGAAGCCACATGACAACCATACTAGTAGGCAGTATAGTTTAATAGCTCACTGTTCTATGTTATGATTTTAACTTATAAACTGCAAGTAACAAAATTATCTCTCAGACAAAAGCAGTAACCTACTAACCTAGTTAACATTATGTGCACTTTGTGATCTGCATGGTGCATGTTCTTTGCAGAAGGCACATTAACCCTCTGTGCTACCTTTCCAGGAGTCAACCCTTCCACTGGACAAAACTCTGATCTCTCTCTCTAGAAAGAACATTAATCACCAAAGTTATCATGACATTTATATTGCTGCTGAAAATTACTGGAGGCCAGGAAGTAGGCATCAATTTTTTTTTAAAACCATAATACACTTGCAAACACTACGCACCCACCCGAAATAGGTACCCAGTGCGGCCACAACGTTCCCATCGCCCTAACCTGCTCAAGGTTCATATAACCTCACAATGACTGGATCACTATTGCTCTAGGGTGTGCTGCTTTGTAGGTCTTCCAGCAAGACTGGAGATGAGCTTCTGTATGGATTGTGGTGGACAGGCCTTCAAGGTTAACCCAGAACTGACACCACTATGGTGCACCTGCTTTTGATAAGACATCAGGCATTCTAAGGTATAGTGGGGCCTTCTAAGGTCTAGCATGGGAATATGCTCCCTTAGTAGAGTGTTCATGAAGGCTGAACCGTGTTCCCCAGTGCCAAATTCGACAGCTCTGGCCAGAGTGCCACATCCTCTCCCCCACTGAACATCATACTGCCCCACTGAGAAAAAACTTGCACTGCCTTCAGCTACAACCTAATTGTGCCCGCTATAAACAATTGGATGTGGCTCAATTCAAGTTATGCGCTTGATAAGAGTAATATGCTGCCTAAAAAAAAAAAGTAAAAGCAAAGACCCATAGGGAATGCAAGATTAAGTAAAGCATGCGAAATGCTCTTCTCACTCACTACTCAGTCAGCGAGTGGTTTTAACTGAAAAGTTAAGGACATGACTACAGGGCCCTGAAAGGAACCATTCCAATGTCCATTGCTTAGATCCTTACAAAACATAAGCTGTCTGGTTTAAAAAAACCACATCCATAAACAGAGCCATGGTAAACATTTTGTTTTCCAATACACCCATCAACCATGTATTGCTGTACGTCCAGAAATTGTGCATTTCACCACCTGGGGACAACAATGCTGTTCAAAGAAAGACGAGAAAACAAAAGTAGCACTTCACTGCAAAGTCTGTAAAATGAGGCTGGTGTGTTTGGATGTGAATAAAACCAATCGGGCCACTGTGCAACCACTCTGTCTTGCTTTATTTAGTTATGAATTTATTTTTCATAGTTAAAACCTTTTATTTATCTCCATCCCGAGGCTGCACTATGGAATAGAAAAATGTTAGAAAAAGGGCATTTCCCGCAAGAGTGTTTTTCTTTTTTGGATTTATTTCACAGGGAAGCAACTAAATGAAAGAAGGAAAGAAAGGTTGTGAACCGTTTCTTCAAGTAACGGTTTTCAGTAAGTGAGGAGCAAGACAGAAAGAGAGGGAATAATAAGAAGATGGGGGGGCAGCTGCCAGCACAGAAAAGAAGAGGACATTGTCCCTGTCTTCTCTGGGAAGTAAGGAAGAGATAGAGTCCTTTTCCTCCTCTGTCAGTCCCGCCCGTCGCCGAACGGCCATGAAAGCAGAGCATTGTCTGAAGGCCTTTGCTATTTCTGCTGTCCTGGGACACAGAAGACGCCGGCAAATCAAGTGTGGAGTACTCTCTGCTGCTCGGATTCTGAAATACCAAGTTTGGTTACTTTATTGTCCTGGATAAAATGACTGCCTATGATGAGAAAAGGGGCCCAATCTGGTGAGTACCTGCCAGTTACCCGAAGGTGGTGCGCCCGTGAGGGGTCATTTTGTCCTTTACACATTTTTTTATCTTTTGATGTACTGTTCACTTGGTGCACAGCCATTGATATTGTTTCTTTTTCACTGTCAATTAAAAATTGAAAAAGGTTGTTCTTATTTTGAATTTAAAAAAAATAAAGGGCGATATATTGTAAATACCCTAAGATTTAGTAATGAGAGGGGTATTGTACGGAAGAAATTGATGGATGACATTCTTTTTGCAGTATCAAAAGAGAAATGTATTGGTCGCCCAAGAGACAGGGTTCTGGTGTATTGTTGTAGCCAATACAACAGACCAAGTTGCCTTCTGCTATTTCACGCTTTGCTACAAACTTAGTCTAGTATTTTCTAATCGTTTGAATTCCTAGCTTATCCACCAACAATTCTTTCTGAAATATACAGGAAAACAAGCCTTTCATGTACACCTTCCAACAATTTGGAGTTCTGCCAAAATATGTAGGAGATGTGTTACTGGCATGCTTTTAATCATTTTCGATAATTAGCATGGCTTAATTATATAGAGATAAAAAACCAGCGCAGGTGGAAGAAAGGCATTTCCCTCTACAGTCCTTAAAATAAAGAAATTGACCTCTGAAAAGAATTCAGACATGGAGGTGCTGGCCCACACATGTTTGTGTTTATCAGTCTGAATGTTTTCTGTTTAGCAAGGTAGTGAAAAGCTATCAAGATGATATTTAGCATTCAACAATCCGTAATCCCTTCAATCCTTTCTGATTTGGAAGAAGCATTAGGTGCAGTTAATTTTTTAAATGAGATGAACTGCTAAATGGTAATATGAGTCAGCTGCCACGCGTTTCTAAGCAGTAGCCCACAAGGTAGATATATGATCAGGTAGAATTTAACAGTATCTGAGTATTATAGAGCGCATTTGTTTGCTAAACAAAGCTTACATTGATAGCAATACAATATAGTGTCAAACATATATGCTCATTTTATTTTCACATAGTGGGTTCAGTTTGAAAAAGGGTGGTGGATGTTTGCTGGCCCCCCTGCCTTGACCTACTGTTGGAGGGTGCATCTTTGTTATTCGTGTCTTTCCAGATTGTGTGTGTGGGTATTTTGTGCCCTTCCCACTGTGGGATTTCTTGTCCATCACCTTC
The DNA here is from genome assembly GCF_964263255.1 of Lissotriton vulgaris. NCBI lineage: Eukaryota > Metazoa > Chordata > Amphibia > Caudata > Salamandridae > Lissotriton > Lissotriton vulgaris. The sequence goes on along the minus strand of NC_141685.1, from coordinate 421,657,372 downwards.
GGAAGCCAAAGATAGGGAGACGTCTGTTCGACCACACCTTGCTCAAGGACCTCAGACATCTGCATTCCACCCAGAAAAATGATTAGGAAGGAGGTCTTCGCTCACAGGGATGCATTTGTACCCTTTCACCCTTGCCAAGATGAGGGGTATATGATGCACCGCGACCAACCTAAATTGGTCAGGTGTACGATGCTTTCGAATGCCCTCTACTTGTACAGAGCAGAGGCTATTTAGAGCAATTCCTGCAACTTGGCCAATAGTGTGCTCTCTCTCTCTCTCCTAGCTGCATGGTGGTTAGGTGGATTTTATTAGCCATTCTTCTACCTTGCACCACATATCGGTAAAACATTAGGGGCTTAAGGCTCGCTAACTTGCGCTAGAGATTTTGGCAAATTTAATCTCTCCCAATGCTCAGAAATTTAGTAGAGATTAAAAATGAAAAGGCCCAGGGATGGGGAGCTTCTTTGATATTCCCAACTCCGCACAATGATAAGAGGATTAACACTCATGCTAACTCAACGGAATTACATAAACTTTTCACTAACAAATTTACATGATTTCACACAACCTTACACGGCGCCAATCAAAACCACCAGGTAACCGATGAAATGCATTTCCGCTTTTGAAACGTAAATTTTTTTACTTTTATGTCTTAAACGTAGGCTCAAGATCTTAAACAGGAACATTTGTTTTGTATTACAGCTTTGGACATTAGATACACCAGTTCTGTTCCTCATGGAAGAGTCTACGTGAACAGTCGACACAGGCATCCTTTGAAGAGGGGAGAGCCTACTTTTGGCCTTAGAGGGAGATAAAATCATGTAAGTAAAACATTCATAAGAATTACTCGGATCCTAGAGTGGCATGTGCTTCTGTAAATTAGGGTAGCATTAAAATATTGTTATGTTTTAATTTTGTCTTGACTGTAAAAAATAAATACAATCATACGTTCTTATATAGCGCCCTTCACCGTAAGGTCTCAAGGTGCTTGCTTTGGGAACCCGTACTGGCTTTCCCCTGCAAGATAACCCCTACTGGGCATCCCCAAGGTGAAAGCCAGGCATCCCATTGCTGGCTTTCCCCTGCAAGATAACCCCTACTGGGCATCCCCAAGGTGAAAGCCAGGCATCCCATTGCGGTGGGGCCGTAGTGGAGATTAAGCAAGCTATTGGCCAGAGTTGCAGAGTGTGAACCCTGGATTCGAGTAGGCAATGAGGCGAGTATTACCAAGTCCTTGGACATTTTGAGCTCAAGACCCTGCCATGTCGGGGATTGAACCCTGGTCCTGGGTCTGACCTCTGCGTCCGGGTCTGCCTCCTCTAACCGGTGAGCCACACTTCTCCACTGTGTTATACATACCTGGTGTCAAGCTGTTGATTCGTTGGTACGAGGTCAGTTCCATTGATTTCTCATTTTAATGGATGTTATTGTAAAAAGGGTTTCTAAATGTTGTATCTTTTATTCAGGTAAATGAAATCAAATATTCCACACAGCAGTGACGTTAGGAGCAAAATCAAACTCTTGTTACCATAACCATTAACACAATTATCCCTACTTTAAAATATTCTCATTTTTTGTTAGTATATAGGATCACTGTCTTACCAGGCTCTTTCTCTGTCTCTGTAAGCCACACCCCCATACACCCACACCAGAAGTCAACATGATCATTGGTGAAGTGAGAGACCGAGACCGAAAGATATGACTATTGTACGTTCAAACACAAGACACAGCTTTACAACCACATACAGTGAGGAAGAACTTCCCGTCACCCGGTTCATTCTCTTTTGAATGTTTATTTTATGTAATATATACTAAAGCATTTGACATCTGATTGTATGCTTTTGTTCCAGGGTCGTTATCAGAAGAAGGTAGTTGTATTTTGGCCCAAAAAATAAATTATGTAGATATAACAATATGTGCTACTAAGTCTGTCATGCAAGGTGCATGGTCCTATTGGTCCCACAGTAAGCTGTTAGGGGAGTATATTATGTTGTTGAAGGATCGATTATTTTTTATTACAACAAAGATCGTTTGCTGTGCAAAACAATTATGAAATAAACTATATTGGTTAGTTCTTGGTTTTGATGCTTTCAGCGTGTTTGTTTCCAAGATTAAGAGCTAGTGAATAAGAGATATTATGAGACATGCTCCTGTTTAGCGAGAATGTAAGGCTTGATGTGCAGAAATCAATTTACTTCAAATGTTTATCTCAGTTTTCTCCCAAATTTGAACATTAGATTTCTGACATCTGCTGTGGGTTAAGAGCTGAAAAAAGAGAGCCAGTTCCAAATGTGCTGCAAAAAATTGTATGCTTTAGTGTTTTCAGTGCAGGCCCCAAAATTGAGGGCATTAGGCTATCACTATGTCCTGTCTAAGGAACAGATGTAGAATGTGATAGATGTGACACCATTTGTCAGCATTCGTCAGCATGGCAGTGAACTTCACCTCTGCATCCTAACGGAGTACTGTTAGTCAAATTTAGAGATGACCTCTGACTCAAAGGTAATCTCTGTACATTGAAAGGAACTGCCATCATACTGTTTTTTTCTCATTTTTCAAAATGTTTGGTAGATGGCCACTGTAAGAATTGACGACCGCTCCCCCAAAAAATATTTTTTTGTTTTACAGAAAGAATCCTCCAAAGTATGAATTTGTTTCTGAAAAACAAAAAACAAATGACCCACCCTCACACTTTGGGAAGTTTCCTGGCGATAACAGATAGAGATAAAAAGACATTACACCATCCAACCTAAATAAAGCAAGTGGTGTATTGTCCTTCCTTAAATATTAATATGCCTCTCATAAAGTTAACAGTATGAGTGTTTAACCCCTGCACAGACGTTCCAGCTAAGAAAGGTGGTGGATAGGATATCCCACCCTCACAGTTTCACCTGACACCACTGGGCTGAAGACCCATTTCTCTTTGAAATGATAATGTTACTTCATTTATAATTTGACTCTTAACCAGAGTTTAAGCTGAGACCCTCAGCCTTTCTTCCAACCTGCCTGGAAGAAACATTTATATCTGAGAATTTGGCAGTCATCACAACCAGCATCCCCTTTCACGTGCTAATAATGTTTAAAAAGCAGGAAAGGCGATGATCTGGGATCACTAATTGGACATATGTGATCAATCAAACAGTCACCACTCGTCACTTTTCCTGAAGAGGTCCTATCCACATTCAGCAAGTCATCTGCTAAGAAATCCACCCTCAGACAATGTTGGCAGATGATGCTGATGTCCCGTTGAAGTGGACTGGGTTGTAACCCTGGGGGCTTGACTACGCTATGCTCGCGGAGCGTGTGTAGTTTTCACAACATCGCGAATTGCACGTAGCCAGGGCCGGACTGGCCATAGCGGGCCCGGCAAAGAGCTTGGTGGCACCTCTAACCCTCCCCCCCCGAGTTGGGAGGTGGGGAGCAGGAGGGCCCGGGCAAACACTTTGCCAGGGCTGGTTGTAGTTCCCAGTCCGGCCCTGCACGTAGCGCAGTGCAGAAACGTGTAGCGGACATTTTTTGCTTGCTCCCGGTCCTCAACGTCAAGTTGGCGACCGCGAAGGAGTAAAATAACATCCTGGCGAGACTGTTTCCTTGTTCGCGATCAACAATATCAAGTTGCCGATCACTAGCGTGGAAAATAAACCTCCCGGCGAGATTCTCAACGCGGGGAGGTCAGGTTTCTCATTGTGAGTGGTCGCGTGTGCTTATGACCGCTCGCGATGCGTAGCGCTACTACGAGAACTACCCCCAGGGTTATTGGTTTGAAGTTTGTAGCAGTGGATGGAGTTGGGTGTGGACTGGTGTTCACAGCTTTTCTGTGTACAAATCGGCCTTGGTGAGGGTTGATGCCAGGAGGAATAGGGACAGCGCTGCTTTGCTGTAAATATGGATGGGGTAAAAAGTTGTTAAAACATGTCAAATATTGGTCCAATGCTTTTCTGACTCCCCTTTTAAGACCATTGTTCAGCACCGTTGTCTGACACTTCAAACCTGCATGTATAGAAAAAGAAAAGGAAACCACCTTATCTTATGGAAGATGTTCTTCTACTGACCTCAGAGTTTGAAAGTTAACAGTCCTGTGAATTCAAACAGAACTCCATTGTCTCCTGAAAGAATTAATTGCTCTCGTATAAGGTACAGAAAAGGAAAGAGCAGACCTGAGTATTGTAAAACTCACCTTGAAGTGTTTTAGAACAGCCGCAGCTTAGAAAAGTCTTTGGAATTTTTGTATAGTGTAACCAGTCAGATGAGCGTTCTATATGAAATTATTGTAACTGACAATGCATTAGCAGTTCTGGCCTGCCTGAAGCCATTCTGCGGCGGAATACTTTCTCTTCACCAATCAACCTTAGGGCAGTGCTCCCCCTTGGATGACGTTTATAATAAAGGAACATTTTTCCTATGGATGTATTTCTGATTTTTCATACAGTTAGGTTTTAGCTAAAACATCTTTTGATCCTAATATTATCATATGTGAAACGATTTGCTTTATAAAGTCAAGCTTGTTATAAATTTGAACAAAAGCCTTTATGAGTACTGGGAGTTCTATACCGGGAGTACTCTTTTAAATACTTTTACATGCCTTTGTCAATCAGCCCCAAAATATCCAACCCTCGATTGGTAAATGTGCAAAAGGACACAGTCCTTTCTTTTTTTATTATTCTATGAACATTCCCATAAGTTCTTTTCCATTTTATGTTAAGGGCCAGTTCGCAAAGGCATGCAATAGTATGTAAAGAATACCACAGAAGTGCTCCTTCATTAGTCCAGAATGCTTTTGCGAATATGCCTCGTAATCTTTAGTTATTTATTCAATTGCAATGGCAATTAAGGATAACCCCTTTTGTGCTCTTCTTATTTCAATGTAAAGATTAAAAGCAGAAGAAACTATCACATTAAAATGTGTTATACTTTGTTTCCTTGAGGTAGGTCACAGGGATTTCAGTCAGTTTATGAATACATAGTGATTTTGGCTTTTATTGATCATGTATTTACATGCCACTGTTAATGAGATGGTAACTCTTCCACATGAAATTCCAATTCATATTAACCCTGCAGTGTTAATTTAAGTGTTAAGATATAAATCATGAAGTGCTAGTCATAAGAATAAGACCAAGTAATAATATAATTTCTGAGCAAATTGCTACATGTGGAAAATACATCATGATTTTGAAATTAGATTACGAATACCGCAAATTGGTAGGCGACATCAACACAAATCAATAGCAATGCATTCCCCATTTGCTACTGGTGAACACATGAAAATGCGGAAGGATCTGCGATTTCTGGGACATTTTGAAAACTCAATAATCAGATCTGTAGCCACCGCTCTGCCCTCTGCTCCCAATAATTAATTAGGCAATCCACTAGCAGAATAAATCTTCACTCAGTCCCACACATTTGGGCTACTTAATAGATAGGATCTTATTTAGAATTTTTGGTGCCACCAACCCTTCCCATTGTTAAACCTGCATGACCCCCGCTCTATTTCAAGGAAAGGAAAATGCTGTGTTTACAGTGGCGGAGCTGCGGCTGGTTCTGTTATTGTTAACCCAGTGGCAGCTGGTATGGAACTTGGGTGGCCTGGCAGGGGGTGAACAAAAATATATATAACTCTTACTACTGAATGGCCGCTGTCTTTCCTCTGTCGTCCCTCCTCAGCTTCTTTGCCTGACTCCCGGAAACAGGAAGCACACAGGCCCCCCTAAGCCAATCCTGAAGCTGCTGTCACCAGCTTGGTGAGTAGCCTGGTTCGGCACTCAGACTGAAAGTGGGAGCCTGTGCATGTCCTCCACCCAGGCTGTGCAATAAAGCCAGATGGAATGCATGCTAAGTGAGCATGACCGGCCAGCCAAACCGTCATGTGCACTTAAGTGCACATATTTCCTTCTCCCCCTGCTCTGACAGCCCAGGCCCATGCTGAACTAACCTGGCTCGCACTGAAAAATAAAATGGTGATAGCATTGTGTTAGTATCATTTTAGTTTTCCTTTTTACGCTGAAAAGTAGTGAGGAGACGCTTCTCCACCTTAGCGGATGAACCGTCGTTGCTTAAACCATTGCCTTGGTGTCCTGTTCATCAAGGGGATACCAGGCCACAGTGTCAGTCATCCCACCCTATTGAGAATGGGCAGCCATCACTTATTTTTACTGTCCATGTCTGCAATGCAAAGCATGTGCATGAAAAGTGTAGACTAGCCCCTTCACAAAAGGAGAAAACTCCCTGCACAGTGGACCATTTGTTTTATGTATATAAGAAACCAAATTCACACTTCTCAACCCAAAAGGTTTGACAAGCGGGCCCAACTTAACACACTTTCAGTGCTGAGAAGGCAGCCACTCCAGTGCTGGCTTCCTACAATGCATATATACATCCACCAGGCAGGGATAGTGAAGTTGGTTCTCTGGAGAAGGCAATGCGTCCAGCCCCTGTTGGAACTAATGGCTACAATTAAATAACTTTCTTGGTCTTCCAGACCTAGTAAAGAGTGGAGACTGCTCATTAGTATTCAGCAATCTAACACAAGCCTCTATCCTCAAAGCCATTTTCTTTTTCAGCCTGCGGGGCATTTAAACCAGACTTAATAGGCATGTCTCTGTGAAATACCTGGGAAAATACATGGCTGACCTTTCTGGCATAAAATAGAAATTAGTGATCTAGAATTTTATTAAGGCAGAAATCTGTGATCTCCATAGTGCAAGGAGTGGGACAACGCACTAGTTGATCTTGAATCTTATTTGGTATTCATTAGGGAGTTTGCATCATTCATGACATGGAAGGAGTATTGCTTCCACAGCCATTAGGAGTGTTTTTTGGGGGCATGTATGGTTAACCTTATGGTACTCAGTATCTTCCAACCTGTTGGTAGCAGTAGACATCATGCATGCATATTTATTGTCAGGTGGTGGATCAAACTTAAAGATATGCCACCTCTGAAAATGACCCACAGAAATAGGTTTTATTTTGGGCCCACCAGGGAGACAGCCTCCTGTAACAGCTTGATAATTCATTTGCAAGAGGAAATCTTTATACTATGTATTTACAAGGTGTTCTGTACTATCGTGTACTGTAACATGCACTGTTTTTTTTGCACTGACGAAGGCATTAATGGCTACATCGGCCAGCGTGACAATTAGCTCTCTCTTGTACAGTTACAATACACTTCATCATATTGAATATTTTCTATGGTGGTTTACTTATTCTACAAATGTCTAGGTACAAGTGTTTAATTTAAGGTACAAGTGGATTCATTTAGGATACAGATTCATAATTATTTTAGTTGATTTCCTCTTTAAACTAAGCCAGTTTTTAACTGTGGTATTTACAGTTATTTTCAATGACGTGCTCTTTTTTGCGGTTGTAATCCAGATGGGAAGCAGTACCAGGTCTTGAAGTAATTGTTACAATAGATGCCTTCCTCTTAAATACATCCTGAGGCAGGGGGTTACATTCTCTCCAGTAGACTGGAGACTGGAGACTGGAGCATTCTCTGCACAGGATCTATTTAGCTATCATGCACTGCTAAACTCTCAAGGCAGGCTCCACGCAGGCAGTGGCTCACAGATCAAAGAAACCACTGCAATTGGATGCTGATCAAGAGACTGCTTTCATGTGTCCTGGAACAGCCCTTTCTGATGAAGATCCCGGTACAGGCCAGGAAAGCTATTCATTTATATCCTGTAACATATGGAACTGGTATTATTCTACCTTCTTTGTTTTCCTGGTTTTCACTCAGAGAACATGATCCAGCATGCATTTTAAACAGGACAGACTAGTATACAATTGGTAGGTGCATAGAACTTAAACTGTGGATTGGAACACTCAAGGCTATTTCTTGTCCAAGTCAAAATGGAAGAGGCTTTTTTCCTTAGAGCAAGATCTCCTTTTGATAGTGAACGCAGCCCCTTGTGTTACTGTGGAATATCACAACTCTTTGATGAACAGCAGGCAGTATGTCTCTTGTGGTTCAACTATTAAGTGTCTCAAAGGAGTGTAAACATGGTAGTACTTCAGCTTCTGATCTGTTTCAGGTGTATCCTTGGCAATGTCCTCCCACCTGATCCCTGTATTGTGTGCAGTTCAGTAGAAACCATGTAAAGTCAAAGGGCCTCTTGCAACCCCCTCTGCATTTCCAAATGTACCTGTTGCCCCGTCCAGAAGTATGATTAAGCCCATAAGCAATACTAGCTTAACAAAATAAAAAATGTGTATGTTTCATAACTTTTGGTCCATAGTAGAACAACTATATTATATCTATAGATTAATTATATTCAAACACTTAAAACCTAATATATATATCTATGGACTTTCAGTTGCATGGGAACACTGTACGCAGACACTAATAGCTGACCTACTTCGATTATTTAAGAGGTATCTAAGGGACACCTTTTCTTATTTTTTTTAATTCATACCAAACAATCAAAATATATTTAAAATCTTACAGACTCAAGTTTGCAGAAAAATGTTTTACTGTGTTACACCAAACTGTTAACAAAACAATATGCAGCATGCAATTTCTGGTCACTGTATATTTTAAGGAGTTTCAAGTTCATTTTATTTATACTCTGGAACTCCAGTGAGATCCACATAAAATCACACAATACAAATAAAAAGTAAAATACAAATAAAAAAAGATCTAGCACAAAGTACAACTAAAAGTAAAAAAATTACATAAAAGCAGCCCTAATAATGGGAGCAGCGAACACATAGTTTGCTCGCTTTTTGAAGATTACATCCTAGACAATTTCCCAGTATACTACAGGAAAATGCACTTAACGAAACAAAAATAACTATCAATTAACTTGTGCAAACTATAAAAATTATATAAAATAAATACATGAATATAAATATAAAAACACAATAGTAGCTGCAGAAACAGGAAACAAGTGACCAAGAACAGGATATTGCACGTAATGGTACATAAAAATGGTATCAGGCAAAATATGCAAACGTTATATATCACACAATCTAAAAATACAAGTTCCCTTTTATGCCGTAAGCAACACTCATCATCCAGTAAGTATGCACTGAAAGATATACCTTGTTATACACCAATAAGTAGTGTTAGTTAATATCTGTCTCCTATTATTACTCAAAAATATTCATTAATCTTCATATATAAACATTATTTTATTTTGTATGGAACAGTTAAAATGTTCATATTTGGACCACCCCTGCAACCTCAGCCCAAATTTCAACCTTAGTGCCACAATAGAAAGCACTGAACAAACTGAAGCAAGGTTTCTAAGAGCACAGTTTTCCATCGCATTTAGAAAACCACATTTAGGAACATCAATCAATTCTGTTCCATACAGCAGAGAGGCAGGGATCTTAGCACGATAAACCTCTAATAAAAGTACAAAATGTCTTCTCCTCGCAGCCCTATAAAAGGCGCCCAAGCCTGTAGCCTGAGACTTGGCTTTATTCATGTTGTTTTCTATGTGAACTTTTTCGCTTAAGTTACTGCACACTATCTTCCCTTAAAAAAGTCTTCACAATCTCTAACTTTTGGTCATCCAAGGGCCATATAAAATTACCACCCATCTGCTTTTTCCTCAGGTGAAAACTCATACGTTTGTTTTTAGATACAGTAATCTTTAAATAGTGGGCATCAGCAAATAGTTTTAATGATTGCATAGGCCTATTGAACCCTTTCGGGGTAAGATCAAAGACTACTATATCATCTATGTAAACACAAAATAGACTTTTACCCAATTAGGGGAGCAATACCCTCACTCTGGGCTAGATAATGAGGAAGGTCCACAGTGTATAGAGAAAAATGAAGAGTGGCAAGCAGGCACCATTGTTTTAGTCCATTTAGTGTATGGAAGGACTCTACACCAGGTATCTGTATAGAGGGAACACACTAAATCTAAAAGGGTATCCAGCATATCCATGCTTAAAAGCTGATCAACTTTGTCAAATACTGTGGAGAAGTCTAAAAAGCTGCATATACCACTCCCCCTCTGGCTGCAACTTTTTTATAAGGATCACCTGGAGGGCAGAGTTATTATCAATTGTTACATGCTTACTTCAACCGCCTGTTTGCTCCATAGGAATTATTTTCATGCTATATCACCCATTATTAATCTGGGTAAATAAGCATTTAGCAAACACTTTACCCACCGCATCAAGCAGGGCAATCTGGGGGTAATTATACAGAAGATTACGATCCCCTTTTTAACGAGTTGTACCATAACGCTCCCCGTCAATGAAGGGGGATTTTTTTGTTGTTTCATTACAGCTTTTCAAAACCAGACAGTGAATTTTACTCCTCATAGCAACATTTGTTTCATTATGGAAATAGGCTCTTCATCAGAGCCCATCACAGCTGAAGAGCTCATTCCACTGATTGCATGCTCAATCTATTTTTCAGAAGGGGGACCATAGAAATTAAGATCCTCTTTAACTTTAGATTTGCTTACAACTCCCTGATTTGCTTTATACGGACCCTGGATAAAATTGACCCAACTAGATTATTCTATAGCCAAGTGAAAAGCTCAAGCTTGAGTTCCACAACCCTCTGCAACTAGTGCCCAAATGGTTCTAGTCTTACCTTTTACTTCTGCTTATCTAAGTTAGATTTAAAGCCTATCCCACTCTTTTTTCTTCAAACAGGCTTTCAGTCGGTTCCTCCTGCTTTTTAACAACAGCACTTTATTGCACATTTCAAGGTCAAAATCCAAATATTGAGGAATTACCTTCAATCTTTCCACAGAATTCTTTTGGTTAACAGTGTTAACAAACTGCATCAAAAAGAGTTAAAGCATGCAGTTTTATTTCTGTCCAACTAACTAGTTCTCCCTGTTTTTTTAAACAAACCTGGTAGTGTATCCGTCAAATTTTCAAGAGCTAATAGGGATCAATCTGAACCTCACAGAGATAAATAAAAGATTGTGATCACTCAGTAGAGAATCAATGACTTTTAGATCATCAAGCAAATGGAAAGACATACAACCTACCACCACATAATCCACGATTGATGCCCCAACAGGGGCTTTATGAGTAAATGCTGCTTGGGAATCTTAGAGTAGTCTCCCATTCGCTAAGAAGCAATTAACTTTTTTCAACTGAGCCAATATTAACTTTCCTCTCTTATTAGTTCTTACTTTAGGAGGACAAATAGCCAAGGGGATTGTTAATGCTGTTTCTTTTTCCATCTCCAAAGATTGTTCCAATGCACAATTAGAAAGTTTGCAATTTAGATCTTATACCAGGATTATGTGTAGAAAAAAGACCTCCTCAGAGACTTTTTTAATATAGGAGAAAACTTCTTCAAAAGCATATCATTGGAGGCCTCAGAAGGGGGATAGGCATGTATCACTAGTAGGGGAGAAATCTTTGATATCTTTCAAAATTAAACAGGATTACTGGCATAAACAATCTATGTGGTTCTTTATAATGCTCATGCCTCCACAGAATTCTATTAGACAGCAGACATGCCACCCCCTTCTTATGCCCCCTCCTTGAATTACTTTACAATCTAAAACAATGTAATCAATGCACACTAAATCTCCCGAGCACCATGTCTTCTGTAGACAAATTACATCAGTCCCTGTTGAACCTAGATAATAAAAACGTCTCCCTACCACATTCCAGGATATTATCTTTAGCTCATTTCTACTGAGAAGGGCTTTTGCAGGTGGATACTCTGGGAGATACTGGATAATACACTGGATAACCAATTCCATCTGAGGGACTCATCTTCCTTGATTACTCGTGCGGGGGGACCATAGGTTCTCTTAAAGATACCTGTTTGCCATGTCAGACATGAAACCTGGAGAGATGTTCAATTACCCACGTCATACAGTTCATCCCCATCATAAATTGGGATGACATCAATACACCTGCATTGGAAACAATCAGAAGATGTTAAAATCAAATTTGCTGTGAATTTGAAGTTAAAAATTACCCTTGATTTAAAACCAGACACACGGGGCAATAGAGAGACTAGGTTAATGTCACAGCCTTAAATTAACTTCAAATTCACAAATCTGAGAAAGATTTGAGCATCAGTGACCTGCTTAAAATTAAATCTACATCAAAAAGGTGAATAAAATCCAACGTAAAGGTAGTTCCGAAATCTTAATTTTATCTTGTAAACTGTATCTCCTACAAAAATCTAAGTTCAGGTCTGGCAAAGTGAAATCATCAGCCCAAACATTTGCAGTTGTTAGGGAAGAGTAAAACTCATGGGGGATAATATGACGCTCATCCATCACTACGGAAACTAACAGAGGGGGATCTGAGGCAATAGAAGGGGGAGGAGGTCATAAGGAGGGTGAGCTGGTGGAACCCTCTGAAAGTTGAATATTATCCTTCTGCAGCAGAGGCAGCTCTTTCACATTAGGACCAGACCTTCCCAGAACCATTAGGCTCCACCTTGTTGATAGGCCCCCCAAATGTCTTTGTGGGCACATTTGATTCCTCCTGTGATGGTTTTTCCTTTTCCCACTAGATAAATATCCGTTTTTGTCCTTTCGGCATCTTAACGGAGGCATATTTAGTTTGGAGAGGATTTGATTTAGTTAGTTTTTGCAGAGGCCCAACTCTGAAGTAAACATCCAGATCTAATTTGTTTGCAGTCATTGTTATATTTAAGAGACTATACAACTTCAAATCTAAGTCTTTATTTACACTTTCCAGTTCTTAGGGGCTGATTATCACAAAGACATCACAGGACAACTGTCTTTTCAATGCAGAGGGCCGCAAAGGTGTTATCACAGGGGGCAGGTGGCCATAAATTGATGCCAAGGTGGGAAAGGGGTTAGCACAGGGAGAAGCAGGTCAGCAAACCACACCAGACTCTAGAGTGGCTGCTTCTGTGGAACACCGCTCACTCCTTTGCAAGCAGTAGCTCTACTGGCCACCTCACCAGGATGCTTATCCACTTTTCCGCGTGAGGACAACTTTCCAAGCCGTGAGGTGAACGGCCAGCGAGCATAGTCATTACTTTGACAGCGCCAGGACCACTAGCGCTACAGCGCCTTACCAGACGACGCCGTGAGGGAAACGGCTAGCCCGGCCCGGCCAAACTACACTTCCCAGGAGCCCCGGCGGCGGAAGTGACGCCGCAGGAGCGCCAGGCGGCGCTTGAAAGAACGGAACGCCCCTCGCACCCGCGAGTCGCGCGCGGGAGCGCCCGGGGCGAAGCCCGGGCAAAGGGCGGGCCCTCTACGGCCCTCATCGGCAGGAAGAGGCAGGGGCAGGGCCAGAAACCCTGCAAGCGTGAAGACACCGATTGTCCCTCAAGTAAGTCACATTCACATATTACACAGCCTGAGCAATGTCTAAAAAACCTGTAGTAGTGCAACAAAATAAGATAAATAACTACATGGTCCAGACTGTTCAGAAAATAAATATGCAAAGGAGGGAGTCACTGGGGCTGAGCCTATCACCTGACTTGCTATGCCCATCACCACCTACATCTACCTCTATCCTGCTCGATGGTACAGTAACTCAGGACATTCTTACTGTAGACTTTACAGCTGATTTTATACCCCAAGTTATATCGGGATCATCGGAGAATGTAATTCCGGCTCTTGATGGCTTGCCTACCGATGTTATTATAGACACTGACATTGACCAAGACCCAGAGCAGGATACACAATCCCAGGTCTCCGTCCTAGACCAATCCCTTATAGGACACGCTGGCAGACCTAAACGTCAATGCACTAAGAATCCTTCCAAGCGGGGGGGTTTACGCTCAGGGACCAAGCGGAAGAGGGCTACCACTCCAAAGCACAAACAAATGACTCTTGTCAAGGAACATCCTTCTTGTTCCTCCGAGGAAGCCCTCCTTGATAAAATTGCTGATCTCATTGAGATAAAAATTAATAGCATTGTCAAACCCCTCATTTCTAAGATCGATAAACTGCAAGCAGAGGTCAAGAAGCTGGGCGCACTTCAAAATACAGTCGCAAGTGGTATTGAGAAATGTACTAAGCTAATTACTAATCTGGACAATAATCCTAGAGGAGCTGAAGCTGGAAGCAACACGGATGTTGGAGATGAAATGGAAATGCTTGGGCCAAATCAAAACCCAACGCAACAAACACTATCAGTAGCATTTGAGGGCCCCATATCAGCATGCTCCACATCAGACCCGACTCCTTCGCTAAACATTCCTCCCACGCAAATACAAGTGCAACCTCAAACTCACCCCACGGACCCCTTGCAATTTATCGTAGAGGCCACACCCGTGGTTTTGGTCCTCGCAAACGTACCCCCATTAGAAGGGGATATAGCTGAAACTTCAACTTCACTTTGCAGCAAAGCCCTACACTGGTTAACTACCAATATCCGACTAGCACCAGGTGGGAAACATCATCTTGCAAGTGTGATTAAATCTGCAACCAGGACCCCTTGGCTGGGAAACCGGCCAAAAAAATTTAAAGGGGATTGTGTGGCAGTGACTTTCTCTAACCCAGACGTTCTTCCCAACATTCTCACAAACATCTTTCCTCCCCAACGAAGAAGAGGCACTGTGGTTCCACTTACTTTGAAATTTTTTTATGGAGAGCAGCAGAATGTCTCTTTTCCAAGGACTCCCGCCCCAGGGTGGGATACTAATTGGGAGCCTCACTTTAGATGGGGGCAAGATTTAAGGAACAACGCCTCAGTTCACCGTCACCAACCCCCAGCGTTTAACCCTGTCATTCAGCCACTTGAACTTTTTAATCGTTTTGCGCCTCTTTCATTCATGGACCAAAATGATTGACTCTCGCCAGCCGGAGAAGAAAATAACTCAGAAGGTTTGCAGCCAGCTCCTGGCCCTTTGGCTCATTCTTCATTAAGTGCTGAGGTCCGAAGAATTATGAGCTGGAACATCGCTGGGCTTAGAGCTAAATTTAAAGATAAGAATTGGCTGGACCTAATTAGAAACTATGATATCCTTGCATTCCAGGAAACTTGGGAAACATCAGTGTGTCTGCCAATAGATGGTTATTCACTTTTTTATGTACCTGCAGACCCCAGTAAAGCAGGAAGAGCAAGGGGTGGGTTGGCTTTATACATTTCACTTGATGTAAAAGGAAAAGCGAGGCATATTAAGTCTAACACCAAAAATTGTTTAATGGTGGAATTGAGCTCATCAAACTCCCATCCTATTTTACTTATCAATTTTTATAATTCCCCAGCCAGTCAATTTCCTACCGAGCATTTAGCATCCCTCGAGGACCTCCTATCAACTTATGATACAAATAGTTCTCATGGGTATGAGGTGATCCTCATGGGAGACTTCAATATTCATCCTTGTCAGGCAGGTTGCCAAAGAGAAACAGAGGAATCTCTTTTTTATTCTCCAACGCCGCATTTTGAACACACATCCAGTGGCGAGGCTCTGGAACTGCTTTTGGCTACCTTCAACCTCTATGAATTTTATTCTTGCCCAAATGACTCACGGTTACCGACCTATGAGGGCAAGGACCGAGGCACAATTATTGATTACATTTTTGTATCCTTTAGACTTTTATCTGATGTACTTGTTTGTAAAGTTTTAATCTCTGTTTTTAGCGATCACAATCCTGTGATTTTAGAGGTTTTAGCACAGGGAGCTTTGGGTAATAGAACTTCTGGAAATTCTTGTGCAACAAACCTTGCGCTGAGTGACCAAAATCGAAGGCTTAAATGGGACAAAGTTACCCCTATAACCTTCTTACAAGATACACTAGCCAAGGTAGAAGGTGAAGTCGCCATATGTCTAGATAACAAAAATTCTAGTAATACCCTGGTCGAGGCCTTTAGCACTATTTGTCAACAAGTCAAATTAGATCTGACTGTGAAGGTTAAATGCAATAAGACCATGGGCCCCAAATGGTTCGATACAAATTGCTCTAAGGCTCATTCAACTCTACTTAAAGCCTTAAAAAACAAACCTAGAAACAGAGTAATGGTAGCATCCCTAAGGAAAAAATATAATTTGGCTATTAGAAAGAGGAAATCCGAGATAAAAGATGAAGCGTGGAATAACCTGTTACTGCCTGAGACACAGAAAGATAGTGCCAAATTTTGGGCAGTAATAAATCACCCATACTTTGTAGGGTTAGATCATCAAAGAGCGGATTGTACCATACCAGACGAGCAATGGGTGACACATTTTAGTAATATTTATCGTCACAATGATACGAGTATAGACCAGGAACTTCCTCTTTCCTTAGCGCCAAATCCCATCTCCCCTTTTACTCAGGATGAGGTGAAAAAAGCTATCAACGATACACTCTGTAAAAAGGCACCAGGACCAGATGGGGTTCCGGCAGACTTTTTTAAGAGTGCCCCTGATTTTAGCTCGAAAATTTTAACCAATGTTTTTAATGCAACACGGGATTTTATTTTCCCCTCTAGTTGGGCAAACTCAACTATAGTGCCAATTTTTAAGAAGGGTCAGAGGACAGACCCGGCCTGCTATAGGCCAATTTCCCTTATTGATTCTAGTGTAAAGATTATGGGCAGAGTCCTATTATCAAGACTGACCCTTATTTTAGAAAGTAGGGGTATTTTATCTAATGCACAATATGGTTTTAGATCCAAGAGAGGAACGTTAGATCAGTGCCTAAATTTAGAATTAATTCTAAATAAGTATGTAGTCGGCAGGGAGGGGTCCTTATACATGGCCTTTATGGATCTGTCATCGGCTTTTGACCTGGTCAACAGGGCAAAGCTGTGGCGGATCCTCCTGGCCATGGGTCTCGACCCCCCTTTGGTCGAATACCTGGCCGAGTTACATAAGGACCTTCTGACCTCGGTCAGAGTTACTCAGGACGGAAGATGCACGTGTCACTTTAAGTCGGAGAGGGGGGTTAGGCAAGGGTGTATACTTGCTCCCCTCCTCTTCACCTTATATATCAACGACCTAGAGGCAGTAATGATAACAGCCCACAGCGATATTCCGCGTGCGGGGGAGACAAAGATTCCTGTACTCCTGTACGCGGATGACGCTGTCCTCCTGGCACGCTCCGGAGTCGCGCTAAATAAACTTCTTGCATCCTTCGGGACTTTTATGTCATCTTTGGACATGAAAATTAACACAGACAAATCACATGTAATGATCGCTGGCCCCGCAGGAAGGAAAAAAAAGTCACTAACTTTCTCCTGTGCAGGAAAGGAGGTAAAGAGAGTTTCCTCCTTCCCATACTTAGGTGTCACTTTTGACGATAGGGGTACTTGGGGCCCTCAGCTTTTGGCCAAAAGTAGCGCTGTCGCTAGAGCGGCCGCAGGGCTGCTGGGTTTTGCCAAAAAGCTGGGTGCTCGCCCAATGGAAAGCATCATTAAAGTTTATAATTCCAAATGTTTGTCAGTTGCCCAGTATGGCTCGGTAATCTGGGGATATACCAGCCCAGCTAAAATACAGATCGTAGAGAATAAATTTTTGAGATCCTTGCTCTCTGTCCCCCAATCAACTTCGACCTTTGCAATACACACAGAGCTAGGTGTGGGCTATATCTCAGACTTATTAAAACTAGCTCCAGTGATTGGTTGGATAAAAACATGGCTCAATCAGGAGCTAACTTTAAATCATACCATCCTAAAAGATTGCTTAGCCCTGGATAGAGCCCTCCACATTCCCTGGTTGAGATACGTTAAAATGCAGCTTACCCTGGCAGGTCGTCCGGAGCTTTTTTGTTCTCCAGAAGGAATAACTTATGGCGATATAAAACTAGTTAAAAACACCCTGACAAATTTATACGCCATGGAAAGGGAAGAAGTAGAGCTAAAAAAGACTATGGTAAGGAAACATTGCACGCTCTCCTTAGCCCCAGGAATGGAACCTTATCTCCTCTTTACCACAAATTCCTATCACCGCTTTCTCTTAACGAGATTTCGCTTCGATTTAATTCATTTTGTACTGGGCAACTTCAAATCTTGGTCGCGACCCGAGGATGCCGATCCATGCGACTGTGATCACTTCTCGACACAGGATACGATGCATTTTATTATGTTCTGCGGACATTACACTGAGCTCAGGAAAAGTTATCTGCTTCCTATTTTACGCCACCAGGGCTTCATCCAGGTTAAACCAGCCCTGTTGTTCTTGCAGCTCCTCCCCAATGTAAATGTAGCTTTTTCAGTGGCTAGTTTTCTGGTTGCAGGCGCACGTAAAAATAAGCACCGCACAAGGCACAGGCACTTTATCTTTGACAAATGAATTTCCTCTCTTCCTTATTTCTCAAATGAATTGTGCTTAATAAACCCTTCTTTTTTTAGCTTTTTTAGATATTTATGTATGTTGCATCGTGGCTTATCTGTTTTATAATATTGATTGAATGTTTCAAATTTGATAAATTGTTATCTGTGCTTCAATGAAATGTACTGTAACCAGGATATGCAAAATGCTTGCTCTTTTATGATTTTAAATAATCGAATAAAGAAAATTGACTGACTGACTGACTGACTATACAACTTCAAATCTAAGTCTTTATTTACACTTTCCAGTTCTTAGGGGCTGATTATCACAAAGACATCACAGGACAACTGTCTTTTCAATGCAGAGGGCCGCAAAGGTGTTATCACAGGGGGCAGGTGGCCATAAATTGATGCCAAGGTGGGAAAGGGGTTAGCACAGGGAGAAGCAGGTCAGCAAACCACACCAGACTCTAGAGTGGCTGCTTCTGTGGAACACCGCTCACTCCTTTGCAAGCAGTAGCTCTACTGGCCACCTCACCAGGATGCTTATCCACTTTTCCGCGTGAGGATACTGTATAATATGGACTATAGAACAATGTTGCTAGTGATGTTCTTGGTGTTCCACACAGGCAATCAGTTCACAGTTTCCATATTCTGCACAGTGGGAACCTGCGACCAAACACAAAATAAAGCCTTGGGCAGTAGACCACTCCTCACATCGGGAACCAATCACACTCCAGGCTGAGCCCGGCCAAAGGCAGCAGGTTGCAACAAGACTTCCCAGCCAGCCCAAGGCTCAAATGCAGTCGTAAAACGGTCCCAGGGTGGGCTCTCACTGGTGCTAAGGCACCGTGGCTCTGTGTGTGATGTTCACTGACCCACTCCTTGTGAAGCGTTGCGCATCACATGGGCACTTAGAGGGGATCACTAGAATTTCCGGGCTCATGGAGCGCATGCCCCAGTACTGCCACCGCCATGGCATCCTCCCCAAAGCCACAATTGGGGAGGTTTGGGTTTATAGGTCCCACTGCCACACAACCTTGCGGCCTCCAGGCAACACTCCCAGCGCATCACATAGTGTGTTGCATGTAGTGTTTCTCTCTGAGCTTCTCATCCTTGTTTTAAGGATGTTTTAAGCCATTTCAAATAGTAAGACTTCAAACCCTTTTTTTAACAGTGTGTACTAACATGCAGATCTATTGTTGATCTCTGTGAATATTTGCTTTTCAGTTAATGAATGTGAGCTGTCAGAGCAACTCATTTTAAAATAAAGGCTGGATAAGGAGCCATACATGTGTTTTAAACACACATGTGGGAAATGCCAAAAGTCATTAATGAAATGAAACTTATATAGCGCACGACTTACCCTGGGGAATCTCCACGCTTGCTTTGGGAACCCGTCCTGGTATTCCCCTGTGAGATAACCCTGGCAGGGTATCCACAAGGTGAAAGCCAGGCATCCCACCGCGAGGGGCCGTTGTGGAGATTAAGCAAGCTATTGCCCAGAGTCGCAGAGTGTGAACCCGTGAGCCGAGAAGGCACCGGAGCGATAATTATCGAGTCCGTGGAATTTTGAGCCCAAGACCCGCCGAGGCGGGGAATTGAACCCTGGTCCAGGGCCGAACTCAAGCTCCAGGTCTGCCGCCTCTAACCCCTGAGCCACACTTCTACATTAATAATGCCACAGCTACATGTAGATAGTGATGGCATATGAAGCCAGTAATAAGGACAGCATGTTCAGCTATTTTTATATGTAGGCAAAACTCACTGTAATACCCTAGGGTACTACTACTACTATACAACTGTTGCTGCTTCTAG
Organism: Lissotriton vulgaris; assembly: GCF_964263255.1. Lineage (NCBI taxonomy): Eukaryota > Metazoa > Chordata > Amphibia > Caudata > Salamandridae > Lissotriton > Lissotriton vulgaris. The sequence continues at coordinate 421,637,434 of NC_141685.1, read as the reverse complement.
TACCACAATTATCACTAATGCTATTTCTAATCCTATTACTGAAACTGCTATCAGTGCTATTACAAATATTACTAAGTACCGCAGTGACAATTAATTTAGCTTCTACAAATAATTATTCTATACTGCTAGTAGTGTTGATGCTGCAGCTAGTACTAAAAGTGGTAATATCAGTGCCAATAATAATGTTGCTAATTCACTGCACGTGTTAACTCTTTATTTCTCATGGTAGCTGTTTGTGATTTCTTGTGGTCTCCTTCACAACTAGTGACCAGAAAATGCATGGTACAACTGAAATTTAACATCACCAGTAAAATATCAGCCTCGTGAAAGATTTTATTTTAATGAGCATTTTAGTGCAAGCATCAGGTGGCAGCGTTTTTGGTGATAATCTAGTTTCTTTTTCCATTTTTATTTTTGTGTCATACTCTAGTAACAAAAAAATGATTTACCAGCGCACCAGCATGCCAAGACCAGACATATTGGCTTTGCCAACACAGAAATTAACTTGCACCACTCATTACCTATATGAATTTGTATAAAAAATGCAAAACGCATTGAGGTGTATTTCAGCAGCTTAATGATAGATTGAGAGGACATTATCCGTGTCAGAATTGTGTTTTTAGGGCTTTCTTACACTTCAAACTTTTTCCATTACTATATCATACGGTTTCCTCATCTCAGTACATTGAGCTAAGGATGTGGGCATGTGATGATGGTTCATTCTGAAAGATGTCACTTTAAGAATTTCTAGATGATTCAAAGATGCCATATGGGAGATCAGTTCCATGCCAAAATGTCATTTCAGATTGCAGACTACAGTGTGTCTTGCTCTTTTCTGCTATAAATGTTTCACAGTGCCTGCATTTTTTATCATTGCACTTATATGGGAACTCTGAACTCCTCCGAGCCAGTCTGCGATACCAGTGTGACGGGCAGTACTACGTTTTGTCCTACCAGGAAAAATTAAAAAATGACCGGCTTAACACTCCCGTAAAGATTTTTGCAAAAAATCAAAGAGGCCTTACGATATAATTTAAAAAATCCATGTGAGGCCAAATGAAAACAAATGTGCCTTCAAAATGTAGCGTTTATTGGTTTCCTAAATAACAATATTGTGTGCAATTATTTCTTACTTCCACCAAACTAAATCAATATCTGCAAAGGTGCAGTACCTTTGACGGCATATATTTAAATTAAAACAAATGAAACCCTGTTCAGTGCTTTGTATCTCTTCATAGCTGAAAATCACAGAAAGCTGCTATGGCTTCACCTTTTCATCTATAATTCTGGTTCTAACTAAATATAGCCCTGCAGCCCGTGTAGTTAGTTGTTCATTCTCCTGCATGCTTTTAGCTGCTCTTAGTACATTCTCACAGGTGATTCGCTCTGCTCCTTGGGGAGGGTGGACCCCTGCTGGTCTCTGCGTGGCAAAGAACACTGCAACGCTTCAATATCAGAAGGGGCCTACAGGCAACACATGCTGTTCTGGACGTGCCATTCTGTTCTGGAAATAGCTCTTCTGATGAAGGTAAAGTGCACCAGGGGCTTGAAAAGCCTGCAGTGAGCCGGCCGGGAACCATTTACACCGAATGTAAATACGTTCGGTATATTTCACTCGTGTTGTGGTTACAGGTTCTTTTCTATGTGCAAATACGACAGCCTATCCTGGAACGTCCCTAAGGTCAGGTAAGGCAGCAGACTTAATGCGCCACCAAGGTGTGGTGTCAAATTATTGATTAAAGACCCCAAAACAGCCTTTTAACTGTGTGGGTAGCTCTTCAGCTCACACAATTCTAGGGCCGTAATTTTATGAACTGTTACAGAACACAAATATCTCTTAACATGAGGGCATTGCATGATACAAAATCAACAAGGATTTGCAATGCAATAGTCTTGCATTTGTGCAATTTTAAGCTATTGGCATTGTAAATGACAGTGGCTTTTATTTATGCTTTTAAAACCAAAACATAAACAAAAAGCATTGTCATTTACAATGTCAATAGCTCCAATTCATGTAAGTGCGAGACCTATTGAATTGCCAAAGCTTGTTTTTACTCACTAAGATTGCCCCTAAGCCCCGCTCCCTCATGCGAGGGAGGGAGGGTGACAATAGAGGAGGTGATCGCGGACTGGCTGAGGGGAGGGTGTGAGCAGCGGTGATGCATAAGCATGTTTATAGCAGCAGCTGATCCTGGTTCAGCGAATGTCCCTGAAGCAGGAGGAGCGCTTATTATGAAAGTTTTTTTTTAAAAAGAGAGCGCGGTGTCCCTGAAGCGGGCGCCGCGCTCAGTATTAAAGTTTTTGAAAAAAGTTCAACCGAGCGCAGTGTCTCTGAAGCGAGCACCGCGCTCAATATTAAAGTTTAAAATAATAAAAATAAACTGAGCGCTGTGTCCCTAAAGCTGGTGCTGCGCTGAGCATGCAAATACCCAAAAAAACAGCTGCCATTGTCTCCAGTGTCAATAAACAAAATAGTGCTCACCCACTTATAATGTAAACCGTGTAAAAAGCCAAGTAAAAGGTCCAGTTGTTATGGGCGATAACAAATGGAGGCAAGGCGGTACCAAGGAGGGATTAACAAGCCTTCTTAGGAATGAGAAGCCTGCATTTAAGAAGTACAATGACACAAGCCAATGACAATTATGGGCGGAGAGTGGGCGGGGCTTCAACTGCCTACTCTATTATAGCATACCTCACAGAGCGAGCAGTGCATGCAAGCTGCCGCTAGGCTCGACCTAAAAACTAGAGGGAAGAGAAGGTTGTTAAGGTTTGGTACACCTTCTCAGTTCAAATAGGATATGAAATGTAAGTCAACCACTCAGTTCATAAATAAAATCACCCTGGTTGCACCCCAGTGCATGGAGATTTAAGCATTACCTTTCCAGCATGGTAAAACACAGTACATTGCATTCAGAACCACTGCACTTCGGGACCAATACTTCACTCACAGAACTGATGATTAGTGTAGAGCGCACACTACCATTCCACATAAATGTTCTGCTGTTTCATTGTTTGTGTCTGAGGGCCTGAGTACGAGTGCAAAGAGGTTTTCTAAAGCATTTATTGTTTATACCTGGGTTCCAAATGTATTATGTGGAATACATTTTGCTCACAATAAGGTGTGCCCTAAGCATCAAATATAGTACATTATGCTGATTTTGATGCTCAAACCTCTTGAATTTACTGGGTCTGTTTCCCGAGGTGAACTGCAGCATGTTTGACCTGACAAAATTTAGCAAGGAGTTGTGGACGTATCGCATCCAGTAATTCCTAGGGGTGGTCAACTTCAAACCACTTGAAATTGCTCAAATAGGGTTCACAATTATCCATCCCACTTGTAATCTGAACCTTAGTTGTACACTATGCCTACTGAATCTATGTAATTTTCTTGGTATAAGGCCCCTGTACCTGAATCAGGTAATTTCTGCTGTTATATACATCTGGCAAAGCAAGCTTTGACTTGTATTTAAATTGGGAACATTTAACAATATAAGACATGATTTAAAAAAATCAGTCCAGTGATCTAGGAGATGGCAGATTTTTAATGCAGCAACGTCATGATGATAGAGCACCACATTTCTGTGCAGCTATATAGGAAGACATGTAAAGACTTTTATTTCACTATTCGGGAGAGTAATCTTGTTGTTATATTTAATTATCTAAGATTGCTTAAATATGTGATCATCCTATGTGAAATGCCAGGAAGATGTTGCACTATGAGGCAATTAATGGGGAATTATTTGACTGCATTTGTGAGGAGCTACTAATCTTATGTACAGGAGTGGGAAGAAAATTGTTAGTGTGCTGATACTTTCCATCAAATTGTAGGTTTTCTTTCCAACAATAACAATTAACACACTGAAAAAAGACAATGATGATGAAATATGGTGAGTAAAATTTAATTCCTAGTAAATCATACCTGGAAGATTGAATTAAATCAATGTTGCAGATAAAGTGTGATTATGGTGCAATATACGTATGTACACATAGGCCCAACTTCAATAAGGTTTTAGAGAGGTGTTTGTGTGCTGCAGTTCTGTTCAAATGGGGCAATGATTTATTATACATTAGAAAGGCATTGAGTTTCATCTAAAAATTGTAATTGCGCAAGTACCCAGACAAATCATTATAAATTTCAGCTATAGTCAGCACAGCTTATGAGACTTTATTTAGGGCTCTCTTTAACACCTTAGTGGCTGGGCTTTTTTCTCCCCAGTGCGGAGCCCTTTTTTGGCTGTTTGGGGTAGTTTGTGCTTAGGCCTCCATAACATTTTGTACACATAAGGTATCCTTGGTGAATTTATGGTCTTTTTTCCAACATCCTGGGCATTCTAAAGGTACCCAGGGTTTGTAAATTCCCAGGAGGGGACTGAGAAAATAGCCAGAACATAGCTACATTTTGAGTTTTTGGGGGAAAACAGGAAAAAAGTGCTATGGATATAAGTGTCTGATTTTTTTTTTATTAAAATGGGATCAATGACCGGTTTGCAATGGTAAAGTCACCATCTTTCCAGCTTTCGGGAACATGCAGAGCTGAATGAAAAAAACTATTTTTTTTACCACAGTTTTGGTATTTTTCCTATATTTTGTTCTTTCAAATTACTACTGGTTTGCAGTGGAAATCAGTATAAAACCCATGGGTGATCCAGATAAACTATATATTGCTGAAAAGTGGACAAACTCCCAAATTCAGTAAGGGGTCATATGTGTTGATCCCTCAAAGCTTTTCTAAAGAAAATAAGTGTTGAAATAAAGAAATATTTAAAAACAAGTAGGAAAAAACAGTCATTTGTGACAATGTTTTCATCTGTAACTTTTTGTCACGATGGATTATTTACAAAAGCAATGTACCATTATGTTTGATAAACCCTTTTGGTTGTAGGGATATATAGGGTTTGTAGGCTTTCCATGATCTGGAGGTACCCAGAGCCAACAACTCAGTTGCACCGGACAATGGTTTTTCATTGTGTCCCGAGTATAGACCAATTCATATAGTGGAATATCTAGAGTGAAAAAAAGGTGTCAAGATAACCTATGTATTTTTAAAAAGGGAACAAGATTTGGAATTTAGGGGCAGTGGTTATTTGTACATCTCTGTTCGGTGCCCATAGGTGCATTAGATATAGTAGATATTTTCCAAAATGTCTTCTTTCTTACATACTGGCTTACATTTGGAAGGCACAAATGCAGCAAAATTCAACTCTTAATACCAAACGTCAAACTATTCTATGCTCCCACATGTCTTCCAATATACATTTTACCTCACTTGTGTGGGTAGGCCTAGTGCCCACAACAGGAAATGGCCCAAAACGCAACACTGGCACATCATATTTTCCACTTAAAACTGACCTGTCTTTTGCAAAGTAGATAGCTGTCATTTTTTGCCCTAGCTCAGCCGGCACTTAGTGAAACCTAGTAAACCTTTACATTTTTAGAAACTTAACACCTACGGGAATCTAGGATAGGGTGACTTGTGTGGCTCTCAGCAGATTGTTTTACCAAGAATCCCTTGCAAACCTCAACTTTGAATAAAAAAAAAATGTACACATATTTCTGTGAAAGAAAGGTCTAGAATCTGCAGGGCAGCCACAAATTTCCTTCCACCCACAATTTCCCCCTAGTCTTCTGATAAAAATGGTACCTCACTTGTGTGTGTAGGCCTAATGCCCACAACAAGAAATGGCCCAAAAACACAACTTGGATTCATCAAATGTTTCCACTCAAAACTGAGCTGTTTTTGCAAAGTAGGTAGCTGTAGATTGTGGGCCCTAGCTTAGCCAGCAACTAGAGAAACCCAGCAAATCTGTACATTTTGTAAAACTATACACTCAGGGGAATCCAGGATGGGGTGACATGCATGTATCCTATAAGCTTTTTTACCCACAGTATCCTGCAAACATCAAACGTTATCTGAAATCACACATTTTCCTTACATATCTGTGATGAAAAGTCCAGGAAGCTGCAGGAATTTACCAAATTCCTACCACGCAGCATTACCCCCTTGTGCCGTTAAAAATAAGTGCCCCACTTCTGTGGCTGGCCTAGTTCCCGCAACGGGAACGGCTCAAACCAAGGTTAATGGGAGCTCTTTGGGACGGACCCTATTGACCTCGGTTTGATCCCATTCTAATAGTATAAATTTTAACTGCGAACAACATGTATTTATGGGCTGTAGCATAATAACATAATTTCAGGATTTATGCACAGGAGTAATATGAAATGACCAAAATGATGCTAACTATGCCAGAGCACCACAAATTTCTCCCTATGCTTGCACATATTTGCTTAACATTTACTTACTTAATCCTGTGTTCCAAAACTTACCTGCATACAGTGTATTCATTGTGTATATGGTGAGGTAATTTGATAATGTTAAATTTTTGTTTTGATTATCTTTTTCTGCCATCCATTCTACACATGCCTTTGTAAATGAGGTATATGTGTTATTTTTTCCACATGTTTTACACCATTTACTCAAGAAAGTTAGCCAAGTAAGGAAAGCTCCAACTTCAAACCAAAGCACTTTGAAATACTGGAAAACTCTAATTCAGGGCTTCATTTGAGCTGGTGGTTTCCGGTGCTCTGCACCAACACTTGTGTTGACACCAGCAATTGTGACACACTGCCACAAGGTGGCGCTTTCTGGCTAATTTAGAGATGACCACAACACCATTTAATTACGAATTCAATATACACTAAAATATATATTACCTGCCACCCAAGCCATTCTTATAGCTTTGGGGGCCTGTTATAATCTGAACTGTCACACTTGTAGGAGTGTGAAGGTTAGTAGTTGTGTTGTTACTATTATTGGCAGCATGGCAGGGGCACTGTGTGGTGCAAGCCTCCTGACAAGAGCCCAGGCACTCTATTTGTGAATTAAGCACTGTGTAATATCATATGTTTTACAAAGAAATGGTTTTGTTACTCATACTGGACCATTCTGGTGTCATATGGCCAGACATGCTTGGCAAAATCATTTCAAAATGGGTCTGGATACGACTGTCTGGGTGTTCAACTTATTTCAGTGCACTTTCCTGAGTAGTCCTTTAATATTCCCCCTGTAATGCGCAGTAAATGGTCCACAATAAGCTCCAAAAAACATCGACAAAGTGCTCACATCCCTGGTCATATTACACAAACAAATACATTCCTCTCCAGCGCATGCAAATGCAAGTATTCCATCCTTTTTAGAAGAGGGGGCTAAAATATGCAAATTTTGCCAAATTTATGCGAGAACTATTTGTTTAATGCAAATTAAGCAGGGGTGGTTGTCTACATGAAATCTGCATGCAAGATATGCGATTGATTTCGTAAAGCATATGTGATATCAACTCAATGATAAAATAAGATGCGTTCAATATATTGTCCAAACAGTTGCTAAAGTCCCCCTGTGGTCGTTGTTCGCGTACTGCATGCTACAGTGGCCAACAGCCAGGTTTATTGTTCCCATAAGACATTTCCTGCTCATTCCACCTCTCCCACAATTGAAAATCACACAATAAGTGTAAAGAAACAAATCACACGTACAGAATAATCAAGGCGCATACACGCCTGATTATGTTTGCGCCTTTCTGTTCTGTTACGACTCCGAATGGAACATAGAAATAGCATTGTAAATCAAGTTTAATTCACAACTCATAGAAAGACTCCAGGCTTAAAATACCTAAAGAAGCGCACAGAACACAATAACGACCTGACACTTACTTCAAGGAGCACCATGTTAAGCAACTAGTTACAGTCACACTTTCTTCTACCAATGACTTTCAAATAACTTCTAATGCCACCTTTAAGAAACTGACACTGATATGCCCTTAATCAATCTGAAAAGATCTTTTCAATTATAGATGTATTAGTTACTATATCATCAATAGCTGAGAGGCGGCATTTCATTAGGTGCTTAGCATGTGCCAGATGTGTGTTTTGACAGGTTCCGATACAGCAGCCCCTGCCATCTTGCTGCTGATCTCTGGTGAATTCCCTTTGCTGGGGCGTGGAGAACACGTGCTTGCTGCACAAGGCGCTGCTGGCAACAAAGGCTGATCTGCAACCTATTTATGAATGTCGCTGATCCACCCCTGCTGTTGAATTAATGTAATGAATTGTTCGCAGGTGCTTGAAATGAGGATTAGACGAGCACTGGGGGCCTTGTTACCTAAACGCGCCAAGTGAGGAGGAGCAGATGCAGCAGCACATTCAGCAGTCCCCTAGCAGAAGCACAAAGCCCGGATTATTGAAGGTCACTGCACACATTTGGCCTTGATGGCCTCCTCAGCAGTGGGATTCGCATTATTTTCCTATTTCGCTGCCAGCTAGCTGTCTTCTGTTTCCATGCAGTAGTGTGGCGAATCTTTATTGTTACAAACTTCTTCCATTATTACTGGGGGCCAGGGGAGGATGGAGGCCTCCAGATGCACATGCAGCAGTGAAAAGGAAATGTTTGGTACTCATTAATCCTGCTGGAAAAAAGACCGTTGAAGTGGGTCATATGCGTTATGGGTAAAACGTGCAACATCCGACACGCATGGTGGGCTGATTCAAAAAATGTAAACTTACACTTGATTAGTAACTTTACTACTTTTTGGCATTCACATACTAGGGGCCCGATTCACAGACTGACTTAAGACAAAATCCTAAACGTACTACTTATGGTATTTACAGAAGTTAGGATTTTGTCTTAAGACAGATTTAAGACAGACTTAAGATAGGATTCTGTCTTAAGTCTGTCTTAAGTCTGTCTTAAGACAAAATCCTAACTTCTGTGAATACCAAAAGTAGTAAGTTTAGGATTTTGTCTTAAGTTAGTTCAGTGAATCAGCCCCTATGAGTGCACTCTTACTAGTAGTAAAATTACAAGTAGTAAAATTACACTCGTAGTTTGTGAATACCAAAAAGTTATAAAATTACTATTGCAAGTGTAAGCTTACACAAAAGTGTTAGTTTACCCTTGTGAATCAGGTGCTGGGAATCAGGTCTACAGGGCCTGATTCTCAAAGGTAAATGTTCTCCTTGTAGTAAGTTTACTACTGATTTGGCATTCACAAACTGCAAGCGTAACTTTACTACTTGCAAATTTACTACTGGTAAAATTAAATTCGTAGGGCCTGATTCACAAAGGTAAACTTACACCCCTGAGTAAGTTTACTTTTTTAGGCATTCAAAAATACAAATAAATACCATGTTTTGTGACATTTAACATTTCACAGCCAGGGCAGAGAACTCTGCACATAAAAAAAAGGACTAGCCTATCTTTCTATGTGTGGAGTTCTCCAGCCGAGTAGTTTGTGCATACAAAGAAAAACGTAAACCTACTCAAACGCGTAAGTTTACCTTTGTTTAAACTAGCCTTGTTCACATACAGATATATATATATATATATATATATATATATATATATATATATATATATATATATATATATATATATATATATATATATATATATATATACACACACACACACATATATATATATATTCACTGAAAAAAACATAGGTTTCACACCAGTTATAGTTAGATGAACAGTTTACTCATACAAAACCATTGAAATTCCCTCGTTATAGTTAGTTGGACTCACTATAACTCGCACGCCCGCATCCACTGCTGATGATGTCACATATTACATAATGCATGACATGCTCAGTGACATCACTGATGACATCTCAAATGACATCACTGATGACATCACTAATGACATCATCCAGTGTCGGTGTGTTTCTGTAAAGTTAAAATACAATTAAGTTAAAGTTAATCATTTACATATTGAAGAATGAGTGGATGTATGAGTGTCTGGATGAAGGATTTAGTAGGTGCATACCTGACTGTATAAGTGAGTGATTAAATGTGTGTTACTGAATGCATTGGTTAGTGACTAAACTGTCTGAATATGTGTTTCAGTATGTCTGTTGCTGTGTAAGCTGCTGCATGTGTTGATCAGTAGCTATATGAGTGGCTATATGGGTTATTGATTTGTTATTCAAGTATTTGTATGTGAGGGTGAGTGTGTGTGTGGGTGGCTGGGAGGTGTGTGACTCTGTCCATATACACAACTCCAGCAATGCATCCTTTCACATGGGGCCAGCCTCATGTGAAAGGGCTTGCGCCTGCTGTGAGGCAGGCGCAAGATTTTGAGGCAACGGTGTCCTAAAGTGACGCAGTGAAATCTCATAGATTTCACTGCGTGACTTCTACGACCCTTTCTTGCATCAATACCCCCCCTTTGCGTACATTACACCTGGCGCAGGTATAATGTGGCGCAGGGGTTTACAAAGTGACGCTTCTACCTAGATGCGTCACTTTGTAAATATGACTCAACAAGGTGCATTTTTAACAGCACTGGTGCGTCACAAAAACTGACGCACCGGTGGCATGAAAGTGACGGATGGCCTCATAAATGATGCCTTCAGTCTTCTACTCATGCATCATATTTAATGTATGACACATTATGTCGCAAGGAGTTACAGATACGTCAGTATTACTGACGTATCTGTAAGCGCAAAAGTGATGCATTGCTGGAGTGTGTCACAAAAGTGACACAACTCCAGCAATGCATCCTTTCACATGGGGCCAGCCTCATGTGAAAGGGCTTGCTTCAGTCTTGATAACCTAATTGTATTTTAACTTTACAGAAACACACAGACACTGGATGATGTCATCAGTGATGTCATCAGTGATGTCATTTGAGATGTCATCAGTGATGTCATCAGTGATGTCACTGACCATGTCATGAATGATGTAATATGTGACATCATCAGCAGTGGATTGCGGGCGCGCGAGTTATAGTGAGTCCAATTAACTATAACGTGGGAATTTCAATGGTTTTGTATGAGTAAACTATTCAGCTAACTATAACTGGTGTGAAACCTATGGTTTTTTCAGTGAATTTCAATGGTTTTTTAAATGCTAATTCCTAACTATAACAATTGTGAAACCTCTGTTTTTTTTCACTGAATTTCAAAGGTTTTTTAAAAGCTAATTCCTTTCTATATCGAGTGTGTAACCTATGTTTTTTTTGTTTTTTTTTATTTGCTGTTTTGTGTAAGTATTAATTATTATATATTTTTTTAATAATAATATTTTTTAAATGTTTTTTTTTTTTAATCATTTTTTCCTGGGGCGCTCTGGGTGCGGGTACCGGTAAGCTCTCCGGAGAGCGCACCCAGAGCGCTACTTCTACATTTGTGTAAAAAAAATGAATGAAAAGTAAATAATAACGCAAGACATTTAGTACTATACATATAAAAGCAGTATTTCTGATTTACGAAATGAAAATGATTTTGCATTTCCATGAAACTATCAAAACGTCACTTAGGCGCGCCGCGTAAGCGCCCCCGGAAGCGCCTTCGTTCGCGCCGCGTATGCGCCCCTGGAAGTGCCTACGTTCGCGCAGCGTAAGCGCGTCAAGTCATGTGACCTTAAAATAACACTTTCCATTGGTTGCTAACAGTTTTTTTTACAAAGAATGAAATCCCCACCCATTTTCTTCACTTATTCTTTCACGTTTGTGACTGCAAGACCTGACTTTTTGCTCTTGGTTCTTTGTTGGATATCTTGGATTATCATGGCTGCCAGACCATCCAGTAGTGAAGATGACACCAATGATTTCATCGATGAAGAGCCTCCTCAGCCGAAGGTGAAAGAACATTTCATCTGGAATTTTTTTTCTATACCTGATGTCCAGAAGAAGGTAAATGCTCCAAAAGTGTAGTGCAGGATCTGTCACACAGTCCTGTCACGGGGTGACCCCACTAAAAAATATTCTTTTGGGAACTCCACAATGATTCGCCATGTGGAGAGGAGGCACCCCCAGAATTTTGCCCGGGAAAGTGTCAGGGCTCTGGCACAAGAGGTTCCCAGTGATGGGGCCCCTACATCAACCGGAGGACCAACAATATCGGTGAGGGGGAGATCACAAGAGCTGGTTCCGAACATTCAGCCTGCATTTAACAAAGGCGTCCTTAAATGCAGAGACTGTGCTCAGCTACTTTGCTATGGGGAGCAAAGTGTTCTGCTCATAGTTCGAGCATTGGAGAACCATCGCTGCCGTTCCCAGCCCTAAATTTTTTTTTTTTTGCTCCTGTTGAGCAGTTTCCATTCCCTGTTTTTGTTTTTGTTCTATAAAATAAAAAAAGTTCTTTTCAGAACTACCTCCAATTCTCATCAAAGAGCTATATTCTTAAAAAAAATGAAAAAGTGAAGTGGAGTGCATTGATAAAGGAGAGGAAAATGAGTAAGAAAGAACAGAAAGGTATGAGAGGAGAAAGGAAGTGAAGTACCGGGACTGAAAGAAGGTGAGTGTTGGGAAGGAAAGTAAGGAGAAGGAGAGTGAACATGGGGAATGTGGATATTCAAAGAAAATGTAGAAAAGGAATGGGGGTGTGGAAGGGTAAGAAAAGATGCATTGCTGGAGTTGCATATTTTTTGTGGCACACTCCAGCAATGCATCACTTTTGCGCTTACAGATACGTCTGAAATACTGACGTATCTGTAAGTACTTGCGACATAATGCGTCATATATTTAATATGACGCATGAGTAGAAGACTGAAGGCCTCATTTATGAGGCCATGCGTCGCTTTTACGCCACCGGTACGTCACTTTTTGTGACGCACCAGTGCTGTTAAAAATGCACCTTATTGAGTCATATTTACAAAGTGACGCATCTAGGTAGATGCGTCATTTTGTAAACCCCTGCGCCACATTATACCTACGTCAGGTGTAATGTATGCAAAAGGGACGTATTGACGCAAGAAAGAGTCGTAGAGGTGACGCAGTGAAATCTATGAGATATCACTGCGTCACTTTTATGACGCTGTTGCATCCAAATCTTGCGCCTGTTTCATAGCAGGCGTAAGACTGATGCAGGTCCTTTCACATGGGCCTGGCCCCATGTGAAAGGATGCATTGCCAGAGTTGCATCACTTTTGTGACACACTCTAGCAATGCATCACTTTTGCGCTTACAGATACGTCTGAAATACTGACGTATCTGTTAGTACTTGCAACATAATACGTCATATATTTAATATGACGCATGAGTAGAAGACTGAAGGCCTCATTTATGAGGCCATGCGTCACTTTTACGCCACCGGTACGTCACTTTTTGTGACGCACCAGTGCTGTTAAAAATGCACCTTATTGAGTCATATTTACAAAGTGACGCATCTAGGTAGATGCGTCACTTTGTAAACCCCTGCGCCACATTATATCTACGTCAGGTGTAATGTATACAAAAGGGGTGTATTGACACAAGAAAGGGTCGTAGAGGTGACGCAGTGAAATCTAAGAGATATGACTGCATCACTTTTATGACGCTGTTGCGTCCAAATCCTGCGCCGTTTCACAGCAGGCGTAAGACTGATGCAGGCCCTTTCGCATGAGCCCGGCCCCATTTGAAAGGATGCATTGCTGGAGTTGCATAATTTTTTTGTCACACTCCAGCAATGCATGACTTTCCTCTAAAGACTCAACATTTTTTTTTCTCTATTCTTTTTACACTCTTTTTCCCCGTGGTGCACTCAGGGTCCGCGTACCGGAGAGCGTACCGGGGAGTGCCAACAGCGCTCACCCCGGGAATTTAAAAAAAAAAAAAATGTTTTTTAGCCCTTCATGGGCCTTCTAGGCCCCCCTCAGAAAACCTAGGGGGTCAGGGGTGTCTACTCTGCCCCCTTTTAATTATATCCCCCTTTCTTTTTTCATCTCTTGTGTCTCGATTCTACCGAGACACAAGATGGCGGACTCTCTGGACTGTTTAGAATGTTGACACCCGACAGCCAATCAGCTTTCGCTCGTGCACTCCCGTAGTGCGCCGTGTGCGCTCCCCGGTACGCGCACCGGGGAGCCCCGAAGGGCTGCTATAGATATATATGTGTTTTTGAACCTAATATTTATAAAACCACTGTAGCAATTTTCCCCAAACATAACAAAGGCACATCTGCGTACCAGTCCATACAATTTTGTCAAGTTTGGCGTAATTCCGTTCAGCGGTTCAGGCTGTAGACTTGTCAGACCATCCTATGGAAATTAACATGGAGAAAACAAGTTTTGGGACCACCCTTTTTTCTCAGCCCCCACTTCACGAATCCCCCCGAAACTTTCAGGGAAGGAGCAGAGCGCAGCGAGACCATTTTAAGGAAAATTACAGGCAGATCCCTCAATCGGCACCAAAGTTATTCCCAATAGAATGTTCAGAATTTCCTATGGTAGCCAATCCTAACTATAACTACGTACTGGCGATATATATGTATGAAAGCCCTCGCATTCTTCAATCTCTCCTCCAAGACAAACGAGAGTGGACCCAGGATAAGTGCTTAATTTGTAGATGTAATTCATGCACAAACGATTCCGCCATAACGCGTTTCGGCAGTTGCCTGCCTTCAGGAGATAAATTCGAATACAACGGTGTTGAATATTTTACTTTTTCCTAGTCTTTTTTCACCAAGATTTCAAAATTATCTAAGGTTTTGTGAGATATCTCCTGAAGATCGGAGGATTTTAAACAACATGCAACAAGATCAAACAACTACTTTCTTACCAGCGGACAAGGGAGGTGCCCTGGTGGTTCTTGACACTGAATTCTATCAAAGAAACGTCAACATGCATGTTTCAGATGAAGACACTTATTTCCAACTGGAACTAGATCCCATTAAGGAATTACAACAGGTGTTAAGCACAATTTTGACAAAAGCAGCGGAGACTGGAGTAATCACCGAAAAAGAAAAACAATTTTTATACAATCAATACCCTAAAACTCCCTCGATATACATGTTACCTAAGGTACATAAAGACAGAAACAATCCCCCCCTTCCGCCCCATTGTGGCGGGGTGTGGGTCTATACATGAAGCATTAGGATTCTTTTTGGACTTTTATCTACAGCCACTTGTTCAGACTTGGACAACTTACATTAAAGACACTACGGATTGTCTAGTAAAATTTGATTCTATCAAAGAAATCTTTACCCAAAATATACTACTTTGTACCATCGATGTGGTGGCCCTATATACTTCTATAGCCCATGAAGAAGGACTTGAAGCCACAGAATGGAGACGCTTGAATTCAGATTTACCACATGAAAAATGCGTATTTCTATTGGAATTATTACACTTTGCTTTGTTCCACAGCTATTTTTGTTGGCAGGACCGTTTTTACGCACAAAGAACAGGGACTTCCATGGGCTTTCCGGGGGCACCTGCCTATGCAAATACATTTATGGCATACTTTGAAGAGAAAAATACACTCCCCCATCCCGAGTGGCAACAAAATGCCATCATGTTCATCCGATACATCAACGACATCTTGGTGATTTGGAAGGGCCCACGCTCGACATTGGAAAATTGTCTTGAAGAATTGAATTCCTTCAACAGTCGAATACAGTTTACGCATGATATCAATGAAAACAAGATACATTTTCTGGACATTGAAATTTCGAAAACTGAAAGAGGATTGGTGACTAGAGTTTACAAAAAACCCACCGATGTGAATAGTGCACTTCATTTCTCAAGTGCCCATCCCTTATCTCTGAAAAAACATTTACCTATCTCGCAACTTATGAGAATCAAAAGAATAACATCACTAAAGGAGGACTGTGAACTACTGATGGATGATCAGGTGAAGAGGTATAGATCCAGAGGTTACCCTGATTCTACTTTGAGTGAAGCAAGAAGGACAGTGTCCAATAAAAAAAGTGAAGATCTCTTACAAAAACAAAATAAACCCAGTGCGAAAAAGGAGGTGTTTGTTTTAAAATATTCTACCCAAGCTCCTAAAATTAAAAGGATCATCTGCAAGAGATGGGAACTAATTGAAAATAAACCTGACTTTCACGAAATCATCACAGGAATACCTATATTTGCCCACACTCGGGCTCAAAATCTTCGAGAACTGTTGAAAACACTGAGAAAAGACACATTGAGAGAATGGAAGGGGATGAGGAAGTGCCACAATTGTGGCCAATGTGGGAATGTAATCACTTGGAAGGAATTTCGACATCCCCATACTGGCAAAACAATCTCTTTAAGACATACCTCTGATTGCACCACTGAGAATGTTATATATGCAATTAAATGCCCTTGTGCACAAGAAGAAAAATAAAAACACGGATAGTGGAGCACAAGAACCGTATACGTAACAAAAACATGAATTCTGCACTAGCGGCGCATTGGATTAATGCAGGACATACCATTCCGCAGCTGAGATTCACCATTCTTGAATGCATTACACCTCACACAGGCATTGACATTAATACTACACTTTCACGCAAAGAGACCAGTGGATCCTTAAGCTAGGGACCGTAATCCCAGGGGGTCTCAATGACCACTATGAACTTTTGTGTTTTTTATAAGTGCGAACACTAGTGACTCGAGAATGTGAGGGGCATTTTACATATTTCAGAACGACACTCTACTTTGTTCGATTTTGCACTTTTTCATAACTTTATTTTTATTTCCCCATTTCTTATATTCATATCTACTTTTATTTTTATTTTTACTTTTCATTAACCTCTATATCTCGCCTGTCGAGTCTTTCATTAACACTATCGCGTTCGAGGGCTGAGGGGGAGCGCCATCTTGGATAGGTCAGGTTTGAATCCTTTGTTGATGTTGCTGAACAGGGCGGCGCGCCGTCTCCCTGGTTAGATTAAGTTTTGAATCCGGCTTCTCGCTTCGAGTTACTGACGAGGAGCAGTTAAACCCTGTTGTGCTACATACTTCTACTAAAAAGGTATGGGGACTTTTATTATTTACTTAGAATCGCTTTAAGATTCATGATACACCTCTATATTTACCTTTGGGTATCATGTTGGTTTCAGACAATGTCTACGGCATAGAAAAACGAAGGGGGTGATTACAAGTATCGAGTGTTCTGATTTAACCTGGGACTTAAATTGAGGCATCGTTGTGAGTATTGCGTCCGTTATTACGGCTCTGCAAACAGTGTTACTTCTATTGATTGGATAAGGACGGTCAGATAATAGTACTTTGTTAATTTTAACAGGAAGAAGCATTGTAGATTGAATTTGATGAAACATACCTTAGGTCTTTCCCAGGACAAGGTATTTCGCCCGCATTTATTTAGATTCCTAATCTACACCTGTGTGGCACAGAGTAGATCTAGACACTTTTGGGTAATAAGCCACTTCAGTATTCGAGGACACTCTGTCTGTTTCTGTTTCTTTAGCTCTCTCATTTTCACGGTGGAGACATGTTTTACTTAGGTATTTTCTTCATATTCTTCTTGGTATTTCTGTTGTTTTGTGGTATGGAAAACCCACAGCAGCATTCATTACGACTGAATATCACTGTACACTATGTTCATGCTTATTATTACCGTTTTCTGTTGTAGATTCGCTTTCTGACTGGCTCCGAGGAGTTTAAACCTACAAAATGTGGATGTTTATATATATGATTTCCCCTGATGAAGGGTTCTGAATGAATCCGAAATGCATTGGGTTGTGGATGAATGTTTCATGTACTTAAAAGTGAAATGTACTTTCCCTAACAGAGACATTGATGAGTTTGTGATATTTGTTAACAACTGAATTGACTTGAATATCACATTGTCTTTAATTGGATATAATTTTTGAAGCATTTCTGAGTAAAAGAAGCTTTGATCGATTGAGTGAATAATACTTTTGCTCATAAAAAAATAGGCCGTAGTGCCTTTCTAGCTGTGCATTGCTTTAGTCTCGGGTTTTCTCTAGACTCACACACAAGCATAAAAAACAATGGACAGAAAGTAGCGGCCAATGTCCAGCTAGGCATGAACGCCATCAGCAACTGGATGGCTATAAACTGATTGAAACTGAATTCCGAGAAGACGGAAGTTATGATCTTTGGCAAGCTCAGCCAGACCTGGTCCACTTCCTGGTGGCCCATTGAGCTAGGTCTCCCGCCTAACCCAGTCACCATGGTTAGAAACCTAGGTATACTACTTGACGACAAACTCATCTTTGCCGCTCATGCAAACACCATTGTTTCATCCTCCTTTTACAAATTAAAATCCATTAAAAAAATCCTCCCTTACATCCCCTCCAACTCAGGAAAAACTCTGGTCACTGCATTTGTAATGTGCTCCTTGGACTACTGCAACGGACTCTTCATGAATGCCCAGCAACAAGCCATCCGTAAACTACAGTCGGTGCAGAACGCGGCTGCAAGAATGCTTTCAGGTACTCCCAAGTTTAAACCCATAGCCCATGTCATCAAAAGCTATCATTGGCTAGCCGTTAAAAACCGTATCAAATTGCCTACAGAGCCTCATCCAAGCAAGGACCCTGTTTCCTCCTTAACTCCTTAGCTTTTTATGTTCCCAACCGATCTCTACGATCAACTAACGCCCTCCTGATGTCAGTGCCACGCACTAAAACGGCCTCCTGGGGCGATCATTGCTTTACGGTTTCCACAGCCAAACTCTGGAACTCCCTCGACCTGGACATCAGGTCCAGCCCCACTCTGCTAGCTTTCAGGAGAAAAATCAAAACCTTGCTGTTCAATCAATAACCTTCCCCCCTTTTCTGCCACGTTCACAGCGCCGAGACGCCCTAGGGCATTTGTTGCGCTTTGCAAATTTAATAAATAAATAAATAAATAGTTTGGAGTGTTGACAGCCAAGTAAAACACAGCTCGTGCACAGCAGGGTGTGCTTAGGCTGCGCTTAGGGTACGCGGATAGGTACGCGGATCCCCCGGGCCCATAGATATATATATGACTTTAACTGTCATTTTCTCATGAACTACTGAATGGATTTACACCAAGTAAGCAACAGGCACGAGTCTGAACCAAGAACTACCTCTTTGCCAAATTTGGTGTAATTCCGTTCAGCAGTTCGGGCTGTAGCTGCGGCTAAAAGTCCTATGGGAAATTGCATGGGGAAAACAAGTTTTGGCACCCCCCTTTTTTCTCGGCCCCCCCTTCATCAATCATCGTGAAATTTATAGGATAGAGGCGGACCGGAGCTTCCAAAAGTTAAAATAAATTCGCGCAGATTCGTAAACCGCCACCAAAGTTATTAGGAATAGAATGTTGCGGATTTCCTATGGATAATAGGTCCTAACTATAACTACCTACTGGCGACTTCACTTAAAACACGCCACCGGGCATGTTTGCACACATATCACCTCAGGCCCCTTACCTTCACCACTGTGCAAACGCACCCCATGGCACGTTTTAAGTTGGGGGAGTAAGTCACCTTAAATCCTGAGGTCCCCTGGCGGCCAACTAGCCCACCAGGTACCTCCATTATGCGTCAGGGAGCTGTGTTGCAGAGTGGTGTTCTGAGGCCATGCCCCTTTTTACACCTCTCTGCAATGCAGCTCTATGGCGCTTACTGGATGTACCTGGTGGGCTGGTTGGCCGCCAGGGGACCTCAGAATTCAAGGGGACTTAAACCCCCAACTTAAAATGCGCCACGCAGCGCGTTTGCACAGTGGTGAAGGTAGGGGGCGGGCCTGAAGTGATATGTGTGCAAACACGCCCTGAGGCGCGTTTTAAGTTGGGGAATTAATTCATATTCAATCCAGAGGTCCCCTGAGTACCAACTAGCCCACCAGGTACCTCCAATATGCGCCAGGGAGCTGCGTTGCAGAGAGGTGTTCAGAGGCCACGCACCTTTTTACAACACTCTGCAACACAGTCCCACAGGACTACCTCATCTACAATAGCGACTCGTTCTCAGTTGTGAACACTGCTGTCTGCAGTGTAGGCCAGAGTGAGCGATCAGCAAGGCCCACATCCACGTGGCATATCCTTGAGCTCTACAGTTTGCAATACGCGAAGCAGAAAATATGTGTGCAGAGCCTGCAATGATGCATATGAGTGGTGCACACAGAGCACACTGGAGCAATGTCTTTTCCCACAGAACAGAATCATCTACAATACCGACTCAATGTCAAATGTGAACACAGCTATCTGCAGTGTAGGCCAGAGAAAGCAGAAAGAAAGGTCCCGTAGCCATATGACATTGACTTGAGCTCCACAGTTTCCAATATGCAAAGCAAAAAAAAAGTGTGCAGAGCCTGCAATGATGCATATGAGTGGTGCAGACAGTACGCATTGGAGCAATGTCTTTTCCTACAGGACTACCTCATCTACAATAATGACTCAATCTCAATTGTGAACACTGCTATCTGCAGTGTAGGCCTGGGAGAGCAGTCAATAAGAGCCCACAGCCACATGGCATTGACTTGAGCTCTAGCGTTTGCAATAAGCGAAGCAAAAAAAAGTGTGTAGAGCCTGCAATGATGCATCTTAGTGGTGCAGACAGAGCGCACTGGAACAATGTCTTTTCCTGCAGGACTGCATCATCCACAATACCGACTCAATGTCAAATGTGAACACTGAAGTCTGCTGTATAGGCCAAAGAGAGCATTCAGCAAGGGCCCACAGCCACGTGGCATTCACTTGAGCTCTATAATTTGCAATACGCAAAGCAAAAAAAACGTGTGCAGAGCCTGCAATGATGCATATGAGTGGTGCAGACAGTACACACTGCAGCAATGTCTTTTCCTACAGGACTACCTCATCTACAATAGGAACTCAATCTCAATTATGAACACTGCTATCTGCAGTGTAGGCCAGAGAGAGCAGTCAGAAAGGCCCCATAACCATATGACATTGACTTGAGCTCCACAGTTTCCAATATGGGAAGCAAAAAAAAACGTGTGCAGAGCCTGCAATGATGCATATGAGTGGTGGCGATAGTACGCATTAGAGCAATGTTTTTTCCTACAGGACTACCTCAACTACAATAATGACTCAATCTCAATTGTGAACACTGCTATCTGCAGTGTAGGCCACAGAGAGCAGTCAGCAAGGGCCCGAGCCACATGGCATTGACTTGAGCTCTACAGTTTGCAATACACCAAGCAAAAAAAACGTGTGCAAATCCTGCAATGATGCGTATGGGTGGTGCAGGCAGAGCACACTGGAGCAATGTTTTTTCCTACAGGACTGCATCATCTACAATACCGACTCAATTGCAAATGTGAATACTGAATTCTACAGTACAGGCCAGAGAGAGCGTTCAGCAATGGCCCACAGCCACGTGGCATTGCTCAAGCTCTACAGTTTGCAATACACAAAGCAAACAGAACGTGTGCAGAGCCTGCAATGATGCGTATAAGTGGTGCAGACAAAGCAAACTACAGCAATCTATTCTCTTACAGAACTGCATCATCTACAATAGCGACTCTATCTGAATTGTGAACACTACTGTCTATATTGTTTATTGAAGGCAGTACTCACACACACAACCATCAATACTTTTTCTCACTCCCTCTTTACAAAATACAGCATAAATTACATAAAACTCTACAATAAATAAATCAAAACCAAGCAAATTGGGATTTCATCTGTCCACAGTCTACACTATTCACTGTTCTTTTAGACATCCAATATAAATTTGGTAATTGTACTAAACCTATAACTCATCTAAAAAAACTTCTTCAACCAAGTATAATATAGCCTTATAGCCTGCCGTAGCAGGCTATGCCGGCTATTAAAGGCCCTCTCTATCATTAAAGCCTTTAACAAGGGAGAGGGACTTTAATAGCCACTATAGCCCAGCTACAAAGGGCTATAAGGCTATTTGAACATTCTGCCACTAGAGTATAGAATGTTCTAACAAATAAAGCAGAGCCTTAAGAGAGCACAAGAGAATTGGAATCCCTTCAGGCTCCCTGAAGCCTTTGCTCACAGCCAGAGCTGTGAACAAAAACACTTTGCAATGTTGCAGCTCCAGGATTATACAAGACATTATAAAAACGGAGCTACTCAATTGTTTTCAATGGAGCCCCCAACATTCCAAGGTTCTAATAAAACAATATTGTGAACGTTTCAATAGACGTTCTAATTACTTAACTACTGGATTCTGTAATTAAACAATCACCACTGAATCTAAATTGTGAATTGCAGTCTATAACAGATGCAGTGGCCATTAACACCTCACAGCCACATACTGTTCGATTCAAAAGCACAGAGTTGGTTGCACCTGATCACAGAGGGTACACAGAAATCATCACAAACTTTAACTTATGACATCCTCAATCTTACACCACAGTATACTCCAATGACTACTGTCAACCGAGCCCAATAATCATGTGCAGCAGTTAGCTATGGAAGTATAGAGTGTGATGAACCTCAACACAAAAACATCTGAGAAAAGCAAGCAGCAGGTAATATGGGACATTGTCTATTGTGGAGTCTAGACACTGTTCCACTGTTGACCTAGAGTAGGTTACAGCTGGTTGAACGGTCTATCTTTATCGCCACTCTCAGATGCAGTTCTAACATCAGCAATTGTGGGATCAAGACACCGTTCCACTGTTGGAACATACAGCTGGTTGCACCTGGTCGAAGAGAGTACCTCCATCTCCACTCCCAGATTCAGTTCTAACATCGTCCATTGTGGGATCAAGACACCGTTCCACTGTTGGGACCTAGAGTTGGTTGCAGCTGGTCGAAGGGGGTACTCTCATCGCCACTCTCAGATACAGTTCTAACATCGTCCATTGTGGGATCAAGACACTGTTCCACTGTTGGGACCTAGGGTTGGTTGCAGCTGGTCGAAGGGAGTACCTTCATCTCCAGTCTCAGATACAGTTCTAACATCGTCCATTGTGGGATCAAGACACTGTTCCACTGTTGGGACCTACAGTTGCTTGCACCTCATCGGACAGGGTACAAAGAAATTATCACAAAGTTTAACTTCTGACATCCTCATTCATATAATTAAGACCCTGTTTCACTGTTCGGACCTGCTGTACCACAGTAGAGTCCAGCGACTGTAGTCAACCAAGCCCAATAATCATACACAACAGTTAACTACGGAATCACAGAGTCTGATGCACCTTAACGGAGGGAGCTCTGTCAAAAGCATGCACCAGGTAATATCGGACGTTGTTAATTGTGGGATCAAGACACCGTTCCACTGTTGGGACGTAGAGTTGGTTGCACTTGTCGAAGGGAGTACTTGTATCTCCACTCTCAGATACAGTTCTAACATCACCCACTATGATATCAAAAACACAGTTCCACTGTTGATACTACTACTGTGTTAGTAGTATACAGAGTACTCCACAGTGCTGGGCTTCAGGCTGGACGCTGTGTGCCTGTGTCGCGGTAGCCAGCGTTAATCACAGGAGCCCTCCGAACTCGCAGACCTCGGCCCAGGACCTTCCGCCGCCACATGGTAGGCCCTCTTTCACATACAGTGTTGTTGAAAGGTGAACTGTGGAGCATATATGGGTCGCAGCAGCCATTACGCTTTCTATATACCTGCATGCTGAAAGCATTATTCACACAGCAACCTTCGCTCATGGGGTCAGCCTTGTGGCGGTGTAAGCTGTACAGACCTGGCAGACACGTTCGCCAATCCGGAGGAGAACCACACCCAGAGAAACGTGCCTCTTATTCAAACCCCTACGCTAGCCTTGCGTAGGCTGAGCCAGCCCACTACCCTAAACATTTAGGGGAGGGAGGCACGTACGCGCTACCATTACATAATCTTCCCTACTGACTGTACTATCGTGGTTGCGTCCACTATCCACTTCACTCAATAGACCAGCAGTGTATGTTGACATGTACATGTCTGTGCTCTGCATAATCAACTGTGACATCCCCTCAACACTTTACATTATATACATTTATAATTGATAATTACTTACCACCTTAGCACATACTTTGCTTCCATCTCTCCCTGCATTCTGCATTGTGAGGCAGAGGTGCCATGCCCTGTTTAGTTTGTGTACATAGCTAGCCAGGTTTCCCACAGTATGTAGTGTTGTTGTGTCTGCTAGGTGCACATGTTGTTTTTCATGTTGTATGTGATTATATAAGGTAGCACGTTTATTCACGAGCAGTGGTTTCTCCCATTTACATATCGCTGTCTTAAAGAGCATACAGAAGTTTTTCTCACAGGTGAAAAGTGCGACCACAATGACAGTCATTCATTACTATCCAAGAATGTCCAACTACACAGCACTTCTAAGCTAACAGACCTTGCATCCTTTCTTAAAAGCACGCCAACTCTCACAATCCGACTAAATTTTCACACAGCTTTCTAACGCCAGTTATCTGCTTCTCAATAACATGCATTCCTACGGAATGTGAACTTACTGTATCAACCAGAGTAACTTCCTGTGGCAATGTCTATTCCCACCCACATAAACTAACTCCCAAACTTCAACTTAGCCTTTAATTCTTAGTTTGAAAACAGATTTCAAGAAACAAACCAAACTAAAAGTGCTTTTTTCAGAACAGTAGTCTCCCTCACTTCTGCACAAGAAATGTATCGACTGCAGATACCACAAGCTTCAAGTAAAATACACTCCCTTTTAAAAACGAACCGCCCATTACACTTTGTGAATTGTTACACAATTTACAACAAATGTCACACTCAAGGTCTGGCACACTTTTTTAACACGCTTTCCTCCAGCCTTCTAACACACTTTCAAACTGTTCTTCTTTTAATACCAGACTACATTCATTCGATCATCTCTGGAATAACAGGAACAGTGCCCACAATTCTCGCTCTCTTTGCAGCCATCCCACTACTAATTCTACTTCTAGGAATGTCTACGCTCTCTGTGCTAACAACTATGTCCAATAGAATACCCCTTTACGCCAAGCTACATCAAAGCTGTAAATAAACTGAAAAACTTTTCGGCTATCTGCCTCTATCTATTATCAGAGCTAGCTACAACATAACATTATCTACACTTATACAATATGAGTACAATCATCGTTTAATTGCAAAATTTGCCCATTTGACTGGTGAATGGATGTATGCCTTGCCAACATCCCAAACAATTTCTCCTGATATCCAGCAGGTAATGCATTATCTTGAAAACCATGAACGTGATTGTTCTGGCAGTGGAGAAATGTCGAACGTAATGCAAAAAGGAATCGCAGCAGAAGATCTCTTGCAACATGCGGCGTTTCACAACATCGCTGATTGACTGGCAATTCAAATTGCGGCTCCAACATTCGAGGAACATTACGGTCGCTTCGAAGATATGAATTGGATCACTTCACTTTTCTCAGACGATGGCAACAATAGCCTCTTGGAACATTGATGTAACAACCGGATTGTCGGACCAGATAGAATCAGCTCACAAAGACACCACCAACCCGGCCGAAACGTAACCACCTCCCTCCTCAGGACCTACTTACCACGGTACCTGGTTACCTACCTGGGGATGGGGAATTAGCAATATACAGGCTTAGATCCTCTAAAACACCACCTAATCCATAGGGATCACTAATCGCTACGGAATTCCATATTCTACACCACACTCATATCTTATAGTCTCGCAGCAACGTAGGCCCAGACTATGCTACCCTCCTACTCATAGTGAAGGGGGGGCAGTTCTGATTACTTACCATTACACACTGACCACAATCAGTGCTCACACAAGCCACAATCCTGTGGGTATAAGCACTGTATCCTCCCGATGCTCTCACTCTCTCACACAAGCCTCAATCCTGTGGGTACACACACCGTATTTTCCCGGTGCTCTCACTCTCTCATACAAGCCACAATCCTGTGGGTATACACACCGGGTTCTCCCAGTGCTCTCACTAACGCCGCTACACAACGATGATCACTGTTCTATTGATACCTTTAACTCTCTCTCTCTCTGTTGGGAAGTTTCTAATATACTACTGGGAATATCTCATATACAGTTTGATCCTTTCACACAAGAATGGCCAAATTACGATATGCAAAGGTTATTCTCTGATTCAAGTACTCCCTGCTTCCTTGCTCAGTTACCACTTACCTGGACGGGAAACTCATCCGTCCGCATAACAGCATCTGACTAGAAGAAAGGTTAACTGTGTCATGTAAATAACAATTACACAATGGTTCACTAAGAACTGGGGTCCCTTTATTACACAATAGCAAATTATAACAACAATATAATACTGCAATATAAAATACAGCCTGAAAAGCAAAGGAAAGAATTAGAATGTGTGTGCACGCTAATAAGAAAGGGTCAACGTCACCTTATGAGTCCGAAGTCTGGACTCAGTTGTCATCTGGGTTCCCTTCTCGTCTGTGCCTTGGCTCATCTTAGGATCACCCCTGCAGTCACGGATACACGTCTGCACCGCTATGCTCTGTCTCCTCTGCTCCCCTCCAAGTCACTGGAACCTCCCTCTTTTTCTCTGTTTCGTCTGTTTCACTCTCGCTGTTCTGCACTACTCCTCTCTCCTCTCGATCACGGACTATCTTCACCTTCCAACTTCAATCTTATAAATCAGTTTCTGCCGCTCTAGTATTTGTTCGCTCCGCTAACTTCTTCACTCTGCATGCTCTGATCTTAGTATCAAAGCTCGTCAGCTGCTCCAACTAAAGTAACTTCAATCTTTCTGAGAGATTATCAGCCTTCGGTCTATTTCGGACTTCAAAATGGCGACTGTCTGCTTTAAGTTGATTAACTGCAATAATGCTAACGACTAGCTGCCGTCTACTAACTGACTAACTGAACTCTCCGTACTTTCGCTAATATAGAACCTTGTTCATGCATGGAAATTTCCAGCCAGTAACCTGCCGCCCACCAAATTCTTGTACCACCCCGTGCCAAGGACACGTTCTCAGCAGGCCGGCCTGATGTTATGTCTTCGACACGAAGAAAAATACAGTCTTTCGATAAGGGCCAGCCCGAGCCGGTTCTCTCCAAGCGAAAAACACCTTATAACTAAAACATTACATTTGACCTAAAAGCATCTCAAGCAGCCGAGGCAGAAAGAAAGATGGAGTCTCTCTAGTTCGAGGCCTACAAGGCCCGAAATAAGCATAACTCTATCAGAAATATACTAAAAGCTTCACAAAAGGAAGGAATACTACTAATACTAAGGAATCTATCCCCTAACCTAAACTTATAGGCCCTAGAATAAAGAAAAGAATAGGGAATTATATCAAACACCTTGTAAATAGGCCAGGTCTGAGGCTCTAATTCTTCTATTACAATGATAGCAGGGTAAATCCCCTTCACTCAAAAAAGGGAACAAAAACCCGGTCAGAACAATTACGTATCTCAAGCCGCCGAAGACCTTCTGGACTGGAATCTCCAAGACTTGTAAGAAACTCACGTTATTCTTGAATAGATTTTTTTCCATCTTTTTTTACTTTTTCCTCTAAATTTTTTATAATACAGTTCAATCCTACTACTTTCATATAACAACTTTCTGAATATACTCAGACATTTGAACTCTATATTCATTATTGCTCCTTACGTCTCCACTTTAACCAGGGATCGGTGATGTATGGCCTATGCAAATACGCTATTTACTTCCTAAATTAGCCTAAACCCGACACCCATTTTGAAACCACGTCTATTCTTTGTGCACACGTCTCTCTGCCTCCCTGTTATTCACAAAGCCCTTTCACACAAATTTACTCAAAGTCAGCTTCCGCTCAGAACCTCACAATAAAAATGAAAAAAATGCCTTTGTTTAGCAACTGTTTGGCACACTGTAGTAATTTTAAACTACCTTTATTTTCATTGTATAATTTATTCATCCATGTCTAATAGCTATTGTTTAGTTCACATATAATTCAATTTGACTACAGCAGAAGCGGTTGGAGTTTGTCTCAGCTCGATGCTTAGCTCTCTACATAAGAATGTTTTTTTGAAACAGCTGAAGACAATAATGTATGGTTCCACTACAAAGGTACCGAATGTGCTTTTCAGAAGCGCAATGTTTGTATTTATCTTCAAAGTTCCAATGTGGGTAGAACTAGTACCAATTCTGACACGCACCGCATTGAATCTACTGTACAGCAGATTGCTGACTATTCTACTGCTCATAATTTTGGGTTGCAAAAAAGCACTGCCAAGGTACCTAAAAAGTTTGATGATTACATTTTGCAATTTGTTTTTTATTTCTTGTTTTTCTTAAAGGATACATGTTGTAATTGTATCCTACCTTTATTTTCCTTATAGAATGTAGAGTCTGCATGCAACTGTAACATGTAATATGAATTCACTGATGCAGGAGCTCACGTGCTTCAACTTTGCATCAGCTGGATGCCCTAGCTCTTGCACAAGAGGGTCTAATTATGGCACCTAAATAAAGACACTTTCTATATAATTTGCAAACTCCATGCCTTTATTACAGAGAGTCACTTTCTTAGACACACCTCATTTCACCATTTTTCTTCTGAGGCATTGCAACATTCTACATTATATTCTTCATGATTATTTCTTTCTTCCTTCTTCCTAAAACACTTCATTCAAGTCTATAGACTGGTAGGGGTGAGTAGTTCGCTTCCCACTCCCTATATAGTATAAACGCACATTAACACTACTTACACAGGTATGCTACAGCAGCTAGTATCCTACAGCACCCAGAGCATATCACTTTACAACAATAAACTCACGACTTACACTCACAGTTTCATCCCAGAGTCTTCAGACCGGTACGAGTGAGTACTTTGCTTCCCACTCCCCCTATACTCTAAACGCATACTAACACTGCCTGCACACATATGCTACTATAGCCAGTATGCTATACTGCCCAGAGCACATCAGTTTACAGCACTCAGCTCACAGTTTAGGCACACAGTTTCATCCCCAAGTTTAACGGTACCTCACCTCTGCACCATCTCACTCTAGACAAACCAGCACTTTCACACCGGTAACAGTAAATACTTTTGTTCTGCCAGTATGCTACAGACCACTCAGATCACAGTTTAGGCATACACTTTCATCCCCAGGTGTACCGGCACCTCACCTCACCACCATCTCATAGTAGGCAAAATAGCACTTTCACACCGGCAGGAGTAAATATTTCACTACAGCGAGTATGCTACAGCGCCCACAGCACATCAGTTTACAGCACTCAGCTCACAGTTTAAGCACACGCTTTCATCCCCAATTTTCTAGATACCTCACCTCAACACCATCTTACTCTAGGCAAAACAGCACTTTCACACCGGTATGGGTAAATACTTTGCTTCTGCCAGGATGCCTCTGAGCACTCAGCTCACAGTTTAGGCACACACTTTCATTGATGAGTTCGCCGGCCCCTCAGCTCCGCACCATCTCACAGTGGGCAAAACAGCACTTTCACACTGGTAGGGGTATATACTTCGCTTTGGCCAGTGTGCTACAGCGCCCAGAGCACATCAATTTACAGCAGTCAGCTCACGGTTTACATGCACGTTTTCATCCCTCAGTGTACCAGCACCTCACCTCAGCACCATCTCACAGTGGGCAAAATAGCACTTTCACACCGGTAGGGATGAATACTACGCTTCACACTCCCTCTTACAGCACACCCTAACCACCCTACAGACCTCACAGCGTTCCTACCGTCCTCTTTCCCACTTTTTTCTGCACTTTTTCCCCTTACTCGCTTCAACAGAATCACAAAATGTCAGCCAACACTTCCTAGTTTCAACTGCTCACAGCCAATCAGCAGCAATCTCATGCTCGTAACGCCTCGGCCAATCAGATGGCAGAATTCCCAAATATCGATATCTGTATATTTTGATATTTCTCAAAAAATACTGAACGAATTTACACCAAATAAACAAAAGCGTGCTTTCTAGACCAATTCCCTTCACCCGTTCGATCTGTAGCCTTGTCGAAAGTTTTCTATCGAAATTAACATGTATGTAAATGTAAATGTATTGCGACTTATATAGCGCACGTATCACCCGAAGGCCTCAAGGCGCTTGCCTTGGGAACCCGTCCTGGTTTTTCCCTGTGAGATAACCCCTACTAGGCATCCCCAAGGTGAAAGCCAGGCATCCCGCAGCGGGTGGGCCGCAGTAGTGGAGATTAAGCAAGCTATTGCCCAGAGTTGCAGCGTGGGACCCCATGATTAGAGTAGGCACCGAGGCGAGAATTATCGAGTCCGTGGACATTTTTGGGCTCAGGACCCTGCCGCGTCGGGAATTGAACGCTGGTCCCGGGCCAGACCTCTGCATCAGGGTCTGCCACTCTAATCAGTGAGCCACACTCCTCCACCTGGAACATGGAGAAAACATGGAGTTTTTCTTGGCCCCCCCTTGACGAATCACCCCCAAACTTTCAACATAGGATCTGATATCAACAAAGAATTAGTTTTCAGAATATGGTAACTAGGTCCTACCCTTAACTACCTACTGCCGCGTTTGCAGAGGGGAACAAACTCCCCTTGAATACTGGGGGTCCCTGGGGGCCAACTAGCTCACCAGGAACCTCCAGTATGCGCCAGAGGGCTGTATTGCAGAGAGGTGTTCTGAAGCCACGCCCCTTTTACACCTCTCTGCAACACAGCTCTGTGGAGCTTACTGGAGGTACTTGGTGGGCTAGTTGGCCGCCAGGGGATCTCAGGATTCAAGGGGACTTAATCCCCCAACTTTCAATATGCCACGGGAGCATTTGCACAGTGGTGAAAGTAGGGGGCGGACGTGAGGTGATATGTGTACAAACACGCCCTGTGGGAAAAGACATTGATCTAGTGAGTACTGTCTGCACCATGCATATGTATAATTGCAGGCTCCGCACACGCCTTTTTGTTGCTTTGCTTATGACACACTGGGCAGCTCAAGTCACCTTATGTAGGTGTGGGTCATTGCTGACCACTCAGTGCAGGGGAGAGTTTGGTATGTGAGAACTCGTGAGATTAAATGCTGAGTGATGGTGTGCACAGATTTAATGTGTCTAATGTAGAAGTGCCACTTCTAGAAGTTGGCATGTCTGTGTAGTAAATGTGAATGGACTGTCTGACTTGTGATTGGCTGGAGCTGGCTGGTGTGCCTGGCTCCAGGAGTCAGGATGGGTCTGCCCCAGTGGTGAATGGAGAGATCTGCATGTTGATGTGAGGGAGGAGTGCACCTCGGACCCGAATAGGGCTGAGTCTTCCCTCCACAATGCTGGCTCCGGCCCCTGTGGTGCATATGATGACCCTAGCCTGTCCTGTGAATGGGGGGAGGGGTTGAGCACAACAAAGTTATCCAAAACCAGTTGCATCCGGTTTTTCCTTAACTCTATGCTACCAGACAAAGGGAATATGTGAATAATAAGGGGCTGTGACCCCATGTATGTGTCTTTCTGGATCCTATCTTGAGGGGGGCCTGCTGCTGCTTCTGGGCACCAGGAGGTACCGCCACTGGGGACTGCCACCCTGCCTGGAGGGCTATGCGAGCTGGCCCCTGGGCCCAGCCTTTGCCCCACCCTGCCTTCCTTTCAAGACTTTCCTGGGACTTTTGATTACAGCACCTGGTAGTGTTTTACGCAACAGGTACTGGGTACATGTATGGTAAATGGTTCTGATATCACAACAGTAAAAGACAAGATCGATTGACATCCGGTAATGTGGTAAAAACAACACGTTAGCTTTATGTAGATTTTTCTTCAGATTTGACAACGCCAGCTGACACATGTTTCATCAACAGGGCGATACCTGTGACTCATCAGGGCTGTGAAAGCACATCATGGTTTAAATATGACAGTAGGTGAGTACAGTGAAGAGATGTATAGCTGAGGTGGATTGGAAACGGCAACCCCGAGGGGAAAATGTAAATTGGCAATACATCATGGGTAGAAATCCCAACAAATAACACACATGTAAAGAGATAAAAGATCAAAAAGTGGGGTGGGAAGTGACAGGATATGTTTAGTGAGGAAAAAAGGAAGAAAAAGGCTCAGCAAAAAAGTGTGGGGATCTCACAAGGCTAGGAAGCGTGTCGGGTGAAAAAAGGTGTGGGCAGGGTGAAGAAAGAAGAAACCGTGTTAGGTTCACAGCGGATTTTGTGTGCTCAAGAGATGTTCCAGTGTGCCAAAGGTACTATGGTATGCATGGAATGGTAACACAGGCTTGTGAATTGTGACAGAAATTTTAGTAAGCACAGAGTTGTTGCTCTCATGATGTTGTAGGTTAAGATCATAGCATGAAAACAGTGACTGGATAGTTTTTGAACTGGTTATGTCGAAAGTGCCACAGAGACCTCACAGTGCTGTTAAAGTAACGATCTGTGACGGGAACATTCTGTGATTGAAATGTGCCCGAGAGCTGAATTTTAGATGATACATAGGACGATATTTGGCACTAAGTGGATATATTCGCACGTGATGTGATAGATACATTTACTATGAAGTGTTTCAGCGTGGTAAAACAATTCTAATATTATGCACTTAGTGGATATAACCACGTGTTAAAATACATGTCATTACTACGATGATTTTCAGCGTCGTAAAACAATTGAAGCACATGCGCAATTAGTACCGTATGGACAACTGGTATAATCTTACATTATTAAAAAAACATAACATAATATACAGGCGAGTGGTGCCTTGGACTAAAACATGATCCCATTCGAGAATCTAATGAAGTTACTGTGTTTGCCGTAACAGTGAAAGGGGTGTGAGGTAGGGCGGGCTGTGAGAGGGTAAGAGGAGGCCAGTGAAGCTCGTGCCAGGGAGAGAACCAGCATTGTAGTATTTACCTGAAATAGCATGGTTCAGAATCTGTGGAAATATCAAGGGTAAGAACTAATCAAAGTTGAGTCAAATGAGCAGAGAGACAAAGCAAAACATCCAGGGAAAGAAACCCTCACAGAGTGACGGGTCACGGCAGAGCTGTGGGTTCGGGTGGGTCTGGGATCAAGGTGAGGGAGCCATGGTTTATATAGTGCCTTGGTTATGTGCACGCATCCACGTGCAGGCACAACCGGGAATTGACAGGTTCGGGTGGGCTGTTAACTAGAGCGCTAACCTCGAACGTAGTAGCGAAAAGTAGGGAATCGACAGGTTCAGTTGGACTGTTAGCTAGAGCGCTAGAGCGCTAACCTAGAACGTAGTGGCTAAAAGTGAAAGTGAGGTGGTCTAGGGATCATGTTTGTACATAGAGGTAATCTAGCGGTGGACTGCACATATGTGGATTGAAACAAACATAAATGAAAAAAACACCAATCCAGATTTGGCTGCAGACTCGAGTGTTGAAAAACAATTCTGTATCTGAACGAAAAAATTGACATAATGGAGTGCTGTATCATGTCAAACAGTCTTTTGGGAGAAAACATAAACAAAAAACAAAAAGCGCAGAGATACAGATGGCAAACTCCTCTACAGGATAGGTCAAATGGTTTGGTTTTTCAACACTCCAGTCATCAGTCAAGTCTGGATTTGTGTTTTTTTCATTTATGTTTGTTTCAATCCACATATGTGCAGTCCACCGCTAGATTACCTCTATGTACAAACATGAGGCAGTTCCCAACAGTTCCCTAATGTGTTTATGGTCATACAAAGGCTGTTCATATATATATAACCTTGTGTGGAGTTCCTTTTTGTGGTGTGCCTAGTGTGTTGCTGCTGTGTGTGTGTGTTGCGCAAACGCTTTACACATTGCCTCCGGGATAAGCCTGACTGCTCGTGCTAAGCTACCAAGGGGGTGAGCTGGGGTTATCTTTGTGTGTAACTCCCTTGCCCTGACTAGAGTGGTGGTTGCTGCCTGGCTTTGGCGCAAGCCTTAGCCAACCAGAAATCCCATTTCTAACATTGGTTGTCTGCGGTGAGGATAGGACTTGTGTTTGCGCAATACCACAGCGACAACTGGTTGCACTACAAACTCTGCATTTAAATAATCACATATTTAGGGATTATTGTTTTTGAGTTTTATTTTATTGTTTCTCCTAAGAGTGTCATTTTTAGATTGTGTACTCTTGCTTCAGCTCAGACTGTTAGGTCCCCAGTGTTGCACGTGTCCCTGAGCGGCCTGCCAAGATGGAGTCTGCTTTTAATTTCTATGGTCTGTTTAGATACAGTGTGGATGACTTGGTAGAGTTCTGTGAAGAGAGAGACATAGCAGTGAGTGTGTCAGACACCCCAGCCATACTTAGGAACAACCTAATCCAATGGCAGAAGGATGACTGGGAACGTGAGCACAGTGAGTAGGTGTGGGCCAGGGCCGTACACCATGGGGGTGGTGGGTCTGAGGGGAGCCCTGAAGAGTCTGAAGAGGTGGAAGAAAATGACAGTACGTGGATGCCAGTAGATAGTGAAGATGTAATTTGAGATGTCATCAGTGATATAATCAGTGATGTCACTGACCATGTCACAAGTGATATAATAGGAGACGTCATCAGCAGTTCATTGCGGGCGTGCAAGTTATAGTTAGCTCAACTAACTATAACTGGTGAATTTCTCTGGTTTATATGAGTCAAATGTCCAACTAACTGTAACTTCCCTGAAACCTATGTTTTTTTCAGTGAATTTCTAAGGTTTTTTAAATGCTAATTCCTAACTATAACGTCTGTAAAACCTATGGTTTTTTCAGTGAATATATATTTATATATATCCGACTAGATCACAAAAAACATATTATGGTGCTCTTATTGCACAACAAGTGGTTGTATGATAATCCATATTTCTATGAAATATGGAAAATATTATATCATAATGGTAGCCCCCAAAACAGTGTAGAGCTTAAACTTTGTGCAGGTCTAGTGGGAGTTTATAGCATGGAAGACCAAATTATGCAGCCCAGGTTAGCTAAATAATGCTATATACATGCAAACTATGTAGCACATCTTTTCATAGCATTATTTTCATCCATTCAAGAAAGAACTAAAAAATATTTGAAATGTACAATTTTGCAAATTATGTAGCAATTCCAGAAAATCCAAACTTATGCCGTACATTTTGCTGCCACAGAATTGCCTAAATCCACAGACCAACACCATCACACTTTCCCATTGTTTTATTACCTAATTATTCGAGAAAGTTAAACAAAACCTAGAAGTTCTAATTCTATTCAGTGCCCTTTCAGGACTGCACTTTGAAGAAACCACTTTTTTGAGCTATCTACATCAAAATAGAAATATATTATTAAAACTATTTTTTG
The DNA here is from genome assembly GCF_964263255.1 of Lissotriton vulgaris. Classification (NCBI taxonomy): domain Eukaryota; kingdom Metazoa; phylum Chordata; class Amphibia; order Caudata; family Salamandridae; genus Lissotriton; species Lissotriton vulgaris. The sequence goes on along the minus strand of NC_141685.1, from coordinate 421,602,604 downwards.
TACCATGCATAATTTCATCCTATATTGCGTGATCAGGGATCTCCTTACACTTGCAAACTTCAGTGTCATAGTTTATGATGTCAGAACCCCTCAATGGCAATTTTGAACAATATTACACAAGTACCAGTTATGTCCTCTATACAATATATGTGTGTGTGTGTTTCTATATAGTGTAAAAAATGTGTTTTTATGCTGTGTCAGTGAAATTAATTTGTGACCTAATACCGTTGTTTAGGGCAAGAGTAATTACATTCCCAAATGTTGACTGTAAAGTTCTGAAATCTTGATGGTGCATCTTGCCTCTTCATATCAGGACACCCACTGCCACAAAAAAATCCCCTCTTCCTATTTAGCCTAACCTATCCTTAACCCCCATGCTAAGCATTGTTTGACAGATATCCTGGATTCCATCTAAGCAATAGCAAACAAAAGTTGAGGCAGACATGCTTTAATAGCATGCAAGTGTAGGCTGCAATGGGTTATGCCTGCTATAAACAAAATAAAGCCACTAAACTCTACTGTGCATTCAAAACGGTTAACCACGACAACCTTCTTTCCATCCTGAAGAACAGGATGGATTTCTCTGGTCAGGTGTTACAATGGTTCTTGTCCTTCCTCTGCCACAGATCACAAAGAGTCAAGGCAAACTACACTCTCTCCCAGGCTTCTTCAGTACTCATGGGTGTCCCCCAAGGGTCCGCCCTATCTCCTATCCTCTTTAACCTCTTCTTAGAACCATTAGCTAATTCACTAAATTCCACGAACATTCTCTTCCATATGTATGCGGATGATACGCAACTCTATTAGAAAATGTCATCCCCGGATAACATAATCGCACTCAACACTACCCTGATGTCTACTCAAAACTGGTTAACTGAGAACCATCTCCTGCTCAACACCTCAAAAAACGAAATTCCGGTTCATCTCTCCTCCAAATCACATCCCCAAGCGAGTCCTTTTGCTGAATCACCTCACTGCTTTCAACTGCACTCCTCTCATCATAGACTCAGCCAAATCTCTCAGAATCACCTTGGACCAGCACCTGAATATGAAACATCATATCAGCAATGTATGTAAGGGAGCTACCCACTTGATGAGGACATTTAGAAACACCAAACTATTCCTTCCACAATTTGATTTTAAGTAGGTGGTCCAAGCGCTTGTCTTGCCGAGGCTAGACTATGACAGCGCTACCCTCTGTGGCCTTCCCAAATACACCCTGGCTCCAATAAGGCCATCACTGAACGCTGCTGCTAGACTGGTTAAAGGCACCAAACGAAATGAGCACATAGCCCCAGTCCTAAAATCTATTAAATGGTTGCCCTTAAAAGCTTGAATTCAGTTCAAAATTGCCATTCTGGCACACAAAGCCCTTCATTTCAAAACTCCCAGGTACCTAGCGCAAAAGCTTGAATTATCCTGTGGTGGTAAAGCTTCAAGAAGTGCAAACACTTTCCTCTTGAAACTCCTCACCCTGAACAAAAAGAGAACTTGTCACCAAGCCTTCTCCGGCGCTGCCCCAAAGATATGGAACTCTCTTCCATCGGAAGTACGCAGAATCTCCTCAACGACTGCTTTCAAACTGGAAGCCAAAAGATTCTTAATGAATAACTAGACTAGGTTCCCCTGCTCAAAATCATTGATCCTACAACCGTAGTACCATCATTTGATACTGCTCTCCTCTACCACATGTCCTCCTTCGTAGTCCGCTGTATACCTGGTTTATGTACAACTCTCTTTGGTTCAATTGTCCTGTAATTATGTGATCATCCTTGTTTCCTATTCTTACCTGGTATCAATATTGTATTTATATTCTTCCTTCCATCCTATTGTAAAGCGGTCTGATATCCCTCGGGATCTATTATGCGCTATATAAAACTTTATAAATAAAATAAAAATAAATAAATTGATGTTTTAAAACTAAACTCCTGCTTGCTTTGGGTGATTCATTATGGGTGAATCAATCATGGCGCCATCTTGACAAAGTTTTGCTACCTTCAATGGAGCCTAAAGAGATCCCTGCCTGTCTCTAAAGATGGTGAACAGTCTTTCACCAGGGCAGTCAGCCAGGGGTCCTATGAGTCAATCTGCCTTTCTTTAAATGGTCCCTTAATACCCGTGTTCATGTCTCACTTACCCTGTAGGTACGCTCTTTATTTTGCAATATAGGCTAAAAAATTACTTTCACTTTGCATTCTGCGCAGGACTCTCCAGTCACTAATTCACGTGTTTATCGCCTGCTTAAAGCAGAAAATAATTCTATTTTATGAAACACAGGGCACTTTGTTGCAGCATTTTTGGGTTTTTTTTACTTTCAAGCAGCACAGTCCTGTTAGAATTCAATCTAGCTTAGAATGTATTATTTGGCATTTTACTTTGCGTAAAATAAATAACATGGGCTTTCATATAACCTTAGCAGTGGACTTTGCAACAGATGTTATCCACTCTAACCAAACTTTTTAATTGTGCATTAATAATAGACCAGCATTTTTCATTCATTCCCCGGTTGATTCTAAGAAATGATGAATCAGCTTTTACATCAGAAATTTGCATTAGAAATGCAGGAAGTAAGGTGATTAAATCGGGACCTGGGCTTGCCAAAATGACAATCAGCTATTTATCGGAGGGTTGTATGTAAATGACATATACATTAAAGGTCAACGTGTCTTCAACATTAATGACTAATCTTTTTAAAACAGCTTTAATGGCGTTCTACAAAGTTAGATCGTTTTTGCCAACTTCTCTGAATCCAGTTTAAGATATCTTGTGATTTGTAGCATTTTCAGTAAGCAGATTCTTGTAGTGGATGAAAGATCAACACGAGGTAAGTTGAATAAAAGATTTATTTTTTTGTACAACATCTCCCTTGTGATTGCCAGCACTTCATTCCCTGCAGGCCCAACTGCAGCTGTCAATATCAGAATACTCCCACGTAGAATCCAGGCATGGGTTCCACATTCCTACACCACACAAATACAACACATCTCCTTTCCTTAGCACAGTAAAAGTTGGTCAAAGAAATGTACAAATAAAAAGTGAGTGATAAAGTAACTAATACAACTAATGCGTAAAAACATACACAGCAAAAAGCAGAAATTCAATTAAGAACGTAGTAGCCCATGTATCCTTGAAAATGGCAACCTTGCATACCCACGTGTTTCCTCTAGTGATATCATCATGACCCCCATTGTCATTGGTATCCCTCCCATCCAGAGGAGCAGCAATGGCATCTAAGCTAGGAGATGAAGAGGTCATTTCATTATTTGACATCATCATGGGAACACTAATAAGAAACTGTGTTTTGTCTTTTACCTCAACCTGATTGCCTACATTTTTCTTATACAATCCTACTCTCCTGTAGTTCTACCTCTCACCATTCTCCAGTACAACAACCCCACGAAGAGCTTGTGCTACCCTAAACGGTCCCTTGAACTTGACAATCCTCTCCTACATCTACCACTTTTGAGTTTCACCTAATCGCCACGACCAATGCTTTGAGAAAACTTGCTCTCCTGAATAGCATGATTCACACCATGAACAAACTCTTTGATCCATGCAGGAAGCAACTTCGTAGCCGGTGTCCTCCCATGCATTAATTCAAAGGGTATCTTTCCTGTTCTGCCATGTACACATGTGTGATATGCCCAAACTATCTCAGCAACTAACAAACCAACATCTTTCCCACTGGCTCCTTTGACCATGTGGTTCGCCCTTTCTGCTACACCATTCCCTTGGGGATTGTAAAGGGACATACAAATGTGTTTCACCCCAGGAGCTCACGCATAATTTCAGAAGTGAGTTGCGTGCCATTATCTGTTATGATCACAGAAGGCACCCCTTCCTCATACCAAATCTCTCTCAACATGCCTACAGCCGCACTGGTGGTTACTTCCATCATAAATATTGCAATCAGCGACTTTGTGTGCACATCCACTAAAACCATGGCTTACCTTCAATCTGCTTTCAACTCATTCATGAGACTGATCAAATCCATGCAGATAGTTTGCCCCAGTTTCCCTGGGTCCTCTATGCACCCTACATCATCTTGCACACCTACTTTTAACCATTTGAATGAATGAATGAATGAATGTTGGATTTATAGAGCGCGTGGTTACCCGGAAGCGTCCCAGCGCTGTACCACTGGGGAAACCGTCCTGGCTTTCCCTGTGAGATGGTCCCTTTACTGGGCATCCCCAAGGTGCAGCCAGGCATCCCCAGCGGTGATGGGGCCGGAGTGGAGATTAAGCAAGCTATTGCCCAGAGTTGCAGCGTGGGACCCCATGGTTAGAGTGGCTCCGAGGCGAGATTTATCGGGCCCGCTGACATTGGTCCTGCACCCGGCACCGTCGGGAATTAAACCCTGGTCCCGGGCCGACCTCTGCCTCCGGGTCTGCCGCCTCTAACCGTTGAGCCACACTTCTCCACTTTCTTGCTTTCCTTGCACATACTACAATTCTCCATCAATTTATCAACCTCTGCATACATAGTGGGTCACCACCAATCCATCCGCAATCCTTTTATAGTTCTGGTTTGTCCTAACTGTCCCTTTTGTTGCAATTTCAATCGGTGTGCTCTTCAATCCTTGGTGAAGAATAAAATGTTCACCTCTCATTAATACAACATCACCACTCACTGACAACTCATCAAGGAGTTTCACATATGGTCTTGCTCCAAGAGGCACGGTACTCTCTCTTCTGCTCCCTTTTAACACCAAATCCTTCACTACCTGCAGGGTGTTATCTGATTCCATTTCTCTATTCAATTCACTCTTTGTGATGGAATTGGCCCCCACAATACACAAAACATCATTAACAGTAGCCTTGGCTCCTTCATTTTCCTTGGCCTTTACAGAAGGCCCATCCACATCCTGCCACTCCAAGGATAAATGAGACAGACATTCTGCCTGAAACTTCCTCCAGCCCTGAATGTATTCTACATTGTAACAATATTCTTGCAGTCGAGCGGCTAACCTGGCAAGTCTGGCAGAACATTTACTTGTGCCCCGTGGTAGTAATTCTTTCACAAGAGGTTTACGTTCTGATCTCAATACAAACTTTGTACCCCAAAGAAAAGTTCTAAAATATTAACAAGCCCATGCAGCTGCCAAAGCCTCTCACTCGATTACAGAATAATTCCTTTCAGAAATAGTTAAACTTCTGGATGAAAAAGCCACGGTCCCCTCATAACCTCCATGTATTTGTGCCAGAATTGCTCCCAAACCAGTGGCACAAGTATCCACCATTAAAATGGACATCAATTTTATGTTGAAGTGTTTGAGAATACCTACTTCACAAACTTCTTCTTTATAAGTGTCAAAACAAGATTATTATCTCTCTCAACTCAAAAGTGGTTTCTTTCTTTAACAGTAGTCTTAACGTTTCAGTTTTTTCTAAAAAACCTCTCTACAAACTTTGAATAATACTCTATGAGACCTAAAAAGGATCTGAACTGGTCCTTGTCACCAGGCATGGTAGCCATTCTAATGGCATCTAGTAAGTTCTCCTTAGGTCTAACTCCCTCTGCAGATATGTCATAGCCCACATTTTCCACACGATCAACCAAGAACTTACACTTTTCATATCTAAGTGACATCCCTGCCTCTTTTATCTTAAGCAAGGCTTGTCGCAGAACCAGATTATGTTGCTCAACAGTGCCCCCAAAAACAAGAATGTCATCTTAGAAGTAGATTATATGGGACATTTCTTTAAACAGTTTGCTAATTATGCGTTGAAAGACGTTGGCTGCAGAGCGCAGTCCAAAAGGCATCCCGGTGCACTGGAAACCACCTTCCATGGTAATGAAAGTAGTTTCGATTGTTTATAAAGTTTAATGTGATGGTATGCATTTTTTAAATCCAATTAGGAGAAGTACTTTTCTCCACTCAGGACACATTTTGGTTGAGTGACCTCAAGTCAATGCAAAACCTAAGCTTGCCATCTGGTTTTTCAGTAATCACTACTGGGGAAACCCAAATTGAGCTTTAAATAGGTTCTATCACTTCTGATGATAGCATATGCTTGAGCAGATTCTTAACAGCCTACCGGGCCACAAGAGGAATTCTACGAACCTTGTGTTGCACTGGTACCGCATCAGGTCTCAGTATGATTTTGTGTACATACCCTTCCAAACATACCAACTCCTCTCTAAACACTTCCTTAGCTTCTTCTAGTATGTTCTCCAACCCAAACTCTTCAGCAAGCATTACTTTAACAGGAGCTCTGGGATTCACCACAATGCACAGGTCTTATTTGCGCATCCATCCTAAAATTGGTGGACCATCCATCGCTACATCGGGCCCGATTCACAGAACTCACTTAAGAAAAAATCGTAAACTTACTACCATTTTGGTATTCACAGAAGGCACTTACTCATTTTGGTATTCGCAGAAGGCACTTACTCATTTCGGTATTCACAGAAGTTAGGAGTCCTAACTTTAGGACTCCTAAATGCCTTCTGTGTAATTAAGATTTAAGATTTTAAGATTTAAGATTTTTCCCAGTTTAGGAGTCCTAAAGTTAGGAGTCCTAACTTTACTACTCCTAAACTGAGTAAAATCCTAACTTTAAGACTTTTGGTATTCACAGTAAGCATTTAGGAGTTCTAAAGTTAGGAGTCCTAACTTTACTACTCATAAACTGAGAACAATCGTAACTTTAAGACTTTCGGTATTCACAGAAAGCATTTAGGAGTCCTAAAGTTAAGACTCCTAACTTCTTTGAATATCGAAATGAGTAAGTGCCTTCTGTGAATACCAAAATGAGTAAGTGCCTTCTGTGAATACCAACGGTAGTAAGTTTAGGATTTTCAATTAAGTTGGTTCTGTGGATCAGGCCCAAAGACCTTTCCTTAAGTTGGCCTCTCACAGAATTCTATGGTGGCCTCCATATACACCAGTAAATTTCTGGGATCCCCCTGGACCCCCAAGTATTAATGTCTTTCGGCCAACTCCATCCCTGACCACCACTTCTCACATTCTACCTTGGGATGATGGTGAATCGTCCTCCCATTAACCACAACATCCCATTTTAGTCTGTTTTTCCTGCTGCAGTCCTCACCCACTTCTCCTACCCTTAAAATACTGTCCTAATGTCCCACTTGCCCTGCTGGACCATTGTTGTCTTCCACTGTGACCACTCTTGGTCTCCCAGTTTGTTTACATAGTGCTGCAAAAAGCCCTTTGCGACCACATTGCCTACAGGTTTTGTCTAGGGCCACACATTTATGATAATCAGTTGTGTGAAAGGCACTACCACATCTATAACAAGACCTAGGGAATTGTCTAGACCTTGATTCGATACGATTCCGTTTAAGCACAGCAACAGTATCTAAGTCGTCATGGATGACTGCTGAGACATCACCACTCATACTCTTTTTCTTGTCTAGCTTCCGCATACAATGTTGAGATTGCTCTACAACTTTAGCAATATCTATTGCATCTTTGGAAAAGGGCTTCTTGGCTGCCCTCAATTGTTCTTGGGTTTTCTTGCACTTACGATGGACAATCAGTTGCTCCAAACTTGCACTTCAGTGAGAGCTCCCTAAATTTGGAGACAAATGCATCTATTGATTGTTCCTCTGCTTTCTGTTGGGTGTAAAATGTATAGTGATTTAGGAAATGTATAGTGATTTAGGACTAAATGTACCTCCTTTGCAAACCTAAGTTCTAGTCTTTTCTTTGTTTCTACATAGACATCTTCAAGTGGGTCACCATTTGGTTGGGTGGCAAGTGACAAATACTTAAATATATGTGGACCCTCCTTACCCAAGTTATTTAGAAGTACAGCTTTCTTAAGAGATGCACTGAACCTCACTCCATCCAGGGCTTCCAAATACGTTTCAAACAGGGTTAGCCAGTTTTCCCACTCAACTGAAAGAGGCTCTGGTGAGTACACAAATATTTTGGGAGAAACTTTTTAACCATGCAATTGCATGATTCAGGGAAATAGTGTGAAAATCAATGATGAATAAGTAATTTGCAAAGTAAGTGTGGGAATCACTGGTTGAATTATGCAGGTAAGTAATGTTGAGTAAGTTGCACAAGTAGAAGAGGTAGTTGCAGCAAGCCTGTTGGTTGGATCATTCGTATGACATGCACATTGAAATAATGGTGTACAAGTCACAAAAGAATAATGTTGACTCATGCACTCTTACCTTTAAAAGTTGAGGCGTTGGGGGGAGGAGCCTAGCCTACATCCACGATGGCCGCCTGATCCCTCGGCTCCGCCGATCCTTTCGCTTTTCTCCCGGCCCGCGACCTCAATTGCTGCTAATCCTGCTTTTGCATTCAATCCTCGGGACCGGGAGACGATTCTGCATCCAGCGGTGTGCTTACCTGAACGCTCCCTGCAGTGGAAGGGCCGGGGCGCCCTTCTCTCCTTTCTGGTGCCGGCTGCAGCTGAACGGGTCTTTGTCCTCGAGATGGCCGGCCATGTTTGTGATCTCCTCGGACTCTGAAGCGAAGAAGTGGCGACCGGCGGGGAACGGTCGCTGCGCTGTGATTACCGCTGCGGGGCTCCGCGCAGCCTTGATTGTCCTCGCGCTTGGGAACTATTGTGGCTGGCAGTGAAACATTGTATCCACGCCCTGGTCCGTGTACGGCGCTGCTGGATCACTTGTCTCCGCCGGCGAAGAGGTGGAAACCATATTGTTGGTTGTGCTCCCTGCTCCTGTGCTTCCTCCGGGCTGCTGCCGGTGAGAGGTCCGATTGATTATATTGCACCGGCGCCGTGCATGGTGTCAGTATGGTTCGTTCTGCTTCTGTGCTCCCCGCTAGTGCATATCCTGCGGTACCAGGACTGGGCGCCCAACTGTGCGGGAGAGATAATGGCGACCATCCTCGAGGAATAAAACACTCTTGCGAGCCCCGCGTGCAGGGGCCCGCTGCCCCATTCACTTTTGAGGCACCATTGAAGGTTGGAGATATCCTGCGCGCATTGAGCACTTTGAGATCTGCCATGCACGATAATGCCCGGGACCTAAGAGATCGCCTGGATGCTACTTCCCCCCATGTGCCCCCGATGGGACGTGGTGGTGCTTGACTGCAGGACACTGCGCCACATCCTGCCCCCGATCACAGTGGAGTGCCTACCCTGGTGTGCTTTAAGGAATTGAGGGTGCAAGAGCCTGATGGCGTTTTGGCGTTAATTGCCAAGGCGGAGCAGCGGCCTGAGGACGGGGGGTTTGAGCAATGGCCGGAGAGCCGTCCCCGGACGCCATGTTTGACTGTTCCTTTGTGCTTCACTGGCGACATTCGCAACTCTCTCCGGAAGCTGATGCCATTGCTTTGGAAGGCTGACTTGAGTGGACTGAAACAGCATGATGTCCCCCTTTCTATTATTGTCGCTCGCATGACTTTGGTGTGGACAGGTCCTGCTGGGTGGCGCCATGTCCTGCTAGGATCGCTCCGTTTACCTCTCCCGTTCAAGATGGCTACTGTGCAACTGGACCTCGTCGGTGCCCCCGATCGCAGGGGCCAGGGCTGAGGACGCTTTTTCTATCCTTCACTGCGGTAGAGTGTACTGTCGGGGCTGCAGGGAATAGACTGTGGAGTTGAATATTGGTTACTATGGGTCGGGGATCCGGGGTTGTGCGGCCGAGGATTCACAAGCTGATTGTTCTGAGTATTTGTATATGGCCCTCCTCCGTTCTTATGTGATAATTCTTTTTTCTCCCTTTTTCTTTTTCTGTATTTCGGGTACTCTTTTGGGGCGACAGACACACTGCTAGGGGGGGGGGTAGGCCGTAGCCTCTGCATGCGTGTAGGGTGGGGGTAGGGGGGTGGGGTTTTTCTTTTGTCCGTTTCAGTTTCTATGGGCCTTCTTTTCTCTACTTTTGGTTTTCTTTATCTTCTCTGTTCTTTCTTGGGTCAGTGGGGTGGCTCGGTGCGAGGGGTCGGCGACTGGCATGCAACATGTTTGACCTCACTATCCTGTAGTATTCTTTCATGCCGCTAGTCTGTTTACGTTTTCTGCTGCTTGGATTTCTTCTGTTTAACGTTGCCCTCTTAGGTCATCGGTGGATTGTTGGAACGCTGATCCTTCCTATTGATTAACTCTTGGACATATTCAAATTCAAAATTAACCTTCACTCCTCCTGTTTCTCGGTAGTGTGTAGATACCCAGTGTAACTTAGGATGGTTGCTAATTTGTGCGCAGACACTATTGAGTTCCCGTATTGCTTGCTAACTTGCTTTACCATGTGTCGTGGCCGGCCGGATGGTTGTAGGCCCGTATTTGTTCTGCTTTTAATGCGTAATAAAGGTTTCCAAAAATTAAAAAAAAAAAAAAAGTTGAGGCGTTAGTCTTTGAGCAATTAAGAACAACTGTCTAACTTAAGAAAAAGTAATCAGCTGGTTAAGTGTGCTGATCACTGAGGAAACACTTGCCTTCTATAGATGATCAGAGTGTGCTGATTCAAATTGGCCACTGGGTATATTAATGTTACTCCAGAGTGGGGCTTGTGTAGTGTGATGACGTAGTATGTAAGGGTGCTGCTTCCTGCATCACACTATGAGCTCACGCTCCACTGATTTCCCTCGAGTGCGTTGCTTGTGTCTGCAGCTGAGATCATCACTACCCCCGAATTGCCAAAAATCTTACCTGAATGATGTAGTTGCGTGGAAGTCCTCTTCGTGGCGATCCCTCGTTAAAACGTTGCTCCCATAGAAAAGCGAACAGCAATAGAGGAGTCAGCAGGGTGACTGTTCTCCAGAGTTGGAACTGCCCGTTTCTCACAGGGTGGCTGGCTTAGGTCATCGCTGAATTCTTGTAGCGGATGAAAGATCAACACGAGGTAAGTTGAATAAAAGGTTTATTTCTTTGTACAAGATCTCCCTTGCTATTGCAAGCACTTGATTCCCTGCCAGCCCAACTCCAACTGTCAATATCCGAATCCTGGCAAGTTTGTAGGTTTGTAGCAGCCACATTCCTACACCACATAAGTACAACACAAATGCATTTTACTTAGGTATTTACTACTCACACTTTAATTGAACAAAAACACAATTTTACTCTGGCTTAATGTCTGATGGGAGGAAGACCTAATTGCGAGTCCTACTTCGAAGAAAGGAATTGTGCTCTGAATGAAAGAATAATAATGGAATGTATATAATTCATTTTTATATTTAAGTTAGGGTAGTGCGGGCAAATTTGAACTATAATTTGACCAGGCATGAAACAGACATATGGCATACTGGGAACAAAAGAATATTTCTAGTGATGAAATATTGCATGTACCAGGGAGAGTCTCCATTGTTCAACACAGTCCCTGTGTTGTATTTCCCTAATCTTCAGAGTTTGGTTCACAGTGGATGCATGATCTTGGTACAGCAAAAGGGTATGTTCATAATAAACTTGGATTTTGGTTTGAGAATACCCAAAAACTGCTTAAGGAAATTTCAGCAATTTTCCAAAATCATAAGAAGTTACCCCAATTCATGCTTTTTTGTTGTTGCAGAGTTGGTGATTTATAACCAACATTTTATGGGGTGACTAACCAAATAAATTATTAGAATCTCATAGGCCTGACAGCCTTAGGGTGATCTTCCCTCGAATGTTAACCAGTGCTAAAGTGCTTGTGCTTCCTCCCCAAACATGGTAATATTGGCTCATCCTCAATTGGCATATTTAATATACTTACAGGTCCCTGGTAACGTGTACTTGATGTGTCCAGGAGCTGTGAATGAAATGCTACTAGTGAGCCTGCATTCAACACTTGTTGTGTCACCCACCTAGAAGCCCTCTAACCATGGCTCAGGCCTACCATTGCATTTTGTGCTGTTTACACTGCCATTTTGACCTGGTAAGATAAATCTCTTGCCAGGCCCATACCTCCCCTGTTTATACATATAAGTCACAACCAAGGTAGGCCCTGGACAACCCAGAGGGCAAGATACAATTTATTTAAAAGGAACTATATGTACTTTTAAGTTCTACACGTTCGGGTAGTGAAAAACTCTCTAATTTGTTTTTCACTACTGCAATCTCAACTATAGTCTAACATTGGGATTGCCTTATTAAGTGTAATTCCCAATTGGGAAGAGATACACTTTCCAAGTTTGGTGTATCTGGAATCACAATTTAAAATCACAACTTATTGTGAAATCAGAATTTAAATTGCAGTTCTGAAAATGCCACTTTAGGCATTTGGTGCCTGATGCCTTTTTCTGATACACATCTGTGAAGGGTGACAACTTTGATTTGTGTATTCCTCCTAGACAGCCACACACAATGAGAGCATAGGTGTGACTTGATGGGCCATCCTGGCAGCATGGGAGGGAGGAGCTGGACCCAGCCTCTTACACCCGAAGAGGCTGTGCTGTACCTTCACTCAAGGGCTGCATACCCATTTGAAGTGAGTCTGGAGCCAGGTCAGAAAGGGAGGACCTCTATGCACTTCAAAGACCTGCCTTTGAATTCTCCCCCACTTCAAAGGCATTCCTCTGTATAAGTACTGGACCTCTGACACCACCACTTCAGTGCACTTCTGGACCTATGGATACTCTGCCAGGAAGTTGGACTGCTGTGCTGCTGAAAGGGCTTTCACTCTGTTGGACGGCCACTCTGAAGAACGTACTGTCTTGCTGTGCTGACCTGCTTCTTTCTGCCCTCTTGCATGGAGAGGAACTGGATCTGCAACCAATTGTGAACCCAGGACCCCAGAGTGACTCAAAGAGATAGTCTGCTGGCCTCCTAATATGAGCTTCAGGGATATTAAAGGATCCTCATAGCTCCTGGACCCTTCTTCAATGAGCTAGTGACCCACAAGAGGCACTTCTCATGTCCTGAGCCCTTGGAATTGGGCTATTTGCTCTCAAAGTCAGGCCTTTAGGCTTATTGCAAATGGGCCCGTTCACACCCGAACGACGCTGCTCGCATAGAGAATCAACACAAGTAGCCACACATTCATCTATTCGCAGAGCAAGCATTGTCCGCCGGCGTGGATAGTCACCATTAAGCTCCAGCCCTCTGTCTGCAATGCCCCACCAGCTGTTTGTGCCATGCCAACCATCACCAGCGACACTCTCCATGCTTCCAGAAATCTTATCCCCTGCGAACAGGACTCTTGGCACAAAACTTGAGAAGGTAAACATTCAGCGGGACTAACCTGCAACTGTATACGATCCATGCTCCATTCTGGTCAGCCTGACCCGGTCCAGCATGACCAGAAAGCCCCACATGGTGCTTTAGACTACTAAGCACTATTTTACAGTTTATTCTTTTAAAATCCATTGCTTCAGTTCTATTTCTTGTATTGTTATTATTTTGGTCTCGTATTATTTATAAAATACAGTTCTAATTTGGTGTGGAGTCTTTTTATGTGGGGTTATTACTGTTTTACTGTTTGAAGTATTGTAGAAATACTGTTACATATTGCCTCTAAAATTAAGCCTGATTGCTCTGGGCCAACCTACCAGAGGGTGAGCACAGGTTTTTTAGGGTTTGCCTGCCTCTTACCTTGTCCTGGACTGTGGTTGTTGATTGCCTAGGTTTCATATCCCAGTCAACCCCCAAACCAATTTCTAACAGTATCTACTGCAAACTAACCAACCTTAAAAATCATGATCTTCCCTTAACACCGCCACTCAGGAAAGACCAGTTTCAGTGTTTTCTTTAAATAAAAATAGCAATTATCGAATCTTTATCCTAAATAACTCAGGGGCATATTATCAAGGGGGTTTATCTCCGCTTTTTTGGCTTTAAAAGCCAAGAAAGCGGAGATAAAATTATCTCCCTATTACCAAGCTGTCGCTAACACCAGTTAGCGACAGCTAGTAGGAGATAGCGACCATCTTGGGCCCCACTTTGCATGTCAGTGATATTTATCACTAATGAGATGCAAAGTGGGCGTGCCAAGATGTTAGAGACTGAAAACAGTCGCTAACATCGCTATCTCCTATTACCAACTTTTGGAGATATTCGCGCTAAGCGGGAATATCTCCAAAAGCTAACACCTGCCCTGAGCAGTTCTTAGCCATGTTATCCAATGGGAGGTGGATAACATGGCTAAGAGCATTTGCTCGATAATGCATGAATATCGCTGACTTTTCAGCGATATTCATGCATTTCGGCCGTTTTTTACCGCATTTGCGATAAACCTTGTTAATAGCAAGGTTTATCTGCGATAAAAATCGCCGATGTGCGGCGATAATTTTTGTCTCTAAACAAGTTAGAGACAAAAATTATCGCTAGTTGTTGGTAATATGCCCCTCAAACTTCCATTATTTATACCTTAGCATGCGTCAGCACATTGCTCTTTCTCATCATTCAACCTTGTCCATGAGGAATGGATAATAAGAGTAGCCACTAAAACGTAAGCTTCAAATTTGTCTGTGGATCCTTGTCCTGCAAACTTCATGTAACAAATCTTCCTCATCCTCAATTTCAATACGATGTTTTGGTAAAGTTTTTTTTTACGTTACCAAGATTCTCAAGGTAATTGAAATATGCAATATTTTCTCTACTACTAAAAAACCAGCTGTTGACTCTCAACTAATTATTGGTGGAATATTTTCAGATTTCTAAAATGCTTTAACTCAGCAAGATCCTGAAAGAGTAGTAAAAAATCAACTAAAAGACTGCATTGAACAACACCATTTGCCTTGTGAGCTAGAAACATGATTCTGACTACAAGAGAAATGGAAGCAGCCTTGACCAGCTTAGGGCACTTAGATAAACGTTGAGCTTGTCAATAAGCTTCCTTGATTCTCTCGAGCCTGTTTACATCAGATGACAATGTTGATTACAACATTCTGCTCCAAAAGCCAAAGTTTAATTTAACTAAGTGGATCAGCTCATTCGATAGTAGCTGTCTGCCCAGGTTTTCATGAGTCCCTCAAAATCCTCATTCTGCATATGACTCTGAGGCCCCTCACAAGGCTGTGCTCTGCTTTTCCTCCTGTTTTATTGCTACATACAACACCTCTCTGTCTCAGCTTCATGAACAGTACAAGATCTACATCCATATGAACACTTACAACACCTAAATCTACATTCGACTGAAAAATAATTCAGAAGACACAATGGTATCACCAACTGCCTAGACCACATTCAATAATTGATGAGTAAAAGTTTCCTCTGCCAAAACTGATCAGAAATTGAAATTCTAAATCTAATTGGTTAAGATAGCACATATCTTCCATTCCAGTGGCTTTCCAGTTTAGGACGTCCTTTCTTTTTACTCCCAGCGAACATAAACATGGGGATGGGGTCATTTTTTATTTAAACCTCACATTTGTCCCACAAATCTACACTGGGTCAAGAGGGTCAATATGCAATCATCTTTAGTCTGCAAATTACTCATCTGAAAACGTCATATCAAATCAAACTTATATGGAGCATCGTGTTGAGACATCTAGACTATTGCAGTGTGATTTATAAAGACCTTTCAAACAACTTGATGGACAGATTAAAGAGAATGCAAAGTCGAGCTACCAAGACGTGTCTGAGTTAATATGACCAAGTCAAAACATATCTGAAAACAATCTATTGACTCCCATGTAATGCTAGGATTAAATTGCGGAGACTCTGCATTATCCTACAGGCCTACGAGAGTAAAAGCCGGACATGCTTACAAAGGCTGGCATCACTACATCCCATCTACATCCCATCTATAAATAGTTGCTAAGTATCATTGCACATGATTACAGTTTGAGCCTTCAACCACCTGAATAAGGAGTGTGATCCCTGGGAGTGCTGGTCCAAAATCCAAAAACTTAGGATTATTCTGGGCCCCTACTTGAGAGCTGCGCCTACTTATCTCTGATTCAGAATATTAAACATCAAACCTTTTGCCAAAGCCATTGCCTAAGGCTTCTCATAGACCCTACAACCATATGTAAAACCTCCCACATGTCCATTATATCTATGGTAGTTATGTCTCAACCCTTACTGTTGGATGTGCTAGTTTCTCAAACGTTTAGTAAAATGAAACTTAGAAACATAAAAAATAAAAAATAAATACATGAGCAAACCAATAAGATGGCTTCAGAGTACAGATGATACAATACAAATTGACAAACCAGCAGGTTATGAATTCCCAAATTTCAAAAATGGAAAAAGGGGAGGCATTGCCTCAATGTCTTCCTGTGCAAGGACACCAAAGTGAAAGCCAGTGATTCTGCTGGTTTCATCTGTTTCTGATACTGTACCAGTTCAAATCCACCTTTCCAAAAAAAGAGCTGTCATTCAGCCACAATGCTCCTTCTTACAGCCACACTTCAATTTGCACAATAAGGCTACACAATAAAGAAACTACAGACCCTAGTACATTAAAAAACCCGACTAATCTGATATATATGTGTGTGCCTGATCTCAAAAGCCCAAAACTGGCTGAGTGAAAAAAGATGCAAGTCTAAAGTTCTTAGAATCATAGTTTGGACCCAAAATAGTAGTTGGATGAGACATTTAAATCAAAATTCGCCAACATTAGCAGTCATCTACCTCTGTTCATAATCTACGATGTTTATATGCTAATATGATCTTTGTGAAGAAATCAAGTTTCCACTGTGTGCTGCTTCTTGATCAGTCCTTCATTTCAGGAATCTGTGGTGTATGGAACCAAAATCAATGAGTCTGTGGACTATGGAACATAAACCAAGATCAATCAATACTTTTCTATTCGCTTGAAAAGCCCTGAAGTCGAGTTATGTTTCAAACCCAGCTTATTTCTGTATGCTGCTCTCTCGATCTGGCCTGCTAGTTGCTATGCTACTTTGAGGTGCCTGCAAATTATCATCTTACCAGTAGCTAAATGAAGTAGTTGACATTTACAAGAGATGTGAAAATTAGATTTCTTTTTTCACAATGCATAATAAAAACATGAAATGAATTGCAAATTGCAAGTTTAGCTTAACTAGCTTTGTAGTAGCAAGACTGTTTATTAGCGTTAAACATTTTACAAAGCCTAAGAAATGGATTCTTAGCTCCAGCTTTCACTGAAACCATTGTCTGTCTATTATTTTCATAGTACAAGTAAGAATGCTTGTGTGGGCCTAGGAATATGCTTAACTTTGTCTATAAATGGTCAAGTTCATATGCTAGCTGCACCTGAGCACTAGACAGAGACCTGTGTGAGACCTGTCTCGTCTGTAGGTCTCAACACTTAATAAATACATCACATTACAAACAAGAATTTGGAGTGCAAAACGTCTGCATTTGCAGGTTTTAGAGCTATTGGCATTGTAAATAAAAACAATCGGAGAATGCTGCGCTCCGTCATTATTAGTTGCGTTGACACTGAGATTGGGAGTGGTTCGTGACTATCGGCATTAAGTCCATGTTGCAGATGTAGCTCCTCAGAAGTTCATAACACGCAAATAAAAATACCCATTGATATTGCGCCTCATGCTTGTCAGTCACCTATATACCTGAAACCCTTCCCTGGGTTGGTAAAGGAGGGAAGAAAGAGCAATGGGCATGCCGCACCCAGAGGCTTACCAACTCGCAGGGCACGGCTCCAACAGTGGTCAACAGAAGGCACAATTTCCGCCTTTTCCTAAGTGTAAATGTAATAACCGCAAGGGAAAACTTGTAATTTATTTGGAAGGAGCAGTGGGGGAGTGTTGGAGTGGAGTGGACTCATAAAAGAAAAATAAATATAAACACTGACGCTGTGCAGAAACATGAAGGCGCACTGTACTAGAAATAAGTACCTAAAACATATGGAGAGTAAGGAATTGCGTCCGTAGATCTTGGACGGGGAATACTCCTGATCCCCTGGTCAAGACACTCCTAAGAATGTAGGGTGTCAGAAAAAAACTAGAGGGATTCTCTTGTTTGGCTTCAATGAGCAGGGGGTAGGTGCTTCACGCGTTACAACATATTAGTTGGCTGTCATGAAGAGAGGCTAATCACCTACGTCTACCGTCCACCGCTAGCCGAGCGCTAACCTACCCCCTGCTCGTTGAAGCCAAACAAGAGAATCCCTCTAGTTTTTTTCTGACACCCTACATTCTTAGGAGTGTCTTCCCAGTGGAACATTCTTTCCTCTGGATGACTAAGGATTTAGGACAGGGTGCGTCTTTTAGGGGACCCACACCTCCCACTTCCTTCATTGGTCCTGATGAATACCGGGGATCACCCCAAATGGTTGAAACATGTTGACCAACAAATAATTGAGATACGTAGGTCGTAACTCCCCTTCCAGTATCTCACCTATATTTTAACATTGTCCAGTTGCTTTTTTAATAAAATTGTAATATAAAGTCATAAACCAGGACAATTTTTTACACTCACACTTTTTTTGTTTGCATCCACACTTCACGACCTGCTCCACTGTAACTCAGGTGTCGAAGCACACCCAAGTGACGCTAGGCCACTTGGGTGGGCCCCGATGATGAAGCAAGTCACCACTAGGTGGTGAGTGAGGGGTTTATTAACAAGGAACACTGTTTCCACGTTTGGAAAGCCTTCATCTCTCATCGGGTAATACTCCTTCATTTGTTCTTTAAAATTCTAGAAATAAGTACCACAGTAAGTACCCAAAGTGTAACACAAACAGTGAATAAAAGAAGTAGTCCTCAAAATAACAAATAAACTCTCACAGCTGTTGTAGCTGGGTTCCACGACTTACTCTGGAACCCTTGGACTATGATTTTGTTGCCTGCTTTGTAAGTGTGGAGGGGAGAAACTTTAATTAGCCAATTATATGTTAAGATTGACCATGATGCTAAAGAAACACAGACTCCTAAACCAAGAGGAGAGTGTAAAGTTACATGGGCACTAATACAAAACCGAGCCTACAAATACAATTTAGTCGATGCAACATGCACAAAATAACCATTTCCAGAATTAGGATACAAATGATTATAGAGACCACATAAAGGGCCTTCCTCATTAGTGGTTCATAGACATGTCCTACACTACTCCCTACCATGACATCTTTACTTAGCATTCCCCAGGCAAGCCCCCGGAAAGGTGTCAGCACATGAAGACTTCCTAAGAAGCACACTCACGTTAAATGGGTACACTCACGTTAAATGGGTCGAGTAGAGTAAAATTATAGAGCTCATTCTAAGATGCTCTCCCCTCTCCAGGTAAGGCAGAAGTCCCCAGACTCTGTCCCTAATCCTAATACAAAAGTCAAAAATCACACCCACAAATATATCAAATGACCACCTCATCCAGTTGGACACTGCCTTGTAGGTAATTTTCCATGAAGGAATAGTGCGTTCAGGCTCTTGTTCGATGACCTCGGTTACCAGGCCTTTCCAGACACGAAAGACATCCTCCTACATTATCAGCTCCACTTATTCAAAGGCATCTTCTCCTCCCTATGTCTGTCTAACTCCTGAAACAAAGACATAATTCTAACTAACGAGGACAAATTATTGCACCTGCAACAGAAATGTGAAAGAAGAAAATTCCACTAACACATAGATCCTAATTAACAACCTTCTCCACAAAAGACAAACAGGGAGAAACGAAAGTTAGGCCTAGCAAGTTCGGCTAACATAAGAGCAGAGCACACTTTTAAATGCATGAATATATGAACCATTAATATACACACGTTATGTAAACCTTATTTTGAAAAAGTTCATTAGTCAGGTAAACACTTTACACATATACAATTTCATCTAAACACAAACATTTACTGTATTAATTCTTTGATTACATGAAAAAATATCTAGCACTTTACTTACACGTTGTTACAACTTATGTTCTAAAGTCCTAATGTTAACACGTCAACAGATTATATGTGGATGCGGGCTAATCATGATTATAATGCACCCTAACAAATGAAAGAGCAAACTGCACTCTATCACAGTGTATGGAATCTGTCGTTGGGTTGTGCTCCTGGTCGATAAATGGAAGTGATGTATTGGGAACACCAACCAATGAGGAGCCAGCAAACAAGAAGGACACAGGAGTGAACCAATCCCAAGCAGAAGGGCGGATTACACTTCATATAGTGATTACAGCAGGTTTTCCAGGCAGCTCATGTGTGCTGCCTAGGGTCGACCTAAAAATGCTGAGCTGCATGAATGTTTCTGCTATTTACTGTTGAGTTCAAATACGCACAAAATGTTGGATTATTGCAAGGAGAAAGTAATCTCCTGTAGACTTGTACATAATATCCTGCTTTAAAGCAATGGAAATGTCTTGCCCATTCGTCTAGCTCGGCTCATCAAATTCATGTAAAATGTTCAGAACGTTTGTGAATATTTGGATTATATCAAAACTCTTGTGACTCACATTCATACCATATATATTGATCTATTTATTTATTATTTTCTTAATGTATCTGAACAATGTGCAAATGCAGTGAAGGTGCCCTGTCTCTATAAAACAGATGCTAATCCAGAGGTGAATAAAGATGCCATGTTTAGACTTACAAAAAACGTAATTATTGGGTGTTTTCATAATGAGGAGTAGGGTTCAATGTTTTGCAGTTAAAGCATGTCCAACAGTTCTGTTTTTTAAACACTTTAAGTACTCTGGCTGTCGAGGAGCTGAGAGGCCTAACTGAAAAGCAGAATGAAAAACTATTTCAAAGAAAAATATGGCCTAATCAGATTTTGTGGCGTTTGCAGAGGCTTTTTGAACAATGAAAAGTTTGAGACTGGCAACTAATACAACTTTGTCAGACTGCCTTGAATTGAAATAGAAAAATCCAATGTTTCCCTATGGGGCACCTACCTATTCCACAGTGAAAATAACTTTTGGGGCAGTTTCACTGTCAGGACATGTGTAGCATTAACTTCTACATTTCCTACTTTTCAAATAGTATGCCTCATGCCCTATTGGACTGTAAGGCCTCACTTAGGGTTGACTTACAAATATTTAAAATGAAGGTTTAGTACTGTGAAAATGGTGATTTAGACAGATTGAATTATTGGTTTAAAAACTGCACAGCCAGGCTGCAGCCGTAGGCCTAGAGACATGCTTTACAGTGCCACTGTAGTGGGTGGCACAAAGAGTGCTTCAGCCCTCTAGTAGCATTTAATTTACAGGCCCTGGGTACATTTATAAGGGTGTACAAGGGTCTTATATGCAAAATAAATGTGCCAATCAAGTGAATGCTAATTTCAGGTCATTTTAAGGCAGAGCACTTTACTAAAGCAGGTGTAACGTGTGCTAAAGCCAACAAAACAGTTCAGTCAAAAACTGGAAATCACATGCTTTGACTTCATGTACTCCTCTTACAAACACACTGTATGAACATGTATTATTATTTGGGATAGACAATTGGCCATATTAAGGGAAAAGGCCACAACCTAATGTATGTGATGCAAATTCCATAAAATAAACCTATGATCAATCTCTGGTAACATGACACAAAGCAGTGTGACCTAAATCAAAGACAATGTGTGAAGTGTATAAGCAGTGCTTAAATAGTAGGAAAAATCACAAAAAACACAATTAAATTCTATAACCAATTTTAAATTTAAGAGAAACATTTTGTGAATGAAATAAGACCACAACAATGAAAATCCAATCAGGGGTACCACAGATATGATTTTAAAACAATTAAAGTGAAAAGGCAGCAAGAAAAAGAAAGCACCCAGTATGAGTCAATAGTCATGGTAGATCAGGACCAATGTGCAATTGGAGCCCTAGTCAGAAATACCAAGTGGATTGGTCCATGTGAAATTCTAGAAGACAAAAAGTTTGAAAAAGTCCCACTCCAAAAAGGGACTGTGTTATTTTCTTGCAGAAACATGTTGATATTTTTCTAAATCTCTATGTAAAATGGGATTTTGTCACTTTTTGAGAAGGAAAATATTCTCCGTGCAGGACACCCCTGAAACTTTAGTCGCTGCCATAAAACCGTATGTCAGATAACTGAAGCAGGTTTGTCCCACTGGTGCTCTGGAACTTTTGAGATTTCTAGATGAAAAATTCCTAAGTCTTAACTCAGAATGGGAGTTGGTGTTTTTTTATGGCCGTGCAAAGATCTACATTTGTGATGAAGCTGAAATCCAGAATGTAGCTATGTACCTGCATCAAATACTTTTTCCGGTGTTTCCCGCTGAAGCTCTGGAGGAAAGGTTTTCAAAAGTTTCAAACTTTCTTCTGGTGTTCAAACAACCACAGGAGTACAATTCTAAAGCCCTCTGGACCTCAGGGAAAGTTATGTAGAGACTCTCAGAGTGTCAGGCAGAGTACAACAGCTGAGTCAAGTCCCAGTCCAGTTGCCATTGGTGCACTATGATTCTTCAGAGCAATGTCCTCTTCAGGTTTGTTATGCTCCATGAGCCTTATCATCCTTGGAGCTCTTCTATCCTTGGATTTGAAGTGGACAGGGGTCCAACCTACTCAGGTCCTTCTCACTGGTCACGAAAGTCAAGTGTAGCATACTCAATCTGCCTGTTATCTTTTCACAAGTCCAGCAGTGTTTGAGGAAGGCTGGGTGAGGGTCCAGCTTGAAGTATTCACCAGCGTGTGGTTGGGAAACGCCTTAAGACAATCCTATTCCCTCTCTGACCAATGGAGTATGTTCCCAGGACCTTACTTGCTAGTATAAAGTAG
Source organism: Lissotriton vulgaris (assembly GCF_964263255.1). Lineage (NCBI taxonomy): Eukaryota > Metazoa > Chordata > Amphibia > Caudata > Salamandridae > Lissotriton > Lissotriton vulgaris. Next base: position 421,580,135 of record NC_141685.1, on the reverse strand, counting down.
TTACTGTTTGCTTTACTGCAAACAGGCACAACAATGAAGGTCTCAGGCCAAATCAATGAAGGAAAAGGTCTCCATCCCCACTAAACTTGGTGCTCTGAGAACTGCAGGCGGTGGTATGGGGCTGTACAATTGAAATGACTAGTGGTCTCTCACATATAACACTAAAGCTCAGTGGGAAGCAGATCCTGGCCTGTTAGACCTGCCATTCTTAGGGTGGTCTTTCTCGCAATGGTTTGCTTTCGCCTAATTTTTTTAATCTTTTTTGTTGGCCTTAGGACTATGAGCACTTTACCACTGCAAACCAGTGCTAAAATGCATGTGCTTCTCCTGTAAATATGATGGCATTGGTGCATACCTGACTGACATGTTTGTTGTAATGGTAAGTCTCTTGTAAGATGTTATGCCAGCTACCCAGGGCTTGTACTTCCAATGTTACAGGTGGGCTGTAGCTCTGATTGTGTCACCTACAGCCTTTCAAACCTGTCTCAGTCCTGCCACTGCAGTGCCTCTTCATGTGCATTTGACTGCTTCTTTACCTAGCATTAAAACTACTTGCCAAACCTTAAACTCCCTGTTGGACCCGGTCCTTTTGGCAGGTTCATCTCGAAACTTTTTGCTTTTACCTAGCCTGTTTCTGTAACCTGGTGTTGATACATTTTTGGTCTCTGCGCACTTTTTCACTGTGGTCCAGTGCAAAGTGCGTGCGCTCTCTGTGTGTGTGTGGTGAGTGACCTGCCCTCCCATAGGAATGCATGGGGAATATGTGTAACCATGGTAGTTCCTGATGTGTGTGGAGTGCAGGGTCGAGTTAGATATGTGCGAACTCGTGAGATTGATTGCTGCGCAATGAAGTATGCAGCATGATTGTGTCTAGTGTGGAAGTGCCACTTCTAGAAGTTGGCATATTAGTGGAATTTGTGTCGGCGTGTGATTGGCTGAAGCTGGCAGGTGAGACTGGCTCCAGGAGTCAGGATGGGTCTGCCCCGGTGGTGAATGGAGAGATTAGCATGCTGATGGAGGGGTACACCTGGGATCTGAATAGGGCTGGGTTTTCCCCTCCACAATGCTGGCTCCACCCCCTGTGGTGCGTCTAATGTCCCTAGCCTGGCCAGTGAAAGGGAGTTCCCCATAACCAGTTGTAGCTGGTTCTTACATTGCCTACACCCTGCTAGACAGAGGGATTTTTGTGTATAAAAAGAGGCTGTGACCTCTTGTAAAATGTTCTTGTTTCTGACTGGAATCAACCAGGGCCGTGCTGCTGCTGGGGCCCAGGGGAAGGCTTGCCTCCCTGGGCCCTGCCCAGCCCCTGGATGCCTGATGGACTTTTCCTGTAGTACTTTTCTTTGGATCCTTTTTGCTTGGCCTGGGAGGGCTGCAAGACTCTCCCTGGCTAGGAGCTGTATGGGCTCCCTCTCTTTGTCCCTGGACTTGATTTACAGTGCTTTGGGGAGGGCTGGACTTTTTATTCCTATGAGTGCCTTCCATTTCCCCTTTTTAAGCGCTGGGGCTATAACCTGCTGAGGTAGCGCTTTACTTTTTTTTACAGAGGGCTTTCCTTATTGCCTCAAGCACATCTCTTTTCTGCCCTCGCATGGCCGCCTAATTATGGTTTTGCCGGCACTTCCTCGGCATTGTGGCCGCCTGCCCAGTTTGTGTTTCCACGCAGGAGCCCACCCAGCTTTGTGTTTTTAACATTCCGAGGGAGCCTACCCCTCATCAAGTCAGGCAGGTCCGCCTGTGACAGGGGCGGGGCTGCGGCGGGACCAGACGAGGAAGAAGGAGCATGGCGGCTGGTCGGCAGGGCTCCCGCGAGCGGAGGGAGCCCTGCAGCATCTGGATGCGCTCCTGGTGGAGCGCGGTGCAGCAGATCTCCGCGAGGCTCTCAGGACTGAGGGAGCCCTGCCAGCTGCCACCTCCGAGTGAAGCGCTGTGCAGCGAGACCGGGAGGAGTGAGGCCGGTCCCGCAGCAGAGAGAGGAGCCACACCGTGACCAACGGGAGAGCAGCCCGGTAAGCAAAAACGGGCTGGGGGCTCCGGGCGTGTGTTGGCGCCAGTACACGACACAGTCATAGGGGGGCATGTAGGGCGGCCCCGGATGGCAGTGGGCTGCCCCAACGTTTTTACAGAGCCTCAGAGGGCTCCAACGACTGGGCATTCCTTTTGTTGAAGAGGGTCCCCAGGGGGGTCCCCAGGCCCCGTGGGCCCGTGCTGCCCAGGATGGGCATTTTGTCCCTCGAGCAGCCCCGTCTTGGAGCGGGCCGCTCCCACATTCTGAGGGACATATTCACTTTTAGAGTCTGTGCAAGGCCCCGTGGGTCCATACTGCCCCTGAAGGGGATTTGCTTGTTGGCAGGGGTCAGCTGCGACGAGGGGACATACCGATATTCCAGAGCCAGTGTGATCCAACGCCAGGGGACATGTTTCTTTCAGGAGACTAGGTGGCTCCCTTGCCCCCATTATTTTCCAGAGCCTAGAGGGCTCCCATGTTTGGCGCAGAGTTGTTCTTGGGGCGCAATTTTTGTTCCTGAGGGCCAGTGAGGGCCCCTGTCGCATTTTTTGTTGATTCCCAGCTGCCCAGCAAGTAGTGGGCAGCTGCACAGTTTAGGCGCCATTTGAGTGAAAGTCCTTGTGAGGGACGGAGATGGCACAGAGGTGCCAGGCCTTCCACAGCTGCGCAGCACTTAGTGCCAGCTGCAGGGTTTAGGCCCTTGTGATTGTCCTCAGCTGCCCTGAAAGTAGTGGGCAGCTGCAACGTTTAGGTTTGCGCCGGTGGCGCACCCCTGACTGGTGCTGCTTTGGCAGCGCACCCTGACATTCTGGACACAGGGCATTTGAGCCGCTTCTTGAGATGGTCAGTTGGCCAGGGGGCTGGTATGTGGGTAGGGCGCAAGGCCCTAATGTGATTTTTGCGCAATGTGATTTTACTATGTTTATGATGGTAATTGCCTAATGTGCTTTTTGCGCAATGTGATTTTACTATGTTATGATGGTAATTGCCTAATGTGTTTTATGGGCTAGAGTGATGTGGTGCTAGGAAATGTAATGCATTTAGTATGTTTTACGCACCCTGTATTGAAACCTCTAGAGATGGTTTTTCCTGTGGAGGTTTATGTTAGTGAGATTATGTTTCACTGTGAGTTACGCCCCTAAATGTGATTTATTCTTAGGAGGCAGAGTCTAATGTGTTCAGACTAATGAGAGATTGCCTACTGTAGTTATACTGTTTAGGCCTAAATGTGATTGCTGCGTAATGTGCTTTGCCTTTATGCTTGTGTTATACTTCTAAAGGTGCTCATGCTTAGAACTTTGCTTTGCCTAGTTTGTTATACTAGAGAGGTTATGTGTCCATGCATGATCTAGGCCTATGGTTATTAGTATTGCGTCGTGTGTACCTACCTGTTACCAGTGGTTACTGGTTGTGATCTATAATTGTTATTTGGTGTGACAGTTATTCTAAGTGCTAGTTCTACTAAGTGCTGATTCTGACAGTGGCCCGCGTGGCCCTGTCCTGGTGTAAATAATCCCTTGTGAATATTGCCCGTGCCAGTTGGCACAATGTATATTGTGTGATTACTATATGATGTGTTTTGACAATACAAAAGTTATTTTTATATAACCTTGTGTGGAGTTCCTTTTGTGGTGTGCCTAGGATGTTGTTGCTGTTGTGTGCATGCGCGAAAGCTTTACACATTGCCTCCGGGATAAGCCTGTCTGCTCGTGCCAAGCTACCAAGGGGTGAGCAGGGATTATCTTGGCGAGTGACTCCCTTGCCCTGACTAGAATGGTGGTTTCTGCCTGGCTTTGGCGTAAGCCTTAGCCAACCAGGAATCCCAGTTCTAACACTCCCATTTTATTACATGTAAGTCACCCCTAAGGTAGGCACTAAGTACCCCCAAAGGCAGGGTGCTATGTACGTAAAAGATAATTCAAGAATTGTGACCTGAGACTTTTACTTGTGCCTCAGACAGACATGTCATGCAGCTTTGACACTGTTGCACCAAAATAGGGGCAGAAACCCCAACTCTGAATATTCTAATGAGCTCAGGTGGATCATCACTGCCCATTCAGGTCAACATGTAAATCAAATTGATCTATTATGCAGCTACTTGAAAGAATTTGAAACCTCATACCAGGCAGGGCAGGGGTGACCATCAGTTGCAGACCAAGGCTAATTAGCCCATAGTAACTCAGGTTAGTAAATAAACAATTTCTGAAGGTTATATTTCTCAACTCGTCAGAAAAAAACATAACTGTACCAATGAATTGAATTTTTATAAACAGTTAGGAAAAGTTATTGAACATCTATAGCGGTTTTTCTGCTAGGTAATGCAGAAATCAGGGCCAGACTGGCCATAGCAGGCACCGGGCAATCCCCTGGTGCGCCGCACGGGTGGGGGCCGGTTTTGGGCCCCTGGGGCTATTTTTGTTATAGGGCCATTTTTGCAGCATAATTGTCCCTGTACCAAAATCGGCCCCAGAAAAGAGCTCGACGGCACCTCCAACCCCCCCACCTCCCCTGAGTGGTGGGGGGGGGGGGGCCGCCAAGCACTTGGCCAGGGCAGATTGTGGTTCCCAGTCCGGCCCTGGCAGAAATTGTGTTTTTCTACAGGTCTGTCAGGTAATATGAGAGGTTGAAGGCTTTAGGGTACAGGCTGCAGTTGAGGCCTATGTCATGTTTTCAGGGTCATAAAGTGAGTGGCACACTATATCTTGCTTCTGTTAACTTGTGGCATTTCGTTTTATATGCTATAGGTGTAGTGTTGACACCATATACAATGCCCCTATAGTTAAATATGGCAAATGGGGTCTTTTCAGATAATCTCAAATGTGTTTTAGGGGTCAGAGCACATACACTGGGCACTGGATAGCAGTGTCCCAGTGTTGGAGTTCAGTTAATTACCAGCGGTGGTCCCCCAGAAAATAAAAAACTGCATGTAACCACCCAAAAAGAGGTCACGTTGCCATGCAAACCATCACCACTTTTATCCATAACAAACTCAATTTCATCGAAAGTAAAACAGAATTGGTACAGCGAGATATTAAGACCACAAAAAAAAACAAAAGACAAACAGCCTGATTCATGAAGCTAAATTGCGCTCGCAATAGCTGCGAAAATGCTATCGCGGGCGCAATTTCCCAAATCGGTATTCACCACGAAAATAGCGAATTCTCAAACACAGAATTGCAAAATCGCTAAAAGATTCGCAGAATCCCGGCAGTAGACCTATTGCGATTCGGAAATAGCGAGAAATCACGGATTCTGCGAAAAAAATAGCGAAATCGCAATATCCTCACATTCGGGATTCATGAAAAATCGCAATTTGCGAAAAAAAACAAAATCGCTGTTTGCGAGGCGCAAATTAAGGACAACCCAAAGCAGGTGGTAACCATCAAAGCCATTAAAAATGTTTTTTGAAAAACCGTTGGCCAATCAGTAACTGGTGCAGGCCTGACCAAACACACTTAAGGAGAAGCAGCATCAGCAGAAGGAGTGACAAAATGCCAGGAATGTACATGGTGGTCAGGCGGCGTAGGCTACAGCGAGCAGCAAGGAGGAGACGCAGAATCCAGGAAAGGATATTCCGCCAGCGGGTCACCCTGCTGGGCCAAACCAGAGAGCAAATATACGCAAAGTACCGGCTGAATGGGGCTATGATCATCAAGCTAATACAGGACCTTGACCCCCTGATGCAGCACCCAACAAGGCGGACCAATGCCGTCCCAACACATGTCCAGGTATTGTGTAGCCTGCACCTCCTGGCCTCTGGGAGCTTCCAGGGGATAGTCGCGGTAGCTGGGGGGATATCCCAGCCCAGCAGGTCCCGCTGCCTACGTAGTTTCCTTGACGCAATGCTGACCCAGCTACACCACCACATCAAATTTCCCACCAGCCAACAGGAATTGGATGAGACCAAGCTACAATTCTACAATGTCGCCCGTTTCCCACACGTGATAGGATGCATTAACTGTACCCACGTCCACGTCTACCCACCAGATGCAACGGACTACATGTACCGCAATCGCAAGTCCTACCCCTCCCTCAACATCCAGATGGTCTGCAATGCTAAGACATACATCACGGACATAGTGGCACAGTACCCGGAGAGTACACATGACTCATTCATATTCCGGCACAGCGGCCTCCACACACGACTGGCGAGGGGAGACTTCGGGGAAGGACACCTACTTGGTAAGTACACTTTGCCCACAATGTCACACTGCGATGAAGTAGCTGCGCTGCACAGGCACTCACCCTCTGCTCCTCTCATTCAGGTGACAGTGGCTACGCCCTGCGTGAATACCTCCTCACCCCATACCTCAACCCTGCTACACCACAGCAACGGCGTTACAACGTATCACGCATACGCACAAGGAATTGCATTGAGAGGACTTTTGGGCTACTGAAGAGCAGATTCCGCATACTTCACAAGACAGGTGGGGCCATGTACTACAGTCCTGATGTGTGCTGCCGCATTGTGGCTGTGTGTGCAATACTACACAACATTGCTACCAAGCGCCGGATACCTGTAGACATCTCTGGCAGTGAATCAGAAGGGGACGACCGGCCACCTGCAATGGGCACCATGCACGCGGGGAGACCCCGGCTGAAGGCCACAGACGCCGCAACCACATCACAATGAACAGTTTCTAGTGCACCCTCTCCCCTCACCCAACAAATCACAATTGCATGCAAAATGAAATAATGGCAGAACGCCAATGTGTGATGCTATAATAAATATTATTGTTTGATTCACAATAATAGTGCAAGTTGCCATCCTTCCTATGCAATCAGTATTCCCCATACTGCTGCGTCCAATACACAGGGCAGGCTTATATTCTTCAGCCTGTGCCTGTAAAAGTACATGTCAGTCAGGTGCGCCTACGGCGTGAAGCACCCAAGCGCCTTTCCGGCTCCTCCTCAGCCAGCGCACGTGACCCTGCAGTGGGCCTGGTGCTACGTCTCAACACCCCTACCTGTGAGGCAGACTGGCTGCTCACACTTGAGGTGCCCTCTCTGGCATCGTCCCCCCCGACATTGGCAGGTAGAGCAGGATGAAGTGCCATGACGGTAGTGGTGAGGTGCTCTAATACCCTGGCCACATCCTCGCAGCATTGAATTAGCTGCTGCTGCTGCGCCAGGGACCATCCCGATAGCTGCGACGTGGCATTCCCGATCACGTAGTTTGATCAAGTGTAAGCCGACAGCCGCGTCAGTAGCTGCCGGTGGTGGCAGCGGGCCGTGTTGCGCTGGGATATCAGAGCAGCTGTGTTGGCCTCCATGGCTGGCGTCATGCGGTCCATCCTCTCCCCCACACCTGCCACATTGCGGCCAATATTATACAGCTGCATCTGTATGACCCCTTGCCGGCGTGCCTGCAGCTGGTGAATGCGTAGCATTCTACGCTCTATACTCATGCTCGGCAAACGCACTTCCATCCCCCTTCTGGCGCTGGGTGCATTGTTCTGCAGGCGAGCCCTGCCACGCCTGCTCTGCTGGCTGGCCACAGTGGGTGGCCGCTGTGTCAACGCTGTCGCTGGACCAGATGTGGATGCTCCAGCTGCTGGTGGAGTTGAGCTAGGTGTAGATGGTGCGCCAGACGGTGGAGGCACAGATGTCGTGGGCCTGGCTGCAGGGGTTGGTGCTGCACCAGACGGTGGAGGCACAGATGTCGTGGGCCTGGCTGCAGGGGTTGGTGCTGCGCCAGACGGTAGAGGCACAGATGTCGTGGGCCTGGCTGCAGGGGTTGGTGCTGCGCCAGACGGTGGAGGCACAGATGTCGTGGGCCTGGCTGCAGGGGTTGGTGCTGCGCCAGACGGTGGAGGCACAGATGTCGTGGGCCTGGCTGCAGCGGTTGGTGCTGCGCCTGTTGGTGCAGGCTGTGTTGGTAACTGCACCTCCTCGACATCCAGTGCTTGCTCATCGATGAGCAGCCTGTCACTGTCGCTGCTGTCTGCGCCACCTGTGAGGGGAAGTGGACGTTCATTAGTTGCATGTATCTGTCACACGTGCAGTTGCTACATGCATGCTGGATGACATTCCCTGACTGGCTGTGGCATTGCGTACTTTGGAACCTGTCTGGCTGCATTGGGGTACTTGTACATTGTGGCCACACTACATGTCCCACAATGCTTTAGGGCATTACCTAATGTGCACCGATGGCATGACTTTGGAACATTATGGGAGGCTATAGGGTCATGGCAATTCATAGGGGACAGGGTCGCAGTCGCAAGCCACTTACCTTGGCTCTCTTGGGTGGGGCGGGATGAGTCCAATCTGGTGACTCCAATGCATGCCTCGGCCTCCAACGTGTCTTCGACGCGATCCTCCATGGGGTGTTTGGAGGGACTGTAGGTCCTCCCCCTCCAGTGGCCAGGGACTCTCCCAGCCTCTCAGCAACCTTCTCCTTGGCACGGCCTCGGAGGTCGTACCACCTCTTCTTTAGTTCTTCAAGTGACCTGTCGGCCACGCCGACGGAGTTCACTGTGGCGGCTATCCCGACCCAGATCCTGCGCTTCTCCTGCTCGGGCACCCTCCTTGACTCTCTTCCAAACAGTTTGGAGTGGTTATCCACCACCCCTTCGATGAGGTGCTCCAACTCCTGTTCGGAGAACTTCAGTTTTCTCTTGCGCCCGGTGTTGCTGGGCCCAGGTACTGCCTCCTCAGCCATTGCTGCAGTGGAATTGGCAGTGGTATTCCAAGTTTGCAGGTGTCCTTGCAGGAGCTGACTCTGTTGCTGCCTCGAGGTCTGCCTCACTGTGGTGAATGGGGGTGGGAACTGGCTATTTCCTGGTTGTGATGTCATCACTTTGCTCGAATTGCGACTTCCCGTTTTCCCGATCTCGCGATTTTGCGATCTCACATTTTGCGATCTCGCAATTAGCGATATCGCTATTTGCGATATCGCAAATCCTACACAGATGTTGCCGAAAATAGCGATTATTCTGCGATTTTCGATAATCGCAAACGCTTTTTGCGGCCGCGTGCGAATCGCATTTTTTTATCGCAAAAATTCATGAATACCGATCTGCGAATTCTAAATTGCGAATCGCAGTTAATCGCAATTTGAGAATCGCAGATTCCGGATTTCATGAATCAGGCTGTAAGGGGCTTATTTACAAGGCCCTGGCGCTGCTGGTGCGTCACTTTTTCTCATATTAAAAGTGATGCACCAGCAGTGCAAGGGGCTTGTAAATAAGTCTCTTAAATACCAAGTGCGCTATATTGATACTAAAGAGTTTTTAGAAAGAACTATACTATTATTGTAGAGTCTACCAATGGGTACTCTTGCAATTAATGTCTCCTAGGTATCATTAGGGTGCTTGAATATTCAGGGACCAATTCAGAACATTTGAGTACATGAAGTAGTGCTATTGTAGCACTACTTTAAGTACTCATAAATGTCTTTGTAAATTGATCCTATAATCTTTAAACTAATCCTAAATAGGTGATTTTTGAAGCTTCATTTTTAATGATCACTACTTTGTGGCACTTGAAAGCCGTGGCTCATAGTCATCTATACTCCAGGCTATGGGGCTAATTTAAAAAGCCTTTTATGAGGTACTCAGGAATGCCTTTGTGAACTGTGCACGAAGCAATATTACATGCCTGAAAACAGAATTTAAATAGATCAAAAATGTATTCTTAATATAGGAAAATAATTTTCTCACAATAAATGTATGAGGTTACTCAAAATATTGATAATCTAAAATCCCTCTCAAGTTGTGACTGCATCATGAAATTCTACAAAACTAGATACAATGTTGCTAGGCAACGTCAGACACCATGCGTCATGTCCAGTAGCAAAAACAACACCACATTGTGAATCGTAGGTTCCTGCTGTGATAAAAAATTGATTGAACGCACACAATCCTAGTTTCATACATGCTGCAATAGGGCAAAGCATTTTTTATTTGTTTGTGGTTTTATAGAGCTAGGCCGAGCATGAGAGTTGTGCACAACAAAGAAATTGTCACAAAAATAGGGACATTATAATGTACTCTGCAACGGAACAGAAAGGTGTGTCGTAGTTGATAAGTTTATGAACACTCGGTCAAGACTGAAATGAATTATTATTGCGGTTAAGTGCTCAATTTGCAGATTAATGAGTTGGATAGGCCTGGTGTGATCCGGTCTGTTTAGTATTTCTGGTTTTCTATTTTTGTATAGACGTTTTATCAGTTTCATAATGAGTGAGGGATTCTAAGTAAAACAAGTGTGAGTATGTAAAGATGACACCAGGTACTTCTTAAAGATGTCTCTTTATTATAAGTTACACGACACACCGGGTGGAGGGCCCGATCACCAGCTCAATCAATGACAGATGCAACTGTCAACCGTCACTACAACTGTCAGAAACCGGATTCAGCCTCTGACGTAATTTATGCAAATGAAGGACAGGAAGGGGACGGAAGCAGAAGAGGGACATAATAGCAAGGGGACGGTAGGGGAGGGGAGCGAGGGAAATGAAGGAAAGTTAACATCGTAACACATCTCCTTCCTGTGGGAAGAAGAAAACAAAGAAGGAACAACAATAGTATAATCTTATAAACCAATAATGACAACCCAATCCAACCATGGTAAGGCCATGTACATATAAGAGTGTATTCTTATTCAAGAGTCACATTCAGAATAGCCTAAATAACTCCTAGTTATTATCAGCACTGGAATCTCTGGTGACATTGTAGAACAAGAGGTTCATACGTTCTGCAAGGGTCAAAGCAGTGACCGGTCCAACCTCCCACTTGGATGAACGACATTCATTAGTGGATGTTGCTGAGACCTTAGATTTCCGGGACACATCTTCTCCTGTAACGACATCAAGCACCCCTTGAGCACCTTGGGGGTCGTCACGTGGTAAGAATAGCATTGAAATGTGGGCTACTTCAGTATCCACTACATTGCGTCTATGTCCTTTAATGCGACCGGTCACCTTTTCAATGTCATCTTCTGTATTTGGATTTGACCAACTTCTTGCTTCATTTCCTTGGTTTTGGACGTTATCACAGCCACTATCACTTTTCACTTCAGGCCGTTCTGCTACATTAGTACTAGCCTCAACTGTGAACAGTCCATCCTCCAGTTCCCTCAAATGACTTCCTTGGAAAAACTCCGTTGGGTCTACTGGACTGGATGACTCATGTTTCTTTAGGTACTCATCGAGCACATCCCTCCTCCCTGATGCAACTTTATTTGGAGGACATTTGAAGAGATCTTGTGCTTCCCTGCTCTTATCCTTCAGCATACCACGATTTAACCATTTAGAATAATTTGCTTTGTGTCTAGTCTTCAAATATTCGAAACTCAAACCATCTTCCTTATCCTTAGTCATACAACCCCCATACACATCTCCTGTGTTTGACTTGAGTCCTGCGAATGCAGCACTTTGCCGCACTGCCCGGAAATTGAAAGGGTTACTCTCATATTTTCTTTCTGATTGTCCATTTTTGGATTGTTTAACATTTTGTTTTCCTGATTTCTCGCAATTTCCATTTTTCCCAAAATTCCCTTCACTGTCTATTCTTTCATACCACTTGCTTGAACTCAACTCAACTAGGCTCATAGATGGTGGCGTTCTTTCGTTCTCCTTTTCGCACTTTGTCAATTGTATGCTTTTGCAAAGCGTCAGATCATTTTGGTGTTCATTCCATTTTTGATCAAGAGATATTCTCAATTTCCTCTGATCATTCCACCCAAGCATGGAGAGTTGGTTATCTGAAATGTATATAGCACTCCTAGTGCTCCTCTCTTTGTAACATAAATCCATCACTTTGTACCCTATCAATATAATGTCTTCCCCCGTGAACGATTTCAGGGATACATTTGCCACCTTCAAATCGAACCCATGTATTTTTGCAAATTTCTTACTCCACATGCTCGCGCTGATAACCGTGTAGTGTGACCCTGAATCTGCGATGATTTTAATTTTTATTCCTCCTACTATGATGGCACACTTTGGGTTCATTTCACACATAAAGTTTTTTTCTTTGTGAACCTTTACACCTATGTACTTCTCATGCCTTTGCACTTTCCCCGATGCCACCTGCTTAAAACGTTCATCAAGTACATGCATGATGTTTTCCAATATGTTTCGGTCAGTTCCTTTGTAGATTCCCTTTCCGATTTTATGATACATTTCACGTCCCCCAGCACCTAAACTGAACAGTAATATTTCCGCTTTTTCCTCGGGACTCAATGGTCTTCTCACTTCTTCAACAAGGGATATATAATTTTCAAAATACTCTTTCCATTCACTCCACCCTACTTTACTTGCACCTTCCTCCTCCATGAACAACTCTGGTGGTGGTAAATTGTACATATCTTTTACATCCATTTATATTTATTCCAATAATTTCGCCTTTATTTGCCCCAGTATCTCCGTTTCTTACAGTTAGAATTTCCAATATTCCTAAACAAGGATTTCCAATGAAGTCAGAGCAACTACGATATCCTGTGCAGGATAAAACTAGGACGCACGTATATATTACTGCTTTGTTTGTTTTAGGATGCGCAACAAAACAAATGAAGTCGCTTCTCTTATCAAATTTTGAATTCACACACACAAACAGTTCTAGGCGCAAACTTATTATAGGATAATGTCGCTTCCCTTATCCCTTATCTCTTTGAATTCACACACAACAAGCAGTTCTTGGCGTTAACTTATTAAAGGATACAGATTTCTCTTCACAGTAAATTCCACTGTCAACACGTTGACCGCTTTGGATTCTGTGCGTGTTCCTTTTCCTTCCAATCGATAAAGTTCACTCACTATATATCGATTTCCGTGTCTTCTCTCAAAAAAATATTGGTTTATTTTCCTTGACACTTTCCCGATGTTCTCCACAACTAGCGTTGCACGCAATGGATTAAGTGCGTGTTTCTTTAAATTTTCCGAGAATTCACTTAAGATGGCACCCAGCGCGATGTCGTCACTCGCGCCGATGCGCAGTTCTCCTTCTCCTCACAAGGCTCCCTTCAAGATTTCCTCACACGATAAAAATCGAAGTGAGTTTAAAGCCTTATATTCTTTTTTTCTTTGTTTGTTTATTTTTTTCTTTGTTTACACTCACGATGTTTTACTCATATGCCATTAGTTATCCATGTGAAGCTACTTGCTTCCTGCTTAGTTCTTAAAATTTTTTTCAGTTCAATGCGCCAAGGCCTTCAACCTAAACGACAGCACTCCGGTTAATGCCTACAGATAGCAACTCAGAATATAAAGTCACTTAATTATCTTGAACTTTTCTTTTCCTGTATTGCTTATTCTTTTAACACCGTGTTACACTCGCACCTTCGTATCCAATTTATTTCATTCGATTGTCGAAAGTCTTCCCTCAATGACAGATGACTTACGAGGGGTGTAATCATTAACCAAGGCCACTAGATGGCAGTGCGTTATAACGCTTACATAAAGCTCAAAGGGATCTGAAGAGAATTACACTATCCGAAACTTTTACAGATCGCCGATTGATATCAACTTATAAATGCAGAACCAGGTACCCTCGTCCGCTGCTCCGCTCACATATTCTCAAATTCACCTCTTGAACTCTTATTAGGTTCCAGTCCAGTCCACCTGGGTCTTACTTTTCTTCAAATTGCAAATAACGAGAACGCCCTAGGTTGATACTGTTCTTGCCTGGTTTACTCAAATAGCTTAGTGTCCAAGGGATTTCACAATTTACTCACTCAATTTCATATCCTCAAATTCACCTCTTGAACTCTTATTAGGTTCCAGTCCAGTTCACTTGGGTCTTACTTTTCTTCAAATTTCAAATAGCGAGAACGCCCAAAGTCGATGCTGTATTTTCCTGGTTTAATTCAAATAGCTCAATGTTCAAGGGATTTCACAATCAACTCACTCAATATCAGTATTGCTGGAATTACGAAGGCTCCTCCTTTTCCTCACTCGTATTCTTCATGTGAGAGACCTCAGCACCATAAAGATTAATTCTTATCAATTCTCATGTGGTGGGTTCGCCGGCGTGCCGTCCTCGTCGCCAATTTGTAAAGATGACACCAGGTACTTCTTAAAGATGTCTCTTTATTATAAGTTACACGACACACCGGGTGGAGGGCCCGATCACCAGCTCAATCAATGACAGATGCAACTGTCAACCGTCACTACAACTGTCAGAAACCGGATTCAGCCTCTGACGTAATTTATGCAAATGAAGGACAGGAAGGGGACGGAAGCAGAAGAGGGACATAATAGCAAGGGGACGGTAGGGGAGGGGAGCGAGGGAAATGAAGGAAAGTTAACATCGTAACAGAGTAAGAGGCATGTTTGGCACCTCAAAACCTTGGACCCTCATTATGGGTGGTCCAGTATATTGCAACCACTCTGAAGGCTTCACAATTATAGGTTTCTCAGAGTATACCACACAGTAGTGACTGGGTATGATAATGGCCAAACCCCAGAATTAAATGTCGGCAGGGTGAAAAGAGGCAAGATTTAAATTATAATAAATGCTCTGTAAATTCTGAGATATGAGGATGTTGGTGCTGAAGCATCAAAATCCACGTGATAGACCCTAGTTGAATGGAGAAATCAATTTATGGTAATTGTATTGTAATTGCATTTATATAGCGCGTACTACCCCTGACGAGGCGTTGAAGTGCTTTTTCGGCAAGTAGCACGCTACTCTGGGCCCCATAGAGGGTTAGTGTTGAATTAGTATAGTGAAAAATGCAAGTACATTTTAAGTGGTGGATAGGTTAGAAGGTTATTTGGATTTGGAATGATAGCAGAAGGATAGAGGAGGAAAAAGGTTTGTATTTATACAGCGCTTGTTATTCCTGATGGGGTGTTGAAGCACACTACTCCGGAAGCCCTTAAAGGATTAGTGGTGAATTAGAATGGTGAAATATGAAAGTAATCTCAGTGGTGGATATAAGTCAGTTATTTGGAGTGAGAAGGATAGTGGAGGGATAAAAGGGGAAGAAAGGTTTGCATTCATATAACACTTGTTACCCCTGATGGGGAGTTGAAGCACGCCACTCCGGAACCCATAAAGGATTAGTGGTGAATTAGTATAGTTGAATATGGAATTTGAGAAGTGAACGTGTTAGTCTGTTAATTTTGATTGAAAAGGATAGTGGAGGGATAAAAGGGTGAAGGATTTTTTTTTATCTAAGTTTTGTTTTTAGGTTAGAGTTTTGTAGTGTGAGAGTTTAGAAAGGTTTGTTTTGGGGGATAGGTACAGTAGAAAGAGGTGTCAGATGATACTAGGAGGAATAGAGTAGGAGAGAGTCAATAAAGGGTTATTTTGGGGATCATAGTAGTGGTATGGGATTTGGGATGAATGAGAGTGGATGTAGAGGATATATTGATCGATGCTTAGGCTGAGAAATAGGGTAGTGCATTGGAAATGCTAAATTAGAAGAAAGTGATACATATATCGATCCATAAGTAACTTAAGTTTGGGTATATGGATGGTGGGGGCTGGCTGTCTCCCCTCGCAATACCGCCTTTGTGGCATTCCACAGGGTCGCTGATGAGACCTCCCCATTATCGTTGTTCTTAAAGAAATTCTCCAAGGACTCACGAACTGAGTCACGTAGCACCGGATCTCGAAATGCTGCTTCATTGACATACCACTGGTGGGTATTTCTCAGATTCTCAGTTATTCTCTGGATGCGTCTAAGACTAAGAATACAGGACAATGGTCAGAAAGGGTGTAAGCACCCACAGAAACCAAGATCACCCTTGGCTGGAGAGAAGCATCTATTAAAATGAAAACAATCTGTGTGTGAGTTTTGTGGATGTGTGAATACTAAGTCTAGTCCGCTCCCCTGAATGGAGTTCTTTCCAGATGTCTAGTGGACAGAGATCATGTATGCTTTGTGGTAATTTCGAGGGGGAACAGATATGTGTTGTATCGGGCCACAGAATAATCAAAGATGGAGTCCAAGACTGTATTAAAGTCACCTTTTAAGATTAGCTCACCTCGGGCAAAGCCAGCCAACAGTGGGAAGAGGGAGCCAAAGAGCTCTGCATTTTTGTCATCCATACTAATATAATAAAGAGAGAGCTCAAACCTTTGAGGCGGGTAATCTTTGGAGACAACAGCATAAATCACAACACCCAATACAGCGTTGGAAAGGGCAGTTGCAGCAGAAGGACATAGGCTCTGCAGACGCCCACCATATACATTTAAAAGGTAAAAGAACCGTGCCAGCAAAGTAGTCCCTTGTGGGCGTGTCTGCGTTGTGCTGTGGGCGTGTGCTGGGGGCGTGACAAACGCTTGGGGCATGTGGCATGTTCCGCCCTTCATGCCATGTCTCATATCATGTGCTAATCCCACCGTGCTCCCTTTAAATACCCCTGCACCCCATAATCATAACCCACCCTTACTCCTTAAAATACCCCAACACCCTTAAACACTAACCCATCTTAACCCTATAAATATACCCTGTACCCCAAAACCCAAACCTATCCCTAAACCCTAAAAATGCCCCTGTACCCCAAAACCCAAAGCTAGCCCTGAACCCTAAAAATACCCCTGTACCCCAAAACCCAAACCTAGCCCTGAACCTTCAAAATACCACTGTACCCCAAAACCCAAACCTACGTCCTGAACCCTAAAATAACCCTGTACCCCAAAACTCAAACCTATCCCTGAACCCTTTAAATACCCCTGTACCCCAAAACCCAAACCTACCCCTGAACCCTAAAATACCCCTGTACCCCAAAACCCAAACCTAGCCCTGAACCCTAAAAATACCCCTGTATCCCAAACCCAAACCTAGCCCTGAACCCTTAAAATACCCCTGTACCCAAAATCCCAAACCTACCCCTGAACCCTAAAAATACCCCTATACCTCAAAACCCAAACCTAGCCCTGAACCCTAAAAATACCCCTGTACCCCAAAACCCATACCTATCCCTAAACCCTAAAACTACCCATGTACCCCACACCCCAAAACTATATCTGAACCCTTAAAATACCCAAACACCCCAAAACATATACCTCAGTACCCCAAAACATATACCCCTATACCCATACTTACCTTATCCAAACATTAAAAAATAACATGCTTTTACCATTCATGCATTTGCAACGAATTTCGTTGTAAATGTATGCGTGGTAAAAGCATATAAAATGTAATGCCATGCGTTATAATGGCATTGCGGAGTCATGGTACTTTCGTAATGAAAGTATGCGGAGTGATGGTATGCGGAAAGAAAGTTGCGGAATAATGGGTGTTTACCCTCCCCCAATTAGCACATTGGTGGCACGGCGCCCCACATCTCCAGCAACATACTGATATTTTTTCACCACCCATTTGAAAAATGCACAGGTCTCTATCATTGATGGCCAGCACCGACATACTCTTTTAGACACACCTCCCGCCACAAGGTCTAGAATTGCGAACTTTAGACCTGGGGAGCTACGTTCGGATCTCGGCATCAGCTCAACATCCTGTGATTCCAGGCAAATCGCTTTGTCTCCCTGTGCCTACCACAAATGAATGTGTTCTTCTGTAATGTAAATTGTGCTCATGCCATGTTGTTGAGTTCGGGCTATATAATATTGCAAGGAAAAATAAAGTAGGGAAACTCGAGTTCACACACTACTGAATGCGCACTCTTAAGTGCATCAGCAGTGCACTGTCAATCGGAGCGTTTCACAGGCCTGTCACAGATAAGAAATGCTATCAAAATGAAATCCTACAAAACAATATACTACTGGCCGGCAGCAATTCATACCCGGACAGCGTCGGGATGGGCTGCTAGTTGCAGCCATAAATGTAGACAAATGTAACTGACCAAGAGTCTATATAAGCCTGCACCACAACCACTCTGCCCTCTCTAGCAACGTGGAATGAGTCGACCGCTATAGATAGGCCACACCTAAATAAGAGGGCGACCCCTTCAGTTTTGTTGGGACAGGGTGCATGAAACTGCAATGGGTACCAATAGGAGTGAAGCCTCTTGGTGTCTGACGCTAGAAGATGAGTCCTGAATCATGACCACATG
This sequence comes from Lissotriton vulgaris, assembly GCF_964263255.1. Classification (NCBI taxonomy): domain Eukaryota; kingdom Metazoa; phylum Chordata; class Amphibia; order Caudata; family Salamandridae; genus Lissotriton; species Lissotriton vulgaris. The sequence goes on along the minus strand of NC_141685.1, from coordinate 421,562,157 downwards.
CACTTTGTTAGTATGGAGCCATTTCAGGAGCACTTTCCACTTCATTGCGGAGTTTAAGACCTTGAGTATTTAAGGAAGCTACAAAGAGGAGGTGTGGTGGTGGAGCACGAGGAGGTTAAAGCTCATTGCCTGTGGGCGCCATGAATATTCTGCAGGAGTGGGACTCAAAGTAAGATGTGAACCCCTCAAATGGATTCCCATGCCAGAGCCAATTGAGCCCTGGAGGAGCATGCGAGCCCTGGACCGATGTGTAAGGGAAAAGGCTGGGTCTGTAATAGAGGGTAGAACTCCTGCAAAGGAAATAACATTGCAATCAACACAAAAAACAGAACACAGTTTGGCTGTTAGTTAATAACCATCAGCTGTAAGAAGAGGGTCAGCTATTGAGGATGTCCTGAAGCCCCCATCAGTCCACAGAATTTGCCTGAAGAACAATAACAGATTCATCAGGGGTCAATGCAAATCAAGGAATGGTACCAGAAAGAGTAACAGGTTTGTTAGTAGAGGCAAACAGATCTGCAGCTGTAATCTCCGCGGGCCTGACGCTGGCCACATAGACAACAATCGCCCAGAGGATATGTCAGTCTGTATCAGGGTCCAGGTGGCCTGCAAGTCGGTCACGCCAACAGGTGAATTTCTTGGAAACTTTGCGGGCTGTCTTGGAGATTTATTGTTGCCTTTTATCTGAGTGTTGGGAGCCAGGGTATGCTGACAGAGCGCCAATAGCTTTATCGGAAGAATACATGTATAACAGGGTGCGGGCTTCAGCATGTGAACGCACGGACCCCCGCAATGGTGAAAAGTAAGCGCAGAGGAAAGCCCCAGCTATATTGTATTTTCTTGCAGGCAGGTAGGACAATACGTCAAAAAAGTCACAGCATTTGCCCAAAGTCTGGAAGGTGGAGTCTTGAAAGAGTGATATGTTATCACCCCTGAAGGCAATGGAGTAAATCTTCCAGGCTGCCCTCAAAATGTCCTTCTTGACCCTGTAGAAGAAAACTAAGATGAGCACATCAGGTGCCAAGTGGTTCCACTGTTGGTATGTGGAAAAAACATGAAAAATACACTCAACAGTAGGATCCTGGCCCTCGGAGTACTGGAGAATATGCTGGAACAAGTTTCAGACATAGCTGTCAAGCTCAGCATTGGACACCAAATTGTTCACACCCCTAATCCGGATATTATTGCACTTAGAATGATTCTCATAGTTCTTAAGAGGGTCTCTCTGAAGTCGTTGCTGGGTTTCAAGTGCCAACATTCTCTCTTGCACCTGCTCTTGCTGTGCCACCGTCGCTTCCATAAGGTCTACGCAAGATTCAATCCCCCTCACCAATTGGTCAAGCTCCGCAAGCAATCTGGTGACGTCACCGGGCATGGCTATGATGTCCCTCTTCATCTCCTGAAGGAAAGACTGGATATCATCCTTCGTCGCCAGGGAAGATAGAACTGAGACGCCACCCCCTTGCAGTGCTCCTACACTGTCCCAGCTTCTGAGAGTACTGTGCTTCCAGTCCTATGAAGAAGCTGGGGGACAACTTGGGGGTGAGTCTTCCTTTGAAACCTGGCCCAGCTGCTCTGTCTGGCTCCTTGTTAGGAATCATGACTCACTGGTTCCTATATCCACCATATAACTTTGAGTTAACAGCAAGGGAAGAAAGGTAAGCAAAAAAAAATCTCTGTTGATTCTTTCTGTATTTGTGAGTGAATGTTTGCTTGTAAGTGACTGAGGGAGAATGAGATGGCTTGAGAGTGTGATAGTTAAAAGGCGTTAACAGTGTTGATTAGAATGAAAGAGTAAGAATCAATGAGTGCAACGATGAGTATGAATAAGGGAAAACGAGGGAGTGGGTAGAGCAGTGTAAGTGAGTAAGACTGAGTGAGTGTGTGAGACATTGTTAGAGAGAGTGGGTTGTGTATATATTTATGGTACAACAGGTGCAGTTGCACCAGGGCAAAAAGGGCTCATGCAACTTCACTTGCTGTACTATTAAAGCAGAACACTGTTACCTTAGGAGTTTAAATCTGAGCCCCGGTACAGCAGTGGTTATGAGTGAGTGTTGGCAATGGCCCTTTCTAATGTGCTTTCTCCTGATTTTTTTGTTTTCTCCTTAACTGTTTTCCGCTGATCTGGATGCTAGCCTCAGGACTTTGAGCGCGTTTGATACAGCCATTCAGTGCCAACACATTGTGCTTGTCATATACATGATTGGGTGATTTGAGTTATCTGTAAGTCCCATGTGGTGGGGACATATTCCCAGGACATGTATCTCAATAGCTCCTCTGTGGGCCTGCAGCACTGGTTGTGCATCTGTCAGGTAGCTCATCGATTGTGCCACAGGTTTGCCCTGTTGGAGCCTGTTTGCCCAAGTTGCTGTTGCTAGGGTTGGCATTTAACAACATACATACAAAGGTTCTGTACAGCTCTTGCTATATCAGCCTTCTCCCTGGTGACAGGGTGCAGTGTTGGGAAGAGGTAAGGCATGTGCATGTTTGCGTTTCATCCAAGGGTCATGAATGGCACCAGGTGATGTGTTCAGTACGACAGGGCCTGCTTTTCGTATTGGATTAGCATGAGGGAATGTAGGGAAAGGCTATTGAGCAATGTTTTCTACAGTCAGAGTAGTAGCAGGATCGTGGTTGATATCAATGAGTTTTTAATGGCGAATCCTCTCTGGAAATGCAAGAGGATCCAAGCTTACATGTGTGGAATGTCACTTTTGGGAAAGTGGTCATTTCAATGTTTGCACCTCTCATATTTGCTATCAGCCTGTCTCCAATTCACATCTGGGTGCTGGGGTGACTGCCACATCTTTGCATTCGTAATGGAAAGCCATAAACTAGGGATTAAGGGAAACTGCGGACCTCTGATTCTAAGGGGCCTTTCTGGGATGGTTACATGGGGATGTAATTGGTACCTGCATTTCAAGGGGAAGGGTCTGGGCCACACTAAAGATAGTGATCAAACCTCCAAGGTAGGATGGCAGACAGGACAAAATTTAGATATGGCCTGTGCATTTCAAAGACAGCCTTTTGAACTGATTGTATCTTCAGTGGCAATGGTGGGTATAACTACAGTGGTTCTGGCCTCCTATAGTAGAGACACTTTTGAATTTGGAAACATACTACACTGTTTCGATGCTGGGACATCGACACAATGAATCATTAGCTGCAGACTTGTGGTGGCCTGAAGCTTGTCGTGATCCAGGAAATGGACTATCCCTTGGTGGATTTTGTCTGGACGTTGCTGGCCTGCAGCTAAGTGCCAACTGTTGTAACCCATGTCCCAAAGTACTCTCCAAGGGCTGGTTAGATTGCCTCCTTGTCACAAGATCCCTGTAGCACAAACAATTGCACCATTTCCATAAGATTATGAGGACTGCACTGGGTGTGGTGGAAATGGGTGGAAGGTATCATTGGTGATGACAAGGACCGTCCTCATGTACACCATCATCACACTGTGCAGATGAATGTGCTCATAAGATCAGCAGCCACCTGAGGTGCAGAGACGTGAGGAGTTCGAGGAGTGTGGGGAAAGCTTGTAGAGTCTGAGGGACCCATGCCTGCAACCAAGGGGAATTGTGCTAGCTTGCGCTCCAGACTGTGTATTATCTGAGGGGTGTTTGGGGAACCTGAGCCGGGAGCTGAAACTGTATTTAACCACTTTGAGGACAACAGTGTCTGACATTGTGACCTCTGTTCGAGGCTGCTGTCTCTCTCTCCCTGGACCCACACCACAAGGTACTTTTTTGTGGAGAACATTGTGACAAGGCCCAAGGGGGTTTGTGTGGCTTGTGGGAAGCTGAACTGTCCGGGTTATGGCAGTTCACACCTCTACCTAAGGGGAAACATTTCACGAAATTTGGAAGTTCACCAATCCCACACTCGTGCAAGTGCCACCAGGTGCCTGGAGGTCTAATACGGATGGATAAAACTAAGTAGCTTTTTCTTTCCATGTTAGGTGGTTCCAACTGTCGAGTCAACGGGGCGCCAGCAGGGGCAACATGTTTTGTTGGCTGGTGTAGTTGAATGACTGAGGGGCTGATCATGAGGCAAATTCAAAGAACAGTGACTGTTTGACCTTTCTGCAACAGGGAAACGTTGGCAAATGCCTATAACTGTAAAGTGTATATACAATGTGTATCTTGTTTTGATTTCAATGGGGAAGTTCAAAAATTGTCTATCACTGTAAAGTGTATGTACATACAATATGTATCTTGTTTTGATTTCAGTGTGTGTGTAATATAAAGACAAGTGATTTATAAATACAATGTGGAGTCTTTTTGTGGCATACCCAATGTGTTGTGAGGGTGGTGTTGTATCAATATTTTGCACTTGGGCCCTGAGGATAAGCCTGACTGCTCGGTGTCAAACTACCTTGAGTAACCATAGGTTATTGGATATGTGTATAATATTCATCCTATCTAGAGCTGTGTATTCTGACTGGCTGTGATGCATTTCTGCCAGCCGGGAACAACTGGGTATAACAGTGAGGATCAGTGATTGTGAAAGTGTGAGTGTTTGCAAGTGCATTTGATATTGAGAAACAGTGAGAGTGAGTTTATGGGAACATTTGTGTATGGAGGGATCCCTGGCACATTTTGAGAACAAAATGTGCCTTTACTGCACTTGTGAACTTGTGGTAAGTATGACATCAGTGATGTAACTCAACAAAAGACACAGCTGTGAATTTAAAATTTAAGGTTTATGTGTTTTAGGATTCTGAGTGAAATGAGTGACTCTTGAAATGTCTTTGTGACCCTAGGTGATTTGATGTTAATGGATACTGGAATTGTGAGGGTCTTTATTGTCAAATTTGATATGGTTTTTACAACTGAAGTTATTTAAATGTATGTTGATTAATGAGAGGGTTGATTTATTGGTGTAAAGGTTAATTAATGCAATACGTAGGTGTTAGCCCTATTACATTATGTCTCATCAAGGATGAAGGTTGTTATGGTTGGCATTGTCCTGATGGGTTTTCTCTCCAGAGAATGTTGAAGACCCTTAGGATTATGGTATTAGTGGTTATGTTTGGGTTATCATGTGGTGTGTGCATTGTTCAATAGGTAATATAACGAACAATACAATTAGTGCCAATGTGTTCATATTAATTTACCCTGTTGATAGAATCAGGTTTCAGTGGATTAACATTATGTTAAAATGAGGATGCTTGCTGATCTGATACAGTATGCCGTTCTAGATGTGCACTAATAAAGAAAGCACTGGAGTGTGGCTGATGTGAAGATTTTAATAATAATTGTTGAATTGGGACGAGATCACTTAGAAGAATTAGTCTGCAGGTTCACAACTCATCCTGGTTCTTTTCCTATGCAGGCTTTATATGGCGATAGCTATCCTGTCTACTTCTCCCTGAGTAGTTGATTTCTTAGAAACTCTCCAAAACAAGCAGCCTCAGGGACACTTGCCTGACAATGACCTGTTTAAGGGGACTGTATAATGTAATAAATGTGGAATAACGACTTTATTCTTTGCAGAAGAGGAATCGAGGTCAGGGTGAGTTAGCTTCTTTCATCAAGGGGGTTCGAGCATTGAAAGCTTCAATGTAGATGTCAATTTTGACTGGAGTAATGGTTATGCAGGATTGAAAAGCTAAGTTATTATCAGTTATAAGAAATCTATTAAGACTAGAGATAAAGAAGTATAGCTCACCACTCCTATTCAATAAGGGGAACCTGAATTCACATTACTTTTGCGAGTGCTATCCTCGTTATTTATAAATGGAACAAGCAGTCAAAATGTGTTCCTGAATGCCACGTGAAAACAACAGAATAACGATATGTAAACAAACAATAATTATTAAATTACCTTTATTCCCTTTGCCGCAGTGCGGCACGTCCGCATAATGGGCGGGGCCCCATAGGCCGTTGGCCGATGGCAGCACTAGCGAGTTAGTGCTCCCATCGGCCAACGGCCAACGGCAGCACGCAAGGGGTTAATGTCATCGCTTTTTTCGTTTTTTTTAGATTTGAGGACCATCTAAAAGCTTTTACAAATCATTCGATGAGGGATCTCTATAATTTTATATGTTGATTCTATTAGCTTTTAAATCCCATATGACAGCATCACTGGTGTTCTTGATCAAGGTGATAGTATTAGTCATAATGCTGTGGTTGGGTGGCAATTTATATGGTGATTGTATTAGTCATAAAGCTGTGGTTGGTTGGCATGTTATTATTGCAGCCGTCACATGAGCTTTATTTTCGAAGTGTGAGGTGAAATCTACAACTCAATATGAGAAGTGTTTGATTTTATTTATTTATTATGTCATAATTAGAAGGCAGTGAGTTGAGGGACTTGATGTGCAGCGGCATTGAACTAGGTGAGACACAGATATGGGGCAAACATTTTTTTACGGTTATTGGTAGGTGTGGGCAATAAATTCTGCTCTGCCGGCAGAATTCACCTAGTTTTGTGCACTCCTTGTGATGCTTGTAATGCAGAGTTCTAGCAAAACTCCGCCAATCACCTAATGGTGGAGTGTTTTCTCACATGAGGCTCACTAACGTTAAATTGGCGGGCATGAATTTGCATCCCATAGTGCAATTTTCGGGTGCTCGAATGGCACCTGGCGAGATTTTCTGAGCACGGCCGTTCGCGACCGGTCGCTGTTAGAATGTAGCCAATCGAGTAGAAAATGTTCTAGAACTGCAGCAAAGAAGCAGTGCCCTCTGGCACACAATGTTGGGCAGTTCACACCGATGTTGCAGTGCAGAACGAGCTCCACACACTAAAAATCAACGCAAGCAGCACAACATACCTATTTCTGCCTGCTCACAGAACTCCGTGGAATCTCTTGTAATTTTTAGGAAACTCCGCAGATTTACACAGAGTGAAGCTCCGAGAGTCCCCCTGCACCCTTAGTTATTGGTTTGGATCTTTAGGTTGCTGGCCTTTGGAGGAGGTTATGCTATGTTGGGTGCTTTTGAGCATGTGTTTAGCATTTCTCAGTGGGTTGGATGATTGGTTAACTGTAAAGATTGGGCCAAAAGTGATCTTTGGCAGTCATTTAGTGCTACATTATGTACTGTGATGCTCATTCTGATAGAGTACCTATGATTTTTAGGTTACTGCGATATATTTATAGCTTGGTGTTTTGAGTCGTAATTCAATAGAGCTTTTTTTTATTATTAGGAAGAATGATATGCTTCATCTTCATGGGATTTGGTTTCTTGAATTAGAGAGGTGGGAGGAGGAAAAGTATATTGACAAGAGCACGAATGGGTGTTTGTACCTTCAGAGTGAGGATAGAAAATATGTTGAGATGATAGAAAGTAAAACAGTGCATGGCTTAATCTTGATGATTGGATGTTGAATTAAGCTGGAAGTTCCTACTTCTGTAGACATAGGAGGAGCTATATTTTAGTTGCTCATGGCTGGATTTGGAATTGGTACCATTTGGGTTGGATCGTATGGGGCGTTTTGATTCACCCATGGTTGTGGGAGACAGCAAATAAGCATATGTCATGGTCTTAGTTGTGCTACATCTACTTGAATTGTACTCTAGTATAGTAGCTTGGGTGTGGCTCATGCTATTTATTGTGATATTGATGATTTGTGCAATGTTGATTTAAAGGGTTTGGTGGCCATCAGGAGAATAATAGAAAAATGAAAATATAATTATTATTGCATTTCGTTTTTGCCACTTCAAAGTAAAGCAAATAATAGTACCTTCTATTGTATATGCTTACTGGTCTCATATGCGACTTTTCAGTAGTGATCCGTCCATAGCAAGCCACAGAGTGTATCCTGTCATGTGTGGAAAAGAAGGATTATTGTGATTTTCATACCCCAGATGAGGTTCTAATAGTCTATACGTTGAATGATTTAAAAGAAATGGTGACCCTGCTTATCGTACAGTGATGGATCAGTTTCCAGAAGTCATCTGACCATAAACTATGCACTTTCTTTATGCTAATTGATTTTTAAAGCTTGTGGGTGCTGACTTGGGCATCCACAGACCTTCTTTCCTTGGAGAGCTATGGCCCCTCCTATCCACTGATTTGCCTTCTGCGATTCTGACTGCCAATTTGTGGCTCACTGCCCATTTATACTTGAATGGAATGCTTTCACATTTTTAGATGGTTCAATTGTTTGCATAGTTTTCATTTGTATCTGGCTGCCTGCTTCTACTTTTGTTCCATGTCTTATCTCATTTCATTAGTAATGCAATCATTGTCAGTCTTTAGCTCTGCTGTTGCATTTAAACCTTCACTGGTATCTCTTCCTGATGAGTTGTTTGATCTTGTTTTAATCCTCTTTTAGTATTTATTCTTCTTTAAGAGCTCATGTATTCATGGCCACCATAGTTATGGATGATTTTCTTACGTTTTAGCCAAAGCAAGCAATAGAACGATTATGCTTCCCTAATTGCTTCCATAGCATCTCTATTTTTTATTCACTTTATGAGAATGCTTGTTATTTATCATCTTCATTTGCCACATTTGTTCTAGAAAATCTATAACTCCTTTTTAAATCAGAAACCAATTGGAGACGTGGTACTTCATGCTGGTTTTTAAGTGATTTTGAAAAAATGTTCTAACTTATTGGGCCATTAAATTTTACAACTTTGATAGAAATCTCACTAATTAAGTTTGACAAACTCTGCTGTTTTTGTGGGACCTTCCAGCAAAATTTGTCTTTACCTGCTCTATCTAGTTCATGTATAGAAAGAGGACATTAAGAAGCCAAATTCTCGGATACCAGGACAGCCTTAATTAGGTCTCTAGTTCATTTGTTTTCTGTACATCGCGGCTACCAGACCATACATCCTTCATAGAGCCTCTGGCTTTTATTTCAGGTATACTGTGCATCAGCAATAGGCAGAGTCTTCGCTGGTGTTCTTACTTCTGTTAGTCAATTCAAACAAGCCTTAACTCTGAAACAACAGGGAGTGTCGCTTCTCAGATTCTATTGTGGAGAAGTGTGGCTCACTGGTTAGAGCAGGCAGACCCTGAAGCAGAGGTCAGAACCGGGACCAGGGTTCAATTCCCGACGCGGCAGGGTCTTGAGCTCAAATGTCCATGGACTCGATAATTCTCGCTTCGGTGCCTGACCTAATCATGGGTTCACACTCTGCAACTCTGGGCATTAAGCTTGCTTAATCTCCACAACGGCCCCCCTGCGGCGGGATGCCTGGCTTTCACCTTGGGGATGCCCTGTAGGGGCTATCTCACAGGGAAAAAAGCCAGAACGGGTTCCCAAGGCAAGCGCGGAGATACCCCTTCAGGGGTCGATTCTGACGCTATATAAGAAACATAATAATAATAATTGTCAGAAATTCTCTTCCCTATCCAAAAATTCTACTTGATTGATAGTCGAGGTGTGGGAGAGCTCTTTCATGACTTGTACACATTTCAAGTCACAAATATACAAATTATTAACTTTTGCTTAAGCCGGCGTGACAGCAGTAACATTTCAGAAGTACTTTGGGGCTGCTCAGATCACGCATTTAATTAAAAGATGTTAAACTTTTCACTATTGTGAATTGATAATAACATTACAGACTGCGTGGCCTCTCAAACAGTAACATACTCTCATTCTACCCTTGGGATGTGCATGAGTGAAATCTTACTCCAGATAAACACAAGCACACAAGGGTCAAAAGAAGAACTCTTCAAACTTTTTTGCACTGAGCATCTCTAAGTAAAATGTTTGGAAGTCAGGCCCCCCTCCAAAACTTTATAGCACAAATTGGGGGAGCTGGATGGTTATGGCTGATCGAAGGGGGCAGGGATTATGAGATCATTTTAGAGGCACTTTTCTATAGCTCATGATCCACACTAAAGATAAGACTTTTGAAAGAGCAAATGCATCAAACAAAAATAGAACTGACCAAAAATACTACAGGCCAGAATTGGGGTGCTGTGAGCCCCTTACACTCCTAGACCCCAATGCAACTGCAGTTGCTGCACTAATGATAGCTGTGGCCCTGAGATTCAGGCTCCCTCCTCTTCTTATGTTGCCCCTTCTACACCTTGCTGAACAATCACTTCAATCTTGAAACAGGTTGTCTGCTCCTTTCCGAAAAGGAATGCGCTCCTGAATTTTGCCACCTCCATTTTGTGGCAAGGGTGGCATCTGCCATAATGCTAACAAGAAACATGAGTCACTATGCCCCCTTTTTAAAGTAAGACATTCATAATTGTGATGCATTGGGTACTTCAAACTCCTAGGCACCACTGCACCTGCTTTAGTAATGATAGCTACTGGGGTGGGCATCAGGCTATCTCTGCCATCCCTCTCTTTCCCATCTCTCTGATGCCCAAACCTAGGTGTATCCTCTGCTTCATTTTTCCCCTCCCTTGGGCCATTGCTCCAAGGCCCAGAATAAAGCAGGCAGAGAAAGTATTCCCTGATCCCCGAATGCAAGGAGTGAAGGCTAGTAAAACAGCCCTCATTCTGCAGCTGTATCACCAATGTTACCGCTAGCTCTACTCTGTCCATTCCTAGAGTCTAGTGAACCTGATGCCCAAAACAGACTTTCTGGTACCCCAGTTTTGTGGGCAGCATGGGTCCTAATGCTAGCAAGAAAAATGGACCTCACTCTCCTTTTCCTAGTAGGCAGATTGGAGGGTCTTCTGTGATGTGAAGCAGAAATATGGATAGAGAGCTAGCAAAGAAACATGCCTTTTAACCAAGGTGTCTACTACCTGAACGGAATGGAAATGTGTGCAATTGGTTAATCACCCAATGTAAAGGCTGCTTTGAACCAATATATACTTTAATTGATGGAGTCTCTGGAAGCTTCATGGTGAGAAATATTTATTATTTTAGAGGTAGTATAAAGGTGATATTAGCGGAGTTCTCTAGCATGTCCTTTAAATGGCCTGGGTGGATGCTATACCACTTTATTAGGGACTTGCAAGTAAATGAAATGTGCCAGTCAAGTGCAGGACACTTTTACAATGTTTTAAGCAGTGTGCACAAAAGGAGCAAGCCAATTAGCTTTAAGGCAGTTAACCAGGTGTCCCACAGCGTTCTTCTCTTAACCCTACCCTCTTTAACATCTTCATGGCCCCTTTTCACGTCTGTTGTCGAGCCATTTGATTGTAAAACCATTTCTTATGCTGATGACATGCAGTTGCTCTTGGCCTTCGATGGTTTGTCTGTCTCTATAGCAGCCCGTTTCTTGGACTGCATGTGTGCTGTCTTTGGTTGGACAGCAGCCAACTGAAATACAATGATCTATTTTAGGTCACATGTAATTAATTGGTGGGAAAATCTCTGTGCCTCTGCATTGCCAGCCCCGCCACCTCCTTCTCCAGCTGGTAAAAATCTTGTGGGTAAAACTGGACAATACCCTATTTATGAAGGGTCAGATTTCAGCAGTAGTAGGTCAGTGCTTTGCGCTACTCCATACCACTACAACATGTCTTCCCCTCCTGCTTTTAGAGGCCAGAAGAGTATTGATCCATGCCATGATCACTTCACGTCTTCGCTATGCAATCAGGAATGTAGCAACTGACAGGCTAATGTTGATTAGTCTACTGGAGCTTCAAGGACATAAAGTCCAACTTTTTATAAGTTACTTTCCCTATATATTTAGCAAACATCACAATTGAATGGGACTTTTAATACATATTTAAAACAGTGGTTGAATGAATTATGTTGCTTATTCTGAATTCCAAAGCTAGCAAAAACGTATTTTAATTGTACTTTAGTTTATCACTTTGAAACATCTACAACCTGTTAGAAATGGGGATCTCTAGTTGGCATCTCTAGTAGGTACCTTTGTCGAAATAGGGACCCTTGCTTCTAGTCAGGGTAAGGGAGATGCACTTCTTAAATAACCCATGCTCACCCCCCTGGTAGCTTGGCAAGAGCAGACAGGCTTATCTCAGAGGCAGTGTGTAAAGCATTTGTGAACACATACAGTAATACAGTGAAAACACCACAAATGAACACCAGAACAGTTTAGAAAAATAAGTAATCTTTATCTAAACCAAACAAGAGCAAACAACAAAAATCACAATACAGTAATAAGAATATTACTTTCAAATGATATAGTTCAAAGTAAATTGCAGATGCAACACTTTTCACACAAAGTACCTTGTATGTGTAGCGCACTGTGAGAAGTTGGCCTGATGTATGATGTCCACAATTCTGTGGGCACCTTGTATCAGTCCAAACAATCCCTTATGGTGGTGGTTGTAAAGTCAACCTTATAGACAAGCTATCCTAGGGGTAGCATGGACTAAGCAGTCTTAGGCTAAACTCAAGAGGGCATGTGAAGCCAGCTGTTTTACCATATGCAATACTGAAATATCAAATGAAAGGACACCACACAAGTTATATATTATAGAAATATGTGTATTTATTACTAGAATAATCCTCTGTACTCTTTATGAGTGCAGAGGCACAAGCGTTTATACAAAAGCACAGTTAAACATTCAAAAGTTGCACAATTTTGGATAGGCCCGGTGGCCACTCAAACCATATACTAAAATAGTGGTATAAGTACCACCTCTCGAGCAATGGTAAGGCCTAGGGCGTTGTGAATCGCTGGGACTACTCGGGGCTAGCAGTGATGAAGTCTTTAGAGGCCCGCGGGACACGGGTGCAGTGCCTAAAGCACAAGCATATGCCACTGCAAAGTCAATGGCACGTAAAAGTTATTGAGTTACTGTTTTGGCAGTCTTCTGACTGGAAAAGAATTACTACACTTTAAACTAGGACACTAGAGGTGTAAACCACTACAGGAGCACCGGTGTTAGATCGTTACCTCACCCACAGGAAGCGGGTGCATAGGTGTCAAAGTGTGTCTGGTTACGTCGTGTTAATCTAGGGGGACTGGAGAGAAGAGTCCGGTTGGATCCAAGGGTGGATCGAAGATGTAGAGTACCTGAAAGCAGAGAGGACAGAGTCTGGGTCACTAGCCAGTGACCAGGATGGAACCAGGAAGGAACCAGGCAATGTCGGGCGCAGTCAGGTGGTTGTCGTGAAGCTTGTCTCCACTGCCACGTGGACTCTGGGGCATCGAGGATGACCAGGAGTAGAGCACGAGTTGTCCCATGAAGGCTCTCGCTGTCGGCGGTGTCGGCTTCCGGATCAGAGGTAGCAAGCCTTGGCAAGTGCAACCCATGCAGGATTGGAAGATCGCTTCTTACTCAGACCAGCAAGGTCAGAGCGGTGGCTCCTTTTCAGGGGCGCGAGGGCAAGTCTGGAGCAACCAGACTAGCAGTTTAAATTTCAAGGTTCGTCGGTTCTGGGGCCACTAGCCAACGGGCAAGTGACCGGACCAACACGTCGAGCAGAAAAATGCAAAAGGGCCCCACACAGTGGAGGGGAGATCTTCGGTGCACAAGCTGCTCGGGGCTGGGGCTACTCAAACCCCAATGCACAGCTTTGAGGGTGCCTCAGAAGCTGCACGGTCAGCACTTCGCAGTCTTTCCAAGATGGCCGTCTCCACGCTTCACGTCACCTCCATGGGTCTCAGATTCGCTGGGACTGTGGATCAGGCTGTTAGAAGTCAGGGAAGCTGGGTCTTGTCGATCTCTGTTGCTCGAGTTCTGGCGGGAACTGCAACAAAGCAAACAGTTGGGCGCTGGATGGTGCCTGTTTGCACAGGGTGGTCACTCCTTGACCACAAGGGAGATTCTTCAGTCTTCCACGTCGAGTGGGATGTCGAAGAGTCCAGAGTTCTGTATCAAAGTTTTGTTCAGGATAATCTAATGCTCCTGGGCACAGCTCCTACCTTTATTCCAAATCAAGGGGCTGTATTACCTGCTAGGTCCCTCCTATGGGTGGAACCCAGGAAGGGAGTGGTTACACCCCTTTCCCTTTGTCCAATTTCACACCAGAGCTGGGACTGGAGTGTCCCAGCACCGGTTTGAACTATGCATGGGAAGCCTTGTGCTCCCCAGGCAGTGTCTAGTTTCATTCAACCCTCCCTGCTACAATCCACTATCTCCTATCTGGGGTGGTGTAACACCTCCCTGTGACAGGATATCTATTGTCCAGGCCTCCCCTGCCGGAGTTTTGGTCAGCAGCAGGAGGCCAGACTCGTGTCTGTGGCAGCAGCGTCCATTTTGTGATGCTGGGGCTTTGGTTGGATTTAACCGCGTTTAGTTAAAGTAACATGTTTTCTCCCTCTAGAAGGGTGGAATGCTTCCCCTGTCGCCAGGACTGGTGAGGGGGTAGTATTCCAAAGCGTATGACACCTGTTTTGATAAAGCTAAACCAGAGTTAGCAAATAACCGCGAGGATTATAATGCACTTAAGAGTATATGGTATGGCAATATCCTGGAACAGCTAAGGGAATTGGTCCCGACAGCTGCAGACAGGCTCAGCTCATGCTAGAGCACCATCTCACATAAAACCAAGCACTCTGCCTCCAGGATTGTTAAGGCCTGCCATAGGAGTGACTTATAGGTATATCTGTGTCCAGATATAGGTTTAGCTATAGGTATACTATATCCAAGCAAGGGGTGATTACACAACCTTGCCCCAGCTGAGTATTCAGCCAGTTGTGTCAGTTTGGATAGCCAGCCAGGAGTGGCAAAAGATATGCTGCAGCCCCTGGTAGGCCTTTGGATACACCTATGCCCTGGGCACCTATAGTACACTGTACAGGGGCTGATAAGGTGATCCAATGTCCAATTGGGTATGTACCTAAAGTACATGGAATCCATTTTACAGAGAGAGCAGATAGTCTGGGGCCCTGATTAGCAGGGTCCTAGGCCAACTATGTCAAAAACCAGCTAAACACTAGGCAAAAAATCTGGAGTAACCATAGTCAGGTATCCACCTTCCTACACGCACACAAACAAAAAAGGTCGCAGGAAAGGTGATGCATCGGTTCCTAACACTCAGGGATGGTGATGCATTGCTTCCTTCCTCCGAGGGAGTTGATGCTTCAGATCCTTACTGTAACGCAGGGGAGGTGATGCGTTGGTTCCTCACCGGTAAGGGGGTGATGCGTCATTTTCTGACTGCGTTGGGAGATGATGCGTCAGTTTCTTAATGCGTCCCCCAATGATGTGACAAACCTCGCACCTTGGTGGGATGCGTTGATCCAGAACGATGCGTGGGTACTTGCTGCCGCACAGCAGGGCTTGCGTCGAAATCGTTATGGTGATTTCGGGCTTCAGAGATCTGTGCACTCGTTGCAGCGTGTGGCGATTTCTCGAGCTGCGGGCAGTAACTGCAACGATTTCTTCAGCGATGCGTAGGAAGCAGGTGCAGATGCGTTGCGCTTCTTGCGTAACTTTTTTAGCTCCCAGCGGCAAACAGCCTCCAGAGATCCAAAACAATAGCAGGAACCTCTTATCAGGTCAGAACTCCCAGCAAGGAAGTTCAGGGGAGCTGGTGGTGAAGTCTTTGTGTCCCTGGGAATTCAGAACAGGAGGCAAGTTCAGTTTCAATCCTGTGGAGAGATTCCTCAAGCAGGGGAAACAGCAAACAGCAAAGTCCTTTTCCCTTTCCTTGGCAGAAAGTAGCCACTGCAGGTCACCCCCAGACAGCAAATAGCACAGGGGCAGTATTCCTCCTTAGTTTCTCCATCTCTTTTCCCTGGCAAAGGTTCCTTATGATTTCCCAGAAGTTATCTCTATCCCTGAGACTTCTAACAGGAGGCACGCTCTATTTCAAGCCCTTGGGGAAAACTCTAACAGCAGCATGATGAAAGCACAGTCCAGTCCATTCCCTGCCCAAGACAGAAGCAACCACTGCAGGCCAACCCAAACAGCACACAGCACAGTGGCAGTACTCCTCTTCTAACTTTCCCGATTCTCCTTCCTGGCAGGTTCCTTAGTTCAGCAGTAATCTAAAAGTCTGGGTGCTGGGCCTCTCTTTTTATGCAGTAAATCTCTGTGTTCTCTCATGGCCCAGGGCTCTGAGCCCAGTCCAAACTAGTTCTCGGTGGCACTTTGCAAGTGCACAACAACCTCCTTTGTTAGTGTGAGCCCTGGCTCCAGACACACCAAATTGTAGAAGGCAGGCACAGCCCTATTCAGGTGCAGGTGCTTCCCACCACTCCAAATGCAGACCAGGCCTAATCAGCCTAGCGCTGACTCATCCAGACTCTCTGGAGCCATTGCACATCCCCAGCCCCTGTCAATCCAAAGCCAGACAGTCAATACACATCCTAGTAGAGGCACACTGGATAGCTAAGCAAGAAAATACCTACTTTCTAAAAGTGGTATTTTCAAATACGGAATATAAAAATCTTCCTCACTAAAAGATGCATTTCAACATTCTGAGTTCAGGCATACTAAACTTTATTTTCCTACCATTCTATCATATGGGAACAGGTAGCCTTGCAATAGTAAAAACTAAATTGACTGTATTTCAGTATCAGGACATGCCACACATACCAGGGCATGTCCTACCTTTCACATACACTGCACTCTGCCCACATGGGTACCTTGGGTCTTCCTTAGGGCAGACTAACATGTCAGAAAAGGGAAAGTTAGGCCGCGGCAAGTGGGTGCACTTGTCAAGTCGACATGACAGTACCAGACTGTACACAGGCTCTGCAATGGCAGGCCTGAGTTACATGTACAGGCTTCCTATGTGGCTGGCACAATCAGTGCTGCAGGCCTGCTAGCAGCATTTGATTTATAGGCCCTGGGCACACACAGTGCACTGTACTATGGACTGACTAGTAAATCAGATAGGCCAATCATGGAATCACCACTCCATAACAACAATTTACTGGGAGAGCATATGCATTTTAGCACTGATCAGCAGTGGCAAAGTGCCTAGAGTCATACCACCACCAACAACAAGTCACACAAAATAAAAGAGGAAGGCAAAATGTTTTGGGAAGACCCTGCAAAAAGGGCCAAGTCCAACACAACCCTGTACAGAGAAAATAGCTTTTGGGGGCTGGTCATTGTAAGAACATGTCAACATACACCTCTTGCATGTTTTGCTTTTAAATATTAGACACCCAACCTTGTGGGCTACAAGGCCTACTTAAGGACGACTTAGTATTTAAAAGTAGGATTCATTCCTTTAAGTATGGGTTATTTTGACAGGTTCAACTGCAAGTTTAATGGGTACAGCCTGTGAAATCAGACGAAACCGATGTACATAGACAGCATTCATTTCCCTTCTTCTCCCACTCCTCTCCCTGTGGGCTCCATAGATACTGTAAATTATTGATCGTATCACCCTGTCAGTAAGAACCCGTACCCTTATGCATATGTACAGCCATTCCAGGCACCATGGCCTCCCTACCCACTAGAATCCCCAGCTTCCCTCCTGCGCGTATCTTGCACTCTCTCTCTCATGTATAGACCACGAAACCCTTTCCCTTTGCACGATCCTGATGTGAAATGGTAACCCTCCCGCTCGACCCAGGCCTTCCTCATTTCCCTCTCGAAGAAGCATCCTTCGCCTCAGCTGACATAGCCCCCCCCCCAGTTGTATCTGACTGCCCCTGTTCTCTCATGTACAGGTCATAAGATCTCTCTCTCTCTCTCTCTGCGCGACTCTGGCCCTGCATGCACCCTGACCCCCCCCCCTCCTTCTCCTCATATGAGCAAGTCATAAACCCTCTTCTTCCGCAAAGCCCTGTCCTTGAGAGTCTCGGCCGCGCCTGACCAGCACCCCCTTCCCTTCCATGAATGCCCCTCTATTGACGAGCCCTCCCTCCGCGCTCGATTGTCCACGTAGGCATGAATACCACTCCTTTGATGACCCCTTCCCCCGAGTTCGGCTGACCACACATGTCCGAGGCCATCGCCTAAGCCAGGAGATACCATTTACTGCCCTTATTGTATGCCTAGCCACCCCACCCCCTGGGCCATGATCAGGCGCACACATCCTACGACACACTCAGCTGCACGATCGCCCTCCCCTCTTATCAGCAGGTCAAGGGTCCCCATTGTGAACGTATGTGGAGTAGGATCATCACGAGGATTATAGGAATGTTTTCCTTTTGCGACATACTGACCTGATTGTATCATCAAATGTTCTGCAATGTATAAAAGCAAGAGTCTCAAGCTCACTTGTTAGAGCACCTCCCGAAAGACACTGTGTTTCGTGTCCGAAATGACTGGCTCTCCTCATGAGAAATAAACTCTGTTCTTGATTCCTGCTCCCAGCGCCCGTCTCTTTATTTTGGTAACTATTCAGAATGGGAACTAAGAGGCGGTTTGCGCCAGCAGCCTGGGCATCGATGGAATTATGGGCTCACTTTCAACAATTGGCGCCCCAACGCGGGGTCCATCAGTGACATAGGGTTCGGTAAGAGAGATCCAGACGAAGAAGTGAACGTCTAAAATGATCGGAGTATACCTGCCTTGAGAGGGCCCTAGCCCGGCTGCCGATCGACAGAACTTCACCAATTCTGAACGGACCTCTCTTGAGTGACCTATTGTCCTGACTGGAATCCCACAGGAATGCTACATGGAGTAAGAGAACGATCGGGCGCTGGAGGAGGGAGTCGAAGAACTGTCCGTATGGTCCGGTCCGGGTAAGATTAAGTAGGGTGTTTTTACGCCTGATTGGTAGGGTGGCTCTGTCCACCTGATTGATTGATTGTTTGTATTGAAAACCGGTATTTGTATACTGGCATTGTTGGTATTGGTTCAGTTAGCTTTGAGGGCTACTTGACATATTGGTTCTCTTTTGAGAACGAGACATTCTCTGTTTGCAAACAGCGGCGAATAGGAACGTCGTCCCTCTTTGCAGATAGAGAAGGGTAGGTAATGCAGACTTTTGTCCCCGTTGTAATCCGTCATGCCTACTTTTCTCCCCACTGAATTGTTTGAAGTCGATTAATAATCGATTGTTGCTCTTTGAGATCTTCCCTGTCTACAAACTGAGACGAGTAGAAATATTCTGTCTTCCTTTTTGGATAGCGAAGGGCAGGTAATGCAGACATTTGTCCCCGTTGTAATCCGTCATGCCTGTTTTTCTCCCCATTGGTTGGTTGGTTGCCTGGACATTGTTGTCTCAGGAATTGTTTCGTTTGAGGTATTTTCTATTTGCAAACAACGTGAAATAGAAACACTCTGTCTAGTCTTTGCAAGTAGAAAAGGGTAGGTTATGCCCCTTTGTGAATTCGTCAGTCCTACCCACTCCCCACTGGTTGGTAATTGTGGGGTAGCTCGCATGGTCCGCCCAGGAGACTACCCTTATGGAGGACATATGCTCTCTACTCATGGGCCATTTAGTAGAAAAATAGACCGACTGGTCCGTCCAGGAGGCTACCCTAGTAAGTGGAAGTACATCACTCGGTCTGTCCAGGATGATACCCTAATGAAGGAATATATGTTCCCCTTTTGATCGATAAATCTCGTTCCACCCCGGACCATTTATTGGAGGGGACTCGTCTGGTCCGTCCAGATGTGCCCCCCTAGTGAAAAGGACACATAAAAATATGAAGTGATCACCGTTCCCTACTAACAGAAAGCTTTAGCTCGAAACACGATAAGGAAGAGAAAGAAAAATAAAAAGAAATCAGGCTAAGTCAGTGACCCCCTGATGAGCTTTTGACTTCACCAAAAATAAGAAACATTAGAAATAATTCGTAATAAGAAATGTAAAATGGCGAAAAGATTCGATAGCAGAACATAGCCACGAGGTAGCTAGGCTTCACTGCCTGTTCCTGTTCCCAACATGTCTGCCTCATTGCCCGCCCCGCCCAAATAACGGCCACATGAAATAGAAACAACTCAATAGGTACCTACCCCCGTTCCGGAAGCTCCCGAAGTGCAACAGGTCCGCGGTTACGCCCATCCGGAAGGCGAGGCCTGGAGGCACGAGGGACTCGCCTGGCCACGGTCAGGAGGAGATGATGTTGGGCAGGCGGTCCAAAGGATGACAAGGACCTCTCCATCTTCTCCCTTCTGCCGCCCTGCAGGCCGCGGGGAGAGAGGGGGCTGTCTTGCCTTGGCCACCGACCACCCCTCTCTCTCACCCGATCCGGCTTTTGCCGAAGGCCGACGCCAAGGCGAGAACGGCGGCGAATCAAGTAGTCCCGCCACATTTCAAATTCGCCGCATGCCATCGCCTGCTGGTCCAGAGCCGAAGCCAAGGCAAGAACGGCGGCGAATCAAGTAGTCCCGCCAGATGCCAAATTCGCCGCCTGCCGCCGCCTGCATAGGTGCAGGCAGTCCCGCCACATTCCACGCTCCCTGGAGAGTTGAAGGTAGTCCCGCCACATGTCGCCAAGGGAAGGGGGGGGCTGTCTTGCCTCAGCCGCCGACCACCCCCCCCCATCATCAATGGCTGGCACGGCCAATGTCGAAAACGATGGAGCCGGAGAACGGCGCGGGGTCGCTGGAAGGGGGAGGTGGCGCGAACGACCCTCCCCCACCTCCCTCCAGGTGGAGGCTTCCAGCGACACCCCAACACTCTTTGCTTAAAGAGGGTCAACATCAAAAAGAGGTCTTCTGCCCAGGACGGGCACCCGCTCCATATCGCCTCTCCTCGACCTTGAAGATTCTATAAGAGCCGGGGGGCCCCCGACCCTCTGCATGGGTGCCCCCGCCCCCTTCACTGGGAACCACGACATCGGTGCTACTCCTGCCGGCACCAGACTCGGATCGGAAATGGCTAAGATGCCGCCACGGCACAGGCTTGTTCAGTTCCGGAGGAACACCAGAATGACCCGGTAGGAAAATTGTTGCCGCCCTTCCCACTCTTTGACTCATGGTCCATATTTGTTAGACTGTTAACCACATTGCACGAGACTTTCTGAACTGCCAATGGAAAGTTCTGGGCCAACCATGCGAGACTAGAGATACTCTGACTGTGCTGGAACTTGCCTGACCCCACCCAAAATGGCGCCGACACAAAATGAGACGTTTTTAATGAACTTTGTTGCACCCTGATTGCGCAAGCTTTTTACCCCGAGATATATATAACGTTTGGATAATGAAAGTAGATATGAAGGATATTGAGTATGTGCTTGGACAATGAATTGACTTAAGGGTGGGTACCGATTATGAGTTGAAAAATGAATTGGTGTAATTTAAGGTAATGAATGAACATTGGACAATGTATTTATGAATTTGTTGAAGATGAATTACTGACATACATCATGCCTGCTCTGTAGGGGAGTTTAATACGATTTTATTGCACTGCCGCACTTTATGCAATGAACTGCCACCAGCTTTGTTCTCCTTATGTACAGATCCAATCTGCTCCGCGGCTAGTCCACCGGGTTGTAGGCCTGTATTTATGTGTCAACACTTTTTATTAAAAGTATTTTGAAAACGAAAGCATAGTTGTAGCGGTTGCATTAATGAGTTTTGAATATATTACTACTATGAGCGACGAGAAAGTATGATGAAGGTAAGGGGTTAAAAAGGACCCGATATTCAGCAGCCACACTATGTGTCACAGGCAGCCGGAAAAGTGCTTTAGAAGCCCTAAAACGACACCACAGGAATGCCACCTGACCGCCACCCTTGTACCCGATGGAAAGGGGTTACGACCAGGTAGCTCATGTCACACAGATCGTCAATGATTATCTGTCTGACCTTTCTGGTCCATCTGGGCTTAAACGCCGTGATGGTAGGGAAGTGCACTACGTGGAAATAGGTCGAGTATGTGGTAGGTAAAGCATTTCCGGATTACTGCACGTTGATGAGGTTTTGAATGTTGCCCCCCCACCCCTTCTTTCTCCTCCCTTCTGCAGGGCACGTCGGAACACTGGCTGATGTATGGATGGACGACGACCGAACCGCCGATGAGAGGGGGAAAAAGGGAATATGAGCATGGTCCTTAGGACAAATAAAAGTTTTTAAAAAAAAAGACGTAGGCTTAAACATGACTGTTCCTCCTTAGAGCATAGCAACGGGAGGATGGACTGACATAGAGACTGGACAAGTACCGAATGACAAAAATAAAATTGACTAGAAACGACGCGTTAAATGAAATGACTGGACGTTTTGACTAGGTAGGGAAAGGACAAAGAAAAATTGTACGGGTAAGGGTTGCCACGGCACCACCCGCCTAGGAAGTTAGAAAATGTTGCCGATGTTCAAAATGCACTGCCCCCTTTCTCACACTCTTGCAGATATAGCCAAGCTGTCCGACTGTTTTCCCGATCAATACTTGCCGTTACCTCAGCCTGGAGAACTTTCCACCAAAGGAAGGAACTGAAAAATGGTTTAAGATCCAACCATGGGTAACTAGCGCAACCAGGTTAATCTCTGATCGACCAACCGAGGTGTGAGTATTGGTAATTGGGAACGCTCGCAGGCATGACACGCGAGAAGGGAAAGGGGGGAAGGGCAGAAAGAGCTAAGCACGTAGATAAATAGGATAGTAACGATATGTAGAAAATATAAAAACAGATCTTGTAGACTAACACTTGTTTCCTGTCTTGTCGTGAATGTCTCGTACATGCGTAATATATGTGCTGTCTTCCCTGTCTGAGTTTGTGTGTATGTAACGTACGAATTTATGTCTCCCCTCTGTCTGTATCCATAGGTCACCTGACCTTTGCCGTTCTGTGTTGTGAGCGCACTAAATGACCTATTTTCGTACACGTCTCTCTCTCTCTCCCTATCTCTCTCTCTCTCTCCGCTCCTTTTTATCTCTTTCTCTATCTCTCTCTGTCTCTCCTTACATGTCATACGTGTACCAAATGGCTCGTTTAGATTGCGGACGACTCTCGCTCTCTATGAGAGTCTCCCTATTTGTTTCTCCCTCTTTTGGTAAAATTGTGCCCCACCGGCACCAGTCTGATTTGATACATATTTGAACGCAAAGGTGTTCAGCGAAATTGACCGAAACTAAAATGAACATCTCTCGCCATGTTACTGCCTCTCCTTTCTGTAAAATGAATGAACTTGAATTGGCCGAGATAGAAAGGACAGGTAAGACGACTAAAGTCCCCCAAATCTGGCCATTTATAGGGGAACTGTATGTCAATGGCATCCTATGTCTGTTCTTCAGAAACGAGCGCCAACGTCTAGACTGACACCCAATACCCAGATTGTCCCACCCCCTTTGCACCCAAGCGCAAGCGCCCGAAGCATCCCTGCCCCATTTTTGATAGAACAACTTCTGCTGTCCCGGGTATAAACATAATGACCATGAGTAGCTGTTGACCCTTGAGGAAATGTTGTTTTGCCCGACTCTCGATGATAGCACCCCCGCCCTGTCTGAAAATATGATTGTTCCTGAAAGGAAATGCTCTGTAATATTGAATATGATGTGACGCACAGTTGATGGAAATGTCATTTATCCTCATGTGAGTTATAAATAGGACAATGAATAAACCTGCCATAAACTCAGTAGGAATGCTGATACATGCACTACTTGGTAATAGACCTCTGACTGTGACCGATGAGCATAAGAACTCAAATGCGGAGGATTGAGGGAGGAATTCATATGCGTAGATGTCTTCTTCTGCCATTTCTCTAAAACGTTGTCTTGTACCCATTCAAAGATTCACGATCACCGGAGGAGATGGGTCAGAGGTGACGTTCAGCCTGACTGCAGACCTTGGGACACGTATGACATCGACCAGAAGTGGAGCTGCAGAGCGACAAGGCACGGAACGAGACCGCAATTTCAACGTGGAAAATGAAAAATGACGGGCCGCCTCGAAGCCCTCCGACTGCTAACCCACGTGTGCCTGGAGTCTCCGTCTGCCTTCTTTGGGCCCGATTGATGGGCCTGCCTGCTTGTTATCCTTTGCTCCCTTGGTCCCTTTTGTGTGTCCCAGGAACTCTGACCCAACTCCGCTCGCTCTTTCTCCTATCGACTATTTGAACCACATCCACCCACCTTCCCACGTGACTTTCTGCCAAAGGAAAAAGCTGCAATTATATGGGAAGAGGGTGTTGCCACAGAACTATAGGTGCCGAGCATAAGGTGCCGCCAACGGACTGTTTGGGGAACAGGACTGTGGTCTAACAGCAGAGGACTGACCGCACCCTGCAACGCGTAAGGATCGAACCGAGCTGGACCTATAGCTCCACCGCCGGTGCTCAACAGCGCCAACGAAAGTACCCGGATTAGAGCCTACCAGTGATGGCTCGCTGATAAAAGACACTGTGACGAAGAGATCTTGTGTATTGAACTGAATTCCGCTCTCAACTATCTGGTCAAAACTGTTCATTGGTCACATTTTTTTTAAGTCAGAAAGATTTATGCGATGTAGTGCGTTTAATTGCCAGGAACACAACGAAGAAGTAATTTCCTATGTACTGTATTCTTCCCATCACCTTGACTGTCTATGATTGTACGTCACATGTTAGTATCGACAAAGTGCTAATTCGTCAACGATGCTTGTCTACCTGTAATGCCATCAGCTGCGAAAATGATTGCTGCTATGTAAAAAGGGGCGACTGTGAAATCAGACGAAACCGATGTACATAGACAGCATTCATTTCCCTTCTTCTCCCACTCCTCTCCCTGTGGGCTCCATAGATACTGTAAATTATTGATCGTATCACCCTGTCAGTAAGAACCCGTACCCTTATGCATATGTACAGCCATTCCAGGCACCATGGCCTCCCTACCCACTAGAATCCCCAGCTTCCCTCCTGCGCGTATCTTGCACTCTCTCTCTCATGTATAGACCACGAAACCCTTTCCCTTTGCACGATCCTGATGTGAAATGGTAACCCTCCCGCTCGACCCAGGCCTTCCTCATTTCCCTCTCGAAGAAGCATCCTTCGCCTCAGCTGACATAGCCCCCCCCCCAGTTGTATCTGACTGCCCCTGTTCTCTCATGTACAGGTCATAAGATCTCTCTCTCTCTCTCTCTCTCTGCGCGACTCTGGCCCTGCATGCACCCTGACCCCCCCCCCTCCTTCTCCTCATATGAGCAAGTCATAAACCCTCTTCTTCCGCAAAGCCCTGTCCTTGAGAGTCTCGGCCGCGCCTGACCAGCACCCCCTTCCCTTCCATGAATGCCCCTCTATTGACGAGCCCTCCCTCCGCGCTCGATTGTCCACGTAGGCATGAATACCACTCCTTTGATGACCCCTTCCCCCGAGTTCGGCTGACCACACATGTCCGAGGCCATCGCCTAAGCCAGGAGATACCATTTACTGCCCTTATTGTATGCCTAGCCACCCCACCCCCTGGGCCATGATCAGGCGCACACATCCTACGACACACTCAGCTGCACGATCGCCCTCCCCTCTTATCAGCAGGTCAAGGGTCCCCATTGTGAACGTATGTGGAGTAGGATCATCACGAGGATTATAGGAATGTTTTCCTTTTGCGACATACTGACCTGATTGTATCATCAAATGTTCTGCAATGTATAAAAGCAAGAGTCTCAAGCTCACTTGTTAGAGCACCTCCCGAAAGACACTGTGTTTCGTGTCCGAAATGACTGGCTCTCCTCATGAGAAATAAACTCTGTTCTTGATTCCTGCTCCCAGCGCCCGTCTCTTTATTTTGGTAACTATTCAGAATGGGAACTAAGAGGCGGTTTGCGCCAGCAGCCTGGGCATCGATAGAATTATGGGCTCACTTTCAACACAGCCGTAAGGCTGTACATATAGGCCTGAAGCCATACTTTCCTGATCAGCCTAATGGATCACACAATAAGTGCTGTAGTTCACACATGACATTTAACTTTCCATGCAATCATTGTATTTTTCTGCTCCTTATAAATTGTCCTTATGAAAAGTGTAATATGCCAGTGGTAGATTAGTCAATGTTATCATGTTTTAGAGGTCAGAACACATACACTCAGGACTGTCCACAGTGCCCCAGTGTGCAAAGATCAAAACCCAGCAATCCCAGTCAGGAGAAATGAGGGTTAAAATTCAAAAAGACAGATTTTCTCATATTCATAACTTGTAAATGAATGTAATCCAAAGTTGGCTAAGTCAGATAGTAGAGAGCCCAATACATTGCAAGACACTCAATGCTTTTTTATCAATTTATTTGCACACCAATCGATGTAGATTGACTCGGTGTCATGCATGACTTTCAGCCAGCCATGACATTTTTCTGAAGATCACTTTTCTTTCAGGGTCTGCCAATTCCTCTTTCTTGTAAATATGGCCTTAAATATTACAAAAAACAAAGTATAATCTCTTTTTAGAAAACTAGTTTCATGATAATTTATTTGAAACAATTCTATTTTATCAACTTTTTTTACCATTGTATTTGGAGAATGTCTGCTGTCCATAGACTCATTTGTTTTCGTTTAAAATGTTACTCTGATCTACAAAGGAAAAGAGGCTTTGCAACTTCAGAATATCCAATAACAGAGACTGTTCAGCCTATGGGTGGATCATGGAAATTTCAATGTAATGCAACAAAGCTCTTTTCTGATTACAGAACAAATCACACCCCCTCAGAAAAGGACAAATGTTTCTATTTAGTGACTACTGCACACTGTTATAGATGTTGCTCACCATTTCAAAAGTGTTAAACAGTGGTTAAAAGAATCAGTCTAATATTCACCATAACAGAACTTTAAGTTTAAGGGAGAGACTATTTCTTTCAGGCATTATAATACTGAAATGATTGTATGTTGGTTTTGTTTTTTTCTGATAGTTATGATTTTCTATCTAGAAACTCTTAAACAAAGCTTCCACATCATTTTTTTGTTTACTGAAGAAACGGTCGCACTTGCATGAAATGATCTACCTCTTACAACCACTTGGTCTCAGTTTTTTAATTCCGAGCAATATTCTTGCTGATGCCTATTTGCTGTCTTAGAATCTGTTTTCTCCTAAATGAAACCCATTCTTTTACCCATGAATGCGTTGTGACACGTGTATATGCATGCACCTTGAAGCATGTGTCAAGAGGTGTGTGCATGGGTGCATCATGGCGCATTTGCACGCATGTCATGATGCTTTGCGGCCATTTTTAATTTACCCTTCTATCATTTTGGTTGGTAATATCAGAACAGTAAATTAAAATGCGAATAAAAAGGAAAAAGTGCACACCCTATGAGGTGTTTTCGTCGCCCCCTACTGTTTATATTTGCAGCCAGGACAATCTATACTAATTATGTTAAAATACAATTTTTAACATCCCATACGGTTTTTGCCTCTTACCAAGTGTTTTCATCTCTGCCAAGCTGAAGCCAAAAGCCATGGACTCACATTGATGTGCCCATTGAGCTTGACATTTGGCTGGGCAAGTTGGTAGTAGGGGGGACTTTCCTTTCTCATGTGCGCTACAATAAGAGGCCCATTATTACTAAGATGAAGAAAAGCTCATTATTTCCCTCACCTGGATCTACTGATGAAACAGTCATCAGTAGGTTTCAGGAGAGGGAGCAACTATAGTTTAAGAGTTGGACTCCTATGGTTCCATGAGAAAGTGCGAACTTCTGAGGGAAACGGGTATACTTCAGCCGATTAATGTGGTCAATACCATTTTTCTCCGGTATTGGATGAAGACATTTTGCCTCTTTTGAACAAACGAAATTTCTAGATGAAATACCCCCAGTCCATGGTGTTGCCAGGGACTTGTGATTTGGATGGGTTGATAATGACTATTACCATCTTTGTTGGTGACACATATAATAAGGGCCACTAAAAATAAGGGCCACTTATGCTAAGGACCTTAGTGGTTATGCTTGTATTTTGTCTATCATCACAGAGCTGGAGAAAAATAGTGTTTAGAACCTGATATTTTCACTTAAATTACTTAAATCAACATATACAAAAACTTGAATTGTATGGCAAAATTGACTTGACCCAAAATATCCACGTAAAGGAAAATGTGAATGCAAAGTCTGAGCCTTGCTTAGCAGTACATGTTGGGGATGGTCACAGATGGGAACAGTGAGCGGGAAGATGCATGGCCATGCATCGTTGATAATAGCAAGGACTACTGGGTACTGGTCGAGTAGGCCAGCTGGGAACATTTCTGAGGCTTATGGGGTGATGTGCTTGGTATAAGGTGGACCCCCTCTGTTTCCCTAAGTTGCAACCTACAGCATCAGGAACAGGTACCCACTTACTACAGGCAGCTCCACTCTTCATGTGAAAATCTACAGACTTACTTTAAAAAACATCTGCTTTGTTGTGAGATATTGAGCGTCACAATTTCTAACACTTCTAGCAAAAACATAATATACTGTCTGCGTACTTGAATAAGACAGACAGTCATATCGATTCTGGGAAAATGTGCCTTTCTCAGCATTGACAGCAGCTGCTCCCTGTGGAGTGTTTTCATTTCCTCAGAGATTCTTCACCTCAAATTCCCTCCAAGCTGATCTGAGGTAGTGGAACTATCTTCTGACATTGTCTGTGATTACATCTTTTTCTTCTTTTCCCTAAATCAACATTAACAGGACTTCAGTTGATTAGCACCTCTCAGATGACTGTCAGTAAAAAAAAGGACCATTGAAAAACAAAGAGGACAAAAATGTTGAAATAATAAGTTTTGACTCACATTTTTGTGTGAACCATTTAACAAATATTTAGTGCTAAAAGAATCAAATGCTACTATCTATGCTCTTTTG
This sequence comes from Lissotriton vulgaris, assembly GCF_964263255.1. Classification (NCBI taxonomy): domain Eukaryota; kingdom Metazoa; phylum Chordata; class Amphibia; order Caudata; family Salamandridae; genus Lissotriton; species Lissotriton vulgaris. Next base: position 421,533,773 of record NC_141685.1, on the reverse strand, counting down.
CTTTTATATACCGCTTTAACTAAATCACAAACCAAACTGCACTGTAATATTTACTTTAATGCTTACTTACCTCTAACACTTACTCAAAAACCATTCCTTATTCTCATTATATATTTTTCTTTAGCTGTAACCTATTACTCCCAATATTAGTTCTAACCATGTTCATAGTCCTTACCTTGTCCCCATTCCTTTTGTTTTAGCCTTTAATCTTACCAGAATAATACATTAAAATTAGTTTTTAAAATGTTTCATAATTCATTTTACATTGTTTTCATTTACTTATAGCAAGTCATATGTCTAAAACCACATATTTATTTTGATCATTAACTTATTTCACCTTTTTGGGAAATTATATATATATAACTTTTTTTTATAAAGTGTAACTTTTTATATAACATACCTACTAAGTGTTCTACTTGTTTGCCCCACTATTTTTGGACTCCAAATGCATTTATTCTAACTTTTTACAGCAAACCTTGCAGGCTTTTGTAATCTTTTCAACAAGCCAAGCCTTTCCCATTGGTGACGTTTTATTTTCAAATGCTCTGTAGCAGGTAAACAGATTTGTTGCCACCAATGTAAAGACACAGTCAAAACCATGTACGATTGTTATACATATAGATAAAACTTGACCATGAACCAACTAGTGCCCCAGATAAATTCCATACAAAGCACATCTCAAAAAAGCGTCAAATACAGCCTTTGTCACACCTTGATGGGCCTCACTTGTTGCAAGCAGCGGGACAGAGCCACAGAAAGTGTTGCACCAAGGTCACTAGGTAGTCCAAGTGCATGCGTTGACAAGACGTCTTCAGAGTCTCAGCTTACAAAACATATCAACGTCAAATAAAGCCTCACCTCACTTGGCCCCCAGGTGCTGGTAATTCGCACAAAGTTAAGTTTTGCTTCTATTTCACAAGAATTTGTGACTGTTGGAAAGTGGGTTATTGGTAGGGGCAAATGTAGGTCTGCCACTGGCAATAAGGCCACTAACACATGATAGGACTCAGCATAAGTCTTAGAAAATTATTCCTATGCTCAACCCTTGGTAATGTGACTGTGAGCAGACAGGCTTAACTTCAAAGACGGGTATGTAAATCATTTAAAAACACCAATTTAGTAAATAATTAGTTGGTGATGTTCCAGATCTGCTGCTTGAAACTTACTGAAGCAAGACATTGACAAGCTGAGATGTTTTGCTGTACTAAAGAGTGGACTCCCTGAAAGCTACAGGTTCAAAGAGCTCATCTGGAACATCAGCAACTAAATATACACCTTGGAGAACTATCAGTGGATTTGTAAGGGTTTTGTACCAGTGGATTGTGGGAAATAAAGTCCTCAACTTTCAAGGGCCATTTTAGAGCTTCCAGACCCTTGGAGTGAGTTTGTGACACTTTAGGACGCCTTGGAGAACTTCAGGAAGAAGTTCAAGAAGTTTGGAGAACTTTGGAGCAACTTTGAAACATAGCTCCATAGACGGACCGACTCAACCTGGCCAGCCAGGCCACCTGCCTTCAAATGCGAGCCGGCCAAGCCATCCAGGTTTGTCCCGCTAAAAGCTCCATAGGTCCAACTTCCTGAGTTTGACTGGGACTAGAAGAAAAACAAAGCCGGCAAACCCTTACTGGATCAGGCTACATGAGGAGCAGCGAGAGACCCCGCGAGAAAAAGCTCCGGAAAAGTTTCTAAGTCTGCTTGTAGAAAAGTTGACCGGGAGCAACCGCGAATGCCAAGACGCCTGCCTTCCATCGTATGCCAGTCTGGATTACTGGGTTTACCAGCTGAAGCGATTTTGAAAAAAATGTTACGTCCGCTCCAGGGAAGTTGACTGAGACCTCATCACAAGTCATTCCGGTGAACCCTCACCGAATCTGGACAGGCTGGGAGCTTCAAGGGGCTTCCAGGAGAAAAGCTCCAGAAAAGTTTCTAAGTGTGAAGGTAGAAACTGAGACCGTGACCTGCCACGAGCTGTAGCCACTCAGGGCTCCAGCGTGCTTGGCCCGAAACTTTGACTTTGGCCCAGTCTATCGCGGGCAGCTATTACAATATGGTGCTATAATCTTCTAAGTGGTATCTTTTATTAAATCTTTGAAAATTCATATCTCTGGTTATCTACATTGGATATTTGTCATTTTGGTGTAATTTTAAAGATAAAAATATTTCCTACGTTTATAAATTGGTGCTGGATTTTTATTATGTGTTTTGTAATAATTATTTACTGAATTGGTGTTTTTAAATGCTTTACATACCTGTCTTTGAAGTTAAACCTGTCTGCTCGCAGCCACGTTACCAATGGTTGAGCATAGGAATCATTTTCTAAGACCTATGCTGAGTCCTATGATAGTGGCCTTATTGCAAGTGGCAGACATACATTTGCCCCTACCAATAACCCACTTTCCAACATTTGGTGTATAGCGGCGGCAAACATAGTATCCCATTCTGGTACGCATTCATAGCGTTTGATTAGTCCAGTTTTGTCACACAATACCTATGCAGTAATGAGCAAATGGAAGAGCACGAAGCTCTGAGAAGGGTTCAAAGTTTTGTTAGGTTAATTATAAGTATCGGAAAGGAAAGCCCTGTGCACATATATGTCATGTGAAGATATTATGGTTTAAATGTAAACTGTATTAACTATAACTGAGTTACGTTGATTATCATGTGCTACTGGGATGGTGCTGTCCAGGGAATGATTTCATACAAATGTTCTAAGCCATTTTGTACACGTTTGAACCCTTACACTACATGCACTACACCTGCGTAAGGAGGGTGTCTCCTCAAGAGATAGGGACAGCAACTGATACCTACATCATAGAGGGGGTGTAGGGGTGGATTGGCCTTTGTGGGGGACAGGAGAGGTAGGGGGTACTGGGAGATTCTTGTGCTTTTTAAGGGCAGAGAGCAGTAGCGGTCGGTGCTGGGAGTGCTGCTGGGCTGTGACGTGGGGCGGGGAAGGGGCAGGGTGGGGAGTAGTAAACTACGGAATACAGCTAGATACAGGTAAGTAAAAATATAAATAAAGAAAACAAATGTTGTTGCGTGCACTGCATCGCATTTGGCGATGCAGTGCTTGCAACAAAATTCATTTTATGTATTTATATGTTTACTTACCTGTATCTGACCGTATTCTGTAGTTTACTACCACCCACCCTGCCCCTTCCCCACCCTACGACACTGCCCGGCAGCAATACCACCACCAACCGCTACTGGCAGGGAGGGTTTCGACAGAAGGGGCCCCAGATATACTTACCCCGCTGAAAGTTTTCTTGCCATTAGCGCAGGCTAAAGCCACTGGAAGGGTGGGATAGGAGGTTTCTTTATCCCGGGTAGTAACACCCCAGGGGTTCCCATAGTGGGGGACCCCAAGAAACTTTTCCCATGGTGGGAGGAGGGTGTGGTAGAGTTGGGTCTCCGGCAGGCCCTCAGGTTAACTGATGGGGGAGGTGAGCAACCCAGGGGTGGCCCATGGTAGTGGGTAGCCTCAAAGGATGGTAGTTCTTGAGCTAGGGTGTGTAGTGGTAGTCCCTAGGTACACTAGGTGGGCTAGGTAACCGACCCAGTGGAGATCTGAGTGGGGGTGATGTGCTGCCTAGATTCCAGGTGAAGGGTTAGTGGCGGACTCTGAGGTGTCAGGGTCCGGTAGGTGGTTACCCCAGGGTGGCCCATGGTGGTGGGTGACCCCAAAGGTGGAGTAGTTTCTGAGCTAGGATGTCATCTTGGAGCTTGTGTGGTGAACCTGAGGTGGTGGCTGGGGCGATGCCTGACTAGTGACCAGTCAGGTTGGTCCTAGGGGATTTGTCTCCCAGGATCGGAAGCCTGAGGGTGTTCCCCAACTCAATGCAGGAGGTGGACTTCTGCAATGCAGTACCACTCTGAACACAGGTGGAGCCCAGCTTAAGTGAAGAGACCCTGTGTTTCTCAAAGGGGTGGTGCAGGCCTAGCCGGGATCCTTAGGGTCCCTGGCTGAGTGAAGACAGGTGGGGCCTATCTTAAGTGAAGGAACCCTGCTCTTCAGAGGGGTGGGGAAGGCCATCCAGGGATCATATGGGTCCCTGGACGGTCTCCCAAGGTGCTGCAGGGAGACTGGGGTGAGCCATGAGAGGTGGGCCTGGGTGTAGCTTACTCTGGCCCACAGCCTCTCTAAGGGTACTCCTGGAGGAGAGAGTGCCTCTCGAAAGAAAGGGTGCATAGACCCTGTTCTCAGGGTAGTTTCCGTGTGGAGCTAATGACAGGGGGAATGAGCTGTAGGATGTCTGACAAGGCACCCTCAGTGTTCGTCCCTGGCACTGCCAGTGTGGCAGTGGGGCTGGTCTGAGGTCCTATCAGGGAGCCAGGCCAGTGGCCAAAGGGGCTTTTCTGTGTGGGGAAAGCATGAGTGGCTGTGCTTTCTTTAGGGAAAACAGTCATCCTGAAAGAGTGGTGGCAGCTGAATGACCCCAGCAGCAGGCTGAGGGTGAGGGTCCAGAGGTTGCATCTTTGGAGTGCAAGGATCCAACGGAGAGAGCGTACTGGTTGGAACAAACTCCAGAAGGGAGACCAGCTAGTGACCCTTGGGATGGGATCTAGACCTATCCCAGAAGACTGCATCAATGCTGAGGCACTGTACCCTTGTCCAGAGAAGAGGTAGGCAGAGTGTTGCATGCCCAAGGGCAAAGGTGGGCCTACTTAGGCTGAGTCTGAAGGACCTAGAGGTATCTAACCTAGAGCCCGGTGGGTTCTTAGGGTAGTCTGGGATCCCTGTCATGGGTGGAGATTTCATGGATGGGAGGAGTAGGTGGTCTAAGCCAGGATTCTTTGCTTATTGAGCACCTAATCGTTGAGATTTTACTGTGGGAGAGCCTCATAAGTTGGGACTCACCCACAGTGAACTCATGATGAGATAGACTGCATGTGGATTTTACCGGTGTCCCCATGGCTTGACTAGGCCGCTGTGCTGCAGCTGGAGTAAGGAGCACTGGACTGCTTACATGCTGGCACATGTCGATGGGGCTGTCCGTTGAAAAGGACACTGGTGGGGCTGGCTTGCCTGGAACTCCATTTTGCTTCATGTAGTTGCTTTAGTTTCTTGTACTTTAGCTGGTTAGTAAGACCGCTCATCGACAAAATAATGTTGTACCCTGTACATAGAAACACAGGTAGCTTTGTAATATTTCTAAGTCTTCTTTATTGGTTCTGTTGGAATACGAGGCAGCATCTGTGAGGCCTGCACAAATAACATAACTACATTTGTCCTTCACTGGGAACCAAACACCCAATTGTAGCGCTTGACTCTCTGAGGATAGCGTTTCAGAGACGTCTGAGGCTTACTCAAGGGAGGTGATGGGGCTATTAATCGCCATTTGCAGGTGCGCAAATATAACACTCAATAATTGATTGTCCAGTCTGTACTTTGCTTTATAAAAGTAAGAGTACATTTATTAAACACACACACTACTCGATACTATGCACCAATTTACAAATATAAATTACTTTGTGACATTGCATAACATCTCCACCCCTCCCGTGGGGGGTGGGGTGTAGTACCACCACTCCCATGTACGCACCTCATCTTGCCCCCAAATCAGTGAATTGGACTTAACTGGAGCGAGGGCCCTGTGCACTGGCACCATCCCAGTGGCGACCCCCCCATTACTGCAACGAGCATTAAACAGGGGTACACCTGCCTTGGTTACACATGACCCTGTCTGAGCATTTCCTACTGACCATACAGTATCCACCCCTACATCTTATGGGCTAACAGTCTGGGGTCTTCACCTAAGCGCAGCAGCAAGAATACATGTTTACGCATACTTTAGAATGACAGTACTCAGCACATTTGGATATCATTAGAATGCATTGCAATTACAGCCCCTAAAGGCATCACAGATGATCACAAGATTAAGTTGTAAATACAGTCTGACACCCTAGCAAGAGTGTCTAGCCACTTAAATCCACTTTGCTTATAACATCACCTTACAACAGTACTTCACATTGAAGTCAGTCCCTCTAAAATAAATAACCATTAATATCTGCATTTCAGTGCAATTATACCTCTTCACCTCCAGGGGATGCCCTTCTCCAGACATCCCCAACTCAGCCTTTCGCTCCTTGATGCAATTATCAAAACACCCTCAGCTGAAGGACAAAAGTTCCTACCCAAAAGGTGTTAAATGCAGGTTGAGCCTTGGAGGGGTTGATTCCTTTAAATCCCCAAGACACTTGGGGTGGAACTTTGCTCTTCATGCTGTGGGGAGACTGCGCTTCTCCAGCAGCTCTCCCAGCACCTTTGCAAATGTAGGGTGGTGACCCAGTTCTCCTGGGGCCACCGCAAGCCATGAAAACGCTGAATTGCACTTGCATTATGGGTGTTGCCACATATTAGATGAGCGGCTCACCCGCTGCTCCGGGGAGAGCCGCTCTGTGGCCTCCGGCCTCATCTTGGGCCTCGGTGGGTGGCCCGGTCCCACCCGAACCCCCAGGTGAGTTTAGACAGCTCGGCTTAGACAGCCCACCCCCAACCGCTTAGGACCTTTTGTTGGGGACCCCTGGTGGTTTTGGGGCCCCGGTCCCACCCGGGACCCCCGCAGGCCTTCCCTGGTGGAGGGCAACGCAGGGAGCCCACCCCCGGCTGCCCCCGCCGGCTTCCTGCACGGCCAGCACTCTTCTGTGCTGCTGCGGGAGCCGGCCGAGCTCTTCAGGTCTGCCCGCTCCGGCGGGCAGATGCGAACACTTTGATCCCAACGCGACCTCTGGGGAGTGCGGCGGCCCTCCCCCAGCCTTCTCCTCTTCGTCGGGTCCGGGGATGGGGTCTCGGGCCCCTGGATGTCTTCGGGGGGGCGCGAAGGCGCTCCCCGTCCTCCGCCATCTTGGGCCCCGAGATGGTGTCCCGGGCCCCCTTTATGACTTCGGAGTCCTGGGATGGGGTCCCGGGCCCCTGAACATCTTCGAGGGCGCGATGGTGCTCCCTGCATTGGCAGGGAGTCAGGGTGAACTCCTGGTGCCCCCTGGGGGCAATTTTCATGGGGGCAGCGCAATGGTGCTGCCACACCATTCACTCTGTAGCTGCTCCTGGACTGCGCATGCTAGGAATCACCCCTGCGCAGCCCCTACATGTGTGCACGCGCTTGCACACTTGTGCCTGCATGTAACCAGCGAGGTACCCCATATTTCAGCTGTTGCGGAGCAGCAGCCGAGTCAAGCCAGGCGGACACCAGTAAAATCTCCATGCAGTCTCCTTCATATGAGTTCACTGTGGGTGAGTCCCAGATTATAAGGCTCCCCCACAGTAAAAGCTCAACAATAAGGTGCTCAAAAAGTGAAAAATCCGGGTGGCCTATAGTGTCAGAACCACCTTCTAACAGGTTCCATGTCCAGTTAACATCTTTCTTAGTCCCGCCAGCTCTGGTTAAGTACCAGCCCCACTAGAGCAGCCTGTCTAGCTGCTCAGCCCATCTCTGTCACCACTCATCCACTCAGGCGCCCAGGCATTCCACGCATCACAGTCACAGAAGCAATCCGAAACCAACTCACACTCTGGCTGAGCAGCTAGGAAGACCTAGGCTGGTTTACATGTAAATGTAATTCTGAGGATATAACAGTCAACCTTGTTGATTATTTGACCAGTCTGTACATTAATCCTGACCCAACTGAAAAATATCATTTGAAATATTGAGTCAAATGGCTAATGTGATTAGTTTAGTTCTACACACTCTGCCCTACCACAATAAGTGATTCTTGATTACTACTTGCATAACTTAAGGCTTAGGGTACTTCAAAATGTGTTTTACTTTACCTGAATGTAAATGACAAGATTACAATGTGCCTAGAACTCAGCTAAACCATGTTGATCCTCCAATATCTCTCACAAGTGTTTTTTTACGTAAGGTCTTCCCGACTGCACATCCACATGTCATTACTTTTATCTGATGCTTGTGGTCCAATAGATTTTGGGACATTATAATTTTTAAGCTTGAAGTGTTCCATGATATTACTGCCCATTAGATGCTTGCATGTGTACATTTTAAATTGTGTGTATTACTTGTGACAGATTGTGTCTTTGAATGATTACCTTCAGTGTGGTATGGTTTGAGACAGACACGATTCAGGTATCTTACTGAGATCAAAACTGAAAATTATTATACTGTATACATCATACATTGTTTGCTAATTCTCTGATGTTCTTGGTATACTCTTTACAAAATAGGGACAGGCCTGAAATAATAAGACCTAAGAATTGAGTAAAAATGTGTTGTTTCTGACATCTTTGTTTGGGAATTCTACAGTTCATGGCAAAGAGCTGAATATTACTATCTGCTAATGGTTTACTTAGTGTGTCTCTTAAATAAAGGTTGACAGTTATTCATCGCTCGTATTTGGTTTAGACTTGTTTGTGTCTATGAGACATATTTACATCTTATTGACTGTTTTAGGGGATATATTTAAGCAACATTTCCCACTGATGTAGTCATTGCTAATTGTGTTAATTGTACCTTTGGAAATATAGGAAACGGCCAAGGTAATGCCACATAATAGTGTCATATGCAGTTTACAGCTCCAAATGATCAGTGGCAGAAGTGTAATAAGCTTCTTGTTAAATATTATTTGACCTAGCGTCTCCTCTCCATCCTGTTTAATCCGCCTAGTGCTTGTGCTGCTCCTTTCAACATGATGAAATTTGTATAAACCTTATTGGTTGATTTAATTTGCCTATAAGTCCCTAGTATATGGTTAAAAATGTACCCAGGAAGACTGCAGCACTCATTGTGCCATCCACTGCAATGGTACTTTAATGAAAATCTTCATGCCCACCTGTTGCCTAGCTGTGCAGGTCTTAACTGCAAATTCAAACTGTCAAAATAGCCCTTTTTTGACTGGACTAATTTTTCCTTTTTAAATATCTATAAATCAGGGCCCCTAAGTAAACCTTGTTGTCCATGTGGTAGAATGCATAGAATTTTAAAGTTGGACATGTATACATTTTATGTTAAACATGTCCTTACTGTGAAAATGCCCTCAAAGTTATTTTTACTATAGTAGGGTTGGCTGCTCCATAGGAAAGCAATGGGATACTATTAAGCTTATTAAATGTTATCTCCACCTAGGAAATAGCTAGCTCCAATTAAATTTCTGGACTTTTTGAAATATATATTACTAGCCTAATATACTGGTGAAGTGTAATTTGTATTAAATGTTTTGGAAAGATGGCTTTTAAAAAGTGTCCTTCACACTGCCTCTAGTCCCTGGACGCTAAATCTGCATTTTGCACTCTCCCTTCTTCCAGATAGTAATAAGCATTTTAATGGAGGTGAATGAGGTGTGAACTTTCTGCCTGGACATGGGCAACAGTCCTTGCGTGTCGGGAGGTGGTGTTGTGCCCTTGAGAGGATCTCCCGTGGGTTTGGCCCAAAGACTTGATTTACTTCCAAGAGACCTACACTGTCACAAGCAGATGTAGCTAATACCCAGGCCTCCACCCTTCTTTTGTCCTTCCATCCGGACCAGCCTCCATCATGATGGGTCTCTGGTTGACATCATTGTGTGAAATCCTGTTAAGTGTCAAGACTTGCTTGACATGTCGTTTTGATGGAGTTTTACATATGACATTGTGGGCAGGCAAACTAATTTGTGTGTATCCACTGTCCGGTAGCTGAAAGCTGACCTTTGTCCTACCAGATTTCTGTCTCTGAGTTTGCTGAGGGTACAGGGACTACCTAAAATTCGTTTTAATGTTAGATGGGGGAGGGTACTCGGATTACCATAGTACATTCCCAGTGCACACTACCCTCGGAGGCCACGTTTGGTATGGCTGAAGACTTTGCCTATCTTGAATGTGCTTTATGTGGGTAGGGTTAGTTCAGGGAACATTTACTCCATTCCCGGGTGTCATTCGCACCCACTAGCTCTTGAAGGCAAAAATGTGGCATCACTAGCCACCCACTTTCGAACACTCCTGGATGACTGAACCTTCTGTACGAAACCAAATCAGAGCCTAGAAGAGTAGATCTGCTTTCCCACTTGTAACCTGGAAAAAGAAGTGGACTTCAGTGGTCATAATACTGACCTCCTGTTGAAACTACAGGGATAAAAAAATCAAAAAGCTGCCTTTTTCTTGCAACCACCCACCTGACCTGGGTCAACTTGACTGGGACTGGACTCTCCTGTTGGCCTCTGTCTGACACCTATCAGTCTCAAGTGCCTCCCCTGAGGTCCTGGGGGTGAGGGAATGCATATTTTGGTGGATTGGGACTTAAAGGACTAAAGGCAGAAGATAAGATTTTTCACCAGGGTAAACCTCTTTAGTGTAGCCGATCCATGCTCTATCGCTTTCAAATCGCACCTAGGTCCTCTTTTACTGCAACCATTGGCTATCAGTCACACTTTTTTCTTCTTTGTGCTCTTTCTACTCAAAACGTAAATAAATCATATGTCTGATTCCCTTTATTTGATTTTTGTGGTTGTGATGGCATTTTGTTTACTACATTTTCCTCTATTTTCTAATTCATTTGGGAAGTTTGTTTTACATTTTAACTTTATAACTGTATTAGTACTGCATACATACTTTACAAATTGCCTTAGTGGTTGACTCTGACAAGGATTGTGATTATTACTTGAAGTGGGTCCTTACCTCCCTCAACTAATAATACGATTAATTACACGTTCTTACACTAACCAGCACCAAAAAGCTGTTTTCACTGTAGCAGACCGAAATTTACTAGGTACGAAACCAGAATACAGATTTAAAAAGTAATACTGTATCTCGGTAGAGAGCCCTGCTAGAAAAATAACTAAACAACTTTTTTATTATTTATTATTAAACCTGGCATCCTGGGTGTGGTTCCCCCAGACTTTTTGCCTTTGACGTCTGGTTTTGCTGACTTCGTTTTTGCTGGCCTTAGGACTCCGCATTTTACCACTGCTAAACAGCGCTGAAGTGCTTGTGCTCTTTCCCTAACATACCTAATTGCCATGTTGATTTTACACATAGGTTCCTTGTGAAGTGCACTATATGTGCCCAGGGTCTTTAGATTAAATGCTACTAGTGGGAATGCCAATAGAACAACACAACTGTCAAATCTGGACACTACTTTGAAATATTTGTCCTGACCTTTAGGAATAAAGCATAACGGTCCGTGTGTGATTTACGTCACTAGTTTATTGATTCATTTTTACACTAGTGGAACATTAGTATTTATACATGTATCATTAACTTTTTATGCATGTACACACAGATCTAAAACAATGCAATGAAATACAAAAAGAACTTTAATATATAATACATTTAAGGTTTTGCAACACATCCAACCCACAATCTGGCCAATCCATTCATTCTTCATTCATACATACAAATATATCACAACAAAGACAAACTTTTGAACCTATTGTCAGTAATGGATTCTCCGTCCATATAGATGGTTTTACGTCTTTTATTTTATGGTCAGCAGTCTTATTTGATTAGACTAATCCTTAGGAAACAAAGCCTTGTTATCCAAACCAACTTCCCTATTAATTCTATTTGACAATAGGCATCAAAACAGGTCGACGCGTTTCGAACCCCCAATTGCGGGGTTCTCCTCAGGACCAACACTCTCTACAAAAAACATAAAAACATAAAAAGTGCTTATTTAACAACTGCTTCTGACATCCAAGTAAACAAATTCACCAACATCTGTCTTCCAACTACCCTACCTTACTGATATTTGACGCAATCCATTAGTGTTGATGGGTTTAACACAGGTCTAGACACTCTAGACAAAAAACACATAAAATACGCCCCGGTCAAAAACTGTTTTCAAATGTCAGTCTAACTTACATGCCAACACACATGGCAAAGCGCTCACCTTGTTAGTTGTATCGGTGCATTTCTAGGGGAAAATAAGAGAGAATATGCACAATGACAAGCATTAGTCCTGCTCGCAAACTGCCTCATTGATCATATTGGGAGCGAGGGTTCGTAATTGAGCAAAGCTTACCGGGTCTGGGCGCCGCTCGAATCCAAGCCCAGTATTTATAAGTGGCGGCGTGTATATATTGGAAACCAGTCCTGAAATGGAAGGGACCGAAGTTGTAATTAAATAATATCCAAACTCGATGGGAAAAATTAAAAAACCAAGAGGAAGCCAAACGGCTTACCGCAGCTTTGCTTTTTCTCTCCTCTCAACGTGTGCGCAATGTGTAACGCCGATGTTCCTTAGCTTTGCCTGTACCTATTGGTTAAAATGCCGGTCACATGGCCAATAAGGGACTGCACAATTTGATTGAAAAAGAGCACATGTTCAGTCTTTGTTCTGCAAATCTGCACTAACACCTGATTGACAGTAAGCTCTCTGGCCTTGGCAGGCTTACTGAGGAGGCTAATCCCTTGGTCAGCACCAGGGTCCATAAGAAGGAATCTAAGGGATCACCACAACGGTTGTCAGGGTCACCATCAGAAGAAGAAAGAGGAGACAAACAAAAAAACAAGGAGCTTTCTAAAGAACCCCAAACTAGTTCCAGAGGTGAGGAATCCCATCCCCCAACTGAGAAAAAGAAGGGATGGTTCGCTGGCAGTAAGTCTTCAGGGAAGACACCCCCCAAATGCTACAAGGGGTATTCCAAGTGCCCCAAGTGGACACAACCCCCAACCGTGGGCAGTCACTGGGGTGGCTAGTGTAGCGCATGGGGAAGAGATTGTTCCAGATAGTGTAGAGGACAGAGTATAGGTTACCTTTGTTTCCCTGGGTGATGGAGAGATGGTGCATACTTAATAATACTAGGAAATATAGGTAGTGCGTCACCATCAACGGGGAAAAGCTGGAGGTTCTGAGAGACACCAGAGCCAACATGACAACTATCAGATGTCATCTGGTGACCTCAGAACAGGTAGTCCCTTAATGCTTTCCACAAATTTGTTGCAGCTGACAACCATGAGAGTCACTATATGGAGGCTCTGATGCCCTTTGAGTCAGCGGGTCTCAAGTTCCTTATAAGTAGCTCTGAGCCCATCCATAACTGTGGATTGCCTACTTGGCAATGACTTGGAAAACTCCATCTGGAAGGAGGTGGAGCTCAGGTCCCACTTGGAGGTGTTAGGTGTTAGGGTTGCCTGAGGGTGTGTGCCTGGCCACAAGGTCCATGGCACCCGAGAGGGTAGTCAGGAGGACTTGCGGCACGTAACAGAATGATTCTTGACTTCCTAGAGTTTTGTCTATTTAACAACTACTTCCTCTTCAATGGGAAATACTACCTACAACTTCGGGGGACCGCTATGGGGGCAAACTTTGCACCCCCATTTTCCTGTCTCCTGATGGGAGTGGTGGAACAACACTGGCTCTGGCAAGAAAGACCGGAAGACGTGACAGACAACGTAATAATGTGGGGTCGTTACATAGACGATATTTTAATGATTTGGCAAGGAACAGAGAACAAACTCAGATCATTTATCAAGTCTATGTCACCTAACCAGTGGGGAATTGAAATCACTTACAATATCTCGAAAACAGAAATAGAATTTTTGGACCTGTCAATTTACATCTCAGACAATCAGTTACACACCAAAATCTATAGAAAGCCCAGCTCTGCAAACTCTATCCTTCATGCGACAAGCAGCCACCCTGCCCACACTGTTACAAACATTCCAGGAGGGGAGTATAGACGAGCACGCATGAACTGTAGCTCTGTGGAAGAGTATGAAATACATTCAGCCAACATAACCCAACGTCTAAAACAAAGGGGTTATAAGGAGCAACCACTAACAAAGGCATTAACCAAATTCAAAACCACTGACAGACAAAGTCTACTACACAATAATCAATTGAGAGAAAGGAAACAAACAATTCGCTTCAACACTGAATACAATAGCGGACAACAATATATCCGCAAGACCTTGCAAAAACACTGGCAACTGTTGAAAGATAACCCAACATTGTCTAATACACTACAAGATAAACCCCAGATGGGTTTTTCACGGAGTAAAAACCTAAGAGACATTCTCTGTCCATCTTTTCTGGATATAAAACCGAAACCAAGACCTTTTCCACCCCAGACCATGGGTTTTTACACTTGCACTAACTGTTCAATCTGCAAACTTGGCAAATCAAGAACAAAAGAGGTATCAATAAATGGCCACAAATACAAGATCAAAGACCTTATCAACTGTGAAAGCACCTATGTGGTTTATTTGATAACATGCCTGTGTGGACAACATTATATCGGCAGCTCAAAGAGACCCTTGAAAGTACGGATACAAGAACACTATCGGAACATTCATGGAACGGATACTAGACAGTCCCTTGTTGAACATTTCCTACAATACCATAGGAATCACTTGACCTTTACGTTTGTGGGTATAAAAAGACTAAAAATACCAAAACGAGGAGGTGATTTGGACCAACTGCTTCGCAGAGAAGAGAGCTCATTAATCATAGGAATGGAAACAGTAACAAATGGGTTGAATCAGGAATATGAATGGCATCACTGGCTGTAACTAATCACCTTTTCCCCATTAGGAGATGATGTACATTACCAATGGGTACAGCCACACATTAATAATATGTGACATGAGTAACTACATTATGCTCTGTATAAAAGTGCGGCTTTGATGATACCACCACATGTAACATAAACACAGAACTGTTTAGTCCAACCTTTGTTCCCAGTAAGATCTGACTGGTTAAGAATGTTGATCTGCTTAGATTTAACAAACAAATACAAAAAAAGTGACACTGGTGATTGTTCCATCAATATCGTCTACAACCATGTATGTTTTAAAAAATCCTTAAGAATTAATAATTAGATCAGGACCTAAAATGATGAATCCTTATGTGTCCTGCTAAAAGTTGCCACAATTTGCTCTCTATCTGCCCCGGGGTTATGAATTTCTACTATTAGATTTGGTTTGTCAACTAAATCATGATTATATCCCCGCCCTGTAGATAAGGCAGAGTAACAAATATTCACAGATACGATGTATTTATGTGAGGATCGTATGTACAACAGAGAAAATGATTACTCGACGCTGTACCTGCCCTATGACGCCTTCGCCCACATAGGCTGATAGTTCGACATTAAGGCGCTAACACCCTTTATAAATGGCGGTCCCAGGTACTGAATTGACTGAGATACAATCAATCTTAAAAACTCCAAATAATTTTCACTTTTGACTAAATACGCAATTAATAACTTGCACAGCAAAGTTTAATCGGGTCTCTTCACAAAAAACAAAATAGGAAGAAAACCAAAATCTGAAAACTCGATCACCCGGGTTTACTTCCGGTTTATAACCTTTAACTACTGGGTGTCTCACGGGCGACGGATAGCCTGGGATTCAACCCGTGAACTACCGCGAAGACGGAGGACTGGGAGCAGGGACTGAACACGGCAACAGCCCAATAAGTAAGCAAAAATAGATCTGGGGCACTGATAAGCCTGGCGAGAGGGGAATAGGTTGCAGTCCGCTCCACTCCCTCAGGATAGAAAGCATACTTATGTGATCGTATCTGCTCCCTGAACTTAATGCACGTAATGCACCTTTGGCTTGCTTCCGCAAACCATGGTGGGTTGTTATAAGTTACGTCTAAGTAATGGTTATGTTTGCGGGACCGGAACACACCTGTAATCTGGGTGTTCCCATGCACGCTTTATTAATTGAATATTACGAGTTGAAGACACGTTGTGTACTGTCGGTTCTCTATATTTTTTGTGCCCCTTCAAAAACGCTGTCTTTCTCTAAATCAGTTCTCGCTTTGATATGTGAACTACCCATAATCATGTGGTCCCATTAAACGCTGATTTGAATAGACGATAATGCACATGAAAAAAGACTCGCACCACCGTGTAAATAATGTTTAATCTTTGATAATTAACTTATGAAAAGAATCCAATTGATAATTCCCTCTTTTAATCAAACAATCTGTGTGGTTTTGATACTTTTTATACTATGCGCTCATGTATGTAGAATTGGTAAATCCAACAAAACAACAGGTTTTCCCGCGTTTGGAGTACTTTCCATGTACGCTTAATTTTAATGACATTTTCTCTTTCTTCTCACACTCTTAAGCTATCCCTCAAAACATGTCCTTTCATAGGCAATCCCTGATAAGAATGACTAATATACATGTCCATCTCTCCAGACGTGATGTGATGACATGTAGGGTTAACCTAACTAATACACAGTGTGTAAAGTATCCATGCCTATAAATAGAAAGTAATGCAATACAAAGTTTGAGATCTAATATGGACTTTCCTGCTCACCTGTACCATATACAATCGCTATTCACATGCATGGTATTTTTTTGATTCTGTACATGTTAAACTGTATGATTTGTATGCTATGCTGAAGTATAAGAGTTGGTTACACGCATTTCTGTATAAAAAACTCTCTTATTAGAACTCACTTTGGATATTACAAAAATTGGAAACCATAATAATATACGCCATATATGTGAAATTAGGTATTATTACTTTATACTGTCTATTATGCTGTTACTCCTTTGTCTTGTCTTACCACATCATTCTGGTCTGGTACCTTTGGTTACTTTCTGGGTTGCTAAAAGAACACTGAACATCGAGACATTGTTTACAGTGCACTCTTTATTCTGTTGTCCTAAAAACATTTGATCTATCTTTCTATGGTCTGCACCTTTTTCTGCACTCTTTGTCGTTTGCTTTTATTCACCACAATTTAAGCTATAACTATTGAACTTGAGGCACGATACACGGTAATCTCACGGTTTAGATAAGGCCTTGACGCTGAGACACCAAAAAACATTCCAATCATTTTTCCACTCTAGGTGACTTTTCTCTTTCTCTTGGGGTCAACTGCTATCTCATCTCTCATCTAAATAATCCATTTCCTCTTCCTCTACAGCCTTAAGAAAGCCCCGGCGCAACTCGCCAAGAGGGGGCGAAACACGTGTCGGCTGTCCATGTTCCACAAAAAATAATAAAGATGTCCTATTGCAACCAGAAATAGTTTGGTCCTCTGTATGACGACTTGAAAGAACGGATATTATTCCTGATAAGAACTATTGTAATCTTCTATGGAGTACACACTCATCACTTCTCACACCTTCTACAACTCATCACTAGCCCCTGAAATCAAGGGGTGATAATACCCTAAACTAGGGCTTCCTGTATACAAATCAGATAATTAGCAATACAAAATCCTGCATCTTATATATAAAAGCGAAGTCTAGTTCCCTTAAAGAAGACAAGGAAACCATAGAAGCAAAATTGGGAGAGCTCGATTAGTAACTGTGCCAATCTCTGTTACTAAAACTGAATACAGTGCCATTTGTCAGAGTTTGATTGAAAAAACTAATGTACAGATTTAAAGAGCCCGATCTCTCCTTACCTGTTTGTCGGTACCCCAAGCAAAACTGAGCTGAAGGTGAGGTAACCGGACGGACAGGTCTGCCCCCTTAAAAAGCACTTACTTTATTCAATGATTGGTTCACTCGTTAGCGCCCACACCAAATTTGGAAAACAGGCTCCCAACACATACACACTTGCGCTCAAGGCGGCAGCCATGTCAACGGCAGTCACTTCCTGGTCGGACTAGCGTCATCGCGTCCGCCGTGCACTTCCCAGGGGGGAATCGTGCATGTCCATGTAGTTTAATGACAAACGGGTGATCTCTGGGAAAGATAGTTTTACTTCCAGAGGACCCATGTTAAGCATTTATTGCTCGTCACACATGTGTTATTGCAAACTAAATTCCGTTTCGTTTATTACGGTGAAAATCTATACAAAACCAAGAAACTTAAGACTCACACGACTCTGAAAGATATATAAAAAATGGAAAGACAACAGTCCAATGAGCACCCATTATGTTTGCATCATAATGTCTGTGTGATGTAACTTGCGTAGAGGCAAATGTGGGCTTAGATAGTATCACTTGTGTAAATGATGACCATTAAACTAAGAGGCATGTAGTTGGTACCTCTCTTTATTAGTTCATATCTCCACACTACATCCCATCATAAACATTATGATGTTTATTGCTATAATGGAATGTTTGTGGGAAATATGGAGTTAGATAGTATCACCCCTATAAATGATGTAGTTGGAACCTCTCTTTATTAGTTCATAACTCCACGCTACATTCCGTCATAAACATTATAATGCTTATTAATATAATGGAATGTTTGTGGGAAGCATAATTTCATCAGTGCTGTGAGTATGAAACTCCCAAAGGCTAACGTAGCTGTACAGAAAACCTATTGGATACAGTTAGGTATGTACGAGCCTAAAATAATTAATATCGCTGATTTTAGGAATGGGAAGCACACCTACTCTAATCCCTCATATACATGGATGCTTATAATGAGACCCACGGTGTCTCATCATTCAACCCCTGGCTATCACATTTAAGTTTAAAAATCATTTCTGCTCCTTGGTAAAAAGGAATTTCGCCACATCACTGACATGCGATGGAATGATTGGTTGTTCAAGTACAATCCATCTCATGTCTTCTGCCTTATGTTTCAAACTCAAAAAATGGTTTGTCAAGCTTGTGGACTGCTTCTTGCACCGAATGTTGCTTTTATGCTCATTAATGCGTAACTTCACCTTGCGTGTTGTCATGCCAATATACCGCAAGGAGCACGGGCACATGATCATATAGATTACTCTATCTGAATTATAATTAGTATGCTTCTTTAGAATCCACGGTCTGTCACTTCCAATGTCTACAACTTTGGTTTTCTGAGTTTGTGGGCATGCCGAACAGGTACCACAGGGGAAATGTCCTTGCACTGCTGGGAGGTCCCAGAGCGTGCCCTACGGACCCGGAGCTGTACCTTTTGGTCTCGTATGGACCAAACTATCACGCAAACTTCTTTTGAAAGAAAAAAGAGGGGCAGGGATACTCTCATTTCTACATTAAGAATCTTCCAATGTCTGCACACAGACCTTTGTACTTGATTAGATAGTAAACTGAATGTGTTCACAAAGGTTAATCTCCCCAAAGGTGGTTTTACTGTTGGTACTTCTAGAAGAGAGTCCCTGTGGTTGTTGGATGCTCTTTTCCACGCTCGTCATACCAGTTGTTTAGGATAATGCTGATTCCTCAATTTAGTGGGCAGAGCCTTAGCATGATGTTCAAAATCTGCTTTGTCGGAACAATTCCTGCGAATCCGCAAGAAGTGACCTGCTGGTAGGTTTTCATGGAGGGCCTTCCGATGGTGGCTCTGAAAGGTCAATAGTGGGTTCTTTGCCATGGACTTTCTGTATAGTTCACTGCCCAGTTTACCAAAGGATGGAAAAATAAGGATATCTAGAGAGGGCAACCTTTCCTACTGTATTCCACCGTGAACTTGAGGAACCTGTTCTTCCTGTTGAGCCAGGTATGGAACTCCAGAATACTTGCCGCTGTCTCTCGCGAGATGACAAGAATGTTGTCAATATATCTTTTCCACAACAAAATCTGATGTTAAAAAGGATTGCTGTGAGTAAGAACACATTCCTGTTCAAACAAGTGGACATAAAGAAAGGCCAGACTGGGTGCACAAATGCTGCCCATCGATGTTCCAGAGATTTGTAAAAAGATTGTCTCCTCAAATCTAAAAAAGTTCTCTGTCATGGCCAATCTTGCACACTCCATTATGAAGTGTACCGGTGTGATGCTATTAAGATCCCAGGCTTCCAAGAGGTCTCGTATTGCCTCAAGAGTTAATTAACCATGCTCCTAGTCATGGAGGATGGCATGGAAGAGGAGAGTGAAACTCTCCCTGACCTCCTTTCTTCAAAGGTGCAGAATGGGCCTGGGGAGGGTCTCAGCCTCTCCCCTACACTGACCCTATAACAACAGAGCCACTGTTGCCGGTTCTTGAGGCAGTTCACCTCACTCTTCTCCCTTAACCCACGGTTTACTACATGGTGTACCTATGATGTTGACAATGAGGACAGCATTCCTGAGAAGAGTACCATTTACTGGTTGTCTGATAAGGTGAGAGCCAGCATTATGGAGAAGGTCTCCAAGATGCTGAACATATGCGTTATTGAGCCCTTAAACAGCCCTTGGTTCATCCTAGTGATGTTAATTCCCAAGACTGCCCTTCCAGATATCACTCCAGAACTTACGCTCGGTGGGGACTATCATGGGATCAATGCATTCACCAAGACTGATGCGCACCCCATCCCCAGGGATGATGAGTTCATAGACTGGCTAGAAGCTTCCCAGTTTGTTATCACATTTGATTTGACGTCCTGGTATTGGAAGATTGCCTTGACTGAGTCGGTCCAATAGAGGTCTGATTTCTCTACCCCACAAGGGCACTTCCAGTTCTGGGTGATACGCTTTGGGTTGAAGTACTTCCCTGCCACTTTCCAGAGGTTGGTCAACCAGGTCCTGGCTGGATTGTAGAACTTCAGTGCTGCCTATCTCATCAACATTGTGGTCTTCATTTCTAGCTGGGAGCCCAACCTGTGCCCCCTCAGAGAAGGGTTTTAGGCTTTGCAGAGGGCAGGCGTTGCCATCAAGGCCAGTAAGTGCCAGATAGGGCAGGGTTTAGTGGTCTACTTGGTCCAAGTGGGAGAATGGAAGGTACAATCCCTCCGGGAAAAGATTGAAATAATTCCGGCTTGGTAGCCCCCCAAGACGCAGACAGTGTCTCATGTGGTAGCCTCACTGGCTACTACATGAGAGTTGTCAAGGGGTATGGTACCATTGTTGCACCCTTCACAGAGCTAACATCCAAAAAGTGGCCAGAGCAGGAAATCTGGACAGAGGTATTCCAGAAAGCTTTTAACTCCCTGATGGAGGCAATGTGCAATGCACCCATGCTTGAGGGCCTTGACTACAATAAAGATTTAATTGTACAAACAGATGCAAACAGGTGCCTCTGAGCATGGCATATAAGCCGTGCTCTCACAGCTAAATGCTGAGGGCCTTGGTCAACCTGTAGCCTTCATCAGTAGGAGGTTACTTCCCTGGGAACAGAGGTGGAGAGCAATAGAGAGGGAAGACTTTGCTGTGGTCTGGGTGCTGAAGAAGCTGGGAACCTACCTGTTTGGTGCTCACTTCCAGGTTTAGCCAGACAACAGACCCATCAGATAGTTGATTCAGATGATAGGTGAGAATCCCAAACTATTGGGTGGTCCATCTCACTATAGGGAATGGACTTTACAGTGGAACTGGTAAAGGAGACCATGCTTATGCTGATGGTATATCCAGGTTCTCCCATCTTAGTGAAGAGAACTCCTAAGGGATTGGGTGGTTCTCCTCACTTTCAGCAGAAGGTACACGTGTTAGAGCTGGCATCCCTGGTGTGGTTCCCCTGAATGTTTTCCTTCAGACCTCTTGTTTTTCTGACTTTGTTTTATCTGGCTGAAGGACTCTGCACACTTTACAACTGCTAAACAGTGCTAAAAGCTTGGGGCCTCATTTATGAGGCTGTGCGTCACTTTTACGCTTCCGGTGCATCATTTTTTGTGATGCACCAGTGGCGTAAAAAATGCGCCTTGTTGCACCATATTTACAAAGTGACGCATCTAGGTAGATGCGTCACTTTGCAAACTCCTGCGCCACATTATACCTGCACCAGGTATAATGTATGCAAGGGGGGCGTTTTGACGCAAGGAAGGGTCGTAGAAGTGACGCAGCGAAATCTATGAGATTTCACTGCGTCACTTTTAGGATGCCGTTTCGTCAAAATCTTGCACCTGCCTCACAGCAGGTGAAAGACTGACGCAGGCCCTTTCACATGGGGCTTGCCCCATGTGAAAGGACGCATTGCTGGAGTTGCGTCACTTTTGTGACACACTCCAGCAATGCGTCACTTTTGCGCTTACAGATACGTCAGAAATACTGACGTATCTGTAACTCCTTGCGACATGATGCGTCATACATTAAATATGACGCATCAGGAATGTCGCAAGGAGTGCGCACTGAGAAGTGACGCATCGCTGCTTTCACGCAGCGATGCGTCATTTCTCATAAATGAGGCCCTTGTTCTCTTTCCCTAAAACGTGGTACTATTGGGGTGTACCCAGTTGGCCTATTTAATTAACGTATAAGCCCCTATTAAAGTACAGTACATGTGCCTAGGGCCTGTAAATTAAATGCTACTAGAAGGCCTGCAGCACTGATTGTGCCACCCACTTATGTATCCTTTAAACATATCCCAGGCCTGCCATTTCAGCACCTGTGTGTGTAGTTTTATCCTGTCATCTCGGCCTGGCAAATAAAAACTTTTATCAGGCCAAAACTTTACTTTTTAGTACATATAAGTCATTGTTAAGGTAGGCCCTGGACAGCACCATTTGCAGGTGCACTGTATTTAAAATGTTGGGCATATACTTTTAAGTTTTACATGTCCTGGTAGTGAAAAACTGTTACATTCATTTGTCATTACTGCACGGCCTATCTGTCCTGTTGGATAATATTGGAATTGCCTTCTTACATTTTTTATATTCTAATTTTTAAATGGGAAGAGATGCCTGGTTCATGTTTGGTGTCTCTGGAATCCTAATTTAGAATCCTAACTGATGGTAAAGTTGGATTTTAAATCGCAATTCTGAAAATGCCACTTTGAGAAACTTGACATTTTCTTGCCTTTGCCATTTGGTGCCTTCAGTCTGTCTATGTTCACATGACTTGGTGTAGTTGGCAGTTGGGTTTTATGTATTCTTCCTAGGCAGCCACACGCAAGGGGAGGTTAGGTGTCAATAGATGGTCCATAACTAACAGGATGGGAGGGAGGAGCTGGAATCAGTCCCACTTACACCTGAATAGGATGTGTCCTGTCTAACATAAAGGTGTAAGGATAAATGAAATGAAATGAAAATGCATTTTGTAAAGCGCAAAATAGTTGCCCGGAGGCGCCCAAGCGCTGAAATTGCAAGATGATCTAAGCAGCAGACCAATTGACACAGAGAGAGAGGAGAGTTTATTTATTAAACAGAAAAGTGTTCAGATGCTTCCTGAAGGAGGTCAGATCTGGATTAGACCTTAATTGAAGGGGTAGGCTGTTCCACAGCTTAGTGGCATTCAGGGTAAAAGAACGGCCTCCTGATCTAGCCCGGTTTACTTTGGGCACCGTAGCAAGGAACGCGCTAGCTGAGCGCAACTGTCTGCTTGGGAGGTATGGGGTGATTAGGGGACGATTGATTAGAGGGCCAGTTGCCCAGAATGACTGGTGGGCGATACAAAGGGATTTAAAAGTAATCCTGTCTCTAACAGGAAGCCAGTGCAATCTTGTTAATCCAGGTTTAGCGGAGGACATACGAGGAATTTGAAGTAGGGTCCGGACTGCACAATTTTGGATCACTTGCAATTTCCGCAATGTGAAGTCAGGAGCTCCCAAAAAGGCCTGCTGTGCTGCAGAAGGACTGCCACTCTGCTGGACTGCTGCTTTGAAGGAACTGCTGTCCTGCTGTGTTGCCCTGCTACACTCTTGCCTGGGTGAGAAGGACTGTACCTGCATTTCTTGAATCCAAAACCCAGAGGGTCTCCAAGGGCTAGTTGGCTAGTCTCCTGATCTGAAGCCTCAGGGACATAACAGGCTTCCAACAACCTTGCACTTGCACCTGGACTCTGCCAGATGAATCTACCCTGCAAAGTGGTGCCACCGCAGCCCTTGAGCCTTGGAAATTGACCTACGGTGCTTTACACTGAAACCGATGCAACTTCTCTGCCACGAAGCGCATATCCGGGCAGAACAGATGCATCTCCTCTGCTGAGCAGCGCATTTCTGAACAGAATCAACACATCGCCGCTGCTTCATAGATTGGAACCGTCGCAAGGACCCACACCCCCTCCACAGTCCTAAGAACCGACGCATCAAGTCGATGGTGTGGCGCATCCAACACCCAGGTGCTCATATCTCTCGCCGGCGGCAGACTAGATGAAAATGCCGGACTCCACATCGCTAATCCATTAAAGTAATGGGGTAACCCAAAAGGTACTGGACCTGGGTTTCTTGCGATATAGAAAAATGGTCCAAGACCTCTATATTTTATAGTAGCTGAATTAATCAGTAACTTTTTTTGAATCAACAAAGTTCAGGAGCATGTCATTCAAGATCAGCTCTATTCAAATAAATGTTTCTCATTCTTCATAACAACAAATTGCGAAAAAGGGGGGCAACTGCAACACAAAATATCCACCCTCGAGAATTATTTCATATACCAAGGTCAACATGTTAATCATTGCAAACATTGATTTGAATTAAACAACAAAAGTTACAAAAATATTGTGACATAAGATATTCATAATAATTGATTAAACAACAGACGATAAATCAATTGACCGTACTGTTCAACCTGGCCAAGGTGAGACACATTTTCTAAAGCTACTATTAAATGTTCATGACTCATCAGTGTCAAAAATGTCCGCACATCAATATACAGAAACAAAAATGGTCCAGGTTTTTAACTAGATACGTCGACGTTTCGACTCGTCTTTACGGCCTGTCGGTCATTTAAACCTGAGCCATGCGAGTCTTCTTCAGGACGAAAAAGAACGAAGAGTAACTTGGGATCATGGATGACCCCTTCCAAACGATGGGGGTGGTGCTTTTTCCCACGTTCCCAGGGTTTATTCTTTATTCCAATTTGTCACTCCGTAGGGAATTGACTGTAGAAGTAGAATAGCGTGCAATAGCGAAACAAGTTGGAGCACTTGATTCAATCAGGACATCCTTAATTCTCAATCTCCGGGATTATTCTGTACATTTAGGAGACCATTGGTTCTGACTCGGGGCCACTCTATTTTGCAGAATCCTGTATTCAGAATTCAATTCGGATGGATCTCCTCATTTTTCTGTATACACCAAACGAAGTATGCACCATCTGTTCCACATTTTTTATCGAATGCCACCGTTCCGCTCTCCAAACCGTCTCGGTGTCAGCATACACCTCCACATCGCAGCCTTGCAGCTCCTCAGCACCAAGGCACCTCTTCGGCTGTGTGACACATCTTCGACGCTTATCCACACAATACTCTGCAACCAGGATTTAAGGTACTTTGTTCAGAAGGCCTAACTGGGTCCCTGCAGCTAGCCTGTGCATCATTTTGATTGGTCTGAACTTGTGTCTTTGTCTGGGTACGGTGCAACCAGATATCAACAGTTGGCGCTTTGTGCTGTTTGGCTCTATTTTGACCTAAAACTTTAAAATTGAATGTCTCCAGTTCTACTAATTGGATTTTTGTCATGTTGGTCTAGGTATATTTATTAAATTAAATCTATGTAAGTGTATTTTTCTAACTTGGTGGGAATCTTGTGTTTGGTGTTTTTACTTTTTACTGTTTGAAGTGTTGCTCAAAAACTTTACACATTGTCTCTAAATTTAGGGTTTAATTGTGCCTTACCCTGACTAGGAATTTGGTTGCTTCTTGACCAGGGCTTATACCCCATTGAACCTGTAACCCAATTTCTAACAGTTATTAAAAAATCTGATTGAATGGGGAAGTCTGTTTTTTAATAAATATAAAGGAAAAGTAACTTTTTCAAAATTACCTTTTGTCCTGCCTTGAGTTCTTGAATGATTTCTCCAACCTATATTTGGCATTTTTTCTAGGACCTACAAAATAGGTTACTGTGGTTGGCAGGTTGACCTGAATGGGCAGGAATGACTCCTATGAGTTCAGCAGAAAGTTGGAGACTCTGCCCATCCTGCTGACACCCCACTCTGAAATCCTGCTTGACAGGTCTATTGAGCCATACATAATAGTCTTGACAAAGATCCTCTTCAGAAGACCAAGGGAACATTATGATTATAGTACAGTTCAACAGTAGATACAAAATGATGCACGACAAACAAGCAACTTAGAGAAAACTAATTTACTGAAACTCATCAGGAAAAGGGTTACTTGGAGTTCAGAAAAAGTTATTGTCTACATTATATATGCCCACATTTCAATGGCTGCAGTAATACCAGAAGGGAATACCACCTGGTGACCTATTGAGATATCCTGAGTTGCTTTTAACTTGGTGTATATGGTGCATAATACCTCCCCATTCTGAGTTCTGCAGTTCCACGAGAAAATGTGGTAATACAACACATTTCACCAATTACTTTATACTGTCTATTATGCTGTTACTCCTTTGTCTTGTCTTACCACATCATTCTGGTCTGGTACCTTTGGTTACTTTCTGGGTTGCTAAAAGAACACTGAACATCGAGACATTGTTTACAGTGCACTCTTTATTCTGTTGTCCTAAAAACATTTGATCTATCTTTCTATGGTCTGCACCTTTTTCTGCACTCTTTGTCGTTTGCTTTGATTCACCACAATTTAAGCTATAACTATTGAACTTGAGGCACGATACACGGTAATCTCACGGTTTAGATAAGGCCTTGACGCTGAGACACCAAAAAACATTCCAATCATTTTTCCACTCTAGGTGACTTTTCTCTTTCTCTTGGGGTCAACTGCTATCTCATCTCTCATCTAAATAATCCATTTCCTCTTCCTCTACAGCCTTAAGAAAGCCCCGGCGCAACTCGCCAAGAGGGGGCGAAACACGTGTCGGCTGTCCATGTTCCACAAAAAATAATAAAGATGTCCTATTGCAACCAGAAATAGTTTTGTCCTCTGTATGACGACTTGAAAGAACGGATATTATTCCTGATAAGAATTATTGTAATCTTCTATGGAGTACACACTCATCACTTCTCACACCTTCTACAACTCATCACTAGCCCCTGAAATCAAGGGGTGATAATAGCCTAAACTAGGGCTTCCTGTATACAAATCAGATAATTAGCAATACAAAATCCTGCATCTTATATATAAAAGCGAAGTCTAGTTCCCTTAAAGAAGACAAGGAAACCATAGAAGGAAACTTGGGAGAGCTCGCTTAGTACCTGTGCCAATCTCTGTTACTAAAACTGAAGTACAGTGCCATTTGTCAGAGTTTGATTGAAAAAACTAATGTACAGATTTAAAGAGCCCGATCTCTCCTTACCTGTTTGTCGGTACCCCAAGCAAAACTGAGCTGAAGGTGAGGTAACCGGACGACAGGTCTGCCCCCTTAAAAAGCACTTACTTTATTCAATGATTGGTTCACTCGTTAGCGTCCACACCAAATTTGGAAAACAGGCTCCCAACACATACACACTTGCGCTCAAGGCGGCAGCCATGTCAACGGCAGTCACTTCCTGGTCGGACTAGCGTCATCGCGTCCGCCGTGCACTTCCCAGGGGGTAATCGTGCATGTCCATGTAGTTTAATGACAAACGGGTGATCTCTGGGAAAGATAGTTTTACTTCCAGAGGACCCATGTTAAGCATTTACTGCTCGTCACACATGTGTTATTGCAAACTAAATTCCGTTTCGTTTATTACGGTGAAAATCTATACAAAACCGAGAAACTTAAGACTCACAAGACTCTGAAAGATATATAAAAAATGGAAAGACAACAGTCCAATGAGCACCCATTATGTTTGCATCATAATGTCTGTGTGATGTAACTTGCGTAGAGGCAAATGTGGGCTTAGATAGTATCACTTGTGTAAATGATGACCATTAAACTAAGAGGCATGTAGTTGGTACCTCTCTTTATTAGTTCATATCTCCACACTACATCCCATCATAAACATTATGATGTTTATTGCTATAATGGAATGTTTGTGGGAAATATGGAGTTAGATAGTATCACCCCTATAAATGATGTAGTTGGAACCTCTCTTTATTAGTTCATAACTCCACACTACATCCCGTCATAAACATTATAATGCTTATTAATATAATGGAATGTTTGTGGGAAGCATAATTTCATCAGTGCTGTGAGTATGAAACTCCCAAAGGCTAACGTAGCTGTACAGAAAACCTATTGGATACAGTTAGGTATGTACGAGCCTAAAATAATTTATATCGCTGATTTTAGGAATGGGAAGCACACCTACTCTAATCCCTCATATACATGGATGCTTATAATGAGACCCACTGTGTCTCATCATTCAACCCCTGGCTATCACATTTAAGTTTAAAAATCATTTCTGCTCCTTGGTAAAAAGGAATTTCGCCACATCACTGACATGCGATGGAATGAATGGTTGTTCAAGTACACTCCATCTCATGTCTTCTGCCTTATGTTTCAAACTCAAAAAATGGTTTGTCAAGCTTGTGGACTGCTTCTTGCACCGAATGTTGCTTTTATGCTCATTAATGCGTAACTTCACCTTGCGTGTTGTCATGCCAATATACCGCAAGGAGCACGGGCACATGATCATATAGATTACTCTTTCTGAATTATAATTAGTATGCTTCTTTAGAATCCACGGTCTGTCACTTCCAATGTCTACAACTTTGGTTTTCTGAGTTTGTGGGCATGCCGAACAGGTACCACAGGGGAAATGTCCTTGCACTGCTGGGAGGTCCCAGAGCGTGCCCTACGGACCCGGAGCTGTACCTTTTGGTCTCGTATGGACCAAACTATCACGCAAACTTCTTTTGAAAGAAAAAAGAGGGGCAGGGATACTCTCATTTCTACATTAAGAATCTTCCAATGTCTGCACACAGACCTTTGTACTTGATTAGATAGTAAACTGAATGTGTTCACAAAGGTTAATCTCCCCAAAGGTGGTTTTACTGTTGGTACTTCTAGAAGAGAGTCCCTGTGGTTGTTGGATGCTCTTTTCCACGCTCGTCATATCAGTTGTTTAGGATAATGCTGATTCCTCAATTGAGTGGGCAGAGCCTTAGCATGATGTTCAAAATCTGCTTTGTCGGAACAATTCCTGCGAATCCGCAAGAAGTGACCTACTGGTAGGTTTTCATGGAGGGCCTTCCGATGGTGGCTCTGAAAGGTCAATAGTGGGTTCTTTGCCATGGACTTTCTGTATAGTTCACTGCCCAGTTTACCAAAGGATGGAAAAATAAGGATATCTAGAGAGGGCAACCTTTCCTACTGTATTCCACCGTGAACTTGAGGAACCTGTTCTTCCTGTTGAGCCAGGTATGGAACTCCAGAATACTTGCCGCTGTCTCTCGCAAGATGACAAGAATGTTGTCAATATATCTTTTCCACAACAAAATCTGATGTTAAAAAGGATTGCTGTGAGTAAGAACACATTCCTGTTCAAACAAGTGGACATAAAGATTGGCCAGACTGGGTGCAAAAATGCTGCCCATCGATGTTCCAGAGATTTGTAAAAAGATCGTCTCCTCAAATCTAAAAAAGTTCTCTGTCATGGCCAATCTTGCACACTCCATTATGAAGGTTACCGGTGTGATGCTATTAAGATCCCAGGCTTCCAAGAGGTCTCGTATTGCCTCAAGAGTTAATTAACCATGCTCCTAGTCATGGAGGATGGCATGGAAGAGGAGAGTGAAACTCTCCCTGACCTCCTTTCTTCAAAGGTGCAGAATGGGCCTGGGGAGGGTCTCAGCCTCTCCCCTACACTGACCCTATAACAACAGAGCCACTGTTGCCGGTTCTTGAGGCAGTTCACCTCACTCTTCTCCCTTAACCCACGGTTCACTACATGGTGTACCTATGATGTTGACAATGAGGACAGCATTCCTGAGAAGAGTACCATTTACTGGTTGTCTGATAAGGTGAGAGCCAGCATTATGGAGAAGGTCTCCAAGATGCTGAACATATGCGTTATTGAGCCCTTAAACAGCCCTTGGTTCATCCTAGTGATGTTAATTCCCAAGACTGCCCTTCCAGATATCACTCCAGAACTTACGCTCGGTGGGGACTATCATGGGATCAATGCATTCACCAAGACTGATGCGCACCCCATCCCCAGGGATGATGAGTTCATAGACTGGCTAGAAGCTTCCCAGTTTGTTATCACATTTGATTTGACATCCTGGTATTGGAAGATTGCCTTGACTGAGTCGGTCCAATAGAGGTCTGCTTTCTCTACCCCACAAGGGCACTTCCAGTTCTGGGTGATACGCTTTGGGTTGAAGTACTTCCCTGCCACTTTCCAGAGGTTGGTCAACCAGGTCCTGGCTGGATTGTAGAACTTCAGTGCTGCCTATCTCATCAACATTGTGGTCTTCATTTCTAGCTGGGAGCCCAACCTGTGCCCCCTCAGAGAAGGGCTTTAGGCTTTGCAGAGGGCAGGCGTTGCCATCAAGGCCAGTAAGTGCCAGATAGGGCAGGGTTTAGTGGTCTACTTGGTCCAAGTGGGAGAATGGAAGGTACAATCCCTCCGGGAAAAGATTGAAATAATTCCGGCTTGGTAGCCCCCCAAGACGCAGACAGTGTCTCATGTGGTAACCTCACTGGCTACTACATGAGAGTTGTCAAGGGGTATGGTACCATTGTTGCACCCTTCACAGAGCTAGCATCCAAAAAGTGGCCAGAGCAGGAAATCTGGACAGAGGTATGCCAGAAAGCTTTTAACTCCCTGAAGGAGGCAATGTGCAATGCACCCATGCTTGAGGGCCTTGACTACAATAAAGATTTAATTGTACAAACAGATGCAAACAGGTGCCTCTGAGCATGGCATATAAGCCGTGCTCTCACAGCTAAATGCTGAGGGCCTCGGTCAACCTGTAGCCTTCATCAGTAGGAGGCTACTTCCCTGGGAACAGAGGTGGAGAGCAATAGAGAGGGAAGACTTTGCTGTGGTCTGGGTGCTGAAGAAGCTGGGAACCTACCTGTTTGGTGCTCACTTCCAGGTTTAGCCAGACAACAGACCCATCAGATAGTTGATTCAGATGATAGGTGAGAATCCCAAACTATTGGGTGGTCCATCTCACTATAGGGAATGGACTTTACAGTGGAACTGGTAAAGGAGACCATGCTTATGCTGATGGTATATCCAGGTTCTTCCATCTTAGTGAAGAGAACTCCTAAGGGATTGGGTGGTTCTCCTCACTTTCAGCAGAAGGTACACGTGTTAGAGCTGGCATCCCTGGTGTGGTTCCCCTGAATGTTTTCCTTCAGACCTCTTGTTTTTCTGACTTTGTTTTATCTGGCCGAAGGACTCTGCACACTTTACAACTTCTAAACAGTGCTAAAAGCTTGGGGCCTCATTTATGAGGCTGTGCGTCACTTTTACGCTTCCGGTGCATCATTTTTTGTGATGCACCAGTGGCGTAAAAAATGCGCCTTGTTGCACCATATTTACAAAGTGACGCATCTAGGTAGATGCGTCACTTTGCAAACTCCTGCGCCACATTATACCTGCACCAGGTATAATGTATGCAAGGGGGGCGTTTTGACGCAAGGAAGGGTCGTAGAAGTGACGCTGCGAAATCTATGAGATTTCACTGCGTCACTTTTAGGATGCCGTTGCGTCAAAATCTTGCACCTGCCTCACAGCAGGTGAAAGACTGACGCAGGCCCTTTCACATGGGGCTTGCCCCATGTGAAAGGACGCATTGCTGGAGTTGCGTCACTTTTGTGACACACTCCAGCAATGCGTCACTTTTGCGCTTACAGATACGTCAGAAATACTGACGTATCTGTAACTCCTTGCGACATGATGCATCATACATTAAATATGACGCATCAGGAATGTCACAATGAGTGCGCACTGAGAAGTGACGCATCGCTGCTTTCACGCAGCGATGCGTCATTTCTCATAAATGAGGCCCTTGTTCTCTTTCCCTAAAACGTGGTACTATTGGGGTGTACCCAGTTGGCCTATTTAATTAACGTATAAGCCCCTATTAAAGTACAGTACATGTGCCTAGGGCCTGTAAATTAAATGCTACTAGAAGGCCTGCAGCACTGATTGTGCCACCCACTTATGTATCCTTTAAACATATCCCAGGCCTGCCATTTCAGCACCTGTGTGTGTAGTTTTATCCTGTCATCTCGGCCTGGCAAATAAAAACTTTTATCAGGCCAAAACTTTACTTTTTAGTACATATAAGTCATTGTTAAGGTAGGCCCTGGACAGCACCATTTGCAGGTGCACTGTATTTAAAATGTTGGGCATATACTTTTAAGTTTTACATGTCCTGGTAGTGAAAAACTGTTACATTCATTTGTCATTACTGCACGGCCTATCTGTCCTGTTGGATAATATTGGAATTGCCTTCTTACATTTTTTATATTCTAATTTTTAAATGGGAAGAGATGCCTGGTTCATGTTTGGTGTCTCTGGAATCCTAATTTAGAATCCTAACTGATGGTAAAGTTGGATTTTAAATCGCAATTCTGAAAATGCCACTTTGAGAAACTTGACATTTTCTTGCCTTTGCCATTTGGTGCCTTCAGTCTGTCTATGTTCACATGACTTGGTGTAGTTGGCAGTTGGGTTTTATGTATTCTTCCTAGGCAGCCACACGCAAGGGGAGGTTAGGTGTCAATAGATGGTCCATAACTAACAGGATGGGAGGGAGGAGCTGGAATCAGTCCCACTTACACCTGAATAGGATGTGTCCTGTCTAACATAAAGGTGTAAGGATAAATGAAATGAAATGAAAATGCATTTTGTAAAGCGCAAAATAGTTGCCCGGAGGCGCCCAAGCTCTGAAATTGCAAGATGATCTAAGCAGCAGACCAATTGACACAGAGAGAGAGGAGAGTTTATTTATTAAACAGAAAAGTTTTCAGATGCTTCCTGAAGGAGGTCAGATCTGGATTAGACCTTAATTGAAGGGGTAGGCTGTTCCACAGCTTAGTGGCATTCAGGGTAAAAGAACGGCCTCCTGATCTAGCCCGGTTTACTTTGGGCACCGTAGCAAGGAACGCGCTAGCTGAGCGCAACTGTCTGCTAGGGAGGTATGGGGTGATTAGGGGACGATTGATCAGAGGGCCAGTTGCCCAGAATGACTGGTGGGCGATACAAAGGGATTTAAAAGTAATCCTGTCTCTAACAGGAAGCCAGTGCAATCTTGTTAATCCAGGTTTAGCGGAGGACATACGAGGAATTTGAAGTAGGGTCCGGACTGCACAATTTTGGATCACTTGCAATTTCCGCAATGTGAAGTCAGGAGCTCCCAAAAAGGCCTGCTGTGCTGCAGAAGGACTGCCACTCTGCTGGACTGCTGCTTTGAAGGAACTGCTGTCCTGCTGTGTTGCCCTGCTACACTCTTGCCTGGGTGAGAAGGACTGTACCTGCATTTCTTGAATCCAAAACCCAGAGGGTCTCCAAGGGCTAGTTGGCTAGTCTCCTGATCTGAAGCCTCAGGGACATAACAGGCTTCCAACAACCTTGCACTTGCACCTGGACTCTGCCAGATGAATCTACCCTGCAAAGTGGTGCCACCGCAGCCCTTGAGCCTTGGAAATTGACCTACGGTGCTTGACACTGAAACCGATGCAACTTCTCTGCCACGAAGCGCATATCCGGGCAGAACAGATGCATCTCCTCTGCTGAGCAGCGCATTTCTGAACAGAATCAACACATCGCCGCTGCTTCATAGATTGGAACCATCGCAAGGACCCACACCCCCTCCACAGTCCTAAGAACCGACGCATCAAGTCGATGGTGTGGCGCATCCAACACCCAGGTCCTTATATCTCTCGCCGGCGGCAGACTAGATGAAAATGCCGGACTCCACATCGCTAATCCATTAAAGTAATGGGGTAACCCAAAAGGTACTGGACCTGGGTTTCTTGCGATATAGAAAAATGGTCCAAGCACTCTATATTTTATAGTAGCTGAATTAATCAGTAACTTTTTTTGAATCAACAAAGTTCAGGAGCATGTCATTCAAGATCAGCTCTATTCAAATAAATGTTTCTCATTCTTCATAACAACAAATTGCGAAAAAGGGGGGCAACTGCAACACAAAATATCCACCCTCGAGAATTATTTCATATACCAAGGTCAACATGTTAATCATTGCAAACATTGATTTGAATTAAACAACAAAAGTTACAAAAATATTGTGACATAAGATATTCATAATAATTGATTAAACAACAGACGATAAATCAATTGACCGTACTGTTCAACCTGGCCAAGGTGAGACACATTTTCTAAAGCTACTATTAAATGTTCATGACTCATCAGTGTCAAAAATGTCCGCACATCAATATACAGAAACAAAAATGGTCCAGGTTTTTAACTAGATACGTCGACGTTTCGACTCGTCTTTACGGCCTGTCGGTCATTTAAACCTGAGCCATGCGAGTCTTCTTCAGGACGAAAAAGAACGAAGGGTAACTTGGGATCATGGATGACCCCTTCCAAACGATGGGGGTGGTGCTTATTCCCACGTTCCCAGGGCTTATTCTTTATTCCAATTTGTCACTCCGTAGGGAATTGACTGTAGAAGTAGAATAGCGTGCAATAGCGAAACAAGTTGGAGCACTTGATTCAATCAGGACATCCTTAATTCTCAATCTCCGGGATTATTCTGTACATTTAGGAGACCATTGGTTCTGACTCGGGGCCACTCTATTTTGCAGAATCCTGTATTCAGAATTCAATTCGGATGGATCTCCTCATTTTTCTGTATACACCAAACGAAGTATGTACCATCTGTTCCACATTTTTTATCGAATGCCACCGTTCCGCTCTCCAAACCGTCTCGGTGTCAGCATACACCTCCACATCGCAGCCTTGCAGCTCCTCAGCACCAAGGCACCTCTTCGGCTGCGTGACACATCTTCGACGCTTATCCACACAATACTCTGCAACCAGGATTTAAGGTACTTTGTTCAGAAGGTCTAACTGGGTCCCTGCAGCTAGCCTGTGCATCATTTTGATTGGTCTGAACTTGTGTCTTTGTCCGGGTACGGTGCAACCAGATATCAACAGTTGGCGCTTTGTGCTGTTTGGCTCTATTTTGACCTAAAACTTTAAAATTGAATGTCTCCAGTTCTACTAATTGGATTTTTGTCATGTTGGTCTAGTTATATTTATTAAATTAAATCTATGTAAGTGTATTTTTCTAACCTGGTGGGAATCTTGTGTTTGGTGTTTTTACTTTTTACTGTTTGAAGTGTTGCTCAAAAACTTTACTCATTGTCTCTAAATTTAGGGTTTAATTGTGCCTTACCCTGACTAGGAATTTGGTTGCTTCTTGACCAGGGCTTATACCCCATTGAACCTGTAACCCAATTTCTAACAGTTATTAAAAAATCTGATTGAATGGGGAAGTCTGTTTTTTAATAAATATAAAGGAAAAGTAACTTTTTCAAAATTACCTTTTGTCCTGCCTTGAGTTCTTGAATGATTTCTCCAACCTATATTTGGCATTTTTTCTAGGACCTACAAAATAGGTTACTGTGGTTGGCAGGTTGACCTGAATGGGCAGGAATGACTCCTATGAGTTCAGCAGAAAGTTGGAGACTCTGCCCATCCTGCTGACACCCCACTCTGAAATCCTGCTTGACAGGTCTATTGAGCCATACATAATAGTCTTGGCAAAGATCCTCTTCAGAAGACCAAGGGAACATTATGATTATAGTACAGTTCAACAGTAGATACAAAATGATGCACGACAAACAAGCAACTTAGAGAAAACTAATTTACTGAAACTCATCAGGAAAAGAGTTACTTGGAGTTCAGAAAAAGTTATTGTCTACATTATATATGCCCACATTTCAATGGCTGCAGTAATACCAGAAGGGAATACCACCTGGTGACCTATTGAGATATCCTGAGTTTGCTTTTAACTTGATGCATATGGTGCATAATACCTCCCCATTCTGAGTTCTGCAGTTCCACGAGAAAATGTGGTAATACAACACATTTCACCAATTACAAACTGCAAAATTTGAAATGTTGTGGTTTCACCCACAGGACTTTGCCAGAATTAGACTGACACATGTGCATAGGAGGGAAGCTATCTGATAAGTGTGGTATTTTCACACCAGTTGGGGTCCCAATTTTTACACATAAAAATCATATTGCAGACGATTCAAATTAAACATGGCTACTAGAGAAAAAAAGCCAGTGATATGTTGGGGAGCCAATAAAAGTATGGTTGATGGATTCTGTGACACTACTACTTTTTTCTACATCCTTTATCCTACTCAATTAATTGTTTACAAGGCACATAAATAAACGTGGATGACATAGTCACGGAAAAGAGTAATGCTTCCAGGTTTGGATGAGTAAAGAAGGGAAGCTGTGTAAGTAATTTCCCATCCTTTCAGTCTAGAAATATTCAGGTGTCCAGCTAGAGTCATCCCATCAGCTGATGGGCCAAGCTCAGCATGCTCGATTGCACGCGCACTCACGTAGTCAGTGTTTCTGACCTCACTGAAAAAAAAACTTGTGAGGAAAGGCATCCTAGATTTGTATTCTGTACTTAGAACAATTTGCAATATCACTAGCAAAAAACAAAAAAGGTGCAGAAAATATTTGCATTGTCATTATAGCATGTGGATTGGACACATAGAAAAAAAGACTCTTGTGGCCAGTGTCTTCACCTCTAGATAGTCTATATAATTTCAGACCTTTGGTGAAGGTAATTGTATAGGCAACAGATGTGACCTTGTTTATTGAGAGCAAAAAGATCAGATGATGGACGGAATGCTGAACAAATCAATCAGTTACCCCCCAATCAGAAATCTGGGTTTAATCCATCATGTTTTTGCTCACCACGCCACCCCAGTTTGGCCCCAGCCATTTGCAAATCATTCTTGACCCTGCTCCCTCTGGGAACAGTCCAGCGAAAACTGCCAGGCCATGTCCTTCCAGGACTGGAGACAAGCATCCTGGGACCAGTTTCAAGGTATCACCACTCATCACTACAAAAATGGGAGTCTAGAGGGAAAGACAAACAGAACTAGGACGCCCTCCACTCTGAAAGCTAATAAACAACACCAGTCCTAGTTCTCATGGCAATATTCATTTGCTGGACTGTAAACATCCATGGTCGAAATTCGTTATCCAAGGGAACTCTTTAGTCTAAAGAAAATCCTAAGATGTTTCAATCTATTGCCTCTTTAAAACAACAACCTCTCTGATTGATACACACAGGACAGCACAAACAAAAAATGTGTGAAAAGCGAGATGGCACCTCACGGGCGCACCACCAATGGGACCCCTGGTTGGTACTCACCAGGATGGCCCTGTTCTCATCATCGGTGCCATCAAGCTAAAACCAAAAACGTGTCTCGAACCTCAAAAATAAAAAGACAGTGGATGGTGCAGTGGACACAACTTATATGTGACAAAACTAACGACATGTAACATTTAACATATAAGTCACTGAGCAACTGGGACCATAAACTTTACTTTCATTCCCTTCTCTGTTGCAAAACAGTGAACACACATATACTAAAAAAGAAGAGAGTAAATACTACCTATCGATTCACTCTCTACTTACAGCCGACATGTTTCATTGCCTTGGTTTCTATCAGGCAATTTCTTCAGGGCAATACATTTTAAATGCCACTGCAAGAGACACTGAAGCTTGGGTGCTGTAACATAAACAAACAAAAGTATGGTCACCTGGTATCCCTCTCTATGTTCTGCATATCAAACTATCTATCAAACCACCATGCTGTATTGGTAAATAAATGTAAGAATTCCATTATTACCCTGCATGCAGTTTTGCCTCTCATACCAGTGATGAAGTTATGCTAAAATCGGAATCCAGCTCCCTTAGGTGAGCATGGTCCTTACTCCCCGTTCGAGAAAGTTACTGAAATGTAAAAACACAGAGCATTCAATTATTTCAATATTGGAGCCTACTCCTACCTTGCGCATTGTACACAGCCTAAATACAGTTAAGCTAGATGTTACCGGTGTCAGAGTAGCGGTCGGCGTCCTCTCAACCCTCGAGCGCCGACCGAGTGAATCTCTGCTTATTTACCGGCTTTGGAGTCGGGTGTTTGCGCGCTGGGATTGGTCCGCGATGTTAGATCACGTGGGTCAAGGCTGCCGGTTTCCAGGATCTCGGATTGGTTCCTGAAGTCGCATAACGCGCATTTCAATTGGTCCCCAGTGTCACATGACACGGGACCCGGCTGCCGATTTTCGGGATCTGTGATTGGACCCAGGCTATCCTAATACTGAGTGCCGGTCTTCGAAAGAAGGACACGGCCATTTGTAAACGGACCCTTAAGCCTGGAATGGAATGGAATGTGTGAATTAAACCAATGTGTTATTATTTAATATACGCCAATATTTATAGCTAAACTACATTTTTGAAATAAACCGGTGTAGTTAAACGTGTCCCGTATTTAGCTAGTGTAGAATTTAGGTGTTGACAAATTCCACAAGATTGCAGTATGTTAAGGATTTATAATGGCAACTAACACCCTGTTATAAGAGTGTGAAGGTCCATGGGCGAAGAAGATTGTTTTAGGCTAATAAGGGCCTATCACATGTTTAGCCTAGTCAGATCAGATATGGTGAGAATCACAGTTCTACTGAGATGGAAATATTCAGTCATAACAGGGTCTTTAATATAGATGTTAGAATATAAGATGTTAACTCCTAATGGTCATTTATTTTAATTTAATTAATCCTATGAGTTCAGCAGAAAGTTGGAGACTCTGCCCATCCTGCTGACACCCCACTCTGAAATCCTGCTTGACAGGTCTATTGAGCCATACATAATAGTCTTGGCAAAGATCCTCTTCAGAAGACCAAGGGAACATTATGATTATAGTACAGTTCAACAGTAGATACAAAATGATGCACGACAAACAAGCAACTTAGAGAAAACTAATTTACTGAAACTCATCAGGAAAAGAGTTACTTGGAGTTCAGAAAAAGTTATTGTCTACATTATATATGCCCACATTTCAATGGCTGCAGTAATACCAGAAGGGAATACCACCTGGTGACCTATTGAGATATCCTGAGTTTGCTTTTAACTTGGTGCATATGGTGCATAATACCTCCCCATTCTGAGTTCTGCAGTTCCACGAGAAAATGTGGTAATACAACACATTTCACCAATTACAAACTGCAAAATTTGAAATGTTGTGGTTTCACCCACAGGACTTTGCCAGAATTAGACTGACACATGTGCATAGGAGGGAAGCTATCTGATAAGTGTGGTATTTTCACACCAGTTGGGGTCCCAATTTTTACACATAAAAATCATATTGCAGACGATTCAAATTAAACATGGCTACTAGAGAAAAAAAAGCCAGTGATATGTTGGGGAGCCAATAAAAGTATGGTTGATGGATTCTGTGACACTACTACTTTTTTCTACATCCTTTATCCTACTCAATTAATTGTTTACAAGGCACATAAATATTTGCATTGTCATTATAGCATGTGGATTGGACACATAGAAAAAAAGACTCTTGTGGCCAGTGTCTTCACCTCTAGATAGTCTATATAATTTCAGACCTTT
Source organism: Lissotriton vulgaris (assembly GCF_964263255.1). Lineage (NCBI taxonomy): Eukaryota > Metazoa > Chordata > Amphibia > Caudata > Salamandridae > Lissotriton > Lissotriton vulgaris. The sequence continues at coordinate 421,494,679 of NC_141685.1, read as the reverse complement.
GGTGAAGGTAATTGTATAGGCAACAGATGTGACCTTGTTTATTGAGAGCAAAAAGATCAGATGATGGACGGAATGCTGAACAAATCAATCAGTTACCCCCCAATCAGAAATCTGGGTTTAATCCATCATGTTTTTGCTCACCACGCCACCCCAGTTTGGCCCCAGCCATTTGCAAATCATTCTTGACCCTGCTCCCTCTGGGAACAGTCCAGCGAAAACTGCCAGGCCATGTCCTTCCAGGACTGGAGACAAGCATCCTGGGACCAGTTTCAAGGTATCACCACTCATCAGCCAGACTAGTTGGAATCCAGTTGCACAGTGAGCATGGGACCGTCTGTGCATACCCTTCCCACTTAGGGCAACAAAAGGATAAAAGAACAGATGAAGGACGGAATGCTGATCAAATCAAGCATTGACCCCAGTCACAGATCTGGGTTCAATCTATTGTTTCAGTTTGAGTCATTCATTCAGCCAATGGGACAAGCTCAGCATGCTCGATAGCATGCGCACTCACGTGAGGTGGAGCACAGTGTTACTGACATCACTTAAGAAAAAACTTGTGAGGAAAAGCATTCTAGGTTTTTATTCTGCACTTAGAACAAATTCCCATATTATTAGCAAAAACCAAAATAGGTGCAGAAAAATATTTGCATTGTCATTATAGCTTGTGGTTTGGACACATTAAAAAGGAGTCTTGTGGGCAGTATCTGCACCCTTACATAGCCTATTTGGTGAAGGATAATTTAATAGGTGACTGATGTGGCCTTGTTTAATAAGAAGCTTTGAGAAAGAAACATGTCCTATAGTAACTCATGCATTTCTTTCACTTCATATCTTCATATTGGATGAAAAGGGCAGCTTTTCTTTTCCAGTTTTTTCATGCACTAGCCACCACCTATTTCCTTTTCTCAATTTACACACTGCATTAAAATGGGCTGTAGAATATTAAGTATCCTTGTCGACAGCCGATCACACCCACACACTTACAGAGGCGCAACCAACATCAGAGGTGCTTTACATATCAGCCTGATCATAAATGGGTTCACAGGGTGGATTTTGTAATGCATGAAGAAATTATGCAGAGGATGTGCTCCATTGTGCATATGCACACAAATATGCAAGTGGGGTTTCTTTCAGTAAAAAAATTGAATTCCTCCTCGACACACAAACACACAGCCTGGGCACACACATGCACTGCATACTTGATTAATGGTATACGAATAACAAGCATTTGCAATGCAATCAGTCTGGCATTTGTGAAAGTTAAAGCTATTGGGGTAAATGACAAAGTTTTTTACTTTTTTTTTGTATACAGTGGAGTGATCACGTGGCAAAGAAATCTGCATATCTTCCGCCACGTCGACATTACTGATCAACAACGAAAACACACAGAAAATAAAACAGGCTACAGTATTTTGGGAAAGTTATACAAAAACAGCTATAATGTAAAGCAATAAAAAACGAACACGGCTTTTTTCACATACCACCGTAGAATTTTTCATTTTACTCCAGAAATAGTTGGTAAAGCTGCAGGAAACAGTTTTATACTGCGTACGTTAACAAACGTCCAGTGTACTTTAAAAACACATGGATTGCCAGCATCTCTCCCACTAGTGGACTGTGAGTGGATCTCTCCAAGTGTATCCATCTCTTAGGTGGGCGAGTTAGGAGGGAGACGCCATCTTTGATCTCACTAACCGTATACCATGGCCCATTCCTTCTTGTGCAATAAGCGAAATCTATGGTTTTTGAAGAGGCATATGTTGAGAATCCTTTTGCTGCCTAAAAAAAAGTGACACAGGAGCACTGCCTTTTTTATCACTGTGCCTCAGTAAATGCAAACCATGCAGCACCTCAGCTACAGGCATGCAGTTGATGTAGCGGAAATTGCATATTATTTGTTAGGAGTCCATTATAATCCCACGTGTAGAGCGCACCCGCATATAACCCTTCGTTGTATTAACATGAAGCATTGAAATGTAAGATGTATCAACTTGAAAAGTGTTGTGTTTAGGCAATTTAAAAGTACCATTAAGAAAATTAACGTGCAAGGTAAATATAACTAGCAGAAAACATTAATGTGAAGGACTTGTGTTGTGAAATTGACAATTATTTGTGTATTTACTGTGTTTATTAATTGTTTTTTTATATGTAGGTAAATGCATTAATTGAAAGTGTCTTATTTTTCATGCAAATTCGTAAAGCTCAAAAGCTGTTTTCTTATGTTAGATACATTTCCTATGCCTGAAATGCAGTTACCTGGAAACTCTTGCATTAGAATTAATGGTTTATATATCATGTGTGCACTGGAATTTGTTCTTTCTCATGTTTTGTGTTGTAGGTGAAAGAAGTGCGCTTGTTAGCTAGAATAATGTCGATGTTTTACTAATCAGGCAAGAAGAGAAGAAGTTACAATTGTGTGGCCTGAGTCGATAAAAGGAGGCCATTGTGCTTCATACAGGAGAAGGCCTGGGAAACAAGGACAACATGTTGCAAGAAAAGAACACCGTGGTCCCATGGAAAAACTCTTTTAGGATTGTACCCAGAGCAGATAGCGTGATCCGCAATGAATCTTGGGAAATAACCCAAGAATAATGTGATGGTGGGAGTAGGGAAAGGAACAACTTCTTCTTCTGCCTTTGGAGAAAGAGCATCTGAGAGCAAGCTCCATCTCCGAAACTTTACTCTACTTGACCCATTAATTGTGGAGAGACTTCTTAGGAAGACTCCACATGCTGACACCATTTCAACCTTCTTCCTGAAGATGCTTAAATAGGGATGTTATCTTAGTATTAGTGTAGGGATAGATTAATGCTCTTTACTCATCAACCCTTGATGCAGGGAAAATTGGACTCACGTTTTCTGCTCTTCTGCATCCTGCTGTTTTAATTATGTTAGAACTGGGAGTCTCTAGTTGGCGGAGGTAGTTACCACTGTCCAAATAAAACCCTTGCTTCTAGTCAGGGTAAGGAGGAAACACTCTGCTCACCCCCTTGGTAGCTTGGCACAAGCAGTCAGGCTGATCCAAAAGCAATGTGTAAAGTATTTGTACCAACACTCACAGTAGCACAGTGAAAAGACCGCAAACTGACTCCACAACAGTTTAGAAAAGTAAAGGTATTTAATCTAAACTACACAAGACTAAAACGACAGAAATCCAACATACACAGTTCACGAATATGGTTGCAAAAGACTTCTTAAAGTTGCGATAAAATAAGGTTCCAAAGCAGAAGCGGGTGCGGTGGAAAACAAGCGATGCGTTGCTCCTGAGACCTTGGGGAGGCGTTGGCGACAGTCCTGCTGCAGCAGCGGGCATGTTGCGACGAATCCGGACTTTATGGGGAGGAAGGCGATAACTTGTATGGATTCCGGTGTGTAGGTTCCGTAGGAAGTTTATTCTTGCAAAGGCATGACGTGATGATCCGCAGGGGCTGTGGCGATCTGCGGAGCGACGATGTGTGATCCCACGGCAATCTTCCTCTCGCAGCTCCTCGATGTGATGGCTCTGCGATGATGTTTGCAGCGACGTGATGCGGTCAGCAAGCAGGCGGTGCGGCAATCTCACCCAGCAAAGACAGGCTCTGCGTCGATGCTCGCAGCGATGATGATCTTCCCGCAAACAAAGGATGCAACGTCTATGGCAGCGGCAACAGGAGCTGGGACACTCTCGGCCTTCGTAACGGCAGGAATTTCCACGCACTCTCTGGGATGAGCTCCACAAGCGAGCGATGCCATAACTTTTCTGTAGCAAAGTCTCTCAATCTTGGTTTCTAGCTTCCCAGCACAGGTACAACTTCCAGAGGCACCACAACTGGCCCAAGCCCTCTAGGAAGGACAGAGCTCTCTCAGCAGAGGTCAGGGAAGCTGGGGGTAAAGTCCTTTTGTTCCTGGGACTTCAAAACATGAAGCCAGCTCACAACAGGCCCTTGGAGATTCCTTCAAGTAAGGGGACAAAGCAACAACAAAGTCCTTCCCCTCTCCTAGGCAGCAAAGCAACTGCAGGTCAGTCCACCATCACACAGCAGGGCAGTCCTTCTACGAAAATCCTCCAGCTTTCTCCTAGGCAGAGTTTCCTTCTTCTTTCCAGGATGATCTAATTCTCTGTAGTCAGGGGTCCAATAATTATACCCTAAAAGTCTTTGATCCCTTTGTGCAGGAGGGCTCTGAGCCTGGTCTGAACCAGTTCTGGGTGTTCCTTGAGCATTTTGCTTTCCTGGCCTCTCCTTTCCTTTCAGGGAGAGGGGCAGGGTCATCAGCCACCCAGCAGGAGGTGGAGCCAGCATTGTGAAAGGCAGGCACAGCCCTATTCAGGCCCAGGTGCTATCCCCTCCCACCACTCAAGATGCAGATGCAGTCATTCAGCCTAGGGCTGACCCAGCCAGCCTCCTGGGGGCTCCCATCCCCTGTCACTCTCAAACCAGACAGCTAATTCACAAACAGGCTAAGGCACACAGAAGGGTCAGACAAGAGAACAACAACTTTCTAAAAAGTGCTGTTCTCAAACACAGTATTTAAAAACAACCTTTCCTAAAAGATGTGTTATTAAATTCTGAGTCCAGGGATACCAGACTTTTATGTCCTATCTTGCTCCTATGGGAAGATATGTTGGTAGCCACTGTAGCCAGCATCCCCCATGATAGCCTATGGGGCAAGATAGCCTTACAATAGTGAAAAACTAAAATGGCTGTAATTCACTACCAGAGCATGTCACCTTGACAAGTACATGCTCTACCTTTCACGTACACTGCACCCTGCCCAAGGGGGTAACTTAGGCCCTCCATAGGGGTGACCAATGTGGACAGAAAGGGTAGGGTTAGGCCTGGCCGGTGTGGACACTGACCAGGAGGACATGGCAGTTCACAGACTGCACACAGGCACTGCGGTGGCAGGCCTGAGACACCATTTTAGGGCTACTCATGAGGATGGCACAATCGGGGCTGTAGGCTCACTAGTAGCATTTGTTATCACCAGTCCTGGCACACTCAGTGCACTTTACTAGGGACTTCTTGGTGACACAAATATGCCAATCATGGATAACCAATCACAATATCAATTTACACAGGGAGCACTTGCACTTTGACACTGAACAGCAGTGACAAAGTGCCCAAAGAATCTAAACCAGCAAAACGAAATGCAGCACAGCATCAAAAATACAGGAGGTAGAGGCAAAAAGATAAGGGGAAACCACGCCAAAGATGCCAGGTCTAACACGTGTCCCCTTCAGGGGAAAAGGGGGAGAACTACCCACCTTCTTGGGAGTTCTCTTCACTGAGGCGGAAAAACCTGGACAGACCATCAGCATTGGCGTGTTCTGTGCCAGGGCGGTGTTTCTCCATGAAGTCCATTCCCTGTAGGGAAATGGACCACCTCAACAGTTTTGGGTTCTCATCTGCATTAACCATCTGAGGGGCCTGTGGTCTGTTTGAACATGAAAGTGATTCCCAAACAGGTAAGGTTTCAGCTTCTTCAGACCCCAAACCACAGCAAAATCTTCCCATTCAATTGGACTTCACCTCTGTTCACTGGGGAGTAGCCTCCGGCTAATGAAAGCTACAGGTTGGTCCCAGCCCTTGTCAGTGATCTGTGAGAGTACTGCTCCCACACCATGCTCTGAAGCATCTGTCTGCACTATGAACTCACTGGAGAAGTCAGGCGCCTTGAGCACCGGTGCTGTGCACATGGCAGTCTTCAGGGCATCAAAAACAGTTTGGCAGTCTTCGGTCCAATTCACTTTCTTGGGCGGCTTCTTGGAAGTCAGCTCTGTCAGGGGGGCAACGATGGTGCCATATCCTTTGACAACCCGTCGGTAATACCCTGTGAGACCTAAAAAGGCTCTCACCTCTGTCTGGGTCTTGGGGGGCTCCCAAGCCAGACTGGTATTAATCTTTGCCTGTAGGGGAGCCACCTGGCCGCTCCCTACCTGGTGTCCCAAGTACACCACAGATCCCTGCCCTATCTGGCTTTTGCTGGCCTTGATAATGAGACCTGCCCTTTGCAAAGCCTTCAACACTTCACAGAGGTGTTGCAAGTGTTCTTCCCACATGGAGCTGAACACAGCAATGTCATCCAGGCATGCAGCGCTGAATTCCTCCAGCACGTCAATACCTGGTTAACCAGTCTCTGGAACGTAGCAGGAGCATTCTTCAACCCAAAGGGCATGACTCGGAACTGGAAGTGCTCCTCTGGCGTTGAGAATACAGACCTCATCAGTTAAGGCAATCTGCCAGTTCCCAGAAGTTAAATCAAATATACTGAGGTACTGGGCAGCTCCCAACCGATCCACAAGCTCATCAGCTCTGGGGATGGGGTGTGCATCAGTCTTCGTGACCGCATTGAGCCCACGGTAGTCCACACAAAACCGGAGTTCTGGGGTGGCACCGGGTGCAGCAGCTTTTGGTACTAAGACCACTGGGCTAGCCCAGGTGCTGCAGGAGGGCGCAATCACCCCTACCACCAATATCTTAGAAACTTCTTCCTTGATGCTGGCCCTGACCTTGTCAACTACTCTGTAACATTTTTGTTTCACAGGTAAACTATCTCCAGTGTCCACATCATGGACGTACCAGTTGGTGATACCTGGGGTCAGGGAGAACAGGGGGGCAAACTGACCAAACACTTGGGGACAGTCCCTCTGTTGTTCTGAGGTAAGGTTGGGAGAGGGGACCACACCATCCACGACCCATCTTGCTCCTTGGTTGCCAGGAGCTTAGGAAGAGGGTCACTTTCCTCTATTATTCCAGCATCTGTAGCCATGAGCATTGTCACTTCAGACCACTCACATGCACGACTCTCAGGGGCTGCCTGGGAGTCCTTAAGTTAACCCGGTAGGTTACTTCGCTCTTGCGCTCCACCGCCTCATATGGCCCAGTCCACTTGTCTTGGAGCGCACAAGGCTCCACTGGCGCCATCACCCACACTTTCTGCCCAGGTTGAAATTCGACCAAAGTGGTATTCTGGTCGTACCATCTTTTCATTTCTTCCTGGCTAGCTTCTAGGTTCGCTTGGGCGAGCTTCCTGAAGCGTTGTGTCTGGTTGCGGATGGCCAGCACGTAGCTGAACACATCCTGGGGGGCTTTCCCACTGGACTTCTCCCATCCCTCCTTCACCAGAGTGAGAGGTCCTCTAACAGGGTGGCCATACTGGAGTTCAAAGGGACTGAACCCTAAGGACTTCTGAGGCACCTCCCTGTAGGCATAAAACAGGCATGGTAACAAGAAGTCCCACTTCCGTCTCATGGGCTCCGCAAGGCCCATAATCATACCTTACAGGGTGCGGTTGAACCTTTCAACCAACCCATTTCCTTTAGGGTGGTAAGGAGTGGTGAACTTATAAGTTACCCCACACTTCATGTACCTAGAGATGAAGTTGGTACCTGTCATGCCTGCCTGCCCTTAAGTGAATACGCAGACCGAGCAGACAACGCTAGACAAATCCAAAATGGCTGCGAGATTCTGCGCATGTGCGAGGGGATCGGGCAGGATACTAAAGCCTGATCTCCCCGCTACTCTGAGCTTCGCGCTCTAGTTTTCACGTCGCTTCTTGCGGCGCGTCACTTCCGCCTCGCCCGCCTCACTCCTTGTTTCCTGTCGTGGCTCCTGGCTATTCGGACCAACATCGTTGACTGGCGATCAAGTTGGCCTTCACTGAGATAACTCCTTTGTGTATTCTTTTTTCTGAAGCACTGTTGTGTTTCCCTGAACCTCGAAGTTAGAGGTTAAGCTTCGGAATGCCGCTTCGCCTGGTTTGCGGTACATTTCCGATTCACCCCTTTTGTTTTGAGACACAGACATTGTCCCCGGTGCCGGCTGTTTCCTCTCAGGGTTCTGGAGGGGGCCCCCTCACCTACACTCTGGCGGATCCGCCTTTTGGCCAGACTACTGTTCCGTTAGACGGCCGGCCTTGCAGGGTGTGGGTTGTTGGTACCCACTTTTGGATTCTGGGAGTTGTGGTCCGCCTGGTGGTACACTCCTTTATGTTTGTTGTTAATCCCAGTTGCTATATGAAGTTTGCTTCACTTCCTGGATGTTGGCATTCGTCACAGTGCTGGGGAAAAGACAACGTGGTAACGCGCTTGTAGCGCACCTTTATTATTCACACAATTCTTTCATAAGGTTTCTGTTGATTCCTATGCATACTCTTATTGCTCTTCCAGACATACTATTGCTGTTATCCTAGTCAGCTCCATAGTTCAACCACACTGTTTAGCCCATCGCTTTCAGGGGTAAGACTAGTACAGCACTACATGTTATTACTCATTGGCGTGTGGCATATCCCCTAGTTACATGCTTTCATCCATGACAGGCATTCCGTGGTACTTAGTCACTGTGGACATTTAGGAATACAGACTGATCCCTAGAATCCCAGTACACCCCTCGTCTTTATCAGGTAACAAGCAATATATATGCAGAGTGATATAAGTAAAATTTATTGGTTGCTTATTGATGTACTAATTAACCGTTCCTTTACCAGCACCAGCTGCATCCAGAGAGAGAGAGCCGTCCAAGAAGTCCAGTGTCTCTTCCCCTCTTACCTTGTTTTGTTCCCTCTTTTCCCTCCCGATCACCAATGCGTTCTAGTGTTTGATAGCCGCAATTGGTGTAGGGGGGACGGGTTGGGCTAGACTTCGGTTCCTGGCACTCCTGCAGAAAAGGCCTTGGCTCCTTACAGTACCCTGGTCGGAGACCACTTCTCTGGGGAACCCCACACGGGAAAAGATCCCCATCAATGCACAGCCCACCGCGGTTGCTGTGATTGTCCTGAGAGGGACTGCTCCCGGGTACTGGGTGGCATGGTCCACCAAGACCAGGATGAACCTGTTGCCTAAGGCTGTCTTGGGGTCCAGGGGCACCACGATGTTGATGCCCACCTGCTCAAAAGGGGTGCTCACCACAGGAAAGTGTTGGAGGTGTGCCTTGAACTTCCCTCCGCTCTTGCCACTGCCCTGACATGTTCGGCAAGACCTACAGAATGTCCCGACGTGCTTCCTCATCAGGGGCCAGTGGAAGTGGGTGACAAGCCTGTGTAGGATCTTGTCTTGCCGCAGATGTCCTGTGAGAGGCACGTCATGTGCCAGACCCATAAGGAAGTTCCTGAAGCGCTCGGGTTACACCAGCACATGAGCTGCACCGGGCTCAGAGAACTTAGGCTCACTATAAAGCAAATCATCTTCCCAGTAAATGAAATGATCCTTGGCCCCTAGGCCTGCTGCCTGGTCTGCGGCCTGTTGCGCACACCAACAAGAGAAGGGCACTCCTTCTGAACCTTGCAGAACTCCTCCCTTCTTGCTGCCAATGGGACAGCTCAGGCAGTTCTCCCAGTTCAGCCACTTGTTCCCCGGTAGACTCCAGGGCATCCCCCTCAGGCTCTGCTTCCTCCTGGGCCGTGGAAACCACGGGATGGGTTTCCCACGCCCCCTGCCTCCTTTGTACTTGGCAGGTCTCTGGGCCACTGTTTCAGGCTCCAGTTCTGCTGAATCACCCCTACTGGCTGCCATAGCAAGTGTGGTCACACAGATCCATGCAGGTAAACCAAACATCTCCAGATGAGTTCGGTGCTCTACATCCTTCCATGGAGAACTCTCCAGGTCATTCCCTAGCAGACAGTCTGTAGGCAAGGCTTCACTGACAACAACTTCCAAGAGACCAGAGACTCCCCCCATTCAAAGGGAACACGCGCCACTTTGCAGAGGCGCACTGAGCTATCAGCTGCTGCTACCAGGCGGAGTACATTGGGGATACACTGCTCTTCAGACACCCACTGACACCTCATGGATGTCACGCTGGCTCCTGTGTCTCTCAGAGCCTCTATCTCCCTCCCATTGATGGTCACCTTCTGCACTCATTTCTTAGTGTTAGGGGGCAGTAAGGTTTCTTGGACCACCTCTTGGTCTCCTAAAGAGACATGGGTCATAACTGCTAGTTCCCCCCATCCATCAGAAACCAAATCCCTTCCCAATGCTACACTTGCTAACCCTGGGGTGGGAGCACCAGTGGGTGCTGGGTTTTTCTTGGGACACCTGGATGAAAAGTGGTCCACCTCGTTGCAGTGATAGCATGCAGAGGGCCCTTGGTTATCCCTTCTGCCCCTAGGGGGCCATGCTGTCTAGGTCTGGGGGTGGGACTCCTTTCCCTGGGAACTATTCTGGGGTCCTTTAGAGTTCTCCTTTTGGTTACCCTTGTCCCCCCCACTCTTTTGCTGGGGACCCTGCCCACCTTTGGCTGTGGTACCCACAATTCCTATGTGGACCCTGGTACTGGTCCAGCGGTCCGCCTCCTTAGCAAGCTCAATGGGGTCCGTCAGCTTGCTGTCTAAAAGATGCTGGTTAAGCTCTGGAACACAAAGACTACTTAAGTGCTCCCAACTGATTAAATGCAATAACCCCTTAAAATCAGTTACCTTGCTGCCCTTCTTCCAACCTTCCAGTGCATGTGAGTACAAATTCACACATTCCATCCAAGTCTAAGACTCTCTCTTCTTGGAATTTCTAAACTGCAGTCTGTACTGCTCTGGAGTAAGTCCATACCTGAGACATAGGGCCTCCTTCATATTGGGTAGGTCATGGCACCTGCTAACTCTAAGGACTCTAGAGCACTCCTCCCAGAAGCCTCAAAATGTTTCCACAGGCCCACCCCCAATGCTGTTCAGGCACACCATTCATTCTTAATGCAATTTCATATGAAGTAAACCAGGCATAGATGTATTCACTCCTATTATAATTCTGTAACAGGTCCTTGAGAATATATTCTTTACCCACCTGCACTGGTTGTGTGCTGCCACCATTTGAACTGGAATCCACCTCCTTGGCTTTCAGATCCAGTTCTCTCATGCTCAACTCGTGAGCCAGAAGCAATTTCTTTTCCTCCAGGGCACGGGCATTTTTGCTCTCCTCTGCCGCCCTCTCTACTTCCAATTGCTTTATTTTCATCCACATGACTTCCAAGTCATATTCTCTCCCTCTTTGGTTTTCTTGTAACTCTTCTTAGGTGAATCCCCTACTGGAATGGTTGCGGCCAGGCCTTGAGTCTGTTCTCCTCACAGGCAGATCTCTGGTTTGAAAACCATTCTCTGTACTTGCATCATTTCCCTCTTGTGCCTCCCAATGGGCCTTCAAGATTCTCTGCAGCTCCTCTTTACTGGCGCCGCTTTTCATGGGGCACTCAAATTGTTGGCAGAATTTCCTGAGATCTTTTGCTCTGAAGGAATACAAATCCTCAATGAAAAATTCCAATTCCAATTCTGCCTCCTCACCTGGTGCCTTTCTGCTCACAGACATGATGCTTTGAAGAGTTACTCAAAAAAAGAACCAACCAAAAAAAACAGTAGTATGCTGTGGCGTAGTGGTCTGCACTCACTAGTGATGTACACCGATCACTGTGGGTCTAATACAAATACAAGTTCAAATCCCACCGCTGACTACCAATGTTAGAACTGGGGGGTCTCTAGTTGGCGGAGGCAGGTACCACTGTCCAAATAGGGACCCTTGCTTCAAGTCAATGTAAGGAGGAAACACTCTTTAGATAACCTCTGCTTACCCCCTTGGTAGCTTGGCACAAGCAGTCAGGCTGAAGCAAAAGCAATGTGGAGCCAGCATTGTAGAAGGCAGGCACAGCCCTATTCAGGCCCAGGTGCTATCCCCTCCAACCACTCAAGATGCAGATGCAGTCATTCACCTCAACAGCATGGGTTCATACCCAAAAGAGATACTACGGCACATATCAATATGGCCATCTCTGCATTTGACCTGGCAAAGACTAAATCCGGCCCACTCGGTATGATTTTACTAGAGGCCGAAAAAGCATTTGATCGAGTGGGGAGGGATTTTATTTGGGCAGTGTTACAAGCATTTGGCTTAAAGGGTCAATTTTTTAAATGGATCCAATCACCATATGATTTGCCGCTGGGAAAAGTTTCTTATATGGGCAAATACTCTGCTACTTTTATGATTGGAAGAGGGACACGACAGGGGTGCCCTCTCTCACCCTAACTATTTGCTTTAGGTATGGAACCTTTTTTAATTGCTCTTCAAAAACAAGCTTTAATTAAACCTTTTGTAAATAGTTTGAACTCTTTAGATACAACAGTATATGCGGTTGACATTGCTGTCTTTTCTACGAATATACCTGAAACTATGACAGGCATCTTGGTGGAAGCGGGGAAATATGGCTTAGTATCCGGGTACCACTTGAATACTAGTAAGACTCAAGTTATCCTGAATCATCAATTACCATCACCGATGACAGGTATATGTGCGGTAGCAACTTACCTAGGGGTAAAAATTTCGTCAAATATAGATGAAATTGTGGCAATAAATTATGAACCACTATTGAAGGAAACTGCTGTAGTATTTAAGAAATGGCATAAGCTCCCACTAAGTATTATTGGTCGGATTAATTTAGTTAAAATGAAAATATTACCTAAATACCTTTACCTTTTCCGTTCTATTCCCTTAAGGGTAAATAATTCTTATTTTAGTAGATTAGAGGGTATTATTAGCAGTTTTATTTGGGGCTATAAAAAAGCACGACAAGCTATTTCTCTCCTTAAAGCTCCTTATGATCAAGGTGGATTGGGCCTTCCAGATATTAAATATTATTATTGGTCCTCCTTTATGATTCGCTTTCGTAGCCTGTTGATCCCTGATAAATGTTTGTATTTTCATAAATTTCAGATGCAACTATGTTTTTTTATAGACTGAACGACCCAAATTATTTCAAACGTGTTAAGTTCAAGACGGTACGGGATACCACTTATATCTGGTGCTCCATTCTTACCAAGAGCAAGATATCTACGTTTCATGATAAAACTCCACTATGGTCTAACCCTGGTCTTCCAGAAATATTTCAAGATATGATAGGTGGTGTATTTTCTAATTCTGGCATTAATTTACTCTGAGATTTGTATGATCATAGGGGATTATTTTCGTTTGAAAGATTGAAAGTTTGCTATAAATTACAAGAAGGGGCAAGATTTAAATACTATCAAATTAGGGACTATCTTTTGAAGAAGATAGAACTTACTTGTCTGACAGAATCTGAAGTATGGAACTGTATATATAAGGAAGAGGATAAAGCAATGATTAGTAGAGGGTATAAATTATTTTCTGGATATAATATCAATGATATACATAAACTGGCTGAAAAATTGACTAATAAGCTTACAACGGAAATAACATCAGACTTATCACTTCTTCTTTAAACAGTCTCAATCTTGCGGTTCAATCCTCAAATCTTAAGTTACAGCTATTTAATTTAAAACCATATGTCATCTATATCACACACCAGATCGGATTCTTAAATGGGCATCGAATAACAATAATTTCAGCGATCGTACAAACTGTCCTAAATGTGACTTGCAAGGAGCTGATATTATCCATATGTTTTTTGGGTGCCCAAATCTTGGCGAATTTTGGAATGGAGTAACTAAAATTATTTCTACTAAACTTGGTATTCCTATTATGTTCTCACTAAGAGATGTATTTATAGGTACCTCAGGGGCAAATACTGTACTTTGTGATTTATTGAATATTTTAATTGCTTGTGCTCGATTGACTATTGCTAGAGCATGGATTCAACAAAATCCTCCAAAGGTTTTTGAGTGGTGGAGTCTTGTTAAAGAGATATATAATATGGAATATGCTCTGGCAAATACTAGGGGTCTACAGGCTAAGCAAAAAGTGGATAGAATATGGGGTCTAATTATGTCATAAAATTGTTTTTTTCTCTTTATCTCTTTTTCTTTTGTAACTGCCTTTGCTCTTTGTTTATTGTTGTTATCTTGTTGTATAATGTGTTTAATTTACCCCATTGATGCAAAACAATTAAAAAAAGTTAAAATAAAAAAGCTGCAGTCATTCAGCCTAGGGCTGACCCAGCTAGCCTCCTGGGGGCTCCCAGCCCCTGTCACTCTCAAACCAGACAGCCAATTCACAAACAGGCCAAGGCACACAGAAGGGTCAGACAAGAGGACAGCAACTTTCTAAAAGTGCTGTTCTCAAACACATGATTTAAAAACAACCTTTCCTAAAAGATGTGTTATTAAATTCTGAGTTCAGTGATACCAGACGTTTATGTTCTATCTTGCTCCTATGGGAAGATATGCTGGTAGCCACTCTAGCCAGCATCCCCCATGATAGCCTATCGGGCAAGATAGCCTTACAATAGTGAAAAACGAAAATGGCTGTAATTCACTACCAGAGCATGTCACCTTGACAAGTACCTGCTCTACCTTTCACATACACTGCACCCTGCCCAAGGGGGTAACTTGGACCTTCCTTAGGGGTGACCAATGTGGACAGAGAGGAAAGGGTTAGGCCTGGCCAGTGGGGACACTGACCAGGAGGACATGGCAGTGCACAGACTGCACACAGGCACTGCAGTGGCAGGCCTGAAACACCTTTTTAGGGCTACTCATGTGGGTGGCACAATCAGTGCTGCAGGCCCACTAGTAGCATTTGTTATCACCAGTCCTGGCACACTCAGTGCACTTTACTAGGGACTTCTTAGTGACACAAATATGCCAATCATGGATAACCAATCATAATATCAATTTACACAGGGAGCACTTGCACTTTGACACTGAACAGCAGTGGCAAAGTACCCAAAGCAGCTAAACCAGCAAAAACGAAATCTAGCACAGCATCAAAAATACAGGAAGTAGAGGCAAAAAGATAGCGGGAAACCACGCCAAAGATGCCAGGACTAACAAATTAATTGTATTGTTTATGCTACATCATCTTAATTGAATACACAAATTTGGCTTCATGCTAATTCGGATGTATTTTTACACTCTTGTCTTGAGAAGCCTTTATGTTTAGTTATGTTTGGCTCTGTAATAATACAACTAACTTTACATAGTTAGCTGTGGTTACTATGTGTCCAAGAGGATTCTGGGTTGATTTATTGACTTACTAACAAATGTTCTCCCTTTTACGCTTCCATGCTGCAAAAAAGAACCATTGGATTGTGTCTCTAGAACAGGTCTAGCACTTATGGGCCCGGCCCTTTCACAGTTATAAGGACTGTGACACAGTGGGGACCAACCACCCTTATAATAAATGCCTTCATGGCCATTGGTGGAGTAGCTTCCGGTACATCGCTCCTGTCATGGGCTGGAATCCCAATCACTCATGAAACAAACATTCACTTTGGAAATAGTTGGTACAGTCGCTGGCAACTTTCTTATACTGTGCATGTTAACAAAAGTCAAGTGTATTTTAAAAACACATGCACTGTCATCATCTCTCACACGAGTGGACTGTGAGTGAATCTCTTAGGTTGGCGGGTTAGAAGTGAGACAGCATCATTGGACTCACTCACAGTATTTCATGGCCCCTTCCGTCTCGTGCAAGAAGCAGAAGCAATGGTTTTTGAAGAGGCATATGGTGAGAACACTTTTGCTGACTACAAAAAAACAACACAGGAGAGTGGCATTTTGGAGCCCAATGCCTCAGCAAACACAAACCCTGCAGCACCTCAGCTACAGGCATGCAGTCGCGAGAGCGCAACAGATTGAGGGCCAACCACCCTCATCATAAATGCCTTCAGGGCCATCGAGGGAGTCGTTTCTGGGCCAGCGCTCTTGCTGTGGGCTGGAATCACAAATCCCTTGTGAAACATGAAGTGCAGCGTTCTGCCAAAACCAAAGAAAGTTTGTTTACATACGCTGTGTTCTTGAACACAGCAGCAACATAGGAAAGAGACTGATATGGCTAGGGGATGCAAATGCCATCATAAAAATGAGGATGCCGTGCTGATACACGAGCTGAAGCAAACAATAAAGAGTGTGCCAAAAGGAGCCAAAAATAAAAGACAATAAACTCATATGTAACAGGGGCAGTCTCTGGGAGGGTCGGAAAGATCAAAAGGCTGGATTAATTAAGCATACTGACCAAAAAAAAGCAGGCATTTATGAAGGGTAGGACCAGGAGACAACGGAAAAAATGGGAAGTGCTTGAAGCCACTTTTCCAGATACAGCAGACCAGAGCAACACATGCGCTGCCTAGGCTCGACCTAAAAAATACAACTCAAGGGCTACAGCATGCACTTAGTGCTTTCTGTCTGTGGAACAGTTGCAAGAAGACCCTAGGTGTGTCATGCAATTGTGAGATATCTACATCGACCAGCCGAGTTAAATGGGAGACTTACTAACATCTCCAACAGCTTATGCGTGTGCCCATTATCTGATGCGCCAAGAAGGTAACTTTTGGATGCGCTTCACAAAATGAATGTGTAAAAGAGTGGCATAGACCCTTATTGAGACAGTAGGCTGTGGGAAGTCTTCACTCCAAGAGGATTTTCATCCTCTCCAGCAGAGATGCACGTGGGTGTTAGAATCTGGATTTGCCTTTACCTAGGAGGTAACCCCAATGCCTGAGCAGACCACATAAGCTGGTTTGCTATTTCTGTATTGCCAGTTTGGAGCTTTGATTAAAAAAACACATGCTGTACCCCAGCCATAGGGAAATGCCTATTCTTTCCCCTGACCTTTCAGGGAACTATCTTGGATCGGTCCATGCCTTGCTAGCAGAAGGCACTTCTCTTGGACATTCAATCATAATGAAGATGATTCTTAGGGCACTCACTTGCATACCAGAGCCACTGCCCATCATGATGACGCTCGAGGTTTATGAGAGGCAGGACGGCTCCCCCACCCACCCACAGCCAGCCCTCCACCCGTGGTGAGATACGACCTGCCAGGCATGCCCACGAGCACAAAGGGCTTTAAATCCTCAGAGTGCAGCCTCTTGGGAAGAGAGGGAGGAGGAGTAGGTGATCCGCGCCTGGCTCCGCCCCCTTCCCATTTCAAACCCCGGCGTAGGAGAGCGAAAGTACAGCGCTGGACTGGGAAGGCACCGGCATGCTGTCACGGATCCCGCTCAGCTGCTTGGCAGCGGGGAGCCCCGGAGCGCGATGCGCTTTTACGCGAAGGACACGCTGAGCTGCCAAGATGTGGAGGGGTTTTTATTGCATTTTTTTGGTCTCTGAAGGTGAGTACTGTTTTAATTTTTTCCTCTTTTTATTTGTCGTTGGTGTTGTCATTCCATTCGACCCCCCGTTCCCAATAGCGTCAACACACGCTTATGCTAATGGGAAATACATCCACTCCATTTCAGTGACGTGACCTCATTATGCAGCTACATTGGGAAAAAATGCAAGGAACCTGCTCGCTGTCATAAATTGTAAGCCGCGTCTGCTCATGGTGGCGGAGGGGAGTTGGTGGCTCGGGAATGTATCTCGGCTGCTGTGGCGCGGCTGCGCGCGCTGCGTTGCTGTGGAGCCGGTGCGGGCGCTGATGCCAGGGACGGGAAGGATGCAGGGAGAAGTGCTCGTTACCGCGGCTACTTCCCTCTCCCTCCCCCCTCCTTCCATCACACCACCAGCCCCTCGCTCCACTGCGTCCCCGCAAGAGAAAATCGTTTCCATTCACAGGGCGCTCTGGCAACCGTTTGTCGGGAACAAAATCATTCTGTGCCTCGGTGCTCTCTCAGCCGAGCGAACTTCTGGGGGAGCGGAGAGGTGCGAAAAGCCCTGTCCAGTGTTTGGAAATACAAGCGGTGGGCTAAGGGCTCCCGGGAGGGAGCGGAGCGAGACCACAGGTGTGAATGGAATCCGAACAGTGTGAATTTTAGTTTGACTTGTGACATGGAGCTAGGAAATGAAATGCCTGTCTCGCCTCGCGCAGCCAGGCAGAGGAGACGTGCGTCCGCTGCCATGTGCCTGTAGTTGGTCTGGGATTATAGCATGGACGCCTGCTCTGAATTCAGCAGGGCGCTGCAAGATCATTAATATGGGCAGTGCATCCGAAGCAGTTCATGGGCTCGCTTGTAGTACAGTGCTGTGTTTCTATTGTATTTGCATCCGCCGCTTCGCCCTGTGCTGCCTGGGATTAAGAGATGATTTTAACAGATGCTGTCGCCTTATTTTGTTATATGCCTGATTATTGGCAGGCAAATGATTTGAGGCGTTTTTTCTAGGTCAAGCGTTTTGAAGCCTGCATTGGTGATTTTTAATGCGGATGCAGCTGCAAAGTTGGCAAACCTAAAATAAAGCGTGCATTTTTTATTATTGGAAAATCGAGTGGAAGCGAGGCAAGCCTTTAAGGAGCTGCAGCATGTCCTCAGTACAGGGGATATGTTCTGTTTCCTCTGTCACGTGACTCCTGTAGGATTCTGAATGCACTTAACATGCACACACACTCTTGCTCCCTCGTTTGCTACATACAGAAATAGCGGAACTCTGCCTTCCACTATACCATTTGTGGTTCCACTTATTTATCCAGCGGTGCCCACAGACCATGTAAAAGGGTGTGTGAGGGCACATCTGTATTGTAGGCTTATGGCTTAACTTAATGTAAACAGCGCTTACACATTGAATTAATGACAATCTTAAGTCCCATGCTTTAGTCTGAAATCAAATGTATATGAGAATGCAAAAATCTGGATGTCACTTGCAGTCACAATATGCTTTTGATTAGTTGTGCTATTGACCTTTCTGTTAAACTTGCTCTTGTTGTATTTATTTATGGCTGTATCACTCTGAGAGTTTAAATATGCCATCTCTACTACAAATGGTAGCAGGAAAGTATGGGGCTCAAGAGAGAAGCTGCGATTTAATTAGTGAGAGGGACCACTAGGGTGCCTGGTATTGCCACGGGTACATCGTAAAACGTATACCTACACGCTGGTGCCAATTCAATTAGGCATTTTCGGACTCCATAAAGTAATACTCTTGTAGTGCTGTTTGATTGACTCTTACATGCTTTTGTGAATTGGTCCTAAAACATCTAAGCTGGGAATATTATGGAAATATTCTTATACAGTGGGTTCAAATGGAAAGGCCTGCAGCCTCTTTGTACTTTTACTAATAGGAAGTTAGACATTTTATGTCCGACCCACAGTCATACGGGAGCAAGGCAATGAGTACTCCTGTAACACTACTTCCTGTACTCATAAATGCATCCATGAATCTGCCCCTTTATGTCTGAATACCAGTTGTTTAATAAAGGTATTGGCAGTGCAGGGCCAGCATTTTCTGCAGCATTTGTATATTGGTCCACATTCCCACGAGACACTCTTGTTCCTTTGTAAATAGCTGGTTTAATTGGCTTCTGCCCCACAACTTCCGGGTGCTTAGTGTTGTTAAGTTCATCTATGACACCTTCCTTGCTTGTAAGATGGTGCTTTGGCATCTGGGAAACCTTCACCCTTTTCTGGATTGTTAGCACACATCTCATTGCATTCTAACATTACCAAGCTTGCCTTTCAAATGTTATCTCTGGGTTCAAAATCACTGCGTGCTCAAGTCGTATTGGATAAAATGAGATGGGTCCCTTGGCGGCTGTGTGTGTTATGAGCTTGCCTACGACAAACTGTATGTGTAGTTACAGCTATGTGTGAGATTTTGTGTGACCTGTAAAATTTGAATTCTCTGGCATTCAGTAGCATATCATTCAAGTAGTATATGTCGCTAGAACTTAACGTCCTGAACAATGTTTCTATGAATTCCTGTGAAGAAGAAACTTAGAGGTCTAAAATGTTAGTGGAGGAAGGTATTAGATGTATCGGAATTAAGTGACAAAGCGCCATGAACATAAAGTGTATTCTACTGTGTTTAGGTTAAATCACACGGATGACATACCTCATTTTTAGTCCTTTTCAAATGTTTATGGTGAATCATAGTATGCACTGAAATTCTGTTTTACTCCGTACTATGTCATAAGTTGAGCATGCAAATACGGACAAGGCCATGGAACCAGCAGGTCATGCCTCCTTTTACATGCATTTAGGGTAGCTGAAAGTGATCCAGATTGGTGAATTTGGCCACAAATCCATAAGCTTCGGGTCTGGCTGTTTCTCATTCCATGTGCTAGCTTTAATGCCACTCCCTAGAGCTATACCTCTGATGCTAACTACTACCTGCTCATCAGTGAGCCATGTCACCAGTTCATCTCTTATGCTTCCTGCTGAAATAATCAACTATATTTCACTCTTTTACTGAATTAATAACAAAATCTAACACATATTGCAAGTTAAAATATACAACTTTGTGTTTAACTCACTCACCAATTCACTCAATAAACTCACTCACAGACCCCAGATTCTCACTCAGTGACTCAAACCGCCTTACTCATTTATTCTTAACAGTAATGCAGACATTTTGAAAGTCACACAATGCTGCCAGACCATCCCTAGTGCCCAATGAGCAGGTCTAGAAGATATAATACATATAATTAAAACAAGCATTGGCATAGCCAATAGGTCTCGCCTTTGGGACCTTATAAGTGTTTAGGCATGCAACACTTGATGTTGCACTAAGGATATTGTGCTGGATAACTAAACACTTATAAGGTTCCAAAGGCGAGTCCTATTGGCTATGCCAATGCTTATTATTTTGGTGCCCGGGGCTATTTTCTGTCTCAGTCCCGCATGTACGCTGGCAGCAGTCTCGGTGTGCCATGGGGGAAGTGTGGCTAGAGTTTAAGGCTCACCTTGCACCTATTGCCAGGTGGATATCAATGGTTGCAGGGCAAGAAGGCGGCCATCCAGTGCACGCACCAGCGTCCTCCAGTTAGGCCCCTGCACCCATAATGCTGACCAGCAAATCAGTATAAGGTCAGCAGAACAAAGTAATGGGGAAAGCATCGCAGCTAGCGCCATGCTTAGGGGGCCTGCACACTGCCAAACCCTCTGCAAGAGGATCCCCCCTTTCAGCAGTGACTGGGTGGTCAGAAAGAAGAATATACAGTGAAGCACCAGCTAGCAAGAAGAGCAAGCACAGCCAAATGAAAATAAGGGCCATCCAAGCTGCCATACCCTATCCCAAGGTGCTCCATGCCTGCTAGAACGCCCATCGGCAGCCCCGGCTTCCGTCCTGTGCCATGGTATCCCAAAGCTAGGCATCGGTGGATCTCCTGTCTTCAGCTCATGCCCCGCTGCACATTCCGGAGGGTGAGAGAGGCTGCTGCGGAGGGGAAGGAGCAGTTGAGGTGCCTGGGAGCAGCTGTTTGCTGCACCACGTGGTAGAGGTGCAAGTGTTCAAATAAGGCACACAGTCGCAAGTCAGTTGCTGCCGTGGTTCACGTTTGAAGTAGCAGCACTACTCACCTCAGTCACTTGTGAGTAGCGGACCGCAACTAACTAGGTGGGATTAGCCACGGCTCTAAGTGGGATCAAAAAACGGTGGGGTCTCTCAAAGGGGCATAGCTAATGTAATTAAGGACGTGCCTAAAATCTGTGCTTAGCATAGTGTGACATCCGACTTGTATTTTGCTGTTTCTGTCATTGCATCCAGATATATGATACACCAAGTAACATCATCCCTACAACAAGTCAGGACTATTGCCTTTGTGAATGGATGTTAGTTGCATAGATAAATAGGCAGCAACCATAGCTTGTATATAATATTGAAAAGGCTTCCACTTAAAGCCCTGGTGACACATCAACAATAATTTCAATAACATACATACATGTCAGTACAGATTTCAAACAAATATTCCAGCAATAACCATGTTCGTTCTTTGGCACATTTTGTCCAGACCTGTGGGCTTTGCCAATGCTTGTTTTAGGGAAAACTAATTTCCTGTAAAAATTACATCATCCCATAGAGGTCCTGCTTTAAGGAGCAGGTCACCCCTGCCCTACAGAGACTCGGTTTAGCCTAGCTATACAGTATTTTACCAAACTCAATGTGCGTGACATCCAAGCAAAAGCAATCCAATCAGTAGAACCAGTGAAATTAGGTTTTAAAGTTTTAGATGTAAATAGCTCCAAGAAGCCCCAAAAAGCTATTTGGATACGATGGTCCGGGAGAAAGTGACAATATTGAAAACCTAGTTATTCAACACTTTCACATCACAGCACTGAAACACCAAACTGTTTTTCACTTTAGTTATCTCACAATTTTCCCAAAGAGCAACCCTTTATCTAGGCGCTGCCCCTAAATGTTACTGAGGCCCCATTAGGTATACAAGAAAAGGCCACAGCCCCAAAAGAAAATAAATGTTTTCCAAGTAAAATCTAAAATAAAGCAAATAAACCTAAACTTTGTTCTGATTAAAAGCACAAAAATGTTTCAAAGATAAAGTGACTTTAAAATGTAAGCAAGCACAAAATATTTTAAAAAATCATTTTACAAATTGAAATGCCAGAGATAGAAAGCTACTATTCATAACAATTGATATTGAACATTTTACTTCATTTGCAAGCTTTTACTATGCGTTTGGTAACTCATGTATGAAACCCATGCAAATTGTAGATAAGTATCTGTCAAGAAGAGTAATGGTTTTCACATCAGATATCTAAGTCACTTTACTGACAACTCAAACTTCACTCTCATTGTATATGGTGGTACTAGGATTCTCCTGAGAAAGGTATAACATCTATAATTCAATATTATTCCTTCTAAGGTAAATGCAGTGCCCATCTCAGGATTAATTAGTTTCTCTTCTTTACCTGAATCCTCTTATTCATTCCACCTGGCAATCATTGTACTGTAGTTCCCTCTTTGAATTACAATACAAGCACATTTCTTTAAATTTCAATGTGTTTGATATTGTGGCACAGTTCACGTATAACTTCCAAATGTACAAAAACAATATAGCTTGTTTTATTGTGATAATACCTGACCGTACAAAATCCAGATCTGAGAACTTATAACTTGTGCCTTCTCCGCGCCCTGCCTGTACTATTTTGTATGTTCTCACCCATAACATGTCAAATAATAGTATTTAGAAGAGAACAGTCATGACATTGCAGATCAAATGTTTTGTGAGAACACAGTACATGGCAAAGTGCTGAGTTATAGCTAATGTAGTGTGGCTACCAAGCTGAATTGACAGTGGAACAGTGCACAATGGATTGGCGTACAGTATAGTGGTGTTCAGTGACTTCTAGTGAAGTGGGTTAGACTGGAGGGCATGCAGTAGGGTAGTTTACAGTAGAGATGTACAGAGTCTAGTGGCATACAGTGGAGTACTGTAGAGCGGAACGAAGGAGGGTGGAAGACTGTAGGGGTGAACAATGTATTGGTGTACTGTGGAGTGGTGTAGAATGTAGTGTTATAGAACGGAGTGGCATACTATGTAATTGATACATTGTACCAGCGTAGAGTGGAATGGCATGGACTGGAGGGACATGCAGTGGAGTAGTGTACAATGGCAATGGATTGGTGTAGACTGGAATAACGTTGAGTGTAACTGGTACAGTGTAGTGACTACATTGGAGTGTGTTAGAGTGAAGTAGCATATAGTGGTATAGTGTACAGGAGAGTGGTGTACAGTAGAGTGGTGTACAGTGGTGTGGCATACAGTGGACTGGCGAATACTGGCGTGAGGTATGGTATAGTGGTGTACATTGGAATAGCACAGTGTGAGTGGATATACTGAAGTGGCATACAGATGCATAGTGTACACTGGAGTGGGATAGAGTGGGTTAGCACAGAGTGGAGAAATGTAGAGTGTAATAGCATAGAGTCGACTGGCATACATTGTAGTGGTGTAGAGTGGAGTGTTGAGTGGAATAATATAGAGTGGAGTGTTGTAGATTGGAGCAGGGAAGAGTGTAGTAGGGTAGACTGTGGTGGTATACAGTGTAATAGCATACTGTTGAGTTGCATACAGTGAAGTGTTGTACTGTGGAGTGGTGTAGAGTGGAATAACGTTGAGGTCTACTAGTGTATTGTGTAGTGATGTAGAGTGGAGTGACATATAGTGGAATAGCATAGAGTGTAGTACCATAGAATGGAGTGATGTACAGTGTAACAGTTTACAGTATATATTGGCACATAGTTGATTGGTGTATAGTGAATTGACATATAGTGGAGTGGTGTACAGTGCAATTGAGTACAGTGGAGCGGTGTAAAGTGCAGTGGCATACAATGGAACAACATGCGGTGCAGTGGTGTATACTGAAGTGGCGTACAGTAGAGTGGCATAGAGTGGATTAGCAAAGGGTGTAGAGTCGTAGAGTGTAGTGTCATAGAGTGGAGTTCCATAGAGTGGAGATACGTAGAGTGGAGTAGCATAGGGTGGAGGGGCATACAGTGTATTGGTGTATACTGGAGTATCATAAAATGGAGTGGAGTAGAGTGCAATAGCATACAGTGTAGTGGAGTAGAAGGAAGTGGTGTAGAGTGGAGTGGCGTATTGTGCATTAGAGAAGAGTGGAGTATACTGGAGTGGCCTACAGCGGAGTTGCTTAGAGTGTAATATCGAAGAGTAGGGATGGCTAGCGTGAAGTGGCATAGAGTGTAAGAGAGTACAGTGGAGTGTGGCAATTTAAGCAGTGAATAGTGTAATTAGTGCCAAAGTTATAATTTATATAATATTTGCTCACATAGAGTGCTGCAGTATATTGTGGTAAATTCACAGTGTATAGCAGTACATGTGCATGATATGACTTTATGTGATTGGCTAATGGTATTGTTTACCAAAGGAAAAAGGCAGCAATGTTGTTTCCAGCACAGTTTATCTGCATTGTGCGTTTCGCTGAATTCTGAATTAGTGTCTTAGATCTAGAGAAGTAGTAAGTTTTACTGTTGTTCACTATCGATTACCGCTTTAGAAAAGTTTTGATAAATAGAGAATTGTATTTATAATTTTCTATACATCTTTATAGCAGTTTAGGGAGAACTTCACATTTAAAAAAAATGTTAAGTAGCATGGTAATCTGTAGGTATCACAGTGGTACTTCACAGACTTTGTACTGAAGATTTAAAAATGTTAAAACTCTGTAGTACATACTATTTATAAAACATAGGGTGCTTTTGTGTATTTTTAATTCTTTAACATATCTATTTGTTTATTTTAATTTTGGTATCACAGTACTCCCGAGGCAGCGCAGTGGTGCTCCCTACATTAAAAAAATGGTTATAGGTGGGGGAACATATCACACCTAATACTTACCTACATCTAAGGGTGAAACTCGGAACACAGGCAAAGTTACATAAAAACAAAATGGCTGGCTTTAACTTTTGTAACTGTAGTCTTTAGCCAATCACATAATGATTTGTCATCCATCTGTACTGCAGTATTTTGTGGAAGTACCACAGGTACATACCGAAAATACCATTGCCACAGATATCACTAAGGTAAAGTGACTTATAATGTAAAAAATACTTCCCCTACTTAACTATAGTGCCTAAAAGTATCATCTGTGCATCATAATGTCCAACCCTGCCAAATTACATGTAAATTTGTCAATGAAAAATGCATTGGTGGGGTCTTTTTTCTATTAAGGGGTCGAGGAAAAGAAGACTGGGCATAAAAATTTGGAGTGCTTTCCATGATTATTACGAGGAGTGATGTGCTATCTGTTATTTATTTTGTATTCTTTCTTGCTTTGCTGTACTGTCCTAGGAGAGTATTGGAACTGTGAATCTGTTACTTTGTATGCAATTTTGCTGTGAGAGAACAATAATAAAAAAGAAAAAAAGAAAAATGCATTGGTAGAAAAACGTGTTTTACCCCCCCCTTATCATTTCACCACCTTGACCAATCGCCCCTAAACTTTGCATTATTTGCCAATGTAGAAGGAAGAATAGGTCTGCAAAGTTTCGTGAAGATTTGTCAAAAAGGCACAAAGTTATTAATGGTGAATAATCTGAGGAATTCCCTAACTACAGAGTGTCGATAGCAACTCTGTAATATTTATATATATATATATATATATATATATATATATATATATATATATATATATATGGCAAGTAGTACAGTTGTACGTCCTCAGGTGTGAGACCCTATAATTTGCAGAAAAAAGCTGTTCTCCTTTTATGAAGCAAAGTGATGTGTACTCAGGTGCTTGTGAATGCTGTACAGTGGTGGCCGGCATTATTAGAGGGTGTCTGGGCAGGTGCGGCCACGCAAGGGTGGTCACGAGGGGTTAAGAGAATTTTTTTTTTCAAAGCTAAACTTTCCTTGCCGGACCGGGCCCACATCTCTGCTCCTGCTGTCCTCCTCAGACTGAGGCATAGGAAGAATAGAAAAGATTTCCCTTATCAATCACGATGCAGCAGTGCAGCATTGTGATTGGTAAGCACCCAGGCGCCCCTGACCAATCCCAATGCTGCAATGCAGCATTGTGATTGGTTTTGAGTGTCCTCGTTCAATGCTCAACCAGGGAATGGGGACCTGGGTTTGTTCTCCATGCAGGCTGTAATGCAGCCTTTATGGAGAACGGGGAAAGTGTGCATGACTGGTTTGGGTGGCCCCAGAGGACCGACCCAACTGTCATTGCACACATAGGAGTGGGAAAACCACTCCTCCCCTGCTCCATGAGCAGAGCAACCCCGCCCACCCACCTGCCCAG
This sequence comes from Lissotriton vulgaris, assembly GCF_964263255.1. Classification (NCBI taxonomy): domain Eukaryota; kingdom Metazoa; phylum Chordata; class Amphibia; order Caudata; family Salamandridae; genus Lissotriton; species Lissotriton vulgaris. Next base: position 421,468,376 of record NC_141685.1, on the reverse strand, counting down.
AAAGGAAACATAAAATGGTAATAATTTAAAGGTATTATCATTTTATATTTCCTTTACATCACTGCTCAAAAGCAGTGGGGTGACACTCCTAAACCATAGCACCCCTAATGCTGTACAGTTTATTGATTAGGCAGAAAAACTACTCTATGTGTTTTGGCGAGAGATTGCTTTAAACAAAAGTCAGGGGCATCAACGAGTAAGAATTAGTGTACAGAACTGCAAAAACAGTGAAAACCGCAACAACATAAAGGAGCTGCACACCTGCATGAAATTGTGTGCCAACTTTCAACAGACTAGCAATGACAAATTACTAATTCATTAAATAGTGACACTTGGTTAAATCATTACAATACAAATAGTTTGGTTTTGCTTCTTGTATGGAAAGATTCCAACCAAGCCATCAATATTAATATATGTGCCAATTCTTTATAGTCAATACTAATCAATTCCAAAAGTAACAGCAATATAGTCCTTCATGCCCTAACGGGTTAATTCAAAGCATAGCACATAAGAGTAATGAGGCAAGAAGTGTGTGTGTGTGTGTGTGTGTATATATATATATATATACATATATATATGTATATATGTATATATGTATATATGTATATATGTATATATGTAAATGTTATATATAAACATATTTGTAAATTATATATACATATATATTATACATAAATGCAAATTATATATATATGACACACTAATTTTTATAATGTAACATTAATTGCTATGGAGAGTGGGTGTTGCTTAATTCACAGCCTCCATTGCTTCATCTGGGAGTGTGTTGCTGTGCCCGTGGTTGCCCGCACGTGGTGCACTACTTATTCGGAGACTTGATTGGAGTGCATGTAAACTTCTTTAGACCTATCAGAGCTGTAGTGACTTTACAAGTGTATTTTGTGAAATGCAATGGTCTTCCATTTTTGTGGGTGAGTGTTTAGTGTTAGAATTTCCCTACCAAAGCCCTGCTTAATTTTCCATTTACCTCATCCATTTGTGAACAATTAGTTCCAATTTTCTCACCACTCCGTTGGTTCCTCCTACATTTAGTACAAGTTATCCATACAGAAAAGATAGCATAGGCAGAGATGGACATCCACTCCTAGGTTTGTGAGTTACATGTTGTAGTACATAGTACTATGATGGTACTACTTTGTCTTCTACAAAATGCAGTTTGTGAATCAGGCCTAAAGTCCCCTTATCAAAAGCAAATATTTGATTGAAAACAGAGGGTACAAAAACAATGAAAGATAAGAAAAACGGGGTTGCTTATTTAGAGCTCTTAGGTTTCAAAGGAGGGCAATAAGCCAATATTTTTCAGCGATGTCCCAGTTAAAAACTAGCACTTTAGTCCAAGTTCTTCTTTGTGTAAATGATCAAACTCTGTTCTTCTTAATTAGAGTTCTGTTTCAACCGCAAAGTCAGATTACTATGAAATGTGACTATTTGTCTACCTTAAGTCTGACAAAAAACACATGATCAAAAAGGTTGATGTTAGTGAAAACTTCCACCTGCTACAATAAAAGACAAGACAACTGGAAACATGGCAGTCGAAACCCTGTATATTGGCTGGTCATAGTACTTGCCAACCCCACTACTCAGATGGAAGCAAGCCGGCACCTGGATTGAAATATGCACAATTCTAGGCTTTACATAGATAGTAAACTATCCAAAACATGGGCTACATATACTTAACTGGCAACAGCTTTACCTTTCAGCATCATTTCAATAATTTCCACAACAAACTGCTATATTTTTCTTAAACAAAATGGACTCATTTAGTGTAAACACAATGCCTTCAATGACGTCACCCGTTCACTTCCTAAGAACAGAATCCCCCCTACACTCATCTGTAATTCACACGTGGGCCTCCAGTGCTGACCCCCATCATCAGTAGCCACACCAAGCCCTCAAGTTATCTTTTTTTCCCCTTTCTCTCTATAAATTGCTTGAGACTAACGATGGCAAAGTAAACAGACTCTGTCCTCAAAGATAGAGCCCCTGCTATGGAAACCTGCAGGGGATGCATTTGCATACAAAGAACCTAGATTGAAATCCTTTACATAGTCATTGCTTATCTTACATTTTGAGCAATGATGTGGCCTTTGTGGACCAATATTGGACACCACTGTTATGCATGAACACAACTTCAGGTTCATTTCCTACGCTTTTTGCTTCTAGCCAGTTAGTAGAATATAGTTGTCGATATGTTGCCTGGCAGAATATTGTGCCTAAAAGTGTACTAAAATATAATCGGACGATATTGTTCAAATGATACTTAGGACACAATATTTCTGCCAGACAATATTTCTGTCTGGCGGTGATATTCTGACACACAGCTGCTAGAGGCATCCCTTACTGGCATCGGTATCTGCACCTCCAGAGGTATCTATCCAAGTTTCTTTGCTGCTGCCTCATAATGACTTAAAATGTGGCTTTTTTCACAGTGTTTGGCTCTGTGGCCCATCAGAGGAGACTGAGCTGGTCCTGCATGTTGATAGTACGAAAAGAGTTCCAATTTTGGGTCTTGGCTTTCTAAGGTTTGTGTAGGCTGCAGCAGTATTATGCAATAATGACATCAGTTCCGAACAAGAAGAGAACAAACAGAGCACCACAAACTGGTTTGTTCTCCATCAAATTCACGAGCATCAGTCACCCTGCCAATTAGAGGCCTGCAAACTCTTGTGTGCCAAGAACTTTTTATTCTACAAACTGCCCTTTCAGTAACAGCACAGCTATATGGGCGAACCTTTGGCCACTCTGGCCTGCTCCTAGCATGCCAAGCGAACGAATCTTTATCTCTGAAAAGTATTTAAAAATTGTATGAAGAAGTCACACTAACAGTTTTCCAGTTCTAAAAAGCATTCAGCATGCTGCACATAACATTGCTACCCTTAGCTTATGTTAGGATGCAAAGAACAATAATCATGTTATGCAGTTGCAGCTTTAACAACTGACATAAAAAGCTTTTGCAGGAAACAGTTTGTCTCAAGTTCATTGCTCGAACAGTTTGGGTTACCTTAAGAGTGATACCGGTGCCAGTGGTGAGTTAAACCAAAGGCCGCTTATTGGTCACTACCATACGACTCATGTTTCATTTAATATAATTGACATATGATAGAGACAGAGAGACTGTGCAAACCACATTTGATGAGATAAAATGGCCCATTCCATTGGCACAAAAGAGCACTGCCCTTATTATAGTGGTGCTATTCTTTCAGTTTCATTTTTAGGGATTCTTTCATGAAGGTCTTCATTTTGGAATAAATGTATGCCTGAGCTACTGTGCTGATATAACTAGAGGTTAAACTATTACCCATTCCACTCAGTTCTTGAAGCTGCAAGAAACACACCTGTTCTCTTTCTTGCTGACTGCTCTAAAACAGGTCTCAGTAAAAACACACAAAAATTAGCAAAGCCAATAGGGCTCGCGTTTGGGAACTGTTGTCTTTGCCAATTGCTTTGGTTACAGAATTGCCAAAAAAGAAAAGGGTGCATGACGTGACTTCAGGCACTTGTATGCGTCAGCGCACACGCATGCCTATGACATGACACGGGTGGGGGGGCAACTTTTTTTTACATTTACAAGTCCTAGATTGATCTGTGAATGGAAAGAAATATCTATGAAATTGAAGGAGTATGAAAACACTTATGGCAGAGGGCAGAGCAGCAATTTGCTGCCTGGCTCTTGAAAAAAATATATAGCAAGAAAGGATCAAGCGGGTGGGATAGGAGGACAACGGGGAGTAGGAAGGAGTGAGAAGCCACTACGGAGTGGGCGGGGGCAGGAAAAGCAGCACACAAGAGAAAAGCAACAAGGAGCAAGAGGAAAAAGATCACAAGACCGACGTTGCAGCTCAAAAAGTAGCCAATAACAGGGTAAGGTATTTTAGGGGGGAGGAGAATCACAAGGGGAAGAGAGCTGGAAAACACATGCACTCTCAAGGAGTATCTAAATAAGAAGAACAAGTTGTTCCATAAAAGTGAACAGTGGAAAGATAGAAGTCCGCCAATCAGAAAGATAATAAAAAGATTATGTTTTAGGGAAGGGAGAAGCTCCAGCTGGACTAGCGGGGACAAGTAAAACCATTGAATAAGAAACAAGCAAATGAGAGCGGCAATAAAGCCAGCCAGTGCAAAGCAAAGGACAGTCTAAAACCCCCTGTAAGCTCTTGATAAGCTCACTCTAGGTTTTTTTAAACCAGACAGCAGCGCTGTCTAGTAAACTCGACCTATAAAAAACACTGGCAAATATTGTCCAAGATTGGATGATTTAAATGTAACCCTCACTTTATGAAATTTCCAAGAATATCTCAAAACACAGACCTTATGTTGAATGGATTGCATGTTTATGCTCCATGATATTACTGGCCTTGCATTTGATATGTGTAAAATAGCAACAGTATCCTGGGGTTAGAAGAAATATATACTTTAAGTTCTAGTGTTTGTTTTCACATTACTTAAATCCAAAATAAGTTTACCTCGGGAATCTGATGAAACTTAATGCATAATGCCTTGCATACGAGGAGATAAAAAGGAATATTTAAAAAATGAACATGACAATTTTCTAGGAGTTTAAAGATGGACATTTGGATATCATATCATAGTCCCATAAGGCACGGACCATATAATGTTTTAGCAGAAAATCTTCAGACAATTTGTACTAAATATTGCACAAAATGTGGTGCATCTGCATGTGTTTATGACGAAAACGAGAGTGAGCAGGGCATGCTGGTAGAAATTGTGATTAAATTGTAATTGGGCAAACTGCAGAATCACCATTTCCTAATTTACTATTAGGAAGACGTGCCTGTATCCTTTCCCAGATGTGAGTGGTTCTCGCATAACATGATATCAGAACTCTATAACTGCTTTATAAATTCTACTTTGTCACAGACCTTTGCTCCAAAAGAATGAGAGGCACTCATTTATTAATTCAGCTTTATTCACAAATATGCAAACATGGGCGAACGGGTGTTTCAGTATATACATTGCTTCTTTAGGGACTCATATACCTAATGAGTTCCATCAAAATCAAGTTCTCCTATGGTCAGTAAAGGTCCAGTTTCTGATATGGTAGAATTGTAATTAACACATCATCACAATCTAAAAAACCCAAGGGCCTGATTCACACAGGACCTCAACACTCGAGACCGAGGCCTGGCAGTCTTGGGGGAGTCTCCGCATTCGGGGCGGAATCTTTGCAATGAGAATTCTCATAGCGGAGACTCCCCCACGATCGAGGGGCCTCCACCACGAGTGTGGTGGCCCTTTGTGATTCAAGCCCCAGGTGTCTGAGCACAGGGCCCAAGTCTGTTGCCACTGGAACTTTATTACCACCAGCACAAAAAAAATGATGATGAAACGTTGATATATAAGGACTGAGGTAGCAATGTATATCGCGAAACACATGTTAGTCAGTGTTTGCATATCTGTGACTAAAGTTGCTTATGGAGTAATTAATATTTGCCCTAAAGTCTTTTTGAACATAGTTGTTTGTTCTTTGCACCACAGTTGTTTTATTGACATCATATCTACCAAAGCAGATGTCTTAAGTGCGGTGGCGCATAATGTAAAAGCATGCCCCCCCCTGCAGAGTATGCAGAGGGTTGCTAAGTCTCCCATATCTCGCAGATATTCAGAGGTCTTGGGTCGAATGAGCCCCCCCTTTCCCCCCCCCCCCCCGCCGAAAAGTGTCAGTCTCACTTGCAGGAGGAGGATGCAAAGTTTTAACACCCTTCCTCAGGGGCATGAATATGTGTCCTTATTATAAATGCAGACATATTAAAAACAGATGATATAAGCAGACACACATCTTAAAAAGTCGAAGCGAGTAAGGCGTATTGCATTTATTTACCTTAAAAAAAATAGTGACTTCAGTAGCCAGGCTATCTGACAGAAATCCATTTTCATCTGAGCCTTGGCACAGGGGTACATAATTAAAAATTTACAAAATGCAATCCATGAATAAGACATATGAACAAGCCTCATGGTTGCTAATCACACGAGGATTCCAACCCGCTGATACAAAAACATAAATTGAGCCAAAGACCAAAGCAGATGGGATAACCATAAACCATCTTGCTTTTGTAGTTTTATGGAACGTGGCCATAGTATGATTCCCAAAGCCTGAGAGATACAATGGGAAGATGAGCCGTGCCCCTTCAGGGTGCACACATTTATCACGAATGACTTAAGGGCCCATATTTACTAAACTTTGCATAGCTGTCACAAGATAACATAATGTTTTGCACTGTGCACAATGGTATGCAGATTGATGCTGTGTTTTGTGTCGAGTTGTGTTAGCACACAACTTTAGAAAATCTGTGCCCCAGTTTGTTTTGTTATTTAGCTACAGCAAAGGTACTTTGAACAGAAACGTGGTGCGTGAGAATATGTTTCAGGAGATAGGATTTACAATCAGAATCAATGGCATCTCCCCCTTAAGTGTGGAATTGAAACATGCTTCCTAGGCCTCATTTTGTCAGGATGGTGAAGTCATACAATTTATATGACATTTTTTAAATCAGACATAAATCCTGTATTCATATATATATATTATATTGAGTAATAGCACTGCTAGAAAACGTCAGGCAGACATTCCATTGAGCCCATGTCAGCGCTAGTCTAGATTTAAAGCATTATATATTATTTTTTAGGTGTCCATTAGAGATGGGTGAGAATTGGATTGGCCTAAACTCAAGGAGGAGGATGTTGAAGTGACGGTGGCTAAGAAAATAGATTGTAGAAAAGTGGGATGAGAAGCGGGGTGTGCGGTGGGGGTGGCACTGCAGGGAGGTTGTGGAAGTAGATCAAGGTTAGCAAAACGATGCCAAGAATTTGATTTACCCATGGCTGGGACAGTAATTATCAAGGTGAGAAATGGCATTCACATTAATGAATACAAGGTAAAGTAGTTTAAATTTGACTCTTTTGTTGGGAGAGAAATAACAAACATTGAAATGGCTTGGAAGAAGGGTGGTGGCATGAAATGGAGAAAATCTCTCAGTTGCAAAATGTTTTGGAATGGGAAGACCCTTTTTATGGTAAGCAGCTGATGAGGTTCTCATCAGATACTTACACCATCCTCTTTTGGGAATCAACATTAACCGAATGTGTCTGGAACTCTGGAGTCGGGGGGTCAAATGTTTGTGGAGGAAAGATTTGAGTGAAACAAAGAGGGTGGAGATGCTGGTGCAGAGAAGAAGGAAAATATCTGTCTTGGAAGCATTAGAGATGAGGGAGTGCAGTGCCACCTAGCCACAGTTAGCAGTAAAGCCCTTGGTTGTTTTGGTTTGTAACGCAGAAGTGAGAGAGGGCATGGGCAAAAAGATGTAGGTGTCAACAGGTTAAGCTATTTCAATATTGCATATCTGTTGCTCAAAGTGTATTTGCTGACAATGTTTCAAGGTTGCAGAATGCAGTGGTCCAGGCTCTGATTTGTATAAAGAGGAGAGACCATGTCTCTTGTGCAGTTTTGTCACTTTTATGGCTCCCGGTAAAGAGGCGAATCACCTTCATGCCTTTTCATTTTATAAATTGGACATTATATGTGAAGTGCCTGGATTTGTTGCCGACAGGTTTGACTGGTATTACCCTCTAATGGCCTTAATATCAGGGAATGCAGTATAGGTAGAAGTACCCATAGTTAGAAATGTAAGAAAAAGTTTGGAAAGGTTTTCATTCTGTTAGCCAAGGCCTGGAAAAGCCTCCAAGTTAATCTGTGATTGGAGGGGAATCATATTAGATGCTGTAAACTGCTGAAAATCCACATGTTTAGGTCTTGCCTAGCGTTGCAGCGTGCATGCGCTGTTAGCTCTGTGAGACATTGTGGTATAGGAGATCTGAGAAGGGGACTTGATGCCCGCCTATTATTTTTATTGGTTGGTGTCATGGCTTATGCTAAATAGTGGCCTCAGATTGAAACTGAGGCTTTTTTGTTTCTTACCCTGTCTCCTTTTGGGACGGTCCAACCGAACTGGATCGCCTACTTGTCGGCTGTCGTGAGGGTATTTCTTATCTTTGGGAAGTGTGTACTGACTGATCATGTTTCTGAAGTATTTGTTTTATTACTTTTTTATTGTGGCTTGCACGCTTGTAATGGCCGCTCAGGGAGCCTCTCCTTGCTTCAGCCCCCCACCCCAGTCTCGGAGCACACGTCCGCAAAGCTGACTTTACATAAACATTAAAAAAGTGGTTTCAGGCTATGCAATCCAGTGCGGCTTAACATTAGTTACAACAAACTCTACACTATAAGTACCGCAGTGCAAAAATAGGATGGATAATTCACTCACCCCAATTCAATATCTAAACATATGTTGCAAAACTGGGGCTGGCATACACTATTTACCGATAACAATTGTACTTAGAAGTTACCACATTTTCAATATGGACAAGTTCTGTGCATCATCGAAAACAGACAAAGCCCTGGATCAGAAAAGCCTTCATGTGCATGGATTAAGTGCATGGCAGCAGGGCTGCGTGCGCAAGCTTGAATCCAGGCCGGGTTTTCCGATAGGCAAAGCCTCATCAGAACTCTCCTCTAGCATCTCCCTGCCCTTGCAGTAGCCGAGGACAAGCAGCCATTGAGGGCTGTAGGGCTGCAGAATACGCAGTGTCTCTGTGGTAACAGGGTGGAGCTCCAGGTAGCACTGGCGGTGGAGGGTGGAGAGGCCAGTGCACCATAGGGGAAACACAGCTGCCCTTACTGCCCACAATCGGCGTTGCACAAGGCTTCCTCACCGCTCCAAAGTGAGGTAACGAAATGCTGAGCACATTTTAACAGAATAAACTGCTCAAATGTGTGCCTGGTTCTAGCTCCCGCTGAAGTAGCGGTAAGAAGAAACTAGGTGCAATATAGTTTGTTCTGGGAACTGAATATGTAGTTTTAGTTCGGTGTCTCCATGCCCTGCAGCCACAGGTATTAATTAGTTTGGAGTCTGCTGCTCGCATGTTCGAACCACGAAGTGAATGAATGCGTCTTTCAGGGGTCAGTGCATATATTAGGGCATTAAGTTATCTAATAGTTTGCCAAATTACAAATATGCATCAAACCATTCATTTTAAGGTGCTCTCCATGTACGTGAATATGTGATATTTATTATCACTCCGTCAAGTCTTTGGCAATTTAGTACAACGCATATGATGTGTTAATGCGACCTCTGTGGAGCTCAGTGTACAACTTTCAGGTGGACTGTATGAAGTATTAGCCCTGTAAAGGCATACTAGACTTCTCCCTGTCTAAGGTGGATAACCTGACCTTTAATCGTGACAAATAGTACGAAGATATATCTACATCGCTATGAAGCCGCAATACTGTGAGACCACCTACTGCATAAACAGCTCTTACCCAATCTTGACTCAAGCCTTGCCCGCCAGAGTGCATCATTTTTATTTCGTTATGCTCCCCAACCAAACAGTCCAAGGACTCTCTGTTGGGAGGACCAACAAGGGACCCAATGTGTGATCGTATTTATGTGAAGAGAATAACTTTAGAGGAAATCGATGTGAGACTTAAAAAAAAAGTTGCTTGGGTTCCGGTTTAGGGCTCTTGCCTGGAATGTTCCTATTGGAGCAGGTTCGAGGCTAATTTGTCCATGTCTGCGTCCAAACTGAGGTGGCATGATGTGCAGAATAAGGATGGACTGGGACGCAGCGCTGAGGAATTACCAACAGCTGAGATTCATTCACACATTCCAGCGATTATATTTTTGTACACCTCTGTAGTACTATTAGAGAAAGGCCTGTGCCGAGTGTCAATGTCATATCATCCAGAGTAAATTACCTTTTGCTGTGCACAGTGCCTTATATACACATGATCTAGTCATGCAGGACATGGACACAAGCCACGCCCTGTGGTTAATCAATGCCCATTCCTACAGCACCATCAGGACAGGCCCAGAAACCAGGTCCTGGGCAGAGAAGATAGCCCTGCAGGTGCCGGACCCGGGCATGTTTTGTGCCATGGGGATGAAAGAGATAGGGCCCATGAAATGGTCTTTAGCAATACAGGCTTGAGGGACAGCTGTACAACTCGAGTTGCACCTCACAAAGTTACAATGTTTTCTCTTTGCAACCTCCCTAAGTCAAAATGTATCAGCTGTGAGGGTTAAAATGAAAATAGCTTTGTAAAACTGTCACAGGCATAATTGTTTAACCTCATGCGCGCTAGCAGAATTCCGCTCGCACGCTGAGATTTGCGAAAAACGCATGTTACGTGACGAGCTGGGCTCGTCATCAGCGTGCGAGGAGGCTACGCCATGACGAGCCCAGCTCGTCATCAGCGTGGAAGGGGTTAAAACAAATGCTGATGATGTATTTCGTATAAGAGGTGTAGTTTCGCCAATCCTAGATTTCGATATTCCTTTTGATGAGCTTGGCGGGGGTCGGCAGGGGGTAAAAGACTTTGTCATTTACAACACCATTTACAATGCCAATAGCTCTAAATTAAGCAAATGCGAGACCTATTGCATTTCCAATGCGTGTTAAATTAGCTGATAAGTCCGCCCTGTTCTGAAGTTGTGCTATGTCTGTGTGATAGATTTGCTTGCAGAGTAGTAAAAGCCCTATGAGGGTTTTTGTTGTGCTAAATAATTATTTAACATAACACCAGTGTGCAAGGGATGCAAGTGGCTGAAGGATACGATGATGTGATCCAGGAAAGAATTGCAAAGTGAGAAATATAGGAGACCAGGTAGTGTTCCTTGAGTGAGGCACACAGCAATGGTGGAGGTTGGAAGGGAACAGATCAAAACACCAGAAAAGTGACAAGGAGCACCTAGGGAGGCCGAAAATAAAATTTCAAGTGAGGTCCCTTACTTAGTAAGGGCAGTGAAATTGTGGAGCAGCATTGAGCACTGATTGCAGCAGATTGGTCGAAGAGGGTGTAGAGAAAGGATAATGTATTGTGGAGTCGATTGGACATGAATGAGATTACTGTTGTTGGAGTGGACAAGTTTTAAGCCTGATAGTAGTGGGGATATTGAGAATGTTAATGGGAGCTGCTAGGATTAGGAATAGGAAGATGACCAATAACCCTTATAACGTTGTTCTATAGTGGATGAAAGCAAGTACTATGTTTACATTTCGGGAATGTTTACTGATTGAGAATGAAATGTGGGAATCTATAATGTATGTTACTTTGTATTCCTATTTAACTGACCTCTTTTTTAACGTATTTTTAATGTACTTCTAAAGAGTAAGATTTTTAAATATTTTTAAATACTTTTGTAAATATTCTGATTGTGTAAAATAATTGTGAGTTTACATTGTATAATTTATGTATTTTAGAACATGTAAATTTTGCATAGTGCTATTGTCTTTTTATGATATTGATTTATCGAAATAGAGTATTTTGACTGACTGAGAATGTTAGAGGACTGGTTGCTAGTGAGCTTGTTGTAGACAAAGCATTCAAGGACTTTTGGGAAGAATAGAAGCAGCGCTTCAGGGAGAGGTTAGAAAAGAAAAAAGTGTGTTTTGAAGGAATTGATATAAACCAACTAAGGTATGTGTGCAGGTTCCCTTGCTATGTTCAAATGAATGTCTTTAATTTCTGCAACATTATGCTAAAGATGGCTTTTTCATGCTGTATAAATAATAAGTGATAGGAAATTGTATACACATGCCAAACTACTTGATACATATTCAATGTCTTTGCCTTATGACATTTATTCTCAGCTCATAATAGTTTGTCATTTAAAATCAAATGATTCCAAGTGCCTTTGTTATATTTAAATTGCAAATGAAAATGGCATTCCATAAACACAGGGTTAGTCATGGATTTCAAAGAAGTATGAGAAAATGTGACATGCTTTAATCTGAGTAGGCTCTCTTTGACTATAGATTTTAATTTTCAACATGGATAACAAATTGTTAGAAGACATTATGTTTTGTAATAGAATATTGTACACCGTTGTCAATTATAAAGTCAAAAACATTGTAAAAACCAGATCATTTGTATCTTACCATTCATATGCCATGGATGTCCACAGTCTCTTGACAGAAGTAAAATAGGGTAAATGTCTGTTCCTCGAATGTCCAAGGCTTTGAATACCATACCCATAGCTGGTTTTTCTAGGCAAAACAGTATTTCATTATATTGCTGGATAAACCTGAAAGAAACTCCTGGGGCCCTATTACAGAAGTGCGCCGGGGGCACAACGGGCATTTGCACCCACTTTGCTCACCCCGGGGTACTTTGGTATTACAGAAGGGACCACAGTCCCTTGTGCATCCCCATCTGTAATGCAGATAGCACTGATGCGCATAAAGCACCTGTGCTATCATCAGCCGGTGTTCTCTCATTTTCATAGTGGCACGGCCCCATGCACATGAGAGAATCCCTTTGCCTCTGCACCCGCACTGTATTATAGCAGAGACAAAGAAGCTGTCAGGAGGTGCCAGTGCACACCCTGGTAGCAGCCCCCCTGGATGGGGGAAAAGGGGTCTGTAGGACCCCCCAGACATCCCCTTGCAGGTGAGTGCAGCCACTCATTGCACCTGCCTGCAAGTGGGTCTCTAATCCCCTTTAAAGGTGCCGGCAGCTTGCCATCTTCACAGAAAAACACAGAGCAGCTTCAAAGCAGCCGCTCGGTATTTCACATGAATGCTTTGTTCCGAGGGCTATGTGAGTTTGTTGCTTCCCTGGGGACAGCACATTCATCCTAATATGGGGCATTTTCCTTGTTGACCTGAATACACTTCTTAAAAGGTGCGCCCGGCACAAACAAGTAAAATGCGAAGTATGTATGATACCGCCCCAGGTGCTCAATGTGAACTAGGAGTGGGAGATGAGGAATGGGGGGGGAGGTGGGTTGGGAAGGGCGGAGTTGGTGTTTCCCAAGGAAAAGTTGAATTCTTTATGCTTCCCTTGGGGAGAAACTGTGGGACAGTTTACCATAAAAGGTTTACATTTTTAAGCCAACCACTGCCATCTTTAGCATAAGTTAAAAACCTTATGGTCTATTTATTTTAGTCAAATCAGACCTGAAAGACAGAAAATGTTGTGTGTCTTACATGTAAGAAGAAGAGCTAGATTAAAAAAATACAGACCGCATAGTCCTTTAAGGATTAATTTAGACTGGGTTCTTCTGTAACATTGAAGCCTCATCACAACAGCATCAGAGTGCTCTGTCGTTTGAGAGCACAGAGAGCAATGCATGGTTAGCAGACAGAATTTATATCGGACCAACAGTGGAGCCCTCTAGGCCATGTCTTTGTCTGAACAAGGTCTTTTGTAGACCTTCATTGTTATTTAGGGAACCATAGGTACATTGCATATAATTAATCTAAACGGTCAATGGTAATCCCAAAAACCTGGCATGATTGTGTACCTGGCAGAGTAATTTTTGTTCTGTCTGAAATGATAATTCTGACTAACGTTGAGATGGAAAGTATTGGTATATATCTGATAGTGTTCAATTTACATAAAACTTTAGACTTAGGGTCTTATTCACAACATAGTAGAAAATAGCCCCTTCTGTACATTGGCAGGTGTCTCGTCCTGCCACATTCACTCTTCTACACCTTGTTTTGAGTTGGAGGTACTGCTGAGTTTGCAATTACAGATCTTTTGTTGACCCCCATATAGGCTTCCCTCAGTGGACAGTTTATCCACCACAGGACCAATGACCATGTAATTTTAGGTAGCCTGTTTTACTAAGGACAGGGCTAGTGTCACAGCGTTTACTGATATGGCTCACCAGTGACCCCAAACTTGAAAAATCGGCAATTACCCCCAAACATTTGGGCGAAAACTCCATGCGCATTAGGGTAAACTATTGCTATTGTGTTTCAGAAAAACAAATAAACCCCTTATATGAGGGTTTGTTTTTGTAGAACAAGAACAATGTTGAGTAACCACCATGGAACTTCGGCCACCCGATACTGACATTTTCTCAAAGAAAGTACTCTTGCCATGTCAGCGGAAGCACATTCAATGTAATTTCTTCAGGTGTTTATGTACCAACTTAATCACTCTATGCAGAGTAATGTTTCTCCTATGATCCATTGGTGGATTTAAGGATGTCAGATGTGGCAAGATATAGTTTTACTTCCTTTGATGGTTTTCTGGGTGAGATCTCCATGGACAGCAGTAATATTAATAATGGTCCAGTGCCTATATTTCTATTTTTTATAGCATACGTTTCCTAAAATCTATCATAATTGCATTCCTATTAGGTTGTAAAACGCCATTAAGGCTACAAAGCATATGTATTGGTGAACCCAGATAGATAGGGATGGTTGAAAGTACACAAAAGGTCACAGGTACAGACGGAATAGTATTTGCCTGTTTGTTTTTTCTGCAGCATTATGTCAAAATACCTGTGGTTAATCAGACCCAATTAATGAATCAAGAGATACAAAAATGTAACAGATCTACGAGCTATGCTTGAATTTGAATTTTGAATTTAAAATATTTATATAGCGCAGCGTACACCATGCGGTTTCTTGGCGCTTTGGAGGCTCAATTAGCAGTAAAAATCCAGGACTGATAGAGAGTAAAAAGATCAATTTACATTAAGAAAGGCCTGGGTAAAAAGGAGGGTCTTAAGATCTTTACGAAAGGAGGAGTAATGTGTGGCCAGGCGCAAGTGATTGGGAAGGGAATTCCAAAAGGAGGGTGCCAGAAAAGAAAAGTTGGCTCCACCCCATTTCTTGCGTCTGTACCGGGGAACCTGAAGGAGTGATTGTGTGGATGAACGAAGCTCGCGGACAGGGATGTACTCTTTAAGGGATGCTTCCTTAATGTTGCAAAGCATAATTGTTTTCCAGAGCGCCACTTATGCTTATGCCCTATAGAAGAAACCAAACCCTATCTACAGCTCATTAACTATGTGCATTAATTAAACATTAAGGGTGAGGTCTATTCAATGTGTCTATTGCTTGAGTGATAAAAGGAGAAAAGCAGTAAGAATACTTTTACTCCATCCGGCAAACTTCTTGCTCACAAATCATTGGATCCCAGATAGTACTTTCTTCACTTTTGCTAGAACAATTTTCTGTGTTTCCATCGCTTATTTCTTATTCTTTTCAATTTGCTCAGTTCAGTTCTTTTACAAAGAAAAAGACTGTTAACCAGTCTATAGAGGCTCTTTGAAAAACGTGAATATTAAAATCAAATTAAGGTGTTGCAGCTCAGTAATTTCTTGTTGAGTTTGACACCCCTCTAAAAATAATCTGTGTCACCTAAAATTACGTTTATTGCGACTTAAGTGCTTTATATTTTAGGGCACCGAAGAAGACACCGCCAAACAAATATTTTAATTTTCGAAACATTTGTATTAAATTCTCTTCATTAATTCATATGCTTCTATCCAATCTTGCAGATTTTCCTCCCTTGTAGAGCACATGACAGGACGCTCTAACCCACTCCTTAACCTAGGTCCATTTCCTAATCCTTCCTTACTTTGAAAAAGTAATAGTATATTTAATTTCACACATATATGTTGCTGTTAAGAACTAGTGCTTGTATGCAGGGACTTGTCTGGAGGGCTGTCATTATCCTCTGTCCATGCAATATAAATTGGGAACTTTTAAAAGCCTGCATGTTGCCTTCTCTAAGAGCACAGTGATACTGTATCAAACTGAATTATAGAAAACTAGATTAATTACTAATCGGAAAGAAAGTCTACAGTCTTGAAGTGAGGTCTGGCTGAGCAACCACAGAACTCAAACAATTTACTGCCTGAATATCAAAGTAAGATTCTGTGGGAAATCTCCTACTTATGCTTGATGGAATCTCAAATGCGGGCATGCCTCTCCCATAGATAATGCATATGTTTTATTCAAAAGCACCAAGACGATATTAAGGAAAAGAAATTCGATAACATGCCAAGACAATTCATCAAAAATAATACAAACTGATTCAAATGACAATCCATAATCAAACATTAGTTACTGAGATCCGTAATTATGATTTTTTAAAGAAAAGACAAAATGTGCTGATAGAAAACCATAGGAAACCTAAAGTCGGTGTTCCTTGACAGCTAATTTGCCATGTTAGGAATGCCACAGGTGGGTAGCCTAAGCCCCAGTAGTGCCCAATGCATGTTATTTGAATTCTGTACCACAACTGCAGCCTTTTTACTCATAGTCCTACCAAAACCTCCCAAATGACAAATTATGTTATCAGTTACAATCTTATAGGGGGTGGCACTTACAGTGAGAGGGTGGTTAGCAGCCCCCTACTGTTGAGAGGGCCATAATGGCAGACATTTAGATCCAAATATATTAAATAAAACTTAGTAGACTAAACAAAAAAAAAGGAATTTCCTACATGCATGATTTGAAAAATTCGTGTCTCTTGAATTAGTGCAAAGAGGGCTTCTAATTAGGCCATCTAGTCATATCCATGGTAGTAAATAACAATGACCTTCACTACACTAGGGATGCTCTCATCTGCACAAGCTACCCACCATTGCTATATTTTGAAAAGGACTACTAGACAACAGTCATTAGCAGACAACAGTCAAACTAACACATACCAAATTAAGGGTCAGACTTAGAGTTTGGCAGATGGTTTTACTCAGTCACAAACATGATGGATATCCTGTCCACCGTGTTGCAAGTGTATTATATCCATTGGCACTTGGAATAGGGCGGACTGGAAATCAAGTTTGTGATGGAGGAACCTATCTGCCGAAGTCTATAGCAGGCACTAAGACCAATAATTTGTTTTTTATCATTGTTGCATTATAACACAGGAGGAAGCACTAATGCCCACTGCTTGGTGAATGAATGTATAAATGATTCTGGAATGAGGTCCAAAATGCCGGTAAATTACTGTTTCTCCATTGGGGCAATCCGTTACAAATCAGGTGGCTAATCCTTTTCTTCCAAGAGAATATCGTAACTGTATGTTAAAGCCAATATAGATTTATGGAAAATAATCAGAATTGTATAGGGAAGTGGTCTAATCTACTGCAAGTGAAAGGAATAAACACAATTTCACGAAGGGTGTCTTCTCTCTATTAAACTGAGACCAGACTATGCACTGTTAAAGCACTTTACGAGAAGGAACCAGCTGAAAAGTGCAAATTTTCCGGTTGACAATCACAGTGTGCAAGCATCTTAAATTGTCTATTACCTTGTTCAATTTATTATCATCTGCGAGATGTTGATCTAATGAGGACCTACTGTATGCGGGACAGCAAGGTAATTGAAACATTGGCACAGCATGCTGGCGTGTGATTATGTAGTGGGCCATGATTCATAATCTGTGATAATTACAACAGGGAGAATGAAATTGCTACTCTAAAAGTCATAATCATGTCCTTGCTTTCTGGTGCAAGTCTTTGGCACAACAATTCGTCATTTAACCCTCGGCCCACTCACCCTAGGTGACTGCACATTGTTTAACCATATAGTACATTTAAGGGGGTATTAATAGAACAAACTGCGTGCAAGATGCATTCCAGTGCCCCTTGAACAGAAGATATCTGTGCCTTTTAATCAGACACACATTTCATGAATTGCTTGAGATGCTTGAGATTTGCTGCAGGATTTGTGCAGTCAGTGGTTATAATAATTTGTCAGTAATTACTGGCTGATTTGCATTAGAATGATTGAAAAATTGTGCAATTGGTCCACTGATCTGGCCAGTCTCACTACTAACGTTAACAAAACCGTGCTAATATCTTGACTGATCTGAATAATTTAAAATGCGGCTTTTTATTATGAAATTACACTTCTTAAAATATATATATATATATATAAATATTTTAAATAGTAATAATGTTTATCTCACCGTGCCTCTAAGAATGAGTTGTCAGCAGTGACGAACTGGCCATTATCTCATCAGGCATCACCCCTGGGGCAGCTAGAGCAATTGCAGGCCGATTTTTAAAGGTTCACGGCTGTCATTCACCCCACCTCCCCCGGGTTTATTGCATCCGACACAGCAGGGACAAAAGCAGTAAAAGATAGAGAGGAGAGAAAGAGAGAGGGGGTGGGGAAAAGGAGTGGCAGGAAAGAGAGAGGAGAATTGAGAGTGATCCTAGAAAAAGAAAGAGAGAAAAGAGGGGAGAAGGCATGGGCGTAGGAAGTGTGGGGGATGCGGGGGACATATCCCCCCCAGATTTTGGAGTGGGGGGGACACGGGGGACAACGGGGTGGGGGGACGAGGGGACAAAGGAATTTCTCTCTCCTGTGAATCGCAGGGCCATTAGCACGCGAAAGCGCATAATGGCCCTGCACTTGACTTGTGATATGCCTCAGTTACCTGTGATCAGCTGCATGCCTGATAGGGCTAAAAGGGATTAACACCCCCACCCCTCCCTTCAACCCCCTTCTCCCTCGTCGTGTGTCTCAAGCCGGGGCTGCTGCAGCTCGAGTTGCTGTGCGCTCTGCTGGACAGTGTCTGGTGTCCGCCTCTGTCTCTGCTACACACACGTTTTTCACAGGTCTTTAAAAGACCATTTACATTCATTTGGAACTGGTTAAGAAGGCTTTGTTATTTTGTTAACTTATTCCAGAACCTCCTGTGTCCCCACTCCGCCTATTCTCTATTCCTTACTTTTATTTTTACTGTCACAGTAGGAGAATGCATTTAATGAAAAGGCATCTCACAAGTAGGGATGCCACTTTTCCAAAAGAAAAATACCTACCATTTGTTGTTTGCAGAGTACGAAAGAGAACTTTTTGTTGAGAATATATTGTTGCTTAATTTTTTTTTTTTTAAATTTAGGGCCATATGTATCAACATTCGGTTTTGCGATTCCTAAATAGCGAATTTTAAGTAATCGCTATTTAGAAATCGCAAAATGGTATGTATGTAGAAAATCGCTTCTTTTTAGCGATTCCTTAAAATTCCATAATTGCGATTAGCAAATTGCTAATCACAATTAAGGAATAATTTCCCATTCATTTCTATGGGCCAGGAGGCCCATAGGAACGAAGGGGAAATTGCGATTCGCAGTTTGCTAATCGCAAATTGTGAATATTTTCAAGAGTGCAGGGGTGTCTCAAGAACACCCTGCTGCATCCCTGAAAATGACATGTGTGCGCATATGGCGCACATACATGCCCTAAGGGCATGTATGAGCATCACATGGCACCTTTTGATATTTAAAATAATGCTTTTTTGAAAGAATTTGCAACTTACCACCAACTAGAAGTTGGTGGTAATTTGCGATTCCTTAATGGCATTTTGGAATGTTTTTTTCCTTGATACATTGAATTTAAGGAATCGCAAAATTTGCAATTCCTTAAATGCAGTCGCAAAATAAGGAATGGCAAATTTAGCGATTCCTTATTTTGCAACAAAAATGTTTCATACATACCATTTAGCGAAAATGGGTTCGCAAACGCCGGAATTCTGCGAATTTCGGCGTTTGCGAACCCATTTTGCCTTAATACAAATGGCCCTAAGTCTTTAATGTTGGTTTTTCAGAGCTATGACACTGCTTTGTTGGAATCTTTTAAACCTGAATAACTATTTTTCTATTGGGGCATTCATTTTTAAACCTTGAGTGCAATTCTAACTGTTTTAAAAATGTACACGCTTTTGTTTTACTAGTATACTGTGATCATTATTGCTTAGCCTCAAAATCAGTGTTTATCCGTTGAAGTGCTTACTCTTCCACATGCAAAGCGCGGTCACATTTTATGTTGGTTTTCAGTGCCTTATAGCCAATGCAGTTTAAAGACGTGCAGGCATTCTCTCTGGGATTTGCAGCTTGGAGTACATACCCTGACTAATGAACCTCTGGCAATACCCCAATAATTTGACATTACAGTCTCAAAGTTTGGAAACCAGGGGTGGGGGGGGGGGGTGGGACTTGACAACTTCTGCAACAATACGAGCTGGAATCAGGATCATTTCTCTCATTGTTGACCTCTATTAAGGTTTGTTTTTCCTGACTTCAGTCACACTTTGTTGATGATAATTGCTCAGAAGTGACCACAAGCATGTGTGAGCACTGTTAAAAGATTCTACAAAACCAGAAAAAATGGAGCAGTTATAAACATGCAGTACACTTTTCATTGAAACGAGTTTGATTACTTTCAGTTATGTGCAACATATGTTCTGAAGCGGATATCTGTTGCTAGCAAGGCTTGCATTTTGTGAATTCAAAGGGGAAAACTTTATTGACCAACGATTTTCTTAGGATTCAGCCAGGCAAAAGTGAACCTGAAACCATGTGTTTGTAGTTTACCACAGTGGTGACCAGCATGCAATTGATGCTTGAACTCCTGTTCGGCTTTGCAGTTTTCTAGTGCAGGGGCTACAGCGTCTGGAGCTGGCAAGAGTGCCTGTAACATGTGGGAGACCAGAAGACTATTTCTATGGCACTCAGCATAACAGAGTAAAGGATTTTGCTGATTCAATGCAGGCAAAGAAAGGAGGGGGATTGCTGGTGAAAGGGTGCAAGGTCAGCAGTCTATGTATGAAGTTGTATGGAGGCTCCTCTACTGTGGCACAGAATGAAGAGCAGGTCGGTCCCTTCCCCCACCTGATACAGCAGAGAGAGGAAAGGATGGCACCCCAAACTGAACATCGGTGAGCAGGGTACGGTCCTCAGAGAGAGCAGAGGAAACAAGCGAAAGGAGGACTCTGTTGGGACTGGACAGTAGATTTTTTTTTGTAAATGAACCCTTTGATTTCCCCGTTTGGCATCCACTGCCATGTTGAGAGAACTGCTGACAAATGGATTTAAGGTCACACCTGAAGCTGCTTTCATAAGATATACAAGTTTAGTATTTTCCTTAGGGCAAAAAAGGCAGTGCTCCACATTCCTATTTACTGGCTCGTAAAGCACTGTTCACATTAGGTTTGCAGTCAAATGTGATTGTTACTCTGTTTTAAGCCTTCTAACAATCAATAAAATAAGACCCATAATTTTGGTGTCTCTAGAGTGAAGAGCTTTTTTTCGTTGTGCTGTCGTTGATGACTGTTACAAAACACATTGTCCATGAAGATGATGTACAGGCACCCCCAACTCTGCAGAGCGATTACAAATCCATAGTAAATGTAGATTTTCAGAAGTAAGCAGGGAGCACCTACTAGGATGAGTCATACTGTGCACTCCAACTGAAACTCAGGAATTGTGTTCAAAAGCACCTCCAGACAACCAATGCTACAACAGGTATGCTAGAGGATGCTTGAAGACATTAAAAAATAAAGGCAGTGAGGCACTCAGCATGGCCACATCAGAGTGGAGGGTTATTTGGATCTGATGCTGTTTTGCTGACGATGTGCTGAGATGGCGGAGTAATTCAAGTGATGGAATTCTGGGGGGGTCTCCCGTTTAGAGGTACGTGTTCCCGCCTGTGAAGGTAATCCTCAAAATTGTCCCAGGATTCTGGGACCCTGGACATGGATGACTTATGAGTGTGTAGCTCATGTATGTCAAGTAGGATGTGTGTGGAGTTTAAATGCTAGAGGAGACTGTGGTCTCTCAGGGATCCATTTTGATTTCATGTACTGGCGAAGTGGATAAGTTAGTGGTTGTAGAGAGCCTCAACATCCTTCTGAATTAAGGGTTTCTCCAATGCATTACTGAAGTCCTCTGAGGTGGACCAGACTCTATGGATTGGAATGAAGGAGTCAAAGGTCCTTTTGTAGTGTTGAGAAACCCTTTCCCCTCCATCTCCATTCTTCCCTAACAGTGTTACCAACAGCAAGTTGAGGGAAATTGAATGGAGAACCCTCCTCATCTTTTGAGCCTTAGTTGTGGGTCCCCTTTGACAGGAAACCTCCCAGATAATAAACCTCCCTGATATGAAACACCCAACATAACCCTGCCTTCCTGCTGGTACTGAAGCAAAGGCTATGGCTGTAAGAAATCACCAAAGACAGAGACTATCTGAAACAGCTCACAGAGCTGAGTTTTTCTTCTGACTTGCTAAAAGTATGGGGCAGAAACCACTAGCCAATGTGCTAGGCTTTCCCTGGAACCAGAATCTGAGGTCTCTTACCAGTGGAGAACGAGAAACTCTTCTGTTCTCCACGGTATGGAGTCACTGACTGACAACTCCACTTTGCTAGGTGCTGGGAACAGAGACTGGAAAGTTCTGCAACCTGCACTCTCAGGCTGTGTTGTGAGGTTTTGATACACTGGTGCCCCTGCAACGTGTCCAGAAGCAGAAGTGTTTGTGATGGCTAAGTACTCACAAAATCATTTCATCCTGTGATTCCGCCCCTTACCCCCTACAATAAAAGCCAACGTACCAGTAGCTGTAATTGGATTTATGTAGCGCTTACTCCCCCTGGCAAGGCATGGAGTTCTTTACGAAAAAGTAGAATGCTAGTCTGGAACACAAGGTTAGTGGTTAGTTCAGCGGATATTGTTAGTTATTGTGATTAGTACTGTGCTCTCAAGGAAAAGTGCATGCATTTACACCAATTATTTTGTGATGTATTAATACCAGGTGGTGTGCTTTTAGGTGAGTGGTTGGTGAGGTAGATAGGCTGGTAGAGATTAGTTAATGTTGCATTACAGGGATAGGGTCTTAAGGAGGAGAGGTTGTAATTGATGACATGAGGTATCAGCCAATTGCTGAATTACAATAAGAAGGATTGAGACAGACGGGCATGAGACAGAGAAGGCTATTCTCAGAAATAGAAGGTATGCAGAGGATGCAAGGCTAGAGGAGGGTCACTCGGGAGAAAGAAAGGAGAGGAATCAAGCAAGAGTAATTTAATGTCAATATTTCATGCAGGGTTGAGGAACATAGTGGGAGAAGGCTTTCTCAGCTAGCAATTAGAGAATGTAGGCTGTGGCAAGAAACAACATTATACATAGCGCTCCATATCTGAGGAAGATAGCTTAAACAGTGCAGACATCATTTAAACATTAAGAGTTCAATCCTGCTGTACGCCAAGCCCTGGGTAGCCTTTTTAAGCATAGTCTGGAGTATCCCAATCTTGGTACATGGTCTGTACACTGCACAGGGGAGCTGGGCTGGCACAGACAAAAGAGAAGTTCTCATGTAAAGGTCTTTCTTCACTCTTCTGTAAATAGATTTTTTCACTTACTCAAAAAAAAAAAAGATTTTGTCACTGGTTGAGATTGTCTCTCCAGTTTGCAAACATATTTATACCCTGTTTAATCACCTAATCCCGTCCAAGTGTATGTTGTGTGTAACTATTGTAGTACATACAGTATACGTGTATGCAAAGCAGTGATGAAGGCCTATGTGTTCCATTTGGACGTCCCAAGCATTTTTCTGTTCACAAGTCGTGGGTGAAGTTGTTTTCCCAGACAGTGGAAGTATATAAGGATGCAAAAGGGAGGCTTGATGTTTATAAAGTCTGACAACATTTGCCAGTCTCAACAGAATAAACCAAAACACCTTGAGAAAACTGGCCATAAACCCCTTTCTTACAGGGATCAGTGGTTGCTTTGACGCCCCTTTGGATCACCTCTGTGAGGCAAGGTGGGATCTTCACTTTGAGTGTTGGGTTCCTGCTTGGGATTGAGCAATATCTCGCACTGAAAACACCCTGATCATCATAAGATACAGCGAAGCAGAGCCTCTTCATCTACCAGAGTTCCATGGCAGCCTTCCTTCAGAGGCACAAGTATGCGCACCAGAAACCTAGCCTGTCTAGGCCAAGTCAGTGCACAATCACCGAGTGGGACTGCCTTGTGTTGTGTGGATGACACACCACTAAAAGCAGCATGGCTCTCAACCTCGCTTGCAAACAGCAGACCTGGCCTGCAGATGACTGCGAAGACGGAAACAAGGTACAGTGCAAAAGCGAGGCATTGCAGCAATAACTTTAGAAAACATCACTCTATATCACTATCCATTGGAGAGGGTCTACAGGGAACCACGAGGGGTCAACAGAGTACAACTCACCAGCCTTTCCCTCCTGTAAGAGTGAATTGATGCCAGCGCCTTTTAAATAGCACAAGTCAGTACTGGCTGCCCTCTGCTTATGGAAAAAATGTCTTACTATTTGCATGCCATATTAATGCCCTCTAACATTTATGTACAGTATTGAATTGTGTGTTGAGATAAAGTGATGTTTCCTTTAAGTAAACACCCTTGAGGGACAATTATTGAAAACACACACCCACCAACACACACACATCCACCCACACACACACCAAACCCCCCCCTTCTCTTTCTCTCTTTTCGTAGTTAACTTTGTTTCCAACAGAAAGGTAAATCCCCAGGACATCAGTGATAAAAGCCTATCATTGATGAAATCGGAGCCTGGTAACCTCTGATTGCCGTGGGATTCCTGAAAAATTTGCAATTGCAAACTGAACAGTTTTTTTGTCACAGATGTAGAACCTTTGTAACTGTAACTTAAATTAATTACCACACCAAAGATCATTTTGTGGGCCCTACTTCTACTAGCATAAATGTAACTAAAAGGCTTTAGTCTGTGGCCAGGCTCTATACTGTGCATATAAAACCCACACGTCAATACAATGCTGAGTTACAACAGGTGTCTGGGTATACCTCCTGTATTCAGACACTTCACCCCTCATTCTCATCACTCACCCTTCACTTTCACGCTCATCTTGCACTCACAGCGATCACACTGCTCACCATGCACTAACGCCATTCACCCTCCTCCTACCCTGCACCCACATAAGCATACCTCTTACCCTGCATGCACATGACACTCCACTCACTTGTCACTTTCACTGCTCCCCCTGCACTCACAGCCATCACACTGAACTCACACTGTTACTGTCTACTCGCACATTCATCCTCCTCTTACCCTGCGCTCACACAAGCACACCACTCACTTTGTACTCACAGCGACCACACTGCACTCATGTCCCTCACGCTGTTCTCCCTCCACTTACCCTGTGGTCACATGAACACACCTTTTACCCTGCACTTACAGTGATCGTGTTGCACTCACACCACTCACGCTTTTCACCCTGCACGTACATGAGCACACCACTCATCCTGCAATCATGTGCCACTTCAATCACCTGTCAGTCTCACTGATAAATTTGAAGTCTCACTCAAGCAAGCACATTTCTCACTAAGCATTCATGTCTCCAACTCTGCACTTTCACCCGCACCCAAACTCATATGTCACAACACTTACCCTGCAGTCACTCCTCTCATTCTACTCTTCCACTGTCACATCGCTCACTGTGCACTCAAATAGGCATTCCTGTCACTTACACAGCTGTCACTTACACAGCTCACCCTTCACTCACATCTTCACACACATCTTCACTGACATCTTGACTCACATCTTGGCTCCCACGGGCACAACACTCACCCTGAACTCATATCACACAAACAAACACATCACTCTCCCTGGAGTCACATCACTTACCCTGCACTTCCTCCTCTCACCCTGCACTCACACAGGCAAATCTCTCAGCCTGCATTCATCAAGGCACCCTGTTCATCCTTCGTGCACACAGGGACAATAGTATGCCGGAACAAATCACTTACTCTGCACTAACTACACTCCACATGCACTCTCAAGACACTCTCACAAATCACCCTTCACCCTTGCCGCTCATCCTATACCACACACAGGCACGCCACTCATCCTGTGCTCAAACCACCTTGCATTTGCCCCTATCACTGCACTCACTCTTCCCACCCGACACTCACAAGGGCCCTCCTCTCACATTGCATGCATGCAGCTCACCTGACACTCACAGTGGCATAATTTTTCACCCTACACTCTCTCCACTCATGCTACATTCACTCACACTATTCACCATCAGCCAGCACTTTCATGAGCACACCTCTAACTCTACACATATACAAAATTTTACAACTCTCATGAATCTACAAATATTTCTACAAAGGCACCCTTAAGAATACCTGCTCTTTCCGTTTACTACTTGCCTAATTAATTCCATCTACAACAAAAGGGCTGGTGCTAGAGCAGAGAGTGGACTGACAATGTGGGATGGCACGAGGAGGGAGACTAGGGCGGAGGCTTTGGGGTAGGGTGCTGGATTGAAAAAAGTGTGACAGCTTTAGCCATTCCTGGCTTTCCATTTACTACAAGGCTTCATCCCGAGACATGTCGGTTTGTTTTTACATTGCAATTTGGGTCTCAAAAAAACAAAAATGTAAAGTGTTACTGGATGAAATCCATAGTTGTCGAAGAAGTCAAGCATTTCATTAGGTCAGTTGGATGCTGTGATACTACATGTTAATACTGTAACTGCTTGATCCACAAGTGAAACCAAATTTTACCCCTGTAGAGCTATTTTAAGGAAGTGCATTTTTTATTCATATCATACTTATAAAAAACATTGACAAAGCAATATATTACTATTTTGAATAATGTATAGATAATCTGTTTTCATTAAGTTTCCCTAAAGGGTAAGGCAGGAAAAGCAGTAGTAGCAGGGCAGGCTTTTCTAACACAATAAAATCAAATTTACTAATTGAAGTGTGAGTGGCAGTGTGTGTGAGTGTGACAGAGTACAAAGGTACAAGAGTGCAAGAGATATAGTGAGAGAATGTGTGTGTGTGAGTGTATGCATGCTATGCCTACAGAGGGATTTTTTAGAGGTACCCAAGACTATTGCTGCAGTATCCATGGTAACTTTTTGGCACTGTCATATTGAATGTACTCATTGGCATATGGGGCTCGACCATGAAAAAATTAGGACCTTGGCATAGTGGAAGTTATTTCTGACAAAAGACATTTGAAAAAAATCAGATTTACTCCTAAAAAAGCCAGACCTCCTTGGTGCAACTTGAAAGTACTGGAATATTTTATGAATGCCCCATAAGGGTCTGCCACATTTTAGAAATGTGATCCCACAAATTTCAAAACATTGTCAGGGAAGAAGTCAACTCTCCCATAAATCTTCTACAAGAAACTTGGTAAATTGTTTTGCTTGCTGCAATCTGGGGGAAGTATCCCACCCCGCCAATTACATGGATGTTTTTCCTCATATAATGGCTATAAGGTTATGTCTGACCCCGTTTCAGGAAATGCTTGTGCTGCCCCATTGCTGGGAGCTTGACCGGCTTTAGGGCGGTGGGACCTGTTGCAGCCGCACCTCGCATTGACTTTGGTGAGGGACACTGAGTTTAAAAATAATTTCTGGTTTAAAAGCAAATGAACTTCCTTGTGCATCAGGCAGTTTTCAGGCAACAATAAAAATGTCAAGATAACTCTAATCATTAATGTTCCTACTAGTGAGAGTTCGAAATTTTTTCTAGTGAAAGTTTTGGCTCATCGTAAAGTAGTGCGGAGGGTTAATGTGCCTGCTGCAAAGAACATGTACCATGCAGATCACAAAACTGAGTGAACTATGAGTAGCACTATATACAATAGACATGATTTTTCCACATTTGGTCTAAGTACTTTATAAATGAAAATAACAATAAAGCATAATGTGACTATATTCCTGCCTTTCTCAATATTTTTCTTCAAAACTATCCGATTATATTCGTTTACGGGGCGTACGGTCTCGTGCAACGGGCAATTTGTATAGGGACGCTGGGAAGTCCACAAGGTTGTCCCTGTCCCCCCCAGAAATTTAGTGTCTCCTACGCCCCTGGGAGAAGGGCGAGACAGAGTAAGGGCAGTAGAAGTGAGCGAGAGGAAGCGAGAGAAGGGAAAAACGAGATAAGAGGGAGTGAGCAGCACTGATTTGATCATTTTTACAGGAGCTGCTTTTGTTTCCTACTCGGGCCATTGTTGTCTGATTTATTTACGTAACTACTTCCATCTTTAGGGAAACATAGTTAAATGCAGGGTCAAATAGGTTGTGTCTGATAGGTCAGAATCCCTGAAAGTGTAATCTTCACATTAACGACTTTATGACACATGTAAACAGAAACTCGGTGTGAAAATATCCCCAGCTATGACCACTAGTAACAAGTCCTAGTGCACACAATCGGGATCCATGAATATTTACATCTGGGGCCGTATCTTGGAAAGTTCCCTGGGGGCGTAGCAGGCTTGAT
This sequence comes from Lissotriton vulgaris, assembly GCF_964263255.1. NCBI lineage: Eukaryota > Metazoa > Chordata > Amphibia > Caudata > Salamandridae > Lissotriton > Lissotriton vulgaris. The sequence goes on along the minus strand of NC_141685.1, from coordinate 421,440,500 downwards.
CTCCCACATTGTGAACTCCCACGGCACTTTGGTATTACTAAAATGATAGTAGACGCTTGTACGGTCCTTTCAGTAATACAGATAGGGCTGGTGCACATATAGCGCCGGGGCTATCACCAGAGGGTTCTTTCCAATTTGCTTGGGGGTGTGGCCCCATGCAAATGAGGGAATACATTTGCCTCTGCACCTGCGCCGTATTCTAGATCCAGGCACAGAGGCAAAGAACCTGCACAGTCAGGGCGCCCCCTGAAAGCAGAGCTCTGACGAGCTGGAAGGAGGTCCGATGCAGGCGGGTGCAGTCACTGACTACAGGCAGGGTGGGTGCAGTCATTGACTGCACCCGCCTGCAAGAGGATCTCTAATCCCCCCTAAAAGTGCACGCGGGTTGCCGCCTGCGCAATGAAACACAGAGCAGCTGCTTAAATGCCGCTCCGTATTTCACTTCAACGCACTGCCTCCAGGGCAGCATGACTTTGTGGCTGCCTACGAGGCAGCGTATTAAATATAATGTGGTGCACTGTCCTTGTTCATACGGGGTACACTTTTTGAAAGGTGCACCCAGAGAAAAACAAAGGGTACGCGCTAAATTCTATAATATGGCACCGGGAGAGGAAACATATTACTATAGAAACCACAGGTATGGTGGATTTTCTGGGTATGATGGATTTTTTGCACTTATAAGAATAGGGTTGAAGGTAGCTTTAGTGTTAATAGGGTCTGGTGGCTTACTGGAGCCGGGTCTGGTGGCTTAGTGGAGTAATGCATCAATTGTATGGGCCTGTGTTTGACTTCACGATCCCAGTTTCAAGTCCTGGAGGGTCCACTCAGCCTTTCATCCTTTGAGGTTGATATAATGAGTACCGTTGGGTAACAATAAAAATCTGTTACTCAGCACCAAGATACCCGCAGCAGTGAACCTGCACTTTACAAATGCTTATGTTATGTTACAACACACAGAGGACTCTGTGGGGATTGCCAGCGGTGACAGGACACTATCCATCAGGTTCTTGCACAGTGTGCAAACTAAGGCCCACATGCATCAAGGGTTTTTGGAGTCGCAAACGGTGCGATTCCTTAAAATCGTCCGTTTGCGATTCCAAAATCCATTTTTGGAATGCATCATACATTTTCAGAAATCGCAACATTTTTGCGATTTCTAAAAATGCGATTGCTTTCAAGAAATCGCAAATTTGCGATTTCTTAAAAGCAATGCATGATTAGTTTTAAAATTGCGAATTCGCAATTAGGGTGTCAAATTTACCGAGTGGTTGAACCACTCGGTAAATTTGCAAAAAGTGTTAAAAACGCAGCACATGCATTTTTTAAACATTCATGTTACGGACACACATGTCCTTAGGACATGTGTGTGCACAACATGATGCGAAAACAACATTTCATGGGTGCAGGGAGGGTTCATTTGAACCACCCTTGAAATGCAATCAGGATTTGCGATTTTCAAAGTGCGAATTCGCAATTCCCATTGATCCCTATGGGCCTTTTGGCCCATCGGATCAATGTGAATTGCGAATTCGCACTTTGAAAATCGCATAATATTTGCGATTTGGTAGAAATTGCGATTTCTACCGAATCGCAAATAATTTGCGAAAATATTCATGCATCCCGTTTTGCGAATTCTAAAATGCAAATCGCTCTTTTTCGCACTTTAGAACTCGCAAAATCCCGGGATGATGCATGTGGGCCTAACTACTGCAACCAAAGCGATATCCCAGACGGCTACCTTCAAATGGACTTTGAACAAACACACCAATTGCAACACCAGTCATTGCATATACATGATCACCTGCCCGTGCGGCTTGAAATACATAGGGATGACAATGCAAACAGTTAAAACAAGGATAACCGAACATAAAAGCAACGTACGATGCCAAAGGGTCACCACTAGGCTCTACACACACTTCAAGGAGGCACACTATTCCCTTGACTCACTACACTGGATTGTGTTGGAGGCACACACCCTATTTCTAAACCATCACTATTCAGAATCGAACAGGGATGGGTTCACAGACTTTTGGCCCATGTTTATGGACTTAACAACGACATTCCATGGGGCTCATTGATTTAGTCTGAATACCACACTTGGTGAGTACCATTCTGAATTGCTTAAGACATCATATCACTGAATTATTTGCATTTCATCTCCCAGATACATATCTAAGAAGGAGACTATAGCTCATTTACAATACAATGCGCACATTAACCTTGCCCAAACGCATGTTGTAGTTACCGCACAGTAGATACCAGCACCGCACCAGGTTATTAGGGAGATATGTTGTGCTACTTTTATTACCTTGGTAGCGTAGAACACTACACTCCCATATCTAGAGCCACTACCTAATTGCCTGGATATTCATTTCCTCCTCCTTATTAAGACCCCAATACCAACATCCGCTATCCTGTTACTGAGCTATTATGACTGGAAGCCCTGATCAGCATTTTCATCATGGTGTACTACGCACCACTGACCTACGTGTCTACACACTTTCTTTTTACATTATCAGCCACTCTAAGATGGCCCAGTTAGCAACAAACTCCAGTGACTCGCACAAACATAGTTACTGAACACGCATGACTTAGGTCATCACGCGCCTCTACGACCACGCCCACGGCATACGCCTGTCCTGGCTACATCCGAGGAGGCACTAAACTACGATGTACCAACCTGGTTTCCGGCAGCAGGGTAGGTCTTTGTAGAGAAAGCGTACAAGGACGCTGGTGAGTAGACACGCGATTCCCACATGCCTGGATACTCAAGCGTTATGTGATTTTTACAGAGGTCAGTTGATATTGCGAGGCGCATTAGGCTACCGACTGTGTAACTTTGTTGCCCCACCCCTTGTTGTGCCTCGGTTGTTACTGCCACTGAGGGCTACACCCCGGTGGGTACTGGACTAGGTTCGAACCAACACCCGTTGTCCTCTCTCTGTGCTTGGCACTGATGTGTACGTGGGCTACACGACACGATGATTGCGCCCCTGGGGCGAGGACATTACTACGGAACCCGTGCCCCCAGCTCTACTGCCACAATAGGGTTCCCACGAAGAACACGGGTTACTAGCCAGTGACTCTGGAGTTGACTCATTGTTGCATCTGCTTTCATGTATATTTTTATTTCTCACCGACATCCATAGGACCGCGATTGGAGTCCTATTGACCGCCGGACACTGTTGCTAGTAGTCACTATTCAACAGTTAGGTGAGACACGGTTCTGTCTGTGTATCTGATTTTAGGCTTGGTTCACAATGCCTTTCGTAGTATGTTAACAAAAAATGTTTAAAGTCTTTTAATTAGACACCTTGCACCAATATGCAAACAGTCTCCACACTTTACTTTGGTTTCAAACAGCACCGCATGGCACTTTTGCAAGTGTGTGAATATTGGTTCACCTAACATTTATGCCACACGGGTACTTTTAGATAAGGAACAAGAGATGTGTTTATTTTGCTTGGATTGCTTAATTGTAAGTGTTATCCCTTCTCGTGTTTTGATTCCCTCCATGTTCCTGACCTGTACACGTGGTATGCAAGTTATATTCTACCAGTTGTATAGATAGCATTTGTTACTTATCCTGAAGAAGTGCCTAGATCCTCCAGACATGCATGGCACGAAACATGTTGATCCCCCGAGAGCAGGTCACAGATAGCTAGATACATTGCTTCCAGTTCACTGACACTCTCAACACTTTTTTATTCAGGCAGTCTACCTTCGGAATAAAATATTGTTAGGACTGACTGACCTGTTTAAATGCACCTCCTTTCCCCTTACATCTACACACACTAGGCCTCTTACCCCCACCGCACCTACCGGCAGGAACAAAGAGCCCCGTACTGGGTGCCCCTCAGGTAAGTATGGGCGGAAAATCCGTTTCGCTCGCGGATTTTGCGGATTTTCGGTAAATTCGCAATCCGCGAGATTTGCGAATCTCCCGCAAAATCCGCAAATCCGCGAGCAGCGGATTTTATGGCTTGCTCGCACTGTTCGCGTGAGTTCGCGGCTTCCCAGTACAACTTCGCGCCCCGCGAATAAGCGCTAAATTGCAGAAATACGATCTAAGCAAAACTGAAACTACTTACCAGGTTCAAAAGTTCAGGCTCATCATTAGTAGCCATTTCCTGTAGTGCTTCCTGAGGGGCCCCTCCAGAGTTCAGTTGCCTACTTGCAACTATTATGTGACCCTGCTCTGAACCTCAGAATAGTTACACATATGCCACAAAGGTCCTGAATTACAGCTAAGGGAGACAAGCAGGAGCCAGGCTGGAAGTTCAAATCCATTAATCAACCCCTAATTCATTATTGTCAGTTGGGGCAGGGCAGGTGTTGTAACTAATTTTGCAACAATGAAAGCACTTAGCAAGTGCAAAAGATCACTAATCAGGAAGCACTAAGGAAGCAGGTGCCAGCTAAAAAAATATTCTGTGACACATTGATCAGCCCCAAATTAATCCAGGTCACTTGAGGCAGGGAAGGTGTGCTTTGCTTTGCCACAATAATGTACACTGACTGGACAACCAGAGGGTGCTGTGATGAAACAGAGGGTGGCATGGGTGGGCCAGAGGGTGGCATGAGTAGTCAGAGAGTGGCAGTGGTGACAGAGAGTGGCAGTGATGAAGAACAGTGTCCCAAACAGGCTGGACACGTAGAAACAACAAGTTCGCAAAACTTGCGACCCGACAGGTAAGTTTGCGTTTGCGAAATTGTACAAAACCCTCGCGAACTGGCAGAAACCCGCGCGAACACAAAAAAAAAAATCCGCAAATTCGCGAGAATTTGCGGATTTTGCGAATTGCGAGTTCGCAAATCCGCAAAATTCGCGAACGCGAGATTCGCAAAATTCGCCCATGCTTACCCTCAGGTATTGCAGCGCCGACCTGATGAGGGGCAGGCTCATATGATGAAGAATGACACCTAGCTTGCTAGGTGTGTGAGAGCCCTAGTTCCAACTTTGGGAATTTCCCTTTATCTTCAGTGTGGGTCCACCTCCCAACGCATACTCTTCACAATAACTTTACATTCCTTTTCTTATCACATAGAGGAACTTCGTACTCCTTTTTGCACACCACAACTGTAGGAGGGTCATTGCTAAGGTAGTATGCACTCATAGCCCCTGAAAGTTAGTCGTATTTATCCCATCCAACAGAATCTGACGTCCTTGGGTTTGAAATTAATCATTAATGGGGAATATCATGAAGCACATACTGTCATACATCTATGGATATTCAAACCATTCCAATACTTTGTTGACTTTCCTTTCCCTTTGGAAATCTGTAAAATGTATCTTTAAAATATTTAGGTAAAAAGATAATAATCTGATATTGAAGCCCCACATACCATCACATCTGTTAATTTCAGTGGATCCATCGTGATGCTTCAAATAGTTTCTAATAGCAATGGTAACTGCATAAATTAGTGTGAAATTTCCATAAACACTTTCATATTTCATTATGGATTAAAGGATGTTTGGTGTGGTATAGTTTATTTCTGCATTCTCTATGAATGTGATTGTCAAAAGTGTGGACAATCCCTGACGTAGTGTATGGCAACGGGAGTACTTATGGAAACCTATGACTAGCATACATTTCCATGAGTATCTGTGCGCATATGTGTGTTTTTTTAAGAAACACCAAAAGTTGTAAATGTACTCATTTTATAGGAGAACACCTGTGAGGAGCAAATATCTGAACTTTTAACATAGAATTGTGAGTCCGATGGTGGTATGTTTCCTGTACCAAATAAACAAGTGATCAGGAGATCATGTATGGGTCAGAAGGATTAATGATCTGTGTCCTGGCCTGAATTACAAGGTTACTGGCAGCACCTTAGAATATTGGCCAGCACTAGGATCCGCCAGCTCTTTGACATGCAGACTATCAACCTCGTTAGAGTGACAATATCCTGGACTATTTAAGGAGCACCCTGATATTATTGTTAGCACCTTTCCAAATCTTATTAAATAATTTGAATTAAAATATTGTAGGTGGACCTTCCCAGCAACAATATAATCATTATGTTCCTGCATGAAAATCAGCCAAAACGCGTTGAAGAGAATGTATAAAGTCATTTATTTGTCTACTTTGTACACGCAAAAATTCCTTTGTGAGTTGGTGACATGCCCCCAGATTCATCATTGTCATCTTTTGCGAGTCCTTAATAGCGATTATTAAGGAATCGCTCTTAAAGACTCGCAAAACGGGATTCATGTAGAAATCACAATATTTATTGCGATTCCTACAGCTTCCTTATTTGCGATTCGCTAATTGTGAATCGCAAATAAGGAAGCGATTTCAAGGGTGCCAGGGTGTCCAAAGGACACCCTGTTGCACCCCTGAAATGGCAATGTACACTGGTGTTGCGCACACACATGTCCAAAGGACATGTGTGTGTGTAACATACAACTTAGAAAAATGCACTAAAGTGCATTTTTCTAAGTTTTCGCTATTTACCACGTAGTTAGACTTCGCGGTAAATAGCGGCCCCAGATTGCAAATTCGCAATTTTTAAATGGTTCATGAATTGCATTTAAGGAATCTCAAATTGAGATTCCTTAAATGCCATTCATCGCAATTTAGCGATTTCTATAATTGCGATTTTTGCATTTGGGATGATGAATCCCAAATGCAAAAATAGTGCTCGCCAAGGGCCAGATTCTCAGAATCTGGCCCTTTGCGAGCCGAATTTCCTTTGATGAATCTGGCTGTTAATCTTTAAACTAACCACGTTAACATTTTTGTTGCTACCTTTTTTTAATGATCACTCTTTTGGCACGCATGGAAGCCATTTTTCATGTCCTTATGAATTCCACAATGTGGGGCCAATTGACAAAGGCATCATTAAGTGAAATTACTTTTTGGGTTGGTCACCAAGGTGCTTAGCTTGCTATCTCTATGAGACTGTGTATTTCAATGCTTTATAATATTTCTACTGCTGCATCCAGGAGCCTTACAGGATTGGTCCAAGCAGTGATCTCTGCATGTCACTTAACACATTCTAACATTCCTCAAAATCATGTACTGTGCAATTTTAAAATAGGATTCAGTGCTGCCTATATGTCCAGCTACAAGACTCAAGCCTGCACATTGTGTTTTCAGAGCACATCATCAAGATTTCATTTGTGATTTGGACTGACCCACTCAGACTGATTTATTCTACCTCGTGCTGGGAAATAAGATTGATAAATGCAGTTTCCCATATGAGCCAATAGGCACAAATCCATTTTAGGAGCTGGAAACATTAGATCTTATCTAGTAAAATGCAGTATGTTCCTCCTATTGTATAGCTTTGCATTATTTATATTTCACATGTGTGGGCAGTTATCTCATGCTCCTTCAGTCATTACTGTGATTATAACGAATAAGCACTTAATAATGAAGGAAGGCAAAAAATAATAAAACGGGAAATTATTGTATAAAGAATAGCATTTCCACGTTTTCACTTGTATTATTTTTGCTGCTAATACCTTAAAAGCTTCCATTCAGAGAGGGTGTGAGAGAGTTTTAGAAGGAGCTCGGTGGAAAGAGGCATTAGAAAATGTGAAGAGAACTAGAAAAAAACTGGTTTGGGATGGGTGGTACTGAAATAGAAGAGAGCTAGTGAGGATTTGAGGAAATAGAAGCAGCTTGCGAGAAGAAAGGGGAAGAAGAAAGGGACTAAAATGAATAAGGAGTGCAAAGAAAGAAGAAGAAATAACGAATCGAGAGGAAAAGAGATCAAACAGAAGTAAGTTATCAGAAATGAAGAGGAAAAAAGTGGGAGAACGAAGCACAGAAAAAATGTGAAAGACTAGAAAAGAGAGCAAGTAAAATAAAAAAGAATGTAGTAAGACAAATGTAGAAATAGCTATAGAGAACCTGTTAAGAAACATATAAATTAAATCATCAGAGACGCAGGAAACAGCAGAGGCATGCAAAAAACAAAAAACATTCTTGCAGAAAACGAATAGTGGAGGAATGAAATCGAGAAAAAATATGAAGACAGTGAAACACATTGGAGGAAGAACCAAGGAAACACAAATGGATGGAATCACTGCAAAAGTCTCAACCACTCGAAATCACTCCATATTCCACCGTTATCCAGTTTATTAGTTTTTGCCCACCGTACAACTATAAAAAGGTGCTGGACAAATGCAAATGACACTTGATTTTATTCATGACGCCTGAACTGCACACCATGACTCCCTAGATTGCACTACAAGCAATCCCAGACCTGTATCGTCCAGTGGCTTACAACGACTTGAGTATTGCATCCATCATCACGTTTTCTGCTACCTAAGGAAGAACAAAAGAGACACAAAGAGAAAGATGGTGTAGGATATAAATATGAAATTGGGAGCATAAACTAGGAAAAAGACAGTGAAAGAATAAGGTCAAAGGCAAGAAAGAGTAAGAATGCTTTACAATATAGTTAAGAAAGAAAAATAAAACGATGGAAGAAGCGAGAAAAGAGAAATAGCCAGAACGATTCAAAAGGAAGAGAGCTCCTTGAAATATAGCTGTTACCGTCAATCTATAGCAATGATTGATTTCCTCAAGCAAAGGACATAAGGGAAAGACACATCAGCCTGTGCCTGGTACAGAACATTATGGATCTGAGTGAAAGGTCACCAAACTTGTACAGTAAGGAGGAGACAGATAATTAGTGTACGAAGTGTGATCTACTGCGCGCGTTATTGACAGATGTGTTGGGCTTACACAATCTCCTAATGTCTGCTGCCATAGGCTCTACACAATTGTTTGTTTCTCTGATTCAGCAACTTGCACTGGATAAACAGTCAAAAAGGAATAATCCTGCTTCAGGCAGAAAAGCACTGGCAAAGCCAATAGTTCTAGGTCTCCATCAATATGTGAGTGACTGAAGCTTAATATTGCTCATTCTTAGTGAAGAATGATTTAAACGCGCTGCACATTAATAAACATTATAGAATGGGAGCCAATTTACAAAGGCATTTTATGAGTATTTCTACAGGAGTTGTCTTTTATGTAAAAATAATCCATAGTAGTGAATGTGCAGAAAGGGCACATATCTTTCTATTTGTATTATTTATATATGGATATGCCAACTTTATTCCAATTTTTGATGTTTTGATGCCAATTCACAAACTCAAGGAGAGTACATAAAAGAGTACTGCGGGAGTAATACTTTACATACTAAAGACCCATTGTTTTGGAAGTATACCTTACTACCCTGTATTTTGCGCAGAACATTAATTTTGCTCATTGTGCAAAGAAAGTTGTTTTGACCACATTAGCATTGTCCTTTTAATATTTTCACAGTAAAAGATGGCCCGCTATCCGCATATTATTATACTGTTGAATTGTTACCCAGGTTTATTTGTCTTTTTCTATGCAGGGCCGGCTTTAGGGCAGTGCGACCGGTGTGGCGCACTGGGCTCTGACCTGTGGAGGGGGCGTTGCCTTCAAGGGGGGGCGCTATGTTTAATAATAACATGATGGGAGAGATGTGGGGCACTTTTGCCAGTTGGTAGTGAGAGAATCGAAGGAGGGGTTCATGGGGTGCTGGGGGGAGAAAAATTATTGTCGCACTGGGCGCCACCAGCGCTAAAGCCGGCCCTGCTTCTATGCTATCAAATTACTTAAAATAATAAATGTATAAGGGCTGGTTCTTGAACTAAGCCCAGCAAAATGGTTAAGCAATTCAGAAAATAAATAAAAAGCGGCTCTACTAAAGTATTCACTAAACACCCATTCTCGAAGTTTTGAAGATGAAGGGTAAAACTAGCTCTAGTACTTTTAAATGTGATCCTGGTGCTTCCAAGAGGAGTAGCACCTGCCGCTGAATTTCAGCGACAGCTAAGCATGATCTGTAACTCTCTTGTCTTGAAATTGCTTTTGGTTTCAGATTGAAATTACTTATTTTGTGTGCTCTTCGTAACTCTTGAAATGGCATGTGCTCATTCACACCTGGAAAGGGAGTCTTACATGAATGTCTGTACACCAATAGCGGCCTGTGCAGATAATAGCGGTGGGGTCGGATGGGAAGGGAATTCGACGAGGGAAAATTAATTATTTGTTTAATTTTCCCTCGTGGTCCTCTGTCGAATTACCCCCCCCCCCCCACCACCCCTTCACCCCCAAAAACCCGGCTCCACTGCCTCACCACTCTTACCTGCATGGGCCGCTACTGTCAGTTTATGCTGCAACAAAAGCCAGCATTTAGACATAAATAGGCAATCCTTAATCTGAAATGCTATTTGGTTTACCTCGACCAGAATATGCAGGTTTCACAGGATTGGTTGCTCTGATTGATTGTTCATGGAGGCATCCTCCCCATCTAGACCAACTGATCATTTTTTAAAATGTTTTTTGTTATGCGCTTTCCCAAATTCACTTTTAATTGGTTGGTATCTTAACTGGCTGTGCTATGAATTCGTCTTGTAGGTGGATATTTTCTATATGTTATGCTTTTAAGAACCGAAATAAGGTTGAAATTAAATGTGGGTTTTACAGGTTGACAGTGTAAATTTGCGTTAACATTAGCATAGTGATGGCCAGATGCAGGTAAGATTGCCGGTGTTTTCTGACTGTCCCATTGATGGAGAAGCCTCTTTTGAACACCACCCTTAAGAACAGTTTTGCCAAGTGTTTTTAGGAGCATGGACACAGTGGAGTGGTGAAGATGGCATTTAGAGGCAAAGCTAGGTCTTTCAAAATGCATTCCATTGTCACCATGGCAAGGCAGAAGATGAAAATGAACCCCAGGTTGCATCCCTTTTCAAGACTTCAGTTCGGGCACCTCAGGAACTCCATCAGTCCTAACTAGGTCGAACAGGTAGGAAGCAGGTCAGTTATAGATTGCCTTGTGTTCTTTTCAGCATTCTGGACGGAATTCATTTCACAACAGTAGCTCTGGAGGTGGTTCAACAAGCCACCCTAATCGTTTTTCAACATTTACCGGAAGATACAGGAGTCCTACCCACACTGTAGCCTTGGGAGGAAGCAAAGTGGCTAACTTTACAAGATGGAATCCAGAGCCTGTGAAGAGAAATGCCATTTCCTGGTTTCAGAATCTCACAGGGCCACAAAAACATGAGCTATCTTTATCTGCTTTACCTGCTTCCCAAGAAGGTAAAATATTCTGTCTAGAATTACAACTAAAACATATCAACCAGAACATCAACAAGAACATAAAGACAGTACAGTTTAAAATGCATTGTTCTGTTAAATTGTCAAGGTGAGTTTCCTTTGGCTTTAAACATGAGTGACACAATTCTAAATATCCCAATCAGGAATGGTTATTTTCAATTTCTCAGCTGTGCTTTGGGGACCATAATAAATATCCAAAGTCCTGCCCTTTGGACCAAGTTATTACAAAGGGTTGTATTGAAGATACTGGCTCCAACAGTTACCCATTTCCACCAAAGGCAAGTCTCTATGTTTCCATTCAGAACATTTGGCAGGTGGAGTACCACCAGCAATGGCTGTCACCACCGGCAGTGACTGGATCTCAAGACACAGTTGATCTGTACACGATCCTTCTAAATTTACGTTTCTGATAAAAGTGGAGAAATCCCTGTGGATCGCTTCTTAGGCTATGATGTACATTGAAGCAGGGTTCAATCCACAAATGGGAAAGATCTGTCTTCCAGAGCAGAGTGCAGTCAGTCTGCAAATGAAATGAAAACAACCACTGCAACCCCAGTAGGCAGTATACATATGGTAGCGCCTTACAGATCAGCTCCATGTGGACTGGTGAATTTCTGATATTATGTGCCGGAATGTATCTTACTCCATTGATTTGTGATCTACAGGACATTTTTGAAACCACATTCTCAGAAATTATACTCCAAGATACAATTTCATCAGGAAGCAGGATAATAGTTGGATGGTGACTGTTCCACTAAATTCTGTTGAAATGGATTTCTTTGAGCCTTCTCTCATGATAACAGCAGTCACACTGCAGTTCAACTGTGTTGGGGTGCGGCTTTGGCAAAGAAGACAGTTTGTGAAGCTAATCATAAAGACAACACTCCTTTAGTTGTTGGGTACTCGTACCTATGCTGACACACCTTAATTTAGTGCATAAGGGGCAGTGGGTGAAAGTACACCATTTGCAATCAGACTATGCCATTGAGTGAGAAAGACCATATACAAGTCAGTTCACTCGTCATGGTTTCCACGTTGTCTCAAGTCCTTTTGTTAGCCACAAGTGGCATGTTGTATGAATGATAAAAAACATACAAAATGCTGCCCATGAATCATAAGTTGGGGATGCCCCCAACCCTGATCCCAGTACTTTACACACTTCACCCTCCCCCACACAAGAAATGGACCTGAGTCTTCACTTAACTTTTGGAATGGAGACTGTTAAAACTGCTAACAAATGGGATGGTGGGTGGGGAAAACCCTTGTCAGTCAGTCGTCAGTCATCGTGAGAGGTGTGGGCAGACATAGGCCAGGAAGCAAAGAGTCCTGACCACGCCTTGCATGCTCCTTTAAGAGCAGACACGTCACGCCCCCTGGTCCACCCAAGATTGCCTAGCCACCCAGAAGGGCTTGCCCCCTAGCAGAAATGACGTGTCAGTGGGTCTGGCCCTATTGTGGCATCACTACCACAGCCCACTGATGCCCTATCTAAGCCTGCACCCCTATAAAAAGTGGTGGCTCCCCCATGTAAGGGGGACCTTGAGCTATATGTTGGGGTTGCACCGAGCCCCTGATTTCCCGGTAGTTTGCACACTTCGCCCTCCCCTCACACAATAAAAAGACCTGAGACCTCACTTAACTTTTGGAATTGGGACTGTTAGAGGTCTCAGGCTATATTTATTGACAAAAAATGTACACATCTAATTCATCTTGTTAAAACATGAAAAATTGCACAGTAACACATTTTATTTACATGCTTCTGACATTCATTGGTAATTAAAAATAAACAGTGTGCTAATACATTGATATTCCTGATTCTATTAATATTGTTTGAGTGCATCTGTACATTTGAGCGATATCATGAAAGTCTCCCAGCAAGAAGTATCCCCCGTGCCGTAAGCCCAGATGGCCAGAGTATATGTTCCTGGGACACCCCCTGCACCCTATCTTGCCCTACCTCAAAGGGGCCAGTGCTCTGTCATGCCCACTGCTCCTACATCAAAGGTGTTAGATAAAGGACCGCCTGATTGTGACCACCTTAACCCCTCGTGAGATTGCAGTTTCCTTTTCCCGGATGCTGCAAGTCCTACCTTTGGCGTTCCTATGTCCATGATGATGTAGGAGTTCTTTTAAAATGCAAGTTAAAGGGGACCTGCAATGTCCCTGCCAATCATGATCTCACGCACCACCGGCCAGCATAGTTCACCTACTATCTGCCCCTGTGTGTGTTGCACCATCCCTGCAAACAAATTATCAAGGAACAAAGTCTTCTCCTCCTTGGACGAATGTACTCCAGCATAGAGGAAGAATCTTCCATCACCGATGCAGCCATGTGAAATAGATGCCAGCCATGCAGTGTTTCACAGCTTCACCACCTTCTTGTTCAGACGTTTGGCAGGCATTCAGTGCCCTAAAAGTGTTACAACCTCTCCACTGTAGTCTATAACATACCAATTTTGCTCATGAGAAACTTTTAGCCAGCTGTGTTACCTCAGATATTATTAATTTAAATAAGTCTTTGCATACTAGATTGGCCAGATCTTTCCTTCCCAGAATTAAATCTGGGTGCATCATTTCCAGTGACAATCTTAAGTCATTGAGATGCAGGCCCCTTGCCTAGAGAAATTCAGACGGAATCCAGACTGTCTGGTCTGTTGCTTAATCACTAAATGCACTATGCTGCTTATCTCTCCTGATATACGAATGACCTTGCTGGTCCAGCCACCTGCAGCAAGACAGGAATACAGGATGTAAGAGACATTGTGTTAGGCGCAGGTCTTTAGATCATGTTCAACCTCATGTACCTCTTATAGCTATCTGATTTCCATCTACCAATCCTCTTCACTGTGGGGCCCTCCAAACCTAAACCTGCTACAACTGTCAATCTGGAAGATATGGGAGCTAAACTCTGTTGGGTCTAGACCTGCAGTAGAAAGACACAATCTTAACACTCTAGAAAATTGGAACTTAGTCAATGGGGCACTGTCTCTATGCAAAAATAGTGTCCTTTCTGTAGATTGTGGCTGCCCATGCGTATATTCCTCTAGGCTTCGCCCTGGGCAGCAAACATTACCTGGAGCCCTGCTGGGCAACATCTGCTTGCCTCTACCTCTTTGACCTGTCTTTGAGTAAGGCAGCATCACTGCCTTGTTGTCATTTGGCCAGTGTATGTTATGTTATGGTATTTAATTTTTATAAAGCACACAGCTACTCAATAGAGTGTCCTGGCGCTGAGCTGAGCGTATAGAGACATTTTGGGGGAGACTCTTTAAATATGTTGGTCAAGGAATAGACATGTTTAAGTTATTTCCTAAAAAGCCCTAAATCATCCAGTTCTCTGAGTGTGGCAGGCATCCGATTCCATAGATGGGCCACTTGTAACTGGAAGGAATGTCCGCCCCTACGTGAGCGGGCAAACCTCGGCATTGTCATCAAATGAAGTTGGGAGGATCTTTGATTTCTGCTCGGCCTATAGAAAGACGCCCGCTTTCTAATGTATGGGGCTCCAAGGCCATGAAGAGTTTAAAAGGCCAGCACAAGGGCCTTAATGTAAATTCTATTGCGAATAGGCAGCCAGTGAAGATTCCTTAGATGGAGAGAGATCCGTTCTCTTGGACCCAACATGAGGATTGCTATGGCGGCCATGATTTGAATAACTTGGAATTTATGCAGGAGGCAATCCGGAAGGCCCAAGTAGAGGACGTTAGCATAGTCCAATCTAGATGTTATAAAAGCTTGGACCACCATCCTTCTATGAGTGAGCGAAAGAAGGGGGAGAAAACTCCGGAGCTTTTTCAGGATGCCATAACAATTCCCAGTGACCGATTTTACTTGAGTTTTCATGTCAAGGGAAGCATCCAGTTTACCCCCAGATTTCTCACTGCTCCTGCCGATGGCTGTGGAGATGGCTGTACGCCCGCCACTCGAAGTCCTCCTTGCCAATCTGACTTTAAACTTGATACCCTGAAGGCCCAATAGAATGCCAAACCGAAAGCTGCCTTAAACAACCTTGCCTTGTCTGCTTATCTACACACCCTGGGCTGGCTGCTGATGATACTGACCAATTTCTGAGTGTCTTTTGGGCACCTTGAATCAGATGTGGTTAATTCTAACCTCAGCCAATCCTTTAATGCCTTCTGCATAATTGAACTCCTGGTATGATCTACACGTCCCACCATCTTGGCAAGAAATGATATTGCAGTAGTGTGGCCCCTGGCGATAGAGTCTCGTCTCCCATCTTGTCAAAAAGACGTGACAAATGCTACTAGCAAGTCCTGAGAAAATAATTCCCCTACCTGTCCTGACTTTCAAAATTGCAGATATCTTTGGAACATCCCCTCATAAACCTAGCGTGTTTAAGGTGCTTAGCTGGGTGCCACGAAGTCTGGTAAGAAGTAGATTGCTCCACTGCTTCCAGATGATTGTATCTTAATTCCTGCATACTAAAGAGAGAGAGGGCATCAGCTGCATTATTCATTATCCCAGGGTATGCTTTGATTTGAAAATAGCATTTAGATTTAAACAGAGCAATATTATCTCTATTAGCACCCTCAAAGCCGATTTTCACTTTGCACTTTGCTGATTAATTCATTCCACCACTGACTTGTTGCCCGACTAAAATGTTACTGATTTGCTGTGAAACTGCTCAGGCCACACCATGAGGGCTACCACAATGGAAAACAACTCTATTAATACTACATTGATTAGCAAACCCTAATATCTCTAGTCATCCCGCCTTCTTTCTGCACATCAGCTTGAATTTAAGATGGTCCAAAACCCACACTACCTGCAGAATCTGTCAATCGACCCATTTCCCCTTTGGATCTGGGCGGGCTTGGCCATACTAGTGACCCAACGAAGCTGTGTAGAAATTCCTTCCATATGCTCATGTACTGTCTCACTTCTAGAGACAACCTGGTGTGATGGTGTTTTTGTTACAAACCTGACATCGCTTGTGCTATTGGCCCAGAGAATGGCTGCCCCATGGCAATGATGCGCAGGGCGAAATGTAGCTTTCCCACTACTACCTGTAGGTGATGCAGTGTCACCTTTCTTTCCGCTAGGCAATCCTTCATGGATTAGGAGAAAGATGTTACCTTATCCTCAGGCAACCTAGATACTCCTGCCACTAAGTCTAGTTCTATCCCCAAGAATAATATGCTAGTCACTGGCCCTCAACCTAGCTGACCGCACCTCAAGCGCTCCTTTGACAGCAGCCACCTCCCCCCCCCCCCCCCCGCCCCCCCCTTTTTTGGGCCAGTCTGTAGGTATTAGCAATATGCTGCTGCACAGGTTCTGCATTCAATGCTTTGTTACAGGATCTTTGTACATAGACCTATTAGTTTTGGATTGGTCAGTGGGCCTATAATATACTTACCCTCCTAGCACCTTATTTCCTTGTGTGGTCCCAGAAATTAGAATAGAGGGGTTGAAGCAGGCACTCTAAACTTCGTTTTGGCACACAAGGGTTTGGTTTGCATGCTGGTTCAAATGCCCTGTTAGATAGTAGTTCATCTTTCCACTCATTTTACACTGGTTCTGCTTCACTGTTATGAATGTAAGGTTTTTTAATCTTTAATCCCCCTGTCTTCATTTATCCAAAGAGCTCCCAACACTGTGGTCGAGCCCACCCCGAGTTTTAGGAATCGGGGTGACCCGATGATGAAGCATGACACCACTAGGGTGTGTGAGGGTAATTAAACAAAATGAGTTTTCTTTCCTCCCACTCACGGTTGAGTTAGGTGCAACCTTTCACTAGACAGGCCCCCCTTTTTTGTATAGTTAGATAATCGATTCCACTGACCACTTGCTTGTCCATTGGGGAATTTTTTTTTATTAAAATGTCATAAGTGATGTCATTTACATGTCAGGAGTGATGTAATGTGGACAAAGTAATGCATGGGAAATGAGAGTGGCTAGATGGGAGTGCTTGTGAAGAAAAGGGAGAAGGACAAAGATGTGGGTGTGGCCAATGATTTGATAGGGGGACAGGTGGGTGGACAATTATACAGGGGAGCTACTGAGCGAAGAGTGGAGAAATAACGAATATGCTACTTACCAGTATGCATCTGTTCTTGGCATGTAGGGCTGCTGACATTCATATCTGTGCATAGATCGCCGCCTAGTGTTGGGTCCGGATGATTGCACATTGTTGTCCTGGGAGAGTATTCGAAGTATCACGAGATTGGTGGCTCCTCCCCTGGACTACAGTGCGCATGGGCATCGACTCCATCCTCAGATTGTTTTTAGCCATTGTGGCCAAGATGGAGTGGAAGTCAGTGAATGATGACCATGCTAGAAGTATGTGTGAATTCTGCAGCTGCTACAGGCGCCGAGGAGGAGGGCGGGTGATATGAATGTCAGCAGCCCTACATGCCAAGAACAGATGCAAACTGGTAAGTAGCATATTCGGTTCGAGGCATGTGGGCTTCTGAATTCATATTGGTGCATAGAATTTTTGACGTCAAGGGTGTGGAGCATTCTCTCCACCAATGACTTAGGATTTTGGAAGAAAACAGGCAATTCAATAGTCTGGTTGAAATGGAATTGAGACACAACTTTAGGAAGGAATTTAGGGTTAGTGTGCAGCACTACCCTGTTAGAATGAATCTGAATAAATGGCTCTTGGATAGTTAGTGCTTGCAGTTCACTAACTCGCCGCAGCGATGTAATTGCAATGAGGAAAGCCTCTTTCCACGTCAAGAATTGAATCTCGCAGGAATGCAGTGGTTCAAAGGGGGGACCCATCAGCCGGGTGAGGACCACATTGAGGTTCCACTCCGGAGCTGGTGGAGTCCGCGGAGGAATGACTCGTTTGAGTCCCTCCAGAAAGGCCTTAATGGCAGGCACTCTGAAGAGGGAGAGGTGCTGCCTGTTCTGTAGATAAGCGGCCATTGCAGATAGATGAATGAGAATGGAAGCATAGGCCAGATTACACTTGTACAGATGGAAAAGGTAACAGATGATATTCTGAATAGACGCATCTAGCGGGTTAATGTTGTGGTCTGCACAATAAATGACAAACCGCTTCCATTTTTCCGCATAGCATGCTCTGGTGGTGGGCTTCCTTGCCTCACGAATGATGTCCATGCAGTCAGAAGGCAAGTGCAGGTAGCCAAACTCTAGGACTTCAGGAGCCAGATCGCCAGGTTGAGCTGTTGCGGATCTGGATGCTGAATGTCGCCATGGCTCTGCGTCAGAAGGCTGGGTGTGAGACGTAGCCTTTGATGCGGTACCACGGACAGTTCTAGAAACGTGGTATACCATGGTTGGCGAGCCCACGTTGGAGCAACCAGGATGAGAGTCATCGAATGCTGCCTGAGTTTGCGTGCCACCAGCGGTATCATTGGTGCTGGGGGAAAAGCATACGCAAATTTGCCTGACCAGTTCATCCATATCGCATTGCCCTGCGACTGTGGGTGTGGGAACCTGGCGGCGAAGCTTTGGCATTTTGCGTTCTCCCTTGTGGCGAACAGGTCTATCTCTGGATGACCCCAACTTTGGAAGTATGGTTGGAGTACTGATGGATGTATCTCCCACTCGTGCATCTGGTGGCTGTGCCTGCTGAGCAGGTCCGCCATCTGATTGTCCTTGCCCGGGAGTTGTTCCGCCATGAGGAAGATGTTCCTCTGAATGGCCCACTTCCACATGCTCTGAGCCAGATGAGACAGCTGCGGAGAATGTGTTCCTCCCTGCTTTTGAATGTAGTACATGGCTGTCATGTTGTCCGTCCGGATCAACACGACCTTCTTGCACAGATGTATTTTGAAGGGTTTGAGTGCCATGAAGATTGCCATCAGTTCGAGAACATTGATGTGCATCTTCCGTTGCTGTTGCGTCCATAGTCCCTACACTGTGTAATGGAGTACATGAGCTCCCCATCCCTGGAGAGAGGCGTCCGTTGTCAGGATGATCTGTGGCACAGGCTCTTGGAACGGTCGGCCCTTGCAAAGGTTTTGTGGACTCCACCAATGCAGAGAGTTGTATGCCCGACCGCTCACCAACACTAGGTCTTTTAACTGCCCATGAGCCTGAGTCCACTGACGTGCTAAGCACTCCTGAAGCGGGCGCATATGTAGTCTCGCGTGCGGGACTATGGAAATGCAGGAGGCCATCATGCCTATCAACTGCATGAACACTCTTACTGGAAGCGAGTGTTGAGGTCTGAATTTTTGTATCAGCGATTGAATGCTGCTGACTCTCACTGAATTCGGCTGTGCTGTGACCGCCAGAGTATTTATAGTCGCACCCAGATACTGCCGTATGTGGGCGGGCTGGAGGTGGGATTTTGGGTAATTCAGTGAGAATCCCAGATCGTGCAGGAGGTGAATGGTGTGGGACATGTGGGCGGCACACTGCTGGGCTGACTTTGCCTGGATGAGCTAGTTGTCCAGATAAGGGTAGACATGAATGTTCCGTCTCCTGAGATGCGCTGCCACTGTCGCCAGGCACTTCGTGAACACCCTGGGTGCCGTGGTGACACCGAAAGGCACCCAGGTACAGGTAGTGCTGGTTTTGGATGGTGAACCGGAGGTATTTCCTGTGTGAAGGGTGCACTGGAATGTGAAAGTACGCATCCTTTAGGTCTAAAGTTGCGAGAAAATCCCCCTGACTGAGCAACGGGAACACTTGCTGCAGGGTCAGCATATGGAAGTGCTCCGACAGGATGTAATGGTTGAGTGGCCTGAGTGCCAGGATGGGCCGGAGGGACCCGTTCTTTTTTGGTATTAAGAAGTACAGGGAGTAGACTCCTGTGCCTCTTTCTTGCATAGGCACGAGCTCTATTGCTCCTTTTTGCAGCATAACAGTGACTTCCTGCTGCAATAAGTGCAAATGCTCGGCTGACATAGGACAGTTTCTTGGGGGCATGTTGGGTGGAGTGGATGTTAACTCCAGACAATAACCGTATTGAATAAGTTTCCTGACCCACCTGTCAATGGTGATGGACTTCCAGACCGGTAGGAACTGCTGGAGTCTCCCCCCGACCGGTGTTGTGTGGTCGGGGGGCAGTGGCAAGGCGTCACTGTTTGCTGGTGGCAGAGGATCTGGAGCTGTTGTTTCCACGACCTCTGCCCTTGGCGCTGTTGCCACGATATCCACCTCGACTCTTGTTGGTGTATGTGGACTGAGTGTTGCTCTTGTAGTACTGCGTGGACTGGGAGAGCTGGCCCCTTGAAATGCCTCTAGTGTTTGAGCGACGAAAAGACCAACCCCGAAACTGCTGGGACTGTAAGGCCCCCATGGATTTCGCAGTCTCCGTGTCCTTCTTAATTTTCTCTAGGGTGGTGTCAACCTCCGGGCCAAACAGGTGATCTGGGTTGACTGGTTGGTTAAGGATGGTGGTTTGGATCTCTGGCTTAAATTCAGAGATTCTCAGCCAGGCATGTCGCCGCAGCATAACGCTAGTGTTTATAGCCCTGGCGGCGGTATCAGCCGCGTCCAGAACGCACTTAATTGAAGTGTTAGAGATCAGCTTTCCTTCCTGAATCAGCATTTCACCCCCCTCCTTGTATTCATCAGGCAGGTGCTGCAACAGGGTCTCTAGTGTGTCGTAGTGTGCCCTGTCATAGCGCGCCAGAAGCGCTTGTGTGTTAGAAATGCGCCAGATGTTGGCTGCCTGTGCTGCTACCCTCGTCCCCGAGGCCTCAAAGACCTTGGATTCTTTGTCTGGGGGAGGAGCATCACCCGTAGTCTGAGAATTAGCCCTCTTCCGGGCATTCGAGACAACAAGGGAGTCCAGAGGCAACTGTCCTTTGATGTAGGTAGGATCAGTAGGCGCCGACTTGTACTTTTTGTCAATCCTAGGATTTATCACCCTTGCCCTGGTAGGTTCTTTAAAGATCTCAGCAGCATGCTTTAAAACACCTTTCAGCATAGGCAGAGTCTTAACAGTTTTTTCTGAGACTGAGAAGGTATCAAAAAGGAAGTCGACATCCACAGGGTCAGCATGGAGCTGGACGTTGTGATTGTTTGCTGCCCGTTCAATGAGGGCATTGAAAGCTGCAGAGTCTTCTGTGGGGGACGTTTTGCAGAAAACAGTTGAGGGTCTTGTCCTGATTGAGGATCCCCTGGGTCACCACCAGCGGCCCAGGGTTCATTGGTATCCTTAGGGTCTGTATAGACAGGATAACTGTACTCATCCTCATCATCCCCCTCACCAGCGTCCACATCAGAGTAAGTGGGCGAGACATTATGAGTCTGTGGGGAAAGTGGTTCCACCAGAACAGGAGTGAAGGCAGAGTCCTTCTTTTTCTTGAGAGGGATCTTGTAAGACTCCATTGGGCATTCAGGGGCGATTTTCCGCTTGTGGAGGGAAAGCCTGCCCATTTCGGCATTGATGAAGTGTTCCTGATGCTCTTCCACTGAAGGCCGTCGAGGATGTGGGCCGGGGACCACCGCTGACGACTTCGGCGCCGAGGAGACCTTCTCGGGCACACTGACGACTGCCTTAGGAGCGAAAGCCTTCGGCGCCGTCTCTGCCGGCAACGTGAAGTGGATGGGCGTGGACGCCTTTAGTGGTTTCCCACCGGTTTTGTAGGCGGAGGATCCTTCGGACCGGCCGACGCGGTTCCGTCCCTGATACGCTGCAGGGAGTCCGTCACCTTCTTGGTGAACGCGGCGGATGGGCGCGCCGGTTCAATGGAATCCCTCAAGGCCACACCTTGAGTCGACTCTCGGGGCGCCGTGCCCTTGGCCTTGTCCTGCTGACGCGGAGTTGCGAGAACCTTTGGGTCATCCAGCCGTTTCTTCGGGTCACCGAGAGCTTTTTTCGGATCGCCGATAGCCTTCTTTGGGTCGCTGAGGCTTTTTCCGACGTCGACCGTCTTCGGCGCCGACGCGCTCGGCTCGACCACCTTTCCTTTAGTCTTCAGCGCGGCAGACTTCGTCTCGACGCCCTTGACTTGAGCAGCACTTTCGGCTTCTTCCACGCCGAGGGCTCCGAGGCCTTGGAGCCGACCAAAGCGATGCGCACTTTCTGTTTCGAGGATGGCACCTGCGCAGTGTCTGGAGTCGAGACCGTAGGTTTCGGATTTCCAGGGAGTGGCTCGGCAGCAATGTCCGAAGGCGATCCCTCGACCTGAGCCTCATGAATTGGCACGGCCCCAGAGTCAGTTTGAGGAAGCTCCTCATCCGAGCTATCCTCCATGGGACCGAGGGCCCCGTCGTCGTCTCCTACCTCGTCGACGACTTCTTCGGCCTCGAACATCTCTGCATCCGCGTCGTAGTCATAGTCGACGTCCGATGCGGGGTTCGACTCAGTAACGTCCTGGATAGATTCGTCCTCGACATCCCCTGCATCAAAGATGTCCACAGGCGCCGGTGCAGCATGCTGGGCCTCCTGGCGTGCAGCTCGTCGAAGCTTAAGCGTCTTCTTGGACATGAAGCATGAACAAGCCATACACCTGGCTTCATCGTGGTCCGGCTACAGACACTTGTTGCACACCGGGTGGACGTCGATGTGGGGATACTTCGAGTTACAGACGGGACATCTCTTGAATGGACTTCGGTCCATGATGGACGGTCGATAGGTCTGGAGCGTCGACTGGGCCTTTCGCGCCAAGAGCACGCGGGTGTAGAGAATCCGGCTCGGAACCGAGCTGGAAGAACTTAGACCGAACGCAAGACTATACTGACGTATTAGACTAAAGACCTTTTGGTCTCAAGAAAGTTTTCTATCGATTCCGACTAGAGGGAACCTAAAGACATCCGAACCCAATGGCGGAAAAAAACTATCTGAGGATGGAGTTGATGCCCATGCGCACTGTAGTCCAGGGGAGGAGCCACCTATCTCGTGATACTTCGAAGACTCTTCCAGGACAACAATGTGCAATCATCCGGACCCAACACTAGGCGGCGATCTATGCACAGATATGAATTCAGCAGCCCACATGCCTCGAACAGACCAGAGGTGGATACCCATGGAACTTGAAGTCCACATGGATCACCCTCAGCCATGGGAGAGTTTCAGTCCATGAAAAAGGAGTGTTCATGTCCCCAGACTAACTGCAAGGCACAACTTGATCACAGCCTGTAAATAAAAAGTTCACTCTCATATTGTTGGACCCATATTTGCCTTTATTTTAAAAAAAGAACAACTAGAACATTGCAGTCAGATATGGAGTAAACCGACAGCACTTGCGTTTTGTGGCTTAAATAAGTAATGCACTCATATATGGCTGCCTCTAGTTTGTGGCCAAAGCATTAGCATTTTGCCTTTGCCGCTATTAATGAGAACTATCCAGGCAGGAGTATGGAGATGAGGCTGTGGCTGCCAGAGCTCGCCTTTGCTCTACATGCCTGGGTGTGAATGCCGCTTTGTGTGGTAATTAAAAACAAGACGTCCAACCTTGAAACGAAGGGCAGGTAACTAATCCCCACCTGTCATTGTCAAATTGTTTTCGAAGATATATGAACCTTTAAGGCTTGGAGGCGTTTATGATGGAGAGTTGCCATTAATTTCATTCATCAATTTTGCAGATAATATGAATGTCATTTTTTGAAGTTGTCAAGGAAGAGGTTACGGTATTTGAAAGAGGGCTTTTGTAAATGACAGAGGTTCTTGGGAGAGCATGTCCACAATAGAATGTAAGAAAAAAATAACAGACTGTAAGGCGTTTCATAAAAAATACGTCATACCCCAGTAGCAGCCATTTTTTTTCAACATGCCAAAGTCTGACGGAATATTTGTTTTATACATTCATTCTGGCTGGAAACAGTCATTAGAGTAATTGTACTTGTTTTCCCTTGAAAACCACAGTGAAAACTGTAATAATCGTGCTATCAATCAAACCCCATGCAGAGGCTGCACGTGCTGCAAAACACACATTAAAAAATGAATGGTAAAATAACGCTGAAGGAGCTGACATGCAGAGCGCCACTGAAAGGGTGTTTGTGTCTGCTAGCACCGAGGCCAGGAGTGGGCTGAGGCAGAGTGGAATGATTTTCCTTTACTGCTCTAATCTCCGCTGTATCAGGCTTCACTCTTCGATTTGTATTCCACGCTGAGAGCCTTATCCATTGCAGAGCAGGGTTTAACATTTTTAGGCCCTAAACCATTTTTACAAAATAACGCTGTGCGCATGCGTAGCCCCTCGTTGACCATTAGAGTGTCTCAGCTCCCGGGGCTGAGCGCTTTGCATACCTGCCAAACAGAACAACAAGCATTTGCAATGCAATAGGTCTCGCATTTGTGACAGCTAGAGATCTTGGCTTTGAAAATGACAATGTTTTTTACGTTTGATTTGTGTATGCAGTGGAGTGATGATATCTGCATAGCGCTATTGCCATTCGAATGGCCTTGCGGCGCTGGAGAACCAGAAAATGTGAAATAGGTTGAGGGAGGGGACACAAGAGTAATATGCTGGCTGAAAAAAAAAAGTAAAAATAGAATTATATACTCCTATAGCCACAACGGTTGAAACAGGACTATGTATTTCGCAAACATGACATGTAATCCACAACCTACGGCATAATCTCAGATTACAACAAAAAACACATCGTAGCTCAACCGAAAACAAAAAAAAAGCATGACAGTTGGTGCTGGGCACTGGCATGTTCTCTCCAAAGTTTAATCTGTCACCTTACAGTTGATGATTGTTTAATTCAAATCCTAAACTAGTACTAATGAGGATCATCTTTTTCCCAGCCTGTAGTTGTCACAGATATGGTTCTTAGTAAAGCGCTCTCACCCACCCCCTGAGCCTTTTATATGTAATAAAAAAAAATACTTCAAACTAAACATAGATGCTCAGACAGATACACACAAATGTGGAAGCACAGATACAAAGACACATGGATACACAGACACAAACACACACACAGACATGCACACATTTGGAAACACAGCAGCCTGCAGCTGTATACAGTGAGAGGTTCAACCATACAAGCATACACACACACTCTTATGTGCACAGATACGCTTGCAGGCATGACCACATACAAACACAGACACACACTTGCACATAGACATGCACATAAGCAAGAGAGCCCATATATATATATAAATTTAGACCAGAGATTGGATTACCACAAAATGTAATAATACCTATGTTTAGATTGTTTATACTCTTATCTTATTGCGTAATGTTGCACATGAATGAAAGTTGCACATGTACGTATATGAATATGGGTATTTACACCATAACTGCAGACGGGGTAATTAATTACTATAATGTGAAACAAAATCAGGGTCTACGATGTACAAATTGCACCATTCTGTATCTGCCCCCATTGTAGTAATCCAAAGAAACTGCACTGTCACTTTAACACAGCATGGTGAAGAAAAAATTGAAAAAAGTGTTGGTACAAAAGTAGTCAGGTGACTGGCTCACGTGTCATGTGATCAAGGCACTCCGGTGCCGAAATGCATAATGGCCGACAGAATTGTGACCGATTAAAGAAAGATTCTGTGCACTGAATTGGGTCTGTGCTCCATTCTTTTGGAAGAATTGCAAAAACCTGCTGGCAGTGGAGTTCTTTTGATATATACATATATATATATATATACAGCCTTACCAAGAGGAGATACATTTGCACACTCACACACGCATATACATATCCAAGCACACAAACAGGCACTCCTACATACCTACGCATTTGCACACTCAAACGCACTTGCATGCAGGCATGCAGACACACATATACATGCACATGCTATTAAGTCTCTTGTCTCACCTGTGTAAGGTAGCTTTAATTAAATATTTATGTTACACCTTTGGAAAATGCAAGAATTTGAAGTGCTCTGATGGGTGCAGTGGGCCGGTGGAAGCAGCTTCGATGTGGGAGTGGTGTGGAAGGTGGGTGCAAGTAAGGACGGGGTAGGAGAGGAGACGGCTTGCTAGAACACGCCCTCACAATTTGGCATCTGAAATTCAAGGATTAGAACTGCTAACATGTTGCTTCCAAGTCAATCAATTTGCTACTAAACATTTATTCTTCCCCTCATTTAAGGGTACAACATGTTGCATGCCTGACTAATAACAATCATTTTGAGTAGCTGGTTTTAATGGTATATGCCAGATGCGCACAATCAATCGGCTAGGTCATATTGCCTTGAGGCTGCATATTGTGGAGGCATGCTTTGCTGTATTATGGAAGTAGTGTACACGTTCTGTCAGAGCACATGCTACATGTTCGTGGCTGAACAGTTGCAGGTGCTTGCCAAGGCTGTGTACTTGCAGTCCAAGGGGAGACAGTTCCCACAGCATTTACTGTGTCGTTTTGTGGCCTCAATAGTGAAATAGCAGTTGAACGTGAGGAAAGCTTAACAAGCCATCAATAAAAAGTTTAAAAAAACATTGCTCCTTTCTTCACTGTTTAATGGTAATTCTCCAAGGGGTTGTATCTCGATGCGTCAGCAGAGAGCGAGGCCGAGCAGGAAGGCTGGTGCCAAGCTGCGGCTCCTATCCTGTCCCTGCTTGCAGAATAGTGAGTTGGCAGAAGGCCTGGATTCAGACGAGGCACTGGGTGGCCTGGGTTTGTTGATTTAAAAAAAAAAAATAATGATCAAATTGGGCGGCATGCTACAAAATCAAGCGCAACAACCATGCATAATAACTGTATTTGCACGCTTAGAAATAATAAGCGCACTGACCCAAAGTACTGGCACCTCATCGCGCTCTACACTTGTGATGAGTACCTCGCCATGGCAGCTGAGAACGAGGCCGAGCAGGAGGGCTGTTACCAGGATGGTACCAAGTGGAGAAGTGTGGCTCGATGGTTAGAGCGGCAGACCCTGATGCACAGGTCGGGCCCGGGACCAGGGTTCAATTCCCGCCTCGGCGGGTCTTGGGCTCAATTTTCTCGGACCTGATAATTCTCGCCTATTCTAATCATGGGTCCCACTCTGCAACTCTGGGCAATAGCTTGCTTAATCTCCACAATGGCCCCAACGGCGCTGGGATGCCTGGCTTCACCTTGGGGGTGCCCAGGAGTGGACATTTCACGGGGAAAAGTCAGGAAGGGTTCCACAGCAATATGAGTACAGCGCCAGGACACCCCGCTGCTGGGGCAGCAGTGCTCTTGACAAGTACAAATTCATTCATTCATTCAAGTGCAGTGTCAATATTGGTCGTGCAGTTGTAAAGAAAGTAATTTAAAAGTATCAAGTGCAGCGGCTGGCCGTGAAGCAGCATAGCACATGCAGGAGTGCCGTGCTATGCAAATAAAAGAAAGGTGCATAGTTGCCTAAAGAATAATGTAAAATCCTTACCAAATATAAAGCGCTGCGGCAGGCAAGGAAGCGGGGATGGATCATCTTTCAAAGATAAAGCACAGTGTCCATGATTGGGCGCTGCACTGTAAGGAAAACAGAGCCTGTCATGCCTGCAATAGCACCTATATGAAAGAAATTGAAGAAAATAGTGCTCAAAAACAGTAAATAAAACATATTGAGTAACAAGACATGTAACGGGGCAATACTTATGGGAGGTGCAACAAGAGAAAAGGAGGTACTAAGGAGGGACTACTAAGCCAATGAAAAGCCACCATTTACAAAGGACAGTAACAAGAGCCACATAAAAGGATGGGGGTAAGGGTGTGGACCATCATGCCCATATCCTGAATACAGCATGTCTCACAGAGACAGTGCAAGCGCTGTGTAGGCGAAACCAAAACACCTCACTGTGTGATGTGGGGTGGGGCCTTGGAGGGAGTGGGGCCTCATGCCGAGAAGTACCTAAGAGGCACTTTTGCCCCCACCCTGTCCTCGAGATCCTTCATCCAAAAACAAAAGAAGTCTTACTGAGACTGGTGCAGAAGTCCTTGGGTGTTTTCAAACCCCTCAATGGACTTTAGCAGTTCAAATCCTGGAGGATTTGATATTGGCTTCTCACCGGATAACCAAATGATGGGAGCCGATATCGTGTGTCACACAGTGGCACTGTGTGAGTTGACAGGTCTGGCTCCGTCATAAAACATACAATAAGAAACCTAATAGTAATTGTTAGAACTGGGGGTCTCTAGTTGGCTGAGGTAGGTACCTTAGGCCAAATAGGAATCCTTGCTTCAAAGTCAGGGAAAGGATGACACCGTCTCAGATAGCCACTGCTCACCCTCTCTGTAGCTTGGCACGATCAGCCAGGCTTATCTCCAAGGCGAATGTGTAAAGTATTTGCAACCACGTTCTCAGCAACTGAATGATGACACCACACATGGACTCAACACGAGTTTCATGAAAAACAAGTATATGTTTATCTGAAAAGATATACGGTGAGACCGCACAATAAAAATCCAACATATGTGTATTTGTAATATTTCACCTGGCCGGTTACAGGCCAGCCTGCCCTGGTGGGTTCTTTCAGTATTAATGAGCAATTCAAGATGTTCCAACACAGTCCTAATGCAATGCTATGCAGTTCGTAATGCAAGAATCAGGGACTTTGCAATGTAAACCTAAAGCAGTTTTGTTATGCAACAATCAGGCAGTTCGTAAGGCCAAAGTAATGCAATTCGTAGTGCAACAATCAGGTAGGTCATTATGCAAAATATTGCAATGCGTAATGCAACAATCAGGTAGTTCGTTATGCAGAAATAATGCAATGCGTAATGCAACAATCAGACAGTTCATTTTGCAGAAATATTGCAATGTATGATGCACAAATCCAGCAGTTCGTAATACCAATTTGATGAAATGCATAATGCAACACTCAGGCAGTTCGTAATACCAAAATAATGTACTCCGCACCGATCATGGTGCTCGGGACAGACTCCACGCCACTCCTGCTGACTCGCGGACAGCTACTACCCCAACAGTATAATGTAACACAAAGTGTAGCTCCACACTCCGGCCCCCGTACTGCCACTTCTCGGCATGTACTGGCCGCGATATGAGCTTGAGCGGAGCCTTGCGCTGGCTGAATGGGAAAGGCAGAGAGCATTTTTCTCTGAGCCCGCACCCCACCCCAGGCGGCGACACACGCACGCTCGCTGAGCGGTACCTAGGGGGGTGCAACCTCCTTCTCTCTCCTCGCGACTAGGGCCACCGATGTGACTTTGTTGATTTGGGCAGTGGAACTCCGGCCTCCCCCGATGACGGAGACGGTTTGAGGTCCCTCTTTGGCAAAGGGCAGGTTTGGACTGACGGTACTGCTCCTCTGGGGATGCCGGTCCGGGCTGATGGCAATGAGGAAGATTTCAAGCTGCAACAGGGCACACGCACACAGCTTGGCTGGGACTCGCTTGAGCAATGGGGGTGCACGGTCACAGGGCAATCCTCACAAAAGTCTCAGGTGGCACGAATCACACGCACTCAGCTTCGCTGAGACTTACTTGAGTTCCGGGTGCACACAATCACAGGGCAATCCTCACTAAGGTCCTGGACTGCACAAAGCACATTCACACAGCGTTGCTGAGACTCACTTGGATTCCGGGTATGCACGATCATAGGACGATCCTCAAGGATGTCTCAGGCTGCACAAAGCACACGCACACAGCGTCGCTGAGACACACTTGAGTTCTGGGTGCACACAATCACAGGGCAATCCTCATGAAGGTCTCAGGCTCCACAAAGCACACACACAGAGTGTCGTTGAGACTCACTTAGACTCCTGATGCACACGATCACAGGACAGTCCTCACGAAGGTCTCAGGCTGCACAAAGCACACGCACCCAACGTCGCTGAGACTTCCTTGAGTTCCGGGTGCATCACAACAACAGGAAGCCAGCTCTCCTCTGGCCCTTGGGGATAAGTTACTTCAGGACACAGCACAGAGCAAAGTCCTTCCAAGCAGGGGGACACAGCACACAGCAAAGTCCCTTTAGCTTCTCCTTGGTTAAAGCAGCAAACTGCAGGCCAGCCCCAGAATACACAGCAAGGGTCTGTTCTTTGCTTCAGTCTCTTCAGCTGTTTCTCCCTTGGCAGAGGTTCCTCTTGACCATGAAGTAGTTTTAATCCTTTTCTGTCTTGATCAATCCATTCCAACGATCAAAGGCTTCAGCTCTCGTAATTATACCCCTAAATATCTTTGAAGTCTTTGTGTTCAGGGGGGCACTGACCGCTGTCCAAACCAGTTCTGTGTGTCTCCATACAAGTGACACCTTCTTCCTTTGATTAGTGGGGGTCTGGATCCTCAATTACTCGACAGGAGATGGGGCCATTGTTTTATGGCAGCAGCCCAGACCTCTTCACCTCCAGGGGCAACACACCTCAGTACATGTCCTACCTTCACATGCACTGCACCCTGCCTAGGGGGGTACCCTGGACCTACCATAGGGCTGTTTTGATGTGCATAAAATGGTAAGGGTAAGGCCTTGCAAGTGGGTGCACTTGTCAGGACAACAAGGCAATTTAAC
This sequence comes from Lissotriton vulgaris, assembly GCF_964263255.1. Lineage (NCBI taxonomy): Eukaryota > Metazoa > Chordata > Amphibia > Caudata > Salamandridae > Lissotriton > Lissotriton vulgaris. The sequence continues at coordinate 421,410,095 of NC_141685.1, read as the reverse complement.
AAACTGCGCGCAGGCACTGCAGTGGCAGACCTGAGCTCTCTCTTTAAGGCTGCTGGTGTGGGTGGCACAATTAGTGCTGCAGGCCCACCATTAGCATTTCTGTTACCAGCCCTGGTACACATAGTGCACTTTACTAGGGGCTTTGCTAGTAAGACAAATGTACCAATTATGGCGAACCAATTACCATTTCACTTTATACAGGGAGCATTTGCACTTTGACACTGATCAGCAGTGGAAAAGTGCCCAAAGCATCTAAGTTGGCAACACCATGTCAGAAAATAGATCTAGTGGGGAAGGCAAAAAAGTTTAGGGAAATTTAGCCAAAAAGGGCCAAGTCCAAAAGTAATCCTAGGAAAACATATTTTTGTTAGTTCTTAGTGGAAGTAAGTGTTCCTTAACCCCTTCCATGCTCATGACGAGCCCAGCTCGTCATAAGGCATAGTGGAGCTGTGCTCATTACAAATTGGGCTCGTCATAACTGATACGGCGCACTCACGCGCAATTGATTCCCCACCTGTGCGGGAGAATTAATCAGTGGGCGGGGCTGTGACGAGTCATGAGCACAGCTCTACTGTGACTCATGACGGGCTGGGCTCGTCACGAGCACTGCGGCGCCACGGCCTCCCACCCTCCCCCCCCTGCGCCATGGGGGAATTACCCCCACGGTGAAGGGGTTTATTTGTTTACAATCACCACGTATTGCCTATCAAGTGAAAAATATGATCCACCTGAAATGGTTACTGTACACAGTGCTATATTTAGGTGATGTGAGTAAACCGAGAATTTGCCTCTGAAGAATTTGGCAAATATGGGAAAATTCAAAATTCTATGTTTTCAGTTCTGGGTGAAAATATTATTATTTACATTCTTAAGCAGGTATTTTTTCGCGAAGGATCTCGTACATATTCGATTCGCACTGCTCTCATACACACTGCACTTTTGGGGGCTACTCTTCGCATGTACACCGAAATATACAGTACATGCAACACAGTGCACGTAAGTCAGTCGGGCAAAAAAAAATATCCAATTTGCTGTTCTGACATTCCATTTTTTCTACAAGAATATCAAATCTACTGTATCTGAAAGCAAGACAGACACAGCTGTGTTTTTTTTTTTATCCCAGAACGTGCTATGCAAATGGCGGCGAGGTCTGACGAGGAACATGCCCGTAAAAACGCTCTTGCCTCTGTAACATGATGAATTGCGGAAGCTCTGATTGAAAATTCTAATCACAGCCTGGCAGTCCTTCAGATCACACCCGGTGACAGTTGATTCACTCCCTTTCATGCTCGCCGCCTCGCGCCGCTGATGCTGCCTGGTATGCATGAGTCTATCATTAGCACACAAAGCATGATGGATCGGCCCAGGTACCTGTGTCCTTAGAACCGGGCGGATGATGCTTTTTTCCAGCATCCGGGGGACGGTGTGTGACATTGTCGTGAATGAAAGAAGAAACTAATACTGTATTGGATATGCCTCCTTGCTGGCAGTGTTTAGGGAGACAATGATGCATTGTGGGCATTGCGAGCGCGAGGCCTGTTTTTTTCCTTCACCAGCAACTGCTGTAGGAAATCATTGATCATAATCGCAAGGCTGAAACACAGTCTAGCAAGTGCACGCGATACATGGCGTCTGCTCACATTCAGAGGAGCGAACATCTACAGATCATGCATTAGGAATGACGTGTTTTTCACAGCAGTGCCACGCAAGGGTGGGAAGGTGTGGCCTGACTTGTCCCATTCTGGCAGGCTCTCTCAGCTTTGTAATACAATGGGCTGAGACACAGTCTATTGCTAATATTTCAAATCGGATCTCTTTGTTAATGTTGCACGTACCTGGCCCCAAGGACACTGGCAATTATGCATTAGTGGGAGGCAATTGATGTGGCAGGACTGACTGAATGGCGCAGGAGGAACAGTCTAATTATGTGACATCACGCGGCGCATGCTCTGGCTGTATTGGTTTGCTATTCTGCCATTTTATCATGCATTAGTACCACCTGGGCTGAAGTGTCACCGCATCAACATAGGTTTTACCTGAATGCAGCAATCTTTAACTGGAAGGTGACCAGCTAACGTTCCCAAAAGGTTAGTCAAGATGCGGCACCACTTCTTGAGCTCTTTAAAGTACCTTTCGATCCAGTTGAGCTAAAAAAAATGTTTTACTGAAATCTACTTATTGTGCAGTAGATGGTGGATTATGTTGCAGGTGTAGTAAATCCCAAATGAGGCCAAACACATCCTGGATAAGAAACGGCATCGTTTTAGAGGCTATGTTTATTCCAGGACCTACAAATAATACACTTTTCAGATGTTTTACAATTTTAAATAAAATTATTTATACAGGATCAATGGTACTAAATCTGAAGAAGCAACAGCTAGACAAAGACTGACATATCAAAATATCTTCATAATATGACTATGTGCGTAGGCCATTTCTTCTGATCTGTCTATTTGACCAAAAGAAGAAAAAAACACACACACACTGGTCCTTTCAAGCTGGCCCATCGTGCAGCAGCACCAGATTCCCTGACAGAAGGATGTATGATGTTACCACGCGATCAATATGATCACGGTACATCACAACGCAGCTTTTACAACGCAAGTCGTTACCACGACTTGCGCAGTAGGGTGCTGGATTTAGGAATAGTATAATTTACTATTCCAACTCCAGCCTACGTACAGTAGGGAAGGTGTTGGAATAGCAAATCTACTATTCCTTAGTCTAGAGTAACGACTTGCGTTTTAAAATATGCGTTGTGATGGCACTGCGGTGTTTTGACCGCGTTGTAAAGGTTGTTACAGTCTAAGACTGTGACCTGGAACATGATCGCCACTTCTGAATTCCTTACTCCAAATCTTTACAGCAAAGGTTGATATTGTTGAAGCTACTCTATGCCAAACTGATTTATAGACGTCACCCTCTCGAGTAAACATCTAGCAATGCTATATCTTTTGGTAATGTTTTTTTAAGGCTATCAGAGGATACCGTTTTTAACAACCAGCTGGGGTTCATGCATATTGTTTGCAGTGTAGGAATTTCGCAATAGCCTGGCGCATATGCATGGTATATGCAATGCAGAGGAAGTCCTGGAGCCAGACATTTGCATGAAGGCCCTGCTGGCCGGGCTCGCCTGCTGCGCCTCGGCATCTCTTCCTGAAGAGTGTCTCCTGGGACAGCAGTGAGCGAGGTTACATGTTAATTTGTTGCTTACTGTCAAATACGATACACAGGCATATTAAATTAGTATATTAGGGGTCCTCCTCACACTCGCAAATTCAACAGCTATCCGTGGCTTGAAAGGATTTTCATTCATTCCTGTTCCGGCACAGGCACACGAATCCGCCATTCAGCAAACTGCACAGGCATGCGAGGGGGAATAACGGGCTTGGGAGAGACTTCTTGCTAACCATGAAAGGCAGCAAATGTCAACTTACACCCGCTGGTGAAGCGACACACTCGAAAGAAACAAAATGGCTGTTAACTAGTGTGCGCTGGATGCAAAGAAGCCTTTATTTTCTGCTATCACCTTCAACCCACAGTTATAGATCCTGGGAAAGATTTGACTTCAAGTGCTTACTGCTTCCTGCCATGCCCTCTGCTCTACATAAATTGGTGCTGTGTTTTACGGAAGCGCTCGCCTCCGCGCTACGGGTGCCGTTTAGTGCCAAATAGGCAGGCAAATCATACCTGTAAATCCAATGCAGTGGCCGGTTGCCTTAATAGAAGTGCCACTGAACAGAGCAGGTGTATGCATCTTCATTACCATAAGTGGCAATTGAATCTCCACTCTAGCTGCGTTCAATAACTTTTGCTTTTAGCAAACGCAGCCAATTTTTTAAGTTCCTGTGCCAGAGTCAATCATGCCATTTTATTTCACAAACCCAACTTAAACCTCGAGAAGGCTTCTCATTGGTCATCACTTAATCAGGCTTTGAGGTGTTTCTTAAAACAAAGTGTGGACTAGAGAAGCATGCATACGTGAATGCTCATTTATGACTTTACTCCCAACCCTTAGTGTCATTTTAGCCAATGATGTCATACAACTATATACATTCCTCTCTATATACACTCCTGTCTTTCTCTCCTATTGCAGAGTATTTTATTGCTGTTGAATCTTAAAACATATCTGATTTGTGGAAATTCTAAGAGGCTCAGCGAGGAAACTGCGGATGCTTCACTTCTGCCAAAAATGTCTGCCAAATATGAGGAGATGCCCCCTTCTAGGAGTCATGCAGCTTCCCTGATTATTTTTCATAGAGGAGCATCAGCTGACTCTGCTGGTCTTTGGCTGATGTCTCATTCACTACAGGGCTGCCCCATTTAGAATGTCAGAAGGCCCACCCTGTTTATGGCCTTCTGATTGTCTTTGAAGATCTAGTGTTAGCCAATATATTTTGATTTAAAAATAACATAACTACTCATACTTGAAATACTTGAGTTTTTAATCAGCCATGTTCATCCTTTGGTCTGTTGAAGTGTCACTCATACTTTTTTTTACACCATACAGCATATAGTAGAAGGTCAACCCACTTCTGCCATTGGTTCCCCTCTATATAAATGGCTGCAATCTGCCCAAGCACAATGTATTCAACCTAGTGGGATGAAGTACATGCCATGTATGCCTCCCAATAGTGTGCACGGTTGCTTTAAGCGCAATTTTGCAAGATCTGTAGGCTTTTTATTTTTGTCTCAGCACTCATGGTACTCGTGTGTACGCTGAAGGCTTTCTGTATCAGATTGTGACTCACAGCAGTGTGCTGTGGTTTGGAGGGACATACCATGTACACCTTACCTTTACCTGAGCATTGTTTACATCAGCTCACTGTAATGCTGAGTACTGACAGTGATGGCAAATTAGGTCCTTTACTCATTAGATGTGGGACATGATTGGTGTATATGAACGTGCTACATCAGTATGTCAGTGGTGGCTGATCGCAATGCAAAGTGGTGGCGCAGTGCAGGGGGATTATAAAAATAAAACATTACAGACAAAAGCATTAAACATTAAAACATTTAAAATAGTACTTACCTGCCACGGCAGCCGCCACCTTGCGCCTCTCCCAATCCTCGACCCCCACGGCTGGTGCATACTGCGCAGGTCAATCCCAATGCTGCTCTCATGCTGGGAAAACTATTACCAAGCATAAGAGAAGCACTGTGATTGGTCTGAGCGGACTGTTTTGGTCCATCCAAAGACGGCAGGCCAAATTGACATGCGCACTTACAGTGCACATTCCTCCTCCTTCGTGCTTCTGTCATTGGGATGTCCCCACCGCACCCTAGACTCAGTGGCTGTGGCTGCGAAAGAAAAAAATATTTAATAATAAAAATTGTTTTATTATCATTTTATTTTTCACTTTTGCCTCTGCTAGCTCTCAGCAGTGGGGCGACACTCCTCCGCCAAAATGGAGTAGTCACCCCTCCTGTATTTAGAGGTTTTGTCTCTTATGTATGGCTATGCAAGAACACATTTTGGTATTCTGAACCCGATTGGTACCCAAGACTGAGGATGCATAGAATGCCAGGCAGACATGTCAATGGCAGGACTCCTACTGGACATTCTAGAGATCATTTGTAGTGCCTCAATTCTAGGTTATGAAGGAGAGGATACAAAGAGTTCCTACTGTAACCAGTACCACCCACAGATTAACAGGTATTTAAGTTGAGCAGCCCTTCCCTTTTTGGATTTTCCTCACAACAGATTTCCAACCCCACCCCACCTTTCTGATGACACCACAATCAAAGCACCAACTCTGAATAACTGTTAAATCATTCATCTGTTCCAGTGCATTTTTATGTTTTCATTCTTAATTCTTACTATTTTCTCTTATCGGAGTTTACAAAGCCTGCTTCTTGACCGTGGAAACCCTTCCTGGTTGTTATCATAGTTTGCAACCACAGCAAATAATTTTTCATTGAACATTATGCGATTTTGTAATGATAGATTTTACCAACTCTCCATTGCTTACCTATTACCACCCCTTCCAACATGTTTGGTTCTCAGAACCTGAGTCCTCTCTGGGCACCAGGTGTGTGGCCTTTGACAATTTAACTTGACAAGCATTAACTGCATCATTTCTCACAAGGCATGCCAGCAGTGGTTCCCAGCAGGCATGGCTCCAAGGTGTAGACTTTAGCTTTGCTGTCTTCCCATATACAAATTCCAAGTACACTGAAGAACCGGGTTTTAGAACCCAGCGGCGCCAGGGAAAACGCCTGATGTCTTCGGATTCCCCTGCCTCGGCAAACAGAGACAAGGGACACTTCTTGATGACGTCAAAGACCAAAGTTTATTGGTTGCAACCAGGAACAGAGGTCTACGAAGCACAACACAGGAGGTTCGCTAGAGACTGCACAATTTCAATGAGCGGAGCATGGTCTTTTATGCCAAAAATCACATTCCAAAGTAGCATCAGTTACATACAAACTAACCAATCACAACGTGACATTTCAAAAGTAGCGCATGACGACAATCCCATTTTCTGTTGTCCAGCCCACCAGAAATGACCAAGCACATTCCATTATCCTATCGGATCAGGCCGGACAAACCCATCATAAAACCTCGACCCAAATCAGTGATTATGTCGTAAAGGAAGGAGCAGAAACAGATTAGAAACAAGATAGAAAGGTGGGTGCAGTGTACTGTAAACTTCGGCATGTCCTGCTCTTTGATCTTTATCTGACCAGCTACTTAACAAGGAACTGGCTCAGCAAGGTCAGCCTCGGGCAAGGGAGTCAGTTCGGCCAGGTCATTCAGAAGTCAGCTAAGGTGTACGTGTCCCAAGGACTCGCTCGGCCGCAGTCATCGGCCTATGTGAGGGCAACCACACAAAAGGGCTGCCGTACACAAAAACGGAACCCGAGGGTTCAAACGAAATCCCCGAATACGTAGTGTTCTCATTGATCGATTACGACGAAAACCCTCGTACACACCACACCCGTGATTTGAGGTCCGCTGACACCAAAATCGTCTATTTCCGACGACCTTTACTGAACGGGTTCGGAACCACCGAACCACAGACCCTCGAACTACGGAACCACAACCCATTAGCTTTCAGTGTCTTCTGGGCATCATGGATGAGGTTCATCCACACACACTCTTCACTACTCATTGTCCAGTCCCTACTAGACTTGGCCTGTTTGAGTTTCCCATGGACCATAGACAATTGATGTGCCCTTCGACTTGGTCTGTAACTAGTATCCATCTCTGCAAATGTATTAGCCAAAGTCTGGCCTTTGTCCATGCCCTTTTCTTGGGGGTCCTATACTAGTTTTCAGTGGTCATGGCCTGCAGCTGTGCCTAGCAGGTCCTAAGTGGAGACTGTATTCTTAACCCACACATTTTCCCTACTAGCTCTACCAGGGTTGGATTGGGATAATAAATAGGCCCAGGAACCTTAAAAAAAGTGGCCCATATCTGTGGATTGTGCCTTTACACAAAACACTGCTTCAGTGTTTAACGTAGTATGAATAGAAGGGGTGGGGTTTGGTGGGGGTTCTCTTAAAAGAGACATGGTTTCTCAGCTTCACAGTGATGAAACAAATTCAAATTTTGCCAGGACTCTTTGTGCATGGATTAGTTCATAATGGTGAACCACACCTGAGCAAAAGTGAGGTAATTTCTGCTCAGCTCCCTGCCCCTTCTCAATCTGCATGCATTAATGGGTTGCCTCATCAGAGACTGGAAATGACACCTCCACTCTGTTGGTAAAAGGGCCCATCTGTTTCTGGAAAGGCCACTCAGGCCCCTATTGGGCTGCTGGCAGCACCAATAACTGTACAGACACAGCCCAAATCGGCCACCACAATGCCCCAAAAAGGCAACCCACAGCTGCAATTCATATACCGGCCCATTGCCTAATAATAATATTAATAATATGGCCATTTATAAAGCGCAAAACAGCTACCTCCCAAAGGAGGTGTCCCGCCGCTATAACAACAAGTGATAGCACATTGAGAAGGTCTGACATCAATCATCCCACAGGACTAATCCAGGTTAAAAGCCAAGTCTTAACTGCCTTTCTAAATAGGCATTCTGAATCAATTTGCCGCAGGGCAGGCGGCAAGGAATTCCAGAGTTTAGCCACTTTTGCCTAAGGGCCCGCCTTACCAATCTGACCCTGAGCCCCACCATCACTAGCTTCACAGTAGAGATTTGTGTGTGCCATGTGGTCAGTAGCATAGGTTGTGGTCCTCAGCCAAACCATGGCACTACAATGCCTTTAATGCTCATCACCCTGGGGCCACTCATGTAACCACCAAACACCAGGAGGAGGGCATAGCCTTCTGATAAACTCTGTAACAAGTACCCTCTCCACAGTTCCCATGAGACAAGGACATCAAACATCCAGTTCTGTGTTCCCGGTTTATAGTATGTTCCCAAGGGGAATTTCAATAGAAAATGCCAGTATATGTGTAACTTTCCAAAATCAAACCAAATGACTCTTGCTGATTCATCTTAAAAGGGAACGCTATGAGCAAGAAAAATGTGTAGTACCAGTACATACCAATATGAACTTTTAGTGCTATACTTTTCATAATACATGTTGATGAAGTCCATGGTTATTATTAGACATTGTTGCATTGTTGAGGAATTTCATTACTATTGTTTTTGTCCTAGCCCTGCCTGGGGGAGGAGGTTGCTCATCCATGGGTCAGATATTACCATAGAAACCGGGATTTATCTGACGAAGCTCATGACCGGTTTTTCACAGCCAATCAGAGTTCATATACAGATTACAAATTCAGTTTGTCAACCAGAATATTAACCTAACAGTTCAAACATATCGTACTTACCCTTTGAGAACTATGAGGAATAATTCAAATACAGGAGGATATAATTAACCCCCTCGCTGCGGGAGTTAATCCCGCGCTGTGCTGGGGGGAGGGGGACGCGCACAGCGCCCCCATGCTCATGACGAGCTGAGCTCGTCATGAGGCACGGCGCTCCTGTGCTCATGACGAGCTCAGCTCGTCACGGCCACAGCCGTTCCCGTGGAACGCTCAGCACAGCAGGGGAATTATCCCCGCATGCGAGCGTTCCACGGCTCATGACGAGCTGAGCTTGTCATGAGCACCGGAGTGCCATGGATCATGACGAGCTCAGCTCGTCATGAGCCTCGAAGAGGTTAAACTGAAACGGTGCTGGGTTGCAAGCTGGCATGTGCACTATCATCTTGTTCACATGTGCTGTTGCTGTTCAGTAAGTTATATTCCATTTTATGCAGCAAAAAAAGGAACTACAGGATTTTGAATGGAAGTTAACAGCTTTAAGGCTATCCTATAACCCTCTTTCTTGGCCAAGCCACAATTAACTTTACAAGATCAACTTTGCCAGCGTCAATTTTTATTTAATTGTAATTTCCTGCAGAATTGTCGAAACATGATCAACTTTTTTAGGGATCGAAAGTACTTTTTTGAAGATGCATTTCACGGACATTTGATTACACAAAGGTGACTATTTTGCCCTATTCAGACATTTAAGAAGCCTGTAGGGTGATTTTATAGCTGGTATTTTATGTAAAAGAATTATGGTTTGAAAAGTTGCAGATGGTAAATACTCAGAAACGGTTACAGACATTAGGAGTGTTTATTCTGTGGAATTATCATTAAAAAAAATTAAATCCTTAGGCTTCTTAGAACTTGAATATTAATGGTCGAAGGGTACATTAGTCTATACATTATTATTATTACACATTTGTGTCACAATACATGTGGAGAAATTGTAATCACAAGCTGTTAAGAAGCCATGAAAGTGTATTTATTTAAAATGGCAACACGAGCTGCAGACTATTTTAATGTTCATCACTGTGTGCCTTGATTATCATGAGACCAGGGGAAGGAAGCAGGGAGATGGGATATAAATGGCATAATATGCCTAAAAATACATTATTTAGCTTTTACTCTTGCTGTGAGTACCAGAAGGAGGGAGGTAGGGAAAAAAGGATAGAAATCAACACACCATTGATACAACAATGATAAGAATCAACATAACATTCGTACAACAATGACAGAACTTAAAAGTTGGTGAATAGACTGCAGATATTTTCGACGTAAATGTAGCGAAATGCATGCTTGTGTTTATTTTCATGCAAGTCAGTTTTACCATGTGTGGATTAATCTGTATGAATATTGTTTCTGAGCATTTACTTTATAAATCAATGATATTTTTGGGCGCAGAGGCATCCCTGCTATTGTTAGTCAATAAGGCTTTGCCTCAAATACCATGGGTAGTTTAATGTGGAAGCCCATATACTCCCCATTAGCCTCATCAGCGCGGCGCAGATTCCTGCGCTGAACGTTCTAATGAGCCAACGGGCTCATGACGGAACAGTTCCGTCATGAGCACAGGCCAACCGACGCTCATGACGGAACCGTTCCGTCAATAGCATCGAAGGCCCCCTTGAAGTAAAGTAATGCACAGCATCTCAAAATGCATGCTTGTGTTTGTTTACATGCAAAATCAGTATTACCATGTGTGGATTCACATGTATCTTGTTTCTGTGCATTTAAGTTATAAATAAAGCTAACATTTGACATAATCTTTAACAGTGCAATCACAAATATACAATAAATCTAAAGACAAAGGGGGAGATTTACTAAAATCTCATTCAATGCAGTACTCTAACCAAAGTTGCTGTGCTGTGTTGGGTGAGAGAGCAGCCCAGTACTATACCTACTAAGATGTGGCTCTGCTGCTCTTCTCTGCTGCTCTGGCACACAATCACACTGCCTACCACCACTTTGCAGCATACTGCATACTGCAAAGGTGTGTTCGTGATGTCTGGTGTAGGTTTTGTACTGGAAGGGAACTAAGCTTTATAACGCCTTCTCCTTTGAATGCATATGGTAAGGCGAAGCACACACGCGAAACTGGAAAGTTTTGGAGAAATAAAAACATTTCTCCTGTTGAGGCCTGCCTCAAAGAAGTGGTATTTTTTGACAGTGCCTCGTCTACTACCATTAAAAAATGAGGCTTTGCCTAAAAAACATGGGGTGGTTCCATGGGAACGCTGTTATATCACACATTAAATGAACCCTTGCTGCAAGAATCATTCCCAGTGCAAAAAAAGTTTTCCATTCAAATGTAAATATTTTCAACCAGTTTGCAGCACTCTTGTGATGTAAATTCAGCTCAAAATGTTATTAAATCTGCTCCATAAATGTTTGCCATTGTCACGAGAAGCAATTTTTATGCCTCTGTTCAGCATGACATTTCCAATATTGCAGCTAGAGCATCCTGTTTTCGTGTTCCTTCTCACTAGAAATTTTAGGGTTGGTTTTCATTGCTGCTGCAAGCTCCTCTGAATACGAATTCTGCCCAAATGCCAGATGCAATAGTAATGGCATTAATGATATCGGTAAACCACTTGTCAACAGTTGGTGGGTGCTTGTCTGACTGTCATCTGTTAAAATTAGTTCTGCAAGAAAATCTAAATTTTTATGTCTAAAACATCCTGATATTTTGTGAGCATTGATCATGATCCTAAAACATGAACCAGTCCATCTCCATTTCTATGTTGTATAAATAATTATATTCTTTTCTACTTGTTTTTTGTGGAGTGCATGGCTACCTTGTTTAGGCTTCCCAGGACTAATAGGAAATATATGAAAAAAAATGAATAGGAAATATTAGAAAAGAAATAATGAAGAAGGTGTTCATAGTTCTCGTCTAGCCCCAACACACCCCATGTGGATTCAGATTCAGTTTGACCTCCAGACATATTGCTTCTTCTTGCAAACATTCAACTGTGAATCTCAGTAGATTACCAGACATAATGGCCAGAAATACTAAGCCTTTAGGTTGCCCTTGAGTTGCGCAAGCGGACACAGGGCAAACGAAAGGCTTATTTGAGATTTACAAAGCAACACAAGGCCTGGTTTGCATGGGCAGCTAAAGAAATGTACACACAGCAGATTGTGCTGCATTTCGTTACATTTGTTAGTGATAGGTGTGGAATGAGTAAAGAATGGCCATTCCCGTGCATCCACCCACGGGTTTTATGCAAATCCAGATCCACTAATGTTTGTAAAGCTGGGATTTCGTGAAATCTGTATGTTTTCCATAGAGAGGCATAATGATTCCTCTGTGGATGGTTTGTGTGCAGAAAGGTATTCCTTCTGGCAATAAAACAATCCTGTCTGTAAAGCAGGCACTTTTGCACCAGGGTGCAAGAGTTCCTATGTTGGCACTAGGTAGCCACAAATGCACCGATGCTAGGAGAGAGCGGAATTGTGTCATATCTTAGTACATATGGTGCTTTTCAGCTTTCTCTCATTCGTGCAACTGAGCATAACAACTTTGTTTGCTGCCCCGCATGAACTTTTAATAAATGTGGCCTAATGAGATTTTTGCTTATACTTACCTATAGCCAAATAAATGCGAAATAAATTTGTTATTCAAGAAACAGCAATCAGTGCTCAGAAATGATCTTCTGTGATGAATGAAATACAATAATTCAAACCATGATGAAACCCCACTGAAGAAGCTACATACCTGTCTAGATACTATCTCGTCAGACACCAGAAAATATGGGGTTCCCTGGAGGTATAACATCACTGGAATTACAAATGGTCTGATTTCCAGTTTTGCAGACAGGTATTCTGACACAAACGTGATGGATATTCTGTCCACCTTATTGCAATTGCAATGCACTATAATGCACTTCTAAGAAGAAAGATGACATACACATCACTTTTATGACATCTTGACCTGTCTGCCAAATTCTAAATAAGTCCCATAGTCTTTAACGTTAAGTTAGAATGTTATTTTCTGAACCTCCAAGTAATTAATCAGGTTGCCCTTCCCTGTTTAATATATATATATGTGCAACTGATACAAACACTGCAACTCTTTGTAAAAGTTAAAACATGTTTATAGAAATATATTTATTATTTAAAAAAAGCAAAAGCCATGTTTGTGAAGCCAAAGTGGTATACAATTTGATGTCATAGTTACATGTGCAAAAACAACAATTGTCGGACAGAATACAGAACAATGTCCTACATTCACCCCAGTACATAGATCTGGGCCTAAATGCATATTTTTTTGCTCCCCATGCCATTCCAGTTCGAACCCAGCCATATGCAAATCAGACTTGATTCTGTGCCCAATGAAAACAGTTCAGCCCGAACTGCCAAGCCAGGTCCTCCCTGAACTGGAAACAAGCATCATAGGACCGGTTTGAAGGTTTCACCCCTCATCAGCCATGATATCTTGACTCCAGTGGCATAGAGAGCATGGGACCCACGCCTGGGCATATCCGTCGAACTCGGGGTGACAAATGCAAAATCAACAATTGATGGACAGAATGCAGAACAATGTCATACATTCACCCCAGTACAGAGATTTGGGCCTAAATCCATCGTGTTTTTGCTCACCATGCCATTCCAGTTTGAACTCAGCCATATGCAAATCAGTCTTGACCTTGTGCCCAAAGGGAACAGTTCAGCCCGAACTGCCAGGCCAGGTCCTCCCTTAACTGGAAACAAGCATCCCAGGAACAGTTTCAGGGTTTCACCCCTCATCAGCCAGGTTAGCTTGACTCCAGTGGCATGGAGAGCACCGGACCCACGTCTGGGCATAGCCGTCGCACTCGGGGGCAAAAGCAAAAACAACAATTGATGGACAGAATGCAGAACAATGTCATACATTCTCCCCAGTACAGAGATCTGGGCCTAAATCCATTGTTTTTTTGCTCCGCATGCCATTCCTGTTTGAACTCAGCCATATGCAAATCAGTCTTGACCCTGTGCCCAATGGGAACAGTGCAGCCCGAACTGCCAAGCCAGGTCCTCTCTGAACTGGAAACAAGCATCCTAGGACTGGTTTCAGGGTTTCACCCCTCATCAGCCAGGATAGCTTGACTCCAGTGGCAACCTGTGCACACTATACCACTGAGTTCATGCTAGCCTGGCTGATGAAGGGTGATGCCCTGAAACGGTCCAGGGAGGACCTGGCTTGGCAGTTCGGGCTGACTGTTCCCACAAGGAACATGGTCAAGACTGATTTGCCTATGGCTGGATACAAACTGGGGTGGTGTTAGTGAGCAAAAAATGATGGATTTAACCCAGATCCTTTTGATGGGGGTGAATGTTTGCATTGCCCAACATTCCGTCCATCAATTGTTTTTTTTGCATATGTTGCCCTAAGTGTGAAGGGTGTGCCCAGACGTGGGTGCCGTGCTCACAACACCACTGGATTCAAGCTTTCCCGGCTGATGAAGGGTGATGCAATGAAACCGGTCCCAGGATGCTTGTTTCTGGTCCAGGAAGTACCTGGCTTGGTAGTTCGGGCTGGGCTGTTCCCACAAGGAACAGGGTCAAGTCTGATTTGCATATGGCTTTGTCCAAACTGGGGTGGGGTGGTGATCAAAAGAATGATGGGTTTACCCCACATCCTTATGACTAGGGTGAATGTTTGCATTGTCCAACATTCCGTTCATCAATTGTTTCTTTTCCATATGTCAACCTGAGTGGGAAGGATGTGTCCAGATGCGGGTCCCATGCTCACTACACCACTGGATTCAATCTAGCCTGGCTGATGAAGGGTGATGCTGTGTAACCGTTCCCAGGATGCTTGTTTCCGGTACAGGGAGGAGCTGGCTTGGCAGGTCGGGCTGGACTGTTCACACAAGGAACATGGTCAAGACTGATTTGCATATGGCTGGCTCCAAACTGGGATGGCGTGGTGAGAAAAAGAATGATGGATTTAACCCAGATCCTTGTGACTGGGGGTGAATGTCCATCAATTTTTTCTTTTGCATTTTTACATGTGCAGTACATATTAAGAGGAATACTGAGTACCTAGCAGAGTCCCTCTCAGATCAGATAATGTCTTGAACAGGGTGTAATTGATACAAATTGTTGCCACCAAATCTGTAAGAAAGTCTGACCTGCAGGTTCAAACTTCCTAGGAAATCATAGCATCACTGCATCAACACCCATAAAAACTATCAATGCAGTCTTTTGTCTTCATCTAAGAAGTCCACCACCAGTGTTGGTGCCTCATAATTGGCAATGCCCAGTAACATGAGTATAATCAGTTTTGTGTTTACCCAGAATAACACCAACCCATTCATTCACAAGAAATACACCTAGAAGTTGGTCATTCTATTAACATAATTTTAGAAAACGTGTTATCTGCATTTAGAAATGTGGGTGTGTTACATGAGGAACAGAGCTACATGTCTTTTCCTTTCTTCTGAAAAATGTAAATGTTAGCCCTGTTTAACCCCTTCGGCGCGGCGCGAATTTTCGCGCTGTGCTGAAGGTTCTATTGGGCCAACGGACTCATGACGGAACGGTTCCGTCATGAGCACAGGCCAACCGACGCTCATGACGGAACCGTTCCGTCATGAGCACCGAAGGGGTTAATGAAGAGGGGACATTATGCTGTTTTAAGCAATACAACGTTACTTCCAGAAGCAGGTAGTTTAGCTAATTGAACTATGGCTGAGATACCCGCCACCCCCTCTCAACACAATCCCCAAGAATTGGGAAACCGGAAACAGTTCTGAACTTTTGGAAGGCGGGAGGGAGTTACCCTCCCGGCCGTATTTATTAAAATATGAAACAAAATTAAAAACATTAAAATAACAGTTTCATATCATGTACAATTTCATATCCACATTACGATGGTTTGGCTAACCTTAACACATTTCTAATACAAAGGTTCTCCTAGCCGATACTAACATCCTTACAAATGCATTCCAAATTGAAATTGTACATCCTAACGTTAAGGGCCAACGGCAAGGTCGAAACCGGTGTCAGATCCCTAAACCAGAACTCCCCCCTCACTTGTGAGGGGCGGCCGCACAGAGGACTGCACCTCATGTGCCATACCAATTTCCCTTGTCTTGACGGGGGCCCCTGTTAACTCAACGCCATCTACGTGGTCGTCCGAGGACTCGTGTGAGGTGTCTAGAAGGTAGCGTAGACCCCCCTCCCCACCCCACACAACTTACCACATCTGCCGTCGCAGATGTCCTGGCCCCGGGAAATTCCCAGGAGGGGCCCGTAGCCCCTCCTATCCAGGGAGGGCCTTGACCGCCTTCCCTTTCCTTTAGGCATCCCGTCCTTTAGAAGGGACCGCCTTCCCGTTGTGGGGCCAATGGCCACCTCCCCCCGGGCGCTCCCATCCGTAATGGGTGACGCCCCCCCCTAGGGATCTTCCAATGACTGCTCACCGATCATGACCTTACCGCCCGACCAAACAATAAATACGACAAGATTACTTACTAAAGAAAGAAAGGACATTTATACCTTAAGCAGATCAAGTATAAACTCTCTAAAAACATTACTGATCACTCTGATGCAAGTCTTTAATAAAGCATACTGCGAAGAATAATCCACTTTATTGCAACCGAATCACAAACTTTATTCAGAACAACCTGTAAGAAAACAACTACTACCTCAAATGACTTTATTCCAAAACAACTTGCTGTCTTCAGGGGCTGGTGGGTGGGTCAAAATTGGCTCTTTGTTCCGTCTCGAGCTCACGTGCAGCGAGGAGGTGCAGCTTCAGAGCACAGGAACAAGAGGATGCTTCCTTGGACTATCGCTCCTTTTATTCTTCTTTGGGCGGGCGTAAACCCGCCTCCTCCCGCCTCCGGGGGCGTGGCTGACGGCTTCAGTGTCTAGGACAACCCACTCTTGGGCGGGAAAAAGCGCGGCCCGGCTACGCCGCTTTGGGCATACCAGCCGAGACGCGCCTCCCGCCCAAAATGGCTTCTCGGGGGGATCGGGGTACTCCACCATACGTTCGGGGGGACCGAGTGGTCGCCCCTTTCCATATGGCTGAGATACCCGCCACCCCCTCTCAACACAATCCCCAAGAATTGGGAAACCGGAAACAGTTCTGAACTTTTGGAAGGCGGGAGGGAGTTACCCTCCCGGCCGTATTTATTAAAATATGAAACAAAATTAAAAACATTAAAATAACAGTTTCATATCATGTACAATTTCATATCCACATTACGATGGTTTGGCTAACCTTAACACATTTCTAATACAAAGGTTCTCATAGCCGATACTAACATCCTTACAAATGCATTCCAAATTGAAATTGTACATCCTAACGTTAAGGGCCAACGGCAAGGTCGTAACCGGTGTCAGATCCCTAAACCAGAACTCCCCCCTCACTTGTGAGGGGCGGCCGCACAGAGGACTGCACCTCATGTGCCATACCAATTTCCCTTGTCTTGACGGGGGCCCCTGTTAACTCGACGCCATCTACGTGGTCGTCCGAGGACTCGTGTGAGGTGTCTAGAAGGTAGCGTAGACCCCCCTCCCCACCCCACACAACTTACCACATCTGCCGTCGCAGATGTCCTGGCCCCGGGAAATTCCCAGGAGGGGCCCGTAGCCCCTCCTATCCAGGGAGGGGCCTTGACCGCCTTCCCTTTCCTTTAGGCGTCCCGTCCTTTAGAAGGGACCGCCTCCCCATTGAGGGGCCAATGGCCACCTCCCCCCGGGCGCTCCCATCCGTAATGGGTGACGCCCCCCCCTAGGGATCTTCCAATGACTGCTCACCGATCATGACCTTACCGCCACAGGCCGGATAGTTGACCGGCTATCCGGACCCCCCACAAAACTCCTACCTAAAGGTCATGCTGTAAACTCCTTAACCAGGCTACGAGGTCTCCTATGAGTAAAGAATTCCCCACCCGGGACAAATGGACCCCATCCTCTAGATACATATTGTCCCCCCTGATACAACCATGAGGAATCGAATGCAATGTACTGGTACGGAACAGTCTACCAAGCTTGTTATTCACCTTTTTCACAGAATGATTTATAGCAGACACTGAATTAGCCCCCCGCCACACCTTTCGTGGAATCATATGGGACCATGCAATCGTGCACCCTGGAACCCTTCTCGCCAACCAACTTACTGTGGATAGTATCGCCTCGAGAAGTAGTCGTCTACCAGTGGTCACCAAATCATTGCCCCCAAGATGTACTATGATTATAGATGGCGGTGACCTTGTCCGCCCTAACAAACCCTCAAGAAAAGGTTGAAACTGGTCAATACAGAGCCCGCCCCTTCCGTAGAAGGTCACCCTGTACCCGTATTCCCCAGCCGTGTGAATCATGTCACCTGCCTTGAATACGTCCGCGGCACGCCTCACGTATGAGTGGCCCACGACCCACACCACTCTTTCATCAGCCGGTGATCTCTGACCGCTGGTTCCCCGGTGTCGGGTCGACTGCACAGTCCGCCCCGCCTCGTAGGTTTGCGAAACTGTAACCAAACAAAGACAAGAAGCGTGAGTACATGATATCAGCTTCACAACATGTGCAACCGCACATACCTTTTGTAACAATTCGAGGACCAACGCCCCAACTGTTTCACTTTTTCCACACTCAGACCCCTGGCTGTAGCCTCAGTAGCAGCCCCTATCCGGAAGGAATGGGTCCCAAACTCGCCCGGGTTCAAGCCCGCGGCCGAAATTGCCATTGCCAGCACCCGCTGGAACTGAAACCTCGTCAGTGGGGTGGCATCTGCGTGTCTCAGCAAGGTCCCCCCCCATGATGCCGCCCTCTGCGCCAAATACTCCTCAACGCATGCAACCGGGCACATGGGAGATCCGGGAATCAGCTGGACTACTACACTGTCCCCGATCGCCCCCTGATCGGTCTTGGACCTGACAAACGAGACAATCATCGTCTCCCCCTTTACTTGAATGTGCTCTCGGCACAGTCCACCCCCCGTATCCTGCTTGTTTTTTGCCACCAGTTCGCTTACCCGCATAGCCCCATGGAATGCTAATGCAAAAGCGGCCCGGAATAACACTGTTTCCGACTGGGATGAACATGTCGCAGGGAGTACGGACAGTAACAGGGCCAACCTATCCAGACCTATCGGGTGCCTTTCATCTACTCTGCGACCCTCAAGGCGTTGCCACCCACGCAGCGCTTTCTGCACTACGAAAGACGCTGTAGGGTCCTGGATACCATGAGCCCGCGCCATGAAGGAAATGGCGGCCCGATGCCTCTGGGCCGTGGCCACCGATTTGCCTGCCCTGCGTAATGACAGTAAAAACTTTATGACAAATTCTTCCTGGCCCCAAAGCTCCCCCCTAGCAGAACCCAAAAAGGACCAATAGGAACGGAACGCCCCTTCATATGCCTTCCTTGTCCTGGGTGCTAAACTCTCTCCCACGAGGTTTTGTAGTTCGGGGCACCGAGAGACCAGAGAGCTTCGGGAAATGGTGCCGCCACCGGGTCCGCTGTGGGCAGAAAACCCCAGAAGGCCTGCATACGGAAACGAGAAAGCGCATCAGCAGCCTGATTCAGCACCCCTGGCACATGCATCGCCCTAAAGAGCACGTTCAATTGCATACATAGTAAAACAATTTCTTTGAGCAACCTCAGAATCCATTTGCATCGTGCTGCCTGACTATTGATACACTCAACCACGGTCATGTTATCAGACCAGAACACCACAGAGTGATCCCTAAACCCCTCAGGCCATGTTTTCAAAGCCACCAGAATAGGGAACAGTTCGAGAAAAGCAATGTTACTTGTAAGTCCACACTCGTGCCACCATGACGGCCATGTTTGAGCCGACCAGTGATTGCCAAATATGGCGCCAAAGCCTATACTCCCCGCCAAATCTGTCCACAGCCCCAACTCCTCGGAGGACACCGCCAGCTTGGTCCAGACAACCCGACCATTAAAATCCGCCAGGAATGCCAACCAAATGCGCATGTCCTGGCGAATCTCTGCCGAGAGCCTCGTGCGGTGGTGCCCCTCTTTAAGACCGACCATGGCTTGTGCAATCGAGCGGGAAAAAGGGCGGGCCATTGGCATTATTCTAAGGGCAAAATTCAACTGACCCACAGTCTGCTGCAATTGATGCAAGTTCACCTTAGTCTCCCTGATGCATGCCTCAAGCGAGGCCCTGAATTTCCGCACCTTTTCTTCGGGCAACCGGAAGCAACCTTCTTCGGAATCGAGCTCTATTCCAAGAAACTCGAGCGAAGTTGATGGCCCCACAGTCTTATCTGGCGCCAATGGCACACCAAACTGACTCATCAGACCACAAAATTCTTTTAAAGCCTGTGCACATTCTGTATCCCCGGCTGCCCCCAGGAACAGAAAATCATCAAGATAATGCATAACATGCTGAAACCCCGTCATTCTTGTGAATGCCCATTGCAGGAAACAACTGCATTTCTCAAAATACGCACAAGATATGGAACAGCCCATCGGCATACATTTATCCATGTAATAGCGCCCCTGAAACATAAAACCCAGGAGACGCTGATCTGCTGGGTGTACCGGGAGCAACCGGAACGCTGACTCGATGTCTGACTTGGCCATCAGCGCCCCAGGCCCCAGGCGATTCAACATGGCGACGGCATCATCGAAGGATGCGTACCGCACCGAACACACCTCCGGGTCTATCGCATCATTCACTGACAGACCTCTCGGAGCTGACAAGTTATGTATCAGTCTAAACTCACCCGGGTCCTTCTTGGGGACCACTCCCAAGGGTGAACAAACAAAATTAGGAACTGGTGGCATGCCGAATGGTCCGGCAACCCGACCCCGGGTCACCTCTCTCCCAATCTTCGCTTGCACCACCGCCGTATTCTGCAGGACCAATAGTTGGTTCCTACAATGCGCTTTACCCTGAAAATTCCCCACCGGGATGCGGAAACCATACGAAAAACCATCTCGCAACACGCCAGCGGAGACATGATCCGGGTATTCACTGAGCCAAGGAATCATTGCCATGGTATCAACTGGTGTAGGTAAAGGCGCCCCTCGGACTATGTCAGACCTGTTTGGCGCTTCCCCTACTTCCGTTATCACCTGCTTTGGCTCTGCACATGGTCTCGGTATGCGAGGACTGTCCACACCCCCCACAGTCGTGCCTAAACTTGCATGACCCCTGGGGCCTCGTACACTTTCCCCTGTTAAAATTCCAGCATACCCCTTTCTTACCTGTATTGCCATTCGACCTTGGGTGATGCTCATTACTTGCCCCCGCCCGAAAGGGCGCCACAGATGAATGGCGGGAAAACTCACCCCCGTTCCCCCCCAACAATGGCGCCTTTAACATGCCTGAATTCTCCAATTTTTGCCAAGAAATGGAGTCGTAGCAATCCCACGTCAGGCACGTGTCGAACTCCTTGGCCTTGCGAAAAATATTATCATAGCAAAACCACTCATTGCCCGCATATGTCTGAGAAAACTCCATAATACGTGTCTGGTACACGGGTAACTCGGCCAACAGTTCAGGCCTCCGTTCCCCCATAATTGAAGTGAATATGCCAAATGCTCTGCCCCAATTACCTATCGTCTCATCGACTCTAAAAGCGGCCATTTTGGCGCGCCAAACACTCGGGTGCATAAGCTCTTTCTGAACTTTCACATGCTCAATCTCGTAATGATCAGTTAGCAAGGAAAACATATTTACATATTTCTCAGCCCATATCCGTTCTTTGATTTCCATCGGGATATGCTGAGCCAATTTCTCCCTTCTCGAGGGTACAGACTCCTTCCCCGCAATCGGCATTAGCTGCTTACCTGAGCTAGAAGCTGTAACCGCAGTTGCTGCCGAACTCGTGCCCGCTGCGGGTTGACCTACTGGAGCCTGCGGGGAAACAAAAGGACAAGGTGGTTTTGCGGCCTCCCGTGACTGCCGCAGCTGCCTCATTAATTGCTTGGCCTCCTCGGCCGTGTCCCCCGGAGCCACGGAACCCCCGCTGCTATTACCCAACCATGCCGGCAACTGGGCGGCCAACTCCGGGGGCATGTCCCCCTCGTTCACTGGGGTAACCACCACGGGGATCCGCTGGCCCTCGACGGGAGCCGGCGTGGGAGTCTCCGCTGGTCTGGGAGGGCTCGCCGGGGGAGCCTCCGGAACTGGGACCTCGTCCTCATTTGCCCCATTCCTGGCCCTCTTCCTTCTCCCGGCCGGGACCTCCACCGGGCTGGATCTTTTTGGCCTTCCCGCACCGTCCCTGGCCGCCATTTTCCTCTTCATCTCTGCCATGTCTTTCATCAACATCCGGAGCATTTGGTCGGTGCTGACCTTCTTTGCGACTCTTTTGCCCGGCATTTTCCCCACGTAGGTGGAAGGTCCTGGACTAGATTTGTAGTGCTAGAAGAGAAAAAGAGAAATTACAAATTTCAAAATTGGCTCTTCGTTCCGTCTCGAGCTCACGTGCAGCGAGGAGGTGCAGCTTCAGAGCACAGGAACAAGAGGATGCTTCCTTGGACTATCGCTCCTTTTATTCTTCTTTGGGCGGGCGTAAACCCGCCTCCTCCCGCCTCCGGGGGCGTGGCTGACGGCTTCAGTGTCTAGGACAACCCACTCTTGGGCGGGAAAAAGCGCGCCCCGGCTACGCCGCTTTGGGCATACCAGCCGAGACGCGCCTCCCGCCCAAAATGGCTTCCCGGGGGGATCGGGGTACTCCACCATACGTTCGGGGGGACCGAGTGGTCGCCCCTTTCCAAAAGTTTCATAAAACCCAACTGTACTTCTTACCCCCACAGGGCCTTTCACTTGATGCATATGACAATGATGGCCTTTTCTAGTTCTACAAGAGTGGTATGAAGTGTGAGCTTTAGTAGTATGTCTTCAGGGAAGCTAGCAACATTATTTGATCAAGTAAAATCCTCCATTTTGATATGGGTTATTCCTTAGAGTACACGGTTTTCGAATGAATATATTTGCCTTTCCACTCCTTCATCAATGGAAAGTAATAACTTGCCATATCGGCCTCCATTGATTATGCCAGCTTTGTCATGTGTGGTAGTTGCAAAATGTATTTAACCATAATCTGGGAATAAAGAGTTCAATAAATAATAATAGCTAATCCTCATGAGGATAGTCCCAGTTATTTTCTGTTTTAAAGTGCTTCCTGAATGGAATTTCTGAAGCATTTTCTGAAGTCATTTGATCTCTACTCTAAAAACTTGACCAATTTGACAAAAGTTGACATTTGCACTGAAGCAATACATGTGAATCTGGCATCTGCAAAGATGTCATTCTCTGTTAAAATTGGTTAATTAACACAAAACAGACAAGCCCTGCGATTCAGTAGCTTTGGTGTGCAAAACACAATGCAGACCATACATCTCAAACTTGTCATGTTTTACGTTTTGTGGGGAAGTGCTCAGCATGGCGAAGGCGCGATTTATGGTGTGTTTTGTGCACCTACACAACCTTGAAAATACCAAAAGACGATTAAATGTGCTACCTTACTGCCTACCGCTCTCCTTAATTTTGTGCAGGTCCAGGAAACAATTCCAAAGTTCTTAGTAAATCTCAAATGTTTCCTCCCCATAAACTGGGCTGTTCCCCATTTGATCTACACAGAACCTAAAATACCTGCACTCATTAACTTCCTTCTACATTTGATGCAGATTAATCAACCAGTGCCAACATTAGCAGCAAAGGATCGCTTTTATACCCTCCTTTTTAATAGAGACTTTTTTAACAGCCCTCCTTTTTAATAGCCCTCCTTTTTAACAGCCTATCCACCATGAACTTTTACAAGTTTGAAGATTCCAAGAATTTTCTCAACACACATGCATCTGTCACATTTTGTGCATATTTGTCAAAAGGTGTAAAAGCTATAGGCAAATTATCAAATGACTTTCCAAGTGACAAGATACATAAAAGTATTACTCCTTTTAAAGCCACAAAGCACTTTTTTCAAATGCTATTCTCTCAACAACTACTGAATGGATTTACATCAAAAGACGAAAAGCATTCTTTCGAGGCAAAGTTCTAATTTCATGCTAGCTTTGTCCTAAATTAATTTAACGGTTTTTGTTGTAGCTGCAGGCAAAATTGCAATGGAGTCTGAAGTGAGAAAATCCATCTATTTCAACACCCCTTTAACTTTGCACTCCTGCATGGAAGTGCACAAAGTTTGGCATGCCTGAGCTAAATTGCGTCTGCCAAATTTGGTTTATGTCCTTCAATTGTAGCCAAAGTTTTAGGCAAATTTTCAATTAAAAGTGAAACTGGAACGTAACTGTACAGTGGTGACAGCAACCACCACAACTCTAAATCTTCTCACCACACATACCTCTTATTTTTAGCAAAATGTTTAGACATAGAATACGCCCAATGTCATCCAAGCAAGTATAAAAAAGTGGCTAGCCCTTAACTATTTTTTAGCAAAATCTTATGTATAGGATTAGCAAATGATACCTATACCAGCTGAAAAATGGTAAATACATATTACCATTCCAGGCTCAGTATTACAGCTTTAGACATTCAAGGCAACCTGGAATAAGTAAAATCTGCTCCTCACATGGGTGTCACTCCTGTGAGGGCTCGTCAGGGAAGCATAGCTTTTTCAAGACAGAGGGGAGCATACAGTATAAAGGTGACGCTGGATTCAGTGTGGGCAGGGGCGGCTCTAGGCTCATGGTGGCCCTGGGCAGGGAGCGTAGGTAGGGGGCCCCGGAAGAGGGGGTCTGGGCGGGGTGGAGCACAGAGGCCAGTGAAGAGGGGGGGTCAGGGTGTTTGGAAGTGGAACAGAGCCAGAGGCCACCAAATCCCTGCCAGGGGCCGCCACACAAATATGTATCCATCCTCAGAGGATTATTATATTAAGGATATATATATGCATGGTGGCCCCTGGGATTTGGTGGCCCTGTGCAGGTGCACAGCTTGCACATGCCTAAGGCCGGCCCTGGTGTGGGTGGCAATCTGCTTGTTCTATTCTTTAAAAAATTCTGCCAGATAAGCAGATACTTATTTTAAGTGAGCAGATATAGGGTGTATGTGGTATTGTAGATCTGGTGCAGAGTGTAATATGCTATTTATTACCATTGCTGATTATGGGGAGCGGCGGTGACTCATCAGAAACGTGGTCTCAAGTGGTCATGAATAAAATCCCCCTCCCTCCCTCAAAAATGATAATAAACACCATACTAATCTCGTCATATCTGCACATGTGGTTTACGCCCTGGCAATTGTTCGAGTGCATTTTATTTGCCGAAGCAGTATTCAAAGGGTAAAAATTGTCTAGTAAGGTAAAATCACATTGACCAGACCTTGTGGCTGTTGGGAAATCTGCTTCCATTTGTGAAGTGATTGTTAAATGTATTGTGTGAGGCAGTAAACAGGGCGTTCTCATGTCAATTCTACTGTACTGTGGTACTAAAATAAAAACAAATTGGTCTTTGCATTGTAGTAATGAATGTGTGAATGTTTGTTTATTAGTTGAGTTGCTACAAATAACGTGTTATTGATGCACATTTATTTTTCATGTACTTTTATGTATGGTTGACCCTACACAATGAACTATTAAACATCCCTACGACTCTTATTTAATCTAAGTTGCCCACTTAAAATGCAAAATCACAGCCTTTTTAGCATTTGAATTTTGTGATCTCCCCAAAGATTTTTTTTTTTAGTTTGCTGAAAGATCTACCTATTGTTTGGCACATGACTGGTTTCCAATAGGCATACTAGCTTGACGATTTCGCACGGATACAAATTTTTACTATGCATGTTGTTGTAGGATCTGTACCCTTAACCACTCCGTCACCAGCCACGGACGCGCTGTGCTGGTGACGGAGTTGTTCCGTCATGGCCCAGCCGCCGCACCTGCACTGCAGTGATTTCACGCCTGCGCGGCGCGTTCTATTGAGCGGGCGGGGCCGTGACGGAACCACTCGGTCACAAGCACCGCGCGCCCTCGTGATGGAGTGGTTCCGTTACGAGAATGGTGGCGCCGCCCGGCCCCCCTCCCCCCTAGCGCTGCGGCGGAATTACCGCCGCTGCCAAGGGGTTAATCTAGTTGCAATAAAGAGGACAGAAAAAGGAGAGCCCATGCTGAAAAGAGATGCAGGGAATGCTATCCATTGATGAAAGGATTACTTGCAAGATCATGTGAAAATAATCTGACACACACAAGGAAATGTGATAAGTATCGCCTTGCACTAAGATCCGCTTGAAAACATGACAAAATACTTTTGAAATTCTTCGGAATTGAACATGCAGCCGTTATGCATTAAGAACGTTATAAAAACATATATCTGTCACGAGGAAAAATAAATGCTGAACTTTAAGATATTTAAAAAAAGTTATATATTATAATGACTGTAGTGATTTCCGCATAATTGCTGTTTAATCTTCCTGCAACAATCAACAACATTTGTTTGTGCCAAAATGCATTATTCTATTATGACCTACAAACATTATCTTATGTTATTGATTTTTCCACTTATTCTGTTTGTCCCCATTGTTCCTCTATGTATTTTTGTCATTCCTGGGCATACAGGCTGAGGTAGCAGCAATTGTGGAGGTTGTATGGTTAGCTTGAAAGTGGGATTGCACAGAGGAAAGATGTCCTGGGAGCTCGCACAGGACATTGGTGAACAGCTGCTTCCATAGAGGTTGCCGTAAGCATTTGAACCTGCAGCTGTCTTTAGAGGTTGCTCTGAGCACTGGAGCCTAGGAGAGTGCCTTGAGAAGTTGCATTGATTATAAGAGTATGGTCAATGTGGTGAGGTTGAACTTGGATTTAGAGACGGGTACTGCACCTGGATTGGTTGCATTGGCCACTGGAGCTGTGGACATCCCGGTGGCGACTACTCTAGGCATTGGAGTCTTGAGATCTGTCTTGAGATGTGCAAGGAAACATTTAAAGGGAAGTTCATAGTAAGGCTGTACCATCTGAAGGCTGCACCGAGCCTGGGTACTGTGAGGGTGGTGCTGCGCATTGCAAGGTTCAGCTTCATACAATATTAGATTCCATCTTTCCTTTACACTCCTTCCAATGATTTACAAGGTCCTAAATAAGATAACATTTTATGTTCTAATTACACAATTATTTGTTTGTAACAGTCAGGGCCGTTTTTTTTCGTTAAATTCAGAAGATATCACATTCTGATTAGTACAATTCCCTAATAATTGCATAATAAATTACATAATTTACAAAACAATAATACTGGTATAAACAGGCCGGCAATGTCACTGAATGCCTGAGTGTATATTGGTTGTATCTGGGTATTTCCCCTGCACTTGCATATGACTTTGTTTGACTAATAATAGCAGCTCCTGGGCAGGTGAGTGCTGGTCCACTTTTTTGCTAGCATCACATTATAGGACCACATCACTATAATAACTTTGGTAACATTGCATCCATGCTAACTAAAATTCCCATTTATCTTTCTAGTGGTTGTTTAAATATTTTATCAACCTCGCACCTATTTTCTGTTTTTCGCTTGAAGGATGTGCATGTGACGTCACTTTGGTGTTTTCAGTATGGTGAAGATCACAAGAAGGCAATTCATAAGATGTCATCTTGCTCACAGTTGTGTGGTCATGAACACATAAGGCAGACTGAAATTATTAGGTTTTCTGTTATTCATTTTTTACATCAAGAATGAGTTTTGTAGAACAAAAAAAAACATCTATCGAATTTGACTACCAGTTCTATGCAGTAGTCTGTGGGGGTAAGCTTAAATAACAAATCTCTTTTCAGAAGAGAAGAGAAGAAAAGGCCGAATAGGCCCATATCCTTCTATGACCCATCCGCATTAGCGCCTTCTGTCAGCTCTCTAGATTTGATCATATTTACCAGTGTAAGAGACAGAGCATGCTGTGATGACATCCCCACCTGCCTCCACTATTATCCTCAAACTCACTGGATAATCCTCCTTTAAATTCGATGTCCTTCCCAGTATCTTTTCCTCCTCCTTTGTCCTTGTTCTGGATAAAGTTGGAAATCTATTTTTGTTCTTTGGAATAAACAGGAATGAGGTCTTGTGATGGGAAAGTTATCGTCCCATTTCATAAAAAATCATCAGAATGGAATCTCGTCCTTACATGTTTCTCGGTTTATGGTGATGGTGGGTGACGTGGCTATATGAAGGATAAGGCGACCATAGACCATCAGAAATCAGCTTGGACACTAATAAAAGCCACCTGTGGTATGCGGGGTGTTCAGTTTCCAAAGCTCAGCCCAGGGTGGAGTTTAAACTCATATGGAGATTGCTAAGAGATGTCTGACTCAATGAGAGTTAAAGACTCTCTGCAGTGCAGCACGGGTGGTGTACATTTGTAGGTTGGGCTGTTCCACTACAATGACTTTGGGCTGTACCGTAGGCCATGCATTATCAAGCCCCCCCAAAAATGTGGTGGTCCTATCATTTTAGTGAATTGATATTTAAGTGAAAACAAATTGTGCCAAACTTTGTCATTTGCGTAACTTATTTAACAACTAAAGTGCATTCATATTGGGGAGTTCTGCGAAATATGCGTATTTTGTTAGAAAGACAAAGGCACACCAATCTTTAACCTTGCTCGTTTTTTTTTTTATTGAGAGTTCATAAAAGACTAATAAACATTACAAGACACATTTGTAGTAGAATTAATACAGTACAGGACATATAAATACAAAAACGTGTTCAAATTTATCAGTTCAAAGCTTCATTATAAAGTGCAATGTGTGTGGATAGAAACAGTCTAGCAGACTAATATTAAGAAGATGTGGTTAAAATTAGATAACATCAGAGAACAAACTAGGATTCAAACAAGCTCCAACATTTCTCATATTTCTTAAGGGCCCCTGATCTCAGTGCATATTTTCTTTCCCTGCCCTGGGTTCGTAATAATTTTGCCTTCCATGCCTGAAAGGTTGGTACAAGATCTGTTTTCCAGGACTGCAATATAAGGGATTTAGCTATTAAAGAAGCTATAAAAAGGGACTCATTGTATGGAGTGTGGCTCGGGGAGCAGCCTAGAACAAGAATTAAGTCATCGAGTATTATAGTGGATTTGAGCTCGATAGAAAGATATTTTTCTATTTCCTTCTAGAATAACTGAATTTTTTAACCTTAACCTTGCTCGTTTCTTGGTGGTTAGCAGCCAATACAAAGCCTGTAGAAAATGAAATGTTTGAGGTAATTCCAGTCTATGCCTACTTTGTAGAGAACCACTTTTTTGGAGCTTTGACTGCAAAACAAATTACAGTAAAAGTAAACGAGCTCACAAAACCTCAGGCTTTCACTTGTAACATTACGATGAAAGAAAAATCCTGAGTCGTTTTGCGTTTCCTTTCTGTGAATCAAACTGTGAAAGTTAATTTAAAAACTCTCACACTGGGGTGGAATGAAGACTGTCAGTGCTTAAAGGATGTTAAATGGCACACCATTAGCTAGAGATGTGTGAACTTATGTAAACTAATCAAAGCTACAGTGCGAAAGCTTAATGATCGCAGATGCGAAGAAACACAAAGGTTGTTGAAAGTGTTCAACACTACAAAACAGACACGAAAGATTGCTCTATCAGAAACAGAGCAGACTAGAAGGGAGGGCCTTGTCGTGCAGCTGTTAGATGCAAGTAGACACCCAAAGTAAGTGTGTGTGTTGATCTCAGTATTTTTGCGTAAACATTGTGAAATGTGGATTTTTAGTGGTTAGAATTAATTCCAAGTAAAATAAAACAATTTTGATATCAAAGTTTTTAAATATTTGGACAATAAATTTCACATGAGTATGCTCTTTTAAAAAAAACAGCTGTGTAAATACAAAGTTAACCCACTTTAAATTATGCTGCCGGGAATAATGTGCAGCTTTCATATCATTCAGCATCATCTTCTAGAGTGAGCCATAGCCAGGCTCATTACTCGTGGGGTGTGAGACAGAACAAGTACCACAGTCATAGATTTTCAATATGTCCTCGTGCACTCAGACACCAAACTCAACTTGAATATCCTATGCCTCTTTCAAACCAAACATCTTCCAACTTAAAACCTTCAGTTGTTCCACTCATGCAGAAAGCCCCCATCATCTCACTCATATGTGCCCTTTCAAAACACTTGATCTCCTTAGGTGACAGATACACAGCCAGCTTACTGGATACACAGTTGTATAGCCTCAGGCTCTACAAAGCAGCATTTCGTCTCAGGAAACATGGGTGGATATTATTCAGAAGTGAGGCAACAGAGCTATGGCTATGGATGCAAAGAACTTGCAGGCTGAAGTCTTAGGCCGTGCCTGTGGTGGTGGTCCAATGACCGCCACAATGTGGGACTGCCCTCAGTATTATCACTGCAGCAGTCGGACTGCCACGAGACCACCAGCACCGCTGGCATTAAGGATCCCGCTGGGCCCGCGGTCTTTGCTAGCGTTGCCACAACCGGCACTGCAGTGCATATTTCAAGTTGCTATTTCAGCGCCTTTTCTAGGGCGGTGAACCTGCCATGGAAATGGTGGTGGAATGGCAACAAAGGGGTTCTTACATGCCCCCCTGCCGGAGTTTGGCCTGGGGGTGCATACGGGGGGTAAGTGCAGTGCCTTTGCCTGGATTTGCACCCTCCCTGCACTGTAGCAAACATCCACTTTCAAGTCTTGAAAAATCAAGCTATTTATACAACCCCCTCTAGGGAAAACGAGTAAAGCATATGAAAGTTTGAAAAAAGAGGGGAAAATTAGAAAAGGAGCAAAGTGAATTTGTGAATCTTTTGCAACCAGCAAGTGCTGGTGTGAAGAACTAAATCGTGGGTAATCCTCTCTCTTTGGCCAATTTCCCTATGTATAAGAATCTAGCTTATTATTTAATGTTGTATAATTTCAATTTGTCTGTTTGCTTCAAATTGTTTTTTATTTTGTGTTTGATTATGTCGTTTAGTTTGTAATACATTTGTGTACTGAAAAGCATAAGGACTTTGGTTGTAGTCTTCAATGTAAATAAGTCTTTGTTTGTATCCGATGTCCTGTTTTTGACAAACTTCGTTTAAACTTTGAAATAATTCGGTATAAATAAAAATACCCAGTTGACATTGACAGCTAGCGTGTTCAACTTCCCGTAAATGTGGATTTAAATGTAGGAGGCGGGGCAACTTTTTGCTGCGTTTAGCGAAATATCTAATGGCTTCATTCTCTTCCTGAAGAAATGTGTGTCTCGAGCCCCAGTTAAGTTACATTGGCCACCCTCATTGAAATTGACACTTGGTAAGGGGGTGCAGCTAAGGCACAGCAAACAAACACATAATCTGACGTGGACTATCAGTGTGCCAAACGTGAACTTGGGTTTTGCCTCCATTCTCTTCCAGGTGTATTCAATGACTTTCATCAATTCGTATTTCACTTTACTCAAATGCTCTAAAATATAAAAGTGCTTGTTGTCAATCAGGAAGGTGGATCAGCAGTTTCTCGTTAAATCAATTATAAACAGCCTTTTCCTAAAAACAGTCCAGGCAGCCTTTCACCAGCTACCATCATCATTCGTTCAACCTCCTGATTTGGGGTTTTATTTCTTAGCTTCTAGGTCCTCGCAAAATTTGCCCGGGGGCCACAAAGTATGGTCTGTGGTGTGACTAAGGGCTGCACTGAAGCCAGCAGGGTGGCAGTGGGGTGTCTGGCTGTATCAGTCAAGGTTTTGTGCAAGGAGGTCTATAAATATGTTAAAAAAACGGGTAAGCTTATATTTGCAGGTTAACTAAAGTTAAGTGGTGCAGGGCACCATGGTAGTTACTTCATTTAACCTACAAATAAACACCTGCCTGTTTTACATGTGTTTCTGAAAATTAGTGCACAGCAAGCTGCTGCTGTCCATCAGGGGGGGCACATGTAAAGGTCAAGAGGGCTGCAAGCTGCACCAGGCTGTACTTTGAGTCTTACTGTTTAGATGGTTCCAAGTTTGATTTCCTAGCTTACCTTGGTAAACACACTGCAGATGGTATGAGCTCCAGCTGCCTATGCATTTGACATCACACTCTGTTCCTTCATGGATAGATGTAGTCAAGGCAGTGGAGAATTATGGAGTGACCTTTGAGTTTATACTTTGTGTGAATCTCGGCTACACATCCATTTTCTTAAAGGAAACAAAAGAACAGGCTGGTCTTTTCTTTACTATTTGGGGACTTGAGCGTGTCCTCCTCTAAACTTTCCACTTTTTCTGTGCCGTTTGTTGCCATCGTTGCCACTTTGAGGCCTTCTTGTGCCTTGCATATGAGGGGGTCAACGATTGATGCATTTGAGAAAATTTGCAATCTGTGGTGCGTGTTGCTGTGGGCGCATTACTTAAATTAGCAGGTGTATGACTGAGTGGACCTTACAACACGTCTCTAAGGAAAGTTTGTCATTTTTATCCCTGTGTATGCTTTATATAGTGTACGAGTTCCCCCTTCAGAAGGTCTATTGAATGCTTTCTTCCAGAGACCAAACAACCATGCTCTCCCTTTCTTTCCTTTTCTCACCATCAGTGCATGACCTGTCAGAGGCAGGATTAGAAAAGCTGATACCTTTAGGTAGCAGGGTTTAGACAGTCACTATATCCCTGCTCTACCCAAATCCTTGGTCCTGGTCTAGTCTTTTCCATGCTGTTGCGCTCCATCAGGACTGCTGTCCTTCCCGCCAGCTTTTCCAGGTCCGAACTGGGAAAGCAAACCAGCCCTAACAATTGAGTCGGACTAGCTGGGGGGAGGCTGGGGGTGCCAGTGTAAAGCACTGCTGCTGATTTTGGTATGGGGGCCAATAATGCAAAACCGACCCCCTGTACCAAAAACCGGCCCCACCCTTCTGCTCACTGGGAAAACTCCTAGTGCCCGTTACAGCTAGACCTGGGCTTTTCCCAGATGCAGCTACTCCTGCCAACCGATTGGTCGAAAGGAGAACTACAGGCACTCTGACTCATAGAGTAAGTCTAATGTACAGGAAATAGCACACTTTTGCCCCGGAAACACTGCACAATACTGCAACTACTGCTGTAACTGGACCCAGACCACATGTTACATGGCCTCAGCAGCAGTGGGATTCGACTACTGCAAACCTGTGAAGTATAGCTGCAGATTTGTGAAATTCAGGCACATACGGTAGGACCGATATTCAATAGAAAATAAACAAAATGTACAACTGTTTAATACTGTAGTGCACAGAAGTTGCACTTACATGGCATATTTAACATGCATTAAGGGTCACATGGTATATTTATGCATTCAAAAATGTATTTGCACTGGAGAAGCCTGGAATTCTCATGGGAATTCCAGAATTATTGTTCAATAAAACTGCGACGTTTGCAGTTTCATAGGAGTACTCCTGGAAAAGTCAGTATACTTAAAACAATTGGGAAATGTATTCCAAACCCAGGAGTTATTCCAAACCTGAGAGGTGCACTTTTAACCTTTTTTTGTGTGCAAATCAGGCTGTCATCCAGTACACACCTCAAACTGATCACGTAAAGGTATCATTCTCCTTCATCTGTCTACTTCCACTCTAGAGTATTATCTTTCCTATATGCAGATGGTGTTCTGTTTTGTACTCTCAAAATGCTCTTTTCCTGTAATTTAAAATGTCTTGATTCCCTCGGGTTATGAACCACTATTAAAAAAACTCTAAAAAAGAATCAATTTTGTGAGTAATGCTTTGAAAATAGTGATGTGTGAGTAATAACGTGTGACGGCAAATCATTGGAGATAATGAGATTAAATGCCCCAAACTAAATAAAGTCACACATAGTGGTTAAGTAGACCTATTATCTCAAATGTGCTTAGTGTGGGCTTTGATTTCCGCTCCTTTCAAAGATTTGCTTTTTTATCAGCATCTTTCAGCCATTGGCTTAAGACTTTAATTACTTCTAGGTCCATAGGAATATTTCTGTTTTACCTGATGCTACTGGCTGTTGTGAATCTCCTCCAATGGGGTATTTGTATTGAGCTGCACGATGGACTGTTTTACAACTGTCGATATCTCTATTGCCTTCTCAATGCTTCATGCACAATCTTTCCTATTTCCTTTTTTTGTGTCTGCTCTTGCTAGCTCTCCGCCAGCCTCCATTCTTCTCGTGTGGCATACTCTTCTCTTTCTCTAGCCCACCACTGCCTCTAGTTTCAGCCTGCCACCCTCCTTCTTTCCCCTGTGATCTCATTATTACCCATGTCTTCCAAAAATTGTGCAGTCTAACTGCACCGCATTCATTCGATTTGCAGTTCCCTCTAGGAGGCTTTTCATTAATACCAATGATGCAAGGTACTTTTCTTTTTTATTGAAATGAAAGTCTTCCTAAACTGATGGCACCCTTGCAATTGATACAACCCTTTTTTGTTTCTATATAAATATCAAAGGAGCCTCATTGTAGTTCTTCTTTTCTTTCTATGACATAGAAACTAAAGGAGGACTATTATGAAGGCCCCTATGCCATGCGACCATTGTTTGACCTAGAAACAAAAATAGGACTTTATTGAAGACAAATGTTCATTCAATATAGATCAACTTGTGCTTCATATTTTTTTGTTTTAAAGTTATTACACAGCATGAGCCAAATATTAAGCCCAGGAATGGTAGTTTCGATAATAGTTTTTTAAAACTATTTCTTGTACTTAATTTCCTTTCCTGTGGCTGTAGTGTCCTGATGCTATGCTTTTATTAGAGCGGATTGAAGGAGAGCACAATGTTCAGAGCAGGATTCTTTGCCTGCAATGGTTTTCCTGCACACAGCATCTGTGGTCTCAATAATCACAGCTTTGTTTTCGTAATTTGCTCTAACATGAAAAATGTAGAGTAATTATGTGATTTCCAGTCATTTGGAGGCACTACAATTTGCTGTTGAAGAATGCTGGGTACCCTTGCCTTTCATAGTCAGTGTCAGCTACATTGTATCCAATACAGCGGTAGTGACACTTTCTTGATCACTTGCTTCCTGGCTCTTAAACAGTAGTAACTGCATCCGATACATTTTTTCAAAAAGTGACTTTAGGAGAATTCAGTGTTTGTAATGTACCCTTCCATAGACTGTGCTTCATTTTTACTACTCTATTTTGTTAGTTTCGGCAAAAATATGCTTTTCTTCTTGAACTAAAATATGTATATCCGCTCAGCTGATTTGTTATAGTACTGCTGTAACTAGGCATATCATATATTAAACACATGTTTCCTGTATTTGATAATCCTCACAGACTTTAATGGAAAGATCGCTGCATTCTTTAGTAGACTGATAACTATTAGCGATAGTAATGTTGACGTAGGAGCACTTAGAATTTTGGTATTTTACTGAATTGGTTACTAAGATATTTTAGAAAAGGATATAGAGCTGGGGATTTTTTTTGTTCTACTAAATCTCTGAATTGTAAGAATGTTCTTCTATAATTGTAAATTGTTATTATCATATTTTACTGCTCAGCTCTCTGTCTGTCATGAGTCTAGTCGGCGCTACAAGAAAAACAAATACATAAAAATCCACTTGTTTGCTAATACAGATCCACAATAATGTCATGCTTGCCCTATGTTTTGTATTGGAACGATATT
The DNA here is from genome assembly GCF_964263255.1 of Lissotriton vulgaris. NCBI lineage: Eukaryota > Metazoa > Chordata > Amphibia > Caudata > Salamandridae > Lissotriton > Lissotriton vulgaris. Next base: position 421,374,860 of record NC_141685.1, on the reverse strand, counting down.
TTCTTTGATCCTTCTTTTTTTCTGTGGAGTGCAGTGGCCTCTCATAGTACTCTGATATAGTCCTATAGCCCTACAGTGATATTGAGGTACTCGTCTATCTTGTTTGGCATTTTCTGATGTCTAAGGCGGTCACAATCTTGCAGCCCTGTGCCCATGCAAAAAGCAATCATTTTCCCTATTTGCGCTCTTCCTGCAGCTGTGTGGTAGACGCGTGTCTGGGAACAGCGATATCTTTTGATCTCAGTCTGCTGTGTCTAGGTTTTCCATCAGAGGGTGGATGGATCTCTAGACCGTGTCAGCTACAGGTGGCCACTTGAACTGTGTCTGGATCATCCCATTTTGCACAAGCGCACTCTTCCCCAGCGGTGAACTAGGATCTAAAAGCAGCCCTGGAAAATGTGTTCATACTAGCCCCTAGTGAGCTATGTGCGGCAGAAAGATTTCTGGAGGCAATTTAATTGCAGGCCTGAAAAAGGGTACTCCATCTGGTATGTTTGCTTGGCTGCATATTTGATGATCTGCCCACCCGACACTAAAAGTAGCCTCCGGTCCTCCTGGGGTTTCCCTGTATCCCAAGTGGACAGTCCATCCCTGCTTATTGCTGGTGAGCAGGAACAACCCATCCCTGCTCACTATCACTATACCAGTGCTCGATGAAACTAGTTTACAGACTTCTCTCAAACATGTAAACATGTCAGTCCATTTGGGATGGATTTGCCATGGTGAATTGCATTTCTAGCGAGGCAAGGTTAAGCAATATGACATCTTCATTCACTTATGCACCCTACATGTAACATTCAGTAGTGAGTAAATTCTTCTTGAGCACAGAGACCGCTATCTTATGTATTTTAGATGATGTCCTCCTGTCTACACATAACGATGACCTCTGTGACTTGATAATGCTGGATCTCTCATCTGGCTTCAACACAGTCGACCATCTCACCCTCTAATGCACCCATCAGTCTCAAACATCCCACCCCTCATATGCGCTGTGCATTCATAGGCCCTGTGACTTGGAATCACGCAAGAGCAACACATTCAAATTATAATAAGTACATAAGTACGAACATAATAAACGCATTACCAGCTGGCCGCGAGAACTAACATTAAAACTATTGTATGAATACATAACACTGACCCTCATGATATTCCCCTTTCAGTATTTTATGGAATGATATTTTTGCCTGTTGATATTTACTTACTCGATAATTCAAATGTGTTTGTTGTGTATGAGTGTAATTTTGCCCATGGGGCTTTTTGTCACAAAGCGATTTGTATTCCAAAGCTATGAAGTTTCTTGAATGGATAACAAAAAGTAATTTACCACTGCTAGACCCTAAGTAAGTGAGATCTGAGGAAAGTACTGGAATGAACAGCATTCATTCCACTGCTCAGGATGTGCTGCTAGGAGAGTCTTCAGCAGTCAGTGTACCTGTCCACCAGCAGTAATGCAGGATCTTTGCGTGTTGTGTCTCTCCCATCCTTATCTAGTCAACTTCTCCACTGTCTGTCCTAATGTACTGCTAAGCACTGTTTCAGATTTGGGCATTGATGTTCCTGATCTCTCTTTCTTCTCCTACCTATAACAATTGGTTTGTTCTCTGCCATGATTCCTTCAGTCCTCTGCATCACGTTGGTACAGTGCCATTTTCCCGGGTCTCTGTATGTCGTCGCCCATTCTATCTTTACAAAAGGTCTCATGGGCACAGTCCTTCTTTTAACTTCTTCTAACCTCCCTGAAGGTTTCTTTTTCATTCGCTCTCTCTCTCACACACATATCATAAATGTTAAAATTGCCTCGGTTCCTTGCACATGTGGGCTATTAAGCAATGTGCAGCCCTTGGAAGCAGCTGTAATTTTTTTCCCTTCCTCCGCTGCCCTCCTGTCTTTTCCAGCTCTGATTGTGGACCTTCTGCATTAAAATTTCTCTTTTCCATTCCTGGAACCCTCTGTCCAATCAGTAGTTATATGACCCTGCTTGCTCCAATACCACTTTTGTCGCCTATCGCCGGTCTAATGTTCAGATGGCCTGTCCCTTCCTCACCATCCACTCCAACAATGTCCTTATTCATACAGAACTCCAGAGCAATCTTCTTCCTGACTATTACATCGAAATCCTTCACAAATTCCTCATATTGGGCAACTGACACATGTTCAACCATTCACACTTATTGCTTCAGATACATGCAGATTAGCTCATGGTCTAGCTGTAGAGTTTTGCCATTTGAGTTTCCAAATATGCCTGTGTATTTGTCACACAACTCTTGTTTGATTCGTCTTTGTGCATCCCACACTCCCTTTGTCAGACACTAAACAACATTTCACCACCCGGACATACCTTTGCAATGCTTCATACTCAGCTAATTTACCTGAGTAGCCCTCTGGCACTGGAACTGCTTCCCATCTAGAGGCAAAGACAAAAATGTTTGTTATGTTAGTGAAATCTTATAAAAATCAGCATATTTTCACCAGAGTTTTGCTCATGGGAGACTAGTTCACTCATAAAATGCCTCGCGGGAACTGCAAACTGATGTTGTCCACAGCTCAGAGGCATTTTCTATTTGTATCTCGTGCAAGTTGCTCATGTAACGTTTGTTCACGAGATATGGTCTCATATTAATAATTTATTGCTGAAGTTCATTTTTTAATAAACGTAACTTCTCATAATTTTTGTGAATTTAACACATTTCACTAAACAGTTGTAATTTTGCCCTCCTCTTCTCTTCTATCCAACAACTGTCTCCTTCAAAACATCCCCAGAACACCACCTGCTATCTCCTGGAGATCCACTATCCTACAGTGTCAGCATCTTATGCACACAGTACAAGATAATCCCTCCAAAAACTAACAACTGCTATACTAAGTGGAACTGTTTCACTTTATTTTGATACCACCCGCTGTTAATTCGCTTTCTACCTTCCGACATACTTGAGATATGAGTGTCTCTACCTCCTCCTATGCAGAGCAGCTAATGCATTTTCCCTTATTTACCAGTCCCTGTAGATTCCCTTTCCTGCAGCAGGACCATATGACAGTTCAACGATTAATGAGAAGTTCAGAGTCCTTCCTTTGCCATCCATTTAGATTCACTTGATTAATATGGGATGATCAATGGTAGTTAGCTGCTGAAGGATTAGCCTGCCTTAAATGCTGTGCAATAAAATATACCAATCCCTCCTTGTCCAGAAAAATAAGCTGTATGGGCTGACATATGGAAGCCATGTTGCCTGCACTAGTTCTGTGACAGGTCTATCAAGACAAAGTGCTGCAGTATATTCCAATCCTTCGAAAACTTCAAATGTATTCGATTGTAACTGTCATGTAGTGCTTTGTGGTACTAAGATGTACTGGTGTGCTGGGCAGCACTAAAGGCAGCGATCACAGGGATCTTGTGAGCTCTAATGCATTAACTGGCCACCACCCAGCTACTTTTTTTGTATCCCTTGTGGACTATATGCTTGTGTTTTCATTCTATACACTGCTCTGCTGCTTTTCGACGAGGCTCATACTATAGAAATACCAGGTACATATATTGGATACATACTAACTAAGTGCTTAAATGAAGACAGGAATCAAAAGGAAGCAGGGGAAATATATGTTTCTTGGGAAATGCAGAATATATATGTGTGTGTGTGTGTGTGTGTGTGGGTGGGTGGGTGTGTGTGTGTGTGTGTGTGTGTGTGTGTGTGTGTGTGTGGTTGTGTGTGTGTGTATATATATATGACTATCACAGCATATTGTGGTAGAGCTGCATCAGAATACATCATGGGAACTTTGGAGGAAAGCCAATAGCAAGGCTAGTCTATTTTATTTCTATTTTTCTTAGACCATCGACCTTAGTGTGCAATAATGTTTTATGGCTTAGACTGATGCATACAACTCTTCTGTGTCTTGTGTCTCAATGGAATGATACATACACAGTTTGTATGGTCACATCTTTGAAACCTAGTGGCCTCACTGAGGCTTTCATCCCGCAGAGGTCAATCAAATAAGTTACATTGAAAAGGGTAACAGTAAACCTCTGTTATCAGCCAATAGTGCCTCGACTGCCCATGGGGAGTGAATGTGTGCTTTACAACTACACCTGTTATATTATCTTCACAGTTTATGGAAAGGTGAGGTGCAGAGTGTAAATGTAAATCTTATTTTCAAAAGTTCTGCTTTCTTTTTTTCAGATCCCTATCAAATATTTCATAGTTAAATAATCTGTAGTCAATTAAGATGTGGTGGTATTGAAATTAATATCTCGTAAGCGATGAACACCCAAAAGATTACAATTTACTTGATCTAGTCACTTTAATTCCTAACCATAGATTAGATGTGCTAGTTTAAACACTGTTATAATGGACTCCCAAACAGAAAGAACAGACTGTAGTTATTCCTTTAAGGTTCACTGATGAAATAAAATAAACCTTGCCAAAATCATAATTTCCTAAGCAGGGTACGCCATTCTCATTCCATTTTGGCCTTTGTTCATTCCTTTCTCTAACCCCGTTTTCACCTGACATTTCTCTAGCAGAGCTTATTTTCCAGGCCATCAGTTTAATTTCCTAATGCACTTCAAGCTTTGGCACTTCATTGTCAGCCACAATAAAGGTGCACCTATCATCATTACTGTGACCTGCCTTCAGAGCTTTGCTTTTCGCTTCCTGTAATCTCCAATCAAACCTTTCGATCATTGTATTTGTGCGACCCATCAAGGTAAGAATAAGCCACGATCTTTAGCTAGGATTTGCTGCCATGTTCTTATCACATACATTATGTTGGTTGACAAATTTTATACAGACTAGTGCCTGTGTGAGAGAAAAAATAAAAACATGATTTCTTTGCCCGCATGTTATGGATGTATTTTGGGATTCTGAGGGCCAGATCTACGACCAACAAAATTGCGCCTCTCAAATTGTGACTCTTTTGTGAGTCGCAATTTGTGAGTCGCAATTTTCCATGTACAACAGTGTGCTTAACACTGTTTGCGATTCCCAAAGGGGTCACAAATTGCGAGGCTCATTAATATCAATGAGCCTCTCGCAATTTGCGAGCCCATTGGGAATGACAGGCCCTCCCAGGTATGGTGGCCTGCTGGGCTCAGCAGACCACCATGCCTGGGACTCCTTTTAAATAAAGCATTTTTTTTAAATGCAGCCCGTTTTCCTTAGACGAAAACGGGCTGCATTTAAAAAAAAAAGAAACATTTTCGTTTAATTTTTTAAGGGCAGGCAGTGGTCCCTGGGACTACTGCCTGCTCGTAAAAAATATTTTTAGAGACAGTCGCAAAGTGGAAGGGGTCCCGTGGAGACCCCTTCCAAATGGTTCCAGAGTCTATGTATAATAGCTAGGGATAGCAAATCAGGTGCTTGGCCTATAGGATTCCACTGTCTAGCTTTCTCCCCCTCAAAATAATTTGATGGAGTGGAATAATACACTTGTGGGATTATCACAATCAATTATAACTAATGAAATCAAATGCTTGTCCTCAAGCGAGAGCCAGTTATCTTTATTGTGAGAAAAGGTTCCTTTTTGAGTCGTCATCCCCCATTTTTTGCTGAATTTTATTTGCTGGTTGTAGACTTTGCACCCCAGAGCACAGCTGTCTGGTGCAAGTGTATGTGCTCTGACCTATAAACCATATAGAAATGGGCTAACCCAAATTGGCTAATTTAACTTTCCTATGAGGCCATTATTAAATGGTGTGGAAATGTACCCATGGCATGAAAAGTTAAATGTCACCTGTAGCGTGCAGCACCTATTGTGCCATTCAGTAATGTGACAAATGAAAACATGGATTCAAGCATACCATTGTAGCCTCACTGCTGCAATATAAAACCTGCAGGGCTTCCACTTAAAATAACTATTTTCAACAGGTAAAACCTCTCTATCAAATATTGGCAAGTCAGACCTACATAAGCCTTGTAGACCACAAAGTAATTAAAAGTAAGATATGTAGCATATTAATGTTACCATGGCACTACAGTGGAAGTCCCTGAAAAGTATTTTCATCGTGGCAGACCTAGCGGTCCTTTGTAGAAAACTAGATTACAGGTTAAAATACGTATGCTGCTATCTCAGGAATGAGAAAAGCTAGAAAGATAATTCAACCACTATCTTTAATGATTATTAAATCCAATTCAATGATAAAGTTAGATTTTGAATACATTATAGGGTAAAGTAACTTTGAACAAGTTACTGTCTACCTGCCTTAACAGTCCGAAGGCTGAATAACATACGCCTCTGCCAGCTTCTAGGCCATACTCAAGCTTGAAAACACACGTAAAAGAGGTGTGAAATGCCTCCCAGGCACATACAATAGACTGACCTGAATGGGCAGAGATGACTCCTCTGAACTCCACAGAATATGCAGAGCGGTTTCTGTAGCCATCCTGTGACACTAGGCTTTTAAATCCTGCTTGATAGGCCAGTTCAGCCTCTTGTAAATCTCATGGTGCACTTGAAAGGGAGAGAACAGGATGCCAAGACAATTCTTCTGTATACCCTGGTCTGGGTGTTGAAGGACCCTGCTCTAGTCCTACAAGACATCTGTCTCTGAGTTTGCTGTGGGTACAGTGTCTGTTTCAGACTAGATTTTAATGTTAGATGTGGGAAGACGCTGTTGATTTCCCTGTAACATTTCTTGATAAACCCCCAGCCATCAGAGCTCAAGTTTAGTGTAGCCCAAAAATTTCCCCGCCTTTAAAATGCCATGGCACAAGGCATTTTGGACCTGTTTACAGTAAGGTAAAGAGGAACTATTGAAAAAGCGGTAGGATTACCCCTTGTAATGTTTACCCCATTGGTTAGGGAGTGGCCATGTGTCACCGCCGCCCACTAGCTGTTGGCAGACATAAATGTGGCACCCCAAGGCACATTCATCAACATACTGTTGGACTAGCATAATGATACCAGGCAGACTGAACCTGCTGCACTTGCAATCTGTGACCTGTGAGAAGGACCTAAGAAGTTTCCCTTCCACTTGTAATCCAAGGTTAAAAAAAATTCCAATGATCTTAAGGCTGATCTCCTTGGTGGCTCCAGGAACACAAACAAGCTGAAAGTACTTTTCTGTGAAGAATCCCAACTGAGCACTGGTCCTGGAGTCGAATTTGCTATTGACCTTTGCTTGACACCCTGATTATCTCTAAGATCTACCTATGAGGTCCTAGCAACTTTACTCTTTTTCCTTAAGTAAAGTCTATCTGGTTTATTCCATAGCAACTAGGGGCTGGGCTCAGGTTTAAATGACTGAAACTTGTAACTGGACCCAAAAAGGTAGTTACTTTTTTTATTACTTGTTGTGGACTACCATTCACCGCAATTAGTAATTCGCTTTCCCACGTCTATTTCATATTTATGAACTAATGGCCCAATCACAACTCAGATGTGAATACTAGGAATATATTTTGCTGTCACTACAAAGCAGTAGATATGCAAAACATCATCTAATATTTTGAAGTACTTAAGTTAAGGGGTGAGGTCACTGTATTTACTATTTGAATCATGACTTTGGGCATGATTTAGAGTTCCACTGAAGGGTCACTGCAACACAAACATGATGGATGTCCTGTCCTCCGTATTCAAAGTGCCAAAGAATATAATGGACTTGCAATATGGCTGACGGACTCTCCGACTCGGAGTGACCCATCCGCCAAACTCTTAAGGCCCTTGATCTTGTAATTATGGTGTGCAAAAAGACATGCAATGAACTAACTTAACCCTGCATCTAAATCCTTCTGGATCATGCATATCAGCTAGAAAACCATTCTGAGTATAATCATACACTTTGGGGCATTTGGTGCCAGGTGTATTAATGAATTTAATTTCCTGATCTTCCTATAAGCCATACATTTTTCGATTTGCTTGGAAGATGCAGGTCCCTATGCATGCAAAGCAGGAAATGGTGCATGCATGGGAATATAAATACACAGACAGGTATTTTATTTAGGGAAGTAAGACAAATCTTACATTGGTTGATCCTTAGGGTAAATTTGCTTCCTGCATTTTCATTTTTATTAGGCATTTCACCTAGAATGATTTCTTAATTTCCTCTGCAGTATTGAATTTAGGTTCGAGTCATACACCAGTGAACAGCAGAATTCAAAATTCATCTCTAGAGCCCAGATTTACTAATCTTCACACAGCACAATGCTGTTTGACAAATAACTCTGATGCTTTGTGCAAAGTGCAAAAAAATAGGCCAACATCAAATTTAAAATGGGATGCGAGCCCATAACGACATCGGCAATGCAAACACAAATCATGCAGTGCTCTCCTGACCCTCAACAACAAATAGCTATTCGCCGGAGCAAATTGCATTATAACTACAAGACATTGTCATTTTTTCAAGATGGTCCCATTAATACCCACTGCGACACTATTTCTGTTTTCTCAATGGAAAAAAACCAAGGGGCATATTATCAAGGACAGGCCATACATTATCGCCGCTTTTATCGCAGGAAACTGCCGATAAAGCGGCGATAATGGCTTTGATAATATGCTCTTTGAATTCCAATTGAAGCCCATGTTAGTTGTGTTTACATCGAACATGTGCTTCGATTGGAATTCATACAGTATATTATCAAGGCCATTATCGCCACTTTATCGGCAGTTTCCTGCCGATAAAAGCGGCGATAATGTATCGCCTGTCCTTGATAATATGCCCCATAGTTTTTTTTTTTAAACTTTCATACTCCTGAATTGATTTTCTTAAATATTTCCAGCTATTTTCATTTATTGATGGGGAGTCATTATCAAAGGGGGGAGGGAGGGGTTTAAGCAATCTTCCCAAAATGATGCAGATGTGCATGAAGTGACTGTAGGGTTAACCTTTTCCTTAAAGGGAAGCTGTTTATGGGGCCAGATCATTATATCATCCAATCTGATGTAAGTGTGGTTGAAGTGACTTGTATTGTGTGTGTTCGCCTACAGGGGTGCAACATAAGGGAAAATAACCCATCCAAGTGTAACTTTTTCTGTATCGTTTGGCTGTCACTCTACACTCTGATTATTCACTGCATCAGACTTTCCACAACCCCCTTCCTTTGTTGCAAAGTAGCCCTTGGCCCATAAGTATTTGTTTCCCACCATTCTACCTGAGAAGGGAACAGAAATGCCTGGTTCCTATGCTTAAAAGATACCTTTAAACCAAGAACTAATGTGAGATAAATATTTGTGTGAGGGGGGGAGGGTGCGGGGGGGGGCTAGGGTAGTGGTGTTTGTCAGCCACGGTCGGTAGTGGGAGTACCTGCCAGGCAGTAACACGGGGAGGGGGAGGGGCAGGGTGGGGGTAGTAATCTATGGATTACGGAGCTTTACAAGTATGTAAACATATAAATAAATAAAGTGAATGTTGTTGTGTGCCCTGCATTGCATTTGGGGATGCAGTGCATGCAAAATTTTTTGTTTTATTTATTTATGTGGTTATTTACCTGTAAAGCTCCGTAATCAATAGATTACTACCCCCACCCTGCCCCTCCCCCTCCCCCCGTCACTTCCCGGCAGGTACTCCCACTACCGACTGTGGCTGGTGGTTGTACTCTCCTTTTTTTCCCATTGATCTCATGGCTTGCTAAATGATGGGATCTGAGTTCAAACTGCAAGGCCTCACGTTGATGCCTAGAGACAGGTCCTCATTCAGTCAGTCCTAAGGTTACATTCCAAGTTCCCAAAAAACTCTGAAATTAATACATAATTACTATTAAAAGAAGTACACATTTATATGTATCCCAATTCAAGTAACTCTATCTCACAAACTAAAGGTCTTGTTTAGAGTTTGGCAGATGGGAGAGAATCCTATCTACTGCAACGCAAGTGCCATAGAAACACTAGAGGCACAAACAATCTTCTGCTGAAACCTCGAAGATTCCGGAAGGAAAAAACATATAAGCGCTCCTTCTCAGGAATGGCGCCTAGGATCTGGAACTCACTCCCTCCCGAAACCAGGCTTATCTCTTCCACTACACTCTTTAAAAATGAAGTAAAAGCTATCCTCATGGCTAAATACACTTGAACTATTATCTCGAACTCTGTTAATACTCTGCACCGATCTGTATTACATGTTTGACCCCTTTGCTTATTTGTATTAGTTGTCTTATTACTCACATGATTGGCTCTGCAGCCACCTATTTGTACTGTTTGATCTATTGATTTTTCTGTCTGACTATGCTCCCTCATGTACCCCTTCTATGTAAAGCGCTCTGATATCTGCAAAGATCTTGTCTGCGCTATATAAAACTTTCAAATAAATAAAATAAATAGGCTATAACACACATATAATTCAGTAGACGGGACATCCGGCACGTTTGTTTCGTAGTATCCCACCCTCCAAACTCTAAAAAAGTCCCTAATTTTTCATAACACAGTGTGTATACTGGATCATCATACACATTACATGTACAAGTCATCTCAAGGCAATCCTAGGAATATGTGCCTTGTGACAAACTCTAGTAATTTAAAAACAGGCAACTGATCTAATATTTTTGTGAAATTCGGTACAATTTGTAATCTTTTCTGATCATTGTGATTCCCAAGTGATAGTGTTGCCAGTCATTGAAGATATTATCACAATGTTATGTAATATTTGTCAATTGCAATTTTCTAAATCTTTATCAACTAAATTTGTAGGAAATGAAAGTGCTGCTTTGAATGGTTTTGAAACCAAATAATCTCTTAGCAATTTATTTGTGATAATGGAGCATAAACCGTTGATAAGAGCTAAAATAGTGTAGCTTTTAGTAAATATTCACAATCAAATCTGCTGCTTTTGTCTAGATTTTAACTTTAAACCCTTTAGTTAAAAGCTGAAAAGATTGCACATGAATGATCTTGGTAACAGTTACATTTCTAATGTAATCTTGTTGCAGATAGACTGTAGCAATATGTTGTGGCTCAATGGAGATTTGTGTTTGCCTTGTGTAACCAAGTATCCTTGAACAGATCATTTGGCATAGTATTGCTTCGGGTGGAATGGTTATATAACAGAATGTTCAACAGAAGCTTCTATTTTTGACCCTTCAGATCACATTTTTTTTCAAACAAATATGACTTTCATGTCTGCAGATTACTTAAAAAATGACTGCATATACTAAAGATAACATTTTGTGTTATATATGAGAAATACAAATGACCAACAGCTTATATTTATATATATCATGCTAGCAACTATATATTCATGATTCTGCTATAAAGTACTCTCAAATGATCCTCTAATGAGGCGATTTGTTTGTCAGTTAGTGGTCAGGCCTCTTCATCACACATCAACTATGCTTTGCAAGTAATGCAATATTTGGTAGATCGTAAATCATGTATAAATACATGCACTTAATTTTCTTACAACAATCAGCTTTTGATGTCAGGCAAATTATATAACAGAAAAATATGATGCCACTTGTATACTGTAATAAATTACTGAAGGCGAGTAGTGACACAACCGTGACTCTGTCCCTATCCAGAGCCCCCAGGATGTTGAGGCTTTGGGTGGCAAGTTATGCGACCAAAAAAAATAACATTTGCTGCCCAAAACCTCAAAATTCCCAGTATTTTTGTGGTGGCAAAAATGTGCCTGTCACAAAAATACTGAAGGCCTTTGCCTTGTCACTGGTGGAGACTGTGCTATATCACAGTCTTTAATGCTGGAGAGTTTCCAGCAGCACACCTCCTGGAACCAGAGGGCGACTGATGCCAAAGAGAGTATGTTACAATATGAAACATACTCTTTTTGGCATCAGACAACCCGTGCGTGCAGGGCAGCAGGGGCTTGCAGAGTCTGCACGGGGCACACAAATATGTGAGGCAGGCTGCAGGCTAATCGCACAGGAGGGGACTCTGTGTATTTCAAAGGCAGGTGACAGAGGAATTTAATACCTCTGCTGCCTGCTGGCCTGGTGCTCATCCTCCCTTTACTTGCTCAGTGACAGCACAGATCCATTACAGAGAGGTTGAATGGCAATTTTATCAAACATATTTTGCAGGCACTTCTGTAAAAATCGCCAATTTCACAATTTTTGTTTGTAATTCGCTAAATCCTGAGGGGTCTGCCTATGCTGTGGCACCCCAATGATCAATGGCTCCTCTCTGTGACCTCACCTGTGGAAGGAAGGATCCTGCAGTGTGCATCTGACGCTGCAGAATTGTTCTTCCTAATGCAGGCATTGTGGGAAGGCGATGCTGATCTGTGGCTGTGCACTGGGTTTCCAGCTTCCTCTCTCAACTCAAAGTAAGTTTTCGAGAGGCACTTCTAGGCGGCTAACCTGCTTCCAGAGCTTAATTTGTAAAATAAATGAATAAATAAAGAAATAAAGTAAGTACCAGGGCCCAACATTTTTCATGCATACTCCTATAAGACTAATCATTTGGAATATTCCAGACCATCAAAAGCTGTTGAATGTCCTAGGTGTTTTGGTATGATTAATTTTTAAACACTCTGCTGAGGTGCTAACCTCAGAAATAGATAAACACTTCCACCATGTGTTGGACTGTGATAAGTACCGGTATTGTGAATTAAGTGTCTGTGCAGAGCCCCTGCAAAACATCAGCTCAAATTTTGCACTGACTCTCCTCAGTTGACTCTGCCATCTCGCAGCCACGGAGGAGCCAGGGCTTTAAGAGGGCCGGGTCTCACCGGGTCTGAGCACCAGCAGTTTGGTTACGGCATGACGTCATGCCAGGGGAGCGTTGTAGGGGAGAAAATCCTTCCAAGAGTGTCATTTTCTCTCTGGATTTACCTTCTCTATTTGATGCTCAGGAGCCCCAACATTGTCGTGGTGTCACCAGGGCTTTACTTGGAAGCTTTTTCAATATTATAAATACAACGAGCCATAATTGCTGCCTATTTATATTATGCAACTAACAACCATTGACAAAGGCAATAGTCCTGACTTGTAGGTATGATGTTACTTGTTGTGTCATAAATCTGGATGCAATGACAGAAACAGCAAAATACAAGTCGGGCAAGAATAGATTTCTAGCGTAAATGTTTTTAAGCCATGCCCTTAATTACATTGGCCACACCCCCTTTGAGAGACCCCCCAGTTTTCTCATCCCACTTAAAGGAGGAGCAGACAATTACTAGTAAATCCGGGGTGACTGTGGACTCCCATTCAACACTTTAATAGACACTGATGAGACACATTTGGGAAACAACACATGGTGTTTCCTGACAAAAGCTTTTTCCTGCTCTCTGACTACCTTGTCTAGACCAGACTGGGGAGCAGACATGCTGCCAAATGAGGGAGGGAGATCAGTTCCACATGTGTATTCCTGCACTCTGACCACAGCTACAGAGAGCGGGAGATAACATACTGGGAAAAGATGGAATGAAGTTCACTACAGGGAGTTTTTGCATCTGGCAATGATGCTTGAATACCCCAACTTTGCTCAGTGCCTCTCTGCTCATCCTACTGTTAAAGAATGACTCACCGAACCCAGAACGTACAAACATTTCTAATGCATGGCAGAGGAAACACAGAGCAATCTATATGTTATACGAAACAAAATATACCAAAACTGTGCACACTGCAAGTCAACTCGGATTATAAATTCACTATCTGTGCCCACTTCGGCCTTTACATTGCCATACATCTCTTTGGTGACTTGCACTATTGTTATATTATATTTGGGGATATACGGATCCATATACATTTTCTTTAAGTCGCAATTGTCATGATTTGACTTAGGAATGTCCAGTGCTGGCATGCAGGCTGCATTTCAGTTACCACACACACATATTTTTATATCTAAATATATATATATATATATATATATATATATATATATATATATATATATATATATATATATATATATATATATATATATATATATATATATATATATATATATATATATATATATATATATATCGACGAAGACCCTCCAACTGGATGAAAGGAAGGAATCCCAGGCAGGAAAATACAGGTGGGGTTCTTTATTGAAGTTCCTTACAGCCGGGCATAATGCATTTCGGATTAAACTCCTTCCTCAGACGCCCCTAGCTGTTGTACCTCATGTCCGTTGTGCACAGATTGAGTGTTGTCAATCTTATTAAAGTTCACTCCTGGCGCCGCCCCCACTCATGTGATCATCCGCTGTGTTGGATTCAATATGGAACTCCAACTCCCAGAATCCTATATATATATATTCTTGCTCCAGTCCACCGGAAATATTGACAAAGGCGCAAGCCGAAACACATCTGTTGCACTTGTAACTCGTTTTATTAACTAAAGTTATTTTCCTCTCTCATGAGTGAGTACTATCTCTTCTTTTAAAAGACAAATATTTGATATATATATATATATATACACGTATACATACACACACACACACATATATTTATATATATATATATATATATATATATATATATATATATATATATATATATATATATATATATATATATATATATATATATTACCTACTGGCGATAGCCAGTAGGTATATATAGTTAGGATTTTTTCCCTATGGGATTTCTGAAAATTCTATGTCTAATAACTTTGGCGTTTGTGGACGGAATTGGCTGAAATTTTCAGGAAAATGGCACATTTTGTTTCTGAGCAGCCCCTGAAAATTTGGGGGGGGTTCTTCAAGGGGGGGCCGAGAAAAAAGGGGGGTCCCAAAACACGTTTTTCCCATTCATTTTTCCATAGGGCGGTTGGACTCACTTTTAGCCCGAACGGCTGAATGGATTTGCACGAAACTTGGCAAAATTGTAGGGACTGTTAGCCCGATGTGCCTTTGCTAGGTCTCAATATATGTGCTTCAGTGAATTTTGAGAAATTAACGTTTTAAACAAGATATATATCTGTAACAGCGCTCCGGGCAGCGCTCCGGTTCGCGTACTTTTCGCGTATCGGAACTTTGCGATGCGAAGCTGATTGGCTCTCTGGTGTCTGTCAACATTCTAAACAGTCCGGAGCGGCCGCCATCTTGTCTCTCGGTAGGATCGAGAGACAAGAGGAGGCCAAAACAAAGGGGGAAATAAAGGAAAGGGGGCAAGGTAGACCCCTTCTGACCCCCTAGGATTGATGAGGGGGATATTATAGAGCCACGCGGGGCAAAAAAAAAATTTAAAAAAAATTCCGATTTTTTTCGCCGTAGAGACGCGTCCCGGTACGCGAACCGGGCAGCTAACCGGGCAGCTAACCGGGCAGCTAACCGGCAGCGTAACGGGAGTCTGAGGAGTAGCTGATTGGCTGTCAACATTGTAAACAGTCCGGAGCGGCCGCCATCTTGTCTCTCGGTAGGATCGAGAGACAAGAGGAGGCCAAAACAAAGGGGGAAATGAAGGAAAGGGGGCAAGGTAGACCCCTTCTGACCCCCTAGGATTGATGAGGGGGATATTATAGAGCCACGCGGGGCAAAAAAAAAATTTAAAAAAAATTCAGATTTTTTCGCCGTAGAGACGCGTCCCGGTACGCGAACCGGGCAGCTAACCGGGCAGCTAACCGGGCAGCTAACCGGCAGCGTAACGGGAGTCTGAGGAGTAGCTGATTGGCTGTTAACATTGTAAACAGTCTGGAGATCGAGAGACAAGAGGTGGAAAAAAAAAAGGTGTAAATGAAGGAAAGGGGTAAGGTGAACCCCTAGGATTGATGAGGGGGCTATTAAAGTTGCCCGCGGGGCAAAAGAAAAAAATATTGCGATTTTTCGCGGTAGAGGTGCTTTCCGGTACGTTAACCGGGCAGCTAACTGGCAGCGTAATGGGAGTCCGACATATTGTTTTTTTTTGGAACGTTTGTGATATGTGCACGTGTGGATTTTGTCTAATTAAGGTAAAAAAAATATATATATATCTTTAAGCGTGCTCTGGCGCGCTTACGTTACGGGTTTGGTTTGCGCTGCAGAGACGATACGTCACGGTTATGCGATGCATCATGAGGCGTCTCACGGGCTACGTGATACGTCACGTAATAAAGAATATATTTTACAGCTATAGATATTAGCTTTTAAAAAACCAATGAAATTCACTGAAAAAACCATAGGTTATAGACCATATATAGTTAGGAATTTGCATTTACAAAACCTTGAAAATTCACTGAAAAAACCATAGGTTATAGACCATATATAGTTAGGGATTAGCATTTACAAAACCTTATTTTACTCGCACAAAACCATTGAAATTCCATATATAGTTAGTTGCACTAACTATATATCGCGCACCCGCAATCCATTGCTAATGATGTCACATATTACATCATTCATGACATGGTCAGTGACATCACTGATGACATCACTGATGACATCTCAAATGACATCACTGATGACATCACTGATGACATCTCAAATGACTTCACTGATGACATCACTGATGACAACACCCAGTGACTGTATGTTTCTGTAAAGTTAAAATATGTCTTACATATTGAAGAATGAGTGGATGTATAAGTGTCTGGTTGAAGGATTTAGTAGGTGCATGACTGACTGTATGAGTGAGTGATTAAATGTGTCTCACTGAGTGCATGGGTTAGTGACTAAACTGTCTTAATTTGGCAATCATTATATATGTTGTTCTGTAAACTGCTGCATGTTTAAATCAGTAGCTATATGAGTAACTATATGGGTTATTGAATGGTTGCCCAAGTATTTGTATGGGAGACTGAGTATGTGTGTGGGTGGCTGGGAGGTGTATGACTCTGTGCATAGATGTGTGAGCAGTTGATTAACTAAATGTATGGGTTCAAAAGTGCATGTGGAAACAGCTGTATGGGCGGTCGACTGACTGCATGAGTGTATTGGTGAGTGAATGGATATCTCAGTGCTACATGTCAAAGTAAGTACATATGTAAAACACAGTCCATGTGAGAGTTGACATATATAAATAACTGAACATAAGAGCTAGTGAATGTGAGAGTGGCTGTATCGATCATTGTGAACTTGTATCAGGGATTGTATAAGAGAGTAAATATGTGTTAGTATATGTTTGAATAAGTAAGGTGTGTATAACTGTATAGTTGAGGAAATGGAGGTGTGATTAATCTTTTGCATGACTGAGTAGGTGTGTGAGTAACTCCATGGATAAGTGACAGTCTGTGAGTGTCTGTTTATACTGATTGTATCTAAGGTTATATTAGAGTCTGAAGATGTTCATTGTATTATCACATAAATGATATCATCAGTGATGTGATCAGTAATGTCAAATGAGATGTCAGTGATGTCATCAGTGATGTCATTTGAGATGTCATCAGTGATGTCATCAGTGATGTCACTGACCATGTCATGAATGATGTAATATGTGACATCATTAGCAATGGATTGCGGGTGCGCGATATATAGTTAGTGCAACTAACTATATATGGAATTTCAATGGTTTTGTGCGAGTAAAATAAGGTTTTGTAAATGCTAATCCCTAACTATATATGGTCTATAACCTATGGTTTTTTCAGTGAATATATATATATATATATATTTATATTCTTTTTTTAACAAATGAAGCACGGAGTGGGAGCTAACTCATCCTCTTACACAGCCCTGTTCAGTCAATCCTTGTGCACCAAGTATGACTAGAGAGTAATGTTCTAACCAGTGAGATTGGTTCTGTATAATTACAGCACAGATAGCTGCTCCAGAGCAGTGTTCGAACACTGCTCGTTATCATGCTTCCCCCACAGTGACTGCAGCTTCATCGTTATCACTGAGCTAACAGCTCTAATTGGTGGATCCTATGACCTCTTGTACTTTGCACCTGTTATAGATTGCAGTCCTTCCGCTTACCGTAGTTTCTGCAGAAGCTACTGACAGAATACAGCACCTGCAGCTGTCAAGTCTTATGAAGGTAACTAGAATTTTCCAGCTATACATTTTCACATTTCTTTATTATAATTCTTGTCTTTGAGCTAGTACTAGATGTAAATTACGATTTTCAGAGAGTAACATCTTTTTTCGACATACAGATAAGTCTGTTTCTTCGTATGATAAAATACATAGTATAAAGTCTTTTACCTTTGGGTCTTTCTCTCTGTTATGGTGTGTGTGTTTCTGTCTGTGCCTGTGTGTGCTTAGTTAATACTCGTTCTTTCCCATTCTTTGCCTTTATCTGCCCTTCATTTCTCTCTCCATTTATGTCTCACTCTTTATGTATCTAATGATATATTTCTTCCTTGTTATCTTTTTGGTTTTCTCCCTTTCTCGTGGACACAGTCACTTCACTGGGGGAGGTTAGGGGAGGGCCTCATCCCTCGTGTCAGTGGGTTTGTGTGTGTGTGTGTGAGAGAGAGAAAGAGAGACTACAGTGCACACACAGTTGCCTTGAATAATAATACACCCTTAAGGTTGTTTGGTGATTGCACAGACAGCCAGGAATGTGTAACCTCACAGTCCGCCCCTTGGCCACCGCATGTGGATTCACAGAATGATTTTAACCCCTTGAGTGATCATGAGGAGCTCAGCTCGTCATGAGCCACAGCGCTCTGGTGCTCATGATGAGCAGAGCTAGTCATGACCGCGCCCGTTAAATGGAACACTCGCACGCTGGGCTAATTCCCCTGCTATGCTGAGCGTTCCATTGGAACAGGCGTGGTCAAGACGAGCTCAGCTCGTCATGAGCACCGAAGCGCCGTGACTCCTGACGAGCTGAGTTTGTCATGAGCACCGGGGTGCCGTAGGTGCCCCCCTGCCTCCAAGCAGAGCGGGGGGAAACAGCCCTTGAGCATATTCAGGGACTAGACTAAGTGTATGTGGATAAATGAAGCATCAGTAAAGAATTCTGTTCAACTGCCAAGTCATCATCTAAACTTAACATGTCATGTAAGTTACACTGAACATAAAAGTTGAAGACCGATTTATGGTTTGGGATTATATACTTTAATAAGAATGGATGTGTGGAGACGCTTAGTCCTAGAACTCTCAACTTCTCCATTTTGTTTTATGTAGCATGCTTGCTTCACGAAGAGGCCTTGTGCTGCATCAGGGACATTCCTGCTTCTGTGCAGACGTATAAACGTACTGCACGGCAGCCACAACACGGCTTATCCAGCTGTGCCACACAAGCTCATAAAACAATTTCACACTGCCAGAAGTCTGGCATCAGGGAAAGGAGATGCTACCCAGAGGCATAGTTTCAGGGGAGGGGGGGTGTTACACCCCCCTACTACATGTTTTTGTAACTAAATAGGTTGGCAAAGGAGCTTTCAGTCAGGTATGCTAAGGTATTTGATGAATTTCACCTGGGATTTTTAAATACTCACTCAGACAAACCCACACACACACTCACAATCTCATGTCCGTTTTGAAGTTCTTAAAACATGGTTATTTTACAAAACACTGTGTTTAAGTACCCTCTCACAATCTGCACTCCTTTCCCTTTCCACTAGCCCTTAAGAGCCCCCTCATGTGCTGCTGCTCAAATAATGATTAACATGATATGCCAGCGTGATTGTCGGAAAATCTGAAGCTCACACATCCCCAGTCTTACTTACCAAGCTACACCTCTGATGCTACCCTTCTACGGTGCTGCTGTTGTTTCCCCACTGCAACTCATTGCCAGAAGGGACACACCAGCAGGATCCATGCCAGGCTTTAAATCAGACTACAGGAAACAGGCTGGACGTAGCAACAGGCAGGGGCGTAGCTTGATCAGTAGGATTGGGGGGGGGGGAGGGGTGAGCTTCAGATTTCCCAACAAGCACGCTGGTCAAATACATTATAGGAGAAACAGGGCAGGAGACGGACTCTAAGGAACAGTAGAAAGAGAGAGGAGTGCGGATTATGAGTGGTACTTAAAAATTGACAATTTTTACAACTTTTAAAACAGAAACGAGTGTATGGTTAGCCTCTTCAGGTCGAGCCTGTATCGGCACTCATGCGCTGTTCTGGCGAAGACTTTATGTAAGTGCTTTTGAAATCTCACCACACGCACATGCATATGGTTTTCTGTTCTCAGGGCAGACGTCTAGTCAATCCTATCTACTTTCTTGCCTATTGTCCTCTGGACAGCAAGGTGTTAACTCCAGTCTGAAACTTGCATTCAGCTCTGTAGGTGAGCTGTGTGGCAAAACTCCTTCTAACCCAGGCATCCCAAAGTACTTTTTTATTGTTACTTCTCCACAAAAGTTCTGAAATGTAAGTGTAAAAAATTCTGAAGCATTTTCTGCATGTGTGTGTAAAAATCCCAAGTGAATCCTGACAAACACCTTACCATACCTAACTTAATGCACCTGTATCCAACTATTTACTACTGAATCTAATTTCAGGAGAGTGTAACACCCCAAGCACTCCTCCTCCCCCAAAGCTACGACCCTGCAAGTAGGATCAGGTGGGTGAAGCAAAACTAAGCCATTGGCAGCTTTTTGGAACTTAACACCATCGCTGCTAGAGATATTTAGCTCCGGTGCTGACTTATTTGAAATCCCATTGTTCAGGACGAGCTCAGCTCGTCATCAGCACAGCTCCACTGTGCCTCATGACGAGCTGAGCTCGTCATGAGCATCGAAGGGGTTAACACTTCTTTGCAAAGTGTCCTAAATATGCCCAAATACACAGACATAGTCTTACACTTCACTCCCTCCTTTTTTGAACTCTCATCCTTCAAATGTTTAGGCTTTTTAGGTCAAGCCTGTAACAGCGCGCATACGCTGTTTTAGAGAAGACTTTATGTAAGGGCTTTTGAAATCTCACCACACGCTCTTTCATGTGGTTTTGTTTTCGTCACAGGCTATTGGGCTTTGTGTGCGTCTTTCTAAGAAAGACAGCATGCAATTGGGTAAAGGCGGGTGCATGTCCCGTCTTTGCTCCGCACACGGCCTATTGCTTGTTTTATCTGGCTCCTACTCAGTTCTAGCAAACATGCTCAGTGAGTTGAACACCCTATGAGGTGATAATAGTCTATACTACTGGAAAGATGCTTGCATTCCAGAAAGGCTGGCTCAAACATTCGTCCTTGAAAGAATGATAACATTTATACTACTGAGTGAGACCAATGTGTGCTATTTTAAGAAACTGGGTTAGTGGTTGAGGGGGTGAAACCCTGCACAAGCAGCAAGCACAATTTATGTCAGGGTGAGACACAAGCAAACCCTATCATAACCTGTGCTTAAACCCTTTGTAGCTTGGCACAAAGTAGTCGGGCTTCACTGAGAGGCAATGTATAAAGTATTTATGCAGCACTTAAAACAGTCATAAAATGAAAACACAAAACAAGAAAAATCCCACAGCACCTTAGACATTAATAGAGTATACTTTAATAAATTATTTGACATAAAAATGACAAAAATCCAATCACTAGCCCCAGAGTTTAAAAATATTTATATTTCAGTGAAAATAATGCTTAGAAGCACGAAGCACCACCTGTTGTTATCTGGTCATGTTGGGCCAGGACAAAGTCCCAAGTTATGGCCAACCATGATGGGGCATGGGCTGGATACGGGGATCAAGGTAGGCACAGTCAACAAAGTTCCTTAAATCTAGGTTGAGGAGCATTCTAAGTCTTACTCAGAGGATACGTCAATCAGCAGGGGTTCTAATGGGCTGTGGGGCTGTTCTGCAAGATCCTGCATTGAGATGCATCAGGTAGTGGCAGTTCAGATGGACTGTGGGGTTGCCATGCCATGCCCTCAAGATGCGTCACACAGTGGTGGTTCTGAGGAGCTGCAGATCTCCGAGGTGAGGTCCTGCATCGAGATGCATCATAAAGTAGCAGTTCCGATGGGCTCCTGGGCAATGCGTTATGCAGCATTGTGTCTACTAGGACAAGAGCAGGCGGAGTAGGAGAAGATTCTTCAGGGTTCTGTCCCCAGATGTGTTTTGAATTTCCTGCCTCCCTGCCCTAACCTCAGCTTGACTGGGGTAAGACCTTTTTGCGTATCCTTAGGGAAAGCCTTCGTGATTTGCAAGTCTGGTAAGTGACAGATATCAGAAACTGTTTTATTTCTTTGCAATTGGAGTAGATTTATCGCTTCACTCTGGTCTGATTTTTTTCCTTCCGTCTCAGTCACTTTTTTGGTTCACAAAATTCTCCAGCAGAGAAAGCAAGAGTCTGTAGTCAGAGAGGGGATCCATGAGGCTAGATTGTTATTCCAACAGGGCCACTGAACCTGTATTCAGTGCAACAAAAATCCCCAAGTAAGATGAACCTGGTTGTCATGCTTTTCCAGAATGAGACCTTAGTGGGGAATCCTCTTCGCCTTGTCCGGGTCTTCTGGTGGTACAAAAATGATTCACTTACATCCGTCTGCTAAGACAGTTCCTCTTGGTTACTTCTGCAGCCCTCCGATCCTCAGGGCAGACTTCAAGTTACCAGGTCTTTCAACAGCCAGGGCTCTTGCAGGGTTCAGTCTGAGAGGGTTTTGTAAAGGTAACAGTCTTATCCTGTGTTTTAGCCTGTGATTGGAGTTTTGTTTGCAGCCAATCCTATCTACTTTCATGCCTGTTGTCCTCTGGACAGCAAGGTGTTAACTCCAGACTGAAATGTGCATTGGGCTCTGTAGGCGAGATGTGTGGCAAAACTCGTTCTAAGCCAGGCATTGCAAAGTGCATTTTTATTAAGTTACTTCTCCACAAACGTTCTGAAATGTCAAATTAGTTTTTTAAGTGTAATAAATGTTAAATCCCCTTGTTAGCATTTTCTCAGATAAAGTTGGAAATTCAGAGTTTTCACATTACCTAGGCCTGTTCCTGGGGAATCAAGCTAAACCTAAACTTGTCAAAACAGCTTTTGGACATATTCAAATATGTAGTCTGTCCTTTTCCTTTTATATATATAGATACATATATATATATATATATTAAACATCCAGCTCAGTGGGCTTCAAAGGCACACTTTAGTGGTGCTTTTTAATGCATAAACTAGGTAATAGAAAATATGTTGTCCTGCCTGGCAGAGGCATTTTCCTTTTGTATGTAGAGCTAAAGTGCTTTTAAACTGAAACCCAGTGAGACACAGTGGTGTTCCAATTATCCATATATTGTTGTCATATATCTGGGGTCTGTAAACACAGTACAGCCAATGGTGCAATTTCTTTGTCATCTACCATGGCCTTGTAGGAAGATTTAAAAGAACAATTAGGTAAAACATTGTTTGACTGTACCATTTTACAGCTAGTGAATGCCAGTGTCACCGTGCACTGAGTCATTTTATCAGTTAAAATAAGGTCCAGAAAAAATTGGAAAAATCCAGGGTAACCATTCACAAAAGGCACATTTCCAACAGTGGCCAGCCCTTTATCAACCTGTGAGTGGACTCTCATTGGCATAACAATTTAGATTGGTAGCCACATTCAGGAGTGGATGGACAGTCGATGACTGTTGGAAATGGCCCTTTTTGCAGGGTTATCCCCAAACTTTTTGATTCTTCCTCCCTTGTTTTTCCTGACCTGTGGTTGTTGGCAATAGGACTCTGGGCACTTTCCCACTGCTAATCAGTGCTGAAGTGCATATGCTCTCCCTATTGTAAATTGATGTATGGATTAGTGATTCCATGAATGGTAAAATACATCTTTTAGTGAAGTTGGTTTTGACATTCTGTGTTTGAAAATACCACTTTTAGAAAGTAGGTATTTTCTTGTCTAACTATTCAGGCCTGCCTCTGCTAGGTTGTGTATTCCTTGTCTGGAGTTTGAGTGACAGGGCTGGGTGGATTCCAGGAGACAGGGTGAGTCCGCCCATTGGTGAATAGAGAGATCTGCATCTAGATGGGAGGGAGGAGTTGCATCTGGGACCTGAATAGGACTGTGCCTGCCCCCCCACAGTGCTGGCTCCACCTCCTGTGGTGTGTCTGATGTCTCTGCCCTGAACTATGAAAGGAAAGAAGGAATTATGTCAATAGAGGTCTCCAGGGCTGTGCCTTCCCTACACAATGCTGGCTCCACAGACAAGAAATACACAACCTAGCAGAGGAAGGCCTGGATAGTTAAACATGAAAATACCTACTTTCTAAAAGTGGTATTTTCAAACACAGAATGTTAAAACCAACTTCACTAAAAGATGTAGTTTACCATTCTGAGTTCAGGCATACTAAACTCAAATTTCTACCATGTTCCCTGAGCGCAAACAGGCCCATTCACAGTTTCAAGAAGCCGGTACTCCAGGATCTTCACCGTTCTTCTTGGAAGTGCTTCCACTGATGGCAGTGGAGAGACCAGGACCTGGAGGGGCACTTCTTGGGGATCAGGACTCATTGCAGATGAGACCATCAGCAGGTCTCAGGCAGGTACAGCCATGTCCAGTTGTAGCAGATCAGCCTGCCAGTTGCAGGGATGCCTCTGAAGCTTATTATGTCCCTGTAGCTCACACAGGAGGTCAGCCAACTGACCCTTGGAGTTACTCTGGGTGTTCGGGGATTAAGGCAACCAGGTCCAAACTTCTTTCTGACAGCAAGACAGACCTTCAAGCAGCTGAGTTGTCCTCTGGCAGCAGGTCAACCCTCCTTCTGAATCGTCTACAGGTTCAGGAGTGTTCTGATGAGTGGCTCTGGGGATACAGTATTTATACTTGGTGCCAGCCTTTGTGTGGTGGAGTACTGCCTGTCCTACCCTCACCACTGTTTCTAGAAAGTTCTTCTCCTGATCAAGGTTCCATACCGTCTGGGTGACAACAGGCAGGGCAGCCTGATGTCATATTTATTTGTATGTGCTGTAGGCAAAGCCCTGGGCTGGGTATAGGCCCCCCAGTCATCCTGCCAAGATGGCCCATCCTGTACACAGCGAAACCTCTTTCGTCTCACTCTCTGGAACCAATACACAAACGCCAACCACAGAGTAAATTGCAGCGATGTGACCTAGGATACTGGCAGAAATCCACAGTTGATTGGAGCAACTGTCATTTTCAGAACTGTAGGTAAATATGTGACTTGCCATTAAAGGAGATTTTTAATTGAATTCAGTTGAGTGTAAACAACATATTTCTATCTTCTCCATATCTAATGCTAGCACATATTACATTTAATAAGGTAACCCACTGTTAGTCAATAGGCCTGTAAACACAAAAAAATTACTACAGGAGTTTTTTCACTGCCAGAAAATGTAAAACCTAAACACATATGTCCTACGTTTTTAACTACAGTGCACCCAGCCCTATGAGCCCCTAAAGCCCACCTTATGGGTGACAAAAGGTTTATTTTGCCAGGTCAAAATGCAGTTTAAGGCATGACAGGCCGCAGTGGCAGGGCTTAGGCATTTTTTAAAAGGTGATTCTAGTGGGAGTTACAATCAGGGCTGCTTCCCACTAGTAACATTTAACTTAAAGGAACTATGTACTGGTAGTACCATTTACAAGGGACGTGCAAGTAAATTAAATGTGCCGATTATGTGTAGTTTAATTTTACCATTTTTGAAGGAGCGAGCACAAGCACGCTAGCAATAGATAGCAGTGATAATGTGCACAGTCCTTATTACACCAAAATTAATTCAGCAAAGAGGAGAGGTAAAGGCAGTATGTTTGGGAGAATACCATGCCAAGGATGTCAGGTTTAACAATATTCAAATCTCACATTTCATAGTGTGTGTCCACACTACCTGATTTATGTGAGAAGGGATATTTCATCTGCCCATGCTGTGTATTTTTTGTGAAAGAGATACACTATCTGTGTTTACACCTAAACAACAATGACCACACAGTAACAGGTACTCAAACTCCCATGGCACAAATATTCATTTTTTGCACATTAGCTAGTACACACAATTTTTTCAAAGGCAAGTATGTGATTTGCTGCTAGATAGAAATCTTGTTAGGTACTGTGCCAGACACTTAGGGCTTGATTCACGAAGGTAATTTACGTGTAGTAAAGTTCCGAATGTAAAGTCTATGCACTTGTGTAGGAATCTCCTCACCGCGCACTGCCCTTATAGGAGAGTATGCAGAGTGGAGATTCCACCCTGAGTGCAATTCTGCACTTTAACTTTACACGTAAGTTAGCTTAATTAATCGGGCCTTCAGATATTGTAATACTGAAGCAGTTCCCCTTTTGATTGGTCTTTTATATTGTGGATTAACGTATAACTTTAAAAAAAAATTGTGCTCTCACAGAACTGTGCACAGAGATCTAGAACCTGGGTGAGTCAGGGTGACCCAGAACTCACCTTTGTTTCAGAAATCCCCTTACCAAGCTAGCTACAGTGTCTCATCAGTAGTAAATACTTCCCAATGACTTAGACAATCCAGAACATGAACTTAGAATACCTCAGGTATCGTGGAACACATGAACACTCTTTCGTTATATTATCATTCCAAACCGAAACTGGGAGGCAAAGAAAACACGTGCAAGTTTGAAATGTTTATTTTTCAATGCAGCATTCTCAAACGCAGTATCTTGTATAATATCAATATACATATTATAAAAATCAGAGTCAGCAGCATAGTCACTAATCCATAGTAAGCAAAAGGTGATAGCATTTTATGATGCAAACTCTATAGAATTCTGTATCACCTATATTTCGCGCACCCTAATTAGCATATTATATTATATCTAAGAAGGTCTCATCTGGGTTCTTAGCAGGGCGGACCCATACCTCTAATTCTCAGTAGGAGGAGATCACATCAACAGCTACCAGCTCTCAGCATGCTCAGCATCAAGTGTGTTGATTCATTCCCTGTAACTGTATCTTAAACCTACGTAGAGCCAAATGTTGGCACAAACATTATTTGTGTTATGACTAACGTGGTGCGAGGATCAGGCCTGCAGCAACCTTGTGTTAGGTTATTCTGAGAGTGTGCAGTTCTCAGTGTGCAGACAGATGTACCAAGTGTAACAAGCACGACTGATACCAGGGCAATAACATATTATTCTCAAATAAATCACATCTTTCGTCTAGGTTAAAAGCTACAATAACAATTAGGTGACGTGTGCAAACCGAAGCTGAAAGAAAATATGGCGTTTAAACATTTAATAAGCACATGCTAACTTAACACAATATATAGAAACGTAGTAACCATATGACACTCTAACATTAGAGGTTTCTGATTGTTTTGCAATAACTAACAGGTTACTCCATCACAAATGTTACTCCATCACAAATCTTATGGATATTCTATCCACCTTATTACTCGTGCTATAGGATGTAATGCACTTGCAATAAGGTCAAACTCTTAATCAGTCCGTCTGCCTCTACCAAAGGATGTTCCATCAATCCCTCTGTTCCTTCTCTTTGCAGTTCAGTCCCTAGCAGTTCATATTCTCTGATTATCCAAGTATTTATTTTTCTCCGATGAGGTGCACATCAATCTATGCCCATAATCCAAAGTCTGTTAGAGTAGATGTGATGCCATAGTATTTGACAGCATCACAGATGCTTCCTTTATGCTTCCACATTATAATTTCGAGATGGGCTCCTTGTATCTTGACCACCATGGGCGGCTCCTCCTTAATGGCGAGGAGCATCTGCCCACTTGTTAGGGTGAGTCACTGAAAAATAAAATGATAATAAAACAATATAACTTTACTTTTCTGTGACCTGCTCTGGCAGGGCGGGGCCGGGCCATGACACGGAAGTGGTGGGCACTAAGAAGTGCGCATGTACGTTTGGCCGGGTGTCCTAGGCCAACCAAATAGACATACACACTTATATTTCTTAAGCCCAGCTGTGTTCACCGCGGGGTTGGAGAAAAGCAGCATCTGAGTAGGGTGCTCAGACTAATCCTGGCGCCGCTCTCATAGCATCGCATGAGAGCAGCGTCTACACTTGGTGGGCCGCCTCTACCTCCCCAGAGACAGCTGGACGAACACCAAGGCAGCAGTGAAAGATATGTTTGAAAAAAATATATATTTTCCCGCCCCTCGCCACACCTGTTGCCCACCCTGCCACCTTCATGTTGTGGCGGCCTCTAATGTTAACCACATCAAAAAGGCTCAACCACTTGAAGATGGCCGACTTCTTCCCCACTCTAAAATGTCTTATGATTGTGATATGTATGCATATGCTTTAATTCGATTAGATCGATCGATTTTTGTCTGATAAATAATTGACATCATATAATTGTTCAGGGTTGACCAGTTCTTGGTTCTCTGCATATTTGCTAATATGTTTTGCTTTCCATCTCAGACTAATGGATGCTTTTTAGTTAAAGGCGTTGTCATTTCAGAGGAATTCATAATATGTTGTGAAAGTTATGTTATTAAAAAAGGACTTGTTAGTGGCTCAAAAGTTAACCTATACATTATAATAAGCGCGAGATAATCTGACAAAAATTAGACAAGTAATAGCAAAATTAATGAATGCATTCTAAATGCTAAAAGAAACCACTCACGTAACAGTCTCGCTACTGTTTAATCCGTGTTTCTTTCTACAGTAAGTAGATTCGAGTGAATGAAATGCCTGGCATTTTTCAGCCAATTAAAATACCTTTTTTTCACGCTGGAAGAAAAGAAGAACAGGCTTACAATAAAGGAGACTCTTTCCGAAGCGAAGGTTGATTACTGCTTGCAGAAGCAAACAAGTAAAATCCTGACTTGTTCAAGGTTGTTAGGTCTGCTGCTCAGACGCTCTAATGATTGGCTGTGTTCTCTGGTAATGGCTTTCAACGTTCTGCCTCTCAGCAGAATATTACTTGCTGATTTTTACGAAGAAGTGCCACTTATTTGCTGTCATTCCTTTTGATCTAATGGTCCCATCAAACTGAGAAGACAAAGTGGCCATCTGCAATTGCAGGGTCAGCTCTAGACTGCATCAGCAACACCCGTATGCTGTTAGGGCCCTGTAGTCTTCCCTCTTCAACTTTCTCCCCTTCCTGCTTCCTCCAGGCAGTTATATTTCTTGTTCCAACAAGAACTCTTCTGTGTTCTAAGATGGCCTCTGAACAGCACGTGGTCCTACAGAATTAAAATTAAATAAAACATTTTATTAAGGCAGTAACATATCTCCGGGGGTAGTGCCAAGGGTGGACTTAATTTGCATACTTGTTCCAAGCGAAGAAAACGTATTTCTCACAAAAACTAGGAGAACCACAGCATGCACTCCTAGTGTGGTGCAAGGGGGGCCTTCATTTAGAAATCAAAACTTCTGTGAGCATGTATTGCGTAACTGATATTTGTGAATTATCCACAAGTAAAGCCTAACAATGTATGCACTCAGTACACAATGCTCGGAAGATACACGCATTAAAAGGTTTCAGAGTACTGGGCAGGACAAGCTTTGCTCCGCCCTAGTTATGCAAATACCGTGTTCCCTGTAGGTCTAAGGCTTGAATGTTTTTTTTTTATTTGGTTTGGTCTTTTCCAACACACCCGTAGATTGTGTCAAAATTTGTGTTTTCCCTTGCCTCGGTGTGCTGGTTGCCTCTATTACAAGCTGCAAATTCGAAGGAAATCCAATAAGGAACACTACAAATATTTGGCCTTTCACTCGTGCTACACAAAGACTTCTGGTACACCTCTGAGCACTACAGAAATATAATTTTTTCCTGACAGTATTAAAGTGATAGCATCTATTGTTTCGGGTATAATTAGATATTGTTAATGATATTATTGAAAACATCTAATAGTTGAACACATTTATTGTGGATAAGGTGACCGAAATAGAAGGTTGAAATGGGTATGCTCAGACGTGAGTCCCATGCACTCCACACCCCTGGATTCAAGCAAGCCGGGCTGAAGACGGCTGGAATGCCAGAAACCGGTCCTCGGAAGCTTGTTTCCGGTCCAGGGAAGGCATGGCTTGGCAGTTCAGGCTGGACTGTTCCCATGAGGCACAGGGTCAGACTGATTTGCATATGGCCATGTCTGAACTGGGGTTGTGTGGAGTGCAAAAACGGTGGATTTAGGCCCAGATCTCTGTACTTGGGTGAATGTATGACATTATTCTGCATTCTGTCCATCAACTGTGGTTTTTGCACGAAACAGAAGGTTGGCATAATTCTAAGATCAGAATACCAGAGAGAAATATTGGTGGTAGACATTGTTTCTCAGTTGCTGAAAATACACTTGCTCCTCCACGCACCTCCGTGGTAACTCTCTTTTCATGTCATGGGCTTTTTAGGATTTTACTAAAACACGGCTTCTGTTGCAAAAATCATGACCCCAGTTTTAGCCAAAAGAGCCAGGAGCCTAGATTGCTCAAGTAGTCAGAATCCGTTTATAGGTGACGTCACATGGGCCATGATTTACGATTTTAAAACTCATTTATTTTTAGGCATCCATATTATCTTGGCCCTTTGTTTTTACTAATGTTTTACTCCGATTATGTTTTGAGCATCACAGCAGAGGCATTTCAGGCATTCAGCTCGTGTGTTCATTCTGTTAGTCACGCATTTGTTTTGTGCTGTGCGATCCTGCTCTGTTTTGTAGGTGTTGTACTTGAAATATGAAATATATTTTTAAGCTTCTCAGTCTATATATAGAAAACTGTTTGTTTTATTCTAAAGTTCTACAATTAAAACCATCTATATCAATGTTTAATCAGGCAATGTTGCTCACATACATGAAATGCCCAATTTTTCTAAAAACGGAGCATGAGAAATTAGTTAATATAAATAATGTGAATGTATGTGTGTGTGTGTCTGCGTGCTTGTGTGTTGTGTAAAATATCTTTAACATTGTAGATAAGGCATCAGTTGGCATCCTTACGTATCTGACAGACTGTAAAAAGGAGATGCAACACTGGTATTTGTCTGAAGGGCATAAATACATACAATCTAACACCAGAGTAAGAGAGTCAACCATGGGGTATTAAGGAGGGCATCTTGATGTATGTTAATATAGAAGGTGAGGACAGATCAGCTGTTGCTACTGGAGAATCAAAGAATTGGATGAAGAAATATGATTCTATGTTAATTTAACATCTGTTTGTCCAGGTTGGTTGATATCAGCTGAGGATAATTTACGACTTCCACTGTTTTGCCATTCCTACACCAACCTACTGAGGAGGCTGACATTTCTCACAGCAGTAAAAGAGGACATTAGATATTAAAAAGCTTCCACGCCGTTGCACATCAAATTAAGTGACCCGTAGATCAACTATAAATTTGCAATCTATTTTAACATTTTATGGAAATATATATGTTAGTACAATCTAAATTAGTATTGTGGAGAAGTGTGGCTCAATGCTTAGAGCGGCAGACCTTGATGCAGAACGCTGGCCAGGGACAAGGGTTCGATTCCCACCGCGGCGGGTTTCGGGCTTAAATTCCTCTGACCTGATATTCTCGCCTCAGTGCCGATTCTAAGCATGGGTCCCACGCTGCAACTCTGGGCAATAGCTTGCTTAGTCTCCACAAAGGCACCCTGATACACAAGGGATGCCTGGTTTCACCATGGGATGCCCAGGAGTGGACACCCCACAAGGAAAAGCCAGGAGGGGTTCCCTTGTGGTAGGAGTACAAGCGCCGGGATGCCTCCAGGTCACTGTTCGCGCTTTACAAATACGCCACATTTACATTGTTGTTAAAGCAATTGTAATTTGTCCGCGATTCCTCGAAATTTAAATCTATTAACGGACTAGAAGGTAGTAAGTAGGGAATTGTTTTGCTCTTGACAGATGTTAAAAGAAATAAGTACATTGGGGTTTTGATGAATGAAATGTTTTTGATCTGTGTTTTTAGATTACTGTTTTAATCCTTGATGGTGCTGAATAATTTCGATTTCAACTTAATAGTTACATATTGTATTTGTAACTTTGCAGGAAACATTTGGTCGACATTGTATGCTAATAATTACTGAATGGAGCAATAGTGGGTAAAGGTTTTTGATTTTTAACAAAAACAATAGTTCTTGATAATGCTGATTATATAAAAAGCCGGGTTTTTTGGCTGTTAAGAGATCTACAATGCATTATGTATGTGGCCTGAGGTCCAATATATTTCGTGAAAGTAACACATTCTAGACAATTAAGCATTTCACTTCAATCTGGGGTTGGAGTTGGTAACTTACTGGTAAGCTATTTCATTGACTTAAAATTGTAGATAAGTCTGACCCAATAATATATGTCTTTGGTTTCAGAGTGTGAAATAAATGAATATGTGTGGGAGTGTAGCTAATGCGTCTTGCATTTATGAACAAATTACTTGCAGAATTGGTAGGTGGTCAGAGTGGGCGAGGGGGTGTTAAACCCTGTTCCAGCACTCTGAGGTGTTACTCATTTGTTTTGCTTCTCCGACATCTTTATCTCTCTCTCTTTGCCCCTCATCTCTCTTTCTCTTGCTTGCTATTTCTCTCTGTCATGTCATGGATCCTAGCAGGCTCATGTGTCTGAAAAGCACTCCCACATATTGCTAGGTGGCTGCAGTCTTTCCTGGAATTCGTCTTTCTTTCCTATTCAAGAACAGCTCAGCACACTAATCTTCCTACTTTGCACATTGCCCTTTGACTGTGATCTTACTAGCAGCAGTTTGGTACCATACTGTAACTTCATGTTTAGCTAGAGTCTCTGCATTTCTTCTCGCAACCTCCTGTGGCCCTCTGTCTATGACACACACACACACCTCTGTCCCTTGCTCACTTCTATTTGCTACCTTTGGAAATCTTGATTCCAGATCTTCAGATGTTAGGTTACCTTTGCCGTACTTCTCATAAGTGGGGATGGACGGAGTGTTTCAGTCCGCCTGCGGAATAGGCAGAATTTGGTTACTCCGCATGACTCTTGTAATACGGAGTTCTGGCCAAATCTGCCAACCTCTAGGTGGCCAAATTGTTTGTTGCAAGGCTCCAGAATTGTGAGTGAGATTTGGCATACCCTCGCACCATTTGCTAACATGGGTGGTCTTGAGCAGAGGGCTGATTTTTGGGTAAATATTCTGCCACTCGAGCGGCTGCAAAATCAACTTGAATAATTGTGCACTCTTGCACACTGCATGGTGCCGTTCATGCTGATTTTTCAATGTTGCTAAATTGCAGCATAAATGGTGCAACATACATATTTTCTGCCCGTTGGTCGAACTGCGCATAGTGAAACTCTTGGAGGTCCACCCAACCCTACTTATAAGAGGAATAAGGGTGACAGAAAAAAGAACCATTACATGCTGGAGGCTTCCATTTAATGTCTAACTATTTCATTACCCAACCCAATCACTTATATATTCTGATCTGAACACCCTGAAAGGCAACCTTTTCAGTTCCATTTTGCAACACAATTGTAGCAGGTAGATTCTTACATACTCCCTAGATCCACTCCTACGGTTCCAGTACCCAGTATTTCAATTTGACATAAAGGTATGATTACTTTAAATATTGTTTTCAATCTGAATTCAACCAATATGGTTCCACTGACCCTCCACTCATACATATCATAGAAAATTAACCTAATCCACTTAAAGAGACCTTTTGTGATTCAAGCTGGCCGCCGAGGGGACCTTGACATATTTGTATCTCTCTGTGTTAAGAAAGGGAACTATTTTGCCTCAGCTACTTTCTAGGTGTCAATGAAAATCAGTAGTATCTGGTCAGTTTGCGTGTACCTTAGAAAAGTACAGCTAAATATTTATTTGGAAATATTGAAAACTTCATACTGGCTTGCTGTGACTTGAAAAGTAAATATTATCAGAAAATAAAATGTCTACTTGACTTTAGTTTTGGCAAGAAAATCCTGTGTCATACAACTCCCAAAATCTTGAAAACATATTTAGTTGCAGGCTAATCTTGCTCACTGTAATCACTATGATCAATAACAATGTGAGCATATGGAGTTCCTTTTCGTCCCAATGATATATTTACTTTAATATCTACACTTGCATGCTTTTTGTTTCAATACAATTTTCCATTTTTTCAAAGAACAGGGAGCACTGAGTATATTATGTGGCTATATCCACATAAAACTCGAGAAATGCTTTCAAGCTCATTAATTCCCGCTGAGAACTAAAAATTCCTATTCAACCTGAGGACAAAAATCATGGAAGTGTCCTTGGGACATGTTTTTAATTTTGGGGGTCTCTAGTTGGCACAGGTAGGTACTTGTGACCAATAGGGACCCTTGCCTCTAGTCAGGATAAGGGCATTACACTCCTAAATAAGCCCTGCTTACCCCCTTGGTAGCTTGGCACGAGCAGACACGCTTATCTCAGAGGCAGCCTGTAAAGCATTTGTGACCACATACAGTAAGCCAGTGACAACTCTACAGATGGACACCACGCAAGGTTTTTATATGAAAAAAGTATACTTTATATAGATTTGCCACAAGACCATAAACGACAAAAATACACAATACTGTTACTTTAAGATGGTAGATTTAAAGTTCAGTTCTTAAGATGCGACACTTTGCATGTACCTTACAATGCGTTGCGCTTCCACAACAAGCAATGTTGCAGCGAGGGAAATGCAGCAAAGTTCAGGTGCAAAGAAATAAAGCTGTGAAGATCTTCCAGATACAGCACGCTTCTCCGGGGATACAAGAAGTTCTTGGTTTGATGCGTGGACTGCAGCGGCAACACCCATGTTCAGTGATGCGATGGCAACAGCTTCGGCTGCAACACTCTTCTCCCCCGAAGCGTAATGGTTCAGCGCAATGCGACAACTACAGCGCCGATATTCACGATGCGACTGCAGCAGCTCCGACGGTGGCTCGCTTCTCGGGATGGAAGGCGCTTTTCTCTGATGCGGTGCAGTGCAACAGTTCCAGCGGCGACACCCTTGCTCAGAAGTGCGACGGCAGGCGCAGCGACACGCTCCGACCTGGTTGCAAGACTCTTCTCTCGATGCGGTGCAGTCCAGTGCAGTGCGAAAACTCCAGTGACAACACCCTTGTTCAGTAGTGCGACGGCAGGCAGCAGCGACGACGACACGCTTCCTCTTCATTGCGGCACGCTTCTCTCGATGCGATGCAGTGTGCGACATCTCCAACGGTGACACCCTTGTTTAAAAGTGTGACGGCAGCAGCAGGGACGGTGACACACTTCGATCTCGTTGTGTCGCGCTTCCAGCTCTTTGCGACACACAGTTCCTCAGAAGGCCCAAAACAGCAGCAGACACTTCCACAAGAACTCTGGGGACATGGGGGTTGAAGTCTGTTGTCCCTGAGACTTCAGCAGGAGACAAGCTCTTTTCCAAGCCCTTGGAGATCCTTCACAAGGCGAAAGCAAAGTATACAAAGTTCCTCTCTCCTTCCTTTGGCAGTAAGGCAACCACTGCAGGTCAATCCCCCAAGCAGCACTTCAGCTTGGGAATAGTCTCAACTCAGTTTCTTCAGGTTCCTCTCCTCAGTAGAGGTTTCTTCTTGTAGTTTAAAGTGATCTAATTTCAAGGGTTCAGGGGCCCAATATTTATACCCCAAACCCCTTTGTTCTCTGAGGGGAGAGGGGCCCAGTTCAAACCAGTTCGGAAGCATTCTGTTTACCAGACTTCTCCTTTCCTTTCACAGTGCAGGGCAGAAACATCACACGCCCCTCAGGAGGAGGAGCCAGCATTGTGGAAGGCAGGCACAGCCCTATTCAAGGTTCAGGTGCAGCTCCTCCCGCCTATCTAGATGCAGATCTCTCTCTTCACCACTGGGCTGACTCATCCTGTCTCTTGGAATCCCCCAGTCCTGTCACTCACAAAACCAGACAAAGGAATACGCAACCTAGCAGAGGTAGGCTTAAAAGGTTAGGTAAGCAAATACCTACTTTCTAAAAGTGGTATTTAAATGTTAAAAACAACTTCACTAAAATATGCATTTTATCATTCTGAGTCCAGGCATACTAAACTCGAATTTCTACCATGTTCTCTGAGTCAGTTAGGATTATAAAATGTAATCATTCTAACAGCCCATTTTGGCCTATGTAGAACAGATAGCCTAATAGTGAAAAACACAAATGGCTGTAATTCACTATCAGGACATGCCACACACACCAGGGCAAGGCCTACCTTATACTAACAATGCACCCTGCCCTTGGGCCTACTATAGGGGTGACTGATATGAAGAAAAGGGATTGGAAGGTTTAGGGACTGGCAAGTGGGTGCACTTGCCCAGTCAGTGTGCCAGTGCCAGACTTCACAGATGGTCTGCAATGGCAGACCTTAGACACATTTTACAAGTCTGCTTCTGTGGGTGGCACAACGAGTGCTGCAGGCCCACCAGCAGCATTTGGATTTACACGGCCGGGGCACACTCAGTGCTCTAGACTAGGGTCTGACAAGTAAACCAAGTAGCCAAACATGGAACCACTGATTAGTACATCAATTTACAATAGGGAGCACTTGCACTGGGGCACTGGACAGCAGTGGCACAGTGCCCAAAACATCTAACACCAGCAAAATACATGAGGCAACAGAAAAAATGGAAGGGAGACCCACGCCAATGGTGCCAGGTCTAACAGGACATAAATATCTTTAAGGACTGCTTTTTGTACTTCTGTAATACTGCTCACACAGGCCCACATGGGATGCCCAGGCAATGATAAGGAAGAATTCGCTCACATGCATGAGAGCACAACCCCAGGCAAATAAGGTATCTCCTTTACATCTGCATCATATTACTTATCTGGACACACTTGCAAACTGGCTCAGGGTAGATGCACGAGATGTGTTTCACCTAGGAAGAGGCACTCAGTTGGTGTACCCTGTAAACGTTTTTATGCATGTTCTGCTGAGCGCCGGGACACTCTGTCAAGTAGCTACACGCTTTACAAATATTGAATAACATACTGTCCATTTATTCGTATTAGGCTAAAATGTTCAAAAAGAAGGAGGACTGTGCACGAGACATGGCCTGGATGGTTTAAAAAGTATTCTTAGGGTTGGGGAGGGTTCTTTTTCAGGACCCTCGTGACTTCAATACAGAACAGAAAAACACAGTGACTCTATGTCACAGCATTCTTTGTCACATTCTGTGACATTCCATGATTCTTAGCAGCATTAAAAATGAGGGCATGTAAACTAAAAAAATATTATATTTGATGGGGTGAGAGGATGAAGCTCCTCTTTCAGCATCAAACCTATAACAGCAATATGGTGTTGAAGATCTTTACAGCTACCTCCTGCTGCCTCAGTTAAGCAAGCTATTTCCGAAAATTCCGATTCTTTTTAAATGAACATCAACCAGATTATTAATGGATTCAATTGTCCTTTAGATATATGTATGCAGATGGCATTTTAAAGTGTGAACCTAACCAACAGGAAGGCGAGAGCTTTACAGGGTCAAAAAGAACCATAAAGGTAATGAGTGATAGAAGAGGTAGCTGGTTTGTGGACTATTAATACATTGTGAAGTAGTGCTCTTTAAAGAGATGTTTCTTCAGCTCTTTTATAGACTGGAGCAATGTTGAGCATTTCTGATGGGTAGGGGAATACTGATTCTGATGCCGGGGTCATTCTTGGTAAGGTTTGCTCTCTTGTTTTTTCTTTTATACACTTCTTAGTCTGAAGTCTAATGGTGTCCTGGCTGCTGATATACTGAGAACCACCATTGATGGTGAGCTTGTCTGCATGGAATAACTTTAAAGTATGTAAATTTGTTTGAAAGTTGAATTTTTTTACCATGCACAGTTGCCTTTTTATTACACATAAAGCATAATTAACCATGACAGAATGCTGCGAAAGTGAATGTCAAAGAGTCTTGCTTTCATTGATATTAGGTCAATGTATAGTAGGTTGATAGTATTACCAATTAATATATTGGTTGGTGATTATAAAGTACTGCATAAAATGTGATTACTTCTAAGAGGTACAATTAATGTTGTTTAATTTTAGTTTTTCCATCCAACACGTGTTAACTAGTAACTGAAAAATATCATTGTTCACAAGCATAAATGTTGTGCTTCTGAAAATGTTTCTTCTCAAACACCCCAGAAGTACAATTTGATGATTTTTTTTAATTAATGTATGTTGTCTAGTGTCAACTTAAATCTCATACAAGGACTTGCCATATTGCAAGAAAGAAAATCTAAATATTATAGAAATGCATTTTTAAACCAGTCTTCAGTACAGGTATGTATTGCATACTCTGAGATCAGGATTTAGTGTATTCCACAGTGTCCTGCCTACTATTTAAAATCTGGGGCCTTCTTTGGAGAATGGATGTGTCCTCCGTTCAAGGACAGGGATCACAGTTTAAGGAGTGTGTATGTTTATCTTCAAATTGCCCTGGATAATATTGGATAGGGGTTTTCTAGATGTTGTTTCTTAAATTGGATTTGTTTATGGATTGGGAGATGTTGACAAGTTTTGCAGGCTTTTTGTAGCAAGTTCTGGGGGGATCAGGTTTATTCTTAGTGTCAGAGATGTTTTGCATCTTTAATGGTGTGCAATAGAGTTGATGGGACAGTTAAGGTATGAGTAACTGCCTTAACCAAAGCTAAACCTCTCTTGCATGCAGTATTTCCTTATAGTGTTCAGGCCTTATTTTGAGTTCGGCAGACAGGGTACTCTGTTAAAACATGGCAAATGTCTTGTCCACCATATTAGGAGTGCCATTGACTATATTATATTTTTAATAAGTGGACGGGCTATCCACCTTTTCTATCAAACTCAAAATAATCCACATAAGCTAGTATTTGCGTGACAGTACAAATGATTTTATTAGTTCACATTCACAAAATAAACACTTTTGTAGAAATGCATGTGTGAATAGGAATTTAGTAAGAGTATTTAATAACTTTCATGATCCAGTAAAGAGAGACCTGCAATATTTACTTTCCAAAAGTAATATTAGAATTCCTTCTCCTTTTATTGAGAGGGCGTTTAGACAGTCCATACTGAAGATGGAATCACTTCTAGATGCGGTCGCGTATGGCACAATAATGAATGAACAAATGTGAACTGGGAAAGTGAGGAAACTGGGATGGGAACTCAATGCTCCTAGTTTCAGAGTCACAACATAGCCTTTAGGGCAGATCTACAGAACTACATCTGCCAACCGAAGCTCAAGTCATCACACTATGAGGCACTCTTAAACTGCCATATGTGTGCAACCAAACCATCTTCTTATTTGGGAACACCTGAAACTTGCTTGTTAAAAAATCATTTTGAAATCCCATAACAGTATAAGGCTCATCCTATGAGGTAGCATATCAAGGGCCGGATGTACTAACGTATTGTGCAGTCACAAATACGGAGGTTTTCAAAATAGAAGCATTTCTGATCTCTAAATATTTCCTTCCTATGCTTTAATGCCAGTTTAGGAGTTGGTAAAGTTTTACCGAATCACAACATGGGATTGTGAATGGATACCAATTCAGAATGTTGAAGGCACCATCTCTTACAATGTGAATTTGTAAACGATCTATCAATGGTTTGCAACTGTAATCAAGTTGCAAAAAATCACAGACTCCAGAGTTGGGATAGTAACTGATTTGCAAATGGAAAGGTGTCCCCGGAATGCATTACCCATTTGTGAATTTTTAAAAAGAAGTTTGTTACCGAGTAAGTTTTGGTCCATGGGACCCCTGCCTACTCTCATGCAAACTTTGATTTTTCTTCAAATGCAGCCCGTTTCCTTTAAGGAAAATTGGCTGCAATATCTTTAAGAAAAGTTTACTTTATCTAAACACAATCATAGATATGGTGGCCAGTTGACCGTAGCAGGCTATTGTTACTGTAATGGAAGCCAATTGGAGTGAATTGAGATTTGTGACTTACCTCATTAATATGATTGTGGTAGGTCAGATTGCAAATTTACTCTGATCCGTTATTTTGTGAATCAACCTATTTGTGCCTAAGTCAGTGCGCAAAAACAAATTAATAGTAGCAAAAGGTCGATATTCAAATTGAGACCACAATTTTCAATCTCATTTGTGCATTACTGCAACTGAGTATGCAGTTTGCCCCATTTTGATTGCTGTTGGCTGTTTTGTGGCATGCCGAACAGTGGTTAGTTTTTTAAATCTTTTAAATCTAGGTACAGTGTCTATATTTTTCATTTGGTGGACAGGTTGATGAAATACTTTTCCGAGAGCCACACATTGTTGGTCAAGTAA
Organism: Lissotriton vulgaris; assembly: GCF_964263255.1. NCBI lineage: Eukaryota > Metazoa > Chordata > Amphibia > Caudata > Salamandridae > Lissotriton > Lissotriton vulgaris. The sequence goes on along the minus strand of NC_141685.1, from coordinate 421,335,131 downwards.
AGAATCCAAGATTATAACACATTTAACTAGGGTCCAAAAGCAGTAACTTAGACATTATTCCGCACCCCCACAATTAATTACTTTTAGAAACTTGTGAAGGAAAACAAACATAAGGGGTTGGTTAAAGCAGTTCCCCAGGTCTTACAAACTTGTGGCCTTTTTTGACTGACATCAAGCTGAAGTGCTCATCATGGCTGTTAAGTTTATTTATATATAAAGTTTTATATAGCGCAAACAAAGACCCGCAGGTATTAGGGAACTTTACATAGATGGCAGAGGTTAGTTTTATTAGCTCATTGTATTTACCATCAATGCTCCTGCTCTGGTGGTCCATTCATAGAAAAATATAGATGCTTGTCTCTGCCTTTCTCCCAGTGCTTTTCACCAACCAGATCCTTGCTTCTTCTAAAACATGCTCTGCCTCCAGTAGTTTATGTTTTCACTGAGGTCTACACTTGTTCCTAGGTTTGAGGCAGGGCCGGACTGGGAACCCAAAGAAGTCTAGGCAATTGCAAAACTGACCACCAGTAACAACTCCCCCAACTGCTAAAATAGCCGGGCATTGGGTAATGCCCAATGCCCAGTATGGCCAGTCCGGCCAGTCCGGCCCAGGTTTGAGGGACGTGGTTCTTAACTGTCAGGTAAACTGTTCATGTCTAGGTGAGTAATGTCTGTGTCTCTCTTCATCTTTCACTCCAGAAACAAAACCCCTAAAGATAATGGAAAGCTCCCTAGCTTTTCCAACCCTACTGCATCTAAAAGGTCACACTAATGCATTTCACTTTTCCAATAACCTCAGGAAACGCTTGCATAGTAGTGCACCTAAAATTCACCAGCACCAGCATTTAAGCCACAATTAATCCCACGATGCAGCACATAATACTTTGCTCTTAATAATGAACGCATGGCATTTTGTAAGATGTCATCCTTACAATTAGCCAAATATCGACTGAATAGAAAATTGTATCTGATGTTATTAGAGCACAGAGTCTTCCTTGTTAGCTTTGCTCTCATTTTGATTCATTGCATGGTGGGAGTTCTTGGTTTAAAAACCTTTTTTTGCACAGTGACTACATCAAATCTTCACAAAAATGAACCGTACAATAGGATCCTGGATGATACATGTATGCGACTTCGTCTCTGAGGGACGGGCTTGTTTTGATTAAATTTACACCTGTGGTGAAGAGATCATTTCACTATATGGATTCCAGCAAACATGTTGAATGAACATTTCTTTGTACTCATGAATTGGTGATTAAAGTCTGTGTCCAAAATACATACAGACATTTGCCATTCTATGCATAATAAGTGGGAGACATGAATCTTCTTATGTGATGTCAATTATTTCTTGCTACAGGAACATTGCGATGTCAGAACACTTCTGTAATACGACAATGATGTCATTTCTTTCTTGTAATAGCGTATTACAAATTTCTAGAGAAGTCTCAGCACATATAGGCCTCACGTTCACTGTTTCCATATTCAGCTCTTCCACACTCCCTGACCAGCAGGAAGAGGAGCAGTGTTGAAACGAGAAAGAAGCATGTGAGTGACTGGGTGGATTGTGCTTGCAGTCACTGCAGTTCGAATGGACGATGCCCACTGTTACTCACAGAACACTTAAGAACACCCACATGTAGGCCACATGGTGAGGTGGCCACTTTATATATGGAATATCACACTCCCAATGTAAAACTTTATAAGGGTATAGCAAGTCCTTTCAGTGTTGAAGGCATTCATAAAGTCAGTTCAGTATAGCATACAATCTCGGAGTACCATGGCCTTATTATAGCACTTCGGTAGAGCAATCCATCTCAGAGCACCATGCCCTTATAACAACACTTGGGTAGAGCAAGCCATTTCAGAGTGCTATGGCCTTATTAAAGCACGTGGGTATAGCAAGCCATCTAAATCCCCTGATTTTGTAGTGGCTCTACATCGACATATACTTTCCTGATCACTAAGCGGTCACACCTTGATCCTAGTGGCTGGTCATCCCATCATGCCCCGCCTCCCATTCTCTGTCCGGGTGATCTCCTATACACCATACCACCAAACAGTCCACCATCTCAACAGGAGTCTAGGCTCTTGCCCTACATGGATTCTAACCAATCCACTCTGTCCCCCACCCCTCCCTCACTTCCTATCCTTTACTTCTAGCTCACCCGCTATCTTCTCTCCAAGCAATCTGGTACTACACAAGACATTATTGAATCATTGGCTCCCCTGACCTATCCATGACTGCCTTTGACCCACCAGTTTCCCATAGAGGTACCACATCACTGGTGGAACCATCCACGCAACCAGTATCCTTTAGCCAACACTCACACTTGGTTGCTCGCTTTGAAGAGATCTCTCTCCACCTGCGCCTACTCACGGATGAATTTCTTGATCAGAAAACCCTCTCTATCGAACATCTGCCTCTGCTCAGAAGCCTATGCTCACTATGGAATCCACCCTGTGCTGCACAAGCACTGTCTCAAACATGCGTCACTCTCACCTTATCCAGAAAACGTTACCCCTCCCTAATACCCCCTCCCGCCTGAGGATAACAAAGTCAGACCTGCCAAACAGTGATATTGATGTTCTTCTCCTCTCTTATGCCCTCCCACTAAACACCGACAACTCTTGATTCATGCACGGCCCCTATGAGCTTAATCCAAACCATCCATGCAAACCCTAACATGGAACCCTCCCACAACTTCAGAGTTATAAGCAATGACAACCTCAAATGAGTGAACATCATGCAGACTCCGACCGCCCACACACCTCTCCAATTGAAATGCGTACTACTGAATTGCAGATCCGCGAGTAAACACGCAACTGACATCTTTGACCTCATCCATAACAATGAGCTTGATATCATCATCCTCACGGAAACTTGGCTAAAAGGCTTGTCCACTACTATCTTTGGCATTATAGTCCCACCTAGCCATTACATAATTCTATTAGACAGATCCATGAAACAGGGTGGATGTTTAGCCTGCATACCTCGAAATACACTCTCTGTCTCACATTCTGATCCCTCCGATCTGACCTCCAGTGAGTACCTATGCATCAACATCTCTACCAAACACCGCCTGGTATGCAAATTACATACATTGTACCACCCCTCTGGAGCAAATCTTTCCTTCATTGAGCAATTAATGGAAATAATCTCCTCCAATGACGCCCTACTCGCCTGAATATTCCTGGGAGATTTCAACCTTCACTGGTATAACCCAAATGATCAAGCTGTAAACTTTCTAAAAAATCTTCCTATTAGAGCACAAGCTGACACAATATTGAGAAAGTCTAGACCGTAACAAGGGTAAAACTCTAGACCGCATAATCTCCAAAGGAAAACCATCTCAATAGATGCCATTATCCCTTGTAATTGGTCTGACCATTACTGCATCTTCTTCCTAATTAAGAAGGAGGTATCACCGAAGAGGGACCAGCACAAGAAAATGAAACCATGGAAACGGAACATTAGAAATATTAACTATATGGATCAAGCAACCCGCAGTAGAAAGGCATTGACTCCCCAGTCAGACATATCTGATGTTCAATTTCTCACAGATTTCTATAATACCACCATTGCTGGCATCCTGGAAGAAATCGCCCCTCTACAGCTAAAAAGTGCCTCCCTCAAAATCTCCAACCCTTGGTTCAATAACAACCTAAACTCTGAACGCCGCCACCTAAGGTCAGCTGAAAAAACCTGGAGATCAGTACCATCCACTGAACATCTAATCCACCTTAGATTGGTGAGGAACATTTATAACAACAAAATTAGATCAGCAAAGGCCGACTTTTTCTGAACACAACTCAATCAAGCCAAAAACCGCCCCAAGAAACTTTTTGAAATTGTTAAACAACAATCCAGCAAGACACCTAGCACCTCTGAATTTGGCGATGGCCTTCCATCTTGCGAAGAGTTGGCAGTCTTCTTCACTGAGAAAACTAAGAGCATCAGTATCGACCTTGAAGCAAAGAGGACTATTCTCTCTTTAGCAGGGAGGGCTGTGCCAGCTCTCCATGAGTGGATCAGCCCCTCCAATACTTGCACCAGGAATGATGCCTCTTTGTTCTCCTTTGCTCCCCTCAGCGAAAGAGATATTTACAACTCTCTGCAGGTGATCAACCCGTCAAATCTTTTCACCAACCCTCTACCACCACCCATCCTCAAAGACATCAAGGATACCATCCTCCCCCTTTGGACAACGATTATCAATGCCTCGCTGTCGCAGGGCATGATCCCCGATTGCTTAAAAGTAGCGCAGATCTCCCCTATTCTAAAAAAGCAAATGCAGACAGAGCTGATCTCAATAACTTCAGGCCTATCGCCACCAGCCCCACGCTGGATAAACTACTGGAAAAAATGCATACAGATGCAACTATGTGAACACATGGAGTATTTCCAATTTCTGGACCAATATCAATCGGATTTCGAAGAAGCCACAGCACGGAATCTGCTCTCACTCATGTTATGGATGACATCTTGATAACGCTAGACCACAATGAAGCATGCCTCCTGATTTCCCCTGACCTTTCTTCAGCTTTTGGCATGTTAACCATGACAATCGCTTATCCAGCCTTGAACACAGGATGGGCTTTTCAGTGCAGGTATTGCAATGGTTTACTTCCTTCCTCCATAATTGATCACAAAAAGTCAAGATAAAGCAATCCATATCCCAGCCCACCTCAGTGTCTATGGGGGTTCCATATTTATGCAGATGACACTCATCTTTATCTGAAAATCACCTCCCCTGAAGTCTTCATCTCACTTAACTCTATCCTTTTGGATACTCATAACTGGCTAACTGACAACCACCTCATGCTCAACACCTCCTAAACTGAATCCCTTCTTATCTCTCTGCCTAATCACACCCCAAGTTTGACGATTATATAAAAATTCTTAAGGCTTTCAACTGCACTCCACGCATTATCGACTCAGCGAAATCCCTCAGAATCACACTGGATGAGCACTTGAACATGCAGAAATGTAAGCAAACGAGCTATACACCACTTGAACACACTAAGGAACCTAAAACCTTTCCTTCCACAAGAGGACTTCAAGATGGCCGTGCAAGCTCTGGTGCTGCCTAGGGTAGACTATGGTAGTTCTACTCTTTGTAGACTTCCCAAATATAGCTTGGCCCCACTAAAGACATTCATTAATGCAGCAGCTAGACTGATACACTGGTTCAAAAAGAAATGAGCACATCTCCCCAGCCCTCAAATCCCTAAACTGGCTGCTTTAAGAGGCTGAATACAGCTAAAGAGGTTGCAGACAGTCAAGAAGTGCAAATTAATGGCTCTTAAAACCACAGATCTTTCACAAAATGAGAATGAGTCACAGAGCCTTCTCATGTGCTGCCCCAAAGATCTGGAACTCTCTTCTACCAGAAGTTTGACGAATGTCCTCCACGACTATCATCAAAAAGTAAGTTTAAAAAATCCTAATGGCTAAGTTCCTGCCATAAAACAGCTCTGGCCACTGATCATTGAATGCCACCTGATTGACAATTAGATTGCTAGACACCTTTGAATCTCAGCATTCTCCTGCCAAGTTCATTTATGTAGTGAATATTATCGAAATTGCTCTCCACTGGCTGTATCGCACATACCTTAACTATGTTACACGACAATCTTGTTGTTTCATGTATAGTCTTACAATACCTATTCAAATAGTAAAGTGCTCTGATGCCCGCCTGGACCTGCAGGTCTAGTAACTTAAAAAAAAAACTCAACCGAACTGTAATGCACTTGACCTCTGTGAGCAAATGTGACAAGTTAACATGATTTAAAGGCATTATTATTGCTCATTGACTTTATGAGCAATAAAGATGCCTTTAAACCTTGCTATATTGTCACATTTGCTCTGCTTTCAGAGACAGAGGTCAAAAGTCAGAAAGGGCGAGTCGGACCTAAAAATAGGTTGCCCTAATTAAATCTGGCTCGCAACTGCAAGTGGGCGAGTGGATTTTTCGAGCCCTGAGTACCATACCCTAATAGCAACACTTGGGTAGAGCAATCCATCTCCGAATACCATACCCTGATATCAATACTTGGGTATAGCAATCCATCTCAGAATACCATACCCTTATAGCAACACTTGGGTATAGGAAGCCAACTCAGAGTTCTATGTCCTTATAACAGTGCTTGGGTATGGAAAGCTATCTCAAAGTACTTGTGTTTTATTTGAGCACTTGAGTACAGCAAGCCATCTCAGAGTACTATGGCCTTATTACAATACTTGGGTATAGCAAGCCATGTCAGAGTACCATACCCTTATAGCAACACTTGGGTACAGCAAGCCACTCAGAGGACTATGCCCGTATAACTGCCATCTCACAGTACTATGGCCTTAATACAGCACTTGGGTATAGCAAGTCATCTCAGAGTACCGTACCCTTAACCTCCATAAGCTCATTGATCTCCTCTGTGACTTGCAGTGTCTTTGTGATGTCATACAAAATGCACTGTTGCCATATGTCATTGTATTAGATTGGAAATTACTACTTCAGTAAATCAGGTAGCTTTAGGACTTAGCATAAACCCAACGGCGTAGCTAGGAGGGGTGGGGGGCGGACCGCCTCAGCGACACTATCTTAAAGATGGCAGCCGCGCTGCACTGGCACATTGCAGCGGCCTTTATAATTTATTTGGGAACACTCACAGTGTTCCCAAATAAATTATAAAGGCCGCCGCAACGGGCTAGTGCAGTGTGGCCGCCGTTGGTTTAAATAAAAGCGCTGCGGCTGCGTATGTGACCTGCTGCATGTAAAAAGCTCCAGCGCGTCACGTCTTGAGCTGCCCGCTACTCATGAAAGAAGCTCTGCTGAATACACTCTGAGTTGCGCTTAGGTTTAAGCACTCCGATCTTCAGAAATTAATCCCCTCAGCCCCGTGCCCCAGTGCCCCTCCCACCACTGATATCTGAAGCCTGCAACGCCACAGAGCCTCGTGGCCTGGGCCCTTGAGAGAAGAAGAAACGCAGAGGCAAGTGAAGTTAATTGATGTACTTCAGAGGCGCTACCAGAGCCAACTTTCGGGGGGGGGGTGAGAAAAAATTTCGGGGGGAGGGGCTGAACCTTTAGTCATTCGGCAGAGTGGAGCTGCAGGGACTCTTAGAAGAGGTGAAACAACAACAAAGCCCCATTAACATTCAAATGGTCTTTTAAAGACCTGTGAAGCGCTCGGGTGCGGCTGTGTGTTGGCCGGGGATCTGTCTCCTCCCGGGATGACACACAGCTGAGATCTTTTACTGCGTAACATGGTGACTTTTGTGAGCAAAGCTAAAGTCCTGCTTAAGATGACTGCTAAAATATGTTAGCATCCTTCCATTTTGCTGCTTTACAACACTTTATAAAGCTTCTTAGAGTTTCTTGTTGCTCAAATGGGTCTAACTAGTGATATTTATATATTTACCTCGTCCTCATTGCTTGATTTTGCACGTGAGAAAGTGTCACACATAGTTGTTGAAATGTCACTCATAATTACACCGAAATTATGAAAATGTCACACAAAGCAATCTGAAACCTTGGCAGCTATGAGGGGCAGATTTACAAGCCCCTTGCACCTCTTTTGCGCCACCGTTGCGTCACATTTGTGATGCAGCGGCGGTGCAAAAGATGCGCCATGGTGCGGGGTATCAACAACGTGAAGCATCTGGGAGATGTGTCACGTTGTAAAGCCCTGCGCCAGAAGAAGGCATTCCATCGCAGGGGTGGGCGGGCGTTCCTGCGCAGGAACGCCTCTGAAAAGTGGCTGAGTGAAATCTACAAGACTTTGGGTGTGAGGGGGCGGGGTAGAGAATTCTCCACACCAATATTGTTCTAACCTCTCAAACTATGCTCCTCAGGATAACGGAGGCAGGAAGGGCTAGAGGGGGTGATTCCTTAATATATGTGGCCATGGCTGTTTTAGTATGTGCATCGCTTCAGCGATCCACAGCCTCACACGTTTCAGCAATGGCAGGTGGCTGGTTTTGTCTATCCTGAATTTAGAAATCGCATTGTATGAACACAAAGGAAGAAGGTCCAGGCAGAAGGGAAAAAGAATATGGGGCCCCTGTCGGATTGGGTTTATGCTCTCTGGCTGGCCCCGGATCCTTGGGTAGGATGACCTGCTTTTGAGCCTAAATGCAGGCATGGTTTTTGCACTGTATGGATTTTTGTGCTTACACATGTAAGAGTACAGCACTTTATGATCAGATTAATTTTGATATTGGTTATATTATACGGGCAGGCTGCTTGAATCTTTTGCAGAGGTGTAAATTAGACTCTATCAGGGATTGTGCTGATGTTTTGTTTACATATTTTATTCATGTATGTAGTCTCAAAAGTCCATACTTTGATAAACAAGTTCTAATGGCCCCTACAGTATTTTTAGTACAGTATCAATTTTGCTCAGATGCTTTTTGTAGTTTTATTTTTGCTTAGTGAGTCTTTTGTGTGCTGTTTGATAATTGATTACTTACTGATTATGATTCGATTCTTGCTGAATGTGCACCCTCTCTCTCTGTTTACTTATTGTATTGATAAAGTAAATATTTAAAAGCTTTTATAAAAATTATTGGAAAAAAAAGGAAAGGGGTATTCAAATGAAAAAGCAAGAGACCTACAAAGTCAAGGGAAAACAACTCAGGTTGGAGATGGTTTGAATAAAGAGTGGTAATAGAATGGATAATTACAGGAGTGTGGAGGCAAATTGGACAAGGAATAAATTAGAGATTTGAGGGATACTCTACCAGGCACACATTTTACTTCAGCTTGTTCAAAGGTTTTAAACTGTTGATGTTGACGTGTGCATGGTGTGACTTGCTTGCTGTAAGGTTGACCATTGGATCGATATGTAATGGATCCTGAGTGGGCAAGCTGGACAATTTGGTGCGGATTTGAATGCATTGAACTCTGGTTGTTAGTATTTTGGTGAAAATGTGGTTGAAGGCCCATGACTGATTGCATGGTCTTAAATATATCCTTGACCCTAAATTTCGCAGTGGACTGAGCATGGTAAAATTATCTAGATGGCATGATGACACTGTCAGTAGTGATAGTATATGTCACATCTCAGTTCTCTTGGAAGCATGCCAGCAACTCTAATGTATGATTTGGGATGTTTTATGTAGCATGCTTTGGTTCATACAGATTTAGTCACCCCTCATAGCCAACTCCACAGCGAATCTTTATGAGGGATGCTCTCTGTAATGTACTTTATGTGTTGTCTTTTGTTGACAAGTATGACGTGATGTGATAGCCAGCTGTAAGTTATGTAGTTATGTTTCTGTCTCTGCACGCACTTGGCATGCTGCAGAATGTGATGAAAATGCAATGATTGTTTTTTTTTTTTTTTTTTTTTTGTGGAAACCTTTATTGAAGCAGTTGTCAGGTACACAGCTGTAAACGCCTACATCCTGCGGGCGCAGGCCGGCAGCAATCCCGGAGTCCAGCATGCAGTGCAATTTAAGAGGATAATTACTGACACAGCAAGCCGCCTACAACCCCTCAGGGCCGGCCGCGTTGAAAAACTAGAAGGAGCTGTGCGTGGCAGCATTCAGGAAGAACGGAGGTGTAAGCAGGTGTAAGCAGAGAAGCGACAGTGAATGCCTGAGGTTTCCTTTTTCATTGGTTTTCTCCCCCCCCCCCCCAAACAACAACATTCAACAACAGCGCAATTGTGTGGTTCTACAATCTGGTGTGGCCGATGAAGCCAGTTTGAGCCTCCGTCTCCCGCCGCCCCCACCCCGCCAGGAACCGTTGCAAAGAGGCGAAGAGGTGAACATCCAGCTCCCCACAGCCCGCTGGTACAGTACTAATGACCCCCCTAGCGCACCATCCAGGGTCCAAGGAGGGGGGTGTATGATACTAGGGGAGGGGGGGGACGGAGGGACGGGCAGCACCAAAGTAACAAGAGGAGCAAGGCCATGAAGTTCTGATCAGGTCAACATTAAGAAAGTGAGGGAGTGGATGGTGGAGACTACAGCCTAAACCGTCTTAGGAACCCAAAGTGTAGTGTGGCGGTGAAAGATTAGGAGTGAGGCTCAAGACGGGGTGACCCAGGAGCCTCCCCTCTGTCTGGTGTGTCAGGGTCCTCAGACGCGAGGGCCTGGAGCCGCAGAAGGTACGCAGCAAGTGGGCCCCATATGTCTTTAGGCCTTGACTTCAGAGGTAGAAGTTCGGCGTAATTATGCTGTTGGTCTTGCCAGGTAGACATCGTCGCGAGCCATTCCTTGAATTTGGGCGCGCGACCACGCCCCCAGCGGCACGCCACATGACGTTTCGCTATGAGGAAACTCAGAGCAAAGAATTTACGATGGGCTTGCAAAGGAAGGTCAGTCTGTCCCAACAGTGCAGTCTTAGGACATGGAGACACAGATATGCCAATCATGTCCGATACGGCCGCGAATATCTCCTCCCAGTAGGCAGTCACCCTGTGACATGCCCATGCGAGATGGAAAAAGTCCGCACCCTCTGCCCCACAGCGAGCACATCTGTCATCCTCTCGGAGCCGGTAACGATGTAGTTTAGCTGGGGTATAGTAAAGTCTATGTAAAAATTTGTAGTGTATAAGGCGGAGACGAGCATTGCCTGTAACGGCTACAGCATGGGCGCAGCTCTCCGTCCATTGGTCATCAGTCATTCGGGTCTGCAGATCGGCGTCCCAGTCGAATCTAGCACGTAATGCAGGTGGGGAACTAGCTGCCTGAGTGTGTGTATATAAGAGCGAGACTACATGCTTCGGAGATTCGGTTTGGAGGAGGGTATGAAGGGGCTGTACCGTCTCTGGCTCGTCAGGGAAGTTTGGGGTGACTGCCTTGACGTTCTAACGTAAGCGCACGTACAGGAAGGTATCCATAACAGATGGGGAATCATCCCCAAAGACCTGTGCAGACGTTCTGAAGGTACCCTGAAGGTATAGGTCCCCCCATGTGTGCAGCGCCAAGCGCGTGAGCATCTTGCGTCCTATTTCCTCGCAGGCGATACGAAGTCTGGGGTCACGTGAAAGTGGCATCAGGGGCGAGTAAAGAAAGGGTGTGCCTAACGCTGCAGCCAGGCGTCTCCAGGCAAGGACAGTGCAGTCCACCGTACTGGGGTCACGTTCTGAGATTTTGGTCTCTGTATACAGATAGCCCGACGGTGGAATCGGCCTCATGTATCCGTCTTCGACCGCCAAGTGGGCCATAAAAGGGGGGGGGTGGAGCCAGTATGTCACAAAGTGAGCCTGTGCACAGTCGTAATATCTACGAAAATTCGGCACATCGAAGCCCCCCTGGTTGTAGGGGAGCATTAGTGTGCGCATGCTAATTCGAGGCTGCTTACCACCCCAGATCAGCCTGGACATAAGGGAAGTGAGGGAGCGAAAGAAGTGGGGGCCGGGATTATACGGGATGTTGGTGAACAAGTATAATAATTTGGGCAGCACGACCATTTTGATCAACGAGATGCGCCCAGCCATTGATAGCGGAAGGTGAATCCACCTGGTGACCTTATCAGTCAGCGCGTTCATAGCCGTACCATAGTTGGCTCTGATGGTAGTGTCCCGACACCTCGTCACGTTTATACCCAAATACTTGATTTCATCCGCTTCCCAGATTATAGGGTAATCCAGGGGGAACTGCGTTGTTATGTCAGTTAGTGGAAAAAGAGCTGACTTCGACCAATTAATTTGAATGCCCGAGAAGCCACCGAATTTAGTGATTTCACGGAGAAGGGGATTGAGGTTTTCTTTGGGTTTGTGGACATAGAGGGTCAGGTCATCGGCATAGAGGGAAATGAGCAACTGCCTATCCGGGTATACAAGGGAACGGTGATTGTGGTGCTGTCGCAATTTGGCCGCTAAGGGTTCTATAGCGAGCGCAAACAGTACCGGGGACAGTGGACATCCCTGTCTAGTGCCACGATGGATTTCAAAGGAGTCAGACCGGGATCCGTTCAGCAGCACCGAGGCCATCGGTTGGCGGTAAAGCAGTCGTATCCAATCAAGGAAGCTAAAAGGGAACCCCATTCGCTCCAATAGAGCCAAGAGATAGTCCCATTCCAAGGAATCAAACGCCTTGGTGGCGTCTAAGAACACGACTGCAGCCTCACACTTGGGGGTGATGTCTTGGATGACAGCCTGGAGGGTGCGCAGGTTGTGGGAGGTGGCGCGGTTGGGGACAAAACCCGCCTGGTCAGGTAAAACCAGTCGCTCCATCAACAAATTAAGACGGGATGCAAGCACTTTCGCTAGTATTTTCACGTCCGAATTCAGGAGGGATAGGGGTCTATACGAGTCACAGGACTCGGGCGGCTTGCCCGGTTTGAGCAAGGACGCTATAAGAGCTTCCCGCATAGTAGTTGGCAGGATACCCTCCTCCAGCGCTGCATAGTAAACCTGTTGTAGGATTGGAGCAAGAATATGCATGAAGGCTTTATAAAAGTCAATCGGCAAACCGTCCGAACCTGGCGATTTGCCGGACTTCATAGACATGATCGCATCTGTGATCTCCTCCAGTTCGAGTATGTGGTGTAGGAATTTTTGTTGGGATGGGCCCAGCCACGCTAGTGCAGTGTCGTCCAGGTAGGTGTGCAGGGGAGTGGGGTTGGACCGCTGGGAAGTGTAGAGTTTGGAGTAATGGTGGGAAAGGACGCGTAACTGTTCCGGAAGTGATCGCTGAGGCACATTGTGCTCATCCAGCAGGGTCGTTATATAGTTTTGGTATCTGGGGGGGTTTACCGCGAAGGCCAGCGCCTTACCAGGCCTGTCACCTTCACCAAAGACACGCGCTACATACGGCCTACCCAGGAATTTGCATTCCTTGTCCGCCAGATCTGCGTAATCATTCAATTTTTCCCGCAGTGTCGCTCTAGCTGCATAATTGGTGGGGTCACCCTCCACTTCCCTCTCGAGCTGCTTCAGTTCACGTTCAAGCTTCCGTAACTCGTCTCTAAGGGACCTAAGGACCCCCCCACCTTTGGCAATACACCATCCCCTGACAGTGACTTTAAAAGCTTCCCAAACCGTGGTGATGCTAGAAACTGAGTTAATGTTACGGTCAAAGAAGTCCTGAATATCTTGCTCGAGCTCTGCCTTAAAGGCGGAGTCGGTTAGGTGCGCCGGGTTAAAACGCCAATTCAGATAGGGAGACGCATCTTGCGGGATACGCAATAAAACATAAACCGGGGCATGATCAGAGAGGGTGCGAGCAAGGTGGGACGCCGAAACTATCCAAGAGGAGAGTCCTGCAGAGCAAAAGACGTAGTCTAGGCGCGCCCAGGTGGATTGTACAGCAGAGTAATGTGTGCCCTGCAGCTGCGTTGGGTGCAGGTGCCTCCAGATGTCAAGCAGGCGGCACTCCTCAACTATATTCAACAGGGCGCGCTGGGAATGCGTGTAGTGTAGGGACTGAGGGTGGGATCTATCTACATTGGGGTGCAGCGCCGTATTAAAGTCACCACCCAGGATGACGTGAGGAATCCCCATAGATTGGATCTTACCCCATAGCGTGAGGAGGGAGGACGGGTCATCCACATTGGGGCCGTAATAACAAGCGAAGAGAACCTTGTGTGAGTATAGCCTACCCCATGCCATGCAGAATCTGCCCGTTGAGTCAGCGTCCGAACCCTCCAGAACAAAACGCACACCACGCTTCACCAAAATTGTCACCCCTCTAGCATAATTGGAGTATGAGGAAAACACCCTGTTGGAGGCCCATCGGGCCGCGAATAGAGGAGAAGTTCCTGACATTAAGTGCGTTTCCTGCAGCATTGCGACAGAGACATCATGCCTAGCCAGATATCCCAACACCAATCTCTTCTTTCGTGGGTCGTTGAGCCCCCGGATGTTCCATGACATCAATTTAACTTGCTGAACGAGGTGTGTCCCCTCTATCGCACCCATGACAAGAGACATAAATAGGTCTGCCTACATTGTGAAGGCCCAGTTCCTGTGTAAAATGCCACGCAATGTAAACAGATAGTAAGCATCAACCCCACACAGATCAACCCAACCAGAATGCGCTTCGAGTAACAGTGAGTACGATTATAAGAAATCAAATCCCTGACCCACCCACACCGGCCACCCCAACCCGCCGGGCATAGAACACCTCCCACCCCACCCAACACCCCAAAAAAACAAAGCATGATATACCAACAGTCCAAAGTCACTCTTTCCCTTGAAGGGAGTAGGTAATAACGGGGATCACCCATTGGGGAAGCTTTGCCAGGGGCGCCTGACCAGCCCCCTACCTCACAAGTCACACCCAAAAGGCACCAGCCGACAGCCGGATCGCCCATCTCGGGATGGAGGTAGGTTGTCGAACCAAGTCTAGCAGTCAAACCGGCATTAATAAATTTAGTAAAAAGTACCTCACCGGGAATGAAGGACCTGGAACCGCACCTAGGGAGTGTATGCGGCCTGCAACTGACTGGGTATCTCTGGACACAGTCAATCTTGCTGCTCCAACGGCGAGCGTGAGCGTGATCTGCTTCCCTCTGTGTGTCGCCCAGCTCGGTCGCGGCTTAGCTGCTTCAGAAAATCTTCGGCCTGTTGCGGAGTTGCAAAGACTTGCTGCTTGCCGTGGTAGGAGATCTTCAGTTTAGCAGGGTAGAGCATGGCATAGGAGATGTCCTGAGATTGCAATTTCTTCTTGACCGGTGCGAATTTCCGCCGGGCCTCTTGCACTGCCGGAGTAAAGTCCGGAAAGAAGGACAGCGTGGTGTTGCCATAGGCAACGGTGCCGAGCTCCCGGGCACGGCGGAGCACTGCATCGCGGTCCCTGTAGTTAAGGAATCGAGCAATGATGGGCCGGGGGATAGCACCCGGGGGTGGTTTGGCCGCTAAGGACCTGTGTGCCCGTTCTACTATCAGATGTGGAGAAAAGGAGTTCTTCCCAAATAGTTCCACCACCAAGGCTTCCACAAAGGGCTCCATTTTCCCAGTATTGGTGGATTCCGCCAGGCCTAGGATACGGACGTTGTTCCTTCGGGACCTGGCTTCCAAATCCTCATTCTTTTCTGCTATAACTTTGAGGAGTCTGTCCATCTGGGAAACCTGGCGGCACGTGGCGGCGGCTCCATCTTCCAGTCCAGAGACTCTGTCCTCCGCCTCCTTGAGACGCGCATCGTGTTGGTCTAGTTTCATCACAACGCCATCCATGCGAGTGTTCATGCTATCAATTTTGGCATCAATACTGGTGAGGCTGTGCCTCATGCCCAGGAGCAGGGACTTCCAGTCTTCGTCTGGCGGCGCGGAAGCAGTAGGGCTGTCGCCCGGCCCGGGCGTCATCTTGGTCGCCCTCCGGGTTTCGAAGGGGATCTTCGACTGTTTGGCGTCGCCACGGCCCATGGCGCGCCCTTGAGACCCTGATGCCACTATCGCTAGGCCGCTAGGGGTTAGGGTTACCAGCAGTGCCCGTTCAGTGGGGAAGGGGCAGAGGGTATTGCAGAGGCAAGGTATACGATAGTTCACAAGCCTGGGCCCACCAAAATGGCGTCAAATGGACAAGGGAGCGGAGCCCCCCCTCAATCTTCACCTGCAGGGACCCCCACGACAAAAATACGGCCAGGGAGGGGCCCCCTAAGCGTCACAGGAGTCAGTAAGGGTCTCCCCTGTGTTCTAGTTGGCGAGCTGTTTCATCAGGTAGGTCCGTAGGGGGAGCAGCTATCAGGGCGCCCTTCGCGCCAAAATGATGAAAGTCAAAGAAAGCTGAAATCGCTCCCGCAGCAAGCTGTGTCCAAGGCAAACGTAGGAGCGTCACTCGGCTCCGACAGGCAGCAGTGAGCAGGCCGTGCAGGGGAGAGCACGTAGGAGCGTCACTCGGCTCCGACAGGCAGCAGTGAGCAGGTCGTGCAGGGGAGAGCAGCCGGGTCCGTGGAGGGCAGGTGAGGGCTGCGGCCGCAAGCTAGAAGGCGCGCTCGGCCCCGTCTCTGCACAGGGGGACGAGGCCAGTACGGGAGCAGCGCACGGGAAGGCTCCTTCACAGGGGGGAGGGGGGAGGAAGAAGATCTCTCACCGCCTTGCGGGTCTGCGCAGCCGAGCCCCCAGGGCCGCCCGCCCCCGGACCGCCGTCGGTGTACAGGCCGCCGGGCCCAGAGTCCCCGGTATTGCGTGTCCTCTGCCACGGGAGTGCAGGCTCGCAGAGGAGCGCAGGGAGTCACTCGTCCGTTCCGTAGCGGTCAGCTCCCGCCTCGGAGGTCCCCCAGAGGTGTTCTTGGTGTCGGAGCGTTCAGCTCGATGCAAGGGATACGCTCCCGGGATTGCGAGAGCATGTAGAGCCGGTTAGGATGATGTGTTGGATCATAGGTGGCTCAACCAGGCGAGAGCCCCACTACAGCGCGGCCATCTTGGTCCGGCGCCACCTAGCGCCCCCAAAATGCAATGATTGTTGGCACCCCTACCACCACTCCCTGATGACGGTGGTTGAATCAGCTATGGTGCCTGACACCCCCTGATAGGACCCGTTCCCTTGAAGTGTCCTACTGTGCCGCAGGTGCGGTGGTGGGTAGTGGGAGGGGCATGTGTGATTGTTTCTACTGAGCTCTCATGGGGGGGTCGGCTTCCACTGAAGGGCTGGTACTGCCCCAACTGCAGAACTCAAGTTAGTCTAGTGATCAGGTCCATTGGACTCACCTCTAGTATCCTGAAGGTGCTGCCAGGGGAATCGTGGTCAAACCCAGTGTGATGGACTGGTCTGCAGACATTGCTGAGGTCATGGACGGGGCCGATAGGGGACAGGGGACAAGGGTCCTGCACAAGCTGTGTTGTTACGAGTGAGATGTCACAAACAGGGTAGGTAGAACTGATGTAAGTTTTGGGTTTCCTCCTGCTTTTCTTTCAGCGGCGTAGCTAGGTGGGGGCGGTCCGCCCCAGGTGGCACTATTTTGGGGACGGGGGCTGTCTAGCCCTAGACCGTGTCATGTATGTGCATGTAACTTGCATGATCAAGGTAACTATTAGTGGCGATACTACATGTCTCTCTGACCTCTTTCAGGTGCTCGCCGTCCTTTTTCCCAAGCACCCTCCAGGGGGGCGGCAATCTGAAGGATACCCCCGGGCGCCACAAGCCCTTGCTACGCCTCTGCATAAACCCGATGTCTTTACCATCTAATTGCAGTGCCATGTGAGCTTTGGTAGGGCCATCTGTAGGGCTTTCTTCCTCTACACCCACCGGAACATGGGGGCCTGGGCTGTGAAACTATTGGACTATATTGGGTGGGGTCAGTGGATTGTTCAGAGATTGAAACCAGGGAAGCGGATGTCCTCCTATATGCACGGCATTTAAGAACATGTATTTCATTACGTACTCACATTTCATAGAATGCTAAAAGAATATATCACTGAAGTGCACATAGCATTGTAAACAGTTTTTTTTAAAGCGAGCAATATGTATTAACTACAAATCTAAGAGATTTAAAAAATGATCTGCCAGTGGCGTAAGGCAAAATCAGTGGTGAGGGGCCACGCTGTCTCCCATATTTCACAAATATGCATTGGCTTTGAGCTGAATGGGGCCCCCCTAAAGGTTTGGGGTGAGCCTTAAGAGTTGCCCCAAACAACCCACCTCCAGGCCGCAGGGGCCTGGGTTACACCCGTGTGATCTACATCAGAAATGACACAAGTTGAAACATGTTTAATGGGATAAAAAGAAAGGGGCGTAAAGTTAGAAATGTATGCTAGAAGTGACAGATGTTGATAATGCACATGTCAAATTTCAGACATTCTGCAGTAGTACAAAGTAAGACGATTACGTTTTGACGCGCTATTTGTACCTGTGTGTGCTTGTTGCAAACAATGGAAACATGTTTGGTTCCGTGGGTTTTTTATATCGTATTCTGGCGCAGGATAAAATCCCAGAAATCGCTTGCAAATCGAACCGTGCTGCCCGCGCTGCATCTGAATGCGTTTCACGTCAGTTAGGATAATTGTGGGCAGCAGGGGGTTTGTCAGATAAACATACAACCGGTCCTCTCCGCTAAACCCGAGTTGTATACCCAACAAATCACAATTGAGGCTCTGCTTTGACTACACGTACAAATATTTAAATGGATAAGCACTAGATGATGGGTTTTCAAATTGAGGAAGATAGCAGCGCTGTATGTATGCAATGATGTAAAGAATTGAGCAGGGCTACTTAAAGGACATAAAAGATGTTCTAGCACTTTCCACCGCTCCCGTTTATCAGGATTGACCTAGATTGAAGCAGACAATAAAAGCTGTTGCTGTACAGAACAGCTTGACTGCCATTCCGATTTGAATAAAATTCACGTGAAATGTGGTCAGCACTGGAAAGCAGACTCGCCCCGTGGAAGCAAGGGCAGGCTGTAAAATGTACATTGATGTTTCCTGGAACTGCAACAGAGGCGTATGTTGAATGTTGACTATTAATAGCCCTCCCTGGAAATTGGTTTTAGTAGTTGTTTAATATAAGAGAAGTGCATGCATTAGTAGCCTGCTTGAGTGACAAGGGCAATAAATGTTTCAGAAAAGTCGTGTAGCTCTGTCCATTCACCTCAATATAAAATACGGGCCGCAATGTGGCGTTTTCTTTGGAAGACATTGTTGTCCGTTGGACAGGTTTGAAAGGGACTATTTGCTCAGTTTTTTTTTTAGAGAAATTGGGTTACAATGTCTACATTTTCCTTTTTAACTAAAACCTGGCACAACTTGTTAAATAGCAAATGTGAAATACAGAAATACATACTATGCAAATGAGATGATACATTTTAGGAATTGCAAAAGTCGTTGCAGTTGATTACTAAAAAGTTTCCAAACTTAAGAAGGATACATGAAAAAGTTGAAAATATTAAAGTTTTAAAATAACTATTAGACTTTTTAAAACCTATGATAGGGCTTCATAAAAAGATCAGAGGAATGCATATGCTACTGTGAGCAAGGTTTGCCTCTTCTTGTTTCTGAGCTGAGCTGTCTGGAAATATAGCACTAACTTTGAGAAATATTGGATTAAGTGAATTCACTTTACACCCTCCAGGTGCAAAAAACAGGCGCAGTGCTCTGTGCTCCTTCAGAAAGGCCCATCGTTACATGTCCCAGGAGAGGCGCAAGTTCCTTTATAGCAAAACATTTGATTTTGTGGTCTTTGTACAATGAACATCTACAGTCATCAGTCCCCCTTCCTTTCAGGTACTGCATATCCATAGACAGACAGAAAAATGTAACAAGATCCTAAGCCTCAAGCAGTATCTCCTCTTGTCAGTCCATGTTGGGAATATTATAGCAAAAAAAGGCTACAGCCTTCTAGTGCTCTTGATTTTCAAGAGTGCCACAGGTTTTAATTGCCTTCAACCTACCTGCCGAACTCACTCTGTTATGCCCCTTTGCTTTTTGCCCTTGCAGATGAACTTGCCTGTCGGGTGATTTGGATCAGTTAGGTCAGAAATCAGACTTGAACTTTCCTGATGTATTCTCTGTTCCCAATTGCCCATTCCCATGGACTTCTCTACTAGAGGACTGTAACTTGATCCTCTTGCCCATGCTAAGAGAACCTTCGAGATCCAATTTCTTGTGATAGAAAATGTATTGTTGTCTAAAACCAACCTCTTATGTATTCTTTTATTTAGGGATAGATTATTTAAACTAGTGTGGTTTTATATTTTGAACTGTTAGATTCATGACAGCATCTTACAATGTTACTTAAACGCACTTATTTTGGATCTTTAACACAACAACCAAATTCTATAATGTTGTCTGAGTTTTATTATGTCTAATGTTCTTTTATAGAAACTGTGCTACTTTCTAAATGTATAATAAAGATGGTTATAGATTATTTTCAGAACAACAGGTTATTTTGCCCTTGTTCTGTGTAGACACAGCAGAGCTTTTGGTTTGAATGGTACTTGTTAGACTAAAATTCTGCCATACTCTATTTCTATAGCGTGGTTTTGAGAGAAATATACCTAAACCTGAATACCAATTAGTGAGTTGTCTAATAATTAATGGTCCTCTTTGGGTAGCTGACAGTTGGACAACCTGTTTCCTCACCCCTCACTACAACAGAGAAAGGTCCATTGGTGGGCCATCGCATCTGGACAGAAGTATTGCACCGTATGGGCCCAGTAGGAGTGCTAAGGGAATGTTCGTAAGTGTATTGGGCTTCTGCTGATACAAGTTCATCCACTTTCTGGAAAGGGCACCAGGTGCAGATCTTGGTGCATTCCTTTAGAAATGCAAACTTAATTTTGTGTTAACTGAATTATTCCTGAATTTCCAGGCCTGATTAACAACAAATATCGCATTTTTAATTTTTTTAAAATACGATTGTCTAAGTCCTGGAAATGCATGTGTAGTTCCCATGTGAGCCTGATGTAAGACACATAGACTTATAAAAAAAACAGTGAATCAGAGCCAGAATGCAAGAGTAAGTGATATCAAAGTAAAAAGAAAGATACAACTATGCACAGAAAGAAACTGTATAATTAAGGCCATATTCCTCAAATAGAATAGTTTTATATATGTTTAGTAACCCAGCTACCAGGAGAAATGATCTAAAATTTTAGTAGAAATGAGGGATATACCTGAAAAATAGAGTGCTTCAAAAGTACAAAAACTAATATCCTGCTCATTTTGACAGCACAGTTCCTAATGAGCTGGTATCTTTTTCTTTAACCATGTTTGGACATTTATTTTGAGTAAAAGACACAACCACTCCAGTTTGGACCCAGCCACATGCAAATCAGTCTTGAACCTGTGCCTCAGGTGAACAGTCCAGCCCGAACTACCAAGCTAGGTCCTCCCTGGACCGGAAACAACCATCCTTGGACCAGTTTCGGGGCATCACCCCTCCTCAGCAAGTGTAGTTTGAATACAGTGGCACAGTGAGCCCGGGACCAACGTCTGGGCATACCCGGCGCACTCTGGGCAAGAAAGAAAAGGACACACAGATGATAGACGTAATTCAGAGCAAATCAAATATTTACCCCCAGTCAATAGATCTGGGTAAAATCCGTCATTCTTTTGCTCACCATGCCACCCCAGTTTGGACCCAGCCATTTAGAGAGAACCTGGGGACCTCCATATTTTGACTTCTGAAATACTCATGTTCTTTATTAAACAATTTCAAATATCTCCTATGACAGTTATAGCATTACGCAAGTAAGACCCTTAGAATAGATTTATTTTTTATTTATTCATCCCATGAGATATTTAGTAGCTTCAATTTAGGTGATTATTTGGTGTAGATCAAGAGTTTAGTTAGATTCCTTAACAAGGGTTTGAATGCCAAAATGGGCACCTATTGAATCATGACAGGAACTTAGTTGCGGCAGATGGTATCTTAGAATGCAAATCCCTCAGGGTGGATATTGCAAGACGAATGAACATTCTAAAAAACTTTTAGGAAATGGACCCTGAAGAAATTAAACTGCCAGTTCAGTCATTAATTTCTTTCTGGAAATAATTATTTCTTATCTTTCATAATGATTAAAAGTGTGAGAAATCAATAAAGGATAGTGGTCCTCAGGGCAATGATAAGTTAATAGGCCCTAATACTGACATTCTGGATCTTTTGCCTCTGGTGTACTTGGGCCCCAGAACTGTGGTTCCTCAGACTGGAAACCAGAAACCACTTTCAGGACTTGACTCTCAGAGTAGCGAGGCAGAGCGGTTTAAGGCTAACTCATGGAGGTGCCATGGGCTATAAAGTCAGAAATTATCAGTGCAAATATTACGCTCAAAACATCAATGTCTAATGAGTAGTGTAATATATACAAAACAAACTAAACACTATGTGCAACCTTTCAAATACAGGCAGCATGTCAGGTGGAAAATCCTGAACCTGAAACACTCCTGAGGCGGAAGCCGGGAGCACGCTGAAAAATTGATTTTAAAACTATCACTTTGTATTTTGTGTCACGTTAGTAAATTGTACCTTTTAAAAAGCGCACTCACCCGGCAAACAGGCTTAGCGGGCTAGAGACACGCTGAAACAGCGACTCCTTCGCTGCAACGAGCAAACCCCTGACAAACAATTTCCCGCCGCCATTTACGGCGAGGAAGCAAGGCCACGCCTACCTGAGGCCACGCCCACCCCCCTCAGCATATATACGCGATCAGAAGCGTGTAATTGGCAGAACCTGAAACACTCCTGAGGCGGAAGCCGGGAGCACGCTGAAAAATTGATTTTAAAACTATCACTTTGTATTTTGTGTCACGTTAGTAAATTGTACCTTTTAAAAAGCGCACTCACCCGGCAAACAGGCTTAGCGGGCTAGAGACACGCTGAAACAGCGACTCCTTCGCTGCAACGAGCAAACCCCTGACAAACAATTTCCCGCCGCCATTTACGGCGAGGAAGCAAGGCCACGCCTACCTGAGGCCACGCCCACCCCCCTCAGCATATATACGCGATCAGAAGCGTGTAATTGGCAGAACCTGAAACACTCCTGAGGCGGAAGCCGGGAGCACGCTGAAAAATTGATTTTAAAACTATCACTTTGTATTTTGTGTCACGTTAGTAAATTGTACCTTTTAAAAAGCGCACTCACCCGGCAAACAGGCTTAGCGGGCTAGAGACACGCTGAAACAGCGACTCCTTCGCTGCAACGAGCAAACCCCTGACAAACAATTTCCCGCCGCCATTTACGGCGAGGAAGCAAGGCAACGCCTACCTGAGGCCACGCCCACCCCCCTCAGCATATATACGCGATCAGAAGCGTGTAATTGGCAGAACCTGAAACACTCCTGAGGCGGAAGCCGGGAGCACGCTGAAAAATTGATTTTAAAACTATCACTTTGTATTTTGTGTCACGTTAGTAAATTGTACCTTTTAAAAAGCGCACTCACCCGGCAAACAGGCTTAGCGGGCTAGAGACACGCTGAAACAGCGACTCCTTCGCTGCAACGAGCAAACCCCTGACAAACAATTTCCCGCCGCCATTTACGGCGAGGAAGCAAGGCCACGCCTACCTGAGGCCACGCCCACCCCCCTCAGCATATATACGCGATCAGAAGCGTGTAATTGGCAGAACCTGAAACACTCCTGAGGCGGAAGCCGGGAGCACGCTGAAAAATTGATTTTAAAACTATCACTTTGTATTTTGTGTCACGTTAGTAAATTGTACCTTTTAAAAAGCGCACTCACCCGGCAAACAGGCTTAGCGGGCTAGAGACACGCTGAAACAGCGACTCCTTCGCTGCAACGAGCAAACCCCTGACAAACAATTTCCCGCCGCCATTTACGGCGAGGAAGCAAGGCCACGCCTACCTGAGGCCACGCCCACCCCCCTCAGCATATATACGCGATCAGAAGCGTGTAATTGGCAGAACCTGAAACACTCCTGAGGCGGAAGCCGGGAGCACGCTGAAAAATTGATTTTAAAACTATCACTTTGTATTTTGTGTCACGTTAGTAAATTGTACCTTTTAAAAAGCGCACTCACCCGGCAAACAGGCTTAGCGGGCTAGAGACACGCTGAAACAGCGACTCCTTCGCTGCAACGAGCAAACCCCTGACAAACAATTTCCCGCCGCCATTTACGGCGAGGAAGCAAGGCCACGCCTACCTGAGGCCACGCCCACCCCCCTCAGCATATATACGCGATCAGAAGCGTGTAATTGGCAGAACCTGAAACACTCCTGAGGCGGAAGCCGGGAGCACGCTGAAAAATTGATTTTAAAACTATCACTTTGTATTTTGTGTCACGTTAGTAAATTGTACCTTTTGAAAAGTGCACTCACCCGGCAAACAGGCTTAGCGGGCTAGAGACACGCTGAAACAGCGACTCCTTCGCTGCAACGAGCAAACCCCTGACAAACAATTTCCCGCCGCCATTTACGGCGAGGAAGCAAGGCCACGCCTACCTGAGGCCACGCCCACCCCCCTCAGCATATATACGCGATCAGAAGCGTGTAATTGGCAGAACCTGAAACACTCCTGAGGCGGAAGCCGGGAGCACGCTGAAAAATTGATTTTAAAACTATCACTTTGTATTTTGTGTCACGTTAGTAAATTGTACCTTTTAAAAAGCGCACTCACCCGGCAAACAGGCTTAGCGGGCTAGAGACACGCTGAAACAGCGACTCCTTCGCTGCAACGAGCAAACCCCTGACAAACAATTTCCCGCCGCCATTTACGGCGAGGAAGCAAGGCCACGCCTACCTGAGGCCACGCCCACCCCCCTCAGCATATATACGCGATCAGAAGCGTGTAATTGGCAGAACCTGAAACACTCCTGAGGCGGAAGCCGGGAGCACGCTGAAAAATTGATTTTAAAACTATCACTTTGTATTTTGTGTCACGTTAGTAAATTGTACCTTTTAAAAAGCGCACTCACCCGGCAAACAGGCTTAGTGGGCTAGAGACACGCTGAAACAGCGACTCCTTCGCTGCAACGAGCAAACCCCTGACAAACAATTTCCCGCCGCCATTTACGGCGAGGAAGCAAGGCCACGCCTACCTGAGGCCACGCCCACTCCCCTCCTCAACCCCATAAAACAATGTGCAATTACCGGACGCGCAGCGGACGGGCGCAGCGGGCGCGCCGTCAGCGCGCCGAAGGCGCGCCAAAGGCAAGCCCGTCTGGGCCCGTCCGGACCCGGACGGCCCTTGGCCCCGTTACTCTGCCAGGTGTCCCTCAGGAGCGAGTGATGTATACAGCTGACACATTACGAGCCCTGCGTCCTAAAACCACCTTGCCCTGTTACCACACGGTTACGGAAGGTAAGATCTTTTCGACCTGTCCACACTGCAATCCGGTCCCTCCCCCTAAAAGCACTACTCCGGCTTTGAAAGCCGGGCTTCTCAATTGCTGTTCCCTTCCGAAACACGCCACCGAAATAAACCTCCTAATCCAGGATCACGATTACGACCTAATGTTCCTTACAGAGACATGGCTCTCGGATTGCACTGATCCGGATGTCGTCGCAGCTCTCCCCACAGGCTATCTCTGCCAAACGTTAAATAGACCTAAAGGGAGGGGAGGCGGGATAGCCATAATCCACAGGCAACGATACGTCTGTAGGATGACGAACGCTGATATTGAGGATTGCGAGTGCGGCCAGTTTTCCATCCAAATCACTCCAGCCCTCACTGTAGCGGGGCTTCTGACTTATCGCCCCCCTGGGGCCCCTGGCAATTTCCCCAACTCTTTAGTTGAAGCCATTTCTCAACTAGCCTCCTCCACCTCCAACTTCCTGTTATTAGGTGACCTTAATCTCCACTTCCTTGACCCAACGGATCGTGTGGCCGTGGACATTAGACATGACCTTACAGCCTTAGAGGTAGGTCTGATGAACAACGAGCCCACCCACGAGAAGGGCCATCTATTGGATCCCATCTTTTCCAATATTCCAACGATGACCACCGATCCTCCGGTGACCCTCCCATGGACTGACCATTTCCTGGTCCCCTTTTTCTGGGAAACTCCCAGGTCTAATCACTCTATTCCTAAAACCCAGGTTACTGATCGCCAATGGCATAAATTGTCATTGGATATTTGGGCCCGTTCTCTGACCGAGTCCACCCCTAAGCTTTCCTCGGACCCAAATCTGGCCGATAAACAATTCAGTGACTGGATTACGTCATCTCTGGACACTCTGCTTCCAAAAATTACCACTTTTAAGCAACCAAAAAAGATATCCCCTGCTCCGTGGTATACTCCAGAGCTTAAAACCTTACGGCAAGAATGTAAAAAGACCGAACGCGCATGGAGACGTGAGAAAACAGGAGCGAACAAAAAAATTTACTCCATCTCTCTCCTCAATTATAAAACCGCTATCCGGATTACCAAAAGCGTGTTCTTCCAGGAGAGAATAGAGAGAGCAGGTGGCTCCGGGAAGGAATCATTCGCTATCCTGAAAGAACTTTCAAAACCACCAGTACAAGATCATGGACCCCCCTCTGACCCTATAGCCGATCAAGAGAAATGCCAACAACTGGCTAACTTTTTTCAGGACAAAATCCGATTAATCCTGGATTCAATTCCTCCCTTGCACCCGAGGGAAGAAACCGTTTCTCCACATTCGACCTCTCCCACCGGCCTATCCACATGGGGCCAGTTCACCTCAGATGAAGTGCGAACAACGCTTAACTCTATGAAAAGTGGTTCTCCCAGAGATCCTGCTCCTCTTCGGATTCTTAAAGAGGTAGCCCCTTCCATCATCCCCGCCCTCACTCAGTTGATTAATACATCACTTCAACAGGGAGTTGTGCCCCAGAGTTGGAAGAAGGCAGTGGTAAAGGCCTTATTAAAGAAACCCACTCTGGACCCTGATAACCTGGCGAATTATCGGCCCATTTCCTTACTCCCAGGAGTAAGTAAAATTGCGGAAAAACTCGTCAATAAGAAACTCTCCGAGTATCTAGAAGCTAACAACAAGCTAAAAAACTCCCAGACGGGCTTTCGACCAGGACAGGGCACGGACATCGCCCTCCTGGCTGCGGTAGAGGAAGCTAGAACGCTGCTAGATGGTGGAGGATCAGTGGCAGTGATCCTCCTCGACCTTAGTGCCGCGTTCGACACCGTGGACCACCAGCTCCTCATCGAAAGGCTGGCAAAAGTTGGTCTAGGAGGCACAGCCATATCCTGGCTCTCATCCTTCTTGACACAACGATCTTATCAGATCTGGGAGAAAGACGCCCGTTCCTCCGAAATGCCCCTCCAATGTGGTGTGCCTCAGGGCTCCTCCCTGAGCCCTACATTATTTAACATATATATGTCCACATTGGAGGAAGTCATCACCCCTTTCGGAGTGAGTGTCATCAACTATGCTGATGACACTCAATTAGTGGTGTCTCTGTCCCACCCTCAACACCAGGAAGCCGATCTTCTTAACTGCCTCACGCAGGTCCATCACTGGATGAATACATCAGCGCTAAAATTAAACGGGGCAAAAACCGAGGTCCTTGTACTCGGCCCAAAAGGAACCTCACTTCCTTTGGACATGTGGCCAACATGTCTAGGTCCTCCCCCAGACCCAAAGACTGAGGTGAAAAGTCTGGGTGTCTGGATCGACTCAGAACTCTCCCTCGCCCCACAAGCAAAAAAGGTCGTAGGGACCTGTTTCGGTCTGCTAAAATCCCTGAGGAAGGTCCTGCCCCTTCTCCCTCCGAAATCGCAAAAACTTTTAGTCCAGGGTCTTATTATATCTAGACTGGACTATAGTAATGCGATCTATTTGGGTGCACCGGAAGCAACATTGACTAAATTGCAGAGGATCCAGAATACCGCTGCTCGGATCATTACCAACACCCCGGCCAGATCATCGGCCAAGCCTGCCCTCAAACTCCTGCATTGGCTCCCCATAAGGGAGAGAATTAAATTTAAAGCCCTGTGCTTGGTGCACAAAACCCTGAACAACCAGGGCCCTCCTATTCTCCGAAACTTCATTACCCCTTACAGAGCCTCAAGATCCCTTCGCTCTAATGCAGAAAACCTTATCAATGCCCCAAGGTTTAGGAAAGCACGGTCAGGAGGACGACGGTTCTCGGTCCATGCGGCCCGTCTTTGGAACTCCCTCCCGCGAGATCTTCGTCTTGAACCCCAATACCTCCGTTTTAGGAAACGACTAAAGACACATCTTTTCCCCTAGCCCTTTTGCCCCTCCCGTAAACTCAGTCCTCAGTCATGTCTCTAAGGTTCCTCAGCGCTGGGATACTTCCGGGTGACTACGCGCTTTATAAAAATAAATAATAATAATAATAATAATAATAAAATCCAATGGGAAGTCATTATAAAAGGTTTCCATTGTTACATGAGCTGCTCACTCAAGAAAGGTTACAGTGACCAACTATCCACGTAAATGTAGTCTAGACCCTGTAGATCTGAGGTGCCTTTAATCTTTGTGTGCCAGAAGACTTTAAATCATAAACCAATTATGAACCCATATGTGCCGGAAGCAAACTCAATTATAAAAAGGCAGGCCTACTGGATTTGTCATAAGATAACCACAGCTCTTAGATCATACTTTTGAATTGCACTAGTCTGCCTAGCAACCTTTCAGGATGCAGAGTTCATTCAGTCTAATGGACACAGAAGGCATAGATGTGGTTGTCTAGACAAAAACCTCTCCTGGGAACACTTATTCAGTTCCCTCGTAGGGTTAGGGTGATACTTCTCCCTGAGAAAGGGGGTGTTTGGGAAGCATGCACAGCCCCAGAAACAGTACAGCACATTATGGTGTCCATACTCTTCCTAAGGTACACCCGAAAAATATATAACTTAATGCATCACTACACTATGGATTACTTGGAGTGCTCCTTCAACCCAACAGCTTTCTTTATGTGAACACTTTGATGGGACTACTGTGGGCTGATATAGATAATTTTTTTTAATTTTGAAGCACTATGTGGGCTTGTAGTTATGTTGGCCCCAGGTAAAAAGCCCTTCATTTCTTTGGATCCATGCCAGCAATCTCAGAGAATGTGCAGCTGGCTCCAGGAGCCACACGACCTGATGATCTGACTTACGGTGTTAAAAACAATACTGGACTGGAATATTGACCAGAAACTCGCTCGCACAAAGGCACCTCGTGTGGACTAAGGCATCTAGAATGAAGATTAACCCTGAGAGCATGAGTCATTCTGCAACCTCATACAGGCAGCCTTCTTTTTCTCTAACTTACTTAAGATGCTGGACTTCTTTACACTATGTGGTTGCTGACACATGACCACAACAACTATCTTGTGTATGGTCTCCTACTTGATTAGTGTCTTTTAAAAGGGTAGACTCACATCCAGTCTTTGCAAGAAGGCTGAATGTGGCATCTGTGTGTACCTCTGACTCCCTCTCCAAGTTACCCCCTCATTCAGAGCAACTTTTCATATCATCTCCCAAATTGGTTAGCGTTTGAATTCATCAAATAAGGTGTACATTCTCTGATGCATTATTTTTTTGTTTTGTTTATAATGTCATTATACACCTGTGATTAGGCCTGAAAAACATAACAGAGAATGCAAACGTGATCTCATTGAATACTGAAAAGGTTATCATATGAGATGTCGCTGGAAAAAAATACGTGGTCATTTGAGCACACACTTCTATACTATGGAAGCAATATTTAGGAGAAGGAAAATAAGTGGTATAAAATACAGCATCAAAGATCTGAAAATCTTAGGAATGGGAATGTATTAGTTTTCAATGCACAAAGAACATATAAATGTGAGAGAATGTTGAAAGGGCGAGACAACAGTAGCTCAAATCATCAAATTTTAGTAGGGTAATACATGTTGTATGTTGCTATTGTTCATAATTTTCTTTTTACAAGATATGTGTGAAAAGCTATGTATTATGATTAAGACATCTGTGATTATGACCAATGATTACTTTTTTTCCAGCTCTCAAAAGAAAGTGAATGAAGAATGCTGCCTGGGTTATAGCATCTGAAGGGCTGAGCTACTCTGTCGGGAGGAGGTCTCAATGAGCCTGGTAGAGATACGGGATCTGTGTGAGGAGGACTAAGGATATAATAGGATGTCAACTGAGACAGAACTTCAAGTGGCTGTTAAAACCAGCGCTAAGAAAGACTCCAAAAAGAAAGGTAGCACTATTTTCCATCTTCTATGTTAAAGTTGCTAATAAACAGGCTTCTTTCAGTGAAAGTAAAAAATGATGAATTTGCCATGGTGTGCAGGAGACTGGATTTCCACATTGCGCTGTTAGTATTGTTAATGTTTGTAATGCAATGCAATAGAAATATGTATTCATATATATTGGAACATGTATTAATGTTGACCTGCTCATCTAACTCAGGGTTCTCCAAATTTGGTCCTGGAGGACTGGATCCATGTTAGATTTTTAGCATATCCCTATTTAGATAAGTGTAGTTATCTTAAAAATCTGGCATGGAACCAGCCCTCCAGGACTAACTTTGGAAAACCCTAATCTAGCTGATCTCTCTGCAATATAGTGATGCCACAAGATTTTCCAATTGATAATTGATTATAACATTGTAGGAAATCACAGAAAAGGGTAATACTGTTAAATACAGTTTTATAGTAAGGTGACGGAAGTTTGGGTTAAAGAATCCTGCAATCCAAGATTCCATAATTTTCCGAGTCAACCCAAGCTATACCATGTAAATCTTAGCAGGAAAATCAAACTTTACTGTGCATTCTCTAGATGCAGTGTATGCCCACTGTGGTGTTTCGAGATCCTTGAGTTATATTATGAATTAATCACTTTCTTCCCAAAAAGTTTTGCATCAAAGGATGCATGGGAACAATGATAAGAAAGTACGGGCTAAGAATACATTTATGATGCAATTCATGTTAAAGTATGTTTACTCCTCTTTGGATAGGCTGAGGATTCGAATATCCTCAGTCTTCTGCACCGAGGAGATGGTCTGATGTTGATCTTTCTGTTCTCTGACACAAGTGGCACTTTTTAAAAGTTTACATTATGTGTCATCCATTAATCAATGCCCCTGTTATTTACAGTTATTGTTAACATATTCTTGTTCACTCCCACTATGGGTGATGTATATTTAGGATACCTAGGTAAATATATGTTGCTTTGTGTGGAAAATAATAGTTAAACATGACCACACCACTTTATTTATAACTAAGGGCCTCATTACGATGTCGGTCAGTAAGCATCCGACTGCTCGTTGGAGGCTTATTGATCAACATGGTAGGTTTACATTCCGACTGCCGAATTAAAATGTCGGCGGTCTGAGTGTAAACCGGACAAGTCTATTCGACTTGGTTCTGATGGGCTCAAGGAGCCCATCTGCCAGTCGGAAAGTGCCCATAATTCCTTATGGATGTGCATGTCCGCTGTAAGGATTATGATGTTGGTTTCTGACAGCCTTTCCATGTCGACCTTCCTGACATGGAAAGGCTATCGGAAAGTATCTTTGGGGTCTCCTAGCAGGACCCCATTCCTCTGCGTACTACGGTTGTGGTCCTAGGGGGCACCTATGGGGCCCCTCTTCTCAACCCTACACTGTGTGGCAGGCACCATGAGGTGCCTGCCACAGGATGCAGGGATGTGAAATATCGGCAGCTGGTTTCAGACTGCTGCTCAGGTTCCCATTGTAAAATGGGAGTTTGTAACCGTACTTTGTGCGGTCGCATCGTAATTGAGGTGCCGGGACTGCCGACCAGAGATGAGTTGGTTCTGCATCCACGGTGATGTTGGTTCGACCCACAGCTTAATGAGACCCTTAGTTGTTTACTTATGCCTGTGTTTATGGTTTCTACTCCACATGAACATAATATAACTTCCACACTGTACTGCCCAAATCAAAGGCCTAAAGTCTTGTAATTGGTCTCTGCTGGTATGGAGCTCTGTGAGAAACTGGGTTACTGGTTGACTGGGGTGTGAGCCCTGGTTGAGCAGTAACCACAATCCTCGTTAGAGTAAGGCACAAGCAAACTCCAAAGTAATCTGTGCTCAACCCAATAGTAGCTTGGCACAGTATTGTCAGGCTTAACTTAGAGGCAATACATAAAGTATTTGTGCAGCACTTCAAACAGTAAAACAGTGAAAACACCACACAAAAAGATTGCATACCAACTTTAAAAAAACAGAGCAAAATGCAATAAATAAAAAAAAATGACCACAACAAAACTTCAATCAGTAGAACCAGAGTTATGAATTTTTAAAGCGTAAACTGTAAATTATAGCCAAAAAGCATAAGGCACCAACCATGGCTATCAGTTCATGCTGGACAAGGTCAAAGTCAAAAGTTCAGGCCAAAACCACAATTGAGTGCAGGTCAAATAAAGTCCCAGATTAGTCCAGCTGAAGGTTTAGCTTTTCAAGTTTTGTGGCAAGAGTCCAGTTTGTGTTGCAGAGCGTCGTGGAGACTAAGGAGAGAATCGCAGGCAGCTGTTATTGTGATGCAAAGAGCAGGCTGGGCGTCGAGAATGGGTGGGCTGGTACTTCACATTGAAGGTCCCCTGCGGAAGTCGATGTTGCAGCGTGAAGAGATGGGCTGGTGGTTGTTTGCACTGGATTTTGGTGTGAGCAGCCTATTTGTGATCAGAAAGCTCCCAAAAGTTTAATTTATGTACATGTTAGCCACATCAAGGGTCCAGGACTTGTGAAGTACCACTTGAGAGCCAGGACCTTGCTGCAGCTGGGTCCAGGAGCTCGTTAGGGAGCCTTTTATGTCCATGAGGCTTAAATCAGGAGGCTAGACCTTAGAGTCACTCTAGGGTCCTGTGTTTGAGATGAAGTTGCAGGTACAGTTCTTCTCACCCAGGCAAGAGGGCAGAAGGCAGGATAGCAGCACAACAGGGAAGCAGTTTCTTTAGAGGGGCAGTCCAGCCGAGTGACAGTCTTTGTAGTAGCAAAGAAGCCCTTCTTCCTGGCAGAGTATCCACTGGTACAGAAGTGCACCGAAGAGTTGGTGTCAGAGGTCCTTCTTTTATACACAGTTGTGCCTTTGAAGTGCGAGGAGCTTCTAGAAGCATGCCTCTGAAGGGCACAGTTGCCTTGCCTTCCCTGTCCTGGTTCCAGGCTAAACTACAGAGGCAATGCAGACATTTTTGTGGCAGGGCACAGCCTCTTCAATCATAGGTGTGGCTGGGCACAGCTTTTTGAAACCATCCTGGCCTATCTAGTCACACCTGAACTCCCCAATGTGTATCGCTTGCTAGTAGAAAAACACAAAGCACAACTGTCAGCTACACCAAGTCATGTGACCCAGAGACAGGCATCATGCACCAAATGGCTAAGGAAAGAAAATGCCAACTTACTATACATGGCATTTTCAGAACTGGAATTTAAAATTCGACTTCACCATAAATTTGGATTTAAAATTGTGATTACTGAGAAACAAAAAAAGAACTGGCTAGCTCTCCCCATTTGTAGATTACATTTTTAAAATGTAATAAGGCCTATGTTGTCGTGTAGGAGAGATAGGCCTTGCGGTAGTAAAAACGAATTTAAGAGTTTTTCACCACTAGGACATGTAAAACTTAAAGGAACATGTTCCACCTTTCAAATACACTTCACCCTGCCCCCTGGGCTCTCCAGTCTTGGGGTGTTATATATGTATAAAAAGGGAAGGTTTTGGCCTGGAAAAAGGTTTATGATGCCAGGTCAAAATGACAGTTTAAAACAGCATACACACTGGCTGCAATGGCAGGCCAGAAAGAGGTTTAAAGGTCTACTTAAGGGGAAGTCACAATCAGTGCTGCAGGGCCACTAGTAGTATTTCATTTACAGGCCATGAGTACATATCGTACCACTTATTAGGGACTTATAAGTAAATTAATTATGCCAATTGGGTATAAGCCAATTCTGTCATGTTTTAAGGAGAGAGCATAAGCATAGTAGCACTAGTTAGCAGTGGTAAACTCCACAGAGTCTCTAGGCCAACAAAAAATGAATTCAACAAAAAATGGAGGACAAAGGCAAAACAATTGCCCATGAGTGTATATTGCCACCTTTGAGTGTAAAAGTGTTGTACTGCTTTTAAATTCATCTTTGAAGAAGAGGAGTATAACTTGTATTTATTTTTGAATTTTATATAGCAATAGCTAGACCCAAAGGTATCAGAGCGCTTTGCATATTATGAGGGTAAGTTTGATTAATGAACATACTCATATACAGACAAAAAAGTACTAAACAAAGCAGCATTAAAGCATTCAAAGTAGTTACAAAAACAATAAAGCATAAGGTAAAGGAGTCAGAGACAGAATAAAAGCTGAAATAAGTATCCACCTTGACAGGTTTAGCCAGTGTGGGTGGGAACTTACGGAATCATAGATTAGCTAGTGTACATGTCGTAATGTGCATAAATTGTTTTAAAAATGACAAATACATTTACCTTGTATTTGTTTCCAAAAGAAGATGAGAGATCAAAAAAAGAAACATTTCAGGGATTTGACCTAAAATATAATATCAATATGAGGAATAGCTGATGTAGGCTGGGATCCATCTTTATATGATATGTGCCAGTGCATTTTCCCCATAGAAACAGAAATGAAAAAACTAATTGAACACCAGGGCCATACTTATTAATCTTCATCCAACTCAGTTGAGTGGGGCCGTATTACATAAAGTGCCCCTGGGGCGCAACTGAAATTTGTGCCCTCTTTGCGTGCCCCCGCGGCACTTTTGTATTACAGAAGGTGTTGCAGACACTTGTGCGGCCCCTTCCGTAATTCCAATAGTGCTGGCACACATAAAGTGCAAGCGCTATTGTCAAGGGTGCGTCCCCTCATTTTCATGGGGCATGCCCCGTGCAAATGAGGGAATCCCCATGCCTCTGCGCCCGCACCGTATTACCGATGTGGGCTCATAGGCAAAGAAGCTTCCCTCTGAAGGAGGTTATAGGGGTCCCATGGACCCCCCAGACATCCCCTTGCAGGCGGGTGCAGTCATAGACTGCACCCGCCTGCAAGGGGATCTCAATTCCTCTTTAAAAGTTTAGGCAGGCTGCCGCCAGCACAGTGAAAGCAGTTGCTTGAATGTGCTGCCCTGGGGGCAGCACAAGTTTGCGGCTGCCTTGGGGGCAGTGCATTCCCCTTAATGCGGTGCATCTTCCTTCGTTACGCCGGGCACAACTTTTTAACGGTGAAGGGAAGTGCAACGCATGTGTAATGAGGCCCATGATGGTTGTGTTGTTTTATGCTTATTCAGTTATTCAGTTGGAGATTTTAAGCAGAGAACCTTATAAACCTAGTGATAAACGTGAACCTGATTACAGTCAAATGCAATAGATGTAGCAGAAGCTTTACATGGAATCGTTAGAAACCTCTGTTAATACTGCATAAATGAAAGGAGGAAAAGCGCCTATAAACAAGTAAAGAAAAGAAGCTGGAATGATAGAGAGAAAGAAAGGGGTGGTTCTTGTGTATCAATAGCCACATTGTCAATGTTCTGCACAACCACAACAGCGTTTTGTACACCTGTCATGTTTGGTTGATGAAGGCTTGAAGGCCTGTTCTCAAAGGGATTTTCAGCTGCAAACCTAAGCTGAAGGCAGATTGTGCCTTCTTTTTGTCTTCTAGAAATTCACAAAGGGATTCCTGGCAGGCGTAAATGCATTTATTACTGCGGATTTCATCACCAAGAGTTCAGGCAAATGTGCACCAGTACATCTCTCAGCAGGTTGTAAGTGGGCATTCCGATGTGGGGTTTGCCTTTGCATTTAGAGAGCATTCACAAACATGTGCATTAGTGTGCATTCCAGAGCTTCTGTCTGATCTCTTCCCACTTTGGAAATGGTTGGAGAATGTGTCCAGCCAAGCACCTCTGGGATGGTAATATTTGCTGGCAGTGTAGGGGAAGAGCTTGCTTCACAGAAACATTTTTTTCCCAGAGGCCAAACATAAAATGTCAATTTGCACAGGGAGCTCCATCCCCTGTGTGTAGAATTCAACACTATGTAAAGTTATGCATGGTTGAATAGAAGGCCTTAGGATATGTCACAGAACATTCCTAGTAGTAAGTCCACAAACATGTGCTTGGCACAGCTTTCTAGACTTACTGTGAACATTTGTGACTAGAAACAACATGTAAAAGTAGGTTCAGGTGGAGATATAAATCTCCATCCTACTTTTAAGTTATTTATTCTGAATGGGCCCTTTAATTCTGCGAGGTCGATCTAGCCCCTTGAATATGACTTGCAGGATGAAGCTAGTAGATGAGGAGTTCATGGTTGAGGTATTGCATTCCTAGTTGAGATATTGTTGATGATGATAGCTAAATTTAGGTTGCACTTAAGTGATTCTTCAGTCCTTTGAAAATTGCAGAGGTGAAATGAGTGTAAATCAAGGTTTGTCTAATTGTCCTGTGGTGCTTTTCTTCACATACCCTCTACCTGGCTGGGCACATGACCAGTAGTTTCAGGAATTCTGATATCCAACATCTGATGGCCTTGAAGGAATGTAAAACATTGAATGATAGCCTGGTGCCAGTGCATTGTGGTCTGAGCACAGCACAGGAAAATATTTTTCTACACATTCTGTCTTTCACTGATTCAGTGACTAATATATTTGGTTTTAAAAGTACTGCTGCAGATAAATTAAGTGCAAGGGTGAGCATCACTCATTTGCCTATTTTTACAAGTTTTTTAGTGTAGTCATTGTCCACTTAGTGTGAGTACAATTAAAGCTTGTCTGGATCATTGCCTTAGAATGTACTCATTTGAATGGTGCAAAAAAAGACCACTCAATTACATTCATGGCTCATAGGGAGGAATGCAATATTTCTTTATGTGTGATTTCTGAAGAAATGTATGGTTTAACACAGTTCTTCGCTAGT
This sequence comes from Lissotriton vulgaris, assembly GCF_964263255.1. Taxonomy (NCBI): domain Eukaryota; kingdom Metazoa; phylum Chordata; class Amphibia; order Caudata; family Salamandridae; genus Lissotriton; species Lissotriton vulgaris. The sequence goes on along the minus strand of NC_141685.1, from coordinate 421,298,988 downwards.
CTATTACTATTATTGGACCGCATTGGCCGTGACACCCTGGATGCATACTTAATTTCCCATGTAGCTCTTTGTATTTTGCACTGTGCAAATTCTGCAGCACTGAATTGTGAAAAGCAGTTCAAGAGTAATGCTGCTGTAATGATTTGATTATTTTCTCATTCATCTTGTGGGGCTTTTGAAGCCTTTTGTAGGATAATCTCAGAGCTTTCACAAAAATCGAAGTCAGATTGATCAAATAAAAGTAGAATACCAACTTATTTAAATTCAGAAAATCTTGGAATCTTTCTAACAAGCTCAACAAAAAATGTTCTTCAGAGAAGATATGGTTCAGTGACAGAAAGCAATATAGATCAGTAGTGAAAATTTCAGGAGGTGTTATTTCTAAAATAACAAGAGCATATTGTAAGCAATGTACCTGAAATGGAAAACCAGATCAACAGAGTGTAAAGTAAACTAAACATCAGTAAGATACAGGTAGTGTCCCAAAATAATGAGATTGGGGACAGATTAGACAAGGTTTCAGAGAAAGATAATGAGAATATGGTTTACCCTCCTCCCCCCTTTCCAAGAGCTCAATGCATTGAGTTGGGCTAAGCCCTGTGGGCATGCCATTAGGCAATTGCATTGTCGGACATCAGGTGCATGTTTCACTTGGACTTGGAGCTTGGATAGACTCCACTTAGTCTCCAAAGTAAATCTTTTGAAGAATTTAGTGATTCATTCTTTTTGTGACTTTCTGTTTGGGATGCATGGTAGCAGACCACATCAGAAAGGGCTGGTGTGCCTCATGTGATAAATGTAGGGATGTTGCCCAATTTAGAGTTTAGGTTTTAAAGCCAATTGCCAAATTTGAGGCGAACATGCTAAATTCTCAGTTGGAAGAGTCATCTCCTACGATTTTGTTTCAGTAACAACTAACTCTGAATTTTCCCAGGGCCTCATAAAAGTGCAGAAATCTTCTGACTAGTTTATTTTCTGGATGAAACCTGGATCCAGTTATGGTGAACTGAAGTACATCTTTTGGGATGGATACTCTGATGAACTAATCTTCATTTGTAAGTACCCTCAGGATGACGAGGATTTGATGTAAAGCAATGTGCTGGTCAATGTTGACCAAAGCAATGCATCAAAGCCAGATACCCTACCGTGCATCTCTCAGGGGTCCATTAAAAACAACTGACATTTCCGCATGAATATCTTGTCTCTAACTACTGAACAAGGACATGTTGCAGGTTGCAGTCTCTTCATCAACAATCTGAGTAGATTCCTCTGTATGATTCTTTTCGACTACTAATATTCAAGCAAAGTTTCTCAAGTATTCTTACATGTGCCCCATGATGGCGCACAACAGTTACCTAGAGAATGTTAGCTTAATCAGTTGCACTAGTGAAATAACTGGTTCTGCTTAATTTAGCAAAACTTACAATGGTACAATTAGGGGAAGCACAACATTTCTCTGGATAAGTGAAAAATGAATCCAAGTGAGAATAATAATAGGTACTTATTCCCATGTAAAAGGTGAGTGGAACATCTGAATTAGGAACCTACCCATGCAAGTGCAATGAACTAAAGTTTTGTGTAAGTAACAACTTTGGCATCACTCTAGAAAGTGTACTTTTCCACCAACGGGCGACACAGAAGTGCTTGGCTCAATGCACCAGCGATGAATATGTAAGACAGGTTATTGTAACCCCTCAAAAGATTACTCAGTGTGAGATTGCGATATAGACATCACTTGTGGGTTACTAACAATCCCATAAAGGGATCACGGACACCGTGGAAGAAGCAACAAGCCTTATTTCACAGGAACAATCTGTTTCCCAGTACATCTAAGCGAACTACACAGAATATTTTTAAAACACCAAGAATACATGTTGTAAATAGGGAGAATAAAATGAAAATGTTTAGCATGTTTTAAAATGTAATCAAAAACCTAACACCCTAATGACTATATCTATGTTCTACACTAAGAGAGCAAGGGAGGTGAAGCACGGTGCAGTCTAGAGTTTCTTACTAAGAGTGAAGCACTGCATTACTTGTGAACAGCAAAGGCTGTCGTTATCAGGGTAGGCTTGAAGACAGTGTTCCTTGCGAAGGTCAAACACGCAGTGCTGTAGCAGGTGGTTGGTCTTCCTCGCTGACTCACCTTTATCAGCTTAAGGGTTCAAGCAAATGTAGCATCTGCGAAGTGTGCTGGCTAAATCTTGGGTGATAATCTGGGTGAAGGACCTCTCCTGACAATTGGTTAAGTGGCAGTCCTTATATACGAAATGTTATAAAAAAATTGGAATTTCTAACACACGTTTAGGAATGTCTGATATAGAGATTGTGCCTCAATATGTGTATCCTAGATGTTTCCTTGTGTACATATGCGGTAAAGGATGGAATTTCAGACTGCACTGTTTTGGTTATATGTCTGTATGTGTTCTTATTTATTCTTGATATGGTGAAAAGTAGACATTTGATCCAGATGAATGTCGCATCAAATGTTGCATCTATGGCATCAATCGGAGGGCTTGACACTTTCACAATTCTTAGATAATGACAGATGACATCTGTGTCTAATGACATGCTTGAAAATGATTCTGCATAAATCAGGAAGAAAGGTGACATCCATTATTTAAGGTTTAGAAGATGACGACTTCCATAAGCCATGAGGGAGACAGGGCCTACATAATATGGAGTAGAACTTTATGGGATTTACATCAGTAGTCAGTCCACGGACATTTTACTGTACCTTTTGTGCCTAAATTCTGACCACTGATTCATTGTCTCATCTATTGTTTTTGTCATTGGAACCTTGGGCAAGCCACATGTTGAGATTCTGAAGTCGCTTAATAATAGACCTGTGGATGTTGTATCCAGCTGTATGTCAGTGGCAGGAACGCCTCTCCTACATGGGCATCGGGGCTCCGCCCCCCTCATTTTTACACACAATAGAAAATCATATTTGAAAAATAATAATTAAAAAACACACAAGTTCACACGTGCAGACTAAAGGCTGCCCTCGCCCTTAGTCACACTTATTTTTATGTGAACATTCAATCAATCAATCAATCAATCAATCAATCAATCAACAGACTTTGTATAGCGCGCTACTCACCCGTTAGGGTCTCAAGGCGCTGAGTGGGGGGGTTGCTACTGCTCGAACAGCCAGGTCTTGAGTTGTTTCCTGAAGGAGAGATGGTCCAGGGTCAGCCATAGGTGGGTGGGGAGGGAGTTCCAGTTACATTGGGCTCTGTTATGCACTGAAGTGCATGTGTATCACCCAGCTGCAATTCATTTGCCGGGCTAAGGCTTCACAACGCCCTGAGGCCTGTGATGTCATCAGCCTGGCAAAGCCTTTGCCTTGTGGGCTGAACTCCACCCCATGAGGCGTTTCAAAAGAAGTTAGGCCTGGGCGCTTCAGCCAGAAAAACCTACAGAGCCAGGGATTTGTGTCAATCAGGAATTCCAGTCACACTACCCTTTCATAGCACACTACAAGGTGAGGTCGGGGTAATTAGCCTTGCTGCACTGGCCCCACCCTGACCTGTGATACATTGTGAAGGGGTGGGGTTGGGAGGGGGTTTGAAGGTTAAGGCAGGCAGTTGAGCACTGAAGTTTGTGCGTAGTGCGCCTGCACAGGTTTTGATGGCACACTGAGCACACTCCAGTGCCAAGCTTCCCGCTCCCCGTGCTACAAGTATGCCACAGTTTTCAGGGACAACCAATTTCCTCATTTGGTCAATTCGATGCTATAGCGAGTGCGCACAGCACAATTCAGCAGAGCAGGTAAGCTTAGCACTGTGTGCAGTCTGAGGCCAGGCACGCAAATATTTTATTTCCTGTCATGTAAAATTCGAACAGTGGTCTCTAGAGAGTGCTCTGTTTATTTTCGCACAGCTGATATCTTGCAAGCCTGTGAATGCGCTGGATTTCTTGCTGTGTCCTGCCCCGCTTATGGACAGGCACCTCTTAAAAAAAATAAAAGAAACTTAAAACTGAAAAATAACACTCCTATTTCACAACATGAATGCTACAGGCAGGGCGAAGACACACGCATTTAATGAACTTTTTTTGTCAGCCCTCACCTTCATCTTGTTTTATAATACATGATTTCTGTCCTCTACGCTTTATTACTTTTCTATTCTGCTCTTTTTTCTCCAAAGTCTATATTATTCCTGTTCCTTTTTAGTCTTTTAGCCCTGTAATATTTTTCTCCACTAATTCCTCCACCTGTTGTTTTCCCCTGTTCACTCATGCCACTTTTTCTTTCCCTTACCTCGCTCCCATCTCTTTTCCATTTTTCTGTTGTTTTGGCCTTCTTTCTTCTCTTTTCCGTTGTCTCTACTCCACTCTATTTTCTTTATCCGTCATTCTTTTCCCTACCTGCGATTCCCTCATCTTCATATACCCCTCTACCCTCCTGTTTTTGTTCCTTACACCTTAGACTCCCATTTTTCATTTCTCTTTTTTCTTTCTGTAGATAGCTTTCTCCTTCTCTGTGTCTCTCTAGCCTTCTTTTCAATAACCCCAATGCTTGCCCATGCTTCTTTTCCTTCCTGCCTTGTAGCGCTGAACTACCTTTCCTCTCCCAAGAAAGTATTGGCATTTACATACCGTACATTATTGGACAAGAACCGTCAGGCTTTTAAAAAGGCAATGTGGGTGGGAAATGGCCCCTACACAAGACTTTTACAGACTGTGATAGAAAATAGGCCCAGGCACCAAAATAAAGGTGGTCCCTGTCACTGAATTAGGTAGCTAAGAAAATGCCCCACCTTTTAAAATTGGGGCAGTTTTTAACTTGTAACGGCAAGCAGTGTAGTGTAGATGTTTTGCAAGGTATAGTGGAAGGCATGCATTGGTGCTTGCTGCAGGCATTGTTTGATACCAGAGAAATTAACAGTAAAAAACGGGTCACCACACTCTAAAGCAGGCCCACAAAAAGCCAAAAAGATAGTCCACACACTGACTTCAAATAACAGCTCTTCTGGCACTTCCTGATTACCATACACTGTATAGACCTGCTACTGCTCTGGTCTGTGGTAATGAGAAAGAGGGTACTGAGCCCCATGCATGGCATTTTTTTTCCAATTCCGTAGGTGGGGTACTGCCAACTCACCTCTCCCCTCAGTGTAGTTGGAATTCTACAACAAGAGCCTTACACACCGAAGGATCCATGGATGCACAGCTCTTCAGCCCTTAATTGTAAATCTTCAGGCGTGTTTCCTTGTCTTCACAAGCAGCCCCCTTGACTAGGTGGCACGATGTGCACAAACAGTACCCTGACATCAGATAGACCGGCTGCTCTTGCACCTTAATGTGCATGCTTCTTGCACTCCACTCACATGATTTCATGTGCAATGTAGGACTGTCAGGCAGGCACATGGCTGGTCCAGAATGCTAAAGAAAGGAATAGTTGGACTAAGATTAGCAGCAGATGCACAGGCATGAGCCTCCAACCCCAGAGGGGGGCACCTCTCTCCCTGACCTGGAGCTTGCATGAACAGCCTCCACTCACCCACTTGGACCGGCTGCAACATAGTTGACAAAAATACGCTACTCGCCAAGAGGAGGGTTATGTGGTAACATTGGAAATGGGGTGATGGAATGCATGGTGGAAATAATGCCGGTAATGGGCCAACTTCACCTCCACTCATTCCAGAATGTCTCCATACACTTGTTCGGAATGCTTTGCTAAGTGCAAGTCAGCTTACTATATGCACCAAGAAAGAGGTGCCGACTCAAGTTTGCAGCTTCAATACGAGCACCATGGCTGAGTGATTAGAGAGGTAGTTGGCCATGTTAGTAGAAAAAACACTAAACATACCCTGCTGGGTCTATGATGGACATTTGTGTATGGAATTTTCTTGAGCAGGTGTGCTTTCCATATCACTATTGCCTTCAGGAAATGCAGTTCGCACTTTGGGCACCACTAATGACAGGTGGGTGTAGTGTGGTACCGGTGGCATCAGCATAGGGGGAGTGACAGATAAGATGTGTGTGCAGAGTACACAGGGCTTCACTGGCCTTGATGATTTCATCAACCTATACAGTAAAGAGGCAGAGGTGTTACAGGTAGAAAAAACTTAGAGGGCCTGTTTCCATTAGTTGTATGTGCTTGGCTTGGGGATCATTTTGCAAGCAGACTAGTTAGAGGATTGGGCACATATTGATATGTTTCTAATGATTTCTTCACACTTGTGCTTTAAAATGCAATATTTGGATCATATTTGTTGCAACAATTTGCAGCAAATATGTGGTGTAAAAGCCACCATTTAAATGCATTTTTTGCAAAATTTTCCTGCTCGGGGAAACCCACCCCCTACCCCCCCTCCTTTTTCAGTTCGGGGTCGCTCGTTGGACAGCGGAATTATTTTTCACCCACCACTTGCAAAAACCACCAGCAGCCACTGATCAGTGGGTACCCTGTTACTTGAATGTAGGATATAATCTTCATTCTTGGCAAGAGTGATTCCATGACAATGTGCTTTTTGAGCCAAAGTAGCAACAGAATATAGCCAAACCATTGTGCATCTCATAATTGCATACCAAATATATTTGGCCAAAATATATATCTCAGATTTAAGAAGTCTGGTGTATATTATAATTATTGCTGCTTCATATACCAGTTTCTTATACCAAGGCATTAAGTTGAAAGCTGTCACAGACAAATTGGTATTCACCTCATTTGGAGCTTGGAATTATTTAGTTTCTGTCCATATATATATTTCACTTTAGAAATGGGAGCCATACTTTGCTGAAGTAGTGTCACTAGATACAAGGAAAGAGGTTTGTAACCTTGGGACAAATACTTTGTTACTGTCCAATACAATTTTACTCAATCCTGTAACTGGTGCGGGGAAAAGGTGTTACTATGCACTTTTTGTCTTCACATCATTATTATGGTACTGAAAGAAAAAAGTACTTCAGCCACAACACACATTTTCTTTTACCATTGGCTGTGTTGGTGCTGTTCTGAAAACAAAACACGTGATAAATTTAAGATCTACTATTGTGCAGAAATAATTACAAATTACAAAAGTGCACGACTAGTCTCATCGTACAAATACACACGCTATACATTTTCTCTAATAAATATTAGTAGGTCATGGGATAATAAAGCGCTATATAACATCGAAGGGTAGGCTATAAGATTTCTCAACCTGGAAAACGTTTTTCAAAGTAAAACAAAAGTGAAAATGTACAGGTTGTCATTACTCTGTATAGTCTTTGCGTGTAAATGAGATGTGGTAGAAATCTACTGTACTGTGTAGCGGAAAACTTATGATCCATACATTTCAATTAAACTACCACCTGACAGAATTGACCCCTCAGAAGTTTACCTATACATTTTGATTCATGAGTTGTTAATTATTTTGGACTTAATGCATTAATGTTTACTTTATTTTTTATTATGTAACCGGTAAAACATTGAATTTAGGAACTGCAACAAGAAATGTATACTTGAACTATCCAACTTAAAATGCATAAGTAAACGGCCTCAAAAATTGTCACTCTAACGTTACTCCAGCACCGTGAAAAATTGCGGACAAGATGATTTTCTATAAAGGAAACAGGAGAGCATGTGGCCCAAGATTAAACACTTATGTGTGAAATCGGGGACAGTTTGAGAAAGTTCACTGTAGTGAATTCAGGCAAAGTTTCATAACTTTACCTGACTTCGTTAATATAAATTTTACCTACCAAAACACACATGCAGCTGAGTAGCTTTCAACCTACCAGATATTCTGCTCATGAAGAGCAGAACTTCCTTATGCTAGAAAACAAGCATAGTCTAAAAGGCAAGACTAGGTTGATGGTGGGAACAGTCTATGAGGGTGAGGAAAGCTCCTTGGTAGGAAAATGGGGGATAATCTAGCAGGGGATGATGTGAAGAAGAGGGGTTCGGGCAGGGGACATATGAGGGTAGTAAGAGGCACCAGGCCATCATCTGTCTCTTGCAACAAAAAGAATGATTGTTTACTGCTACAAAGGGGCACTAAAGCGGCACACATTTTTTTAAAAAATGTGAGCTTCATGAGTTCTCGAAATTTCAGAATACATTTCCTAGTGTTGTGACAGACTTTTCAAATTCACAGAAAACCTCATAGGAGGCAATACATAATTTAACAGAGCACAACACTGACATTTGCTAAATAAATTAAGTAAAACTATTCTCTTGCTTTTATCTGAGACATTTCTAACTAATCTCTCAAACATGCACACAGAAGATTGTTTGCAGCTTGAATTTTGATACATGCAGGAGCAAACCACATGACTGTTCAAAAATAACACTTGGTGAGTGTGAACAATGGAATGAGGAATAACAAGTGAATAAGGGACTTCAGAGAAAAGTTGGTCAATTGAACAGCTTTTGCCTATGAAAAAGGCACTAATAGAATCCAATAGAGATGACATCTTTATCATTGAAGTTGTAAATAAGCATATGTCTATATATTTATTTCTGTCTTATTACATTTACTGCTAACACAGGTTAAACACATGGCACATACGTTTGTAAGTTTTTTGTTAGTCCATTTAGAGGAATGGTAGTTGGTTGATGGTAGGTGCTTAAACAATGATCACACATACATTGGATGTAGTATATAGTATTTTTTAAAGCAAATTTTATTGGCATTTATTAATCAGCAGTATACATACACATTGTTATCCAATCATTTAATGTCTGCAAGGCCCTCCAGAGTGTCCAGACCAGCCGGGCATCACGTCTCTCCTACAATAGATGTAGTATATAGTAATCACTAAACATCTGTGAACAGGAGAGAAACACTGGTTTAGAGGTGAGGTTGGAAGACAATTAGTTGCCTCAGAGTCCAAGATGCAAAAGCTAAGCTTTTACAGTGAGCTCGAATGAGAGGAGGAAGGGTTCTGTTTTGAATGCAAACTCTGAAGGAGATGAAGCGGAAAATGATTGCAATACTAAATAAGACATTGAGGAGCTGCAAAATTTGAAGGTTACTAGTAACCACCATATATGAAAACATGATTAACTCTGAAAAGGGATGTATGACCTTAGCACGCATACTATTACCACGCATACCTTTACAACGCGGTATTTACAACGAATACCGTTACAACGCATAGCGCTTTGAGGTGCTGGATAGTGGTAAGTATAATTTTATATTCCAACTCCAGTCCCCGTGGACACTAGGGAAGGTGTTGGATATAAAATTTTACTTATTCCCTATCCTAGAGCGCCCCCCAGCGCAATGCGTTGTAATGGTATGCGTGGTAATGCCTGCGTTGTAATGGTAGTTCGTTGTAACAAATGCGTGCTAAACGTTGTATACCCTGAAAAGGTAAAGTGAAGGGGACAAGGTGACTCTAAAAATACATAGGATAAAGTAAACAATAAACAAATCTCACTGTGGTGCCACCAATCAATGATAAAGATAAAATAGTGCAAAACCAGAATGGAATCAAAAATACTCTTTTTATGGAAATCAAAACAGATACATACCAGAATATCATTCTCTGTAGCATGGCTGGAATGTGCTCATTATAGAGCTTCAGATATAACCTTGGCAAATTAATTAGTAGTTATGTGTAATGACTGTCCTTGTATCACAGCAGGGCATTGGAAATGAAGATCAATGAGTCACTTGCAAATTCCCAGTTTTAATCATTGTTGCAAGATGTGTCTGTGTGATGGGGCAGTTGTAGCAGCTCTTCTGAAGTTCTATTCTTGGTTTAAATACATTTCTGAACAGACAGATGTCTCATGGCAGCCATCTCAGCTTTACTTTGGTTTCCAAGGTACTGTGTGCAGAGAGGGTATTTCCAAATGTGCATTCCTACTTACTTCTTGTACCGCATCTTGTACACATGCATTCTTTAAACACTGGCAAAGAGCATATGTACACATTCATGAACTTGAACTGAGTGGGCCATTATGTGGTAAAAAAGTATCTTCTAAGAGTGGGCATCATATGTTGTTTATCAATTTTATATATATATATATATATATATATATATATATATATATATATATATAGCATCCAGACACTTGACGGGAATAAATCCTTTTATTTGTAAAAGTGCTCTCACCAGACAGATTCCTTATACAGAATCCTGTTTGGTTTCAGTCATTTTCAGCTGACGCGTTTCGAAGCTGCCATGCTTATTTTTCAAAGGCTTGACTTCTTCGTGCTTGTTAGGACACACCTTCCTTTATGGCAAGATAACGCCCTCTGATGGGCAATACATTCTGGTTGCTGCAGTGTGCCTGTGTTTAAACCCCGTATGGGTGCACTATTTTCTTGCTGTATTATGCAAATATCGAAGCCCCCGGATGGGCCTCTGTCCGCTGATACACTTACAATCCAATTGTCAATGTCCTACATATGAGGCGGGAAGATCCATATGCCGCGTGGTACCCAGTTCTATCGGGTCGGCCGCGTACAATATTTCGCTCCAAGATGCCCATAGGGCGGACAGCACCCAGACACTTGACGGGAATACATCCTTTTATTGGTAAAAGTGCTCTTACCAGACAGATTGCTTAAACAGAATCCTGGTTGCTTTCAGTCAATCTCATCCAACGCGTTTCGAGGCTGCCATGCTTCTTTTTCAAAGGCTTGACTTCTTCGTGCTTGTTAGGACACACCTTCCTTTATGGCAAGATCACGCCTTCTGATGGGCAATGCATTCTGGTTACTGCAGTGTGCCTGTGTTTAAACCCCGTATGGATACAGGTAGCTGCCTGCTGCTACTTGTAGTGCCGCAGTAATTAACCTCCAGTGAGCCCGTCATATTTAAACGCCAACATGGAGCCATGTGTTCACAGGAGGTACTTTGCATTAAGCAGTGGAGTAAGACTTCAGGTGGTTACAGCAGGACTCCACACCAACCAACAGGGGTGTTTGAATTTTAACTTTACTGTTGCTGTTTGAATATGACGGGCTCACTGGAGGTTAGTTACCACGGCACTACAAGTACCAGCAGGCTGCAAGCGCAGCCACGCCCACTGGGGCAGGTCCTTTGAAGATAAAAGTGCACGCAAAGATTCCGTCTATGAACAAGCAATTTGCCATTGCCAAGGGATAGAACTCCCGAAACCGGTCTTGCTGAAATGACTATCAGGAGGGTTTCCTGGTGTTTATCTGTATGCTGCCTCTTTCAATAAAGATGGAACAAAATACGTACCTTACGGCTTCCTCCTTTGGGGCTAACCTTCGTATATATATATATATATAACCTACTGGCGGTCGCCAGTAGGTATATATAGTTAGGATTTTTTTCCTATGGGATTTTTGAAAATTCTATGTCAAATAACTTTGGCGTTTGTGGACGGAATTGGCTGAAATTTACAGGGAAATGGCACAGTTTGTTTCTGAGCAGCCCTTGAAAATTTGGGGGGTTTCGTCAAGGGGGCCAAGAAAAAAGGGGGGTCCCAAAACGCATTTTTAACATTGAGTTTTCCATAGGGCGGTTGGACTCACTTTTAGCTCGAACGGCTAAATGGATTTACATGAAACTTGGCAAAATTGTAGATATGGTTTGCCCGACGTGCCTTTGCTATGTCTCAATATATGTGCTCCAGTGGATTTTGAGAAATTAACGTTTTAAAAAACACATATATCTGTGATAGCGCTCCGGTTAGCGCTCCGGTTCGCGTACCTGACGCGTAACGGAACTTCGCGAAGTGAAGCTGATTGGCTTTCCGGTGTCTGTAAACATTCTAAACAGTCAAGAGTGGCCGCCATCTTGTGTCTCGGTAGGATCGAGACACAAGAGGTGGGAAAAACAAAGTGGGAAATGAGCATAAGGGGGCAGAGTCCATCCTCCCTGACCCCCTAGGTTTGATGGGGGGGCTTTAAAAGGGCCCCGCGGGGTAAAAAAAAAATATATATATTCTCGTTTTTTTTGCGGGGGGAACGCTTGGTACGCGCACCAGGAAGCGGTCCGGGAAGCGTAATATTGGGAAAATAAGATGAAAGAATGTTCAAATATTGTATGTTTATTGATTGTTATTTTTGTTTTTTTTTAATTTATTTTATTTAAGTACCAACATGTAGGTACCAATGCAGAGTCTAAAAATAAAAATACATTGTTTCCTTTGTAGATATCTTGCAGGTTGTTTCAGAAGTTATTGAGGTATATGGAATTCATAGCGTAGTCTGTCAGGAAAGCAGAAACACCATGGAGGCAGGAGATGATAAAGAGATGTTAAATACACATTGGAGATGATATAGTGGAAGAAAGGAAGTAACTATGAGCAAACTTAAAGTTGCACAGTATATTTAAAGTCTGATTTTACATTAAAATCGATTTGCTACTAGTTTAAAAAATACATATAAAAATGAATAATGTCTCAAACAATTTTTTAATTATTATATATAAATTTATTATTCTGATTTATTTTTTAAAATTAAAAAGAACTTCTAATAATTCTTGGTCAGATTTTGACTCATTTTCAATTAAGAAATCCACAGCTTTAACACATTGCAGAAGTTCTATGTCCATTGATTGATCAAAGAATTCTGAATCATTTGCTGTGTCTTGGTTGCATTCTGCAACAATTTCCATGTTATTTTTCTGCTCTCCTTACATTTTGTATGCTGTAAAATGAATTTTAAAAAACTATATCAGTACAGATAGGGCACTGTTGGGTTTAAGTACAGATAGGTAGTTTGGTTCTTTAAACAGTGATTTTTTCGTTGGGCAGTGTATGGTATCAAACTGGAAGTAGAAATATCAAAAAATTTATGAAATAAACTCTAAGTCAATTCTCAATTATACAAGACAAGTCTAACTCCATCCATAACTAAAACAGAGAAGTCTGTTTTATTCTATAAGTATTACAGAGGGATAGGATATAACTATCAGAAAATGTTTACCTAATTAACTTACAGTACAGAACATACTTCAGTTTTTAAAATAACATCTTACCTTTCAAATAGAACTTTAAGTTATCAGTTGAAATGTACTTGATATGTACTTCAAGAAGTAGTTGTCAAAATGGCTGTGTTTCTCTCTCTTTCTTTATATATATTCAGGTACATAACCAATCAAATGTCATGAAATAATGGAAGATATTAAAAGTAGCATTTTGATTGGTTGTCAATTCTAACACTTCAAAAGTGTTTTGGTTAGGTAATTTACCTCAGGATATTTAATCAGGCTTACAGCATAATTTTCACAATGAAATTCAATCAAATTTGGGGAAATGGTAGGGACTGCTATGTAGTACGGGCTATTCTATATTTTATGAAAGTGTCTGTAGTGGTTTTTCTGTAACTTACTTTCCCACCTTTTTTTATCGAGCGCTTACCGGTGCGCTCCCCGGTACGCGAACCAGCAGCGTTACGGAAGTCCTCCATTTTGAGTATTGGTAGAATTGAGACACAAAATGGAGGACAACAATGTTCGGAAGGAGTAGAAGGGGGCACGGTAGACACTTTGGGACCCTCTAGGTTTTCGGAGGGAGGATTAGGATGCTGATACATGCAAAAATAAAGAAAAAAAATGTAAACATTTCGCCGGGGGAGCGCCCGGTACGCGCACCAGTAAGCGAACCGGGGAGCGTACTTTAAAGAAAAAAAAAATACATTTTACAGCTTTTGATATTTGCTAATAAAAAACCATTGAAATTCACTGAAAAAACCATAGGTTATAGACCATATATAGTTAGGAATTAGCATTTACAAAACCTTGAAAATTCACTGAAAAAAACATAGGTTATAGACCATATATAGTTAGGGATTAGCATTTTAAAAACCTTATTTTACTCGCACAAAACCATTGAAATTCGCATATATAGTTAGATGCACTAACTATATATCGCGCACCCGCAATCCACTGCTGATGATGTCACATATTACATCATTCATGACATGGTCAGTGACATCACTGATGACATCACTGATGACAACTCAAATGACATCACTGACAACATCACTAATGACAAATAAAATGACATCACTGATGACATCATCCAGTGACTGTATGTTTCTGTAAATTTAAAATATGTCTTACATATTGAAGAATGAGTGGATGTATAAGTGTCTGGATGAAGGATTTAGTAGATGCATGACAGACTGTATGAGAGAGTGTTTAAATGTGTCTCACTGAGTGCATGGGTTAGTGACTAAACTGTCTTAATTTGTGCATCATTATGTCTGTTGTTCTGTAAACTGCTGCATGTGTTGATCAGTAGCTATATGATTAACTATATGGGTAATTGATTGGTTGCCCAAGTATTTGTATGGGAGAGTGAGTGTGTGTGTGTGGGTGGCTGGGAGGTGTGTGACTCTGTGCATAGATGTGTGAACAGTTGATTCACTAAATGTATGGGTTCAAAACTGCATGTGGAAACAGCTGTGTGGGTGGTTGACTGTGTGCATGAGTGTCTTGGTGAGTAAATGGATATCTCATTGCTATATGTCAAAGTAAGTACATATGTAAAACACAGTGCATGTGAGAGTTGAGATATATAAATTACTGTGTATAATAGCTAGTGAATGTGTGAGTGGCTGCATGGATCATTGAAAACTTGTATCAGTGATTGTATAAGAGAGTAAATATGTGTTAGAATAAGTTTCAATAAGTAAGATGTGTATAACTGTATAGTTGAGGAAATGGAGGTGTGATTGATTCTTTGCATGATTAACTAGGTGTATGAGTAACTCTATGGATAAGTGACAATCTGTGAGTGTCTGTTTACACTGAGTGTATCTAAGGTTATATTAGAGTCTGAACAGATTCATCGTATTATCACATGAATGACGTCATCAGTGTTGTTGTCAGTGATGTCATTTGAGTTGTCATCAGTGATGTCATCAGTGATATCATTGACCATGTCATGAATGATGTAATATGTGACATCATCAGCAGTGGATTGCGGGTGCACGATATATAGTTAGGGCATATAACTGTATATGCGAATTTCAATGGGTTTGTGCGAGTAAAATAATGTTTTCAAAATGCTAATCCCTAACTATATATGGTCTATAACCTATAGTTTTTTCAGTGAATTTTCAAGGTTTTGTAAATGCTAATTCCTAACTATATATGGTCTATAACCTACGGTTTTTTCAGTGAATATATATATATATATATATATATATATATATATATATATATATATATATATATATATATATATATATATATATATATATATATATATATATATATATATATATATATATATAAGTTGATATGAAATAAAACCCTTGAACTAAGATACACGGAGTCAGCGCCTTCTTGGATGGTGAAGTTTGGTGTGGTATTAATATATATATATATATATATATATATATATATATATCCTCACACATACAATCCGGCGCAATCCTTCCCGGGTTGGATCGAAAGGAATCACACAGGAGCCGTGGCCTCTATTTCAGTGCAGATTTATTGCAGACACAAACGTCCTACGCGTTTCGAAGTGGAACACTCCTTCGTCACGGGCAAACTTTGTGCATTACGTCTTTGTTAATAAAGTAAATCAACATGTCACGTGATACAATCAACATAAACAAAATACTGTTACATATTATAAATCATATGAATATTTGCAGTTTTTAAGTTTTTTAAGGTTTTTGTAGAGGGAAGATAGATGACTAGCATATCTTGAACATTGTTTTTATAAAAATTCATTATTTACGAGTAGCGCGTTCGAGTAGCACACATTAACTTACAACAGTTAAAGGTCATCTTACGCATAATTACTCCATTTCTTAACTCCAACATGAAATAATGAAGTTCATGAATTCTGGACGACAAAAAGATGGTAGAGATTGGAATACCGTATAAATAAATTAATGTCGGCCGTCCTGGGGTTCGAACCCGTCATGTTCAAAAGTAAAGCATTAGTGTCTTAACCCACAGTGCTACGGGCGTGTCTTATCATTCCCCCTCGCAAGGGTACAGCTTGTGCTGGGCTGGCTTTGTTAGTGCTTTAAATAAAATGCAACAAACAGCCTGATTAGGCTGGATTTAAGCTACAATAATCATAAACGCCCCAGTGGGCATACATTGGTATAAAACCAATAAATCATAGTTTACAAGTAACCAGTAGATTCGATACGTAAATACTACTGTTAATTCCTGAAATTCAAAAGCAAAAAAACTTTATCAAACATATCCGTCATTGTTTGATGTTAACCATTCAATTCTGAAGGAAAGCCCAAGCATATGTAACTGTCGGTATTGAAACTACGCGCTTTCTACACCAGTAACGCAGAATCTATCAAACACGTAGTATTTTTTGAACATGAGGGTCCTAGGAGGACTCGTACACGCTAGTTTGCAAAGTTCAATAACGCCCCAGTGGGCTAAATCATAATACAGAGATTTTTGCTGGAGTACTGCCCATGTGGGCAAACTGTTCAAAGGGTAGCCACTTCATCTTTTCTTCCCCAAGCATCTGTTACCTTAAGGAAAGACAGAATGTCTATTAAAATCTTCATATCGCAACAGAAGTTACTGAAGAAGACACACAAAATTTCTAAAAAACAGCAAGCAATAAAAACGGCAGGTTTGCATAACCAATTGAATCAAACATGCATTTTAGTATAAATGTACTGACAACTCCTCATCCATATTCAACCCATGGGGCACCATGGTATTGAATCTGATAATGAATTTGGATTCCAATTTTCTAAGTTCCAACAATCTGTTGCCACCTCTTGTATTAGGAAAACACAATCAATGGCAGCAAATTTGATGAGATTGGCATTACTGTTGTGATTCTCTTGAAAGTGCCGGGCTACTGGATATGTTTTGTCATTTTTATTGATAGCCCTCAAATGTTCTAACACTCTTTTCTTACCTGGATGAATGGTACTCCCTATATAGTACTTAGAACATGGACACTTGAGAATATACACCACATATTCCGTATTGCAATTCAGATGTTTTTGTATAACCCATGGGGCCTCATTATTGTTAAATTTCACTGATTTTATACTGCTACTGTATTTACAGGCCTTACATTGGTTACATGTAAAAAACCCTTTAACTGCATTCTCTTTTCTTGGATTGGGGATCATATTGTTGCATAATTGGTCTCTTAATGATTTGGGTTTTCGAAAGGTAAGTGATGGATAATCTCCAAAGCACTCCCACATGAAGAAACAATGGGCCTCCCTGGTGGCCGTTGGGCATTTTTGTGCACTTTTGGAAGCAGATATAGTACAGGTAATTTAGGGTATTTGCATGCCAAATAGGAAAATTCATCTAAGCTTATTATGCCTTCATCCTTCCACTCTGTGATCTGTTCAGCCACCTTAGACATTGCTTGATTATAAATTAATCTAGTGGTTTGACAGTACCTACTGGTGTCGGATAGTTGTGAAAGTCCCTCTTGTATATACATGTCAACCGGCCAAATAACCACATTTCCCCCTTTATCACTCTGTTTGATAACAAAATCATGATTGGATTCCAATACATTCAAAGCTTTGAGTTGATCTGGGTTTAAATTAGTTATTTGGTATACTTTGTGGTTTTTCAGCTTTTTTAGTTCATTGACCATCCCTTTCTCAAAGCAGTTTATTGCTTCACAGTTAATCTGAGGCAAAAACACAGATTTTGGTTTAAAAGGAGTTTCAGCCGTCAGATCGACAGGGAAATCCGTATTGGATATTCCTGCTAGTTCTTGAGCGGCTTGAAAAGTCTCAATGTCCTTTATTTGAACATCCAATTGTTCACTAGAACGTTCAATGTTCTGTTTTTTGGGCTTGTTAGAAAACCATTTCTTCAGTTTCAACTTTCTTACATAATGGAATAAGTCAATCCTACTTTCTGTATAGTTAAATCTAGATGTAGGGCAAAATGATAAGCCTAACATTAAAACATCTAATTCAACATTACTTAGTTTGTAATTAGAGAGATTTACCACGGTTCGCGTCTTCATGTTTTCTTGGCAAACCTGCCCCTTGTTCTTGTTCCCACTGGGCTGTCTGATTGTATAGAATAATTTTGCTTTCTGCCTCCTCTTCCTCCTCTTCCACGACCTCTTGCCGGGCTGTCGCTGGTGATCATTGTATTTGACTTGTCTATTGTCAGCAACTCGTACTCCTTTAAAAATCGGGCTTTTAATACTACTGCTTCATTTTCTTGCACATTGTTAATTATTTCAGAGTCACATCGCATGATTTGTTCCGTTATTTCAGATAATCCACTGTTTGATGTCGTTGGTTCTTCTCCTCCTTCTGCTCCTTGTATTGTTTTTGCAACTTGTTTGGCTTGGCTGGTCTGTTCGTTTCTCAATTTTTCAAATTTCTTACCAAAGGTCAAAATCTGGCCGTTTTTAAAGTCAATTTCATCTCTCTCAAATTTAGATAATTTCTTCATTTTGATTTCTTCCTCTAGTTTTCCCAATCTTTTATTCATTTTCTCCATTTCAGTCTCAAATTCTTCTTCGCTTAATAACTCTTTCAGCGTCACAATTATTTCTTCGCTTTCCAGAGTTAATTTTGTGCTCTCCTTTTCTGCAAATTTGATTAGTAGCTTCAACATGTTCATGGAGCAAATGTGATTGTTCTCCATCCACTCCGATATCAGTTCTGGGTCAGGTTGCTGGAGTGTTGGGGTTATAAATATGCGCAACCCCCGAGGTATGCGATTGCAGTCCACGTAGTGTTGCAAAGCCGTCGCTTCCCACATTTGGACTGCTCCTTTTTGAGCACTTTCCACAACGTATCCCATAATTTTCTTTTGTCTTTTATCGCATTGGGGGCGGAAGTGATTTTCTGTCCTCCCTCATCAATGCGTGCAGTTTTGTCAAAAAGTTGCATCGCTGCCGCTTTACGCTTGCTATTTCTAGTGTCTGCCATTGTTTTTTACGGTGTAACATACACACGTAGTTCCCGATATGCTTCTCGGGCTGCACCTCCGCTGGCGCTGTGAGTAGCGTCTTCCACTCACGCGTCTATGCCGATTAACACGGTACCCTTTCCGCCTAGATTGCAGCTCCCGTGGAGTGTCACTTCGACTCACCCGTCAGGTCCGATGCAATAGAACACAGCTCCCTGCTTCCCTTCCTCGTAACTCGATAGGCGTTCCGGGTCGGCACTCCTCCTGCCGCTGTGTTTCAGGCGGTGTCCTTCGTGTGGGCAAGGGTTTTAAACAACATGAACACACAGTTTTGTAGCTGTTCCCAAGCCTCTGGTTCGGCGGGCTCACGGCTGGGGTAGCCACCCCCAAAATTCTCACACGTACAATCCGCCGCAATCCTTCCCGGGTTGGATCGAAAGGAATCACACAGGAGCCGTGGCCTCTATTTCAGTGCAGATTTATTGCAGACACAAACGTCCTACGCGTTTCGGAGTGGAACACTCCTTCGTCACGGGCAAACTTTGTGCATTACGTCTTTGTTAATAAAGTAAATCAACATGTCACGTGATACAATCAACATAAACAAAATACTGTTACATATTATAAATCATATGAATATTTGCAGTTTTTAAGTTTTTTAAGGTTTTTGTAGAGGGAAGATAAATGACTAGCATATCTTGAACATTGTTTTTATAAAAATTCATTATTTACGAGTAGCGCGTTCGAGTAGCACACATTAACTTACAACAGTTAAAGGTCATCTTACGCATAATTACTCCATTTCTTAACTCCAACATGAAATAATGAAGTTCATGATTCTGGACGACAAAAAGATGGTAGAGATTGGAATACCGTATAAATAAATTAATGTCGGCCGTCCTGGGGTTCGAACCCGTCATGTTCAAAAGTAAAGCATTAGTGTCTTAACCCACAGTGCTACGGGCGTGTCTTATCATTCCCCCTCGCAAGGGTACAGCTTGTGCTGGGCTGGCTTTGTTAGTGCTTTAAATAAAATGCAACAAACAGCCTGATTAGGCTGGATTTAAGCTACAATAATCATAAACGCCCCAGTGGGCATACATTGGTATAAAACCAATAAATCATAGTTTACAAGTAACCAGTAGATTCGATACGTAAATACTACTGTTAATTCCTGAAATTCAAAAGCAAAAAAAACTTTATCAAACATATCCGTCATTGTTTGATGTTAACCATTCAATTCTGAAGGAAAGCCCAAGCATATGTAACTGTCGGTATTGAAGCTACGCGCTTTCTACACCAGTAACGCAGAATCTATCAAACACGTAGTATTTTTTGAACATGAGGGTCCTAGGAGGACTCGTACACGCACGTCCACGGCTCCTGTGTGATTCCTTTCGATCCAACCCGGGAAAGATTGCGCCGGATTGTACGTGTGAGAATTTTGGGGGTGGCTACCCCAGCCGTGAGCCCGCCGAACCAGAGGCTTGGGAACAGCTACAAAACTGTGTGTTCATATATATATATATTCTGCTCCACGGGGTGTCCATATTTCAAGCAGCACTCAGACGCGGTTCAGCTCTTTCCCCTTAAAGCTTTATTGGTATGCAGGCAGCTTTCCTCAGTATTTTACAGCACTCGACCAAAGCCTGACGCGTTTCGTTTTCAACTTCCTCAGAGGCACGGTCGAAGGAAGCATTGCGGGGCCACACCCCCCTCCCTCCTTTTCACCATGTCATGCGCTGATATGCAGCAGGTGAGCAGACATGTAGGTTTTGTGGGAGGTGTAGTCCATTTCAGTCCACAGATGGATGCCTCGTGTGATGGTGCCAAATCAAGCTCCCCAGGAGCCCCAAGGAAAGGAGCACCGCTAATCCAGGAACCGCCCTCCACACAATGAGTCCCAGGTAGGACCCGTGGCCCCCTCAGGTTCGGGGGTGGTGCCCGCTTCGCGGCTGGACCGCCGCGTCTTACATTCTGCTCCACGGGGTGTCCATATTTCAAGCAGCACTCAGACGCGGTTCAGCTCTTTCCCCTTAAAGCTTTATTGGTATGCAGGCAGCTTTCCTCAGTATTTTACAGCACTCGACCAAAGCCTGACGCGTTTCGTTTTCAACTTCCTCAGAGGCACGGTCGAAGGAAGCATTGCGGGGCCACACCCCCCTCCCTCCTTTTCACCATGTCATGCGCTGATATGCAGCAGGTGAGCAGACATGTAGGTTTTGTGGGAGGTGTAGTCCATTTCAGTCCACAGATGGATGCCTCGTGTGATGGTGCCAAATCAAGCTCCCCAGGAGCCCCAAGGAAAGGAGCACCGCTAATCCAGGAACCGCCCTCCACACAATGAGTCCCAGGTAGGACCCGTGGCCCCCTCAGGTTCGGGGGTGGTGCCCGCTTCGCGGCTGGACCGCCGCGTCTTACATTCTGCTCCACGGGGTGTCCATATTTCAAGCAGCACTCAGACGCGGTTCAGCTCTTTCCCCTTAAAGCTTTATTGGTATGCAGGCAGCTTTCCTCAGTATTTTACAGCACTCGACCAAAGCCTGACGCGTTTCGTTTTCAACTTCAACTATAGACAAATACTGAAAGGTGTTAAGAAACATTTGCCGAAATGTAAGTGTGATGATCATCCAATTTTGATTTAATTTGTTACTATACTTTTCTTTATCTTTTGCAGACTCTTATTATCTGATAAGAGTGTCAACTCTCCATGGATTTAGCTTGATACTGACTAACCAGCAGTTATTGACTCATGTGTTCCTTTCACAGTATTTCAAATTATCTGATCTAGGCCACAGGGAAGGTTATCTTTATTTTGTGAACAAGCTATCTCAGTTTCATTCAGTAATGTAGGTCTTCAAAATTATTTGACATCGTGTGTGGGGTTTACTGTTAAAGAAAAGGCTTATACTTTGTCAATCTGGCCAGTTTCTGTGAGTATTTTAGGATTTGTGAGTAGGTTTGCTGTAGAGGAAACTTACTGGCACATGCATCAAGGTAGGCTTTTGCGATTCCTTAATTGCTATTATTAAGGAATCGCAAAAGCCTATGCATGTAGGAATCGCAAAAAAAATTGCGATTCCTAAACATTCCTTAATTGTGACCTGCAAATTGCGACTCGCAATTAAGGAATGCCTTCCCATTCATTAATATGGGCCTACAGGCCCATAGGAATGAATGGGAGATTGCATGCGCAATTTGCGAGTACCAATAGTACTCGCAAATTGTGCATGCAATTTCAATGGTGCATGGGTATAAAACTGTCACCCTGTTGCCCCCCTGAAATTGTGATGTGCACCCATATTGCGCACACACATGCCCCAAAGGCATGTGTGTGTGACCTAAAACTTTGAAATATGTTCTTAAGTGCGGTTAATAACAAGATTTTGCGATAAATAACGGGCAAAAATAGCGGAATCTCTATTTTAAAGGGCATCTTTCATTGCATTTAGGGAATCGCAATTTGAGATTCCTCAAATGCAATCACAATTTAAGAAATCACATAAAATTGCGATTTCTTAAATTGTGAGTGACAATTTGTTTTTTATGCATCTCAAAAGCAAATTTTGCAATCGCAAATGGCTGATTCTTGCGAAACACACCGTTTGCAATCGCAAAAAGCTTTGATGCATGTGCCTATTAGAATCTAAAGGGAGCTGTCATCTCCTAAGACACATTACAAATGAAGGCCTACACAATCATAATAAATGTGATACTGAAGAAAAATCATGTGAGAGATAACTGATTTTTAGGCTTGCAATTAATTGTTCTCTGCCAACATGTACTTTAAGGCAGTAGTGTGAGAAGTTAAAGTTTTTTTGATGTGCGGATTGCTGTATTTGACCACTTTGAGGTCCACAATTGAATGAATCTCTGCTTTGTCTTAACATTCCTATAGTGTTGGCATATACCAATGCTTTACCTTGTTGAGTGCAAATATCATTAGGCTTGGTAAACTAAACAATTGGCTGTCCATGTGAAATGATTTCCTTGGCATTAGCTCGTGTAGAAGTTACATTAAACTGGAAGTCTGGTTAACGTTTGTAGGGGACTTTCTACCTTTTGTAGTAATGATAATGTTTTTAAATAGTTTTTCATACTGTGATATTGCTATTTCTGAAATTTATATGTAACCAGTGTTACATTTATCCAATCTAAATGTCACTGGCGGCTCTTGATGGATTCCAGAAAAAAAACCTGCCCCCCCTTTATTTGTCCAGGCCCTCCTTGTGCCCCACCATGGCTCTTGAATGAATGGCACATACAAAGAAACACTGCACTTTGCCATACAAATTATTTGGCCACATTTTTGGCAAAGCAGTGATGTTCACTTAAAATATTTTAATCAGATTTCACTTGTGTGTGTGTATATACATATCAATATACAGAAATATACAAACATGCAAAGTGAGATGTAAACATTTTAAATGCATACATTTGCCTGTGTGTGTGAGAGTGTATATATATTCAAGGGGACTTAATATCCCAAATTAAAACGGACAAAGGGCGCATTTACACAGTGGTTAAGGGAGGGGAAGGTATAGGAAAGTGGCTCTATATATAGTGGACCAAAGTTAACTCAGTCAAACTAAGAATTCCGATTTATTTACCTATTATCAGGAGAGACCTCAGTGCACATCTTTGAGTCCAATACTGATTCTGAAAAGTAATTCTAAACATACTTACCAGTAAATTGAATTTCCTTCCATAGGCTAACATTGACTAGTTTCACTTGGAAATTCTTCTAAATGTGGAGTTTTGGAACTTCAAAATATTCCTCTAAAATCAGCCAAACTACGAATTCCGATTTACTCACCTGTTATCATGAGAGACCTCATTGCTGCATCTTTGAGGCCAGTACTGATACTGAAATTCTAAGCGTACTTACCAGTAACTTAAATTTCCTTCCATAGGCTAACATTGACTGGTTTCACTTGGAAATTCTTCTAAGTGTGGAGTTTTGGAACTTTAAAATATTCACCTGAAATCATCCGTACAACGAATTGCGATTTACTCACCTGTTATCAGGAGAGACCACAGTGCTGCATCTTTTAGCCCAGCACTGACTCTGAAAAGTAATTCCAACTGTACTTACCAGTAAGTTGTATTTCCTTCCGTAGGAATCCTTTGTGTGGTTTTCACCTGAAATATTTCTTAGTGTCGATTTTCACAAACTACAAATATTCCTTAAAAATCGCCTGTATGACTTAAACGCATTCTTTCAACTGTTTACAGGATATACACCAGTGATGGATCCAGGATCCACCACTGAGTAAGAAAAAGAAAAAGTAATGATAACAGTACTTACCTGCTAAGTGAATTTCCTCCCATAGGATAACATTGGTGATTGTATGTGAAAAAGTTTCTAAGTGTCAAGTTTTAAAATAATATTCCTTAAAAATCACTACTATAACCAAAACGCTTTTTCTCAACTGTTTACAGGAGATGTCCCAGGACTGAATCTAGGATCCAGTCCTGTGGTTAGAAAAGTAATCCATAAAGTAACTAATTGAATTTAACTAGAAATCCCCATTGAGCTCAATGTTGCATTGTGTTTGAAATTGTATTGCCCATTGCAACAACTGTAACTACTGTACTTAATCGACTTTTGCCTATTTGCAAAGTATTTAAACTAAAGTAATTCATTCTAAGAAAGTATATTTTGTAATGTAATGTATAATGTACTTACAATGTAATTTACAAAAAATCTAAGAAGAAATAGTTTTAAAAAATGTAGTAAATCAATATCAAAAAAAGAAATATAACAATTGATACATTTAAAAATTTTCATTTACAAAATCTTTGAAATTCACTGAAAAAAACAAAGGTTTCAGGCATGTTAGAGTTAGGAATTAGCTTTTAAAAAACCTTTGAAATTCAATGAAAAATCCATAGGTTTCCGACATGTTATAGTTAGGAATTAGCATATAAAAAACCTTAGAAATCCACTGAAAGAAACAAAAAAGTTTTAGGGGTGTTATAGTTAGCTGGACATTTCACTCGTACAAAACCATTGAAATTCCTCTGTTATAGTTATTTGTATTAACTATAACTTGTGCGCCTGCAATCCACTGCTGATGATGTCACATATTACATCATTCATGACAGGGTCAGTGACATCACTGATGACATTACTGATGACATCTCAAATGACATCACTGATGACATCATCCACATGACAATCTGATACATCTCATCATACACTAGCATACCCTTTCAACACTCATTATAAAATATGGAGTACCATATTTGAAACCATTGTCACACCAATACAAGTTTCTAAAAAACCACTCAGTGATTCCTACATCTACACACACATCTAAACACTTACCTACAGATTCACTCATACATGCTAAAAAAGATCAATAGAACACTACTAAATATACTTATACACCTAAATCGACATTAGACACCAGCACACATCCTATTCACTTATGCAGTCAACCTACTCACTTATGCAAAAAAATTATCATACTTACATTTAATAAGCTACACACTTATACAAACACCACTTTATTTATTCATATAGATTGTAACTCATACTTAGTGTGTTATAAAATAACTAATACAAGTATCCACTTTTCGATACAGTCACTCATACAATCACTGAGTTTTATGTATAGTTATTTATATACAACAACTGTCAAATACACTGCCTTTTCTATTTCTACTTTGTTGGACATGTATCATTGAGAAATATATTTACTCATCACCACACCCATAAAGAGATTCACTCACTCAAACAACTGTTTCCACGTACAGTTTTAACCTCATATACCTACTAAATCAACTGTTTACTCATCTTTGGACAGTCACACACCTCCCACCCAACCACACACACATTCACTATCCCATACAAATACTCACTTAACTAATTAATAACTAATATAGCCTTTCACATAGCTAGTAACCAACTTATGTAGTAGTTTACACAACAATATATTATTACTATTATTATTATTTATTTTGTAGAGCGCGTAGTCACCCGGGGGTATACCAGCGCTAAAAAAACCTATTTCCTAAGTTCAGTGGGACAAGGGAGGAAGAGAAGGAGAAGGAAGAGGACGGTGAGAGGGGCACGGAAAAACAGGGTAAAGGCCCAGGGTGATTCACTGAGGAAAGAGGTGGGTTTTGAGCTGTTTCCTGAAGCAGAGATATTGTGGTTCGAGTCGCAGGACGCGGGGGAGTGAATTCCAAAGTCGTGCAGTATGGACTGAGAAACGTCTTCCTCCTCACCGGGCTTTCTTGAATCAGGGGATAGCAATGAGGTTTTCCGTGTCCGAGTGGAGGGGTCTTAAGGATTTGTAGGGTGTGATAAGTTTCTTAAGGTCAGGGGGGCCTTGATTTTGTCGTAGTTTGTGAGCCAGACACAGGGCCTTAAATTTGACCCGCTCTCTTATGGGGAGCCAGTGGACGAGTTTTAGGGCCGGTTTGGCCGAAGCTCTGGCAGGGGTATTTGTGAGAATCCGGGCCGGATATTAACACAGTTTAATCACTATCCCATATATTTAGTGACACACTTTAAATGAGTCACTTAGACAGTCAATCACAGTGCTACTTAATCCTCCATCCAGACACTTATGCATCCACTCAGTCTTCAATGCAGATTGCTATATATATACATCTGGGGGTTTTGCTGGAGAGTGAGCGAGCACACGTTTGAGCGGAAAGCTCACAGCAGGGGCAAGGAGCAAGGGAAAGCGGAGAAGCTGCAGCGCGGTTTAAACATCGAAGTATAGCGAAAACTTACCGGCGGTTATCAAGGCAGCAGGGCGCTGGGCGATGTCCAAGGAGCTCAGGTGTGTCCCAGGAAGGAACTGGGGAATATAGCGCAGTTAGCAGTTGACGCGCTGGAGTGAGGCAGTGGGGAGTCTCTAGAGGATTCCGTGAGCTGGAGTAAGGGGCAGAGGAAGAACAAGCAGGGCTTGTCTGCAGCAGGTGAAGGAGGGAGGGGCTGACAAGAAAGGCTGAGGAGCAGCAGACACAAGAGAGGGGAGGAAGCCTCCTGCATATGGAGACAACTACCCAAAGGGAAGGCGAGGCCCTCTCCAGATACACGCTGAGGACTGGGAATATCGGAGGTATGGCCAGTTCTCTTCCCATTTCTCCAGGCGCCCTGCCTGACCTACCACAAGGGGCGAAAACCATAATTAAAGCACAAAGGGGACCTCAAACGGCGGCCCCACAGAGTAAAGTTGCTGGGGGTCTTAAAGGAGACCAGGGAGGAAAAGAACATAACGAAATCTTCCCTTCCAGCTGCAAGAGTTAAAGTGACCCCTTCACTTAAATCATTCTTTCGAGCTTTGCCAATTATGCAGAAAGATAACACCAAAGTGTGTAATCGTGAAGGCGTAATGGTGAGTGCTAGTGACTTGGGGATAGATAACGACACTGGAGTTACTGTTCTAAAAGACCTTTCGAGCACTACGAACAATTCGAGCACACTGGGCACAGAGGGCAGTCCCCAGCAACTGGATATAATAGCAATTCCCATCAGTAATAGATACTCCACCTTAACGGTAGCTGAGGAGCTGGAAGTATCCCCGCAGATACAGCCGTCAGCATTAGTATCAGAAGCGAATGGGGGTAACCAGAACAATACAAGTAGCCCACCTATCTCAGAATGAAGAACAGTAGAGACAGTAGAGACAGAGCTCTCACTGCCTAGCATCCTATTGGATGGATGAAAGATATTAAAGAGCGCTTTGAGGTATCAGAGGCTAACCAAGCAAGCATATAGACATCTTGTTCAGACTTAGCCCAGAAGCTGGATGAGGTTACTGCCCGTACAAAGACTCTGGAGGAAGAAGTTAGTGCTGTCAAACAGGATGTAAGGAAAAATGTAAGTGAGATCTCAAAATTGGGGAGACAAAATCAAATGCTAAGAGACGATATAGAAAGGATTGAGAATCATTCCCGTAGGAATAATATAAGATTCCTGAATATTCCTGAAAATGAAGAAGGGCCAGATATGAAGGCTGTTATAATCTCCCTCCTAAGGAAAACCATTTTGAATGACAAAGAAGAGATTCATCTTGAGAGAGAAATACAGAAGGCACCCAGAGAGCTGTTCAGATGTAACCACAGAGAACCAAGCCCAGAAAGATCTTAGTAAATTTCCTCTCTTATAACATCAAGGAGGAAATATTAAGTAGCGCTTTAAAAAATGGCCCATTCGTGATGAATGGTTTTTCTTTTCTGGCAAGGTCTGATGTGTGTAAGGCTACAGAACCAAAGCAGTGGGAGCTAGGCGGAAAGATGGAGGAGCCCCAAAGGTTGGGATCCCAAGTGCAGTTGAAATTCCCCGCTATGCTCCGTATTATGTGGAACAATAAAATGTATAACTACTGCTCAGTGGAAGACGCCGAGGTACTAATAAGCAGAATGAGCAACGCGAGTTAGTTGAAGTAAAAGTACCTCTCAAGCACTCCAGCATTTTTGAAATGTATAAAAAAGTTATGTGTTAGTAGATCCTCTCCCCCCGGATTATACACCTATAGGCGTTATTATGCCTAATAATGTAATAGGGGTTCCTCTGGGGGGGCACTGTAGTGGAGGGGAAGAGGGGTTGGTGGGGGTCTACGGGTGGGGAGCAGTGGTGAAAAAAATAAAAAAATAGTCCTCAACTCCGCTTATGCAGGAATGCTTTTCCAGTGCAGGATCGGAACTGAAAAAGAATCTATTAAGAATGATGACTTCGACTGATATTCCAAATATTAAAATGTTGACTTGTAATGTGAATGGTATGAGATCTAAACTTAGACAGAGGAGAATACTTGAGTATTTAAAAAATAGCCAGGCACAGGTAATTTTATTACAGGCAACGCACCTCATGGCAAGAAAGAGTAAAGAGATGTTTGGGAGATGTGGTTGGATGCAAAATTTTATTGTGTCAGATCAACTATTGTGCTGCAAGGGAGTGGCTATTCTGATTAGGAGTGGCTGTGGTCTAGAAATGAAAGAGTCAAGTACAGATAACTCAGGCAGGTGGGTGGCAGCACAGGTTAGGTGGGCCGACATGGATTCTTTTGTATCGGATATTACGGCCCCAATGAGGATAATCCTCAATATATTGTAGACCTAGTATTGAGGATGGCAGCATTATCAATTCCTGTAATTATAGGTGGAGATTTTAATGTTTTGCTAGATCCTATGTTAGATCGGTCTACAAAAAGAGAGTACACTTGTGTTCCAAGGATGAGGAAAGTTTTGAAAAGTATGATTCTTGATTTTAACCTACTGGAGGTATGGAGACTTTTGAAGGGCTAGATAGGGGGATACACATACCATAGCAAAAAACATCAACATTTTTTAAGACTTGACTATTTCTTAGTTGATAGATCCTTTTTAGCAAATATTAAAAAGATTAAGAATCTCCCTGCTCATATTTCAGACCACTCACCTGTAGTAGTAACCGTACAAGCTGTGGCACCACAACCAACCAGGAGATGGACTCTAAGGCGTGCATTGCTTTTAGAAGAGGGGGTGGATATAGCCTCGAATATTTTGTCATCAATCAAGACACTGTCTCTATGTGTATCGTCTGGGAAGCCTTTAATGCATTTATTCGAGGAATCCTAAAAAGTCTAAACTCATCAATAAATCGGAAACAACGTATAGAACTTGAGAATAGTGAAAAAGAGATTGGGATTCAGGAGGAGGCCCTATATACTGTGAGTTCAAGTGAAGAAAAAGTGAGGATGGAAGAGATGTTGCAGGAAGCACAAATTAGAATTTAAAATGAAAATATGTGTAAAGCTAGATGGCAAGCAGCAAATATAAAGGAATTTGAATATGGCGAAAAGACTGGTGCCTTGCTTGCTTGGAAAGCTAGAGTGGAAAGATCAAGAAATTATATAAAAGAGCTAAAATGGAAAACAGGAGAAAAGCTAGATCGTTGGGATGCTATGCAGGAGCATATAGTTACAATATTCTCACAGCTCTATACGGAAAACACTACTGATATTATAAAGATTAGATGTTGGCTTGGTACACTCGATCGTCCGTCATTAAGTAAAGAAGGAAACAATGTTTTTGAAGCTCCAATCACAAAATAAGAAATAATAGGAGCAATTAAAAAGTCAAAAAATGGGATGGAGGCAGGCTTGATGGCCTCCCGGCACAAGTATATAAACATATAGTTGATGAAATAGTACCTGTCCGGGAGACGCTGTTTAACTCGATATATAGAGGGGAAGTGCAGGCTCCGGAATCGTGACATGAAGCCTCTGATGTTCTTATTTTGAAGCCTGCCAAGGCCCCCGCTATAGCAGAATCATACAGGTCGATGTCCCTGCTAAATGCTTACTACAAGATCTTTGTCAGCATTTTGGCAGGGAGGTTATCCAATAAATACCTCAACCAATAAATGAGGATCAAAAAGGCTTTATTCCTGGAAGGCAAATGTGTGAGTTAACCCAACAACTAATAGGGTGCATTGATGTAGCAACAGAAAATCGGTCCCCTTGGCGGTGGTCACTCTGGACGCCGCTAAGGTGTTCGATCGAGTTTGTTGGGAGTATTTATGGGCAGTTTTAGAACATATGGGGTTTGGGCCTCATTTTATAACCACATTAAAAACATTATACAACAGCTCTACAGTCAGGGTTCTCTTGAGTGGAACTCTTACTAAGGATTCTATGATAACGAGAGGAACACAACAGGGATTTCCAATCTCACCCTTGTTATTTAATTTATACATCAAACCATTTGCCCAAGCACTCCGCCAAGACAACCAGGTGAAGGCTTTTAGTATAGGAATGTTCAAAAAGAAAATCTTACTATATGCAGATGATATAATCATCTATCCAATAGACCCGGCTATTACCATCCCAAGGGTTGAACAATTGGCGGATGATTATGGGTCTCTGTCGGGATACTTGATTAATAGAGAAAAAACTGGAATTATGTGCTTGAATATTCCAGATTGGAGGGGGAACTCACAGAGAGAGATTAGATATCTAGGTATTAATATTCTAAATGCTATACAGGGTGTCCCACAGCATTACTTGGAAAGAGTTATAAAGGAAATTGAGAAGACCCTAGATAGGTGGAAGTATCTCCCATTGACGATATATGGAAGGGTTAATCTGATCAAAACGGTTATTCTGCCGAAACTTACATTCCTTTTTAATTGTATACCTTTAACGTTTCCAAGTAAGCTAACGGATTATGGTACAGGGTAAATTGGTCAGTTTTGTCTGGGAAGACAGGGGAGCACGTATGTCCTGGAAGAGATCTAGGTGAAGATTGGTAGAAGGAGGGCTTGCACTACCAGATGTCAAAATATACTGCATGGCATTCCAGTTCAAAAACTGCAGGATTTTACTTCACACAACAGGGCATAGGGTGTGGAGAGGTCTGTGCGAAGTAATGATTAAAGACTTACCAAAAGTATGGCAGCATTCATTCAAGCTACTGCTAAAGTAGGTACACCATAAAATTTGAAGAGGAACCATTTCTTTACAGCGAATAGACTATATTGGACCCCGCAAAAACTGGCAAAATTCATAACAGGTGCCTTACCCAAATGTCACAGGTGTGGTGAAGTTAGTGCTAATGATAAGCATATGTTTTTGGAATGCCCTCAGTTAGAGAAGTATTGGTCTGAGGTTGAAAAGATAATCAATGACATTTTTTAGACAGATATACAAGTCAGCCTTTCACTAGTAATGCTAGGGGTAGCAGATCAGCCAGGCCATGACATTACTGGGGTCAAATAGGGATTGCTATTTTATCCAATTCTACTCGCTAGGCGGGAAATCTGCAAGAAATGGACCGAATCCTTCCGACCACAAGGGACGGACTGGCTACGCGCAGTAAGAAGAACAGCAAAAATTTTCGAACTGGAATCTAATACACAATCTAAGATATGGATGGCCTTCCAAAATTGGGATGGGACATGAGTGCATAAAACCTTTTTCTGTCCAAAGATTACACCTGCGTGGCCTGTACAGCCAGGATGCTGGAAGGGCACAAGCGCAGGAACTATGAAATAGTGCAAAAGTCTGGGGAGGTACTGATTGGCTGTCAGGCTTTTATTTGCATATAATGGTGGTATGAGGAAAAAAAAAAAGAAAAAAGGAAAAAATATATATACTTATTTAAATATCGAACTGGATGATGTCATCAGTGATGTCATTTGAGATGTCATCAGTGATGTCACTGACCATGTCATGAATGATGTAATATGTTACATCATCAGCAGTGGATTGCGTGCGCACGAGTTATAGTTAGTGCAACTAATTAAAATGGAGGAATTTCAATGGTTTTGTATAAGTGAAATGTCCAGCTAACTATTACACCCCTAAAACCTATGGTTTCACCTAATCGCCGGTGGTGCATGAAAAAGGCGATAACACAGAAGGCCTTTAAGACTACAAACAATCTTCTCCACATCAAAGAAAAGTCTGCACTCAAATCCTGGTGCAATTACAAGTTTATTAACAGACAGAACTTGCAGACAGGACAGGAACTCATTTCACCTGTTCTCCCAGTCTTTGTCAACCTTAAAGCGCGCCATTTCTTGTTTGCATTTACAAATTCACAACCGTTGATGCCAATTATGTAAACATAAATGAGTTACTCTCACTTTAGAATTTCCTTTACAATAAAAACAATGTTTTGCAATCACGTGTCAAAGAATTGTGAAGATAAAAATATATATGCACAATGTGCTGTTTTTGCAATATAATATATAAAAGTTCACAGTGAAAGGAACATTTCTGTGAATCATTCTTAATGTGGGCGCTGTTCAGTTCATTGTTGAAGTGGCTGTTGTAAATCCTTTTATCCATAAAAGCCTTCTCACATAGCTGCCTTCGTAGGCTGACAGCCACGCATTTTATCCTGCAATGTTGGAAAAAGTCACCAGGATAAATACCCCATTTCTGACTTTTGCCAGCCACTTCCTATAGTCTTAAAGGTATACCATATGAATTTCTCTCAGCGCCTTTAGTACTTAACCACTGTGGAAAGTCAGTGTCTCTGAATTAGCTCATAACGTGAGCGCTGTAAATTTCATTATTTAAATTTCATTATTTGAACATTTCTTAGGGTGCCTCAGTTCATATAGCCATTTCTCACACAGCTGCGTCATAATGCTAATATCCTCTCATGTAAGCTTTCTTAAGAAATCTTTAGGTTCAGTTGCCTCTTCAGTTGTCTTTAACGCGACCTTGTCAACCATAAACCAATCGAGCTGAAAACATTTCATAACTGCGCTCACCTCTGTTTACTCCATGCAGTAATGCTTGATCCATAAAGCAAGCTCAGTCAGTCAGTCAATGCCATGGCCCTTTGGATTAACTGTTCGGCATATGCCATAGTGTCCGGATCTGAACACCTCATTATACAAATACAGGGGCTTTCTGCAAAATTACAAGTCCCTGTCAAGGGTTGCCATTATTCTCCCAGCAACGAAAATGCGCTGGTGCCTATATAATATATATATATATATATATATATATATATATATATATATATATATATATATATATATATATATATATATATATATATATATATTGATATGTGCTGACCACTTGATAAAGACAATAGGCCCACCAATTTTTATATTTTTATCAACCGCCCCTTTGCCTCACTTAAAATAATATTCTTTATCTTATTACGTGAATTAGTCAGCCATGCGTGGTGGTGCGGGGTTGGGCAACTGTGGGATTTTGGATGCAGGGCTTGGCCACAGGCCAGACCCTGTGCCTATCTCCACGCTGCGCATGTCCGAAGGCCATGCACAGTGGGTGGGTGAGCCTCGAACCACATGCCACTCACATTGATGAACATCTTACATTTTCTTTTAAAAAAAAGAAATTCACTGAATACCTAACTGTGCAAAGGGTTTTATAGTAAGGAATTGTAACATTACTTTGCATTAACAAAAAAAATTTAAATTCAATGTAAAAAAACAAAGATTAAATGAAAATTATAGGTAGGTGAAAATATCAGTTAAAACATAAAAATTTGAATGAATAGAACCAAGCCCTAACCATGCGCTTCTAATCACCTCACATATTACATCACTAATGACATGTTCTATGATAATATCAATGGAACATTTGAAATGACATAATTGAAGACTATGCCATTGATGGTTTGGGTACGAGTTATAATTACTATAGGGCAAGCGTTACAGTTATTTGAGATACATTTTAAAAAGTGAAAACTTCTCAGATGAAAGGTTTCAAACTATTTTTTAAATATACGTTCTGCGAACTGTTGCAAGACCACCAAACTCACTTGAATGAGTTTTTCTCACTTACTGAACAATAGTGAAAGACAAACCCAACCAGCTGGAGGTCCAAGATTAACAGCACATTGCTAAATTGAGTTAAAAGACTGTCGACCCAAGAGGGAGTTAAACAATCAAAATAATCTTTATTTAGTCAAAAAACTCCATAAAAGCACATGTTAAAAACAGTTACAAACAGATCACACATTAAAATCACAAGAGTCAATTACTGAATTGTACATCATCATTGCCCTTCCATGGCATCTTAGCTACCTCATACTGCTTATTTTTTCCTTAAGCTCCTGACCACAGCAATAAAATTCAACACTGGATTATAGATTGTTGGGGACTCACAGTGTTGTAAAAGCAATGATACTTCATGATGTACTTTAAAGCCTATCCTTACTAAAATTGTGCATAAAAAACAGGTTCCAAAAGCAGAATATCAAGTGCAAAATAACATAAAGTGCTTAGTGGACTGTAAGAACACTCTATCACATGGGACACAGGTTAGTAAAGCAAACCACATCCCTGTGAAGGGGAAAGTCATCAGGAAGTCAATCATATTTACTCAAAGGCGGGATAAATAAATCTATGTTCTGGTGCCTTTATCAACGATACATAGGGTTCCATACCTTGGCAGGTTTACTGTTTTATGAGTGAACAGTTACCATGTCTAGATCTTACTCACATATCACCTTATCTATGTGACCACGGCTTCAATGTGGGTCAATCTCGCTAGGATTCTCAAAGACACTGCGTAATCCTAGGTCATGAAAACTGTTTTTTATATACTTAATCCATGGGATATCTAGCATATTAGTCTGCTTTAGACACTCCTCCACTGTCTGTGTGTGAAACTTAACTCCGGAGTGGATCAGATTTTAACCCACAGCAAGATGGGTGCCACGCCCACAGTATCTTCTATAAAATGTAGGCCAATTTCATAATGAGTGATGAAACTTAATGTGGATCTGGGAATTCCGAAAAGTTTTGTTCAAAACGTGCTTTCTATTGCTTGGAGAGTCTTTACAGATGTATGTCCCCAAACGCCTGCACCCTTTGTATCCACAACTGACATTAACCTCTGTATATCATTGTTAGTTCTTAGGGGGGGCATCAAGGTCATGCAAGGAAAATAAGCATGAGCATATTACATAGTGGGTTCCTTTGCAAAAAATAAATTTACTCTTTCACAATCAGCAATGTAGGATTTGATGAAGAGACTTCCCTAAATGTGACAGGTTTGTGAGATCGATCACCTTAAAAAGGAAGCAGGAATTGTATCTGTGAATACATGAGAGAAATAAGAAAGAAAAAGATCCTGGAATAACGAATGCCTGGTTTGTCGAAAGAAAATTTAAATTGACCTTCCACTAATACGTTATAATGAATTCTACCACTTATAAGAAGATAGACTAATAACTCTTCTACTTATTCTTAATAACAATTAATAGCCTCCTTCTATCAAGGATGAAGAGGGGACATTTGTAAAACACAGAACCTTACTGGTCTTGATGCATCAGTGCACCACTGCCCTTGACTGTATTGCATAAGAAAAACAGATTAATTCTGAGTAATGGCAAAACACATTGGATCAAAACTTGAAATGCTTTATGAAGGGAGGATACGTGATATACTGGCAGCCCAAAAAATGTGATTTCTTTCAAGATAATAATTGAAATAATGGTGCTTGCCCAGGTTTCTATATCATAGTCATAATATTACTTTTGGGTTGAACACATTTATACTATTACATCTCTAGGGCTAGATTCAATGAAACCATAAAATATGCAGAGTCATATTTATGTAAAACAGGCCGGCCTAGAAACCTCAGAAACTAGGTTAAAATAATTTCAGTATTAAACAAGCAGGAACCCATTTACTAGTTACAATTGGGTGAAAACACACTGTAACTTAGAAAGTGCCTCTGCTACGAGCACATTTGCTTTGCATAAAATGTGCTACCAACTCTCTCCTAATTGTGATCAGCTTGTACACTTTTCTTGTAAACTTAAAATCAAACTAGAACAGTGGCATATATTTAAAAGAAGGTTAAACATAATATTCACTTCGAAATTGTTGTGATAATCTGAAAAATTGCCATTATAATAGAAAGTATTAAATATAGGGTTCGATTCACAAAGGTAAAATAAGACAAAAGTAGAACTTTACGGCTTTCGGTATTTACAAAGGACATTTACTACTTGAAAATGATTTGTGAATACCAAATTCGTAAAGTTCGACTTTTGCTCAGTTTACTTTTGTGAATCAGGCCCATAGTCTTTTTGAGCATTTTGGGCCAGATGTACAACAGCTTTTTGCGTGTGCAAATGGGTTTTAGACCCGTTTGCACCAGCAAAATACCTGTGGCCCATGTACTAATCCTATTTTGCCAGTTGCAAAACAATTTGCGACTCTCAAAAAGATTAGCGTCTCCCTATTATGAAGGGGCATTCCAAGGGCATCCGTTCCTAATAGCGTTTCCTTAAACAATGCAAGAATATTTTGCAAACCACAATTGAGGTCGCAAAACTCTCAGACTTTACCATCCTTCTCAGAAGGGTGGTAAAGCACTCGCAAACGGGAATTTGTGAATGTTTGCGTAAATATTTTTTTAGGGCATGCAGTAGTGCTAGAGACCACTGCCTGCCCTTAAAAACATGAAACTGAAAAGTTTCATTTTTATTTTTTAAAAGCATCCCGTTTTCCTTTTAAGAAAAACGGCCTGCATTAAAAAAAATTTTACTGCTGCTTTTTAACATTTTCATTTAAATATTTAAATTTAAAAGTTGTCCCAGACATGGAGGTCTGCTGACCGCAGCAGGCCACCATCCCTGGGAGTGCCAGCCATTTCCAATGGGGTTGCAAATTGCGACAACCCCATTGTGAATCGCAAACAGTGTCTCAGACACTGTTGTGCAACCCAATTAGCGAGTCACAAATGCTACGCAATTTGCGACTCACTGATTGGGGGGTCGTACATCTGGCCCTATTTTCACTAAAACACTTCTAGGAAGTACATGAAGTCCCGGACAAACAGGAAAAGTTTAAAAATAAAGACATTATGAAAACCCCAAAAAACATTTTACAGGCAGTCGTAGAGTGAGACAAAATAAGCTTTTCACCTGAGGCAATTACAAAATAGTCTTCATGTGCCACATTATAATATGAGTCTAGCTGTCACAGCCATACTAATTCATTCTCATTGTGTTTGTGGCGGTCACATGCGATGAAAACTCCCAGAGCAGTATGGTTTTTTTCTGCACGATCAGTGCTTATTTTGTGCTGGTGTGTAGTAAAACTCCTTTTAAAGGACCGGGATCTATTTTTCATCTTCATCAGACTTTGGCTTAAGGCAATTGCGATTAAGATAGAAAGAGAGTGATTCATTAGTACTGCTGGGCACTAGCACTCATTTTTGGGGGGACTGGGAATTTCATAATCGTCAGAGTTTGACCTACGGCAAAGGAGAGAAAAGCAGGAAATACAAGGACGAGAAAGACAGTAAAAAAAGTGGCATAGAAAGAAAGTAGAGAAGAAGAGGAATCTATAAGAGTGAGATACAAATACAGGGGGAGTAGGCTGATGGATTAAAGATGTCAAAGAGAAAATCAAGACTAGGCAGCTTTGACGTTGTGGAACCCCACAATCTGGCTTCACCATAAAATAATAATGGGAAGAGTTACCCTATTCACAGTAGTAGTTGCTACCAGACCCGGGTGGTGGAGTGTTTGGCAGTCATAGGGCACAAAAAAGAGAACATATACATTAAAAAAACTCTTACCTAAAATGGCTACCAGGGCCGGATTGGCTCCCGTGTGTTTTTCCTGGGTTGGCAGGGTGGGGTCCAGTTTCTCTGCTAAGAGGGCTGATTTTGTTGCTGGCACTTCAAAATAAACAATGCAAAACAAATAGCTTTAAAGGGTACTTTTTTAAACTTTTGTTTTGCATTGTTTTATAGCCCGGTAGCCCGGCAGCCAGTCCGCCGCCTCACCCTTGTCCTCTGTCCCTCCGACATCTTCCTGCACCCTGGCCAGCAGCAGAAAGCACGCACCCTCCCAGCCTCCCCATAGCCAATCAGAAGTGGTCTGAGATCCGTGGATGGGCGCTTAGACAGGGATGGAGGGTTTGCATGTTCCTCACCAGGCTGTGTAATGCAGCCTGGTGAGGGACATGCAAAGTGCACAGAACTGCTTGGGATGGCCCAAGAGGGCCGGCCAAGCAGCCCTGCGCACTTTAGCAGAAATACCACTCCTCTCCCTACCCCACCAGCCCGCCCCACCTGAGAGCCCCTGAAGTATTAAAACGATAATAACAATGGTTGTTATCATTTTATTTTTCCTTTTGTTCAGTGGGGCGACCCTCCTCCGCCTTAGCGGAGGAGCCACCACTGCCCATTCATAGATCAGCAGATTGCTGGGCGGCTGAAGATTGCTGTTCCCCAAGATATTCAAGTGGCTAGAGTATTCACCCATATTAGTTGCAATATCATAAAGACCAAATATAATTAATAGCCTATAGCTTGGGTCATGTTTGCAATTTAAATAATTACATCAAGAATTGTTCACTAACCTAGAAATAATGAAAAAGTATCAAAGACATGGAAGATTGATTAGCACCTGTTAAATGTATTTGTTGTAAATATCTGTTTTTAACTTACTTGTAGACTTAAACTGTCAATTGAGGTTTTATTAGAAGCATGCTTTTGCAAGGACAACAGTCAGAT
Source organism: Lissotriton vulgaris (assembly GCF_964263255.1). Lineage (NCBI taxonomy): Eukaryota > Metazoa > Chordata > Amphibia > Caudata > Salamandridae > Lissotriton > Lissotriton vulgaris. The sequence goes on along the minus strand of NC_141685.1, from coordinate 421,260,238 downwards.
GAATTGAGAAACAAGTTTGCATTTTATAACTGGTGTGTTTCATTTAAATGTTTATAGGAAGCATTTAGACTCGATGATGTCTCTTTGTAATGTAGCACATTGTATGTTAACTGTTTAATTTTCATGAATAGGTTCCTCACATGATAATATACACATGCATAGCAGGGACAATACTTCTGTGTGAATCAAATAAAATTGCATCAGCAGACTGTTGAGCAGACATATTTGGATGCCTTCTTCAATATGGTACATGTGACAAGCAAATGTAGGCACACTAAGGGGCGAGTTTATGGAAATTAACATAGAAATATAGTTGTATAATTAAATCCTCACCGAAACTAGGTTTTGCAATGTTTTTTATTTCACAACCATTCTGTAAACAGTCCAGAGACAGGTTTCCAGGCATACCTGTGAAGAAGTCAGATGACTCCCACGGTTTCCTTTTCCAGCTGTGTGTAACTGTGCAATTTTGTTGCATAGAATAGGAAATGGTGCATGCCATACAAATGCACACTTTTTTTTATCCACAGGAAAATTAGTTGTCACCATGGAGAAAGCCCTTCAAATACACCTCTGGTAAATCGTAGTTTTGTTCCTCTTCCAATCCTGAAAGAGTAGTTATTCCAGCTCCCCCCAACCAGTCTCAGGGTATAAAGGGGTCGGATTTCAGTTTGTGAATAGTCATAAATGTTTGGAGTTGTTCACAAAGTTACAAGGTTCACCAAACAACAGCATTGCATCACTCACATTTGGACATCTTTAATACCTCCAATATCTGTGAACCGATTATGACAAGCACAACACAAACACATTTAAACCAAGTAACCACACACTTCTATTATTGGCCTTCTTCTTCCTTAGAGCCATGTCAGAAGAGGAATTTGTACATACTGCCAAAAAACTGACACCTCCTGCCATCTATTGAAACCTTTCTGTATGTTTCAGGAAGTGTGTTTTCCTTTCCTCACAGCTGAATTCAACAAATTCAACACCTCTCATCTAAACGATGGAGTTCTTGCCTCAATGAAACACAGAATTATTGTCCCCCTGCTTCGCTAGGAAACTGCATGAATATGTTGAATGGTACCTTCTTCTTACCACCGTTAGGTGCAGAACTAATGCTAGAAATCATCAGAGGAGAACTCCTCTTTAACCTTGACGTAGGACCTCAAGTGGGTCAGATCCGCTTGAACTATCAGCTATCTATGGTATGGCTGGATATATTGGTGGATGTTCTAGGAATGACTCTTCAATAACTTCTTCAAAACCAAAGTGAACATGTGTGTACAGTATTGTCTGTCTCCTCATATGATGTGCAATGAGGAATTCTGCAGGGCTTCTCCTTTGCCTCGCTTCTCTTCAATATATACATACTTTTGTTGCCCAAAGTACTATATCACATCATCAGGTAAACTTCTTAGATGTGCATGGAAGATACTTAAATGCACACCTATTCAGATAGCAGTACAGACAAGCAGAATAACATCACAGAGAGCTAAGCCATGCCTGCTTTTGGATAGAAGAAAGTTCCCTCTGTGTGAATAATTCAAAGGGAAAAAGTTCTACTATTAGGAAGGGTGGATTAAATGCCACTAACCGTCCACTGTCTGTCTTCTAAGGCTTTCACCCTACTTCAGCACAAGAGAGTTGAAACTGAGGGATCAGTTTTCAATCAAACATTAATATTACTCCTCATACCAGTGCTGTGGTCAGGGGAACTATCTTCCAACCTACACTGCTCCAGAAACTCCTTGCTTGGATCATGGCATGTTTAGACTAGTGCAATGTGATGCAGTGTTTGATCTCCTAAACACCCTGCTCAGTACTGTAATAAGTACAAAATCAGAAAGCTATGAGGTTCCAGCATGTACAGAAATGCAACAATATCAAACCATTCCTTAAAATTATTCACTTGCCCTATGTTAAATTTAGGGTCAAGATCAAACCTTTGTGCATCATGTGCACATTTTTGACAGCCATGGTTACCTTCCAAAACTGACGCACTACTATAATCCAATCAGGAATATACTATTATTGCTAAACTCATCTGATAAAACAATGGTCCTTCAAGAGACTAAAGATTAAGGGAAATTATTTTTGGTGCAGGGCCAAAACTATTTAACAGCCTCATCCACAATTCTACATGGAAACATACTATGTTCAATTTAGAAATTAAAAAAAAGATTTTGAAATAGGCATTCATTTAATATTACATATTCTTTGGAATGGCAGAAGAATTACAAATATAGGAACAACCTACACATCTGGTTCAACTCTGACCCTCTTGCTTTTGAAATCTTATATTTTGCATGTTATCTTTTCTTCCTGTTACATGTTACAGACATGGCCTTGGTATGGTAAGCTTGTCCTAAAACTCCAAAATAAATAAATATGTATTTGATATTTACAACAATAGGCTATCTGTTGTCTCTTTTATCTGGGTTGCAAGAGGCTCGATGAACAAAGCAAGCAAGAATTGGAAAAGTACTCACTCATTAGAGGTGACTTACATAATCTCAGTGCCTTAGAATCATTGATAATGAGTTGATTTTTTGGTCTCTCATAGATTCCTGCAATTGATCAGATGAACTGGAATAAAAAACCAAAATTCCCATTTACCATATGGAAAACCTCCTATGCATCCAACAGTACAAAAGCAAGAAGCATTTCAGACTTGGCAATCAGACCCAGAGTCTCAACCAAGTAATGCATATTTGAAGATAAATATCTGCCTGTTTGAAGAACCTCTTTGTTTGCATCTCTTTTGCTTCTTATAAATCTGCTCATTGGATGGAAGGTTTAGGCTAGACATAGAACCTGATTTAGTTCCTGGCAGATGGGTTATTCCGTCACAACCGTGACAGATATCCCTTATGATGAACTATACATTTCATTATATCCTATGGGATTTATATTTCGGCCTATCGGATATCCGTCACTTTGTGACAGGGTAACCTGTCTGCCAAGATCTTAGTCAGGCCCATAGTTGTTTAGTTTCAGTAATTATAGCGTTATGGAATTTAAGGAGATCTAGAGATTCAAATTCAACTGAAAAAAAAACACATATCTATCTCAGCTAATTTTTACATTTATGTTGTGAAATACATAAACATTTTCTCCAAAAGCACAATATGCTCCATGGAGCAACAAAGTCTCAGAGTATCTACCAAGCAGATGTTGTTTGTAACTTCCTCGCTACTCCTACAAGCAAGAACTTTTCCAAGTGTATAGCTTTTGTCAAAGCTCTTCTGTTTGTTTATTATACAATGGATTTTTCCTAGATTCTTAATTTATTAACATATTAACAGCTTTCTGGAATATTGAAATATCAAGTCTATATCACATCAATGTCAGGACTAATAGCCTGTATATTACCACAAGGACCACCATAAAATGGTCAAAAAGGCCTCCGTACTTCTGACAATGAAGGTTTTTGAGACTTATTGAGGTAAAAACATAATTATATGAGATATAGCTTGAAATCTATGACTTAAAAGGTGTTCCCCGGAAACCCGCGTTCAGATACGGCCAAATATACTACAGCTACAACATAGTTATTTCTTCTGTCACAGATTTCTGCATCATTGGTTGACTGAGGCCCTTAACTTAGCCAATTGTAAAACCTTTGCTCACATGCAATGTATACTGTCTATAAGCATGTTTACATATCTGGCAGACCTTGTCTCTTATAGAAACATATAGAATGACTCTTCAGAAATGGAAACAAAATACCAACCTTCTTTGAATAGAGGTGCACAAACTAAGCCCTTAGGAGCATTCTTTTAACTAAATGATATTCATGTAGTGTGCTGAATAGATTTTTAGCCTTTTAAATGATTTCTCACCAGAACTGAAGCAGATTTTTCACCTTTGGGTTTGAACCATGAATGACAATTCATAATCTTATCTAAGAGCACTTTTGTGTTTGTAGTGAGCACCTCTGTCTTGCTGGGTCCAAACCAGGCAGGCAGACATTACATTACCAAAGACTATTTCTTTGATGCCCTAACCACAATTGAACAAGGAGACACGTAGATCCTTAACTAATATCAGAACTTCTCTCCCTGTTTGATTTATAGGAATGTAGAAATTAGGTTTTAGTAATATGAGAACATCTTTCTTTCCCCCTCATTTTTGCCATTCTCTACTGCTGTTCAATATTAGATTAAAAAAATGGTTTTACATTTAGTTATGTGTCTCTTTCACGAGTGCTACCTTAACTATTGAGTGCAGAAATACAGAAAACCTGCAAAGTAATGTATTCTGATGTACATATAAAATAGATTGAATGGTAAAGTATTGGGAAATACATCAATATAAATATGAAGCACACATAATAATATCAAAGACAAAATTGGATTATTTGTTTTGTGATATGTCTAATAATTAGCTTGAGTTGAAGTAATGAATGAAGGGATCTTACAGTTATAAAATGGTAATCAAATGATAGAAACTTTTTTTACATTTTAGACTCAAACGTCATATTAAGCTCCAAATTATATACATAATCATGACAGATCTCATAAAAACCATGAAATAGTTGCTAAAATTGAAGTACTACTGCATATTTGAAACATCAATAAGTTAAAATTCCTACCTCAGATTTCTAATTTTTCACCCATCAACGCAATCCTTTCTCGACCCCCAAAAACAATTCCAATGTCACTGTGTGCCATTTGTTTTAATTGTTGATATGTAGGGGACAGGGAAAACCATTACCAATCAGCTCTGAAGGTATTAAGCCTGTCAAAAGAAATTTTCCAATAAATCTGTATTATATAATTAAATTAAATAATTATGAAAGCATTGATGAACACATTAATTACTCATAATTAAATTACCTGGAAAACCTCTTCTCATGACAATGTCCAGGTAACACCATTTCAACAGTATATTACATCTGTTTACATTTCCTGGGTGGTTGACTTCAACCCTTAATTTGGAATACTTAGGTAAGAATATATCTGTGAATTGGACATCATCATTATTTTAAATGTCTCTGTTCTCTAGCAATCACTGTCATCCATTTGACTAAAGAGTATTAGATATACATTCAAAATAAATTACATTTAAAATGAATGGTATTGCAGGTTAGTTCATTACCCCCTCCCTATAATCCCTTAACTCTATGGAATGTTTATTTGATTCTCATTACATATGATTTTCAAGTCTGTCAGGGCTACAAACTAGGTCTTCCGCCTTGAAAATCCCCCAGTAGAATGTTGTCTCTGCATTCTGACCTATGATTGATCTATCAATCAAGTAAGGCTCTTGATTGGAATCTGGGGACAACTCCTTCTCTTGCAAAACTATCTGTAAACATTGAATTTGGACTGGAGAAGGTACTGATTCTGCCTCATTGTCAAGGTAAACATAAAAGCAATCCGGTATCTGCCTCTATAATATTTTTTCAATTAAATGATAAAGTATCGCTATAGTCTTCTAAGAAGTTAGTACTCTGACCAACTAGTGATATCTGCGAGCTTCCACACTTTCTTACTCCACTCTATACACAGACAGGGATATACAAACGTATCTCTACAGTATCCTTGTCTTTTTTGTACTATGGCTCATCTCAAGCTTTTAACAAGTGGGTACCAACCCAATAAGTGGTTGTAAATGGTGGAAGAACAAAAGGGAATTAATATATATATAAAGCATTCATTTGAAAGTTAAAAGGAAATAAATAATGAATAGTAACAAACAACTAAAGGCCCGATTTAATTCTTGCTGAGCGGAACATTTCACTGCCAGGGCGATGGAATAAATTACTCCGTCACTCTTGTGGAGGTGCCAACTTCTAAATTTAGAAATGTTCTCTGGCTCAGCACATTTTTAGCAGTGATGGAAATGGCCATTATGTTGCTTTTGCCAATGCATTGTAAATTTGACTGATGACTGAGCCAACATAACCATACAGCAAAGCAGGATTTTCTTTTTGAAAATAAAAAAAAACAATGTTCCCCTCACCCTAGAAGTTTCCTCACTTTTCAATGCCCCTTACCACCAGGTTTTTCATGGCGATGACATGCATTTAAAAATATATTTAATCAAAAAAAGACTAGCTCATCAACTACTAAGTTAAAGGACTCAAGTATGTTTTGTCAGGGGGTAGGAACACCTTGTAGGTGTGTTCAAGAAGCCCTCACCCACCAACCTAGTTGGTGGCATGCTTCATCATCGGGCCCACCCAGTAACACCTAGCATGTCCCGGGTGTGCTTTGACGCCTGATTACAGCGGAGCAGGTATATTGCTGAGTGTGCAGTGTGAGTTGTAAGGTATAGTGATGTTAAAACGGCTTGGCGGGGGTCCCAGTACCCGAGGGTAAATTAAACTTTAATAACTGGGCCTCCGTCAGCAGTTAAAAATAAGGCTTTTTGGATGTAGGAGGCGAGTTACGACCTCTCACATCCAGTGGTGGGTCGACATGTTTCAGCCAGTGCCTTATGACTATGCTGGCTTTCTTCAGGACCAAGATAAAAAGGTGTAGGTGTGAATTAAAGGTAATGGGTATGTAATCCGGTATGCGAAGGAGGCATAACAGGTCCCAGGCAGGCTCTGCCCAGAAAAGCTGGTCATCCCCTTGCCACTTCTCTACCTTGAAGTCATATACAGCTAAAACTAGCGTGTTTTTGAGAATGGAATCCCCCTCTCACACATAGATAAACACTTTAGGGCGTGTATACACATAGTCTGGATTACACACCCATTATGGTGGTGATAAGGGAAATCTGTGACCGTTGTGGCATAGTTCCCTCTCCACCAACATTGAAATCATGCTCTAAGAACCAAGCTGGAGCCATGGCACCTCTGAAAATGCATGCAAAGAAAATTAAGTTCTTTTGAATCAGGCTCAAAGTGGAAAGGGCAAACTTATTGCTGTAAGGGAAGGTAGAGCTTGGCTCACCTTTCAGCTTCTTCAGAATGGATGCATAGTAACATATTTTTCATAGAGAAAAATGGCTTGAACACCACAAACTGACTCTACAACGGTTTAGAAAAATAAAGGTATTTAATCTAAACTACACAAGACCAAAATGACCAAAAAGTCAGCATACACAGTTCAAGAATATGGTTTCAAAAGAGTTCTTAAAGTTCCGATAAAATAATCCACAGTTGCATGAAAAGTTCATAGTTGCGTCACGTTTAGCCCACAGTACCTTTAAATGCTACAAAGTTCCAAAACAGAAGCTGGTGCGGTGGAAAACAGGCGATGCGTCACTCCTGAGACCTTGGGGAGGCGATGTGAGAACCCCGCTGGATGTAGCGGGCGTGTTGCGGTGACTCTGGTCTGTATAGGGAGGGGTGCAATACCTTGTATGGATTCTGGTGCGGAGGTTCCATATGGAAAAAAAAGCTCACAAAGGCACGATGCGATCATCTTTGGGGCTGCGACGATCTCCGGGGTGGCAATACCCGGACCAGCGTTGATCTTCCTCTCGCAGCTCCTCGATGCGATGGTTCTGCGTCAATGCTTGCAGCGACGTGATGCGGTCCGCAAGCAAGCGGTGTGACGATCTCACCCTTTGACGGCAGGCTCTGCGATGACCCACGCAGCTATGGTAATCTTCCTGCACCGGACTGGTGCCTCCTGCAAACGAAGGATGCGATGACTCCGGCAGCGGCAACAGGCGCTGCGACGATCTCGGCCTTCGTAGCAGTGGGAATTTTCTCGCACTGCCGGGGGTCTGCTCCGCAAGCAAGCAATGTGATAAAACTTGCAGAAAGTCTTTAAAATCTTGGTTTCCAGCTTCCCAACACAGGTACAACTTCCAGAGACACCACACATTGGCCAAGCACTCAAGGAAGGATAGAACTCTCGCAGCAGAGTTCAGGGAAGCTGGGGGTGAAGTCCTTTTGTTACTGGGACTTCTTAACAGGGAGCCAGCTCTTCTCAGGCCCTTGGAGATGCCTTCAAGCAAGGGGACACAGCACAAAGCAAAGTCCTTCCCCTCTCCTTGGCAGCAAAGCAACAGCAGGTCAGTCCAGCAAAGCAACAGCAAGACAGTCTTCCTTCTTCAGTTTCAGTTTTCTCCTTGGCAGAGGTTCCTTCTTGAGTCAAGGATGATCTAATTTTCTGTAGTCAGGGGTCCTGTACTTATACCCCTAAACGTCTTTGATCCCTTTCTGCAAGAGGGCTCTGAGCCCGGTCTGAACCAATTCTGAGTGTTCCTTGAGCACTTTGATTTCATGGCCTCTCCTTTCCTTTCAGGGAGAGGGGCAGGGTCGTCAGCCGCCCAGCAGGAGGTGGTGCCAGCATTGTGGGAGGCAGGCACATCCCTATTCAGGCCCAAGTGCTATCCCCTCCCACCATTCAAGATGCAGATGCAGTCATTCAGCCTAGGGCTGACTCAGCCAGCCTCCTGGGTGATCCCAGACTCTGTAACTCTCAAACCAGACAGTCAATTCACAAACAGGCCAAGGCACACAGAAAGGTCAGACAAGAGAACAGCGACTTTCTAAAAGTGCTGTTCTCAAACACAGGATTTAAAAACAACCTTTCCTAAAAGATGTGTTATTAAATTCTGGGTTCAGGGATACCAGACTTTTATGTCCTTTCTTGCTCCTATGGGAAGATATTCTGGTAGCCACTTTAGCCAGTATTCCCCATGATAGCCTATGGGGCAAGATAGCCTTACAATAGTGAAAAACTAAAATGGCTGTAATTCACTACCTTTGAATGTCACCGGCACTAGTACATGCTCTACCTTTCACATACACTGCTCCATGTCCAAGGGGGTACCTTGGGCCTTCCATAGGGGTGACCAATGTGTACAGAAAGGGAAGGGTTAGGCTTGGCCAGTGGGGACACTGACCAGGAGGACATGGCAGTTCACAGACTGCACACAGGCACTGCGGTGGCAGGCCTGAGACACCATTTTAGGGCTACTCAAGTGGGGCGCACAATCAGTGCTGCAGGCCCACTAGTAGCATTTGTTATCCCCAGCCCGGCACACTCAGTGCACTTTACTAGGGACTTCTTGGTGACACAAATATGCCAATCATGGATAACCAATCAACATAACAATTTACACAGGGAGCTCTCGCACTTTGACCCTGAACAGCAGTGGCAAAGTGCCCGAAGCATCTGAACCAGCAAAAACAAAATGCAGCACAGCATCAAAAATACAGGAGGTAGAGGCAAAAAGATAGGGGGAAACCAAGCCAAAGATGCCAGGTCTAACAGCAGTAAGCTTATGTATTAGAAAAATAATCAATGAGTGGTTTGGCTTATGAGTGGGGAAGAGAACATTCCATACTTTACAAGGCTCTCTCTAGCATCCCCTAGTATCTCTTGAAAAGGGCTCCATGGTTTCTAACTATTAATATAATCACTATTTCTGTCAGCATCAACCCTAACCCTCATCCTAATGTCTATCACCTTCGGTATTGTCCTTCCTCTTGGCATCTTCTGCTACCCCTTCCCATTTATTTCCTGGTCCCTTCCACCCTACTTGTTAGGTAATTCTAGCAGCTTCATCATAATACACTATTGCTCCTTCTGTTTTGTTACTGGTATTTTGTGAAAGAACCTTCCATCCTCAAGGTACTTCCTTGTTATACTTTTTTGCTCCTCCTTTCCTTTCTCCTGGTTTCTTTTTTTCATCTCTCTAGCATTTCCCTTGAGACACTCACTGTATATTCTTATAAAACACTATACAAATTATCCATTTGTGACTACACTTGTGCCATGTTATAAAATACTGTTGGAATGACTCGCTGCTCAAGGTCACCTCCAACCTTTTTGCCTTCACCCCCTGTTTTCTGACCCTGTTTTTGTTGTCTTGTAGGACTCTGTGCACCTTAACACTGCTAACCGATGCTAAAGTACTGTGCTCTCGCCTATAAACATGGTAAAATTTACTTACACCTAATTGGCACATTTAATTTACTAATATATCCCTAGTAAAGTGGCACAACAGGATCGAGGGTCTGTAAATTAAATGCTAGTTTGCCTGCAGCACATGTTTTGCCACCCACTTAATTGGCAATTTACCATTTCTCAAGCGTGCTGTTGCAGCATGTGCTTGCAGTTTTATACTGCCATTTTGACTTGGCAAAATGAACCTCTTGCCAGGCATATTCCTTCCTTCATTTTTAATACATATAAGTAACACCTAGTGTAGACCCTAAGCAGCTCATAAGGCAGAGTGCAGTGTGTTTTCAAAGTTGAACATATACTTATAGGTTTTACATGTCATGGTAGTGAAAACAATCCCAAAATACATTTTTTTCACTATTGTGAGGACTACCTCTTCCATGGAATAACATTGGATTACCCTATTACATTTAATAAGAGGTAACGCTAGATTGGTAAGAGGTAGACATGTTGTATTACACTTGTAATTTAAAAACCTCTTTAATGGTAAGGTCGGATTGTAAGCCACAATTCTGAAAATGCCACTTTTAGAAAGTTATAAGAAAGTGAAATATCTAGCTGACCATTTAAATTGGCTGTCAACTATTGAACAGACTAAAATCACAAATAAGATGGTCTACATCATTTAATTATTCCTTTTTGAAAAATTATTATACATATTTTAGAGGTTCTCCTGGCGGAGATGAGCAACACTTCACAATTCACACAGTGTGACAGTTTACATGATGTCATAAAATAAGTTAAAAAAGTGAACAATAAACATAAATAAAGTGCCCTATCCCTGTGTGAAATCACTAATGGATGTTGTTGTATTTATGTTTTATTGTTCACTTTTTTATGTAATATTTTACACCATGTAAACTTTCACATTGTGTAAATTGTGAAGTGTTGCCCATCTCCGCCAGGAGTACTTCTAAAATATGTATATTAATTTTTCAAAAAGGAATATTTAAATGATGAAGACCACACTATTTCTGATTTTGGTCTTAGTCTGATTTTGGTCGAGTCTGTTCAATACTTAACACCTAATCAGCTAGATATTTCCCTTTTTTTATATAATTTATTGGCCCAATCTAGCCGTGTAGTACAGCCCCCCCCCCTTTTGGTACTGTACTTTTAGAAAGTTCCCTGCACCCTGTTACTGGGCCACTCTACCATCCATCTACTCTGCCATTCATCAATCAATCCATCCACTCTACCATCAATCCATCAATCCATCCACTCTGCCATGCATCAATCCACTCTGCCATGCATCAATTCCCTTCATGCATTCACATTGCCATCCATTCATTCATTCTGCCATCTATCCATCTGCTCTACCATCCACCCATCCATCCATTTGTAAACTCTGCCAACCATCCATTGTCTGCCTTATAACCACTCTGCCATCCATCCTCCTGCCATCCATCTATCCATCATCCACCCATCCACTCTGCCTTCCATCTATCCACTCTGACATGCATTCACTAATATTTTCACCCACTCATCCACCCATCCCTTTATTCTGACATCCTTTCATCTGTCCATCCATCCATCCACCCATCCATCCATCCTTTTACTCTGGCATCCTCTCGCTTGTCCAACCACCTATGTGTTCACTCACATCCATCCACTGTGCCATCCTTTCACCTCTTCAGCCACTATGTTCCCATCCCTTCACTCTACTTTAATTTTACCTGTACATCAACATGCCCATCCATCCATCCATCCATACATCCCTTTACTCTGCCATCCTTTCACCTGTCCAGTAACCCATCCATAAACTCTCATACATCCACCTATCCCTTTAATTTGCCATCCTTTCAACTGTCTGTGCACTTATCATTCACTCTTCCTTTCACACACTCATTCATCCACATTATCATACATCCACCGACTCATACTTCCTACTTTTCACCCTTCATTCCAATTTTCCTTCTTTCTTTACCTGTTCTATTTATCCATATGTATTTTCCCCTTGTTCCTGCTTGCTCTGTATTGACCCTCTACCCCAGCATTAATGATGAGCTATTGTCTGCCGGATTGCAGACACAAGAGGCCCATAAAAAACACCATTCCCGCTGCAGCTGCTAAATCGGGGGTCCACAACGCACCTGGCTTTACTTCTAGGAGTTGTGCAGAAGGTATTGGAAATGGCAGTTGCTGTGGACCGCCCTGACAGCACTGCCTTAGCTCTGTAAGGTGATCTTCATGAGTACTCAAATACATTCTTCACTGGAGTTATGCAGATGATTTCTGTTTAAAAGCTTTTACATTTAAATGTTTTTAAAGAGTAATCAAAACACACGACTTATCATAAAATCTGCATTAGTAAACGTTTGGTGGCACCACCCCACTTCAACATACCTGGCACAGATCTTTGGGGAACCATCTACTGATTCCCACTGCCTTTAAAAGAAAAAACTATCCAGCTCCATTGCAACTGGAATCAGAAAAAGATTGCCCCGTGGATCCCCCATGGAGGGAACTTAGATTGTGATGAAGCTTTTTTAATAGGCTGAAATGCTCCAGGACACCAGTAGAAGAGACACGAGCACTTTGTTCTTAAACTCTTCTTAGCCATTTGCAAAATAACTTTTTTGGAAGGAACAATTATTTAGAAAAAGGCATAAGAAGAGGATGCTAGAGCTATTTTATTTGTACCTCAACGCTATAGCTCTCAGCGCGCATCAATTTACAACGTTATTCTAATCTTTTTATCCCTAAAGGCACTTGTGTGCTCCAAAATGTGTCAAGTGACCCAAAAATGTTTTCAAACTATCCAAATCGTTTTCAAAATAATCGCATGCATTGTTTTTCTTTTCCCACTTCGTATCTATATTTCCTTTGACAATTGAAGCTGCACCGGCCAGCAGGTTGTAAAAACTCTTTTGATCTTTTCATTCTTTGTAGTAAAAAAACTCACCTGACAATTTTACTCCAACTATATGGTTTAGTCCAGTATCAATACAATCTGCCGTGTCTAATATCATTGAGGTTAAGCTGTACAGACACCCAATATAAATATTTTGACAATATTCAGAAACTATCAAATATCTGTACTTTCACCAGCACTCCTTTCTTATTGAACAGTGGTCTTAGAATGCCTAAATCGCGAACAAAAGTTGGCAGATACCCGAGCCCTTATTTATGAGGCCTTGAGTCAGTTTTGCGCCGCCGGTGCGTCACTTTTTGTGACGCACCAGCGGCGTACAAAATGCGCCTTGTTGCGCCATATTTAAAAAGTGACGCATCTAGGTAGATGCGTCACTTTTTAAACCCCTGCGCCACATTATAACTGCGTCAGGTATAATGTATGCAGAGGGGGCGTTCCCCCGCAAAAAGCCTCGTAATAGTGACGCAGTGAAATCTATGTTATGTTATGTTACTAAATTTATTAAGCGCAACAGCTGCCCCAACAAAGGGGTGTCCCGGCACTGCCAAATCGTGGAACAGACGAGGAGGCCATCCAGAGAAAGTAAGGTAGGAGACTACGATGATGGAAATAGAAAGGTTTTAATGGCCTTCCGGAATTGCAGCAGATTGTCAATGCCACAAATGGAATCTGGCAGAGAGTTCCATAGTTTAGCTGCCAGCACCCGGAAGGAGCGGCCACCCATGCGGCATAGTTTAAAGCGCGGCACCTTCGCCAAATGTTGCCCCAGTGAGCGCAAACTGCGTTGCGGGACATACCTGGTCAGCAAAGGGCGTAGTAAGGTCGGGCTCTCAGTTTTAAGAATCTTAAAAGCATGACCAGGGCTTTAAACTGGATCCTGGATGAGATCGGTAACCAGTGAAGTTTATTCAATGTAGCTCTCACTGAGCACCAGCGAGGAAGCCCTATCAGAGTTCTTGCTGCCATATTTTGAACTCTTTGGAGTCGTAGGATCTCGGATTTGTTAGCACCCAGGAGCAACACGCTGGCATAATCCAAACGTGAGGATATCAAGGCTTGTATGATGATTTGCCGTACGTTCGGTTCAAAGTATTTAAGGATAGGCTTGAGACCTCTCAATAGACCCACGCAAGTAGCAGCCACTCTCTTAGTATGGGTCTGGAAGGTAAGTGAGGAGTCCATCCAGACTCCCAAATTCTTAACAAGGGTTGTTGGTATTGGCATGTCACCCAGCGATGCCGGCCACCAATGCTCATTCCAGAGAGCAGTGTCCTTCCCTGCCAGTATGACCTCCGTTTTACTGGCATTCAACTGTAGGTAGTTATCCGTCATCCATTGGGCAACAGCTGTCATTCCATCTCTGAACCTGGTGGCTGAGTCAGATGGTCCTTTGGATAAGGTAATGACCAGCTGGGTATCGTCTGCGTACGATACCAGCGTAAGGCCCCACTTTTTTGCTACATCGGCCAGGGGTTGCACATAAAGGTTGAACAGTGATGGGCTGAGTGCAGAGCCCTGCGGGACCCCCTGACCGATGTGATGGGGTTTAGAGATGAAAGGTGGGGCTGAGACCCGGAAAGATCTCTCCTCAAGGAATGAACGGAACCACTCTAAGGCAGCTCCCGTAATCCCTATCGCTTCCAGTCGACACAGAAGGATGTCATGGGATACCGCGTCGAAGGCAGCACTGAGGTCTAATAAAATCAGCGCTGCACTTCGACCGGCGTCAAGGATCATCCTGAGGTGTTCAGCAGTAGCGAGTAGGGCAGACTCGGTGCTGTGACCTGGCCTGAACCCATTTTGCGACGGATCCAGTATATTATTGTTGTTCAGATATTGGGACAGCACTTCACTCACATGGGCTTCCGCAATCTTTGCGGCCCACGGAAGGAGAGAAATGGGCCTGTAGTTTGCTGACAGAGAGGGGTCTAAGGATGGCTTTTTAAGAATGGGAGAGACCCAAGCTTGTTTCCAAGCTTTAGGTACGCTAGCAGAGGAGAAGGGCATATTAATGATATCGCCAAGCGGCTTTTGGAAGTGCGCCAATGAGTCTAGAAATTGTGTTGGCCTCATAGGATCGGCCGGAAAGCCAGATTTCACCTTCCTACAAAGTTTGCCTAGCTCCGCATCCGACATTTTAGGTATGGCCTCCAGAATGGGACCATCCAGCTTAACTTCACCAGGGTTTTGAGGGCTTAACATGTGTTGTGGGAAGGTCTTGTAGATTTTTTGCACTTTTTCTATGAAAAAGTTGGCTAGTTCCTCACAGTGCTTTGTTGAAGATATTTTAGATGCCGTACTTCTAGGATTTTTTAATTCTTGCAAGATTTTAAAGATGCATTTAGTAGGGTTAGGACTAGATTGTATTTCCTCCACATAGTATAAGGGCCGCGCTGTACAGATAGCTTTATGATATATCTTCAACTTAGTCAAATAGATGGCTTTGTCCCCATCCTTGTAGTCTCTCCTCCAGGATCGCTCCGCTCTCTTACAGTCTTTCTTCAAGGCTCTCAGAGCATCATTATACCATGGGTTTGAGGTGGATTGACGTCCCTTTGTATATTTCATAGGTATGCAGGCGTCCAGACCTTTGGTAACCCATTCACAGAAGGCAGCATATGCTGTGTCCGGGTCTGGCATGTTTTCCAGGGAGAGCTCTCCAAGGAATTTATGGAATTCCGGTTGTTTAAGCCTCTGCCAGGGTCTTTTCAAGACCCTCTTCGTTTCCTCCACCTTAAACGGTGCTGAGATCTCTACATTGGCTTTTATCAGAAAGTGATCAGTCCAGGCCATGGGTTTAGGAATAGCTACAGACAGGTCGGGGACATTCGAAAAGACGGGGTCAGGGGTATGGCCGGCTAGGTGCGTAGCCCCACTCACCAGCGAGTTCAGTTCTAGAGCAGTTAGGTCTGCCAGTAGGGTATGGATAGTAAGATCCTGAGCTAGATCAAAATGCAGATTCAGGTCACCAAGGATTGTAAAGTTGGCAGACCTCGTCACAAGCGAGTTGGCAGTATCTAGCAAGGCTTCAATGAACTTAGCTGCAATGAACTTAGCTGCCGGCCCTATAGAGACCAGAGAGTGTGAAATGAGTGTTGATGGTAATTTTAAAACGTGCGCATTCCCCCCCATCTATCTCTTCCTTGGTAAAGGAGCAGGGATACTGGGTTTTGTAAATAACCCCAATACCGCCGCCTCTAGTCTCCCTATTCAGTGCCTTCATAGAGTAATCTGCCGGGAGAGTCAAGTTAAGTATCCCAGTCATATCGTCGTCTCACAACCATGTTTCACATAAGAAAAATATATCCGGAGATTCCTCATTGATAAGTGTCTGGACTTCTAAGTAGTGTTTATTAAGTGACCTGACGTTTAGCTGGAGGATTGAAATCGGGGTCAGGGTAGCTGATTTAATATCCGATCTCACGTGACCTGGGGCGGGAAGTTTAAACTGACATACGGGACATTCCGTGCAGGCTTCACCCATCAGTGATAGTGAATGCGTGCATCTCTCCTCCCCTTGATTCAGAGATATTAGTAACTCTCTGTTGTAACTTGGGGCATCAGGTGTAAATTGGCCAGCGGTCCTGGCGAGAGGCGATGATGTGGCGATGACGGGCGCAGACGGGCTTGCCTTTGGCGCGCCTTCGGCGTGCCCGCTGCGCGGACGGCTGTTAGTTGCCATATATAGGGGGAGAGGAAGGGGGCGGGGATCTCCCAGCAACTAGACCGTCACCCCAGACTGGTCTCAGTATGGCGCCTGGGTTCGCAGTGGCAGTGGCAGTGCAGAACAGGGAAGCACCGCGTGGGGCGAGTGTAAGTTAAAAGCAAAGTGCAAATAAAACTCACAATGTCAATGGTTTTCAATCAAACACTTTAAAAATTATCAATCAATTTTTAAAATAACATCCGCTCCTAGCTTTCCCGGCTGTGCCTCAGGAAGCGTGTAGATTAGTCTGGCTAGTGAGCGAAGCTCGTCGCGATTAAAATAGCCTCTGTTCCAGGGGGCGGGGATCTCCCAGCAACTAGACCGTCACCCCAGACTGGTCTCAGTATGGCGCCTGGGTTCGCAGTGGCAGTGGCAGTGCAGAACAGGGAAGCACCGCGTGGGGCGAGTGTAAGTTAAAAGCAAAGTGCAAATAAAATTCACAATGTCAATGGTTTTCAATCAAACACTTTAAAAATTATCAATCAATTTTTAAAATAACATCCGCTCCTAGCTTTCCCGGCTGTGCCTCAGGAAGCGTGTAGATTAGTCTGGCTGACGCGGATGCTGTTGCGTCGAAATCTTGCACCTGGCTCACAGCAGGTGTAAGACTGACGTAAGCCCTTTCACATTGGGCTTTCCCCATGTGAAAGGACGCATTGCTGGAGTTGCGTCACTTTTGTGACACACTCCAGCAATGCGTCCCTTTTGCTCTTACAGATGCGTCAGAAATACTGACGTATCTGTAAGTCCTTGCGACATGATGCGTCATACATTAAATATGACGCATCAGGAATGTCGTAAGGAGTGCACAGTGAAAAGTGACGCATCGCTGTTTTCACGCAGCGATGCGTCGCTTTTCATAAATGAGGCCCCCAGAGTCCCATCCACCATCCTTTCCAGCTGAGGAAGATATCTTGATGTCTTGCTATATGGAAATGAGCAGTGTGGGCATCAGGTGATAATGGGCAAGAATTGACCTAATGCCAAGAGCTTCTTTCCTCCGCTGAGAAATATTTCTACCAACTGATGTCATGTCCGGCAAGCAGACGTTTTAACTTAACTGTAGATAAATATTCTATTATCGTGTTAACGTGTATGATGCACTTGCCACTATCCTAATCCACATAAACTCAGTTATAGAAATGTTCTTTTTTAGATGTTTAGTACTCACATTAAATATTGATGAAAGTGCACCTGCTAAACCCTTGATTGCCAATGCTATCTGCGTCCAATTATCCGCTACTTTGTAAAGGTTGTCTCACAAATAACGATGTGCAGTAAAAAGATGTTTTGGAAAAAATATACAGATGTTACACAGAACTGTTCCGTTTGTCATTTGAAGTTTCCAAGAATACATTTCTTTTCAGTGGATGAACAATTCTCATTTCAGATAATTTGACAGTTTAAGGAGCGAGATTCATTTCTTTGTATAATGTTCATAAAATTGAAATACTCTTCTAGATCATTGATTTAAAACTATGACTAATTTCAGAGTTTTTTGGGGTTCTGATGAGTAATCTGAGGGTATATATCCTATTGGCATTTACCAGTAGATAGTAATAGTTAGGACCTAGTTTCCATGAGACATTTTTCTAGACTAGTTTGTCAGTCACTTGCACTGCTGTCTGTAAAGTTTTGGGTGTTCAGTCTAGCCAAGCTGAATTACACCACATTTCTCAGAAATCTAGATCTTGGTTTAGAAAGAGTTCTTTTCCATTCATTCCTGTTTATTCTCTTCATAAATACATGTTTTTGGTTGGTCAGCATGCATAATTAGTCCAGCCTTTCTGTGTTACAAACCCTTCCAGGAGATTGCCTCTGTTAAACATGGTCTTACACTTTTTTTCTGTAGGTTCCATTGTGCGCACTATTTTTTTCTTCTTTGCCTCAGCTTACGTATCAGCACAGTGCCCTCTTCACGGATGCTGTACTATATGTTTCAGTCAACATTTGCATTGCAGGTTTAATTATTGTTTTACTTTGGTGGCTGTGTGCCTTTTAACAATGTGATTAAAAATAAGATTATGCTGTTCCTCAATTTCAGTGTTTAAGAGTCAGGGAGACTGGAACCGACTATACCCAAGCCGGGGTTTAAAGTTGGGAATCCATGTATTGGATTGTAATGCCCTCACACACCCTTTCAGGTGTCATGCTTCATCCTCTGGGCACACCTACTCAGAGACAACAAAACCACTCACACACCCACTACCAGACCCACACAACCACCCACACACCCAGACAACCACTCACACACCCATTCACACACCTGCTCACAGACTCAGAAAACCTCTCACACAGCCACTCACATGCCCACTCACTCACCCGCTCACACTCCCACTTACATGCCCACGCAACCATTCACACACCCACTCACACGGCGTACAGTCACTCACACAGCTACACACACACCCACAAAGCCACTTCCTCACCCACTTCCACTCTCTCACAGCCACTCACACACTCATAGAGCTACTTACACACCCACTCAATCACTCCACATCCACTCACACACCCACCCACAGGCAGTGACAGAAATTTCAATAGCATATGTTTGACTTGAATGTGTTGTTGTTTTAGTTTTAAATGTGTGCTTTTGGTTGATAATGGATCTGCGGATCCATAAAATGAATTAAAGAAAAGAAAGACTTGGTGAATTGCATTTATAGAAAGACAACTTAAGTTGCCTTGCCCTATTTGTTTTAAATTTTAGTATCAAAATATATAATAAGAATTAATGTGAATAAAATGTATTTATCAATTTGTGAAAATTGATATTAGCAAATTGAACTTATGGGGCAAATTGTAGTACAATCTATATTTAAAGAAATGGTGACATTCATTAAAAAAACAAATGTTACAAGGATTTTGTAGTTAGAAAATAGCATTAAAAACATAGAAATTCACTCAAAAAACAAAGATTACATGGACATTATAGTTTGGAAATAGAATTAAAATATCCTTTGAAATTCACTGAAAAAAATCCAAAGGTAACAGGGACATTAAAGTTAGGTTCAGATTTTACACATGCAAACCCATAGAAATACAGTAGTTAGAGCTATAGTTAGCTCAAGTAACTATAACTCGTGACCTCGCCATGCACTGCAAATTACTTCACATATTGCATCACTCAAGACAACTTCGATCACATAATTGATAATATCACTACAACATTTGCAGTAAAATTATTGATGAGAAACATGGGTGGGTACGAGTTATAGTTGCCTTAGGGCATGAGTTATAGTTTCTTTAGATAACTATAACTATAACTGCTGAATTTCGATTGTTTCATTTGTGTGAAATCTGAACCTAATCGTAACTTACCTGTAAACATTGTTACATCTTTTTTTTTAGACCGTGTAACCAGCGCAGCTTTTGCCCAATTTCTAAAGTCCCTTGTCCTGTTAAGAATTTTGAAGCATATGCAAATGGAGGCATAGCTTTTTTCTTGAATGAAAAGCCATTTGGGTACTGCACAATCCTGATTCAGGCATCTACATAGTACTTAGGTAGCATTAGTATCCATTCTGGATTGGCTTCACTGAATGCTTGATGAAGGTAGCATAATTGCCCCAAGTTTACCTGACCTCCCTACCACCTTCAATACTCTTTCACATGATTTTTTGCAATCGAGCTTCATAAAGTTATGATCCGATGCAGGGCTCTGCATTGGCACATTCACCCTGAGCAAGATAGGAGTCAAGTATGAAAATGTCATTCTTTTTCTCCACATTCAAACCGATATGTCACAAAGTTCCACTTAGTTGAATGTTTATGTGGCTTCCCATGCTCACCTCATTAGCTCTTTAAGCTTCACGTTATGATGATAATACTCGGATGGTCTTTGGTCTGTTCAACACCGCAGGTCACAGCAATGTTAAGTGCTGATCAGCAGTTGCTGCCTGAATGGCAGACAAACATCCAGAAATGTAATACAGACAATGCTTAAATCGTGATCTTAGGAGCTTCACAAGATGTTGGTTCAAATAAATGGTGGAATATTGTATTCGTACCTTGTCAGGGTTCTTTTTCTTCAGGGCAATATCTAGGCATCTGTGCATCTGTATATCCTATTCTATATTTATATACTCAAGAACATATTCCCTTTCCTCTGCTACCCAGGAACCCATTTAATGAATTAGGTCCAGATGTACCAACCTATTTTGTGGCCTCAAAGCTACTAAACAGTAAATAGGATTTTTGCAACGACAAAATGTTTTTCATATGCACATCGAATTTTAAGAGTGTTGTGTGTGTTCCACTAAATGCCAAATTTGTATCCAATGTATCAGTTGTTTGTTACTGCAACTGCTGTTGCAATCCATTAAAAATGTGCCTGTCCCCAAGTTGGAGTGGAAACTTATTCTGAAAGGGGAAGAGTTTCCTTTTAGACCCCTTCTCGTTTGTGAATTAAAAAAAGGTTTTAAAGATGTAGGTAGTGGTCCAGGGGAGCACTGCATCATGCTTTAACTGAAACCTTTAAGGAAGTACATAACAGCCCTGTTTCCCTTATGGAGAATTAGCTTATTCAAAAAATATTTATTTATAATATATTTATTGAAATGCAATCACAGACATGCCAGCCTGCTGACCCTTGCAGGCCACCATCCCTATGGCCTGTAAAAGTGAGTATAAAAGTGAGTTGCAAGTTGCCCCATCTTCGGGAATATAAATGAGGTATGTCAATTCGCAAACATCCAATTCAAATGAACAATTCAATGTATGTATGTATTAGTACAAAGGTTGCTTCACAAAACTCCACCTTGTCGCAAAAATACTGGTTGCAAATGGCGACCAGCGTAATTGTCCACATCCTTCCTTGTAGTTTAATAGACAGATTAGTATACATTTTCGAGAAGCATCTTTTGGATACAATTTCTAGTGTCTGAATACCCTTCGGTAACAATTACACTTTATGAAATTCGTAACATAACTTTTAAATATTCATTTTTTCCAGAAATGACGAAGATGAGGCTCGTGTTTACCACTGCTAATTATATATTTGCAGCAGATAATGTGGAAATTCGTTGAAATGAACAGTGCACAGCTGCTTAGAGATAAAGTTGGCGAGGATGTCAGAGCTTCTCAACCACAAACTATTTGTCATCCATGTTGGATTTAAATTTTCAAACGCTGATAGTTGGATTTTTTTGCAAGAGGTAGACTTCAATTGCATTAGAAAATGAACTACATTGCTCCATCGTACAACTGGGAGTGCTTTCTTGACCTAATACCCAGGGCTATATGAACCAAACCTTGTGGGCAGATCTGAATTTCTCCTAAGAAACTACAATATGAAGGGTATTGAGTACAGAATGGTAGAGATGGTAGGAGGAAGATTGCTTACCATGATCTTCATTAAGTGGTATTCTACTATGTTGAATTTAGAAGATCTGCACAAATTGTGAGGAAGCCACCACTACTTAAGTAAAGAGAGATGGGGTTCTCAAGGCTGGCTCATGAAACACCACTTAAATAAAACGCCTGAAAAAAAACCCAAGCAACAAAATATGTTTTATAAACTTTGTTATTTGCAAACTGATTTTGGGATAAAAGTTCAGGATTGCCAGGTTTTGGAAAACTGAATGAAATAGGGCCATCAAAGTGCATAACATGTTCGCCCTTGCTTATCTGGTAGAACAGTCAACGCAGAACAACCAGCTCCCACTCTTTGCATGTTTTGTGGACTATTCTGCAGCATTCAACTGTGTTAACAGGAACTAGTTGTGGTGGAAACTACAAAATTGGGGATTCCAACTACGCTGCTGAAAGCAATTATTGCCCTCTACACCGTAACCAGTGTTTGTGTGAAATTATCGAAGAACTCAGTAAAAAACAATCGAGGGCTAAAACAAGGGTGTGTACTGGCACCTTTGCTTTTTTGTAATCTCTAAACCGCCGATCTTGGTGAAACAATTTCCAATGCCAACTTGTTACCTCAAAAAATTGAGTCAACCAGACTGTTTTTAATGCAGTATGTGGACGCAAATGATCTAAGAGATAATGCAGGGAAAACAAAGGTAGTAATCTTCGGAAAGTATGCAAATAAACTCAAACGAAAATGGAGAATGGGTAACTTGAAAATAGCAACAAATACTAAATTCAACTATTTGGGTGTATGGGTCATGAACAATTGGAAGCCTGCAGCACACTCTGCAACTATTGAATCAAAATCTAAGGCAGTGACGTATGCCCTATGCAAACTGAGCTCCAAATTAAACCTACTCGACTACTGAACCTATTACAAAGGTTATAAAAGCTAAGCTACTCCCCTCAATCACATACGGTCAACTTGAATTTCATGCTGCTTTAATTAACATCATGGAACACGCCAACTGCCGAGCATTTAAACAAATCTTTCATATACCCCCCATGCCCGGAACTCCTTGGTACGACTCAAATTCGGGCTAAACAAACAATGCTTTGCATATTGGGCATCGATCGTTCGGTACTATCGAGAGGTCTGTGCTGCACCATCAAACACAATGAAGGTTATCCTGCAGGAAATCTTTGTGAAAGGCAACAATCCATGGGCCAGTGGCATTTCTACTGCTTGCACTGAACCGCAACTTGATTTGTCCAAATGGCAGGATTTCATCTACCAACCAGAAATTTTTAAATCCATAAAAAAAAAACAAGTCCAACTTTTATCCAAGAAAGACAATCTGAAGGAGCTATAGTCTTCCAGCAGAAATATTAGGCTAGTAGCTAGCTCGTTCCATGACAAATTGAGACAGCCATACCTTGACCCCGCCTTAAACAAGAAAGTTTTAAAGCAAATATTGGCAGTGAGACTGATGATATTACCAACAACAGATATTACCATCAGCTGGAAAACATTAGAGGCGGTCACCACTTGCATACTGTGCCACCATCATGAGGAAACTCTGGCTCATTTGATTTGCACATGCCACCCTTTGAACTATGCACGTCGCACTTTATTGAAACCTCTGTTTTTAACATACGGCACATGCACCTGCACAGATGCCATGAAACTTCTTTTCAACCTGGAAATTCCAATGGAATTGGCCAGATAAGCGAAATTTTCACATCAGGTGAAAACACTTCTAAGTAAAGACTCAACCAAGGACTAAAAGCAGAATGTGGTTTTAATCTAGAATTTTTTTTTCACTGCATAAACTTTTGCTCATTGTTTAGTTTTGTGACTGTCAGATTTGCTTAACCCTATGGCTACCTTTCAGATGTGAATAAATAGACTTGTAAAATGAAATTATTATTTTTTATCCATGACTGAAGAAAGTGAGCGAATGGAGAGTTTCATGCCCAGGCTCCTTTGTAACAATTTTAAATAATTAAAACATTAACATTTTTCACATTTTCAAACTCATTTAAGCACCTACATACTAAATCAGAACTTAAGTGTATTGGGCTACAATTTCTCTCTTGCATAAGTTGATAAATCTCTCCTTCAAATGTGTCTCCTATTCCATAGTCAATGTACCCTTTCAATGTCATTGCACATGTTCATGCACTCATTCTTTGATCAGAAAGAAACACATTAATTCAGTGCCCTGCAATCACAACATTGCCCACAAAAGGGACTGTCACTGTTGCGTATGTTTGATAAGTTCATCATGCTGGTTTAGCCCACACAGGGTAAATAATGGAGTTGAACGTCTGGCAGTAAACTCCTAGCATGGAGAAAGTAAGCATTAGAAACCTGTTCAAACAGCTCTGCTGTAAATGTTACCAATGTTTGGTTTGGGAATTAGAGCTTCTAAAGCTTTACAAATTCATATTGCAGCAATAAATAGCGAATTGAGAATGATTGCTTATAAAACTGTGTTGAAAACATGTTGTGGGTACAGATTTCTTCTGCGTGGGTGATGAACACGAGATGTATAACTTTTCCCAGACCTGAGATAGAACTGAACACATGCAGACTAAAAGATTGGACAAGTAATTAAACACGTGTCCTCTTCCTCGCCGCAATCCGTTCCCATTGAAGTAGTGAGGGTGTCATACAGTGAGAAATAAACCATGACGCAATCAGTGGTAATGTTAGTTAAATGGGGTTTTTGAAGGCCGAAAAAAGGCTATATTTTGAAATGCACTGTTTTCATAATCATCAATAGCTATGAAAGCGAATCTGCAAAATATTGCTTTAAATTAGGCATTTACGCTTTAATTTTTTTTATATCTTTTGCTCTTTCTGAAGAATATAAGATTACTAGGCAGCTCAAAATTAATGGTTGGTAGTTAGTTTTTTCTTAATTTGGAAGAAAGGCCTAATATGCAAATGCATGCTGTTTTTCCAGCACTATCACAAATGTTTACTATAATGCAAGGCCTATTTGATGGCTCTCCGTCCATAAAGCTTTTTTATGGTTCAAATCTTTTATTGAATTTTCTTCAACAATAACCAGGACCAACCGCTCCATGCAGGCAGTGCAGTATAGCTAAAGGTAAACAGTAGCAATAAGGATATAAGAATGAAATGAGCAGAGCAGGTCAAAGATAAACAAATAACAATAAACAATAAGGGAAATAAGCAGTGTAGGGTTAGCTAGAGCGGCCGGGATGTTGAGCAACTTCATGATTCCGATAGCGGTGGATCAGAAAGGCGTAGGCTTTTTAACTCAATACACTACAACGTTTTTCTTTGGAAAAAGCAGCCAACCTTTGATCTCGGTCTTTTTGCTTTTTTGGGAAACGCTAAAATAAGTAAACTAATTTTAATTTGCCTCTTTCTTTTAGTGATCATTATTGATCATTAAGCACAGATAATAAGGAACACGTATGAAATAAAGTGTCAGGTATGGACAATAATATCAATTTACATCTATGTACATCTATTTATTAATGTAAAGCTCAATTGTTTTCATGCAGTGCTGTTTATTCTTCACACATGATCATCTTCCTCTGACCAGCCAAACACATGTCCACTATGCGATACCTCCTAGCAAGGTGTGTCCACTCAGATTTACTAATAGTTTGCGCCTGACACAAAGTGTTATGCTGAAATTTACTGTGCAAGTCAAATCAGCACTTGCATTGGATAGTTTCTCAAAGTAGTGCAAATTTACTCAATGCGCTGCTATGCGTAATGCTGCATTATACCATGCAACCACACATAGATTTTGGAGCACATCCCTATCTAAAAATAATCGAAAACAGGGATTTGCGCCAAAACCCTGCGCCTGAGGCAGGCGCAGTGAAAAGAGAAAAGTTTTCATGTCTCCTTGTTTTTGTTACTTTGGAGGCTTGCAGCATTGTACAACACACATACAAGGCTGGAAAACTGTTAAAGGATAGGTTTTATATTGGAAGGGTCCTCTCTTCAAGTACAAAAACTGTTCCTTATGCAATGTACACACCTTTGCAATGCAAGGGTGTGACCATTGGCTGAGTGCAGCCTAAAGTGTGCAAATGTAGGGAGAGAGGAAAACAACACCAAAAGAGTGCCACATCTCAGTAAATATTGTACTGTTCTGCTCTCTCACTTGCACACCATGCAGCACCTTTAGTTGCTGTGCTGTACTGCATTACTTTTCAGTAAATCCGAGAGCTCATATTTAACACCAGGAGAAAAGGTCACCCCAGATATTATTTATTATATTCAAATGAATACTATTTAAAACTAACTAACTTCATCCCTAAAACATCCAACAGAAGAGTAAATGTTCTTGTCCAGTGTACCTCGAATATGGACGTTCCATAATTACATGACCCAACAAAGGTATTTTCCAGGATAGTGCAGTAAATGGTCACGGAAAGATGCATAACTAATTTTAGGCATACATTACGGGATACACTGTAGAGGATGTGTAGTTTTAGTGACACTTTATTGTGGGGAAAGCTTTTCCTGCTATTGTGAGGGCCGTGAGGGACTGAGGGTAGTCTGGTGCACTTACTTGCCCCCCATTGCATAGAGTTTCAACTGTGCCATACCTCACCCCACAGTGTACCTTTGCAAGTTTCACTGCTCTCCTCTGCCAAAGCAGTCCACTATGTGGCCCCACCTAGCACTATACCCTTGCAAGCATCCTATCCCTGCCACCAGAGTGTCCCTCAATGTGCCCC
Source organism: Lissotriton vulgaris (assembly GCF_964263255.1). NCBI lineage: Eukaryota > Metazoa > Chordata > Amphibia > Caudata > Salamandridae > Lissotriton > Lissotriton vulgaris. The sequence goes on along the minus strand of NC_141685.1, from coordinate 421,233,735 downwards.
AACCCTTGCCCCCTGCTCTTATGTTCATTGCTGACATTTTCACATTCACTACTTGAGACAGCTGAAAGTGCAACCCCCCTTAGCACCCAACCGACCAGCGCTCTGCTGTTGCCACCACACAACACTTCATACCTGTTCTGCTGGGAGGGATGCAGAGCACCGTTCAGTAGACAGGAGGCCTTATTCAGCACATCTTACAGAAGGAAATTGCTTGCAGATGGATGTCTTCCCAGAAGGAAGTGGAGAGGCTTCCTTTGGAAATAAGAGCCCAGCTTCACCTGACTGACACAAGGGTGAAGTTAAATTGTACCTACCTCTAATACAATAAAATATCGACCACATAAAATGGGGCTTGATTGGTATGATATAGTTATGAATCCATTTTATCAGATTCACCCAAAATGATAGGTTCATGCACAAACCAAATTCTTCTATCGATTTTTTTTAACAATTGCTGTGCTTTTCTAAAAGGAGAATAAACTATATTCTTCAGATATCACATAGCATCTATAATGTATTTGCATAAACCAGCATCAGGTTGAGATTTAAAAAGAAATCTTTAATTTAATGAACAAAAGTATTTCCGTGGGTTTCGTTATTTTGATCAATTGTTACCAGGAGGCAATATTTCTAACAATCAACAGATCCACAGTTCCGTGCCTGTCCATTATTAGTGTTCATCCCGGCTACTCACAAAATGAAGGGGTCCTGTAAAAAATTGCATTACTGGATGAGGGGGCGAAACCCTTCTCATGCAGGAACCACAATTCTTCTCAGTGTGAAGTCACAAGCAAACCCTAAATTACCCTTTTCTCAAACCTCGGGTAGCTTGGTACAAAGTATTCAGACTTGACTCAAAGGCAATGTGTAATGTATTTGTGAAATACTTCAATCTCTAATACAGTAAAAACACACCACAAAAAAATCACAACAGATTTAGAAAAATTGAATACTTTAAAAAAAATCTTTTTATTGAACAATTGCTCAGTGTTACAAGTTTGACGAAATGTTTCAGACATCGAGATGAGTACATCTTTCATAAGTCATTGGGAATGTACACGGTGCATTCCAGTAGGGACTAGCCCTTTGTCCCCTGTTTCACATGTGTGTTTGGTTGTTGGATCATGCCCTCTTGATTAATATGGGATTTGGCCTTGCTCTGACATGTTATAACCCTTGACTCTTTTCTACATTTGCACCATGTGGGACTTCACCCTTTTTGGCTAAAGTTCCCTAAACTTTTTGCTTTTCCTCTAGACCTTTTTTCTGACATGTGTTGCCAACTTAGATGTTTTGGACACTTTGCCTCTGCTAAACAGTGTCAATTTTGCAAGTGCTCCCTGTGTACAGTGTAATGGTAATTGGTTGTCCATACTTGGTATGTTTTATTACTAGTGAGGTCCCTATTGAAGTGCCAGGGCTAATAATGCAAATGCTACTTGTGGGCCTGCACCACGTATTGTTCCACCCACTCAAGTAGCCTTAAAAAGGGAACTCATGCCTGCCATTGCAGGGCCTCCGCACAGTTTGTGAAACTGCCATGTTGTTCTGACAAGTGCACTAACTTGCCAGACCTTACCCCTCCCTTTCTGTGCACCTAAGACACACCTATGGTAGGTCTAGGGTCCCACTGGACAGGGTGTAGTGCATGTGAAAGGTAGGACATGTCATTTTTCAATGTTGAAAGGCCATCTTGTAGATTAATCAAAAAGAGACTAGCTATGGGTTGGGGTGGTATGATGTTTACATTGTAAAGATCATGGTGACTCAGGTAAGTTTTGTTGGTCAGGGGTGGCACCCATTGGGTGTCTTAAGAAAGCCCTCACCCACCAACCTAGTTGGTGGCATGCTTCATCATCGGGCCCACCCAGTGACACCTAGCGTGTCCCGGGTGTGCTACGACGCCTGAATACAGCGGAGCAGGTATGTCACTGTGTGTGCGGTGAGGGATGTTAAGAAGGTGAGTTTAAAACGGCTTGGCGGGGGTCCCTGTACCCGGAGGGTAAAAGACTTTATTAATAGGGCCTCCGTCAGCGGTTAAAAATAAGGCTATGGGACGTAAGAGGCGAGTTACGACCTCTCACGTCCTTTAGAGTGTCAACATGTTTCAGCCAGTGCCTTATTGATATGCTGGCTTTCTTCAGGACAATTAAAATGGGTGTAGGTGTGATTAAAACTAGTGGGTGTGTAGTGTGGACTATGTGTCTACACGCCCTAAAGTGTATCTAACTGTGAGAGGGGGGATTCCCTTCTCAAGATCACGCTAGTTTTAAGTGGTGTCCTCTTCAAGGTACTTTGAAGTGGCAAAGGTTAGACCAGGATTACTGGTCGATACCGGCTGTGGACCTAATGTGCCTCCTTCTAGGAACCTAATGTGCCTCCTTCTAGGAACCGGTTCCTAGAAGGAGGCACATTAGGTCCACAGCCGGTATCGACCAGTAATCCTGGTCTAACCTTTGCCACTTCAAAGTACCTTGAAGAGAACACCACTTAAAACTAGTGTGATCTCGAGAAGGGAATCCCCCCTCTCACAGTTAGATACACTTTAGGGCGTGTAGACACATAGTCCACACTACACACCCACTAGTTTTAATCACACCTACACCCATTTTAATTGTCCTGAAGAAAGCCAGCATATCAATAAGGCACTGGCTGAAACATGCTGACACTCTAAAGGACGTGAGAGGCCGTAACTCGCCTCTTACGTCCCATAGCCTTATTTTTAACCGCTGACGGAGGCCCTATTAATAAAGTCTTTTACCCTCCGGGTACAGGGACCCCCGCCAAGCCGTTTTAAACTCACCTTCTTAACATCCCTCACCGCACACACAGTGACATACCTGCTCCGCTGTATTCAGGCGTCGTAGCACACCCGGGACACGCTAGGTGTCACTGGGTGGGCCCGATGATGAAGCATGCCACCAACTAGGTTGGTGGGTGAGGGCTTTCTTAAGACACCCAATGGGTGCCACCCCTGACCAACAAAACTTACCTGAGTCACCATGATCTTTACAATGTAAACATCATACCACCCCAACCCATAGCTAGTCTCTTTTTGATTAATCTACATATAAACCGGGGATCTGGACTAGCTATCTGGTCCTCTCTCTCCCTCTTGATACACGCACGAAAGGCCATCTTGCCCATTAGAATAGAATGGGGAGGCTGTGTAATATGTTTTTCAGCCTATCTTCCCAAAGGTTTAAGATGGAAAGGGGAAGTTTTGTATGCCTGACATCACCCTGCAATACCAATTTTTTTTATGAAGATGGTTTTTGCATTATGTGTTTAGAAACCACTCTTTCAGGAGTGGCTGCGTTTTTGTGCTTCAAATATATCTGTGGGTCGCTGCCTGGTTATAGATTGACTGGCTGGATTTCAAAGCGATAGGATCTGGGGAATGTGTTGACCCAGGGGAGAATGTGAGACAGCTCAGGCTGACCTGCATATGGAGTGTAGTGGCAGGAGAAGCCTCTAGAGGTGAAGAGGCCTGGGCTGGTGCTATGAAACAAATTGTTCCATCTCCTGCTGATTGATTGAGAATCCAGATCCCGACTAATCAAAGAAAGAAGGGAAGGTGTCACTGGTATGGAGGCACCCAGAACTGTTTGAGCAGGGGTCAGTGCCCCCTGTAACACAAAGACTTCAAAGCCATTGAGGGGTATAACTATGCGAGCTGAAGCCCCTGAACCTTGGAGAACAGCTTGATCAAGTGTGAACAAGACTGGAGATACTTCGTAGTCAAGAGGACCTTTGCCAAGAGAGAAACAACTGAAGAGACTGATGGATAGGACTGCTCTTGCTGTGTGACCTGGGGCTGGCCTGCAGTTTGCTGTTTCAACCAAGGAAAGGCTAAAGGGATTTTGCTGTCTGCTGTGTCCCCCTGCATGAAGGACTTTGCTGTGTGCTAAGTCCTGAAGTAACTGTCCCCAAGGGTCTGAGGTGAGCTGGCTCCCTGTTCAAAAACACAGGAATACAAACGTTTCCAGAGAAGACTCTCTGAGATGCTGTGTGCTCTGTCTAGCCTGATACCTTTGTAAGTTGTGCCCTGTGATCTTGGACACATGGAGTTCCAAACAAGACTCATCGACATGGTGTGCATGTGCTTGGTGCAGCCTGAGTCCTTCGAGAGGATCATCTTCTGAACGTGTGCATCGGGAAGCCAAGTAAGTCTCAGCGACACAGTGTGCGTGTGCTTGGTTCAGCCTGAGACTTTCATGTGGATTGGCCCCGGATCGTGCACACGAGAAGTGCAAGTGTGTCTCAGCAACGCTGTGTGTGTGTGCTGTTTGCAGCCTGAGACCCACGCCAGAGGTGCCCTGTGATCAGGGCACCTGAAGATCAAGCGTGTCTTGAGCGATGCTGTGGGTGTGCTTTCAACAACTGGAGACCTGCGCAAGTTGTGACCTGTGATCGGGGGTGCCAGAAGATAAAGTGTGTCTTCGCGAGGCGGAGTGCGTATGCTTTCTACTGCGGGGGACCTGTGCAAGTTGTGCCCTGTGATCTTGGGCACCAGAAGATCAAGTGTGTCTCAGCGACAGTGCATGCATGTGGCGTGTGCAGCCTGAGACTCTCGTGAGGAGTTGTCTGGTTATTGTGCACCCGGAGTCCAGTAAGTCTCATTGACTCTGAGTGCTGGTGTCGTGTGCAGCCTGGGATCTTCCCATTGCCTGGAAATTCAGAGAGATTGCATCGGAGGCCCAAGTTGCTGGACGAGGAGAAGAGAGTGGATTTGCGCCCCCCGGGTAACGCGGGTCGACTCCTGGAGCGGGGCACGGGCTCGGAGGGAGACACTCTTGGCCTCTTTCTCTGTCCTGCAGTGCGAGCCTCTGCTTCTACTCGGATCGCGGCCTGTGTGCCAAGGCAACACCGGGGCCGGAGTGCAAAGCTGCATTTACTGTGTTATATCTTACCCATGTGGGGGGGCAACTGTGGCCGGAGACTAACTGTAAGCATCACGAGTGCTGAATGGTGCTGGAGTAACTTACGTATTGCATTAGTCCTGCATAACAGAGTATCTGGTGATTGTATGCTGCATTACCTTATTTCTGCACAACAAACTGTTTGTTGTTTGTATTGCCCATTGCATTAATTTTGCATAAGAACTGCCTGATAGGTGTGTTACGCATTACACTAGGTTTGCATACCGGACTGCCTGATAGATTTGTTATGCCTTGTCTTAGACCTGCATCACAAACTGCCGGATTGTCATATTACACATTGTATTAGTGTTGCATACCAAACTGCCTGATATATGTGTTCGGCATTCCATTGGTTTCGCATAATGAATTGCCTGATAACTGTATTACATGTTGCGTTGCTTTTTCCAAACCGGGTACCGTACGCATTGCATTATGTTGGCATAACAGTTTACCACGTTGTTGCATTAAGCACTGCATTACAGTAACAGTACCAATTGCCAGATAGGCGTATTACAATCTGCATTATTAATATGTTGTAAAATACCCGATTGTTGCATAACGAACTGCATATTACGACATTAGGATTACATGGGATTGTTTAGTTTAGTTCAATAGTAATAGGCCAGGGTGAGCTTTAACCTGACGCATATGTTGGCTTAGTATTGCGTGGTCATATCGTATATCTTTTTATAAAAATATACTCGTTGGGGGGTCTATTTGAGGTGTCATCATTGGGTTGCTGTGAGCGTAATTGCAAATACTTTACACATTGGCCTTGAAGATAAGCCTGGCTGGTCGTGCCAAGCTACCAAGGAGGTGGAGCGGGGGCTATCTCTAGAGTTGACCTGTCTTTCCCTAAAGTTGGGGGCTCATGGGTCCCTGTTTGGCCTAAGGTACCTACCTCAGCCAACCAGGGAACCGGGGATTTTAACACACCATGGATCCGAAATGGATCCCAAATGCACCAAGCCACATCTGCCGCCCAGTCCACAACCCATGTCACACTCCTTGCCCGCCCAGGTGTGGGCTATATTCCTTTTTACAATCCCCTATGCCAATCGCAGCCAGATCGCTCAACATCTGGTTAACCCTTGTTCCCTGAAATACACAATATATGCCACCTGAGCTACCTCATTGCCTGTGACCCTCAACATTATTTGTGCCACCCTGGTTCTGTACCATTGTACTTCTGGGCAGTCCCACTGTATGTGAAAAAGGTACTCTTGTTCCTGCACCCACTGCAACAAAGAGCATCTTCAGCCCATCTGAAACGATAGAGCAATGTCCTAGAGTATTCCGATGTGTAGTATGCATAGCTGTATGAGGTGAAACCTTGCCATATTGCCATTTCTTCAGGGCTCTGTATAGCTTCCGCCCAGTCATCCTCCTCCAGGGGACCCAGGTCCTCCTCCCACCTTGCTCTTAGATTTACAAGTGGATCCAGGAAATTGTTCATGAGTTCAACATAGACCAGGAAGACCGCCTTTTCAGGCATGGGATCTAGTAATGGGTGATCCTTCAAGGGTGCTGCGTCTGGCAATATCGCTTCCTCTCGTATGTAACCCCCTCAGGGCATGTCCTGGTTGTAAATATTTGAAGCGCTAAGAGTTTGCCATATCAGACTCCTGCCTCAGAGTATAGAGGGTTATGTAAGCTTGCCCCTCCATACATCCCCCAGCCGTTCAATGCCAATTAGTTCCCATTTTGTGAATTTCTGTAGTTTCCGTACCTCCCGCAGGGTGTCGCTATCCCACAAGGGGGTTGCCTCCAACATCCTAGAAACATGGTCGCCTCCCACCAGATTCTCAACGTTGCCTGTGTGTAATGGCAGAGTGTCTGTATTCCCTGTACGGTAGAGCATGGAAGTGTAACCACATGCTCCCATATTATGTCTGTCTTCCTGAACGTAGACTCCATCGCTTCTGAAAATGCCCAGTCATTGATCACCGCCAATTGCAGTGCCCAATAATATTTACGTATGTTAGGGATCGCCAGACCCCCCTCATAGGCTCCCCTCTGCAGTTTCCACAATGCAATTCTGGAACATCGCAGAGCCCACAGAAGCTGTTGCACTAAACTGTCTACTTTTTAAAAAAACAAGTCATGCAAGACCATGTACAGAGTATTCTGTAGTACATAGGGTAGTCTCAGAAGGCTCGTCATTTTAAAAAGAACCTCTCTCCCCATAACTGAGAGCAGAAGCTTCTACCAATGCTGAATGTCCCTGCCAAGTAGGCTGAGGTGGGGGTAGAAATGCTGCTTGAGTAACCTATCTTCGTCCCTTGCGATGTAAATTCCCAGGTACATATTTCCCTCACACACAACCAGGATGAAACATGCGGCCTGCACTACTGGAACGCCGCCACTCAGGGGAAAAAGCAGGGATTTCTCACAAATAATTTTCTACCCAGAACATCCCTCAAACAATCAAAGATATTCAGTATCCTACCTATTGTCATTGTCGATCTCGTGGCATAGAGCAAAATGTCATTGGCATACAGGGAGATTCTTCCCTCCTAGTCCCCACCGTAGTCAATGCCCCATATTAGGGGGACCCTCCTCACCCTTTCCACCAAGGGCTCCAGCGCAAGAGCAAAGATCTTGGGGGACAGTGGGCAAACCTGACGGGTACCCCTGAGCAGTGGGAATGGTCATTTCATCAGGCTATTTTCTTTTTTATTTAAGGTTTTTCTTGAAATTATACATCAAGGACATCAATGACAATAAATCAAAAAAAGAAAGACAAACCACAAAAGCTCATACCCCAAAATCTGCTGAACATAATATGATACAATAAAGCAGCAGGTGCGAAACAGGGAGAAAAAGCAAATGAGATACAATCACAAAATCAATACTACACATTAAATAATAAACAAAACATCATCAAGACAAAAATATAAAAAGAAAGCTTGAGTTCCGGCGTGAAGCACCCATCGGTTATGGGCGGTGATTAGGAGGCACATATGGTAGCAGTAACGCAGCAAGCGGGGATGCAGAATGAGAAGAATCTGTCTGAGGGATTGGCAGAGGAGCCTGATTACAATCTATTCAGCAGTTGTGGCGGCCAGGGGTGAAGGGGCAGCCTGTAGTGTAAGGAGTGTGCGTTGTAGGTGTGTGCGACAAAATGCACCAAATGTCTTGGGCCTGGAGGTTGAGGGTTGAATTGAAACATAAATCTCAGATTACACGCTACAGTATGCCAGACTCCGAAGTCAGGCGGATTTAGTTGGATGAGCCTTTGCTCCCCAGAGAACAGCAATTTCACGTTTAGCCAACAGCAGTGCTGTCGCTGGATGTATGTCATCACAACGCATGCTATTACTCCGCATGCCATTACAATGCAGTTTTTACAACTCAAGTCGTTACCACGACTTGCGTTGGGGGTTGCTGGATAGTGGAATAGTTTAATTTTCTATTCCAGCTCCAGTCCCCGTGGATAGTAGGGAAGGTGTTGGATAGAAAATTAAACTATTCCCTATCCTACAGCGCCCTCCAGCGCAAGTCGTTGTAACGACTTACGTTGTAATAGCTGCGTCGTAATGGTAGTGCGGAGTAAAAGTTGCGTTGTAACTGATGTTTCCCGCTATTGCTGCAAAGTGTCGGTAACATAATTTAATACGCCGGACCAGTCCCAACAGGCCCAGATGCGGAGACGGCACAAGGGCGGTCTATATTATTTGTGTCAGCATTGCAAACACTTCCTGCCAATAAGCCAGAATAGGGAGACAGGACCAAGTCATGTGGCCAAAATCGCCTTCCAGGGCGTTACACTTGGAACAAGTCGGTTCCTTAGAGGGGTCAAACTTAGCTAATTGACATGGGGTTATGTAGATCCTATGTATGAACTTAAAATGGAGCAGTTTATGCCTATGGTTAGGGGATACTTTGTGTGATTGCGCAAGACAGAATGCCCAGTCCTTGTCAGTCATAGGATGTCCAATGTCGATCTCCCAGTGGCGTCGGATCTCCCCGTCCCACCCCTCCCGGAGCGCCAGACATGCCTTGTACAGCTTGGTAACCAAGTGAGACCCGGTGTCATTGGTGATGAGAAGATTGAGTGGGTGGAAGTCGGCAAATGGGGTGGGGAAGGAGGAAAAGGTAGCATGGAGCATCCCTTGCAGTCGGGCCATGTTAAGAACGCATATGCCGGTGAGGCCCGGAAGCTGTGTCAATTTTGATCATTTACGTGCTTGGCCGTCTGAGAATAGGGACCCAAAAGTATCCAATCCGAGCTTTGAGAGAGTGGCCAAAACCCCCCTGTCAGTGGTGAGTGGTAAAAAAGGGTTATGGGCAAGCGGGAGAGCGGGCGAATACAGGAGACCGGTCCCGTATAGCCGATTTAATTTACGACAGGCCCAGCATGCAGTGGCCAAAGCTTGGCTCTCCAATGCATCGAGGGGGATCCCCCTCGGAAGCAGTGATGCCACAGGGGTCGGGGCTGCCAACTCCTTGTCCGTTTTGGTGTAGGGTATTCGGGCATCAGGATGAAACCAGTGGTGAGCAAATTGATGTCATTAGGTTATTGACCCACACCTTGGCAAGTGGGCCGCTATACAAAAGCCAAACCCACTGACAGAATTTGGTGCCAAATCCCAGCTGTGATAGTGTTGCAAATAAATAGCCCCAATAAATACTCAATACATGAGGGTGTCAAGGGCAAGTAGAACAGTTTGCTTGAACTGAAGGTATTTGGTCGAGTGGAGCACGCCATATATGTGTCTCAAGTTGAGACGAGTTCCCCTGTGTGGCATGAAGCCTGATTGGTAATAGAGTACTTTTTAATAAATAAAACAAGATCAAAACGACAAAACTTAATCAGTAGAACTGGAGATATACAGGTTTAAAGATTTCATTAAAAATAGCACCAAAAATAACAAATCGACTAAGTCTTGAGTTCAGACCAACCATGATGGAGCACTAGGGTACAGGAACCCAGTTAGCCCAGTTGCTGAAAGTACCTTAAGTCTTGGTCTGCAGAGTGTTGCGAGGATCTGCATCAAATGTGCATCATGCAACGGAAGCGATGCATGGGTTCCAAAATACAGCAAGGCTGTTTTGAGCAGTCTCGCTTCATATTCAAGAATCCAGTCAAAGAGGGCTTGCGATGCGAAGTCTGGAGTCGAAGATGCGTTGTGGCAGTCTGGGCGATGCTGTGGTTCTGAGGAGGTGTTTGGTTGTGGAATGGAGTCTGGCATCATTACAGAGAGTGCCGTCAACACTGGATGGGATGGCCTATGCCAAGGTTGCTTTGTGCATCAGCAGTTCTGATGAGGCGATGGGCTGTGATGCGATATGGGTCATTGCGATGGAACCAATCCACGCAGTTGTTGCAATGCATCGGGTCTGCTTGGGACGACACCAAACACAAACTGGTTACCTGCTACCTTTTGGAAACTACAGCTTATTAAATATAATAACGCAACTGGTGTTCGTGTAAAGCGCTCCAATACCCGGTACCCCCGGGTCAAGTTTGCACTATATAAAACTCTGTAAAAAATGTAACTCCAATGTTCTTCTATGGCAGAGGTAGGCCTTAAGAGTTTTTCACTACTAGGACATGTAAAAATGTATAATTTCATGCACTGCACCCTGCCCTCTGGGCTTTCCAGGGCCTACCCTAGGGGTAACATATATGTATTAAAATGGAAGGTTTGGGCCTGGGAAACGTTCCATTTTGCAAGTCAACATGGCAGTTTAAAAACTGCACACACAGGCTGCAATGACAGGCCTGAGAGATGTTGGAATGGGCTACTTCAGTGGGCGGCACAACCAGTGTGGCAGGTCCACTAGCAGCATTTAATGTATAGGCCCTGGGTCCATGTAGAACCACTTTACTAGGGACTTATGAGTAAATTAAATATGCCAATTGGTTAAAAGCCAATGTTACCATGTTTTACGGAGTGAGCACATGCACTTTAGCACTGGTCAGCAATGGTAAAGTGTGCAGAGTTCTAATACTAGCAAGAATTAGATCAGAAAAAATGAGGAGGAAGGCAAAAAGTTTGGAGGGAAGAACACATTAAAGCTGACAGGTCCTGTCGCAGTTGCCCCATAATGGAGTCAAAGGATATTTGTGCTACATACTCATGTACAAAGCTTACAATTTGTGGTAGAGATCAATTTCATGAAGTGCATTTTCAAGAAAGATTCTCAATGGCATTTACTAACGGAAATACATCGTTATTGCCTCTCTAACACCACAAGCTATTAAAAAGCACAGAATAACAAAAAGTCACCAGGCACAATGCCATTTCATTTGTGGTCAAAGAAGAAATGTGCTTGATACCAGGAACATGAGCTGTCAAAGGTATTTCTTACAGATGGGCCGATGTCATACCAGGGCAGTCTGTAATAAACAAGGATGCACCCACAATGTCAAACAATTTGTACATAAATTGCCCCTTCCAAGTCTGGACAATTCGAACAAATTGAAATTGCACAGGTACAAATCCAATTTGCCTCCGTGGAATTGCATTGCGAACCTACTGTATTTGTGGAAACCGTGCAGTGTTGATGTTCATATTTTGTTGTAAATCGTAATTTAATAGAACCATACATTGCTTTGTTTGCATTATGTGTATGTTGTACCAGGCAAGAGTTTATTTCTTTGATGTTAAGAGGCAATCAGAATATCAGAAATGAGCAGAGTGTCTTCTTACTAAGTTTCCCTCATTCACGATAAAAAACAGACCCAGTAAATGAAATAAATATAAAGGTCATGTTGATATCATCTTCAAGTCAGTGTACAGTGAAAGTGAATCAAACCAGATTGTAGTGCATTAGCACAGAAAAAGGTTAGGAATTTGATAAAAAAACTTGAGAATAGAGGAATAACCAATGCCTTAACAGCTTTATACCTCGTATTTGAAGAGACATCTTGCATGCGGTGCAAAAAGCAAATCACATTCATAAATCATGACGTAAGACTAGTTTGCTCACTTGCTCTATGCTTAGCCCACTGGACTAACCTAGCCTCACCTAAACATTCTGTTAAATTATGAGTTTGCTCTGTAGTTAATGCACAGGAAATGAGATTGTTGTATGCAATTTCTGCCATTCATAGTGTACCTGCTCTTTTTAGGTGTCGCCTGCTGTGAAATCTATTGTTTTTAGTATGAACTTTAAAGGGGTTTACATCCCATCTCCTCTCTTTCCTGGCTTTTCATTGGTTCATGTGCATGCCACTTACTTTTCCTCCATTTCTATTGGCTGTAGCATATTTTCCTGCATTTAGCAATGCTTCTACCTCGTCTGCATCTCTTAGCAGTTTCCCATAAGCAAAATACTGTTAACATCCACTCTGGTGGGGCTATTTTTGTTCTCCCTATTTTGGCTCTTTTTGCTTGTTCGTCTTGCAGCAGATTTAAATAACAACTTATCACCGGAGAGATTAAGTGATTTGCCCAGAATCGCAGGATGTTGTGCCGCCGAGTCTTGAAACAGGATACTCAGCTCTCGAGTCAGCAGCTCTGCCTGTGGCGCCACATCCTCTCCACTCCTGTGTTACTTGTTTTCAGTATCTTGGTTTTAACTAAGCTGCGTGGTTTAGCACAAGCACTTTTGATCAGTTAAACAATCAGAGGCTACGCTGTTGCTGTTGTGCACAGATGGTTATTTTCCTCAGGTGAAGGGAATGTAAGAAGCACAGGAGAGGAAGATTAGAGAGGGCGATTTCTTTGTCAGATGAAAAGCACCCACTCAAGAGGTGTCTTCGGCGGCATGGGAAGGCTCTCTGTTCAAACAGCTGCCCCCAATGGCTTTGGGATTCAAGCATGCAAAAGATCAGGGTGAATTTAGCCTTGATCATCTGAGAAACAAACGCTCAGTCCACGACTAAAGCAACGCAAAAATGTTGTTCAATTGACCAGTTTATGTTCCTTCCTAAATAGCTCCTTGACGTTATTGCCAGCACTTATATTCTGTTCATTGTAAAACTGTAAATCTGACCATCAAATGGTTGTATGTTTAGGTCTCGTCCTATTCCATTCCGCAAGGAATGAATAGGACGAGACTATATGGGCTAAACTAAGAGCTAAACTAAGCTCTCAGAAATGCGGATTTCCAGAAGTGTATGTGGTCTCGTGAACGCGCTTCTATCCGGCTTCCTCTCATCACCACATGAACGCCATTTGTTGCTTGTTCACACTTTTTCACGGTCGCGAGGCCGTGCATGCTTCAAAGGGACTGCTTCACACTTCAAGGCCGCCAGGCTGTGTCTCGCATTTCTCCTCCCCGCCCACTCTTCACACTTTTCACGGCCGCCAGGCCGTGTATCGCATTTCTCCTCCCCCCCTCCCCACAGCAATGCCAAGAGCTTGTTTTTATTTCTTAAGACCGAGTGCATTGATGTACTGGCAACAAGGCATACCTCGGCTGATTAGCGTGCTAATATATTTCAGCCTGCAACAGATGACGGCAAGAAGCCTCCCTGACACTGCTGGCCAGGCTGCCTTCCGAACTCAAAGAGCAAGGCCCGGCAGTCTCCGGTTTCAGCCCCATCAATCAAGCCTTCACTTTCCCCAAACACAGGTTAAATGCAATCTCCCACCAGAGCCTGCACCAAAGAAACCGATGATAATGAAAACCTTCCTTCAAACGATTCACCCATTCACCCCCCCCTTGCTGTCCATGGATTCTAAGGGGGCACCCCAACCTTAATCCATTGCAGCACCCCCACCAGCTCTACCCAAGCCTCGACACTCACACGTGTTGCAACCTGCAGACTGCACAAGGCAAGGATCTCTGTACCCGCTGCCCACAGTTCTCTAATCTATCGCGGCCAGCGTTGAAACATATGAATGTGTTCTACAACGTGTAATTGTGCTAAAGTATTTGGCACTGCTGTGGACACTAGTGCAAGAGAGGCAGCGTCCCGTACTAATTCGGGGTGAGCGGGCCAGGTGGTTTCTCAGCTCTTAGATGAGCACTAGTACACGGGAAACTAGGAGCGCACCATCCTGGTGGTACACTAGTGCACATAAGACGGAGGACTGTTGCTGCTGGAGCTGGGGTCTTCTGTGTGTTAGCTGCTCGTGGGGTAGGCATCCTCAATGGGAAAGGCGAAGGAGGGAATCCCCTGGAATGCGAAGTCTCGCTCGCTATGAGCAATGAGAGATCCGCTGTCTGCTGACCCCTGGTGGTGCGAGCCTGTAGTTCTGGTACCGAGGGGTGTGGTGTGTTTTCATTTAGTCATTTACAATATTTGTGTGTGAACTTTTCGCGCACGCCTTCCACACTTTACATCAACCACACACGGTTGCGCGTTTAACAAATGGTCCCTGTAACTCCATGTGCAGCACAGTGTTACGAGTTCAGTCTTCTCACCGCTGGATTTGACTAAGCTTTCTAGGTACCTTTGCGAAGTGCCCCCAGTGGATTCTTTGTTTATATCATTCCGCCTCCCACAAATTGTTTGCTTTACAGTACACGAGGGAATGTTTTACATCTCAAAGTACCGTGAATCATACCACATTAAACCAGTTTTCATTTAAGCTTGTGCTGGGTACACAGAGAATAAACTTTTTTATATTATTTTTTTATTTTGCTTGTTTCACTGCGTAGTCTTTTTTTTAACGTTTTAGCCAGGACTCAACATGCAAGCCGGACATATTTCCTCAAGCTGGATACGCCGTTGCTGAATGAGCGTGGTGTCTACTGTTAGTAGCGTAGCCCTAGTTCAAGGATCAGAATGAGCCCACAGTAATTATCAGGGCTCAGTGTACCCCTGCGGCCTCTTGCTGCCTGCGCCACTGCACCTGCTGCGCAATGAAAGCCACTTCACTGCCTTCTGTAGGGGTTCTCGGGGCATCCTTTGCAGTGTGCACCTTGCACAGAAGGTGCCCTAGATGTCCACTTGTATAAGGCTTCAGAGCATCCAACCCTCATATGCTCCTAATCAGTGGGAAACGACGGACCCGTCCACTTTAAAAACAAATGAATCTAGATGTGAAACAAAATCACTAGCGAGCAGACACGACACGTGGAATCTGCTTGGTTAGCAGCTTTATATAATGTTCAATTGTTGGAGCAAAACCACGCTAGATGTTTCACAAATAGTCTTGCCTTTGTGCGAGACACATGGCACAAACAGATCTGATGGCACGCTGGTTTTCTGCACACTTTCAATGGAACAGGAACAGAGCCCGAGCTGTATGTGTTGTGTAACCCAGCATATGGAACTCCTAGTTTCTTGCCTTCAGCAGCGCCCACTGGTCAGCACCCACCACCATTGCTAAATTACAATATTTCAACCCCTCTTTAGGTCGAACCAGGGCAGCGCATGCGCTGCTCTGCGAGGAATGCTGTATTTTAGTAAGGACATTAAGCCCCGCCCACTCTTCCCCCATATCTTTCATTGGCTTGTGCTATTGTCTTTTGAAAATGCTGGCTTCTGATTCGTTAATTGGTTTGTTAGTCCCTCCTTTTTTCCGCCTTATCTTAATTTGTAACCTCCCATGTTGACTGGCCCTTTTACTTCTTTTGTTACACAGTACGTCTAATTTAGTCTATAAGCACTATTTTCTTTAATGAGTTTCTCCTACTGCAGGCACACAATGCTTTCCTGCAACATTCAGCGCGCCATGGGCATTTTCACTTTCCAAGCTGCAGGGGATTATAATGGCTGTTGCTACTTTGAAATTAAATAGGTCTCGCATTTAAAGAGTTTGAGGTATTGACATTGTAAATGACAATGCCTTTTATTTATGTGTTAATTATCAAAACAGATTAATAAAATGCATTGTCATTTACAATGCCAATAGTTTAAACTCTCGCAAATGCGAGACCTATTGCATTAAAAATGCAATAGGTCTCGCCTTTGATTAAGTTAAAGACATTTGCTTTGCTAATGGTATTGTATAGCAAAGCAAATGGCTTTAACTTAATGAAAGGCGAGACCTATTGCATTTTTTGTCTAGAGCATGGTATTTCATTTGTCTCAAGAAGTGACGTGAAAGCACTTTCGCTTTCATGTCTTGGTGGGAATGATGCCCGGCCCAGAGCACTGGGGCTTTTTAGGATTCCGACATACCTTACAAAATTATCTTTGGTTAGTGTAAAAGTAGAGACCAGTGCATTCACAAGGAGATATTTTTATTCCACGCTTTATTTGTACATCAGTCTATCTATCTATCTATCGCCCTCACTCTATCTATCGGCCTCACTCTATCTATCGCCCTCACTCTATCTATCTATCGCCCTCACTCTATCTATCTATCGCCCTCACTCTATCTATCTATCGCCCTCACTCTATCTATCACCCTCACTCTATCTATCCCCCTCACTCTATCTATCTATCGCCCTCACTCTATCTATCTATCTATCGCCCTGACTCTATCTATCTATCTAGCCCCCTCACTCTATCTTTCGCCCTCACTCTATTTATCTATCCCCCTCACTCTATCTATCTAGCACCCTCACTCTATCTATCTATCGCCCTCACTCTATCTATCTATCTAGCCCCCTCACTCTATCTATCGCCCTCACTCTATCTATCTATTGCCCTCACTCTATCTATCGCCCTCAATCTGTCAATTGCCCTCACTCTATCTATCTATTGCCCTCACTCTATCTATCTATCTATCGCCCTCACTCTATCTATTGCCGTCTATCTATCTATCGCCCTCTATCTATCGCCCTCTATCTATCTATCGCTCTCTATCTATCTATCGCACTCTATCTATCTATCGCCTCCCTCTGTCTATCTATCGCCCTCTCTCTATCTATATATCGCCCTCACTCTATCTATCTATCTAGCCCCCTCACTCTATCTATCGCCCTCACTCTATCTATCTATTGCCCTCACTCTATCTATCACCCTCAATCTGTCAATTGCCTTACTCCATCTATCTATTGCCCTCACTCTATCTATCTATCGCCCTCACTCTATCTATCACCCTCTAACTATCTATCGCCCTCTATCTATCTATCGCCCTCTATCTATCTATCGCACTCTATCTATCTATCGCACTCTATCTATCTATCGCCTCCCTCTATCTATCTATCGCCCTCTCTCTATCTATATATCGCACTCACTCTATCTATCGCATCACCACAGCATCACTCAGGGGCACCACAACATCACTATGCGCTACCACAGCATCACTATGCGCTACCACAGCATCACTGAACGCCACAACATTACTCGTCACCTCCACAACGTCACTCAGCACCACCACAGCATCAATCTGTGCAACCATTCAGCAACAACTGGTTCAAATTTGTTCTCTCAATGTTTCAAGCTTTATTACAAATGTCACAAAAAGATGTTAATATTTCACTTCTGTTCTTGGATTTTCGTCACGATAAAATACACTGATAATCTTCACATAAGTTATTTACAAAAGTTTCAGCTATTGCCATTATAAATTACAATAACTTTGATTTGAGTATTTATTATTTAAATTTTTTTTAAAGCTATTGTTATTTGTAGTATCAAAACATCTAAGGCACGTAAATACAACACATATTGCATTACAAATGCTATAGGTGTCACATTTGCAAAAGTTAAAACTATTGGCATTGTAAATGACAAAGCTATTAATTTCGCTATTTTCAAAACCAACACATAAATAAAAAAATTGTCATTTACAATACCAATAGCTCAAACTTTCCTAATGCGAGACCTATTGCATTGCATATGCTTGTTATGCAAGGTTTTATGCTCAACGTTTATTGCTAAATCTTTGACTCTGCCCCAGCCCTACCAGCACTTTAGATGTGAATGGACCCTGGATTGTAAAGAAAGTCTAGATTCGCTTTAGGAGGAACCACCTCCCCTCAGAAGATCATTAATCAACACAACTGTGTCTGGCAATGGTCCTGGATGGGCATGAGCACAGGTCTAGGTCATTGGAGAAGTTGCAGATGGTTTCAGATAAGACTAAAAGGCTGTTGTACGAGCAATCCGTCTCGTTAGAGTCAGAAAAGAAGTCCAGACATAAAATGCTGTCACTTTGATGTGCCGCCTGCCCTCTCTCATTCAAGGACCTACCCCCGCAATAAGATGATAGCAGCTAGCATGCAGCCGCGGCCGGTAGTGGGAGTACCTGCCGGGCGGTGATGTGGGAGGGGGAGGGGCTGGGTGGGGGCCGTAATGCATGGATTACGGACCTTAACAGGTAAGTAAACATATAAATAAATAAAACGAATTTTGTTGCATGCACTGCATCACCAAATGCGATGCTGTGCGCGCAATGAAATTCGGCCGAAAACCAGCCCTGGCAAAGAGCGTGATCGCACCCCGGGGTAGGGGGCGGCCGAGCACTTTGCCAGGGCCGGTTTTGGTTCTCATTCTAGCCCTGGATACAGGGCACACTTTAAATATGACATAGTAATGCTAATAAGAGGTTTTACTACATGGCAAAGGTACATGCATGTGACACTGCAATGCTTTTAAACTGCACCTAAGCCAGAGCATATAGTTGCTCATGACAACCATATATCGTTGCAATATATTTAGGTGGTGCATATACACACACTGCAGCCTACACATAGCATTTAACTTTCATGCCATTGGTGCACTTTCTGTGCTGTATACCATGGCCCCCAGAAAAGTAAAATAAGCCTATTAGGTAACTCAGGCACTATACTACTGTTTAACAGTCGTATATTGAACAAAGGAATGTCAGGCAGACAAAATGGGAAACTGCACAAAAAATGACATCCTTTCCTAAAATTTTGTATCATTCATAGTAGGTTATGTTGTAGTCTTTATTCCCATAAAGACTTGTTTCATACACACACATTCCATCCCTCTCTACCCTGTCCCATTCTCCCCTTCCAACATCTCATTATCAATATTTTTCAGAACTCCAGAATTCTTTGGAGATTATTTGAGATCTGCCAAGACATTTTGTTTAAAGAAAAAATATACAATATGCACATATTCATCCATCTTAATCCATGGCTTGAGTCAGGAACATTCAGCCATTTTAATCTCACCCTCCTTTTTTTGGCTGCTGGGTATATGTTTTCTCTCCAAATTAATACATGACAGACTATCCTACAGAAAAGTGCATTCTTTTTTCAGATAAATGCCTGTTACGTACTAAGGAATATTTTTGTATTTTTCTTTTTTTGTTTTTCACTGTTTGAGTGAGCGCCTGACCCTAAGATGGCCACCTGTTCTTTTGGTTCATATTAGTATAGCCTCACCCCAAGATGGCCACTGTGAGACTCTTGCTGGAATTTAACTTTTTCCAAATTGCTGTGGTGGTGGGACATTAAGCAAGTTGATGCTTTTAATGCTGCTTTTTGTTTCTTAATGTCTGTGTTCATCTTCTTAGATCTGGATAACAGCACTCTAGTTTTTTCAGAGCATTGGGTACTTGTTTGAGTCAATTAACAAACTCCTGCACTTGTCTCTTATGTGACATACTGCCTCCTTTTCCCTGGTGCTCTGTGAGGAGCTGCAACCTTAGTTCTAATTACTATTTGATTATGACTACCAGGCATGTGTGTTGAAATGTCTGGGTACCTACTGAATCTTACACATGCAATCTAATGCCCTTGTCTGGTGGCCATATTGGAATGAATGTCTGCCTCCAAGTGAAGCAGCAAATCTGTTCAGTGTTCTCAACTTGAAGCGGAGTTGCTGGTGTGTCTCCCCAGCTTACCTTTCAGTTGTATGCAAACATCAGAAAAGCAAATGACTGTAGCTTACAAATTAAAGTGCACACTGGATGTATTATTGCCTTTGCCAATCCTTGCTTTTCCTTAACTGTGGCACATTTGGCTGGATATACAACATCTTTACCCACAGTTTTAGAGGAAACACGGTTTTCCACTCTCTGCCACTTTGAAGTATGGTAGATTGTACATTCAAACTATATATAATTATACAAGCAAGAAGTGGTGTAATTGTCATCTCATAGCAAAGTTCTGTTATTAGCATGCAAGTGAAAAAATATTTACAGATGCTATAAATAATAACAATAATAGTAGCGATAATCAATAATATATTCCTCAATATCCATGTGACGTGGAGAAGATATTAGGTTGATTGCCATTCAGAAAGCTGTTAAGGTGGTTCAGTAATTAAAGACACTTTTCTGGCAACTACTATAAACTGCTAATCACAAGTTAGTAAAATGCTCTAGAGATGGCCATAGCGGGGTTATGATTGTTCAGCTTGTAGGCTGGGTGTTGTGAGCATCCAGACACAGAAACAGGTAAGCTCAAAGCACCAACTTTATTTTAGATCTAGCAAGCCAACCATTGCGATGCATGCAGGTGGGTGAGCCAGCTAAACGTTGAACTGAACACTTTTCAAACTAACACAGTATACATTCCGAGAATTCTCAGGAGCAATTTCTTTCATGATGGCAATGGCAGAAATGGCACAAATCAGCCAGTCTTAACCTAAGAAAATGAGTAAAGCATTTAGAACAATAAAAACTGTTCAAAAGCCAAAAGCACAACTCCCACTCCAATTTATAAATATAGAGAATAATGTAATGAACAAAAGGGCATCAAAGCGACAAAAATCCAGTGAATGAAACAGGAGATATTGATTTTTGAAAGCTTTAAATGAAAAATATCGCACAAGACTGTCATCTCATGACTGATATCTAGGTGCAGTTTTAGGCCATCCACAATGGAGTGTGGATCAGATAAGGACACCAGGTTTTTCCATGTCGGAAGCCTTACTCTGAATTTGGAGTCCGACTTATATCACGGCAGGCGGGCCTCAGTTCCACCACGGAGACAGAGTAAATTACTCTGTCTCCATAGTGCAGAAGCCCCCGCCCAATTTATAAATGGCCACCAACTAGGTGGTCATTTATATAAGCACTGCCAGTAATCGCAGTTACGGCAGTTCTACCCAATACATTTTACTCTGTGCTACAGGAATGCATAACAGGATATTCTTTTTGTAAACAAAAAATATAATGCTCCCCTCACCTTGGGAGTCTTCTCCCATGGCAGGGGGAGGATTATAATGTTTTTGCTGTTTCTATACCACAAGGTTTTACCTGGCGTTAAGGAACAGTGAAGAACAATTGTCAGCATTGGCTATGGGTTTTCAGCTGTTATGTACACTGTGGCTGCTGTTCAGCATGGCTAAATGTTAGTGGCATGGAGTAGGGTCAGCTTGGGTAGATTGGGGTAGAGTGGAATGGGGAAGATTAGGGTAGAGTGGAGAGGGATAGATTGGTGTAGAGTGGAGTGGGGTAGATTGGGGTAATTAGAATGAGGTAAATTGAAGTGGGGCAGACTGGAGTGGGGGAGTTTGGTAGATATGCATGATATGCTAGAGTGGGGTAGATTGAATTGTGGTAGATTGGGGTGTAGTGGGTGGACTGAGTAAAATGAGATAGATTGGAGTGAAGAAGATTGTGGTAGATTCGAGTGAGTAGATAGGAGTAGGGTAGCATGGGGTAGACTGTGGTAGAGTGGTGAGAGGTATATCAGGGTAGATTGGAATGGAGTAGAGTAGACTGAAGTGGAGGGATGTAGATTAGAGTTAAGTGAGGAAGATTGAAGTGGAGTATATTGGGTTACAATGAAGTAGCAAAGATTGTGGAATTGGGGTCATTTGGAGTGGTGTGGGGTAGATTGGAATGGACTGGGGTAGACTGGAGTAGGGTAGAGTGAGGTAAATTAGGGTAGAGTAGGGTAGATTTGGGTAGAGTGGAGTGGGGTAGATTGGAGTGGGGGAGTTAGGTAGATTGAATTGGGTTAGATTGGGTGAAATTGAATAAATTGGGATGGAGTGGGTAGATTGTTTGGAGTGGGGTAGATTCGAGTGGGGTAGACTGGAGTGGAGTGGAGTGGGGTAGATTGGAGTAAAGTGAGGTAGATTTAAGTGGAGTGTGGTATATTGGAGTGCAGTAGATTGAAGTGGAGTGGGGTAGACTTGGGTAGAGTGAAGTGAGTGTGATAGAGTGAAGTGAGGTAGATTACAGTGGAGGGAGGTAGATTGGCTGGATTATATTTGAACTGGAGTGGAGTGGGGTAGATTGTGACATGATCAGAAATCAGAATTGACCCAATTTCAGTAGATACAATATGTTGAAAGAGACTTTTGTTAAAAAAGATATGATCCAGTCTTGTAAGAGAGCCATGAACTAGGGCGTGAAAAATATATTCTCTGTATTGGGAATTACAATGTCTCCACGAGTCAAGTGAAGTCAGGAATAACTTTATTCGGTCTACATGAGACCATAAAAGTGTATAAAAGTATTATAAATACATTGAATAAATAACCTTGAAAGTATTAAGAATATAATATTAAAACCATATAACAGCTTAATAAACATGAATGCATAAATGCTACCAATTAAAAAACAATATGACCTAGGACAATCCCTCCATTGTCTAGGCTGTACACTGAGTAACCTATAACAATTGTTTTCTTGGCCTCATAAATAGACATATAGAAACTTAATGATGACCAAAGCAATAAAACATAGTAAAGTGCATTGTACAGAAGTCGGAAAAGCAACATTCAAGTAGGGTTCCCCACTATTTGAAGCTACTTTCTCAGCCTCAGGAATGATACGAGGCAGCAAGCAATGGTGTAAGTTGAGTTTATGTCCAGAAGTATCTGTAAAAACATTAAGGCAGGCCCAAATGTAATGGAATACATATTTTGTCAATAAAGGCAGTAAAACAGTCTTCGGTGAGTCTCATAAAAAGTACAGAAAACGACAAAGTGTAAGAAATTATCAAAGGTGCAGCGAGGTAGATTCGCACTCCACACACCAGATTTTGGGTATGCCAAAAGCCTGGGAAACTGATAAAAACCTAAATCTAGTGAGGCGGTAATGGTGGTGAAGATTGAGAGTGCCTGGGGGATCTCTCTTATACATTTTATGTGGTACAAATATGACTGAGGATTGACAATCTAAAAAAGGGTACATTATCTAATTACAATCAACCCCAGTAAGAAATATTTGTATGGATACTGAAGATGTTTCTTCCCCACATCAGCCCAGAAAGTATAATCAATCCGTCTGGGCCACATACATTAATTACCATTGGAGGAATATTATCATTTAAAAAAATTCACAATTATCCATCTGCCCTCCCCATCAATCTCCGGAGACACAATATTGCAATCTAATTTCCTTTCACAAAAGATATTAACACAATTGTTCTTGTTGAGGTGCAGGGGATACAAGATCCATTCCTACCCAACATCTTTTGAATTTCAAAGCTTCACGTTCAGAGAGATGAGATTCCTGAATAAGAAATATGAATGGATTAAGCTTCTTTATGGGATTGTTAAAATCTTTCAGATTCCATGATTTAACTCTGCATTATAGAAACTGTAGAACATTGAAAAAAGAAGTAGGTCTTAATTGATAATGAAGAAAAACATCATAATAAAGAACAAACAAGCTCAATAAATAATGTAAAACTCAGAGGAGAGGAGAAATAAACAAGAATAAAAGAGAAGAACAAAGATGAGAAAAGGGGCAATAAGATAAGACCAAAAAAGACAGAAATGGTAAAACAAGTGAAAAGGACTTATCTGACGAGAATAATTAAAAGGGAAAGGTGCATGGGGTGGAGGCACTGCCAAGTGAAGGCGGCACAAACAGGGAGGAAAACATGCCGACTTCAATATATGCAGGCCCCCACCCTGACGTCAGATGCCCGGGAGCCGTCCGACACACGGCAAAGGTTAAAATACAAATAAATGCATCTTAAAATAAAATGCATTTTGAGCTACTATCATGTGCTTAGCTTTTGCAGTACCGAGGGGAAATTTAAATATTTTGCATATATCTTAAAGTGTATTTAGGTCTGTATATCAGCCTGTACTGAAAACCTTGAAGTCTAGGTACACGTTAAGGGCTCATTCAGCCAATGCCTATTCTTTGTGTTTGCATTTATATGTGTGTTTCGCTATGTGTTTTCACAGTTTCAAAAGTTAAAGAAATGTACTTATTTCTCAGGGGACTTGCTACTAGTATTGTGCAATTTTTTTAATTTTTTTATTTATCTAACCAGGATTTAGATTACTGATTGTCTAGCGTCCTTTAATAAAATAAAATAAAATGAGATTTTGATAAAGGAAGGTATTGCTTTTTAACATACACACCCATTCACTGCTACATGTAAGAAACATAATTGTCACACAAGCCATTCACTGGCAATGTCATCTTCATATTGAAATAATCAAAATGGAACTAAATTATGGTTTCCAAAGAGCAAAAAATAAATATTCACCTACCTTTGTCAATGAAAATCACATGGAAAAGAATTATAATGAGTTTCAAATCATCTTGTGGGATTGGAGTTAGAAAAAAAGTTTCATGCTCAGTTAATTTGTCTGTTAACGACTTGAGTTATGGCTAACTCTGTCTTTGCTAGGAAGGGGAAAGTCATAATCTTCAAGGTGAAATCCTTGAAACTCTGAGTGAGAAATTTCACAAACAAAGTTCTAATACTCCTAATATATTCCCCATGTTGAATGGCACTTGATAATGTTCTCCTGTTTTATTGGCATGAAAGATGCATCGAGACAGGGTAACAGATGGTAACTTTGTAAAGAGTCTGTTCCACGCTGGAGCTGCCGCTGACACAGTCTGTTCTTAACAAAGACGAACTGTAGTTACATATGAGAAGCAAAGGGGAAGGTTTGGTTATGCTGAAGCAGATCAAGATCTCATAGTAACTCAACTATTTGTCGGTGATCTTTATTTTTTCCTGGGAAATATGAGCTCTTTTCTAATTAATCTGATTACCAAAATCTAATTAACCTATCAATAACTGACCACTTGGTCTTCCATCTATTATCTTAAATCTGTATGTGATGAATTCTGATACATGTTGTAATTTTTGCTTTTGCCTCGTCGTCTATTAAAAAGACAATAGATACATTAATACAAACATCGCAACTCTGTGTTGCAGGGTTTTACTTATTTTTTTTCACTTACTTTTTGTCTGGGTTTTGGCTCATGTTAGTCTGAATTCTTAGTAGTTTGTGTCTGAAAACAACAAAGGGCAAACAATTTGTAAAAGGTTCAATTTAGTAGGGCCGTTTACACTTCTGTGTGCATTATAAGGGCATTTGATAAACAAGCAGCTTTCATACAGGCCTAGAGTAGATTGATGAACTGTTTTGTCCATGCACTAGAATTATTATTGAAATATTTGGAATTATGACATGCTTGTGGCCCAAATCTCAGAACGTCTTGCGCACCTAACTGTTGATAAGATGTACAAAAAGGATTTGCAGTAATGAATTAAATGTCTTTATTGACAGAGTAAGTATTCGTGGAATTTTACAAATGTATATTGCACTTAGAATGATGGGAAAAAATCAACTGTGGCGAATTGTCTACAGCCTTAAATTTAATGTTAGGAGCAGCAAAGTGGGCAGAGTACAAAACGCAATAAATCATATGCTTCAATGTATTCAATGGAGTCTTGTGGCATTTTCACTGTGTAACTGTAATTTAAGTGTTGCACAAATACTTTGCACATTGCCCCTTAAGTGAAGCCTGACTGCTCTGTGCCAAACTACCAGTGGGTGAGCACAGGTTAATTTAAGGTGGCTTTTTGGCTTGTCCTGACCACAGTGGTGGTCCCCACCTGGAAAAGGGGCATACCTCTGGCAACTCGAGACCCCATTTCTAACAGTACATATGCCAAAGGGATGAGTGTTGTTCCAGGAAGATAAGGGAAGGGGGTACCATCATAGTTAATTGGTGATGGGTGCAGGAGGAGGTGCTGCTAAGATTATCCATGTGATGAAAAAGAAATTATGTGTGTAAAGGCAAATATCTGCATTGCTTCCTTGGTTAGATTTTCATCCAAGTGGAAAATCCACATAAGTGCAGTAATTGTCATAGGATTCTTTAGAAATTCTTTATTCATAAGAAATGTATTAGTAGAAAATGGATACCACCGCCTCTCATTCCACTTACCCGCCAGACAACTTTGGTCTGCCCAACTTGCCCTGGCCACCGTCCCACAGATTCACAAGACCAGAACCGGAGGACCTGCCTCACCACCAAGACCTGGAACACCATGCCACTCCACCTCAGGCATTCCCCGTCGCTACAGCCTCCGCACGGAAATTCATCAGTTGGGTGTATTGAGCAGATTATCGAGAAACTATATTTCTGGATGCTTAATCCTTAATGTCAGCCTGTGACAATCTTGGCGACTGTAGTCTTTGTTTACGACATGAACTGAGAAACACATTAGACTTAACGTTCACCACCTTTTTACCATTCGACAGATGTTCCTTGGCATTTCAAACTTTGTGGTGAGATTGGATGACTGGTTCCCCACTGTGGGATTATCCACCACTGCCTTTGATGTCCATCAATTATTGAGAATTGTTAATCTCCAAGCACATGGATATCGGCTGATACCAGTGAACAGGAAGCTTGACTCCTGTATCTATTTTCTGTGACAACCAAATTTATTTTGTTGAGAGCCTTCACACCACATACCAAGTGGTGGCTCTACTGTACCTTGATGGCCCTCTAAATATGAAAGTATATCTTCGCCCTGAGGAAGGAACTGAATATTTTGTCTTTGTGTTCCGAAACACGCGTTGGCGTTTTTGTTAGTTCTGTTAATTTTATGTAGTCTTTTTTGCATTGTCATTTTATTGTATTATTGTATTTGTGTTTCATGCTTTGTCAGTATTGGTCTTTTGTATTATATGTAGTGTTCCATATTATACCCTATGTATGTAATTTTAGGCCCTGTGCTTGTTTTTTGAAAGAAAAAAATGTTTGAGAAACACAAACAACTATTTTAAATGGTATTTGAGATTTTTTCTACTGCTTTGATAAATAATAAAATATGAACAAATAATATGCTTCGATGCTTTAAGTCTGCGGGACAACTATATGTATATTATGGATGTATCACTAAGAAGTCTATAGGCAGTGGAGGAAGATTTTGTAATTTGCTTATTCCCCGTCGCTGACCCAATTCAGGAAGGATCTAAAGATCTGGCTCTTCGACTGAACCGCCACGCCCAGACAGATCAGCAGTCCCCCCTCCTCAGTGCTCATGGGGGAGTAACTGTGCTTTACAAACCCCTGATTGATTGATTGTTAGGGGTAGATTGATCGCGTTCCAACCTAGGTGTTATTTTTATATATCATGCTTAGATACACAAATAATTTATGAATGGAGCCATAAATAACAATACTCTATGAAAGATTTAATGATTATCACAAGCAACATTTGGTGATGGAGTAATAGAGGTGGTGGTTTCATTCAATGCATACATACTTGGGCTAAATCAAATTAGATTTTGCAATTTTGAGGCCCCAAAAGTGCACATTTGCCAGTCTGTGTAGTCATGAATTCCTGAGGCTACTTTGATGGCATGTGCATGCCATACAAATCTAAAAGCCAGCTAACCATGTACAAATTCACACCATTTAATGTTCCTAATTTCTCATTTCAGTTTGTTAGTAAGAAAATGCATGGAGCATGGCTGAAATGATTGTTGGATTCCACATAAATTTGAATGTTAGGCAACAAGAAGAAAACTGTGTAAAAATAGTCAGATTCTTACAGACCCTTCTGGGCAGAGTCCTATTAATACCATGCTATTTTCTCATCCGTAACAACTGTCTTTCTCAGTAAATGCCACTGAACTGTCAAATTAGTTTTCTAGGTTTTAGTGGGCATGTCATATTTAAGCAGAACAACGATTATTGACAGGCGAATATGTACACTTGAAAATAGCTCTTCTATAATAAAAATTTAAATGCGATCAAAATAATCATTTGAAAGTAAGGAATATAATTTCAAAATGTATAAATGCCACCCCCTGGATATTGTTGCATTTTTTTTTAAATACAATTATTTACAAGAAGAATTTAAATTAACTTAGAAGGAGCATATACACTTAAGCAGCAAAAGCAGGAAATTACAAAATATATTCGAATGTATTTGAATATTAAATCAAAAAGTGTACATGTGGATAATTAGAATATTCATCAATAAGATCTGAGCAAATGTATTTTAATTCTTGAACCAGACAAGCAGACTGACAGAATTTAACAGCGCAGGCAGTCTTTGCAAATGTGGAATTTCCTCTTTAGCAAATTCAGTGGTAGGAGTGGATTTGTGGGTATTTGATGGATGAACCTATCAAAATGAAAAGTAAATACCCACAAACTTGCAAATGTACTACAGTTGAGTCGGAGTTAGTATGTTTCCAAGGAACCGATAGAAAGATAAACACAACTCCATGAGGAAAATATATTTACCTAGGGAAAAACAAAACAAAACATTTCCATCAGAGCTTTTAGTGAGATGAAAAAAGTGGTTGTACGAAAAAAGGGCATGGCCCAATAAGCATATGTATCATATTGAAGAGTGTGGCTTAAAACATATAAACTAACGTCCTATGCTTCCCATGGCATGCCACAGGCCTAATAAAATATTGGAATGTTGAGCACTCCATTGAAAACAATGGAGTGCTCAGGGCTTCTAATGGCTGGTAGTAGCCCAGAGCATCAACATCCAATATTTAACAAAGGCCTCATGGAGCCCGAGGGGATTCCAACCTCCTTTGGGCTGCATGAGGCCTTTGCTTTACAAATTAGAATATTCTGCCCTTTGGGGCGAAATGCTCTAATAGCCTTAGTGTCCTCTTTCTAAGGCTCTACCACTATTAAAGGCCAATTCACTTCGTGTGAGCCTTTAATGGCCAGTAGATCCCGCTATGTTGGATATAAGGCTATAGTATTTTGGTTCCACTCTGTGAGCGTTATGTTATTGCATCCAAACATATCACACAGCAACAGACTTGCACCTAAAACAAGCCAAACCCCTTTGCTGTGTCAATGCTTATTGGCCGTATCAGAAAATGAGTAACTTCAATCATTTAGTTGTGAATAAATAGAATTAAATGTTTCAGTTCTGAAAATGTTAAATTTAAACATCACTAAGGTCTATGGAAGTCATTACAGTCTTTGAAGTATCTCAATCACATCTGTTCTCCCCTTGACACCACTTTCCTCTGCAGTTTCTATGTTAGACACTTTTTCTCCCCACATCTTCCTGAAAGTCTTCATCTGCATATCTCACACTACTCTTTTCCTCATAAACACCATATTTTTACTCTCTTATTCATGAACGCCACCATTCTCACTACACACACAGCACACACACTCACCTATAAGCACTGAATTTTCTCTTACATCCATCCTGTCTATACTTTGACAGTTGTGTACATACTTCACACACTTTAGCACAGAATCACAATTACAATTGGCAAATCTGACCATTGCTCTGAGCGATCTTCAGAGAGGCCAATTATTGGACAAGAATAGTTTCTGAATGCCTTTATGACCAACATGACTGGCACTGTGAGAAACTTCCATTGCCTTCAGTTCAACTCCAAAGCTTTTAATCATGGCCCATTAAAATACTCATCAATAATCTCAACTCTCCCAGACACCTAGAGGAGACCACGAAACAGGAGCATATTTATAAGACTGACATGCTGAGCAGTGCAGCAACCCACTTTGTTGCATTGTGCTGCGTGACAGTGAAAATGCAGGAATGTGCTATATTATCATAATACAGCACTGGCTCACAATGATTTGCCTATTGTCAATGGAGGGACTCTTGCACCGTAGTGCAAGGGTGCCTGAATTGCAAGCAGGATTGGTTTTGTGTGGGAAGGGAAAGCTTCCTGCACAATAAGAACCCCCTGGGGCATTTGTCCTCTTTCTTCGTGTGCTGCAAAATGCAGCACACATAGAAAGAGGAAAAAACGAGGAGGAATACACCTATTTTGCCTTATAGTGTCTCCCCTGCTTAGCAGTTTTGGGGCATTCCCAGGTCTACAAGGAATGGTAAATCTGGGAATGCATCAAAATCCATGAGATTTGAGTGGGAGCACCCATGCATCATCTGTGCAACGCCTCTCTGGGCAGAGTCATGCAATCCAGTGATTAACACTGCATTGTGTTATTCTGGATTTATCAAGCCGCTCAGGGCCATGCAAGCGGGCCTTGCCTGGCTTGATAAATCCCATCTTATGGGTAGTGTCGCTTTTGGACCTCGTTGCATGGTGCAAAAGCCATACAATCCTTTGATAAATATGGCCCACAGTACGCACTTTACAAGAGTAATACCCTGCACCAAAAGAAATTGAAATACAACATCCTGGGGAAAGCAAAACATGTTAAATGTAAACACTTACTACAACGCTGACATGTACTGCCTTAATGGCTTTTACAGTCATGGCTCAGAAATCAATCAGTGTCTTTGCCTGTAAGGTGAAGAACTTCTATATGGGGACTGATAGGGACCGATTTTAATGTCAGTTTGAACTCTTGCCAGGTCCAATACTCACAGGGACCTGCTCCACTTAAAGCTTTGACCTCAATAGGCAGTATTGATGAGTGCCTAACCACCTGGAAAATGTGCAGGCATAACTAGTAGCCATACAAGCAGAGATTACCTTTTAAACCCTGTGATCCTTGTGAATCGAAATCACATTGGGGATGTACTTCAAACGTAGAAGTTGTCCATTAGAGTTTTTTAAGCCAAGCCTTTATGTATCATTTACATAATGATGCTTGATACACCCGGTAGAGAGGTGCGAAGTTAGAAAGGCTATAATGGTAAAGCTTGCTATAATAAAAAGGAGGCACCAGCTCACATCTGTTTTGTTTAAACTCACTTGGATAACCTACCTCAGAAGTAGATGTAAATACATATTTTTGTTTATTTATTTACATATTTAATTTTGTCAATTAAATATATGTAATCTATCACTAACTTCAGAGCCCCCATAGGGATAAATATTAGCAATTTGAGGAAGAAGAAGGGAAGGTAAAAGTCCAATTTAAAGGGGTGGTGCCCCATCCCACATTTATTGATCATGGTTTATTCTGTGAGCTCTTCAATTAAAAACCAAATTAGAATACTTCAGTTTTCAGGAGTTTCCTAAGATATCAGGCTGAGATTTCACAGACTGAGAAGTATTCAGACTCTGCATGAGTTAGCGAACAAGACAGATGCTCTTATCCTGCAATTTTTATATCCAAATGTTGAACTCTGGCTTCATCCCGGGGAGGTGTAATCCTTCCCATTAAAAATACAAATCGCTATAAATGTTTTTAAAATTACAAAGAGGACTAAGTGTTATAAATGTACCATATTAACCTTAATTTTCTTTGAGTGAGTCTTCCCACTTTCCTGCAGTGATTTAATCTAATGTGCCTGCTGGAACAGAGACATCCTACCATCTCAAACATGTCACAACTACTTACCACTTTAAACTTGTACGTATTGTGGTGGAACATTGTCAGGGAATCAGGATATTTAGTAGGGGTAGAAGAAATGAACCTTGTTCCCTAGTATAACTGTTATGAGCAGCCATTACTTAGATGAGGCAGGTTTCTAAAATGAGACATGTTTGAAGAGACTAGAAGGAATCCTCAGTGTTGGGTCATGGTCCGCGCAATGGCCAAGCTCGCCAACTATACTTCTGCCATTAACAGGAAGGCAGAAACTTTTATTAGTGCTTCGTATGAATAATCTATCTAGCATACCAGCTAGGTGTACCAACTACATGCATTTGGTCTTATCATAAGAGAACCCATCTGCTGGTGGAGACATGCAAGACACACTTCATGGATCCTGAGTAGAAGACTTGCAGCAGTGTATTCCTATGTAATCTAGGCCCACATTACTTGCATTGAAAACAGTAGGCCTATATATTCCACAAGGGATGACTGGCTCCTGTCCCATCAGCCCACCGTACCCTATCGTTATCTAGCGGGACTAGCATTTTGAAATGGCTGGATAATTCTGAGTACCTGGTTGTAGCTCTATATTTTTGGGACACTGCGTAACAGTAAAGTGCAATAATACATTTTTGGCATGTTCTGTTTATACATTTATATATGCAACCATATTGTGGAGATTCACATCATATGTGTGCGGTCTTACTGTATAGGTGGTGTGCCTGACTCTCTTCTCTTTTCTTTTTCGAGGCAAATGTGGTAAAAGAGAGTAAAACAAGTATTATCTTTTTCAGAGACTAAGTTAAAGTTTTTTTTTCTATCTGGTCCAACTTTATAGTCTTACAGATGCCTTTGCTGTTCCATTCACATACATGCTATTTATTATGGTGCAGGATCCCTTTTGATGTAAAAAGGGTACTTTGAGAAGGAGAAGATCAATTAAAGTGGTAGATTAATGCACAGATTTAGAGTGGGGGTGGTGTGGCCTTCAGCCCAACACATCAACCTATCTGGTCCTCCTATGCAAATGTCTTTACTGGAAGCAATCGGAAACATTATAGGCACAAGGAGCATTAAATTGTGATTGGAAAATATTATGATCATCAGCATAAAAACAGGAAATAAAAATCTAGGCGACTGGACAGCATCAGTATGTGTATTACAGTCTTGTGGTCATATTAAACATATATTTTCAGTTTCTTGTAAAGTTAAACAGTATCCGAAATGCTATGCTGAAATAATACTATGACTTTCAGCTCTGACTTTAATCATCGTTAACTCTTGAACGGTATTTTTCTGTACTTTCTCTTATCAAATGAAGGCTAGCTTTTTCCTACCTATGCAATGGTTCACACCTTTCTTGCACAAGGAGGAAGTCTGGCTTGGGAGGTGAATGACCTGTTACGCCATTTTGGTAGGCCTCTCCTTGGGTACATTTTAAAAGTGCTCCTGAGCTGTTAGAGTGCAGAAAAGAGAATTTTTCGGATAGTCCTATTCACAAGACACGGAGACATGGTTTGCTTATCTATGTAGAATTGTGACCTTTTCCAAAAGGCCTTGGGGCTGTCTTGCACATTCAGGAAGACTATTGAGCAGACATATTGAGTTACCTTTATTTGTAATATTCATTAGACGCATTGGAATCTGCGCTTGCTCACGGAACAGCATTTTTAATGTAAAGGGAGAGTTTCCTTTGATTTAACCAGACCTTTGTGCAACTTGCATTTGAAATAAGCTGTAATGTATACATACACAGCTCAGCCCTGATGCATATGGCATAAAACAGGTAATATTGGAGTTTGCACTCCACTCACTTATGTATAGACTGTGCACTCATAGAAATAAACTGTGAGTGAGACTTACGCCTTGGAACTGAGATGTGAGTTAGTATTAACTCATTAAAACATCACATCTACTCACAAAAATATCACGACACACAGAAAAATCTGTATGAATTAGGCGTATAGTTTGTGAGCTAAATTGCCGGTATGGGATTCTTCTGGCACTGTGTCAGAGGAGTAATCTAGAAGATTCTATAACAATTCTCAACTTCGCAGTGCACACAAGTATTTGCAATTGCCATATGTTATAGTATGGCTGAGATACCCGCCACCCCCTCTCAACACACTCCCCAAGGATGGGAAACCGGAAACCGTTCTTGAACTTTTGGAAGTCGGGAAGGGAGTTACCCTTCCCGGCCGTATTTATTAAAATATGAAACAAAATTAAAACATTAAAATTAACAGTTTCATATTATGTACAATTTCATTACCACATTGCGATGTTTGGCTAACCTTAACATATCCTCTAATACAAAGGTTCTCCTAGCCGAACTAACATCCTACAAAACATTTACTTGAAATTTTGAAATTGTACATCCTAATGTTTAAGGGCCAACGGCAAGGTCGTAACCGGTGTCAAGATCCCTAACCCAGACATATCCCCCTCCCTTGTGAGGGGCGGCACGGAGGCATACCTCAAGTGCAACTACCAATTTCCCTTGACTTGACGGGGGCCCCAGTAAAACTCGACGCCACTTAAAGGTCGTACGAGGCTCATGTGAGGTATCTAGAAGGTAGCGTAGACCCCCCCCCACACCCCACACAACTTACCACATCTGCCGTCGCAGACGTCCTGGCCCCGGGAAATTCACCAGGAGGGGGCTGAAACCCCTCCTACCCATGAAGGGGCCTTGACCGCCTTCCCTTTCCTTTCGGCGACCCATCCTTAGAAGGGACCGCCTCCCCGTTGAGGGGCCAATGGCCACCTCCCCCGAGCGCCCCCATCCGTAATGGGTAACGCCCACTCATAGGGATCTTCCAATTAGTGCTCACCGATCGTGACCTTACCGCCCGACCAAAATAAATACGACAATGCTAACTAAATACTAAATGACTACATCTAACCAACAGTAGCAACAACAACTTTATTCAAACGCATGCGTACTGATGAACACTAAAGCAAAATTACTTTATTTGCAAAACATAACACAAATCGACCATTCTTTATTGCATACTCAAAATCTTCACGATAATACCACAACCTGTAAACGAAAATCACAGTTATCCATCAAACTTTATTAAAACCACTCGCTGTCTTCAGGGGCTGGTGGGTGGGTCAAAATTGGCTCTTCGTTCCGTCTCGAGCTCACGTGCAGCGAGGAGGTGCAGCTTCAGAGCACAGGAACAAGAGGATGCCTTCCGGTCTTGTTTCTCCTTTTATCCGTCTTCAGGGCGGGCGTAAACCCGCCCCTGCCTGCCCCAAGGGCGTGGCCAGCCGCGTTAGTGTCTAGGCCAACCCACTCGAGGGCGGGAAAAGGCGCGCCCCGGCTACGCCGCTTCGGGCATACCAGCCGAGACTCGCCTCCCGCCCAAGATGGCTTCCCGGGGGGATCGTGGTACTCTGCCATACGTTCGGGGGGACCGATTGGTCGCCCCTTTCCATATGGCTGAGATACCCGCCACCCCCTCTCAACACACTCCCCAAGGATGGGAAACCGGAAACCGTTCTTGAACTTTTGGAAGTCGGGAAGGGAGTTACCCTTCCCGGCCGTATTTATTGAAATATGAAACAAAATTAAAACATTAAAATTAACAGTTTCATATTATGTACAATTTCATTACCACATTGCGATGTTTGGCCAACCTTAACATATCCTCTAATACAAAGGTTCTCCTAGCCGAACTAACATCCTACAAAACATTTACTTGAAATTTTGAAATTGTACATCCTAACGTTTAAGGGCCAACGGCAAGGTCGTAACCGGTGTCAAGATCCCTAACCCAGACATATCCCCCTCCCTTGTGAGGGGCGGCACAGAGGCATACCTCAAGTGCAACTACCAATTTCCCTTGACTTGACGGGGGCCCCAGTAAAACTCGACGCCACTTAAAGGTCGTACGAGGCTCGTGTGAGGTATCTAGAAGGTAGCGTAGACCCCCCCCCACACCCCACACAACTTACCACATCTGCCGTCGCAGACGTCCTGGCCCCGGGAAATTCACCAGGAGGGGGCTGTAACCCCTCCTACCCATGAAGGGGCCTTGACCGCCTTCCCTTTCCTTTCGGCGACCCATCCTTAGAAGGGACCGCCTCCCCGTTGAGGGGCCAATGGCCACCTCCCCCGAGCGCCCCCATCCGTAATGGGTAACGCCCACTCATAGGGATCTTCTAATTAGTGCTCACCGATCATGACCTTACCGCCACAGGTCCGGATAGTTGACCGGCTATCCGGACCCCCCACCAAACTCCTATCTAAAGGTCATGTTTTAACATCTTTAGCCAAGCTATGAAGTCTCCTATGAGTAACTCATTCCCCAACCGAGACAAATGAACACCGTCCCCCAAATACATACTGTCATCATTAATACACCCATGCGAAATAGAATGCAGTGCATTGGACCGGAACAACCTACTCACTTTGTTATTAATTTTTCTCACCGAGTGATTTAAAGCAGAAACAGACATAGCCCCCCGCCACACTTTTCGTGGGATCATATGGGACCACGCAATGGTGCACCCTGGAACTCTCCTCGCTAACCAACTTACAGTGGAAAGCATCGCCTCCAGGAGAAGTCGTCTACCAGTGGTGACCAAATCATTGCCCCCAAGATGTACTATGACTACAGACGGCGGTGACCTCGTCCGCCCTAGCAAACCCTCGAAAAATGATTGAAACTGGTCAATACAGAGACCGCCCTTTCCGTAGAAGGACACACTGTACCCGTATTCCCCAGCCACGTGCACCATGTCACCTGCCTTGAATACGTC
Source organism: Lissotriton vulgaris (assembly GCF_964263255.1). NCBI lineage: Eukaryota > Metazoa > Chordata > Amphibia > Caudata > Salamandridae > Lissotriton > Lissotriton vulgaris. Next base: position 421,197,845 of record NC_141685.1, on the reverse strand, counting down.
CGCGGCACGCCTCACGTATGAGTGGCCCACGACCCACACCTCCTTTTTCACAGCCGGTGATGTCTGACCGCTGTCCCGGTGTTGGGTCGACTGCATAGTCCGCCCCGCCTCGTAGGCTTGCGTAACTGAAAACCAAACAAAACAAGAAGCGTGAGTACATCATTACAGCTTCACAACATGTGCAAACGCACATACCTTTTATAACAATTGGAGGACCAACGCCCCACACGTTTAACTTGTTCTACATTCAGACCCCTGGCTGTAGCCTCTGTAGCAGCCCCTATCCGAAAGGAATGGGTCCCAAACTCGCCCGGGTTCAAGCCCGCAGCTGTAATTGACATCGCAAGCACCCGCTGAAACTGAAACCTTGTCAGTGGGGTGGCGTCCGCGTGTCTCAACAAGGTCCCCCTCCATGATGCGACCCTTCGTGTTAAATAATCCTCTAAACACTTCACTGGGCACATGGACGACCCGGGAATCCTGCGTATAATTATGCAGTCGCCCATCCCGCTCTGATCGGTCTTGGACCTTACAAACGAGACAGTCATTGTCTCCCCTCTGATTTGAACGTGCTCTGCGCACAGCCCTCCCGTAACATCCTGCTTGTTCCTCGCCACTAATTCGCTTACCCGCATAGCTCCATGAAATGCCAGCGTAAAAGCGGCTCGGAATAACACTGTCTCAAAGTGAGATGAACATGTTGTAGGGAGTCTGGATAATAACTGGGCCAACCTATCCAAACCTATCGGGCGCCTCTCGTCTACTCTGCGACCCTCAAGGCGTTGCCACCCACGTAGCGCTTTTTGCACAACGAAAGACGCTGTCGGGTCCTGGATCCCATGAGCCCTAGCAACAAAGGAAATGGCAGCCCGATGCCTCTGGGCCGTGGCCACCGATTTCCCTGCCAGATGTAAAGACATCAGAAAGTTCACTACCCATTCCTCGTGGCCCCAAAGCTCCTCACTAGCAGTCCCCAAAAAGGCTAAATAGGACCGGAACGCCCCTTCATATGCCTTCCTCGTCCTGGGTGCTAAACTCTCTCCCACGAGGTTACGAAGTTCGGGGCACCGAGAGACCAGAGAGCTTCGGGAAAGGGTGCCGGCTCCGGGTCCGCTGTGGGAAACCCCAGAAGGCCTGCATACGAAAACGAGAAAGGGCATCAGCCGCCTGGTTCATTACCCCCGGGACATGTCTTGCTTTGAATAGCACATTCAATTGCATACACAGTAATACGATTTCTTTAAGCAGTCTCAAAATCCATTTGCATCGTGCTGCCTGGCTATTGATACACTCAACCACGGTCATATTGTCAGACCAAAATACCACAGAGTGATCTTTGAACCCTTCGGGCCACGTTCTCAGGGCCACCAAAATGGGGAAAAGTTCCAGGAAAGCAATGTTACTTGTCAGTCCACTGTCATGCCACCATGCTGGCCATTTTTGTGCAGACCATCGGGTGCCGAAAATGGCACCAAAACCTATGCTCCCTGCCGAGTCTGTCCACAGCCCCAGCTCCTCAGAGGACACGGCCGGTTTGTTCCAGACGACTCGACCATTGAAATCCGCCAGAAATGCCAACCAAATGCGCATGTCCTGGCGGACCTCTGCCGAGAGCCTTGTGCGATGATGGCCCTCCTTCAGTCCGACCATGGCTTGAGCGATCGAACGGGAAAAAGGGCGGGCCATAGGTATGACTCTTAGGGCAAAATTCAATTGTCCCACTAACTGCTGTAACTGATGCAGCTTAACCTTAGATTCGCTCATACACATTTGCAGGGATGCCCTGAATTTTAACACTTTATCACCCGGTAAACGGAAACAACCTTCTCTGGAGTCTAACTCGATCCCCAGAAACTCGAGGCAAGTCGAAGGACCCACAGTCTTACCTGGTGCCAGTGGCACGCCAAACTGATTCATCAAAACACAGAATGCGGCTAAAGCCTGCCCACATTCCGGGTCCCCGGCTGCCCCCAGGAACAAAAAATCATCTAGATAATGCATCACATGTTGGAAACCCGTCTTCTTTGTGAAGACCCATTGTAGGAAACTACTGAATTTCTCGAAATAGGCACAAGATATCGAGCATCCCATCGGCATACACCTATCCATGTAATATTGACCCTGAAACATGAATCCCAGGAGACGCTGATTGTCTGGATGTACCGGGAGCAACCGGAACGCTGACTCGATATCAGATTTTGCCATCAGCGCACTGGGCCCCAGGCGATTCAAAATGGCTACGGCCTCATCGAAGGATGCGTACCGCACCGAACACATTTCCGGGTCTATTGCCTCGTTCACGGAAAGACCACGTGGGGCTGATAAATTATGTATCAGCCGAAACTCACCCGGGTCCTTCTTGGGAACCACCCCTAAAGGAGAACAAACAAAGTTAGCAACCGGGGGTACACTAAACGGACCGGCGACTCGACCTCGAGTAACCTCCTTCCGGATCTTTTCCTGTACCACAGTCGTATGCTGCAAGACCGACATCTGATTTTTGCATTTTTCCACACCCTGAAAGTCCCCCACTGGGATGCGGAAACCATATGAAAACCCGTTCCGCACCACCCCAGCGGAAGCACGATCCGGGTATTCGCTGAGCCAGGGAATCATTGCCAAGGTATCAATCGGGGTAGGTAAAGGCGCCCCTCGGACTATGTTAGACCTGTTTGGGACCTCCTCTACCCCCGTTATCACCCGTTTTGGCTCTGCACGTGGACTCAGGATGGGATGATTGCCCACACCCACTACATTCGTGTCTAAATTTGCACGACCCCTGGGGCCTAGTACATTTTCCCCTGTTAAAGTTCCAACAAACCCCCTTTTTACCTGCATTGCCGGTAGGCCTCGAGTGATTGTCGGTACCCGTACCTGAGCGAAAGGGCGTCCCCGCATACTGACGGGAGGATTCGCCCACGTTACTCCCCACCAATGGCAATTTCAACATACCAGTATCCTTCATTTTGGACCAGGACACAGAATCATAACAATCCCAAGTTAAGTTTTTATCATGTTCTTTTGCTTTTCTGAAAATATTATCATAGCAGAACCAATGATTACCCTCGTGTGATACAGAGTACCCCATGATTCGTGACTGATAAATCGGCAATTCGGGTAGCAATTCGGGCCTTCGTTCTCCCAAGATCGATGTGAAAACCCCCCACGCCTTGCCCCAATTGCCAATGTTCTCATTTACCTTAAAGGCGACCATCTTTGCGCGCCAAACACTCGGATGCATGAGGTCCTTCTGACCCTTAACATGCTCCATCTCATAATGATCAGTAAGCAACGAGAAGATGTTTACATACTCCCCTGCCCATATCTTTTCTTTAATAGCTAAAGGGACATGCTGGCCCAACTTCTCCCTTCGAGAGGGTGCCGACTCCTCCCTCGCAATCGGCAATGGTCGCTTACCTGCACCGGACGCTGTCTCTGCGACTACAACCGTCACTCGTGGCTTCTCTGCGGCCGCAGCCGGCGTGGATAACGTCGCTGCTTCCCGAGTTTCACGCAGTTGCTTCATCAACACCTGCGCGTCGACAGCCGTGGCGCCCTCGCTACCTTTTCCCAACCACGCTGCTAATTGTGCCGCCAGCTCGGGCGGCATATCTTCCCCGGACACGGGGGTGACCACAACGGGAATCGGATTCCCTTCCTCCGGCACGGGAGTGGGTGCTTCGAGCGGGACACTGGGACTCGGGATGTCTCCCCCAGCTGCTCCCCTCCTGGGCCTCTTGCCTTTTCCTTCCGGGGCTGCTCCCGCCAAAGGACGTTTCGGGCCCCCTTCCTCGTCTTTATCCATTCGCCTCTTTAGGTCGGTCACCTCTTTCATGAGAACACGCAGCATCTGGTCGGTAGTCATTCGCTTTCCCGCCTTCCTCGGCATTCTCCAACAAAGTATCTGAAAAACAAACAAGAACGATTACAACGCTCAAAATTGGCTCTTCGTTCCGTCTCGAGCTCACGTGCAGCGAGGAGGTGCAGCTTCAGAGCACAGGAACAAGAGGATGCCTTCCGGTCTTGTTTCTCCTTTTATCCGTCTTCAGGGCGGGCGTAAACCCGCCCCTGCCTGCCCCAAGGGCGTGGCCAGCCGCGTTAGTGTCTAGGCCAACCCACTCGAGGGCGGGAAAAGGCGCGCCCCGGCTACGCCGCTTCGGGCATACCAGCCGAGACTCGCCTCCCGCCCAAGATGGCTTCCCGGGGGGATCGTGGTACTCTGCCATACGTTCGGGGGGACCGATTGGTCGCCCCTTTCCAAAAGCCTCGGTTACACCTGAATGAACCTTGTGCAAGTGCACAAAATAGTGCACAATCACAGAGGGATTTTGGAACCCAAGATACGTTATAAAACACTTTCACGAAAAACTTTTATCACTGATATTTACATTTCCGTTGCTTAATTTCTGTGTGCAATTTTGTATCGTGCACACAAATGTGTGTAGAAAAGAGGTGAGAAGGCGAAGGACTTAGAACGGATATGGAGAGAGGAAGTAGCCGCAACGCAAGAGACGTGTTTACCCGGTTGCTAGGGATCCCTTTGTTTCCCAGCCTGGCTCTGGTTTTCACCCGTGGCTGTGCATTGGGCCCATGATATTGTGAGGTGGATCCTTGATTACACGTCTCACTGCACAGGTCCTAGGATATAGACTCCGCCCCTTCACCACCACAACCAGCTGCTTGGATTTCGTCAGACAAAAGGCTGAGTAACAAATGATGAAATGCCGTGCCTGTTCTTTCGAACAACATAGCTTCATCTGTGCTATGTTTGTTTTAAGTAAGACATTAAACCATGGCAGACTAATAGTGCCACTTTTGGGGCCGACACCATTGCTTGTTGAACGTGCAGACGCATAACTCTACACGAGGCCTTTCCAGGAGCAGAACAGTATATACATTCAGAAGGAATAAACTCGCAAACTAGTGATTTAGTAGAAGTTTTGGACAGAATTCCTGCAGATCTGATTACTCCTGTGAATCATTGCAATGCCCTTGGGGAGGGAGAGAACATGGCGTTCTCTGTGAGAGGTTTATGATGGCCGGTCAAGACCTTGGCTTCAGGTACCTATTGAAGGGGAAGCAGATCTGAGGAGAAGCTTCGCAATATATTACACGAAAAAAAGTGGCATATGAGATGCGAAGGAGTGATCTCTGGAAATAACAACGCACGAGACAATACGCTCGGAGGCATCGCACTTGAAAGCAAAGCGGGAGGGCCCACGCGCAGCTGAAAGAGATAGCCCGGCCAACGGTTTTGGAAGAACACATCGCCGTATTTCTTCAAAACATTGCAAGTTGTTTATTTGTGGGCAGTCATTCAGCGCGTACGCGTACAGATAAAACACTTTGACATCAGAAGAGAGGCGAGAAGGCGACAGCTCAAACGCGGCACTGAAGGGCGGTTGAACCGGCGCGCGGCTCGGCGTCAGCGTTCCCCGGAGAGACGCATTTCAAAACCAAATGAAATCCTCGAATAAAGTGGAGATGCAACAAAAGCAATATAGCACTTCAAAAGAATCCAAAAGCAGAATGTACTGCATTTATCTCAGAATTATATTATTTTACATCGTTTATATAGCGGCAGAAGGACTAGATGTGTCATTCAAGGTGACATACAGTAACTAATCACACCGTTATCAAAATAAGCACTCTCAAAATTGTGTTTGTGTGGTTTGCAATGATTAGCCGTGGTGAATGTAATGTTATGCCCAACGTATAGCACTTAATGCCATGATTATTGTGCCCCGTTGTGTGCTTGGAATCTGGGAGCCCTTGCAGTTTTGGTGTCTTCACCCTTTGACCTGCTGCATGATACACAGAGATTCCTCGACCTACTTATGCCCCTGAAATGCTTACCATCACCAGTGGCTTGTATTTCAACCAGAAAAATTAAAAAAGCAACATGCCTTCTCCATCTATGCGCCCAGGGTCTGGAAAAACGGGGCATATTATCAAGAAAGGGCGTTATATTATCGCCGCTTTTATCGGCAGGAAACTACTGGTAAAGAGGTGATAATGGGCTTGATAATATGCTCTATGAATTCCAATCGAAGCCCATGTTAGATGTAAAGACATTTAACATGGGCTTCGATTGGAATTCAATAGAGCATATTATCAAGCCCATTATCACCGCTTTACCGACAGTTTCCTGCTGATAAAAGCAGCGATAATGTAACGCCCTTTCTTGATAATATGCCCCAACATCCTTATATCCATCTGGTCCAGGGGTGTAGCTTAGACAGCAACATTTGGGGGATGGGAGGTTGAGTTTCAGATTTTCTTAACAATCTGAAATATCATGGCAAAATACATACATGAGAAGCAAGCATAAGAAAGATTAAGGGCGGAGTGTTGCTGGTACTTGAAACACAATATTTTGTAAAATAACCAAAAAAAATAAGGAACTTCAAAACAGAACAAAGAGTGTGGTTTGTATGTTTTTGTCTGTGTGCATATGTAAAAATTCCACACCTCATCATACCGACTGTACCCAACTGTGTACTAGAGAATACGTACAATAGGGGGTATAGCACCCCAAACACCCCCACACAAAGCTGCACCTCTTATCAGGTTCACCCAGTGCTCAATTTGAGACGGTGATTTCCAGTGCTCAGCACCAGCATTTAATCATCAACACTGGCACTGTTAAGGACACTTTCATAGACACAGGGAGATTATGTGATTTGCCCAGAATCACAGGATGTTGAGCCAATACCGAGATTTGAACCTGGTTCCACAGCTCCAAAGTCAGCAGCTATGTCAATTATGCCACGTCCTCTCCCCAATTTCATGGTTAGTAGTTGGTTCTGTTTTAGGAGGCGCTAACAGGAGAACTGGGCGGGTGCAAGCTGCCTGCTGACGAGAGCCCCAGCACTTATTTTTTTACAAATTAACCTATAGGTTCAGCCCAACCCGCTCCAAATTTGGATATAGGTGAAGTCACACCTCTTTAAGAAACACTACAACCCCGTTACACTCCACTTCTAATTTTTGAATCCAGCAACTACTCAGATTACAAATTGGCTGTTTCTTTGCCTTTGACCATGTACAGAATTTCAGCTGACTTTCCACTGTACACATACAACATAAATATGTTGTGTTTTGTATTCTTTCGTGGAGAATCATATTCAGCCCTGGCCATTGCGCTTGGAACAGGCTACTGTATGATAGGATATTATATTGGAATGTGTACAGCAACAAGCTTTTATGGCTCTGCGTTGAGCATTATGTGCATGTATCAAAGGATATTGTTGTTTGTTCATCCAGGTATGTTTGGCCAATATTCTGCTTTTGTGTGGATGTGGCAGTGGTGGCCGCTATATTCAAAAGGTGGTAGGGTGGATGGAGGGGGCGCAAGGGGGGAGCACGGGAGGTGGTAAGGAAGTATAATAATAATATAATAATAATATATATATATTTTTTAAAGTTAAAATTACCTGCTGCTGGCCACCTCCCGCGTCGCGCCTCGTTGCTACGTCTTCCTTGTCCCGGCAAGCACCGTGCCCACGTCACAGACTCCCTGTCTAATACCCGCACTGCAGACCGGTGTGGAGATTAGTCTGAGTGGGCTGGAATGATTCTCTGCTCAGGTCAGGGAATCTGTGGGGTTTCATTAACCCAGCTGTTCGATACAGCTGGGTTAGAGAAACCTAAGTGCACATCCATGTTTTGGTCGGCCTGAGAAAGCCGGCCAAACACACATCTGCACTTAAAGAGTGCACATAGCACTCCTCCTCCGCCCTCCCATGCCCTGCCCCCGCCCTCCCTTCACAAGCTAGCCGAACAAGCAATTTAAAAATAAAACAATAATTAAATCCGCCTATTGGATGTGGTAAGGTACATAACTTCTTTTGGTTGATTCATATATGAATTATTGGGAGGATACAAATGTGGTGTATAGATGGCAATATCTAAGAGAACTATGTGGCTTGTAAACGTGTGTTTGATGATATCATTTATCCTGTTTAATGTGTACTGTCAATATGTGCTAAGTACTGCAAATGTGATTAAATTATCCGGCAATATTTCTAGTCATGTACAAGCTTCATGTTTCAAATGTATTACCATTATTCATTGGCCATCATGAAAGACCAATTAAAATAGCTGCAACCTGTATTTAACAATAAGAGGTAAATAACCAACAGTTTCTTCTTGGTAAATAAGCATCATTACAAAAAAAGTTTAAATATCAAAATAAACGACTTTATCTATGGAAAATATTTGATTGTAAGCAAACTCTGTTGTATTAGGTGGGTTGGTAAATGGGCAGACTAAATGCACCAAGTGCTTTAAGTCTGCAATCATTAACAAAAATACTTCAACTATTAACTATACATAGAATAACAAATATGTTATATACAAAAAGAAGAATTAAGGAGCAAAAGGAAACTGGAAACTATTATTAGAAAATACACTGAAAATAATGGCAATTTATAATTTGAGAGGAGAGATGCATGGGGCGGGGAGCTCAGCTACAAAATGCATATAGGGGTGTTCACACATGGTGCACTGAAACCTTTAAAGGACAGGGGGGAATAGATTATTTCCATTTACCAGAGTTACATTCATCACGTGCAAAGGAATTTTATGGCATGTTCTTGAAACCACGCAGGACCATCACCTCTATTTGACATAGGAGCCTTCGTCTGAATAGGAGTCAAAAGGGACCAAAGAAAGCTGTCAGCAGCGAAAATGGAAGATTAGATATGCTTTGGAGTGTTATAAACCTCCAAAACTTAAAATATAGATGGGAAAATTGGCATTCAGTTACAAATAGTGCTAACTAAATAGTGCTAACTAAATAGCCCTGACAAAAACACACTTGAACAGACTTGAAGTGCTGAAAAGGTGGCATGATTCCAGATTCAACAAACTTTTGAACTATTCTGTGATTCTAATTCAAAGTGAATTGGCCCAAATCTTCCTTTTCTGGCTTGTTTAGAAGCAAACCACTTAATTTGACATGCACGCTGGTTGGAAGGTAAATAGAGGGGTCATTCTTTCTTATGTCACTATAAGCTTTTTATGTATAAATACATAATGGCATGAATTTCAAGGTGGTGTGAATTCTAAGAAGGTTGGTTTATGATTCTCAATGAATCTCTCAAATCTCCCTTAAGATTGGGCTACCCCTTAAACAAAAAGTAAGGTTTCAGTCCAGGCCACATCAGAAAAGGATGATAGATATAAAATCTCGCATTGAATTTCAACACAGCAAGTATTATCAAATAGAATGTGAATTGTCTATGAGTAACAGGGTGGTAAAACTGGAAATGTATGTTAAAAGTAGAGAATTGCTAAATATTATGTGCAGCCTAAACGAGTACAGAAAAAGCCAAGTGTGAATCTGAAAATAGAAAGCAATGACGCCCCAGTCGTGCATGGGTTCAAGGAGTCAGGTAGTCTGACAATAGTAGATGACCTTAATCAAATAAATGGGAACATTTTTTCAAACATCTGTGGACTTAGGGGCCGATCAGGATGGCGGACGGACTTGCGTCCGTCCGCCACCCTTGAGGAGGAGGGAACGTCCGCAGGGGCTGCGGCGTTCCCTCCGTCCTGATTAGGATGTGACCGCCAGGGTGGCGGTCACATCCTCAATATTTAACATTGCGGCGGGTGCAGCTTCAAGCTGCACCCGCCGCAATGTTAAAATAGCATGTGTTACATTTACATGCACAAAGCGGCAGGGACCGCACGGTGCCTGCCGCTTTGTGCACGCAAATGCAGGGGGGTACCATAGGTACCCCCCATGTGCACCCCCCACCCCCCATTCACCCAGGGGGCCCGCAACGGGCCCCCAAAGTGAATGTCCGTATGCTTTTCCATGGCGGAAAAGCCGCCGTGGAAAAGCAGTTTTACACAAACATCATAATATGGCGGACGGTGTCTCATAGACACCGCCTGCCATGTTATAGCTTTTCCGCCGCGGTCGGAAGCCGACCGCGGCGGAAAAGCGGCGGACGGAATTCCAGACCCACCAGCCATCCTAATTTGGCGGTGGGTCTTTGGTGACTCCGCAGAGGATTTTCCGCCTCCTCCGGGCCGGAGGTGGCTTCCGCCGGCCCAGAGGAGGCGGAAAATCCTCCATCCTGATCGGCCCCTCAATGCTTCCTTTTAACAGCCGGCTTGATAATATCTCAGTTGACACAAGTAGTCCAACAGAGATATTATTGCACTAGTTAACCCATCAAATAACAACACCCAGCTAGGTTTTCAAATTATTCCCAACATTCCTAATATACCAAATTCACTGAATGATATTTTCATATATGGAGGCCATTCTGTACACCCTCCTGGATTTGACTATTTAATGAGTTGACAATTGCCGCCCAAGATGTATGTGCTGCGGAACAGAGAACGGACAGAATCATTCCCATGCTGCTCAGATGTAAAGAGTGATCATTATTGAGTATGGTCCCTCACAGGGACTACTTATGCACGGCCTGTGGCATCTACCCCTCAATATTATAATAATCACTTGATAATGATCACTGTACAAAGCCTATTTATTCACTAAGGTGGGTGGGTAGAACATTTTCTACTCTCCTAGGGATAACACAAATGCAAAATCCATTTTTCACTCTGACATTAATTAACATTCACAAGCAAAAGCATCGGCTTGGATGTGCACATTTGTATTAGGAACCTCATTACTGGTAGGGTATTTTCTTTGCCCTGTAGTATTCTGTATACATGAAGAAATTACACTATGGTATATTTTTACCTTGATCTCATTGAAGATTTTATACGTTTTTATCAGATTTTAATTTAAAAAACATAAAATATATATTAACAAAAATAGCAACATTATTGAGGTAGAGGAATTTTATTTTTAAATTATCATTCATAGTTCTAAATTAAATTAATATATTCTAAATAATATATTTTTTAATAAACATTCACTTGTGTCTCTGTAGACAAAGGTGAAGTGGAGGCAAATCTAAGAAACGGTGATATCACTGCAGAGAAAACCAAATTCTGCTTTCCATTGCTGTGATGTAATATTGAGATTGGAACTGGCTGATGAAGGTAGCACAAACACTACCAATGCCTTAGCACTGGACACTATTTATACCAATAACAGTATAACTTACATTGGATGATCTGTGTGGGACATTTCACATCTGCAAAATCCATATACAATCAATAGTGAAAGTCATGGTTAAGATTTGTGGATACGTTTCCCTCCAATGAGAGATAGCTTCAATAGCATCCTTTAACATAGTACCCAGAAGTGGCCATCAGAATGCACCTTTTTCTAGTGGAAGTTTTTTTTAAATGAAGTCCTTTCATTCACACTCCATGTATCCAACCTTCTGGAAGTCTAATTAGTTACAGCTTTCAGTTTTGGCCTACTGGACTTTTTCCCCTTTATGACACATTTACAGTCTATTAGAAGAACCTCAACGGACTCCCAGAGGGTATCTATGATACATTTTATAGAATTCTAATTGTAAATATTGTCTTTTAATAAATACCTTTTCAATTTTACTTCATGCAAACAATGTCACTTCTTTAAACATATTTTAACATCATGTCTAATTGTCTTGCAACCTAGTCTTAATGGAATTTTATTTTACTCATTCCAAATTGTTTTGGTCCTCTACTTTTTAATTGTATTGACAACTCTGTATGCATAAGATTCTGTAACCTTAAAGAGATGACCAACTTCAACTCTATATGGGTAAGTATATACACTGATTGCACTCCTTCTCATTCTCAATGACGTCCTGATAGTGACTTCCCTTTTTTAGCACTATTTTCTAGAAGTTGTAACACCAGATGTAAGATTATTATTTTCAGGTGAGGGTCCTGGACCTTATCACATTGATTTTTCGATGTTGTCCTTCAAATAGGTAGTTGTCTGACATACCCTGTCCTGAGGAGACACATGAACCTGTTCCACTTGTTATTGTGATGTGGACAGCTACCGACTGGACAGAGAATAGCAATTTTTTGAAACTGTCAGACATATCACAATAGTCTTATTTATCATGTCATAAGGTATGTAATATGTGAGGTCATAAGTAGTGCATGATTGGGACGCAGGATATAGTGAGTTCACTAAACTATAGCTACTGAATGGCAGCTCTTTTTCAGGTTTTACACATCATTGCTTCTTATCATAATATATATACAAAACTGTGGAGGAGTACGAGAAGAGCAAACGCGGCGCCCCCCCAAGCAAAATCATTGCCATTTGGCGGTAATTTCGGCGAGAGGAGAGAGTAGGCAGCATGGAGCTGCCTGATAAGGGTACAGACAGAGGTTTAAGTTGGACAATCGTACCAGGGAGCCATGTGGAGGTACACAGTCCAGCGCCATGAATTTGGCGCATCAATTGATGTTTTGATTTTCCCCATCACTGAATGCGGTACCACAATGGACTGCAGATACCATCATGCAGTTCTCCCTGAGCCACAAGCACTTATTCTACACCTGCTTAAAGGGGGAAGAGCCGAGAGACTGCTACATAGGGAGTGGTCTCTGAGTCAAGTCCAGGATTTATGAGCCAGCCTGTGAGACAGGCACTGATGACGGCCATTCCGGCTAGAAACGAGTCTGCCTAAGCGTTTCACGGACTGCAAGGACTAAACTGTGTTTTACTTAATAAATCCTCTGTCTGTACCCGGAGCTGTGTCCTGCTTGCTTTTTAACGGAGGTGAGCGCTTGTTGTGGATTTGTAATACCGAATTTCTGATACCGGCTGAGGACACACCCTCTCAATCTGGTGCTCCGCGTTCATCTGCAAAACTGTGGAGGAGTAGGAGAAGTGCAAACGCGGCGCTCCCCCAAGCAAAGTCGTTGCCATTTGGTGGTAATTTTGGCGAGGGAAGAAAGTAGGCAGTATGGAGCAGCCTGATAAGGGAACGGACAGAGGTTTAAGTTGGACAATCGTACCAGGGAGCTGTGTGGAGGTACACAGTCTGACGCCATGAATTTGGGGCATCACTTGATGGTTTGGTTTTCCCTATCACTGAATGCGGCACCACAATGGACTGCAGATACCATCATGCAGTTCTCCCTGAGCCAAAAGCACTTATTCCACACCTGCATAAAGGAGGAGGAGCCAAGAGATTGCTACATAGGGAGTGGTCTCTAAGTCAAGTCCAGGATTTACGAGCCAGCCTGTGAGACCGGCACTGATGACGGCCATTCCGGCTAGAAACGCGTCTGCCTAAGCATTTCACAGACTGCAAGGACTGAGCTGTGTTTTACCTAATAAATCCCCTGTCTTGCTTTTTAACAGAGGTGAACGCTTGTTGTGGATGTATAATACCGGATTGTTGATACCGTCTGAGGACACACCCTCTCGATCTGGTGCTCTGCGATCATCAGCAAAACTGTGGAGGAGTATGAGAAGTGCAAACGCGGCGCTCCCCCAAGCAAAGTCATTGGCATTTGGTGGTATTATTGGCGGGAGGAGAGAGTAAGAAGCATGGAGCTGCCTGGTAAGGGTACGGACAGAGGTTTAAGTTGGACAATCGTACCAGGGAGCCGTGTGGAGGTACACAGTACGGCGCCATGAATTTGGGGCAACACTTGATGTTTTGGTTTTCCACATCACTGAATTCGGTATCACAATGGACTGAAGATACCATCATTGAGATCTCCCTGAGCCGCAAGCACTTATTTCACACCTGCATAAAGGATGAGAAGCCTAGAGACTGCTACATAGGGAGTGGTCTCTGAGTCAAGTCCAGGATTTACGAGCCAGCCCGTGAGACCCGCACTGATGACGGCCATTCCGCTAGAAACGTGCCTGCCTAAGCGTTTCACGGACTGCAAGGACTGAGTTGTGTTTTACTTAATAAATCCCCTGTCTGTACACGGAGCTGTGTCCTGCTTGCTTTTTAACAGAGGTGAGCGCTTATTGTGGATATATATATGTGTGTGTATATATATATATATATAACAATGTTCCTGTTTCACCAGTCCGTGGTGAAAATAAACCAGGTCAGGACCTCTTGAAGTGCTAATTCTTTATTCGATCAAAGAAGAGGCAGCAACAATATCATCCATAGAAGTAAATGTTTATTTCACAAAGATGAAATAAAAAGACATGGTGTCGTCCATGATGCGTTTCACTCCACAAGGGAGCTTGTTCACATAACGTGCCCCTTAGATTAACCTCATTTTATAGTTAGTGCACAGGTGAAACAGATTTAGACATAGAAAAAGTGCAATCGTGAAAATAGAAAAAAGACTAACTTATTGGCCATATTGCAAGTACAAAGGAAGCAGTTCTTTAACCAGTGTATATGTCAAACGGCAATAAAAGTGCAAATGATTATTTAAATCATATTACTCAAACAGTATGTACAAAGTTTGTAAATCGTAATGATGTAAAAATGTACCACAATTGTCGACAAGTGTCATAATCACAAATTTATAATTTTGAGTCCAAAATACCCAGGATGCTGAAAATCAAAATAGTGTAAGAAATAATTTTTCTTTAAATTCATAAATATAAACAATATATATATATTCTCTTATAACCTAGGTTAGACCCATAAATATATACAGAGAGAGAGAGAGAGAGAGAGAGAGAGATACATGTGTGTGTGTGTTACACAGGTAGCCTTATGATGGAATGTTTTGCAGTAGATGTAAAGCTTGGATTTCACAGAAAAAGAGTTGTAATTGTGAATACATTCAAGGTTCTGACTTCATGTGTAGGATATTTGATTTCCCTAAACAATTAAAAAAAGTTATACACAGCGTTTTGTCTTTTTTTCAGTGATGGTAAAAAAAATGAAATGATTCCACACTGACAGCATTGCTCTTAGAACATTGACTTGCACACCCTTGCAGACCCATACTTGAAGTAACCATCTACCAATGAATCCTCGCCAGTGTGTGAAAAGAAACAATGGAAATGCTGAACTCTATCAGCAAAAAGTTACACTGTCCCACACTGCACTGTTTATTTTCTTTCTTCATATGTCCTTTAAAGCATATCAATGTGCTACAAAATGAAAGCATGTTTTAAAATGCTTGTTTTTAGTCTTCTTACAATGCTTTGCATGTAAAATCTGATTTCTATCAATAAAAGTAGTTGCATAAAACACATTTTGAAATTGTACACTTTATTGACAGCAAAACACACATTTTTCTAAACATTGACAGACATTTCTACAGTCTCAAGCAAATAAAAAATACCCAACAGATGCCCTCCAAATACTCTAAATCTTTCTAAAGACTACTAAATGCAATATATGAGGCATGTCATATACAAAACATGCATAATGAGTAATATGGGTTAAGCTGACATTTATAAAGCACTTGGCCTTGTGGTTTCTAAATCTCGCCAGAACCCCTTGATATAAACATAGCCCATATTACAGTTTTCTGAGATATCTACAAATATACAACACATTGACAGTCATCGTTACGTAGTTATAGTTAGGTGGGGCTTTCCATAGGAAGACTGTTTTTATTGTTTTGCCAGTAACTTTGGCGCCGTTTGACAAATCCTCTTGAAACTTTCAAGTAGTGCAGGAAGGGCAATTGCAACATGACTTATGAATGTGAGGGCTCCACTCCATAAAAGTGGCTGGTTTTTGCTACTGAAATAGTGAATGGGAAAGCCAATTTCCCTGATTGAATTAGGGCCAACAATACTCTTTTTTTATACCTCTGTGCATCTTGGCCTAAGGCTAAATTTCTAATGGAGAAGAAGAAGCAGGCACATCTATGCATTTCCATGTACTTTGCTTTCATGTGAGTTGGAGTGTGCATTTCAAGACAAAATTAGTGTTTAAAAAATGTTTTTTATATATCTCTTAGTGATTCTCAAACGAGTCTATAGTCAGCTTTGTGTCCAAATATACTAGCAAATTTAAGCTAAAGGCTAGGTCTAAAGCATGTGGTAGAGGTTTGATTATTTGGAGGTTCACTAGGCCGTTATCCTTCTGATGAGGATAATATATACAGTGTACTTTTAGCAGCACCAAAATAGATTCTGAGTCCAATAGCATGTTACACAATAGAAATGGGCAGCTATGTTATCTATATTATCTTATCTTAAAATGATTAATCTTAATCTTTATTTCTATGTGGCATTATTGCACTGCACTTGTACTATACTAAATTCATCATTAAGAGCACAAAAAATGCATTTGACAGAAAAACTGCATATCCCCCTCCTTTTCATCACCAGATGGTGTGTGATGAAGTCCAGTCACGTTCTTGTTATTGACATGAGAATGCCAACTTCTGTGACGCAAAAAACATATGGTAAAAATTAGCAGCTGAGAATGGTGTCTAATCTCTTGCACTTGTTTGGTTTATCTTATTAAGGCTTACATAATATAGTGGTCTCAGGTTCTTGCCAGGTTAGATATACTATTTGAGTGTTGATGATGGTGGAATGATTGTATCATGTCGATGTCACAAATCAATGAATAGGCAATGAATTGTGATCAAGGGTGCGTTGGGGAGAAACCGAGTCCCTCTGAAAAAACAAAAAAATACTTTTATTTTCTATTAAGCACGAGTCACAGAATTAACTTGCTTAAAGGCACATACTCCTCATTGGGATTAAATGATGCTAAATTCTACCTGCCTTTCTGTGATTACTGGGACTATGTGCAGTCGGTTTGCTGGCAACAAGCAGCAGTGAAAGTCTTTTCATTTTCACATACACTTGGGGGCAGATTTATGTTGGCAATGTGCCATGTTTGCGTCACGCAACAGCGGCGTAAATGTGGCGCATCCCTACGACCCATTTACAACGTGACGCATCTAGGCAGATGCTTCATGTTGTAAAGCCCTGCGCCACTTGTGGACGTTCCGGCGCAGGGTGGGCGTTCCGGGGCAGGTGCGCCTCGCAAAAGTGGCTGAGTGAAATCTATAAGATTTCACTCAGTCACTTTCAGGCCAATGCTGCGTCAAAACCCTGCGCCTGCTTGAAGCAGGCGTAGGTCTTGACGCAGCATTGTAAAGATGGGGCACCCCCGAGCCTTGCTGGAAGTGAGTCGCGCTTGTGACGCAACTCCAGCAATGCGCCACCTTTACGGCACAGATGCGTCACGCATCTGTGCCACTTTTGCCCCATGGTGCGCCGCATTGTAAATGCGGCGCACCATGGGTGGCGGAGCAGCGGCGCAAAATAACTGGCGCATCCCTGGGGATGCGCCAGTTATCATAAATCTGCCCCATTGTGCCCTAATGATGCACAGTATTCTAGCACAGCTTGGAAAACAAGTTATATAAAGAATGAAATGGAAAAATGAAACTACACAAAGGACGAATGAGGCTATGCACCACCAAACCAGGATGCAGTACAAAGATGCGCTATTCCTAGTTCAAAACAGTGCAGCGTTAGTTTCATACAGTTTAGAACAGTGGTCCATAATTAGCGGTTCAGGGATCTCTAGGTGTCTGCAATGCCTAATCAGGGGTCTGCACCTGTTTAGAAAATTAAGTATTATTAATTGAATGATAAAACAAATATAAACAAAGAAGCAAAATTCTAAACTGAAAATTTTTAAACGTATGATAATGTGAAGAAATTTGAAATTGGAAGCTAAAATGAAGTTGGTATCCTCAGATTGATGTATCTAAGCAGTGCAGGTGGATCAAACATTATGCTATGGGTAGTGGGTGTCCTCAATTGTATTAGGAGAAGATCCACCCTTCCCATTAAAAGTAACATTTTGATTTAAAAAAAATATTTGTTTTAAATAAATAAAATATTTAATTTTCTTGTGTGTTTTATAAAGGCTTGTACCTGTATTTTTCGGTATTGTTTTATGGTGCAAATCATTGATATTGCTTAGGTCAGGGTTCCAGGTTTACACTAATATCTCAGCAGGGGATCCCCTGATTCTGATTATAATACTGTGGGGGTCCCTAGGACTCAATAAAGATTAAGTGGAGTCAACAGAAGTCAGAAAGGTAAGATACACTAGTTTAAACTGTCAATTTAAATATGACACGCTGTCATTGTAGGCTGACTTAGCTATGTCAACTGAAGGAGCTTAATTGGAATGGAAACAAACCAGTAACCTGGCCTGGGCCCACATTTCACATAATACAAGACATGGAACTCTACTGGCAATGTTGTCTCACCCTGAAACTTAAACTCTTATGCCAAATACCAGGAACCCTATATTGCACCCTCACTGCCCAAACACACTAAAGAATAGTAAAAGAAAGTGCTGAACAACAAGAAAGCATTAGATGACCTAAGAAAGTATTATAAAGCTGTGCTGGGTGAATCTTCTGGATGAGCAGTACAAGGCTTTGTGGGCTTGGTATACATGTAGTGCAATCGTATGTTGATAAGACTATCAGTAAGCAGTTGTTTGCAGCATGCACCATCATACCTTCAAGCTGCCTAAAGTACACCAGCACAGGGAAAAGATAAACAGTGCCATATCTTGGTAGATATAGTGCTGTTCTGCCGCTCTCCCTTTGATGTAATGCAGTGCAGCATCTTTTGCTGCTGCACTGTCATCAGACCACCATGTCTGTGACTGCGTTATAAATAAAACTGTTTTTTTTAATGCAGCCTGTTTTCTTTAAAGATAAATGGGATGAATTTAAAAAAGAAAAATGAAACGTTTCTGTTTCATTGTTTAAAAGAAGGCAGTGGTCCCTGGGACCACTGCTTGCTCTTAAAAAATATTTTGCACCCATTCACAAAGGGGAAGGGGTCACCAGGGTCCTCTGGTGACCCCTTCCTGTTTGCATGGGGCTTACCACCTACTGGAAGTAGGTGGTAAACTGTAGGGTGTTTTGTGACCAAACTGCGATCGCAAAACAATCATACATTGAAGTGCGAGTCACTATTAGGAAGGAACGCCCTTAGCATGCCCCATCCTAATAGCAAGTTGCAAACCCTATTTTGTGAGTCGCAGTGGTTACTGATTGCAAATTAGCCGATTCCCTGTTTGCGACTTCAAAATGGTTGTACATCTGCTCCCAAGTGCTGAGACAGCTTGTAGGTGTAAGTGTGTGCTTTCTTTGTGAGTCTTTTGGATTTCCAGGACTGCCATGCATGTGTTCTGGAAGTGTGAGTGCAACCACTCATCCTGAGTTTCAAAACTAAAGTAGTCAGGTTTGCTAAACTGGAGTGATATGTAACACAATTTGAAACAGGTTCAGCAATGATAGAGTTGGCAAATGTATTATTTAATTACTATTTTATAACACATTTTACTTGCATTGGTTGTGGGCATTGAATGTCCTTTCTTCTTAATGTACTAATATGATGTAGGTTTGCTGAGCACTGTACCAACAAACACCTTCTCTGATGTTTGCCTTATTGCTCAGACCAAGATACCAAACATGAGAAATAATTTTCCTAATTTTTAAGCTGTTTACGTCTGTGAACTGGATAAAGAACAATAGTATATCAAGCATTTCTCTTTGTCAATTTCTGATACAAGAGTTCCTCTGCTGTTTCTATTGATTTAACAAATACATAAAGGATGCACTAGTAAATTACCTCAATGCACGTGTTGTCCACTGTATGGCTGATTTCCCCATAGTGTATGATTTTTCCAATCCTTTTATGTACAAATATGCGTTTTCAGTTTAACACGTTGACCGCGGTATGGATACAGCTGTATGGATACAGCTGCGGTGTGGGCATTTTAATCAGTGGACGGTGTTTGGACGGCCCCCAGACGTCCCCCACACAGACCCACCGTCACGTGGGATGGCTGGGGGCCGTCCTCAGCATAGAATGGGTTAAAGTGATTTTCTTATTGGCTCCAAGGGCAAATATTTTTCTGTTTGGTGTGTATCTGTGTGTGCGCCTTCATTCACATACACAATTTATGGACTCATGTTGTCCTGTTCTTTATTTTTCCATTTCACTCGGTTGTTATGTGTAGGTGTACACCTCTTTTTATTCTTTGAAGGCAACGCTTCTCCATACATTGCATGATATATCACTATTTTGGTTTGTTGATGTGTTTTCAGAGGGCATGATTTTTTTGGATCTTACTCTTGAAAAGGTTTCCAATGGCCCATCTCACATGGATTTTGATTGTGTCCACCCATTTTTATTAATTTGTTACACATTTTTCGATTAGGCTCTTTGTTGGTGTGTGAATAGAACAAAATTTCACATAAAAGCTATACCAGTATGTAAAACAACTAAACTGTACAGTGCACTGTCAAACACTGCCACAACCAAATGCTCCCACAACTCGATCCTATTCAAAATTGGAATTATGACAATAAATAAACTAAAAATAATCTCCGTTTAGAGTTCCTTATAGCTATCTTGCCAGGTGTTTCAAATAACAAATAAATGCCAAAAGACATAGTTTACATATTGTTATTTTCATTTCATATTGTATCCATAGGGAGCGCATGGGTCAATACCCAAACATGCCAGCAGTTCAAAGAGTTGATTGTAAAATCTCTGCATCACAACTTTTGTTCATGGTAAAAATTGTCCACAAAGACTCAAAAACG
Source organism: Lissotriton vulgaris (assembly GCF_964263255.1). Taxonomy (NCBI): domain Eukaryota; kingdom Metazoa; phylum Chordata; class Amphibia; order Caudata; family Salamandridae; genus Lissotriton; species Lissotriton vulgaris. Next base: position 421,177,406 of record NC_141685.1, on the reverse strand, counting down.
ATCAAGAGATGTTTTCAGTGGAAGTTCATCTTGGAACCTAGAGGATCAATGCATTGATCCATACAGATGGCAAATCAATGCCATGTGAACATTTTCGTTAATACTAATTACAGCAAATAATAAATAACAGTCAAGTACACATAAAATGAAAGTAGCTTCCACCTTTACGATGTGCATGGTGCTAAATATGAAGTTAAATTGAATATGCAAGTAAAAAAAGCATTTTGTAGAAGTCGCTAAATATCTACAGGTAAATGTTATAAGGGCATTCAATCAGTAACAACCTCAAACACTTAAACGTTGTCATCACCTTCTTTTCACAACACTGAAAGGATAGCAAATACCCATCAAAAAACTGTTGCAATTCCCATCTGTTCTCATGTGCACTACTGCTAACAGCATAACGCTACCATATTGATACGCACAGCCAAAAAACATCAGCACATAAAATAGATGAAATGTGTATTTTTGTAGTTACCATGGTGATGAATGTAAGGATGTCTTAATTTGAATAAGGAATAGCATCTCGAACATATTTTCTATTTTGGGGACGTGAAGTTATCAATTTAGTTTTATAATGAGTTCTACTTGAGAGATATGCTGTGGTGTACAGGTTTGTAAAGAATTATAAGGGTTTCCAATTTTCATAAAGATGCAAAGCCATATTTGTATCGTTTAGTCTTAGTTTTTCCATTCTTTCATCTTCTTGTGCCAATTATTTAACTGTGGCATATGGTGAATGTTAGAAATGTAATGTTCCCAAACAAAGCTGGCCTTTTACCAAGTGATAGTCAAGGAAAGGAGGAGCAGTGGAACACCCTGTGGGAATATCAGGAATATATCTTCATTCTGTTTTAAAATGGCTTTATGATCGTACGTATGGAACATACCACCTCAGCCTGTCTCAACATTTCCACTCTGCAGAATATCATAAGAAAAGATGTCAATTGTTAGCAGATTTTTAGAAGTTAGAATGAATGTTCCTCTTCTCTCATCTATTTAAGTATTTTGAAGCTTTGCATTTACTGAGCCGAAAAAGATTAAGACGCATAGGATTGTGGGAAGTAATCTGAAAGCATACTAAGAAGCAAACCTAGTAGTTTAAAGGCTTTAGTGAGATTTATCATTTTCTTGAATTTGGTTAAATTTACTAAAATGTATATATTTTCATTTTAGATTTATAATAAATCTAAACAAATAGAATGGTAATGATTCCATTGATATCGGTTTTATGCATAATACATTGAAACGATTTCATTTTACCGGGTGTTTACTCTTTAAATCGAGGCAAAATAACTAGGACACTAGACAGTAACATTAAATGTGTGATCATTTAGATAATTACATAAAATGAAACAGTTTGAAATCAGGCAAATATTCTTTAATTTAGTAAATTATATGAATTAGACTCTTGGTTGAAATGGGCGTGAACTCCCTACAGTCCTAGTTTGGGTGAATCACAATTGTTGTAAACTAAACCCTCTGGTTACGTGGACACAAGCAGTCAAGGTAGGCCAGGGGAAAGTGTCACCTTCAGAGTAGATGCCAACCAACAATGCAAGGGTTCACAGAGTCTGTAGCACGGCCAGGCAATGGCCTTCTCACTGTTGAAGTGCCGGTGATCGATGATTGGAGTCGCTTGTCATCCAAAACGAGAAGAGCCACAGGCACAGTACTGTAGCTGAAGCGGGTGTCAGACCAGGGGCGCTGTCGTCGATGTCGGACAGGAGCTGCTGGATATTGGAGCTGCTGGAGCGGTGGATTTGGGTTCTATTTGGAACTGGAGAAGGGGCACCATCTGCTGGTGTCAGAGTCAGACAGGGGGCCACTGAACTTCAGAACCACTGGTAGCCTTCAATCAGTGTCGGGCATCAGCACCTTTGTAAGACATTGATCGGAACTGATGTGGAGGCAAAGATCTTGGTGCTTCTCGGTGTCACTCAGAGTTAATGAGCAGAAACGTGCAGGAATTACAGGGAAGAGCACCCTCTGACACCACCCAAGGGTCCTGGATTAATCCTTGCTCATCCTTGGTAGCTTGGTTGTGAGCAGACAGACCTAACTTAGGAGACAGGTGTACAAAGCATTTAAAAACACCAATGCAGTAAAAATGTAAGACACAACACACAATAAAAAAATCCAATATCAATTTATAAAAATAGGAAATATTTGTATGATTGAATTAACACCAAACTGACAAAACTCCAATGTAAGGAACCAGAGATATTAATTTTTAAAGATTAAAAGTAAAACTTACACTTAGAAACTAATAACGCTCAAAAGGTTGAAAAGGTCATACTGGACCAGGGCAAAGCAGAAAGTTCTGCCCTCCCATGATACAAGACTTTAATGCTTACTTCCAGAAGTGATTCTTGATGCTAGAAAGTGTTCCACAGCACCAGACAAAGGTTCGGAAGCTCTGGCTTGCCTCTTGGTGTCTTGGACTACCACTTCCACAATGCACCTGGGCAGTCCAAGTAAAAGGCAGGTTAAGTTTGTCAGCTGAAGTTGTCGTTGTTTTTGAAGTTGCAGGTAGCCCTTCCAGCACTTTTCTACCCTTTTCTGATGAGGGAGTCCACTCCTTATCCTTTCAGACAGTGCAGTCCTTATGAGTGATCAGTCCAAGGGTCCAGCAGGGAAGTCCTTCTTCGCCAGATGTTTCTTTTGAATCTCTGAGGATCCACAACATTAATCTAAGGGTCCAGAAGTGCTAATTCTCCTCTTGGAGGTTTAGGACTACAATTCCCACAATGCACCTGGCAAATCTTGTAATTTCCAGGTGAAGCTGGTCAGCTCGGATTGTCTTGATGGAGCTGATGCTGGTGACTACTTGAAGCTCTTCTGTACCTGTTGCTTTCAGGGAGTCCCCTCCTTAATCCTTTTGAAGCCAGGCAAAGTCCCCTTTTGTGAAGCCCAAAGTGTGCAGCAGCTGCAGTCCTTATGTGTGCAGTCCTCTTGTGGTGCAACCCAGGGGTTCAGCAGGGCAGTTCTTCTTCTCTTAACATTTCTAAATAGGGATCTGAGTTGCTGGGCAGCTCTCCAATATGTACACAGGTTTCTGGGTTGGCAAGAAGGGGGTTGCTCCTTACCAATGGAGTGCAGGGTGCCACCCTCTGTGATAACCACTCCCTTAGAAGTGTGGAATTTTCTTGTCCCAGAAAACACTGCTCCACAAAAATCAAAATAGAGAAAATCTCTCCTGGAGGTTCAGGTATGGCTAACCCAACCCACAGCTGCTGCTAACATTTCCCTACACTCTCCTTCCAACCCCTCTCCTAATTCAACTTCAGGGGCCCTCACCTGGCTGGGGGTGCAGGAAGGGGGTGGGCCTGATTCCTGTCCACATTGTCTTTCTCCATCTGAAGACCCGATTGGATACCTAGTCTTCTTCCTGTCCGGGCATTTGCTTTCGCTTATCTTCTACCACCATATTTCTCCACTGTCTCAGCCCAGGCCCCTTCACACATCATGAATGCTTCTTGGCCCAGCTTGGCCCAGCCTGCCAAAGACTGGCCAGTCAGAACAAGCTGCTACACGGCTGAATTGGGTAACTTTAGGAAAGCAGTTGCATAACTTATTTCCTACAATAGGTATTATAAACTCTAACCTTGTCAAGTCGCTGGTTTCATTGCAACTATTAATTTGACACTTTGAATTATTATTTTAGCTCACTGCTGTCATACGATAGGCTTAATTAATGTTAAATAAAGCCTTCCCATGTCACCCTCTGGAGCTATGTACTACATTGGGACAAACTAAATTGGCAGTTTTTTCCTCACTAGGGCATATTAAACATCTGACATGGCACCCCCCACATTGAGGCACCTAGCGCAGACCTTAGGGGTGACATATATTAAAAAATAAGTTCGTTTAAGACTTTTGAAGTACCTTCAGTTTCCAAAGTTGAATTTAGATATAGTTTTATTTTAAAAGCAGACTGCAATGCTGAGCTGGCCTTATAAAGGACAACAGCCACCACAGCAATGAACACTTAAGTGCATTAAATCCAGCAGGCCTGTAAACTTACAACCCTACCATATACTAAGTACTTACAAGTCAGGCTGTCCGAACCAATGATAATTATACTAAATTAGCATATATCTGTTAACAGAGCACATCCCTGGTCATGGTTAGCAGGGCCTAGGGCACAATCCGAGTCGGTAACCACCAGTATCAGTCACAAATGGGGGCAAAAAGTGAGGGGGTGTGCAGCAAAAAGCCCCTTTTTTCCCCATCAGCAATCAGAAAAGCACAAATGAAGCACTTTTTTTGTACTTCTGAAGTGTGATGGAAACAGATTTTACCAGGATCAAAAGAAATCAAGACATTTTACTTGGTTATGCTCAAATGATAACATTTCCTGAAACCTTTCCATTCAATATTTTTTTTCACTATATAGTTTTACCAATGTAAATTCCATGCCCATTTCACTGCAAACTGTACTGTCTGTAAATGGCATTGTGCTACCTCACCAGGGCTTCAACATGCGCTACCAGCTTCATATCACACCCTTATCACTCTCCTGCTAAACGGACATAGCATATTTGCTGCACCGTTAACCGGAGCGCAAATTCTGCCGCGGAGCGGGACTTTTAATGAGTGGACAGGGCTGCGTCGGCCAATGGACGTGCGCAGCACTAGCAGGTAGTGCTTGCGATGGCCGTTGACCGACGCATGCACTGAACAAGTTAATAACAGCACAGCCACTCTGAAAATAGTTCCAACGCTGCTGCCAGTACTTGGTTGGCCATTTGTTAGCCTCTATATGGAAGGTGCATGTCAATTTATTTAACCCTTCTTAGCTAATTTCCTGTATAGACTGATGGCCAGCTAAGAAAAATCAGATGAGCTTGCTACAGGGATGAATAGCATTGGAAGAATCTGTCACAGACTGTGGGTGTTTGGGTTTTGTTTTTCAGTTAGCTATGATTTCCTCAGCTTTAAAACATCATATCCCATGGGTAGTATTTTAAATTGCTCCTGGATGGTACCACTCAAAAGAAAGATGTAAACATTGTTGAGCTTTGATCCACTCTGTTAGTATTCATGCACCGTGGTTCTAAATTACAGTATGTAATCCAGGCCCATTCAAGGACATTGGATTCAATGGTTGATTGATAGGTGCAGTATACAAAGTACCCAAGCATAAATCTTTGCCATTGTTATGATTTTCGGTTGAAGTTAAATGGACGTGCCAATACGGAGCTTAAGTTTAACTGTTTCTTTCACTCCTACTGTACCAACTGCTTTTTTTTTTAAGAAAAAAGGGAATATGTGTATATGTGTATGTGTGTCTATATGTATATGCTTATTTTGAACAGTATGGAATTGGTTATTAAAGTGTTTACTGTTTTTTATTTCTACAAATAAGGTAGTCATTGATTAAACGAGCCACGCCCATATCCTTTCATCAAAACAAAGCGGATTTAGAGGCAAGGAGACATTCATGCTGAACATAGATTGTATGCATTTGTTCAGCGAATGTCATCTCAAATAAGCAACTCATACAAATCATAAAATCATGATTATGTATTGTAATACTTTTATACTTTTATATATATAGTATTTATGAACAATCTTTCAAACTGTAATCCCAATTTATCATTTCATTTTAATATTTAGAAAATCTAATAATACATAGTAATATCAACCAATCAATTAATTACCATTTTTAAAGCACAGCACTGTCACCCCTGTGGGTATCTGGGCACTGGTGTGCGAGGTCTCCATCGTAAAGCTAGGTCTTGGGGAAAAGGTGGGAAGAGGGAACACACGGGAAGAAAAAGGCAAAACAGAGGGCAGAAAAAGGAGTGGAATAAGCAAAACAGAGGGCAGAACAATTTGCAGAAAAAGTAAACAAAGGGCAGAACAACTAGAAGAAAAGGCCAAGCAGAGGACAGAAAAATGTGCAGAAAAGGCAAAACATAGGGCAGAAAAGTGAGCATAAAGGGAAAACAGAGCAAGAAATGAGCAAAGTAGGCACAAACAGATAACAGCAAGTAGACAGGCAGCAGTGGGTGATGGACTGTGGGGAAGCTAGACAGGAGAACTGTTGCAGGGGGAGCTGGAATCAGGACCTGTTCAATGGGGTTGGGCTGTGACCCTTTTTAAATAAGGGTTAGGGCGGGCCACTGGGTGGTGGGGGGAGGGAAATGGTGAGAGGAGGGGAACGGCAGGAAGCAGGAACAAATGAGCAGAAAAGACAAAACAGAGGGCTGAAAAACAAGCAGAAAAGGCAAAACAGGGCAGAAAAGACAAAACAAAGTAGAAGAGGACAAAAGAGAGGGCAGAAAAACAAGCAGTAAATCCAAAACAAAGCAGAAGAAGACAAAACAGAAGGCAGAAAAACAAGCAGAAAGGAAAAATGGAGAGCATAAAAGCAAGCAAAAAAGGCACAGAGGTCAGAAAATGAGCAGAAAAGGCAAAACAGAGGGCAGAAAAATGAGCAGAAAAGGCATAACAGAGCAAGAAATGAGCAGAGGTAGCACAAACAGAGGGCAACTGGTAGACAGGCAGCTGAGGGTGATGGACTGCGGGTAAGCTGGACAGAACTGTCGCAAAGGGAGCTGGCACGAGGACCTATCAAAGCCTATATCATCTTGCCGAGGTATTTTCCTTAGTCTATTGTAAACTTTTGAAACATCATATTCAACATACCTGACTTAATAAAAAAAGCATGCATTAGAATGACGTACCTAAAAATGGAGAACAATGCAACCCATTATCATATGCCGTAAAATGAAAACTTTCACAATGATGAATCCACACCAAGCCATTCCTTACAGTCATGCAATGTTTAAAACACCTGATAGATATATGAAAGAGTGTAGGACCAGGTATGATGTGAATGGTTATGAGGAATACATTGTGTACTAAAAGTATTTTAATGAAATGCATAATGACAAAAGTTCAACTGCATATTTGAGACAAGTGATAATACTGAGAATACAAACAGAACAGTGAATACAAATGAAGATCAGAATCAAATTTACAATTCAGATAGAATATCAAAAAATAATATTTGTTCTTTCTTTCAATATGCAAATGTTGTCACACTGAATTCTAATTAAATACATTGCACACATTGCCTTTGAAATTATCATAACCATCTGGTATGGTGAGATAATCAGCACAGACAGCAGTAGTTTTAGCCATATGGTATAATCCTCTTGTAAGACCGCACTGTAGATTCAAAGTAAAATAGGACACATATTTGATGAACGAGTCACGGCAAAATCTGAATGGGGATTGAAACATAAAATATTCCCTTCAGAGGTCATCAACGGTCTTCATATCATAGAAATAATGCTGAGCTTTGCAAAGTGTGATACATTGAAGTAGTTGGTGTATTTCTCAATTCCCAATTTATTTTCCAATTAATGCTTCCTTTTTAGACAACTAACTGCTTTCCTCTCTTTCTTTTGTCTTTTGAACTCCTATATTTTGGACATTTGCTGTGGCTTAAAGCCTGCTAATATAAATACTCTGTGCAAAATTGGCTTTTCTTTAATCCCATTAAGTCTATGGTAATGTAGACCTGACATGAGTTCTGGATACAAGAGTGACACTAGATAGGATACAATATTGACTTCCACTTACCTTGGGATCAGGACATCAGTGAAGCAGCACTGAATAAACACAGATGTCTGCACTTCACTTGGTTCAATTCTTCCCAAAAAACAAGTGTTCCAGAGTCATAAAGTTGTGTTCTGAAACAGTGGTATGAATACTTACTAACTCCAAATCCTAGACATTCTTGTCCTAGTCTTCTTTCCGTAGGGTGGAACAAGGATATCCTAAGTGCCACAACACCCATAATGAACCATGGAAATATGAAATAGGTACCAAAGTACAACTGACTTATGCATATATTCACAACAACAGAAAGAATTTAAAAAAATGAGTGACATATTCTCAGGAACCACACTTCCATGAAATCCAACCTAAAGGAGGTGAAGGGTCAACCCATGATGTTGCTCAAATATATTGTGAGAGAATTAAGTAGCCTCTGGCACTGCTCATACAGAGGGACTCCTATTTTTGTATCCCACGAGGAAGCCATGCTCCAGGTTATCCAGCCATCAATAACAGGAAGCATTGGAAACCCCAAATCTCATAAACATTATCATTTGGCTACCACTCCTCTAGCTTATAATGGATGTATAAGCCTTCTTCCATGACCAGCAGGACCAAATTTCACAAATGGGGACTCCTAGATACTTAAAGTTGTAGTACATTGAAGCTAAGTTGGAAGACCCCAATGACTTGTAGAATATCCAGCCCCTGCTCTCTTTCATCAGTTCTGGTCAGCCATTGCTGAGGTCTTGTTCTGCTGTCTTGCCTTCAGCAGCCAATACATATCTGTTCCATTTTTTTCTTTCATAGGAGCAGTGCTGCATTTGTTATCCATCACAATCCCACTTTCGGGCTTAAAGTGTTAGGTTTTGTTTTAGGAAAATATACTTTAATTTAAGATTGTTGTCTTGTGTGAAAGTTAAAGATGGCACTTTATTCAGTTTGTATATATGCTAGTAATGCATGTCCTTGCCTGTCTCCGCACAATTGTATTTTTATAAAGACTAGTCAAACATTTCCTTTTTCTGGTGAACCTATTTGCCTGTGTAGAATGTTTTCATTTTATTTAATAGAATGCTTTTTTGGTTTAAATTACATTTATTGTATGAATGTTAAAGGTTGTCCTTAAATTGTATATTTCTGCTGCCACATGTCATTGCATGAGTATGCCTGTAATTTCTTACTCGAACATGCCTCTTTATTTTGGCTCGAGAGCTCTATAATGAACATTTTCTGGATGAGTGTTGGATTGTACAAAGATTTCCCATCCTTGCTGTGCTGTTTTTGGCTAGTCTGTTCCATCTCATGTGACAGAGGTTCTAGGCTTCTTATTTACATTCCACAGGGCATCACATTGTCCTTTATTTAAGGGTAGCTGAGATTACATTTAATTCCCTGTAGCTCTGTTTGGGTCTGAAAAGGCATTGAGCAGGAACATGTTCTTGAAATGACAAATTACACCTCTTGCTGAAACCTACAGGAGACTATCCGCAGCTGTTCCAGGAAAGAAGTGTGGAAAGTAAAACAGCTGTTTAACAAGATTCACATTAGTGCTCTATTTGTTTACATTCTTATGTCTTCCTTTCTTCTCTCCTTTTATTTGGTGTTTCTCTTTTCTCCCTTTCCCTCCAGTTTCCTCCCCTTGTCCCTATTTCTCTCCCTTTATTCTCTTTCCCTTCATTTGCTGTTTTTTGTGCCTTTCTCTCTCTCTCCTAGTCTCCCCAATTATGCCATCTGCCTCTCTTTCTCTCACTAATTTGATTGAAGTATACAGATTCCTTCCCCCAGTTCAGTCTCTTAAATTCCCCTCTCCCTGATGCTTCTCCCTCATTCCTTTCATTTATCACCTTTCTTCACCAATGTGGTCTTCTTCTATTGGGAAAGTCAGCTTTGGTGAACAGGTGGGACAATGGAAGGTTGAGGACATCTTCATCATTTTGACTTCTACACCATATGTGCCAATTAAGGTTGATGGAGTGTTGGTCTATAGTCTCCATCGATTTCATTCTCCTGTCCCTCTCGGAACCTCCTCCACACTATCCTGTGTGAACACCATTCATAATTTTTTGGTAGATTTACATTGTCTCCAGTGTGCTGTTTCTTTATTATTCCTCCGTTGCTCTTGGGTCAGACTCCTCTATAATGTTCCCTGGTATTATAACACTGCCTTCAATGGGATGATTTTCTGTTGCTACGGTATCACTCCTGGGTAGGCTCCATTTAATACTCCTTATTGTTTTAATATGATTTCTAGCGGGTCCCTCCTCTGTTTCTGATATGATTTCTATGTTTCTCAGATTCCATATGATACTCCAGCTGACTTAACAGTGCCTCAAATGGTTTTACTCCTTCAATGCTATCTGGTAAACTGTATATAAACCTCCTCCAAGGGGTTACTCCATTGTCACCCCTGGGAAAGATGCCATATCCTTGGGAGTTTGACAATACCTCCAATTAATTTTTTATCTGCCCCTCCTGGGTAAATACCATATAATGAACTGTGGTACTATTAGAAATTGGATTCCTGGTTGGCTGAGTTATGCACCCATGCCCGGGCAGGAATCACCACTCTAGTCAGGGTAAGCTAAATACACACTAAAAGAAAACTTGTGCTCATCCTCCGGTAGCTTGGTAAAGAGTAGTCAAGCTTATCTAAAGAGGCAATGTGTAAAGTATTTGTGGGTCAAACACACACTATAAAACCATAAATACACCAGAACAAGTCTCCACAGGTTTATAAAATGGATTATACTATTATAAACAAAACAAGACCAAAATGACTATAAATCAATGTATAGGAGTTGAGATATTGAATTTTAAAGGAATAAATACAGTAAAAAGCTTAGAAGCAAGTGGTGCTAAAATGTTTACTTTAAGTCACGTTGGACCGGGACAAAGTCAGATTTTATGCTAACCTCCTGGAAGCAGAGGCCGGCTACAGGACCCATATATTGTAGTGAAAAATTAAATAGGCTGTTTGTCACTACCAGGAAATGTAAAACATAAAAGTGCATGTCCTACTTTTTATGTACAAAGCACCCTTCTATTTGGGATATTTAGGGCTTACCTTAAGAGTGACTTATATGTAGTAAAAGGGGTGTTTAACCTCATAGCTGCTATGGAACGTCCAGCTCCAGTGCTGGACGTTCCATTGCGCAGGTGCAATTCGAACGTTCAACGGCCGACGGCAGCACTCCCGAGGTAGTGGTGCCGTCGGCCGGTGAACGTGCGCAGCACCTAAAGGGTTAAGGCCTGGCAAATGGTTTTAAATGCCAATTAAAATGGCGGTGACCTACACACACAGGCACTGCAATGGCAGGTCTGAGACAGGTTCGAAAGGCTACTCCTGTGGGAGGCATAATCAATGCTGCAGTCCACTTGTGTTATTATGGAGACGTTTAAACATGTATGCTAAAAGCATTACTAGTACACAAATAAGGAGACTTGAATCATTTTAGTTTTGGTTGTTTTTGCATCATATAATTTAACAAGAAAAAAAGGGAGAAAATACCATTATAGCAGCACTGTACGAAATGAATCAATAACAATCCGAATTGTACTTGGTGCTCGGTATGTGCAAGTGACATAGGTGGCGACCCAAGTGACAATAGTAGACAGCGTGAGCGGCGCGAAGTGAGTGAGTGCGAGAATTATATACAGTGAGTAGGACAATGTGGCTTAAGGGTAATTCAAATTATGATAGTCAATGATTTAGAGAATTTGCACTTCAAATGAGCCATTGTAGAAGGTGCGCCATGTATTGCGCTGTGTAGTCGACGACGTTTCGATCCTCGTGAATTGGGATCGTCTTCAGGACGGGGTTGCATTGTTTGGAGGGTGCTGTGAATAAGAACAAAAGGCGTCACTGGTGAAATTAACACCGATGCAGGATGTCTCTAGAGTCAGGATACGCAGCGTCCGATATACGGGGGTAGGGAGCATGAATAATTCAGTGGTGTCTCTCTAATGGATCCAATCCAAGGGCCGGGTTGAGTTTTTCTCTACCCTCTTACCCTGATCTCAGCGTGGTTTACGGGTCACACTCCTGTAGTATTTTACCGCAGTCCAGTTGTAGCATTTAAAGTATAGGCCCTGGCTATTGGTATAGCACTTTGCAATGGACTTACAAGTACAACAAATATAGCAATCAGGTATACACCAATGTCATCATGTTTAGGGGAGAAGCACTTGTACTTTAGCACTTGTTACCCTTGTTAAAGTACTCAGAGTCCTAAGGCCAACAAAAACAATCAGCAAAACAATGAGGAAAAAAAGGCAAATAGTCTAGGGGAAGGCCACCCTAAGGATGTCAGGTCCAATAGGCGCTGTGTTGGTTTAATGGTGCCTCCAATGGCTTGCCACTCTAGCGCTCCTGCGCTGACTCCTTATAATGCTCCCAGGTGATTTCACAGTTCCTCCAAAATATTGCTTTTACGCTTCTTTGGGTGAACTTAGTAACATACTTTTTTGTGGTCTAACAGTGCCCCAATACGTTTCTCCACTTACATTTCTAGATACACTCCTGCTAATCACTGTTCACGTTTAGCAAAACCTATCTTCATATGTAATAATCGAAAGTAGAACTGTGCACACATGACATGACAAGTAGATCAGAAACAGTATTAAGGTAGTATGTGTATGGATAAAAATGCTATCAATATTCTGAAGCAGACCATTAGCTCTGATTTATGCAATTAACGCCCACATGTGGAACTGGAACTAAATTGTCATAATATTGCACGAGATTAAATGGAAACCTCCTGATTCATTGTAATCATTATGCTTGACTAAATCACTGAAACTGGAGTGCCAATGAATAACTTGCTCTCTGTTCTTAAGTACTTAAGTGCCTCACCAAGGATAGTAAGTGCTATATTAATAGTGCTGTACTTGGAATTGGCCCTTTCTGCATCACTAGACTTTTACTCCTCCATTTTTCTGACCTTGTTTTTGCTGACCTTAGGACATTGTGAACTTTACCACTGCTAACCTGTGCTAAAGAGATTGTGCTCTCGTCTCTAAACATGGTATAATTGACTTACACCCAATTGCCATATATTAATGTAACTCCCCAAGTCCTAGATTCACTACTTGTGCCCAGGGCCTGTAAATTAAATGCAACTAGTGAGTCTGCTGCACTAATTATGCCACCCACTTAAGCAGCCCTTTAAATATGTTTTAGACCTGCCATTGCTGCCTGTGAGTGAGACGTTTTAAACTGCCAGTTCGACCTGGAAAAAAAAACTTTTGCCAGGCCCCAACTGTCCTTTTTAATACATATAAGTCCCCCTTAGGGTAGGCCCTGGACAGCACAAGGGGCAGGGTGCAATGTTTTTAAAATGCAGTGAATGTGATTTCAGGTTTTGCATGTCCTGGTAGTGAAAAACTCTTAAATTGTTTTCACTACTGCAAGGCTTATCTCTCGCGTAGGATAACATTGGAGTTACCTTATTATATCTTATAAGTGTCAATTCCAAATGGGGAGAGATTATTGGTTCACATTGTGTGTCTCTGGAATCCTAATTTAAACTCCTAATTTATGGGGAATGCAGAGTTACAATTCTGAAAATGGCACTTTTAGAAAGTTTTATTTTCGGGTCTTAGTCCTTTGGTGCCTGCTTCACTTGCTCATATGACTGGGAGTAGTGTGCAGTCTGGTGCTGGGGCAGAGGGGCAGGGCATCTGTGCATTTCTAAGGCATCCTCTTGAATCTTCTCCCCACTTTTCTTTCACTCATACCTTGACTTTTTGACCTATTACTTCTGTGAGCACCTTACCCCCTTCTCGCCCAAAGATCTCAATCAGAGGGCACTGCCACAACATGTGGATGCCATCCACCTTTTTCTCACCACACTTATGGCACTTCTTCACATCAGTTCTCCCTTCTTCGACAGCTTCATTGGCATCCAGTATTTCCTATGCACCATGAACAAATGATTTGTTCTGAGAGGAGCGGATTTCGTACTCGGCCAAAGAAAAGGCATTGATACTTGACAAAGTGTTTCCTTTTTTTTTTCCACATCCAGCATCAAAGGGTCCTCCTCCAGATCTCTGTTGGCAGTCCTGAGCAGGATGGCTTACAGGTACCGGGTAGCATGGTCCACCAAGACCAGGATAAACCTGTTGCCCATGGCTGTCTTGGGGTCCAGTGGCCCCACAATGTCAATGCCCACCAGTTCAAAGGGGGTATTGACTACAGGGAAAGGTTGGAGAGGAGCCTTGTGCTTCCTTCCACTTTTTCCACTTGCCTGGCAAGTTTGACAAGTTCTACAATGAGTATCTGAACTCTTCCACATCTGGGGCCAATAAAAGTGGGTGACAAGCCTTTCAAAGGTCTTGTTCTGCCCCAGATGTCCAGCTAAAAATACGTCATGAGCCAACCCCAGTAGGAAGGCTCTGAAGTGCTGGGGTACCACCAGCACACAGGCTGACCCAGGCTCAGCAACCTTCGGCTCGCTATACAGGAGGTTGTTCTTGCAGTAGATCCAATGTGATCCTGATTGATCACCTACTGCCTGGTTTGTGGCCTGCTGCCGCAAACCCTCAAGAGAAGGGCACTTCTTCTGCACGGCACAAAATTCCTCCCTGGAGTGACCCCCATCTTGCTGCCAATGGGTCAGCTCAGGTACCTTCCCCAGTACAGAAACTTTCTCCCCTGTAGGTTCCAGGGCATTCCCCTCAAGGTCTGCCTCCTCCTGAACCGTGGCAACAACAAGGTTTCTTGTACCCCCTACCTCATCTCTTTAAGACAAGTTCCTGGGCCATACTTCCAGGCTCCAGGATCTCTTGAACACCCTTGGCTGCCATAGACCGAGTGGTCACACACGCCCACTCAGGCAGACCCTACATCTCTAAATGAGCCTTCTTCTTCACCTTAGCCCAAAGGGAGCTTACCAAATCATTGCCTAACAAACAATCAACAGGCATGGCTGGCCTCACAGCTACTTGAAGAGTACCAGAGACCCTCCCACTCAAAAAGAACCTGAGCCACCTTCCAATGGCTTTCTGTGTTGGCAGCGGCAACAACTGGAAAGAATGCATTGGGGACCACCTGCTCTTCAGCCACCAAGTGACACTTGACAGCTGTCACACTGGCTCCGGTGTCTCCACTCTATGGCCATTGATGGCCACCCACTGCCTGTACTTTTTAGTCTTATTAGGTAGCTGAGTCTTAGGGACCATCTTAAAGTCTCCTAATGAGACAAGGGACATTTCTGCAGGACCCCATCCACCTTTGGCACCCATCTCCTCCCCACCCAGGGCTACACTGGCCATCTGACGGGGTGGTGCACGGAGTGGCACATACTGACCCTTTTGGGGACAGTGGGGATCATACCAACGGTGTCCCACCTGCTTACACTGAAAGCAGGTATCAGGCCCCCTATGAACAGGTTTACCTGTCGATGTTTTGGTTTGCCCTAATTCTATCTGCCAGAGGCTGGATGTACAGATTAAAAGGCAACGGTGGCAGTGAACAGCCCTGGCTTAACCCTCTTCTAATATGTATCTGCCGAGAGAGATTCCCATTGACCCAGATCTTAGCAGCTGGATTTTTTACAGGTACTCCACTTCTCTTGAAAAGGCCTCTCCCTAGTCATGTTGTGCAGAAAAGGCCAGCTGACCCTATCAAATGCTTTGGCAACATCGTTGGTGAAAACCGTGAGTGGAGTTTGATCTTCAGTGGCCAGGTCTATTGCCCTAATTAGATCATGTGTCAGGTCATGTAACTACCTACCTTTAACAAATTAATGCTCCAAACACCTTCTCCAATCACTTTGTTAATATTCCATGTGTAGATTTTATAAGTGCTATTCAAAAAGGAGATTGGCCTATAGGACTCACATAACCTGGGGTCTTTATTTGGTTTTCAAAATATGTTGATGAAGGACTCATCCCAGGATTTCAGAAGATCTTGTCCCTTTACTAAGCTGCATTCAAAACTTCAGTTAAACAGGGAACCACCTAATCTTTCAAAGCCATGTATAGTTCATTTGGGAGGTTATCAGGCCGGCTGCCTTACCTCTCTTTAATTTCCTAATTACCTTGGAGAATTCTTCAGTACTAATGTCGGAACACAGTTCTTCCTTTGAAACTGCTTGTATAATCGGAGTAGCCATCTCCCCAAAGTAGCCCCTAATCTGCTCATCCGTCACTACTAGATCATCGGTATACAGTGTTTGGCCGAAGTCTAACAAGGCGTGTTCCATTGCCGAGTCCACTGTACATACGTTACCCGCTTCGGGGTCTTCAATGGCCTTGATAATGTTTCTAATATATTCTATTTCAGTTTTACAGCCCAGTAATTTTCCACATCCCTCCCTGTACTCATAAGGGGACAATTTAGTAGCCTCACATTTCTTTTTCAAATCTTGCCTCTAAAGCATTAGCTAGGTGGAGCTTAATACTCAGTATTCTTTCCTCCATCAGAGCCTAAGCTTGATGATTATGAGTGATACATACCTCTCTCCAGACCTCAGTGTTGTGGATTCAAGATTACTTTTCTTATTCTTTGTGTCCTTACCCTGTGCTGCAGCTAAACTGATTTGCCTGCCCTTTATAAAAGCTTTGTTTGTATCCCAAACAATGTGCAGGGGGCCGAAGTTTTATGTAGCTGAAAGAAGGAGGTCATTTTTGCTGTACTTTACTACCATAGGTTGGGAGGTGAGGGGCATTTTCCCTTGCTTGCCATAGGTCCATGGCACACTGGGCACTCCACTGATCTGGAGCTCATACTCTAACTACTGCAGTTACCAAGTTAGTGCATGCTCTGTAAACACCTTGATTTCTTGGAAAACAGATACCCAGTTCCATTCTGTGCCTGTGCGGAGATGCAGGAGAAGTGCATGAAACCTCCTCACTCTCGTTTCAGATTTGATGTGCTTCTTATATCATGCCGGACCACCCCTGGTTCTAATTATTTTATCCAGCTGGCCTGTAAACACCCCATTAACATCTCAAAGCGTGTTCACAAAGTCTTCTATGCTCTAGTCTCCGGGTATATCTGCATAAATGAATTGTTTTTTGTAACAGTGCCTTCTAATGATGGGTTGGGTTTTAACTGTGTCCAGTGATTCGAATGGGAAAACAGACGTGACTGTGCTTTCTTTTCAGTATACCTATTTGCTCTTGAGAAGTGCCGGCACTCTCCCATTAAATAAATTGCAGTAGAGCTGAAAAGTGCAGGCACTTTCACTTCAAAATCAAGAAGTGCAAGTACTCAGTACCGTGCAGTACCTGCTCAAAGAACTGCTTTTGTCCTGTTTGATTTTGCTTTATATACCCATGAAGTGCAGGGGCTCAATAAATATAATAATAAATGAAACTACCAAATGTGTACACGGAAAAGGGCTTACTTAAGCGCCAATGTGTTTTAAATATTTAGTACAGGGACATTAATATAGAACTGGCAATAAGGAAATCCCAATGACCTTCAGTGAACTCAGAGGCTTCTTTATTCTTCGGAAAGCCAACGTGACATTGTCGCAGCGCAGAATACAGGTAATGAGTGATCATAAATAAAGCAATGCTGACCCCTAGAGGATCCTCGAAGAGAGGAAAGCGCTGCAGAACTGACAAAAGGAGAGAAACAGGTAACAATCCTTTCATTAAAAGCCCCAAGAAGATGGGAACTGTAATTGAGGATTACACGCAACAGGAAATCAGCGGAGCATGATTGAAAGTAGCTATGGGCCGGAAAATAAAATAGTCAAACATAGTTTTGGGTAGCAAAAGTTAAAAGAACAACGAACGTGGTTTACTATATTGAGTGTAATGAGTCTGCACATGCGAAATTGGGCAATTCTCATAAAAATATAACTGAGCCAATATCCTACAAGAGCATCAGCTGTTATGCAATTGATAAACTGCTAGAGGGCAAAAATGATTAACCCAAATAAATGCATCGAACCTATGACTGACTCAGCCCGGTCTCTAGGTAACTAGCTACTTCAAGTTTTCATAATTAATTAATTGTTTTAGATAAAAATAAGTTATAGCCCCCCCCCCTTTCAATGTGGATTGACGTGCTATCGCCTGTGCTCTGAGTTATAGCATTTTAGATTGTGGGATTTTTAGTTAATCCTACCTTAGTAATTGGGCAATATTTAATACTACTGTGGGTTATCTGGTGGTCCTTATTTGGTCGTGTCTTTGGAAGCTGGCTAGGATTGTCCTCGTGTAGTACTGGCTCTGTCTGCTAGTGAGATGTATCGGATCTCAAAGACTTTTTCTCAGTCGTGTTAGACCTTCTCTGGTGGGCACTGATTTTAAAACACACTAATGGGGAGGTCAAAGGGCGAGCTTCAAGGATCTGAGGAGAACTCCATAACCTGTAGATTTCGGGCAAATCGAGGTTTGAGTCTAGAACCTGAAGATAGCTTAACCCCTTCCATGCTGATGACGAACCCCAGCCGTCATGCACTACGGTGCTCGTGTGCTGATGACGGCTGGGGTACGTCACGGCCCGCCCCCGTTCGTGCTGTTTACAGCACACCAGGGGAATCACGGTGTATGGAAAGGGTTAAAGACACGCTGCCCCACCCACATCAATACTTGCTACTTCACCGTAATAAATCATTGCAGTTGGGTAGTTGGGTAAATTTCTTATTGCAGCTGAGTAGTGATGCTGCAACCAGACAAGAATAACTATTTTAGATCCAAATGTACTAAGCCTGGGGTTTTGAATCATTTGTTTTTAGTGTTTGGCCATTGGTTTGCGGCTACATATTTTCTTTTACTGCAAAAGATATGGGGCCACATGTATGAACCTATTTTGCTTTCGCAAACAGGCCGATTTGCAGAATCAGCCCGTTTGTGAACACAAAAAAGGCTTTTTCTACGTAGCAAACCCTATTTTGCGATTTGGAATGTGGAAGGGGTGTGTTTATGGCATCCCTCCCAAACACCAAATCGCAGCGTTACGTATGAATGTTTTGTGACCGTGAAAGAGATCGCAATATATTCTCATTTTACCATCAAGTTTGTGGTAACCCATTCGCAAATGGGGAGGGTTCCCCAAGGGGCACCCACCTTGTCCAGACTTTATGCTCTCTTGTGTTTCCAAATTCTGTCCCCAGTCTATGAACATTTTCAACATCTACCTGTACCCCTTTTCAGACGCTGTGGCTCCTCTCCTCCTTTACATTCCTCCCTCCATTTGGACGCTACTGTGATTTTTAAACAATGATCTTTTATTCTCTACCAGCTGTTTACTGGTTCTCTGCTGTCCTAGGGCCTCATTTATGAGAAGTGACGCATCGCTGCGTGAAATCAGCGATGCGTCACTTCTCAGTGCGCCCTCCTTGCGACAGGATTGATGCGTCCTATTTAGTGTTTTGACGCATCATGTCGCAAGGAGCTACAGATACGTCAGTATTTCTGACGTATCTGTATGGCGCAAAAGTGACGTATTGCTGGGGTGTGTCACAAAAGTGACGCAACTCCAACAATGTGCCCTTTCACATGGGGCAAGCCCCATGTGAAAGGGCCTGCGTCAGTCTTACGCCTGCTGTGAGGCAGGCGTAAGATATTGACGCATTTGCGTCCTAGAAGTGGCGCAGTGAAATCTTATAGATTTTATTGCATCACTTCTATGACCCTTTCTTGCGTCAGAATGCCCCCCCTGCATACATTATACCTGGCGCAGGTCTAATGTGGCGCAGGGGTTTACAAAGTGATGCATCTACCTAGATGCATCACTTTGTAAATATGGTGCACCAAGGCACATTTTTTACGCTGCTTGTGCGTCACAAAAAGTGACGCACAGCGGCTTAAAAGTGACGCACGGCCCCATAAATAAGGGCCCTGGGGCCTCATTTATGAAAAGTGACGCATCGCTGCGTGAAAACAGCGATGCGTCACTTTTCACTGCGCACTCCTTGCGACACCAATGATGCGTCATATTTAATGTATGACGCATCATGTCGCAAGGACTTACAGATACGTCAGTATTTCTGACGCATCTGTAAGCGCAAAAGTGACGCATTGCTGGAGTGTGTCACAAAAGTGACGCATCTCCAGCAATGCGTCCTTTCACATGGGGAAAGCCCCATGTGAAAGGGCTTGCGTCAGTCTTACGCCTGCTGTGAGGCAGACGCAAGATTTTGACGCAACAGCATCCTAAAAGTGACGCAGTGAAATCTCATAGATTTCACTGCGTCACTATTACGAGGCTTTTTGCGGGGGAACGCCCCCTCTGCATACATTATACCTGACGCAGGTATAATGTGGCGCAGGGGTTTAAAAAGTGACGCATCTATCTAGATGCGTCACTTTTTAAATATGGCGCAACAAGGCGCATGTTTTACGCCGCAGATGCGTCACAAAAAGTGACGCATCCGCAGCGCAAAACTGACGCAAGGCCTCATAAATGAGGCCCCTAGTGTTTTGATTGCTTTATGCATTTATTGTGGCTTGGTTTGTATCTCTGCATATTTATTTTTTACGTGAAGTGCACATACACCTTATTTCAAGCAGAGCCGTGCTATACAGGCGTAAAATAAAACAACGCAAATACAAGAAATTGAAGACTGAGTCTGTGCATCTACAGATAAACAACATAAACCCCGCCGCTGGATTTGTCATCTGTTTGTCCTGAGACTTTGCTGTGCCTGAACACTTCAGCACTTGATCAATTGCAGCTGTTTAAAATATTAAAACAAACCATCACTAAAGGCTCTAATAAACCCCCATATAACTGTTTCACTTGACTCATTTGTCGCAAAGCCGAGGCTAAGAGCTCCGTTTTACTTCTCTGTCACTCAATTTCACTTTTGTGAAAAATGTGAGGATACATAAAGCCCTTGGGTGACAGCTGCAGCTTGGTGCTGTCACTCTGAGCCATGTCACATTGAGCCCTGTCACTGAACGGAAACACAATGAAATGCACTGAGGTGTAAAATTCTACTTCTTGTTCTTTCTGTTGGCCCCACATTACAGCTTCGGAATCTAATATCTCGGAGCTGCTGTGTGTTATTGCTTCAATGGAATCTTAATGATGATGACTGCTTTGACGTACAATCGAATCTCAGTTCTATCTTCAGTACAGCAGATGGAGGTTTTTTTTTCTGCTTGTTTCTTTCTGACGCTGAGGTATGAAATTCTTTCTGCTGGTGGGGTGAGCAGTTTTTACCTGTTCCCAACACTCCCTTTCTTTAGGAGTATAGAGTTAGGGTTTCGCCCCACAGCGCGAAAGCGGGTGAACGCAAAGTAACCAGGTAGTAGTTGACAGTTTCTCTGATGCTTCAAGGTATGGGGAGGGGCTGCTTTCATGAAACAAGAAGGGATGATGATCATGGACAGCGTACAGGAAAATGATTGAGAACCTTTTTTAATGTGACATCTTAACCCCTTCCTCGCAGGGCTAATTCCCCTGCTGTGCTGGGGGGAGGGTGGCGCGTGCAGAGCCGCGGGGCTCATGACGAGCTCGGCTCGTCATGCAGCATGTTGGCGCTGTGCTCATGATGAGCTGAGCTTGTCACGACCACGCCCATTCCAATGGAACGCCCAGCACAGCAGGGGAATTATCCCCGCGTGGGCGCGGCGCAACGGTCATGACGAGTTTAGCTCGTCATGAGCACAGCGCGACCGTGCCTCACGACGAGCTGACCTCATCATGAGCACGGAACGGGTAAAACCACCCAATTTAGTCCCAATAATCCCAAGCCACAAGTCCTCCCTGGACCCAGCACTCACATTTTTGCTGTATCAAAGCTCCTCTGATTTTGCGTTTGGCAAAATTGACTCTGGTGCAGTAAAAGATTGTGTGTAGAATATACTTGTCACCTCAGAAGATTTTAGATTTGAGCCTGTCAGATCTCGAGTCTTGTTCCAAAGTGAGGTTTCTATGGGCAGAAACATTTACCAGTGTTAGTGTTGTTTGTCATTGGTCTTCAGGTTAATAATGGTAGAATGACTATCTTCAATGACATCCCTCATGCTACTGTGTAGCATCCAGACAAGAAAATGTGGATGTGAAGATTCTGTTGGAGGGTGAAAAGCTTGTTTTGCTATAGTGAAAATTTAAGTTGAGGTGGGAATTGTTCTGCTAAATACAAGATATTGTTCAGTCTGAGAAGGCACCTTGGAGACAAAAGAGGAATCGAACCGGAGGACCACCCCATCCTCAGAAAAAGACAGAAAGGGTTCCTGAGCCATCAGAGACCCCAAATCCCAAGTTGCCTGGCATCCATGAATGGAATGAGGACAACGAGACCAGGAGTAATGAAGATTAATGGTAAATAATAGGGCATTCATTTACACTGTTCATGGAGTCTGTCTATCATTCCACAGCAAGCCTGCTGACGGACTGATTTACAAACTCAATGAGTGTGAGTTATCACATTTATGCAGAATGGAAATATGGCAAACCATCTGTAGTGCAGAGAGAAGCCAACAATCTACTGCATTAGTGAATTTACACAGGAAAATATTTTAATAAGGCTCTCAATTGTGATTTAGAAGGCTCAAGGATGTTAGAGTGGTAGTGTCCACAGTGTGTGTTTTGTGCAAATTGTCATGATATGGTATTATGTGATGTTAAGTGGAACGATGGGTTGGGAAAGATTCCAGGAGCCTATGTATGAGGAAAGGACTCTGGTGATTGGGTGGAGTCCTCTGAAACAAGGGCAGTTCCACATTTGCACAATTAACGTAGACTGTACTTCTTTGGATCACAAACCTTAATACTCTGTGATAACTGACAGTCGATCACCACCTACTGGGTATCAGGGACGAATCCTTTGTTAGCCACCTGACTGATAAGATTAAAAATGCTATTGGAGTGATGGGTAGGGCCCTTTCCTTATCATACATTGAATTTAATATGTAGGACTTCCATATCATTCACATTTGTATGGGTATATCCTCAAGTCTAAGATGTTCAGGGTGAGTCATATAGAGATATCCCACAAATTCTCATGTATTTTTAGTGGCAGGTGGGCACTTGTGGTCTATTATAATTTTGGGTAGATCGCCACCGCCCGCATGGCGGTGGCGATCCACCCGACATAATCTCCCGCCTGCCTCCCATTTCGCCTGCCATATTATGATTGCGGGGGGTACCGCGGCAGATGGGAAGACCGTCCGCCGCTTTTTCGCCCGGTCGGCAATTCGACCAGGCGGTAAAAGGGTTGAATATGGTGGCGGTGTCTGCAAGTCACCACCATCCAAATGACTATGCAGGCGGGAAACAGCCTTTTCTGCCAAGTAAAGGTATGCAATGTTCGCAGTTGGGGACCCGTTGCTGGCCCCCAGGTTGTTGGGGGTGCACATGGGGGGTAGCTATCGTACCCTCCTACATTAGCATGGACAACGTGGCAGGCACTGCGCCGTGCCTGCCACGTTATGCAAGCAAATGCACAAATGCCTTTTTTGCATTGTGGCGGATGCTGCTGACAGCAGCGCCCGCCGCAATGTACAAGACGCGGGATGCGCCCGCCATTTTGGCGGATGCATCCTAATTTTATATGCGGGACCACCGCACACATAGCGGGCGGTCACATTTCCTGATGTGATGCCATCGTGATAGACCCCTAACTTCGGAGTGGTTAATCTCAGGCACCTTTCTGGATGCTGCAGATCAAGAATTCCTTAGTGGGTACCTGGATATATAACCAGCTCTGCCTTCTGAGATAGAATTAGGGGCCTTAATTTAGTTGTCTATTTTACCAATAGTGGAAAGCCTCCAAGGACAGTGTCGTGCTTGTGTGTGTTAAAGCTGAAAACGAGGCAGGCTACAGAATTCCTGATTGACTTTAATTTGGTGAAAATAGCTTTTTTCTCAGCTTGTATTGAGGGGATTAATGTAGACCATTTCTGTTTTTTTTTCTCTTGTCCTGTTAAAAGGGAATATTCAGGCTCTAACCACTAGAAAGGTGCCAGCCTCTTCCCCGTTCACGCCTGCATTCTCAATTTCGGAGTTCCTCTGAATTATCAAAGTTTCTTGTCCTAGTAGGTCATTCTGAGCACTTTTCATTGCATTTAGTTGAAGGAGGTGGCACATGTAACCCTCTCCCCACCTGTGCTTTGCATGTGTTTTAGAAGGGATTGCCTGTCATGTGCTTCAATGTCACAGCGGCTTCTGAAAAGCCACCTGCCTGAAGCAAAGCTGTCTGAACGGCAGGGGGCATTGAGAAAGAAGACACAACTCAGAGAGGTAGAAAAAAATCCTGAAAGGCAAGTAAGGAAAAAGAAATGGAACAGAAATGTGGAATTGAAAAGCCTCTTGAGAGAGGCGACAGAAGGCAAAGGGATTTATAGAGGAAGGTGACTGTGGTATAGAAAAAGGCATCACAAAGCAAAGGGTAAATTGAGAAATACATTATGAAGAAAAGCACTGTCACCAAAAATGTATTTCCACAAACCTAAATAAATAAAAAAAATCACGTAAGTAAATTGCTTTGGCATGAGATTGGAATGAACACACATTTGTAAATGGTGGCAAAGATTATTACCCAAAAAACACAGGTGCCTTACAAAAAAATGGTAGCATGTAAAATGTAGGCAGTGAGCACGAATTCTTTCAATAGCACTGGAAGATTCTCGCACTTCTTAAGAACGTTGCTTTCTTTTACAAACTGAAGGTTAATTCCGCGGTTCCAGCGGGTCAATGTGAAGGCCATCCTTAATTTAATATACATATGTTAGGGGAACTAACTAATGCATATTCAATTATGCTAATCTGTATCACATTCGAATTCTCGGTTCCAATAGTCATGTAGGAAAAACCTCTTCAGTTTGTGACGCACAATCAGTAAACAGCATTTTATGAAATAGCAGGGTTTAAAACAGCAGCCTCATTTTGCAAAATAGACATTGTTCATCCTGATAAATTGCTCCCACCTATCTGGCATCAAGTTTACATGAACACTGAGACAAAGTCTGCATGCCATTTCTTATTACTAAAATATTTTTTTAAAGCACTATTCTAGAACAGGCAATATAGAGAGCAACAATATAAGCACATGTATATATACATAAATATAGAACGGTACAACACCAACAGCAACAGTCCGTATGTTAGCCCAGGAAAGTAACTGGTATGATAAATTACATATCAAGCGAAGCAAAGGGCAAAAATCCCAATGCCTATGACAAAGTTGGTAGCTTATAATCTACCCTTTTCTAAGCGACCTCCAAGGTATTCACACTACAGCAACCCTTGTCTCTCATGTGGCCAACCTGATTGCCCCACAAAAAATACCTCTTACCTCTCCTCACGCTTCTTCTTGGTGTCTCTGCCTCATTTGCACCTTTGCGATCTATGTTACCTGCTCCTGGCATTACTTGGAAAGCACTGAGCTTTTTTCCTTCCTATCTGTGAATCACTCTTTATCAGGTTCATTGAGATATTCACTCTCCTCTCCTACACTCGTTTTTTGGTGAAACCATCTTTCCCTTCGCCGAAGCCATCTGCTTCCTCATGGTGATCTCATGCAAGGCAGAAATCATTTTCTTCCACTCCAACCCTCACACCTGCCTTTCTTCCAAGCACTATTATTTTACTTCTGGCACAGACCACCACTCTATCTTCCAGAAGACATTGGCCTTCAATCCTAACAATGAGCATGGACACTTTCCGAACTGCTACAGCACCAGTTTCGATGAGGCAAGTGCTAAACGTTTGTAAAAATCATAGAAACATTTCCATTTACACTCACAGTAGACCAGCCGCGGCCCGTGGAGGGAGTTCCGTGGGGCAGGCAGGCGGGGCGGGGGAGGATCAGGGTGGGGGGTGGTAAACACTGGAATATGGATGATTGCAGGTAAGTAAACAATTAAATTAATAAAACGAATTTCGTAGCGCGCCCTGCATCCCCCGCCTCGCCTGCCTGCCCCACGGAACTCCCTCCACGGGCCGCGGCTGCAGTAGACTGATCACCACACTGGGCCCTAAGGAAACTTGACAAACGTCAATGTCTACTTGTATGCATCTCTCTTGCTTCCTCCCCATTTAATAATCTCTTAAATGTCACCATCAGGGTCCTTTGCAACTTTCTTCCCCAATCTCCTACCCCATTCTTTTGCCACAGGGCAGCCTGGCTTATTGCCAATCAAAGGGTCTTAGACATGCTTCTGATCCTCTCAGTTAAAGTCATTTTAGGCTAATCCCAATACTACCTCCCTGAGATCTTCATTTGATATCTGCCATTTATTGAAACTTAGGTTCAGCTAGTCAGAAGCTCCTACTCACAGCCAAACCTCTTTGAACACCATTAACTTATGGTCCCTTTATCCACAGGGACCACTTTAATAGAATTGGTTTGGTGTCCACCTGCATTTTATCTCATCACTCTCCATCTTCAAGATTTATGTTAAACAACACTTCCTCTTACAGGATGGCAATATTAAGTAACTACATCCTGACAATCATCCTACTTAACTCTGTCCCCATTGCATCAACATGAGCTGAGCTGCTGTGAATATGTAAACATACTAAAAGTATGTAGTCTTGCTAGCATTATTCCCATATGATCTGTTTTAGCAATCACTCTATGTATTTATTTGGGAGTAGCAGATTGCTTTCCAGCTATAGTTATGTTATGTGTGTAACAGAAGGGAAATATAGGATGATGGCTTGAATGGAATTAATGGGGCCGATAAAGCCTCTGATGGTACGTTCATTAAGGTCTTATTTGCAGTTTTATTTGAAGTTGTGCCTGTGAACTGGAGAAGGGGGTGTAATGAGCCCGGGTTCACCGGAGTCTCAATCATGGAGTCCCTGTTTTTATTGACTACATCTTGTACTAAAGAGAGATCCGGGTTAGATATTACATTCTCTGCCATATTTTGGGAGATTGAGGACAAAAGGGGTGCTGTCAAAGCTTGTGCTTGAATATCAGCTTGTGGCTGTACTTGGGTCTGGTCCATCTGTTGCTGCTGGCCCCGAAGGGCACCTGGTTCCGGAGTACGTTGCTTTGGTCCCACATCTCTGGGAGCTATTAATACTGTACAAACCGGTTCTGTATCTGTATCTGGCAGTAAGGTGTTGGATGGCTTGGAGACTGAGCCCAAAGTTGGAGGGCAAGATTGTGGGTGTGAAGATTTTGGGGTAGTTTTCTTTATAAACAATGGAAAGTCTTTCATTTCTTTAGTACCTTTCTTCGGGCCGGGCTGGATGAACCTGCCTCAGCTTCAGCTGATTCCTTTGTAGCTTTTGCCAGATCAACCCCTGATTCGGCTATATCCAGCTGCCCCTCACTATGCATAGAAATAGAGGTAGGCGGGAGCTCCTCTTCTAAGCTCTCCAAA
The DNA here is from genome assembly GCF_964263255.1 of Lissotriton vulgaris. Classification (NCBI taxonomy): domain Eukaryota; kingdom Metazoa; phylum Chordata; class Amphibia; order Caudata; family Salamandridae; genus Lissotriton; species Lissotriton vulgaris. The sequence goes on along the minus strand of NC_141685.1, from coordinate 421,150,583 downwards.
GTGGTGTCAAGGCCAGGAGAGGAGGAATTATTCCCCCTATCCTTATCTTTGGCAGCCTGGAGTGCAGCTTTTTTCGCTAAAGCCTGGTGTGTTTTTGCTTTAAGCCGGGCTGCAATCTCAGCTTTACTGGGCTTACTGGCAGTGCTGCCATCTTTCTGTGGTGTACCCATCTCTACCCTCACAACTCACTCCTCGCTCCTAATGGTACGACTTTTTAACTACCTTTTAGTCCTGGACTCCTAATGATCCTTTGTCTTCTCTGTCTACTTAAGTTGCTCCATTTGTTCTATTTTCCTTTTAACTTTTTGCTACACTTTGGTTGTACTAAATTAGCACTGAGTCTGTAATTAGCCCATACCTCCTCCCCAAAAATGTTCCCAGTCTCTCCTCGCCTTCACTCCTCCTCTTCACCTCCTTTTTTGTGTTTTTTCCCCTTTTTTTATAGTCTTTAAAACTGAATTCAGATTTCCTGCTCCATTGCTAAACTCACTTCAAACCGCTGTTGTCCCCGTAAGCAGCCACTGGGGGAAGCAGGCTGGAAGCAAAGACGGGTCCTCTCTCCTATTTGAAATCCCAAGAGGACGCGCACTCCCGGCCAGACGTGCCGCCTATGAAATTCTCCAAAGCTGCCCCCCTCCGCTCCTCCTCACCGCCACACTTCAAGCCACCAAGCCGCCGAAGATTGCTGCCGCCTGGAAAAATCACCACCACTGCTGCCGGTCTGGGGTGAATGTGTGACATTGATCCACATTCGGTCCATCACCTGTTTTGTTTGCAATTGCCGCCCTAAGTGCGCTGGGGATGCCCAGACGTGGGTCCCAGGCACTCCACACCACTGGAGTCAAGCTAGCCGGGCTGATGAGAGGTGTTACCTCGAAACCGGTCCGGTCCTCGGATGCTTGATTCCGTTCTGGGAAGGACATGGCTTTTGTAGTTCGGACTGGACTGTTCCCATGGGGCACAGGGTCAGACCTGATTTGCATATCGCCATTGTCTAACCCAGGGTGGTGTGGAGTGCAAAAAAACAATGGATTTGGGCCCAGATCTTTGGACTGGGGTGAATGTGTGACATTGATCCACATTCGGTCCATCACCTGTTTTGTTTGTAGTTGCAGTGTATAGCTTGAGGTTTCTCCAGACAAAGCAGTAGTGCATATGTCATTAGTAGCAATATAATACATGGGATTCTGTAATCCTTGTATAAAAAACAGTCATTAATTTCTTTATAACTGGCAAATTGTGATACACCCAGTCACCAATGATAAAGCAAAGACATCTGAACTCGACTATTATAAGTTATTACAGTTGATTTCTGACATCACACTGCTTTCTGCCAGAACCAGCAGCTGAGATGAAAGGCTGGTCAGGTCCGGGAGCAAAATTAAAGCAGCTGTTTAAAGCAACAAATTGAATTTTGCTTTTCTTTTTTCTGCTCTATTTTAATAGTTAACAATGACAAGCAGATGAGGTGTTGCTAACTTGTTTGTCATGAGGAACATATGCCATTGTAGTCATCATCATCAATAAAACTTTATTTGGCTTTAAGGTTAAAACCATAAAAGTCATACGGCCTATGTTATACCATAAAACATACTACAAATTGATGAGTGTTATAAAATCCAGGTAAACTATACACATGTAAAAAACATAAATTACAATGCAGTAGTCATTGTGGATGAAGTGTTGATTCTGTGTACGAATGTTCATGACAGTCAGAGACAGAGGGAGCTGACTTCATGTTTGCTCCCCCCATTTATAGAATACACTACTTTATAATCTAACTACGATTTGTAGAGTATCACTACAGCTGAGAGTACTCCTGAGAAAGAGAAAATCGAGGATCTTTGTGCATGTTTCACGGGAGCTTTTTTTTAACTGCCTTGTATTGAACTGTTTCTAATATCTGTTTGCAATAAATATCTAAAAGGTTTTTGATGTGTTTAATTTTTCACTAGAGATTTTTTTTAATCCTTCATGGTTGCAACAGGCTCACTCTTTCATAAGAAAGAGGCACGCACCAAGGTTTTAAGTGGTTTGTGGGAAAGGTGATGGTGTGACCATGTATTATATTAAGGGAAAAATGACCACCTGGCAAACATGATAAGGATATTGCAAGACAACTCGGAGTTCCAGAACCATATACGTTATAAAGTAAGGTTATGGAACTTCTCGCTGACTTGCAATATCCTTATGATGGGCAGCAGGTGGTACTTTATCCCTAATTTAAAGTATGGCACCATTTTACGGTAGCAGGGGAGCAACTTAATTTAATTTTGCACCAGGTAATGTAAGACGTCAAATCCGAAATCTGATCTCCCTCTTCTATCAGGTGTGTAGCTACTGTTTGTGCAGCATGTTCAGTGACACCATGGGTTAAAGAAGTTAGGAAGCCAATGAGATCATACAACATGCTCAAGTTTGACTTGAACAGCAGCCAGAATACCTGCTGTATGGTGACAGCAAACGCTCTGGATTCTGAAGCAGAACTGGGACAAGTAGCCAATAGTATGCTCCTGCTGCTCCCTGAGCAGCATAGAAATCATATAAATAGCTTTCACTAAAACTGCAGGAGGGGCACATAATATTTCCCGAGGAGACGTGGCTTGGCTAGCTATAATTTGCAGCTTGGCAAGCTGTATATTTCAGCTCCATGTATTCTTCAAGGTACTCCGCTAGATGGGGTAAAAATTGCAAAAAACACAGTTGATGGCCAGAATGTAGAACAATGTCATACATTCACCCCAGTACAAGGATCTGGGCTTAAATCCATCGTTTTTTTGCACTCCACACCACCCTGGGCTAGACACTGGCTATATGCAAATCAGCTCTGACCCTGTGCCTCATGGGAACAGTCCAGTCCGAACTACCAAGCCATGTCTTTTTTTTTTTTCTTTCTTTCTTTTTTTACTCCGCTAGATGGGAACGTACTACAATTTCAGATGTGAATGGCATGACAAAGTAGGTTCTGCGTGGCAAAGAAAATTGCACATTCACTTAGGGTCAGGGATCACACATCATTTGTCTAATATTTCCTCTTAATAGTACATTTGATGAATGTGCACGACGTCCACTCGCTTCAGATTATTTCCCAGTTCTTATGTGTTTTTGTCAGGTGGCTAATAAATATTAGTGCAGGTCGTGAATTATTGAGCCAAACATCGCCTTCCCCGATAGGGCATATTTCTCGTCGTTTGTAGTGCACACAACTTGGTATTTGCAGGTCTCTATGATTGGACAAACATCTTCCATATTTTCCTAAGAAGAATGCTCAAATAGCAATTCAGGGATTAATATGGCGTTTCACCTTAATTACCAACCAATTGTCCTATTTAATGTTTTCTCATTTTTCTGTGAGCAAAAAAATCATTAAACATCATTACCGTGCTTTAATTGCAGATGAGAAGGGGAGGGCGATGTTATTTTAGAGAGCTGCAGGAGAATTTTGATTAAAAAAGTGTGCTTTATTATCCAAAGAAGCATACAGTCCTCGATTTCCATAAAATTGTAGACACAAACAACCATATTTTAAAAATAGAAGTGTAAACAAAGTGTGGGGGCGATAGGGATTGGATATGAAGGAATTCAGGGGGAACATTTTGTCATTAATTAAAATCACATTTACTGATTCTTACACTGCTGCGGATCAATTAGAAAGTAGGATTTGAAAATTGCTTTTCATAATTGCCTGAAGAAGCCGAGAAGCATCATTCTGCTCGCCCTATCCCGGTACAACTGAAAGGGCAACATCTGCATTGAACCTGGTGGACACATGCAGCCCCCACAACTAATGTACCCAGAATGGAAGTAGCAATATGTGTCCAGCAAGAAGGCAGCAATGTACACACTTGAACTGAGTGGTATTTAATTAGTATTTAATTAAGATTGGTACTATTCCACCCAAAAACATTTTATTTACAAGGACGTGATACTAGGCAGAGGTTGTTTACAAAGACATCTTCAGAAAACATTACTAATGATTCTTTGGTGAGTGTCATCGTAAGTAGATATTATGGAGTCATTTCCGGGCCTCAAATTTTTTCTCAACACTTGACTGACCACATCCAAGAGTTGAAGGGAAATGCTTGCTCGTCCTAGCATAGATGGCGCCACGAATCATCAGAGAACAGAGATGTAACAAGCGAAGAGAAATACCGCCTCTATTAGAAAAAGGAGAATGCAGATATTACTGTGAAAAATGCTGAGTATATATCAGCCAAATAACATGTTTTTTGTTTCAGTCCCTTAGACGGGTTGTGCCAGTATTTGATAAAAGACACAATCGCTGATAACAGGAGACCATAAATAAAAATGCTTTAATAAAATGCTTTAGAGTGTTGATATAAAGTTAATGCAATAAGTCAGAGACAGTACTTTACTGCTGTGATTTGAACACAAAATTCGGCAGAATAATTTATTTATTTGTTTTTTAATGCACTTATTATTGACAATTTGTAGCCCTAGCGGTTTATTTGGTTGTAATTCTAAAGATGATTTGGCCTGTCTTTGCATTTTATGAAGCCACACATGTATTGGCAGAAAGTCCATGAACGCGACGGGGAACAAGCTGAATTTTGGGGTCCCTGTCAATTTTTGGAGGAAGGTTGTATTCCGGGCAGAGAATGGTTGATCAGGAAATGCCTATTAGCGGAGATTTGTTTTTTGTTTTCTCTTAAATGTCACCAGAAGGGTTTGGGACCAAAGGTCTGAGAGCAGTCCACTGCCGAGATGCACTCATCTCAGACTGATGGACCTACCTCTGTGTACCTCGCAGTTAAATCTGGCCTAAGTCAAGAGGTTGCATTGCCTGACCTCAAGTTTGGACGCAGTTTATTGTTCAGAAAGGTTAATATTTTGACCATCGTTCAGAAAAATGTTATTTTCTGGGCTACCAGGATCCAAGGTAGTGTTTGAACATAGGTTGAATGGCTGCAAGTTGTTATGTCTGAAGCAGAATCTAGCTGTCTGCTCTTGTATTCTCTGTAAATTTGCAATAATGCGGTAGCCCCGTCCTTTCATTGCAAGAACCTGATCAATGCGATGAAATGCGGTAGCTGCAGCAATGAGACAATTCTTGTCATTGACCTGAGGGAAACGGTGCATTTAACACAGTTGAGAATCAGTGGCCAATGAAAAGATTTCTGTCAAACCGCACTATCACGTTTTGAGCTATTTCAGATAGGCTGGCCCAGCTTCTATTTTCAAAAGCCATTTAAATGGCATTTTTTTGTTGGAGGATTCTCCCCTTCTGAGGAGCTTCCATTAGGCAGATATAGCACTCTTATATTCAAGTGTATGTTTCTTTCAGGCAGCCAGTGAGCGTGATGTTCTTTGTGGATTTGCAAACAGAGGTGGAACTGGATGTCGTCCACATACATCTGTTGTTGTAGGTTGTGATGAAATGCTGACAAATCAAACTCAAAAACTAATATTACCCCTATGCCTACAAGGTAACACAGCGGTTCTTGTCAGTAATTCAGTAAAATGGGGTATTGGTGTGGGCTGGGGTCAATACATAGAGACTTGTACGAAGAATAAACAACATTGCAAAATGTTGGTGACACCTGCTATAGGGATAATCAAGGACATTGGCATTTCCAGATAGAAAGAGATCTTGACAATTTATAACCACTCTTTTGGAAAACACAGGAACTGGGATAAGAGCTGGGTGTTATTTCTTCCAAATTGCCGAAACATATAGTTTCATTGTCTGCATACATTCTCGAAACATGAATTGTTTTTTCTCAGGAAAATTTGAGACCTGCATTATATTAGTGGATGAACGGTTTCGGCATTACATCACCACTGGCATTTCTTTCAGACCTAAACTCGCATTCATTAAAAATATTGTGGCCATTTTTTGTATTGTGTATTCACATCAGTGATACTGTATCTTACACTTAAAAAGTTACCCGACCTTTTAAATTGTTGTTAATCCGTTCTGTGTGCACACTCACATAACGTAAAATGTCCCGTATGGAGCAAGATACCTTTTGTCAAGTGTTAGATAGATAATCGTTGGAGGATTTAAGGAGCTGCATTTTAAATAACCCACACCTCTTCTAGTTTCCCAAAATGATTAATTTTCTTTCGAAGAAAAGATAATTTCTTCATTGTGTTTTTTGTTCTACAGACAGCAATTGATTCTCAGCCAGTTATTCCATCAAGAGCATTCTGCTGTGGATTCTGGGTTTTTCATTGTTCTTTTCAGCTTGAGAGTGTGCGAGCCAAATTAGATGGCAAAAGTAAAATAAAGTAAATTACAAATCGTACTGCAAAAGACCGGCAGCGCTGCAATGCAGATGGTACAAGCCCTCATGTGAATTCCCAAATTACTGTCACTTTGAAAACTACTAATTATGAGATAGTAGAGGAAATTATAAACATTAACTATTACTGTGGCGATGGCACACATACACTTCTGGGAAATACATTTTCGCAAGATCTTGGATGCCCTCTTTCACTGAGAAAACACATTCTATCTCAGATTGTACGGAGTGACTTTCACGAGGCGTTGTTTTTTGTTCCAAATTAGATGGTAGATGTGTGTTTGTGTTTTTTTTGCAGATGGAAGGGTAGTTGACTAGGGTGGGTTGGTGGGTGGTCTTTTAAGCAGAATGCTGGAAATTATGTGAAGATAAAGCTGGTTTCATAGGGTGGTTAGTTGAAAGAGCTATGAGGGGGGGGACTCTGGGGCATATTATCAAGGGGGTTTATCTCCGCTTTTTTGGCTTTAAAAGCCAAGAAAGTGGAGATAAAATTATCTCCCTATTACCTAGCTGTCGCTAACACCAGTTAGCGACAGCTAGTAGGAGATAGCGACCATGTTGGGCCCCACTTTGCATGCCAGTGATATTTATCACTAATGACATGAAAGTGGGCGTGCCAAGATGTTAGCGACTCAAAACAGTCACTAACATCGCTATCTCCTATTACCAACTTTTGGAGATATTTGCGCTAAGCGCGAATATCTCCAAAAGCTAACACCTGCCCTGAGCAGTTCTTAGCCATGTTATCCAATGGGAGGTGGATAACATGGCTAAGAGCATTAGCTCGGTAATGCATGAATATCGCTGACTTTTCAGCGATATTCATGCAATGCGGCGATTTTTATCGCATTTGCGATAAACCTTGGTAATACCAAGGTTTATTTGCGGTAAAAATCGCAGCAGCTCAGCGGTAAATTTTTGTCTCTAACCAAGCAATAGCGATAATTATCGCTATTGCTTGGTAATATGCCCCTCGGTTCTTACTTGATGTTTCAAAGCTGATCTGGCTTTAAACTGTATTCTTGCTGTAACAGGAGTGGTTTTAGGCTATGGTCCAGTGGTTTGGTGGAGTGGTTTTAGTCTATGGTTCAGCAAGTAAGATGTAATTGACAGTCTTTACATTTTGTAGTCAGTTCAGCAGGCAAAGTCAGTGTTTTATTATTATTATACCTGTGTGCAAGTTTAGTGTGATACTGTTTGGAGACTAAGCAATGGAGACTTTAACAGAGTTGCCAAATTGTAAGTTAGTGGCTCCCAAAAGAGAGAACCTGAAAGCCTGAACACCAGTTAACATAATATATGTATAACCTAAAGATAAGGCGATAGAATGTTTCTAGGCCCTCAGCCTGGCTGTTAGTTGAATACACTATTATTTACAAATTTCCCTCTTAATGATGAAGTCGTTTCAGTCACAGCATGTACATCGAGTGTTTATTTTGTATGCAGTTCAAGTGCTAATTTTGCTACGAGCACGAATTTACTAGCATCAATCACTGGTATGACTGCTGTTCAGCTAATGGAAATCCACATGCAAGACAAGTTGATGGCATGGAATATCTCGGATGAAAATCATTCTGTGCAATTTCATGATAACACGCTTTAATCTAAAAATCCAGCAATATTGTCAGAAATCCATCTAACATCTGCTGAGCAGCAAGGTTTCACTGTTTTTGGACTCCCTTATGCATGTTTCAAGGATTTATTCCGGGTACTAAACAAACCAGAATTCTCTCTGTCTGTTTTGTTTAGATATTTTTGTTGAGAATTTTGACACTCATTGGCCTTCCATTCCGCCCCCAGTGCTGAGACCTTTTTGCAGTAGCGGCTCTTCGAAGGAATGCTGTGGGGTGGTTGGGCGGGGCAGGGAGGGGCAGGGTGGTCAACTCCAGCATATGGCCGAACGGAGGTAAGTAATAAATAAATAAATAAACCAAATTACAATTGGCATGCTGTAACGCCAAATGACGATGCAGCGTGATAATTGTAATTCATTTTATTTATTTGTTTATTGATGTACTTACTTCTGTTCAGTCGCATGCCGGAGTTTAATACCCCCCCCCCCCACCCTGCCCCTCCCCCGGCCCACCACCCACAGCAATCCCTCCAGGAGCCGCTACTGCCTTTTTGCCTATTTGGGTAGTTCCTGCTTAGGGTTCCATAACTTTTTTTCCAAATAAGGCAGCCATGCCACATTTGCGCCTTTTTTTTTAACATCCAGGGAATTATGCATTTCCCTGGAGGGGACCAAAACATAGGCAAATATAGCTACATTTTGATATTTTTAGGAAAAATAGGGAAAAAATGCTCTGGATGAAAGTGTCTGCTTTTTCTCCAAATAATGGCATCAACAAACAGTTTGTTTCACTAATGTGACCATCTTCCTAGCTTTCAGGGACATGCAGGGCAGAATAAAAAAAAATGTTTCCACAGTGTTGAAATTTTTCAAAGAGTTAGCCTATTTTTTGTGCTCTCAACCTACTTTCAGTGTGTGGCGGAAACAGGGGAAAAATTCCTGGGTGATCCAGGAAATCTGTAGATTTCTGAAAAGTATATAAAATTCCAAATTCAGTAAGGGATCATATGTGTAAATTCCTCATGGTTTTCCCAAAGAAATTAACTGTTGATATAAAGAAATATTGAAAATGATTAGGAAAAACAACCATTTGTGACAATGTTTTCATCTGTAACATATTGCTAAAATGGCCGATTTACAAAAGCAATGTACCATTACCTCCGCAGGGTCCTTCTGGTTAGGAAGATATATAGGGTTTGTTGGTTCTCCAAGAACGCAAAGGTACCTAGAGCCAACAATTGAGCTGCACTGTACAATGTTTTTTTTAATGTGTACCAAGTATAGACCAACTCATATGGAGAAATATGTAACGTCAAAAATGTTTATCAAGGAAACCTATGTATTTCTGAAATGGGCATAAAATAAGGAGCGTAGGGGCAGTGGTTATTTGTGCCTCTCTGAATTTGTGCGTGCTTGTACTAGCATATGATTAAGAGGATATTTTTCAAAATGTCTTCTTTTTTACACACTGGCTTACATTTGAAAGACATAATAAATACATTGAAATCCAATTGGTAATAACAAATGTTCAGCTATTCTATGTTCCCACATGTCTTCCAATAAGAATGGTACCTCAATTGTGTGGGTAAACCTAGTGTCCATGACAGGAAAGGGGTCAAAACACAACATGGATGCATCATCACATTTTTCCAATGAAAACTGACCCTTTTTCCCAAAGTGGATAGCTCAGGGTTGTGACACCTAAGAAACCTGGCAAATGTGTACATCTTTGAAAACTAGACACCTGAGGGAATTCAGGGTGGGGTGACTTACCTGGCTCTCACCAGGCTTTTTTTACCCTAAAATCCTTTGTAAACTTCAAACTTTGACTAAAAGAACACAGGGGCATATTAATAAGCTGAAGTATCGCCGCTTTCTCTGCACAATTCGTCGAGAAAGCGGCAATACTTCCAGCGCCCTATTAACAAGGGCATTGCAATGCCTGCCACAAGCCCACTTTGCATGTCAGCGAGAAACATCGCTAATGACATGCAAAGTGGGCATTCCCACGTCCAACCACATCTAAAATGAGGTTGGAGGTGGGAACACCCTATCACCAAGGCAGGCGTTGGGAGGAAAAGACCTGCGATAAACTTGTTCATCACAGGTCTCCCAACGCCTGCTCTGACCAGGCGTTAGGCATTGTTATTATGGGGGTGTGGATCATAAAGCTAGATCCACCCCTCCATATTATCAAGGCACACATTAGCGCGTGAAAACAACGCTTGTTTTCACACGCTAATGTTCACTATCACCGGCTATCGCAGGATTTACTATCACCTACGTGTTGCGCTTTGATAATATCGCGCTAACACGCCGAAAAAATCCGGCGATAGTGAAATGTGCGATTTGCGTTTTTTAACGCACATCTTGTTAATACGCCCCACAATTTCCTTATTATTTCTCTGATGGAAAGCGCTGGCATCTCCGAGGAGCCATGAATTCCTTCCACCCAGCATACCCCCAAATTTTCTGATAAAAATGGTACCTCACTTAAGTGGGTAGGCCTAGAATTTATAAAGGAAAGGTGTCAAAACACAACATGGACTGATCAAATTTTTCCACTGGATCTGGATGTTGGGCCCTAGCTCAGCTGGGACCTAGGGAACCCTAGCAAACCTGTACATGTTTGAAAACTAGACACCTGGGGAAATCGAGAGCAGAGTGACTTGTGTGACTCCCACCATAATTTTTTACCCAGAATATTTTACAAACCTCAAACTTTGACTAAAAAAACGAATTTTCCTCATATTCCTGTGAAGGAAAATTCTTGAATCAGTGGGTAGTCAAACATTTCCTACCAACCTGAGTTTCAATTTATCCCTCGATAAGAACAGTATTTGAGTGGCAAGGGTATTCCTAGGATTTAGGGTGTGCAAGGGTATTTGGGTGGCAAGGGTATTTTTAGGGTTTAGGGTGGGCAGGTGTTAGGGGTAGGGGGATATATATATATATATATATATATATATATATATAGAGAGAGAGAGAGAGAGAAAAAAAAAGAGAGAGAAAGAGAGAGAGAGAGAGATGTGTTTTACCTACTGGCTGTCGCCAGTTGGTTAGTAGTTAGGACCTAGTTTCCACAGGGAGAGCGTTTTTTCAATTGCCAATGACTTTGGTGTTGCTTGATGAATCATCACAGCATTTCCAAAACTAATTTGCATCTGACTTCAACTGCTGTCTTGCAAATTTCAGGGTGATCCATCAAACAAGGGTTGAGAAAAATGGGGTTCCCAAAACACGATTTTTCCATGTGAATTTTTCAGATGAACTGCTGAATGGAATTAAATCAAATTTGTCAGAAAGTTGGCTGTTGGTCGAGAGGGTGGCCTTTTTCTTAAATGGAGTAAATCCGTTCAGTAGTTTTTAAAATATTAAGGACAATCCACATTTGAATATCTGGGGAATGAGGCAGAACCCTGACCCCTCAAGATCTCTTTTTGAGCTGCCAACACTACGAACCAGGAAGTGTTGGCAGCCATCTTGTAACTCGGTTGACCCCATAGCGCCATAAAAACATCATTTTTAAAATAATTTTGACAGCACATGCACCGGATCTGGCCGAAATGGAAAAAAACAAAGTGCAGGCTCCTTCGCTTAGTTTCCAATCAGCCCTCGGGTGGGCCAGGTCCTGGGGCCATGTCCAAAATATGTAGATGGAGCAAACGGGGCCTCCCTCCTAGGAGCCCTAGAGACTGCCACCTCCCCAGGGCATATATTTTATTAAAGCAGGGGCCCTCGCACCCCTCCACAGCCCCAGGGATCGCCACCTCCTCAGAGCAAATGGTAAAAATAAAAGTGGGAGGCTCCACACACCCTGTGCACCACCAAATCCCTGGGGCTGTGCCCTGCAATGAAAGGGGGGACACTTTTATTTATTGAAATCGGACTGAGATGGGGGCCTTGCTGCCCCACACCCATTATTTTTTAGTTTTAAAAAAGGAGCCAGGCCCTGGGGGATGGGGTCCCCATGGCCCTAATCGTCCCTGGAGGAGGTATGCCCCCCTTAATAAAAATATACAAAGAAAATAGGAAAGAAAAGGCAAGTCCCCCCTTGTACAGTCAGGAGAGGCCTTTTTCCGAGGGACTGTGTCCCAGGGACCAAAGTCAGCCCAGGGAAGGGGGTGGGGCTAAGCGGCCCCTCTCTCCAAATAATAAAAAAAAAAAAGGGACTAGCAAGTCGCCGGAAGCCCCAGCCCCTATTACCACCACTCTGTAAACCATCCTCTTGGCACACTTCTGGTTGGGGGATGAAGTCCCATTGGCTCCAGAGGGTCTTTGGGGGCCAACAAGCCCTCTTGTTACTCCAGTAAGTCCCATTGAGCACAATTGCTGAGAGGACGTTAGAGGTCACACCTTCTTTCCCCACCACTCTGCAAATGTGCCTCCTGTGCACTGCTGGATGAGGGATGAAGTCGTTTTGGATGTTGAGGGTTCTTGGAGACCCAGAAGCCCTCCTGTTACCTCCAGTAAGTCCGACACAGCAGGTTTTCTGAAGGCTAGTTGGAGTCCCCCCCTGTCTCCGCCACTCTGCAAAAGTGACTACTAGTTAAAAAAAAGATATAAATTCACTTAAAAAAATAAAGGTTTACAGGGACGTTATAGTTAAAAAAAAGAATTTGAAAAACCTTAAAAATTATCTTAAAAAACCAAAGGTTAAAAACACATTATAGTTAAGAAATAGAATTTTTTTAAAACATAGAAATTCACTGACAAAAAACAAAGGTTACAGGGATGTTATAGTTACTCTCAGATTTCACTCATACAAAACCAGGAAAATTCGGCAGTTATAGTTACCTGAGCTAACTGTAACTTACGCCCCCACAATGCACTGCTTATTAACTCATATATTATATGACTCATGACATGGTCAGTGACATCACTGATGACATCACTGATGATGGGTGGTGCCACCAAGGCCATAAGGATGTTAAGGTTAAACTACACCCCAACTATGGCTGTCTTTTATGAGGTTGAGTTGAAAGAAACTTTCTTAATTTTTCTAACTTATGCATACCTCTTATATACAATGCATGGATCAAACTAACATTTACATGTACATTACTACATGCTTAGGATTAGCCCACTTCTTCCATTGGCTAAGTTTACTGTAAGTGATGGCATTTTGTTCATTCACCATAGTACATCCACACATAAAGTAGTTCTTTCCAGCGCAGTTAATTATTATGGCAATGTGTGCTTTCTGTGATCAAAACAACATTTATAATTGCAGCCATTTTTATGTCTGGGGTTAGCCAAGACTTTTTGATTTTACTAACATTATATGCATAATATACTTTCAGAAAGGGGCTTTCGGCTACCTTTCTTCATCCATTTGTCTGTTCTTGTATCGTTCACAATTTGCTTTCCCCAACTACAGCATACAGCATTTGGCAATCGGTCAGCCGGCTTCAGCCAATTGCTAACTTAACTTTGAGTGACTGCATTTAGCCCTTTCACAAGGAGAACATCTGTACATAAGGTAGTTCTCTTCAGTGCCAGTGTTTTTTTGTTTTTATCTTATTGTTACCTTAGTTTGTGGAGACTGATGGGATAGCAGAATGTTTTCTACCAGATGAGTGCACAGAGAACATTCCAGCTCTTTCACTTCCTGTCTCCTGCCAGTGGTGTTTCAAAATCATTTTAAAGGGGCATTTTATACAGTACCAGTAGCTCAATGGAACTCTGAATATAAGCTGAGAGTGCTCTATCTTTGCAACCCTAACTGTCTAGCATTGCTTCTTGCAGTCTTTCTTTCCTTCTGTCTTACTTTCATTTATTTTCCTTCAGTTCCTTCCTTTCTTTCTCTCTTCCTTCTTTTTTTCTTTCTTTCTTTTCCAAAGGCAAGAGGCTGACAGGCAGTGCCAGATGGACTGGCTTTTTTAAGTCTGTTAGCCAAGACCTTTTCTTTTTACTAAATGAATGTGTATAACATAGCTACCTGAATGGAGTTTACAGCAGGAATTCATCCATTAATATGCAGTTCTGTCATTCACATTTTTCTTTCACCCACTCTGGAATGCATCAAGAGGCAATGTGTCACCCCACTTCAGTCATTGGCTAACTTTACTATATGTTATGGCTTGCTACCATTTCACAAGGAGCACATCAACACACAAAGTGTGCTTTCTTGAGACCAAAACTATTTTTCCTTTAGTCAATGTTTTTGTTTAGATTGATGAGGGCACGTCAGCTTCCCAAACGATAAAGTTCTGCAAAAACCATGCCAAAATAAGAATTGCCATAAGGCTGGTGTCCAACACCAGGCCTATTGGCTTTAACAATGCTTATTTCATATTGGCAATGGTCAAGCAGGTGTCCCAACAACAAAGTTTTACATACACTGTAACAAACCAAAAGAAGCATTGTCAGACCTAATGGCTTTGCCAACGTTTGTTTTAGGTGCTGGCTGCTATTAATTGGTCTTAAGAGCCCAAATGTTGTTTCTCTTTATGCCAGCATGTATGCATGCACCTTGTTACTCGCTGATCTAGGGAGGTGGGAGGGCTTGGGGGCCGCCATCTTAACCTAAGTCTGCACAATTGTCAACCATTACTTTCCCAATAAAAAAACAGAAGTTTTATGCCTGTGAGTCATTAGAGCTCAATGAAAATTGAAAAGAGGAAATAGTTTGTAAACTAATGGCTTCTCACCATAGCGACAGTTCTTTCTTTCCTCTTTTCAAATGTAGCCTTCTTAACAGGAAGGGCAACAGGTCCCCTGGGCGACAATATTTAAACTGAGCGCAGACAGAGTGAATAGGAGCTGTTGTGACAAAATGTCCCGCTAATTAGTATTGCACATAAAAGGCCACAGCTGGACAGAATTGACTTAAGTTTCATTAAAGGGCCTCGTTGCCGCAAGTGAATATGCCTGCCATGGTTTGGCTAGTGCATTTTACTATTCGCCTCGCTTCAGTCGGGTTTCGGGATCTTTCCTATTCTAATCCTAAAATTCATATATTAGCTCTGAAAGTATCCTGCTTGTCTTGAGAAAAGTGCAAGGGAATTCACCAAACACTGGTCTCTTCGAGCTAAGAAGAATAGGAAAACACGATACAGCTGCTGAAATCTATGCTCTGCTGGAACTAAAGTGGAATCAAGGGGGCATACTACCAAGCAATAGCGATAATTATCGCTATTGCTTGGTTAGAGACAAAAATTTACCGCTGAGCTGCAGCGATTTTTACCGCAAACAAACCTTGGTATTACCAAGGTTTATCGCAAATGCGATAAAAATCGCCGCAATGCATGAATATCGCTGAAAAGTCAGCGATACATGCATTACCGAGCTAATGCTCTTAGCCATGTTATCCACCTCCCATTGGATAACATGGCTAAGAACTGCTCAGGGCAGGTGTTAGCTTTTGGAGATATTCGCGCTTAGCGCGAATATCTCCAAAAGTTGGTAATAGGAGATAGCGATGTTAGCGACTGTTGTCAGGCGCTAACATCTTGGCGCGCCCACTTTGCATGTCATTAGTGATAAATATCACTGACATGCAAAGTGGGGCCAAAGGTGGTCGCTATCTTCTACTAGCTGTCGCTAACTGGAGTTAGCGACAGCTAGGTAATAGGGAGATAATTTTATCTCCGCTTTCTTGGCTTTTAAAGCCAAAAAAGCGGAAATAAACCCCCTTGATAATATGCCCCAAGGTTTTTTTAAAGCCTTTCTGGAAGACACATGATAATGACTCTCTCTGATATGGATGTGGACAAAATTGTGTTTTTCCCACAACGTTTGACTAGTTTAGAAAAGCACATTGTGAACCTTGCAAAGTTTGACGATTTAACCAAACTGTGCATTCAAGTAAAAAATATGGCAAAAACATGCTGACGGTCTTATTGCTTTTTCCATGGAAAAACTTCTTTTGCTGGATTTGTTATCCAATAAAAACTTTTATAAACCTGTAGAGATTACAAAGTGTTGAAAAATCTTCATGACATTTTCAGAGGAATTCCTTTGTAAGATTGTAAACACCTACTCTGAGATTCAGAGGTTAGTCATTAAGGAGGAATATTATCTGGCATACATTTTCAAGTTTTGGAAGAAACTGAAAACATGGCTTTTAAAGCAGGACTAAGGTTACTTCTCTCAGTTACATGCCACTGGAGGTGCAGAGCACCAAGACACTCCTTGTAGTAAAAGAGCACTTTAGAAATGTCTCTTACATTACATTAAATGACGGCGCGTAGCACTTAGGTATCATGATGAATTCCGACCATTTGTGAAAGTGTGGGGTGGCCCCATTTTGTGCCTTGCCGGGTGTGCTATACACAGTACCAGCTCATGTATCTGCGGCAGGTAGCAACTAGATGAAGCAACATAATCCCACTAAATAAATATTTGAAGGGTCCGAGCAGACAGTTTTGAAGACGCTGTAATTGCATAACTGAACACTGAGGGCAAACCAAAAAGGAATTAATCACTTAATCAGCTCTAACACGGATATGACAGCTTGAAATTTGAGTAAATATCCCAGAAGGCAAAATGGAGAGTCAAGTCAGTCAGTGCTTAATTTGTAAAAATAAATAAGTGCTAGGGCCCTCGTCAGGAGATCACTTTTTCTTGCACAGCCGATTGCAGCTGTCAGTTCTGCCAATTATAGTAATAACCAAACTACTAACTATTACACTTGTACACGTTTGCCAATTCTGACTATTCCAGGCACCCAAACCTATAAAAATGGCTTTGGCAGCAGGTATTAGTTATTTTAACATATATTGAATTAATAAACAACTGGTGTTATGCTGATCTCCATACTAGACAAACCACGCCACCATGTGGGAGACTGTCATATGTGCTGGTGTTGGCAAATTAAGTGCCAGTGCTGAGCACCGGAAACCACTGGCTCAAATTAAGCACTGTTGTTTAGTAATGTCGGCACATACAAAATAAGAAATCAGTGTGGCACTCCGAGTTCATTTGGATTATGTCTCACAATTTTTTCAAGTTACACATTCTTATGCTGCAACAATTATTTGTTTCTCACAATGACACAAGGAATTACCTGTATACAGTCCCAAAATAACATTATTTAAAATTTCTGATATCACATACTGAGCAGCATGCTACACAATGAACAAAAGTACTATTCACATGGGGATAAGTACCTTAACCATACCAAACCTCATGTGTCACAATTTAATGATATCTTCATTCAAAATAAGCATTTTGAAACATTCTAAAATAAACAAGGAGAAAAATTAAGAACGTTTAAGAATCACATAATGACGAGATAATAAGTAGAGACTATATACAATATTGAATCCCCGTTTGCTTGAAAACTATATCTTCAGTTAAGGCATGGTACTCTACCTATTGGATCTTTTACATCTAAGTGTGCAAAATCTAACATCGAAGTTTGCCCTGTATGTAACTATAAAAAAGAGAATGTAACCCATGTACTGTTCTTTTGCCCTGCCTATTCTGCCATTAGGAAATGTTGGCTGACCCCTATTTGTAAGAACTTGGGATTTTTGCACTTTACACAGGCTTGCAGGATATTAACCTATGACACCCATCCTCCGATTGCGTTTGCGGTCTCACGCTATCTTTTTAGCATGTGGCGCAGGAGTCAAACTTTTTTAACCCCTTCCATGCTCATGACGAGCTCAGCTCGTCATGAGGCACAGTTGAGCTGTGCTGATGACGAGCTGAGCTCGTCATGAATATAGGAGAATAGCAATTTCCAGCACAGGGGAAAAAAAGCCCAGCAGCGATGTGGTTAAACTAAATCAATTGTTGTATTTACTGCTTTTATCCTTGTATCCTGATAACTTCTAGTTTAATGCTGTTTTAACATTTTATGATTATTTATTGTTTTATTGATTGTGCTGATGTATTTTATGTGCACTTTTATGGTCAATCGACCGAAATAAAGTTATCAATGATGAATGAAATCTTTTTGCTGGAACTCTTTGATCCCCTGCGTGGCACTACTGTGATGTTGTACTCTTCATTTGTGGAACGCATGGAACACATCTCTAATAAACATATCTTTGACAAAAAAAATATTGTAATCAAAATACTATCATGACTTTAATAATTCTTAATCTTTTACATGCATAAATCCAATGTGTTCGTAAATATTAAAATATGTTTTTGAACCTTACCATGTCACAAATCAAGTGCTCCTACCCAAGAAGGCACCAATATGCAGATGGCACAGAACTGCACTTGAAACGGTCTTCTATAACGGGCATCTACACACTCCAGACATTCTTAACACAACTCTAAAAATGGATGGCAGAAAATGTCCTGTTGATTAACCATCAAAAGATGGAATTACACCCAATTACACCCAGATTCAAATGCAAATTAGACAGCTAGCACACATAATTGGCTCACCAACTGACTGCAGAATTGCTCCTTCGACAGGTCTGCTGACACCTGCTTTGGCTGTCCTTAGCACCACAATTTCAGGAAAGCAAATCATTTAGCACACACCACGAGCCCTGCTAAATTATATCTGCCATTGCTTTCTTAAAAATGGTTTAAAGACACATCTGCTCAAAGTACAAATGAGCTAATCTCCATATTGCTGTACTCTGGTGCAGCGGGTGAACTGGACACAACATGCCCACAACAGTGAAGAATGATCACTTACTTAGGAAAAGATCCTACGATCCAGTGTCATAAAAGGTGATACCACCTTCTAACAAGGGCAAGAAACAGGGATGGCGGTGAATCTAGCCTTGACCAGTGTCGCAAGTACAAACTCAGCTGTCGAACAGTCCTCTAGAGAATTGTTCCAGGACTTTAGAGGGGATATTTCAGCAGAAAAGGAGAGGTGGACGCCCTCAAGCAGGAAGTCCTATCAATCAAAGACCAAAACATTAAACTGTAGAATCACCTGGAAGGTGTAGAAAACAGGCTTCACCCCCAGAATATTCTAATCAGATGGGTACCGATGGGAGCAGAGAGCATAGATGTTGAAGCATATGCGCATTGGCTGTTCAGCTCTATTCTCGACAAAGAAGATGATACCACAATTGAAGTGAAAAGAGCACCCAGCATGGGGGTGAAGTCTGCCAGGGATGCCAGCCCAGCTGACATCCTTACTTGTGTCAGTGACTGCAAGCAGAAGGAAGAGTTTATGACTCATGCGAGTAAGATGTCCGGCATTAACTTTTGAGGGCTTTAAAATATGACTTTTCCAGGACCCGTCACTGATAACACTGCACAATTAGAAATCTGTCCACTGTCACTGGCTTTTTAGGAGACAAGCAAACATCCTACAGATGGGGCTACCACTTTAGACTTACTTCAATAGGCGTGATGCACCATCTGTCTGTGGTCACTCACCGAGGCCTAGCACATTTTATGAGTGAATGATTCTGAGCAATAGCTGCAGATAAGCCCACCATGGGGGTGGACCCGGGGCATTGAACCACAGGTAATGACTGCCAGAGAAGAATCAAACTCAGTGCAGCAGAGTTGGTTCAGTAATTTAGGACCATGCTCCTAAGTGTGAGAGAGAAGCCTCTGGTCATAACTATAAGCCCAAACACAGACCCTACCTAATTTGGCGAGACTCTGAAGTGGCCAGGGACAGCCCGGGGAAGCTGCCACTATCCTGGACTTGGGGGTCTTGGGTGGGGATGGGAGAGTTAATGTTGAAATGGAAGAGAAGCTTCAAAACAGGGCTAAGGCAAGAGGGCCCCAAGAGAACATATGTGCATTCCTCTCGGACGAGCATAGGAAGACAGTGGTAACGGGATTAGTGATGTCCCGGTTAGACTACTGTAACAGCCTGCTGCTGAACGCCCAACAGGGGCTGTTAAACAAACTCCAAATCCTGCAGAATGCAGAAGCCCGCCTGATCACGGACACCCAAATTTGCCTCGGTGGCACAGGACCTGGTGAAGCTACACTGGTTACCAGTATGCAAAAGAATAGCTTTCAAAACACTCTGTGTTATCTTCAAGGCTTTGAAAGGGCTGGGCCCCCACTGCTGACCCAGCTCTTCCAGTGGTAAAAGCCAGCAAGATCTTTAAGGTCAGCCGATAAAGGGCTGGTTGTAGTCCCTAGAGTCAGGAAGGCTCGTTGGGGGGGGGGAAGAGCTTCTCTCTGGGAGCAGCAAGGGCCTGGAACGCCCTGCCGTTGGTCCTCAGACAGACACCAGACCTCCTGTCCTTTAGGAGAGCTATGAAGACATGGCTCTTCACACACTAATGCTCCGGTCATGCATACTAGTGGTCAGTCAGCGAGAGGACACCGTCTGGTAACAGTGCGCTGTAAAAATGTGAAAATAAATATATAAATAAATAAATTCCTAGTTAGGAGTATGGATGAGGTCATGTTTAGTTTAGGTTTACCTAACACTGGTTATGGTTTATTATTTTGGTTACAAAGGGGTTTCAGATCTACTCAACATAGAGTTTTGATGAAAATAACTCACTGGGGGAGGGGGATAACCCATGGGAGCGTGTAAAGGCAGCATCCTACAACTACACCAAAGTAACACAATTGCCACTCCTATGGAAATTGTTATCCTCAATGTATGAGGCCTTAACATCCAAGTATGCCTACTGCACAAGATGAAGTGGGACTTAGCTCTAATCCAAGAAACCCACCTATTGAGGAAGAATGTCTTTCTCCTTCAATCAAAGTGGTTTCCAAGGCAATACCTGTCGTCAGACCAGGCCACAAGTGGTGGGATCGTACTAGAGAATGGTAGAGTGTTGTCTCTCCGACTTAAGCAGAGCCCCCCAGATTCACTCTCCCTAACATTTATGGACAAACAAGGGTAGGAAACCTTCCTGTCCACACTCTCCCTTAGGTCTTGTGTACCCCAATGGATTACTGGGGGGGATCTGAACTTGGTGATGGATGACACAGTTGATTGATCCACATCGAGGTCAGACCACTGCAGAGCACACGCAAAGACAGCAAAGACAGGGAAGAAGTGGTGGAACTCACCTGTCCTGCATGATATTTGGAAATTCAGATTTGAAGAACTATATCTAGCTCTCCACAGCACATGTTACACATACAGCTAGATCACTTCCTTGTGTACTTAGAGAGCAATCAGCTATAGACATGTATTAGCCATATGCAAACATGTTGTGATGCTTCCCTGCTCCATTAAGAACAGTCCAGCCCGAAGTGCCAGGCCAGGATCCCTTTTAATGGGAACACAAGTAGCACAAGAACGGTTTCAGGCTGTTTTGGACTTTTCAGTCATAGTATCTTGAATTCTTGTGGCACAGTGTGCATAGGACTCATGTCTGGGCAAACCCGTCATTACTGAGATAAACGAAACAAAATATGGGCAGAATGCCTAAATTAATCTCAGCCACTGGTAACTGCTCTGGCCTTCATTCTAGACTATCATTCTTTTGCCCAGCATCTTAAATCAGGCAAGAACTAGTCATGAGCAAATTAGTCTTCATCCTGCTCCAATAGGAACAGTCCAACCTGAATTCACAAGTAAGTAAGGTGGTCGTAATTAGCAAGATCTTAGATACCCGGTCCTCCCCCATCTGGGTGTCTGTGTGCCCTTTGTTTTGCCATGCAAGGCTTTTTATAAGCCCATATGATCTGATTTACCACATGCTACATTCTCTAGAGAGTCTAATGTGGAGGTTTGAGTGGGAGCATCTGGAATAGGAAAAGAATCTTGGGCAGAATTGTCATTTTACGAACCACGATGTGGCTGACCAAAGACAGTCCAATATTGTGTCATGTTTGCAGGTCTTTTATAATTGCCAACGTGACTTTTGTGTAGTTCAATTTGGAAGTGACGGGAAGGGTAGTGCTATTCAGAGTCCTAAATAAGTGACTCTATCTTGGGACCACATGAAGGGGTTTAGTCCTCAGATATAGTCCTGCTATTCTATTGGAAGGTGTGCCTTAAGGATGATAGATTTCTGGAGGCATCTCCAAAAACCTGCATTTCTTCCATGAGCTTCAAGAGGGATCTCAGCAGGTCCGACAGAGTAGCCAAGGTGATTGCGTACATGTTAAGGTTGGCAGTGTAGGGTACGATTTTGATTTCTGTGATTCTCTCTCTGGTTTTCACCCAGTCTGCCATTGGTTCAATGCAAAGAACAGCCAGGGAGAGTGGGCAGCCCTCTCTGTTCCCCTCTTTATAGGAAAGCTGAGGGAATGTACTCCGTTCACCCTCATTGACTCTTTTGTATAATTGCAGCTAGAGGTGAGCCATGTCCTAAATCTAGGCCTGAATCGAAATTTAATCTGAAAAATATTAAGGTACGGCTAGTGGACACAGTTAAATGCCTGTGTGGCATCCATTGTAAAGAACAGCATGTTCTGTTTATCTTGTCTATAATAATGAGGAGGCTTTTGTTATTGTCACCGCAGTTTGTGCCATTATAAAGCCAGATTGTTCTGGGTCAACCAGGCCTGGCATAAGAGGATTGGAGCAACTTGCAAGAATCCTAGTCATGATTTTGGTGCCGACATTGATTTTTTAAATGGGCATGTAAGAACAGCAGAGAGAGCGATTTTCCCCGGTATCAATATGACCAAGATGAAGGTTTCTAGCTTTGAATTTGTGACTGTGCCTATCTCTGTGAATCTGTTGTGAATTCTTGTCAAGATGGGGACAGCTCCTAACAGAAGAGATTATAGAAAAGTGATGTAAAACTTAGGGAATCTGCACCATCCTGAGGGAGTGCTGTCACTCAGTTTCTAATTTGCTTGAAATTGCTGGACAAGAAAATTGCAGAATACTTGTGCCATATCTGCATCTTGAGTATGAGTCTTGACCTTAAGTAGCCCGTATCGCCACTATTCTTTCTCTGTATATTCTGTTCCTCAATTTACAGAATACCAGGTGGCCTACTTTATTCCCCTACAGCATAATATCTGTGTGGCGGAGCACATACTCCACTTTATCTGTCTCCAGCATCTTGACTTGTGCCCTTACTGGTGACAGTCTGTCTCATACTTTCTTGAAACCCTTGAATATGACTTGCAGGATGAAGCCGGGAGATGAGGAGTCCATTGATGAGGTGTTGAATTCTTAGTTGATATATTGTTGATGATGATAATAAAATGTACATTGCACTTGAGAGATTCATCAGTCCTTTGAAAATTGCTGAGGTGAAATGAGTGTAAATCAATCGTGAACTTCTCTCAGCTCTTACAGTGCTTGGTAGGTTCTCCCTCTTTTCTCTCCTGGCATTATTTTCTCTGGCTGCTATGGCTATACAAATCCCTCTTATCATGTTCTTCAAGAACATTATTAGAGGGATCCTGCCATTGACATTGATTATAATTTAATCTTGAATCGCTGCCTGAATTTCTACTTTGCGCAGATAAAGGATTGCAGAGCCTCCATACTTTTTGCCGCTGGAATTCCATGGGAGAAGAGACAGGCATTCAGAAGTATTGGTGCATAATCAGTAAGTGAAATTGTGCCAATATAGATTCTGTGTGCTATGGAGGCAAAAGGTGGCATATTGGGCAAAATAACAATTGACTGGCATGCAGCTCTGAGTAATTACCAGTGTCTGAGATTAATTCTAGCATTCTGCCTATCACTTCTTTATGTACTTTGGAGCTCCACCAGTTTCGCAACAAAGCAAACTGGAGTTATTAGGGTCACAGGCGTACACCATTAAGTCTGATCCCAAGCGGAAAAATTAACTCACCCCCAGAAAAAGCATGTGTATTCTGTCCAATTGGGGAGCATAAGCACTGTTGCACTATTAATATATTTCAAAACTACCCCACCCCATTCTGGAGGCTCAGGGCAACCCCATTCTCGGGCTGTGCAGTTTCCCAACACTTGGCTTAAATGTATTCATTGCCCACTCTCTCTACCCTCTCCTGCTGAAGAGTGAAGCACCAGGAAAGCAGGAGGCCGGGTTCTTCCCCTCCTGACATGTAAAGAGGTGTACCAGGCAGTGCAGAGACCAAGAGGTCCGTAGGACCTTGGTACTGTTTGGGGTTCCTTAAGCGCAAGTGCGCAGGTCCTCACAGAAAGGGCAGGAGGACCCACTCTTTAATGAATAAGTGCCTCCTGGCACATCAAAAAGTAAAAAGTTAGGGAAGAAAGAGGGAAAAGGAGATTGTATAGACCATGCAATCATTAGAGAGGAGAGCTGCAGGGCAGAAGGTGTGCTCCATAAATATCTGTGTGGGGCTTCAGATTTGCATATTATGTTGTAGTGCCCTCAGAGGGCTACTAACATCACAGCAAGTATTAAAGTGCATTCTTACGACTGGGTGGAGTTGCAAAAACACCACCCGGTTTTGGGAAAAGTAATACCCTGTGTTTTCTTGGTTACTGAATTAGTGACCTGAGTGAAGTTTAAGCTGATTTTGAGCACTTCCCTGGTCTACCTTGAGGTGTTTCCTTAGGGTGCATAGGACCTGTTGTATTGTGGGTCTTCTAAGGTTTCTAGACATCCTGGCATAACAGTAGACAAAAGGTTTTGCATACTGAGAGGTGGAATATGTTCATATTTGTGGTTACAGCTTGAAATTAAGGTAATAAAGTGTTGATATACAAGGTATGAAATGTGTGGAATAGCACTCTTAATGAAGTGCGTGGTTATGCTGATAAAGGACGTAGTTGTGTGGAGTCATTAGGGACGCTTGAGAACCCTGTAAACGCTGATGGACTTGTCACGGATTCTCTTCTGAGGCAAGACTCGATTTCTTGGGCTTGCCGTTTTGAATATTGTAATGATGCTTCACTCATGTTTCAATTCTCACAGATGTTCTATATATAAGCATGGCTATCAGGTGTCTCATGCTGGCATTTAAAGTTTATTAGTAATCATTACGGTACACATTTTTAAATGCAAGTAACTATGGATAAAAATAACGAAAATCAAAACTAACATTTTTGGATTGATTTTGTACCATTTAGGTTGTGATCCAGTGCACCCTTTTCTTTATTCCCACATTAAATGATTTGTATGTAATCACATATCTGACTATTATGAAAAGTGTACTTGATTTATCGCTGTTGACTTTTATTGTTGGCCCAGTATTCAAAGGTTACATTTTCCTTCATGATGGTTACTTTCAAACGTTTGTGATATACATTTGCACTGTGTACTTTTGCCTGTTGCTTAGGAGTTGATTTGTGGTTTATTTAGAAATATTGTTTATTTCCTCGAAATCCAGGCTATGTTTGATCAGAGTATGTGCGTGTTTTTTAATGGACCCGTATAATTCAGGGAATTGCGACGTTCTATCCAGCAAGATCATCTTCCAGTGTATAACACAAAATATGGTGTGTCTGTCCCATATTTATAGACTGGGACCCAAGAGACAAAACCATTTACGGCCGCAATGTTATTTTTTGCTGCTGTTTATACCACCATTTACCCTTGTCAGGTATCTGGAATATCCAAATGGTTTTACAACTGCATCACTGTATATCACAATTGCTTAAAAGCATGCAAGGAAAGTGGAATGGAAGGCTCAAGGCATGGGTGGTCAAGTCACAAACCTCTGAAACTGTTGCTAATTAAGCATGGGCGGAAAATCCGTTCCGCTCGCGGATTTTGCGGATGTTCGGTAAATTCGCGATCCGCGAACGCTCGCGAATTTACCGAAAATCCGCAAATTCGTACGCAGCGGATTTTTTTTCTTGGTGATACAATTTTGCTGCGTGCGGCGTAAGTTCGCAATTGCGAACATGTAGGTGCGGCGGGCAGCAACAATCTCGCACTCGCAAAATTACAAAATTTGCAATTCTGCACAAGAAATCCACTAGCAAGCAGCATAGACCTTCTGAAAATGATGATTTTTATCAGAATAACTCCTCAGGTTGACATTTGCCTGGCCTTTTTTGGATTTGAGCCCTTTTGACTTTCTTTGGATCACTTTTGGATTAGAAATCAACTTTCACAAGTAAGTTTGTTTGGGGCATTACATTTGCTGTTCTGCAGAAAAAGGAGTTTAGCTAAACTGAAAGCACTCAGCAGGTGCAAAAGTTCAAATTCATCATTAGTAACCATTCCCTGTAGTGCTTCCTGACTGGGGCCCCTCCAGAGTTCAGTTGCTAGTTGCAACAATTGTATGACCCTGCTCTGACCCTCACAGCCGGATCATAGAATAGCTACAAGTAGGCCACAAAGGTCCTGGAAAAAAAATTGCACTACAACAGAAAGCAAATTACAGATAAGGAAGCAGGTGCCAGACTGGAATTTTAAAACAGTGACACATTAATAAACCAACCCCAAATTAATTCATGTCAGTTGAAGCAGGGCAGGTGTGCTTGCTTTTTCCCCCCATAATCTACAGTGATGATGATGAACCAGAGGGTGGCATTGATGTACCAGAGGGTGGCATGGGTGAAACAGAGGGTGGCAGTGTTGAAACAAAGGGTGCTGTGAACCTGTGATGATGAACCAGACGTAGAAACAACATAGTCGCGACCGTTGCATGCCGACAAGTAAGTTCGCAATTGCGAACTGGTACAAAATCCTTGCGAACTGGCAGAAACCCTTGCGAACACTATAAAAACAAAAAAAAACGCAAATTCACGAGAATTCCAGATTTTGCAGATTGCGAGTTCGCAAATACGCAAATTCGCGAACGCCAGATTCGCAAAATTCGCCCATGCTTATTGCTAATCACAAACTCCTCTCCAACTTTTTCCATCCTCTATAAGGTCAGATGTTTACTTCACCAAAGATCGGAAGTATCTTCCCTCTCAAGGTGGGAATTGGAAGTAACTTCCCCAAATTTCATAAGGATGTAAGGGTTGGAATTTTCAATGGGTAAAAAGATCCACATGGAGAAAAAAATATACAAATTCTCATTTGGACAGTAGGTTTCTAGTACCTAATGTGAAATTGTACTATGCATACATTTCTGGTTTAGGGAAATAGCTAATGTCCTATAATAATCCAAATAGTACATGTGGAAAGCTAGGATTGCCACAGCTTTCCAGTGTATTACTGAGAATGTTTGTTAATTCCACATATTAATAAATCTCCATCTGTGCACAGGAGCACATGTGCCAGAGTGCATAGGAGTACATGCACAGGTGTAGTTTTTTGTGCCTTTGACCCTACAATGTTTGGATTGCATTCCACTGAAAATAAACTACTATAGGAGCATCATTTGGAATATCAGAGAGTCCTTTTGTAAATCAGTGGGATCCATGTGCAATCACTCTTGCAGTTTCCCCATTTGGAGATGGGAGATTAATCAGGTGTGCTATTGTATTCGTGATGGAAATAGTATTGCCTGAGCAAATTTCTTTTTGGATGTTCCATCTGAGATCCTTCTTAAAAATTACTCCTAAATACTAGTAGTTTAAAACATCATTTGGGCTTCATCCTGCTCTAAATATACAGTGTTGTCAGTGTTCTAATGATGTTTTTGCAAGAACCGTGTGGTTGTCAGCGTAAAACAGGACACTGATATGAATATTCGGAACCTTTGGTGAAATCCTTTAGCATTTGTCAAAACCTTTGAGAGATTGTAAAGGGGTAGAGCCATATTAGAGTTTGGCGGGTGGGATACTTGTTACAAGAGTGACAGAAGTCCCATACACTATATTACAAGTGAATGATAGCCTGTATTACTAGATATAGAGAGCATCCAATCACTACACTTTAAATAAGGCTCATAGTGCGAATAGCAAGGGTGCCAAAATACACTCCTGCTTTAGGCTATTTAGAGTAGCTGTTTCCTGTTACCTGTCAATTGATGCACAGTTCAACTTGCCCCCAATGAACATGTGCAGACCAGGCAAGGTCGACAGGGCTCACATGTGGGGGTGGGCGTTGTGGGGGGAGGTGGGTCACGGTGGAGGTCGTGCAGGGGTGTCATAAAAAAAAGTTACAACTTACCTTGAGGTCAGGTCCCACATCTTCTCGGCTCCTGAGGAAGCAGCAGCCAGGCTCCCCAAAGCCAATCACAACACTGCAGTGCAGTTTTATGATTGGTCTGGAGTGCCCTAACATGAGGATCAGCCAGGGGTTAAAGGGATAGACATGCTCTCCATGCAGGCTGTATTGCAGCCTGTTTGGAAAAAGGCAAAGTGTGCATGACTAGTTTGGGTGGCCCGAGGGGGCTGACCAAACAGTCTTTGCACACTCAGGAGTTAGCACACCACTCCTACCCTGCCCTGCTCGGAGAGCAGAGCAGCCCTGCCCACCTGTCCACCTGCAAAGCAAACATACAATGCTAATAACTTAAAGTTATTACCATTTTATGTTTTTGCTTCCCGCACTGAGAGAAAGCAGTGGGGCGACGCTCCTCCTCTATCGAGGAGGTGCCGCTGCTGGTGCAGGCCTGTAAGTAAAGAGAGGAGTGTTGAATATATCCCCAGAGCATCACCTTTCATCAAATGTAAGAAACATTATCCGCTTTGTTAGCCATTTTACACAACGTTCTGTGCATCTAGTACTGTCCTGCATCAAGACCTTCGTTCTCTTTTTTAAGCAGAAGCAGAGACAGTGAAGTTCAAATACACAGATCAATGCGCTGTTTATGCAAACTGAGTATTCTGATTTATTCTGCATTGTATATTCTCTGAGTCTTTCATTAAGTCCCAATGTTTTGCCCAGTTTTTCCAGCTTCAAGATATCTAGAGAGTTTCTCTAGGTCTCCTTAGATCTTAAAGGTGAGGTCTTTGCTTTAACTTCACAAATTCTCAACTCCATGGCAGCGCCGTTGGAAATGATGAAGAATAGCTCTGTTACACTATCTGCCTTATTAATGAACATCATGAATTAAAATGAAAAACTAAGTAGCTCAATGCATATTTATGTGGCAATGAAAGAGGCGTCCGAAATGCAGTGTACAAGTTACAGTACATAAACTATTGTAGTCCCAATTGTATTTGTGTAAGCTTCTGGTAATTTGATTTGCCAATTTTGGAATATATATAAGCTTCTCTTATGTTTATGGCAATTAATAGTATGCTTTTTACCATCTTGCAATAACCTCTTCCTTCTGCACTTATTCCCCCCTCGATTTTTCTTCTTCCGTCCCAACGCCTCCAATTGCATCACTATGCTGCTATGTGTGTTTTTTCTCTTCGTTGCACCTGGCAAAGCAACAAATGACTTGTTTCACTTTTATACTTATATACGTATCTCTTATTGTACTCCATAACGCGCCTTAACTCCAATGTGGTTGAAAGAGCAATATGTAATACTGTAAATTAAATGAAATTAAATTAAATGAAGATGGCTATAGGTTTTTTGTAAACTGTATATAAATGCCTTTGTTAGGGCAAGGTTTCAGCAAAAACTAAGTTGAAAGAACAGTTTCCCTTTATTAATAATCCTCTGTAATTGCGAGTGATATGCATTTGTTTTTTAGGAGAGACCGATTTCAAAGGGAGAAGGAAACACTGCTCCGTGGATAGATTTTTCAGACAGCCTGTAATAACCAGCTATTAATTTCCCCTGCTGGCTCGTGCTCTTTAATGTTGCTTTACAGTGCCTGGAATTATGGAGCCTGAAGTAATGAGCATCTATTGTCACTGCTTTTCCAATGGAATCATTGAAGGTGACAAATTGGCCATTCTTTCGGCAGCGCATGTTATTCACTTAGCAAGATCCCGGACACACTGTTGCAGGCCTTTTAGAGGAAATCATGACTGACAAACCAATAGGAAGCAGTGTTGCTTCGCTTGAAGTAACTAGGCTTTTATTGACAATAACGCAATGGGTGATTGAAGTGCGATTTTTAAACAGTTGCATTGTATACAAAATTATATAAACAACAACAATCAAAAGTGTATAATACCTACTATTAGAAATGCAATGTAAGCGAGCCATACAATTTTTGGATTTGAAGCTGGCGAGCATGTAAAGCCGCGCGCTTGGTTGGGGGTGTATTGTGCGAATTGCGAGAGTCATTTTGCTCACGTTTCTTGTGCTGCTTAGAGACACTGGTTAAG
The DNA here is from genome assembly GCF_964263255.1 of Lissotriton vulgaris. Taxonomy (NCBI): domain Eukaryota; kingdom Metazoa; phylum Chordata; class Amphibia; order Caudata; family Salamandridae; genus Lissotriton; species Lissotriton vulgaris. Next base: position 421,120,888 of record NC_141685.1, on the reverse strand, counting down.
TGGATGTTATTTGTTGCTGCCTTTGTGCAGTTTTTCATCCAGCTCGTAATTTGCTACATAATGATTTTTAGAAAAGTATATATTTACATTTTCCTGTGAAGAAAATCCAGATTTTCAATGATCTGTCTAGTTGCACGTTGGCAGGGATAATAGAAGGGGGACTAGAACAAATAGAGATTCCTGTACCTGTGAGTATCCTCCTGCCTCTTTAACTGAACACTTGAAACTAATATTACTGACCCCGCAAGTGTTTCACTGATGAGGTGGACCAAGGCTGGCTAGTTTGCTAAATGTAAGTTTCTGATTTACCGAACATAAGTGCCTGAGCTGGCATGAAACAACACAAAGCATAAAAACAGGAGTCGCTATCAATTTTACCTTGAAAGATTTTTTTCAACAGAGGTTGACATGAGTGTAATGGTAAATGGAGGAGGAAGAAGGGAGTGGAGCTGGTTTGAGCATATTTGCCAGGGCTGCCTTTGGTTCCCCAGTCTGGGCCTGGAGAGCGGATAACAAAGAATCGCATGGACTGCCTTTGTCCATTGTCTTCTCATATGAAAGCAATTGAATAGGATCACATGATCTCCGAACAAGCACAGAAGCTGTGCCGTATCACATATGTGACTTGTTGGTACATAATCTGGGTACAGAAAAGCAGAGTAGCTCCTCCCACGTACAGAATGGCCACTCTCATCAGTCAGGGACATCTTAAGGACTTTGGGGGTCATCGTCCAAATGCATTTTGGGGACCCCTGTTTGGAACAACTTTGAATTTATGATCCAGTTTCAGCTCTTTCATGCCCTCTTTGGTGCCCTCTTTAGCCAGGTCACTGACAGTGCATAATGTGTATGTTCAGTATTGTAGCACAGCAGTAGCTCACTAATATAGCCTTATATCTCGCCGTAGAGGGCTATACCGGCTATTAAAGGCCCTCTCCAGCATTAAAGGCCCCGAGCCGAAGGCGAGGGAGAGGGACTTTAATAGCGGTATAGCCCATCTACGAAGGGCTATAAGGCTATTAGAACATTCTGTCACTAGAGGACAGAATGTTCTAACAAAAAAACAAAGCCTTTTGGGAGCGTGAGGGGATTGGAATCCCCTCAGGTTCCCTGAAGCCTTTGTTCACAGCCAGAGCTGTGAACAAAGAAACATTGGAATGTTGGAGCTCCAGGCTTATACCAGCCATTAGAAACCCGGAGCACTCCATTGTTTTCAATGGAGCTCCCAACATTCCAATGTTCTAATAATACTGCAAATATTCTTTGTGCCATCCTCCCTTTTCTCATCTTTGATCTAAAAGAAACTTTTTCATGAATGTTACATGTAACATAAATACAAAATTTCTCTGCAAAGTGTCTGTAGTAGACTCACAAATCACCCACATTACAAATAAATTAAAGTGAAACCGTATTTAAAGCAATCTGTTTCAGAATTAGTCAAGGTTACCAGGATTAGACTCGCTGAAACGATCTGGCTCTATCAGGGGGCCCCTGAAAGGCTGGGGTCCTGGACCATAGCCCACTTTGCCCATGTCTTACAACTTCTCTGTAGTCAGTGATAAAAAAAAGGTCAAATTATTTTAGATAATAAAGGAGTATTAATTTCTCATATTTCACAGTGCTTTATTTTTAACCATGAAGTATTCATGTAACTAGTAATTTACGAGATTTTACAATTTACAAATGATATTTATTTCTTTGTCTAGGCCTGGAATATTATTTCTGGAAACCTAAAGAATTTTTGTTTGCCGCTGGGAGTGAATTCAAGAACTATAAACATAAACAGAATGGCTGTGAATTAATGCCAGCATTTGCATGTGGTATTCATTGTTTTAAGCTTCTTGTTGGCAGATTATTTTCCTGAGGGGTCAGCTTGCCCATTCTAATGCCATCTGGTGTGATGTTTGCTTTTTAAGTTACAGTTGACAGGATTATCAGATGCGAAGCAGGACTGAATTTCGTTAAAATGCGTGCTATTTCCTGCATCAAATCATCCATTAGCAAATAGTTGATTCAAACATTTCCATCTCAGTATTGTTAATTTTGAGTGAGCGCCATTGGTACAATTTAAGTTATAATGAGTTAACCTATATTAATGGAAGCTAAAGTGCATGGTAAATATGTACAACACTGTTTGTATTGCAGTGGTCTTAGTGGTCTGGAAAGGTAATAAATCGTAGCATATTTCTATTGCTCCTGTTGGTCCAATGAAAGGTATTCAAATCAACAAAATAAAGCGTTTCAAGAAAAACACATTGCACAAGAGAAATCACTAGTGGTGCGTATGATTTAGGGAACACTGTGTACCAAATTGTTAGAAAGTATGTGCATAGGTATCCCGCATGTACTATTCTATTCACGTTTTTTCTTACCCACCAGGCCACTAAATTTGCCTCTTTTGAACTGGTATAGAATTCTCAACCACATTTATTGGAAGGAGTTTTGTGTAATTTTATGAAGATTTATATTTTTTGCTATGCCTAAACGGTTCATGAAAATAGAGATTTCTCATAAGTAGTCCTTTTTTCCATTTACTATGTAGTCATTAGTGAATGAACACTAATGTCTTACATTTATTTCTTTTTATACACTTAGGATGCAGTCAGTACTGCCCTTTAGAATAAATGTATGACAATAAGAGTTTTTGTAACTTTCATATCAAGACTGAAGGCTGGTTGTTTTGAATGTCTTGTGTTTAGTACACCTTGGCCTATGGAAAGTAAGCCCAACTCTGCTCTTGTAAGTTTTGTTTTCTCGGTGGCTGTACTGAGTCCGAACTACATAAGCCTTCAAGGGCAGTGCCACTGGGAAGAAGAAAACAATTTGGGGAGGCAATGTACGCAATCACCATTCATATCAATGTAGGCAGATAAAATACTTACAATGGCAACATTTGAGAGCATACCATGCGAAAACCTATTTTCCACGCTATCAAGTTGTTTTGAATGGGTAATCTCTTGACTCTGGTTGTAGTAGCCAGCCAATCATAACTCCTGGTTCTGAAAAATCTTCTTGTAGTTGTTTGAGAAATCATAGCGGAAATCCCATACACCGTGTGCTCTCCATGATCCAGCTTCTTGTAGTGTGCCCCCAGGTTCCTGACCTCACCTAAAGTAGGTAAAATGCAACAGTATTAGAGTACACTATTGATACATTTAATGAAATACTATTAGTAAGGGCAAGACCACTCTATTCAGGTCATTCTTACCACTTTCTCTTTCCATCCTTCATGCACTGAGGGTATCTTAGTGTAGCATTAAGTGTTACACTAATATTTCACATAACAAATTTTATATGTGTCAAGTTGCGAACATAAACATTTACAATCAACTATTGTAAAACAAAGGTCTGCAAGAACAATTTCTCTACCTCAGGGGTTCGTATCTGAAATGGGTGGAATTTCAGGTTCCTATATAAGGGCATTTTCCATATGAGTAAGACTTTTTACATTATTTACCCCTCTTTTGAACTTGCCCTGACAGGGACGCACCTGCTGAGCCTATTATCTTAAGTAAAAGCTGAAAGGTACCACAAAGAAATGGGTGCTGCGGGGAACAATAAGCCCCATCTGCTCCATAGTTTTAATATTTGTGATTTCCATCAGGCAGATTTCCGCTTGAGATAAGAATGTAATAGCAACCTAAGGGAGACAATGTGACTTTGTTATGTTGTAAAGTGCTATATCAAGATGGCAAATCAATATTTTGACATAGCATGAAACTCTAAGATATATCAGTCAGTGTGACAATATTCAATTACAACTAAAGTATGTGTAATTGTAATTTAAGTGTAGATATGTGACAGATATTGCTGAATACTATATTATCACAGGCCAGTATGTTGCAACGCTAATAATTCATGAGCAGTAGTTCTTAGGCGAGTGAATGAATCAACTCTTAGTCATATAGGTCACCATTACATGAATAGATATGTATGGTCAGATTGTACGGCCTTATTAAAAAAACATCCAGATTTGGCGAGATTTAATTGATATTTCTAACAATTAAAATTAAGGTAGTTTAGCAAGTTGTGTGTAGACAGATTATCCTTTTTGTGGTGTAGATGGTGTGTATTGTTAAAAAAAGCAATATTTGTCATATATTCCTTTTGTTAGTTTGCAAAATACTCTGAAACATGACTGAGCTATTTAAACCAATTGTTTAGGGCTGGGTGTATAATTTATTTTTACAGTTGAAAACATTGTGGTTTGGAGATTGTGGCTGTAGAAATTACTTTTCTAAAGTAGAAGTAAATAGGATTGTCATCCCATACCTGTTCAGGAGCTACAGCAAACTCTCCAATTTGTTTTTCAAAAAACTGCTTTTTTATTGTTAAAACACAGCACAATTTAATTCAAGGAAATTGGATTACATTAAAAACATACTTTATCTTATTTAGATTGGAAATCACAGACATGGCAGTGTGCTGACCCTAGCAGGCGGACCATTCCTGTCATGGTAGCCAATTACAGTGATTCGCAATGTCCGACCTGACTCATTTACATTTATGAGATAGGTCGGGTTACAATCCATTCTGAATTGGAATTTTATAAACCAATCTCTCAGTACATTTTTTGTTTTGTAAAATGTTTTACTGTGCACAAATATAGTGAACACAAATCACCAACACGATCATGCAGCTAAGGTGGTATTTCTGGGAACACAATAAACAGTGGTCCTTTTTTGACCTCCTATGAAAACCTACAGATAAGAACAGTACAGAAACATTATGGCTCTTTGAGTTCCAAATTGTTACTAATATGCAAACAGGAATGGCACATTTAATTATTTATTTAGCGTATAACCAGTGCTTAATTTGTGCCGGTGCTTTCCGGTGCTTAGCACCGGCACTTATTTCACAGGGCCGGGTCTATGTCTCCGGTACACTGGTTGTGGCTGCCAATGCTTGTTGGCCGCCGCGTTACACTTTTTTTTGGTCCGTTTTCTGTTTCTCACACACTATGTTGTATCTGCCTCAGAAGCGGACGGAAGTCAAGATAAATGTTGCAGTTGAACCAAACAAGGGGTCAAGAAGAGATGTTCTGCGGCGGGATAGTGTGCTTGTTCCTGCCGAGCTTACTAGAGAAGGAGAGAAGAAACTATTGCTCCGGTGTTGGTATGTTTTCAATGGTGTGAGAGAGGGCAGAGGCACAAAGTGACTGAGGCGGGTAGTATTTTTCCTGATGCCTTGCACTGTGAGTTCTCAGCAAACGCCGAGATTTGTTTCAATGTGGGAACTGCCACTCTGTTATGCGACGGTTAAATGTAGTGCGCCATTATTGAATGCAGTAAATTATTACAAGTGACGAGGTGTCACTTCCCCATTAACGGGCGTCTAATGGCTACAGAAGATACCTTGGAGTATGGTAACCAAGTACGGAAAAGAGTTGGGCTGCAGTTTCAATAATGTTAAACATGTATTTAAATTCAGGAGCATGGGAAAGCAATACAGTTAAACGCACGGTTTCGAAGGTGCTCATAAATCTTGCTGCAAGGCTGTATGGAAATCGGGGGGCGAGGGGGTTACCTCTTGGACCTGCCCTGAAGGTGTGCACTGCAAACCAATTATGAGAGGCCTGTGAGCTCGAGGTGGCCAATGAGGTGAAAACCTATTTTTTTTATTTATGGCGTTCTCGCTGGAGGCTTCCTTTGTGTTCGTGCTTGTTTTCTGCCATTTTTCTGGCCTCAGCCTCCATGTGTGGATCTTAGTCGATGTGCCCAGATTATTTTAAGTGTAAAGACACTGAGTAAGTGTAAGGTGTAGCTGTGAAGCAATACATTCTTTTCCCCCCCTTTTTTGGGGGTTCCACTTTAAGCACTTTCAAGGTAATGAGAAAACGCTACGAAATTATACCTTCACTTGTCTTCCCCCCTCTCGCCCGGGCACAGGGTTGGAATGGAGATCTGGTACCGGATCTGGGCTGGTTTTTACCATGGGGGACGCAGGGCACATTAAGTCACCAATCTTAAAATGGGCTCTCGTAGCTGTTGCATTAAAAGTCCTGCACGCTTCATCGTCCCTCTTGATTTCAGTGATTTCAGATTAAGCTTCTTTAAATCATATTTTTCTACTTGCAGCAGGTGGCGTTTAACACCCCATTAAACACCCTCCCATCTCCCTCTTACCCTCTGCTGCCACTTACCAGCACTGCTCTGTTCTAATCCCGTCTCATGCACAACACATTCTGCAATTGTAAGCAAATCATTTTATTCTCCACAATTGATTACAACCCAATTCCTTTCCTACAGGTTCTACATACATTTCTATTTATACCTCGTGTTTGAGAAGCTAAAACTACAATAGGTGTTCTCTGTACAGTGTTTCACTGCTCTTTGAAATTTGGCTTCTGTTAGTATCAAGCAAAACAAAATAAGCACTAATAAAACCAATAGGTTGGACTTTTGAATAGTGGAAGCACAGATGCATGCAAGCACACAATATTGATGGGCTTTAACAGAAAACACATGTTGAAGCAGACAGACCAATGTCTCTACAAAAAATCATGCATATACAACTAACCAAGAGAAAAAGAGTACACTTTCAGCATATTATGCAAGTAGGGCCCCCATGACTGGCAGCAAAGTTCCTCTGAAGTGTAGTACCAGAGCACAGATGACCAGAAGGTGCTTATATGAAGTTCCAGGTATTCAGCTCCTTGCGGAACTTAAGAAATAAGGATCTGGCAGCGATGTGTTGAGGGGTGTGGGTGGAGCCAATAAAGGAAGTGGGTGGGGTCAGTGGATAAAGTGGGCGGAGGCAGCAGAGTGGGCGTGGCCTCCTTCAAAAATCTGAGCACCTGCACTTAATATTTTACAAATTAAGCACTGCGCATAACATGTTTATCAGAAATATTTTACGATAGAGCTTCAAGTAACATACATGCCTTGTCATCTTAGCTTTCATGCCCTTTTAATCTAACCTACACTCACACATTTGAAATTTACAGAGAGTGAATTAATCATTGCTAACGTTCTATGGAAATCTGCTTTCAGGTCCTAACTCACAAGATTTAGAAGGGCGGCTGAGCAGAGGATCAAGTGCTGCACAGTCTATTGTTTTGATTTCCTCATTGAAAGCCTAAGATGGTTGGCAGCTACAATTTCACCATAGATATATTTGAAAATTAACTACAGAAATGGCAGTCATTTGTCCAAAATTCGGATAGCACTGTTGCGAGAGAACATCCAAAAATTGAAATGATGTACCAGAATAGGTTTCAACAATAAGGGGTCATTAGGATGGCGGGCGGACTTTGCCCGCCCGCCATCCTCCTGGGGATTGAGACCGCCCGCCATAAGAGCGGGTTTCCCGTGGGGGGAATTAGGATGTGCCCGCCACAGTGGCTGGCTCATCCTGCATTTTTAACATTGCGGCGGGCGGTGCTGAAAACTATGTTAAACAGATACAAAACCGTAATAGTCTGAGACATAGGAATATAGGAAATAGGATATAGGAAAATGCAGCTCCATCTTTTTGGGCAATTTTATGTGGCATGGTTACACTTGGGAAACTTTCTGTGGCTTGGTTATACTTTGGGAAGTTTCTGTGGTGTGGTGATACTTGGAGAATTTGCTGTGGCTTGGCTATACTTGAGGAATTTGCTGTGGCTTTGTTATACTTGGGGAATTTGCTGTAGCATGGTTATACTTGTAGAATTTGCTATGGCTTGGTTATACGTGGGGAATTTACTATGGCTTGGTTATACTTGGGGAATTTGCTGTGCTGTGGTTATACTTGGGGACTTTGCTGTGCCTTGGTTATACTCGGGATTCACATCATGCACGCGGAGATGTGCAATGAGATCATTACAAAAGCAAGATTGATCTATCCCAAGTTGACTTTACATTGAATGTTTGCCAGATCTGTTCTGGAAATCAAAAACCATTATGCCTGGAGGAACTACTATATATCTTCATTTTTGTGACTTGCTGTTGTTTACTGACCCGATTCTTTAAAAAACAGCAAACCTATATTAGATGTCACAGTAATGTATGTTTACCTAAAACTTTGCAAGTAAGTAATGCTGCAGGCATGTATAATGTTGCCACTCTGTTGTTTCATTATTGAAGTCTTACCTGGACATGTCAGTGTTAATCTTACTTATCTGCCTCTGCTTGCACTTCCCTAAAGCATTGTGACATCTAGTTTCATGATGTCTAAAACAGACCTTTGCACCATTATACAAAAAGCAAACATGTTTTACAAATCACTGCAAAGGTTAAACACATTTTAAATCAAATCGAGGGAGAAAAAAAGACAAGAACATTGAGTTGTTTTTCAGGGGGGAAAGCTATCCTACTCTCTGCTAAAAGAAGGAGTTCATTAATTTTGCAAGCATCAACAACACTTTTGTATTAAACTAGCACACAGAGAAATACTGCCTTCAAAGACAAATGCAAATATAAAAGCACAAATGCAAATAGAACCAGGCTGTTAGAGGCTTCTCTGAAAACACAGAGCAACACACATTCAGACGCTACAGCTCACAGACTGTTAATGCACAAACAGGCACCCATTTACACAGTCAATGCACATAGGCACAGAACAACTCGCTCACAGGCACACTTTGATAGCTTGCATGTGGCACCATTTCATTTGTAACCCATTTGGATAGTGCTGGGGTCTCCTCCAAAATCACTTTTTCATGCTGGGATTTTGTTAGTCTATAATTATAATGGTAACAGCAAAACAGCACATCTCTGAATTCAGGGTTCTATTTTCTAATATGCAGAAACTGGTTCTAGCTATTACATATTACATTAGCTACTTAGCAGATATGCTGTCCCAAAAATCGATTATTTGTGATGCTAACAAGGTCACTTATTTTTGTCAGGGATTACTAATGTCTTCATTGCTGAATTTATGAAAAACTGAAGTCTTCTTTTTTGGAGTCTACATTCTAAGCCAACACGTCTATCGGCTTGTAATAAGAACTACTTGTCCTCTACACCTGTCTGGAGCCAATTGCTCACTTGAAATACATTTTAGTAACAAGACATGAGAAATTCATATTAGTCGGGATTGTGGTACTTCTGAAATTCAGCGTGCTGTTAGTTACACCAAATTCGTACCTCCTTTGGTTTCTGTGACACCAATAAAACCATCAAATGGCAGGATAATGTGGTGAGTGAGCCAGTCTCCATTGTTGTTTCAGGCGCTATCATTCCTTCCTCATTGAGCCAATTGCAAAGTGATCAATTCCATGCATTGTGATCGAGTCCCTCATTGTTGCATCAACAGACCACCTTGCATGAAAGTTGCAAGCAGTCTTCCTAAATGCAGACTTAAAAGCGCATCGATGTCTAAAGGCTAGTGCGGGGAATGAGATTTTGGTATCAATTTATAATCAATTTAATAATTTATCTCATTCGTTAATTTTGGACCGCTAGTATCTGTCGTTGAGTAAAAGACAACCCCCACATAGGTTTAGTTAAACCCCATTAACTGACGCCACTCTGAAGAACCACTTACAACTGATAAAGTTTAAAAGTTTTATATAAAAGTCAAATTTAAATGCAAATACAATCTTCTCAGTATAAACCTCAAAGTATACAAAGAATACAAAATCAATTCCTTAATCAGCAATTTAAAGCTTCGGTGTGAAGTGGTTCCTTTGCGTCATCTACAGAAAGAGAAAAAGAATCAAGTTAATCTGTCCCTACTCGATACTAGGTGACATCCCTATTTCGCAAGTTTCTTCCCTAAAAAGGTGTCAGCAGTTTGACTTCCAAAGAAGTTCAAACTCTCTTAGCCTCTAAAGGTAACTTAAGTTTAAGAAGCAGTACCCTATCTGCCTACCCATCCGTTCTCTAAGGGTCCTCGGCCTACTGCTCCCTTGCGCTCTGATCTCTCTCAGCGCATCTGCTCAAGGCATCTACCCTTGCCTTTTCTCTGAGCAATTCACCTCGCTGTTCCTAATCTCCAATTGCTACCTTCTCCCCGGGGTGCTGTCCCTAAAATACACAATCACAGTGTAGGTGGAACGCCCCTTGACGCCCACCACTGACTTTCCCCGATGTCAGTTTCTGGCTCTTTCCATTGCTTCATCTCTTCGCGTCGTCCGTTAAGTTGACCCTTCTCCTTAGATGTCATCTTCATCTTCTCGTTGGTGACTTTAATCGACACTTTCCAGATCAAAAGTCAAATGAACTTAAACAAGACTTTAACTTACAACTATTTCTTGACCTTACTAGATCCTGTGAATGGTCATTCAAAACAAAGCTCAAATTCCAATCGCCTCCTCTCATGTTTAGGCAATAAACTTCGTTCGACATTTGTCACCTTAAATCTAACAAATGCTAGACTCTTCGGCTCGCACCTTCAAGTGAAAACTATTCACGACTCCTGTGAGTCCACTAAATTACATACATTGGACTATGCTCCTGCGAACCCTTAGTCAGTCAGGTTATAATCACAAATGACCTAAAGTCTTCTAACATTCCTACAACTTCTTCTACACAGTATAACCTTTAACATACATTTATATATGGTCGCTTTTAGCAGATACTTTTCCTATATGTGAATACATCTTACATAGAATACAATTACGTAGAATATGAACCTTACTACATAGAATATAAAGTTCACACAGAATATAATCTCATACATAGAATATAAACCCTATACATAGAACATAACTTTATATTCTTCATTACATCGTTATGTGTATGCTTTTGCACATTTCTCCATGTTACGTTGTCTCGCTGTTTCTACATTTCGAGTTACACACGTACATGAATTTCACTTTGCACGTTCTTCTGTTCGTAAGCATTTCTACACATTTCTACATTAGCCCCTTACATATACGAGCTTTCTAAATCTAATACATTCTAAAATGAATACAGTTATACATTTCTATACCATGTTGTCACTTTCCGTTGACTTTTACGCCATAGACGTCAACTTCATGTTACGATATACGTTTCATTCCTACGTTACACGATATGCTTGTAAATATGGCCTATACATAATTTTTATTCAAATTTGCGCTCTCTCACTAGTTAGACCAAGAACTTGTCTGAAGAGAGTCTTGTTCCCTAAAATGTATCTTGAGTCCAATCTTTTTGTCGACGCATGAAGAAATAAGCACACAAGATCCAAATATCCTGTGCCTTTATAATGAGGCTGGCACTGAAAAGGAGAGACAACAGTTTAATGGCATTGTGAAAGCATTTTAGTTATTTGGAAAATAGGACCTCTGCTCAAATTATTCCCTACTATGGTGGATGAAATACTGTACACAATGGTATTCTGCTCTTTTGAGATCCTATTTAGAGATGGGCAGGAGACTCAAAAACGGATATTGCATACACATCAGCTGGAGTGCTGTGCATTAAAGCCAATTTGGCATTTGAGTTCTTTGTCATGAGCGAAAGCAGCACCTAAACTACGTGTTTATGAGTAATACAGATTGTTCTTATTGTTTTCACTTGTAGAGCATGGCACTCCCACTAAGGTTGACTCTCAATGCAGAGTCTGAGGAAACATAAAAGGACAAATGGAACACTGTGGCAATTCATAGTTTAAAAATGTAAATTGATACTTGTATAGCGCACTACTCAACCGCAAGGGTCTCAAGGCGCTTGTACGAATACCGCTGTGGAACCCATCCTGGCTTTCCCTGTGAGGCATCCACTCCTGGGCACCCCCAAGGTGGAGGCCAGGCATCCTTAGCGTTGTGGAGATTAAGCAATCTATTGCCCAGAGTTGCAGAGTGGGACTCCATGATTGGAATAGGCACCGAGGTGAGAGCTATCAGGTCTGTGGAATTTTGAGCCCAAGACCCGCCGAGGCGGGGAATTGAACCCTGGTCCCGGGCCAGACCTCTGCATCAGGGTCTGCCGCTCTAACCATTGAGCCACACTTCTCCAGTTACTGCCCCTTCCTAAATTCCTCCAATCGACAAAGAAGCAAGCCCACACTTCTAGATGTATTGGAGAAGAGGATTTTATTCCTAGTGCATTTCGGTGTGGTGTGCCTCTCTCAAATGATCTACTCTCTTAGTAAAAAGACCTAATCGAATTTCTATAGGAGCATTGTTTCCTCTGTCCTCACTTCACTGTCTGGTTTCCTCCCTCCTACATCTATCCTAATGTACTACTTCTGCTTCTTGGAAAACAAGATCACGCCTATCTTGTGCACAGGAACAGGTGTGGGACTTTAAAAATTAAAAATTGAATCATCTGGCCTCCGTCACTTTGCTGCACTTATATGTACAATGCATATACTGCGATGGCCACATACACATACACGTGCAATATATTCTTCATTACATCGTTATGTGTATGCTTTTGCACATTTCTCCATGTTACGTTGTCTCGCTGTTTCTACATTTCGAGTTACACACGTACATGAATTTCACTTTGCACGTTCTTCTGTTCGTAAGCATTTCTACACATTTCTACATTAGCCCCTTACATATACGAGCTTTCTAAATCTAATACATTCTAAAATGAATACAGTTATACATTTCTATACCATGTTGTCACTTTCCGTTGACTTTTACGCCATAGACGTCAACTTCATGTTACGATATACGTTTCATTCCTACGTTACACGATATGCTTGTAAATATGGCCTATACATAATTTGTATTCAAATTTGCGCTCTCTCAGTCCCCCCTTTGATGACTTTTAGGAGTCATCACTAAATGCAATTTGAATAACACCCTTTAAACCGAACTAGTTACATCTTTTCCTCTTTTCATCATTTCAAGTGCTCTCAAGCTTTTATACTGTTGATCTTGTAAAGCAACTAATCTCTTTTCCTGTTCTCTCATAGATCTTTGTAACCGGTTCGTCCTATACCATTTATATAGTTTTACTAATCCTAACAATGTGATTATACAAATTAATACTATTAATACAGGTTTTAATATGTACCACACTATACTTTTGCCAAGGTTGGCAAACCAACTTCCAACCTTTCCTACTCCGTTACCTACTTTTTCCCAAACATTTATTTTTGTCAAATCTTCTATTTCTTGATGAATCTGTGTAATGTTTCTTATGACCTTCTCAAGTGGTTTTGAATTATCAGGAATATAAGTACAACATTCCTGAATCTTCAAAGCCTTGCAAACTCCGCCTTCTTTTGCTAATATCACATCAAGAGCAAGTCGATTCTGAAGAACCATTGCTCTGATCGATTGCATCTCACCTTCTATTAGCATTAATGACCTTGCAGTACTTGCAGATAATCTATCTACAACTGTAGCTAGTCTCCTGATCTTAACATCGTTAAGTATTAAACCTAACATAGGAAACATCGCTCCAAATACATCTCCTACTACTTCTGCATCTCCTACTTCCCTTTTCATTCTTGTCGAAGCCTTTCTTTCTATAATTGCTAAATCCTTTGCATGATATATTTTGGGGAAGACAATTGCCAAGTAACACGAACCATACCAATTGTCAGGCAGTTTTACATAGGCATTTCTCCCACATACAAAATATACATTAGGAATAGCCTGCATCCCTTTCATAAAATCTTTCGTATAATACTCTAACTTAAAAGCATGCTCACAATTAACTTCACCTACGAATTCACTCTCATAATATGTCTTGCTTCGAGTTAAACATAACTTTCCTTTCTGCGTTCTATCCAATGCTATTGGACCATTGCTCCCTTTCTTTTTATGTGCCTTTTCTTCTTCGGTCCAATCAGTTTTCCACTGTCCTGACATTTTTAGAATCTTCTGCCTTCTGTATCGGTCATCTACTTGTGCTATAAACTTTTTCTCAACCTCTGACACTTTGCAAGTCAAATTATTTCTACGTGCGTATGATGTATCTAATGTATCCCAAGGAAGAAAGAATTTGGCTAGTCTATCCTCCTTTTTGTAATAGTCCCACTTATTCATTTGCTTATAATTCGGAACTTCAGGCAGTACCGAATCATAATTTGAAAAGTAGTACTCAAACCCTTCTCTACCATAAAATATACTTAGCAGTAAACTACATGTTATCCCATAAGTCAATGGGAGATGATGATATCGGATGCCCTCATCTACAGAAGCCGGCAATTGCATACAAACATAGCAATCTTTGGCCTCCATGGCATCGATATACTCTTATAACAGTTTAGCATATGCGTTTGACCTAAGGTTTCCCTGTGACTCATCTACATGTAATCTACGAACTTCATCTGCTAGTAACGCCTTTTCACGTATAACATTGCTCTCCCCCTTCTTCTCATCAAGAACGGGTTTCAAAGTCGTTACAGGCTTAACATCTGCTATTTCTTTATCTGCTTCATGTCCTATTATGTATGATATTGTCACTACTGTAATTATGAGAAAAATTACTACAGCTATAAGTGTACCTATTATGCATCTAGCTTTTCTGTTTGGGTTGCCGTTCTCCATGTTGTCAAAACAGCGTGACTCCTTCCTGTTGCGAAAAAGTTTATCAGTTCAGTCCCTCGTTTGCTTTATTTTCTTCTCAGTTTGTAAAGTGCTCTTTTATCAACAAAAGTCTCTTTTTCGCAACAATGTCTCTTTATTTTTAACAACAGACAACCCTAACCCTTCTCCGTCCTCTAAATGTAATCCCTAATTTTATTCTTCTTTCCACTCGGCGCTAGGTTATCTTCTTCTTTATAGTTTATATACAAAAAGTCTTTATGTATCAACAATTATTCTCGTACCTGCAGCTCTTGCAACAAGTTCCAACAATTCAAAACGAATGACTTTGTCTTCTTCCTCTGATATTTGATGACCAAATGTTGGAAATTGTAATCTGTTCAACACTAAATCCTTAATCTGACTCAAGTATGGGGGTATAGGAAGTGTGAAAGTCAGTAACCCCTCAGTCTCGAGTCCAGGCGTCAACATCCATATCTCCACTGCCACAAATGGATCGAGATCGATTACTTTCACGCTCTTCACTCTCCCAGATTTCTGTCCCCAAGACATCTGCTAGATAAGTCCACTCTGGGGTGGCGTACCTTCTGTAGGGCACACGTACCCTTCTCGACCTTCGTGGACTCTCAGTTCCTGAGTCTGTCGTTTCTCCCTCCTGATCCGATTCTTCAGCGATCGGGACAAGAGTTCTTTCTTGCTTTTCTTCCGAACTTGGCCTTTTCTTTCTCTCCGGCCAACTGGCTTCGTCACTCCTTGTTCTTCTGCTCCTTGTCCTTGGACCTGTCTCTTGGTCACTCTCAGCTTGTTCGGTATCCGATTCAGTCTCCCAGTTACTTTCTTCTCCTGAGGCGACTTCGGTCTCGCTAATGTCTTGCCCTTCGTCGACCTGTTCTGACACAGTCTCAGCCTCTTCGATCACCTCCACAGCTTGGCTTTCCCCCTCTGTGGCTTCTCCGCTTTCCGCCGGATTCTCATCCGAGAGAGGAGCTGTTTCTTCCAGAGGTGTTGGCACTCTTCGGGTGTGTGAGGCGTGTATCCAGTTTGGCAGGCCTCCACACTTCACCGCAGTGTTCGTAACAAGTATGACTTGAAACGGTCCTCGCCAACGCACGTCTAAGCAGTTCTTCCTGACATGCTTTTTCACCAAGACCCAGTCCCCCGGACTCAGGTCATGGCACAAATCTTGTGCTGATGGAACCTCTGCAGCCTGGACCTGGAGGGACACAGAATTAATGGCATCAGATAGTCCCTTGCAGTAGTCCAAGATCAAGTCGTCTGTGATGTTCAATAACGCTGCAGTCGGAACCGATGGCAATCTCATAGCTCTCCCCATTAGCACTTCATGTGGAGAGAGACCTGTTTTCCTATCAGGTGTGCTACGTATGCTCATAAGAACCACTGGAAGTGCGTCTGGCCAACTCAGGGATGTCGATGAACAAACTTTAGCCAGTCTAGACTTGATTGTACTGTTGATTTGTTCTACAATCCCTGAAGCTTCTGGTCGATAGCTGCAGTGTAACTTCTGATCAATATTCAAAGCTGAGCACAACATCTTCACTATTTCGCTGTTGAAATGAGTTCCTCTGTCCGATTCCAAAGAGGACGGCACCCCAAACCTCGGTATTAACTCTCTAAGTAACAGTTTTGCTACTGTAAGTGTATCGCATCTACGTGTAGGGTAAGCCTCAACCCATCTAGAAAATATACAGACAATTACTAAAACGTATCTGAGTCTGTTACATGGAGGCATTTCTATAAAATCAAGCTGCATTCTATTGAAAGGCCCCCCAGACCTCCCAATATGACTCAATGTAACTGGTGTTCTTTTTCCCACGTTTAGTTGCTGACAGATCGCACATCGCTGACATACTGCTTCTGCCGCTACTCTAAACTTAGGATTAAACCATGTTTGTCTGAATACTCTCACCATGGCATCTCTTCCTATGTGTGCTGATCCATGCAATTTCCTTGCCATTGGACTAACAAGTTCATTTGGTAAAACTGCTCTCCCATCGGCAGAAACCCAAAAATTCATCTCGCTTTTCACACAACCCGCTGTTTCCCAACTCTTTTTCTCATCATCTGGTGCATTCTCTTGAACACTCCTTAACTCATCCCACGTATCTACAGTGTCTAACAACATTGTTAATTCAGTTCTTTCTTGGATTCCCCCCACTTTCACATCAGTGTGAGAATATCCTTGCTCTGCGCAATAACGCGCTACCTCATCAGCATAGCGATTGCCCTGCGACACAAAGTCTACATTCTTCGTGTGCGCAGCACATTTGACAACCGCAATAGCTGATGGTCCTTGTAATGCATCTAACAATAGTCTCACGAATTCTCCATTCCTAATGGGAGAACCTGAGGAGGTCATGTAACCTCTTTGAGACCATAGCTGCCCGTAATCGTGAACTACCCCGAAACCATACTGGCTATCGGTGTATATGGTGACTCGAATTTTGTTACCTGCTAAACAGGCGCGTGTCAAAGCAACAATTTCAGCTACCTGAGCGGAATGTACTCCTTCCAGGCAAGCGGCTTCTACGACTCTGGTAATCGTGCAAACTGCATAAGCTGCTCTCAGCTGACCAATATCGTCTCTTACGCATGAACCATCAACAAAGAAAATTTCATCAGGGCCAGTTAATGGCTCATCTACGATATCGGGTCTCGGTTTGGTACATAGTTCAGTCACATCAAGGCAGTCATGATCTGTACAATTTTCATCATCCACCTCATTTGGAAGTGGCATCAAGGTTGCAGGATTCAAGACGGAGCATCTTTTTAGGGTCACATTCTCGGCAGCCAGTATGACTTGCTCGTAGCGTGTGAGCCTGCTATTCGTCAGATGCTGAGTCTTAGTCCTGGTCATTAACAATTCCACAGAATGCGGTACGTACACCACTAACTGATGTCCCATCACCACACTTTCAGAACGTTCAATGCTGACACCCGTTGCAGCTACGGATTTGAGACATCCGGGCAACGCTGCGGCTACTGGATCTAATGTAGCCGAAAAGTACGCCACTGGCCTGCGCGCATCTCCATGGATCTGAGCTAAAACTGCTAAAGCGCATCCCTCTCTTTCGCAGCAGTAAAGCAAAAATGGTTTTGTATAATCAGGCATTCCTAAAGCCGGGGCACGACATAAGTCCTCCCTCAGCTGCAAAAACGCCATCAAACAGTCTTTGTCCCATGGTACCGGATCACTCACTCCTTTGTGCGTCAGTTGTAATAAAGGTTTTGCCTTCAGTGAAAAGTTAGCTATCCACTGCCGACAATAACCGACCATGCCTAGAAACATCCTGACCTCTCTTTGTGTTGTAGGTGCGTTCATTTTCATGATCGCCTCTATTCTGTCCGGAGACACCTTCCGTTTCCCCTTTTCAATCCTGTGGCCCAAGTATTGCACTTCAGTCTTACAATATTGCAATTTACTTGGTGACACCTTGTGCCCGTTCTCGGCCAAGTGATTTAACAAGGTGATGGTGTCTTCTCTGCAAGCTTCCTCTGTTTCTGACGCAACTAGGAGGTCGTCTATGTACTGAACTAGAACTGAGTTCTTGGGCAGCACTAGACTTTCAAGATTTCTCTTTAAAAGCTGGTTAAAGATCGATGGGCTTTCTGTATACCCCTGAGGGATACAACACCACGTTAAAACGCGATCTTCCAGCTTAAAAGCGAAAAGATACTGGCTATCTTCATCTAAAGGTATCGAAAAGAAAGCCTGGCACAAATCTATCACGGTAAACCATTCAGCTTGGAACGGTATCTGAAACAATATCACTGATGGATTCGGTACCACTGGACAACATGAGACAACAATATTATTAATCTTTCGAAGATCCTGTACTATTCTGTATTTTCCACTAGGCTTCTGCAAACCCATGATCGGTGAGTTACATGGACTACCCACGATCTCCTTCAGTATTCCTTGTTTAATCATGGATTCGATCACAGGCTTTATTCCCGCAATCGTCTCCGGTGTCAACTTGTACTGTGGTGTTCTTGGATACTCGGCATTGGGTCTTACCATGATCTTTACTGGTTCTACCCCTTTGATCAGTCCTATTTCTTCTCCAGTAAAATCCCACACCTCAGCTGACACTTTCTCCCTCAAATCCTGTGGAAGCTCCTCCACTGTTAAGGTAGGATATAGTTCCACGCATTCCTGCGAATTTACAACTTTAAAATCAGCATCCTCATCATTGGTCTGCACTTCTACTCCTTCAGGTGTGCAATGTATTGTGCAATTCAGTTTACACAACAGATCTCTTCCTAGCAAACACACCGGACTAGAATCACAGATCACAAACTGATGTTCGTCACTATAATTCCCTATCTTTACTGACACTGGTTCCGTCAGAGGATTCGTCATCCTCTTGTTTGCGACTCCTACCACCTGAATCATTTCTCCTGATATCGGCAGACCTGGGACTACCGCTGATCTCAATGTGGATCGAGTGGCTCCCGTATCTACCAAAAAGGTCGTAGGACATCCAGCTACTTCAGCTTCTAGGTATGGTCCTCTCTGATCTACTTCCAGGGCTGCTCCTAAGGTACAATCTTCTTCCCTATTCACTCGTTGCCCTGTAAGAGGATCAACGTAGTAGCATTCTTCTCCTCCTACGAATAATGGCATTTGTCTATAGGTTTTCCCTCCATTCGTAATTCGAGGCGGTTGAGGAAACGGGGCTCGAGGAGTCTGAGTCCCCCCTTTGATAAACTTTCCCTTCGGGACTGTTGCTCCCTTAACCACGTTGTTCTGTACCTCTTCCTCCTCTTGTTCTAATTCCCCTGTCTCAATATTATACGGACACTCGCGTCTCCAATGTCCCACCTCGTTACACTGATGACACCTGGTTGTCCTTTTCAGTGTTGCGATATCCATTCTCGGTCTCGATCTTTCTTCCTCTTCTCTGCTCTGATTATTCTGTTTCTTTGTTTGCGTTCCTATTCCTTGTTGTCGCTGTCCACCCTTTCCAGCTGCTTGCATCTGTACTAACATCAGCTTCTCCTTAAGCTTCTTTGCCTTTGTATCTATCTCATCGCTACAGTATCTTGCATACCTCAGAATTTCGTCTAAAGGTTTGTTCTGCCAACAGATCAAGTGCTGTTGAATCATCAGGCTTATGTCTGGTCTCAATCCGAGAACAAACTTCGACACAAACTGTCCTATGTCCTTAGGATCCATTACATCTAGTCCACTGTACTGCTTAAATGCTTTCAATAACCTCTCATAGAACTCGTGAACTGTCTCTTTAGGCTCCTGAGTCGTTCGATCTATCTTAACCCAGTCTATGTCTTGCACCGGCACTTTCTCTTTTAGCCATGTTATTACTCTTTCGTATTTTTCCATGACTCTGTCTGATGGACCGCCTGTCTGTGCATTCCTCGGAGGCTCACAAGCGGGCCATTCAATACTAAGTTTGCATGCCGTCCACAAATCTCCGGGTACCACGATATCGAACAATGTGTTCAAATCAATCCACAGCACCTTAGAGATCTTCACAAATCTCTCTACCTGCTTGTACCACTCAACGGGATTCTCTCTAAGCTTCGGGAAGGAATTAGTGAATGCCGCTAAATCCCCCCTACTCCATGGTACATGCACGTAGTTTCCGTTCGCGATTTCTCGCAAAGGGAAAGCTTCCATTCGCATTAGGTCTGTATCCTGAGACTTCACAAGTGTACTCCGTCTGACAGACCCCTTCTTGGACCATCTTTCCTCCCATCTATCCAGATCTCTCCATATCCTAATACACATGACCAATTCCCTTATGTGTACTCTCAGCCCAATCGTTCTGCGCTCATCTAAGTCTAGATCCGTGCAATTCAGCCTATGATTGGCCTGTAAAGCCTTAGTTCATGATATGTCTATCATGTACTTTTCTGCCAATTCAGATAACTTTTCATGAGCTGCTCTCGCTTTTCGTGTAACGTCTTTAGACAAAAATAGTATCTCATCTGGTGCGTAAAGCTCTAACCTCTCGATTGCCACTGTGCCGTCAATTATCTCGTCTAAGTCTGACTTTAAACTCATTACATCTATCCGTCTTGCTTTTATTTCAGCTCTCAGTACGTCAGTCCTAGGTTGTTCTCTCATATCCCTCTCACCCCCACTATGCGCCCTACGCCTGAGCACAGGTGAGTTATGAGGAATTTTTCTTCCATCTCTTTGTTCCCACCTCTCTAAATCCCAAGCCTTTCCATCTTCCCTTGGGGTGTGGTGGAACAATGCTCCATCCTTCAACCCTACATTCCGTCTTTTCGATTCCGTTTCTCCAGATACAAGATAGGATCCTCCGTGCTGTTCTAAACCACTGTAACTCGCTTGCTGTCTGGTATCACTCAACAATCGATAAGGACCTTCATGGCTCTCCATGCTCCCGCGATCTCTTTCGTGATCACCGGATGTATGGCGAGACGTTTCGCGACTCCCTATATTCTCGTGACTTAGTTCTTGATCACCGGACGCATGGCGAGACCCTTCGGGACTCTCCATGTTCCCGTGATTCCAATGTTGCACATTTTCATCCGGAGCATGGTGTGTGCATCTGAAAGTGTTTCGGTATTCCTGCGTCCTTCGTTCTCCTTCACTAAAGGTGACGCGAGGCACTTCCCCACACCCTGCACTCCTGTCATCGCACCTTTGCCTATTGCCGCTAATGGTAGGGCACGTATCTCTTCTGCTTTCTTGACTCTCTCTCTCCCACTCCGGGCTGCTTTCGCCAGCTCCACAATGAGAGAGGACCTTGTTATCCTGGTCTCTCCACTCTGCTCCTGTTTCTAAGCTTTTGTTCCGAGCCTCTTCGGCAGTATCCCATTCTTTCAGATATTCCCTTAATTCCTTATAGGATTTCGGTTTTGGTCCCCTCAAATCCATTGATCCTCGTTGACCCCCTTGTTCTATCCAGGGACCCGTTGCGGAATCTAATGGGGTACTCCGACTCACTGGTGCTAATCTCTGTCTTTGAGGATTCATCGTTTTATTCCTATTCTCCATCTCTGCCCTTTCCCTGTCCCATCGTGTCTGTTCCTCCTGCTGGACCCCCTCTGGGTTATAGATTGACACTATAGGGCCTATGGTAACAGGTACTTGTAAAGCATCTGGCATTTGGTACGACCGTGCACATTGCGTCTCTGGCACCTTCTGGACCACAAATCTTCCCACTACTCTCTGTTCGGAACTAGTTTGAGGTATTTCCTCACTCTTGTTAGCGTCCCACTCTGTTACTGGGATCGATTTATATTCTCCCCATCTAGCTCCGTCCCCTTGCTGTAATATGGGACTTGCGGATTCACCGCTATATGGAGGTGGTCTATCTGTTAACAGCCTCTCTATTAGATCCTCCTCCGTCTCGCTTTCCTCATCTTCTTCTTCTAGAGGTTTCTTTTCTCCCGTAGCTTCTATCATGGTGAACAGTTTGTCTGCTTCTATCTTTTGCACTCTCCACTTCTTAGCTTCCTCATCCCATTTGGCATCCTGCACTGCCTTTACTGACTCTTTCTTGGCGCCTCTTTACGCTCTTTTCGTGTGCTGCTCTAAACCATGCACTAAGAGCTTCAAATTGTGTTGGCCTCGGTAGAGGTCTTGTTGCAAGCATTATCGCTTTCAGTTGGTTCAACACGTCTAGTTTAAATGTTCCGAATCTCGGAAACATCAGCTCCTTTTCCCCTTCAGTTAGCCTGTTCCACTCGGAAATCCATAATATCGAGTGTAAACCGACATTTACTGCCATATGATAAGCTGGTGTGCCTTCTGGTGGAGCTTCTTCTCCAACATATAAATTTCTTCTATTCCTCCTAAAGATTTTCCTTAAACCCTTAAAGCACTTCATTTTGGATAATCTACGATTTTCTCTTATTAATTCTCTTCCTTATTTGTGTCCTGTTGACAACCACCAATCCCTGTATGACTCTCGCTAATCAGCCTATCCCAGTGCGGTTCTACGCTAACCGACCAATCTCAGCGCGCCTCTACGCTGACGTCACTCGTTCTCTTTGCAGCAATTTCCTTCGTTTCTCAACTCGTCTCGTGGTCTTACATGCGTTTCATTCATACGCCGAAAAATGACTACTTCCGTCCAAGCGATCACTTTTCTCTGACTGTACGGCCACAG
This sequence comes from Lissotriton vulgaris, assembly GCF_964263255.1. Classification (NCBI taxonomy): domain Eukaryota; kingdom Metazoa; phylum Chordata; class Amphibia; order Caudata; family Salamandridae; genus Lissotriton; species Lissotriton vulgaris. Next base: position 421,098,400 of record NC_141685.1, on the reverse strand, counting down.
TCTAACTGTAATTGTCACCTCAACTGGCGAGACGTCTTTCCTCGTACGGTCAGACGTTCACCTCAACTGATAGGTTACTTACACACAGTAAACGTACGACCAGCATGCGTTTACTCATACACTCACTCAAACGCTCCCCCTATCATCGGTCTGCGGGCGATCAATGGTACCTCATGACCCCCTTTATGGTAGACAAATTACTCTGGGTGTTCGATACACCCGAACCACTTAAGCCCTCTGGACATAAGATTTTATCCGGTTGCGCGCGCTCACAACCTTCCCTCAATCACACTACAGGCATTCAACTCCGCTTGACATTACAACACAGGAACAACATAAAACACTGCAATCTTACAACGCATGACCCTTATACTCACTCTTGACCGATTCTGCTGCTTTTCTCTCGACGCACCGTCAGCACCTTCTTCGGCAGGGATTCGTCTTCTGGTTGTCGATGACTAGGGACCTTGGGGTAAACTAAACCTGGCCTAGGTCGTCTTCCTCAAGAAGATAACCATCATTACTCTGCTACCAACTGCGGGGAATGAGATTTTGGTATCAATTTATAATCAATTTAATAATTTATCTCATTCGTTAATTTTGGACTGCTAGTATCTGTCGTTGAGTAAAAGACAACCCCCACATAGGTTTAGTTAAACCCCATTAACTGACGCCACTCTGAAGAACCACTTACAACTGATAAAGTTTAAAAGTTTTATATAAAAGTCACATTTAAATGCAAATACAATCTTCTCAGTATAAACCTCAAAGTATACAAAGAATACAAAATCAATTCCTTAATCAGCAATTTAAAGCTTCGGTGTGAAGTGGTTCCTTTGCGTCATCTACAGAAAGAGAAAAAGAATCAAGTTAATCTGTCCCTACTCGATACTAGGTGACATCCCTATTTCGCAAGTTTCTTCCCTAAAAAGGTGTCAGCAGTTTGACTTCCAAAGAAGTTCAAACTCTCTTAGCCTCTAAAGGTAACTTAAGTTTAAGAAGCAGTACCCTATCTGCCTACCCATCCGTTCTCTAAGGGTCCTCGGCCTACTGCTCCCTTGCGCTCTGATCTCTCTCAGCGCATCTGCTCAAGGCATCTACCCTTGCCTTTTCTCTGAGCAATTCACCTCGCTGTTCCTAATCTCCAATTGCTACCTTCTCCCCGGGGTGCTGTCCCTAAAATACACAATCACAGTGTAGGTGGAACGCCCCTTGACGCCCACCACGGACTTTCCCCGATGTCAGTTTCTGGCTCTTTCCATTGCTTCATCTCTTCGCGTCGTCCGTTAAGTTGACCCTTCTCCTTAGATGTCATCTTCATCTTCTCGTTGGTGACTTTAATCGACACTTTCCAGATCAAAAGTCAAATGAACTTAAACAAGACTTTAACTTACAACTATTTCTTGACCTTACTAGATCCTGTGAATGGTCATTCAAAACAAAGCTCAAATTCCAATCGCCTCCTCTCATGTTTAGGCAATAAACTTCGTTCGACATTTGTCACCTTAAATCTAACAAATGCTAGACTCTTCGGCTCGCACCTTCAAGTGAAAACTATTCACGACTCCTGTGAGTCCACTAAATTACATACATTGGACTATGCTCCTGCGAACCCTTAGTCAGTCAGGTTATAATCACAAATGACCTAAAGTCTTCTAACATTCCTACAACTTCTTCTACACAGTATAACCTTTAACATACATTTATATATGGTCGCTTTTAGCAGATACTTTTCCTATATGTGAATACATCTTACATAGAATACAATTACGTAGAATATGAACCTTACTACATAGAATATAAAGTTCACACAGAATATAATCTCATACATAGAATATAAACCCTATACATAGAACATAACTTTATATTCTTCATTACATCGTTATGTGTATGCTTTTGCACATTTCTCCATGTTACGTTGTCTCGCTGTTTCTACATTTCGAGTTACACACGTACATGAACTTCACTTTGCACGTTCTTCTGTTCGTAAGCATTTCTACACATTTCTACATTAGCCCCTTACATATACGAGCTTTCTAAATCTAATACATTCTAAAATGAATACAGTTATACATTTCTATACCATGTTGTCACTTTCCGTTGACTTTTACGCCATAGACGTCAACTTCATGTTACGATATACGTTTCATTCCTACGTTACACGATATGCTTGTAAATATGGCCTATACATAATTTTTATTCAAATTTGCGCTCTCTCACTAGTTAGACCAAGAACTTGTCTGAAGAGAGTCTTGTTCCCTAAAATGTATCTTGAGTCCAATCTTTTTGTCGAAGCATGAAGAAATAAGCACACAAGATCCAAATATCCTGTGCCTTTATAATGAGGCTGGCACTGAAAAGGAGAGACAACAGTTTAATGGCATTGTGAAAGCATTTTAGTTATTTGGAAAATAGGACCTCTGCTCAAATTATTCCCTACTATGGTGGATGAAATACTGTACACAATGGTATTCTGCTCTTTTGAGATCCTATTTAGAGATGGGCAGGAGACTCAAAAACGGATATTGCATACACATCAGCTGGAGTGCTGTGCATTAAAGCCAATTTGGCATTTGAGTTCTTTGTCATGAGCGAAAGCAGCACCTAAACTACGTGTTTATGAGTAATACAGATTGTTCTTATTGTTTTCACTTGTAGAGCATGGCACTCCCACTAAGGTTGACTCTCAATGCAGAGTCTGAGGAAACATAAAAGGACAAATGGAACACTGTGGCAATTCATAGTTTAAAAATGTAAATTGATACTTGTATAGCGCACTACTCAACCGCAAGGGTCTCAAGGCGCTTGTACGAATACCGCTGTGGAACCCATCCTGGCTTTCCCTGTGAGGCATCCACTCCTGGGCACCCCCAAGGTGGAGGCCAGGCATCCTTAGCGTTGTGGAGATTAAGCAATCTATTGCCCAGAGTTGCAGAGTGGGACTCCATGATTGGAATAGGCACCGAGGTGAGAGCTATCAGGTCTGTGGAATTTTGAGCCCAAGACCCGCCGAGGCGGGGAATTGAACCCTGGTCCCGGGCCAGACCTCTGCATCAGGGTCTGCCGCTCTAACCATTGAGCCACACTTCTCCAGTTACTGCCCCTTCCTAAATTCCTCCAATCGACAAAGAAGCAAGCCCACACTTCTAGATGTATTGGAGAAGAGGATTTTATTCCTAGTGCATTTCGGTGTGGTGTGCCTCTCTCAAATGATCTACTCTCTTAGTAAAAAGACCTAATCGAATTTCTATAGGAGCATTGTTTCCTCTGTCCTCACTTCACTGTCTGGTTTCCTCCCTCCTACATCTATCCTAATGTACTACTTCTGCTTCTTGGAAAACAAGATCACGCCTATCTTGTGCACAGGAACAGGTGTGGGACTTTAAAAATTGAATCATCTGGCCTCCGTCACTTTGCTGCACTTATATGTACAATGCATATACTGCGATGGCCACATACACATACACGTGCAATATACACTTGGATGGGATTAGATGACAAAACTGTAATCATTTGACTGTGCTGTTTTTATATAGAACACAACCAAGAGAGTATCCTGGCAAAAAAGTAAAGTGACATATGCAAAATGCATTCTTGTATGTAATGAAAGCTTTTTTAGTTAATGCGATCACTGTAAAAGTCTTTGTGTGTAGCCAGTCACACAACTCAATCCTGGTTTTTGCAACGGGGAAAAGTGGTATAAGGTACCAGCCTGAGACTGAAAGCAATGCAAATATGCAAGTCATTATTTTAAAATGTCATTAAACACACTATAAGATAGGCTGTAGCTAAATGTGCAAAGGAATTTTGGGCCTAACATACAAAGCCATTTTGTAGTCATAAAGCTTTTTTGTAATATACAAAATTTCATGATGTGGTATTAGGTTACCAAATCGCAATGAGCGTTAAGAAAGATAAAATAAATAACTGTTTTGGAAGGGTATGTTTAGATATTCCTTTCTAAATAGCAATTTGTAATGGTATGTATCATTTTTTCGCAACTATAATCCTGTCACAAATATTGAAAAGTTACTGGCTCCTGAGTTGAGACAGTTACACATTAGCAAACGTGAATGTATAAAAACCTAGGGGCAGGTTTACAAGGACTGGCGCATCTGTGCATATCAGCAGAGTTGAGCCATAAAGATGCAACACGCGATTTCACCCTTGCGCCACCACGAATGCATCGCATTTACAATGCGACGCACATGTGCGCAGGGATAAACAGATGTGTGTTGCATCTGATGGCGTAAGGGCTGTGAATTGCTGGTCGTGTCGCCCACTCCAAAATTCATTTCAGAAGAATGACCATAGTCTCTATTATGGGTTTTCCTGAATGCCTATACCAATAATAGCAATTGGCGCCTGAATACTTTACCAGATGATTAGCAGCCCTATACAAATCTTGATTGATTGATTGAGCCTGGTCTCGGTAGGATAAAGTACAATTATTGCAGGACTTGCATATTAGCCTCACATTATGTGTTTTCTGGAGCTTGAAGGAATACTACTATCCTTTGCATGCAAAAACACTGTTTGTTGCAAAGGTAGTTCCAACGTTCTTGACAGTTATTTAGGCCTTGTTGGTTCCTGCATAGATATATTTCTGTCATCTCATGCGAGGACTGTTCAAATTGGGGTGCTAACAAAAAAGATGTTATTTTGATTAAGAATAGCACATCCTTAAAGGTGATAATATTGCCAACTGATTGGCACTCAGTTGTTAAAACTCAAGAGGAGTAGAAGATGCATTAAGAATCAAACCTGACACTTGCCAGTCACAAATCCTGGAATGTGGTGTGTTGTTAACCCACTAGGATCAATATTCGTAGACCTGCCATGTGTGTGGCCACAAACAAGTTTATGTTGCAACATCCTGAAAAGCAGACCAACACATCAACAGTCAGTTAGTATTGTATTTTACAGATCGCATTCAAAGTATTTTATGAGCACTTTGTCACATCACAGAAGGAATTTTCGTAGAACTTGTAAACAAGGTCCTCAAGTTTTGAAATAACTTAGCGAAAACTGGTTCTAATGTGCTTTGTATTAAAATCTTTAGATGCTTCTTTTTAGTTTTCAAATCACGAATTTCCCTTTTTAGATATGTCAGTAGCTTATCAACTTTGTTAAATCCTCTGAATCATGTTTTTTGTATTCATATCGGATTTGACCAATAATTAAAATGCACAATTTATCACTCTATTTATTTGTATTGGTTTAAAGGGTAATAACCTTGACCCGTTTCTTGATATATATTACCTACTGGCGGTCACGAGTAGGTAGTTATAGTTACGACCTAGTTTCCATAGGAAATCCGCAACATTCTATTGGGAATAACTTTGGCGCCGGTTGATGAATCTTCGCAAATTTCTCAAAGAAGATGGCCCGCTCCGCTCCGCTCTTTCCCTGAAAGTTTTGGGGGGATTCGTCAAGTGGAGGTTGAGAAAAAAGGGGGGTCCAAAAACGTGTTTTCCCCATGTTATTTTCCATAATTAGACACGGCTACAGCCCAAACGGCTGAACGGAATTACAAGAAATTTGGCAAAATGGTAGAGTCTGATTCGCAGATCACGCTTTTGCTTAAATGGTGTAAATCCCTACAGTAGTTCCTGAGAAAATTACAAGAAAAAAAATATATATATATCTATAAGCCCGCATTGTACGCGTACGGGTACCGTACGCTTACCATGCGCGTACGTACGCGTACCTCCCCATGCACGAGCTGCATGCTGATTGGCTGCCACTGTCTGTCAACACTACAAAACAAAAATTGTTTTTTTTAAATCGCGGGGTGCGCGTACCATACTCGCAAGGTATGCGTACGGTACGCGTACCTTCCCGAGAAAGCTGCATGCTCATTAGCTGTCAACACTTCAAACCAGGAAGTGTTGGCAGCCATCTTGTGCTCGGTAGACCGAGGCACAAGAAAGCAGAAAAACAAACGTGTAGAATACAAAAAGGGGGCAGGGTAGAAACACCCTGACCCCCTAGGCCTGCCCAGGTGGTCCCACAAGGACCCCCAAGGCCCAAACATTTTGTTTTTTAAAACCCAGTCTGGTTTTTTTCAATTTACCCCCGGGGGACCAATATACAGGGGCATAGTGATAAAGAAGTGTGGGGGGGCCCCGATCCCCCCACAATGCCCTGGGGACCGCCGCCCCCCCCGGGGCAAAGCAACCCAGCCCCCGGCACATACTGGAGGCTCCTGGTGGGCTAGGTGGCCCCCAGGGGCCCCAGTATGCAAGGGGAAATAGTTCCCCCTCTGCAAACGTGCCAGGGGGCTGCATTCCAGAGAGGTGTAAAATGGGGCATAGCCTCATTACACCTCTCTGCAATGTATCCCCCTGGTGCATACTGGAGGTTCCAGGTGGGCTAGTTGGCCCCCAGGGACCCCTCGTATGCAAGGGGAATTAGTTCCATCTCTGCAAACGCACCCAGGGGCTGCGTTGCAGAGAGGTGTAAAAAAGGGTGTGGCCTCATTACACCTCTCTGCAATGCAGCCCCCTGGCGCATACTGGAGGTTCCAGGTGGGCTAGTTGGCCCCCAGGGACCCCCAGTATGCAAGGGGAATTAGTTCCCCCTCTGCAAACACGCCAGGGGGCTGCGTTGCAGAGATGTGTAAAAACATGTTTTTTTCAATTTATATTAAAAATATGTAATATAATTTAAAAAATAAAATATCTAAAAATAAATAATTTATAATAATGTAGTAAATCAGTATAAAAAATATAACAATTAATACATTTAAAAATTATCATTTACAAAACCATTGAAATTCACTGAAAAAACCATAGGTTTCAGCCACGTTATAGTTATGAATTACCATTTAAAAAAACCTTTGAATTTCACTGAAAATACCATAGGTTTCAGCCACGTTATAGTTAGGAATCAGCATTTAAAAAACCTTGCAAATTCGCTGAAAAAACCATAGGTTTCACACACGTTATAGTTAGGAATTAGCATTTTAAAAACCTTTGAAATTCGCTGAAAAAACCATAGGTTTCACACCAGTTATAGTTAGCTGGTCATTTTACTCATACAAAATCTTTGAAATTCCCCAGTTATAGTTAGTTCAGCTAACTATAACTCACGTGCCCGCAATGCACTGCTGATGACGTCACATATTACATCACTCATGACATGGTCAGTGACTTCACTCATGACATCACTGATGACATCATCCTTGTGAAAGAGTGGCAGACTTCCTCTCACTCTAATGTAACCTTTGATGCACACATTCAAAAATAGAAACAAAAATGTTCAAGAAAATGGAGATACCATTACCAGTTACAACAACCTATTCCAACATCTACTTCCACATCAACTCATTCACCAACAGTTCTATATAGTCACTCATACATGTACTCAATCATCATATGTACTCATACACCTATACATCCTGTTACACACCGATACTCATCCATAGAGTTACTTACACACATACTCAAACATGCAAATAAACATCCATGTACTTGCATATACAGCTATTCAAAGAAACATACACATACTGACTCTCTTAAACGATCACTTATAGAAACACATACTACTCTTCAAATCTCTAACTCTCATATATACTCACTTATATACACCAATACTCACAGATAGTAGTTTAACACATATGTACTTAGTGATAAATACAGTATTGAGACAGTCATTCACTCACTAACACACCTATACACACACTCATCCGCCCATACAGTCCTGCACACATGCTGTCTTCAAAACACATATAAACAGTGAGTCACTCATTAATGCATCTATGTGCTAAGTAATATCCCCCACCAAACCATAAAAAAACTCAAACACTCATACTGATACTCAAAATAACAACTAATAACCTATATAGACACACAATTAGCTACTCACCAACCCATGCAGCTACTTATTCAAAAAATGTGTCAGACTGATAAAGCTCTTCACGCGGTGGGAGCAAAATATCTTCAAAAGAGGCTGGTTTTCTATCAACCGACCAGGTCTTTGAGGTCTGAATCTCTGTTTTTGGCGGTTGTTCCGCGGGTGAAGAGAGCTCGCCTGGGAGGCCGCTCTTTTGGATTGCTGGCGCCACAGTTGTGGAACTCTCTGCCGCTTGCTTTGCGGGGAGCTACCAGCCTCCTTGCTTTTAGAAAAGGCCTTAAAACCTGGTTGTTTACCCAGTAGCCTGTTTTCCCTGTATGTTCTTGTTTTGCATTCTGTCCTTTTTTATCAGTGTTATGTTATTGTGTTGCAGCCTTCCTTCTCCAATAAAGCGCCGGGACACTCTTTTTGAGTAGCCGTGCGCTATACAAAAAAATAAATAACATAACATAACATAACATACAGATATTTACATATTTAAACATTACTCACTAACCCATGTATTTACTAAGATACAATTAATCAGTCAGTTATACAAACAATTTTACAGAAAAGTCATCCATTTAGACACTTACTTACCCATTATTCTTCCAACGACCTTTAGATATACATAAAAAAAATATTTATTTTTCAGAAAGACACACATCCACTGGATGATGTCATCAGTGATATAATCAGTGTTGTCATTTGAGATGTCATCAGTAATGTCATGAGTGATGTCACTGACCATGTCATGAGTGATGTAATATGTGATGTCATCAGCAGTGCATTGTGGGCGCACGAGTTATAGTTACCTGAACTAACTATAACGGGGGAATTTCAAAGGTTTTGTATGAGTAAAATGGCCATAACTATAACTGGTGTGAAACCTATGGTTTTTTCAGTGAATATCTATCAAAATAAAAACCCTTTCAGGGATAGAGTAATGCATACATTATGCAAAAAAGAAGGAGAGAACTCTGGGTAGTTCTCAAGTTTAGGTGGAAAGCAGCTCCTGTTAGAGCACTCTCAACACCAGCGACACTCTAGATCTGCTCACCTCAAATGTCTGCTTTTCTATCAAAGTCTTTAAGCATAGGATTAGCACAGTGTAATTCAGGCAGAGATAGAAAAGGACAAAGTCTTTTGCCATTTCTACAGCAAAGTCTTTAAGCATAGGACTAGCACAGTGCTGTTCTTGCAAAGCTGTAAAATGACAAAAGCCATTTATCACTCCAGGCACAATATTACAGCTTTGAATTGGTAAAATACAAACTCAAGCCAACCTGAAATGAGTAAATGCAACCCCTGACACAGTGTTTCGCTCTAATTAGAGCTCTTCAGAGAGGTATAGCTTTGTCCAGACACAAGGGAGCACCCAGTACAACTCAAAACAAAACGCTATCAGGGATAGAGTGACGGATAAATTATGCAAAAAAGAAGGAGAGAACGCTGGGCCCCCGCCCTCTATTTTCAAAGCCCCGGGGTGGTGGTGGTCCCCGGGGCTGTGTGAGGGCCGTGTGCCCTCCAGCACCTAATTTACATTGCCCCGAAGAGGTGGCGGTATAATTATACGATTGCCGCCGGGACCTGGCCCACCTGGGGCTCATTTAAATGAAGTGGGGGAGCCCCTGCTTCATTTTTTTTAAATATTTTCATCCGGATTCGCACACCCAGCATGCATTCGTATGTTTAAAAAAAATATAAAATTTTGGGGGGTCCTTGTGGGACCCCATGAGTAGGCCTAGAGGGGTCAGGGTGTTTCTACCCTGCCCCTTTTTCTTTGAGGGTTCACAAACCAACCGCGCTCCTAAATATCAATATTTTAATTTTTTTATTTTCACAGCAAGTACTGAACCGATTTACACCATTTAAAAAAAAGGTCGCTTTCTGAACCAAAATCTACCTTTTTTGCCAAATTTGCTGTAATTCCGTTGAGCAGTTCGGGTTGTAGCCATAGGTGAAGAAAGATATTTAGCAATAGATAGATAGATAGATAGAAAGATAGATAGATAGATAGATAGATAGATAGATAGATAGATAGATAGATAGATAGATAGATAGATAGATAGATAGATAGATAGATAGATAGATAGATAGATAGATAGATAGATAGATACTGAAAGAACACCGATATTCAACAGTTACAAACTGAAAAATATTTCAGAAGCACATCTATTCTAAAAGAACTCATCAAAACAAATTATCAAAGCAGCTTTTAGTTTTAGAATTTCTCAGCAACTACTGATCGGATTTACACTATTTAAAAAAAAGGTGGCTTTCTGAGCCACGCGCAACCTTTTTTCCAAATGTGCTGTAATTCCGTTCAGCAGTTCAGGCTGTAGCCACTGATGAATAAAGATATATAGCGATAGATAGATAGATAGATAGATAGATAGATAGATAGATAGATAGATAGATAGATAGATAGAATGATAGATAGATAGATAGATAGATAGATAGATAGATAGATAGATAGATAGATAGATAGATAGATAGATAGATAGATAGATAGATAGATAGATAGATAGATAGATAGACACCGAAAGAACCCCAATATTCAACAGTCGCAAACTGAAAAATATTTCAGAAGCATAGCTTTACTAAAAGAACACATCAAAACATATTATCAAAGCAGCTATTTCCATAAATGTTATTTAGGACTCATACAGGTGTGTAGTGAGATCCAATTAAGAAATGCTATTAACATTAACATTTTTTAACCCAACAGCACATGGAAAGGGGCGACCATTCGGTCCCCCCGAACGTATGGTGGAGTACCACGATCCCCCCGGGAAGCCATCTTGGGCGGGAGGCGAGTCTCGGCTGGTATGCCCGAAGCGGCGTAGCCGGGGCGCGCCTTTTTCCCGCCCTAGAGTGGGCTGGCCTAGACACCGACGCGGCCGGCCACGCCCTCGGAGGCAGGCGGGGGCGGGTTTACGCCCACCCTGAAGACGGATAAAAGGAGCGGAAGCCAAGAAAGCATCCTCTTGTTCCTGTGCTCTGAAGCTGCACCTCCCCGCTGCACGTGAGCTCGAGACGGAACGAAGAGCCAATTTTGAGCGTTGTAATCTTTCTTTTGTCTTACAGATATCCCGTCTGAGAATGCCCAAGAAAGTCGGAAAGTGGGTCGGTACCGAGCAGATGCCCCACATGCTCATGAAGGAGATAGCCGATCTGAAGAAAAAGGTGGAGGCTAAAGACGGGCCGGGAGGAACAAAACGGCCTTTGCAGGGAGCAGTCCCCGGTGGAAAAAGCAAGAGGCCCGGAAGGGGAGCACTTGGGGGAGACACCCCGGTTCCCGGTACCCCACGTGAGGAGCCAATCCCGGTGCCGAAAGAAGGGAATCCAATTCCTGTGGTGGTCACCCCCGTGAACAGGGAGGATATGCCCCCCGAGTTAGCGGCACAATTGGCAGCGTGGTTGGGAAAAGATAGCGAGGGCGCCACGGCTGACGACGCCCGGGCAGTAATGAGGCAACTGCGGGAATCGAGGGAGGCTGCGAAGGCGACATCTTCTGTTCCCTTACAGGTTCCGGTGGCTGGAAGTACAGCGGGCCCAAGTTCGGCGACAAGCACGGGGTCTACTTCAGGTAAGCGGCCATTGCCGATTGCGGGGGAGGGGTCTGTGCCGTCTCGAAAGGAAAAGATTGCACAGCATGTCCCGCTAGAAATTAAGGAGTTGATTTGGGCGGATAAGTATATAAACATGTTTTCATTGCTTACCGACCATTACGAGATAGAGCATGTAAAGAGTCAAAAGGAGCTCATGCATCCGAGTGTTTGGCGCGCAAAAATGGCCGCCTTTAAGGTCGACGAGACCATTGGTACTTGGGGCAGAGCGTGGGGCATTTTTACATCCATCATGGGTGAGCGCAGGCCCGAGTTGCTGACCGAGTTACCCATTTATCAGTCGCGTATTATGGAGTATTCTGTGGCATATGGGGGCAATCAGTGGTTCTGCTATGACAATCTGTTTAGAAAAGCTAAAGAACACAACCCATTGTTGTCTTGGGATTGTTACGACTCCGTGTCATGGCAAAAAATGGAGAGTACAGGAATGTTGAAAGTACCATTGGTAGGGAGTAATGGGGGGGAATCTTCCCGCCAAAACTCTGCGACACCCTTTCGGACGGGTGCAGGTAACGAGTACCACTCGAAGCCGAGTGGCAACACAGGTAAAAGGGGGATCTGTTGGAATTTTAACAGAGGGAAATGTACGAGGCCCCATGGGTCATGCAAATTCAGACACGAGTGTGGAGGGTGTGGGCAGTCATCCCATCCTGAGTCCATGTGCAGAGCCAAAACGGGTGATAACGGTGGTAAGGGAGGCGCCAAACAGGTCTAATACAGTCCGAGGGGCGCCTTTACCTACCCCGATTGATACCATGGCAATGATTCCTTGGCTCAGCGAATACCCGGATCATGCTTCCGCTGGGGTGTTACGAAACGGGTTTTCATATGGTTTCCGCATCCCAGTGGGGGATTTTCGGGGTGTACCAAACTGTAAGAACCAACTGTCGGTCTTGCAGCACACGGCGGTGGTGCAGGTAAAGATTGGGAAAGAGGTGACTCGAGGTCGTGTCGCCGGTCCCTTCGATTTGCCACCGGTTGCTAACTTTGTTTGTTCTCCCCTAGGGGTGGTCCCCAAGAAGGACCCGGGTGAGTTTCGGCTGATACATAATTTGTCAGCCCCACGTGGTCTTTCCGTAAATGACACGATAGACCCGGAAGTGTGTTCGGTGCGGTACGCATCTTTCGATGAGGCCGTTGCCAAGTTGAATCGCCTGGGGCCCGGGACGCTGATGGCAAAATCGGACATCGAGTCAGCGTTCCGGTTGCTCCCGGTACACCCAGACGATCAGCGTCTCCTTGGTTTTCAGTTTCAGGGTCGCTATTACATGGATAGATGTATGCCAATGGGATGCTCGATTTCATGTGCCTATTTCGAGAAATTCAGTTGTTTTCTGCAGTGGGTATTCACAAGGAAGACAGGTTTTCAACATGTTATGCACTATCTCGATGACTTTCTGTTTTTGGGGGCAGCCGGGGATCCTGAGTGTGGACAGGCTTTACATGAATTTTGTGTCCTAATGAATCAATTTGGTGTGCCATTGGCGCCAGGTCAGACTGTGGGTCCCTCGACCTTGATCGAGTTTCTGGGGATCGAGCTCGACTCGGTGGAAGGTTGTTTTCGATTACCCATGGAAAAAGTGTTAAAATTCAGGTTATCCCTTGAGACATGTATTCGTGCAACGAAAGTAAACCTGCATCAATTGCAACAGGTGGTGGGTCAGTTGAATTTTGCCCTAAGAGTGATACCAATGGCGCGCCCCTTTTCCCGCTCGATTGCACAATCCATGGTCGGCTTGAAGGAAGGACATCACCGCACGAGACTCTCGGCAGAGGTTCGCCAGGACATGCGCATTTGGATCGCATTTCTGGCGGATTTCAATGGTCGAATTGTCTGGAACAAACCAGCGGTGTCTTCCGAGGAGTTGGGGCTTTGGACAGATTCGGCGGGGAGTATAGGTTTTGGCGCCATATTGGGTACACAATGGTCGGCACAAAAATGGCCGTCATGGTGGCATGAATGCGGGTTGACGAGTAACATTGCTTTTCTCGAATTTTTCCCTATTCTGGTGGCTTTGAAAACATGGCCTGAAGGGTTTAGGGATCACTCTGTGGTGTTCTGGTCTGATAACATGACCGTGGTTGAGTGTGTCAATAGTCAGGCAGCACGATGCAAATTGATTCTGAGACTGCTCAAGGAAATTGTGTTGTTATGCATGCAACTGAATGTACTGTTTAGGGCGCGACACGTGCCGGGGGTGATGAACCAAGCGGCTGATGCGCTTTCTCGTTTCCGTATGCAGGCTTTCTGGGGTTTTCTGCCCACAGCGGACCCAGTGGCGGCACCCTTTCCCGAAGCTCTCTGGTCTCTCGGTGCCCCGAACTACAAAACCTCGTGGGAGAGAGTTTAGCACCCAGGACGAGGAAGGCATATGAAGGGGCGTTCCGTTCCTATTGGGCCTTTTTGGGTGCTGCCAGGGGGGACCTTTGGGGTCAGGAAGAGTTTGTGGTGAAATTCCTGCTCTCTTTACATCAGGCAGGTAAATCAGTAGCGACGGCCCAGAGGCATCGGGCCGCCATTTCCTTTATGGCAAAGGCTCATGGGATCCAGGACCCGACAGCGTCTTTCGTTGTGCAGAAAGCGCTACGTGGGTGGCAACGCCTTGAGGGTCGCAGAGTAGACGATAGGCACCCGATAGGTCTGGATAGGTTGACCCTGTTGTTGTCCGTACTTCCGGCAACGTGTTCATCCCAGTACGAAGCAGTGTTGTTCCGAGCCGCATTTGCACTAGCATTCCATGGGGCTATGTGGGTAAGCGAATTAGTGGCAAAGAACAAGCGGGATACGATGGGGGGACTGTGCCGAGAACACATTCAGGTCAGGGAGGAGACGATGACGGTCTCGTTTGTTAGGTCCAAATCCGATCAGGATGCAATCGGGGACTGTGTAATCATTCAGAGGGTCCCCGGGTCTTCCATGTGCCCTGTGGTGTGCGTAGAGGAATATTTAGCACAGAGGGTAGCAGCATGGGGGGGGACCTTGTTGAGGCACGCTGACGCCACCCCACTGACGAGGTTTCAGTTCCGGAGGGTGCTTGCAATGTCTACTTCGGCCGCGGGCTTGAACCCCGGCGAGTTCGGGACCCATTCCTTTCGGATAGGGGCTGCTACTGAGGCTACAGCCAGGGGTCTGAGTGTGGAGCAAGTAAAGCGTGTGGGGCGTTGGTCCTCTAACTGTTATAAAAGGTATGTGCGGTTGCACATGTTGTGAAGCTGTAATGATATACTCACGCTTCTTGTCTCTGTTTGATTTTCAGTTACGCAAGCTTACGAAGCGGGGCGGACTGTACGGTCGACCCGACTCCTGGGGAACAGCGGTCAGAAATCACCGTCTGCGAATAAGGAGGTGTGGGTCGTGGGCCACTCATACGTGAGGCGTGCCGCGGACGTATTCAAAGCAGGTGATATGGGTCACGTGGCTGGGGAATACGGGTACAGGGTGTCCTTCTACGGAAAGGGCGGGCTCTGTATTGACCAGTTTCAATTCCTTTTTGAGGGTTTGTTAGAGCGGACGAGGTCACCGCCGTCTATAATCATAGTCCATCTTGGGGGTAACGATCTCGTGGCCACTGGTCGACGACTTCTTCTTGAGGCGATGCTTTCCACGGTAAGTTGGTTGGCAAGAAGAGTTCCAGGGTGCACAATTGCATGGTCCCATATGATCCCACGGAAAGTGTGGCGGGGGGCTATTTCGGTTACTGCTTTGAATCATTCAGTAAGGAAGATAAATAACAAAGTGAGTAGATTGTTTCGTTCAAATACACTGCATTCGGTTTCGCATGGTTGTATCAAAGGGGACAGTATGTATTTGGGGGATGGTGTTCATTTGTCCCGGGTGGGGAACGAGTTACTCATAGGAGACTTCATAGCCTGGTTAAAGGGTTTGCAGCATGACCTTTAGGTAGGAGTGTTTTGTGGGGGGTCCGGATAGCCGGTCAACTATCCGGCCTGTGGCGGTAAGGTCATGATCGGTGAGCAGTAATTCGAAGATCCCTATGAGGGGGCGTCACCCATTACGGATGGGAGCGCGCGGGGGAGGTGGCCAATTGGCCCCTCAACGGGGAGGCGGTCCTGTCTAAGGAGAGGCCGCCGGAAGGAAAGGAAAGGTGGTCAAGGCCCCTTCCTGGATAGGAGGGGCTACGGCCCCTCCTGGGGAATTTCCCGGGGCCAGGACATCTGCGACGGCAGATGGGTAAGTTGTGTGGGGTGCGGGAGGGGGTTTACGCTACCTTTTAGACACCTCACATGAGTCCTCGAACGACCGTTAAATGGCGTCGAGTTTATTGGGGCCCCCGGCAAGTACAAAGGGAAATTGGTAGATGCACTTGAGGTACGCCTCTGTGCGGTCGCTCCTCTCACAAGTGAGGGGGGTATTTCTGGTTTAGGGATCTGACACCGGTTACGACCTTGCCGTTGGCCCTTAACGTTAGGATGTACAATTTCAAGTCAAATGTTTTGTAGGATGTTAGTTCGGCTAGGAGAACCTCTGTATTAGAGATCTGTTAAGGTTAGCCAAACATCGTAATGTGGAAATGAAATTGTACATAATATGAAACTGTTATTTTAATGTTTTATTTTTGTTTCGTATTTTAATAAATACGGCCGGGAAGGGTGACTCCCTTCCCGCCTTCCAAAAGTTCAAGAACTGTTTCCGGTTTCCCAATTCTTGGGGATTGTGTTGAGAGGGGGTGGCGGGTATCTCAGCCATATGGAAAGGGGTGACCATTCGGTCCCCCCGAACGTATGGTGGAGTACCACGATCCCCCCGGGAAGCCATCTTGGGCGGGAGGCGAGTCTCGGCTGGTATGCCCGAAGCGGCGTAGCCGGGGCGCGCCTTTTTCCCGCCCTAGAGTGGGCTGGCCTAGACACCGACGCGGCCGGCCACGCCCTCGGAGGCAGGCGGGGGCGGGTTTACGCCCACCCTGAAGACGGATAAAAGGAGCGGAAGCCAAGAAAGCATCCTCTTGTTCCTGTGCTCTGAAGCTGCACCTCCCCGCTGCACGTGAGCTCGAGACGGAACGAAGAGCCAATTTTGACCCACCCACCAGCCCCTGAGGACAGCTAGTTGTTTTTGAATAAAGTTTTGATGTGGTAACTCTGTTTCTTGCAGGTTGTGATGATCGTCGTGAAATTTTTGAATATGCAATAAAGAATGGTTATTTTCAGTATGTTTTGCAAATAAAGTAATTTTGCACTAGTGTTGATCAGTATTCATGCTTGTAATAAGTCATGTTCGTTTTATAATCTTAGTAAATTAGGTAGAATTGTCGTATTTATTTTGGTCGGGCGGTAAGGTCATGATCGGTGAGCAGTAATTCGAAGATCCCTATGAGGGGGCGTCACCCATTACGGATGGGAGCGCGCGGGGGAGGTGGCCAATTGGCCCCTCAACGGGGAGGCGGTCCTGTCTAAGGAGAGGCCGCCGGAAGGAAAGGAAAGGTGGTCAAGGCCCCTTCCTGGATAGGAGGGGCTACGGCCCCTCCTGGGGAATTTCCCGGGGCCAGGACATCTGCGACGGCAGATGGGTAAGTTGTGTGGGGTGCGGGAGGGGGTTTACTCTACCTTTTAGACACCTCACACGAGTCCTCGAACGACCGTTAAATGGCGTCGAGTTTATTGGGGCCCCCGTCAAGTACAAAGGGAAATTGGTAGATGCACTTGAGGTACGCCTCTGTGCGGTCGCTCCTCTCACAAGTGAGGGGGGTATTTCTGGTTTAGGGATCTGACACCGGTTACGACCTTGCCGTTGGCCCTTAACGTTAGGATGTACAATTTCAAGTCAAATGTTTTGTAGGATGTTAGTTCGGCTAGGAGAACCTCTGTATTAGAGATCTGTTAAGGTTAGCCAAACATCGTAATGTGGAAATGAAATTGTACATAATATGAAACTGTTATTTTAATGTTTTATTTTTGTTTCATATTTTAATAAATACGGCCGGGAAGGGTGACTCCCTTCCCGCCTTCCAAAAGTTCAAGAACTGTTTCCGGTTTCCCAATTCTTGGGGATTGTGTTGAGAGGGGGTGGCGGGTATCTCAGCCATATGTCTCAATGATCAGTGAAATGGGACGGGTCCCATGACAATATTAAGTGACGATATCATCAGAAAAATTGGGAGGTATTATTGAATATTTATGCTTGTGAAACAGTTTTTCAGTTTTTATTTGTTTTGTGTGTAAAGTCCTTTATTTGTTTCCATGCATTGGCACTTTTCACTTAAAAAAAAGAAACACTGGACTATAATGTCCTTGCCATGAGTAAGATTACCAAGAGCACTGAAACGCATCGGCATTGCTGTTCCGCTCTGGTGCACGAATAATGAATGAGCAAATCGTCTTCTCATTTAGTTTGCTCTGCATTAGGAATATTAAGGCTTGGGATATACTTTAGGAGATGCCTGTAACAGAGAAGCTGCCACAAATTGTCAGATGCTCTATCTATCATCCTCTAGGCACTCCTTTCTAATTTAGTTTAGATCCCTGCAGCATAGCCTAGCTGGCTGTGCCCCAGTCACAGGATTGTTCCCCAAAATTCGCTTCGAAGCCCACCCTGTTGGGAAGGTATTCCAAACATGAATTTTAAGGTGAGCAGGTAAAACAGTAGCTATGTCTCCCAAGCAGTGGAAGAAGATCCATAGTACATAATTGACATTCGAGTCCTGCTTTTGAGAAGAAAAAAAAAAAGCTTCTGGGGATTCTTTTTTGAAAAAGAAAAGAAAAAAGCTGGTTCTTCTGCCTTGACATTGCAGCCTGGCATGTAGTGCATGTTCACCACAAGTGCTCTTGTCACGTGAATGAGGTGACTTTCTGCAAAAAAGTCCTCACTGGTGTGAAAATCCAATTTTGGTGAGTGGGTCACCAACCATAACTTAAGCTCTCATTGTTTACGGGGCCAATAGAGAGGAGTTTTCTTAAAATGCACTCACCAAACTCACCTGAAGAACATAATTAGCAAAATGCAACATTTTCTGATATAGCCTTTTTTGTCGCTGAACCCTAAAGCAACTGTCTCGAAGCTTACACGAACACAGAGGCACTTTCCAATGCCTCTGTGGC
Organism: Lissotriton vulgaris; assembly: GCF_964263255.1. NCBI lineage: Eukaryota > Metazoa > Chordata > Amphibia > Caudata > Salamandridae > Lissotriton > Lissotriton vulgaris. The sequence continues at coordinate 421,079,879 of NC_141685.1, read as the reverse complement.
ATAAACATGGTAATGGCCGTCACACAGATTCAAACTATGTATAAACAAAACATGCCTATGGTGTGCATAAGATCCAGGGCAATATGTCATTGCACAATTACAATGCGAATAAGTGATGAAAAGCAGCATTGTCAGGTTATTAATATCGAAGGGGGTGTTTGTCATTCGGGGAGGGCTGGCAGCTTCAGGCATGTTATTGACTTCGTCAATAAAATCATCATATATTTTACAAGGTCTTAAAAACAAGAAATGCATATTGTCCCCTGAAGAGCAGAGAGAGATTTAAATAAAGAGCATCGCTGTTCCTAACACGTCTCGTTCGCTGTACTCGCGTTATCCACAACGAGGCTGCTTTAAGCTGGAATGCCTCCTGGTCCCCGGAAGAGCTTTAAGTTAACTGAAGAAGATGCGAGCTGCCATTAATACGGATTTCATTTCGCATCGAGTAATGCTTGGCAAATGTTATCGATATGAGGGCTGGCCTTTAAAAGTCACTTCCGAGATCGGAGCTGTCCTGCCTGCTTTGGCACGCTCTGCATACTCTTTAAATGCGCTGTTATGAAGTGAGAATTTTTGTTCTCCGGGCTTTAAGCGTTACGAAGCCTTATCTTCCAGACAGTACAAGTAATTATTTTGGCAAGATGCAGCCAGTGATGTCTTGGGGACATGAGCAAGTTATGATGATGGTTTTAATTTAGAGAAAGCGTCTAATCATTTCCGTGTTTGAAGAGCACATTCGACACCAGCCGCCTTTCTCTTAGATCGCTTGTGACACTCATCCTCACGTGCACTTAATTGCAATGCCAGCGCCTAGAGGCATATGCACGAAAAGCGCTCTATGAGTGTTCTCTCTCACATTCGTATTGACTGTACTATGATAAAAGCTAAAAGAAGGGACACAAAATCTATACCGTGGGCATGAGTACCAGGAAGTACAAGAGAAAGATGTATTGGTTCTAGTTTGAAGAAATTGCAAACTTGAGGGCTTTTGGGGATAAGGAGACATTTTAATCAATGAGCGTTTGATCTCGGTAGCCTCTAGATGCACAATTTGATTTGTGTCAGCACACGGTATCCATGGCTCTTATGAGCAGTTTGACAGATGCCGTGCCACAAAAAGACTCTGTGAGACCAGAGGAAGATAAATAAGAGGTGCTTTGTAATTAAAATGGGGACAATCGAAAATGTGAATTGATTATATGATTTTCTGTGCTCTGGACAAATCAGTAAACTAAGTAAAACGTTATTGACAGAAATAGAATGGGAAAACTGTAATGAAAGTCTTTCCAGAGATATTATTTGGCGCGAGAAATCAGACAGAACCCGAAATCCAGAATATTGATGTTGTGGGTTATGAAATAGACACAACACATCACCCTGTCTGAGCAAGTTTAGAGACAAGCGGCCACAATCATCATCGGGACATTTTGCGGTTCCTTATTTGCGAAAAATAGGGAATCCTAAATAAGGAATCGCAAAATGGGATGCATTAATTTATTCGCATAATTTTTGCGATTCAGTGAAAATCGCAATTTTTACCGAATCGCAAGGATTATGCGAATTCTAAATTGCGATTTCGCAATTCCCATTGATTCCTAAGGGCCAAAAGGCCCATAGGAATTAATGGGAAGGCATTGACATTTTGGGAATTTCTATTTGCGATTCGCAAAATGTTAATGCATTACATGGGTGCAGGGGGGGGGTCCAAATGACCCCCCCTGCACCCCTGAAATGCATTTTTAAGTGCATGTTTCACACACACATGTCCTAAGGACATGTGTGTCTGTAACATTACAGTGTTTAAAATGCAATTTTGAGCATTTTTAAACTTTTTTGCAAATGACCACGAGGTTCAACCTCGTGGTAATTTGCACCCCCTAATTGCGAATTCGCAATTTAAAATGCAATCATGCATTGCTTTTAAGGAATCACAAATTTGCGATTCCTTAAAAGCAATCACATTTTTGGAATTCGCTAAAAATATCGATTTTCCCAAAAATGTTTGATGCATCCCAAAAAGATATTTAGGAATCGCAAACGGCCGAATTTAACGATTCGCACCGTTTGTGACTCCTAAATACCTTGATGCATGTGGGTGAAGAAGATTTCCAGCCCTAAATTGACATTTGCACTGGCTGATTAGCATTTGGTGCCCACTAAAAAACATATTTTACACTAGTAAGTCGCTGCATATGGTTGTGTGAAATTTAGCAGTCACCAGTGCTAAATTACTCATGCAATATGACACTAGGGCTAGAATTATTGCAAGCATTCTCAGCAGCCAGCAGAAATATTAAATGCAAACTTACACAATGTTTTTTCATTTGTTTGTCTTCAGCCAACTATTAATTTAAAGTTACTAGATGAATGGATGGACAAGTGGCGTAGTGTGACAGAAGACCTTATTTTGCACCCTTACAAAAAACAGAGGGCCATATTATCAAGACTGGGCGATAAAATTATCGCTGCTTTATCGGCAGTAAAACTGCTGCTAAAGTGGCGATAATGGGCTTGATAATATGTCCTAGAGAATTCCCATAGAAGCCCAGGTTAGATGTCTAACCCGGGTTTCTATGGGAATTCACAAGGGCATATTATCAAGCCCATTATCGCCACTTTAGCAGCAGTTTTACTGCCGATAAAGCAGTGATAATTTTATCGCCCAGTCTTGATAATATGCCCCAGAATACCTTGTGTGTACTGGCATCCTACTCTGCTAGGTCCACCTGTCTCTGCAAATTTCAGCAATGTTTTCATATGTTCAGAGGGGTTCGACTGAACACAGAGGTAGGCTAGTTTTCACGTGTTCCAGTGCCGGGCCAGTTAGCAGCCCTGATCAGAATCCATTTAATTAGCACAGACGATGCAGTGTGACAGTTCCATTCAGTTACACGTAGTGCTTCATTGTTGTGTCTTTTCTATATCTGTTAGCTGTGGCAATTAATTCTGGGCCTCTCAATCGATGCAAAATTGTAGTCCTACTTCAATGTTTGTGTCATGCCAGGTTTTGGGGTTTCTAAATTTGGTTAACCTACATATGTGCCACTTGGATTATATGGAAATGTTATCTTGTTCTTTATTATTACTATTTTATCACCTAAACACCTGAAGGGTCCACTGTATGAGAAGTAGCCATGGATTACGTTGCTTTCAATTTCCAGAGCAGTATACGTTCCTAATGTATATAAATTACTGCATCATTTGCTATTAGCTGATGTACCATGTGTCTGATCCTGATAGATGTCCAATAATATAATAGAACAATTTATGTTTGATTAAAGGGTTCTGGCTACCTAGTCTGTTTCTTGATCCGAATTAATGGTTTCTTCTCAAATTTACCATTCTAGGTCAGTGATTTAGTTATCTGTCTCTTTGTTTTATCTGTCTCTTTGTTTAACCTCTTTTGACATGCCTTAAACTACTCACGTTTAGCTACATGTAGATTGATTGAAAGATTTGTCATTGGTAATGTGAATCTATATTTAAATTTATTCTATATCAGAAGAAGTGGTTTGTGCATACCTTATATTTATCACAGTGATATTTTTCTTCAGGTCAGGATCGCAGCGAAGCCACTTTGATAAAGAGATTCAAAGGTGATGGTGTGCGGTACAAGGCAAAACTGATTGGGATTGATGAAGTTTCAGCAGCACGAGGAGACAAGTTATGCCAAGACTCTATGATGAAACTCAAGGTAAGGTGCCCAATTCCCCAAAACGTGGTACATTTTACCTGTATTGTTCATCAGTCCTAAAATGGGCCTGTCACAACTTGAATCATGCCCGTGCAAACAGAACATCCAACTGAGTAGTTTTCATGACACTAGGAGGCAGCTTGCAATTCTCCTTAGTATGCTTGTGTTTAGTTAGCGCAATACTGTTGTCTCTCTGAGATGATGTTCCATAGTTCACAAAATAAAGATTAAATCAATGGAAATAGGGAGATGCGTAGTATCTGTCTCTCCCTAACAGACTTGAAACGTGGGATGTCTATTGGTTCTATCTGATGGTTATAGTCCTAGCCTATAATATTGTAATTATCCGATTATCTAAATGTACTGATGTCAGGTTTTTTCTAATTGATTTTAGGGCATTTTATCGAATGGTTTTAACTTTTTTTTATTTTTTTTTGGTCCTCATCTCACCTGCCAAGCCTCTGCGGGTCTTATGAAGCCGGTTTTTCGATCTGTGGCCCCTCCGGCTTACGGCACTCGCTTGGGTCGTCCGACCAGTCCCTTTTTTTGTGAGGGAGCCTGGTGTAATCATTAGACCAATTATATTAATCTTAAACTTTGGCCCCAACTCACAGAGGGGTGCCAGATGTTTGATAGCTTATCTTCTGTACCCTCATAGTCCAGACGAGCCTTGGAGAATGATGCCTTACCCCAATCCTCCCTCTGTGGTGGTAGGGGGTCTTTCCACCTCTTACAAATTTCCCTTCGGGCCAACAATACCAGATAGATTAATAAACCTCTGTTTTTCTGGGAGAGGGTCTGGCTAAGTCGACCATCATCTCCAAAAAGTACCAATGACATGTTGATATCTAGAGTGGTGTTAAAGATATCACGGATACTGTCGCCCACCTCTGGCCAAAATGTTGCCAGTACTGGGCACTCTAGGAAGACATGTAGATTGTTGGCCAAAGGTGAAAAACATCTTGGACATTTAGGGGGTGGCTCTGGATCAAACTTGGCAATCCTGGCGGGAGTGTAGTAGATTCTTAATAACGAAGAAATGTTTTTTTTAAAGCTAGCAGGCTTAAAATATTTATACAAGCCCTTTAGAGAAGGCTCATATAAGGACTCTATTAATGCCCCAAGAGGAGTTTCAGACCATACTGCAGCCAAAGAAAGGACCACGTGGTCCTCAGCTTCCAACAAGTTGTTATACCATACTGAAATTTCCTTCTTAATTTGGAGGGTAGATTGCCACAACCCTTCGATCTCTCCATTCTCAGTAACCTCCCCTTTTTCTGCATCGTACCATGAGGCCAACTGTAAATATTTAAATTTTGAGAACCCTGGCCCAATCTTTGCTCTTAGATATTCCCATGGGTGAATCCCTCCAGAGTCTACGAGCTCGGCCCATTTGGTGATGCCTGCCCTTCTCATGGGCAGGCATCACCCAGCCCAGTGTTCCTGGTGAATCCCAGACAGGGGCGCTAATGGTTTTAACTTTATATTTGAACTGTTCGAGACTTAATTGTGATATCTCATGTATCTAATGATGCTTTTTTTTGTTGGTCATGGAATACCTTGAATATTGCTTTCATTGAAATGTTTGTATCGCTTTTTTTGCCGTAAGGCCGATATTAAAGCTCATTTGACTGACTGACTGAGAATAGGAATTATTCAAGCATGTTTATCTCTTTGAAAAGACTGTCTTACATTCATCCCAAAATAATAAGAATCTCGATGTTGGATAATAAAAGTCTATTTGTTGTCTTTATCATGTTTACATGTTGTGCAAACTCCAAAGGACACACAAGTCTGAATCTGTCTGTGGAGTTCAACACCATCAAACATTTCGTCCCATTGACGAAGATATTGGGTACATGGGTTAGATGATCACAGGTAACTTATTTCTTTACTGTCATTACCGTGAACACCAGAAACCTGGCAGGTTAGGAGAAAAGCTAGTCATGAAGTGCTAACAGGATCCAAAGTGTCCCAGTGTGTCATAGCAGTTGCATCACCACAGCTGCCTGCAAACTGTTTTAGACATCAGAGTTTTAACATGTGAAGTTACATCAACTTGATCTGGCCAGGTCCGAGGTAAAAGGAGCACAGCCTAATACCAGAACTCTGAACTAAAGTTCAAATTTAGAATAAGGTCTCTCAAGTTAGTTGCAGGTGTGGTTAACAGGTCCTGATTTCCTAATTTAATGAGGAAATAGAGTTTGAGTGGATCTCCACCTTCCTCACAAAGAAAAGTATACTCCCACATACCCCTAAGATTTCTCTTAAACATTAATCCTATACAGTGCAAAAATATTTCCCGCTATTCAGAGGCAGTGAGAATGCAAAACCATACTGCCACATTCTCAAAACATCTATTTATGTAACCCCATTCTAAAATCCATTTACTGCCTTTCAATAAAGCATACTATAAAATGTAGGATTTTGTATTTGTTTGCACAGCATGGGGAACCAGGCCACATTTCACTCCCATCTGCCTCGCAGCAGTATTAACTTTAGCTCAATTGACAGGCCTAAACTCAGTTGGAACAAAATAATTGAAAATGTCTCAAGGTTCAAGGAGGTGACCTGAGTAAACTTTTCATACCTGTAGTTAGAGCTCTGCCAGATTTGTGGACATAAATGTGTCTAAAACAACTGTACCCTTGAATATTGCCTCCATTTACATTATCTCAACAAGTATGTAATCCCTCCTTGCCTTTCCACACTTATCAAGTTCAGACCGGTAACTTCATGGACTTTCCTTCTGGACCAACCCACTGTTTTAAGCAGCATTAGATGCAGCTTTATATCCATGGATCACACTAGATGTATCCAACAATCAAACACGAGTTTTCAATCATTCTTCTTGCAGAATTATTTTTCACATTTTAAAGCCTATAATTATGAATTGTAATTGTATTATATAAATTGCATTTATATAGCGCCTACTACTTCTGACAAAGCGTTGAAATGCTTTTTCGGCGAGTAGCACGCTAATCCGGAACCCATAAAGTAATAGTGATGAATTAATATAGTGAACATATGAAAGTAATTTGATTGGTGGATATGTTAGTCAGTTATTTGGATTGAGAAGGATAGTGGCAGGATAGAAGAGGGAAAAAGGTTTGCATTTATATAGTGCTTGCTACCCTTGATGGGGTGTTGAAGCACTTTTTTGGTGAGTAGCACGCTACTTCAGAACCCAGAAAGGATTAGTGGTGAATTAGTATAGTGAAATTAGGTAAGTAATTTGTGTGGTGGATATGTTAGTCAATTATTTGGATTGAGACGGATAGTGGAGGGATACAGAAGGGAAAAGGGTACGCATTTATATAGCTCTTGCTACCCCTGTTGAGGTGTTGAAGTGCTTTTTCAGCAAGTAGCGCACTTCTCCGGAACCCATAAAGGATTAGTGGTTAATTGGTAGAGTGAAATATGAAGTTTATTTGAGTGGTGGACATGTTAGTCTGTTAATTGGATTGAAAAGGATAGTGGAGCGATAAAAGGGTAGGATTTAATTTGTTTTGTTTGTTTTGAAGCTCATAGCTGTAGGAGGAGGCTTTGGATGAGTAAAATGGAGGTGGAGGGGGATGAGTAAAAGGGAGGTGGAGGGGATGAGTAAAAGGGAGGTAGTGGGGGAAGAGTCAGAGGAAGGGTTTAGAAATGCTTGTTTTGGGGATCAGAATAGTAAAAAGAGGTATTAGATGATGCAAGGAGGGGTGGAGTATGGAAGAGTCTTAAAAGGGTTATTCTAGGGATTGTAGTAGTGGTATGGGGTTTGGGATGTATGAGTAAGTGGAGGTAATGAATATATTGATAGAGGTATAGGGTGAGAAATAGGTTAGTGTATTGGAAAGAGAGGTTAAAAGAGGTTTGAGATGAGTCAGAGAGTTGAGCTAGAGGATATATTGAGAGTAGCATAGGTTGAAAAAAATAGGGTAGTGCATTGGATATGCTGAGTTAGAAGAAAAGTAATAAATAGGTAAAAGTAATAAATGTATAGATCCAAAAGTAAAAAATATATAGATCCATAATTACACGGAAGGTATATAGATGCAGAAAGGAAGGTAGTATATGTAGATTAAAGATGCATTAAATAAACTCTGGCTTTCAAGTGTTGTTGTACTTCAAATTAGTTTCATTTATTGTTATATACAGGTATATTTATGTGGATCAATAGTGAAGCAATTGTAGATGAATAGTTATGATTAAAAGAAGTACTTTTTTATGCAGTCACCTGTATACATGTTAAAAACATAGAATAATGTAACTATCAGTGATATATACATGTGTTAAGCAGAACTAATGATTGTCTATATATAATATTATTTTAAACATAAGTATTCTATATGTTTATACAAAACAATATACATATATAGGTACATATCTATAGTACAAATAAATGCTTGTATACAGAGAGATATGCTGTATATTTATCTGTTTGCGTATGGTGGGGGAAGAGCCAATTCTTGAGTAGTTTATTTTAAGATAAGGTGGATCTTAGGTTGGGGGGAGTAAAGAGTTCTATGATTTGGCTGCTTGAACAAAGAATGATGTGCCACCCATAGTTCTTTTTTGTATCTTGGGATTTTGAGGTGAGGTGCCACTCTAGAGCGGAGGTTTCTTTTTTGAATGTGTTTGGTGATTTTATTCCTGATGTATCACTTTGTGGGTGATACAAAGCTGCTTGAACCTGGATCTTCTGGCAACCGGCAACTGGTAACCAATGCAGGGCTTTTAAGGCAGGGGAGAGTTGGTCTCAAGTTTTTATATGTAAGAGTAGTCTGGCAGCCACGTTCTGAATCCATTGTAGTCTTTTTATGGTCATTAAAGGTAATCCATGGTAAAGGCTATTGACGTAATCAAGTTTGGACAAAACAAGGGAGATTGAAGCCTGGACCTTGTGTGGAAATTCCAAATCGAGGAAGATTTGTCGCAGTTTTCATAGTAAAAAAGCTTGATCTTGCTAGTTTGTCCACTTGGGCATTCATTGATAGCTTGGAGTCCATGGTCATCCTGAGGTTTCTTATTTCCTTCAATTTTGTAGGCGTTGTTCCAAAATTATCAGGCCACATAGTGAGTGGGTCATAATGTTTCCAATTGCCACACATGAGTATTTCAGTTTTGGAAGCATTCAATTTGAAATGGCTCCATGTCATCCATTGATCCACAGCGCCGAGACAGCTGAAAATTGGCGAGTTTCCAGTATCTTTGGGACATTGCAGTTGGAGGAGTATTTGCATGTCACCTGCATAGTTATAGCACGTGAGGTGAAATTGATTGATCAGTGCCAGTAATGACTTCATGTGGAAGTTTAAAGGCATGGGTGAGATAATAGAGCCTTGAGGGACCCCTGCTTTTGTAAAGTATGGTTTGGACAAGAAAGGTGGGGTATGGATGACATAGTTCTGTTGCAAAGGTAGGATGCGATCCAGTCTAGAGAAGGCCCCTCTATGCCGGCTTTGTGGAGTCTTTGTATCAGAGTGTCATGGTCAATTGTGTCAAAGGTAACCAAGAAGTCCAAGAGAAGTATCGCAGCAACTCAGTTGCAGTCAATTGTATTCTTCAGCATAAGTGGATAACCTCACACTACAGAAACACCAAAACACCTGTTAAAGAAATATATAAACACTCCATTAGGAGATGGGCTGGCTGCAGATAAAAAAGACAAACCTCACAAAACATTTAAAAAACAAGGAATGCCAGTATGTCAACTATAAACTACTCAGGGGATCAACCAGAAATCCATACAATACTCCAATATATCCGAGAGACAAAATAGCAAAGACAGTCTAAATATTTAGGAGGTCAAGAGTTATAATTAAGGTACTGTGCCTGGATTTGGATGCATTTTATATTTTGTTGTTTTTTTTGCAGTGAATTGTAACAGCATCTTCATTCATTCCCCATGTGCACTTGTGATGACGCCAAATAGATAAAACCAGAGTCTTCAAGATTGGTTCACTATCTACACTAAGTCAAAATTCAAAATCATATAAAAATTCCAGTTCGAAATATCTAGAATAGTGAATTTGAACTTTTTCACCACTAACTGGTATTCAGAAGTTATGAATTTGGACATGAAGAGTTATGCCAGGGTGTAAGAATGGGGCTTATTAGTTGAAAGGGGTGTGAGCCCCACTCCAGTAATAAACACAATCCATGACAGGGTTAACACAAATGTGACTAAATAAACCTGTGTTTAACAGTCTGGTAGCTTGGCACAAAGTGGTCTGGCTTAATTTAGAGGCAATGTGTAAAATATTTATGCATCACTCCAGCTGTAATAAAGTGAAAACACAAAAAAAATTCAATTTAATTTAGAACATAGAGTTGATTTTAATAAATAAAATGACACCAAAGCTACAATAATCCATCTGTAGAACAGGAGTTATTTGTTTTTTTAAGCTTAATGAAAAAGCGCACCAAAAAGGTACGAATACCGAACTGCAGGTGTCTGTTCGCACTGGACAGGGACAAACAGCCTGATTCATCATGCTGAATTGCGCTCGCAAAGGGCCAGAATCTGAGAATCTGGCCCTTTGCGAGTGCCATTTTTGCATTTGGGATTCATCATCCCAAATGCAAAAATCGGTAATAGCGATTTCGCTATTTAGCAAGGAATTACATTTAAGGAATCTCTATTTGAGATTCCTTAAATGCAATTCTTCATCCATTTTAAAATTGCGAATTCGCAATTTCGGCCCGCTATTTATCGCAAGGTCAAACCTCGTGGTAAATAGCGAAAACTTAGAAAAATGCTTTTAAAAGCATTTTTCTAAGTTGCATGTTGCACACACACATGTCCTTTGGACATGTGTGTGCGCAACACCTGTTTAAATTAGCATTTAAGGGGTGCTACAGGGTGTCCTTTGGACACCCCTGACACCCTTTAAATCGCTATCTTATTTGCGATTAGCAAATTGCTAATCGCAAATAAGGAATAACTCCCCATTCATTCCTATGGGCTTTTGGCCCATAGGAATGAATGGGGAGTTATTCCTTATTTGTGATTAGCAATTTGCTAATCGCAAATAAGGAATATGTAGGAATCACATTTTTGTTTGCGATTCCTACATGAATCCCATTTTGCGAGCCTGTAATAGCGATTCCTTATGAATCGCTATTTAAGACTCGCAAAACAGGTCTTTCATGAATCAGGCTGTTAGTCACAAGTTTAGGCCTGCTGCAATAGAGTGCGGGGTAAATACTGGACCCAGTGTGGTCTGCTGTGAGTTGTAATGTTTGTCCTTGGTGCGGAGGAAAGGGGAAAGGTGACGTAATATTTTCTAGACTAACATGCAAAGAACTGCAGAAGAAACAGAATGGTCAAAAAATTAAAATGAACAAAGGTCCAGAAAAATTCTAAAGTGCAAGGAAACAAGTGCAGAAGCTATATGATTTAAAAGTAAGGAGGGCCACGTACCATAGGGATTTTTTTTGGTTTTACCCGAAAACAGTATGAGGAAAATTACAGCAAAGGTGATAATAAAATAAAGGAGAATTTATTTTTCGTAATTAGACGAGGTGTTCTTTTCTCGTGGCACAGTTCACACTTCAGCTGTTCCTGGAGGGTACAGCTGCCAACACAAATATAAAAGGCACACCAACCGAGAAATAATTAGCTTCATAGCAAATAGTTTGCAAAAGACTCAACTCAGAGGTAACACAGAATTTTAGCGAAAATATTTCCCTCAATGTTGACCCTTGTCACAGAGTAGTGAGAGATAGAACAAATTAGATGCTTTTCACAGGACTCTTTTTTTAAGTGATATAGACTAGTAGTTAAGGCATTAAACAACCTTGACAAGGCAAGGTCCACTGTGCACCTGCGTCCTCCAGGGAATAACGTGATGCACTTTATGAACTTTTAGGGGCTGAATCACAAAAGCATGTATGAGTATTTTAGAGATTAGTCTTGTATGTACTCTTAGGTGCCCTTGTTAGCCACCCCTAAAACACCCAACTTTCTATTTCTAAATGTGCAAACAGAGTAGGCTTCTTTCTGTTTCTTTAAAGGCATATGTATATTCCAATTTTATGTCCAGTTCACAAAGGCATATAAGAGTCCTACAGGATTACTACTTTATCTACCCCTTGTGCCTTTGTGAGAAGTCCACTCGTCTTCAGATTTCTCACAAATGTGTGGGTGCATTTTTGCTGCATACATGTCCTGATCTTCATAGTATCCTGAGAGCAGGAGGAAGGGAAAATAACGTTCAATTGCAGTAGGCATACACCAACTCCATTATTATTTATTAAATCCCAGGAACCATAGGGCATATTTACAAGGGCTCTATCTTTGCTTAAAAAGCCAAAACATCGGAGATAAAACTATCACCCTATTTACAAGAGGGTGCTAACATGCATAATCGCATGTTAGCACTCTTTTTCCCAACACCTCCCTTTCCATCTCTAATGAGATGCAAAGTGGGCGTCACTGGGCGCACGCCGGATGGACAACCTTGCAAATAGTGCTGATGTTCACATAGCGATATTTACAAGCCTGCCCCAGCATTTTTGCACACGTTAGGTTTTGGAGAAAACCGCTGTTTTCTCCAAAAACTAACGTCTGCTAAAATGCAGACTTACCTTTCCCTAACATTGGGGTGGATTATGCTGATATGACCCTGTGGGTTGTATCAGCAAGGTTATCGCCGTTTTGCAGGGAACATCGCTGGAAAACCAGCGATGTTCCCTGCAAAATGGCGATAGCCTCGCTATCTCTGGAATTTTTATCGCCCTGGAGAAACGCGTTGTTAATAATGCACTACCAGGGCGATGAATTCCAGAGATAGCCTGCGATAATAAGATTATCGCTAAGCACGGCCACCGATAGTTAGCACTTGGCATTGATAATATACCTCAAGATTGGGTGGAAGAGAAGAGGACTGCACTAGTCAGTAAGGATTCTCATCTGGAAGCATGGTGGTTAGGGTGTGTTTTGCTCCACTGAATTTAAATCCTAAACATCAAAGTTCATGTATAGCATGCTGTTTGGTGTAAGTAAACCTGCACTCTAGTCAATTAATATATGGTCACCTACATTGCACATTCCCTTGTGCAGGATCTCTAACAGGCCAAAACTCTAGTTTACTGACACACATTACATGTTTTTATACCCAATTTCTCAAAGCGAATTTGCTGTGTGCAAAATGTGATTTTCTAGCCCTCATCTGTGTGTCTGTGTGCATCAAAAAAACCTACAAATCATGCTCAAAACTATCACATTTCTGTCATGGCAGAAAATATTTTTCATGAGCCAAAAACCTACTCTGCAAAAGAATAATCTGTACTCTTTTGAAAAAGAGCTATTTAGGCCCTTTATCTCAGTAGAAAATAGGTTTCGTCATTACGCGTTTAACTGCACCCAAACGAGAGAGAGGAGTAAATCCAAGCAGAGTACTTGTCCATTTAGAGAAGCAATACAAAATGAAGGCTTGGTTCCCAAAAATGGATTTAACTTTATCTTACTTATTCTGACCTGTTAATATCTTCCAATTTTTACCTTTCAGACCTTAGCAGAGCAACAGGCCTTATAAGTACCACCACCATGATGTTCTTTGCCCTGTCATTGGGTGGTATTTTCCCTGAAATACTGAGGCAGGTGGACCCTTGGTGGAGGACGGTGGCTTGGTGGCAGGCATCTGTCTGGTGGTGTAAACTCCACCATGCTGGTATGTGTTAACCCTGACATTCTGGGATTGCCAGCTGGTGGAAATGGTGCCTCACAGGTGCATGCAGGCCCTGGAAAATTCACAGAAATGTCCTTCCTACATTGTGTTCATACACAATTGACTTGCAGGTCCTACACTCAATGATAATTCTGAAGATTACCATTCCAGGGCAGTGAGTTTACCCACAGATAAAAGCTGATTTGTAGGTATTCCCTTTAATGACCCCACTCAAATGAATGGTGCAACAGGGGAATGGTGTAACATGCGTGCTTGCAGTATTTTGAAGGGAATGACTCAGATTTGTATTATAATAAGGCATACAGATGCTCCCATGGAAGAAATTCCTTAGAATTATCAGTGTACCTGGATATAGAGAAATTATGAAAATCATTGTTAGACCTGTCAGCCTTAGGGTGTCCTTCCCGCAAACCTTTTGCCTTTCTCCAATTTCTGCTGTTCTCATTTGTGCTGGCCTTAGGACTCTGCCCCTTTTACCAGTGCTCTAGTTCAGGTGCTCACTCATTGAATCATGGTAACATTGGCTCATTTCCAATTGGCATATTTAATTTAAACATGTCTCAGGCCTGCCATTGCAGCCTGTATGCGCAGTTGTAAATTGCCATTTTGACCTGTCAAAATTGTGCCAGGCCAAAACCTTCCTCTTTAATCCATATACATTACCCCTAGGGTAGGCCCAGGACAACCCAGAGGGCAGGGTGTAATGCCTTTAAAAGTTTGGATATGTACTTTTACATTTTACATGTCCTAGAAGTTAGAAACACTACTGCAAGGCTTACCTGTCCCGTAGGATAACCTTGGAGTTACCTAATTACATTTAATAAGCTGTAACTTCCAAATGGGAGCACGCATACTGTTAATGTTTGGTGACTTTGGTGTTGGTATGAAAAACCCTCTTTCATGGTTAAGGGAGATTTTTAATTACAATTTCGAAAACACCACTTTTAGAAAGTTTGCATTGTCTTGCCTTAGCCCTTTAGTGCATGAAGCTTGTTCTGGGTCACATCACTAGGTGCTGTAAACAGTTAGGCTTTGTGTATTCCGCCTAGACAGCCACACCCAATAGGGAGATAAGGTGGCAGGATAGGAGGGGCAAGTTGGACCCAGCCCCACTAACCCTTACATATGCTGTGTTCTGACTCCACACAAAGAGCTGTATACCACCTAGAGTTGGTCTGTCTGGGGGCTTCAAAGGGAAGTCTCAAGAAGCTTCTCCTCCACATCAGAGGCACAACTGGGTATAAATACTGGACTTCATACTCCAACTCTTCCGTACTTTTATGGACCTGTGGATACTCTGCCAGTAAGAAGAACTGCTGTACCACCGAAAGGGATTTCACTCTACTTTACTGCTGTGCTGACTTGCTGCAAGCTGCCCTCTTTCCTGAGGGAGAAGAATTGGACTTGCATCTCTTGACCCCAGAGCCCCAAAGTGACTCCAAGGGCTAGTTGGCTGGCCTCTTGTTCTGAAGCCTCATGGACACAACAGGCTCCCAACAACCTTGCACCTGCTCTTGGATTCTGCAATCTGTGAGTCTATCCTGCCTAAGTGTGCCTAAGGTTCTTGCCAGCGCCTGTGAATCCAGCAGAACTGATGCATTTTCTCTGCTGGATGGTGCAACCCCGAGCAGAACCGACACATCACCACTGAGGCCTAGATTGGAACCGCCAAGGATGAGCATCACATCCCGTCGCCACATTGAACTGCTGCTTTTTGGTGTATTCTCGGCGCAAGGCCTCACATTCTTCATCAACGGCATCCTCAACGATGATGACGGACTTCGCATCTCATCATCGCTGCTCCTCAGAACTGAGATATCACCCGACTGCTTGATGCATCCTCAATGCCAGACTCCACATCACAAGCCCTCTTCAACTGGATCTTCGACCATGACTGAGGACCTAAAACAGCGGTGCCTCATCTTGGAATTGACCCATTGATTTGGCTGCTTGATGCATATGTGACATGGATCGCAAACTAAGATTTAAGGTACTTTGTTCAGTTGGCCCAATTAGTCGCTGTAGCCGACACACGCCTCGTCATGGTCGGCCTGATCTTGTGACATTTTCTCAGTTTGGCACGGCCAGATATCCACAGTTGGCACTTTGTGCTTTTTGCCAATATTTTTACTAAAAACTTTAAAATTGAACAAAATCGGGTTTTATTAATTGGATTTTGTCGTTATGGTCTTGTTTTATGTATAAAAAATTACTCTATTCTTCTAAACTGGTATGGCAGTAGCAGCCGGTGGTGGGAGTGCTGCCGGGCGGTGACACGGGGCAGAGGTGGAGCAGGGTGTGGGGGTAGTAAACTATGGAATACAGCCCAACGGAGGTAAGTAAACAAATAAATAAATAAAACGAATGTTGTTGCAATTAAATACGTTTTTTATTTTTGTTTACTTACTTCTGTTCGGCTGTATGCCGTAGTTTACTACACCCCACCCTTCTCCATCCCTCGTCCCGCCTCACCACCCTGCAACACTCCCACTACCGGCTGCTACTGTGGTATGGGATCCTTTTGTGGTGTGTTTTCACAGTGTTACTGTTTGAAGTGTTGCACAAATACTTTACACATAGCCTCCTAGTTAAGTTTGACTGCTCGGTGCCAAGCCACCGAACGGGTTGTGCATAGGTTAATTTAGGTTTGCTTGTGACATTACCCTGCATAGACTTGTTTATGGGGCTTGAGAATGGTTTCACCCCACCTTACCAACAAACCAATGTTTTACAACCATCACCCTGTCCTTCAGGCTGAGCAAACCCCAGAGGAGTTCTCATGGTCTACTGTGCATGTGCAGCAGGCCATGGGGGAATGTAGATGGATTTTCTGAGCCCTGAAGAAGTAGGAGTGGGGCTGCCACCAACTAGTAGCTCACTGGCTCCACTACTATGCCATCATCATTCTTCCTCCATCCCTGTCCCTGTTAAAATCTGATGTCACTAATTCTGAGATAACAAGTATTAGCCATTGACGCTGGCAGTGCTGGAGGAGAGGTGTTATGAATCGCAATCTACCCCAATAAAGGCCTGAGTAGTCTCTTAACCATTCACCTACATTTAGCCTGCCATTGTACTACATAACGGTTGTTGGTGCAGACCTTTTACCTAGTTAGGTGCTGCATAAATGTCTTGTGGTTTTCTCTGAAAACTAGCTTCATTTATTATGCATGAGGATTCTCAGAATCACAGCAGGATTATCATCTTCTGCATAATAGCTGTTTATAAGGTTGATCCCTACTGTCATCCTCTGCCGACATGACACAGCAAGGTAGAATCCATGAGGGTACCTTTTGAGTATATAAGCACCATAGCTTTGCTGGGGCAGGCACAGGAGAAAGACTTCCATGCTAACTTGCTGATGCGAGACACTGAGGCCCCTGCATACAGATACTCCAGCACGCAGTGGTCTGACATCCCTAGTGGGGTGTCCATCTCGAGACCAAGATGTGGTCCTCCGCTCTCCCACATCAGGTAATGGGGCTTGCTCTCTCTTCAGGGTATTCGTGGCTATACACCTACATACATGGTAGGTGCCTTTAGGCACATCTAGTTAGGGTTTGCATCAGAGGAGAACACATTAATACTGTTATGTATATGTATGCTTGCATAGATTTATTGTTTTAGCAATATGGTAGAATTCCACCATCTATTTACTCTGTTGGTGCTTATAAATGTATTTATCTATTTCTGTCTTATGGCTATTGCAGCACACGTATTTTACACTAGAATGACGCTGGTTCAATAAATGCTAAATGAAAACGTCCCTTTGATTATTCTGTGTATCTCTCTGCGAAAAAGTGAGCACGAGTGACTGAGCAAAAAGTACTGTAGTTGCCAGAAACTATTTGCTCCTTGGTACGAGGGGTTCACAGTGACACTGTGAGCTAGCTGGTCTACAGACTAACATATCCTTTTGGGGTGCCTGGTATCAGTCTGGACACCAATCTTTTAGTTTATGTTGTCTAAGAGCTCAGATCCTACATAGATTTTTAGGAACTACACGACAGAGGAAAACATTAACTGATATATGCCATCCCTGTTCCCACCAATGTATAGAAAATTGGCATTCGTGTGATGAGACCTTGGCCGACGGAAGGCACCATCTCCCTCTGCTAAGATTTAAATTAGAACATTAAGGATTGCTTTTCATTTAAAAGCACAAAATATGGAAATTCATCTTGCCTTACTTCTTACATAGAATTGGGCTCTTTAACCATTACAGGGATTTTGCAGTTAATTTTTAAGTGATATTGGAGATAAAGCAGATGCTTGATTCTACAATTTGACAACATCCTATTCATGTCTTTTGGCTGAGAATGGTGGCTAGTCTCTTGTATGGTGGTAATCCTAGTGGAGTGTCATTTCATTGCTATTGCCATTCACATACCTATTTTTGCCCCACCATTTTATTTGTTTTCCTGAGATTGTAGATTATTCATAGTTAATTGGCAATTCTAGGAAGTTGGGATCTAACCAAGAAAACACTTGTTTTATTCACTTCTGCATCTCTGGTTTCTTTTTAACACAGTTTTGGAGTTGAATCCCTTAACAGAGTCTCGCCTACTGTAATGCTCAAAATAGGTTCAACTATATCTTCCAGTGCTTAGCTTTTGAGTAGTTTAAGTTGTTGTGCAGCTGGCATAAGGGCCTGTGAGCAGGTTGACTGTGAACAACTGTGCCTATATGCGCACATGCAGGCTGATGGAGAAAGATCGCTGTCTGACTCAGAATCTCAATTGCACATTGAGAACACCGTGACAGAACAAATCCAAAAAGCGATGAAACCATTACATTTTGGGCAGAATGTAGTACATGTAATTTTTCACTGTGCACTGTATGTGTAAATTATGTTTTGCTGTGTTTTCAGATCGGCATACCGTACAAAGACCAGCTTTTCAGTTGCACCATCTACCACATCAATAGTCCCTTTTTTCAAGGATGATTAAGCACCTCCTGTTAGAGGAAGTGGTTGGGATAGGAGAAGCTGTCTCTTATGGCAGCTGATGTTCACATTTGGCACAAACGAAGGACAGGCAAAACTCTGACCCATTCACCACAAGAAAGTTTTGTAGGGCAGAAGTGAGATCTGGTGGGGGGCAGAGATTGCCTCAAAGAGGATATCTGCTATTTTGTTTGAGAGAGTTGGAATCTTGGATTCCTCCCAAAATGCTATATAAGAGACAGGGGTTGGACATATAGTGGCTTGATCCCAGTGGCTGTTAGTTGAGGCAGAGTGTTGATGTGACACTACTAGATTGGGGGGGGGGACTGCCACAATAATACATGTCTCTTTACCTCCAGTCTTAAACCCCTGCACAGACAGGAAGAGCTGACAAGGTGACTGCAAGATAAGATTAGAGGAGAAATTAGTCTAGATGATGCACCCCTTATCGGGAGACTGGAGATTGCCGGCTTGTACTCTAGATTTTGTAGATTTTCCCAAGTGCTGATCCAACCAATCCATTGACTCACTCTCAGGAGCAGTAAAGGGTAGACTTCCTGACAACCTAATGAAGGAGGTACCATGGGCTTCTGTTTGTGTGCCCCTGTTGTGGTTGCTCTTGTACTTGGGCACTGTAGACTCTTGCTGTTGAGTGCAGACACTGTGCAAGAGGTGAAAGGCCTGGGCAGCGGAGGAGAGTAGATGAGGTAGGGGGCCTGCAATGGAAGACCTTGTGACTGTTGCAGGAAAAAAAACAGCTCCGGAGACTTTACAGGCAACCCTCTGATAAGGAGAACAATGCAGTAGTAATGAAATAGGCTGCAGGAAGGCTGCAAGTACATTTCTTGTGAGATCCACGAGGACCCTGGAGCATGCCCCATGTGGCTACAAAAAATGCCACTTGCAGCCATATTGCTAAAAACCCTGATGCAATCTGTCTAGTTGGGCCCAAGATAACCTTTAATTAGTGTGCCGCTTGTAAGCAGCATTTTGAGCTCTGCAGTGGGTGCTCTAAAGCCTGGGCTCGAAAATGAACAGTGTAATCAGCCTTTTCTGCCAGCATGAAGTTGGGTTCCCATGGATGACCAAAGTGTAAATTGGATCGTTTATAAAAAATGCCCATGTTAGAGAATGGGGGTTCAAACAAAGAGAAGTCTCACTCTAACCATGGTTGCATTTAGGTTTCTTCTCTATGGACATGAATGACGGGAAGCTTCAGGATCAAGCAGCATCAGTGCTCTCAACAACTGAGAAAAGCAGCAAAGGGAGAGACAGAAACAGAGCTCAGCCCTAGAGAGCACAGAGCTAACTAGACAGCAGGGAAGGTATGGAAGACCAGGCAACATCTTAAACTACCGCATGATCTTTAAAGATGTCTGTGGAGCCCCTGCCAGCCGGGCAGTACAATGAAGTGCTTGTTGCTGAATAAAAGCAAAATAAATAGAGAACAAAGCATTACCTTCTGGCCTTCCAAGAGGCAGCAACAACCTGGGAATTTGCATATTCTTTAAATTCTTCGATTCAATCACCCAACCATACGTTCCAACACCCACTTCCTGGAACTTATGTTCTGGGCATCACCAACCATCCATTTCAAGTCTACTATACATTTAGACTGGGCTGTCCACCTCACCATCCCATCCACCCTTTTCAGCTACCAAGAAAGCAATACACCTTCACACCCTTAAAAGATGTCAGCTTAGGCAACCAAAATAAAGGAACTCATTGCTTGCACTGCCACCTCCATGTCTTATGTCAACACCTTTATAATTGAGTTTACTGCAATTCAAGAAACCAAAGAGGACACTTGCACTCCAACTAAAACACCCAAGTGCAAGCTGGAATGGTACAGCACCATAGATGTTTAAAAACCTTTTCAACAACAATCACTACATACCAGACAAGAAATAAGACTGAAGAAAAACAAAACCTCCAGGTCAGCAAAAACTCTAATCACCTGTGAATTCCCCAGGGTTACATCTTGTCCCCTGTAACTTTCAGCTTCTACACTGAGCCCCTCGGGATTCTAGTAACTCCTAACAGCATAAGAATTCAGAAATTGGCTGATGACACGATTATTTTTTAAAATCTCCTATGCTGCAGCGGTCTAATGCCGCAAACACTGTTTGCACCTGATTCTGTTCAGGAACTCTGGGACCTGCTTGTAGCTTAATTTCACTGTGAAAAAATGGATTGTTCGATGACTGGGATGTAAGTCCTGGTTAAGCAACTGACATAATACCTTGCAGGGTGAAACCACAAAGAAATTCACTACAATAACCTGAGCTTAACCCTGGGTAGTACAGCTCAAAAACATTCAGGCTTAACTTAGAGGCAATGTTTAAAGTATTTATGCAGCACACAAACAGTAATAAAGTAATAACAGAACACAAAAAAAATACCAACCCAATTTAGAAATACAGAGTAAATTTGATAAAATGATTTGACACCAAAACGACAAAAATCTAAATGGTAGAAACAAAGTTATGAATTGTAAAAGTTTTTAGAAAAAAACTAGCGCCTAAAAGATCAAATCGCCAACCAGGGACATCTAGTCGCATGAGACCTGGCCAATGTTGAAAGTTAGGGCCAACCAAAATGGAGCATGGTTTGGATACAAAAATTGTATTAGGCCTGGTTAGCACTTACCTTTCGACGTAGACAAATGTTTGAAGAAAAATGTCTGGGAAGATAAAGTTCAGCATGAAGCATCATCATCAGATGGCCTTGAGTCAAAGGCGAATCCAGCAGGACAAAGCAGAGGGCTGTAGCCGAAGACAGTTCCACAAAGTCCGAAAACCCTTTGGCCCAGGACCGCTTAAATGGATTTGCTAATGCGGAAAATGAGCAATGGGTGAAGCCCCAAAGTCAATCCGGCTGGTGATACACCTTGGGTGGATAGGCAAACAGGTTAGTCCCAGTCTCCTCATGCTTCTCAGAGCACGTTTAGGCCAAATGTTGTCTAAGTCCTCAGTTTTGCTAATTGGCCATCTAGGCCCCTTTAGCACCACAACCAAGAGTCCAGGACTGGTGGGACACCTCTGGGGGTTCAGGATTCCCTCATTGTGGGCCCAGATGCGAGTTCAAGGTGGTGGGAGCCTGTTATGTCCCTGAGGCTCTCAACAGAAGTTCAGCAAAATATCGGGCTGAACAGCAGGGTTGGCCTCTAAAGATCCAGAGCCGGCTCAAGGCAGTAGAACAATCCTTCCAGGTATTTCAGTAGTGCACATCAGGACACAGCAGCAGGCAGTCCTTTGAGAGCCCTACAGCAAGTCCAGTATTGAACTGAAGAGTGTGTCTGAAGTTCCTATTTTTCACCCTGGAGTCCTTCTTCTGAAAGATTGGAGACATTTCTGGAAAGGTTCTTTGAAGTGTATGGAATCTCCTGACTTCCCTACACTGACTTCAAGCTGGCTGCAGTGACAACACAGGGTCGTTAGGCCCTTTGTGTCAAGGCAGACTATTCTCCTATGTGTTTTGGCCGGCCATCTCAGGCTGACCAAAACCCACATGCTCACTTAGGTTTTTTCCAGCCAGGCATTGAGCATTGAGCTGCCGGGCTAGAGAAACCTCATAGAATACCAGGACTGAGCAGGGCATATTTTCTGCCTGCTCAGACCAATCCTCACCCTGCTCTGGAGTGCAGGGATTGGACAGGGAGTCTGCCGAAGATGCTGCTGGGACCAGCAGGCAGGAAGAGGAGAGGCGGTGTGAGGAGGCGAGACACTGGATAGTTTTTTAAATATATATATTCAATTGCCCTGCACAATGCCTCCCACGCTACCCCACATGCCCCACCACCCTTCTTTTATGGCAACCACTGGTGGGCTCCATAAATGTTCCAAGGACAAATGGGGAATGCTGTCTTTACTCCTTGGTCATCTGATAATTAATAGTGGGAAACAAAAAAACAGCTGTAGGAGAATGCAGAAAGACAGATATGCCAAGGTGGTTTGGAAGGCAGACACGGATTCCGAATCCATATGTTCAATAAAGAGAGAGACATACTTGGAATATGTTTTGTAGAATGAAAAGAACATGTGACCGACAGTGCTCTAATAGACACTATACAGCTTATTTTTACTAACATATATTTGGGCTCCAGTTACTCAACAAATTGTATTAACGACTTACATTTTCGGTAGCTGGATTTAATATACCCATGAGCCAAACTATGGTTGCACTGGGTCTCACAAATTGTGGCGTCGATTGAATTTAGCAATTGGGGTTCTTTCTCAGCTGCTAAGTGTTATATTAAACTAAGCCCATATAGCAGTATTTTAATTGTTAGATCCTGTTGGGCAGTGCTTGGTTAATTGTATTAGTTAACGTTTGATTTAAATTACTATTGCGATAATTAGATGTATTAGTACTGAACTAATCGAAGTGGAAGAGACTTTTAGTATTGTGGATAATTGTACTTAATTATTGGGATGTCGTGTAAATGGCAAATTAAATGTTTCTTGCACCACTTGAGAAAATTGTGAAGTTTCATTCTGTGGTGGATTTCTGCCACCTGTTTTGTGAATCTGAATACAACGTGTGATAGACATCTTTACTATGGCTGAAGCATTGGTCATGTTTTGATGGTCTATTACAAGAATGTACACCAGAGTGGATGGCGGTGGAAAAATGTCCTCATGCTTTTTCCCTGTCAGCAGTCAATATTGCTACAGGCGGATATCCCTTTTTCTGGTCGCTTCTACTTTTTACAGATACAATAAAAATAAATATTTGAAAATACACAACATATTTATGAATGCATCGATTTCTTTATTAAAAAGAAAGGATTTTACAAGCCTTTAAAAAAGCAGTAAATGTTTGGAATATATGAACAAAAACAATGTTTCCATATCACAGTAAATAAAGAATGGTCATTAAGAGTAATGATAGGGTTTCAGCAGAAGCCCCATGTACACATAACTTGTGACCACTTTCTTGCTACATCTTCCTAGTTTCCCCCTTCCCTGCTCTTTCGAAACAGAGGGGCATATTATCAAGAAAGCTCGATACATTTTCGCCGCTTTTATCGGCAGGAAACTGCCGAAAAAGCGGCGATAATGGGCTTGATAATATGCTCTATGAAATTCTAATTGAAGCCCATGTTAGATGTGAAGTCATCTAACATGGGCTTCGATTGGAATTCCATAGAGCATATTATCAAGCCCATTATCGCCGCTTTATCAGCAGTTTCCTGCCGATAAAAGCATCGATAATGTATCAAGATTTCTTGATAATATGCCCCAGAGTTTTCTGACATATTTAGGTGCAACAACAGACACATTTACCTGCCTGTTGCTCATCCATTGTTCCCATACTTTAACAAATTCTTACATTGGATTTAGGGTCAGGCCCTTGCTCTAGATTGGATCACTTTGTTTGTTCCCTGTCTCAGATCTCTGCCATTCCTATTATGTTTACACTAACTAGGAAAATGTCAGTATTTAGCGTGGATGTGGTGTATTCTTGCACTGCTGATTTCTGAGGACTATGTTTTGTAAATGGTTCTTCCTTCTCACTTTCACTCCATTCTCCCCTTTATTTTCAGTGTTTGCATGGTCACTGATTCTGGAAGTTATTATGCCAAAATTCCCGTCTGAAATTAAAAGATGCAGAAAATTGCTCACTTTTATATAAAGTGCCTGGTATTAGCTAACAATATTAATGACTTCTTCCAGAACATATAGGACTGTATTTAAAGCAGCCGTGGCCCGTGCAGGTAAGAGAGGTGGGGCATTGGGGCCGGTTGGTAGGGTATTTCGACGGACAATTATATGGCAAAATGTATCATTTATTTAATTTACCCTCATCATCGTCCGTCGAAATACCACCCCACCGCTCTAACCTGGACGGACTGCGGCTGATTTAAAGGCGTGTTAATGGCTAATATCATCACAACTTAGCATTAGAATATTTATTTAGGACATAGAAAATACGCAAAGTGAAAGTGAATATGCAAAATTATGATCCCTTCTGTGATCTGGTTCTGGTGAAAATAAAAAGCACCATCAGTCTTTTACCATTGTTTCTTTCCACTTTCTACAAAAGACATTCAAGGGCATCTGCTCCATTCTTAACTCTCTGGTAATCTGCGACGGAAGAGGCAGGAGTAGATAGCTGTGGGATTTTAACTAATTGCATAATGTACTGCAGCCTGATTACAGGAAAGATAAATGTCTGACTTCAGTGACCTATAGTAAAAGCCTAATGTACTGCACCCTGCTTGGAAAAGCATTTGTATCGGACTCAAAGGAGTCTGCTTCAGAAAAGATTTGTTTCTGACATTAGGGAACCTCTAAAAATGGCCGAAGGTACTGCAGATTGCTACAAAAATAATTTGTGTCTTACTCTAGAGACCTATAGTAACAATCAAAGGTACTGCAGCCTGATTAAAGCAATGACTTATGTTAACGATTGAAAGTGCTGCACCATGCTTCAAAGAAGATTTCTTTCTAACTCCAGAGACCTCTTGTAATGATCTACGAAACGTCAGCCTTTTGAATATAATGGTTTGGAATCTGACATCAGCGACCTCTAATAGCAGCCTAATGTTTTGCATCCTGCTTCAGAAAAGATTTGCTTGTGATATGGTAGACATTTAGTAATTACTTTGCAGCCTGGTACTGAAAAGGTGCATTTCTGACTCCACAGACCTCTCATAATGACCTAATTTGCTGCAAGTTTCAGTAGTAAAAAGATTTGTGTGTGACTCCAGGGATATCTAGTAGCAGCATGAGATACTACATCTTCTTACAAAATGCATGTTTTTTCTGACTCCAGGGACCTCTAGTAACAACCCAAGACACTTCACTCTGCTTCAGAAAGAATGTGTCTCTGATCTCATGGACCTTGATTCACGACTGATGGCACTGCACCCTGCTTCAAAAAACAATATGTGTCTGACTTCAGGGAGCCTGCGAAAAAAGGTTTTCTCTGACTCCAGTGGCCTCCAGGGGCGGCTCCTCTGCTGAGGCGGCGGAGCATTGACCCATTGCTCTGAGAGAAGTGGAAAAAGGATAAATACAATGATAATAACATTGTTATTATCATTTTATTTTGCGTACGGGCTACGGGGCTGGGTTAGTGCAGGGCGGGGCTATTGTAACGGGGGAGGAGTGGTTTATGCACCTAAGTGCTCATGACAGTTTGGCTGGCCATCTTGGGCCGGCCAAATAGCCATGCACACTTAGTGTGTTCTCCACCAGACTTTAATACACAGCCTGGGTAGAGAACATGCACAGGCCACCAGTCCTCGTCTGAGCGCCATACCACAGCACTCAGGCCAATCACAACACTGCTGTCAATGTGAAAACAGCATTGTGATTGGCTTTGGGGAGCCTCATCAGGAATAGAAGCAACAAAGGAGGAGAGACGGCGGCTTGATGAAGTAAGGTATGTCCTACCTCCCGCTAGCGAACAGATATATAAATAGGAAACATAGTACAATACAAGATAAAATATTACACACATTTCCAGTTCCATTTTTAAAATTAAATAAGTGATTACTTAAAACCTTGATAGAATTCATATAGTTAAAAGTTTAAGCACATAATCCATAATTACATAACCGCAAAGTTTTAGTGATCCTTTACATGTTTACTTCTGCCGATATTCATATCCTCCTTAATGCTCACTAAGTTGGAGAAATTAAGGTGGTTTTCTTCCTTGAAAAAAACAGCCCAAAGAAATTATGACATACTACAGCACACCTCTAATGTTGGTGTGTTCGCAAGCAGAGGTATGCAGGGCGGCATTGTACATGAGACATATGTCTAATGAGCAGGATAACATATTTTTGCCTATGCACTGAGTAACACTTACAGAATAACACCACATGCATAGTATCATGAGGCATCTTATCGTCACAAGGACAATTTATCAGTTTTTGTGACTAGCATTCATAATTGGATAAATTATTAGCCGATGATATATGTCTAATCTAAAACTTGTAAGTATAAACCTATGTCAAGCATTTAAAACATATTTCAAATACAGTTGAATACTGAAAGTAGTTAAAATCTATTAATTTTTTAAAAAACTAGATTTACAGATTTCATTAGTCAATCTTAACGAATCCAAATGCCCCATAGTTGCCAATTTCAAAGCCTTCCTACTGATCATGCCCAATAATTCAGTTTTTTCAAAATTATTCGGGCTTTCCTATGTCTCGTAAAAACCTTTAGACATACGTTAACTATTCTATACTTGAATACCTGGATGATTTTAAACAATCACTAATTACTGCCTGACTAAAATGTGTATGGTCTGATGTCCACAGTAGGATGAGTGCTACCTTGATCATATCAGTAACATAAGGGACACCAAGTTCAGCATGGATTGCATATACTGAAGTGCTTTTTGGGGCTCCCAGCAGATATTTTCAGAAATCATTTCTGCCACCTGAACACCTTCATACTTCTTGTGCCCCCATATACCCACCCATACCAGGCTATGCTGAGACACTTTTCTTTGTAGATCTTCAGCATCATCTTGGGTTGGTTAGATCCTAACCGCATCGCAAAAGATCTTAGGGCCCAGCAAGTCTTGACAAACATTTTCTGTCTATTGTCTGCTACCTGTTTCCAAAAGTTAGCCTTATCAAATAAATCCCCCAGGTATGAGAAAGTGTTGGTGAACTCAATCTTTTTAGTATATATCATTATTTCTCTACATTTTGTAAATGTGTTCCCGCACTTCATTACATATGTTTTTGACTGGTTCACCTGGAGGCCCAGTGCACTCATATAGTCACCAAATCTGGTAAGCAGCTGCTGCAGGGCCAAAGAGGTTCGGACCATGAGGACTGCATCGTTGGCATAGAGGAGGGCCAGAAAGAGGGTTCCTTTCTGTGGTGTTTAAATTGAAAAAGATTTTCTTAACATAAAAGTAGCTAGTGTATGAAATATAACATGTATGTAATTTTATGGCAAGAAACTGTTTATGTTTAATCATTAGATATAAGAAATATTTTTCTTTTTTAATAAATGTGACATTTTGATACAATCTTTGGTGTATTGATATATTAATACATGTGGTATTGAGGATATTTGAGTTTTCTAGACAGGTCTCTGGGTCTACTAGCTACTTTTATGTTAAGAAAATCTTTTTCAATTTAAACACCACAGAAAGGACCCCTCTTTGTGTTACAAATTTCCCAGTCCTTTCTGGGTTCATTAGGGAACACTCTCTCCTTTTCCGATAGAGGAGGGCCAGGACAGGGCGTACGCCTATTTGTGGAAGGTCTTTAACATGTGTTGCTAGGTCCAACCCTACGCTATACCCCTGTGTTACTACAGATACATCTGATGCAGCCCGAGGTATCTTTGGAGATCTTGAAGGGTCTCAAGTCAGACTCGCCCGTTGACCCCTGTCCAGCATTGTTGCTGGCCGTGGTAGCTGGGGACATAAACCCAGTGGTTAATAAGGTCCCTAACTCCTCTCTCGTAGCGGGCTATTAGCCTGCCACTTGGAAACACACTTTAATCCTTCCACTGCTGAAGAAACCATCAGCTGATCCTGATGTGTATGCTAACTATAGGAATTATTTGATTCTCAGTGCACACTGTGTTTACTCAATTTTTTCTTTCTTTAAACAGTAATTTGGTGCTGCTACATCCGTTGACCTGTGTCTGTCAGTGCCCAGGAAATATGCAAAAACGTTTAGGTCAGGCGTGCCAATTCCGGTGGATGTGGGCACTTTTATAAGAAACTGAGGAGTTCCTATGTCAAATTCGAAACCAGATTATGTACGATGAATAAGACATTTCGCCATGTTTATGCTTCATTAAATCATATTTTTATTTAGTATATGTTCTCGTCTTTACTTGGAACAATGAAAATCCATCAATAATTCATTATGTAAATTTCAAGCTTTTTTTCACAACGCAAAGCATTTTGGGTCTGCATGGACCCTACGTCGGGGGTCCATAATGCAATAAAACAAGAGACTCGTCAGTACATTATTCTAGGCGTTTATAACAAACATAAAAGTGATAGTGTAAACAGTATACCAAGCGAAAATCAAATTAACATGATTAAACATTGCAATAGCTCTCAAACTGTGCATGATTTATCCAGATTCACATAATCATGATTAGACATAGAGAATTATGCCGGCTGAAAAGTTCAACTCCAAAGAAAGGTCTAAAAAACCTGAGTGTATCCTTTAGTCGCCCCCTTACTCTATTCATTAGTGTGTTTAAAACGAGCAGAGCCCTGCCAAGTACCACGCATCAGACATTAGACTAATGCATTTCAGAGTTTTGGTCCGCATCATCGCACTGAAATGCAAAGTCACGCATATTCAGCATGGCGCCTGCCTCGGCTGTGAAGCCTAGCACTGCTATGCTGGAGTGCCAGCGCTGTGACGAGCTCACTGCTTCCGGCAGGTTTGGTGGCTCCCGGCTGACCTAGCTAGTAACTGGCTCCAGGCTACAATGTATCAATGGGGCCACAGCACAGCATTACCTGATTCAGCCAACTCAGGTTTGATACTGTGATTTTAATAGGTACAGTATGTCACGTCCTGCTGCCTTCTGCCTGTGGCGCAAGTAGGTGTCTCCTGTTTTGATTAAAGCTTGTGGGAGGCAGGTTGCGGAGATGACATTAGCCGCACTGTAAATTCAAATCGATGATCCCCGCAACTGGCGCCAGACCCAACCCCATGGATCTCTGCAGCCCAGAGCTCTGTCTGCACAGCTGCCTACTCCAGAGCCTGAGCCTGAACGGCAGTTTGTCAAGGGAGTCCATCGACTCGTTCTCTGCGGCCAGGAGTACTATGAGGAGGTTGGCGGCCCGGCCTTAAACTGAATTACGGCTGCTCGCTTTGCGAAGTCAGTCTAGGACAGTGCGCCTCTGGACTGTCTCTCACAGACTCAAAAATGTGCTTATTTGATAAATAGCACTTAATCCACACTCAATGATCAGCTGCCAGCCATGTGGCTGAAGTTATATGGACTGCAATATATTTATCAAAACATGTTTTAAAACCTACACTTTGCAGAATGTTCTCTGGACTTTGATGGGGAGAGGCAGACAAACGTCTTGTACCGGCGACTCTGGTGACAGGAGAAAGATGTGAAATCCATGAAGGTGCTAGTTTTTGAGGGACAGAAGGCATAAGGCACTACGTGTGGAACACGTGACAGGGTGGGGACCGTGGCAAACACAACACATCTGTTTCTGCATACCCTGCCCTTGGCCTTTCAGACTCACTCAGACACTTCTCCTTGAAAGGCAGGTTGGCTTACTCTAGGCTGCTATCCAAGGGGGGCATCCTCACTCCTTGGGAGAACCAGAGCCACAGACTCTGGGGTCTCTGTGGCAAGGGTGTCCGGCTTCCGGGGTGTACCCCTGGGGGATGAGAGCTTCCCCTTGACTTTGTTTTCGTGATGGGGTGGCTGTCACTCTAGGCCTGTAGGTGTCAGTTCCTGGCTGTAGCCTTGGAGCTGTTTCAGTGCCAGGCCCGGCCCGTGTAGGGCGTTATACCGGGGCAGTGACGTCAGGCAGGGGAGGGGCAGGGTGGGGGTTGTAAAATGTGGGATATGGACCATTGCAGGTAAGTACCTAAAAAAATAAATAAAACAAATTTTGTTGCCCGCGCTGCATCACATTTGACGATGCAGTGTGGGCATCGAAATTCGTTGTTTTTTTTCCGGTACTTCCCTGTAATGGTCCATATCCCACATTTTACAACCCCCCCCACCCTGGCCCTCCCCTACCTGACGTCACCGCCCCGGTATTACGCCCTGCACGGCCGGGTCTGTTCAGTGCTGGTCTTTAATGTAGGGTTGAGAAGTCGACGCTAAGGAGAGGTGAGGGGGTTACTAATCTTCCTCCTCGCATTCTAGAAGTGACTGGACTGGAGATGACATCTTTTAGAGGACCGTGGAAAGGAGCATCGCAGTCCTGTTTGCAATCAATCGCTCCCTTTCCCTCACCTCTCATGGCACGAATCTCTCCTGGGGGAGGGGTGGGGTAGCTCTAATACCCCTCCCATCCAGACACAAGCAGGCCAGGGCAGCTCCTACCCCACTAACATCTTACCCCTTTGTGAGTTTGCACGTCAGCACTGCTCACACTAGGACCTGCACTTACACAGTGCCCACTACCAAAAGCCGAATCATGCTGATCGGGCCATCATAACACTTCAATCCCCTCCACCTACTGGTAAATAGAGCCCCTGTCAACCTCAGGGCCTGCCCACGAACCCACATAACCCCTCTCTGGGGGAGACCGATAGCTGACCGATATCCTCACCCTAGACTAAAGACTGGACTTCAGTCTCATCACCTGCAGTACAACACTCTGCCCCGCCTTCACCCCGTTAGTGATAGGAAAGGAAATGTATTTACTTTATTTTCTATCTCAGGGTGAAAAGAATGCAGCTACACCAAGAGCCCCAACTGGTCTCCCTAAGGAGAGTGCATTACTCCAAACAATCATAGTGGAGAGGGGACCAGGTTTATACTTTTTTACAAGCACCATGTAACCATGGCCTGGTAGAGCCTTTCTGGTGCTTTACCAAGTGCAGGTATGGACGATTGAATCCATTCTGAGCTGGAGGAGTGGACCAGGTGTAATTCACACTGCTCCCTCGTCTTATCTGAAGGCAATGTGTTACAAGAACAGAGACTGACAGACTTTATCACTGTTATGTATTCTGGCAGCTCTTAGCCACAAGTGCATTAGTCTAAGCCAATTATAGTGCAGAATGCCAAAACACAAAACAACCCTACACATGACCTGAGTCTATGTGCCATGTCAGATAGGCTAGTGCCCTTCCAGGTCTGGTGCTTTGTAGCAGTTTTATGATATTCTTAAAGTTTCTTGTTGCTCAATAGGTATAATTGCTGATATGTATATGTTTCCCTTGTCTTCATTGCTTGATTTTTGCTTGCAAGAAAGTGTCACTCATAGTCGCTGAATGTCACTCATAATTAAGAAAACGTCACACATAAACAATCTGAAACCTTGGCAGATATGCAAGTAATTGAGCAAGACGTAGCACATCCTGCTTCCTTAGAGTTTGCAATTCTGCTGAGGTGCTTGAGCAATAATGAAATCAAAATGGTCTACTGCCCTAGTATAGACTGGGACCTGCTCAGAAAAAGGGATCATTATTCCTTATAATACTTTGCCAATGCCTCTCTGGCACTTCCCAATGATGACAGAGGCAAAGTCAACATCCCGACTTTGTAAACTGGGCCTAAGAAAGTGGGAAGACCTCTATGAGAAAGGTAACTTTTGACACATTTGGAGCACATGTTCACATCCCTTGTCCAAAGCATTTCTCGACCACAAGCTAAAAGTAATCAGTAAACAGACCACACAAGACTTCCTGTGAGCGCAGGCACAATTTTAGCCACTCCAACCCATTCTTGAAGCCCACTCTCCCAGGAAAATCATTACTCTGCTATATAATAAGATTCAGGAGACGATGGTCAAATCTTCAGTACCTACCAGATGTGTATGTCCATATTCTAGATGAAGTCTGAGAATATTACTGCACCAAGATTGGGGCCCTCTACCCTGCAGCTGACACAAACTGATACATTTCCGATTTACACACCAAGGGCCAGATGTAGGAGCCCAAATACCGGTCGGTAACGGCCGATTTCGTCCGTTACCGACCGGTATTTGGGTATTGTGATGTAGGGGGCTAGAAAATTATAGAATCAGTATATTTACCGATTCGGTAAATTTACCGATTCGGTAAAATACCGAATCGATAAATATACCGATTCTGTAATTCAATATGTAGGTGGCACAGTTTACAGTGCCACAGGCCCTTAGAAATTTGTTATTTACCACCCAATACTATTGGGTGGTAAATTACGAATTTCTGTGTACATGCACATCTGTGCATGTGCACCTGTGCCATGTGGCACACATACATGCCCTAGGGGCATGTTTGTGTGTCACATGGCACACAGGCCAAAAACAGGGGTCCAACAGGGTGTCAAAGTGACACCCTGTCCCCCTTGGAAATTCGGTATTTTTACCGATTCGGTAATTACCGAATCGGTATTTGCTATTGAATCCTATGGGCTTCAACGCCCATAGGAATCAATCGCAAATACTGATTCGGTAATTACCGAATCCGAATCGGTGATTACCGAATCTTACCGATTCGGTATTTTTACCGATTTTTTTTCCTACATAGCAATAACCGATTAGTAAATACTGAATCGGTAAAATTCGGTATTTACCATTCGGTAATTTGCTATTACCTACATCTAGCCCCAAGTGTGCTACACCTTCGCATTGTTGCATAGAGTGGGGTCTGTGATAGGACAACAGATGCAATATTTGTAAGGGGCTCGAGGGAGATTTCCTGCACCTAGCATGGGAGTGTAGAGCTATTCAGAGGATTTGGGGCACTGTGTTGCATAATCTGCAACAAACAATTGACCTGCCCGTTGAAGTGACTCGCAAATGGCACTTATGGGCTGGGTAAAGGAAATACCCTGCACCAACAGGAAATTCACCGCGCTGGCACTGCTGCTGTCCAAATGATTGATGGTGAAGCATTGCATCAGAAGACAAACCACAACAAAACAACAATGGCTGGCTGAATTGACCTTCTGGAACAGGCAATCAAAAGGGTACACAGAATTGCAGCCAGCCTTCTCTCTCACATGAGACTTAAGTGAGCCCTTTCCGAGGATGCCCTTGAGGTTAAAATAGACTCGGTCACTACAGAAGATACATTAATGAAAGCTGACTGCTGCAATCTCGGGACTCGAGTCAAAGAAACGGAGGACTCGGTTGTCACCCTCAGGGCTGAAACAGAGACACTGAAAGAACAAGTTAAAGACTTGAAAGCTTCTCCCACTGTCCTGGAGGACTTCGAAGACTAGAGCTTGTGGCATCTCCAACTACTTTTCCGGTGAGTGGGCCCACTGGGTTCCTGCCAAAGCCAGGTGCACCTCCTCACCCTATCATAGCTCACATTTTCGACTACCCTGATCATGATATCATCCGGCAGGCTGCTCGTGGTGCGCCACCCGTCTGTTACATAAATGCCACTATCATCTTCTTTCCAGTCTCCACACTGCGAGTTCAAAGACTGCGCCACAGTTTTCTAGAGGTTAAGAGAACGTGAGATTAAATATTTGATGATCTTTCCGTCAAAGCTGGGGATGGCTGCGGAAAGCTCAACCTGGTACTTCACATCTCCAATTGAGGTTTGGGAGTGGCCCGAGGGCTGGAGAATTGCTGGGAACCTGGAGCCTAATCTAGATCCGGAAGATCAGGTACACCGGACAGGACAGGAATCGAACCACCAGTGAAAAAAAACAGTCATCCATGAGGCACTTCGCACAGCACTTTCACAGGAATCCAGAAGGTACTGGGGTGCTGATGCGAGTGCTTCCCGGAGAACTTCTACTGGTGCCCTACAACACCACTGCTGTAATGGAACAAGCACTTGCCTCCTGTTCAACAACTAACTGTTCACCTGGGTAGCAACAATTTGACTTTGTTTGATTTCGTATAACTTAGATAACATCGTTTACATTCTTAAAGTGTGGAGGGGTGGGTGAGTGGCCACTTGGTGTCAACCACAGCCTCCTAAAGATTGTACCATGTTTTGGGATGACAGGCGCTCTGCAGAGTTGGGGATGTGAGCAGTTTTGAGTTTGCCATGAATGGAGGCAGGCAGGCAGTTTGGATTGACGTTCTAATTGCATTTTTCTTTGTCTGTTTTTCTTTTGACAGTTTCTTAATAACACACTACCATAGACACAACAACAGCATGATCAGCCATTGCCCTGGTCGGGACCACAGGTCCACTCCTTGGGTCACTGAAATCCATTACCACAGACACTCATTTACAATTTGAAACACCACAATACCCGTAACTTCTGAAACATTGGCCTTAGGAGTTGTACCATGCCCCTGCTGATAGTTACTGGACCCAGCCCCCCCACTATGCTTGATTGCCGTAGATCCATGGATAATGATTTGATGACTTTAACTTTCAAAATGGTCTTCTGGATTGTCAATGAACTGGGGGACAAGATTAAAAGAAGGTTGGTACTGCAGTACCGCAAGAGGCATTCTCCGGATGTGGTTCTCCTTCAGGAGACGCACCGTCAGGGCAACACTTATTGCTCTTTTGATAGGTGTGGATATAAACTGGTGGCCCACAGAGGCTAAACCATGTGCTCCAGAGTGGTGGGAATCCTCAATCGTAAGTCGCTGCCATTCACCATACAGGACACCTGGACTGACACACATGGGAGGGCAAAGAGTTCAATCTTACTTCAGTATTCATGGCCCCACAACTATGTGAGACAACATTCTCTGACATTAGCACACTTCTGTGTCTCCCTGGGAGAGGGTGGGTTGGTGCTAGGTGGGGATTTTATCGTGGTCCTCTGCGATATCTGGGACCAATGGACATCCAGACAGATGAGGTCCCCTGATGCCCACTAGCTGCACGTATAGCTAATTAGAAGTTGACCAGCAGCTGGTATGACAGTGGGATTGCCTTGCCCGATGTACAGAAATATTATTGGGTGGCACAGCTCATCACCATTAACCAGTGGGTTCACCTCGCCTGGGAGGAGATAGCTTGCATGCTGAATGGAGGTTGGTCATGCCACCCAGACGGCATCTCAGGGCTCTCTATGGAGGAGCGCAGCCCTTGGCCTTTCCTACTCCGACTGCAGTCACACTCACCCTCTGGCACACAAGATTGAATGATGTAGGTTGGCGAGGTATAATCACACAGGCCACGCCCCTATGGGACACATTCACAGTTGGATATACTGGGTGCACAACAGGGCTTTGATAAATAAAACCTAATTGGCCTCTCTAGGGTGGGAGACCTATGAACAAAGGGAGGAATAAACTCGTTCACAGAATTACTCGACGAATACCAACTGGCCACCACTGAAACTTTCTGCTAATTGCAAATATGGCATGCATTGCAAAAGGTGCTGCCGAAGGATGAGGACCCCTGATTGTTTCTCACTCAAGGACATGCTACTCTTCGAACACATGCCCAAAAAAAAAGTGATCTCCCTTACTTAACCGTAAACTGATTAATAACTTACCTGACACATGATTAGGTTGGGGATGCAATGGGAGCGAGATCTGGAGGGCCTGGAGGATGACTTGTGGCCGGAGGCCTTGACATCCCACCGTGAGGTTGCAATACGATCTAGTTTCGGCCTTGTCCAGTTGAAAATCCTACACAGATGCTATTATGCTTATACTACCATGGTGAAGATGGGCAGGGCTACAACTGCATTGTGTCACAGGAACTGCGGCGTAAAAGACATGTTCTTTCATATGTTATGGAGCTGCCCAGTAATTCAACACTACTGGGAGTCATGCGTTGCTTGCCTTCACTAAGTGGATGGGGCAACATTGAGGCCTCTACAAAGTGATGTCTCCTGAATGTTTTGGAGGCGACTGACCTTGCTTGTATGAATCAGATCTAGATGACATTGGGGATGGTGGTGTCCTAGAGCAATATTGCACATATGTGGAGAGCAGAGCTAGCTTCACATTTGAGTGAGTGGAAACGGATCATCGACTGGTGCATGTTGGCGGAGAGTGGTGTACAAAAGCAGAGGCTGTCCCCAAAAAGTGTCCAAAATATGGGAGAAATGGAACGATCACCAAGGTAGGCATTGTGCCCCTATTTACAATACTGGTTTTAGCCCTGTAGATCTATGGTGGGCAGACCAAAATACTACCTAGTGATTTGATTAGGTGTGGGATCAGAGGCCTTCAGAGACTGAAGGGAATCCGAATTTGTCCAAGTGTGTCTTGCTGCTGCATTGTGTAATGCTTGCAGTTACTGTTCTTTTGTTTGCTCTCCTTGCAATATAAAGATTTTTTTTAAAGTCATTTCTTCCTAATTCTTTAAATCAGGACTGTGACTTACAGCCAGATTCATCAAAGACCCGTTTTGCGAGTCTTTAATAGCGATTCATAAGGAATCGCTACTACAGACTCGCAAAACGGGATTCATGTAGGAATCGCAAAATAAGATGCGATTCCTACACATTCCTTATTTGCGATTAGCAAATTGCTAATCGCAAATAAGGAATAACTCCCCATTCATTCCTATGGGTCCTCCATAGGAATGAATGGGGAGTATTCCTTATTTGCGATTAGCAATTTGCTAATCGCAAATAAGATAGCGATTTGAAGGGTGCCAGGGGTGTCCTAAGGACACCCCGTAGCACCCCTTAAATGCAAATTTAAACAGGTGTTGCGCACACACATGTCCAAAGGACATGTGTGTTTGTAGTGTAACATGCAAAAGAAAAAAATGGACTAAAGTGATTTTTTCTCTTTTTTCGCAATTTACCACGAAGTCAGACTTCGTGGTAAATTGCGACCAAATATTGCGAATTCGCAATTTCAAATTGGTTGATGAATTGCATTTAAGGAATCTCTATTAGAGATTCCTTAAATCCAATTCCTCGCAAATATGCGATTTCGCTAATAGCGGTTTTTGCATTTGGGATGATGAATTCCAAATGCAAAAATTGCACTTGCAAAGGGCCAGATTCTCAGAATCTGGCCCTTTGCGAGCGCAATTTCGCTTGATGAATCGGGCTGTTAAACTTGAAAATTAGGGTTTCAAAATCAATTAAGAATCAGGCCTATATAATTGCATTTACTACTTATAGTTCATTATAGTTTGATTTGCCACCAAAGCACAAATCTCCATTGTTTTCCACCCAGTTGCATGAATGCACTACCATCCTGCCGTCGGTAGTCAAGTTTTAATTTCACTGTGTAGCAGGCATTGCAGTTTCAGATGAAGAACATTGCGCCCAAAATTGTTTTTAAACTTTGTTTTTCTCGACAGGGAATTGCTGCGTCGCGCTCAAAAGGAGAACACAAGCAGAAAGTCTTTTTAACAATCTCCTTTGGCGGCATCAAAATCTTTGATGAAAAGACGGGAGTAAGTAACAATTGCCTGACAAAGCAAAATTGCATTTATTGACAGATGAAGGCTTCAAAGTCTCTCCTAGCTAAGCACTGTTATGAAACCGCTCCAACACCAGAGAGGAATCCTTTGACAAATGTGATAATCTGCAGCCGTATGTCAGAATTTTCCATTTTGCTGACTTGAGCAAAACACGAGTGCCCTTCGGTAAATTATAGTATTTTGCGAGAATATCATAAGATTCTCAATTGGCGGCATGCATGCCCCTTGATGTGGTGCTGAACCTTTAAGAGGCGATAGAATATTCTGGAAATTATATGCTCAATATCCTGGTTATAGGGCAAAACTGGCTGTGATAGATTTTGTAGTGGAATCTGTTTGTGATATACACATATTTACGGTACATGGGCAGCCCCTGCACAGGCGGCTATTGTTACGCTGAGGGGGCAGGCGCGCGTGCATTTAAATTGGTTTGTGTCATCACACACTGCAGAATGCTACGGATATCACTCTTATCTTCAATTTCTGAGCTGTCTGTGTTATGTTTAGGATGATGAACAGAGCTGGCCTATTTCCCTGCAGCTCCTGCGAACGCATTGTCATGTCGCTGTATCCCAGTAAATTATTTCAATGAGTTTGAGCCGAACGTCGTCTCTTGTGACCAGAAATGAACTGCTCACCTGACACGCACTTTAATCTGATGCTCACAATGCCGCGTGCCTTCTGGGAATGCGCGAAACTCGGAGTGCGCAGCACACTGAAAGGAATAGCGGAAGGCGCGTTTCTTTATATATAAATCGGGCGTTTTTTAATATTGTCAATTATCTTTTAATACCACTCTAATTTTAAAATAATAACCTTTTGGTAGGCATTGAAGGTTTTTTTTTTAACTCTATGCTATTAGTTATTTTTTTTAAGATGTGCAAGAAGCTATTACAGAAAGATCTCATACTTAAAATTGAAATTGATAGATTTATGATCCAGTGTGTTGTGTGACTCTACAAAGGAGATGCTGTTTAGAGATTATGTAAATTATAAAACAAACAAAGAACAGTGGCTCCTGTGGACAATGTATGTAATGTTTGATAAAAAAAAAGAAGAAATCCCCTTCCAATTAACCAGAAAGTGAGCGAGGTAAAAGAATAATAAATTATGCAACCCAACCAGGAATACGGATCATTCGCTATAGGTACCTCCTACAAGAAAAAGGTCAAAAGTACATTACTACAAAAACATTACATTTTCCTTAAGAAACTTTTCACTTACAAACTGCTGTATTGTGTTGCAAAAAAACTCAATAAATACCAAACATATAATCAAATGTCATATTTTATTTAAAAACTGTTCTTTAAAAAAAAAACAAATTCTTAAAGTGCAAGTACATTGAATAACCAACTTATATCGAACAATAATTCAGGGGCGGCCTTACAAACTGGTCAACCAAATCCAGTACACAAACTTTGTGGATAACCATCAAACAAACCAAGTGATCCGTCCTATCATTTGGCCGTCCACACCGTGGCCTGGCGGGTCCCTAGATCATCTGAGCCCCATGCCACACAGTAAATCGTAAATACTCGGTGCAGTCCACAGTAAAATGAACCTCCAATTGTTGGCCAATTTTAGATGGTGGGTGAAAAGTGATAGAAACACAGTGCACCATACAAAAAAGTGGTGGATGTAAAATCGGGTGATATGTCTAAACAACTCTTTAATAGGAACAAGGCACATCCCCTAATTAAAAAACAGGAACAGCGCAAACAACAGTATGGAACAAATGACTGTCGCAAATAGGGCCAACATGTTTCTGCCTACCGGGCAAGAAGTCCATTGGCTTTCATCAGGGCCACTGCTCTTAAAAATAGTTGCTACTGTTATATGTGTGTAAAAACAATAAAGCACCCAACTAATACGTGAAACTGATATAGATAATACTGGTAGGAATGATACAACCTGTACCTACAATCATGTACTCATCCTCCTTGTCACTGGATACTCGACGTGATCCAGAATGTCAGCGGACTGGACCTCACCTCACCTGGACCGTGCTCAGGTACACGAGGCTCCGCGCTCTCCGTCGGTGCCACCAAACTGACCTGAAGCTTGGGGAAGGCCAAGAGCAGACCACTTTTTTGTATGTTGCACTGTGTTTCTATCAATTTTCACCAACCATCTAAAATTGGCCAACAATTGGAGGTTCATTTTACTGTGGACCGCACCCAGTATTTACGATTTACTGTGTGGCATGGGGCTCAGATGATCTAGGGACCCGCCAGGACACGGTGTGGACAGCCAAATGATAGGACGGATCACTTGGTTTGTTTGATGGTTATCCACAAAGTTTGTGTACTGGATTTGGTTGACCAGTTTGTGATTGTTTTCTAGACACTACTTTTCTTGTCTCCCACACACATTTCTCTTTCTCTTCTCTTCTCAACCTTCAGAATTTACTATATGGTGACTGTAGCACCAACTGACATAGTGAAAGATTTGTCACTCCGGCCAGTATAATGTTTGGCTCATAGACCTCCTGGGTTCTTGTTTGTGATTCATATGATGTTGCTGGGGAAATGAACCAGTAGTAGGTCTTTAATCTTTTTACCTTTGACCCTTCTACCCCTGTATACTTTTTACATGGAATTTCTGGCAAATCCAGGTTTGGTTTCATTGCCCTGGAGTTTCTGTGACAGGCCTTATGGTGCCCTATGTGTTTCTTAAGGAAATTTGAATGGTGCACTTAGAAGTTGTTGTCACCTGTGAAATGAATTTGGAGTGCTAGCAGATTACCTAGAGGTAGAGGTGTGTGTGGGTTTTTTGTGTGTCTGTCTGTCAGACTGATTTTCCATGAAGTCTGAGAATACTTGAGGTGACATGGCTCCTTGAAAGATGAACAGTAAGACATATAAAGCTATTCCTACCCATTTATGAACTAAGGAGTGGTTGTGTGGTACAAAGATCGTAGTTACTGAAATTCATTTGCATTGTCCTACTGCTGTTTTAGTATTGGTGGTTCACCTTAAACGAAGGCCTTCTGTATTTTTATTAATATATCTGACTGAGTGGGGATTCTAGGATGGGGAAAAGAAAGAATACTGCCATCCACTCACTGAAAACCTCGAGAAAGCCCAGAAAGGCGAGTTTGACTTTGCTCAACTATCTTACTGGGGCTGTTGGCGCTATTGAGAAGCAAATCTCTTCGGTGGAAGAGACATTGTGTAAGGACCCCTTAGGATCAAAAAAGAGTGATGAAGCACAAAAGGGGGGGGGGGATAAGGGGGTAAGTGAAAATAGTACCTTGGTCAACAAGGAAGGGGTTTCAAAAAATTGTTGTATTCAAATCATATCTGACGACATCTCAATTAGTGACTTGGAGTCGGAAACTTTACCCCCCCAAAAGATCTTGTAATCGTCAAATAATAGCTAGCCCAGAGACCATCACGAGTACTACCTAGGTTATCCCCACAGAGCCTAGACTTCCCAAAACTTCTTTGAATAAACAGCAGGAAAAAAAAAAACTCGACTGAGCACAGATCTCACTCCCTGCCTAAAGAATAGCTGTCAAGTATCCTCCAGTGAGATTGGGAAGGTGACAAGCTTAACAGCAGCTGAGTTAACCAAAGTCGTAAAACAGTCCATCACTACACTAACAGATAGGCTGGACAAGATTGAGGACAGTCTGGAGAAGGTTTTTGACAATCTGAATTCTGGTGGTCTAATGGGTAATACTCAGAAGTCTGAATTAATAGCTATTACTCATCAAGTTACAAACGTAAAGTATATAGTGCTAAATCCCAAAGTGGGGAGTGTGACAAATGGGTCCAGGATGCATGCAAGTACACAGAACAGCCTACCAGAGAGGGGAGATTTATCTATTAATACTGGAATAGGAGGGAACGTAAGACATATGGGTGGAAGACAAATGGGTGAGAGACAAGTGTGTGAGACATCAATCAGAGTCCCCCCAACTCCTTTTTCCTGGAAGGAAAACAAAATGAGTACACACAATTTAAATCTACCTCCTGCTGCAACACCATACGTGATAATTTTGGTTAATGTCCCACCTCCTCGCTGATGGTAAAATGAATCCTGGGTTGCGTTGCGGAACAAAGCCATACAATGGTTGGGGAATAGAGTAGGATTGGCCTAAGCTATGTTTAAAGAATTTAAGGTGGTCAGGAGAATTCGGTGGGTTGGCAACAGTGGCAAAACCTTCCAAGGAGACTGTGCTGTTCTCACTTTTGGAAACCCCTCTCTAGTAGGGGAAATGAAATCCTAAGTAGAGTTTGGGATAAAAATATTACCCACACCGATATTAATGTTTTACTGCTGGGTTTCGATTACAAGCCCAAGCAAAGTACCAGACAAAATGAAAGTCACCCACTTATTCAGGGTACTGACCCTTAGAGGTCAAGAACCAATATGCGCCCCTTCAGACATTGGACAAGATTGATTGACTATTCAAACAATCAACACAGAGTAAGACAGAAGGAGTATTAATAGCACAGTTTATAAGTGATCCAAATTTGACCATCCAGGTCATTATACCGACCATTGAATAGAGGACATCCCACTGTAGTGGTCATCAGGCTTTTGACTTAGGAAGTACAACCTGTGGTATACAGGTACAGAGTTGAGTGTGTAAGCCTAGTAGAGATGTACAGGCTAGGACTAAGCCCATGTGTCAGACGGAATGTGTTACAGGTTCAGTCCCACCCAAGAGCGTCTCCTTGAGAGTACTCTTTTGGAA
Source organism: Lissotriton vulgaris (assembly GCF_964263255.1). NCBI lineage: Eukaryota > Metazoa > Chordata > Amphibia > Caudata > Salamandridae > Lissotriton > Lissotriton vulgaris. The sequence goes on along the minus strand of NC_141685.1, from coordinate 421,037,894 downwards.
TGTGGCAGGCCTGCGCAATAAACTGAATAACTCTGTTTGGGTGGATTTCATTGAGAAGTTTAACATCTTGTGTGTACAAGAAACCTGGACTGTAGAAGACATGCATATAAATGGCTTTAAGATGTACCACACCCCAGCAGTTCATTCTATCCATGGAAAATCCAAGGGAGGAATTTGTACTTATGCCTCAAATCTGGTCAGGGTATTTAAGATGGAAATGCTAAAGTTGGAAGTGTTTTATGAAATTGTTTTGATCCATATTGATTGTAAGTGTATTCTGGCTTTGATTAACTTTTACAGAAATGCATCAAAACAGCAATGCTGGGTTATTTTGAAGATGCTTAATCAGGATATGCTTAAGATAAAGGAAGCTAAGGGCAGAGATGTGATTATAATATGGGGTGGGGATTTTAATATTGGTTTATGTCCCTTAGGCATGGATGGTAACTGCGGGATAACAGTAGAAGATAAGGACCCTATGTTTCACTTTTTGCACTTCGACCGGGGGGACTTACTAAATGAAATATCATTCTCGCACAACCTTGGTTTTGCTAACTGTCTATGCTCCCCTATGGTGGATTTTGAGAGTACTTTATTGGTAGGGGATTGGAATCGAGAATAGATTTCATATTTGCCCAAACTGTTTTGTTACCTATATCTCAGATTACAAAACTCACACAAATGTAATAAGTGACCACTTACCATTAAGCATTTGCATCTCATTTCCCAATGTACTAGAGTGACAACAAAATCAGTGGATACCGATGGTCTAGAATATATCACCGGTAATGCTAAACGAATATACCTTATGATGGTCTAGCTGTAATCCAGAGGAACTAAATAAACAAATTGTTACCAAGGCCTATAATCCAATCCTAACATGTTTAGAGGAAAGTTCCCCACACGAACATACACTAGCAGCCTTCTCTCAAATAACATTAGTTATTCAAAATCTGCTTAGGGTGAAAAGTAAAGAGAGACACACCCGAATGTCAGGGATGGTTTGAAACCCACTGTACTAAAGCTTACACAAAGTTAAAAAAGGCCCTACATAGAGCAAATAGGAACAAGGAAGAAATAAGAGAGATTAAAACTGCATATAATGAGGCACGGAGACCAAGAAGGAAGGAGTTAAAAGAAAATGCATGGGCTAGCTTTTATGAAGCATCTCTGAGTAAAGATAGTGCCTCTTTCTGGCGGGCAGTTAATTCAACGTTTTTTAGTAAGTCTAAAAACCCAACGATAGAGGCTGCAATAGACGAGAAGAAATGGTTTGATTTTTTCTCCAATGTTTACAATTTACATGAAGACCTCCCCTGAATCAGATGGAGGGATGTCCGTATGTTTTCTCATCTGTTGATCTTCAAATCACACATCAGGAAGTCGTTGTGGCTATAAGCGCAAGCAAGAGCGGTAAGGCCCCCGGTCCAGATGGGGTGCCTATTGACCTGGTTAAATCTAACCTTCCACTTGGGTCTCCACTAATAACACGGGTCTTTCAGGCCTGTTGCGGGAAGGGTTTCTATCAAAACATGGATGGAGTCAGTTATTGTACCCATTTTTAAGAAGGGGGATTGGGATAATCTGGCATGCTACCGCCCAATATCTCTTTTAGATTCCTTAATGAAGGTAGCAGGAAGAATTTTTTTAAATCAATTGCAAACATGGGCTGAGGAAAACAACATTTTTGCAATGTACAATATGGTTTAAGGGAGGGCCGGGAACTACAGAGCAGGTTTTAATGGGAAAATTCACCCAGGCGAAGGCATTTTGACTGTGTTATACACATCAAATTATGGGACATTTTAACAGAAATGAGGATGGAACCATTACTGGTTCAGTTTCTGCGACAACTATATAGCAGGGGAATGTACTGCGTTGTTCAAAGTAGAGAGGGGAGTTAGACAGGGCTGCGTCCTGGCTCCATTTCTGTTCTCTTTATACACAAACAACTTGGAACAGAAATTGGTGGAAAAAGGCGAGGGACCCACCATATATAAACAAATGCCCGATCGTCTCCCTTCTCTACGCGGACGACGCAGTACTGATCGCCCGCACTTTATAATTAATTACCAGATTTGTTTACTCTCAACACCAGCAAGGAGCATCTTAGCTGCACTTAGTAAGTGAAGGACAAAACTCCTTCCTTCTAAGGTTAGCATCCTCTCTCTGGATGTCCACATGGAACATATATAAGTTTAATAGAAAATAGCAGGACTTTTCCTTGTAGCTTAGGAGAACAACATCAACCATGAACACATTCATCTAGTGTGTAAATTTCCCAGTCAACAGCAAGAACTACTACATTCACAGGACCGCCCCGAACGTCGGACTACACTTTCCTCACTAAATAGGACATATTATAGTCCGGGGCCGCTGCACTAACGCATGCTTCTCATGTACATTAGCGGCCACTTTACTGAATGAGGGTCCATTGTTCAAGATTAGTGAATCACCAACTGTTAGGTTGGGGATTTTAACGGGCTGAGTCCGGGCAAAAACTACGTACCAGTTCTTGACAGGCCATTTTGAAGAAGGGATACATTCAGTCATGTTCTACTACCCATTCAACCCCAATTAAGAGACCCATACGAACCACTAAACTCAGACTATATTTCTGACCTCCAACATCACGTCTAGAGTCAATACCTCAACATTTCTATGCCATAACTACTGTTGTAATTACAGAGAGTAAACCTTGAGAAAGTTTCATTCATGTAACCAAACACGTGTCGGCTGTCATCGGTTCTTCGCCAACCACCTTGACAGGAACGGCCCTACGATTGGGGCCTCTAGTTTGGCCGCTACTATTCATCTGGCTCATAGTGTTCGATTGCTCTGTCATATATGCACATAATATGATCTTGTCTTTTGAATTGCAAAAACATAGGAAAGTTATGTTTTAAAATGTGTGCCAACTATTATGCTAAAAGATTAAATGGCAATATTAAATTGACAAATACTTGATAGTTTATTGTTCTCTTCTCTCCTCATTTGACAGACTTAGAATGTTCTCTACTTAATATTTGCTGTTGTAGGACTCTCAGTATTGGCCATTCAGTGCAATCTAAATTGGACACTGTTGAATTTACAAGTTAGAGTGCCGAGGAACAACTATTTTTTATAAAGCAAGAACATAGATGTCAACATCCTCCTGAAAAAACCATCAGCCAACTCTAGCAAACTCAGCAACTAGTGATCCATCTGACTGTTACCTTTCCCTACACAGAAACCGCCTCTAACGACAACTGGACCATCCTCAACTGTGGAGAGAGCGCCAGGCCTCATCCTGCTCGATCTTTCTGCAGACTTCGACACCATCTCTCCCCACACTCTCATCTCAAGGCTACACCACACCAGAATACAAGGACTATCTCTAAATTTGAGAGTCAAGCTCCCACCATACACCTCGAAACCCAAGAAACTCTTCTGTGGAGTCCCACAAGAATCATCTTTTAGCCCAACATGCTTCAACATCTAAATGACACCCCTCGCAGGCCTAATTAGAGCCCGGGGAATAAATCTAATTTTTCTACACCAGCGGCAATAAACTCATCCTATCTTTGACAGACAAGGCTAACACCACTAGAAACAACTTCTCAAACTACATGACCTGTGTGACTGACTGGATAAAAAAGAACTAGCTAAAGCTCAACACAGACAAAATCGAAGTTCTGATCTAGAACCAACTACAATCCCATCAGATTGTGCAAGAAAACTAGGAATCATCCTGGGTAATAAACTCACCATGGCATACCAGGTAAACACTGTCACACCTCTTGCTTCCTCATCTTTCAAATGATACGCAGGATCTTCAAGTGGCTACCTCAAAACACCAGACGCACCTTGACCCAAGCTTTCATCACAAGCATGATAGATCATGGCACAGACAATGCAAATTTACAGAAGCAGAGCCAGAGATTGCTCTTTCCTCTACCTCGCCACCAATACCTGAAATAGAACACTTTATAGTGTTGGGAGATCTTAATTTGAATGTGGACAAAAAAGATAATAGTTAGGTTAGACACTCATAAAGCAGGCCATGTGCTTGTTCAAATATTCTCCAACATTAGTCTACATCTTAACAAATCTCTACAATTAGTCTGGACAGACCATTATTTAATCAAGTTTTTTCTGGCCTGTCTTAACTAAACTACAAACAAGCATTAATAAAACTTTATCTGGAACATGGGCATTTCATAAAATTCTACCTTTGGAATTTATGTGCTCCGTGGAAGAGAGTATGCCCTCTCTCTTACGCGAAGTGGAGGAAGATGCCTGCACTTTAGACAGTTGGACCAGAAACACCTCCAATGAGCTAGCCCGATCTCCTCACACACTCCTTGTAGAAACAAAACTTCCAATCCTGGTTTAAAGAGAATCTCAGGACTATGGAGAAACACTGTAAATCCTCAGAAAGGCAGTGGCAAAAACTACATGAATGATCATGGTATCATGAAATTAAATTGAAATTTGTGACGCACACCCTGAGGGTGTATAGGCATAGGCATGGCGGATCTGAAAAAGAAGCTGGCCGGAGGTGGACAGGCTGGTTGGTGAACTCAAGCTAATTATTAAACAGCCATGTTTTTAGAAGTTTGCGAAAAGCAAGAATATTGCTTTCTTTTTTTAAGTGTCTGAGGTAAAGAATTCCACAAGCTGACTGTGCCTGCCACAGAACTTCTCTCACCCCCAGGAAGCAGTGCTTGCCCTTGGGATCACAAGATTGAAGGATGTGTCCGAACGAAGCTGCCTTTCGGGACATACCACCTGAATCTGTGTGTCAGATAATCGGAACAAGCTCACGTAGAGGTTTAAAGGCAACACAATGGGACTTAAATTCAATTTGCCTTTTAACTGGCAACCAATTCAGTAGTGGAAATGCATGGGCCAGTGATCAATGTTTCAGGATGGCGAGCAGCAGGTGTGCCACTACATTTTGGGGAACCTGCATTTTGTTTAAGAATCTTGTATGGATATTGAGAAAGAGATCATTGCAATAGTCAATCTTTTAGAAGACAAGTGCAGAAACCATAGCTTTTTGAAGCTCCAAAGTAATAAATGCTAGCACTTTCCTGAGAGTTTTAATCATAAAAAGGCAGGAAGAGGTGATAGCAATAATTTGCCATTCAAAAGAAAGTTTGATATCGAAATGAACTCCTACATTTTTTACCTTTGTGACTGGATTGGAAAGTTCTCCCAGTTCCTGCGGCCACTAGCTTGGTGTCCAGCAGAAGTTAACATGTCCAAAAAGAAGCACCTCAGTTTTTCTCTATTCAACTTCAGACAGTTTTTGGACATCTATTTCCAAACTTCCCGCATACAGCTATGAAATGTAGAAATAGTGACCTTTGAGTCAACCGTAATGGAGGGCACGATTTGTGTGTTGTTGGAGTATGACACCATCGTAAATCCGAATAACTTAATCAGCGGCCTTCAATACGGTCCCTCACTCTATACTCTTAGCTCGCCTCCAAGCCATTCATATAGGTGGAGTGGTTCTAGTTTGGATAGCTTCCGTCATGAAGGATAGGTTTCCGCCATACTCGCCTGGAGCTTTCACATTGACAGGAGAAGTGCTACAGGAGTGGGCCTTGAGTACAACTTAATTTAATGTATACCAGACTCCTCTAACACAATTGGCAGAGGCCCCGGGGGCCAAGATGATAACTTATGACAAACAGTTGTTTACCTGTGGGAGGGGAGAGCAGAGTGAGGGAGAGTCAATTAAAACCTGTCTTTCACTGGATGCTCTTACATCAATTAAAAAGCAATGCAGAAAAGCAGAGTTCTTATTCTTTAGCCGTAATCCTCCAGACTGGTAGATGCTATGGCCCTAGGATGCCCCACCTACTGGACCTCAGAGTGGAGTACTAAAAAATCTGCGCATCAAAATTAGTTATGCTTTGTCTTTCCATCCTCAGATCATGACAGTGGTCAGAATATGCTTTGGGCTCTTGCAGACCTTGAACAGATGCTTACACTATTTTTACCTGTCTGCATGAAAGATAGTAATTCAGTCACTGATAACATCAAGACTGGACTATGGAAATGCCCTATACTTAGGACTATCTGGTTAACAAGCTTGAAGGGGTCCAAAATATGCCATCCCTTATTCAACTTAACCTGCCCCCATGAACACATGTCTTCACACATGGATGCACTACACTGGCGCCGATAAAGATGAGAATTATCTTTTAAATGCTAGAGCTAGTCCACAGAGCACTGAACCATTCTGGGTCAGGTTATCTTAGGGCTAGATTTAGCTTCTTTGCCCCCTTCAGAAATCTACGGTCAGCCCATGGCCACCTAGCAAGGATCCCTAAGGTCCATCGCATGAGAGTGGGCAGAAGGACTTGTTTTTATCTTGGATCGATGGCCTGGAATAAACTCCCTTTGGAGCTACATTAGGTTGCATTCTGTGACCTGTTTAAGAAAAGACTGAAGACATGGTTATTTCATCAAGCGTAGTTGATGTGGTTGCTTTTCACGGTCAACTGAAAGCGCAGCGCCAGGATAATCCTGGGAGTAGCCGTGTGCTTTAGAAGTCTAATTTCATTCATACATTTATTCAGTGGCCTCCCCCAACACACCAGCAGCTCGTTCTCACTACTCGACTTCTTCAATAAGCTGAGGACCTGGTTCATCAGATTTATGACCATTTTAGTGTTCACAAACATCAGAGGTTGCTTCTGTGAGCTGTTTAAACTGTGGACTGTGCACTGTGTGGGACTGTGCACTTCGTTTTTTGGCCAGTAGAGGGAGTAAAGTTTTATTCAAACAGTATTGTTAGATTTCAAGTTAGTGAGGCCTTTACCTGCAGAAGTTCAAAGTGTGGATTAAGCATGTCTGTCTCCTAGGAGATTCTGAACAGGAACAGCAGCTTCCAACTCCCTGGCCAGCAAACCTTGTCTGAGGTTGCTGAGTCCTTATATGGTCTGATATTGTTTGGTACATGTGTACACTGATTGGTGGTTGTGTCTGATGTTTCTATTGGATTAGGGTTAGTGTCCTCATTGGTTGGGTATTTGAGTGTTCTGATTGGTTTCTGGGTCTGTGATTCAATCAATGTTGGGTTGGGACTAGGGCTAGGGTTAAGATTTCTATCGGAAGTAGAGACTAGGGTTTCCTGTGTTATTGGTTGTTGGGACTAGGGTAGGACTAGGGCTAGGGTTAGACTTTTAATTGGAAGTAGAGATTAGGGCTTCTGGTGTGATTGGTTGCTGGACTGGTTGTGGGACTAAGAGTAGGGTTAGGCTTTCTATTGGAAGTAGGGACATGGGCTTCCTGTGCCATTGGGTGCTTGGACTTGGGTGGGACTACTGGTAGGGCTAGAGCCTCTATTGTACGTAGTGATTAGGGTTTTTGAACTGAATCGGTGCTTGGACTAGGGCTAAGATTGGCTGTAAGGTCCTGGTCTGCTATTGGTTCTAGATTTTTAGGGCTAGTGTTGTGATTGGATAGTGTTAGGGCTAGGGTTCCCATTGGCTGACAGGAGTCACCTGATTACTAGGGCTATAAAAGGCCAGGCTTAGGGCGTCTCAGCCCGGGCGGAGATGCTAAGGCCGGAGAGGACAAGGGCAGTTGCCCGTTTGAGCCTGTTAAGGGCAGAGAAGACTAGGGCAGTTGCATGTTTGAGCCTGTTCGAGACTGACCAGGGCCAGGGCCAGAAACGCTGCCCAATATACATACCTCCATTATGCATCTATATACTTTCAATATACTTATGGAACTATATATTTCTTCTAATTTAACATTTCCAATGCACTTCCCGTTTTCTCAGCCTATACTTCGCTCAATATATCCTCTACATATACTCTCTCATTTAACCCCATACCACTACTATGATCCCCAAAATAAGCCTTTCTAGACTCTCTCCTACTCTACCCCTCCTTGCATCATCTTACACCTCTTTTACTATACCGATCCCCCAAAACAAACCTTTCTAAATTCCTCCCTCTTTTCTACTCCTCCTCAACCCTTCTCAATCAAAATAACTGACTAACATATCCACCACTAAAATTACTTTCATGTTTCACCATACTAATTCAACACTAATCCTGATGGGTTCCAGAGTAGCGTGCTACTTGCGCTTCAAAACCCCATCTGGGGAAGCAAGCGCAATATAAATACAAACCTCTTTCCCTTCACTATCCCGCCACCTACCCTTCCCTACCCAAATAACTGAATAACATATCCACTACTTCAATAACCTCATATTTTACTATACTAATTTTCAACACTAATCCTTTATGAGTTCCGGACTGGCGTGCTACTCGCCAGAAAAGCGCTTCAACATCCATCAGGGGTAACAAGTGCTATATGAATGCAAACCTTTCTTCCCCTATTATCCCTCCGCTATCCTTCTCACTCCAAATAACTGACTAATATCCACCACTGAAATTACTTTCATATTTCACCATATTAATTCACCACTAATCCTTTATGGGCTTCCTGAATAGCATGTTTCAACACCCCATCAGGGGTAACAAGCGCTATATGAATACAAACCTTTTTTCCTCCTCTAATTCTTCTGCTATAATTCCAAATCCAAATAACTGACTAACCTATCCACCACTTAAAATGTACTTGCATGTTTCACTAAACTAATTCAACACTAATCCTCTATGGGTCTTGGAGTAGCGTGCTACCTGCCGAAAAAGCGATTCGACGCCTCATCAGGGGTAGTAAGCGCTATAGAAAGGCAATTACAATACAATACAATATTTTACGAGTCTGTAACCTATTACTGACTCACAAACTAGGGTTTGCGATTCGTTATTAGAAAGGAGAGCTTCAAGGGCATCCCTCCGTAATAGCGAGTCACTGAGGCATGTTTGATTGTTTTGCAACTGGAATGCAGTCACACAACATTCATATTTTACTGACTCCTTGAAAAAGGTGGTAACCCATTTGCAACAGGAAGGGGTCCCCTTTGTGAATGTGGGCGCACACAATTTTTAGGAGCAGGCAGTGGTCCCACAAACCATTGCCTACTCTTAAAAAATGAAAAGGAAACTTTTATTTTTTTATTTTTAAACACACCCCATTTTCCTTTATGGAAAACGGGCTGCATTTCAGAAAACAAAAATGCTTTATTTTAAGAGCAATCTCAGACATGATGGTCTGCATTACAGGCCATTCCCAATGGGTCGCAAATTGTGGTTTATGTCATTTATTTTAATGTGGTAGGTCATTTGTGACCCCATTGAAAATCGCGACAGGTGTCTGAGACACATTAGTGCATTGCCTTTTGCGACTTGCTAATTGAATCACCAATGCAATAATCATTCAAAATAGTAAATTGCTGCAAAAAAAGAAATGTATCTCATAAAATGTATAAAATCAATGAAGGTGCAAACCATGTGCAAAAATTAAGAAACTGGCATAAAACGCATTTGAAAGACCAAAGTACAATGCCACAGTGCCATGTTGTGGTTCATGATGACTTTGAAAGCAAAATATAGCAAAACAATGTGATGGGAGGGCCATAAATCACTTAAGACTTAAGACTACAAGAAGAGGTTAGGAATGCTAAATAGAAATTATAATACTTTAAGCATGTCATCACGCAGGGGCCACGATATTGCAATCTGTGCTCCATAATCAGGATCACTTGACTTACACGTGAATAACACATTGCTGTTGTATGACAAACCATAGCAAACGGTTTAATGTAAATTGCGAAGTTCTATACAAATGTTCCTGTACAATACAGAACAACCATATATGTATTCAGTATATTAAAAAATAAAATGCTTTTACGTTTTTGGCCCATCCTTAATCGCTACTACTGCTGCACTGCAGGGTAAATTTTGGACGGCAAAGGATTGCTACATAATAGATGTTCTAAGCATAAGAATGCTTAGCATATCCAGAATACTTTCAAAGACTTCGTTTATGGCAATATGCAAAAAATATGCACACATAGTGTTTATTTTCATATAGCAAAGTTTATTGAAGTTCAGGAGGACTTTCGTGTACATAAACAATCCATGGCAGTTTGCTTTTTCCATGTGTGCTGCGCAAGGCAGCATACATGGAAAAAGCTAGATCGAGGAGAAATAATTAATTTCTCCTTGTTTCGACAAGTTAAGACCAGCTTTTCCCTGGTCTTAATTTTGGCACTGCCTTCTATGCACACTGCCCTTGTACATAGGATAGGGGCAGTGTCATAATCAATAGGTGTTGCAGTAGAACGCCCACCGCAACACCCACTGCCCACCCCTTTCACGCTAAGCATAGCGTGAAAGGGGGCCTTATTTACAAGGCAGCGTTAAGCCACGTTAAGTGACTTAACGTTGCCTTGTAAATAAGGCTAAGCCCCTATCGCCACCACAACATCGGAAAAAGGACGTTTTGGTGGCAATAGGGGCTTCTACATATGACCCCATGTTCTGTAGTATTTATTTTCCTGCCCAATATGCTTGTGGCACACAACTGACTCAGCGGCACAGGCAATAGTAACTCCAATAGTGGGCGTTCTTGTCCAGCCGATGTGTGATTGTCTTTGTTATAGAGAAGGGACATCATAGCCTTAGCCTTCAGTTTAGCCCTCTGGGTCCTTTGCTGGGTATGTTTGAGGCGGCTGTGTGTATGACCTTGTCTACAATTCACTTTCTTGTTCTGGAGTTCATAGATATTCACAGTGTCAATATTTTCTGCATTGGAGCAGCTGAGTAGCCACCATCACCTGTTTAGAAATGAATGATTTTATGTTTTCATGAGGTTGTAATTAGAAAGAACTGTTAGTGAATAATACCAAATACTACTTTTGTCACTTTTGATGAACCAATGAGTAATAAATGTGGCTACGTGGCAATTTGTTGCATGGTTAATGTATTTAAATGTACTGGCAAGGCAGAGTTTGTAATTTTTCGTGTGCATAATACTATTGTTTGCTCCAGTTGCGATTAAAGTAATTGTTGATTTTCTGCCAGTTCGCAAAGGATGAGTCAATAACTATATTAAAGAGTGAAGATAGTCCCTATTGTACAACATGCATTTTATAGAACATTTGTAAAAAAATGCATCGTTTTGCAAAAATATATCAATTAAATATATATTTAAGGAAACAATGGTTTGTGTGGATTTTTACAAGTAACATGTCTGTTGTTTCTATATGGGAGTTGACTTACCTGTTAATGGGCCTGTCTTTTGAGCTGTCGGTGGCAATTGCCAAACACCTTTACCTGGCACGAGAGCATGTTGTTCCATCTCTTCTGTAGGTACGAGAATAGTTGTATTACATTTCTACCCACTCACAGATGCATCAGACAGTTTTGCAGGTAACTTGTTCCTAGTAAAAAAACATCATATGACTTTTTCTGCTTTGGTTGTTTTCCACATAATTTACACAGTCTTGGATAGAACGCTATACATTCTTTACATAGAATAGGGGACTTTTCTCGGTATCTTGCTAAAGAGCTGATCTTCTTTAGTTGATAACTCCTTTTATTAGTATATTCATCTCCTTGTAAGAAAACTTCCATTATATCCTGAACAAATCTACGTGGGTGTCACCAACTAAACAGGAATGCCATGCTGAGAAAAAATATATAGGTTTCCCAAGTACCATAACAAGCAAAGATGGTAAGCCTAGTTGAAAAAAATCAGTCAAAACGCAGAAAAATATTTGCCACAGGAGTATGCAACATCCCCAGCACTGAAATAATTGCATCACTATTTTATGTACACTTAAAAAGAACAAAAAAGTCTGCTATCGTATATTCATGACATTTTTTTCTTTGAGTTCACTTAAAAAGTCATTGGGGTTTTGATGTAAAAGAAGCATTTAATGAAAATCGTTAAGCATTTGGTGAAGGAGTCTGCAGGGATTCAATGGGTTTAAGTTGTCTCAGAGTAGCCGATAACTCCACACAAAGAAACAGGCATTAAAGGGAACTGACACCACCTGGAAAATAATCACACGTGTGTTTAAACAGTGAGCAGATTACACAATTTAGAAGCAGTTTTTCAGATAACAGCCCCTGCTGACTTTTGCATTAAATGACTTGGCATTATCTTTTTATAAGATTAAAAACCTTTAGAGCTCATTCACCAGCGTCCTCTAATTTGCAAACCTGAGATTCACAGAGTAGTTAACAGTTCTAATTGTTTTAAAACCATACACAGATCTACCAGGTTCCCCAGCTCCATGCGTGAATAGCTCAAGCAGTCCAGGTATTTATCGTTGAATCCTGGGACATGTAGTTCGGTTTAAACACAATAGAACCATGACTACAAGAGTAATAACGCAAAAAAATGCATTGCCTGGATGAAACTGGAACTGGAAAACTTGAGAGCTCAAATGCAGAGATATGCAAAGGAACTCCGGTAACTCTGTCTCCAAACATTTCAGAATTCTTGGTGAGCATTGCTGTACAAAACATGGGTCTGTATTAATGTAGTGCCCAAATCTGAAGTGTGTAATTAGGCCACCGAGCATTTGTATGCCAGACAACAATTGTGCTCAAACTGCGGTCGCTGTGACTATCAATATATTTTGCACAACAAAAACCTATTTAAAGTAGCTGAAGTCTCCCAGTTTTATTCTGCACTGCAGTTTGAAAACCGATCACCTTTAAAATTGTTAAGGTAACACCTCAAAAAATGAATCATTATACAATCTGCGTTTTCAGCATCAAATTACCAAATTGAGTGTTTTTTTTATAAAAAAGACAACATGAGGCACTTATGATTTTTGCACTTTCATTGTCCCCATTTATCACTCAGTATAGTCATCATCACCTAGTTGCTAGCTGTAAATAAGAGTGCTAGAACCTAGCGAGTGGGGTTATCTGTTAATTTATAATACACACGTGTGAAACCAAGCTCAAAATATCATTTGTGTGCACATTTACTGCTTGCACCTTCTTGGATTTGAGATCTGGGATCTTGTGGGAGAAGTTTGGTGCTAATAGGAGCAGGAAATACATCACTTTAGAATACAATTAATGTAAAGATTGAAGTGGTGTTGGGACTTTTCATACATTAGTTTCTTGACATAAACAAAGAGTGCACTCATCCCTTTGTAAACAGCTACACTTCGACCACTGATACCTTAATATCAGCTTGAGAAACAGATATCAAGACTTTCCAGTACCTGGCAGAGGAACTGCGGAACGCCCTGTTCCTACCCCTACGTTAATTTTCTATGTTCGGAACATGGCGTCAGCACTGGACACCTAACTTCCTAACCTGGTTCATTGCGAAATTTGCACTGCCTCTGCTTACTAAAGCATTAAATTGAATCTGTTCCTGTTGCAGAATAACACTTTGAAGCAACAGGATTTTTCCTGTGCTTGAAAAATTTGCCAGTGGCCTGTGAAGTTGTGGGATGGTAAGAACAGGATAGTGTGGGTATAGGGTGCCCTCGACTCTTTGTGCAAAAGGTCTGTGCGATATTCAACATTATTGTAACTATAGTGAATCGTCACCATCACAGAAGTGGTGATCATCACATTGTCGCCCCCCAACCTTCAAGGCTGTGTGTCTAACTCATTTCTCTTGAGTGAACAATTTTGAAGCACCACTTTCTCTTGCTGAAAACATACAATAAATACACTATTCTATCATTCCCTCATTTTCTTTTCATTTCTTTTTATGAATGCAATTTTAGATATATAGCTGCAGTCTTTTTTTAATCTTATTTTTAATAGAATGTTTAAAGTAATTTGCTAATTAAAGTCTTGACATTTTCACAAAACTTGTTTGGTACTGATTGTATGTCAGAATGTAACTAGCACAACATATTGTGTGACACACATTTAGCACCCTAAGCGTATTTTACAAAAATATCATCCCATTGGTCATAGGTTTTCTATTATTGACTCCAGCGCGCTGTATTTTTGTTAGTGATATTTAAGCACATTGTTTTGGTCAAACAATATTCTGGTTATTATAGGCTGGTACCACACCATTAGTACCAGTAGATTGTTTACTTCTAACTGTATTGTTCTTTGGTTATGCTGTTACGAATAACACCACATATATTATCTAAGGGATTTTTATACTACTTCATCATCACTACCAAAAGAAATTAAAAGAACTCGTAGGAGAAAAATTACTTTCCTTTATGGACATGGGGTTTGAATTAAAAACCGCAAAGCCATGGTTGTATGATACAACCACACATGTCTAAACCAATAGTGGCTCCTCGAGGGAGTGCTGCGGGGCAGTGGGACGGGTCGGGGGAGAAGCAGTGTGGGGGGTAGTAAACTCTGGAATGCCGCAGAATGGAGTTGAGTAAAGAAATAAATAATGAAAACAAATTACATTGCACGTGCTGCAACGCCAACTTGGCGATGCAGCGCGCACTGTAATTAGTTTTAATTATTTATTTACTCAACTCCTTTCGGCACCAGATCTCTTTCCAAACAAGCATCTCCCCAGGTCCACTCAGCTGGCCAGCCAGATCTCCTTCTCAGGAGACAGCCCTTATGCCTTTCGTGTCTTGAAACAGCAATGGAAGGACAGCCAAAAGGTCCTTGGAGAGCAGTTACATTCCCTGGGTGATAGCAAGAATCGGGAGACCTTCAGTCCTCTCTCCTCAAAAGTCAAAATCTATTTTCTTTTTCTTCCATATATTTTTCTAGACCCAGAAATGTTCTAAGGAAGCATGTGGGGGGTGCCATTCTTATTGACTGCTCTTGTCAGCGATTGGCAAATTCTCTATGCTTAATGCTAAACTCCAGTTAAAGCACTTAGGGGCTTATTTACAAGCCCCTTGCACAACTTTTGCGTCATTTTTAACATGGGAAACGTGGCGTACTGTTGGCGCAAGGGGCTTGTAAATAAGACCCTTACTTTCTTCATTTACATTGAACATTCCCTGATTCGCTCATTCAGATTGCGTTCCGTCACTTTCTCTTTGAAGGAGTCTGGTATTCCCTTTCAGACACAAACATCAAAATGAGGGAATTTTCTCATTTCCACTGCTACAATTACTTTTCACTAATTGTCTTAACACAGACAAATGTGAGTGGATCAAGTTATGATGTTTTTCTGCTGCAAATGGAGGCCTGTTTTGGCAGTTCTTTAAGTTACCTTCTGTTTCTGTTGCTGTCCCTCTCAGGTAACCAATTTCTTCTAAGTGGTCAGTTTTTACATTTCTGTTTACACCCGAAAACAGAAGTCATTCACAGCTTTCTAAAGTCAATTGAGTGGAACTACCTCGCAAAGTGATTTTAATACATTTAGTACATCACAAAGTACTTTTTTAATTGGTACCTTTTCACAATATTGATCCAAATTCTACTTTTGGCTTTAAATTAGATTGGTGTTAAAAAGTGAAAAAAACTTTAAATAATATTTATATTTTTTCCTAGAGTGAGTCATTGAAAATGTAGTTTATCCTACTCTGTGACATAGTTTGTGGCAACATTTCATGATTAGGACAAATGTTTGCCTAATATTTTGTATGTCCTACTTTTATACATTAGGCACACAGCCTAGCTGGTCTGCAAGACACAGTTAGGTCTTTATTAAAAGCAATTTGGAAAAGGGTTCTATAAATAACACCTATTACACATTTTTGGTTTATAGCATGCGGATTTTGGTGCCTTTTGCACCAAAGTCTACATGTTCCAGTAACTACAAGGAATTTTCCTCTGTTAAATTCTGGTAGGTATAACCTGATGAAATATAAAAGGGTATGCACGTTTTATCACACCTTTCAATTAAGGAATGCAACAATATTTGCATTGCTTGTGGTCGAGATAACTTGGACACTAATAATTGGGGCCTTAGTGGTGACATAGATAATGTATGAAAGTGACATAACTAATGTCTGAAAACACAGTAATGACCTCTGCAATGCATATTAGCCATACGTGTGGATTGTATAAATATACAACGCAGCCCATATATGTCATTTCACTTCAACATACCATGTATTTGCTGCATAAACTTACCATAGCCTTTCTGGAAACTTAATTGTGCCACTTGTGAGTTATTATTTACCATACCTGTGTAAGGGAAAAGCACACACAGTGTGGCACTGATTCGTAGTGTCATGATGTACAAATTCTTAATGCTTCAAAACCAAACTGGGTTGGTTTGCTAGAAAATGATGTATTTTATTATATGTGGGAAAATTGATTTTAGAGTAGACAGGGCCCTATAAAATGCAGGGACAACCTATAAACACGTTGTAGGTATCCATAAACATTTTGCAGGTTGATTCCCATCCTGAAAATAAATGTAAAACTACTGCTCTTAAAGGCGAAGCAAGTGATTTTGTAGGGTGGGAAATAGAGAAGAACACCACCTTTTATAATGGGTTTATAATGGAAAGGGTTTGTCATTAAGGAAAAATGTGCAAGTGCACTTTTCCAAGTGGTTGAATGCAAATTTGCTAATTATTAATCCAGTGCGAAATGGGCATGAATACATTTTGAGAAGTAAAAGAGCTCCTGGTACCTTTCCACTGTTGAAAATTTCCAGGAGGATTCCAGGCAGCCTTTGTATATTCCGAAAACATCAGAAATCTACATCAAATTCAAAAGGAAACCTAAGGGGATAGATTCCTACTTTTTGAAGGAGAACATTTGATGTGGCCCAAATAGGTTGGAAGACAAATATAAAGCTCATTATTTACAATAAATCAGTTATGGTGTTCCTCTCACAACTTTAGATTTTATCCTAGTGAACTCTTAGAATAGCTGCATCAAACTTTCATTTAATTGAAATTTCCATTCTTTCCCCTCCCTGCAAATTCAATTTTCATAAAAACATTTTCAATTGTGTCTGCAGGACATTTAATTTGTGGTCTCTTTTGATTAATCCTCTTTTTCTGTTCTGTCTGTTTTTATACCAGTTGTCATGTCCCTGTTGTCCTTCTATTTTATTTGAGGCACCTTACCCATATATGATCTCCTATGAAGGTGCTTGCTATTTTTCTTTCTAGATTTTAGACCTTATTTTAAACACCTGCTGTATTAGGTAAGGCAACATGACACTTCAATTTCGCACTTTAGTTTTGAGGTGGTTGATGGTTGGCGGCAGGGATTGCTTCCAGGGTGCTCTTATCTGTGCTTCTTTTTTCAGTTGTAGCACTATACATTACTAACTTACTAATGTGGTCTTTTCAGAAAGTATATGTTGGTTCCAACATATCCTTATTCATATATAAGGATTTGTATGAAGATGACCATGAGGATGTCTTGCATTACTCTTATCCTTTCTTCATTATCTAACTCCGTATGCTTGCCCTCGACTTTTCAGATTGATGCTTAACCCTTCTTCGAGCCATACCGCACGTTAGTGCTTCCCCTACTGAATGATTTGAAAGCATACTGGACAAAAACAAACTACTGTTCAGCAGCAGTCCGTGCAGGTAAGCGTGGTGGGGGCGAGGCGGAGGGTTGTCGACAGACGACGGACTAGGAATAATTCAGGGGAATATTACCAAGCAATAGCGATAATTATCGCTATTGCTTGGTTAGCGTGAAAAAATTATAGCCGAGCTGTGGCGATTTTTATCGCAGATAAACCTTGGTATTACCAAGGTTTATAGCAAATGTGATAAAAATCGGCCGCAATGCATGAATATCGCTGAAAAGTCAGCGATATTCATGCATTAGCGAGCTAATGCTCTTAGCCATGTTATCCACCTCCCATTGGATAATATGGCTAAGAACTGCTCAGGGCAGGTGTTAGCTTTTGGAGATATTCGCGCTTAGCGCGAATATCTCCAAAAGTTGGTAATAGGAGATAGCGATGTTAGCGACTGTTTCCAGTCGCTAACATCTTGGCACGGCTACTTTGCATGTCATTAGTGATAAATATCACTGACATGCAAAGTGGGGCCCAAGATGGTCGCTATCTCCTACTAGCTGTCGCTAACTGGTGTTAGCGACAGCTAGGTAATAGGGAGATAATTTTATCTCCGCTTTCTTGGCTTTTAAAGCCAAAAAAGCGGAGATAAACCCCCTTGATAATATGCCCCTTAGTTATTTAATTTTCCCTATTTGGTAGTCTGTTGACTCCCCGTCCACCACACTTACCTGCATGGACTGCTGCTGCTACTGGTACTGGTAAACTTCCCACTGAACAAAAATAAGACAGCAACCCCTAGTGATTTGCTTGACAACCGTCCTTCACTGCACTTTGTTAGAGAAACTATCCATGATGATACAATGTGTGAGCTTAGCATGGTCACAGGGCTTGGCCTTCCTTTACATGGCTACTCAACAAACAGATTATGAATTGATTGCTATAAAATCCCAACTGCATGTAAGATTTAACACATAATCGGTTGTTGCAACCACCCTCTGAGAGGTGACTGCTTCTGCTTTGCAAATATATTAATTTTTGTTAGAATTGGATTCTTATTGTCACGTCTATTTAAGTGCTAGTGGTGACAGATGATTGTGCTGTCTGGTTTACCTCACTTTACCCCCAAAGACAAAAAAGAGATCATTACCCTTTTGTATTTGGGTGCTTTCTGTATGTCATGCTGCAGAAACAGGCGTGTAGCCATGTGTGTAAGATACTGTGTAATGATCACAATTGTAGCTGCTATGTTCCTTCCCGATGGGCGTAAAAAACAGCAGTATAAAGGAACTGAAGATGCAATATTTAATGGTTAGTGAGGGGCACTTTGCAGAGAAAAGAGATAAATCAAGGAAAGTGAGGTGAAGTGAGACAAAGAAATGTTGCATATTTAAGTCTCAAAATATTCAGAAAAGCATAGACCCCCATTTGTATGGAGGGCACGTACGATCGATTACAAAACTCCCAAGGAATGGTTAAAGGGCCTGACAGGGAACCTAAAGCAGCCTTCGCAAATATTGAGTGAACATGACATTAAAGAATCAGATAAACTGGTCTTCTAACCCCTCACGTTTGTAGATGCCAGTAATAAAATAGGTTTTTTTCCCACCACCATCATAATGAATGCATCAAATATATACACACACCCTGTGAACGCCTGCTTTTTAATTTGATATAAGAGCTTATAGGAATGTTTCCCAGAAACCCCTGTACTAATACTTTGTGTTGTCCATTCGCTATATCATTGTCATTTTTGACCTATAACAAAACCTGAAGAGTCTGACATGCATAATGTCATGCCCTTGTGTCTGATCCTGAACTGTAAAGTTGCAACTTTCTTATAGATAGCTAAAACATCCTCCCGACAGAATTTAAAATGTATACTTTTTTGATGTTTTTGTTGTCACAAGACTCTTTTCCATTTTACAGCTTTTTGATATAATTATCGTTATCTGTCCCAAATGCCAACTAAAATGCATAAGAATCCAAAAGCAACAAGGAATTGAAAGCTGTAGCTTTAAAATGTAGTCTCTACATCAAAAAAACTTTGACCAAGGAACAGGCTTGGGCATCTGGATGTTCCGTGTCAATGTGTGTATGATGTCTACAGGCAGTGCAATCGTGTCTTGATCATCCATGCACTAAAGACTTGAAGCTTATGAACCTAAATTGATAATTGGTTGCTGTATTCTATGCAACTACGTTGTGCCGTCGATGATGTACAGAATTGTAAGAAACTGAGATACTGTTTGGGAGCAAGGGTGAAACCCTACTCAAGCAGCAACCACAATGCTTACCAGGGTGAAACACAAGCAAAGCCCCAAACGAACATGTGCTCAACCATTTTGGTAGCTTGGCACAGAACAATCAGGCTTGACTTAGAGTAAAGTATTTATGCAGAACTTCAGACAGTAAACAGAAAAGGGGGTGCATGTACACACATTTGCCCTCCTCCATGTATCCCTAGGCCGAGAGGCAACAGGGAACCCTGAAGGGCCCCCATTAGTGCCTAACTGGCAGCATTTCCTGGTGTGAGCATTGTCATGAGGCCGCTGATGTTGAGGAAACTCGTAATATGCTTGGTTGTGCCACAGTGGTATCGCTAAGCATATTGTGACCTCAGGCCACCTCCAGGGACCTTGGAAAAAGAGGGCCCATGAAAAATGATAAACCAGCAGGACTGGGGAAAATTAAACAAGTAACAGACACAAAGCCTGTCTTGTAAATGTGTATCATTACAACATAGAGTCAAACATTAAGGTGCACAAGAATGTCGCGCATCAGACCACAAATACAGAAATGTCAACAAGTCTTTTTGTATAGTCTTTCACATAAAGTTGAGAAATTTCAATTTTAATATTTTCTATTTACTCATTTTTTAGTACAATATAATAATATGGATTTATGAAATCAGTTATATAGAATAAACTATAAATCACACACAATCAACACATAATAAAGATAATTTAAAGCACAAAAACCCTGATACCCAAAAGCAGCAAACACCCCCAGGATGTCTCAATCAAACTCACATTTTCTCAAAGCAGGCATACCCAACTATATCTATACTTCAATCATTTAAAAAAAAATGACATCCTTCAATTAAAACAATACAATAAAATTTTCAGTAGACCAGGAATAAGGAGTAACTCAGTGATGTAACCTTATATTGAATATATACATCCATATATATATATATTAAATTGTTGACTCTAGAATGGTCCCAGGTTCCTCCTCTATCCAATGGGACTCAATTACTGTGAGTGTCCTGGTCTGACCGATCTCAACATGGGCGCCTACGCGCATTTCGGTCAAGACATCACTACGAGATCAATCTTCTTCAGGGTGAAAAATGACCCAGAGGAGAATGGCTCTAAGGGGGGAAGAAATCCAGACAAAAGGTCACTGGGTAAATCAAATGAGGGTAAGTGTGCTACAATTTAACTCAAGCCACATATTACTCTATGTTGTAACTCTACACATTTACCAGGCAGGATTAGTTTCTGTTACTAGTCTGACCGCCGAAGTCATAATACAGAGGTCAGACCACTAATGCAGCAGTCCCCGATGGACCAGCAAACTCATAATTAGGCCTTTTGTCCTGGTACAGCATGACCAATTAGCCTCAGTCGGCGCTTTGGGCCTTTTGGCACTATTTTTACCTAAATCTTTAGAAATGTATCTGCACCAACCAAACCATGCCTTTCTCATCAAGGCAATTTCCAAGTAAGTTCCATGCATTTATATTACCACAAGCAGGTGAAGCCAGTATTAAAATCCTCTGAGCCATGTACATAGTCAGGCAACTTGCAATGGCACACTTAAATGTACTATCTAAACAAATATGCTTCAAAGCTCATGCAGCTTGATCAGGTCTTCAGCCAGAAGGAAGCTCTTCTTGGGGCTATGAGGAGATGCAGGTTTAGTGATATCGTGTGACAGTCATCCAATCCATTGTGAGTGCTCGCAGAACACTCTTTATGTCACCACCACCTTCAAATATAACCCCTCACTCACCTTCTGGATGATTCCTTTGAATAAATCAACCCTGAATGCATTTTCCCCAAGCTCCACGCTCACCAAGTTCCTGCTACTCCCCTGCTTGGTCACCTGCCAATTATCTATTAATTTTTTTTAGCTGGCCCCAATGCATAGGACATTATGAAGTAGAAAAAACAGCACTGTTATGTGTGCCTTACGATGGTGGTAAATGATTGTATGCCAAAATATCAACAACAGAAGCATTGTGCTACCAAAATATTGAGGCAAAAATATCGAGGACCAAAATATTGCAAAGTTAAGTGAATACAGCTAAGTATAGAGTCTATGAATACCGACCGAGATGATATATATATATATATATATATATATATATATATATATATATATATAAATACAAACCAAAACTTCCTCCCACACTGGACAGAAAGCGTGACACAGCTTCGGGATACTCCAGGTAACTTTATTGAATGATTCTTGCGCATGGCAACAGCAATCCATGAAACGCTTTCGGCAGACGCGTTTCAGCCTTAATTGGCCTTCCTCAGTGCCGGTTCCACGGGTGCAGCATTCTCCCTGGGGGTCTCATGAAATGTAGATGTGTGAGTGACCGCTCCCAGTAAGGTGTTATATAGCCCCTCCTCCAATTATAGGGTGTGCTCAAAGTTCGCGCTGACCCTTACCAGGCAGGTGCATGCTGGTTATTGAAGTCCTAAGCGACTGCCTATTCAGTGATTAAGGCAGACAAACACCAAGTGATGCCCCAATTGATATTTGCAAAGGATCCCCATACCAGCTCAGGTGCCCGGAGAGTCCAAAGTCACTTAGCCGATCCCGTTTTCAGGCAATGGTTTGCCTCCTTTCTCCCCACTGCAGGATGTAGATATCGTCCTAATGGAACTTGAGTCTGCAGGGGGGGCAGCGTGTTTGCACTTTTATGCTTTCCCAAGTTGTTGCAGTCTCTCCACGCTGCGCCTGAACGAAAGGGCGTGTCACAAAACCAGCGACTGCTTGCTGGTCGAATATGCACACCAAAACTTCCTCCCACACTGGACAGAAAGTGTGACACAGCTTCGGGATACTCCAGGTAACTTTATTGAATGATTCTTGCGCATGCCAATAGCAATCCATGAAACACTTTCGGCAGACGCGTTTCAGCCTTAATTGGCCTTCCTCAGTGCCGGTTCCACGGGTGCAGCATTCTCCCTGGGGGTCTCATGAAATGTAGATGTGTGAGTGACCGCTCCCAGTCAGGTGTTATATAGCCCCTCCTCCAATTATAGGGTGTGCTCAAAGTTCGCGCTGACCCCTACCAGGCAGGTGCATGCTGGTTATTGAAGTCCTAAGCGGTTGCCTATTCAGTGATTAAGGCAGACAAACACCAAGTGATGCCCCAATTGGTATTGGCAAAGGATCCCCATACCAGCTCAGGTGCCCGGAGAGTCCAAAGTCACTTAGCCGATCCCGTTTTCAGGCAATGGTTTGCCTCCTTTCTCCCCACTGCAGGATGTAGATATCGTCCTAATGGAACTTGAGTCTGCGGGGGGGGGGCAGCGTGTTTCCACTTTTATGCTTTCCCAAATTGTTGCAGTCTCTCCACGCTGCGCCTGAACGAAAGGGCGTGTCGAATATGCACACCAAAACTTCCTCCCACACTGGACAGAAAGCGTGACACAATAACCAGCATGCACCTGCCTGGTAAGGGTCAGCGCGAACTTTCAGCACACCCTATAATTGGAGGAGGGGCTATATAACACCTGACTGGGAGCGGTCACTCACACATCTACATTTCATGAGACCCCCAGGGAGAATGCTGTACCCGTGGAACCGGCACTGAGGAAGGCCAATTAAGGCTGAAGCGCGTCTGCCGAAAGTGTTTCATGGATTGCTGTTGCCATGCGCAAGAATCATTCAATAAAGTTACCTGGAGTATCCCGAAGCTGTGTCACACTTTCTGTCCAGTGTGGGAGGAAGTTTTGGTGTGCATATTCGACCAGCAAGCAGTCGCTGGTTTTGTGACACGCCCTTTCGTTCAGGCGAAGCGTGGAGAGACTACAACAACTTGGGAAAGCATAAAAGTGCAAACACGCTGTCCCCCCCGCAGACTCAAGTTCCATTAGGACGATATCTACATCCTGCAGTGGGGAGAAAGGAGGCAAACCATTGCCTGAAAACGGGATCGGCTAAGTGACTTTGGACTCTCCGGGCACCTGAGCTGGTATGGGGATCCTTTGCCAATATCAATTGGGGCATCACTTGGTGTTTGTCTGCCTTAATCACTGAATAGGCAGCCGCTTAGGACTTCAATAACCAGCATGCACCTGCCTGGTAAGGGTCAGCGCGAACTTTGAGCACACCCTATAATTGGAGGAGGGGCTATATAACACCTGACTGGGAGCGGTCACTCACCCATCTACATTTCATGAGACCCCCAGGGAGAATGCTGCACCCGTGGAACCGGCACTGAGGAAGGCCAATTAAGGCTGAAACGCGTCTGCCGAAAGCGTTTCATGGATTGCTGTTGCCATGCGCAAGAATCATTCAATAAAGTTACCTGGAGTATCCCGAAGCTGTGTCACGCTTTCTGTCCAGTGTGGGAGGAAGTTTTGGTGTGCATATTCAACCAGCAAGCAGTCGCTGGTTTTGTGACACGCCCTTTCGTTCAGGCGCAGCGTGGAGAGACTGCAACAACTTGGGAAAGCATACAAGTGCAAACACGCTGCCCCCCCGCAGACTCAAGTTCCATTAGGACGATATCTACATCCTGCAGTGGGGAGAAAGGAGGCAAACCATTGCCTGAAAATGGGATCGGCTAAGTGACTCTGGACTCTCCGGGCACCTGAGCTGGTATGGGGATCCTTTGCCAAAATCAATTGGGGCATCACTTGGTGTTTGTCTGCCTTAATCACTGAATAGGCAGCCGCTTAGGACTTCAATAACCAGCATGCACCTGCCTGGTAAGGGTCAGCGCGAACTTTGAGCACACCCTATAATTGGAGGAGGGGCTATATAACACCTGACTGGGAGCGGTCACTCACACATCTACATTTCATGAGACCCCCAGGGAGAATGCTGCACCCGTGGAACCGGCACTGAGGAAGGCCAATTAAGGCTGAAACGCGTCTGCCGAAAGCGTTTCATGGATTGCTGTTGCCATGCGCAAGAATCATTCAATAAAGTTACCTGGAGTATCCCGAAGCTGTGTCACGCTTTCTGTCCAGTGTGGGAGGAAGTTTTGGTGTGCATATTCGACCAGCAAGCAGTCGCTGGTTTTGTGACACGCCCTTTCGTTCAGGCGCAGTGTGGAGAGACTGCAACAACTTGGGAAAGCATAAAAGTGCAAACACGCTGCCCCCCCCCCCCCCGCAGACTCAAGTTCCATTAGGACGATATCTACATCCTGCAGTGGGGAGAAAGGAGGCAAACCATTGCCTGAAAACGGGATCGGCTAAGTGACTTTGGACTCTCCGGGCACCTGAGCTGGTATGGGGATCCTTTGCCAATATCAATTGGGGCATCACTTGGTGTTTGTCTGCCTTAATCACTGAATAGGCAGCCGCTTAGGACTTCAATAACCAGCATGCACCTGCCTGGTAAGGGTCAGCGCGAACTTTGAGCACACCCTATAATTGGAGGAGGGGCTATATAACACCTGACTGGGAGCGGTCACTCACACATCTACATTTCATGAGACCCCCAGGGAGAATGCTGCACCCGTGGAACCGGCACTGAGGAAGGCCAATTAAGGCTGAAACGCGTCTGCCGAAAGCGTTTCATGGATTGCTGTTGCCATGCGCAAGAATCATTCAAAAAGTTACCTGGAGTATCCCAAAGCTGTGTCACGCTTTCTGTCCAGTGTGGGAGGAAGTTTTGGTGTGCATATTCGACCAGCAAGCAGTCGCTGGTTTTGTGACACGCCCTTTTGTTCAGGCGCAGCGTGGAGAGACTGCAACAACTTGGGAAAGCATATATATATATATATATATATATATATATATATATATATATATATATATATATATATATATATATATATATATATATATATATATATATATATATATATATATATATATATATATATATATATATTTCTTTAACCTATATTATATATGTAGACATAGCTTCACAATAGTTTGGTCCTTGATACTATTGCCTCAATATTTTGGTAGCATGATATTCTGCAGTGAATATTAAGGTGGACTACCATTCTGGAGTACCTTAGACTAGGAGGCCTTGTGTTGACCTTGCCAATTAGCAAGTCATCAGTAGATTCAGCCAGAAGATTACAGGCTTACTCAGCTGCCTGCTACTGCTCAAATTTCAGGAACAACGTCCCCACCACTGAGGAACAAATGGTTCACAAAAAAACTCTCTGCACTGGAATCAAGAAATCACATAAGCGAAAGAACAGCACTGAACTGGCAGTTAAACTCCCATATAAACAAATGTGACTACATATAACATTCATCAGGAACTGCAGCAAAGATGTATTATACCAAAAGAAGCATAGACTATATAGTTTAGTTATATATGTATCCTGACAAATGTCAACTGATGGAGGAAATTTATGTATAAGGTTAAAAGTTAAAATTGTCCTCAATGCCGATGCACACCCACTTCTCTCTGAATGTCTGCTCCTTCCCCGTGCACTGTCTTCCTTTCAATAAACTCTTATGTATTTCAGGTAATTAATGGACCCTTTCCTCTTCCTTCATTCTGATAGGAGCTTATCTCCTCTAGTTTCAGATATCTTCTCCATATTTTTGTTCCTATATTTCTGATTTCATTGTCCTTATTCTTCCTTACCATTTTCACGCATCTATTCCTGGATTATTCCCTTTAATTCCAATGTAACCAGCGTCAACATTTTTAGGTCCTTATGCACATTTCCCAGCCCCATAAAAGTGGCAAGATTAAAACTGATGTATGAGTTCCGAAGTGGTCGTTTTTGACAACCCTTATTCCTTTGGCCCTATTATCCCTTCCTAATAGGTAAACGGCAAAAGCCTTCTGTGAACAGCACTTATGGTGGATTGGCTTTCATGTATGTATTTTTCACCAAAGCAATCTTGTATTCTTCTGTAATTAGATAGATAATTATTATATTTTGGGTTACATTTCAACTCTATGACATATTTCAATTCAGCTGTGATATATTACATATTATTAATATTAATATTATTATCATTATTATTATTATTATTATTATAGTATTTGTTGAGCGCTACTGTTACCCGTAGGTGTCCTGGTGCAATGTGAAATCTTGCTTAGGAGTCAGACCAGTGACATACTGATTAGTAGACTAGTCGGTAAACAGCCAGGTTTTTAAAGCTTTTCGAAAGGTCATAAGGCTCAGTATACCTCTAAGCTTTAGGGGAAGCTTGTTCAACACTTTGGTTGGATTTGCCACCAAGCTTTTTCCACCCCAAGTGGCCTTTTTAACAAATGGCACACAAACCAGCTTGGCATCCGATGAGCATAGTGATCTGTTTGGCGTGTACCAGTACAGTCATTCCTTTAAATAGGCCAACCATGCTCCATTAAGTGCCTTGTGAACCCGACACATTGCCTTGAACATGGTAGTTTTCGAATCTCTTTCACTATTGGAGCATATTTAGGGATGCCCAACACCAATCTATGAGCTGTGTTCTGTAAGAGTTGCAACTTCTGCATTAAACCTTCCTGAATATTGAAGTACAGACTATTACAGTAATCCAGCCTCGGCATAGTGAGAGCTGCGATCAATGTTTTACGGCATTCAATCGGTAACAAAGTCAACATTTTCTTACAGGACCTAAGAGCGAAAGACGAAGCAGAGGCCACTAAATTTTGAAATTGAGCTTCTGATCTACCCACATACCAAGGTTTTTAACAGTCCTATTGGGTGCGGGAAGAGGGCCCAGAGTGTCTGGCCACCATTCTGGAGTCCAAAAATTAGGATCATTCCCAAAACATACCACCTCCGTCTTACTGGAGTTTAACTTAAGGCAGTTTCAAAAGTATATTCATCAAATCAATGATGGAAGCAATCTAATTTTACTGTGAATGTGGGTGATGCTGCACAGAAGAACAGATGTCCAACATATTCTTTCTGGTGTAACATTATCTCATTTATTCAAGACAGAAATATGTTTCATTCTGTCCACTACCTTTCTTCATTGTTGGACATTTCTCACATTCATGACATAGACCTCTATCATCTAATAAGTGGGTTCCAACAAACTAATTTGTTTGAAAGCTGATCCGCTAGAATTTTCCAACCCTGAGAGTTTCATGCACCTAGACCAACCTTTAAGATGTTTGGAACAGGACGATATCCAGGTTACTTGTTGGATATTGCCTTTGGAAACTTGCATTTGAGCTAGATGCAAGCTTTTACAGAGTTCCACTACTGCCTAATAGGAGAACCTTCATAGATAAACAAGTAATTCTATGGGTATGTGTGAGAAATTGGGTTGTTGGTTGAGATGGATGTGAGCCCTTCTCAAGCAGCATCCAAAATCCTTGTCAAGGGGAAACACAGTCATTAAATTAACCAGTGCCTAACCCTCTGGTAGCTTTGTACAGAAACAGTTAGGCTTAAATTATAGGCAATTTGTAAAGTTTTTATGTGGCACATAAAAATCAATAAAGTGAAAAAACAACACAAGGAAAACCTCTCACTAATTTTGAAAAATAGACTATATGTGAATGATTAATTTCAGACCAAAATAACAAAAATTCCACCAGCAGAACTGGAGATATGCAATTTTAAGGATATACATAAAAGCATTGCCAAAAGGTGCAAAGCACCAACTGAGTGTATCTGGTCATGGTGGCAAGGGCAAAGTTGTGAATTCAGGCCTACTGATGGTGCACAAGCCAGGGACAGGACCTAGTTCGGCCCACTGAGGTTTCTACCTTTTGTCCTAGATGTGTGGTTGTGCGGTGTTGCTTTGCAAGGCTTTGCATCGTCCGGCCTCAGTTCCAATAAAGATGTGCGGCAAGTCTTTACGGGCATTTGTGTTACTCTGCGCCAGTTACGAAGAGCTGCTGGTTTCGATGAAGCTTCCAGCTGTGCAGCGAGGCTTTTCAGTGCTTCGAATCTCTTCATGCTGGATTTGGTGATATCTTTAGTTAGGTTAGGAGGTGCCCTTTCTGATGTCAGCCGTGGGCCTAGGACCTGGGAAGGCATCACTTGGGGATCACAAACTCACTACAGCAGAGGCCAGCAGGAGTCAGGCAGGTCCAGTTGCAGGTCAAGGGAAACAGGCTAGCTGGGCAGTTGCAGGGATGCCTCTGGAGCTTGTTGTGTCCCTATAACTCAGAAAAGCAGGTAGTCTAAGATGAAGTGAGCAGGTCCAGGCATCCTTCTCAGACAGCTGAACAGGCCTAGGGAAGCAGGGCAGTCATCTGGCAGCAGGGCAGTACTTCCTCTGTAGTATCCACTGGTCCAGGAGAGTATTGAAGAGTGGGCCTGAGGGCCCTATTTTTATACCTGGTGCCTACTTTGAATTGAGACTCTTACAGAAGTGTCTGCAATTTCCGGCCTCCCTGTCCTGGTCCCAGTATGTCTGCAGGCTCTATGAGCTAGTGTGAAGTCCTTTGTGTGTGAGCTGAGGCAGTGTCTTTGAAGTTCAAGCAAGGCTTTGCACAGATCTGTCAACCCCTATTCTGCCTTGAATGGCCATCCTACCAACTCCCAGGTTTTCTATTGTGTGGCAGTTTACACCTAGTCCTGTGGCCTAGGAAACAGGATGCATGCATCAAATGGTTAGGACAAGGAAATTTGAACTTTATAAATGCTGCTTTTTCTAAATTGTAACTTAACACCTGACTTTAAAATTAAGGAGGATTTTAAATTATAATTCACTGGAATACTAAATATGACAATTCTACCTTCTCCCAAACAACAGTTATAACTTCTAAATATAAATAGGTAACCCAGTTTTATCCTATGGGAGAGGGAGGCCTCACAGTTGCGAAAAACGAATTTGTGAGTTTTTCACTACCAGGGCATGCAAAACTTTAACAATACATGTCCAACTTCGAATACAATGCACCCTGCCCTGAGATGTTTGGGGCCTACCCTAGGGTGACTTATATATAATAAAACAGTGGTTTAGGATTAGAAAAGGGTTTATTTTGCAAACTTGAATTGGCAGTTTAAAACTGCATAAAAGCTGCAATGACAGACCTGAGGCATATTTTCAAAAGCTTCTTAAATGGATGGCACAATAAGTGCTGGTGTCCCAATAGTAGCACCTGTAGTACTATTTTACTGGGGACGTTCAAGTGAATTAAAATACGGATTGAGTGTAAGCCAATTTTACCATGTTTAAAGGAAAGAGGAAACGCACATTAGCACTGTTTAGCAGTGTTCAAATGCACAGAGTCCTGGAAGCCAACACAAACGAGTTCAGAAAATAGATGGGGGGAAGGCAAAAAGTTTGGAGGTGAGCTTACAGTGTGTGTTAGGTCTAACAGAAAGGTACTTTAAAGTTCAGAGTCTTGCTATCAAGAGAGAAAAAGCAGCCAATGTTCCTCCTTCTTATGTCTTTTTCCTCAACACCCCACTTCACGGTGAAAGTGGCTGAATTTTCAATTATATTAAGGAAAGATACACACAAGGACAGTTTCAAAATGCACCTGCACCAATAGTTTATTTCTAAATAGAAGTGGGTGAGACAGGTGATCCCAAAGCACAACGTCAGTCTTGTGGGCCTTCGTTCTAAACTTCAAGTGAGTCAAGTTCAGGAAGAACCTCTTTGGCACAATGGCGGCCTGTGAAGGTAAGCACGGTTGGGTTGAAAGTGAAAAACAGTGGAATAGGGAAAAAAATAGATATATAAAACCACTTACCTTGCGTTCGCCGCATCGCCGAGTCTGCAAGCACAAAGTATGTGGTTTTATGTATTTATTTTGTTATCTCTATTCCGTCGAATGCTACTTTCACTCCCAACCCCTGTCCTGCCCCCAGCCCACTGCGCTTACCTGCACAGCCACCACTGCTGTGGCATGTGGACATTCAGACAGATGAACTCTAGGAGTAACTATCTTACCCTGAGCTGCTTAATAGAGCTGCAACTGCCTCATACAAAAGGTGACAGGTCTACATATGCACAGATGATAGGTGCACTTTTGAAAGGATTAGGATTAACATCATTAACCGGTCTGTAAGAAATCTATTTGGTAAGAATCACTTGCTCTTGTCGCCTCCAAAAACCAAATCTATCCCCTCATTTTTGTGCAAGTGTTTAGTGCTACAAGTGTTATGAGGTCTAAACATAGATGTCTATGACTCTTGTACAACTATTTGCATTTACCAAGCTGAATTAGTACCTGTAAATAACACCCTTAGCATTGCAAAAAAAGAATTGAGTTATTTACTAAAGTTTGTACAGACACCTCCTCAATGTTGTGCAATTTTGCACTGAACCAGCAGGCTTTTATACTTTGCCTGACTTAGTGTCAAGCGAGCACCAACCCAAAGCCCTTGAAAATAACCCTCTAACACTGATAGTACAAAGGCTGCAACATGACAGTCAAAGACAGGTGATCTCCTTCAACTCAAAGGTGATTTTCAATATGGAATGGTAACATAACTACAGTGTAATGAGGAGACCGCTCACATGAACAATTTTAGTGACTGCCCCTGTTTGGAAAATTAGCACACAATCTCTTTTAACAACACCCTCAAAGGTTTCAACTCTTTCAGCAGACAGAAAACTAAATTGAGGTTTTATATTTACTCAAGTCACAAATGAGCAACTTTTTGTTAGGCGTGTTTAAAAATGTTGGTACTAAATCTTAGTGTGAAGTTACAGCTCCAGTACTCTCTAAAAGGACACTGAAACTGAACCACCCCTTCTGAATGATGATCACTCACCAACAGTGACACACTGACAGCAGCAAGCAACCAAACAGCCTCCTTTGAATCTTCTCTGTGACAATTCACCCTCCACTATGGAATTTTTTACAAAGCTCTTGCATTAGGTCCCCATCAAAATCCCTTGCTTCTTTTTTTAAATGTATTGGGAATCACAAGTTGAGTCCCTTCAATCGTCTTCTCGTAATGGATTTTCGACTGGAATTCTTTATCCATTAACAAACGTATGGACTGTCATTCCCATTTCAGTCACAAATGTTTGCAAGGGTAGAAGTACTGATATCACCAATGGGGTCCCGCTTTTCCTGCCACCAGTTTCTGCCTGTTGGTACTTGATCCTGGGGGACTACAAAGACCAGCCTGCCTGTCTCCCTGCAGCACTCGGCCGCCAACATCACCACCTAGTGCCAGGAGGCGCTTCAAAGGCGGCCGTGGGCTCTCACTGCGCGGGTCCTGGTTTCTCTTGCCGCCAGTTACTGCCTGTTGCTACTTGGTCCTGGGGAACCACAAAGATCAGCCACCTAGCACCAGGAGGCGCTTCAAAGGGGTGCCACTGGTTCCCGCAGCACGGGGCGCACGCGGGCATGCCCCCGCTGCATGCGGACAAAGCCCTGGCCAAGGGTGGGCTCGTCTGTGCCTAGCAGAGACCAGAAGAGGCTGAGCTGGGCCACCACCCTTAGTCACTCATGGAAAACCATCTCTAGCCAACAGAGCCACAACGGAAGTCAGAATCTAAGGTGGGTGCTTTCACCAGGTTTGGGTGGACATGTGAATGAAGGCATAGAAAAATCATCCTGGGTGTCACACTTAGTAATGGATTTGCAGTTGCAAATAATAATATCATCAAGGAGGAGCTGAACTTCTTGACATCCCGGGTAGATAAACTCATGTTGGCAAGGTAGATGCTAATTTTAGGGAGGAAGTCTGCCCCCAGCAGCGCATGTCTCACCAGTGATTAGACAATGCACCAGCAATGAACTCGAGCCTGCCACTGCAAATTTAGAGCAATAAGGAGGATGCAACTAAGCATGTGAATATTCCCAGCAAACCTAGAGACTTCATTAGCCTACAAAGCCAGGAGCACAGTCAGGGCGAGGAGAGTGGCAAGATGCTAGGACACTGCCCACTGAAATGCCTCTGGTTGAAGCCAATGTGCAGCATTTGGGGATCAAATTATAGAGCAAAAGAGGGGCAAGACATATACGATTAGAAGTAGTAGAGGGAGGACCAACCCTACCTTGAATCTCCCCCCAGACTCAACACTGTATGTCATGATTTTACCTGGAGTACCAGAACTTAATAGGGGCCAAAGGGAATCATATTATGATCTAAAAAATAAATGCATTTTTGGGCTGTCAAAACAACTACAATTCTCGTATAAGGATGCCAGTGAAATCTTATTCGCCCATAGGGTGGGATGAGTGGGCCAGAGGCTAAAAGATATTCCCGGTGACATCATTGTGATCAATTTGAGAAACCCTCAGGTTGTAAGGTCCCTTCTAACACAAAACCAGCAAAGGCAGGAAGGGGGCATCTGGCCACTCCCTTTGGGACACTTCTACCCCCGAGACTAGCCCCAAAAAATAGTCTGTGGGGCAGGGTCAAGGCACCAGTACCAGCAAAATACCATTTTGGGGCAGGATCAACCAAGCCCACTTTTGTTTAATCTCCCTCTTACAAATAGATTTACGTCCCTAGAAGCAGTAGACTGACTAAAACCAGCACAGCCATTGATTGTGAAATCAAATCCACAGTGGGATTACAGGTAGGACCCCCATGAATGGAGGAAGTTGTGCAAGAGTCCTGTTATCTCTAGACAGGTAGCAGACTGGGCCACTAAGAGGGTTGTGGGATTGGGGAGTGCCCAAAGCGAGAGAGTGGAAGGGTCCTTTACAAATTCTATTGCAATAGGTACACTTCTGAGGCCCTCACAGGTACCCATAGGCCACCAGCGGGTGACTACAGAAAGCATATCACGAAGAGCCGAGTGTCCCCCCCATAGAGGAAGTAAGCAATACAATCCAGCCATCAAATGACATACCCAAGCTTCATGTGTTATCCTGGAACATTGTGGGCCCCACTTCCAACCTTGACAATCCGGAGTGGGGAGCATTCATCCAAGATAACGATATTTGCATGTTCCAGGAAATATGGGCGAGGGAGGACACTAACAGACTAGGCTATGCGACCTTCTGCTTAACAGCCACAAGTGGGGGACGGGGAAGAGCTGCAGGGGGACTTTGCACCTGGATTGCCGTGCACCTGGGTTGCATGGATAAACAAGTAGAGACCTCCTCTCGAGACATACTCTGTGTTATTCTGAACTTCCCCACCAAGATTATAATAGATGTAATTACTGTCTATTCCTGCCCAGTTAGCCATGGCCGGGTGTTGACAGCTCTTGCCCAACTGTCTACTTTTTTATGCACTATTCTAAAGATAACATCAGGGTGCAGCTGCCAGATAGAAAAGTGTGGGCTTCACTCCCAATGAAATCTCAGGAACCTGCTCTAGAAGTTTAATTGAGTCATGATAGAGAACATCAAATCAAGTACAGCATCATCTCTTATTTTAACGCATAGTTCAGTGCACAACACCAGCAGCTGCAATAAGTAGGATTTTTTTCACAATAAAAACCAATAAAAAGAGTATATGGAGCAATTTAGGAAATGAAAAGCAGCCGTAGTGTCACCAGTCATAAGCCACTGTTAGAAATGGAGCTTCAGGTTGGCTGAGGTATACAACCAAGCCAGGCAGAACCCACCAAGTCTAGTGTGGGTACGCTAGATAGAGATCTGAGATAACCTTTGTTCATTCTCTCGTAGCTTGGCATAGAGCATGCAGACTTATCAAAAGAGGCAATTTGTAAAGTATTTGAGCAATAGACACACACACAGTAACATAATGAATACACCACAAAAATACTCAACACAGCTTTAGAAATGTAGCTTATTATATATATACAAAACAAGAGCAAAACTATAAAAATCAAGTATATACTTTCATTGTCATAATTTTTTTTAAATTATATATAAAGCAATTATAGGTTGCAAGTGTTATGTTCCCGATCCATGTGTGGTGGATCACTAGGTCTCCACAACAAGGTCCTGTGGAATATTGTACGCAACAGCACTCATTAAAAAGTTCTGCAAGGGTCCCTCAGGACCAAGGTGTGAAGGAGAACTCAGTCACCTGTGAGTGTGTAGGTCAATTTCAAGGACATCGCTGGTCCATGATATCGATCACAGTACTTTTCCTGAGACTAACTAGCCGAAGTGAGGGCCTTATGGTCCGAGTGTCAGCAAGCAGGGTGTCAGTGGGCCATGCCGGACTGGCGACTCTGAGTTCGGGCAGGTCTGTAGGGATGGTAGAGGGGCAGCTGTGTTCAGGCTGCACAGCAGTGTCTTCTGCTCCCTGAGATCAGTTGGGGAGTGGTGCAGCCATCTCCTCTGCATTGCTGGTGGCAAGAGAGGTGGCGCTGACATCATTGGTAAACTCCCTGTTGCCTTGGCAACATGTCTGGAGTGAATGTAGCTCACTCACTCGGCAGGCAGAGCGAGTCAAAAAAGGGAAACACCCATTTTTAGTGAGCTGCTCATTTCTGCACCACCTAAGGTGCTTGGTCTTGAAAAAGGCAGAGCATTTGATTGGCTCTAACACAAATAGTCATTCAGCCAGGTGCTGATTGGTGTCAAAACCCGATTGCCAGACTCACCAGTTGCAGAGTCTCACTGCAGGGGCAGAAAGGGGAAAGTCTTTTTTGACCCTTAGACCTCGAAACAGGGGGGCAAGCCAACAAGCCCCATGTTTCAGGTAGCATAAAAGAAGGAGGCAGTCCACAAGCCAGCACAGTAAGGCTGGTTGCAAAGTGCTAGTCCCTCATTCAACAAGCAATCAACATGCAGCAGGCCAACACAGCAAAGCAGTTAGCAAAGTGGCAGTCCCTCCTAGCAGCACATAGGTTTCTGGCAATGTGCAGATGTAGAGCCAGCGGTGTTGTGTTACACGTTGCATGAAGTGTTTGATTTTAGTGGATCAGAGACGCAGTACTTACCCCCAAAAGTTCCTTTAATGTAGGGGGTGACTTCAAAAGAACTCTCTGAAGTACACCAGGTTCCCTTTCAACCCAGTCCGGTCTGCCAGGCTAAGCTAGAGGGTGAATCAGTGATTTGTGTGTGGACAGGACACTACCTATTGAAGTGTAAGTGTCAGCCACTCCCATTTGGTCCCTGCTTAGGAAGACCCATTAGAATGCAGATGAATTCAGAAGAGTGTTCAGATTTCGGATACTCGTGATCTTCCTGTGTTTGTGTCTGTCTAGAGGGAATGTATAAAGAGTAGCTGTCACCCAACCCAAAGGTGTATTGAAGACAGGCTGTCAGGCGCAAAGAGCAGTAAGCACAGAGAAATGTCCAATTTCTAAAAGTGACATTTCTACAAGAGTAATGTTAAATACAGCTTCACCAGTAAGGAGGATTTATCATTACCATTCCAAACATATCTCTGATCAAGAATTACCGCTTAAACATATAATAAGGAATACCCAATGTTGGCCTATAAAATGGGTAGGCTTCACGCTAGTGAAAAATAAAATAGATTGTTTGTCACTACCAGAACATGCAAATCATTGAAGTACATGTTCTACTTTTTACCTATATAGTACCCTACCATTAGGGCTAACTAGGGTCTAGCTTAGGGGTGACGTGTAATAAAAGGTGAGTTTAGGGCTTCGCAAGTAGTTTTAAATACCAAGAAAAAGTGGCAGTAAACTGCACACACATACCTGGGCCTGAGGCAGGTTTGATAGGCTACTTCTATGGATGGCACACTCAGTGCTGCAGTCCATTTAATTCACAGGCTCTGGGTACATGGGATACCACTTTACAAGGGACTTTCAAGTAAACCAAATATGCCAAAGAGGTGTAAACCAGTCATACCATGTTTAGAGGAGTGAGAACATGCAGTTTAGCACTGGTCAGCAGTGGTGAAGTGACCAGAGTCCGAAATCCAACAAAAAGAAGGTCAGAAAAATAGGAGGTGGAAAGCAGAAAGGTTGGGGTAACCCTTCAAAAAAGAGACATTTCCAACAAGCACTATCTGCAAAGATCAAATATTTAAATAAATGGTCCTGGATGGACGTGAATAACAAACTTTGCAAAAGGTCGGGTGTCATAACTTAAGTCATAAATTTGCGGTACAAGGGGTTCCGTTATTATGTAGTTGTAACTAATTGGAAGTCTCGTTATTTGTCTTCTATGAACATTTGAACTAAATTTGGAGTCAGAGTTGTACACAGGCAGTATGTAGTGATATTTACTGACGTGCCTTTACATATAGGTCAGACTCTCATCCAGTAAATAAAAGGTTCATTGGTTTCACTAATCTGTTTTTGAAAATGTTGCGGCTGACAGAAAACAGCTCTGGTGTCAGTTGCACTGGAAGTGAAACTAAAGTTGTTGGATTTCTTTGCAGCATCATGGTCAAAACATATACAGGTTTGGTGGTAAACCTGCATAGGTATCTTCCTTGGAGCAGTAATAAGTAGGGATTCATTTTAATGAAAGAAGCAATTTAAAAGGAGTATAGTAAGCATTTTACATGTGAAAAGACACCGATCTTGTCACTTAAGAGTACAATTTGTTTTGGTAAAAATTGTATTACTGTTATCTGTAAAAATCTGTAAAAAAAGTATACAATTCTATCATCTGGTGCCACAGAAAACAACAAGCAAAGGTCGTTGATACTATTTAGTTAGTGATAGGAATTTCATTATTTGCCATGCAGGTACTTTCGAAATAAATCTAGTGACAACTGCATACAGATTAAGTGCCAGATGTGTTGCAATTTTTTGTTTTGTTGGGGCACGCAGTGCATCCTTTGATCAGTGTAAATAAAATGTATCCAAAGGTTTAAGGAATCTGTTTTTTTAATGTTACATCCAAATAAATATTTTAAGCAAAATTAGTTGGGAAGGTCAGTGACACCAAAAAGGCAATGATTTTTTTTTTACACGTGTTGGACTAACAGATTTGGAACTAAAGGGACCAGTTTTTAAATGAATACACACATGTGCACAAGCAAAATGCTGTCACTCACAGTGAAGAGAGCTTGTAACAGGTGTTGGTTGATCCAATGTCCCATGCTGTATACTTTGGTAGGCAGAAGCAAAGGGTGAATGACAGTTGCACTGACCAATGGGCGACGAACAATGGCCAAAGCCCCACTATGGAGCCGATTACGATGTCATTAGGAATGGTTCTGGATGGGATTCTGTATTGTTGAATCTGATTCGGAACCCTTGTTTCCTACTGAATCGTACAATTACGATGCCCAGAAATCACTCGAGCAGACCGAATCGAATCTGAAAGGCATCTGGACAGCCTGAATCTTTCAGTCGTACAGCTCTATCGACACGATTTCCGGACAAGCAATTACGATGGCCAATGTGGACAGATGCTCTGATTTGGTTTTCCCGAGACAAAACGGCTTTCGGAATCGGTCTTTGGGGGCCCATTGCAGGCCCCCGTTTACCTGGATGCATCCGAATGGTGCCCGTGGGGGTACCCAAGGGACCTTTTTTCCCAACCACGAACAATGTGGTAGGTAACATGGGGTACCCGCCACAGGGTGCAAGTTTTTCCCCAACCACCTTTTTTTTTCCAATGGAAGCCTGTGCTCGCGTTCGGAACACAGGCTTCCATTTAAGTCAATTTGAGTCTGACCGTACGATGTTGGGAGGCATTGTAATCGGTCGTCCGATTCTTTTGGAAATATGTCCAGAACCGATTTTTTCAGGACAGTTTCCAAACTACATTGTAATCAGGCCATATGTCTATATGTATGTATATTTAGACTTTAAAAAGGTCTTGGCTAGCACCAGAACTAAAACAAAGCTGATATTGCCACACAAAAGGTGGAATTCCCGGTCATACACATTTCTGCCCAAAAATTCCTCCTAGAATTACTATGCCAAGGGTTTCTATACCACCGTTGGGAAGATTTACTCCCCATTACATGTTTCGGGGAATTCTACAAAGTTTTCATAGCAATTCTAGCATGCTTTCACTGTATTTCACCAGGAGATTTTTGCTGCTTTCAGCAGATAAAAAACTCCAGGTAAAGCACTACTGCTTGTAACTCCAATGGTGCTGGTAATTTATACCAGAAATCTCAGGTGACATTTTTCTCTGTCCTGTTTCCTCAAAGCCTTATTGTATGCACAGTAATCATCCTCATCTGGGATAGGCAGCCCTCTGTACCTATTCTTCTCTCTCTTTCTGACATGGGGAAAACACATTTGCCCATGGTGATTTCCCATCCTGTGTGCTCTCACCAAGTTTGGGGGTTGTTCCATTCCTCTTCTCTCGATGTAAGGGAAGTAAATCCATCAGGGCTTTCAATGAGATGAAAAACCTGGTGGGGTCTCTCAAAGGGGTGTGGCCGATGTAATTGAGGGCGTGACTTAAAAACGCGTAAGCTGAAAATATGTGCTTAGCAGAGTGTGCAGCCTGACTGGTATTATGCTGCTTCTGTTATTGCGTACATTTATATAATACTAATAACATTAAACCTATAAGAAGCCATGACTAATGGCTTTGTCAATGGTTGTTAAAAGCATAAGATAAATAGGCAACAACTATGGCTTTGTTGTATACAATATTGATAGTGCTTCAGTTCTCAAATGACGAGGGTGTGAAAAAACGAATCTCTTTGAAGTTATATCAGAGGTAGTGCAGAGTGCTACTGTTCTAGACTTAAGATTTATAAAAAAGAGAGCCCGACAAGGACCCGTCTCAGCACCTGGTTTTTAGAACTGCTGGTGCTGAGCACCAACAGGATAGGGCCTTCTTAAAGCCCTGAAATCCATCCCTTTGCTACTCATGCCAACCCCCTTGCTCAAGCGATATTCAGATAAAATATAGAGTAAAAAATATTGAGATGCAAAAATATTAAGGGGCTCATTACGATGTTGGGCGGAAAGCCTCCTCCATACAGTCGGAATCTAACTGACTGCAGCAGAACCCTTCCGACTAACTCGGTCGGTTTACATTCTTACCGCCCAATTACGATGCTCACGGTCGGAACAGCGCAGTCATTCTGAATCGGTTCCGATCAGCTCGCAGAGCAGTTGTGTCTGTCGGAACTGCATCGTACACAAATATGACACATTACCCCACACGCATTTACAACGTGTGCCATTACCCTGCATTTTTACTCCACAAAATCTTTTACAAAGCATAGTCTATAACAACGCAATACACTATTCTAACTCCACCAGGGCGTTATAATAGGTAATGTGTTATAATGGTCTGTGGTGTAAAGCCCTACTTTGTAAAATATTTTGTAGAGTACAAAATGTGGGGTAATGACTTGCCTTGTAATGCAGTCATAAAGGGTGTGTACCATCGTACACCCCAATAGACTGCGTTTCCGCCATCAGGCATATGATGTCGATTTACAACAGCCTTTTCGTGACCCCCCGAAATACTCAAACACCAATCCGTAATGTAGAAAAGATTGTGCTGAGCCCAAAGACCTTTTAACATGGTTTATTCAATCCAAAGCATATGGCAAACACTGCCCGACGTGTTTTGGAACAGCAGTTCCTTTCTCACTGGTCAATCTGACATTTGTTTTTACCATGTGATATAGTGCAAAAAATGTGGTAAACAGTAGCAAACAACTACTTTGTTGCCTTAAATGTTTAGTCAAAACAGCATCCTTTTTACAATGGCTAGTTATATATCATAATGCATTTTTCAATCGAAAATAGAGTTCATGTTTTAAATTAACTCAACAGAACCAAATAAATCTATATGATTATTCTGTTCTACTTGAGAAATCGATTTATACAAATACATTCCCATGAAATAATGTTTTATATAAAATAAAGGAACATACTTTTCTGTACTTGTGACAATTCAGCCAAAGTGGGCCCAAATATTTTCATCATTTAATGTTCTGTTGGTATAGCATCACAAGCTCTTTCTATTAAAGTGGGTCAATAGCAAATTTTAGCATGCATGATTCAGATTTATGAAATAGTACCGCCCATGTTAGCTCATTCTGCATTTCTCCATGACAAGGCAATAACTCTGTCTCCTAAAAAATTCGATAAAACCCAGTGCACTGATCAATAAATGATCTATTTCCTACTTTAAAAGCACAAACATCATACTCAAGAGGCAATCATGCAGGTTTATATTCTAAAAACATCAATTTCTTCCTACGGAATTCTAGTATATCTCATCCTCAACCTAGATGCACTGATAACTCATCGTTCTTATCAATGCCCATATATATATGTATATATATATATCCTGCTCCAAAAGTTACACCGATAGCGAGTCACTCCAAAGGTGGGTGCAGCAGCGCGGCGGTGTACTGCGCCAATATTAAAGCTCCACACCGTGTCTCCCCAGTCCTGCCAAAAAGACACGCAGCACTCACGAACTCAAGAAAGCTTCGAACGCCATATTTTATTAAGACAAACGCGTTTCGGGAAAGACTCCCTTCGTCAGTGTCACAGAGAATGCTTTTGGCTGCACCATTTTTAAAACGCGAGAGTTGTCGGGAATTGACATAAACAAGGGACAAAGCCTCGTATTCTCATACGGGCGCCATCTTAGAACATGTTTGTCTGACATAGTTACATAATGCACTATTAAAAAATACAAAGGGCATGTGATAACAGTATTACACATAATTCCCAAATATTAAAATCTCGCCGTGGATCGGCAGTTGCAACACCCTAATCGTGTTTCCTTACGTCCCAGCTCATATGTCTTTTAGATCACATAGTAATGCATAGTGTATTTAGAGTGGCAATGTTACAATAAATATACAAACTTTATATTAAGTGTGTCAAATAATTATGTTCGATCACCTTCATATTTGTGTATCGAATTAGACCAATTTCTTCACAAAGGTCATAGTTCAGTATAATTTCAAACTTATCATAATCTAGCCGTGGATCGGCGACCGCAACACAATGGTTGCCCACATGTAAAACCACTCCGATAATATTTGCTATGTTTTATACAACTCGATGCTTCCCGCATAGTAAAATAACATTTTTCAAGAATCACCTCCTCATCACAACCAATTTACGCATTCATATAGCACATGTTTCAAAAGAGAGAAAGAAAAAGAGAAAAGAAGAGAGAGAAAACATTGTACGAAAATTCAGATCAGTAACCCATAACAATAATTCCATAATGTTACATATTAGCAGACTTCGACTATGACATTCTATCTTATGCCAAATGTGCAGATATTTCTTCCCCAATGTTAAAACCTCCCGGGGCCTTAGTTACTAAGTCAACATTGTAGCGTGACTCAAGTCTCCTAAGTTTAAGGAGTCGATTGCCCTACCTGATGTGTTCCGGCACATGGTCCAAACAAAAATATTGTAGGAGATCTCTGTTGCTCTGATGTTTTATAGCAAAATGACGAGCAATGGGGTAAGAAAAGTCTTTGTTTGCAATCGCCCTTATATTCTCCAAAATTCGTAACTTAACTGGATTGATTGTACTGCCTACATACCTTATTTTACATGGGCAGCTTAAACAGTATACTGCATATCCAGTGTGGCAGGACATAAATTTAGTCAGTTTTTTGCCTCCCTTGACACCTCAAACCTCATACGTCAAGACACTTTTGCTGGAAGC
The DNA here is from genome assembly GCF_964263255.1 of Lissotriton vulgaris. Taxonomy (NCBI): domain Eukaryota; kingdom Metazoa; phylum Chordata; class Amphibia; order Caudata; family Salamandridae; genus Lissotriton; species Lissotriton vulgaris. Next base: position 420,996,077 of record NC_141685.1, on the reverse strand, counting down.
ACATGCCTTGCAGCGTCCACAAGGAAAAACTCCTTTGGCATCTGTTAGTGTTCCCTTCTTTTTCACCACTGGATTTAAGTGGCTATGAACCAATTGATCATTTAAGGATCTCGCCTTTTTGAATGTGATCATGGGGACCCTAGGGATATCCATACCAATTATGCTATCTGTTTCTAGGATGTGCCAGTGTCTTTTTAGGATCATTCTTAATTTGTTAGAGTTGGAGGAATATGGGGTAATAATACGAAACCTACCACCCTCTTGTTCATATACACAAACAAGAATTGATTTGTTCAGGTTCATCCGTAAAATCAAGCAACACAAATACTACAAGGTCAAACCAACGACTAAAGAGACAAGACTAATAAGAATGAATTCAAGGGAAACAGATCTTTTAAATATCAATGATCTAACTGCATGCAAACTTTTGGAGGACTTACGACAAGAAAATACCACTTCAATACCAATGGTGGCAAACACTTTGAGTCAAAGACTGATGAGACTCGAGATACAACAGGACTCACCGAGCAGTGGTTTAAAAGTAGCATCTAAATTTGTCCCCACAGGAATGACAGATGCCATTGATACCTTTTCAGAGACTGTCATCAGGGATCTGATGACATTAAGGGATGAACAACCAAAGAAGGGGTCATTTAATTTGACTAGAGAACAGCGTGAGGCAGTGAAAACTTTGGCTGAGGATATGTCAATTATTTGCAAGCCCTCTGATAAAGGAGGTAATAGCGTTATTCTATCTCGGGACCAATACATAGCGGAGGCTAGGCGTCAGTTGAGTGAGGTGATGTGCTACGAGTCCTGTACGAAGAAGATTTACCTAGAAAGTCAAGTGAATCTACATCACCTACTAAAAAAATGGCATGACAAACAGATGCTGGATCTCGATGAGTACCTCTTTCTGAAAACAATAGATCCTGTTCTTCCCACAATTGATCACTTACCCAAAGTGCATAAAAATCAAGACAATCCCCCTGGAAGACCAATTATTTCCTCAATTGGTGGTTTGACTGAGAATTTGTCTAAATTTTTGGATCATTATCTTTTTGAATTCGTACCTTCTCTAAAATCCTACGTGAGAGACACTTCTGACTTCATTGAAAAGATCGCACACATTGAATGAGACTCTGCATATTGTCTTATGACCTTAGACATAACAAGCATTTACACATGCATAGAACATTCACAGGGCATTGGGCTGTAGAGTACTTTCTAAAGAAACATACATTAAATCTGGCACTGCATAATCAAATGCTATTGGAACTGATAGAATTTTGTTTACAAAATAAAAAAAAATTATTCCAGGATGACATTTATAGACAAGTTTCTGGTACGGAAATGGGCTCCTGCTTCGCCCCCAGCTACGCAAACCTTTTCGTGGGCTGGTGGGAGGAGCAGGTAGCCTGGGCCACAGGGAATGCAGTCTGGACAGATAAGGCAATTGCCTGGTACCGATACATTGACGATCTGTTCTTAATCTGGAATGGTTCCATATCAGAGGCAAAAGAATACATTGGATTGTTAAATGATAACAACTGCAATCTTAGATTTATTGGTGAAGTCAGTAAGGTAACGGTGAACTATTTGGATCTGAAAGTTAAGGTTAAGGAAAAGAAAATAGTCACCCCTCTCTATAGGAAACCAACTGCAGGCAACAGCGTGCTACATGCCTCGAGCGGGCATCCTAGGAGGTTAATTAACAGTATCCCCTATGGGGAACTCCTACGAATCTGCCGCAATTGTTCACTTGATAGTGAATTTGAGAAGGCAGCAGACGCTTGTACCGCAAGATTTATTGAGAGAGGTTACAAACCCAATCTCCTTAAGGATATACGGAACCGAGTTAGCCACCTATCTAGGAGTACACTATTTGAGAAGAAAGTAAGAACTGAACAAGAGGGTGGTAGGTTTCGTATTATTACCCCATATTCCTCCAACCCTAACAAATTAAGAATGATCCTAAAAAGACACTGGCATATCCTAAAAACAGATAGCATAATTGGTATGGACATCCCTAGGGCCCCCATGATCACATTAAAGGATCAATTGGTTCATAGCCACTTAGATCCAGTGGTGAAAAAGAAGGGAACACTAACAGATGGCAAAGGATTTTTCCTTGTGGACGCTGCAAGGCATGTGCTTTCAGCAAACGTGTCTTGACGTATGATGTTCGAGGTGTCTAGGGAGGCAAAAAACGGACTAAATTTATGTCCTGCCACACTGGATATGCAGTATACTGTTTAAGTTGCCCATGTAAAATAAGGTATGTAGGCAGTAGAATCAATCCAGGTAAGTTACGAATTTTGGAGCATATGAGGGCGATTGCAAACAAAGACTTTTCTTACCCTGTTGCTCGTCATTTTGCTATAAAACATCAGAGCAACAGAGATCTCCTACAATATTTTTGTTTAGACTATGTGCCGGAACACATCAGGGGGGGGCAATCGACTCCTTAAACTTAGGAGACTGGAGTCACGCTACATTGTTGACTTAGAAACTAAGGCCCCGGGAGGTTTTAACATTGGGGAAGAAATGTCTGCACATTTGGGATAAGATAGAATGTCATAGTCGAAGTCTGCTAATATGTAACATTATGGAATTATTGTTATGGGTTACTGATCTGAATTTTCGTACAATGTTTTCTCTCTCTTCTTTTCTCTTTTTCTTTCTCTCTTTTGAAACATGTGCTATATGAAGGCGTAATTTGGTTGTGATGAGGAGGTGATTCTTGAAAAATTTTATTTTACTATGCAGGAAGAATCGAGTTGTATAAAACATAGCAAATATTATTGGAGTGGTTTTACAAGTGGGCAACCATTGGGTTGCCATCGCCGATCCACGGCTAGATTATGATAAGTTTGAAATTATACTGAACTATGACCTTTGTGAAGAAATTGGTCTAATTCGATACACAAATATGAAGGTGATCGAACATAATTATTTGACACACTAAATATAAAGTTTGTATATTTATTGTAACGTTGCCACTCTAAATACACTATGCATTACTATGTGATCTAAAAGACATATGAACTGGGACGTAAGGCAACATGATTACGGTGTTGCAACTGCCGATCAACGGCGAGATTTTAATATTTGGGAATTATGTGTAATACTGTTATCACATGCCCTTTGTATTTTTGACAGTGCATTATGTAACTGTGTCAGACAAACATGTTCTAAGATGGTGCCCGTATGAGAATACAAGGTTTTGTCCCTTGTTTATGTCAATTCCCGACAACTCTCGCGTTTTAAAAATGTTGCCGCCAAATGCATTCTCTATGACACTGACGAAGGGAGTCTTTCCAGAAACGCGTTTGTCTGAATAAAATTTGGCGTTCGAAGCTTTCTTGATCCCGTGAGTGCTGCGTGTCTTTTTGGCAGGACTGGGGAGACACAGTGTGGAGCTTTAAAGAAATGCTTATTTCATACAGCGGAGTCATATGGCGTCAAACCATTCATGTTTACATTCTGTAATTTCTAATAATTTCTCTAGGTGCACTGCCATCTCCTCACCGCTATTTAGGCCTCTGGGATATTTGGCCGACAGATCGATAATATATCTAGATTCGAGCCTCCTCAGTCACCTCAAGCGGTCCCCTTCCCTATATATATATATATGTATGCATGTATATCTACAGTTGTGATACAGTAAATAAAAGAAATAATGCAAAAAATATAATTTAAGTTAAAATGAATATGTTCTTTAATAGTTTGCGTATATAAACCCGTTTGTATATATTTGTGTGTCTGGTTAATTTAGTAAATATTTAAATAAATTCATAAATAGTATTTAAATATATTTCAATCAAATTATATCATTGTTATATGTTAAAATATTTAAGTGTTACATATTTAAACTACATATATATTTTAAAACGATATTCTTGTGTATATATTTTGATATTAGTGTGAAATAATATTTGTGTTAAATATTTTCACATGTGCCGTTATATATAGAGAAAAACTATATTTTTGTGATTGATATTGTTGACACAATTCTTTGGCATCAGGATATTTATGGTTTCGATATTGGTTTCAGTGATACGCAGACATTACTGGGGTTATGTTTTTTTCATATGCATGCATATCATTTTGTTGCTATGTGGAAGGCTTAATTGAATACCTTTTTGGCTGTAAACCTATTGCTTTTTTAATCTGGCCCACTTATCTTTAAATAAATATTGGACTACGTTTGCATGTCATGCATAAAAGTTGAACATGAATACCACAGAATGTTACTGATTACCTTTTTCAAAGAGGGTGTTCTTATCAACATGCATTTGTAGTAACCAATAATAATTCCATGACTGCAACCCAGCCACCACACTGCACTCAACCACTGAGCACTTCTTCTCATTCCCACACTTCCACAAATGGAGGGTCCACTGACCTGCTTAAATGGACAAGCCTCATCATTAAGGAACCCTATTCCACCCTTGAACCAAAATATTCCATATCACTTAACATTCTGAAAGAAACCAAAATATTGAATTTATCATCTTTTGCTCTTAGTATTTAGCACATTATTAGGCTCAGCATCAAGGAATAGACTGAGGCGTGGCTTCAAGGGGGGTGTTTGGGTTGTTACACCCCCCAATAAATGTATGTTCTGATAAATTGTCTGTTGCAGGTGCTTTCAGTAGGATATTGTGAGACGTCAGTCTGATTTCACCAGGAATTTTCTACATACACACAGACAAAAATGGGCACACACTCCCTCCCTGTCTGTTTTGAAAGGCATCAAAATTATTGGCTACTTTACATAATTTCGATGACGGGCAGAAATACATCTTACAGCTTGTCGGAGGCTTTCTGCCCAAGATTGATGCTGTCACTCTGACCTCCGTATTACGATGACAGTGTTCAGAGGGAAATCTGCAGGGCGATTCGGCTGCACATCGAACAGTGCCCCGGACAGACTCATAATCCCAATCCAGATAATCCCATTGTTAGATCTGGGGGTCTCTAGTTGACAGAGTTAGGTACCAATGTCCAAATAGGGACCCTTGCTACTAATCAGGGTAAGGGGGATACACTCTTTCGATAACCCCTGCTCACCCCTTTGGTAGCTTGGCACGAGCAGACAGGTTTATCAAAGGCAAAGTGTAAAGTATTTGTATCAGTACTCACAGTAACACTGTGAAAACACCACAAATGGACTCCACACCAGTTAAAAAAAAAAAGTATCTTTATCTAAACTACACAAGACCAAAACGACAAAAATTCAACATACACAGTTCAAGAATATGGTTTTATAAGAGTTCTAGGGTTTGCATCAAAATAATCCCCAGTTGCGTCACTTTTAGCCCAAAGTACCTGTAGATACAACAAAAGTTCCATGCGGCAACTGCAGCGTCGAAAAACAAGCGATGCGTCACTCCTGAGACCCTGGGGCGGCGATGCGACAACCCCGCTGTACGCAGCGGACATTTCGCGATGAATCCAGTCTGTAAAGGGAGCAATGCGATACCTAGTGTGGATTCCGGCACACAGCTTTTCCGGTAGGTTGTATCTTGCACAGGCACGATGCGACAATCTTCGGGGTGGCGACGATCTTTGGTGCAGTGGCAATGCGCAGTGCAGCATTGATCCTCTTCTGCCGCGGCCCCTCGATGCAATGGCACTGGACTCTGCGACGATGTTCACAGGGACGGGATGCGATCCGGAAGCAAGCGGTGCAACGGTTCTCACAGTGACGACAGGATACTCGCAGTAACAGGAATATTCCCGCACCGGGGCAATGCGCTCCGCAAGTGAATGATGCGTCGGTTCATGCAGCGGCAATAGGAGCTGCGACGATCTTCGCAGCAACGGGAATTCTCTTGCACTGTTGACGATGCGCTCCGCAAGCGAGCAATGCGTGCAAATTGTCGATCTTTTTATTTTCTTCTTGTCCAGCTCCCCAAACAGAAGGAAACAACCTCCCAAGGCCCCACAAATGGATCAAGCTCTCCAGGCAGGTCAGAACTCACACAGCGGAGTTGAGGGGGGAAGTTGGGGGTAAAGTCCATTTGTTCCTGGGACTTCCTAACAGGAAGCCAGCTCTCCTCAGGCTCTTGGAGATCTCTTCAAGCAAGGGGACACAGCAACAGCAAAGTCCTTCCCCTCTCCGTGGCAGAATAGCAACTGCAGGGTAGCCTACAAGCACACAGCAGGACAGTCCTTCCTCTTTAGTCTTGCAGCTTTTCTCCTTGGCAGAGGTTCCTATTTGATTCCAGGATGAGGTTCTGGGGTCTGGGTATCCCTTTTTATACCAATATTTCCTTTGCCTAGTCCAAACCAGTTCTGGTCAGTCCTGGAGCACTCTGTTTACATGACTCCTTCTTTCCTTTGAGAGAGAGGGGCAGGGTCCCAGCAGGAGGTGGAGCCAGCATTGTGGAAGGCGGCAGTCACAGCCCTTTTCAGGCCCAAGTGCTATCCCCTCCCACCACTCAAGATGCAAATGGAGCTATTCAGCCCAGTGCTGACTCGTCCAGCCTCCTGGAGCCACCCCAGCCCCTGTCACTCACAAACCAGACAGTCAATTCACAAACAGGCAAAGGTCAGAGAGAAAACAACCACTTTCCAAAAATGCTGCTTTCAAACAAAGGATTTAAAAACCATCCTTCCTAAAAGATGGGTTATTAAATTCTGAGTTCAGGGATACCAGATTTCAATTTTATATCTTGCTCCTATGGGAAGATATGTAGGTAAACATTATACACAGCATTCCCCATACTAGCCTATTGGCAAGATAGCCTTTCAATATTGAAAAACGATGTGGCTGTAATTCACTATCAGAGCATGTGACCTACACTAGTGCATGCTTTACCTTTCACATACACTGCACCCTGCCCAGGGGGGTACCTTGGGCCTTCCATAGGGTTGTCCAGAAATGGAAGGGTTAGACCTGGCCAGTGTGGGCACTGGTCAGGTCAGCATGGCAGTTAGCAACTGCACACAGGCACTGCGGTGGCAGGCCTGAGACATCATTTTAGGGCTACTGAAGTGGGTGGCACAATCAGTGCTGCAGGCCCACTAGTAGCATTTGAATCACCAGCCCTGGCACACTCAGTGCAGTTTACTAGGGTATCTACTGATAAAACAAATATGCCAATCATGGATAACCAATCAAAATAATAATTTACCTAGAGAGCACTTGCACTTTGACATTGATCAGCAGTGGCAAAGTGCCCAAAGCATCTAAACCAGCAAAAAGGAAATCCAGCCAGCGTCAATAATACAGGAGGTAGAGACAAAAAGTCAGGGGAAACCACACCAAAAATGCCATCCGCCGTCGGGATTCTGATGTCACTTTCCCACAGCCTTACCATGTCGGCCTTTCAGACATGGAAAGGCTGTGGTAAAATGACATTTGGGGCCCATAGCAGGGACCCATATCCACTCCACTGGGTTCTGGAGGGGCACCTATTATGCCCCCCCCAAACATCCATTTTTCAATGACAGTTTGTGCTACTGGAATTTTCTGCCCGCTGCATAGGCTACCATTGAATAATAGCTGTTTCCGACTGCCCATGGGGCAGCCTCGTTCAAATTCTGTGGTCTGAACCACCGACCTATGGTTGGGCGATTCCAGTCGCGACTGACTGGCATCGTAATGAGGACCATTGTGTTTTCTCTCTTAGCATTCCTACCAACCCGCAATCACCTCCCTTTCCTCCACCACTTAAGCCCCTGTCATACACCCTGCTTGTCGTACAGTGTATTTAAACCTTATATGCCAGCCTGATTATCAGAAAATCTGAAGCTCAAACACCCCAGTCTTACTGATAATGGTAAGCCCCCGAGAATAGACAAATGTTGCAAATACGAGAACTTAATTTGCATTCCTTAACAAGTCAATGGAAAGTATGTAGATGCACAATAAGACTGTATTACATCACCATCAAATCCGTATCGGTTAATAATCCTGTCAATATATTTGGAGACACAGGCCTGACAGTATATCATTGTAATGTACAAATAGACACAGACAATGCCACATATTCGTACATTTCAACAGAAAACAGGTGACCGTGTTCCAACATTGATTGTGCAGGCAAGGTTCATTTCCATGGAAACCACCTTATATAGTTGCTTAGAGGATTAAATTAACAAGGCTATTCAAGCATGAACACTTATTTTTACATCGCACAGCTTGCATACTAGCTTCACATTTTTTTGCTCAATATGTTCAATTTCAGTCTAAGAGAGGGATTAAATGGCATTGCTGTTTTGCTTTTAGTTAAGTCTTTTATTTGCAGAAGCATTGTTGTTTTGTTCCTTCTTGCTTCTTTGCATATGAATTCCATTTTCTGAAGGCAGCTAATCAGATTAATTCAAGCATTCCATCCATCACCTTGTTTTTGTTGTGTTTGGCGCCCTTAGTGAGACAGGTATGCCCAGACAATGCTTGGCCCAACCCTTGTCAGTGAGAAACCGGTCCTAAGTTGCTTGTATTCTGGTTTAGGAAGGACCTGGTTTGGCAGTTCGGACCGGACTCTTTTGGGTCAAGACTCATTTATTTAAGGCTGGGTCTAGGCTGAGGAGGCATTGTGGGTAAAACACTATGGATTGATGTGCAGCCCTGAGTTATTGCCAGTGGCTGAGATTAATGCAAGCATTCCATTCATCTCCTTGATGTTGTTGCAGTTGATTTCCTAAATGCGACATGTGTGCCCAGACATGGGCCGCTTGCTCACTGTACCACTGGAAAAAAGCTATTCTTGGCTGATGAGACAATATCAGGGTGAAACTAGTCATAGATTGCTTGTAATCCACGTTGTGGAGAACCTGCCTTAGCAGTTTGGGTTTGACTGTGCTCGTTTAAGCAGGCTGATGACTGATTTGTACATGGCTTATTTCAAACTGAGGTGGTTTGCAAAAACTGGTGGATTGGAATTTGACCCCAAGCGATTGTCAGTGGCTGAGATTAATTCCAGCATTCGATCCTTGTTGTTGCACCATGTAGGAGGGAAACACTATGCAGTGCTCCCATTGATAGTGCTGGGGTTTTGCTCCACACCACATGATTACCTATTTGGTGGTAAGGATGCTGATGCCAAAAGTTCACGGTGGACTGCACAGCTTATGGTGCCTAGGCTTCTAGGGGGAGAGTCTTTTGATAGGACTTACATTTTTGAAGCAGGTATAAACCTGATCTGGAGAAACATACCTAAGGAATAGATAGTGCTTCTGCTTGGATGGGCAGCCATACTGCCTAAAGCTAAACAGGCCACTGTGTCATCAATATATATGAAATAATGTCAGCTGCAATTATGCTTTCAACATCGCTAATGGCTTACATTCTGACTGTGTATACACTGCTACAATATTGCATCTTATGATTTAACACACAAGCATGTAGTTTTGTACAAGCAGGTACCAAAGCATTAACCAATGCCGCTCAATCCAGTAAACTGTACAGTGAGATACACTTTCCTATTGATCTTGAAGTACAGCTGTAAGGTTCAGTTAAACACAAGTATAACCACCTAAACATACTTGTGTGACTATAAAAAAAAACTGCACTAAGACCAGCAAGGGCTCTGTTACAGAAAGTGCAACGGGTGTGTGCACCTGCTTTGTGCACCCCCGGGTTAGCTTTGGCATTACATAGGGGCCACAGACGCGGGTGTCACCCCTTCTGTAATACTGAAAGATCTGGTACACATGTAGCATCAGCGCTACTATGAGAAAGCGTTCTCATTTGTCTGGGGACGTGGCCCCATGCAAATCAGGGAATCACGTTGACTCTGCGCCCGTGCTGTATCACTAATGTGGGTGCAGAGACAAACAAGCCTTTAGGTGGCAAAATGACAGTGTGATACAAAATGGTGGTACATTGTCAGTGCGCCCCATGAGGGCAGCCTTCTACAGAGGCAAAAGGGAGTCCTATGTACCTTACATCTCTCTGCAGGCAGATGCATCACCTCCCTGCATCCGGCTGCAAGTTGATCTCTACCTCCTCTTGAAAGTGCATGTGGTTTGCCCCTTCACTGTGAACCGCGGAGCAGCTTTTAAACAGCTGCTTCATATTTCACACAATTGCGCTGCCCCTCGAGCAGCACAACTTCACAGCTGCCCTGAGGGCAGCACATTCATCCCAATAGGGCACATTTTCCCTGTTTGTGTCTGGCACACCTGTTTAAAGGTGTGCCGTGTCGCAAACAGTGAAAATGCGTTCTTTAAGCAATGCAGGCCCTGGAGCGTGCCTCCGCACCCCAACAGCAATGTCCAGATTAACCTGAGACCACCCTTCTCTGACAATATGGAAATAAAGAAATGGATGAACCAACTGAAGAGAGAAATATCTATCAAACTCAATGAATATCAGCTAAATCAAAATTTGTCAATTAAAGTAAGCATAAACTTTTTTCTAAAATATGTAGTTAATCTCAAGGGCACCAGAAAAATTGATCAAGAAAAATCTTCTGATTGTATATGCATAATATTTTTAAAAAAAAACACCTATAACCATACCTTTAATCATACAGAATGTATGTAGAAAATTCAATTATAACCTGCAACTATCCTCCAGTTGAAGATTTTTCTGAAAAACGAAATATCTCAGAGCATTAAAAATTCCTTCCCACAGGAAGAAAAGATGCTGAGTCAAGAATGTTGAGAACCTGAGTGGGTGAGAGTTACACACCAATAACCACGCAGAATATCTTTTTCATAGATGGGCTTCAAGTTTAGTTGCATTGCTGCACGTTGTTAAAAAAGAGAAGTTAGTAAATTCAATGTAGTGAAAGAGTCATTGTGATCTTGATGGCAATGATCCACAATGTGGTTCAAAGTAGTCTGCTGTCAAGCAAACAATCCCCAAACCCAGTAACCCATAGTGAGGAAGTGCTGTGATAACTATTTGATTTAAGGGTGGCAGCAAAAAGACTGTGACAATGAATTGTCAGTGGGCACACTAGAATGAGCCCCTCATTGCTCATGTTACTTTGCCCCACTGAATTTGCTCCCTTACGAACATACTAAGAGCCCAATGATGATGTCAGACAAATCTCCACCTGCACTGTAAATTAAATGAAATACCAGCATTTGTAAAGCGTACAGCTACCGCCATATCAATCAATCAGGAGTTTGCTAAAGTGCAACTACTCACCCGTAAGGGTCTCAAGGCGCTGGGGGTGGGGGGTGCAGGTTCCATTCCATCAAGGAGGGGGTCTGTCTAAGAGCCAGGTTTTGAGGTTTCTTGCGAAGATGGGGAGCGATGTTGTCTGTCTGAGGTGGAGCGGAAGGGTGTTCCATGCTTTGGCTGCGAGGAAGGAGAAGGAGCGGCCTCCCGATCTGGTCTTTCTGGTGCAAGGGACCACGGCGTGGGAGAGCTGGGCTGATCGTAGGGTCATTTGGGGTGCGTGGAATTTGAGCCGGTTGTTCAGGTATGCTGGTCCGGTGCTGTGGAGGGCTTTGTGTGAGTGGGTGAGCATCTTAAAGGTGATTCTTGCCTCGACGGGGAGCCAGTGGAGTGTGCGCAGGTGCTGGGAGATGTGGCAGTGTTTTGGCAGGTTGAGGACCAGTCTTGCGGCGGCGTTCTGGATGTTCTGTAGCTTGCAGATGAGGTTTTTGTTTATTCCAGCGTAGAGTGCGTTGCCGTAGTCGAGTCTGCTGGTGACCAGGGCGTGAGTGACTGTCTTTCGATGTTCGAGGGGGATCCATTTGAAGGTCTTACGAAGGAGGCGGAGGGTGTGGAAGCAGGAAGATGAGACAGAGTTGATCTGACGGTCCATTTTGAGCTTGGAGTCCAGGATGATGCCCAGGTTGCGTGCGTGGTCTGTGGGGTTGGCAGGTTTCCGAGGGCGGTGGGCAACCAGGTGTCGCTCCAGGCGTCGGGGTTAGGGCCCATGATGAGTACTTCTGTTTTGTTGGTGTTTATTTGTAGACAGCTGTTTTTCATCCATTTGGCGACGGCTTCCATGCCTTCTCGAAAGTTGCGTCTGGCGGTGTTGGGCTCGTTGGATAGGGAGAGGATGAGCTGGGTGTCGTCTGCGTATGACACGATGTTGAGTCCGTAGGTTCTGATGATGGGGGCAATTGGAGCCATGTAGACGTTGAAGAGCGTCGGGCTGAGGGAGGAGCCCTGGGGGACTCCACAGGTGGTAGGTGTTGGGCTCGAGAGGAAAGGTGGGAGTCTGACCCGTTGCGTCCTGCCGGAGAGGAAGGAGCAGATCCAGTTGAGGGCCTTGTCCTGGATTCCTGCGTCGTAGAGTCTGCGTATTAGGGTGCGGTGGGAGACTGTGTCGAACGCCGCTGATAGGTCTAGGAGGATGAGGGCTACTGTTTCTCCTTTGTCCAGTAGGGTGCGCATGTCATCTGTTGCGGCGAGGAGGGCAGTTTCCGTCCTGTGTTTTTTTCTGAAGCCGGATTGGGAGGAGTCGAGGATGTTGTGTTCTTCAATGAATGTGGCGAGTTGGCTGTTGATGGCTTTCTCGATGATTTCGCTGGGAAAGGGAGCAGGGAGATGGGTCTGTAGTTTTTGAGGTCGGTGGGGTCCGCTGAGGGTTTCTTTAGGAGGGGGTTGACCTCGGCGTGTTTCCAGTCATCGGGGAACGAGGCAGTCGCCAGGGAGCGGTTGATGGTGTGGCGGAGCATGGGCGCAATGGTGTCGGCGGCTCTGTTGAAGATGTGGTGGGGGCAGGGGTCCGTGGGAGCCCCTGAGTGGATTGACTTCATTGTCTTCAGTGTGTCTTCGGTGGTGAGGGCTGTCCAGTCATCAATCGCTGGTTTCCGGGTGTCGGGGGTAGTTGGTGAGGGTTCAGTGTGTTGGTTGTCTTTGTCGAAGTTGTCGTAGATGCTCTTGATTTTGTGGTGGAAAAAGGTGCTGAGTTTGTCGCAGAGGTCTTGTGAGGGAGGGATGTCGGTAGACTCACTGGTGGGTTGGGCGAACTCTTTGATGATGCTGAAGAGTTCCTTGCTGTTGTGTGCGTGGGTGGAGATTTTGTCTTCAATCGCTTTTTTCCTCGTTTCTCTGATGAGTTGATGGTGGGCGTTGGTGGTGGCTCTGAAGTTGTTGTGGGCTTCTGTGGATTTGGTGTTTCTCCAGGCCTTTTCGAGGTGGCGGCAGGTGCGCCTGGACTCTCGAAGTTCGGTGGTAAACCATCTGGCTTTCTTGGCACGGGTATTGTTGTTTTTCTTGAGGTGGGCTATGGTGTTGGTGCTGTCCGAGATCCATCTATGCAGGGTTCGGGCTGCAAAGTTGGGGTCGTCGTTTTCCGCGATGGTTGGGGTGAAGTTGTTGAGTGAGGAGGTAAGCTGGTCGTCGGTGATTTTGGTCCAGTTTCTTTGTGGAAGCAGGTGCTGGTGTCTGTGGATGGTGGGTGTTCTGAAGGTGAAGTGGACGCAATGATGGTCGGTCAATGGGAGTTCGGTGGTGTGGCAGAAGGTGATGAAGTTTCCTGTAGCGAAGAGGGGGTCGAGGGTGTGTCCTGCTGAGTGCGTGGGCTCGGTCACGATCTGGCAGAGTCCAATGTTGTGGAGGTTGTCCAGGTGGCATGTGTTGTTGGGGTCCAGTTGATTGTCGAGGTGGAAGCTGAGGTCTCCCAGCAGGGTGTAGTTGGTGGATGCGATGGCCTGCGGGGAGATAATGTCCGTGATGGAGTTGGCGAAGTCGGAGGGTGGCGGTGGGGCTGGCCAGTATCCTGAAGTGAAGGTGTTCCATCAGTTCTGTGGACTCATCAGGGAGTGTGCTCAGGCGGAGGCTGGATTTGTGGACGATGGCGATTCCTCCTCCTGGGTGGGTGGGGCGGTCCTTCCTGGAGATCTTGTATCTTTGGGGGATGGCGATAGCGATGTCCGGTCCCGAGGTGGCGTTGGTCCAAGTTTCGGTGAAGAATGCTACGTCCGGTGTGGTGCTGTCAAGGAGGTCCCAGATTTCTGTGGCGTGTTTGTGGAGGGATCGGACGTTGAGGAGGATGCATTGCAGGGTCTTCGGTTCGGTTGTGTTCCTGTGGGCGGGTTGTGCTGGATCCGTGTTCTTGGCGGTGCTGCAGGTGTGCAGGCAGCGGTGACAGCGGAAGGGTCCATGGGTGTCGGCTGGTGATGCTAGCTTGCAGTTGTTGTTGCAGCCTGGGTTGAGTGCGTGGAGTGCTGCTGGGTCATAGCATTGGCGGGGCGAAGGTCCAGGGTTCCTGGTGTTGGTCGCGGGCGGGTCGCTGACGGGCGCAGACGTGCTTGCCTTTGACGCACCTTCGGTGCACCAGCGGCACCCCCGCCATTAAGTAGGGGTCAGGGAGGGCTGGACAGCCGGGAGGCGGGAGCGGGGAGAGGAGCTGGATTGGGCCGGTCGCGCTTGGGGGGAGGGGCCGCGGGGGCAGCAGCGGCAAGGAAGGGTAAAGGGAGGAAAGAAGGGATAAAGAAAAAAGGGAAAATAAGCAGAAATAAGGCACAAAAGAGCAGAGATGCAGAAAAGGGCAGAAAGGTGAAAGATGGAAAGGTAGAAAAACGAGTGAAAATGAGTGAAGGAGCAGAGGGAGAGAAAGGGAAAATGGGCAGAAATAAGGCACAAAAGAGCAGAGATGCAGAAAGGTGCAGAAAGGTGAAAGATAGAAAGGGTAGAAAAACGAGTGAAGGAGCAGAGTGAGAGAACGGACCACCAGGGATGAGGCGCAGGGAAACCTGTGGGTGGAGGAGGGCCTCAATCACTAACACTGAAGAGTGCAGGGGCAGGGGCACATCACTTACTGGTGGAGCTGCGAGGGTGGGAGTGGGAGAGCAATTTCACTGACATAGAGGTGTCAGGGCACCTGGGGGCCCTCAGGAAGATTAAGCAAGCTATTGCCCAGAGTCACATGGGGCTGGGCTAACCTAGCGCCATCACTGGGGATCGAACCATGAACCCTGTGATCCGGAGTCAGGCACCCTGGCCGCTGTGCCACACCTCTTCCACTGTAGGTGGCAGTCTGTTCGAAATCCAGTACCGAAATCTGACTGCTGCATTATGATGCGGATGATCAGAGGCAACTGCTGGAGGGACTGACCGACGCTTCGGACAGGCTTAAGTAGCCTGTCGGATCGTTGGACGGAGCAAAATACCCTACAATATGGGCGGTTCCTACTCAGGCACCGCCATAGGGATTACAATGTCCCTTTCCGACAGACTTTCCATGGCTGTCAGACTGCCCTTGAAAGGCTGTCGGAAAGGGCGCTTGGGGGCCCTTAGCAGGGCCCCTGTCCCCTAAAGGCCTCTGCTATGGTGCCTGGCACACGATATAGGGATGTTTCCAAACTTGCCTTTTTGCATTGAGGCTTGTGCTGTGGCCCTTCTTTGGGCCACAGCACAGGCCTCAATGCAAAGAGGCATGTTTCCAACCTCCAATACGGTGGACAGACCGTAATTTGAAAGTTGGAATCACTGCCTACTTTTCGGGCAGTCCTGAAACAATGTCGGTTGGACGCTCGTCCAACCGGCCTCATAATGAGGGCCATCAAGTCAAAGGAATTGACAATCAAGTATTGTTGTTAAATCTCTCAAAACTAGTGCTTGGCTTATCAAGTAATCTAATATTATAACCCGGTCAGGTTTTGAGAATAAGTAGCAAATTTGCCAAAAAACTCTATTGAAATTCAATATTCCTGGCTGAAATTACGCTCTCCTCATTTACAGGTGGGCTCATGGTCTCAGTCTCACCAAGCTTTTCTCGGTGACGAAATACTAGGACATGGAAAATACAAGCTGGCAAACTCATTTTGGAAATAGACTGCAGTGCTGCTTGACCCCAGTGCACGGCCTCTTCTCCATCCCTTCCAAGTCATGTAGGAAGCATGTAATACTCCTCTTGCAAGGTACCATCCTCTCCCTCCCTCTTCCCCAATCCCACATAGCAGCTCTTGCCCCACACTAGCCACGCCGCCCAGAGCAGGTACTAAATATGTGCATTAAGCCCTACACAACTGGGAATTCCATGCAGACTATGGATCCTCACAGTTATTCCCCAATATGTGTGTAATTACACAGTACAGGTGATGTGCTACCGCACAGTACCGGTGTTTGCGGGAGCCAATATCTATACCACTAGTACTGCTCAGTTCCTGCTTGGGCCATGTTATAGCTCATATAGTCAACAGAAAGCGCTGTTTTGTTCTTGAGCCACTGCCTCCTGTTTACAATTGCCTAGGTTTGATTTTTGTGTGAAGAATAATATAGATGAATGACTCTGAGCCATTGAAAGGGCTTATCACGAATAACTTATAGCGGGTGCATCAGCGTGAGGCTCTCAGAGAAGAGCTTAATGCACATTACTGAGTTTGTGAAATGCTTTTGGGCACTTTCTTGGCTCGCACTCACAGGGTAGATGCCTTTATTGATAAAGCTTCTACTGGCGAGCTTAAGAAAATCAGTCAACATAGAAAAGTCAATAATGCTTTGTTTTGTGTGGCCGCTCAGAGACTATGTAATTAGAAAGCAGGTGCAGATGTTCTGCATTTTATCGAAGAGAAAGACAAGAGCTCAAACTCTGCACCAGATTTACATGAAATAATGATAAAAGCACAAAAGTGAGACTAAAGAATCCGCCCAAGTGACTGACAGGGGCACTGGGCTAGAACAATTATACTGCCTCATGCATGTGGCTTTAATTGAGATACCGAACTGGTGTAATTCAATGTGACAAGCTCCCACTGTGAGACCATCACAGTCACCATTTCCTTTTAAAGAAGAGTATCAAGTGCAAAACAAGTAGCAGTAAACCCTATTTTCTTTCTCTCCAGAACGTTTAAGAGGATCTCTGCCCTGTTTCCATTTGCTTTAATACAATTAATTTCTGCTATTTGTGTTTACACAATGTTGTGTACTCTATATGGGTATTAAAGCACAGTGAATTGCAGTAAAACCCCCGAGGGACAATGAAACAAATAGATAGTGAACCTTAAATGTTTTGATGCGAATTAACAGGTTGAAGCAATATCCTCATCATCATATAATGTTTATTCGGCTTTAAGAAATAAAACATAAAAGACAACAATAAAAAAAAGAATACATCAACCAAATGATAAAAATAAATAAAAATAATCAGACTGCTCCCGATAAAAAACAATCCATATAAAAACAAGTATGCACATCAGATAGTAACGGTAAATAAAATAAAGCAGATCGAACTTGTTTGAAATGCTTAAAAACCTGCAAAGGGAGGATAAAATACTTCTGAATTTTGTTTATACAAATGACAGAACATAATAAAGTGCAAGATAAGATGTCCTGGCTGGAAGCATGATCACATCTACATAGAACAAGTGACTATTTTATTGAAGGTTCTTGAGGGATAGCCAACTAGGGATGAAATAAGCTGAGTCTCAATTGGGTCAAGAAAAAGTGATGGTAATTTGGTGTCAAGGGTTAAATAAGGGTCTAGGGTAAAAGTGGTTTGCAACAGAACATAGGATCTAGAAGACTCTTTATCCATTTCAATTAGAGCTCTCTCTTTTACTTTCCAAGCCTTGAATGCTGCCTTGGTCCTGGCAACATCACCAGTGACTAATAAATCAGGATTGTTAAAAATGTGAGGGCGTCCCAATTTTCTGAAGCAAACTTTAGCACAGCTTAGCCAAGCTATGCTAGATGCACGATCAAAGGACAAACAATCCTGCAATATGAGACGATTACCTTTTTTTCAGGACTTAACCAAACAAATAAACAAAGTAACAAAGGTCGCATCCGCATAATATCAGACAATAACCCTAACCCAAGTTCCTTATGAATAATATAAGATGAGGAGCTGTGAGGGAGACAAAAAAGCCTTCTTAAAAATGTATTCTCAATCACATTTAATGCTGAGAAATTGGCAAAGCCCCAAATCTCGCTTCCATAAGCAACAATAAGCACACTTAGGTTTGTAAATATCACATATGACCTTAATAGAATTATGCTCCACCCTGGTGGAAAAATCACAGACAGCAGCAATGCTTTTGTCAAGCATAGTACATCTGGCAGGTGCCAAGAGGGACCAAGTAATCAATTTATTGAGCAGAACTTCAAGATATGGATAAGTGTTAACACTACCAACAATATTACCTTAAACCTGAAGGGTTCTGGATTTAGGAAACTGAGAGCCAATCCCCATAATGGGATTTAGTAAAATGTGTGCTTAGATCACGGCTATCTATAAAGTGCACAAAAGAATTAAGCATGAATTCCAACTCCCAGAGCTGTCCTGGAAATAAAGACAGCACTGTCTTGTTAAAGTAGCACAGGAATTCAGTGATGACCAATCCGGGGCATTTCCCTACCATCCTCACCGATAGCCTTTGCCAAGATATTAATATATAGTGTGAATAGGAATGGTGCCAGGATGCAGCCTCGGCGAACCTCCCCCCCCCCCCCCCCCCCACGTTCAATGCATTCCACACTAGGTCCATAACTGTCTGAAGTAGACAAATTAAAATAAAGATCACGTAACAAAGTGACAATATTGGTCTCCAAGACACAGCATCACATCACATAATTTTTCCCTATTTACCCTATCAAAGGCAAAGCTCAGGTCTATAAAAGCCAGGTCTATTACACCTTGCGTAACCACTGTACATTTATTTATTATAAGATACTAAATAAGACATTGATCAACTGTCCCAGGGCTGAAAACCATAATTGGACGTCAAATAAAATGTTACAATCAGTAAGCCAGGTCACTCAGTAACCTATTCAGAACCAATCAGTCGAAGACGTTAAAGACAGAGGTATCAGGGATATAGGGTGATAGCATATGAGATTGGAACGATTTACTCTCCTGAAAACAGGCACTATCACTGAGGTGGGAGTTCTTGATTAGTGTCATAAACCTCTCATGAGAAACATTAATATAAGCATTTTAACCATCAGTCACTGTAAGATCACCAAAACTTGGAACAGAATTGGGTGAATCATACATGGCTTCAAAATGACTGAATCTGCTAACGCTCAACAATTGATCCTAGGCCTCCTCGCACAGGGACTTTTTATGATCTTTTAAAATTCTCTTGTCGGAGGCACAGCAAGTAGCGACCCAAGTGCGGTGTCTGAGTTAGCCTTCACTGCCACCAGCAAAAGTCGATGTGACCTAGAACATTGATTATTGAACCCTCCATAAGGCTTAGACCTTGCGGATATGGTATTACAAGTCAGCAAGGATTTAATTTTGCTGCAGATAGCTGTCAACTAATAATGGAGTCATCAGGGAATTAATATTCAGGCAAGGAATAAAATTATGCTCACAAGCTCTGAAAAGATCATCATAAAAACCTCAGAGAGGACCTTGTTCCTCCTAAGGCACCAGCCTTGCGAGTGAGATCTGACTTCATCCACTGCAAATTGCACAGGGTTCAATCATTGTCATGCAAAGTACTTAAAGGGGAAAATCTATTAGAAGTGGATAAACTGCACTCAAGCAGAGGACTGGTATAGGAAACAAATGGAACATTGGGGATAACTTGGACCGTGTTGTTGCCTGAACCACATAATGAGAAGGGTTTATAAAAGTAATCTTAAGGAAGTGGAACAATGCCCAAAAATGTCTCAGTATCAGGCAATAGATTTGATAACAAAAAACAGTAGTAGGGGGATTATCAAATGTAACCACAACACAGTCACCTTCCATGCGCTTAGGTTTTAAACCTGCCCACGGGACAGTCCTCATCATAATAATGAATTCTAACAAATGCATATTGCGCCCAAACTGATTGTTAATGCAATAAACCAATTTGTTTTTTACCGGGAAATAATTCTCGAACAGTATTTGATGAAACTGGTGGAACTTTAGTCAACATGACAACATGAAGAGTGGCAGCTGGTGGAAGACCAAGGGTGTGCAGCACAAGGCATGGCACCAAGGGATGGGCAGCACCCCTGCTATTAAACTCAAACGGACCAAGAACTGGGCAATAGTTGGCACCACCAAACGGGAACCCTGACACGTGTTTTGGGAAGGAAGGTTAGTAGGCTTCTGAGAAAACTGTGATTCCACAGCAACATTTTAACCCATACCTGCATGCAATCTGCCTTCAGATGGAATGGGATCATGATGGTGAGGGGCACTAGATTAAGACACCGTGCCAACAGACGGGGCCAAAATAACAGGGGCAACAGAAACCGCTTTCCCATCAAGCAATTGAATGACAGGTAACCCAGCCCCTGTTCTACCATTAATAAAGGAGGTCTTAAGTTGGTTCGAAAGTTTAATAACAGCGTCTTCAATGCTTGAAAGTCTCTGTTCACAGGATGAAAAAGAGAGGACCACGAAAGACTCTAATCTTGTAACCAGTCTTTCCATGAGTCTGTCAACAAATAAATCACAGCAAGCATCGGTGAAGAGATGAGCCTAAGGGCCACCAAAAAAAGACTGATTACCCAACTTAATCAAAGGACTCCTGGCAGATCCTTTTTAATCATGGGAGGAAAGGGATGGCCAAGGAGCAATCTACATCTGTTCACTCTTTGGCAGCACTTAAGGGAACGTGTGCCCCAGCAGCTTTAGTTTCCTGAAAGCCAGAGGAAATGGGAGGATCTACTTGTGCAAGAAAAAAGGTGGAATTGGTGACATTAGCCTCACCTTGGATGCAAGCCTGATCACCTAAACCTAGCTCAACCTCCATTACACTGATTTCTTCAGTGATGGCCCCCATTGCAGATGTGAGGAGTGTCACAATGTTCTGGCCATTACGAGGCTGATTATTTTCACCAGATACCAGATTTAATTGGTGTTTACCCATATTTGAGAGGATGAAAAACACACAGCTAAGAGGGAGGGCCTGATCTGGTCTTGGCCAGTCTTGCACGGGTGCAAATAGATCCCCTCTTAGCCTGGTCTTTGCCAGGGCAAGCACCCGGTTGTGTCCTGCACGTACCATGCCACGGCTATTACCCTGTCCAAAATGCGCACACATGGCACTCCAGCACCTCCTCCTACTTGTGGTCTTGTTGGGGATGAAGTACTTTCCCCTCCAGTTCCGAAGTGCCCAGCACTGTCCTAAATGTACCCACACATTGCGCCTGCCTCTGCAGCTCCAAACAAAGCGTCCCGTGTCGCAGGCTAAGGAAGTGCCCTAAATGTGCCACACAGCACGCCAGCATCTCCTCCTACATGTGGCCTTGTGAGGGGTGAAGCCCTTCCCCTGCAACTCCAAACAATGCATCCAAAAGGCAATATCATAAATTGTGAAGTTCGAGAAGATGGAAACTATGAAACTACAAAACGCATTCCTTCTGACATTTTGACATTACTTCCTCCACCCAGGCACTACCTCCAAGGCACAGTCTTCTTTTGAAATAAATGAATGCGGGAAACTCATAAAAATTGAGCATTTAACACTGCCATTCGACCAGGGCAGGCAAAATTTAAAGAGCGACCATTTCAAATTGATCCTCTGCCCCCCATACCCTGAATCACAAACCCAGCACAAAATGGTAGTAAACTTGCCCCATAATGCATTGAAATGAATAAATAAAAAACATACAAATCTAAGTGCATACTCACTCTTTAAGAAGCATATACTCAATATGATAGTGATGAGATGAAAGATGGATACATTTGAACACTATGGAAAGTGGCCTAAAAAATATGACTGATATCCAAGATGTATGACTGGTGTCCATGGTGTATGACTGGTACGAAGGCAGAACTCATATTCCATTAAATGTTTGAGTGTACTCTTTCAGAAAAATGTGTATAAATAGTAGGCACATTATAATGATAAAATCATTTATATGTGACCAGCATTCCCACTACCCAGTCTTATTATTCCAGAGAAACCTTCCACCAAAATTATTTTTCTGAATGTAGGCTTCAGGTGAAGTTACTACCAAGGTCAATCAAAGGTGACAACTGAGCAGTTAGCTGCTCATCTAGGCTGCTCCAGGTTCATACACTAATTTGGCAAGATCCGTGGCTGGGGAAAAAGAAGAAAGAATAGGCCTTCTATCACAGGCTCCCATTAGTTCCAGATTATCAGTCTGGTAGTTCTGATGAACCGGTTATTACCACAAGACATCTGCTAGATTGGCCTATGTGAAATACCACTTGCACATTTCAATAAGATGTTGATACTGCTGACCGCAGAAGCCGACCTAGTTATAGGAAGGTAGACATGAAATGCACTATGGAACACAGGAGATAGTGCTTTAAATGTCTCCACTTCAATAGCCCCTGCTCCAGCCAGCGCTATTAGAGCACCACAACTTTTACCACTTCCTCATTCCTGTCCTCAGGTGTTACTTTTTGACATCAAGGGGCAATTTCCAGACTGTATTAAAATGCACAGCAATTTTAGGGATCAATTGAAAAGATTCCCACAACACATAACTCTTCAGTAACCTACACCATTCATGTATTGTCAGTTAACTGCTTTCCTCCCTGCGCAGCTCCACCTGTTAGCTGCTGCCCCTTGCAGGTCCTTTCTGGTTGGTGTTCGAGGCCCTCTTCTAACCACAGAGCTACTGGTATGCCTTCTGTCGTTGTGCTTTCTCTACCTTCTTTGCACTCTTTTTTTACTTTTTTCTTATTTCCCCCACTTTTTGCATACTTTTTTCTCTTTTTCACCCTCTTTTGCGCTATGCCCCTGGTGCTGCTCCCTTCCAGCGCCCCGTTTTCCGCTTCTAGATTCCTGCCTTACACTAATGATGTCCCCACTCACACTACTTAATGGTGGTCACTGCACCAGGGAAGGAGAAATTTGGCTGACCTTGTCAGTGAACTGTTTCCCTCCCTGACCAGCTGCGCCTGGTAGCTGCTGCCCCTTGCAGATCCACTGACCCTTGCTGGTTGGTGTTCAAGGCCCTCCTCAGTTCCACTGGAGTCAAACTATCCTGGCTGAAGAGGGGTGAAACTCGGAAACCGGTCCTAGGATGCTTGTTTCCAGTCCAGGGAGGACCTGGCCTGGCAGTTCGGGCTGGTCTGGTCCCATTGAGTACCGGGTCAAGACTGATTTGCATATGGCTGGGTTCAAACTGGAATGGCATAGTGAGCAAAAAATAGATGGATTTAGGCCCAGACCTTTGTACTGGGGTGAATGTATGACATTGTTCTGCATTCTGTCCATCAATTGTTATTTTTGAATTTGTCACCTGAGTGGGATGGGTGTGCCCAGACATAGGTCCCATGCTCTCCATGCCACTGGAGTCATGCTTTCCTGGCTGAAGAGGGGTGAAACACCGAAACTGGTCCGAGGATGATTGTTTCCAGTCCAGGAACGACCTGGCCTGGTGGTTCGGGCACACTGTTTCCATTGGGTACAGGGTCAAAACAGATTTGCAGATTGCTAAGTTCAAACTGGAATGGCATTGTGAGCAATGCAACGATGGATTTAGGCCCAGATCTCTGTAGTGGGGTGAATGTATGACATTGTTCTGCCTTCTGTCTATCAATTGATGTTTTTGCATTTGTCACCTGAGTGGGACGGGTATGCCCAGACGTAAATCCTGTGCTCTCCATGCCACTGGAGTCAAGCTATCCTGGCTGAAGAGGGATGAAAACCTGAAACTGCTGGTCCTAGGATGCTTGTTTCTAGTCCAGGGAGGACATAACCTGGCAGTTCGGGCTGGACTGTTCCCATCAGGTGCAGGGTCAAGACTGATTTGCATATGGCAGAGTTGAAACTGGAATGTCATGGTGAGCAAAAAAACAATAGATTTAGGCCTGGATATCTGTACTGGGTTGAATGTATGACATTGTTCTGCATTCTATTGATCAATTGTTGTTTTGCACTCCTCCACCCACGGCTCCTGCCTGCTCCTCTTCCCTGGTGGGTTAGGGGGGAGCATGTTTGCTCTGCTGCTGTCTGCCTTCTGTCCTAGTGCTTTATGCCTCTTTCCACCCTTTGCTTTCTCTGCACTCTTTTTTACTTTTTTCTCCTTTCCCCCTTTTGCATACTTTTTTCATGTTTTTACCCTCTTTTGTGTTGTGCCTCTGCCTGACCTGGTGCCTCACAGCTGTCCAGCCCCCCTCACATTACTTAATGGTGGCCGCTGCATGGCAAAGTAACCAGCCTGCCAAAGGTAAGTCCATCTTTGCCCATCGGTGGTAGGACCACACCCAGTGCCACGGACCCTGGTTTGCAGACGTTTCTTTGATAGGATGCCAGCAACCTCCTCACCCTAAAAATCAGACACCATGCCACCTGCCACCTCACGTCGCCGAAGGACACCCAAAGTCCTTTCTCCTGCCAAAACTGCAGCTGCACCCTCAACCACCTTTGCATACCAGCTCCTCCCTCCACCCGGCTGGTCAGGTGTCCAAGAGCACCTGAACAGCTCAACTGCACCCTTCTCAACACATGCTCCTTCCACAAAACCACCACAGAAATCTGGGACCCCCTCGATTCCGTCTCCCCGACATCGCCTTCCTTACTGAAACCTGGGCAAACCCTAGCTTGGGCCCGGACATCGCCACCGCCATCCAGGATGGCTACATGATCACCAGTAAGGACCGCACCAACCAACCAGGAGGAGGCATCGGCATCGTCCACAAGAACTCCCTTCACCTGACCACCCACTCAGCCAACCCAAAGACAACTATGGAACATTTCCACTTCGAGGTCCAGACCAAACCCAACACCACCCTCTGTGGCAGCATTGTCTACAGACCACCTGGCCCTGCCCGCTCTACACCAACACCAACATCAGCTTCCAATACATCAAGCAGATCAATGACAGCTTTGACACCGAAGAACCACACATCACTCCCGCCACCACTACACGCGACGACAATGCCCCCAACAGATCCTGCTCAACTAGACTTCTCTCACCACAGATGACACTCTCAAGACCATAAAGAGCATTCACTTTGGATCACCCTTGGACCCCTGCCCGCACCACATCTTCTTCAGAGCTGAACCCTACATCGCCCCCAAAATACGCCTCACTATCAACTGCTCCATCAAGACCGCCACCTTCCCCAATGACTGGAAACACGCTGAGATCAACCCCCTGCTGAAGAAATCATCTGCCGACCCGACAGATCTCAAGAATTTCTGACAAATCTCCCTGCCCAATTCAAATGAGAAAGAAGGCTCACATATAGGTCCAGCGCACAGGCCCCAATAAATACAATGTAGCACCGGAGTATGTAGTTCCTGTATGGTGGGGAAAGAAGAAGAAGGCTAGGTAGGTCAACACCCAGTAGTGGAGTGTGGGTGTCACCCAATTTGGGAAGTGGGACCCTCACACACCCATTTGGGTGTCATGTTTCATCATAGGGCTTGCTTCTCATCAGGCGAGTGCTGCAATGCCTGATGGGCACCCAATGAGGGGATCCTTGTCGGAGATCTTTTTCCCAAGCCATATAGGTGAGGTGTGCGTGAGGAGACCTAGTGGTGTAGATGTGAGGTGATGTGAGGAGAAATAAAATGAGGTGAGGTGGTGCTCCAAAATTAATTTTAATCTGCGAGCCCACTCGTCTTTATTAAAACCAGAATAGGGATACCGCTAATTATAGTGGTTGGAGGTGTCTATATGTGTGTTGTCATGGTCAACATGTTTCTTGCCCTATGTGTGTAAATCACTCGGCAATTCTTCAAGACCTATCTTAATGCACTATCTACACAGGTGGTTGGTTATGAAAAATGAACCAATCACTCCGATGACCTTTCAATGAGTTACCTTAATATTACAAATCATGGGACCAACCCAATTTGGGTTCAAGTCACGTCTCATCAATAGCTAGGCAGAACAACGATCGTTACAAAAGTTAACATCATGCGTTTTCCTAGAAAACAGGTGCCGGGAACCTACCTCTTGCTTTGCCTCATTGGGAGGAAGCACATCCCCCTGTCCCTTTCCCAGCCAAGGTCATTGAGAAGGCCATCAATGCCCAACTCTCTGAGTTCATCAAGGCCAAAACATTCTGGACTCCTCTCAATCCAGCTTCCGAAGCAACCACAGCACCAAGACCACCCTCCTTGCTGCCATCAATTACATTTGCACCCTCCTCAAGCAGGGAGAAACAGTAGCCTTCATCCTCCTCTTATAAATTTCCAACTGGTTGTATAGCTGTGGAAATATTTGGAAAGTGAACCACATTTTTGTTTGTCATCCAAGGTGCTTTTTAGGTGACATACCTGTTTCCCCTTTGTGTTTTGCACCAAGTAGGTTGAGTGTGTTTGGTGTGATATTGAGAGAGTGCGTTATATAGATTGAATGGGTCTTGGAATGTATGTGAATGTAATTGGATTTATCACCAGTCTTTGTGTCTAAATGTATTTACATTTCATAGTTGTCCATCACATGTGGTTATGTGTTCCCTGTAGGAGGTAAGTATTGAAAAAAAACATTTGTGCTATTTAAATAAAGGCTATTAATGAGCTTTCAGGTGTATTGTCTTGTGGGCTATGCACCTTTGGTTACATTAATTTAATTATTGGACCAGTACTGGCATTTTTTTCAATTCTAAAGGTGCCTACTAAAACGCACCTCCTGCCTGCCCCTACATTCTGTAGAGCAGTTTTAAACTGCTATTCCAACCTAGCAGAATATATCTTTTTCCTGGCCTAAATTTACCTTTTTAATATGTGTAAATCATCCCTAAGGCAGGCCCCAAAGGCTAAAAGGGCAGGGTGCATTCTATTTGAAAAGTAGGATGTGTAGTTAAGTTTTCTTGTCTTTCTAGTGAAAAACACCTAAAGTCGTTTTTCACTTTTGTAAACCTATCTCTCTCAAAGACTAACACTGGGTTACCTTTTTAGTTACCTTATAGGTGCTAACATTAGATTGGAAGCAGCTAGAGGTATGCTGTTTACACCCAAATGTATTGTAATTTAATATTTTCTTGTATGGTGAAGTTGGGTTTTCAGTTACCTTTAGAAAGTTTAGAAAGTTAGCATGGTTAAGTTAATATTGGTGAAAACGACGATGACAATGAAATGATAAAAGTGGGCTCACACAAGTAAATTAAATAATGTATTCTAAATGCCATCCAAAACAGAGAGCACCTGCCGTATTGCAAATGCTGCAATGTCAGTAGGTTCAGAGACACTTGGTTTGAGGAGCGTGAGTGTGTGTGTTCACGTGTTTTCAGTTGCAGTGCCTCCACATTCGTAATGGTCATTGTAGCTTTTAAGTCATTATTTAAGACATACGATGTGTAAAAACTACACAGCGGTGAGTATCTTCATTATGCATTGTGTGAATCTCATTCTTGTGTGTTAAATCTTTATATATATATATATGGAATTAATGCTGTAGTTGGTGTTGTATAGACTAATGTGTCTATTATGAAATTTGAAATCTAACAAGTAGACAGAGATATTTGGATTCCAAATCGATTCGTTTAGCCCTTTTGTGCTGTACAAAAATTCTGTGATGTATCCTAGTAACAGGTTGTGAAACAGGACTAATGATCCATTCTTTAAATAAACTGGCAGACTTCTTTCTGCAGGTGCTTAATTTGTTTCATTTTAATAATCTGGAATTGAATCTTAAATAGCAATTATTTATCTCAATTCTTAAAATAGTTCCATCATGTTGTCAGCCTTTCGTTTGATCATGCCGTGTAACTTTACTAAACATACTCTAAAACTAAATAAACATGGAAATATTGTTCTTTTTTAAGTTGACAAGTCAAATGCTGATAAAATATTTCTTGAAAGTTTATTTTGAATAAATGACATTCTATGTTTCAATGGTTGTGTTGCTAACATTTTAATATCAATATAATATTGCCTAATCCCTTAAAAAATGTGTGGATTCTATAAATGCGTAATCTACACATTATGTAAACTAAAAAATCGACTGATGCAATTAAAATAAGATTTTTGGTGTGTTAATGGTATCCTGTTTTGTTTACCCTCTTATTCTTACAGGCACTGCTGTCCCTCAATAGTAGTTGAAGCTATAGCCATGCACATCTGTATGTGTGGCTACTTCTGCAGCTGTTATTCGGTGTGTGTGTGCTGTCATTTGTCATTCTGCTACAGGAGAAGCTATAGGAGAGAGAGGCAATGCGAGGAGGAGGGGGAGGTTCCTTTATTGATACTAAAGTGCTTGCACAGAGGATGCAATATAACATTATAGCTCACTGTTGAGGGCTGCAACAGATAAAGGCCCTCTACCTTGTTATTTGCCGAGTCGCATGCCTTGTTATTCCAGAGGTAGAAATGCTATAATGCTCTTAGACCATTCCAGCCATTAAGGGTAGAATTTTGTAAGTGAAACAGAAACAAACCTAAAAACAAGCATTGCAATGTGGTTCACTAAATAAGAAGGTGGAATGTTTTTTGAGAAATGCTTCAAAAAGGCTCTCTGCTTCAGCTGGAGTCTTCCCACTGTTTCACATGGTCACAAGCATATTGCTGTGTAAATGTGTTGGTTACTGTGTCCTGGCGAGCTGCCTCGTTCTACTTCCCTGTTTCTAAAAATACCCGGTTAGGACTTCTGACAGCAAAGAAGGAAAGGATTGAGTGATCAGACATTGATGTTTCCTGCTGTCACTCACAAGTAGCAATACTAAACAACAGTACAGCAAATGAGTGCCTGCAGCAGGATATTTAACCCCTCCCCTGCTGATGACGGAACCTCTCCGTCATCAGCCGCGGTGGCGCTGTGCTGATGATGGAGCGGTTCCGTCATGGCCCGCCCAACGTTCCTGCGCGGCGCGGATTCCGCACCTGCGCTGGGCATTCTATTGAGCGGGCGGGGCCATGACGGAAGCACTACGTCATAAGCACAGCGCAACCGAAGCTGGTGACGGAGCGGTTCCGTCACCAGCATGCGCCCGCCACTCTGCCGCCCTCCCCCCTTAGCACTGTGGCGGAATAGCCACCGCAGTGAAGGGGTTAAGAGGACGTCTGGCTGAAGGAAAAATAGGTAATGCAATACTTTTCCTCAG
The DNA here is from genome assembly GCF_964263255.1 of Lissotriton vulgaris. Taxonomy (NCBI): domain Eukaryota; kingdom Metazoa; phylum Chordata; class Amphibia; order Caudata; family Salamandridae; genus Lissotriton; species Lissotriton vulgaris. The sequence goes on along the minus strand of NC_141685.1, from coordinate 420,967,287 downwards.
GCAAAGTCTGACAGCTTTAGCCTGCCTAGTTAATGGTGAATGAACTTTGCATGACTCAAGTGCATGCCCCTATGTACTAGCAAAAATTGGTATACAAGTCAAGTATACCTGGGTTCTTGCAAAAACCTATCAGGTAAAAATGTTTACCATGCTTTATATTATTGATCAGTTTATGTGGGGTGGGTACAACTTCTTAGACCCTTCAGCTTTGCTTCGGTCATTTCCACTCTCTATTTGCACAAATACAGAATAGCTTAGTCCAATGCGATTTAAGGTGCCTAGAAGCAGGCATGCCTTAAAAAAGTTACAACATTATTATTTGTGCATATGTGTATGTGTGTTTGAGTGGTTGTATGGAAGAGGTTTGTCGTGTCATGGATATGTTTATGCTGATTACCTGTTGTGCTAAAGAGCGTTAAGACACATTGTTTACTATACAAATTCTATAGGTTACACCTACAGACAGATTGAACTGTCTGGGAAGACTTCATGTTAGTACAAAAGAAAGCACACACACGCATGTACACATACATATAGCTAAGAAAGGGCATTTGGACTGCCCCATTTTACTCTGTGCCTACTCTGGTTCCACTTGCTTTAATTAAGGGTGAAAGGGTTGCCCATTAGCCTTGGTATCAGCACATGGCATAATGTGGATGTGAGCTACATAAAAAAGCTCTGTATCATATTGCCTTTTATTATTTTTGTATTTGTTTTTTTTTTAATGAAGCCCCTGGCACTCAAATAAATTATAGCTCAAACAAATCTCCTTGCTCCCTTGACCCCTCCTCACTGGCCATCCCAGTATAGCGCTACCCTGCCCACCCCGTCCGATATGTTTTTCTTCCCTGTTTTTTCTTACATTCGGAACACAATAGCTGTAAAGTGCTCCTATGTTTTATCTTTAGGTGCTCCCACACACTTTTAAATATTTTATTTTACCTTTCCAGTAGACCATCAGTCATGTCAGTATGGTAATTTAAAAATGTCCATCATTTATTATTCTCTGATGTATTTGACATTTCAGTTGCATATATTGGTTGGAACGTTTTAAAACTGAACTTTATGTAGATAATTTTAAAAATCTGACCAGCTAATCATGGAGATATTCCGTTTTTTTGTTTGCTAATTGCATCAGCAGGATACGCTGTCAGAGCTTTTCTCTGTGCTCTAAAAGGTGGTCGCTCTGCAATTGTTCACAAATTTGAAGTGACAAATTAATACCTTTCAAATGAAAAAAAGACTCCTGTGTCACAGCCTGGCAGGCAGTGCTGTCATATCCTGCTGCTTGGCAGAACATTAGATATCTACTTTCCCGCCTAATTATTTGCCTTGAATTTCTCCTGAATTTACCATGTTCTTATGTAGCCCATTTCATTATTTGTTACATGCAGTCACTTATGTTTCAGGTAGGGACAGTGACTCATTTGTAGTATTGTCACTTGTCTTGGGGAGAACAGATTTAGAGAAATGAAGAAAGTCAGAACCTTGTCTTCAGGAGCCCCCTGCCATGCCGTCGCCAGCAGAGAACTGCTGCCTGCAACCTGCTGTATTCAGCCTTGTAACATTTGTCATTGAAACCGACTAGCTATGATGTGAAAGTCAGTACGGCATTACCCTTTTCCAACTTTTAGTAAGGGGGCCTGCGTGTTATTCACTGTTTAGTGATGTGCTACAACCAAATTGTATGAATCAAATTTTCAGTAATATTAGTCTCATTTGAATAACAAAATATATTATGTGGTCATCGGGGTCAAAGGTCATATGCTGTCATTTCCTGAGACATTATCAGGAGGGAGGTGAATGTAAAACACCGTGTGATGTTACTTCTTGGTGAAATGACGGTGCTGGTTGTATTTAAAAGCACTTCTCTCCTGGGGCCTCATTTATGAGGCCTTGCGTCAGTTTTGCGCTGCTGATGCGTCACTTTTTGTGACGCATCGGCGGCGTAAAACATGCGCCTTGTTGCGCCATATTTAAAAAGTGACGCATCTAGGTAGATGCGTCACTTTTTAAAACCCTGCGCCACATTATACCTGCGTCAGGTATAATGTATCCCCCGCAAAAAGCCTCGTAATAGTGACGCAGTGAAATCTATGAGATTTCACTGCGTCACTTTTAGGACGCTGTTGTGTCAAAATCTTAAGGCGTAAGACTGACGCAAGCCCTTTCACATGGGGCTTTCCCCATGTGAAAGGACGCATTGCTGGAGTTGCGTCACTTTTGAGACACACTCCAGCAATGCGTCACTTTTGCGCTTACAGATACGTCAGAAATACTGACGTATCTGTAACTCCTTGCGACGTGATGCGTCATACATTAAATATGACGCATCAGGAATGTCGTAAGGAGTGCGCAGTGAAAAGTGACGCATCGCTGTTTTCACGCAGCAATGCGTCACTTTTCATAAATGAGGCCCCTGGTTTTTAACAATGGCACATTTCCTCAACAATTTCTGTATGATGCCTTCCTACTGTGTTTTTCATCCACTTTTTAGAAAATACAAGAATTGGGCTCTGGACTGTTGTACTTTATTGCCTCTTGGTGGAAACTGCAAGAGAAAGAATAGTTGCATTCTATGAGGACTACGTACACACAGGTCTTTGTTGCACATATTTGCCTCTAAAAGAAGAAAAACTAACAACAGTGAGAGAAAAAAGAGACCTCCTGGTGTCTGGTACAAGACAGCCAAAGTACCTGTAATTCTGAATCTTCTGCTGGCCCTCTCTGCAGCACACGAGGAGGTTACAGACATGTAAGGACTCCATATAAACAATTTGGAATCTGGAGAGGCAACAATAGAAGGCAGAATTAGAATGATTTAAGTTGTTAAAATTAAGTCTTTAAGAGTGGTGTATTTTATTGAAAAGGGAGATATACTCCCATTCACAAGTGAATGCAAAGGCCTTCATTGGATTTCTTAAACTAATAACAGCTCCACAGGGGTATTTACAAACTTACAATGCAGATTTTCAAACTTCAGTGCTGGTCATTGTACACACAGACAGTCTGTAAAATGGGAAACACACTTATTGTGTGTGACAAGTGGCAGGTAAGGAGTTGTACCCAGCCAAGTGGGAGGAAATGTTAGTCATTAAATATTGAAAAAATAGTGAACAGTTTTAAACTTAATATTAGAATAAAATGCATTTGGCTTTTTCATGCTCTCTCTCTCTTAATATCTATCTATCTATCTATCTATCTATCTATCTATCTATCTATCTATCTATCTATCTATCTATCTATCTATCTATCTATCTATCTATCTATCTATCTATCTATCTATCTATCTATCTATCTATCTATCTATCTATCTATCTATCTATCTACATATATATTTAGATATATATATATATATAGATATAGATATAGATATATAGAGAGATATATACATATACATATGCCACGAGGTTGTGTTGTGTCAGTCAGGAGAAAAAACCTACTGCGGTTGCAAAAGGTGCCAAACTCCTGAACCAATTTAAATTTCATAGAGTGAAGGGGGCTCTCCGGGCTTTGCTGGGTGATGGTATGGAGGAGCCTCCAGAGGTACTGGAGTTAACACACGTCATCAAGAGCGCGTACCCCGCAAACTGATTACGGCTATTTATAAGACAGCGATGTCACACAGGGCACATAAGTTTACCTCGGCTAGGCTTGCATGGCAACGTGATTTGAATGTACAGTTGGAAGATGATAAGTGGTTCTTTTGTTGTACGAATACTAGAAAAATATCATTGCATGGTAAGCACAGGTTGGTCCACTTCAAATATCTTAATAGGATTTATTACACCCCTGAAAGGCTATGTCGATATGGACTTCGGGAGGATGGTAAGTGCGAGAGATGTTACTCTTCACCCGCTGATTTTTTCCACCTGGCATGGCTGTGTCCGGGAGTTTACCAATTTTGGGAAGGTATCTTTGAGGAGCTGGGAAGGGTGGTTGCGACGGAACTCACTCGGGACTCTTTGATGGCTCTTCTGGGGTATATTAAGGCGCTACCAAAAGCCATTCACAGATTAGTTGATATGGGGCTGCTTATGGCCAAGAGAAGTGTGGCTCTGTGCTGGATGAGGGGGCCGGCCCCAACGCTGTGGCAGTGGTTTCGGGACATGATGTACTGTGCCACGCAGTTGGAGACTTACAGCGAACTGCTTCCGCCCAGGAGCCGACCCAAAATCTTTTGGGGATTATACACTCCATATATGCAGGGTGCGGGGAGCGATAGTGGGGAGGAGATAGCGAATGTGCAAGATGCGGGTGTTGCTAACGTTGAGGAACCAGCAGGGATTGGTTGAGGCCTGGTGAGGACACCTTGTAGACTCTGAAGTGTGAGGTGCTACTGTTGGGTGAACTATTGGGAGAGTAGATACTCACGCCGACATTGCAAACATGGGAGATGTGGGGAGGGATGCTCGTTCAGAATGCTTAGATTGGAGCGTGCTTACAGGAACACAACTGCGGGGACTGTAACTCCATGAGGCTCCTGGGGTCTAACTGATGTAACTCATATAATTATGATTTAAATGCTTTATTGTTCCTCGCCGCCTGCCCAGGCTGGATGTTGGCATAATGACTGTGTCTGGGAAGCAACAATAGTATTGAGTGAACTATGTGAAGTTTTGCAGAGAGCACTGTACCATGATGTGTATTTGTCTGCTGTTACAAAAAAATGCTTAATAAAAAAAAAGAGAAAAAATCTTCTTGTCGTAGGAAGGAAAAACATTTTTAAGTAGCCTCACTCAATATTAACATGGTATCATGATTAGAATTCAACTTCACAAATATCAATTTCTGGCATCAAACTGTGTGGTCCTGACTCTAAGGTTGGAGATTAATTCTGATCCCTGTCTGACTAGAAGGTTGCATAAGCATTTGATTTTTCAGTTTTGCGATGATTACCACACCACTGCTATCAGATTTTAGCAGTTCAGATCTACTGAGTTTGACAGGGAAAAAGAGAGCAATAAGAAGAACATAAGGATTTTGTTGCCATACCTACCAAATCCATATCGGTTGCCTCATTTTATCCTCCAAAACTCAGAATCGAAGAGATGTAACACACCTGGTAAATATCTTAACCCAGGGTATCTGTTTTTCACTTGGGACGATAAATGTCAGAAAAAGTCAATAAGAATGTATATCACAATTAATTAATACAAATTTGAGGTCATACATTTGAAATTTAGCTAATATTGTAGTCAAAATGCAAATGCAAAAAGACACAGGTGACCAAAATATGAGGAGTATTATCATTTATTCCAACTAAGATAGGTCTATTTAGATACACCACCTGTGAAATATAACTTTAGATACTCTCATCAACTTTAACATTACCATAATTGTTTGAACTTACTAAGTAGGCTGTACAAGCATAGAGCTAAATTATTGCATGAAATGTCATATGGCCGAGATACCCGCCACCCCCTCTCAACACAATCCCCAAAGGAGGGAAACCGGAAACAGTCTTGAGTTTTTGGAAGTGGGATGGAGTGACCATCCCGGCCGTATTTATTAAAACAAAAATTAAAACATTAAACGTTTCATGTTATGTACAATTTCATTACCATATTGCGATGTTTGGCTAACCTTAACAGATTCTCTAATACAGAGGTTCTCCTAGCCGAACTAGCATCCTACAAAACATTTCTCGACATATTGAAATTGTACACCTAACGTTTAAGGGCCAACGGCAAGGTCATAACCGGTGTCAAGATCCCTAACCAGACTTACCCCTCCCACTTGGGCTGGGCGACAGCACGGAGGCGTACCTCAAGTGCAACTATTACCAATTTCCCTTGACTTGACGGGGGCACCTAAAGACTCGACGCCAGTTAAAGGTCGTTCGAATACTCGTGTGAGGTATCTAGAAGGTACCGTAGACCTTATCCCAACCCCACACAACTTACCGCATCTGCCGTCGCAGATGTCACTGGCCCCGGGAAATTCCCCAGGAGGGGGCTGTAACCCCTCCTACAAAGGAAGGGGCCTTGACCGCCTTTCCTTTACTTCCGGCGACCCATCCTTAGAAGGGACCGCCTCCCCATTGAGGGGCCAATGGCCACCTCTCCCGAGCGCTCCCATCCGTGTTGGGTGACGCCCACTCATAGGGATCTACTAATTAGTGCTCACCGATCATGACCTTACCGCCTACCAAATAAATACGACAGTGCTAACTAAAACTCAGAATATAGTGGCCACTATGACCGAAAGGGCATGCATAAAATTCAACACTAAATCTGAATCTCTTCAATGGTAAAACGTACTCAAACAGACCATTCTTTATTAACTCGATATCAACATGATACTCCAACCTGAAAACGCAAACAACAACAACATTAATCAACTTTATTAAAAACAACTGGCTGTCTTCAGGGGCTGGTGGGTGGGTCAAAATTGGCTCTTCGTTCTGTCCCGAGCTCACGTGCAGCGAGGAGGTGCAGCTTCAGAGCACAAGAACAAGAGGATGTCTTCAGGTCTTGCGTCCCTTTTTATCCGTCTTCAGGGCGGGCGTGTACCCGCCCCGGCCTGCCCCGAGGGCGTGGCTGGCTGCGTCAGTGTCTAGGCCAGCCCACTCTAGGGCGGGAACAGGCGCGCCCCGGCTGCGCCGCTTCGGGCATACCAGCCGAGACGCGCCTCCCGCCCAAAAATGGCTTCCCGGGGGGATCGAGGCACTCAGCCATAAGTTCGGGGGGACCAAGTTGGTCGCCCCTTTCCATATGGCCGAGATACCCGCCACCCCCTCTCAACACAATCCCCAAAGGAGGGAAACCGGAAACAGTCTTGAGTTTTTGGAAGTGGGATGGAGTGACCATCCCGGCCGTATTTATTAAAACAAAAATTAAAACATTAAACGTTTCATGTTATGTACAATTTCATTACCATATTGCGATGTTTGGCTAACCTTAACAGATTCTCTAATACAGAGGTTCTCCTAGCCGAACTAGCATCCTACAAAACATTTCTCGACATATTGAAATTGTACACCTAACGTTTAAGGGCCAACGGCAAGGTCATAACCGGTGTCAAGATCCCTAACCAGACTTACCCCTCCCACTTGGGCTGGGCGACAGCACGGAGGCGTACCTCAAGTGCAACTATTACCAATTTCCCTTGACTTGACGGGGGCACCTAAAGACTCGACGCCAGTTAAAGGTCGTTCGAATACTCGTGTGAGGTATCTAGAAGGTACCGTAGACCTTATCCCAACCCCACACAACTTACCGCATCTGCCGTCGCAGATGTCACTGGCCCCGGGAAATTCCCCAGGAGGGGGCTGTAACCCCTCCTACAAAGGAAGGGGCCTTGACCGCCTTTCCTTTACTTCCGGCGACCCATCCTTAGAAGGGACCGCCTCCCCATTGAGGGGCCAATGGCCACCTCTCCCGAGCGCTCCCATCCGTGTTGGGTGACGCCCACTCATAGGGATCTACTAATTAGTGCTCACCGATCATGACCTTACCGCCACAGGCCCGGATAGTTGACCGGCTATCCGGGCCCCCCACAAAACTCCTAGCTAAAGGTCATGTTTCAACGTTTTCAACCATGCTAAGAAGTCTCCTATGAGTAACTCATTCCCCACCCGAGACAAATGCACACCATCCCCTAGATACATACTGTCATCATAAATACAACCGTGCGAGATAGCATGCAATGTCCCGGAACGAAACAACCTACTCACTTTGTTATTAAGTTTTCTAACAGAATGGTTCAATGCAGGAATCGAAACGGCCCCCCGCCACACTTTTCGTGGGATCATATGAGACCACCCAATTATGCACCCCGGAACTCTCCTCGCCAACCAACTTACAGTGGAAAGCATTGCCTCCAGGAGAAGTCGTCTACCGGTGGAAACCAAATCATTGCCCCCTAAATGCACTATGACTATAGACGGCGGTGACCTTGTCCGCCCTAACAAATCCTCAAAATATGCTTGAAACTGGTCAATACAGAGACCGCCTCTTCCGTAGAAGGACACCCTGTACCCGTATTCCCCAGCTACGTGAATCATGTCACCTGCTTTGAATACGTCCGCGGCACGCCTCACGTATGAGTGGCCCACGACCCACACCTCCTTTTTCACAGCCGGTGATGTCTGACCGCTGGCCCGGTGTTGGGTCGACTGCATAGTCCGCCCCGCCTCGTAGGCTTGCGCAACTGTAAACCAAACAAAAACAAGAGGCGTGAGTACGTCATTACAGCTTTACAACATGTGCAACCGCACATACCTCTTATAACAATTGGAGGACCAACGCCCCACTCGTTTCACTTGTTCAACATTAAGACCCCTGGCTGTAGCTTCCGTAGCAGCCCCTATCCGAAAGGAATGGGTCCCAAACTCGCCCGGGTTCAAGCCCGCAGCGGCAATTGACATCGCAAGCACCCGCTGAAACTGAAACTTCGTCAGTGGGGTGGCGTCCGCGTGTCTCAACAATGTCCCCCCCCATGATGCCACCCTTCGTGCTAGGTACTCTTCTAAACACTTCACCGGACACATGGAGGACCCTGGAATCCTGTGAATGACTATGCAGTCACCCACCCCACCTTGATCGGTTTTTGACTTGACAAAGGATACAGTCATCGTCTCACCCCTGATCTGAACTTGTTCCCGGCACAAACCCCCCACCACATCCCGCTTGCTCCTTGCTACCAGCTCACTTATCCTCATTGCCCCATGAAATGCAAGCGTGAAAGCGGCTCGGAACAAACAGGCCTCGAACTGAGACGAGCATGTGGCGGGGAGTGTGGCCAGCAACTGGGACAACCTATCCAGACCTATCGGGCGCCTCTCATCTACTTTGCGACCCTCAAGGCGTTGCCACCCACGCAGCGCTTTCTGTACCACAAAAGACGCTGTCGGGTCCTGGATATCATGAGCCCTGGCAACAAAGGAAATGGCAGCACGATGCCTCTGGGCTGTAGCCACCGACTTCCCAGCCTTACGCAAGGACATCAGAAAATGTACTACCCAATCCTCATGCCCCCAAAGCCCCCCTCTCTCAGTCCCCAAAAAGGCTAAATAAGCCCGAAACGCCCCTTCGTATGCCTTCCTCGTCCTTGGTGCTAGACTCTCTCCCACGAGGTAACGAAGTTCGGGGCACCGAGAGACCAGAGAGCTTCGGGAAAGGGTGCTGGCTCTGGGTCCGCTGAGGGAAGGAAACCCGAGAAAGCCTGCATTTGAAAACGAGACAGTGCATCAGCAGCCTGATTCATCACCCCTGGGACATGTTTTGCTCTGAATACTACGTTCAGTTGCATACACAGTAAGACAATTTCCTTAAGCAGCCTTAAAATCATTTTACAACGTGCTGCCTGACTATTGATGCATTCTACAACGGTCATATTGTCAGACCAAAATATGACAGAGTGATTTTTTTAATCCATCGGGCCAGGTTCTGAGGGCCACCAAAATGGGAAACAGTTCAAGGAAAGCAATATTACTCGTCAGCCCCTCTTCATGCCACCATGTTGGCCACCTTTGTGCCGACCATTTTGTGCCGAAGATGGCGCCGAAACCCATGCTTCCCGCTGAATCCGTCCATAGGCCCAGCTCTTCAGAGGACAAGGCCGGTTTGTTCCAGACGACTCGACCATTGAAATCCGCCAAAAATGCTAACCAAATACGCATGTCTTGGCGGACCTCGGCCGATAATCTCGTGCGATGATGACCCTCCTTTAGGCCGACCATCGCCTGGGCAATTGAACGGGAGAAGGGGCGGGCCATCGGGATCACCCTTAGGGCAAAATTCAACTTCCCCACCAATTGCTGTAATTGATGCAGCGTAACTTTAGATGCAGTAATACACATTTCCAGGGCTGCCCTGAATTTCGACACTTTGGCAGCTGGTAAACGAAAACAACCCTCACTAGAATCCAACTCGATCCCGAGAAACTCGAGGCAAGTCGTGGGACCCATAGTTTTACCTGGTGCCAATGGCACGCCAAATTGATTCATTAAAACACAAAAGTCAGTCAAGGCCCGGGCACATTCATCATCCCCAGCGGCCCCAAGGAACAGAAAATCATCAAGGTAATGCATCACATTCCGAAAACCCGTTTCCTTCGTGTAAACCCATTGTAGAAAACTACTGAATTTCTCGAAATATGCACAAGATATAGAGCACCCGATCGGCATACACCTATCCATGTAATACGAACCTTGAAACATGAATCCCAAAAGACGTTGGTCTTCCGGGTATACCGGGAGCAAACGGAACGCTGACTCGATATCTGATTTCGCCATCAGCGTCCCGGGCCCCAGGCGATTCAAAATGGCTACGGCCTCATCGAATGATGCGTACCGCACCGAACATATCTCTGGATCAATTGCATCGTTTACAGAAAGGCCAAGAGGAGCTGATAAATTGTGAATCAATCGAAACTCACCTGGGTCCTTCTTGGGGACCACCCCTAAAGGAGAACAAACAAAATTCGGTACCGGGGGAACACTAAACGGGCCGGCAACCCGACCTCGGGTAACCTCTTTCCGGATCTTATCCTGTACTACAGTCGTATGCTGAAAGACGGAAAGTTGGTTTTTGCACGTCCCGACACCCTGAAAGTTCCCCACCGGGATGCGGAAACCATATGAAAAACCGTTTCGTAGCACCCCAGCAGAAGTACGATCTGGGTATTCGCTGAGCCAGGGAATCATCGCCAGGGTATCAATCGGGGTTGGTAAAGGCGCCCCTCGGACTATATTAGACCTGTTTGGCGCCTCCTCTACCCCCATTTTCACCCGATTTGGCTCTGCACGAGGACTCAGGATGGGGTGCCCCACAACCACTACATTCGTGTTTGAATTTACAAGATCCCGGGGGCCTAGTACATTTACTTCTGTTGAAATTGAAACAGAAACCCCTCTTCCCTGTATTGGCGGCGGGTCTCGGGTAATCGTCTGTACCCGTACCCGACCGAAAGGGCGTCCCCCCATTTTGGCGGGAGGACTCACCAACAGTACTCCCCACCAACGGCACTTTCAACATCCCCGACTCTTTCATTTTATTCCATGTCAAAGAATCGTAACAGTCCCAGGTTAAACTTTTGTTATGCTCCATCGCTTTCCTGAAAAGGTTGTCATAACAGAACCATTGGTTACCTTGGTGCGATGTCGAGTACCCCATAATTCGTGACTGATATACTGGAAATTCAGGGAGCAATTCAGGCCTACGTTCCCCCAAAATTGACGTAAAAATTCCCCAAGCATTACCCCAGTTGCCAATATTCTCATTCACTTTAAAGGCGGCCATTTTGGCACGCCAAACACTCGGATGCATCAGATCCTTTTGACCCTTAACAGTTTCGACCTCATAGTGATCAACGAGCAGGGAGAAAATGTTTACGTATTCCCCCGCCCAAATCTTTTCCTTTATTGCCAAAGGAACATGTTGCCCCAATTTTTCTCTACGAGAGGGTGTTGACTCATCCCTTGCGATCGGCAATGGCCGCTTACCTGCACCGGACGCTACTTCCGCCCCTCGTGGCTTGTCTATCACCGCATCCGGCGCGGGCACCTTGGCTGCATCACGTTTCTCGCGCAACTGTTTCATGAGTGCTTGCGCTTCGGCAGCCGTGGCGCCCTCGGTACTGTCCCCCAACCATGCTGCTAGCTGTGCCGCCAACTCGGGAGGCATACCCTCAGCGGATGTCGGGGTGACTACGACCGGAATCGGGTTCCCTTCCTGCGGTACCGGGGCCGGTACCGGGGCTGGCGGCTCGAGCGGGGAACAGGGAACCGGGACGTCTCCCCCGACCGGCCCCCTTCTCGGCCTCTTAGGCCTCCCTCCGGCCGGTGGACGCCCCGATCCCTCCTCGCCGTCTCGCCCCGCCAACTGCTTCTTTATCTCGGACATTTCCTTCATGAGAACCCGAACCATCTGGTCAGTCGACATTCTCTTCGCGCCCTTCTTGGGCATCTTTCAAACGAAGTATCTAGAAGACAAAAGAAAAGATTAAAACGCTCAAAATTGGCTCTTCGTTCTGTCCCGAGCTCACGTGCAGCGAGGAGGTGCAGCTTCAGAGCACAAGAACAAGAGGATGTCTTCAGGTCTTGCGTCCCTTTTTATCCGTCTTCAGGGCGGGCGTGTACCCGCCCCGGCCTGCCCCGAGGGCGTGGCTGGCTGCGTCAGTGTCTAGGCCAGCCCACTCTAGGGCGGGAACAGGCGCGCCCCGGCTGCGCCGCTTCGGGCATACCAGCCGAGACGCGCCTCCCGCCCAAAAATGGCTTCCCGGGGGGATCGAGGCACTCAGCCATAAGTTCGGGGGGACCAAGTTGGTCGCCCCTTTCCAAGATCACTATTTGAAATGTTTCATTGTATTATCACTGTATCATTTGAACTTTGCACAGTAAAATATTCATCACAGTCACCGAGTATGTTACTATGCAAAAAATTATGTTGTCGCTGCTACAAATTTACAGGAACATGGGGCAACATTGTGATATAGGGTATGAGCTTTTTTGGGGAATTATTAATATTACTTATGTTTTTTACCTTGAACATACTGTTCTTTATTCCAGTGCTTTGTGTCATGTTGAAAGTATGAAACTCATGCAAAGCTAATATATCTCACTCAGCAGTGGCACAGGAAGAATGTTTATTGCTGGGAGCAACTTATTAAGTTACTGCTTGTAAACGCTCCATAAAAAAGCTGTTTAAGACCTTCTAATGCTATTGTGGGGCAAGGTAGTGTAGGCAAGTAAAAATAAAAATGCTTTTCTACTAGAAACTAATGGTATATTATTTTATATGTATATTCCTTCATATAAGGAAGATGCTTCTGACTTCAGTGCCCTACAATTTTAAATTCACAACTGTGTCACATGAAGAAGCATTTAATAAATGATAACATTACTTCTAAGTTACAGTCACATGTGAAGATGTTACAGCTGTGACGTGCAAAGCTAAATTGCTTTATTGCCTTTGTAGTAACTGCTTTGGTCCTTACAAAATAGGGAATATACTTGTAAAAAATACAAATGTTTTTTTTTATTTACTGGCTTGAAATATTTCAAAGGAATACATGATGAATATTATTGTATGACCTCTCTCTGTGACCTTAAATTTAAAAGTAAATTATTAGTTAATCTGGAAAAAAATAACATCGGCCAGACTTGCTCATGCTATCTTCCAAAATTCCCCAAAATTATGATTTCAGCACTGGTACATTTTAAGTGGTGGAACAGTGCTGGTTAATTCTACTCTCCAAGATCCTACAAGGAGAACACAAGGTAATGCTATGATTTTCTCACCAATTGTAGCCAGAGAAACTACAGAAGTTCAGATAATGAACACCATTACCTCCAGTATCTTTCAGTACCCTCAAATAAAGACTACTGACTCAGTGCTGGGTTGTTACAAGAACAAACCAACATAATTTAGGAATTCCTTCATGCTTGGTAGTACCACTACCAAGCATGAAGGAATTGAAGCAGGAGAGCCAGAGTTTCCCAAAAGGTCTCACAAATGAATGGGCCATTTGAGTAAGCCATTTGAAGAAGCCTCAGATGATAGTTAAGTGAATTCAGCCTATAGGTACTTCATTTATTATTATTATTATCAGCAGCAGGTATTATTGAGTGGGGCAAAGGCACTTTATATTTCCAACTTAACGTCAAGTCTGTTTAAAAAATATATATATTAAAGCACAAAAAGCAGCAGTTATACTTAAAAACTTCTGGTTTCACTTTGAAATCACCAGATATACAATTAAATGCGCACAAATTTGCTTCTGTGATTTCCTCTGGAAATATTGTAATGTTCAAACAAAAGCATCACTCCTCATTAAAAGTTAACTTACAAAATATGAACACCAACTTCATAATCAGCTTCCGTCAACAAGAAATATAGGTCACTGAAAAAGCCAACGATGATGGTTTTCACTATAAATAAATTATTTTTTGGATTAACAAGCCCTCCTTATGTTAAAGTTCATATTAAAGTTTTATCGTAAAAAAAATAACACTTCTCAAATCAACACACAACATTCACTTAGTTGATTTCTATAATTAAATAGTTATAATGCGATTATTAGTTCAGTCCTGATTAATGTTTTTCAGTTACAACACACAATTCCACCTTTTTTAAAGAAATAATTATTTTACTACATTCGTTTAAGTTGACTCTTCTGAAGGAGTCAAGGGGAAACGCTCTGGCGCTGGAAGCAGTGTCTGATGAGGTTTGGTCCCATAAATATTGCTGTCCAATTTAGCGTAATCTTGATTTAACTCCGTGTTGCACTTTCCCCAGGGACCCCATGTATTGTACTGTGACTTGGAATATAATACGTGTGTGTACTTTGAATTTTGCACCCATGTCTGGCAGGTATCATTTGCACATACTCAAAGAGCTCTCTTATTTATTAGAAACTATCTGTATTTACAATAGTTCAAAATGGCAAAAAGTATAGCAGCAATCACTTTTATTGTTGTGCAGCCAATGCAATGAAGAAAACCATGCTTTTCCTTGATGAATGACCGCTTTTTTAAGTTTAAAGAGAGTATTTATATTAGAACCCAAATAAAGTAAGGTAAATGCAATAATATGGCAATAACAAATTAATCAACAAATAGAGATAGGAGAGACGAAATTAGAAATAGAAGAAAACCAGCAGGAGAAAACACAAGAAAAACAGCCAAATAGAAAGAAAAAATATATATGCTTGAACCACAAAGGATGATAAAGAGAAGAGAAAATGGAAAATCAAATGGAAAGTACCTTCTGCCAATATATTAGTTGCAAAGAGGGTAAATAATGTGAGCAATTTATTGGTAAGTATTTGGAAAATGAAGATAACATTCAATAGAAAAAAACTATGTGGTCCAGGATCGTTCTCTGTCATTTTTATAGAATTCATTGCTTTGAGTACATTCTGCAATGAAATATAATTTTCAAGATGGGGAAAGTGCTTATAGGTATTATGATCTTTCTGTATTCTAGTATTTGTTGCTGCTTATGAATTGGTTCAGAAGTATGTAATTCCCCATAAACAAAATTCATCTAAAATTGTAGAATACTTGTAAATGGGTATATATTGGTCTTTAAGAATAGATCCCATCCTAACAGAGTCTTTTTTAACTGTAGGTGATTAGCTAAAGGTTCATCCTTTCTATTTTGATGCCCATAATATTTAGCACTTGATTTAAGTAGGAAGTAGGCAGCATTTTCAAAAGAAATTTTAGTAGCTTTAATCACTTTTCTTTTGGAAAAAGAAGCAAAACACACCTTTCCTAATTGCATATTGTTCCTAAGGAGTGTTACTTTCTTCTTTCTCCAATAGTTTTTGACATTTAATTAATAATTAGATCTGTGGCTGATGATTTAAATGCTTCCCAAACAATGTGAGTAGGAATATTGTTGGTATGATTCAGCAAAAAAAAAATCAATAGCAAAATTCTCAAACATTTGGGCAAAAGAGTAATCTAATAAGAGAGAAATATTAAACCTCCATATTCTAGTATTAATGGATACAGGTACGTGATTTAAATAAAGAATAAGCAGTGCATGATTTGATATTAATATGGAACCACATTCAAATCTAAGAATATGCTGATTAAAAGCTGTGGAAACAAATAAATAAATTGAAAAGGCAGAAAAGGTGTATTCTACAAGGGAAGGATTGAAGATCCTCCACACATCCACCAGAGATCTTTGTTGATACATGCTAACAATCTTTTGTTGCATAATATATGGCATATATGCAACATCACAGTTTCTATCTTAAATAGGATTGACCACTAAATTACAATCTTCACTAAAGATCGAATAATCTTCTGACCAGGACATTAGACTTGTGGTTATATCTTCCCAAAATGACTTATTAAGTTGAGTATAACCATGTACATTAAATATGGACAATGGTATTTTGTTACTTAGGAAATTGACATTAATTGGCATCCTTATCATTCTTCTTTGCTGCCTTCTAATTTTACAGCGTATGCGAGGCTTCACTTACTGTGTCACTTCCTTTTCTTTCTGTGTACATGGACCAAGTACTGATTGATTGGAATTAATTAGTGTCCATCTGCTGCTCGCATTGTAATTGAGGTACTTTTTAATAATATTTTTACATAGCGTAAACTCCACCCGAATGCATAGGAGAGATTTATATGAGCATCAGCTGCACTACAAGAGTTCACATTCTTTTGTTTTGGGCACCAGAATCAGAGCTTGGAAGTGTTGCAGGGAAAGGACAAACTGACTATAAAGGATGTTGGCAAACAGGTACCTCTGTGTTATCTTCATGTAAATTATTCCATATATAAGCAAGCTTATCTTCTTTCACATCTAAGAGTCATCTATCACTGTCACGGCTTGACTCTTGACCCTTATGTTCCTTTCGTTTTAATGGCCACTGCATCAAGTAGACTTGTTTCTTCCTAACTTCTCAAAACATGGTGTATCATTATTTGTGAATCGAGCTAATTTTGAGCCTGTGTGGCAAAGTCTTCCAAACCTCTCCCAGAGCCCTGTGTTCACATTCAGGGGGTGAAAGTCTGCAGAAGAAAAATACAGACTCTGTGACTGGCAGCAGTATAAGTTAACATTTTCAATCTACAGTAAATGCAGATACACCTATGGAAAGCATTGCACCAGAACACAAAAACTATTCTCAGGAGAGAGAGGAAACAAGTGTTAGCTAAGCCAATAGGTCTCATCTAAGCCAGAGATATTTACTTTGTTAGTGTTATGTTTAGCCATGTTGAACAGCAGTATGACTTCTGTGAAGCATGGCTGAAAATAAGGGGGAAAAAGTTATGAAGTGGCTAACACTGACCGCGTCATAGCACCTTTCATTCTCCTTACTTTCAGCCATGCCCCACAACAGTTGTACATCGTGGCTAAAACACTTTGATAAAGACAAATCTCTTACAGAGGTGAGACCTATTGGTTTTCCCTGTGCTCGTTTTAATTTAACAGGTTCTGTACCTACTACATGTGTTTCTTAGAGGGATGCAGACATCTGTTTGTCTCCTTCGTGTATGGCTTGAGTGGCTGACTTTCGACTAGTAAAATTTCAATGATACAGGAGAAGGAGAATTTGCAGGAGGAGGGTCTTTTGCTCTTTTATTGGTTGTGATATTCGAGATGTTAATGGACTTAGAGGACAGTTTGAAAGAGGAAGTCAGGTTAAGTGTTATTTGAAAAAAGATGGGCGTCCTCCATAATGCTGAACATAAGTGATATGCAGGATGTGTCAGGATGCAAATATCTGCTAGAATAGGACACTGATGAAGGAATACATGATTTCAAATGAATTGTCTACCTATATAAAAACAAGAGGCAGTGAGGCAGGAATATTTTATTTTGTGGAAACTGCTCCAGAGGTGTACGATATGGACAACATATTGAACAGTACTATTTCAACCAGAACCAGGTAGGTAGGCTACAAACTTACATTTTCCACATACAAGTCAGAAAAAACATTAAAGTCTTGATTTAAAAGGACTATATACCAAAAGATAAGGGGCACAAAGTAACACAACACATCGTATCTCCTTATTTGACATAAACAGATTTGATTTGGCTTGAAATAGTCATTGTTTAATACAAAGAGGTAGTCGCAGGTATGACATTTCAGATGTTGATCTCCTTATTTAGGGGTCAATTATGATGGCGATGAATCGGCATCCTCCGGGCCGGTGGAAGCCACCGCCGGCCCGGAGGATGCAGATTCACAGCCGCGGTCCTTAAAAACACCCACCGCCAGATTATGATGGCGGTGGGATCAGCGGCGGAAGGCAGGTCCATCACCGCTGATCCACGGGGTGTGGACCACAATATGGTGGCGGCGTCTGTAAGATACCGCCAGCCATATTACGATGCAGGCGGAAACATGCTTTTCCACGGCGGCTTTATCCGCCGTGGAAAAGCATGTGGTCTTTTGTTTTTGGGGACCCGTTGTGAGCCCCCAGGGTGTTGGGGGGTGGGGGGTGCACATGGGGGGTACCTATGGTACCCCCCTGCATTTGCATGCACAATGCAGCAGGCACAGCGCGGTGCCTGCCGCTTTGTGCATGCAAATGCACAGCATGCATATTTGAATTTGCGGTGGGTGCTGCTTAAAGCAGCACCCGCCGCAATGTTATATATACAGGATGTGACCGCCAGGGTTTCGGTCACATTCTAATTCCAACGTAGGGACCGCCGCTGCCCCTGCGGACGGTCCCTCCACCTCGGAGGCCTATTAGGATGGCGGATGGACCTGCGTCCGTCCGCCATCCTAATAGGCCTCTAAGTTTGTGGTTTGCCCACTAGCAATCACATTCAGCCACATCAAAGGCCTTAATCATAAAATACAAATGCAAATGCAGAAATATGATTTTCTTGACAGTAAAGTCTAACTGTAGCTTCAGTTGCAGCCTTTAAAGAGCCATTAAAGTCCTTGTTCCTTCATGTCCCCCCTATACAGTGCTTGCATCTGATCCTTCCACAAATAAAGGTTATAATATCCCACCACAACCTGCATTTTTTTTACCATTTCCTCACCACAAGAATTATTAATAATTAAATGTGCTGCATCAACTTTGCTTGGCATGTCTTCCAAGCATTCAGGTGTTGACTGGAGTAAGATTTAACATCAGAAAAGCATTTGGCCCTTAATAGCAGAGGAAGATATGGAAGTAAGAGGGCAACTGCTGCAGTGCAATATTTAATATGACATTTTATTTTATGAGAAGTGCTGATTGAATTAAATCTTAAGATAAGCTTGTATTTTTAAGAGGTTGTTCAATAATGTCAGACCTTATTTCTGTTAATAGCGAGTTTCATGTGGGAAAAGAAAAACACAAAATGGCGGGTGCGACAATTGTCATCAGTGTGCACACCACATTGCTGTATTTACATCAGCAGGTGTGAAGTTTAAGGCTGGAAAACTGGATGAGATTTCTTAGAAGATAGTTCTTATTTTAAAGCAAAATAATGACAATTAGCTGCCAACAAAGGTCTTCACCCTCTGCACCTGCTGCGGAGCGTCTTAAAATAGCAGCCATTTTAGGGTCACGTAAAGTCATACCCCCAGTGCATCGCCTCTTATTGAGCACACTGATGAAAGGTAGTATTGTCTGTAATCCTGTAGATTGTCTGACACCTATGAGATGAAAGAAAGCTTTAACCTCTTAAGTAACGAGCAGAGGGAATATAAGACTACCCTTTCTTGAGTAATCCACCTGGCAGACTGAGGGTGCAGAGTGACAAAAGATGCTCATTCATAGAACATTTATTCAATGAATAAAGCAAAAAAAAATATAATATAATATAATCAGCAATGATTTACCGAGCGGAATTTCCAGACCAATTTAGTAAAACAATAATTAAGGGAATTTATTAAATAATATCACAAAAAGTAAAAGAAGATAGAAAATGGTGAAAGGGAAGTGGAAAAATATAGGATGAACAGTAATACGAAGAATACATTATTAAACTGTTTGATAGCATTAAAGCAAAGCTGCCAAAAGCCTAAAATATGATCGAAAATCTTTAATCCCTTAGCTTCAAATGAAACCAGGCAGAATATTTTTCACATGCAAAAGAATTTTATTAAAGTGTCCATCATAGGTCAGGAGAGTTGAAACATTATTCAGGAAAGGCCCACAACATATGTAGAGTAACTTCCTGATTGTCTGTTATGATGTTTCATTCTTTCCAATATGCATGCTTGAGCTCAGCCTAGTGATGGAGAACTCTTCACATAAAAATTATATCACCTGCTAGCGGAATTTAGTATTGATGTCCAACTGAAGTTGGCACATTAGGTACCGAGAATACAGCGGTCAGGCATCTGACTCTCAAGCTTGTCAGCATCTGACAAGCCACATTCACTCCATTGACAGCATACATGGTACATCCACCAAATTATACATTCATATCTTTCAAATTTAAGGACCATATAGCTAATGCCTCCAGGCCCTCTTGGGCCACTTCACTTTCAGGACTTCAAGCCTCTTAAATCTCACACAGCAATGCAAAGCAGCAGGTAGGGCTAACCCTCTGATCCTGGTGATGAATTGAGATACCAACTTGTTCAACTGTGGTAGGCAATGGCAATCCTACATGATCCGCAAAAAACAGCAGAAATGCTTATTAGATCATGCACTCTTGTATATACTTTAGTAAATGCTTATATGTGTATGTAATTTGTGGGCTCTGGAGACCAGCCCTAGGGCTTGTCTGATTTAATTTAGGAACTTTTCTTTCTGTTCAACTGCCTCTATTTAACTCTTTTGATAGAGAACGACCAGCAGAGGTCAGAAGAATATCAGAATCACTTTAGCATTCTCTAGATTCCAGTCCATAGAAAGTTTCTCCCACTAGCACCAGTAGACAATAACATTTTTTAAAATCTTGTATTGTCAGTGATATGACCACCGAAGGCCCTTATTTTATATTAAAAAGAGAGCGTTGGACTATACCATTTCCCGCTGAAAGGCAATATTTCTCTCCATGTGTTCCCATATCTTGCATGTCACGCAGTTTGGTGCTTACTTTTCCTCCATGTTAAAGAACAGTAGATTTTTGAGCACCCAGGCTAAAGTGCTGCATAGCTAAATACATATAAGGTCCCAAAGGCGAGATTGATTACATTTCAAATGCTTGTTTCCTACTGTTGCAGTCATGCACGCGGAATGGTCATCAAGATCACTGCAGCACTCTGTAAAGGTGTATTCTTTACTTTCAATGGGGATTTTCCATAGCCTGAAAGACAACAAAGACAAGTCATTATGACTCGAGGTTACTTCAACTCGTACAATAAAGCTCGGGTCAGCAGATTGCAATGAGACACAGGCCAGATATACTAAGAATTGATTCTCAAACTGTGGTAAACATTTGTGAACAAAATTCTGCGAGTCGATTCTGATATTGCAAAGCAACCAATGTAGTAATAGGTCGATTAAAAAAATCACTATTTGGATGAGATATTTTCCAAACAAAGTCCAACTGGATTCAATTAGGGGTATGGCGGTTTTCTGGGGCCAGCAAATGCCCATGTCTTTGATCGCATTTTAATAAAGTCAATTTTTCTTTAAATGCAGCCTATTTTCCTTTAAGGAAACAGGCCTGTATTCAAGATTTTTTTAAAAACTTTTTTAACAAAAAGTATATGAGTAGAAAGTGGCCCGACCACAGGTCCATCCCAAACAAACATTGTTTTCTGTTCAGAAAGGGGAAATGTTCCCACTGGGACCCTTTCCCCTTTGTGAATGTGTTACCTCCTCCTTTTAGGAGTCAGTTACCTATCAATTGTTTGTGGTTAAATTTGCAGTTCCAAGCTATTGATAAATAGCATTCTGAATTGCAATTTTGAAGGTATGCCCTAAACACATCTCTTCCAAATTGCGATTTGGGAAGTATTTCTAAACCTATTTTGCGATTCTGTAACCTGTTACGGAATCGCAAAATGGATTTAGTACATTTAGAAAAGACTTTTAGCAGTCACAAACCTTGTGATTGGCCCACGTTTTGCAACTGCAAAGGTCTGAAACAGCAGGCAAATCGAAATGTTGGATGCCTTTGTTTCATGCTATGCAAGACATCAATTGAATTCCCTT
This sequence comes from Lissotriton vulgaris, assembly GCF_964263255.1. Lineage (NCBI taxonomy): Eukaryota > Metazoa > Chordata > Amphibia > Caudata > Salamandridae > Lissotriton > Lissotriton vulgaris. The sequence goes on along the minus strand of NC_141685.1, from coordinate 420,945,746 downwards.
TGGTAAGCCATGCCAGAGACAGGTACCTTCTGTTCCTAATTCACTCAATGGGTGTGTAGTGCTCTTCATCGGCCAAAATCAAATACATAAAAAAATCTGACCTCTCCATGCAGCTTCATCAACATCTTTAAATCTATGGGGACGGCTATGATACAATCTACAAAAGGCTATCAAGAGCTAAACAGCTGTTTGTTAATTGACGAGAATGGCGTAATTTGAAAATTGGATTGTGTAACATACTTTTAAAAATGTGACTAGAAGCAAAATGTCTAACAAGCTTTCGTAAAGCCAAGTAATCTCGTTCTTTTTAAGTTCAAGCATGTAATCACTGATTGAAGATCTTGTGCATGAACCATCCTCTTACACATGACACCAATTCACTGCAGAAGAATATCACGTGCCAGGTTACCTTTGAATGCACAGCTCTTCGATCATCTAAAAACATTTGCATCATGTGACATGTTAAGCATCCTGTAACTACTATGCCCAGCATACTCTAAGCCCAGATCTTTAAACATTGTACAGCAATTCTGCCCACTCCTAGTGTTGTCGCTACCATGTGACTGTAATATTTCAGTAAGCATTGTCATTTTAACAGAGTCCAACTGTAGTGAAGAGAGAAAGAGTAAACAAACTACAGTATAAAAAGTGAATTTGTAGTTTGGATTTGGAATAACCATAGCTGTGAAGTATAGAAACAAACTGTACATCAGGAGTACTTTCTTACACTTGGCATAGCCTAACAAACAGAACAGTGAAGCCACTGTATAATGCCTGAGACTTTCATGGCTAGTCCCTCCTTTTTAAGTCTCCTGTAGACAGTGCCTGCACTGTCTCTTCAAGACATTTTGTTTACTGTTAGTAGGTTTGGAGCCCTCCCATTACTCACCTTTGGTAATCCTCAAAGCCCCTCTTGGTTGCTTGTTTCCTTCTTTTCAGCTCTGCAGTCGGCGCTTCTGTTGAATGTAGATACCCCACAGATAGAGTCACCAGACATATCAGGTGTTTAATGAAAGTTTATTAAATTACAAGCTCCAGAGCAATCATTCCATCCATCACCTTCTAGCCAGGCTCTTGGCATATATACAAACAAGCAATTAACCCCATCCTGTAAACAACGACTATCTAAAAAAAATCACCGTGATTTATAAAACAAATATAGTGAAATTATCAACAAATAATGCATAAACCTTGGGGTTTGCAATGGCTAGAAAGAAATTCCAAAGGCCAAACGGCTCAAGACCCGGTGCAGCTCAAGTCAACAGGAGACAGCAGCGCACAGGACCCGCCGCAACTGTTGGGTACAATGTGGGACCAATCACAACTTCCCTCTTCTTGCATATGCAACCCTTCCCTAGAGCATGGCCCAAGTACTTGTCTCCTTACACTGTTTGCACCTTTGAGAGCTATTTTTCTTTTTTTTCTTTTTGTAGAGCCACTCTGCATAGTGCATCTTTTGAAGATGGCTCTGTCCTCTGCTCCATCCCAGTGCCTGTGCTTGCTTGTTCCCCCTCCCTCTCATTGCAGTGCCCTCACCCTCCCATTGTCCTCTTGTTCATTTATCTTTCACCCTTGTACGCAACTGCATTTCACATCCTTACTGTGTTTATTTTTAAATCACTTTCATTTGTATGAGTTTATGTGTTCACTCCGTGACAGTGAGGGGACTTTGCACATGAGTGTTGTTTAGCAAACATGTTATCAAATTAGAGGAACTGTTTCCCTGTTATACACATAATCTTTCACATTCCCTTTCTTTTGATATAAGAAAATGTATTTCCCACCTTTTATTCATCTTTTTTATAGGACTTTTACAGGTTCCTCAGCTTCGAAGGCCACTAATCTGCAGATAACGAGACAGCATTACTGTGTGTTTTGTTACGTGCAGATCTGTGGCCTTTGAAGCTGGGGAACCCCATTCAATTCCCAACAGTGCCACAAGTTCTTGTTGTTGCGGTGTGATATATTCGAAGATACATAGTCAAGGATGCAATATAGTAGATTAAGAGGTTTAATGCAGATACAGAGTAGAAGCTGGTGTCCTTGTCACAAGGTGCCGGTGCCTTCCTTATTGACTCCAAAAGGTCCCTCCTAGGTCTCACACCACTAGCAGAAAGCGTGTAACCCAAATACTCTACCTCCTCTACTGCAAATTTACACTTCTCCTTCCTTAAAGTTAACCCTGACTGCTCCATTCTGCTCAAAACTTCCTTCAAAATCTGATTGTGTTGCTCAATCGTCTCTCCAAACACAAAACATCATCCTGAAAATACACAACGTTACTTATCCCCTTCAAAACTGAGCCCATCATCCTCTGAAAAACCCCCGCTGCCAACGCGAGACCAAAGGGTATACGAGTAAGCTGGTAGACTCCTTCAGTGGTGATGAAAGCAGTCAACGCCTTAGAATCTCTGTGCAATTTTATTTGTTGGTACGCACTTCTTAAATCAAGTTTCGAAAAAAACTTACCACCTTTTAATGACAAAATCAATTCATTGATATTTGGTAGTGGAAAGTTGTCCACGACAATATTCCTCACCTCCTGTCTAGCGATGAATGGGACTTTCCTCACTTTGTGCTGCATTGGAATAGCATCTTCTTTTAGCACAATTTTATGGACATACCCTTTCAACTCACCAATGCGTTCTGCAAATAAATCCGGCATACTTTCAACTATCATTTCAGCAGTCGTCGCATCCACAACCATTACCTGTTGACTCGCTCTGGGATCAATGACAATATGAAGATCATACTGGTGACCCCAGCCCAATATCGCAGGTCCAGAACTTGCAACGTAAACTTTCCCTTGAATAGATCGTCCCTGAAACCCTATCACGGCTTCAATGTACCCCAACAAAATTAATACACTCTCATTGGTATCCGCAGGGATTGATATCCCATCCTCGTCGCCATCTGATATATTCGAAGATACATAGTCAAGGATGCAATATAGTAGATTAAGAGGTTTAATGCAGATACAGAGTAGAAGCTGGTGTTCCCAGTAAAGGCTCAGGAGCAACTGGCAAACAGAGAATGCAAGGACAGCAAGTAGCATCATGACATCAGCAAAGATAGAATGTTCACAATTAAAGTTAAATGCAAGCAGGAATAAAATAAGAGAATACAACACTGTGCCAATTAGTTCAGGTGGACCTGCAAAAAACAATACAATCCAGACCCTTTCCCCCTTAACATTGCGAGTGAAAGGAGTTTGGGAAGCGTATCTTCTTTTCTCAAACGAAACAAACATACCTTGATTGTTTGATTACCTTTATTCCACCTCGGATAATGATGCATTTAATTTTTTTCTGTTAGAGAGCTTTTAACAATTTTGTGACTGCATCTCAACCACAATCTACATTGTATTCCCCTTGAAAAATATTGCCTTCAATTCCTCTGCTAGACCTCTTTAAACAATAGACGTGACTGCAAAAACACAGGATGTGTGCAAGGTACACAGTAACATGTTACCTTTCACTTATTTTAGCATATGGTTTTCCAAAATGTGACCAATAGGGAAACATTCACATTCAGCTTTAAATTTACCTTTATTCCACTGTGGACAATTCTTCCCTTCATTTGTTATGTTAGACAGCTTTAAACAATATTTGCGGATGCACCACAACTACAACCTATATTTTATTCCCCTCAAACAATTTTCCTGTGAGACAGCTTTAAACAATTGTTATGAGTGCAAACACTTAGGATGTGTGCAAGGTACGCTCAAAAATGTTATCTTTCAATTATTTTACCTTCTGGGTGTCCAAAAAGTGACCAAGAGGGCAACATTTATATTCAGCTTTAAATTTATCTTCATTCCACCTCGAATAATATGCCTTTCATATGCTAAATTAGACAGCTTTAAACCTTAATTTTGACAGCACCACACCCACAACCAAAGTTCAATTTTCAACTTTACTGTGCCAAAAAACGTGCTTCATGGATACACTTTTGATGTGCTATTAAAATCAATTAGCATTCATCAAGCACACATGGTGCCACATTTCTGGAACTGTTTGCTTGTTATACACCTAATCTGTGGCCTTCCATTTCCTTTGAGATATGAAAATGTGCTTCCCACCTTTCTTTACTGGCAATGTTAAGGGGCACATTTCATACAACTTCTAACATGTGTCTGTTAATTAATTGCACCATTTCCATCAATATAGATTAAATTATTTCATGAATTAAAATTAAACAGTCCTCCACTTGCGGCGTGGGTGCGCAGGGATGCCCTGCTCAAGGGATTCCGATGGTCAGTGGGCCTTACGAATACGCTCTACGCTGACGATGTGATGTTCTTTCTCACTGACCTAGATCGCTCGGAGCAGCGGTTGCTGCGCATCCTCCAAGTTTTTGGTGAAATCTCGGGCCGTTATATGTATCCTGCAAAGTCCACATTGTGGATACTGGGTGGGCGGGGGCAGGTCGAGGAGAGAGCGTCTGGCCTCCAGATTGCGTCGGGCAGAGTGAAATACCTGGGGGTGTTCTTGTCGGAGGAGGTGGGGGCATCCCGGGAGTGCAACCTGACCCTAGTCTGGGACCATGCACGTGAGGACATGAAGGTGTGGTCCCACATGCCTTTGACCATCTATGGCAGATCAGCCATCTTCAAAATGGTGACTCTCCCGCGTATAGTATACCAGCTACAAAACCACCCCTATCGGATTCCACCGCGCTGGTTCCAATTGGTCAACTCGGCAATGAGTGGGTTCCTGTGGGAGGGTGCGATTGCGCAAGTGGCATTATGTACCTGTTTCCGCTCCACTTACATGGGGGGACTGGCCATGTCGGACGTTGTATCGTACTATCAGGCTGCGCATCTATTGGTCCTAAACGACTGGTGGTATGGGGACAGGGGGGACCCTGCATACTCGGTTGAAAGATTTCTCATGGGCTCGGCCTCGGTCCATACGCTGTTGTATTTGGCCGCATTCCGGTGCTGTCTTCCCTCGGCCACTCAGGTCATATTTTATGTCTGGAGGCAGGCGTTACGCCGGATGGGTTGGTGGAACGTGCTTACCCAGGAAACTCCTCTGTGGCATAATGGTCGCCTGCCCCACCTGTCTGCACTTCAGGGTGTCCGGAGATGGGAGGCTATTGGTATCTCCTCCTTGGGAGATGTGATGTCAGGCTGCTCCCTGAAGTCATTTCAAGACCTGCAAGAGGAATTTGCGATGCCCTGTACCCAATTTTATAGATACCTTCAGTTCCGTCACGCCCTGACGCCCTATCTGGCTGCTTTGGAATGGCTCCCTGACTTTAGCCCGCTGGAAGCTAAATTATTTATGGGTGAGTTGCCGGACAAGAAGCTCTCGCGTATCTATCAGACACTGGTCCATCACTGCTCAACTGACCTCTATAGACTTAAGGCTTAATGGGAAGAGGACATTGGGGACCTAGAGGAGGAGGACTGGAATGAAGCTCTGGCAAGTCCGCGGACGGCCGCAATCTCCACTCGCCTGCTCCTGATCCAATTTAAGTATTTACATTGCACATACTTCACACGGCAGCGCTTATGGCAGGCGGGAATGGTGGGTTCCCCGGAATGCCTTAGTTGTGGATCAGAGGTTGGCACTCTATTACACACTGTCTGGAGCTGTTCAGCACTGCAAAGGTTTTGGGTAGAGGTCTTCCGGAGCCTATCTGAGGTGCTGGCTTGGGTGCTTCCTCGAGATCCCAGATTGGCGTTGCTACATGTTACGGAGGGGATTGGGGGTAATCGGTACAAACGCCACTTGCTGTTGCTGGGCCTTACCTTGGCCAAACAAGACATTGCACGCACCTGGAAGGCACAACAGCCCCCGCCTCTGGCTGCCTGGAGGAATGGTATAGACTTTTCCATGGGTATGGAGCAGCCAGTGTTCTTGGCCAGGGGCTGCCCTGGCAAGCACTTTAAGATTTGGAAAAGGTGGGCCGATTATGGAGGGCTGGACTTAGACCCGCCGCCCGATAGAGACGCACTCTCGCCACCTTAACACTCAGACATTTGATTTTATGGTGATGTGTCCTGGCTTGACTCCGTATGCTTTTTGTACAGTTATGTCGTCCTCAGTTCAACAGCTGCGCACTTAGGGGGAGGGACGGGAGGGGAGTCGGGATACAGTTTTCTATTAAAAGTCTGTCAATGGTATTCTTGATATGTTATTGCTTGCAGTGGTACCCGGTGTTCGGGGCAATGCATTATATGTGTGTCCAGACAAATAAAATCTGTTTTCAAAAAAATTAAACAGTCCTTTCCACAAACATTTACTATCACACAACCCATTATCCACCTTACTTATTACCTACCACTATCCATCCCGTTCTCCATATTAAGCTCCTCCAACCCCCCAAAAAGTTTAGTATTCACTATATCATAATACTTTTTAGGTCGAGCATTCAATACCTTTTGTATATATTTAGTATATACTTATATATGTATGTACTTTGTGAACTCTGGAGATGAGCCCTAGGACTTGTCTGCTTCAGCTTGGGGACTTTATTTTCTGTTCAACTGCATCTATTTACCTGTCTTGATATAAAACGACAAGTATAGGTAAGAAAAATACCACAATTGCTTTCTGCTTGTTCAACTGCCACTATTTAACTGTCTTGATACAAAACGATCAGTAGAGGTCAGTAAAATACCAGAACTGCTTTCTGCTGAGGGTGTTTCTTTTTTTACTTTTTCTGGCAACTGACTCTATTTAACTTTCTTGATAGAATATGACCAGCAGATGTCAGTAAAACACCAGAATCACTAGCATTCTCTTGATTCCAGTCCATAGAAATTGTCTTCCACGATCACCCGTAGACAATAATATTTTTTTCAAATCTTGTATTTTCAGTGATATGACCACCGAAGGCCCTGATTTTATATTAAGACAGAGTCTATGTGTTTCCATACCTTCCGTGTCACACCATTTGGTGCTTAAATTCCCTCCATGTTAAAGAACAGTAGAAGTTTCAGCACCCAGGCTAATGTGCTTCATAGCTAAATACATATAAGGTCACAAAGGCGAGACCGATTGCATTGCAAGTGCTTGTTTAAGACTGTTGTTCGTGTTGCTACTTCCCTTCCATTTCCAATTTTAATTTAAAGCTTATACCATCCTTCATGTATTAATAAATAACAAAATAGTTCTGGCTGTTTCATAGCAATAGAATAAAACTTTAAATACTAATAATAATAATAATACAGCTATTTATAAAGAGGAAAACAGTTACCTCCCGAAGGAGGTGTCCGGGCGCTAAAACAACAAAGCAACAGCACAATAAAAAGACATGGTCGGAATCAAGTCCTCCTCCAGAATCAATCTTGGTTAAAAAGCCAAGTCTTGACTGCCTTCCTAAATAAGCATTCTGAGTTCATTTGCCTTAAAGCGGGCGGCAAGGAATTCCAGAGTCTAGCTACTCTCACCACAACGGATTTACCACCCCAGCGCTCCTGCCTGATTCGTGGGGTGGCCAGTAGGTTCTGATTGCTGGACCACGATAGGCGAGATTGTGTGTAAACAGACAATCGCTGTTTCAAATATTTGGGGCAAAGTCCATGGAACGCACAAACGACTAAGGCCAGGGCCTTAAATTTAATTCTATTGGCCACTCCAAGCCAATGCAGTCCTTTAATGTATGGGGAATTGTTTTTTCGCATGGGCACGCGACTAATCAGACTCACTGCTGGATTTTGAACCAGTTGCAGTCGCTTAACCAAATAGGCCGGTAGGCCCAAATAGAGGCCATTTGCATAATCCAACCTGGACGTCACAGTTGCATGAACTATAGTGCGCCTGCACTTTTCTGGTAGAAAATGTAAAAATGTTCTCAAGTACCTCAATTTTCTAAAACAGGTAGATGTTACTTCATGAATTTGAGTGGAAAACGACAGGTCAGCCTCCCATTGAGCTCCCAAATTTTTAACCATGCCAGTAGTGTGCTGTGCAACCACAGTGCTGTACAACACAGCTAAGATATATGCATATTAGCGAACAGCACATAGCACACTTATGTCTTGAAGAGCCTTCTTACAATAGTTAAAGTGGAACTATAAATCAGAGAAAGCACAATGGTGCTGACTAAAAAACTTCGACTTACTCATGGTGCCATAAATGAGATGTTAATCTGTCAGTGAAAGCCAGAACCCATCACCATCCCATTATTTGAAACTGAAAGATTATGAACTAGTGCAGTAGTGTAGGGCGTTGTGAATTTTGTTTTGTGCAGGCAACATATTATGGAATGTAAGCCTTTCGGGCTTCTGAGTTGCTAATACAATCAGCAACGGAGTCCGCAAAAGGAAGATGTGTTACATATTAAATGTTTTATTAACAGAAATAAAGTTTAAGATAACACAATACATTTTTATTTCTTCTTCCAAATAATGTTTCACAAAAAATGCTGAATGTCGTTTTTAGCATGAAAGGGATCAGGACAACTCTCAAATATACTTATTCCAATGCACAAGAGGTTCAGCTATGCTCAGTTTCAAATGGCACTAGCTTCCTTTTTTTTGTTTTTAAATCTTTTTATTGACAATTTTAACATAAAAAAATGCATTCCCACCCTCCCCACCCCCCCTTTCCCTGACCAAGAACAAGTCAAAAATAGATAAATAAACAGCATATTATATACATACAACATAAATTAATCCCGTATGATATACTTTACCATAAGGATACAAAGAAGTACAGATGAAGATAATACTATATACACAAAATACAATCATGTATGTCTCTGGATCCACAAAAACATTGGTGACCAAATCTGCATGCCCATTAATCTTTTCTTAGCCCCTTTATTTTTTTAAATTGCAACTTCCAGGCTACAAGTGGCTAATAGCCTAGACTTCCATTGTTGAAATGCGGGTGGATCAGGATCTAACCATGCTGAGGCAATAGTAAGTCGAAGTATAGCCATGGCCACGAATATTAAGCCCTGAGTGTTTGTCTGCAATTCACAATTTGCTACCCCCAGCATGATTTCCTCCGTTGAGATTTCAATTCTTGTTTGACAAACCTCTGATAGAAATTCAGAGATGTCATTAATCAGCTTAGTCAGCGTGTTACATGTGGCAAATATATGTATAATATCGGCACCGTATAGTGCACAACGAGGACATGTTGTTCCCTTCCCTGTTCCCCATTTAGCAATTTTCTCAGGGGTGTAATATAGGAAGAAGAAAGTTTTATAAAATTGCGCCCGTAGCTTTATCGACATTAATGAATGTAGCGCAAACTCATATGCTATGCGGGGGATATTGGAATGTACTCCTAGTAGTTCCTGCCAAATTACGCATTGTTTGTCCATATCATCTGGGGCCATTAAATTCAATGTTTCATAGATTTCCCCAATCCTGGGAGTCGTTTTTTTACATAAATTATCAATCAATTGATTGTTCCGGAAGTTCTCCCGCCCACCAGTTTTCTTTGTTAGGAAATCTCTAACCTGCAAGAACGTAAAAAAAAATCCCTATGGCTAATATTATATTCCTCATGCAGATCCTCAAATATCTTAAGACATCCTTGTTTATAAAAGCAACCCAATTGCACCATCCCTGCCGATATCCATCTATTTATGCAATTGTCATGAAATATTAGAGGCAGATCATTATTACTATTCGTGGGTGTGTGAAATGAGAATCGCCCAAGCCCTAACATTCTGCGAATACTGCTCCATGCTTTATAAGCCCCTAAGATAGTCTTAAACTTGACTTTCTTAAAATAGTTGTCGTTAGTATGTCGCCAGAAGCAACCAGCACAATCTTCTCCTAGTAGGGGTTCTTGAGGGGTCGGGATCCATTGATTAATACTATCGATCGAAATCAAATTGGCACAATATTTTAGGACAGTGGCCCAGTAATACAACTTGAAGTTCGGTAGGATAAACCTCCCTTTTCCTTTGGTAGTACCAATCGTTTAAGAGCCCGTCGGGGTTTTTTATATCCCCAAATAAAACTTGAGAGCATAGAGTCGATAATCCTAAAGTTTCTGGGGGAAAATTCAAGGCAGATAGACCTAAAGAAATATAGAAATCGGGGGAAAAAAAGCATCTTAATCAAATTACAGTGGCCCCCTATAGTTAGATGTAAATCATCCAGTCGGACCGTCTCCTTCTTGTTTCTAGAAATCAATGGTTTTAGGTTAATATCAACAATGTTTTGAATGTTGGCAGTTATTGTAACCCCTAGATATACAGCCTCCTCAGTTACTCTTGAATCCCCCATCACAATCTTGTTATTTAGAACAATCTGGGTTTTATTAGAATTCAGTTTATATCCAGATACTAATCCAAATAGGTGTGCTTCCTCTTCTATCATCGGCATGGCTATATTGGGGTCTCTAGTGACAAGCGCGATATCATCGGCGTATGCCAAGGTTTTAGTATTATGACTATGTCTTTGAATTGGTGAAATATTTATACAATTGTCGAGCCAACGAATAAATGGATCGCTATATATTGCAAATAAGAGGGGTGAGCAGGGGCATCCCTGCCTAGTTCCTCTCGTGATTGCAAAGTTTTCTGACAGGAGCCCATTAACTAATACTCTAGCACTTGGTTTATTATATAGGCCTTGAGTGGCCATAATAAATTTGTCATTGATTCCACTATAAGACATTGCCGTCCATAAAAATCTCCAGGAGTCCCTATCAAACGCTTTCTCTGCGTCAAGGAGTATAAGCGCCATAGGGTCTCCTGTGGACTCTGTATAGTCAAACAGCGAGATCACCCGTTGAACATGGCCAGTTGTTGACCTTCCTGGTATAAATCCATGTTGGTGTTTGGATACTATTTTATTTATTATTGCTGCCAATCTGGCCGCCAGGAGTTTCGAGTAGATTTTTGAGTCCCCATTTATTAGAGTAATTGGTCGATATGAACCTAAATCAAGCGGATTTTTATTTTTTTTCAAGAAGACCACAATCTTAGCTTCTGACCAGAATGGGGGGGGGGGTACCTCCCTGAAATATGTGGGCAAACAAAGTCATCAATATTATTTTTAATTGATCAGCAAATTTCAGATAAAACTCAGATGGTATCCCATCCAGTCCTGTCGCTTTTCCGCTTTTTAATGTTTTTAAAGATAGTAGGATCTCATCCCAGTTGGGTAATTCATCTAACATGTCCTGGTCCTTCTTCTCAAATCTAGGACCTCGATTTACATCTAAATAAAGATCTGGATCCCCCAATCCACTTATCGGTTCAGTATAAAGATCTTGATAGAATCTCTGGAATGTGGCCCTTACTTCATCTGGTTCTGATTTTATACCTAATCTCGGGTCTTGAATTTCTCTAATAGTGCTTGCTGATGCCTCTTCTCTAACGCGCATCGCTAGCTGATGCCCAGCCAGTTCGCTCAGCTCATATATCTTTTCCTTATTTACTGATGCTTTAGTGATGGCTTTTTCCACTATTATTTCTGTGCTAAGATTTTTTGCAATGGCTACCTGAGATAATGCACTGTCTAACTCCTGGCCTTGTTGAGCTGCAGCAATCAGATCTTCTTCGGCTTTGCCCAAGTTATATTGTAGTTCAGCTAAGTGGGATTTCCCTTCCTTGTTAGACCTGAGAGAGAATTGTAGGGTCTCACCTCTTATGCCCGCTTTAAGGGCATCCCATACGATTACTATAGATGTACTTCCAGTATTATCTGCAATAAAGCCCGGAATCCACCCCTTCATGTGTTCGCAATACTTTTCATTCATTAATAGAGCCCTTTCGAACGTCCAGCTCTTAGTTGGATGGTTATTCGGAGTATATGATAGTTTTAAAGTTAATGGGTTATGATCTGATAGTAGGCGAGGTAATGTATCTATCCTGCATATAAACTTTTCAGTGAATTTGATATAAGCATGTAGTCAAGTCTTGCATGTTGTGAATGTGGATATGAGTAGAATGTGAAACCAGGATCTCCCCAGTGATTATGTTGCCACCCATCTATAAGGCTATGTACCAAACATAAGTCTTTTAGAGCCCGAAAGACTCCAGGTTTCCTGCCATGATATTTAAATTCCGGACCAATATTCCAGTCCCCGGGGAGATGTAGGTTAAAATCCCCACACAATATAAGGGGTAGAGGCCAATGAGCGAGCTCATTGGAGATCTTTATTAGCAACTCTGGTTCATCACAAACACTCCCATATATAGTACAAATTGTTATTTTATTTCTCCCCATATTGTACTTGCATTCGGCAATTGCCCATCTCCTGAGTTTATCGGAAAGTACTCTGTCAAATTGGAGCCCCCCACCTTTTGCTAAGATTGCCACCCCCTTCGTTCGGACTCCCTGTGTAGAAGCAGTGATAAGGTTATATCCCAGCGATTTCAATAAGTAGTGCTGAGAACCTTCAATATGAGTTTCTTGTAAGCAGGCAATATTAGCCTCCATTAGTTGTAGTCCTACCGCCACCTTCTGTCTTTTTTTAATATCGTTGAGTCCGCAGATGTTTAAAGAAACACTTTTTAACTTAGCCATATTAAAATTAGAATTATTGCCATCAGCCTGGTGTCATACCCATGTCTTTGTTTCCTAATCATTGCACGATTGTCTGTGACTACAGTGATACAGTTTGTATTAACCTCCATGTGATTGACGTTTCTTGGTCCTACACTCCCGCCCCCTACTCCCATGTCCCACCCTTCCCCCCCCCATCCCTGTCCCTTACCATCCCTTTAGGCATCCTAGTTCCCGAGTCCTTGGTGTGGGCGCCCGTATGGTCAGATAGCCAAAGCGCACCCCATGGCCCTGACAGATTTATAAAAAATTAAACACAACCTTTAAACAGGTAAAGCAATTTGTTTCAGCATAGGGTTTTTAAGTTTAAACTCATAATATGCTCCACCCTACTTATTCATTTTATTACTCCCCCATGCATTCCCAGAATGTTTTAGTTTTCTCCTATTACTTCTTTATATGTTATTTAGTTATTTCCCCGAATTTCGGGTCTCCATCTCTGAGATTTCTCTTAAATATTCTTCAGCTTGTATTTCACTCGTAAAGCTTCTGAATGAACCTTTAAAAAACAATTTTCAACCATGCCGGATTCTGTAAGAATACCTTGGCACCAATTTTTTCAAATGGTGCAAATAATTGGCGCTTTTTCCACCTTAGCTCTACGGTGGTATGCGCAAAGTCTGGCCTGACAAAAAATTTAAACCCTTTATATTCCCTTTGGCTTGTGGGTCTTGCAAGATCATAAATTGTTTCTCTAAGAAGAAAGTTACCAAAGTAATGGCACTAGCTTCCTGTTGGAGAGACATATTGTTTTCAATACATTTGGGTCTGCCCCAGACTTATGATTGTAGGGCTTTGTTGTCTGACTCACTTCCTTGCTCTTGATGTGATGTCTCTCTTCTTTGTGTTTCTCCTACCCAGAGGCATATCCGTCTCATTGTTTGTGTACCCCTTCAATGCTGAAGCTATTTGCATTCAGATGACTACCTTTGTCTTTTATTTCTAGCATTTCATGGGCGTGCCTATGCCTTTGTTTGCTCTCTCTAACGCGGGTTGCTTTTCCTTCTAACATTCCCCCAAACAAATCAAGCTTATACATTGTTTCCTTGTCCCTCTTGGCTTTTACTTTTTTAATTTCTTTGTGTTTTTTAAACTATATAGCTCCCCTGTGGTGCACCCTCCTTGGTCTCCCTGTTCGGCACCTACCCTTGCCTGGTCTAGTATTTCTCCTCACCCCTCCCCCTCTGTGCTCCTTCCCCAAACTGCACTTTATTTTCTTTAATTTATCACTCCAAGACGGGCATCTGCCATCTTGGAATGTATAATAAAAAAAATTAAAAGGCTTCCACATCGTGATGAATACCAACGTCATAGTGTCTGAACACATAACGATACACTTGCACAAGTCATTACATACGCTTCACAACGCCTGCACATGGGTGCGTACTTGTGACATGTTCGTGCACGTGTTACTTTGCTATTTTTAAGTGAGTTTCCTTTAATCAGAAATCCATTCTAAGATTGCAGGATATGATTACACCTACATTTGAGCTCACAGGCTTGCAAGATTGCTGTAATGTAAATAGGCATTGGCGAAGACATAGATCAGCTCTCTCATTAAAAATGAATATTACAACCAATTCAGGCTGATGTCGACTAGAGTGGAGGTACTCCCTTTACATCACAGGCAATACATTGGGACTGATTATATCACATGCAGTATATTGGGAAACATAAGTTGTTATGCTACAATTACATTTGGGATCACGACATGTCATTGGGCATTATTATTCACAGGTTAATACTAGTAGGAATTCCAAAACAAAATGCTATTTTCCTTTTGTTTTCTAACAACTGTTTGTAATCCTAGATGACTGATTGATTTTTCAAAGTGGAATGTATAGCACCTTGGATGCAGTTTTATGTATCCTTTTCTAATATACACAAATATTTGTATGTGAGTATGTATGTATATATATTACCTACTGGCGGTCGCCAGTAGGTAGTTATAGTTAGGATTATTTTGTATAGGGAAATCGCAACATTCTATTGGGAATAACTTTGGCGCCGATTGAGGGATCTGCCTGTAATTTTCCTGAAAATTGCCTCGCTGCGCTCCGCTCCTTCCTATATAGAACTGTTGGTGAATGAGTGGATGTGTATCTAGATGGTGGAATTACTGAATTGGTTGTTGTAACTGGTATGGGTATCTTCTTTTTTTTGAAAATGTTAGTTTCTATTTTTGAATATGTGTTTCATGGTTAACATTACACTAAAAGGAGGTCTGTCACTCTGTCACAAGGATGGTGTCATCAGTGATGTCATGAGTGATGTCACTGACCATGTCATGAGTGACGTAATATGTGACGTCATCAGCAGTGCATTGCAGGTGCGCAAGTTATAGTGAGTCCAACTAACATAACGTGGGAATTTCAATGGTTTTATGTCAGTAAAATTTCCTGCTAACTATAACTGGTGTCAAACCTATGGTTTTTTCAGTGAATTTAATAGGTTTTTTAAATGCTAATTCCTAACCATAACTGTTGTGAAACCTATGGTTTTTTTGAGTGAATATATATATATATATGTGAGGATTTTGGTGGCGTTTACGAAATAAAATGTAAAGCACCAAACTGGGTCTGCCTCGTCTTCTATGCGAATCTGGCTGGAAGTTGTGATTGGAGCGAGCATTGTCGATATATATATATATGTGTGTATAAATGTACATATATTTATATATATATATACACACACACATATATATCCTGTCCAATAAGCAAAGTAGCTTCTCGTTTTACATTTACTCCTCCAACCAGTGCCACATAATGCCCTGCAAGGTCTACAGATTTAAATATATTTACACGCTTGGTGCCCCTACGAGGGGTAGGGAAACCACCAATTCTTTTCATGTTGTGGGGGGCTGCAGCTAGTGCAGTATTTAAAAAAGGTTGCAGTGAGTCTCTTGGGTCATTAAGTGCATGACACCAGAGCAGATTATCATATTTTTTAAGCACTCCGAGTTGGAGCTCTGCGTTCTTCAGCTGGAGTGCAAGGACACCTTGTGTTTGGTTCTATGGCTGCATTCTGTGGCCTGAAGAGTTTAGCTTTAAAGAAAGACAGCAATACATATGTATTGCTGTATTGACTAAAACTGTTTCATTTAATATATTTATTTAACAGTAATTGTTAATAATCATTGCCATTTATGTATATGTGAATACATTAGATTATAATTGTTAAATTATTGGGTTGATTTGATGACAATGGTAATAGATCTGGGTTAATTATGTTGATGTGCTGATCCCTGTTGAAGCCAATAGGCCTGCCTTTTATATTTTGGAGTTCTGGCCCTTGGATAAAGTCGGTAGATCTGCCTTACTGAAAATGGAAGACTTTAATTGTTACTTTTCGTTATAAAAAAACTTAGAAATTTACTGAAAATAACAAAGGTCAAAGTGTTGTTATAGGTAGGTATTATGATAACATCTTCCTTTACATGAAAAAACGTCAGAAATTCACTGAAACAAAGGTTACATTGATGTTAAAGTTAGAGGAAAATGTCAGTTATAACGTAACGTAAACTTAAAAAAACTGTTATAGTCACTTTAACCAATGTGTGTGTGTATATATATATATATATATATATAAATGAATGCAAGGAGCGATTCCTTGCTAGAGGATATCCCATGCATATCATTCAAACAGCCATTAATAAAACAACGGAACTGGATAGAAATCATCTACTTGTACCTAAAACTATCAGAAATTCACCAACCCTTGAACCCATTGAACCACCAGAATCTAGCACTGTCAGACTTATTGTGCCCTATAGCACCCAAAAGGGCGCGATAAATAAAATCATCTATCAAAACTGGGCCCTTATACGTTCTGATCCAGTAATAGGCCACAATATGCCAGCTAAACCCAGCATCACCTACAAGAGAGCTACTTCTCTTTACAACAGCCTAGAATCCAACTGTCCAGAAGTCATCCCGTCCAAAGATTGGCTGAAAACCTCACGGGGGTTCACTAAATGTCATTCATGCAAAGCCTGTACTTACGGTATCAACAAAACCAGTTACCGTACAGCCTTCAGTAGTAAGGAAATCAAAATTTCCAAATCCCTCCACTGCAAAACAGAGTACGCTATCTACATCTTGGAATGTACCTGTCCCTTACGGTACGTAGGAAGTACCAAATTACCAGCTAATGTAAGGATACTACAACACATTAGGGCCATCACCAACTCTGACCCCACCTACCCAGTGGCGAGACATTTTCGAGAGGTCCACAACAACAACCTGATGGACCTCAAATATGATGTCATTGACACGATTCCTAAAACCAAACAGGGAGGTGACCGAGAACGTAAAATGCGTATGTTGGAGACCAGGTATATCCTGAACTTCAACAGCAAGAGCCCTGGAGGCTTAAATAATACTGAAGATTTACATACCTGCCTATGACCATGTTTATCTTTTTGAGCCCCCCCCCCAAAGTGACCTTTTTCCGTTTCTCCTAGTACATTTTGATAACCCACCCCCTGTGCCCTTTTCCTTCCTGTTCTCATTGTAACCCATGTGTTATTAATCTGATGCTTTCAGCCGGATTATCATGTCAGATGACATGCAAATAGTTTCTTAAATCGAATTGATTGACGACTTGCCCCATATAGCTGTCATTTGCTTCTCATACAACCCTCATATTAGGATTGTTTTCAATTTTAATTTCACATTCACCTTATTTACTTTTGGCACTCAATGGCACTTTAATCCATATTTTCCATGAAAATCCAACTGTGTATTAAATCACGGGTCAATTTGACATACAAGAGGGTTCTGTATAAATTGCTGCACTTTATTAAAACTAAGCACTTATGCTACAATTATGCTATGACCTAAAAGCTTTAACCACTGGTGTGTAAATATATGAAATGCATATATATATATATATGTTTTTTTTTAATCAAATTTATTTTTGTATAGAAAAGTAAAAATACCCTTTTCCTGGATATATTTAAATATTTCTAATTGCGCTTTATCAAATTGTCCCTTGAAGTCTTATGGGGTGCAAAGGTGAATGTATTTATGCTATATGTATTTATACTGTTAGTCTTGCATTTAAGCCATGAGTTTTCTTCCCTTGTAAATTGCGTTGGTTTATAGCTTAGGTCACCACATGCATTTATTTCTTAAAATTCCCTCATATCAGTTGGTACAAAGTAGTTACTTTAACAGTTTTACCTTGTATGAAGCACAGTCTTTCTTCTAAGGTTGGAAAATATGTTGTATTTCACCTTTTCTTTATGTTTATCACCTTCACAATCACGTGCATAGGGTGCTAGCTGTTTTAATGGTCCATTCGATGTTTGAACGTTGTCATGTGATCAAGCCACTCCGGTGGTGAAACTCGTTATGGCGGACTTATGAGAAAATAAACGCTACTGCTTGCACTTACTCTGGGCTCGTGTCTGCTTTTTCTGTGCTTGCTGGAGATTATATGCTGCACCGGATTTCTTCAAGCGGCTTCTGAGATATATATATATATATATACCCACACACACACACACACATATATGTGTGTTTATGTATTTATATGTACATGTATATACACATATAAAGAAATATTATTGAATAAAGTACCTACAAATTATAGACTACAATTAATTTTACTTTGATTAAAACATATTTAGAATTATTACTTAAGGAAATTTGTGAAAAACAATATGTTTATATGAGTTATTAGGAGTGCAACAAACATTGGAGGAAAAAAGGTGGCAAGACAGTTTACCAGAAAAAGTTGTCTTGGTGGTTTTACTCGCATAGAGAGAAAAGCAGTGATAATAAACAGTATTTTGTGTGATTTACCCCTTCAAAAGTGAAAGACATTGATATATTTGAACTGTTCATGATTAATGGCTGGGCTGTGTTGGTATATAAGATATCCAGTATGCTATTCCAGATCTGTGCCTAGTGTGTCAAAGGATACAATTGCGCATACCACACTTTCAGTTGATTCAAATACCTGATGAGCCATAACTCATCTAGTGCCAGAGTGGAGTGGAAAAAATGTGCATCACCAATTAGATCCATAGAGACTTATGATAATATTTTATTCCTTGTAACATATGTGAAAGATAACACTGGAAGTCACAAGAATTTAGCAGAATTTGGCCTGCCTGCTTAGCTTAGGCTTAATCCCTTAATGTCAGTGGATTTGAATATTTGTGCATGCATTTTTTGCCAATCAGCATGTGGGCGATTGTGGTTTTGCTGTTGGCAAAGTGAAATGCATATGACTTGTGAGAATTCAGGCATAATTAGGATTGAAAGCATAACTCTAGGTGCAATGCACTGATCTATAAAGTGCCATTTTTAAGTTGCTAAAGTGCCGTTTTTAAGTTGTTAACAATCTGTGCTACCTTCTGTGTGTAGGGGAAAGCTTTAGTCGCTAGTATTTCTGCCTACACCACACACACATCTGCTCTCTGAAGGGCCAGTGGGCCCTAGGTCATTATGGTAGTTTGTATGGTGAGCTTCCCTCCCCTCTGTCTGAAACAGCATTACTCACCCCTTATCCTGTGCTGGGGACAGTCACAGATATAAATAAAGGGACATGGGACCGCTCATAGCTGAGTCCGAATGAGAGATCTGGTTCACTGACATGATTATGCTAGGCCTAGGGCCTACTTTGTACATTGGCAAAATGATTTAGGGCCACTGTATGTGAGAGCACCACCTGATCCTCTGACAATTTCAGCTGCAAAAGTGAGTGAGTGAGCGAGGGAGCACACTCTGAAGTGCTTACAGAAACTGCTCAGGCCAAGACAATTGATGTGGCACTTGATACCACAAATGACTGCAAGAATACAGTCTGATTCAATGCCACGTAGCAGCTATGTACCCTGGTGGAAAAAACATGAATAGCACCACCTACTGGTCAATATGACTGACCGCACTAAGTCACGTGGGGGCCCCAGTCACTCTCCCGCCAACTGCCCCACTGACTTGTACTAATGAATGTTACACAATACAGAGCTTCTCCGACATTTCGAAAAACAAACATTGAGACTTAGGAACCCCAGCCCATGAGATGTCTAGGGTGGACTGCTGCAGCCTATATGCACAAGGTTTTTTTTCAAACTCTTCAAGCCAACACGCTTATGATCAATCAATCAATCAATCAATCAATCAATCAGGATTTGTAGAGCGCCCTGCTCACCTGTGAGGGTCTCAAGGCGCTGAGGGGAAGCGGGGGCAGCAGATCTGTTCAGCTGAAGAGCCAAGTCTTAAGAGTCCTTCTGAAAGTGTTCAGGGAGGGGCCGTGCCTGATGTCTGCCGGGATTTTGTTCCATGTTTTGGCCGCGATCTGGAATAAAGATCTTCCGTCTGCTCTGGCTCTGTGGGTGCGGGAGGTTTTGGCCATTGCGAGGTTGGACGATCGGAAGTTCCTATTGAGTATGTGAAAGTTGATTCTGTCCGGTATTGTGCAGGCATTTTTCGGCATGGGTTAGGATTTTGAAGGAGACTCTTTTCTCCATGGGGAGCCAGTGGAGCCTACGTAGGTGTGGGCTGATGTGTTCGTGCCCGCGGATGTCGAGGACGAGTTTGGCGACGGTGTTCTGTATCATCTGGATTTTGTGGAGTAGGGACTTGTTGATGCCGGCGGAGAGTGCATTTCCATAGTCCAGTCTGCTGGTGATGAGTGCGTGAGTCACTGTCTTTCTTGACTCTCGTGGGGTCCACTTGAAAGTCTTGTGGAGGATTCGGAGGGTGTTGAAGCAGCTGGAGGTGACGGCGTTGACCTTTCGGTTCATGGTGAGGGATGAGTCGAGTACGATGCCGAGGTTTTTTGGCGTGGTCTGAGGGGGTCGGTGGGCTTTTTGGGGCAGACGGTGTAATAAATAGAAGTCCATAAATCCAGTATGTAACAATTTAGGTTTATTGTAAGATAAAATCAGGTCAGGTAGATAGATAGTATAAGGTAGTATAATGATAGGAAAGACCCCACCAGGAGCAGATGGACTTCAGCTCAGCCTCTAGATGTAACTGTTCCAGCTTTCAAGCAAATACAATTGGAACACAGATGACATCATAGAGGCATGCAGAGATAGAAATGAGAAACACTAAGGAAGGACAAAGAAGAGATGAAAGCAGGATGTAACACATCTCCCCCCTTGACAAAATAAAATAAGATAAGAAAACAAAAGAAAATAAAATATTGATAATAGAACATATAGTATATACACAGGAAGAATTATGGTAAAGTAAAAGGAAGAGATAGAACAGTAAAAAGCGAAAGTACAATAGAAAATACTGTAACCCTCATGGAACAGAATCCATATCACAGAGCAAAAACTCAGCTCTTAAAACACACAACAATATGAACAACTCTAAACTTAGAGCACTTGAAAGTGGTTCAATAACTAGATAAAAGATAGTGAACAACAAGAAATTCTACAAAAGAGCAACCCCAGCGGCTCTTTAAACATCAAAGATAGCAACCTGCGACTCTTCACATTGAAAATAAATGAAACTCGTCCTCTAAAGCGGTACACATCCTAGTATAGAACAACTTTCACTCTCACACATCCTGAATACCTGAACACCTCTAACAAAGTTAGAGCACATTGTGGTTCAGCAAAATAAAACTAGAACTCTTCAAAATAATGAAATCTCATGAACATGGCTCATCCTAAGATGCAAGCCGTAAACACATAAAAATACAATGAAAAAATGGTAACTCTTCAAAATTATCCAATCTCATGAACATGGCTCATCCTGAGATGCAAGCCGTAAACACATAAAAATACAATGAAAAAATGGAGCACCTCAATAAATGAGCACAAAAATGTGCCCCCCTTCAAAATATACATGTACACATCCCATGCACATCTTCAAAATACACATGTACACATCCCATGTACATCTTCAAAATACACATGTACACATCCCATGCACATGTCAAACAACGGATTTAAATAAAATAACTGAGCACCTCAAACAACGTTGAGCATAAAAATGGCTCACTCCATCGAATAACTAACACACCAGAAGTCTGAATAGAAATCACAGAGCACCTCAACGTACGTTGAGCATAAACATGGCTCTCACATTAAGGACGATACTATCTGACTGTAGTATAACTAAACACCTCAACCATCATAGAACATGTGTGTCCTATAAGTTCCAGAACACACATACAAAGTACACACACGCAAAGTACACACATGCAAAGTACACACATGCAAAGTACACACATGCAAGCAAATCATATGAAAAGCAATACAAGGCAATAAAATAATGCGCAGCTCTCCCCAAAAATACAGTTCTCCCCAAAAATACATATATGAAACATCCACCACCTCCCTCTAAAAATAAGTTACAATAAAGGTCTTAATTTTCCACAAAACGATGAATCTATAATACCGGTGAGCGATCCCTCACCCGAGGACCTCTCACAAATGGCTTCCTTTAAACAAGTAGAAAGATTTGCAGTTCAAAGCAAGACGCTGAAATTTCTTCTTTGAACACAGTTTAGAGGTTATGATTGTAAATCACTGGGACAGGAAGTTCACAGCTGAAGACTTCATAAGCATCACCCATGCAATTTTCTTCACAGATGACAATAGTCCATGACCTCAAATAAAACTGCCCAAAAAAAAATGACTCCAAAGCTGACGAAAATTCATTCGTGTGAAACAGTGAATTGTCCCTTGAGTTTTGATACCAATACGTATCCGCTGCTGTACATATCCGCTGATGTACAATGATAATTAAACTCACCCCAGGACTCCGTTCCGCCATGAGATGAGTAGGCAGATGCAGCGATGTCTTTCTCCCAAAATAAACTTGGATCAACACTTTACAGGAAACTGCTTGCAAATGCGCATTGCAAAGTGGCGGCACGTACACAGACGCTGCACCGGGTGGCTCTCCTCACGCCAATGCTAGAAAACGTATTAGAGCAGCAAGAATGAAGATGCAGACGTCACAGTAAACGCTCAGAAAATGCCGGCGCTCGAGCGATTGCCCAAGTGAGTCGTTCGTTTTTATTTAAAAAATTGCCTCAAGAGCAAAACGTTGACATGTAAAAATCACTGCTTAAAAATGTGCTAGAAACACAGAAATTCCGCTAATGTTGCACTCCTAGAAACACGCGGTTCTAGAAATACCGCTAATGTTGCACCCTACAACAAAATTGTACATTTTCCTTCCGATGCAACAGTAGATTGTAACTTGTGCCTTTGCTCACAACCGCCAGAATCCCTGTCTCTCCCGAAGGAGCGAAAACGCTTCATATCCTCTGAGATATCGAATAACAAGCAAACACTGCGCATGCACTTCCCTACAGTTGGTAGACGTGTGTCAGACACTTAGAAGCTTTGTATGAACACAGTTCTTGCAAGAGGTCTCCTTAAATTCTTTAAGTTCTCTTCAGATTTAGGCCAAATCATAAATCGTGCAGTAAATCTATCTTTAAGTTCTCTTCAGATTCAGCCCTAAACATTGCAACAAGAACTCCAACACCCTGGGGAAACAGGCTGTCCAGATAACAAAGGACACTGGTGGGGTCAATCAGGGTGCTCTCATAAAATACCTTTTCCTCCTCTTGGCTTGAAAAATTCTTCAGTTGCAGTAGTTCCAATAGCCTTTAAGTTCCTTAGTTCCTTATTCTTTAAGTTCCTTAGTTGCAGATCTCCATTACTCCATTAGACCAGTCTTTTTCCACGCACAGGTTCTGTACCTCGTCGCCAAAATTGTAATAAATAGAAGTCATAAATCCAGTATGTAACAATTTAGGTTTATTGTAAGATAAAATCAGGTCAGGTAGATAGATAGTATAAGGTAGTATAATGATAGGAAAGACCCCACCAGGAGGAGATGGACTTCAGCTCAGCCTCTAGATGTAACTGTTCCAGCTTTCAAGCAAATACAATGGAACACAGATGACATCATAGAGACATGCAGAGATAGAAATGAGAAACACTAAGGAAGGACAAAGAAGAGATGAAAGCAGGATGTAACAGACGGCCATCAGGTGTTGTCCCATGCTGAGGGGGTGGTTCCAAGGACTAAGACTTCAGTCTTCTTGGCGTTGAGCTTAAGGCAGCTGTTGGTCATCCAGATTGCTACGTCCTGCATCCCTTTTTGGAAGTTGAGTCTGGCGGTGGCGGGGTCTTTGGTGAGGAAGAGGATGAGCTGGGTGTCATGGGCATAGGATACGATGTTGAGACTGTGTTGTTGGACGATGGCTGCAAGGGGGACCATGTAGAATAGAAAAGGTTTGGGCTCAGTGACGACCCCTGTGGGACTCCGCATGTGATGATCGTGGGGTCTGAGAAGAAGGGTGGCAGTCTGATTCTTTGGCTTCTCCTGGTGAGGGCTGTTCCTTGTATTCTGGTGTCATGTAGTCTGGCGATGAATGTACAGTGGGAGACAGTGTTGAAGGCTGAAGATAGGTTTAGCAGGACGAGGGTGGCAGAGTATCCTTGGTCCAGGAGGGTGCGGATGTCATCTGTGGCGGCGAGTAGGGTGGTCTCGTGCTGTGGTTGCTCTGGAATCCGGATTGGGACAGGTCGAGGACAGCGTTGTCTTCGATGAATCGTGTTAGGTACTTGTTTACTGTTTTTTCTGCAACTTTGCCTGTGAAGGGGAGGAGTGAGATGGGCAGGTAGTTCTTGAGGTTGGTGGGGTCGGCTGTGGTTTCTTGAGCGGGGGCCTGACTTCTGCACGTTTCCAGTCATCTGGGAAGGGGCCGGTTTTGAAGGAGGTGTTGATGATGTGTTATAGTTTGGGTGCGATGGCGGTAGTGTCTCTGTGGTAGATGTGGGGGGGCAGGGGTCCATGGGGCCTCCCAAGTGGATGCCTTCCATGGACAAGGTGGTGTCTTCAGCTGTGACTGGTGCTAGGTGGTGATGGAGGGCTGGCTGGTGTGTATGGAGGGTGGGCCAGCCGTGGCATCTGATGGGTGGTTGTCGAAGTTGCCGTAGAGGTTTTTGATCCTGAGGTGGAAGAAGGTTCCAAGCTTGTTGCTTAGGTCTTGGGACGGGGTGATGTCTGTGGCTTCGCTGCGGGGATCGGTGAGTTCCCGCATGATGGTGAAGAATTCCTTGGAATTGGTGGAGTTTGTGAGGATTTTGTTGTGGATGAAAGAGCTTTTGGTAGTTCTGATTTGGTTGTGGTAGTTCGTAATGGCATCCTTGTAGGTGGTGTTGTTTTTGGGTGTCTTGGCGTTTCTCCAGTTCTTCTCCAGGCGTCTGCAGGTGTGTCTGGACTCTTGGAGATCGCTGGTAAACCAGGTGACTTTCTTGTGGCTGTGTTTGTTGGTGTTGCGTATCAGGGCAAGTTTGTCTTCGCAGTTGACGATCCAGGTGTGGAATTCTCTGGCTGCGGCTTTGGCATCAGATGCCGGGGTGTGGTTGTCTTGGGTGAGGGTGGAGTTGAGTTGCTTGCGTGTGACTTTGCTCCAGTTACTACGCGGTGGGCATGGGGTTGGATTGGGTGCTTTCAGTTTGTTGATGGTGAAGTGTATGCAATGGTGGTCGGTCCATGGGGGTTGCATTATGTGGCTGAAGTGGATGCTATTTCCTGCTACGAAGATGGGGTCGAGGGTGTTTCCTGCCTTGTGTGTCGGTCCGGTGACAATTTGCTTAAGTACGATGTTGGCGAGGTTGTCCTGCAGAGTGGTGGAGTTGGTTTCGCTGGGGTTGTCGATGTGGAAGTTCAGGTCGCCAATGAGAATGTAGTTCATTGAGGCTATGGTGTGGGGTGCGATGAGGTTGATGATGGTTGTGGAAAAGGGGGCCCAGGGTCTGGTGGTATGTAGACGAGGGTTCAGCAGAGCATGGAGCTGGGGCTGGTCTAGATCTGGAAGTACAGGTGTTCGGCGGAGGGGAAGATTTTGCTGGAGGTGGTGAGGCAGAGGGTGTTCTTGTGGGCGATGGCAAAACCCCCTCCCGGGTGGTTGAGGTGGTCCTTCCTCTGGTTCTTGTATCCTTCTGAGATGGCGATGATGATGTTGGGCCCGAGAATGTGCTGCCAGTTTGATAAATTGTTCTTCTAGGAACACAATGCATGAAACGAAAGATGCTGCTAGGGGTGGGCGGAATTTGCATAATCGCGTTACGCAAATCTCCGCGAAATGGTAAAAAATCTCAGCGAACACGCAGAACTTCAGCGAACACGCGGAATTGCATGTTCGCAGTGCCTTTTTACTGTTCGCAATTGCTGTGTGCGTGCTCGGGGAGAAATATCTCGCGAACACGCATTTGAGAACGCAAACAAGCAAAAAAATGTGCGAAGTCGAGAAACGCAGAATTTTGGGCAATTTCGCGTTCTCTGCAGAATGCAAAATTACCCAAATTCCGCGAGCGGAATGGAATATACCCCCCAGGAGTAGATGGTGCACAACACGCTAGTGGCCACTGTTAGACCTGACATCCTTGGGGGGCAGTCCCCCAAACGTTTTGCTGAATTTGGTTTTTGTTGGCTTTAGACTTTGTGCACCTTACCACTGCTAACAATTTTGAAAGTGCTTGTGCTGTCTCTTTAAAACATGGTAAATTTGGCTTACACCTAATTAGTTCATTTAATTGACTTGAAAGTAAATGGTCCTATGTGAACTCAGTGCCTGTAAAATATATCTGCTAGTGTGCCTGCAGTGCTCTTTCAGCCTCCCACTAAAGTAGCACTTTAAAACTTGTCTTAAGCCTGCCACTGCGGCTTGTAGTGCTGTTTTAAACTGCTATTTCTATCTGACAAAATAAACCTTTTACCAAGCCTAAACCTTAATTTTAACACTTATAAATCATCCCAAAGGTAGGCTGTGAAAGCTCCCTAGGCAGGGTGTATGACATTTGAAAAGCAGGCCATGTTGGGTTATGTTTTATATGTACTGGCAGTTCAAAACTCCTAAAGTCGTTTTTCACTGTTGTAAGGCTATCTCTCCCGTAGGCTAACACTTTGTTACCTTATTACATTTATTATGTGTTAACTATGGATTGGGAGCTGCTTGAAAAATACTTCTTGGACTTGTTTAATTGTAATCTAAAACCCATTTTAGAGGTAAAGTTTAAATTTTAGAAAGTTGACATTTGTGTGCCTAAAGGAACTGTGCCTTTCTACCCCAGCCCAGGGTCACATGACTTTGGTTGTTTTTTCCTGTGATGGGTTGTTTGTTCCTTCCAGACATGGGGATAATCCTGCCAGGATGGCTGGGGAGGAGCTGTACCCAGCCACACGTGCACTTGAAAGGTCTTTGCCTGCAGCACACACATAGGAATCTGACATCAGACCTACTCTTGCTTTTCCTCACCTCGGACAGTTTTGAGGCAATCACAGGAACGAGGAAGAAGCGACAAAGGGGCATTACCTACCCACAGGCTGGCACTGGGGACAAAAGGTGGCAGATCACTCCTGGACCTGTTGATGATTCAGAAAAAGGATTGCCCTGCTGCCTTGCTGTTAAGACAACTGCCTAACTGCATGCTGTCTAAGGAAGGAAGACTGGACCTGAATCCTTAAGCTCAGGGCTATGAGAGTGACACCAAAGGCTAGCTGTCTAGCCTCCTGTATGAGCTACAGTTACACAAAAAGGTTCAAGAGGTCTCACTGCAACGGCCAAGCTGACAAGTTGCAAGTGGAGCTTCCTCAGCCATGAACATCCAGGAGCTGCACCCCCCCCACAGCCACATACCACTGATTGATTAATTGATTGATTGATTGATTGATTGATTGATTGATTGAGCCCTGCAGCTAGCTGCTGGCATATGCTGGAGTGAGTCCTGAAACCCAAAACGTGACCATCAGTTCTTGGACCCTTGGTTGTCATCAGAAGGTACTCCTCCTAATGAAAAGGTGAAAATCCTGATGTATGAGTTGTTCATGACCGAGAATCAGCCTTTTTGACCCAAAATTCTGCTGCCCACATGGACTGCCAAGGCAAAACTCCTGTGAAACTTGCCCTGTGCACCGACAGTGACTGCTAGCAATGACCAGCAATGCAAGAGCTGCCTTTTACACTAGAGCAATGGTGGTCCACATGATCGCCTAAGCATAGCTCCCGCAAAGACTGCCTGTAGCACCCATCCAGCTTTGCACTACAGAGACAACAGCCCACAATGCTCAACTACAGCGACAACCTGCCACAACACTCGACTTGCACTTCTGGGCTCCTTCAACGCAAACTAAGTCTACTTGTCAGAGAAGGTAACTTTTAAATGAGACTAACCTTATCCCTGTATCCGGCTCGCACTCCATTGCAGTTGGCCTGAAGTTGTGACCCCCCCTCCCTGGTCTAGTGCGACCAGATGACCACGAGTGGCGCTTTGTGCTTCTAGGCGCAATATTCACTAGAAGCTTTAACAGTCGATTTCTTACGTTGTATTGCTTATATTTTTCATTCGATTTTTATTCATTGTCTTTATTAAAATTTACTTTATTTTCAAAATTGGTTTAGGATTTTTCATATGTTGTGTTTTCACTTTACTACTATTTGTGTGCTGCATAAATACTTTCCACATTGCCTTTAAGTTTAGTCTGACCTCTTTGTACCAAGCTACCAGTGGGCTAAGCACAAATTAATTTAGTGACTTAGGTGGTTCACCCTAATGAGGATTGTTTTTGTTGCTTAAGTGGGTCTTCCACCCTCCTCAGCCAATAACCCAATTTCTCACAACCCTGCATTGATGATCCAATGGTCAATAATGAATGGTATGCCCACCAATGGGGTGGGCTGACCACATGCGACAAAGCACTCCATCAGAGGCACGCTGCCCCCATTTAGCAATTTGATGAACTGAGCAACATCAGCCCAAGGTGGCCGATATGATGCAGCATGTTAAAACATTATTTCAAAGTCACAAGGGAGGCAAGCAACACTGTAAAACAGTCTATCTCACTACATGTCGCAGAAGAAGTCTTCAAATTTTTTAAAATCTCCCTGCCACAGGCAACACATTTTACAGAGGCAGATATCACAGCTCTCAAATCCCATTTCAATTTACAAATTATTCCAGACTAAAAAGAATTCAAGCTGCTGTAGACAAAAACAGACGGACTGTGAAACCATTGACTACTTTTCTGCATGGCTTCATGAATTGGTTAGCATGTGCACCCATGATGACCCGAAAAAAGAACAGCAAGCCCAGATCATAAAAGGGACTAAGTCATCCTTATTGCAACAGCTTATCCTGCATGACCAAGAATTGAGCAGGAGCATATTCTCCTCACAAGGCATCACACAAGCTATCTGACAGCAGGACTAAACAAATGGAGGGTGTATTCACTAAAGTAACAACCTTGTGCCCCCTCTTAAAATCAAAGAAGATTTAGCAACAGTGGTTTAAAAGAAGACTCAGAAAAACACAATGCCCATGCAATTCACACACCCCATGCATGCTCAAATTGTGAGTTGGAGCAACATCAATCTTGAATGCCCGGCACAAGGGAACACCAGCAGAAAGTTAAACCACTTTGAATAAGTATGCAGGAGCTTGGGCAGAAATCACAAAATCCCGAGAAGGACATATCCCCTCGACACGTATGAACAGTCCAAGCTATCATTAGCTTAAACTTACAAACACACCCAGAACACATGAGTGACCAGGGGTCAGAAGAAGAGTATGTGTTTTTGCAGACAAGAAAGCAAATGCAAAATTACCACAATCCAAGTGCAAGATAGAGGAAAGAGGCCACCACATTGATGCACTCATCAGCAAAGGAGCATCTGTTAGACACCATCGAGAACAAAATCTAGGCGTTTGGAATGATCTTGCCACAATCAATAGCGGGAACATTTAAAGAAAATGTATGACAAAAGGATCATAAACTGATTATGAAATTCTGTGTTATCCCTGAACAGGTCCATACATTACTTGGCTATCACACAGCTGAAAACCTGGGATTTGTCTCATTTGTGAGCCAAGCTCATGAAGGGCAAACAGAAAGCATTCTGAGAGTTTTTATTCATTTGCTTTCAAGGGCTAGTAAGTCTGAACTGTTACATCATCAAGCTGCACATAGATAAAACAATAAAGCTGACAGCGCTATGACACAGGTGTGTACCCTTTCATTTACACCCCCAAATAGAGAAGGGACTTGAGCGATTCAAGACA
The DNA here is from genome assembly GCF_964263255.1 of Lissotriton vulgaris. NCBI lineage: Eukaryota > Metazoa > Chordata > Amphibia > Caudata > Salamandridae > Lissotriton > Lissotriton vulgaris. The sequence goes on along the minus strand of NC_141685.1, from coordinate 420,916,197 downwards.
ATGGATGTGATTGAAATAGTGTCAAGGCCAACCATGTGGGTGTCACCCATGTTAGTGTCTCCCAAACTCAAACAGCAAGAGTCTGTGTACCTCTACATAGACATACGATTATCCAATCAAGAGAGAGCACCACATCACGCCCACTATGGATGAAATAATTGCAGACCTCAAAGGGGCTCAGTGGTTCTCACAACTAGATTTCATGGCAGGGTATAATCAACTGTTCCTCGATCCTGCCATTCGCTGTATCACACATTCAATAGCCTCTGAAGATACATCTTAGGGATGAATGCATTCCTTTCTGCTATATTGTGGATCTCTGTGGCCCTCCAAGATGCTAAGATCTAGAAGTACTTAGGATGAAAGATTAGGTAGAACATGTTAGTCTTGGAAGACTTCCCAGGGATAGACTGTATGTGTCTGAGACGACCTGAGAGACAATGCAAAGGGCTATATTGTGAAATGTGCAGATACTAAGAGGATTACCCAGAGGGGTAATATCAATAGTTGTTCTGAGAGTTGGAATCACTGTTCCCTAAAAGAAGATGAGTGCATAGACCAGTGATAACAGAACCCTTCAAGGAGAAAGTCTTTGTTCCTATTTGTGATGCATCTACCATTTCCTTTGTTAGTACCTATGGACAAAAAGATGAGAGATTGGAGGGCCTTAATTACCCCACAGGGTCAAATGACCCTCTTTCCATACACAGGTTAACTATTCATGCTCATGTTTTGCGGATGTTGAAGATCCATCAAAGGTGGAATTATCTATTGGAAAACGAAGGATCAGGCCCAATGAGGTGCCAGTGTGTGATCGGCTTGGACGTCTTAGTCAACTCATCATCCATAGTGGAATAAAACAGAGACAGGTGTAAGCTGCTGTTAGGGAATCAAAGAGCTAGCAATAGATGCAATGTCATAGCAACTAGACAGTGGCTCCCAAAGAAAAATAGGCTGCACAGCTGAGCTGGCATAATGTCAGCATCAACAGACAAAGTACATAAAGAGGACCATCGGCACAGGCGTGTGTCTTATAGTGTCCTGCATAGCTGCTAGGTACAATTTAGAAATAACTGAAGGGAGGTCTTAAAGCTATCTATAGGCATATTTCTATTGGATGAGCAAGATGCTGTCCACTGTAGCATGTGAAATAAAGATAGATACAGAGAAAGTAAATGTAAATGTAAATGTATTGGCATTTATATAGCGCACTACTTACCCGTAGGGTCCCAAGGCGCTTCGACCGCTGCAAAAGTGTCTCTATGATGCCAGGCTGACCAATACAAAACAAAAAATTCGGAAACTGCATGTGAAAAGAAATGGTCTCCAGAACAGGGCATGCAATATTAACATATATATCCAAGAAATGGAAAAAGAAGTGAGAGGAGAGTATTCTGTTTCATAGAAGATACAGTGGGCATTGAAGAAACATAATGTGGGATCAAATTCAAAAGGAAGTGGCGGAGAGAGGTGTTACCCTTCTTGGCTTAATGCCCCTCTCCGCCACTTCGGAAAAGCAAGGATGCACCATATTCACAAGGATATATTGCTGCCTTGCTTTTCCCCCTGCGATGGCGTAAAGTTTCACAACTTCGCGCCAATGCAGGCACGCTTGCATCAGAGTGTCCATTGTGGTGAATAAGATGAGGCCCCTATTGCCACCATAACGTCACTGAAAGTGATGTTGTGGTGGCGATAGGGGCTTGTGAATATGCTGCTTAATTTCTTAGACTGTGGTAGGTGGGAGTTGGGGGAAAGATGTTTATCTTACAATTGAACAAGTACATTGAAGAAGATAGAGTTGCACAAGAACACATGCTGGACATCCCTTGAAAGTGATGATGAGCTAGGGTGGATGGTGTTAGTGGAAAAGATTAAGAAGCAACATAGCATTGGTTGGAAGTTTGGTTTTTGTCATCTGCTACTATTTAATTATTTGTTAACTCACACTTAGGAATCCATTGTTCCATTCATGCACACATTGTTGCAGCCATCAATCGAGTAATGTGTGCATGTATTTCTGCAGATGTTTCATCTATGACTGTACGCGTGTGACTGTATGCGTTATTTTGTTTTTGTGTGTGGCTGTGCATTTATGCTTACCTGTAAGAATTATATGTTTTTTTCTCTGAATTTTTATATAGGTGTCTGTTGGGCGGTCTGCATGTATTTTTATCTATATGTGCAGCAGGAATGTGCTTGATTGACTACATATATGTTGCTGTGTCTCTATGGATGAACTGTAGAAAATCTGAGCACAGCAACTTTTTAAATGTATGTCAATATATGTAGCCTGCTTTAGAGTTTTATTGGAGGATTTTTCATGCAACATTGTGCCAGGATAACCCGCTCTGTGGTGTGATCTGTGGTGTAAAGTTTGCTGCGTTATAGTTTCCACCAAAGTTGCTACTGCCATGAGACAAGCCATCTTGGGAAAATAATTTGGCAATGGCAGTGTCAGATGGCCTGATTTCTACTACAAACTTCCTGCACTGGAAAAGGTAAATACCATAGAAGATGTACATTGTCTCTGCTCATATATCTAGCTCCACTAAAACCCTGGGAGTGTTTTTCAGTAATTTGGGGATATCATACTTTTCTATTCACAGTCTGTCTCACCAACCTGTCCATGCCCTTCTTTTTGTGGTACCACTGCCCTCAATAGTGAATAATCAGCCTTTGTTGATTAGGTGGCAGATCTACTGTCATTCATTGGAGAGCTACCGCTGAAACTCAGCAAACACAGTGGCAAAACAGATGGCCTTTCTGTTAGTTGGCCATCTGCACTCAAAAATAATACATGTGAAGATAAATACACATATATGGAATACCTGCAGCCATACCAGCACACTTGTGAGTGGATGTAACAATGACTCCCTACGTGTGAATGGGTAAATGAAAGAAGATAACTGAACCAATATTACCACTTTTCCACAAGTGGTAACAATGCAGGAGATCAAAATAGAGAACCTGCTACTTTGTGGATGTTTCCCTTTACAGCCATGCTCTAATTCATGTCCATGGTGGTGAAAATCAAACACAAAGACGTAGATGTGGCTCATCTAAAGCCAGGGGCCTAAATACATTGTGTTAGCTGATGCACTTTACTTGGTGGTTATATGCAAATCTGTTGATCAAAATGAAGGCTACGTTGTATTGCTTTAAAACAAATTTGGGCTCTTGTGATGACATAGAGCGAACTCACACGTATTTAGTGCATTTATGTGATGTTGTCAATAGCACTGGCTCCATGATGTGACTACATTGTGGAGTATAACACTACATTACCTAAATCATTTTTAGTCCATTCCCAACCATATACCGCCGCTCATACATTCAGTTGTGCAGACAATAAAATTTACATACTCAGCAGGCTTAACAACAGAGTTTTGGCATTCTCATTTATTAATCTAAAAACTTCAGCAAGAATGATGCAGGTCTCCTGCCAAGCCACTAGGATGATTCTGTTGTTTAGAGCAGCAGGAGTTGGCAGAAGGAGCATAGTACAGCAGTGCTTGGTGAGGAAAACACAAGACAGGTTACAGAATAGAAATTATGCTCATGACACCGATCATGTCACTAGGGTGTGAGTTATAGTTACCTTAGGGCATGAGTTATCGGTATTTTAGATAATTATAAATATAACTGCTGAATTTCTATGGTTTTGTGTGTGTAACATCTGAACCAAACTATAATGTCCCTGTAACTTTTGTTTTTTTTTGTGAATTTCTGTTTTTGAAAATTCTATTTCCTAACTATAACGTCTGTGTAATCTTTGTTTTTTTAAGTGAATTACAACAGTTTCTTGGTGCAATTTCCTAGCTATAATATCCCTATGGCCAAAGTTTTTTTTGTTGTAAATATATATATATATATATATATATATTTAATCATCAAATAATAAAATTTAGATTGTTTTGAATATTTTGATATTTTAGGTGAAATATCGATCAATCTTCTGGCTATATGGTCCATTAAAGCCATTGCATGTAGTTGTTTGATTCCACCACCACACAACTGCTACTATTGCCCTTCAATCAACTTGGTGTTTGAGCCTAACAATAATCTTGCTGCAAAACTGAAAACTATGTTACTGGAGATGTAAGAAAGGTAATTATTAAATTGGAGTGGATGATAGTGCACCAGAAGTATTAAAACCTCTACCCTAGTCTGTTTGGTACAATAAAGGTGTTCATTTAAACCTGAGCTTAACCAGTGATACCTATGCCCCAGAGCCGACAGCCTTGATTCAATAAAAATATGTAAAGCATTTAGAAGCCCCAAAACTGGTAACAAGTGAATGACACAACACAATAAAAATCCCACTCTAATTTAAAAAATAGAGAGAAATGTAATAAACTAAATGACACCAAGATGACAAAAATCCACCGTGGGTATGGATTTTTAGAGATTTATGTGAAAAGGTACAAAGAAACATTAAAGTAGTAATAAAAGTGAATGAGCATTGTAGACTGGGACCAAGGTGCATTTTCAGGTTGCCCTTGATGGAGCCCTTGTAGAATACACTAGGTGGATTGGTATCAGTCATAGTCTGGAAGTCAAAAATGCGGAAACAATTCTCCTACTTCACAAAAGAAAAGAAGAAAAATCCTTCCAGAGTGGGCCACCAATGAATCTGTAGCCACCACCATTGAACTGAAGTCTGGATACATGAGTCCTACTGGTCCTCTGGAGATTTCTCACCGAAATACAGAAAGTGTCTTTCTGTCTTTTTTTGAGAAGCTCAGGTCTCCATGCAGGATGAAGCTGAAATTTAATCTGATACTGTTGAACTGTTGGATATTTCTTCCACGTGCCCCTGATGCTCTGAAGGAAACATTTTTAAAAGTTTCCCAACATTCTTTCTTGTTGTGCCCAATCAACCACAGGAGAACACTTATAGGACCCCCCAGCATCTCTTGGGAGGTACTTAAAGACTCTCAGGGTTTTATGCAGAGTCCAAAAGCAGGGTCCAGTACAAATCCAGTTGCAACATTTGCTGATTGTGCCCCTGAATCCACTTCCAGGGTATGCCAACTGACCCTTGGAGTCCAGTTATCTCTACTAGGTACAAGTGGGAGCAGGCCTGCCCTACAGGTCTCCTAACAGATCTTCAACAGCAGGTGCAGTCCTTTTTCAGTTTGTTCACAGGTTGAGAAAGGTTGTAAAGACTCTGCTTTGTAGAGCCTTATTTGTGGTTAGCACTAGCTACAAGATGGGAGAGACTCCTGGAGAATCCGTAACCAATGGGGTGGACCCCTACCCAACCAAGTTAATTAATGAAGGGAAATTAATGCAGTTATGACTCAGTGGTGTTTTGGAAGTTGAGCAATATATGAAGTAGGAACATCGTAAAGGTGACAGAAAAAAACTTATTTAAAAAATGTTTTTTTAATAACAAAATAGAAGTAAGATAACCTGAGATTATGCAGATTTCAGCTGAAGGATAGCTACAAATGCATATGGGATTGTTGGGGGATGAGTGGTTCAATGCTACTTTTATAGACGTAAGGGGAAAGGGAAACCATTTAATTGACCTCAAAACTGTAATGTCAGTACTTTCGAAAAGAGATTATATTTTTATACCATTGAAGGTAATTAGCTGAAGCCTATGGATACCTTGATGGGTAGTTCATTTGGAAAATGACCACAATTTCAGTAGCGGAGAAAAAAAAACCAAGCAGAGCGTAATATATCAATATTATCACACAGGGATCTAGTTTAAGTACAAGAATTTAAGGGTTGTCATGTATAAATCACTCATACTGTGATATTTGGTTTGCATGATGATAAATGTATGGCATTTGGTTGTTATCTATACCAAAGTGGTGGATAGGAAGGCCTTGACAAGATTTGCGTAATTGCCAGGTCATTTTTTCATATACCTCTAGGTGTCATTCCAAGTAAGAGAAAGTGATATAGAAATTCTGATATATGTAACTTGTTACATGGATGGAGTGGACATAATGCTCCTGTGAGAAAATGCAATGTTTTGCTTTCTCATACCCATTTTTTGGGACACTGCTGTCTAGTGCCCAGTGTATGTTCGGTGACCCCTAAAACATGTAAAAATTGCTAATTGGCATAGGAACTGTGTCCATGGCATGGAATGCTAAATGCCACTGCAGCACTTATTGGACTGCAGCACTTATTGTGCCATCCTGTATTGCGACAAAGAAAATATGAAATCAGTCCTACCATTTTAGCCTGACTGCTGCAGTATCAATAAGTCACCCATATGGAGACTTGTATCCCAAGAGTTAATTTGCATGTTACAGATTTTAAATATGAAGGCCCTGATTTAGATCTTGGGCAGAGAGGACTAGTCTGTCATAAACATAATGGATATCTCATCAACCATATTATGATTCCATTATATCTTATGGAGATCATAATACGGCATCCATGATTCCGTCACATTTGTATTTCAACTGCCGAGATCTAGATGAGTTTTGACCAAATAGGGGTTGGACCTATAACTACACCCAAAGTAGACCTCAAAAATGATTAGATACTATTGACTAATATGTTTCACTGATTTATCTGTTTTATTTGATCTCCACTTGGACATAATCCTATTGTGCTGCTCCCTCTGTAGTGAGCTGAAGGATGAATGGATCTGAGTGTTCAAAACTCAGTTCAACGCAAGAGGGGTTCACACACGGAGATGGGCAGAGGATCCGCAGCTCAACTGCAGGCTGGTAAAATTCCTTGCACTGGTGGAAAATAAACTCTTCCAGCTCTAATCTACAATCTACAACTGGGTTCGCAACCACCGCACTTTATGCCCCGGCCCTGGACTCTAAACTCTGAATCCCCTCCATGGACAGAACAAAGTGACACTTTTTATTTGTTCTTATGAATGCACCACACTTTTGCACTTTCTATTATGCAAGACAGAGTCGGAAGACACTGACAAATCAGTTCCCTTTTTAAGTAACCGCTGCCCAATACATTTTATTGTAGGTGTATCCTGCTTTTTTAACTTGGTTGCATTGCACTGTTTTTTATTAACTATGCAAAAATAAAACTGTTACTTACTTACACTGGTAGCTTGACACAAAAGCAGCAAGTGTTAACTTAGAGGGAATATGTAAAGTATTTATGCAGCACACAAAAAGCAATAAAGTGAAAATATGACACAAGAAAAAGCTCAACTGAAGCCACACCAAGGGTACAGGACTTGGGAGGTACCTCTTAGGGATCAGGAACTTTAGCAGGGCTCAGGCATGTCCACTTGCCGGTCCAGGCAGGTTCATATTAGCGGGATAGCTAGGCAGTTGCAGAGAGGCCCCTGGAACTGTTGTGTCTTTGTCGATCTGAACAGGTGGACAGCTAAGCAGCCCTTGTAGTCACTCAGGTAGGCTGGGATTAAGGAAGCAGGTGCAGGCTTCCTTCTCAAACAGGAGGGCAGTCCTCAGACAGCAGAGCTGTCCTCTGACAGCACGGCAGTCCTTCTATTAAAGTGTTGACATGTCCAGGAGTGTACTGAAGAGTGCATCTGAGGGTCTGGTGTTAGCTTTGAAATGGAAGAAGCATCTAGCGTTTTCCTCCCACAGAAATGTTAGGAATTTCTTTCCTTCCTGTCCTGGTCCCAGTCTGGCTGCAGTCACAATAGGCTAGTGTGAATTTCTTTGTGAGTGAGCTGAGGCAGTGTCTTTGAAATACAGGTAGGGCCGTACACAGCTCCATTCCCTAACCTGCCTTGGATGGCCAATTCTGCTAACAACCAGTCCCTCTATTGTTTGGCTGTCTGGGAGGAATACACAAAGGCTAACTGTCAAATACACCTAATCATGTGACCCAGTAAACAAGCACCATGCGGTTAGTACAAGAAAATGCTAACATTTTAAAAATGCCATTTCCAGAATTGTGACTTGAAACCCAACTTTACCATTAAAGCAGGTTTTAAATTATAATTTCTGAGACAGTAAACATGATGTTCCTACAAGCTCTCAAACAAACAGTATCACTTATTGAATCTAATAAGTTACCCAAAGTTATTCTATGGGAATGGTAGGCCTTGCAATAGTGAAAAGCAAATCTGAGAGCTTTTCACTTCCAGGACATGTAAAATTTAATGGTTACATATTCAACTTTTTAAATGCAATACACCCTGCCCTATTGGCTGTTTAGGGCCTACCTAAGGGGGGTCTTATATGTAATGAAATGGAAAGTTTGGCCAGGTTAAATGGCAGTCCAGAGACATGTTTTTAATGGCCTACTTAAGTAGTGGCACAATACGTCTCCCTAGAAGCATTTAATTGACCAGCCCTGGTATAGCATTCTAATGGGGAATTACAACTAACTTAAGTATGCTGATTGGCTGTAAGCATATTTTTCCCTGTTCACATGAGTGAGCACAAGCCCTTTAACATTGTTGGCAGTGATAAAGTGTGCAGAATCCAAGAGCCTACAAAAGCGAAATCCGCAAAACAGGAGGAGAGAATGCAAACATTTTTGGGTAAACTGGCAGAAAGAGTCAGTTTCAAAATTTGGGAAAAGTAATGTTTATAAAGTTTTCCTGTTCTTATGCTCCTGGAGACTAATCTGCATTGCTCTCCAGCTGCTGTCAATCAAGTGCTTGACCAAATGAGCTGTGAAATTCCTCCAAGGAGATACACAATAGACCACTTTGATTGACAGGCGACCTAAAAGGGCAGGGATTTTGGCACACCTCTGTCAAATTCTTCATGAAAGTTCTAAAAAGATGCATGTAAAACTTTTGCACTCTTGAAAGGTATTAAAAAGGACCAGAACACATTATTTCTGTATCCCCTGTGTTGTTGCTGGAGGACTCTGCTTATATTGACCATTGATTGCATCCACAAGGGTCCTGTTTCCTGTTTTGTTGTGAGCCCAGGGCCCCCTTTAGAGGGATTTTAGTGTTAGAGGTGGGAGGACAGTGGTGCGTTCCATAGTACTCTCCAATGCACAATCTCTGCTGTCAGAGTTCAAGATATTGGGCAACATGCCATTGCCCTGCCACATGGTATTTAAGCCTGTTTGCAGTAAGGCAGATAGAAATTTCTGCAAAGACGGGTACGGTTACCCCTGAGACCCTTGGTTAGAGAGGGACCAAAAATTAGCCTCACCCACAAACTAGTGCCAGACATAAATGTGACATCCTTGGCACCCACGGCAGAACAATACTTAATCTGTGAAATAGAAATAGAGTACTAAACGTGCTGTCTGAGACCTGGGAGGAGTTCTGAGAAAGAACCTGCTATCTCTTGTACTCAGGAAAAAGACATGGACTCCAAGGGTCGTATAGCTTACCTTCTACAAGTTACATGGACCCAACAAGCTACAAGAGGCCTGTTCTGCAACTATCCACTGACTGGTACAACTGGACCTGCCCTAGACCCTTCTGCTGGCCTATGCTGGAGGGATCCCTAACCTCCAAGTGCTGTTTCTGAGGTCCTGGAGACCTTGGCTGTGTCTGGAAAACTGAAACTTCAAAACGTTTTCAACTTTGATGTGCTCAGAGAGCTAATATAGACCTGTCAAGCTATTCTGACCAAGGTGCATTGCCATTGGACTTCAGATTCAGGTTCTTCCCACTCAGTGGTTTCAAAATCAGCAAATTTGATTCAGTGGGATCTCACATTGAAAGTGTCCGGTCTCACAGAGCCCTCTTAGACTACACCCTACAGCCTTGACCCACTGAAGGATTCTGAGCTCTGAAAAGTGACCGAGTATGACTTTAAATATCTTGCCCGAGTGAAGGAGCCAAGAGTATCTGGCCGGTAAGATGGCTTTTCTGGGTGATAAATTCCAATTTCTCCTGCTCTGAGTTTTTGTCACCAAATACAACAACTGCACAGTAACTGTGTCCAATGGATATACAACCTTTTGGAGCCCTCTTAGATCACAGACTGCTGCCTTACTCCACTGAATATTTTGTGCTTCAATTTTTTTAGGACAAGTCCTAAGGTAAAATCTCTGACTGGGATGAACCTGATTTCTCCACCTAACATAATGCAAAGAGGTAGGCATCAAATCATGTCTTGGTTCAGCTCTATTGAAATCAGTTAACCACTTTTAGTCAATCAATTCGGATTTGTAAAGCGCTGCTTGTAGCCCATGAGGAAGCAGGCTGAGGACACTGTGTTGCCCTCAACTTTGATGCCAAGGTTCCTAAGTGTTCTCGGGGTGTCGGGGGGACGAGTTCTGCTGGCCACCAGGAGTCATCCCACGTGGATGTGTTGCTTCCATACATGAGTACCTCTGTTTTTTCGGTGTTGAGTTTGAGGCAGTTGTTTTGCATCCAGCTGGTGATGTTGGTTATGCACCTGTAGAAGCTGGCTTTGGTGTTCGTAATGGCGAGGATGACCTGAGTGTCATTAAATATAATATGATGTTCATGATGTGGGTTCTGATCAGACTGTCCAGAGGGTCTATGTAGGTGTTGAACAGTGTTGGGCTCAGTGAGAACCCTTGGGGAATGCTGCAGATGATGTTCTTTGTGCCCAAGTTGTAAGGTGGGAGGCGGATGCTCTGTGTTCCTCCAGTGAGGAAAGATGTGATCCATTAGATGACTCCCCCTTTGATCCCCCTCTAGAAGAGTCTTTTAAAGAGGGTGTAGTGGGACATGGTGTTGAAGGCTCCTGAGAGGTCAAGGAGGATTAGGGCTGTGGGTTCTGCCTGGTCTAGGAGAGTCCTGATGTAGTCGGTGGCTCTGAGTATTGCAGTTTCTGTGCTGTGATCTGAGCAGAACCCTGATTGGAATGGGGGCAGGAGGTTGTTGTTTTGAAGGTAGTCTTTGAGTTGTTGGGAGATGATTGAGGTGAGTAACTTGCTGATTGTGCTGTTTCCTAGGTTGAGAATTTGATGAGGGCAAAGGTCCCACGGTGCTCCTGAGTGGATGGAGCTTATGATTATGGTGGTGGTCTGCGTGGTGAGATGGTCCCACGTTGTGGTCCTTGGGTTTGAGTTGGAGTAGTGCATAACATTGTTGTTGCTATTTTTATTCAATGTATCTCCAGTTCTCCCATTGGAATGTTGTCCTTTATGTGTAATTTTATATATTAATATTCACTTTCTTTTTCTAATTTGGTTTGGGATTAATATTTCTTGATGTTTTGACTTTGTAACTGGTTTGGTACCTCATACATGCTTTACACATTGCCCTAAGTTACCCCTATCTGCTCTGTGCTGTAGCTGCCAGGGGCTTAAGATTGAGTTAATTTAGTCACTTTGAGGGATCACCCTGACAAGGACTGTGATTATTACTTAAGGTGGGTAGTCACTCCCCTTGACAAATAACCTACTTTCTTACAATAACACATATGTATGCCCCAGAATGTGGTTTATACTGTACAACCCTAAAATGCAATATTGCACTGGCTACATGTACAACAAATAACAGTTCACATTGTCTTCAATTGAAAATAGAGTAAACTAATTCAAGTGAGGCACAGATGTTTCTTTCTGCTTACTGGGTTCTTGAATAATTGTTTTTATAGTTCTTGAACTACATAATTTCATCGGTGGATAGCCTTACTTAACATGCCTGTATGATAGTTCTAAAAACATACCTTCTACAATCAATATAGGAACATCAGCAAATGAAATACAAAATTAGAATTATTATTAAAGGGACCAACATGAGAACATCATGTAAAAGACATCTTTAAATTAATCATGTTAACAAGACTGCTGGTGCGGTGGAATCTATAACATTTAGCATTTAGAAAATGTACTGTTTGTTTTTTATGGGTTTGTTTGATAGGATGTTGACAAATATAGAGATTATGTCTTTGTTGCTTAGTTTTCCAGTTGTTCATTTCATATTTTTATGTTTGCCCATCTGTTTAAAAGATTGTATGAACTTGCCTACAAATCTATATACAATGATAAAAAATACACTTATAAAATACGTTTTTTCAAACAGTTTGAATAACTGCTAGAACGTTCACTCATTTATGATTTAATCTTTTAGCACCACAGAAAAAGTGAGCTCAAAACAAAAATTAACACATGAGATAATTACCTTAAATGAACATTCAACATAGCTACAAAAACATGGAACATAGTTGGATAATTTCAGATGAGTTTGAGGGACTGGTGTAGGACAATTGTGTACTTTGCTGCTGTCTTTATCATGAAACACTTACATTTTTAAAGAAAATATACTGTGAACATAAATTAACCTACATTTGCTCTTTTCTTAGTGAAAATGTATCTCTTGATATACTATGAAAGAATCATAAACTCCATGTGCGCAATTCTCCCTTTTTAATATGCCCAGAAATGTAGACACAGATTAAATTAAACAAAAACGTTTTTAACAATGTTTTTTTATTTCAGGCATTACAAAATCATCATGCAGTTCATGAAATTTCTTACATTGCCAAGGATATCACGGACCACAGAGCTTTTGGATATGTCTGTGGAAAAGAAGGAAACCATAGATTTGTGGCAATAAAAACAGCTCAAGCAGTAAGTACCTATAGATGAACAATTTGAGCCGTATCTATATTCATCATTCTGTGTTGTATTACAAGTTAATATTATAGGGGTTACATTACTTTGAAATTTGAGAAAGTGATATATCTCTTTTGTTGCCCATTGCCCTGCTTACTGCAGTGTAAAAACGTTTATCTCCAATGTGTTCGTATTTGCGTAAATACATGATCGCCTGCTGTCTGGTCAGTAGGTTATGTACAATTACTTTAGTGTCTCCAGTTTTATGACTAGTGCATGTGTGCCCATTTTGAAAGACCCCCCGTCACTATGTTACAATCACTTTTTTAAAAAGCTGATACCAAGAATTGCATGCACATACAAACAAAATAATACTATGTTTTCTGTGAGGGCAGAGGGATGGCTATCTGTGTGTGTGTGTGTGCATGTGGGTATGTGTGTGAGAGCAAGAGAGAGAGAGAGAGAGAGAAACAACTTGAGCCTAATTAATGAATAGAGAATATGCTCCTCAACCTTCTTACTATTATTACAAATTTCTATATGAAGCACATGACAAGTGTCTCTTGCTCAAGAAAGGAAATAATTGAAGTGCTCTTTATATGCATAAATATGAGTAGGTAGGGTCATACGTGCATGTGTGTGTGTATAAAATCTACACCTAAATTGGCCATTCTTAAGAGAGGGTCCAAGGGAAGGACATGTTCTTAATAGGCTAAATATAAAAAGAACACAGCACAAGGAAATGCAAAAATCAGGTCTACGCCTTTTTTTATTGGCAGTACTACTACATTGTTCTTTAAGATAATGCAGATTGCAATTTTTTCTGGCAGTCGTAGAATCATAAATGAGTGACTGTGAATAAAAAAGAGGTATTTCATCAAGAGATATTTGATACACAACATGAATCAATTTCAAGTTATTTACAATGTCACTCAGAACAGTATGATAAAAATATCCCCTTTATTAACAGCTTTCCATCTGTAATTGTATAGTCCCATTCATCATCATTTAGTACGTGATACGGTATGGTTTGGTTGTGTTTATTGTTAATATCCTGAACCATACAAATAATTTAGTACAACACTTGTAAGTAAAGTAATTGATGTATATGTGGAGCTATCTGCAGAGTTTTTAATGAACTTTTTCTTTGTTTCGTCTGGCCTTAGAGACAGCTTCAGCTGTTTTGTCAGAATCATACTTTTCCAGAACGCTCCTACATGGTGTACCTACTTAGAGGCCCTTTTATTCAGTGGGTTTCTCCCATTGGACTGTCATATTGCCATTCCCATTTTGCTACCACCAATCACCACATACAGCATGGAGCACCGGGTCAGTCTACTTTTCCCATTGGTTCCATTCACTTTGAGTAACAGCACAAGGCAATGCACATTGTTGACTCCCGTTTAAAAGTAGTTACTTTTTCTTCATTGACAAATCTGGTGGAAAGCGTGTTTAATTTTATTTGTTTTCTGTGTTATCTTCAGATACCAGTTCGTTATGTTGCATGCCCTTTGGGTACCCAGTTAAATGGTGATTTATGTTCTATCTGCTTTTTGCTGGTTTAACAGCTTTAAGTGAAACTGAATTATTGTAACTGCCTGCGATTTGAAATATTGGTTAGGAGGTAATGTTTTTTTTTTCTCACAATTAAAAAGAGTAAAATTCATAACACAACGGAAAGACTCGTTATTTATTAAACATCACCAGTGACACAGGCACTGCTGTTTGCGGGTAATAAAATATTGTAACTGCTGTGACATAATTGAAGTGAATAGACATTTTCTGGATAGCATTTTTCATGTCAATGGACAGCTGTGTGACTCATATATTACAAATGTGCATTGCACTTTTTATTATGTTGCTTTTTTGTAGATTTCCTTCTAAGCTGCCAACATTCCCTAAAATATTTGTTATTTTCCTTTCCGTGATTTCTACATTTTCATAATTGTTGTACAACTTTTAGGCTTTAGCTCAGCATGTCAAATACAAAATGTTTGTTTTGCGTTGGATCATGAATTCGTTGCAACACAAAATTAAGAACAGATGCAACTTCCGTAATTTCTCATATTCAATCAATCAATCAGTGACACTTGTAAAGCGCGCTACATACCCGTAGGGTCTCAAGGCGCTTGGGGGGGGGGGGTGCCGCTACTGCTCGAACAGCCAGGTCTTCAGCTTCTTCCTGAAGGAGAGGTGGTCTTGGGTCAGGCGTAGGTCGGACGGGAGGGAGTTCCAGGTCTTGGCGGCCAGGTAGGAGAAGGATATTGGGGTAACAAGGATTTTTTATCTAAAGATTAAGCAAACAACAGTAGAATATTTTGTTGCTGTTTTATACAAAGCTGAATGATTCTGACCATAATATCTATATTACGTCTGTAATACTGAAACACCTGACCAACTTGAACTTTTCTGGTAATTAGCAAAACAACAAAATGAAACATGATATATACACCCAGTTTGACACAAAACTAACCCCAGAAGCAAAATCCAGGAAGGGGAACAATGAAGTAATGCTGGAAGAGGGAGGGGAGATTAACTCTACAAATGGCACAAACATTGATGCATGTATAAAGACAGAAAAAATGGAAGGAAGTGGGAAGGCAACTAATGCAGCTGTTTTCTCTATTTTCCTTATAAATATATCTAGGAAAGCTTGTGGAAGGAGGAAGAAAAAAAGAATAGGAGGATAAGAAAGAAATCCAAAAGGCGTTTTCATGGTGTGTATATGAATTAGGCTTGGGGTCATCCATCAATTAGAAATGACGTCTAGATGTAGCTTTGGAGGGGTAGTTTAGATAACTTAACGCCACCTAAGATAGTCTCGGAAACTTACATGAAATAAGGCACAAGATTAGAGGTGGGTGACAGCAGTTATTAATTCCAGCACATCAGCAGTAAAAGCAAGTTCTTCCTGATGAATCAAGGTACGGGCATTCTCTGACTTGTATTATAGCAGGGATAAGGAGAAACAAACAATATGTCAAAAATAAATTGAATGAAAAGAGATGCACAATAGTTGCTTGCCAAAAAACATTATCAGCTAACGAAGATGGTGAGGTGTCCTAGGTGGATAGAATTCTGTGCATCCCAACAGTTTTAAGGAAGTGAAGAATACTTAACTGCGAAGGAAATTTGTTTACCTTTAAAGAGACTTAACTTGACCATTGTGAATGGTAGGGCTATCAGTGATTGCCTGTCTCAAAGTACATTTTGATAAAGGATTTAGTACTTCACTGATTGATTATGTGATTATATCAGCTGGATATGTTTCTAGGGTAATAGATCTATTGGTGGTGAATAAGGAGGGCAACAACTATTAACACCTACATATAACACTCAGGTATGATGTGTGTAATAGAGAAATATGAGCTAACAGTAATCAGATCCAGTTTAAGAACTCAATGTGGATCACCTGGATATCTAGGGGGAAAATAGAGCCAGAAAGGTGGGGTTATTTAATGGTTATGTGTTCAATTCTCCTGAGGAGATTCTATACAAATATAGTGCAGCACTAAAGAATATAAAAAAATTCAGATAAAGTACAGGGATGTTGTGTCTCTTCAGTTAGGAAATCAGACTATGACAAAGCAAAAGCAAAGCTTAATGAGAGCATAAGGGAAGCCTAAAGACTTGAATTAATGAAAAAAACAGTAGCTCTAAAATTAGGTAGGAAGATATTACGAAAAAAGGTAAGGAGAATTATCTGGATTGAAAAAGAAAATAAATGGATGGAAATTACTACTGTCTGAAGGAAAACATTTCCCTAACCTTTTGGAACTTGGTTGGAAATACAAGGTGCAATGAAAAAGATCACAGCTAGCCCCATAAGGGAAGGAAGCTAGGTGGAATATATGACCACATTGTACAGACAAAATGCTATTATCAGATCATTAGATGCCTTACAGGGGCTGTTGAGGATTAGTGAAGACCTTTGCATGGTATTCCACAGAGAACAATTTGGTGATTAACATGGCAGAAACAAAAGCTATGTGTTTTACTTCAAAAAAGTATGAAACACATATGCACAGTTGATGGCTAAAAGACCAAATGGTCAAGGTTGTTTCAGAGTATAAATACTTAGGCATAACTTTTAGTTGGAATCTTAATTTTACGTTGCACTTTCAGGCACAGGAGTCTAAGAGTAAATAGGTGGCTGCAGCACTGCCAGATTGGAGCAGGAGCTAGGTAATGATTCTGTGGCGATTTTAAGAGAGGCAAATAACTTGAAAAATCACACGTGTGCTCGCCTGAGGCTCTAAAATGTTGTCAAAGAAAGAAATTAAATGGCTGGATCAGATAATGCAGCAATTTGACATGAGTTGGAGCTTATAAGTATCAGTATAATTATTTACAAAGATTTTCAAACTATTATGGGGTGAATGGAGGTAGCAGCTGAGGGCACTGTTAGGTACATATAGAAATCTTGCGATCAGGCTGAAAATCTATTGCTGTGGAACCTGCAAAAATTCCTAAGCATTGTGGATACAAAGTGGACTTTGTATACTATTATATGGCCAAATGTTAGTAAGAAAATAATTAAACACCTCATCAAGGTCTCATATATTCTATGTGACTACATGGTTTGTGGTCAACGCCCCCATCTTACACATTTGATTGAACTGGGGGGACATGAAAAACGCAGCATTAGCTAAAGGATATATAGGCAAGGGACATTAGAAACTGGATGATGAGATTGAGGTTGGGGCAAATGCAACAGTTTCTAAAGTGGAAGTCTCCAAATACTGCATTATTGTACCTATGAGGGGATCGAAGAAATTGGCCATTTTGTACAAGTGGCATATGGTCATTGTATCATCTTCTAGCTTTCTGCCATGCATTTATAGTAGAGTTAGTCTGCTGCTCCCAATCTTTAGAGATATATGTAAATGGACTCTTATTGCATTGCTTAACATAATATTTTTAAATGTCATAATTGTACTATGCCATGAACTAGGCCAATACTTTGAGACAACTTTCTCAAGGCTTAAGGACACCGATAGCAAGTAACATATGAACTGATGTTAATACACAGACTACAGATTTTAATATGTAAATATTCAATTAATGCACTTAAGAACTGGGTGATGTTCTTCTAGGTTATAGATCACCTTTGCACTTTATCTTTCCTTTTCATCCTGTTGGATACCCAAATTACGGTGGTAACAGCATTAGTACTATCAAATATAGAGTACTGCAATGGCTTGTACCTAGATATGCAATGTCAACACCATAGCAAGCTACAGGTCCTGCAGATTGTGGCAGATTATTGGCTCCCATTCTCAAATTCTAATCTGCTTCTCAATCCATCAAAAAGTTACATTGGCTGCCTATCAGGCATCAAATAAGGTTTAAAGTCCTCTGTCGTGCATATTGGTGTCTCCAAGGTGTAGGCCATGATTTTCTGAAACAGTCCTTCAATTTGCATGTCCTAGGGAGAATCCTGCGCTCCTCAGATGGCATGACACGTGTGGTTCCCAGGGTCAAACGGACCAACTAGGGAAAAAGAAGTTTTGTGACCTCCACTTCAAAGAATGGAACTAATGTCCTTCTCACATTAGAAAAAGGCCAAACCTGCAATCCTTTAGCAAGGGCTTAAAAGCATGGCTTTTCTCCAACTAAGAATAAATCCTATGCCCACTTAACAGAGATATCGCATTGACATCTCTGGGTATCTGTTTGCGCTTTAGAAATTTATATAGCATAATATCTTTGCACTTTATATTGAGGATTGTTTGCTCAGAGGCTGATGAAATGTGCTTGCGCTTAGCACTTTGGATCGGTTACTTTTAAAATAAAGTAGGATCAGGAACAGATGCTATTATATAAAATACAATATTTAAGGGTTCTAGGGTTATTAATGCGTTCCAGACAGACAGACCATTTATGCACTTTATACTAGTGATTTAGAACTAGTAGTTAGAATGAACCAGTTTGCTAAGTGGTTATTTTCTTAAGCTTAAATCAGCAGCGTAAATAAGAATCTAAGTGTTGAAATAATTTCAGGAGGTGCCTGTGGAAATAATGTATGTATGTATTGAATATTGGTCTTAGGGTGTTAAATGCTGTTAATCAATCTGTTGTGTGCCTGTTTTCCAAAGTGCAAATCAGCATCATGCTGGCTTAGACAATTGCAATTAGTTTCTAATGTATGGTTAATTAACTTATGATTTCTCAATTAACTTTCATGGTCCTTGTCTATATTTTAACATTTATTTATGGAAGGAAGAATGACATGGGTATATTTTTAAAAGAAAATGTTTGTTGTGTCAAATCAGCATACTTAATCATAAACTCAAACTAAGACTTCCAAAGCTATTGTCCCCTCCCTATAAACTCCTCTTTTATAGCTGTAGAAAAATACATGAAAGTCTTTACTTTTCATTTATCATAATCAACAGTCATATTTTCCTGCACTTACCACGTGGAGTTGCATGCTAAAAAAAACTAATAGAACAATGCTCTTCAGTTCACTAGCCATAAACAAGTTCTCTGCTTTTCACTTGTGACAGGGGCTGTGTAATTCAAGGCATATATGTAAATTTGCCTAATCTTTATAAAAAGCATACAATGTCAAGTAAAGTAAGTTTGAAGTATAAATTAATTTTCTCAAATTTCTCTGAAACCTTATGCATAAGCCCAATTGTGTTTAGCCACATATTAGAAATGGATTGATACATTGTCCATTCTCATCTGAAATGGGTTCAATAATTGAATATGATTAACTAAAAAACTTGTATTAAGTATTACAAAATAGTGTGTTGTTGAAAGGCTTTTGATTGCCTATATTTACATATGTAATGACATATATACATATTCTGGATATTCAGGAGAATATTTTTGAAACTAGAAAAATGTAATGATGGCTAATATTCTACATGTTTATATGCTGTACCTTCACTACCTCTTCACAGCACAATAAACTGATATAAAGTCTATGTTAACAAAATGACATTTGAAAGATCACATTTCCTTCTGTTAGAAATATTACTCTGGTTAAAATATGATGTCTTCATAACTTCATTCTTGTTTTCACATTAATTGCTAATAATCTTTCTTTTTTACGAATACTGTTAATATAGAACTACACATTTACAGAAGCTGCATCTGAAATTGAATGAATTGAAAAAATCAACGGATGGAAAATAATCATAACCCCTTTGTTTATTAATTGTTATTCTCAACACTTATTATTAACCAGTATATGTTAATCAACAATTACATTTACTTTTGTTTATATGAGTTTAGAAACACAATTACAAATTCCCAGCAATTTATTGTTACAATGTTGGAAAATCTCATATCATTCTTGAATATTTTCAATGAATACCGATTCAGAACAATATCATACATTTATCTGTGGCAATTTCTAGAACAACTCAAAGAAAGGAATAAACATTTGAAATATAGTTAACTGTGATATCAATGTATAAAATATTGTTATACTTTTCAAGCAGTGAGTTTTTAAAGACATATTTAGTACAACACAATGGTCAGTGTTTGCACACCCATCTATGCATAAGATAACACATATTTGATCCAGCTATATGCTTAAAATATAAAGTTATCTTTCTTGACGCAATTTGGGCCACATACATACAATGTGCAATAACGTTTCATTAGTATAACCACATAATCTATGCTTTTGTGTTTGCCAAACTTGTATCTTTCTAGGTATCTCATCTTTTGTTGGATAGTAACCAAACCTAAGCTTAAGCAATATACCCCTTACTGCCGGTTTCAAACAAGAGGTTAGATAGGATTGGGGTTCAATTTTATTATACAAATTATTAACCGACCAGGCATGCCTCTTTTTTTACAGTCAGCTCCTGATCTAATATAAATGATCCCAATTTAGTTGATTGATTTAAAATCTGTTTTAAAATGGTTTTATTTCCCATCATACCGTCAAAAGGTAGGAGCTTAAAAGTATTCAAACTTTCCATTAAATATAACCTCAATGGTCTGGTATACTCCTTCTTATTCATTTCTTGGCAACACATATATGCAAGGGAATCAGGGTCCGATAAATAGAGTGAAAATAGAAATTTTAAAAATGTAGCTCGCCTTGCCAATGATTGGTTTACCAAACCAAATTCCAATCTAACTGTGGCATGTCTAACATTTTTTGAAATCCTAAAAATTGACTTAAAAACTTTTATTTGTAATTTATCTAACAGTTAGCTCTCTTTACCTCAGAAAACTATAGAGCCTTATGTAAGCACGGGGATACGTTTTGCATTCATTACTTATAATAACTGCTAGTAACTTGCGCATTAAAGTTTATCATGCAATGATCTAAAGGCAAAAGACAATGAAGTTGCTTTGGCCTTTAAGTTATTCAATTCAATTCAAATTCAAAAAATCTTTATTCGGATACATTTGCATCTGGAATATACACATGAATTTAATTGTTACCATTCACTTATAGCCATAAACAAACTAGAGTTTAACCTTCATTCATCACCCATGGTGGTACGTGCACGTACAGCTGCTTTCAAAAAAGAACATACTCGAAAAATCAAAACATCTTCCAAATTAAGAATTTTAGTGTAGGCTGTTTTATGGTCAGTAATAATAGAAATTTTCTTAAAAAACAGGATTAGAAACATTTTAGTATACATTTGATAAAAAATTACAAAAGAATAAAAAGTGAACCATGGTTTGTTTACTCTGATTGTCACATGGGCACGTCTTTTGCTCAAGTTTAGTATTATACCCTAACAGAAAACAAAGCATGTATTTCATGGTATCCGCGCTTAACCAGAACAGTAGTCCTCTTTCACATCAATTAATATTCTTCAAAAGATAGCCTGAAGGCAGTTTGGGTGATAAATTCTCAATTGACATATACCTTCCTACTAACTGTTTGAACATTTGTTCAGCCTGTCTTAACATACTATGCTTTTCATATAGCAACACCTGGAGTGATTTTTTGTTTACACTGCCCGATTCGCTTTGATGAAAAAAGAGGTGCTCAGGATTGACACTAGTCAGGCTTTCTCGTACAGCCGAGAGCCAAGGTATATCCATCCCCTTGTCACAATTGAGACAATCTGGGATTATGCTTTTTGTTAATGTTGCTGCAGGATTCTGCCATACTTTGAGCCAAAAAATTGTTGGACGGGCTCTGATGAAATCTTCTATGTATGTCAAGTTCAGCTCCCCGTGACAAATATACTTAGAGGCAGTAATCGGGACTCCTAACAATTTTCTACAGAATCTGTTCTCCTCAGTTTGAATACCCTTGCAGCCCGAGTATCCCCACACCTCTGCCCCGTAGGTTGCCACCGGTATACATTGTAATCTAAAAATGTTAATGATGGGTAATACTACCTCCACCTTTCTTGGTTGGGTCAATGACAGTACAGAATTAATAGTGTTAGCAAATTTGCTTCTACTGTGTGAAACATGAGTGGTCCACAGGCTGTTAGCTGCGAATACCATGCCCAAATTGGGAAAAGTGCAGGTGCTTTGTAAACATTCATTTCCTATGGTAAATGATTTAATAGAGGGTTTCTTTGGGCCACAAGCAGTTAAAAAGGATTCTTTAAAATATGTGCAAATGTCTAAAATAGCCATAAATTCAACAAAACCCTTAATTAAAGTGTGTAGTGCATTTGGGGTGCGACCCATTAAGACTGCATCATGTGCATGGAGTAAAGCGGGAGAGGGCTGCCATTAATCTTAGGGACATCTTTTGTAAGCTTAGCAAGGGAGTTATGCAATTCATTAATATATAAAATAAATAGCTGTGGGGCCAATGCGCACCCCTGCCCAACTGCCCTGCCTCCCCATTTTTACCAATCCGCACTCGTGCCTTTAGGTCCCTATGTAAATACGCTAAAAAATGAGCTAAAACTTCGTCCAACCGATATTTTAAAAGGATAGACCAGAGATGGGACCTATTTACAAAATCATAGGTGGACGTTAAGTCCATGAACGCCAAATAAATAGGGGATTTCCGTGCCACACTGTATTTACCAATGATTAAATTGAGGTTAAGGCACTGTTTGACAGTGCCCACTTTACTTCTGAAACCTATTTGGCAAGGATTTAAAATATGTTTCTCCTCAGCCCAAGTCCTGATTTTGTTAAGCAGGATTCTCCCAAGAATTTTTAGGGTATTGTCGACCAGGGAAATTGGTCTATAACAGCTAGGGTTGGAGTGATCACCTTTTAAAAAAAATAGTAACTATAATACTAGTAGACCATGTGCGAGGAATTAAAACAGCAGTTAAATTGTTAAAACCCTTTAATAAAAGGGGTGCCCAGAATTTTGGTTTGTATTTTATGAGATCTACTGGTAGCCCATCCGGCCCCGGTGCCTTGTTGCCCAAACTGTGCTGTATACCTTCCTCAACTTCAGATACAGTTATCTCAATCTTGGCAGGTCTTTGGTAACTGTATGGGTCCTCAATCCCTGTTGTCGCTTCATAAATCTTAGAGAAATGGGATACCCACACTTCATTAGAGATTGTACAACTTATCGAGGTTAATATAAGGTCTGCTGATCTCATCTCCTTCACTGCTTGCCAAAAACTGATCCTGTTATTAAGTTTGGCGGTACATGCGAGGTTGTCCCATCTCTCTTTTAAGACAGCATCTTTCCTACGTTTTATAATGGACTTATATTGGTGCCTTAATGATTTTATAAGTGTTTGATCCCTAGGCTTTGTTGACATGGCTTTGCGAAGATCTCCATTGGCTCTGGAGCAGGCCCAATCAAACCAGCGTGGGCCCTAATTGGGCTCAGTTAGTGGTTTGGTTAACAAATTTGATACCCCCACACAGTTGGGCAAATGCATCATTGTTATGATCACCTGGAGTCAGACTTCTATCAATAAATGTCCCATATGTTTTAACCATTCTAAGGAAAAGATCGCAAATATTAACACCTCTCCAGACCACTTGTTGCCCATGTTTCTTCGAGCATTAAAATGTCATATCTTTTGACAGTTGTCACCCATTCATCTAAGACAATTTTAGAACCAAACCAGCAAGGTACCAGATCAAGATGGTTAGATTTAATTCGCTTTCAACAGTGGTTGGATTAGCCATGCTCAAACATGCTGGGCCTACCAGCGGGAAGATAATGTCATCTGGGTGAGGTGAAACCTCCAGATTTGGTTCTCTCTCAACAATGGTTTGGTTTGCCAGACCCGAACATGGTGGGCCTGCCAACGGCAAGGTAATAACATCTACCTGTGGGGGGGCGGGGGGGAACGTGGTTTAAAAGTCATCCTATCCATTAGCTCCTAAGTATTTACACTGCTTTACTATTTCAATAGATAAATCCATCATTTTCCATGTCTTATCTGATTTTATTGATCCTATTATCATAATTTTTGTTTTTTGGTATTTATTTGCAAACTATTCGCTAATATATATTGACCAAATGACTGTATCAATCTTTTGCAGCCCTATCTGGGTGTGACTTAGTAGAATGGTGTTGCCTGCATATTGCAAATATTTTATGCTTTGGCCGCAAGGATTGGTGAGCGTGCATTGACATTATGTAAATGATGAGATAGGTCAGCCATAACAAGGTTAAAAACTTGGAGTTTCACATTTTTATTAAAATGTTACATGAAAGCACAATTTTACTTGAAGGAAACATGTATTTGAAAAACAAAGCGTCTTTACAAAATATACATAATACAAATTATTTGAAGATACCAACACAAGTGTGAATTGAATCAGTGAAAAGGTCAAACGTATCCCTAACTAATCACATTATTAGTGTTTAAATGATTTGAAGATTCAATGATTTATTTGAGAATATCTGCCATGCTATTTTATGTCTAGGAACATTTAATTAAAACCCCTCAAAGCTGCTAATCCTCGTGCAAATCACATAGCCACATTGATTTCCAAGTATGCTGCAGAATCAGCTCACATATCCAGCTGTCTATAATTAGAAACAATGGGACAATTCAGAAATAGTACATTTGTGACTCTTGCTATGCCTGGTTAGCTTATATATAAAATAATGATATTGTGCTATTAAAATGGACAGGTCCTTAAACAGTTCAAGGATGTTTTCAGACATATTCTTTGGATTTCATGTGCAATTGTTTCAAGTGCTTTTCAGTAATCGGGTTTTTACTGTGATGAAATGTAACCCCTTCGGTGCTCATGACGAGTTCAGCTCGTCATGAGGCACAGTGTTTGTGTGCTCATGGCGAGCTGAGCTAGTCATGACCACACCCATTTCTATTAGGGCCCAGCACAGGAGAGGAATATCTCAAGCAGCGAAGGTGTTAAATGTAATGATGAGTAGCTGAGTGTTGGAAATGGCCAAACTTGTTGCTTCTTCCTTCCTTGTTTTTCCTGACCTGTGATTGTTGGCAATAGGACTCTGGGCACTTTACCACTGCAAATCAGTGCTAACGTGCATATGCTGTTTGTGTACATTGTTATTGTAATTAGTTTTTTAGCATATTTGTATCACCAAGATGACCCTAGTAAAGTGCACTGAGTGTGCCAGGCCTGGTGATACAAATGCTGCTAGTGGGCCTGCAGCACTGATTGAGCCACCCACATGAGTAGCCCTAAAATGGTGTCTCAGGCCTGCCACCACTGTGCCTCTGTGCAGTCTGTGAACTGCCATGTCAACCTGGACAGTGTCCCCACTGACCAGGCTTAACCATTCCCTTTCTCTACACATAGTACACCCCTATAGAAGGCCCAAGGTACCCCCTGGGCAGGGTGCAGTGTATGTGAGAGGTAGAGCATGTACTAGTGTGGCTGACATGCTCTGGTAGTGAATTACAGCCATTTTTGTTTTTCACTATTGTAAGGCTATCTTGCCCATAGGCTATCATGGGGAATGCTTTGTACAGGGGTTACCTGCATATCTTCCCATAGGAGCAAGATAGGACATAAAAGTCTTGTATGCCTGAACTGAGAATTTAATAACACATCTTTTAGGAAAGGTGGTATTTAAATCCTGTGTTTGAGAACAGCACTTTTTAGAAATTGGCTGTTCTCTTGTCTGACCTTTCTGTGTGCTTTGGCTGTTTGTGAATTGACTGTCAGGTTGGTGAGTGACAGGGCAAGGGGATTCCAGGAGACAGAATGAGTCCGCGCAGTGGTGAATAGAGAGATCTTCATCTAAATGGGAGGGAGGAATTGCACCTGGGACCTGAATAGGACTGTGCCTGCCTTCCACAGTGCTGACTCCACCCCCTGTGGTGCCTCTGATGTCTCTGACCTGCACTGTGAAAGGAGAGAAGGAATCATGTCAACAAAGTGCTCAGGGATGTGCTTTCCCTCCACAATGCTGGCTCAACCTCCTGCTGGCGGCTGATGAGCCTGCCCCTCTCTCAGAAAGGAAAGGAGAAGCCAGGAAAACAAAGTACGCAAGGAACACCCAGAACTGGTTCAGACCTGGCTCAGGGCCTCCTGCACAAAGGAAACAAAGACTTTTTGGAGTATAAGCACAGGACCCCAGACCACTGAACTTTAGATCATCCTGGAATCAAGAAGGAACCTCTGCCAAGGAGAAATCTGCAAGACTGAAGAAGGAAGACTGTCCTGCTGTTGCTTTGCTGGACTGACCTGCAGTTGCTTTACTGCCAATGAGAGGGGAAGGACTTTGCTTTGTGCTGTGTCCCCTTGCTTGAAGGAATCTACAAGGGCCTGAAGAAGAGCTGGCTCCCTGTTAAGAAGTCCCAGGAACAAAAGGACTTCACCCCCAGCTTCCCTGAACTCTGCTGAGAGAGTTATGTCCTTCCTTGAGTGCTTGGGCCAGTTGTGGTGCCTCTGGAAGTTATACTTGTGTTGGGAAGCTGGAAACCAAGATTTTAAAGACTTTCTGCAAGTTTTATCGCTTCGCTCGCTTACGGAGCTCATCCCCGTCAGTGTGAGGAAATTCCCGCCACTATGAAAGCTGAGATCGTCCCAGCACCTGTTGGGGCTGCCAGAGTTGTCGCATTCTTTGTTTGTGGGACATACCAGTTCAGTGCAGGAAGATTACCATCACTGCGAGTATCTTCGTAGAGCCTGTCGTCACTGGGTGAGATCGTCGCACCGCTTGCTTGTGGACCGCATCACGTCGCTGCGAGAGTCATCGCAGAGCCATCACATCGAGGAGCCGCGAGAGGAAAAGATCGATGCTGAGCTGCACATCGGTGCCGCCCTGGAGATCATCGCCGCCCCGAAGATCGTCACATCGTACCTTTCGCTAGCCGCTTCCACCAAAACCTGCGCATCGCAATCCACGCACGGTATCACATCCGTCCCCATACAGACCAGAGTCATCGTAACATACCTGCTGCGTCCAGCGGGGGTTGTCGCATCACCTCCCCAGGGTCTCGGGAGTGACGCATCGCTTGCTTTCCAATGCTGCAGGTTTCACTTGGAACTTTTGTCGCATCTAAAGGTACTGTTGGCTAAAACGTGATGCAACTGTGGATTATTTTAACGCAACCTTAGAACTCATTTGAAACCATATTCTTGAACTGTGTATGTTGGATTTTTGTCGTTTTGGTCTTGTGTAGTTTAGGTTAAATACTTCTTTTTTTCTAAACTGTTGTGGAGTCCATTTGTGGTGTTTTCACTGTGTTACTGTGAGTGTTGGTACAAATACTTGACACATTGCTTTTGATAAGCCTGACTGCTCGTGCCCAGCTACCAAGGGGGTGAGCAGGGGTTATCTAAAGAGTGTATCCTTCTTACCCTGACTAGAAGCAAGGGTCCCTATTTGGACAGTGGTACCTACCTCTGCCGACTAGAGACCCCCAGATCTAACACTGACAAATTGTTGTCAGGTATTTAGCAATTGTATTTATTGAGGGAGTAGAGGCATTGAATTCTGGTGCGATGATTGAAGACTTCCAGACAAAATAATATTTTTTTTGTTCGGGTGCTTCCCTTCCGCAATCAACAGCTTGGCTTTTTAGACAAATGATTACAAATGATTACAATCTCTCACCTACTTGTGGGCATTTGTGGTTGTGCAGCAAGACAAGTGTCTACAATAGCGTTAAAATGGATGTCCTAGTGGGTAGTAATGTTCCCAATGGACAATCGCTAGTGTGAGGTCGACATGTTTCGTGCCTGCTTGTTCCTAATGGAATCGGGTGGCACTTCTTCAGGACCTAGGAAGTGCTCAGTAAAGGGGATTTCAGGTGACCATGCTTAATTGGTAGTTCTTGGAAAGCTGGCCAAATGAGTGTGCCACTTGTGCTTGGCGGTATTGGTGGATGATAGAATACAGCCTAGCCAGGAGCCCAAAAATTTAGCATTTGTCAAAGGACCAGGTGGTACTCGAGTAGTGCCAAGGTGTGACTAATCGGTATGGAATAGGTTTCAGATGGTGCTCAACTTGTGTGGTCCGCCTGATCGGTAGATCAGAAGGCTGTACATAGGCAGGGTGGCGTGGTGAAGACGACGCTGATAAAGTCTAAGGGAAACCAGCTGTAAATTGCAGCATGTGCCGCGGTCGTCACAGTAATTGCCGTCATAGTGCGCAGTGCTTGGTGTGGCGTGGTAAAGACGGCGCCGGTAAAATCAGCTGTAAGTTACAGCATGTGCGGTGGTCGTCATGGTAATTTCCGTAATAGTGCGCAGTGCTTGGCGGGTACAGAAAGGCACTGCTTGTTGGTGCAGAATAATAAAAATTGATTATACGCTCGTATTTAGTGCAGTAGGCTTGCGTGACATGGTACTCCGTTCTGGTAATGTGCCATATTTGCTCGCTACGAGTGAAGTTGTGCCCTCTTTATTAAACATTTAAAACATGCATTCATGTAGAAACACAGCATTTATGAGTAAAAACAGGGTGATGCCCTTCTGATCAAATTTCGTGGTTCAGGCATACATATTAGTGAAAAAATGCAACAAACTCACCCGAGTAGCAGAGGCTACAGCCTGACGGGGGTGCAGTGGAGCACTCCTTAAAAGAACAACAACAAACAACGGAAGGCAACGTTTCAGTGGCAGGTATTGGAGCCGGGAGAGGCTCCCTTTGGTAGCTTACCGTAATGATGAAGTTGTGTGCATACTCACAGAAGGGTGGCAGCAACTTGCTGAAACCTACCCTCGCTCCTGTTCCCCGTACTGTGAGGTCCTGGAAGTGGAGTATTTCAGCCGGCTAGTGTTGGAAACACTAGACTGGCAACCACAGCCGCCATATTGGGTAGCAACAATTTCAACTAAAACTTTATTGTTGCGCTCCAGAGAATAAAGCAGAGCTACTCATAAGGTGCTAACAAAACAGACGCTTTAAGTCCAGATGAAAACGAGATATGTGTAAAAGGGGGGAGGGGGAAGGAAAGGGAAGCCCTATGAGTGTTTAGCATATGAACGTGGTGCTATTGCTATTGCTAAGTGCATGTGGTAGTTCAGAATTGGCCAAACTAGAATGCATGTAATTGCCTGTGTAAGGCTGTGTCAAGTTAATGTCAAGATCACTGGTATATCAGATAGAGGGGTCCCAATGAGGGGGCTTTTTTAATAGGCAAGGATCCAGAAGGTGTTAACCTAGGGGTGTAATGCTGGGCAGGTGGCTGCGAGCCAGATAGACTTGCGGTGTGTACAAGAAAATGCGTTAGTGATTAATTGATGCCCATGGAATATCATCGTTGAGTCCAAGTGTGTGAGTTGACAACTTGAACACCCAACGTTGTTCTTTTTTGAAAAGTGCGTCCTTGTTAATATTTTGGAAATGTTCCAAAATTGTCCATTGAAGGTCGTTAGGAGAGTGTCCTGTTTCTGTGAAGTGTGTGTACAGCCTTGTAGTGGTCTTTTTGCATCGGATGTTGCTCCGGTGTTCTGAAATTCTGTTTTTTATGGGCCGGGTAGTCATACCGATTTAGTGGAGCTTGCAGGGGCATGTTAGCAGGTAAATGCAGTTTTTTGTATTGCAGTTAGTATGTTTGGTTTGTTTCCATACCCATGTGGCAGACAATGCAATGGTTTTAGTTGCGGTAGTAAGTGGACAAGCCACACATTGGCCACAGGGGTAATGAATGGCCTGTGACTGGTGGTCGATCCCATAAGGTATTGGGTTGTGTTTTCTGTTGTCTCGGTCTGGTATTGACCACCATATCTTTGAGATTAGATGTTCTTTTGAAAGCGAATCTAGACGTCTTGAAGGATGTTTTCCCACCTGTAGAATTCTCCAGTGTTTATTAATCACTTTTTTTAGGAGGGTGGTTTCTGGGGTGTATGTCGTTACACAGGTGAGTACTTCAGTGGTGGGTTTTTCTTTTTTCTCTAAGAGGGCCAGACGGTTAGTATTCCTCACCCTTTTCTGAGCATTCTTGCTCTGCTTAGTAGGGTACTGACGGTTACGTAGGTTAGTACTTAGTTCAGAGGCCTGGTGTTTAAAATCCTCTACTTCTGTACAATTACGTCTCAGTCTGAGGAATTGCCAGTGGGGCAGATTTTCCTTCAGGGCTTTTGGGTGAAAGCTAGTGAATTTCAGGGGACAATGGCTGTCAGTGGGCTTCTTGTAGGCCGTGGTGGTTAGTTTGTCCGGGTGTTTTTTGTTCAGGAGGTCAAGAAATGGTACCTCACTCGTAAAACTCTGGGCTGTGAAGGTCAGGTAAGGGTTGAGCCCGTTGATTCAGCCCAGGAACGGTGTGATAGTGTCCGTGGTTCCCTTCCAAAAAAAACAAGATGTCGTCGATGTATCGACGCCACAACATAATGTTGGTCTGGTAGGGGTTAGTTACGTTGAGGATGTGTTTGCCCTCGAAGTCTGACATGTAGAGACATGCCAGACTCGGGGCAAAAGTACTCCCCATCGATGTGCACTGTGTTTGATGAAACAGATTGTTTTTGAATTCGATTTTGGTTTCGGTGAGGGCAATTTGGGCGCATTCCATAATGAAGGCAATTGGTGTAGGAGAGGTCCAGGTGCTGGTGTGTGAGATGGACTCCACAACCTTCAAGGTACTGAGTTGTGGGATGTTTGTATACAGGGCCTCCACATCCAGTGTTAGTAGTACATCTGGCAGGAGACCCTGTTCGTTGGTGGCTTCTGTTAGTTTGAGGACATCTCTGGTGTCCTGAAGAAAGGATAGGAGTGTTGCGTACTAGCGTTGGAAGAAATGGTCGCAAAATGTTGACAGAGGTTCAAGGATAGAACCAATCCCAGAGACAATAGGTCTCCGGGGTGGATTGTAGAAGTAGGGAACCCTTGAGTTTGTTTGAATGAGAAGTTCTGCTTCATGCTTGGTGATCCAGCCTTGGTTGAGGGCTGCTGCGACGATTGCTCGTCATCATGTCCACTACGGATGATAGGAAGGAATGCCTCTGTCAACTACAAAATAGCCAGTACTACACACAGATCACAGAAAACCCCACAAAACGTCTAACGACAAAGATCAACTCGACGGTCGCAGCAGCCCTTAACTAAGGCTGGATCACCACGCATGAAGCATCGAAAGAGCCAGGTACTTTTTAATAACAGTCATTCTTTCTTTTGACCCTTCCACTCCCAAACCCACATAGTCAACACCCAACAAAGTGCTCCCACAGCGGGGGGAAGAACCCGATGATGAAACATGCCACCATGGGACATTTTGTTGGGTGAGGGTCATTTTAAGAAAACAACTTGTTTTCTCTGATAACACTGACTTTCCCATTGATAGGACAGACACAAGTGGACACGTTTTGTTTATGTACGTTCTCCACTATGTATGCAGGGGCTGCATCTGTGCTAGAGCTCATCTCTGTCTGCAGATGACTAAGTTAAGCTCTTAAAGATGATGAGGTCTGTTTATGGCAGAGCTTCACTGTCTCTGTATGAAGACAAATGTACTTTCTCTGTGCAAGAACTTGTTTATATATTCTGTTCAGCCTGTAACCTATTGCCAAGATATAGTGGGAGAAATACCAGGTGCCACAGTGTCATTCTGGTCTGCCTCTTCAGTCCATTATATGTCTGTCCACCAAATGCAAAGGATAAGAAGCATGAGAGGGTGTTGTGTAGTTCCTAGGACCCCCCAGGACCTGCACATTTTGGATGACCTAAACTGAGGGCTTGGTTTGCAGACAGACTCTGGACACCCCCACAGGATGAGTCAGCCATTAGACCAGCTAGCTCTACAGTGACACTACCACCCCCTTGTATTCTACAGTGATGTATGCAGTTTCTGGAAACCACTGAGCATGACAAACCTGATTCCTCAGGTATCGGGGAAAACAATACGGTATCTTTCGTTCAGTCACTCATGCTTATTTTTCTCAGAATACAAATAGAATGACGATTGGAACGGTTTCAATATTTATTTATTGGCCAAGCGTCAGTCTAGTATGAAACATATTTGCTGCAACAATCAAAAGCCAGGAGCAGACAAATGTGATTGCTAGCACCAATAAAGTAAATAGCAGATACATTTCTACTGTAGTGCTAATACGATGAATAAAAGCAGATGATGTAAAACAATAGCATTGGCGTACTTCGACGTTACGTAGCCTACCTAAATGTACCTAGCCCAGATATGTAGGCGAAGCCTGTGCATATAAGTGCTAGGATATATCCTAATGGAGCAAAGAATCCCCTGGGGAAGTGCTAACCCCGCACCTGATGGTTCTGAATGAAGGACCCCATCTCTGCATCGAGGATGGCACCTGGCAATGGATGCCAGGTCTCTGCCTGTTGAAGGATCCAGCCTGGAAGGAATTCTCCTCTCTTTCTGTAAGGGGGATGAGGGACTTTTATACCAAAGTGGTCACTCCAGGGTTTCTTCTAGAGTAAATATGTTTTGGAAATATTCACTAATCCCTTGCTAATCCTTTTCTAAACGAAAACACTCCTGCATAGCTGGCTGTTGGTCTTGGATGAAAAAAGAGAGGTGACCATTATACATAAATGTCTACTGTGCCTGAGGGCATGTATATGTACGTCAGGTAATGGAATTAAGATAGAGTACTGAGAGCCTGTCGTCGAAAAGACAGCAGTAAGCTACTGGGTAAAAGGTCACCTGTATAGAACTGTTAAGTCATGAGGATGGGACAAAACGTATGTAATGTGGTATGTACATTATGGGGTGATCCTAAAGGACATGACAAGGGCCTTCTGGGAGGTAGACTGTGAGAGGTCGAAACACAGCAGATCTGATGCATGATCTAGCTACAGTGTCTTGCATCAGAATAGAACACTCTGTACATGGATGTCTGGATTGCACAAGTAAATAGTTTACCGTATCATTTTTGCCATATAATTATAAGTACAAGAATAGCTCAATCAAAATGAAAGGCAGAGTCCGGGGTGTCTGGGTTTTAAAGGGCTTTAATTCAGAAAATGACAAATGACTCGAGTCATTGGAGATCTATTCCATCAATACAAGGGTTCGAGCATGCAAGGGAAGATGTCAGGAAAGATGTCAACGATTTATTCACAGTACATGGCATATATAGTAAAATGACACAATAGCATTGCATACAGTAGGCGTGACTAGTGTAATGTATATGATAAGAACACATGTGCGTTGCAAAAAGGCGTGAACATGGGTGTGCACAGAGGCGTGAACTAGAAACGTCACAGAAAAGTGTCATAAGTGGGTGGATGCTTAGAGAATTCTTGCAGAGTCAGCTGAAACCCTTGGCCTGAATGCGCGCGCAACTAATGTGACGTGTGGTTGACGTAGACTAAGAGTCTGACTTTTAACACTAGTGGAGAAGAGGCATATGTCTGGCATGTCAGATCGACCTGTACCTAAAACATATCTGGTATCTGATGTTTGGAGGATGTTTATACTGGAGGAAAAGGTCTTTCGGGCAGAGGCTATGCTACACTGAATGTATGCGTGTCTAGGTGCAGATGCGCAGAGCCAGGGCCTACCATGGTAACGGGAGCAATGAATTACATGAGGAGGACAGGAAGGCTTTACCCTTTACTCTGCAGCCGGGGAACTGTTTACTTATTTTACTAGACAGGAATGTGTTTTCGAGGAGGCTGAGCCGGCTACGCTGATAACATGAAGGTAAAATACTGTTTTTGGCAGGCAGAGCAGGCCGAGCCGGGCACCGCTCGCTTGGCAGGAAGGAAGGCAGAGGTCAGGGATGCATCTCATCTCCACGTTGCAGGTTTCGGAGACAGAGACGAAAAAGTGGTTCAATGGCAGGAATTAGGGCCTAACTCGGCAGAGTCAGGAAAACGTGAAAGTGCACCATGTAAAGACGGTGGCATGGCATACTTAGGAACTGAATTATCAATCCATTCATGGTGGATCTGAAAGAGGACATGTTAACGTTGGACGCAAATGTATTTGCGTCTTTAAATTCGGTTGCAGAGGGAAGTTACATGCACTTTAACTCGTACATGGAGACGGTGGGGTACTCGTTAGGGGACATAACTTGACCATAAAAATTCCAATTACCTCATTCCCTCCTTGTCCCCTACGGACCCATTAGGATATATCTATTTTCATGAGGCCATCTATTTGTTCATATAACATCATTTGTTCTTCTTTCTTTAATCGGGAATGGGAACGTGCACTTGAACGGGGAATACAGGATGTGGCGCACAAGCCGCAAATCGCTGGCCCACATTGAAGACATAGACAGCAACTGAATACAATGGCCAATATAACCCCTAGGAATGACAATAGCTTCCATCCCCAGGCTGTTACTACACCCCAGAGCCAACCGGACCAAGTCCATGAGCCTGGGTTCTGGTGTATCTGATGGGCAATTTCATGAAGTCTGGTGATGGCCTTATAGACTGAAGGCGCGTTATTAGGAATAAACACGCAGCAACTGGATCCGATGACTCTACAAGCTCCGCCCCTATCGGCCAGGATGACGTCAAGGACAAGGCGGTTCTGAAGAACAACAAGTCTCATAGCAGACTGCTCCTCTGTTAAGTTGCCCAAAGCTGAAGTAGTCTCATTCACTACTGCTTCGAGAGTTCTGGTTACTTTGCGTATCAATTTACTATTGGACACTGTGCCTAGATAGGGAAAGAATCCTTTATTGAAAACAGTATATTGTTCCCATGCGGTTTCAGTATAATCAACTAATGGAAGGTCTCTTTTGGCTCTAACATGAACGAGGCGGGAATTTCTGTGATAATCGGGAGGAGCTAGAAAAACAGGTGGTAGTAGGAATGCAATGTAACAGGTACCATCCCAGTCTAGGGGTAAACGTATATAAGCGGTATGACCACAAACGAAATAGGAATGGCGGGAGGCTTTGAATGTAGACTTGCCTTTATCACTGAATTCGATCACAGTAGTGCATTCACTATGACCTAGGTGTACTGAACCATTCTTTCTGACACATAATTCACCTTTGACTGACATAGATGGCAAGTCTGGACTAGTTTCTGACTGAACGTTTAGAATCATGAGGTCAAGTGTAAAATTGCCTAATCCATACACTTCGTTTTCTAGGTCGGTCCCTGTCCTTTGGGGAAGACCCTCCTTGTCTGGGAAACATGCCTTATTCAGAACTGAGTTTAGATTCCCCCACACCCATCTGCCCTGGTAAACTATGAAATCGGCATCTACGGAATTAATTAAACTAAACCATGCACCACAGGAACCATTGTGTGTGAATGGATACGGAAAGAGGGGGAGAACTCCCTGATATTTCTGATAGGGAGGGAGTCGGCCACATATCCAACAATTGGTGGCATTGCTGGTCTGATGGGAATGGTGTAACATACTGATGAATGAATTGTTGCGCAGCGCAAGTCGGTAAGATAATTCATGTGGAGGCAGCTCACTAAACGTGTGTTCTGCAGTGTCATTAGAAAAAGAATGTGGAAACAGAAAATACATGTACAACATCAGGCTGGTGCCAATTAACGTAAGACTCAGAAAAAACAGAATAATCAGGGTGCAGACGCACCTACTACGGAGATTTTTACAGTAACGATTTCTTTTCATGATCTCCTGTCTATCTCTCTCTCTATTTGGATCTAGCTTGTACATTGTCAGAAACTGCCTAACCGCTTCACCCAGGAGGGGACTTAAACAATTAAACTGTCTGACTTACTAGACCTTAGTTTCAGTTTGTACTCCTCTTGGGGAGTTCGCTCTCGAAAAGGGAGTTTAATGTCTGTCTTTGGTACGTGAGAGTCCTGGGAGTCAGGGCTGGGCAAGAGTCCATGAAATTTTTTGACGTGGCTAGAATGCACCCAGCCCTTCCTCCCCTCCAGTTTCACGGCGGTCCGGGTGGTTAGCAGGACAATCTTCGGCTCCTTCCAACGGGGCTCCAAAGGGCTCGTCCTATCGAAGTTCCGTACAATGACTGTATCCCCGGGGACCAGGGCATGCGGCTTCACCTCGGAGTTGTCTGGGAAGGCTGCAGCCACCTGTGAACGACAAGATTGTAGTGCAGACATCAAGGAGGCAAGGTAATCTGTCAGCATAGTACTATCAACATCGGTTATTTTTCTCGGCAGAGGCGTCCCCCACATATTAGGAGGGCTACCGAAGACCACCTCATATGGAGATAGCCCTGTCCTTGAATGGGCTACCATTCTCATATAAAACAGTGCAACAGGTAATGCTACTATCCAGTCTACGCCCTTTTCTTTACATACTTTAGCAAGTCGAGTTTTCAGAGTCTGATTGTGGCGCTCCACGAGACCTGCTGCATCTGGATGCCGGACACAGTGGAACTTCCACTGGTACCCCAAAAGGAGTGAGATTTGCTTCATCAATTCAGACGAGAATCGCTGACCGTTGTCTGAGTACACAATACGGGGCAAGCCATATCGAGGGAAAAACTCACGAACCAGCTGCCTGGCAGTGGTCGGGGCAGTGTAATCTGGAACGGGATATGCTTCTGTCCATCGGGATAGGGCACATACAACTACGAGGACATACTTGAATCCTCGGCATCGGTCCATCTGGATATAATCCATCTGGAGGACTTCAAAAGGATAGTCAGGAGGATGAAATCCACCTTGCTCTACGGGAATCCCTTTTCCTGGATTGAACTGACAACAGATCATGCAGGTACACACTTTCTGTTTTGCTGCTGCTCGTAAATGCTTATTGAACCAGAGATTCTGTAAACTGTCTAACATGGCTTTTTCTCCTAAATGTGCTGGGCTATGTGCAGTGTTGATGATAACTTGAACCATAGAGTCGGGGAGGAACCATGTGGTTTTTCCCCTCGTCATCCACCCTTGATCTGTCTGGACCCCTCCTTGTTCAGCCCATTTCTTGATTTCGTCTGGAGTAGCATGTGTCTGAATGTCAATAACATCTAGTGTGGGGTCCCTGACTGTCATGCTGTGTGTCAGTGATGATACATCGGTCTTTGTCATATCAGTCGTCTGTGTATGAGTCTGTGCTGTATATTTCGCTGTCTGATCTGCGAAGTCATTACCTTGGGAAATCTTGTCTGTTACTTTAGTATGTGCCTTGCACTTCATGATGGCTATGGCTGTAGGCAAATGTATTGCTTCTAACAGTGCTTGAATGAGGGGACCGTGTTGGATTTTGGCTCCGTGAGAGGTCAGGAAAACTCTCTCTTGCCAGAGGACACCGAAGTCGTGAACGACTCCGAATGCGTAACGTGAATCTGTGTATATGTTTACTTTCTTGTTCTTGGCTAGTATACAGGCTTGGGTCAGAGCAATGAGCTCTGCAGCTTGGGCTGACAGGGTGTCAATGCGATGTGTTTCTATGACTTCAGTTTCAGTGGTCACTGCATATGCGGCCACTAACTCTCCTGTGCTTGTTCTCATGCATGAACCATCCACATAAAGTGTCAGGTCTGGATCGGGTAATGCGACATCTGTCAAGTCTTGCTGGGTTTCGTAACTGTGTCAACTACATCTATGCAGTCATGTGGAGTAGGATCTGCTGTGTTTGAGGGTAGAAGTGTAGCAGGATTCAGTGTATTACAACGTCTGATTTCTATGTGTGGCTGGAATAACGTCAATTCGTAACCTGTCAGTCGTGCTATTGTCAAGTGTTGGGTCTGTGTTCTGTTTAGAAGAACTTCAACAGAGTGTGGAACCTGTACCGTCATTTGGTGTCCCAATACAATGGAATCACTTTGTCTGATTGCTAGAGCAGTTGCTGCAACTGATTTCAAGCACGCAGGCAAGGCCTGGGCTACTGGATCTAATGTGCTCGAAAAATAAGCACACGGTCTGTGTTTGTCTGCTTGAAGCTGAGTAAGAACCGACAACGCTGTGCCATCGCGTTCTGTGACAAATAGTGTAAAAGGTTTGCTGTAACATGGTGTCGCTAAAACAGGTGCTTGACATAAGGCTTTCTTAAATTCGTCAAAAGCTTGTGTATGTTCCTGAGTCCAAGGGAGGGCAGTCGAAGACGCTGCCTCCTGTGTTGTCAACTGTATGAGTGGTTTAGCTAGAAATGCATACTGGGAAATCCATTGTCTACAATAGGAAGTGAGTCCAATAAAGGCTCGTACTTCTTTCTGTGTCTTGGGTTGTGGCAGATGTGCAATTAACTGTATACGATCTGGTGTTAGCTGTCTCCCCTCTTTGGACAGCAAGTGCCCAAGGTACACAACTTGCTGGGCGCAGAATTGCAGCTTCGAAGGAGACACCTTGTGTCCCTTGTCCGCCAAGAATATCAAAACTGTCAGTGAGGCTTGTTCACATTCTGGTTCACTTCGGGCGGTGATCAGTAGATCATCGACGTACTGTAACAGGGCAGTATTGGTAGGCATGTGAATATCGTCAAGTTGTCGTTTCAGTGCTTGGCTGTAGATGCTGGGGCTTTCTGTGAATCCTTGAGGTGCGCGTGCAAATTTGAAGCTTCGGCCATTTAAACAGAATCCGAAAAGATACTGGCTTTCCGGATCAATGGGAACACTAAAGAAGGCGTTCTTGAGATCGATTACAGTAAAGAACGTCGCCTCTGAATCAATAGTTGTCAATAAAGAGGAGATATCCGGGACCACAGGATACTGTGGTACCACGCATTTATTCAATTTGCGCAAGTCAATAATCAGTCGATAGACTGGAGGTGCATTTGGATCAGTACGTTTAAGAATCGGAATGATAGGAGAATTACAAACATTGGAGTCGGTTTCTACAACCACTCCTTGTGCAATGAGCTCGTCAATGATTTGCAGTAAAGCCACTACAGCATCTGGTGGTAATTTGTATTGTCGAATACGTGGTAGTATAACTCCTGGCTTGAGTGTAACACGGTACAGTGTAATGTGCATACAACCTACATCAGTAGGGCCTTTCGCCCATAAATGTGCAGGAACATTCTGTAACCTGGGATCAAAATCTCTCAACACATGATGGCATTTGAAGTCACGAAGGAATAGCCTGACTCCTTCCGGAGAACAACAAATTACAGCTCCTAGAGCTTTCAGAGTTTTTATACCAAGCAGATTTTCTGGACATGATTTCGTGAGCAATAAATCTGTAGTTCGGGACAATGGACCAACCGCAAGGGGTATTGGTTTCGACACTTCGTTAACAATAGGCTTTCCTGAAAATCCAAGGGAAACATTCTGTGAGCCTGAGAGGGGTGCCCCTGGAACCTCTTCGTGACTGATGGTTGTTCTGCTTGCCCCTGTATCAATCAAAAACTTTCTATCTTTCCCTAATACCTGGCTATGTACATAAGGACCCTCTTGATCTACAGGGACCTCAATAAGGGGCAAGCCAACCTCCCTCTCTAGGCTGTTTCATGTGTATTGCTGATAATCGGGGTAGTCGGATTGGGCATACTGGTACATCTGCTGTGTGACTTGCTGAGTCGCGGCAATGGGTTGGGGCTGTGGCACCGCTAAGGCTTGCTGTGGAGCATGCATAGGTTGTACATTTTGTGGAACATGTTGCTGGACCTGGTGTTGGACCTGGTCCTGTCTGGGCGGACGTGGTCTCTCTTTTGTTTTGCCTGTAGCGATATTGTGTTTCAAAACTGCGCAATCGTTTATATAGTGACCTGGCTGTTTACAGTAGTTGCATGTCCCTTTAACGGGAGCTGCTGAATTAATTGACTCTGTCGCGCCTTTTTTCTGACCATCTGCTGGAACTGACTGAGCAACTAACATTTTCATTTTCGTGTCTTTCATACGTCTCTGTTCGTTATCATGTTCCTCTCTAATTCTGTTCTGGTGATATTGTAACATTTGTAACATTTGGGAAGGCGAATTAGCTTGCCATGTGCTCTCAACTTTCAGTACACGGTTCTTAACCTGGGGCAAAGAATTTTCGACCAATTTAGATACAAAAAGGTGTGGATATGACTCGCTACTTGATTTCAGGCCACTATTAATAGTAAAACATTTCTCAAATCTGGAATAGAAATCACTAGTGTCTTCATCGGGTTTCTGTTTGCAGGCTGAGATCGCGTCCCAGTCTTCCTTTTTAGTTGCTAACAATCTTGGCAAAACCTGTACTAACAATCCTGGTAATGCTTTAGTTTTGTCCCCAAGCCCTAAACCTGGGGTTCGACCAGTTTCTTCGGTTTCTAATTCGGCCCAAACAATCTTTTTATCTCCCACCTCCCATTCTTTCTCCTAGAGTTTCTCGAAAATACCTGTAGGCAATAGCACTTTTAATATTTTCATAATGTCGGGATAGGTGTAATCCCCCATAAGTAACATTTTTTTGTTTTTCACGGTGAAAACCTGCGGGGTCTTTATCATGACTGGGCACTATTTTCTTCATTTCCAATAATTCCATTTTAGTTATAGGCGTGTAAACGAACACACGTTCTAAGGTATTATCATCCTTCCTGACTGGATGTACTTCACGTAAAGGATTCTGTTTGTCAAAGTTATATGAGTGCCTTACAGGGGGTGGAACGGAAACAAGATGTGGAGTCAGGAACGTTCTATATCTATGACGTTGTTCTAGAATTGTATCAATTAGATCGGTACCTAGACCTCTCCATCGCCTCAGGAGTAAGTCTTGCAATAAACTATATAACGGACCTGGATCGGATGCTTGGTTTTCGTATTGTATAATAAGGTGTTGTGTCATGTATATACCAGCTAGTCGCTGTTCTTCTGGAGTAAGACTTAAAAACGTTTGTACTACTGTGTCGTCTTTATAGATACTGTCATCTCCGGCCCACTGTACTGCGGACCGGGCTAGTTCCTGATCGCGTAAGGTATTGTGTTCTTGATAACCTATCCTTTCTTTTAGTACTTTGTCAGTCATCTGGAATACATGCTCAAGGGTACATCGCTCTGGTATCGGACACAGGTAACGTTTCTTGTTTGCGAACATTTCTTGTTTACGAATAGGTCTATTGAAGGGCCTATCCATAGGATACGGTCCAGGGAGTTTCTCTCGATCTACATATGCCATCATTTTTCTATCTGACTGTTGTGAGGTTTCTGCTAGATTCTCTGATTCATCTTCCTCCTGCGAGGAGGTTGGGTCGTCTGATTCGAGTGCCTCTTCAGACTCTCGACGAGCATGTATATCTACTATTTCTTAACGGATCTTTCTAACCATTACATGTACACATCTCTCTTTATCATGTTTACCCTCAGCAATATTCTGGCTCCATCTAGTCAGTCTTTTCATCTCATCTGGTGGAAAACCTGCCTGATCTTGTTCCCTTATTAAACAATTAACCAAAAAACGCATGATTAAACCTTTGTTCTCAACCTTCTGACGTGACATGGCGTCACCAACAGACTCCGATCTTTCTCCTGTTCTAATAAAATGATACATATTATCTAGATGTTCTGGCATTTCTGGCAGTAAAACTAAATACTCGGTAACA
Source organism: Lissotriton vulgaris (assembly GCF_964263255.1). NCBI lineage: Eukaryota > Metazoa > Chordata > Amphibia > Caudata > Salamandridae > Lissotriton > Lissotriton vulgaris. Next base: position 420,875,116 of record NC_141685.1, on the reverse strand, counting down.
CGTCTTAAACGTAGGGAAGCTAGCAACATGGGTCCTGTTCTACCAGGCACTGTATCATATCTACAATCAGTAAGCTGTTCTTGAGGTGTTTCAGCTGGAGCTCCTTTAGGTGTTCGTGACATTGCGAGATCTCTCATTGTTACACGATGCATCTGTGGTGGGGTACGGAATCCTCCTCCAGCACCCCCAGAGGCGGAGGCTTGAGCAAAACCGGACTGTAGGGTCGGGGCAAAAGGATTAAGTGGATTGATACCACCAGGGAAAACTACCGAGGAGGTGACAACAGGTGGTGGAGGTGGTGCGGGAAGAGGTGGAGGCTGCGGAGCAGGATGTGGTGCGGGCGGAATTTGCTGTTGGGGACCTGGAAGTAGGTGATCGTGGGGTTGGCCATCAGCAGGTGCAGGTGGTACGGGCACATGGGCAGGTGCAGTAGTATATGTGGGAGCTACATTGTCCAAGTAGGAGGAAAGGAAAATGTCTGCTGCGGTCTTATGATGTAATTTAGTCGGAACCAATGGAGGGGGCAGGTCTTTTGGTTTTTCCGGGGTTGCGGGCAGACCGCCCTCGGCCCGGACTGGATACAGTCCTGACAAGATGGCATTACTCTGTCTGTCGTGTTGTTCCATTCTAACTCGCTCTCCTTCTTCTATTAGTTCTTTTTCTTTGGCTTTTTCGGAATCCTCTCTACTCTTTTCTACTTTTCTGAGTGCTTTCTCGGTCCGTCTGTGTGATTCTTTATGCCATAATTCAATGGCATCTTTCTGTGACTGTCTGGCTTTCTTTTTCCATAACGCTTCTTCTACTCTCATGATGCACTCGGCATCCCATGTCCCTGTAACAGGCCATCTCTGATTCTCTGCTAAGTCTTTCGTGTATTCTACCCACAGGTCGAGATATAAAATGGCATCCAAGCCGTGCTTGTGGTACATAAAATGCCCAGGAGTGTCCCTGGGTGGGATGGGAACGGCTTCCTCAAGTATCCCTTTTCTAGTTCCTATCTGTCGTAATTTCGAGAATAAAGGCATTTCTGCCACTGAAATGTACACGAAAACAATGAACACAATATAATATGCAAACAGTCACTCATACCACGACATCAAACACATTGAAACATTTCGAACATAATTTGACAACCCACTAATTCTATAACGAGAACAAAACTGAATTGTTGGATGCACGAATTACTTGATATACTGCTAAACAGTACAGATACACTGCTAAAACAGTGCAGACCGGGTCTGTGTACCCAAACCCGTCTTGACCGGATACAAATCAATGCACCCGTCTTGATGCGTCCCCAGCAACGGTACTCACCGGGAAGCACGGAACGGAAGGCCTCGGAAACTCGACTGGACTGGACTGACGTCACTGCTTCTGCTGCGCACTACGCATGTGCCTCGGCACTACAGGTGGGCCTCTCGACACCTCGGACGCTGCTCTCTCGGCTGGGCTCTGGTCGGGATCCTCCGCACTCCTCACCGCCTCGTATGGATGTCGAGCGCAGTTTCCGTCACCTCCGTGGGCCTGAGGGAGTTACAGGAAATCCTGCGGAAGCGCTTGGGGTCCGTCACGGCCGAGGCAGGGGGCCAGGCCTGCGACGCATCTCCGGCGCGTGGGGTGGGGGAGGGGTCCCTATTCGGGTGCCAAATTATGTGGTAAATAATTTACCGTATCATTTTTGCCATATAATTATAAGTACAAGAATAGCTCAATCAAAATGAAAGGCAGAGTCCGGGGTGTCTAGGTCTTAAAGGGCTTTAATTCAGAAAATGACAAATGACTCGAGTCATTGGAGATCTATTCCATCAATACAAGGGTTCGAGCATGCAAGGGAAGATGTCAGGAAAGATGTCAACGATTTATTCACAGTACATGGCATATATAGTAAAATGACACAATAGCATTGCATACAGTAGGCGTGACTAGTGTAATGTATATGATAAGAACACATGTGCGTAGCAAAAAGGCGTGAACGTGGGTGTGCACAGAGGCGTGAACTAGAAACGTCACAGAAAAGTGTCATAAGTGGGTGGATGCTTAGAGAATTCTTGCAGAGTCAGCTGAAACCCTTGGCCTGAATGCGCGCGCAACTAATGTGACGTGTGGTTGACGTAGACTAAGAGTCTGACTTTTAACACTAGTGGAGAAGAGGCATATGTCTGGCATGTCAGATCGACCTGTACCTAAAACATATCTGGTATCTGATGTTTGGAGGATGTTTATACTGGAGGAAAAGATCTTTCGGGCAGAGGCTATGCTACACTGAATGTATGCGTGTCTAGGTGCAGATGCGCAGAGCCAGGGCCTACCATGGTAACAGGAGCAATGAATTACATGAGGAGGACAGGAAGGCTTTACCCTTTACTCTGCAGCCGGGGAACTGTTTACTTATTTTACTAGACAGGAATGTGTTTTCGAGGAGGCTGAGCCGGCTACGCTGATAACATGAAGGTAAAATACTGTTTTTGGCAGGCAGAGCAGGCCGAGCCGGGCACCGCTCGCTTGGCAGGAAGGAAGGCAGAGGTCAGGGATGCATCTCATCTCCACGTTGCAGGTTTCGGAGACAGAGACGAAAAAGTGGTTCAATGGCAGGAATTAGGGCCTAACTCGGCAGAGTCAGGAAAACGTGAAAGTGCACCATGTAAAGACGGTGGCACGGCATACTTAGGAACTGAATTATCAATCCATTCATGGTGGATCTGAAAGAGGACATGTTAACGTTGGACGCAAATGTATTTGCGTCTTTAAATTCGGTTGCGGAGGGAAGTTACATGCACTTTAACTCGTACATGGAGACGGTGGGGTACTCGTTAGGGGACATAACTTGACCATAAAAATTCCAATTACCTCAAGGGCCTTCTGGGAGGTAGACTGTGAGAGGTCGAAACACAGCAGATCTGATGCATGATCTAGCTACAGTGTCTTGCATCAGAAGAGAACACTCTGTACATGGATGTCTGGATTGCACAAGTAAGGGCTGTAGTTCAACTACAATCCCTCACACAGGTACTATCCTTTGTATTTAGCAGACACATTGAGCATGCCTCCGGCAGCAAAGTATATCTGCAAAAATGGAGCTGTCATTGCACACATCAGTGTCTCCATAAAGCCAATGAAAAGCCACACAGTGCAGCAGGAGCAGGATCCCCAGCAATATCTCAGCTTATTTTAGGCCTGTGCATCCAGGCCTGTCAAGAAGCTGGGATAGGTATTGAGGTAGGTCGTGCCATTTTCAATTCTTCTCCTGCATCTCTGTCTGCCCCTAGTTGGGAATCATAGCTTGAATCCCAGCATCAATTCAACAACCTGCAATCCTAGGCAAATCACCTAATCTCTTTGTGGCAAAACAAATCTGATTTTGTGTAATGCAATATGGTGCTCAGGTAAAGCACCCTGATGGCTTTGGGCCCGGTTTGCTCTATATAAAACTCCACAAATAAAAACTGCAGGCAGCCAGAAACATTTTACCCAGAGAATTGCTACCCTTGACCTTATTTGCTCTTCACCCACTCCATCCCAATTTTGTCAACATCATTTTACATGTTTTAGCCAGTGCTTGGACTCTTTAGAACCAAAACAACAAACCCCTCCCACTACTTCCATGACACCCCCATGGAAGATGCTATTAGCAGAAAAGTCTGTACTGTCTATGGTCACTTAATTAAAAAAACAAAAATCTCTTTCTTCCCTTTTTAGGATTTATTGTAAATGTAAATGTAAATGTATTTGTAGAGCGCACTGTCACCAAGCGGTTTCCTGGCGCTATTACTCATACCGCTGTGGAACCCCTCCTGGCTTTCCCTGTGAAGTGTCCACTCCTGGGCACCCCCAGGGTGAAGCCAGGCATCCACAGCGCTGTTGGGGCCGGTGTGGAGGTTAAGCAAGCTATTGCCCAGAGTTGCAGCGTGGGACCCATGATTAGAATAGGCACCGAGGCGAGAAATCAGGTCCGAGGAATTATGAGCCCAAGACCCGCCGAGGCAGGAATTGAACCCTGGTCCCGGACCAGAACTCTGCATCACGGTCTGCCGCTCTAACCATTGAGCCACACTCCTCCTCCTTTAGCGCTTATTACCCATCACATGAGTAGCAAGCACTATATAAATGCAATTGCAAATCAAGACGATTTGGTGACGAGTAAACAACACTGCCTTACGCAATTTGAACCCCGGCTGTGGGGCTTATGTCCTAGAAATTGTGAATCACCTGTGAGCCACATCACCTCCTTTGAGCACATTGCAACTGCAAGATAAGTAGAGAAGCGTAAAAAAGAAATGTTTATTCCAACGCTTTTTTCTAGAGCCATACTTTGCCCAGACTTCCCCTGGGACAGACGCCAATGCATCTTCAGCCCCGCTATCAAACATGACGGCAGGGTCTAAAGCCCTTTGAGCCAAATGGGCGATCGCGCACCTGGCCTCAATTAGCTGCTGGGAAGCGAGGGACTTCATTAGTATTGATGGAGTCACAGAAAGGGATGGTGGGTGAGTAACTGGACTAATAGTTACTTTACAGGCATTTTAATTGTAATAGACCATAGATGTTTACATGGCGCATGAGTTTAGTCAGGAGAAAGGTAGTGGTTTCTATATGTCAACTGTTTTATTATGTATTCTGGCATAATAAATAGAAATGCACTTAGATGCCAGCAGTGAGTGGGACAAATTCCAAACAAAGAAGGATTAAATTAATGAGTCTGTGAGATTTACAATGAACACATGCAACATGCTGTTGACATGGTCATTTCTGCAGTCTCATTCCCAAACATTTTGCCTGCACCCTCTTGTTTTCTGAACCCATTTTTGTTAGCTTTTAGGACTCTGCACTCTTTACCACTGCTAACCAGTTTAAAAACACTGGTGCTCTCTCCTTTAAACATGGTGAAATTGGCTTACACCCAACTAGTTCCAAGTAAAGTGGTACTACATGCATCCAGGGCCTGGACATTAAATACTACTAGTGCGACTGCAGCATTTATTGTGCAACCCACTTATAAACTATTTTAACCATGTCTCAGGCCTGCCATTGCAATCGGTGTGTGCTGTTTTAAACTGCCATTTAGACCTGGCACAATAAACCTTTTGCCAGGCATAAACCTTCCTTTTTAATACATATAAGTCACCCCAGTGGTAGGCCTTAAACAACCCACAGGCAGAGTGAAGTGTATTTTAAAATGTGTACAGGTACTTGTAACTTTTATATGTCCTGGTAGTGAAACATTTGAATTTTTTCCCACGACTGCAAGGCCTGCCTCTCCCACAAGATAACTTTCAATTGGGAGAATATAAGAATATTGAGTTTGGGGTCTAATGAACTATAGTTTAAAACCCTCTTTAATGGTAAAGTCAGCTGCTAAGTAACCAATCTGAAAATGCCACTTTTAGAAAGTTGGCATTTTCTTGTCCTAACCCTTTGGTGCCTGGTGTCTGTATCCTGGGTTATATGACTAGGTGTAGCTGGCAGTTGGTCTTTTTGCATTGCTCCCAGATAGTGGCAAGAAGGGGAATAGTAACTGGCAGGATGGGCCATCCCTGACTTGACCCTCCACACTTGAACTTCACAAAAGCTCTGCCCTGCACACTCACAAAGGGTTTTGAAACTAGTCTTGGAAGGGGCCAGGGCAGTGAGGCAGGAAAGTCCAAGCATCTCTTGGGGTGGAAACCTTCAGAACATTCTCCTACTTCAAAGTGGGCACCAGGTATAAATAATGAACCCTCAGATCCAACTCTTCATTACACCTTTGGACCTGTGGAAGACACAGAAGGACTGCTGTGCTGCTCTGCAAGAAGGAATGCTACTCTGTTGCTCTGCTGCCCAAGTGAAATGACTGTATCTGCATCTTGATCTCAGGACCACCAGAGTGACTACAAAGGCTTGCTACCTGGCCTCCAGATCAGAGCCTCAAGGACTGAAAATGCCCCAACCGTCCTGAAGCCAGCACATTTACTCCACTTGCCGTGAGTCTTGCCCTACAAGTGGCGCCACCCCAGTCCTTAACCCTTGGAATTGGGCCTAAAGGTGCTCTTCCAGGCCATCTGTGGTCTCATGGGCAGAACTGACACAGCCTGATTCATCTCCTCGCAGCCATTTAGAAACTGCTTCTGCTGGACCCATCCCTGACACAGGACCACACATCATATCCCTCAGCTTCCCCAGAACGGCTGCTACATGCTGCATCATTGATGCAGGACCTTGTATCTACTAGGTGGTAGTGACTTAAGAGTTTTGACTAGGCCTGGGCGTCGTTTGCCTAGCAGCACTACACGTAGCTTCATTTATTATACTTTGAACTTCACGTAGTACACATAGCAGTGAATATTATATTGTATCCAATATCAAAATAATTCTACAAAGACCTTCAATGGGTTTGCATTTGACTCGTGAGGGACATCTAGTAACGACTAGTGGAACTGCAGCTTGATGTAAGAATAATTTCAATGCTTTGCATTTGACTCGTGAGGGACATCTAGTAACGACTAGGTGAACTGCAGCTCTTTGTAGAATTATTTTGATATTGGATACTATATTATTCACTGCCAACTGCTAATCAATTCCCATTAAGCTTTGCAGGGCCTTTGGTTGGGATTGTTTTTTCACCAATAACTGTGCTTGGGGTGGTCCTAAGAGGATGGGACCACCACTGAAGTTCAACAAAATGTGCTTTTTGTTTATGCTCTTTGTGTTCAAGGCATCTGCATGGTCCTCCACCTAGGTTAGGGGGACCCCAAAATCATCAGCTCTCTCATTGCCTAATGTTTTCATTGTAAAAGTTCACTTTTGTGATTTGGTTATATGCTTTCAAGCATGTAAAATTGCTTGTTCAAAGTATCTGAGGATGTTGTTGATTTAGCTGCTACGATACGTGATTAAGCACAGTTTTGGTACTGTGCTACTGTACTACGTGCGATTTATGAAGTGTTAATTAGTACAAACTTTGCATTCTCCGTTAGCGTAATGTAGTATTATGCCCAGGGTTAGTTTTGACATAGATGTGAGGTAATGACATGTTGCTAGAATACGTTTTAATTGTCCTTTTATTGTTTATTTAAATGTATTGTGTTATTTTTAACTGCATAATCTATGTGATCTCTTTTATGACAACATTGTCTAAATAAAGACTAAAAGATGAAGATGGAAGAAATATGGGCTATGTTTACTTAATAACATTGTAGGCAGGTTATTCCAATAATAGTCATCAATAATTATAATCATTGTTTACAAATGTACTGCATCATAATAATTTGTATCTGTGAATATAGCATTGTAAATAATAGGTTTTATTAGCCACGTAAGTTGGTGCTACTTGGTTTACTACTGTGGAAGAATTGAAGGCTTTCTTCGTTTTGCCAGGAATTGAACTTCTTGTGACAGCAGATGTAAGGAGTGTGTGCTTAACTCACGGAGCCATCTTTCAATCTATAGTTTCATTTTATCAGTAGACGAAGGAAACTAGGGAAGAAAAAGTGACATAGTAAATTGTCTGCCATTTCAGACTGAGCTATTCCTAAGGAATACTTTCTATTATACAGACTACAAGAGGTATATAACATAAAAGCATATATATTAAACATATAGGCAAAACCACAATGAATAAGGAGACCTACCTAATGCAGATTGCAATGCAAGGATGTAGGTGCAGTGAACCTGGATTAATTATAAGTCTTTCGCTGAAGTTTGATATAGAGCTGAAGACTGTGGTAAAAGATGGTGACATCAGTCATTGGATAATGTGCATCCTGAGGCTAAAGATTTAAAAGGCAAAACAAACCATTGCCATGTTTTTGGGCATTGCAACAAAATGGGTTATTTGTTTGGAAATATGTAAGTCCATCTCCAGTGATAGGTCCAAAATCCTGTCTGGTCCATTAGAGAAGTTCAATAAATAAGCCTGGGTTCAATCAATCCACAGTAGCTTTGGCACAGGACTGGCACACTTAAATTAAGGAAAATGTATTGAGTATTTACTAGAACCAAAACACAACACTATAAAACAAGAAAAATGACAAAACATATTAAAATCAGTGGAAGCAGATGTTTTAACAATTGTAGGTAAAAAATTGCCTGGAAACAGCATAGCATCTCTGACAGGACCTATACACAAGTTGAGGCTGACTGTAATGCATCCGCAGCCAGAAACACCTGGTATGAGATTTGATCAAAGACAATACTTTCTGACTTGGACTTTTTTCTGGAAGTCAAAATCCTTCAGAAGCAAGATGAAAGGCTGTATGTGATGAAGTCCTCTTGATGTCGAGTACCCTTGGCCAAGAGGGAAGTTCAAATGATGTACCTGACAAAGTCTTCTCATCGTCCACATGGCTGTCATGTATTCGGCCTGTCGAAACTTCTGCAATGAGACTTGCTCTCTCTTTTTTGATTCTTGGAAGCCTTCAGTGGGACAACCATGTAGGCAGTATCCGGGAAGGTTACACCAAAGCCAATTTCCTAGCCATGAGTGTCCCTTTAAACATTGTTTCTTGTGGCAAAAAGTTCTGAGTTGGATCAACCTGATATTCTTGCCCACTGAGGTCATGCCAGGAGTGGATAGTGTTGAGACGGTTGTCTCAGTCCTCCAGGGGCCATCAATTTTCGAAACCCATTTTCCTATTTTTTTTTGCTGCATTTCTTCTTAGCCGCTTCTAAGGCTCCCAGTATCCCAAGGACAACACTTAGAGTCCAGGTCCCACTCCTGCACAGTTCACCAGCACAGTTATGCCTGGGTCCACTTGTCAATGGCAAAATAGTCACTCCAGGAAAAGTCAATTTGCTGTCCCTGTAATCCACTATCAGTCCTCGGCAAACGTGGGACCAGGTCCAGCCCCTAAAATCTAAAAACAAATCACAGATAAAAAGGTTAATTCTCATCTGTTCCTCGACAGGTCCAAATGTGTTCTGAGTACACTGCATCAAGGAGTAAGGTATTTCAAAGCCAAAGTTACAAAAATAGCATGTTAATTCTACTTCAATCTTTCTTATATGAACAGCTACAGTGACATACTTTAAAAATAGCTTTTTGGGGCTAGTAAATGTAGGACCGTGGCAACGTTACATTCTTCTATGTTCCACACTTAAATACTTTTAATTAATTAATTAATTAATTAATTGTGTGCTTATATAGCGCAGGACTCACTCCCGAAGGGGTACCTCCGCGCTTCGACCGCTGCGAAACCCTTCCTGGCTTCCCTGAGAGATGGTCCCTTAATGGGTATCTCCAGGGTGAGACCAGGCATCCCCGGCGGTCTGGTGGGGCCGTTAGTGAAGATGAGGCAAGCTAGTGCCCAGAGTTGCCGAGTGTGATCGCTGATCAGAGTGGGCACCGAGGCGAGAGAATTATCGAGTCCGCTGACCCTGGTCCGGAAACCTGCCGCGTCGGGAATCGAACCCTGGTCCCGGGCCGTCCTCTGCTCTCGGGTCTGCCGCCTCTAACCAGTGAGCCACACTACTTCACATGTACCTCACATACTTGGCACCATAAATGTGTGGCTAGCAAGTAGCAAGGCACACTTAGGAGTCACTTACTCAAAATTTAAAAGTAGAAGTCCTTTCTATCAAAAAGAGGATTTTTAAATGGCTCTCTGCAGGTTTAAAAGTTGCAGCTTATAAGGTACACCTATGGGCCAGAATTCATGTTTTCCTTGTCAGCTTAGTGGATGGCACATTATGAGCGTCAGCTCACAGGGAGCATTTGCCATTGGTATATATCGGCTCCTCATACCATGACCATACTAGGATGGTAAATATACTATTTAGGAGTTATCCACTTCTGTCTTATTTTAGGGATCAGAGCACACACACTGGGGGTCAGCAGTGCCCTACTGTCCAGAGTTAAAATATCAGCAATGCCATTCTCAAAAAATATTGTGGGCACCATGCATCTTCTTACAGCCATCTCTCTATTTCTTTCTTGATAGACCTTCTTAAGAACTGTAGTGACTAAGCATAGTCAGTGACAGGACGGGAATAATATACCATATTGCCCATGCTGTGTTGCAGTTCCAATAGAAAATAAGGGGCATATTACCAAGCATAGGCGATAATTATCGCTATGCTTGGTTAGGGGCAATAATTTTATCGCCGTGCTTCGCCTATTTTTATCGCTTAGGAGCCTTGCTATTATCAAGGTTCATCTCCTAAGCGATAAAAATCGGCTAAAATGCATGAATATCACTGAAAAGTCAGCGATATTCATGCAATACCGAGCTAATGCTCTTAGCCATGTTATCCACCTACCATTGGATAACATGGCTAAGAACTGCTCAGGGCAGGCGTTAGCTTTTGGAGATATTTGCGCTCAGCACGAATATTTCCAAAAGTTGGTAATCGGAGATAGCGATGTTAGCGACATCTTGGCACTCCCATTTTGCATGTCATTAGCGATAATTATCGCTGATATGCAAAGTGGGCCCCTAAATGTCCGCTATCACCTACAAGCTGTTGCTAACTGGTGTTAGCGACAGCTTGGTAATAGGGCGATGAAATTATCGCCGCATCAGCGGGAAAAAGTCCCTCTTATGCGGCGATAATGGCCCTTGGTAATATGCCCCTAAGTTCTACTGGAATATCATATGAACTCACAATGTTATCTATGTGTGGCAAATCAAACAGGTGTAATCTCAACCTATGACAGCGAGTGCTGCATTTGTCCTGAAAGTTAAGGAGTAAAGCCAACCTGAATCAGTCCACCTTTATGTTGCTAATCTATCTTTGTTTTTTTGCTTAAAAGACATCTAAAAAGTCATTATTACAGTATCTCATGAATCTAGATATAATTTATTTCCAAACTATGACTTTAATCAGACCAACATTCACTGAACCACTTATCATTAGCTAATGGTTATCCAAAAAAGGTATGTATGGATTGGTATTTATATAGAGTGACCCCAGTTGTGAAGCAACAGAATCTTGTAGATTATGTGAGGGATAGCTAGACAATCTACAAGATAATGTGCATGCTTTAGGGGAGGGTGACAAAAATATATTTTACACACATTAAGGAACAGGGAGATGAATGAATGAGTCCATAATCACACAGTGTGGATTTCCAAGGACAGCTGCTCAAGCCAATAGGACACATCTCTTCGCAATGAATACATATATTACAACACAGTTAGTTGTTTCCTAGCTATTATAGATCAATAAAATATTTGGACGGACCAGACTTAATATTCGTAACAACCGATCCACAATTCAACAGAAGAGAGGATTAACAACCAAGGATAATTCGTACATACCAGTAATAGCAATTTTTCATTAAAATAGCGGGTGTTCTGCAAAAGTCATTTCCTAAACAAATAAGCATATTTCTTTATAGTAATCCCTGAGATAATGGATGCTTTAAACTCTCTCTGAATTATTTTAAATATGGTGTCCTGCACTTCTGCCTGCTATCACTGTGAAATGTTAGACTATTATACAGAATGGCAAATCTTGTCAATATTTATTTTATTATGTTTTAAACTTTTCTTATGGGCCAACATTGTGAACTTGTACATAAAAAAGAATTCCCCTACCCTTACATAGCACTCATCTGCAGTAAACCCCACATAGTCTATGCTATGACTTCCAAGAATGTTGGTTCAATAATTATCTTTTCAGTATATAACAACTCCATATGTATATTGGGAAGCTGGAACTTTTTTGAGATTCCCAAATGCATTTGGCGTACTTAGTCAATATAGGGAGGGGACTCTAAGGCAAATATTTGTGTGGACAATTTATCAACATAAGTGTAGAAAACCATTCCCTTATGCCCCTGTTTGCATGGTCATTCCCACTTTTTGCTGGGTTTTATTGCTGGTACTAGGATTCTGCACACTGCTGCATTTGTTCTGATGCCAACAAATATGTTGAATTGATCCCTAGAATGTGGTAGAAAGTCTACCCAAGCTTGTAAGTAAAATATCACTAGTGGACTGCAGCACACATTGTGCCACCACTAGAGTAACAGTGTACAACATGACTGCAGGACTACTACTGTACCCTGTAAGTGCAGTTTTAAAACTGCAAATTTGACCTGTCAAAATAGCCTTTGAGAGGCCTACATGTTCCTTATAAATATTGATAGGTCACCATTGAGTGGTCCTTTACAGCCCAATAAGCAGAGTGCATGTTATTTAGAAGTAGGACATGTAAAGGTTTAATGTATAGCTTGTCCTGACAGTGTAAAGGCCCTAAACGCTAAGTGTGGCAGGGTAAGCACTTGAGTAGGAAAGCATTGAGATATATTATTAAAATTAAACATTGTTATCTCCATCTGGATTCGAGATATAAAATTAATTTTTGGTCTTTTATTTTATTCATTAAATGCCCAAATTCTTTGGTATAGTTAGATTGCACCAAATATTTTACAAATTATATTCTTAAAACATCACATTTTACCTGTGTGAAGCCTCTAGAAGCCCATTTGAATGAGTTTCCAACTGTCATCCAGGAGCTGAATCAGTCATTGATGAGGTGGGAACGTTTTAGTACTTCACAGTATCTGTGTATGAACGTCAGTTTGAAACTAATAAAAAATTCTATGCAATCTTTAGATTAAGCCATGCACCAAAGCAAAGCTAACCATTTTCTACAATTCTGATTATTTTTTCCTAGGCTGAGCCTGTAATTCTGGATCTGCGAGACCTTTTTCAGCTTATATATGAATTAAAACAGAGAGAAGAAATTGAGAAAAAGGCACAAAAGGATAAGCAATGTGAACAAGCTGTGTACCAGGTATATAGATGAAGACACATCTTTTGGTATTTAATCATAAATGAGCATCAAAATTATAAATTCCAACTTGAACGTTTTAAATCAAACTAGCTAAGTAGTATCCTGGCACATGGTATTGAGACAGTAGCTGGGGGGAAGGTTTTTACTGATGTTGATACCCTGGTGAATTACATTTTCAGTTGCACGTTATGTCTGCGTAGGTACTAACAATTCTCAATTTAAAGAGGTTTCAGTGCATATGTGGGTCTGCCCTGATAATACCTTAACTACAAAACTCAGTTGGCTGTGTATCAGTGTTTCAGCGATTCTTTTGTGTGGAGAAGATGAACCAAATTATGTTGCAGCTGCCTCGATGATTTGGAGAATTTTCACTTGATGAGAGGGGAACATCTGTCTGCAGGTGGATTTGGGTTACTGCCAGGAGTGATGATAACGGTGTAGATATCTAAAGTGTTTCTAGGGTTAAATATATTTCTGAATATTATTTGGTACAGAGATAGATTTCAAACTCATTTTTATGTTACAGTAGATTACAGTCATCTGTTTATCGATACACGAGAATATGTTTTGTGAAATACATGAAGAGCAGTCTTGTTTTGTCAAAACTATGACTTCTAAGGGTATAATGGTATGTTGTATTTCTACTCAAAGGTTCTCTATTTCTGTTCTGTCCTTTCATATTTGATCACTCTTATTATGCTTTTGCTGTTTATTTTCCTGCCCTCATTCCTATCTTCTTGGATGTAGACAATTTTGGAAGAAGATGTGGAAGATCCGGTGTACCAGGTAATTAAAGCATATGTAGAACACAGAAAAATAGAAATAACTAGGTGCATGCAACAGGAGCTCTCATCACATTCCAGTTTGCCATCTCTCAGTGCCCCTGTCTTCATTTATGGGAGTTGATTCTAAAACATGTGGGCCATAACCCAATAAACCATAGCCATGTCAGATTTAAAAATGTACAAGATAACATACTATAACAATTGCCCCAGTACTACTTGTTGTTCAGGTCATCATTTATGGAAGGTGACGGATGTCTAGGAAAAGGAACAATTATCTATGCAGTGAAAGATGTCTAGGAAAAGGAATAATCATCTATGGAGAAATCTACTGCACAGAATGTATTTATGTGAGGGTGATAAATAGACATTCAGAAAATAAAATATTTGTAGTAAATAACTACTTTGGAAATAAAAGAGTCTGACTTTTTAGATGATATGGTTGTAGCAGAAGAGATATTGTACCTTAAGTTTATACTTCAGCGTATCACTCAGTTTCTGTTATAAGTTACTGGAAATCTAGTGGGTTGAGTTAATATTGCAGAGTTCAAGAAATGTTTAAATATATATGTTTGTACATGTGTCATAAATATTAGGAAAGGCATGTCCATACACCATTCAAATGTTGCCCTGTAAGGAGTAATTCAGAACCTTGAAATCCCATTGTTTTTTTTACAGTCAATTTGTCACAACTTGTTACATTTTTGAAAGCCACTAAACAGTGAGCTGATCATTCAAATACCTATGGTCCATAACCCAATAAGCCATAGCCATGACAAAATGTACTAGATACCATACTATACCAATTACCCCAGTACTGCTTTTTTAATCACTGAGTTCAAATAAAAAAACATAAGCTTCTGAATGGATTGTTAGTGCTAAATGTGGTATCTCCTCAAGTCTTATGTATAAGTGTATTCTCCTTTTGCCTACATACCACCCTGACCTAACTTGCTCCATCTAGATATGTTGTGCATTGCCCATGCACCTTCTGTCCATTTTAGAACTCTTGTCTTTTACTTCACTGTGCCTTCTCCTCTGTTTTCACTTACCTGCATTGTGTTCCTTCTCTGTGCCGTATGACTTTAGCTTCCTCTGTCACACATCTCCCAAGTTGGCTCCATGCTGCTGCATTTTCCTTCAATTTCTTCTCCTCTTTCCATTCTACTAAATTTCACATTTCTACATTTCTGCCATCACACACATTTTTCTGGTTTTTTTCACTTTTGACTACCTGTCTTCCACTTCTATTTGTTTGTCATTGGCATATCCCTCATACCCCTATGAACCCTCCTCCATCCCCCAAGGCTTCTGCTATGGCCTATGAACTTCCTCTTTTTAGTGGTCGTAGAGTTATGCCATCCTCAAATATCTTCTACGTACTATCTTCTCCGTCTCTGTATGCCAGCTGAGTCTTCCTAGTGCCTCTTTTTATATTGCACTAAACTCCCCATACTCTTCCCAAGTTCAAAGAATTCCTGGTGTTTTTGTGCCACTTCTTCTACCCTTAGGTTCTTTGCCTTCTAAACAAAGATGCCATATTAAATCTCAAAAATGGCTTTCAGCGCCATGCTTTCTGCTGTATATGGGCAGCCTTAGTTTGTAGTTTTGGGCAGGTACAAAGAATGCCATTCATGACTGTTACCTTTTTTAAGTGATTATTTGGATATCATTAATGGTTCTGCACTGTAGATGTAATGTGCTACATAAGCTTCAATGAAAAGGGCAATTCCCAGCGTCTATGCATTATTGTGCTGGGGTAAGAAGTCTTTCCTCTGTTTCTGTCTGTTGTAATGAGTGTTACATTAGATGGCTTTATTCACACTAGCCTTGATTTTTCCCACTTTATTTGTAATGTTTTGGCTCTTATTTTGTTTTTGTTTATTCAGTGGAGCTTATGACAATAGTCACTCATGCAATAGCCTTGCAAAGGTCAGCTTTTTTGACTTCCACCAGGGCTTACATTATTTTACTTTAAAACTGTCTTCCTACAAATTTGAAACTAAATAGTTAGATGCATTTCCTGATTTGCAAGCCTACAATGTATGAATTTTTGGTAGGTGTGAGCTTCAATTACCAACCATGTCAATGAGCCTATTGCATTTTTAAAGCAATGTGCAGTTCAAATTATTAAAATAAACATCATCCAAATGTTGCAATGGGAGCATACGTGTTTGGAAAACATGCATTCATTCTGTTAACTATAATTTTTTTGTGTAATGCCAAGTTTTCTCTTAAACTACAACAAGCATTTATCTATTAAACTGTTTTGGTATTACAACTTTTATTAATTCTCTTAAGTACATTTCTAATTTAAAGCTACTACTAGGAACATTTATGCTCCACAAAATGTTTTCCTCAATTCTGAATTTGACATCCAAATAACATTGTCTATTGCACTTTTGTTGTCAACATTAGAAACATTTGCTTAACAAAGCCTATTTTGTTTCTATCCTCATGACTTCTACCTCAACTGTCATTAGCTCCTTTGATTACTCACAGTAAATTGCATTTACCAACGTCATATCTTTGGTGCTTGGTAAGTGTTTTTGTAATGAAACCGACTTTCAAGCAGCATGATACCTTTCATATCAGAGGTATGAGCAGGTGAAATGTTTCCTGGGCTACCTATAGGATATTAACAAGAGAATGTGCTTTCCTATACATTAATTCATTTTAATATATTGACAAAGGTAATCCAGATTTCACATGCTCATTACAAATTTATTTCCAAATTAGCACATGCAGTAGAACTAAAGATTCCAGAATGTTTCATCTGTGTCTTGTTCAGGGCACTTGGATGTTAGCATTAAAATATATTAGCAACCTATGTAATTAGCTCACATAAAGAACGTAAGAAAAGGAAAAATATATGAATTGTATTCATCCATGCAACAGGACAGTCAAATAAATGACAACCCACTCAATGACCTGGTTGGATCTTGATGTCACAGTCATCCCTGTGTTAGCTTTAACAGATGAAGATGTCTGGCTCTGATGTTAATCAGGCCATGCTGCATTACCTTTAATTTCTGCAAGTCTGTCTGTACTCTCACTTCTTTTTTGCTGATTAACTTCAACTATAAATCTGAAATTCAGAACTTTTCTTTTCTTTCCTTTCCTTTTTTCTGTGTCCTTTACCTCTGGCTGCTGATGTAACAGTACATTGTGTTTGAGGCTGGACATGAACCAATTCGTGATCCTGATACTGAAGAAAGCATTTACCAGGTACATAGTTGTAACAGTTGTTAGTAAATTATGATAGTAAATTCATATGAAGTGAAGGTTATATTTGAGGATGTAATCCGAAATGTGGTATAAACATATACGGCTGAACAAAACTGAGCTGCATTACTGCAACTACTGCTATAGAGTTCTACATTTAGCATGGCACATTTTGCCATTTTCAATCTACAAAAGATTTGTACAGGCAACCATCTTTTAGAAAACATCCATCTACTGATCAGCTTGTTCAGTGGACTAAAACATTTCAGTTCTTTAAAGTACTAGATCGTTCTTCTGTTGCCCAATGTATGTGCACTGTTTTCAGTACGTGCTATACACTAGCCTGCATGCAGTGATATTAAAGTTCATAAATAGATACCATTCTATTGGTGTTACAGTAACAATTAAGTAATATAAAACCATATTTTAAACAAATATTAACTTAAGTCAACCCTGATTACGGTTTGAACATAGCGCATATGCTATTAACTTAAAATTTGAATTTCTTCAAGATGCAAATGATGAGAACTAGATAAAGGTCGTCTCTAATCGCTTACCAGCATTTGTGAGAAATAGAATATTCTCAATTTAAAACATTAATCATGCGCATGTTTAGGACCGCCCAATGGATCTATATGAAATTGAAGAGCTATTAGACTTTTAGTGAAATTTTTGATGTATAATACATACCAAATAAAACAAATGGAGATGCACATGCTGCCGATGAGTATGCAATCATAGTGTTTTAAGTGGCTATGAATAACATTTATTTCATGTGGGATTTAGCAGGAAAATGTTCTCCATTAAATGTAAGTGCTTTAATTATGTTGGTTTCATCCTTTGGTCTAGAATAGAACATATTCAATTAAATGATTTTGAACTTTTCTCATATTTATCAAGATATACTGAGTAGCCCATAGATATAAATATAAAAATTATTATTATTAATTTTGGAAAATATGTACTGTATACCAAACCCCTTTATTTCCCTGTCCACCCTTCCTAAACGAGATTAGTCAGCACATGCTCAGTATTTCCCTGAGTGTTCCTATTACAAACATTTTTCAATTACTTAGCATTACAGAACACTTTTTAAAGTTATTACAAATATTTGTAAATTACAATAAAAAAGAGGTTTTCAACATAAATCCTCCCACATTAAAAGTTGATTCCCTTCTGCTATTTGAAGAGTCCATGTCAATTACATAACAAACCTGGATTATCAACATGCTTTCCAAAATTAAAAGACCCTCATCAGTAGCTATTCAGATTAGTTTTATGAAATATTTAATAATCAAAACACTCTCACGTTTCT
Source organism: Lissotriton vulgaris (assembly GCF_964263255.1). NCBI lineage: Eukaryota > Metazoa > Chordata > Amphibia > Caudata > Salamandridae > Lissotriton > Lissotriton vulgaris. Next base: position 420,857,080 of record NC_141685.1, on the reverse strand, counting down.
TAGTTCATTTTTTGAACAGATTTTACAAAATCTCTATCAATTTGAATCCACGTTCTTTAAAGTGTCACCATTTTATTGCATCAGTTAGCCAAATGTGCATAATCAGATTTGACCTATTCAAGGAAGAGTCATAAAAAAAATAAGTCACCCACTATATTTCAAAGTTACCTTCCAAATGGAATCTTGGCTTCATATTTCAGCGGAACAAACTGTAGCACTATTTTTACACTTATTGAGGAAACATACTAAGTGCCCTCTGGGTCCTCTGGATGTGTTTGTCTGTCTCTTCAAATAGGATACACATATTTATATATGTATTTTTCTACCAATTAGGATTCTTGAAAGAACATTGTGAGTAATTACAACTGAAACACAACCTTTGTGAAACTAGGATGAAGGAAACAGTGTGGTCCTGACATCATCCATGACAAAGGAACTTTTCATCAACTGAGCTATTAGAATGTGATCACTGTAGAAAATGCGTATATATATATTTGTACGTTCTAAAAAAGACACATGAATTGAGTTATCAGTCTTTCTTTCAACTACATGTTTCATTACAAAGAATCTCTCCGGATTAATTCTTTCATCATCTATCATATTACTTGAGTTGGCTGTGGTATCCAAAGGACCACCAGACTTGCCTATTAAAATTATTGTCTACATAGTGTCCATGTACTTTTTTCGCTGCTCTTTAACTTTGGAAAACTCCCACATACAATGGATAACAGTAGGCCGTATCTCATATTTCCGATTCACATATTATAAACAAAGTGGTTTCTCAGTTGTCGTTTTGCACATCTTCACCATTGACTTAAAACACGCTCCTCTGTTTTGATTAAGTAGTTATGCCATAAAGGATGGCATGTTTTCTCATAGAAGTGTTCATAGGTTTTTAATAATATATGAGAAAATGTATTTTATTCATGTTTAGAAATGAAAATGTTGTTTTCCCATGCCTTTGAGTTTGTAGAAATTAATATCTATATTTGAACTCAGGTTTGCAAATAATCATATATTTCTTGATTTCTTTCATTCTTGCCTTGGTTTTTGAGTTTTATTGGTTTTGTCCCTGTTTTACATTTATGTTATTATGGAAATATAATTTTGGGATAGCTAAATGTTTTTAGCCATCTTGTTATATTTCATGGACTTTCTCATCACTGTTGTAAGATATTTAGGGACATTCTATGGCACAGATAATGGAGCTTTATCAATTCCATTTTTAAATGTAGATAAGACTCAAATGTACATCTACCTAAAAAATAATTGAGAGATAAATATGCACTGCCTTCCACTGAATGTCTGTCTGTCATTGGAAGAAAGCAGCATGTTTTGTCTAGATTTAAGAAATTGAATGTTCTGGCTTCCGGCAACCGCTTCAATGTGTTCCCATTCATCTGACTTATGTGTTCCCATTCATCTGACTTGCATGCTTTCCTTTGTACCCAAACATCAGAGGAAATGAAAATAAGATAATTAAAATTCTACAATACTGAGGATTATATGTGATTCAGTTCTACCATTCATAAACCAAATAATTAATTGCACTATAAATAAGATAGGCCTAGAATTGGATATATCCAGTTGAACTGCTACAAGACTGTGCCTAACCATGCAGTGGTTCAACTGAGTATATCCTATTATGGACGCACTTGTCTTGATTCCAATGTACTCAGGTATAAACATTTAATCATTTACTGGATGGAAGATTCAGGCTGTTTACAAAATCAGGCTTTCAAATACATCATCAGCTTGAACAATGACTGTCCAGTATGCATTTGGTCCATTAAAGGAGACCCAAAAAGCATGGCAGATGCAGAAGTATTGCGGCAGATCCAGGAGCCCGTGGCTCCAGACCTATTCTGAGAGCTGTCAGAAAGCGCATTTATTTCAGAAAATTGATTAAAATTGAACTCTTCAGAATTGAGTTTTGCAGACGATCTGCTACAATATATACAGGTTACTTCTAGTTAGAGACATTTGAACCTGTTAGTGACTTTTGCATATAGCACTTTTTTCCTAACAAAGTGAAATGGGCCTAATTTCACTTTACTGGGCAGAACATAACTTTCTAATGAAAAAATACACTTTTTTTAGACCTCAGGTGCACACTGTAAATAAAAGCTGAAAATCCTTCTTCTTTTCCTGGCTTACAAGTGTGGGTAAATTCTAGAAATGGTTCAATTGAATTACAAAAATGTGGTAAACACTGGGCTCCACAAGACTCTCCCTGCACTGAAATCTTGACAGACAGTAGGTTTCTGAATATATAACAACATGGGGGCTGATTACAATGGTGGGAGACAGCCACTGACAGGCTGTTGGTGGAGGTCTCCCTGCCATCGTAAAGAGCTTTAGTGCCTGCCATATTATGATATTGGGCAGAAGTGTGGCTGTCATAAAAACTGACCGCCATGCATCTGATGGCTCCTTGAGCGCATCGGTGTGGCGGAGGGGCTTGTAGTCCGTACAATACTGGTAGGGATTACGATGCCCCTTTCCATCAGCATTTCTTGGCGGGTTACTGGCCATGAAAAGGCTGGCTTAAAGGGACATTGGGGGCTTGTAGTGGGATTCCCTTCTGCCCTGGCCCTTGGTTGTGGGGCACCTATTGTGCCCCCTACATTTCCCTGTACCATGTGGCAGGCACTGCATGGTGCCTGCCATGTAGTGAATGGATATGTAACATGTCCCATTTTTACTTGGCAGCGAGTGCTGCAGCCAGCAGCACCCGCCACAATGTAAAATATAGGCATTGCAACTGCCTTGGTGGTGGTGGCATTGTAATGCCTACTATGGGACCACCAATAGCATAAAGTGAATGATGTTGGGTAGATGCACAGCCTATGTTTTGTTGAAAAGGTGAACACACTGTGAATAATATTGGTTAGGTTTTACTGGTGCTCCGCAAGGTGACTCCGAGGGCCCAACGGCGTCTTACTATGTAAATAAAACGTGAGGCTAGAGGTGTCTCTAGTCTCATCCCTTAGCAGGCACACACATTGTTGTCTTAGTGAAAACAAAAAGACTTCCACTCAATAGGCTTGATTAGAATTTTGTTGTATTTCTTGTGGATTATATATTCAATTTCTTCAATTTTTCAAAAGTTCATTTGTACATTTTCAAGGTCTTTGCGAACAATTTCTTAGTTCAGGCAATGTCTATATTGTACATCCAATGCATTTCGGGCATTTCACTATGCCCTTCATCAGGGATTTGACACTGACTCCGTGTGCTCTTGTGCTCCTCTTGCCTCCAGGCCTCGGTGAGCGGGGGTGACACAGGGGTCCCGGGTTGATGGCAGCACCCGAGAGCAGCAGCGCTGAGTGAGTATCCGGCCCTGATACTCACTCAGGGCCGGATACTCACTCAGCGCTGCTGCTCTCCGGTGCTGCCATCAACCCGGGACCCCTGTGTCACCCCCGCTCACCGAGGCCTGGAGGCAAGAGGAGCACAAGAGCACACGGAGTCAGTGTAAAATCCCTGATGAAGGGCATAGTGAAATGCCCGAAATGCATTGGATGTACAATATAGACATTGCCTGAACTAAGAAATTGTTCGCAAAGACCTTGAAAATGTACAAATGAACTTTTGAAAAATTGAAGAAATTGAATATATAATCCACAAGAAATACAACAAAATTCTAATCAAGCCTATTGAGTGGAAGTCTTTTTGTTTTCACTAAGACAACAATGTGTGTGCCTGCTAAGGGATGAGACTAGAGACACCTCTAGCCTCACGTTTCAATTACCACCAATAGCATGTCAGGTGGTCTCAATCCCCAATACAATGGCCTTGGTTTTCTTTAAAAGGTGGTACCTTGATGTGTTCTTGCCAGGAAATTCCAGGCATTTGGTTATCTGTTCCAACAAGAATTCAAATCACAGACACAGAGATGAAGGTCTCCGGGGTTCCAGACGCCCAGACTCTTAATCCTTTGACCTAAATTTTCATGATAGGATCTCGCTATCTCTGCTCCGGGACATGGCTGACATTTCTGCTGTGCAGAGTGGCAAAGACTTGAAGGCATTTATGTTAATAGGGGCAGCTGACAAATCCCTCCAAGTGTACTCTGCAAAATACTCATGTAATTAAATAATTTTCGATAATGCATTCAGTAGTTGATCACTAATTTCATCGTTCATATCTGTTTTTACCAAGTGCAGAATATTTGCAGATAAATATGCTATTTTAAATCAAGAAAAATTTCATATACCAACACCTCTGTTGATTATACTATTACACTTGAAGCGGAATTTATTTATTTGAAGAAATGTGTTGAGAATTTATGGCTCACTCCCACCACATTGCATCTTGTTCCTAGATATGATATAGCCTACTAATAGATGTTACAGTAAATCGATAAAGTTTGACCCACTCAATGAAACTGTCCTACCTACTATTGCAAAACAAAATTACAGAAAGTAGCCTTACCTTCCAAAAATGCTAAGGACAAATTGTTATGAATGATTAAAGCTAGTTTATTAAAAAAAAATAGTCTCTCTCTGAGTGACATTTCGATCATTATGACAGTGCTGCCCTTCAGCCTGTGCTATGTGAGGCGTGGACAACTTAATGCTGTGAATTACAGTGATTTTATCTACAGGCACAACAATACCAACATTCCTAAGTTCAACTCCTTAGGTCACAACGTTACAGTCAATGTTAAGAACTAGTGTCAAGAATAATTAGGCGATGAGGGCGTTCACTTTATAAATGTGTAAAATTCATCATGATAATGGGATAGTCTATATTCCCCTTATCTTCTTTTCTCTTCCTAGCATTAATTTATTTCTTCAGAATCTACTTCAGTCACTCTTTCTTGAGACATAACATGATGGGTTACTTTAAATCTGTTAGCGAATCCCAAGGTTAACAAAGGTTCATATGAAGTGAGGTCTTCTGAAATCCACCTGCAGGTAGCTGCGGCTTGGTTTACAGTAAAGGTCAGAGAACCCCATATGTTTCCAGTGTCAGATTTGCAACCACTACAGGCAATCCATTTCTTTCATAGATTTTATGTCCTTCATATATTGCAAAACTTATCCTTACAGGGTGACTATTTAAGGGCATAACTACAGTGACGCCATTAAAGAAATAGATAAATTATATTAAAATTTAATTATTACATATAGTTCATAATTTGAATTGCATTTTTATTGCTGTACAAATGGGATCTAAAATGTGTAGGTGTAAAAAGTTCTGAATAGCAATTACGACTCAGTAAATTAATTGCTTAATTTGCCCTCATGCAGGTTCCTACCAGTCAAAAGAAAGAAGGCGTTTATGATGTGCCAAAAAGTCAGCCTGTAAGTGTACGTATGCTTTCTATTTCTTTGTGCAGTAGACATACATCTTCATGAGATGATGCATTAGATGATATGATGTTACGACCCTATATTTATGGTAAGTACAACTTACCACCAAAATAATGTCATTTACAAAAAGAGATACCTTTCTTCATATTTAGTGCATATACCTGTTTTTAATGGAAGAGCATGCACCAAAAATGGTGCTCCCAATGTTTTCTTTATATTTCTCTTGAAACGATTGATCAGTACACGTGGAATCTAAAATATACAGTAATACACAAGTGCTCAAAAAGTATGAACAAAACCACTATGGAAAAGGTCAACGAAAATGTGGTAAGCCTATGGTGAGAATATTCCCAATGATGTGAACCAAGATATTCAAGGTAGTGACTGAATGGAACCAAAGGTGAAGATAGCGATATTTAAAGAATCGATACTGAGCATTGAAATGTAAATAAAATATGAATGATTTTTAGGACAATGTTTAGAAACTTGAAGCAGGTATTAATGTTGGAAACTTAGAACAGCTGCACACCCACGTAATGTTCCGGTGAAAGGTGGCAGCATAATTATTAATGGCTTGGAAGGGAAGAGACAATTGCTGTGGCATTCATAATTACATTTGAAGCAGTAAAAGGAAAAATTCCTGAGTCTATTAACTTAAATTGTCTGAATGGAGAGAAAGTGTTAGCTGTCTGGCTTTTAAGAGGCGAACAAGGGAGAACTTGATTTTCAAGGTAATTTGGCTAGAGTAGGAAGTATAAACATCAAAAGGACCCTGGAGTTCTCTCATGGATGAATAGGAAAGGATTAAATAAAATATGGATCATCTCAACCATCTCCAGGACTTGACAGCCAAACTCAGGATGGAGTAAAATTGATAATGGAAGAGACTGAAGTGAAATATTAAGAAGTGAGTTGATGAATCTGTAATTCTGATTGTCAGAATATTACTTCTGCCACTGGACCGAAATACACTTTACCGAGAATGACTCTGCAACCTTTCCATAAGTTGCTGCCCCCATTGCCCTTACATCCAACACCTCCTCTTGCCCAACCCTCTTTTGTTTTACAGATGGGTTGTCAATTTGTAGACATACATACATATAACAGAAATGCTCACTCTCTGAGAGTATAAAATATGGGTAATTGTCAATGTGTAATAGGGACCTGTGTGCCATATTTCGAAAATGCTCTAACCAAATGCATTGGTTTCTGACCATTCAGTTGACCAAGCCTGGTTTAAAGAACACTTTTTAAGGTATTTACTGATGCACTTTGCCACTATGTTATGTATAAATATTTGAAGGTATCATCCAGCAAAGTGTTTGCTATTAGCAAAATCAATCTTATATCTAATATTGAGTGGTGATATAAAAATATCCAGGCTCATCAAGTTATTGTTTGTTAATGTATGACATTTTTTGGCAGCCTTTTTATGTTGCCAAAGAAGTAGAGCTTTGTACTTTATTGTGAGAGATTTATAAAAAAAAGATGTATGTTCACATTCAGAGCTCAAAAAAATGATGGACAACGTTTATTCTCTTTCTGATTCTAAATGCACATACGGAATAAGGCTCTGAGTTTAGAAAGGGTGGTTTTGCAACATGATAAAGTAATATCTTCAGGATGCATGAAAGACCCACATCATCTATTTTAGGGATCATGTTATTCCACCCCTTTAGTTCTGTGCCTATTCTTTACCTTTTAGCGTAGCCATTTTTTCTTAAGGTCACGCCTGAAGTCAGCCTTTGAATGCAAGGCTGCCATTGCATATCCCCTTCAAACAAATGCCACTGAGGTGCAGCATCACAAATTGACTTCCACCTACACTGAATTCTCAAGGAGGGTTTAGAAAAGACATTTGAAAAGGAACACTATTGTATGGATTCTTTTCAAAGTGGAATTTAAGACTTTCATAAAGTTGTATAGCAAATCAAATGATGTTTCAGCTTTTTAATGTGAAAATGTCTTTTGTGGCATGTAGTTGTTCTGGACTTCTTTCATCTTTAGTGGTACAGCTCTGCTGTAAGCATTTAGAGTGCATAGTTCCAGGTGGGGTTTTGCTAAATTGGCTCTTTTCTGCCATACTTTCTGCAGTGCAAAAAAATCACGTTTCTGTTCCTATCCCGGCACCAAAGATACATCTTTCAGTCTTTTCAAAAGATTTCAGCCTGGGTCAGGTGTTCTTCTTTTATGTACAGTGATTGAACCTTCAACACTAATCAGATTTTATGTGTGCTTCAAATCCTCCTTTTCATTTAACATTTTTGAATTGGTATTTTAGGGGTACAGTTGCTTAAATGTGCAGTTACACATTACATTCATTTTCTATTTGTCAGGTGAATTGGTTGCCTTGGCCCTCAATTGGGTGTTTTTTAAATGCAGGCTAGAGTGGAAATAAATTAATTAATGTTTCGAATAAAGATGTTAGGATTATGTTTCATGCTGCACAAACAACTCCACCAGTTCATGTGTTCACTTGTACTATTCGCCCAGTTAACATGAACACACACACATATGTTCTGAATATATATAACTATATATATACATATATATATATATATATATATATATATATATATATATATATATATATATATATATATATATATATATATATATATATATATATAATATATATTATATATATATATATATTTATATATATATATATATATATATATATGTATGACTTTGTCCACATTTGACAAATCTCCACAAAACTTTCCAAAAGGGTGCTACTTTTTGAATAATGTGTGAAGGAAATATTTCAGGGTGCTCCATGGTCAATTGACATAATAAAGGGGAGGGGACCGCATCTCCGGGGTTGAAATTAGTGTATATAGGGGGTGCATGGGCCCACTCGCCTTTATTATTGCTAGAGCATTGCAAAAACAGTGCAAAATTTGCTGCGATCCCGCAGGACTCCTGTGGGATTGAGAAAAGGGTGGGAGGCCATTGTTCTCCACCCTGAGTTACTAAAGGACCCAGGGAGCCCACGCTCAGGGCCAAAATGACTGAAAATGGGGACAGGGGGTCATGCAGCTCTCTTCCCCAAACCAATAAAGGCCCCAGTGAGCCCACCCATGAGTCCAGTTACTTTAAGTAATGGGGGCTACATGGCACCCCTCCCTGAGCCATAAATATCCCCGGGGTAGGGAGGTTCACATGTTATGGCGACAAATCAGTTTCTCTCCCTGAACCTATGTGAGCAGAGAAACCTTTGTTTGCTCCAGCTTCGTGGGAGCATTTTTTAATCTCCGGCCAAGCGGAGAGTGCATGTTCTATGACACTATAACTGTAAATAACTATAACTGCTGAATTTCTATGGATTTGTGTGAATGAAATGTGAGCCTACTATAACATCTCTATAATATTTTTTAAATTCTATTTCCTAACTATAATCTCCCTGTATCCTTTGTTTTTTCAGTGAATTTCGAAGAGTTTTTAATTGTATTTCTAACTATAACCCCATGATACCTTTGGTTTTGTAAGTGCATTTCCACGGTTTTGTAAATTCTACTTCTTAATTATAACTTCCCTGTAGCCTCTGGTTTTTTACAGGGAATTTCAAAGTTTTATAAACAATTATTTCCTAGCTGTGAACTGTTGAGGTTTAATTTTTGAGGAATGAACATCCTGCCCGAATAAATCCTGCCCTGCGTATTTATCCAAGAAGAGGCCACTTATTTGTGCAACATCTCTACCATACTGGAGTACTTTTAACTGGCTAATTAGTAATTGCTACCCTGTTGGGTCAATGCATAGTGCATCTCCTACACCACAGGTGTGTTAAGAACACAGAGGAAATGTCTCCAGTTTCCTTGTGTGTCTGTAACTCTGCTAATGTGATTGTTGCTTGAACATCTTCAACAGATAACTTTATAAGGTGAAATTGCAGAGAAAACACACTTGATTTATACTTTACAGAAGTGCGTGCTTCTTTGGTGGAGAAGCATTTGTATTGTATTGCACTTGTATTCCTAGGCATCAAGAACCCTTTTCCAAAATCGTCGGGAGGCATTTTAGTAAGCTGTCTATTATCCTGTCTATCATCCTGAGAAAAGGATGGGAAGATGCTGCATTCCGCTATTGCCTATGGGGTGGGCCAAATGGGCAGGTTTTCTAGGCAGGTTTACATACTTCTAGTTTTTGAAAGTTAGGAAAATGATCTCTGGTCTCAGCAGAAAATGACAAGAAAGCATGCCCCTTGGTCACAGACACTACTTGAAATATTGCACTTGAGAAAATCAAGGATGCAAACACTTCCATCACGGATTACAGATAACTTTTCAGGGTGGAAATGCAAATAAAACACACTTGCATGATTAGTATTTTACAGAAGTGAGTGCTTCTTTGTTTTACTATGGGGAGAGGGCCGCACGGCCCTCCTCCCCTGGCAGATTTCAGCCACAAGGTCCCCATCCCACAGGGCACAGCTATGTCACCTAGGTGCTCCTAGGTACTGCTTAGTTTGTATAAAAGTAAGTGTCAGGGACCTTCTCAGAAGGTCACTGCAGTCTGCACCCCACATTGCCCCTTCCAGCACTGCCAATGACAGTGCCAACATAACACCAAACCGTCGCACTACTACAAGTGTGACAAGTCAGACAATTTCAGGCCATGCAAAGCCATAACAATGGCATGAAAGCCTACTTGTATTCATTTTCAATTTGATTTGACTTGATAAACACAGTTGTTGGGCTCATCTCAGACTGCACCACCATGTGGCAGACTGATACAAGATCCAGCGCTGACAATTAAGTGCTGATGCCGAGCACTGGAAACCACAGTCTCAAATTAAGCATTGCCCCAAAGGCACCCAATGTGCAATGGGACCGCTGGGAGCCTCAAAGCCCCTGCGGTCCCAGCTTCCTCCCCAATTCCTGTGGGAGCCAACAGTGCTCAGACATGCAGGGGACTGCTGAAAGGCAACTCCCTATCTGTTAGAGCAATATTTTGATCTGTTTCCTTGCACGGACATTTGCAAGCAGGGAAACAGGTAGAAACTCAGCTTTGCACAAGCGAGAGCTGTTTGACAGCTCCAGCTTGCAGAAAGTGGAGCAATGTTTGCTTTTGCAAAAGCAAACAGCTACCTCCCAAGGGTGGGCACCCCTGGAGGCAACAGGAGCCGGCCCTGGGTGGTGGTGGTCCCTAGGGCCATTCATGGCTCCACAAGGGGGGGGCAAACAGCCCCCTCCATTGTAGTATTTATCCCCGGGGAGGTGGAGGTCCCTGAGACAGCGGAGGCAGAATGTGGCCACATATTATTTTCAAAAAATTACTCCGTGGAGGTGGCGTCCTTGGTGCTGCCAGGCCACGTGGACCCCTGTACTCATTTTACGGTCCCAGGAGATGGCCGACGCAGTCCTGTCCAAGATAATATATTCTTCGAAAGTCCGGAATGCATCGTGGGGAGAGGCGGCAGAATTAAAATGATAACACTTTAACAAAACAGGTGTCCAGAGTGCGTGTGCTAGGTGTGTGATGCGCGGTGAAGATTATTATGAAAAAAGGAGGGGTACGCCTCAGCAAAGCAGGACATATGCAGACTTTCCAGATGCAGTTGGGTCATCAGACACACAATATGCTGTCCAGGTCTTTGCTTTGGCTAATTATTATTTTAGTTTTGTTAATACAAGTCATCTGAAACAGCTCCTATTGTGTACCGTTTTGTTAAATAACAAGTTCAGTAAGTAACCCAAGTCTAGTGACTTCTTAGCCTGGCATTACTGAGGGAGCACTCGGAATTTCTACCTATGTTTTAGATATCTGACTACACATCATTACTCAATCAGCGCTTACTCATCCCTCCGTCCAGTCATTCATCCATTCATCTATCCATAAAACTGGTCAGTCCGCCATCCTTCTATTCTCCAATGCACTCCGTCCTGTATGAACTTATTGACTGGTTATGACTTCACCACTCAGTCATTCACAGAACCACTCACACAAACTGAACCATTCGTTGAAGCAGCAGTGTCATTGTAACAAAAAGCAGGCTTTGGGCGTTTTTAATACTCCCTAAAATTTAGTGTTTTTTGTTATATCAACTTCAATACGTTTTGAACATTTCTTTCTGGAAAGCCTTAGTTAATGTTCTTTTTGGTTGCTTAATATTTTGAGTTACAGTTGTTTACATTGGTACCTCTAACAACCATGGCTCTCACTTTGGGAATTGTGATGCAAGGGGCCACCCTTCTTCTGATTAAAGGTCAGGAAAGACCTTGACCCATCGGTTGGTTGGTGACCTACGAAGACAAAGGTGATTTTCTGTGAAAATTTGTAAGAAGTTTGAGGTGAAAAGACTAAGAGAGGGAAAATATATATCCGCAAGAAAAGGAACAAAGGTGTGCGTTCTGTTGAGTTCGAGTTACACATTTAGTCAGACAATAGCTATACATCTTGTAAATACAGCACTGTGAACCTCCTTTCTGCCAACCAGAAATTGTAAAAATAAAAATCACATTGCTGGAAGGAGCGACCCTTTGAAGCGATAGATTGTATCAGGAGGCCAGGTGGGGAACCAATTTCAGCATCACGTTTTGAGAAAACGACCATTTGATGGATTATTCCGTTTAACCGTTGACCTTACATTTGTAGGAAGCACTGACTATGGCAGGGGAAATTGTAGGTTTTCTTTTGTCCCATTTCATCTAGTTAAATGAATATGAACCTGTGGGAGAAGCAACTGAGGAAAAGTGGACTGATACCCGAATCTGATATAAAAGGGGAAGGCAATAATTGAGAGAATTAAACTCCAAAGCAAATAACTCCTTTCTGGGAAATTGTTAATAATGACATCATTTTACGTCAAGAGGCATTACATCATGATACTGCAGTCTAAACAAGCGCAAAAGGAGTGGTAACTAACTTAATTAAGTCCATGTTAATGTGAACACTATCCTCCCTAACCCCTCCTCTACCCTGCAGTTCCTGTGTCTGATTTGAGCCACTCGCAAACTATTACATTGAAATCTAACCTACTTTAACCATCAGTAACTGAGGATAAACCAACACAGAAGACTGTGAATTCTGCAAAGCTCATTGTTTTGGAATCACAGAATATATTTGCGAGATAACCGACAATCTAACCTATTCTCAAAATCATGGTCATTTCCTCATATGCCAAATTATACTTGAACAGACTTTTGTTCTTGTAGAATAAACTGGGCAAAATGTGCTATTTATATTCCAAAATGGGGACATACATAATAGAACACCACCACAATGCAATATCCCGATACCTCAGAAGCAGGGGGTGATCTGCTCGGCTCGCTGGTGGTGGGGCTGGTCACTGGGGGGAGGTGGGGCCATGGGCTGTAGGAGTTGGCATGCTCCCCATGCAGGCTGTAATACAGCCTGCATGGAGAAGAGGGTGTAGTGCGCATGCCATTTGGGTAGCTCGAGACTGCCGACCAAACAATCACTGCGCACAGGAGTGCTCCACAACCCCCCCTGCAGCTCCCCCTGCCCCCTCATGCCCTGCCACAGCAGGAGAAAAAAATAAAATGATAATAACATTCCGTTTTTATCATTTTATCACACGGAGGAGCCCACGGCTCAGACGCACCAATAGATCACAACGATGACAGACAAGTGGAATACAAATGGCAGTATCATAACAAAACAGTGAGAGAGCGCAATTTGAATATAAAGTATATCGTAGCCATATTTAGACGTATATATTATAAACGTAGGAATGAAATGCATATCGTAATGTGAAGTTGATGACTATAGCATAAAGTCAACTAAAGTGAGATTATGGTATAGGAAACGTAAATGTATTTACACGTTAAACATGCATTAGATTTAGAAGCTGTGTGTACATGTAGTGGGCTAATGTAGAAATGTGTAGAAATGCTTACGAATAGAAGAACGTGCAAAATGAAATGCATATACGTGTGTAGCTTTAAAGGCAGAAACGGCGAGAAATGTAACATGGAGAAACGTGCAGAGAGCATACATAACGAAGTAACCAATGAGAATAAAGTTGTATTTTATATTCTATGTATTAAGGTTTATATTCTACGAAATTGTATTTTAGCTAAGATCTATTCACATATGAACGAAGTATTTGGTAAATACGATTGTATATAAATGTATGTTAAAGGTTATATTGTGGAGAAGAAGTTTGTAGGAATGCTAGAAGAATTTAGGTCATTTGTGATTATAACCTGAATGACCAAGGGTTCGCAAGAGTGTAGTCCAATGTATGTAATTTAGTGGGCTCACAGGAGTCGTGAATAGTCTTCACTTGAAGGTGCGAGCCGAAGAGTCTAGCATTTGCTAGATTTAAGGTGACAAATGTCGAACGAAGTTTATTGCCTAAACATGAGAGGAGGCGATTGGAATTTGAGCTTTGTTTTGAATGACCATTCACAGGATCTAGTAAGGTCAGAGAAAGAGTTGTAATGTTAAGGTCTTGTTTAAGGTTATCTGACTTTGGATGAAAGTGTCAACTAAAAGTCGCCAACAAGAAGATGAAGATGACATCTAAGGAGAAGGGTCAACCTAACGGACGACGCGAGGAGATGAAGCAATGGAAAGAGCCAGAAACTGACATCATCGGGGAAAGTCCGTGGTGGGCGTCAAGGGGCGTTCCACCCACACTGTGATTGTGTATTTTAGGGACAGCACCCCGGGGAGGAGGTAGCAATGAGCAATTGGAGATTAGGAACAGCGAGGGGAATTGCTCAGAGCGAAGGCAAGGGTAGATGCCTTGAGCAGATGCGCTGAGAGAGATCAGAGCGCAAGGGAGCAGTAGGCCGAGGACCCTTAGAAGAGCGGATGGGTAGGCAGAGAGGGTACTGCTTCTTAAACTTAAGTTACCTTTAGAGGCTAAGAGAGTTTGAACTTCTTTGGAAGTCAAACTGCTGACACCTTTTTAGGGAAGAAACTTGCAAATAGGGATGTCACCTAGTATAGAGTAGGGACAGATTTAACTTGACGATTTTTCTCTTTCTGTAGATGACGCAAAGGAACCACTTTACATCGAAGCTTTAAATTGCTGATTTTGGAACTGATTTGTATTCTTTGTATACTCTGAGATTTACCCTGAGAAGATTATATTTGCATTCAAATTTGACTTTTATATAAAAATACTTAAACTTTATCAGTTGTAGTGGTTCTTCAGAGTGGCGTCATTTAATGGGGCTGAACTAAACCTGTGTGGGGGTGGTCTTTTACTCAATGACAGATATTAGCGGTCCAAAATTAACGAATGAGATAGATTATTAATTTGATCATAAATTGATACCAAAATCTCATTCCCCGCAGTTGGTAGCAGAGTATGATGGTTATCTTCTTGAGGAAGACAACCTAGGCCAGGTTTAGTTTACCCCAAGGTCCCTAGTCATCGACGACCAGAAGACGAATCCCTGCCGAAGAAGGTGCTGACGGTGCATCGAGAGGAAAGCAGCAGAATCGGTCGAGAGTGAGTATAAGGGTCATGCGTTGTAAGATTGCGGTGTTTTATGTTGTTCCTGTGTTGTAATGTCAAGCGGAGTTGAATGCCTGTAGTGTGATTGAGGGAAGGTTGTGAGCGCGCGCAACCGGATGAAATCTTATGTCCAAGAGGACTTAAGTGGTTCGGGTGTATCGAACACCCAGAGTAATTTGTCTACCGTTGAAAGGGGGTCATGAGGTACCATTGATTTCCCGACAGACCGATGATAGGGGGAGCGTATGTGTGAGTGAATGAGTAACGGACGCTGGTCGTACGTTTACTGTGTGTAAGTAACCTATCAGTTGAGGCAAGTGTCCGACCGTAGGAGGAAAGACGCTGTGCCAGTTGAGGTAGCAATTACAGTTAGACTGTGGCCGTACAGTCAGAGAAAAGTGATCGCTTGGACGGAAGTAGTCATTTTTCGATGTATGAATGAAAACGCATGTGAGATCGTGAAACGAGTTGAGAGACGAGGGAAGCTGCTGAAGAAAATAGAAGTGACGTCAGCATAGAGCCGCGCTGAGATTGGTCGGTTGGCATAGAACTGTGCTGGGATAGGCGGATTAGCGAGAGTCGTACAGGGATTGGTGGTTGTTATCAAGACGCGAACAAGTAAGAAATATTATACGTGATCAAAATGAAGTGTTTCAAGGGTTTAGGAAAAATCTTTAAAAGAAAGAGGAGAAATTTGTATGCCGGAGAAGAAGCTCCACCAGAAGGCACACCAGCATATCATATGGCAGTCAATGTAGGCTTACACTCGATATTATGGATTTCCGAGTGGCACAGGCTAACTGAAGGGCAAAAAGAACTGGCGTTTCCAAGATTTGGAACGTTTAAATTAGAAGTGTTGAATCAACTGAAGGCGACGATGCTTTCAATGAGACCTCTACCGAGGCCAACACAATTCGAAGCTCTTGGTGTGTGGTTTAGAACAGCACACGAAAGGGGCGTAAAGAGGCGCCAAGAAAGAGTGAGAAGATCGGTAAAGGCGGTGCAGGAAGCTAAATGGGACGATGAAGCTAAGAAATGGAGGGTGCAGAAGATAGAAGCAGATAAACTGTACCCGATGTTGGAAGTTGCGGGAGAAAAGAAACCTCTAGAACAGGAAGATGAGGAAAGCGAGTCGGAGAAGGAACTGCTAGAGAGGCTATTGACAGACAGACCACCCCCATATAGTGGCGAAACCGCAAGTCCCATATTACAGGAAGGGGACGGAGCTAGATGGGGAGAATATAAATCGATCCCAGTAACAGAGTGGGACTCCAACAAGAGTGAGGAAATACCCCAAACTAGTTCCGAACAGAGAGTAGTGGGAAGATTCGTGGTCCAGAAGGTGCCAGAGACGCAATGTGCAAGGTCGTACCAAATGCCAGACGCTTTACAAGTACCTGTTACCATAGGCCCTATTGTGTCAATCTACAACCCAGAGGGGGTCCAGCAGGAGGAACAGGCACGATGGGACAGGGAAAGGGCAGAGATGGAGAATAGGAATAACACGATGAATCCTCAAAGACAGAGATTAGCACCAGTAAGTCGGAGTACCCCATTAGATTCCGCGACGGGTCCCTGGATAGAACAAGGGGGTCAAAGAGGATCGATGGATTTGAGGGGACCAAAACCGAAATCCTATAAGGAATTAAGGGAATATCTGAAAGAATGGGACACTGCTGAGGAGGCTAGGAATAAAAGTTTAGAAACAGGAGCTGAATGGAGAGACCAGGATAACAAGGTCCTCTCTCATTGTGGAGCTGGCGAAAGCAGCCCAGAGTGGGAGAGAGGGAGTCAAGGAAGCAGAAGAGATAATTGCCCTACCATTAGTGGCAATAGACAAATGTGCGATGACAGGAGTGCAGGGTGTGGCGAAGTGCCTCGCGTCACCTTTAGTGAAGGAGAACGAAGGACGCAGGAATACCGGAACACTTTCAAATGCACACACCATACTCCGGATGAAAATGTGCAACATTGGAATCACGGGAACATGGAGGGTCGTGAAACGTCTCGACATGCCTCCGGTGATTACGGACGGAATCACGGGAACATGGAGAGTCGCGAAGGGTCTCGCCATGCGTCCGGTGATCAAGAACGGAGTCATGAGAATTTAGGGAGTCGCGAAACGTCTCGCCATACATCCGGTGATCACGAAAGAGATCGCGGGAGCATGGAGAGCCATGAAGGACCTTATCGTCTGTTAAGTGATACCAGACAGCAAGCGAGTTACAGTGGTTTAGAACAGCACGGAGGATCTTATCTTGTATCCGGAGAAACCGAACCGAAAAGACGGAGTGTAGGATTGAAGGATGGAGTATTGTTCCACCACACCCCAAGGGAAGATGGAAAGGCTTGGGATTTAGAGAGGTGGGAACAAAGAGATGGAAGAAAGATTCCTCATAACTCACCTGTGCTCAGGCGTAGGGCGCATAGTGGAGGAGAGAGGGATGCAAGAGAACAACCTCGGACTGACGTACTGAAAGCCGAAATAAAAGCAAGACGCATAGATGTAATGAGTTTAAAATCAGACTTAGATGAAATAATTGACGGCACAGTGGCAATCGAGAGGTTAGAGCTGTATGCTCCAGATGAGATACTGTTTTTATCCAAGGATGTTACTCGAAAAGCAAGAGCAGCTCATGAAAAGTTATCTGAATTGGCTGACAAGTACATGATAGACATATCACGAACTAAGGCTTTGCAGGCCAATCATAGGCTGAATTGCACGGATCTAGACTTAGATGAGCGCAGAACGATTGGGCTGAGAGTACACATAAGGGAATTGGTCATGTGTATTAGAATATGGAGAGATCTGGATAGATGGGAGGAAAGATGGTCCAAGAAGGGATCTGTCAGACGGAGTGCACTTGTGAAGTCTCAGGATACAGACCTAATGCGAATGGAAGCTTTTCCTTTGCGAGAAATCGCGAACGGAAACTACGTGCATGTACCATGGAGTAGGGGGGATTTAGCGGCATTCACTAATTCCTTCCCGAAACTTAGAGAAAATCCCGTTGAGTGGTACAAGCAGGTAGAGAGATTCGTGAAGATCTCTAAGGTTCTCTGGATCGATTTGAACACATTGTTCGATATCGTGGTACCCGGAGATTTGTGGACGGCATGCAAACTTAGTATTGAATGGCCCACTTGTGAGCCTCAGAGAGATACCCAGACAGGTGGTCCATCAGACAGAGTCATGGAAAAATACGAAAGGGTAATAACATGGCTGAAAGAGAAAGTGCCGGTGCAAGACATAGACTGGGTTAAGATAGATCGAACAACTCAGGAGCCCAAAGAGACAGTTCACGAGTTCTATGAGAGATTACTGAAAGCATTCAAACAGTACAGTGGGCTAGACGTAATGGATCCTAAGGACATAGGACAGTTTGTGTCGAAGTTTGTTCTCGGATTGAGACCAGACATAAGCCTGATGATTCAGCAGCATTTGATCTGTTGGCAGAACAAACCTTTAGACGAAATTCTGAGGTATGCAAGATACTGTAGCGATGAGATAGACTCGAAGGCGAAGAAGCTCAAGGAAAAGTTAATGTTAGTACAGATGCAAGCAGCTGGAAAGGGTGGACAGCGACAGCAGGGAACAGGAGCGCAAGCAAAGAAACAGAACAATCAGAGCAGAGAAGAGGAAGAAAGACCGAGACCGAGAATGGATATCGCAACACTGAAAAGGACAACCAGGTGCCATCAGTGTAACGAGGTGGGACATTGGAGACGCGAGTGTCCTTACAATATTGAGACAGGGGAATTAGAACAGGAGGAGGAAGAGGTACAGAACAACGTGGTTAAGGGAGCAACAGTCCCGAAGGGAAAGTTTATCAAAGGGGGGACTCAGACTCCTCGAGCCCCGTTTCCTCAACCGCCTCGAATTACGAATGGAGGAAAAACCTATAGGCAAATGCCATTATTCGTAGGAGGAGAAGAATGCTACTACGTTGATCCTCTTACAGGGCAACGAGTGAATAGGGAAGAAGACTGTACTTTAGGAGCAGCCCTGGAAGTAGATCAGAGAGGACCATACGTAGAAGCTGAAGTAGCTGGATGTCCTACGACCTTTTTGGTGGATACGGGAGCCACTAGATCCACGTTGAGATCAGCGGTAGTCCCAGGTCTGCCGATATCAGGAGAAATGATTCAGGTGGTAGGAGTCGCAAACAAGAGGATGACCAATCCTCTGACGGAACCAGTGTCAGTAAAGATAGGGAATTACAGTGACGAACATCAGTTTGTGATCTGCGATTCTAGTCCTGTGTGCTTACTAGGGAGAGATTTGCTGTGCAAACTAAATTGCACGATACATTGCACACCAGAAGGAGTAGAAGTGCAGACCAATGATGAGGACGCTGATTTTAAAGTCGCAAACTCGAAAGAGTGTGTGGAATTATATCCTACCTTAACAGTGGAGGAGCTTCCACAAGACTTGAGGGAGAAAGTGTCAGCTGAGGTATGGGATTTTACTGGGGAAGAAATAGGCTTGATCAAAGGAGTGGAACCAGTAAAGATCTTGGTAAGACTCAATGCTGAGTATCCAAGGACACCACAATACAAGTTGACACCAGAGACGATTGCAGGAATAAAGCCTGTGATCGAATCCATGATTAAGCAGGGAATACTGAAGGAGATCGTGGGTAGTCCATGTAACTCCCCGATCATGGGTTTGCAGAAACCTAGTGGAAAATACAGAATAGTACAGGATCTTCGGAAGATTAATAATATCGTTGTCTCATGTTGTCCAGTGGTACCGAATCCATCAGTGATATTATTTCAGATACCGTTCCAAGCTGAATGGTTTACAGTGATAGATTTGTGTCAGGCTTTCTTTTCAATACCGTTGGATGAAGAGAGCCAGTATCTTTTCGCTTTCAAACTGGAAGATCGCGTCTTAACATGGTGTCGTATCCCTCAGGGGTATACAGAAAGCCCGTCGATCTTTAACCAGTTATTGAAACGAAATCTTGAAAGTCTAGTACTGCCCAAGAATTCAGTTCTGGTCCAGTACATAGACGACCTCCTGGTTGCGTCAGAAACTGAGGAAGCTTGCAGAGAAGACACTATCACCTTGTTAAATCACTTGGCCGAGAACGGACACAAGGTGTCTCCAGGTAAATTGCAATATTGTAAGACTGAGGTGCAATACTTGGGCCACAGGATTGAAAAGGGAAAGCGGAAGGTGTCTCCAGACAGAATAGAGGCGATTATGAAAATGAATGCGCCTACAACACAAAGAGAAGTCAGGATGTTTCTAGGCATGGTCGGTTATTGTCGACAGTGGATAGCCAACTTCTCACTGAAGGCAAAACCGTTATTACAACTGACGCACAAAGGAGTAAGTGATCCGGTACCATGGGACAAAGATTGTTTGATGGCATTTTTGCAGCTGAGGGAGGACTTATGTCGTGCCCCGGCTTTAGGGATGCCTGATTACACAAAACCATTTTTGCTTTACTGCTGCGAAAGAGAGGGATGCGCTTTAGCGGTATTAGCACAGGTCCACGGAGATGCGCGCAGGCCAGTGGCTTACTTTTCGGCTACATTAGATCCAGTAGCCGCAGCGTTGCCCGGATGTCTCAAATCCGTAGCTGCAACGGGTGTCAGCATTGAACGATCTGAGAGCGTAGTTATGGGTCATCAGTTAGAAGTGTATGTACCACATTCTGTAGAACTGTTAATGACCAGGACTAAGACTCAGCATCTGACGAATAGCAGGCTCACACGCTACGAGCAGGTCATACTGGCTGCCGAGAATGTGACCCTGAAGAGATGCTCTGTCTTGAATCCTGCAACCTTGATGCCACTTCCGAATGATGTGGAAGATGAAAATTGTACAGAACATGACTGCCTCGATGTGACTGAACTATGTACCAAACCGAGACCTGATATCGTAGATGAGCCATTGACAGACCCAGACGAAATTTTCTTCGTTGATGGTTCATGCGTAAGAAACGATGTCGGTCAGCTGAGAGCAGCTTATGCAGTATGCACGATTACCAGAGTTATAGAAGCCGCTTGCCTGGAAGGAGTCCACTCCGCACAGGTAGCTGAAATTGTGGCTTTGACTCGTGCTTGCTTAGCAGGCGACAGACTTCGAGTCACTATATACACCGATAGCCAGTATGGTTTCGGCGTAGTTCATGATTACGGGCAGTTGTGGTCTCAAAGAGGTTATATGACCTCCTCGGGTTCTCCGATTAGGAATGGAGAATTCGTGAAACTTCTGTTAGAGGCTTTACAAAAACCTATGGCCATAGCCGTGGTCAAATGTGTAGCTCACACCAAAAATGTTGATTTTGTATCGCTAGGAAACAGGTACGCAGACGAAGTAGCGCGTTATTGCGCAGAGCAGGGATATTCTCACACGGATGTGAAAGTGGGGGGAATCCAGGAGAGAACTGAACTGACTATGTTATTGGATACTGTAGATACATGGGATGAGTTGAGAGCAGTACAGGAAAATGCACCAGATGAGGAGAAAAAGAGCTGGGAAACAGCAGGTTGCGGGAAAAGTGAGATGAACTTTTGGGTTTCTGCCGACGGAAGGGCAGTTTTACCAAATGAACTCATTAGTCCAATGGCAAGAAAATTGCATGGATCAGCACACATAGGAAGAGATGCTATGGTGAGAGTATTCAGACAAACGTGGTTCAATCCTAAGTTTAGAATAGCGGCAGAAGCAGTGTGTCAGCGATGTACGATCTGTCAGCAACTAAATGTGGGTAAGAGAACACCAGTTACCTTGAGTCATATAGGAAGGTCTGGGGGGCCTTTCAATAGGATGCAGATTGACTTCATAGAAATGCCTCCATGCAACAGACTCAGATACGTTTTAGTGATTGTCTGCATATTTTCTAGATGGGTTGAGGCTTACCCTACACGTAGGTGTGATACACTTACAGTAGCAAAATTGTTGCTTAGAGAGTTGATACCGAGGTTTGGGGTGCCATCCTCTTTGGAATCGGACAGAGGAACTCATTTCAATAGCGAAGTAGTGAAAATGTTATGTTCAGCTTTGAATATTGACCAGAAGTTACACTGCAGCTATCGACCAGAAGCTTCAGGGATCGTAGAGCAAATTAACAGTACTATCAAGTCCAGACTGGCTAAAGTTTGTTCATCAACGTCCCTGAGTTGGCCAGATGCACTTCCAGTAGTTCTTATGAGCATACGTAGCACACCTGATAGAAGAACAGGCCTCTCTCCACATGAAGTGCTAATGGGGAGAGCCATGAGATTGCCATCGGTTCCGACTGCAGCGCTAGTGAACATCACAGACGATTTGATCTTGGACTACTGCAAGGGACTATCTGATGCCGTTAATTCTGTGTCCCTCCAGGTCCAGGCTGCAGAGGTTCCGTCAGTACAAGACTTGTGCCATGACCTGAGTCCAGGAGACTGGGTCCTGGTGAAGAAGCATGTCAGGAAGAACTGCTTAGACGTGCGTTGGCGAGGACCGTTTCAAGTCATACTCGTAACGAATACCGCAGTGAAGTGTGGAGGTCTGCCGAACTGGATACATGCCTCACACACCCGAAGAGTGCCAACACCTCCAGAAGACACAGCTCCTCTCTCGGATGAGAATCCGGCGGGAAGCGGAGAAGCCATAGAGGGGAAAAGCCAAGCTGTGGAGGTGATCGAAGAAGCTGAAACTGTGTTGGAACAGGACGACGAAGGTCAGGACACGAGTGGGACCGAAGTCGCCTCAGGAGAAGAAAGTAATTGGGAGTCCGACACAGATATCGAGCAAACTGAGAGTGACCAAGAGACGGGTCCTGGAACAAGGAGCGGAAAGACGGGAAGCGACAAAGCCGTTTGGCCGGAGAGAAGGAAAAGGCCAAATTCGGAAGGAAAGAATGAAAGAACTCTTGCTCCTGTCGCTGAAGAATCGGATCAGGAGGAAGAAACGGCAGATTCAGGAATTGAGAGTCCACGAAGATCAAGAAGGGTACGTGTGCCCTGCAGAAGGTACGCCACCCCAGAGTGGACTTATCTAGCAGATGTATTGGGGACAGAAATCTGGGAGAGTGAAGAGCGTGAAAGTAATCGATCTCGATCCATTTGTGGCAGTGGAGATATGGATGTTGGCACCTGGACTCGAGACTGAGGGGTTACTGACTTTCACACTTCCCATACCCCCACGTTTGAGTAAAATTCAAGATTTAGTGCTAAAAAGATTACAGTTTCCAACAGCTGGTCAACAAATGACAGAAGAAGAAGAAAAAGTTATTCGCTTTGAACTATTAATAATTGTTGTGAAAGCTGCAGGTCCGAGAATAATTGTTGATGCTTAAAAGACTTTTGTACGTATGTTATAAAGAAGAAGATAACCTAGCACCGAGTGGAAAGAAGAATAAAGTTAGGGATTACATTTAGAGGACGGAGAAGGGCTAGGGTTGTCTGCTGCTAAGAAGAGAAAAGACGTTGTTGTGAAAAAAAAAAAAGATACCTGTTGATAGAAAGCACTTTAAAGACTGTGAAAACAAAAAGCAACTGAAGACTAGACAGAGAGAACTTTTGCTAAAGAAGCGAGGTACGCTGTTTTGATAACATGGAGAACGGCAACCCAAACAGAAAAGCTAGATGTATAGTAGGTACACTTATAGCAATAGTGATATTTCTCATAATTACAGTAGTTACAATATCGTACATAATAGGACATGAGAACGATAGAGACATAGCAGATGTAAAATTTGTAACGACTTTGAAACCTGCTCTTGTGGGAAAGAAGGAGGAGAGCAATGTTATACGTGAAAAGGCGTTACTAGCAGATGAAACTCGTAGATTACACGTAGATGAGTCACAGGGAAACTTTAGGTCAAACGCATATGCTAAACTGTTGTACGAATATATCGATGCCATGGAGGCCAAAGATTGCTACGTTTGTATGCAATTGCCGGCTTCTGTAGACGAGGGCATCCGATATCATCATCTCCCATTGACTTATGGGATAACATGTAGCTTACTGCTTAGTATATTTTATGGTAGAGAAGGATTTGAGTACTACTTTTCAAATTATGATTCGGTACTGCCTGAAGTTCCGAATTATAAGCAAATGAATAAGTGGGACTATTACAAAAAGGAGGATAGACTAGCAAAGTTCTTTCTTCCTTGGGATACATTAGATACTTCATATGCACGCAGAAATAATTTGACTTGCAAGGTGTCAGAGATTGAGAAAAAGTTCATAGCACAAGTAGATGATCGATACAGAAGGCAGAAAATTTTAAAAATGTCAGGACAGTGGAAAACTGATTGGACCGAAGAAGAGAAGGCACATAAAAAGAAAGGTAGCAATGGTCCAATAGCATTGGATAGAACGCAGAAAGGAAAGTTATGTTTAACTCGAAGCAAGACATATTATGAGAGTGAATTCGTAGGTGAAGTAAATTGTGAGCATGCTTTTAAGTTAGAGTATTACACGAAAGATTTTATGAAAGGGATGCAGGCTATTCCTAATGTATATTTTGTATGTGGGAGAAATGCCTATGTAAAACTGCCTGACAATTGGTATGGTTCGTGTTACTTGGCAATTGTCTTCCCCAAAATATACCATGCAAAGGATTTAGCGATAATAGAAAGAAAGGCTTCGACAAGAATGAAAAGGGAAGTAGGAGATGCAGAAATAGTAGGAGACGTATTTGGAGCGATGTTTCCTATGTTAGGTTTAATACTTAACGATGTTAAGATCAGGAGACTAGCTACAGTCGTAGATAGATTATCTGCAAGTACTGCAAGATCATTAATGCTAATAGAAGGTGAGATGCAATCGATCAGAGCAATGGTTCTTCAGAATCGACTTGCTCTTGATGTAATATTAGCAAAGGAAGGCGGAGTTTGTAAATCTTTGAAGGTTCAGGAATGTTGTACTTATATTCCTGATAATTCAAAACCACTTGAGAAAGTCATACAGAACATTACACAGATTCATCAAGAAATTGAAGATTTATCAAAAATAAATGTTTGGGAAAAAGTAGGTAATGGAGTAGGTAAAGTTGGGAGTTGGTTTGCTAACCTTGGCAAAAGTATTATATGGTATATATTAAAACCTATATTAATAGTATTAATTTGCATAATCTCATTGTTAGGATTTGTGAAACTATATAAATGGTATAGGTCGAACCGGTTACAAAGATCGATGAGAGATCAGGAAAGGAGACTAGCTGTTTTACAAGATCAACAGTATAAAAGCTTGAGAGCACTTGAAATGATGAAAAGAGGAAAGGATGTAACTAGTTCTGTATAAAGGGTTGTATTCAAATTGCTTTTAGTGATGACTCCTAAAAGTCATCAAAGGGGGGAACTGAGAGAGCGCAAT
The DNA here is from genome assembly GCF_964263255.1 of Lissotriton vulgaris. Classification (NCBI taxonomy): domain Eukaryota; kingdom Metazoa; phylum Chordata; class Amphibia; order Caudata; family Salamandridae; genus Lissotriton; species Lissotriton vulgaris. The sequence continues at coordinate 420,831,999 of NC_141685.1, read as the reverse complement.
TTGAATATAAAGTATATCGTAGCCATATTTAGACGTATATATTATAAACGTAGGAATGAAATGCATATCGTAATGTGAAGTTGATGACTATAGCATAAAGTCAACTAAAGTGAGATTATGGTATAGGAAACGTAAATGTATTTACACGTTAAACATGCATTAGATTTAGAAGCTGTGTGTACATGTAGTGGGCTAATGTAGAAATGTGTAGAAATGCTTACGAATAGAAGAACGTGCAAAATGAAATGCATATACGTGTGTAGCTTTAAAGGCAGAAACGGCGAGAAATGTAACATGGAGAAACGTGCAGAGAGCATACATAACGAAGTAACCAATGAGAATAAAGTTGTATTTTATATTCTATGTATTAAGGTTTATATTCTACGAAATTGTATTTTAGCTAAGATCTATTCACATATGAACGAAGTATTTGGTAAATACGATTGTATATAAATGTATGTTAAAGGTTATATTGTGGAGAAGAAGTTTGTAGGAATGCTAGAAGAATTTAGGTCATTTGTGATTATAACCTGAATGACCAAGGGTTCGCAAGAGTGTAGTCCAATGTATGTAATTTAGTGGGCTCACAGGAGTCGTGAATAGTCTTCACTTGAAGGTGCGAGCCGAAGAGTCTAGCATTTGCTAGATTTAAGGTGACAAATGTCGAACGAAGTTTATTGCCTAAACATGAGAGGAGGCGATTGGAATTTGAGCTTTGTTTTGAATGACCATTCACAGGATCTAGTAAGGTCAGAGAAAGAGTTGTAATGTTAAGGTCTTGTTTAAGGTTATCTGACTTTGGATGAAAGTGTCAACTAAAAGTCGCCAACAAGAAGATGAAGATGACATCTAAGGAGAAGGGTCAACCTAACGGACGACGCGAGGAGATGAAGCAATGGAAAGAGCCAGAAACTGACATCATCGGGGAAAGTCCGTGGTGGGCGTCAAGGGGCGTTCCACCCACACTGTGATTGTGTATTTTAGGGACAGCACCCCGGGGAGGAGGTAGCAATGAGCAATTGGAGATTAGGAACAGCGAGGGGAATTGCTCAGAGCGAAGGCAAGGGTAGATGCCTTGAGCAGATGCGCTGAGAGAGATCAGAGCGCAAGGGAGCAGTAGGCCGAGGACCCTTAGAAGAGCGGATGGGTAGGCAGAGAGGGTACTGCTTCTTAAACTTAAGTTACCTTTAGAGGCTAAGAGAGTTTGAACTTCTTTGGAAGTCAAACTGCTGACACCTTTTTAGGGAAGAAACTTGCAAATAGGGATGTCACCTAGTATAGAGTAGGGACAGATTTAACTTGACGATTTTTCTCTTTCTGTAGATGACGCAAAGGAACCACTTTACATCGAAGCTTTAAATTGCTGATTTTGGAACTGATTTGTATTCTTTGTATACTCTGAGATTTACCCTGAGAAGATTATATTTGCATTCAAATTTGACTTTTATATAAAAATACTTAAACTTTATCAGTTGTAGTGGTTCTTCAGAGTGGCGTCATTTAATGGGGCTGAACTAAACCTGTGTGGGGGTGGTCTTTTACTCAATGACAGATATTAGCGGTCCAAAATTAACGAATGAGATAGATTATTAATTTGATCATAAATTGATACCAAAATCTCATTCCCCGCAACAGCCATTCCTTAATTTTGAGCCGTTGTTTGCAGGTCGGCGCACCCACACATATTTTAGAGGGATGTCCCTTATTTGTGCTTATAAGACTTTAACCTGGAGAATGAATGAGAAAAAGAGAAGGGGGGAAAGGAGGAAGAACAAAGGGAAAAACAATGACAAAGGTAGAAAGCAGGGAAGAAGATGAACCGTAAGAGTGAGATAAAAGCAATAGGAGGGTATGGTGCTGGATGAAAGAGGTATGAAGTGTAATCAAGTCTACACAGCCTTGGTATTTGGCAGTCCTGACATTCGGACATTGCGCACCACCACTTATTATTTTGCAAATTTAGACCGAATAACAAAGCACACACAAAGTGAGCTGACTCTAGTTCCTTCATAATGTGATGTATTATTACCTCATTCAATCACCCATCTTGTGCCAACCTCTGAAGAAGGAAAGACTGAGTAAATCATACCAGATTTAAATTTTTGACATACGCACATCTTTGGGTGGTGCTCAGCACATTGAGAAGTGTTACTGGGTACTATTACTACTGCATCCTATCCAAAGGCAATCACACCTGTGTATTCTATTCCCATATTCACACCACTATGAATGGTAGCACCTTTGGGACCTTCCCATTTCATTGGCAAATGTAATTATTTGATGTTTCCTCTTGAAGCAAAGATAGATTCTGACAGCCGTTTTCACTGTGGTTCACTTAGAGGCCTTCAGATTCTTGGACGCCATCCCAGACTCTGTCCCTCTCATTGATCAAAAACATTCTTCATCACTACTTGTGCTTCAGCCTTGTTTCTTAACTCAGTTTGCCAGTCCTTGAAATGTACTATAGATTTTTGGAGCAGAACACTGTCAAATCCCTACTAGAACCATATGTATCATTGCGCACGTGGAATTGCCAACAATAAACTAACCAACTGCCTGCAGGGTGATATTTGGCATATAGTTTCGGTAATTGCCAAAACATGGGGGCGTATGGGAAACACACACACACGTAACACTCACGGCCATGCATTCACACATGCGCGCACACACACACAAACACATCCATTCACATATCTCTTGACCAAACATTCATAAACACATACATGCACAAAGCAAACAATAATTTAAAAGTAAACACGCACTTACCTGAAGCCTACTTTGCCTCAAAGTTCCAGGAGGCTTGGCTGACCTTGAGGGAAGGCAGCAGTCCAAACGTCATCACAGAGGGAGAGGGTCAGTAAGACTGCTACCCCGCACCACTCTGTGATGATGTGTCACTGATTGACACTCGACCCTGGGCACTTCAGGTCTTAAAACTGAAGCAACCAGGTGCGGGGCTATCAGTGACGCTTCCCCCGTCACTGAGGGGAGGGCCTCAGCGACATTTTCTGAGCTGAGGACGTGACGCCCACAGGAGCTGTGACTTCCTCGGCCCAGCAAAGTTCAGATCAGGCAGCCAGGAGCCTGCACATTTGGCGCATGTCCGGCTCCTGGACCTGAAAATGAACAGTGACCTTTGTTCAGCCTGACAGACACTGTTCATGAGGGGCACAAGGTGGAGGGGTATGGCCCCTCAGCCCCAATGGACCGGCCGCGCTTTGTGGGATTCTCGCTCTCCTGTGTTGGATTCCTCCAGTTAGTGTACTAACTCGTTAGAACTGAACGGATTTCTCTCGGTTTACATATGAGCAAATGAAAATCGAAATATCAACATTATGAGAATAAAAATAAAAGTTACATGGGTTGGCATGTCTATATGTATAAAAAAGGGACCATCAGTCTTTTTCGTAAGCTGAGCTAAGCTAATTTAGAGTGCGTTTATGAGACTTACAATTATTTTTAGCCTATCAATTTGCTCATTGTTGCTTTCACAGTAATACTGCACTTAATTAATTTCAACAAGCCACATTTCAGTCTCAAAATGATGCACTTAGAATTGTTGAAAACGAAATGATGCTGTTTCTCAGTAAACAACATCGAGGTGTCAAGGAGCAACATTTTGTTGCACAATACTACAATGGACGTCGACTATTATTAGTGTATATCGCTTCCAAAGTGTACAAGCGTTAAAGGTTTTCTTGCATCATGTTTAAATAATATATGCAACACACTTCTTTTAATCCCATTTAAAATACACATGGCAAACTTAATTAGCCATATGGTCAGTAAAATGTGGTGGCGTTTCCTCTCCTATCGTTCCAGTCACTCCAGCCTTCAATTCGGTATGGTGTTGTTTGCATAAGTTATTACGAATCACATTGCTCTGTGTTTGTCCATTTTTAAATCACGACTTTCACTTATGAACACATATAACGTGCAGGCTCAGTTCTGCTTCATGTTATCCCTCTTTCTGGAGAGCTAAAATAAATTTTCAATGCATTTATTATCTACCTTGGTTGAACCAGCCCACACGTGGCAGACTCCGGAAGATACCGTACAATAGAACAGTACTTTTAGTCTCACTACTCTAATTTAAGTAAATGCACGTTGTGCATTTCCCTTTGATAAGCTATGTGCAGAGTTTTCTTTATAAATTGTTCTAATTATAGTGACTATTAATTTCTAGGGAAAGCTTTCCCAGATAATTACCCATTGTCTCTTTAGTCTGCATTATCTAGTTCCTTATAAGTGCAGCTGTTGCTTGCATTCAATTTATTTTCAGAGTTATGGTAATTATTGCTTTAAAGTGAACAAGTATATCCAAGAGGTAGATTCAAGATGAGAGAGGTTTCCATTTATAACCTAAGGGCACTGACAACAGAATTATTAAGAATTATTATTTGTACATGTTTTAGAAAGTCTGTGGCAAGTGGCATTATGTAGGAGTACTTAGACAGATAATGGCACAATTCAATGGACAAATGTCTCCTATTGTAATTGAATGCTGAAGAATATCACTTTTTTTTCAACAGCTAAACCTCATTTTGAATGGTACATTATTAAAAAAATTATCGAAGCCGCTCATTTCTCGTATAGGGAGATTGCACAGGTTGGCAGCACTAAGGCAATCTTTGATTCAGTATCACTAGTATGTGATGCCATATATTTAGTATTGGCCAACTTGCCGTAGGGTGGTTAAACGTTTCATTTTTTTTTCTTCTCTATACTGTAGCTGGTGCTGCCATCTTGGTGATAACGAGTGATTATTAAGATGTCGCTTCAGTTTATCCCCCAATAATTGGTTGCTTTTAGAATGGTGTTTCCTGGGGACTTTAAAATGGACTAGGGCTTGTACCACAATTGTATCTTTACAATGGTACCATCATTAAGAATGTTGACAAGAATATAGTTATAACAGAGATTAGAAAGTGTGTATGACAAATGTCTTGTTATTGTTACGCCTTATTGGTATCACACTAACAATTTACAGATGCCGGCTGATTACATAAAGATTATTTCAAGTAACTGAGGGGCATATGTACAAGCCCCTATCGCCGTGGGAACATCAGTTTTTGTGATGTAGCTATGGCGATAGGGGCCTTCCCTTATGTACAAGGCAGTGTTAAGCCCTTAACGTGGCTTAAGGCTGCCTTGTACATGAGGCACCCTTTCACGCCAATTTAGCATGAAAGGGGCGTGCAGTGGGTGTTGTGGTAGGCGTTCCACCACAACTCCCATTGTATTTGACGCTGCCCCATGTTTACAAGGATAGCGTACATAGGAGGTAGCTCCAAAATGACCAGGAAAATCCTTGCGTTAAGTTGGCGAAACAAGGAAAAATTAATTATTTCTCCTCATTTTTGCTTTTGCCAAAAAAAAGATATCAAACTATAGTAGTGAAAATCACAATAATTGGTTTCTCATTAATGCATCTTGTCCGTCCATGTTCATTGAAGGGATCATTTCTATGCTTTAAGTCATTTCATGTGTTAAATCATTTCACCGTCACTATATGTTCATTTCATGTCCATAAAACATTCTTTACTATTTCAGAATGGAGATCTAATACAGTTTGATGACATTCCTCTAAATGGTATGCAGGTAAGATATCCTCTGTTATGCTGGGGGAAGTTTACCAGCGATGGCTGACCAATAAGATTGAACCACCAATAACTAACTAGCCAGTCATATTTCTATAATTGATTTATGCTGGCTTCCTGTAGTTAATCTTCAATTAGTCATGTGATTTAAATGGGCTGACATGTTTTGCGATTGCTTTCATTGTGCACCATATATTCAATCTCACCTCCCTACATTCCTGTCCATCATTTCCCATTCAAAAATTATTTAGGCCCTCATCATAAGCACTATTCACACCACAAACAAACTTAATCTGTATGTCAAATATATATGTTTTACTATAGAGTTCTGGCATACTTATGCTTCAGTCCCTACTATTCAATTCTCTAAATTCCATTTTACTATTGGAAAACAACAGGTGAGCAACGTTTTAATGTGAGAGAAAGAAACTGGTTAAAATATTATAATCTAAGGTCTTTATTTTGATATCAGGCAGAGCGCTATAGATAAGGTGTCTGTGGATGCCCGCCCGAAATCCAGGCAATTGGTCTGATCACCGGATTACAAGAACGGTGGTCAGAGTAATGATGTCGGGGGCAAAAACTGTGGGCTCCGACAGACTCAAGGAGCCCATTGGGGTGGCGGTCAGACTCTAATCCCTACAATGGAGGCCGTGCCAGCACAGGCACTGCCATAGGGATTAGGATGTCCCTTCTAATTGCCTGTTCATGGTGGTCCTACCACCATGAATAGGCAGACGAAAAGTCCTGAAGCAATGCCCCCATTCCCTGTGGGCCACAGCTTAGTGGCCTGGGGGGGCACATGGCGTGCCCCCATACGTCCATGCGCTGTATACCAGGCACCACCTGGTGCCTGGCACATGGTGCACGAATTTTCGAGGGCGGCTTGTGCTGCTGCTTTTTTCCTGGGCCACAGCATAAGTTATGCTAGAAAACAGCATTTTACGACCAATTGCACAGTGGTCATATCCTAATAGGGTGATGGTGGACTGATGCTCGTCTGACCACCATCATAATGAGGCCCTAAGTGCTTGAAGCACACCCCATAGTTGATGCTATCTTTCCATAAAACTACACAGATAAATTTATGTAGATGCCTATAATAACACATGTTCATATATTCTGACTTTAGCAGAGCTAATCTTCCAGGCTTGATCCTGATTGTGATTTGGGAGGCTATGTATGCAATTGATGGTGACCAAAGTCTTTGCCTGAAATTCATACAGACAAGTTCATGTCGAAGGCATGTGGATACTCCCACCATCTAGAATGCCATGTCACAGACAGTTAACATAACATCTTTCTCTCCCTATGGCTACATCTTGGATGGAGCATACTAAAATCAGATATTTAAAATATAATGCATAAAAGGTCATCTTTCATTTTGAAAAGAGAGTCGCTCTACTTTAAATCTGCATTGAATATGCAAGTTGTCAACCTTAACATCTAAATTATTCCCTAATAAATTACTTATTTTCCAGGAAGGAAAAGCTTCACTCAGCTTTGATAGTTTGACTGATCAGCAAGTCAAACCACTGAAAATGCATGATCTGTTGTGTGTTGCAAAACAATCAAATGATAAAGAATTAACTTAAATGTCCACTCTGAGCTCAAGCAAAAGAAGAAAGGAATGGAAAGATAAAACAATAAGAAAATTGAACAAAAGTGTCAAAATTCCTGTGGAAAAAGAAAGCATTAAGAAACATTGATTTCTGATGCTGGCTACTTCTGAAAATGAGGTAATCTGTCTCCAAACATATCGAAGTACCCATAAGGTAGTCTACTGCTGCAAGGAAACCAAGTTAGGCAGACTTTTGACGACTTGCAGTAGTTAAGAATGGTGCAGTATTTTGCTTTCTGTTTTTGAGAATTACGCTAATGAAACAGCAGGTCAAGTCAGTTAAGCATGTCAAGAGAGTAAATGTCCAATTCAGATGTCAATGAATTATATTAAGGTGAGCCAAATGCACAGGCAGATTGGAGTTAAAGCCAGTAAAAGTGCTTACCACTGAAGATCTTGATGTGCAGTCTTCAAATGAATGTCAATCCTTCACCCTGTCTGTGTAGCACCAGTTGAAAGACATCGAGCTCAGACTCAAAAGATTGACCTCTCTCTCAAAGGAATTGAGGCTTTGAGCAAAAACCACTATCAAATCTGGCTTCAGGTCTACCATTTTAATCTGCGATACCCGGTTAACCACTCCTTCAGATTCCAGGACAAATTTAGCACCTTAGCACCTAGGCTTCCAGAAGCAAGTTCTTCAGCAGGCAGCAATGCTGAAGAATTGGTAGCGTAAGGAAAGTAAGTTATGCAAAGACTGGCTTGAGTGATCCTAATTAAATACCTGGAAGGCTCACACTTTCTAATCTTTAAATTGGACTATTACGTGTTGCAATCCTCTTTTCTGGGAGTACTCAATGTCACAAAAATTTGCAATTGAAAATTCAACATTACTCAAAGGAATTTTATGTCTAAGGAACTTCCACATACCCTCAAACTCCACCCATTCATGAACTGTCAACCTCAAAGCTATCGCTGTATGTTTTGCTGGTCATTACCTTGGATCTCCAAGAGAGGAAAGGGAATTCTGAGTAGAGCATGGACTTCTCTCTGAAGAGAGCTAGGGGTGGGCAGAGTGATTAACTACCAAATCCCAGGCCAAGCAAATGCAGATTACTCCCTTCTTCCAAAGCATTGTGTTTTCTGTCCTTGGTGGTCTGCACTGGTGATGGTGTATGCGGAGTTGTTAAGAATTATGATCATATTTTACATAAACCAGTTACAAGTGTTAACAACACACCAATTTATTTAGATATATAATTTTCCATATCCGATCCATTAAGTATTATTATGACAATAGATTACTCAAAACATCGGACAACAAATTTGATAATTTCAGATCTTTTTACCTATAGATATTAAATTTGATAATTTACTCATTATTCTTGATATTTAATGGATAATTAATCACTATTTTTCCTCATAAAAATTAGTTCTGGGTCAAGGCTGTCAGAGTTTGATGTACATTTGTTGTTTGTCTGACATTTATTTTGAGATGTGGGAAAAATATGCTGTTGTATGGCCCCCTAACTAACCCAGAAGCAGCAGGCTATATGGCATGTGTACTTAGTATCAGTATCAGGGTATACACACTGTAATGAGGACTGCTGTGGATTAAAAAAATCACACCATTTATTATGAGGACGTCTTGAGACAAGTAATCATCATTACTGCAAATGTGCAAATGTTGTTGTCTCTCGACCACTACAAACTTAGGAGACTGTCTGAGCATAAAGCTCACTAAATTAAGTACTTCAGTATTTGTGTTCCAATATTTCCCACTTGATTTTTTGACCCAACAGCTTAGCTAAACAACTTGCTACACTTTAAGTGATTCTTAATGTTTTAGACGCTTTCAGTCAGTGTTTACCTTGGCTAATAATACTTTTGAAAACATTAGCTCTACAAACAGATTACCCTATGATATCTGTTTTCCTTGATGAATCTAATTCTGGAAGATCTTGAATAGGTCTGCTTGTCCAGTAGATGAAGTCCTTCTGCTGGTTATGTTTTATATTTACTTCAATACCCAAAGCAGTGTATATCTTTACAGCTTCTTCAAAGGGCACTTCAGAGTGCCCGAAAGGAAACAAATCATAGAGTAGGCAAATAAATATATAAGTGGCTTAGAGTCCATCTAGATGGGGAGGGAAGCCCTTAGTTCTGCATTCTTTGATTGAACGAGATACTGACAATGTTTCTATCTTGAAATGCCCTTAAAAATTCATTTTTCAGGAGTTTCCTCTATTGAAGATAGTTACAATCAGCTCAGATATGAGGAATGAGACAGTTTCAAAGTTTTGGGCTCTGGACTCCTAAGGTTCTTCTGCTCTATTTTAGTCTCTTGAAGGCACACTTTTGGGTCACCTGAATGGAGGCTGATTAAAGTTCCTAGCTGGTATGTAGCAGTAATCCAATTTTTTGAAGTAGCCAGGACCTTTGCTCTTGGTAGCTGTGTGCATGGGGCAGGGTTTTAATTTTTTTTGTATTCCACTGTGATACTATTGAATGCTTTCAAAGCCAGTTTGAGGTGACAATAAAGAAAAACAAGTATACTGCTATCTTTAATGCAATACCTGTCACAAAATGTATTATTTCAGTTACCTTGTCACATAGTTAAGAATTCTTGTCAAAACTGAAAAACAAAAAATCTAAATCTCGAAACAAAAACTGATTACTACCTTTTACAACACATGTTGTCCTGTTGCAATTTCTAATTTATTTGAGTTGATGATAAATATTCTGCATGTGAATCTATATTTGGTTGGGCCTTAAGTAATGTTTAACACTAGTTCTTTAGAAATCCAATACACAAGGAGGTTATCCTTCTTACTAATTCAATGCACTTTGTTACCTAGTGTTCTGGCAGTTTATGGTTCCATAAATGCCTGACAGCTGTTTGCTAAAAGATGTGACAGGAATAAATGGTTTCACTATTGTGCAGTTTTACATCACTATTGACTGGAATAGCTGGATAGGATTAAAAGGGAGATCAAACTGCTGGACGTTTCTCATGCCCAGAACCCACATCCTGACACACTCGGTCAAATACGCGGGAAACTGACTGAATTTTCAGACGAGGCGAATAGGGAACTTGCTTTTCTCAGTAGAGAGGCGCGTGTGCGTCGCTTGGTGAGGGCGATCGCCCTGGTAAAACTCTTGTTAATCTCCTTTGTCTGCCTCGTGCAGCATCGTATATTACCGCCCTGCAAGACGGCAGCACTTCCTGCACTACCTCCCCTGAAGAAATTAAAGCGCGCTTGACTGCATTCTACACTTAACTATATACGGCCAGGTCTGTACCGCCTTGCAAAGTTCTTGACCAATATTTTGATACTCCAACTCTTCTGGCTCGATAATTCACATCAGGAATTCCTGGGGGCCCTTCTCTAAGGAGGAGATCCTAGCTGCTATAAACAGCTTTTACAATGCCTTCGCCCCTCTTTTGATTTCCCATTTAGCTGCCATGTATAACAAGTCCTTTGAAATGGGCCAGTTCCCCCATCGCTGCGTGAGGCACTCTTAATTCTACTTCTCATGCCGGACAAGCCCCCCGAACAGAGAGATTCCTATTGCCCCCTTTCCCACCTCAACACAGACAACAACATTTTTGCCAAGTTGCTTGCCTCCCGTCTACTTCCACTCATGCCACTCATTGCCCATCCAGACCAGTCCGGATTTATCCCCGTTCGCGCCATCTCTCACAACCTCTGGACAATTTTCTCTGTCCTTCACCAAATCAACCCGTCGCTCCCGGCAGTAGCAGCCTTGCTAGATGCCACGAAGGCCTTCGACGCCTTGGAATTGCCCTTCTTGTTTTATCTCCTTCCCCGCCTGGGCTTCAGTCAGGTCTTTATACGCACAGTGTTACTTCTGTATACACCCCCCACAACCCGCCACCATATCAACAGGCCGGTTTCCGAGCCCATTCCTATCAGGCGCGGTACTCGACAGGGCTGCCTGCTCTCTCCCATGCACTTCGATGTCGCTATGGAACCTCTTGCAGCTCATCTCCAGAAGCATCATACCCAGAGAGGCATTGGATATGCGGCTCGGGCTTTACTTGTTTCCATGTACGTTGACGGCATCACTCTCTATGTAAGTAACCCCCAGGAGAATCTCAGTCCTCTAGTCCTAAAGGTTATACATTTTGGTGGCTATTCTGGCATTCAGGTTAATTGGAAAAAAATTGTATTATTTCCTCTCATGGACACCACAACCCCTTTTGATCCTGATTATCCTTTCGTGTGGGCTTCAGAACCCACTAGGTATCTGGGTGTCTGGTTAAGCAGAGACATGGATAAACTCTCGAGAGCTAACTTTGGCCGCGCAGTAGATTGGCTACAGTCCAAGATCTCCCTTTGGAACCGGCTGCCGCTCTCTCTGGCCGGGCGCATAGCAATTGCCAAAATGGTGGTGCTCCCGAAGTTCTTATATCTCTTTGTCAACATCCCCATTCCTCTCACCGCTCATTTCTTAGGAAGGGTCGCTCTTTGCTTATTAGCCTGGTTTGGGCCGGCCGGCAACCCAGGATCGCTTACGACATTCTGACTCTTCCGATGTCGCGGGGCGGGCTGGGAGTCCCGGACTTTAAGCTCTATGCTCTTTGTGGTCAGGCCAGCTTTCTCCATTTTTGGCTCCAGCCTACACCGTTCCAACCCCATGTCGCAGTGGAGGCCGTCCATGCCACCCCGAAGCTGCTCACAACTGCAGTGTTCACCCCGGTGAATCTCCAACGCATGGAAATCGACACAGTTGAAACCTTGCGCTGGGCCTGGGATGGAATTCGTAATATTTCCGGCTTTGCTATGCTTTCCGCTAACACTATGCTCATTGCTCATCATCCTGCTTTTTCTACACTCCAGTCGTCAGGGATGGTCAAACATGCTGCTCTTTTAGGCCTCTCCAGAATTTCAGTCCTGTATCCCGGGGATACCTTTTTTTTTCGCTTGCCACCGACTCTGGCCCCATGGACACCCTGTTATTTTACCAAATCCGGGTTGTTTGCAGGTAGCTCCACTCCACCTTTCCCCAGCCTCCTCCCTCATTGGCCACTCTTGATTTTCTTAATGCCTCTTCCTCTCCCAAGAAATTGGTTCTCAAAATGTATGCTCACACGCTTGCAGCGTCCTCCTTCTCTACTTACTGGGCACGCATTGCATGGGGCGAGGACCTAGGTATCGAGATCTCTCAAGTGGATTGGTTGTATTGTTGTACGCAGATAAAACACCTCTCCCCCAACTATCGTTTGTGCCTCATTCACTTCAAATACATACATAGGCTGTACTGTACCCCCATCCAGGTTCATAGATTGGCTCTCATAGCAAGTGACAGATGCTTGCGTTGCTCCGTGCCCGTGGCTGACTTCTCTCATCTTGCCTGGCTGTGCCCCGGGGTCTCGGCATACTGAAATGAGGTTTGTGCAATTATCTCCAAAATCACCTTGACACCTCTCCAACCTGACCCTGTGATTTGCCTCTTAGACTTCGTTAAATTTTGCCTGGTCCTCGCGTGGCGTAGGGTCTTCATGTGCTAGGGTCGCAGGCCTGCACCTAGGGCGGCCCTCTGATTTGAGGATGCATCATGTTGCCAAACCCTCCTCTCTGAGTTTTGGGACCTTCTGCCCGCTAGGTCTCGTCTACTGGACATATGGGGCTCACTCGTCACTTACCTCTCAAGGCATGACCCCCAGCATCCTGTGACTTCTACGACGCTCCCCGCCGGCACTCCGCCCGTGGCAGCCTCTGGTGCTAGTCCATGAGCTGTTTCCCTTTCATTTATGGCCCTTCACTCCCTCTGCCGCTCCCTCTACACATGGTGCCTCCCCCGGTCATCTGCTATTTCCTATCCAGTGGCTTTATGACAAATTTCCATGGCATTGTCTCCAATGTGACACAAGTTTGCGACTATCTCTGCTGTGATGTAATGTATTGCTGTTCCTAATCCTTTGCCATTATGGAACTATGTAACTATGCTGTGCATTATTTTCCAATAAAGGTTTTTGAAAAATAATTTAAAAAATATATATTGACTGGAATAGCACAGTAGTAAATTGCATAGAGGTAGTGGGGAGTGGCTGGATCAGGCATGGATCGTCTTTTAAGTTTGGAAATGCACACATTTATTCACCATTCACACACTTCTATCCGACCAGACGTGGCTAGGACAGGTAAGAGCGGTGGGTCGGGCCTGGAGAGGGGGAAGTTGACAGATGTATGGGATAGGTCAAATGAAATAAATACATTAATAAAACCACTTATCTTTGCTTACCACATCGCTGAGTCAGCGATGCAGCGAGCGCAAGGTAAGCGGTATTATTTTATTTTTTAATTTTACCTATCCCGTTGTCTGTCGACTTCCCCCCTGCCCTGCCTCACCATTCGTACCGGTGTTGGCCGCGCCTGTATCTGACCTTTTTCCATCCTTGATATGGTCAGTAAAGGCCAACAGAAATACCCATTCCAGGTTGGATAGAAGAGTCTCAAACATGGATTGAGTGTAGGGGGGGGAATGGGTTTCTCCACTGAGAAAATTAATTTCCACGTGGAGAATATTATGTGCATTTACTCATTGTGCTGCTTTTCAATATTCTGCATTTGTACACTGCAATTATGCATGGAAAATGTGACATGATTAACTGAGCGATGCACACAAACTGACAGCTTTCTAGGCATACTGCTGCTGAGCTTTATGAATAAGCAAAAAGTCATCAATCTGAGCCTTTGAAGAATAGTACTTCTACAAGTGCACATTTGTGCTTCCCTTGAACTAGAATTGGGCCATTTGTATATATTGTGATCTTTCGGAGCAGGTGCTACTTTCTATTGAATACATATTAGCCACGTTCAGTGTTGTCAATGTTAGAATCAGTGAGAAAACTATAAAGTGACCTTCTCGGGATAAATAAAAAATGGCGTTTTCATATTTCTGATTATTGGACTAATCTTCAAGGGACGATTACACTTTCGAAATGTTCAATCGAAATGTGTTTTTGGTTGTGAAACATGATTCTTTTTACACCATGCAGAATATTTTTGCATTTGATGCCTATGTTATCATTATTTTCCTAAAATATTGCCTCATCATAATTGTTGGATATGTGGCTATAACATTATGTGTGATATGCATGACAGTAGTTTTTGCTTTGTCCCGAATTTTCTAGGTCACCTATTTTTAGTTTGTATTAGCAAAAGATGAAAACAGAGGCTTCCAATTATGTCTTCTGGCTGGCATGACTTATGATCCCCTTTTTGATAAGTGAACCTTAAAGTCATGAAAAAGTGTTATAAGTGAGCTCAATATATGGTTGAAACACATTTCTACTTTTTTGCATCAAAGAGAAACGTTATGTGTAAAATTGCATTATCCTAACATGTAATTGTTAAGTCTTTTCTTTCTTCTTTCTTTTTTCAAGGCTGTTACACAATTAGCCCTTTTTGGAGACATGTCCACGCCGCCTGATGTGACCTCTCCACAAGTAAGTCACTGAGCAGTGGCAGTAGCATACTCTAAGTTTCATATACTCATACAGTTAAAAATGAGAACTAGACCGGACCATTAATGGACAGCTGGGCCCCATCATTCTCCTTTACACATTGACTGGTCATCTGAGTGTGCAGGATTACATTTAATTACTAAAACAGGAAAAGAAAAATGTGCATTAAGTTTTGTAGACCGGTGAATATTAGAATTGTCAAAGCTAGGCTTGTGGGGCACTCCCACCAGTGATCATTCATTATAAAAGATCGTTGATATACAGGTATTCCTGAAGGAAATGCAAACTATGCCAAAACAATATAGTTAATTGAATCATTGTATAAAGAACTAGGGGGCGTATTACCAAGCAATAGCGATAATTATCGCTATTGCTTGGTTAGAGACAAAAATTTACCGCTGCGCTGCGGCGATTTTTACCGCAAATAAACCTTGGTATTACCAAGGTTTATCGCAAATGCGATAAAAATCGCCGCAATGCATGAATATCGCTGAAAAGTGAGCGATATTCATGCATTACTGAGCTAATGCTCTTAGCCATGTTATCCACCTCCCATTGGATAACATGGCTAAGAACTGCTCAGGGCAGGTGTTAGCTTTTGGAAATATTCGCGCTTAGCGCGAATATCTCCAAAAGTTGGTAATAGGAGATAGCGATGTTAGCGACTGATTCCAGTCGCTAACATCATTGCACGCCCACTTTGCATATTATTAGTGATAAATATCACTGACATGCAAAGTGGGGCCCAAGATGGTCGCTATCTCCTACTAGCTGTCGCTAACTGGTGTTAGCGACAGCTAGGTAATAGGGAGATAATTTTATCTCCGCTTTCTTGGCTTTTAAAGCCAAAAAAGCGAAGATAAACCCCCTTGATAATATGCCCCTAGCTTCTTCCTTCCTCCCAACTATGTAAGATGGACATTAAGGGGGATTGATCCTCCTGATGCAAGCCTGCAAGACCTACTCACCAAATTAGCACTTCTCAACCACAATTTAACACAGCTAGTCCAACATATCTCGTGACCACAGCACCCAGAGCTATTATATTCAGTAAAAGTATGATGATCCATCAGCAAATCCTGTAGAAAGGGCAGGGGGAAGGTTTCCAGTAAGTTTGACTTACAAAACAATCTTGAAAAACGAACCATTTTCAGTATTTCTCCACAAAATAAAAGCAAACCAAAATCCCACAGCGAATGACTTGTGCACACTACAACAAGGGTGTCTTTGCAGGTTGACACACAAACAGTATAAACTAGTACTTTTTTGTAGCAGATACCCGGACACAGACCAGTGAGCTATACACATGTTCATGAGCTTGGATCTTAACTCTGTCTATGCCTTTCACACTTCTGAATCCCAAAGAAAACTAATGGAACAACCCTTTACTGCGCCTAAGCAATTCTACACTCCCACTAAAATTGTACTAAAACAGAAAAAGTTGCAATAAACGATTGAAAAGGGTTTGTCAATCACAAAACTGTGTGGTGCATGTTTTGCCATCCACCTAGACCTTAGTGCTTAGTCAACCTCGCCTGAATAACCGTAAAAAGAAAGAAAACACACCTTATATCAATCAACAACAAATAATTGTTACTAATGGCAAACATAATTTGCAACCTGGAAAAGGTTATTCACGACCATTCACCAACTATGAAAGTGTTCAGCAGTAAGAGATGGAACATTAGTTCTCTAATCGTAGATTTGTCTTTCACTGAAAGAGAACTTTCACTGAAGGAGGACTCCGCATGTTTGTGGTCTGTGCAGCAGGGGGGTGC
Organism: Lissotriton vulgaris; assembly: GCF_964263255.1. Taxonomy (NCBI): domain Eukaryota; kingdom Metazoa; phylum Chordata; class Amphibia; order Caudata; family Salamandridae; genus Lissotriton; species Lissotriton vulgaris. Next base: position 420,815,565 of record NC_141685.1, on the reverse strand, counting down.
ATTTGTTGTCTGCACCCAACTGCAGCTAGATCCCAGTGTCTCTCCAAAACCCCCTATGCACCCTTTCAGGTGCATCAGCCTTTATACCACTTTCTCTGAAGCATGTATTTACTATGACTCCTGAGAACCTCTTTGCACCACCACTGGTAATATGGCACAGGTACACAGGCAAAGGTGTTCCCTCATTTGTACTGGGGCAGACCCCGAATAAAATGGAAGGAATACACCCTTCAACTTGTGCATGTGTGCATCCAGGAAAAGGGTGTTATACAAAGGAGTCTGCTAGTATCTGTTGCTGAGTTAAATAAAATAAAACAGAAGTGCACCATGACACTTTCAGTAATAAAATTAATATAGTTGTTTTTACCAACTAAGACTATTGAGAAAACATCTTGTGCGTGTCACCTACTCAGAACACCTGAATGTATTGATTAAGCAAATGTCTTGTGGTTGAGTCTCCAAGCAGACCGGTATGTAATTTGCAGATGATTTAAAATGCAGCAGTCTGTAGTCTTAAAAGATACAAACGTTTTACAACTGCACTTTGTAAATGTAATTGTCCGGCAGTTTAAATGTGCAGTTTCTTTGATAGTCTCTACGGGGCATATTACCAAGCAATAGCGATAATTATCGCTATTGCTTGGTTAGTGTGAAAAAAATTATCGCGAGCTGCGGCGATTTTTATCGCAGATAAACCTTGGTATTACCAAGGTTTATCGCAAATGCGATAAAAATAGGCCGCAATGCGCGAATATCTCCAAAAGTTGATAATAGGAGATAGCGGTGTTAGCTATCAGTCGCTAACATCTTGGCATGCCCACTTTGCATGTCATTAGCGATAAATATCACTGACATGCAAAGTGGGGCCCAAGATGGTCGCTATCTCCTACTAGCTGTCACTAACTGGTGTTAGCGACAGCTAGGTAATAGGGAGATAATTTTATCTCCGCTTTCTTGGCTTTTAAAGCCCAAAAAGCGGATATAAACCCCCTTGATAATATGCCCCTACATTTCTTATCAGAGCTTTCACCAAGTTGGTCCTTCTTCTCTCATGAACTTGCTATATCATTCTCTATGGAGTATGCACTGAGAAATGAGCCTTATTTTTTATCAGTACCAATATTCAGGAAATATTCTTTCTTCTGGTCTTACTGAAATATTTTGCACTGAACATTGCCCAACCAGCAATCCTTTAGGAAGGCCACCAAGATTAATCTTTAATAAATGTCTCCTTATGTTATTGCCTATTAGGTAGCTTCCCACTGACCCTGTCTTATCACCATGCAGCCCTTGGGCAACACCATGTTTTACTGATAATACACTCAAACTCAGTATTAAAAAAAAAACTCTAGCACTTTGAAAGAGGAATCCTATCCTATTAAAAATATACTGCCAATGATGAATACTTTCACACTAATTTGAAAGCCTGAAACTAAATGCTCTTAACAGTTCAACTTCCACTGGCCTAAATTTTGCATTTAGAAGTATCTTTCCCAACTATCAACAATTCCATAATTCAGAAACAGAGAATGCAATATTGAAGAACATTGTCTACACACATTACTAGTCAGCACACATTGTATGTCATCCAAATTAAATATTAGGATGAGTCTCTGCAATCTTCATCCCTTGTCCAAAAGGGTTTCCATAAAGGTGAATTTGGACTACCTTTGTTAGCACGGTATAAGCTTACCCTAAAGGGCGGTAAGAATGGGGTATATGAACTAAGAACACAACAATCACCTATACAGTTAAATGAATAGAAAATAAAATCAAGCATATTTGCAAACACTAAGCTCTGTCTAAAAGTGATGTGTTCATAGGAGAAGACACATGTAAGTGAGCAGCTAATTCTATCCTATGAAGACATGTTTAACTGGGACATGATCCAAAATTAACCTAGCAGTGAAGGACAGGCATGATAGCTTCAGTTTTTCATACTTGTTGTCCATCCATATTTCACAATGCTGCCCTACTTTGAGGTAAAACCAAATGTGCCAATTTGACTGACCTTTTATATGTTATGAGATGTATTATCTTCACAGAAAAGGCATATAAAAAAGTAGGTTACATAAAATGAGTTAAGGCCTGATTTACTATTGGTGTTTGCGGTCACATAACCTGCAGTGAGTAAAATTGCGGACTTTGGGGTCACAAAAACAAAACTTCAATGTGCACGCTGCAATTTGTAGTGATTGCCAAAGAAAAGGGGGGAGTAAAGGGAGGGCCTTTCCTTGCAGTTCTCTAAAGTATGCTTCAGTGCTTTGTGATTCCAAACCATATGCTACAAAACAGTAGCTTAATGGGACCTTTCGCGCAGTGGACGCTCTTTAGTAGCTTACAGCAGTCCATGAAACTGATGCATGCACCACCACATATCCATTATCATATTTTCAAACTTTTGTGATCGTAATAGTTCTATACCCTTCAGGGTTTGAGGCTGCCATGTTGGCATTCTAGGAACCCAACAGGAAAGACTGTGATCTGATGTCCCTCGCAGGACTCCATCTCTGCATTTGCATGCATTTATTAGGATTCGGAAATTAAATCCTGCCTTATTAATATAAGTGCAATAGAGATTCTACTACACCTACCGAATTTTGGGCCATATTATCAAGCAAGAGCGATACAATATCGCCGCTTTTATCGGCAGGAAACTGGCGCTAAAGCGACGATAATGGGCTTGATAATATGCCCTAGTGAATTCCCATAGAAGCCCAGGTTAACACCAGAACCTGGGCTTCTATGGGAATTCACGAGGGCATATTATCAAGCCCATTATCGTCACTTTAGCGCCAGTTTCCTGCCGATAAAAGCGGCGATAATGTATCGCACTTACTTGATAATATGGCCTTTTGTTTGTTGCTGTGACAGATTAGTACATCTGTTGTAGCATACCAATTTCTTGGATCACCTCGTAGATGCTGAGCGAACATTGCATGTGCAATACAATCAGGGATTTAATTTGCAATTTCATCAAGGCATTCGATCCAGTCTGCTGAGTGGATTCACAATGATAATGTGGTTTAGAATCTATTATAGACTGTAGGTCATTGCCTGAAACTGTTGTAATCGAATCCTGCTGTCTCAGTTTTTATACCTATGTATTCTCTTTTTTTTAGACTCCAGCTACTCCAGGTGAGGCCTTTGTTCCATGTTCATCACAACTGCACCCTGCTACTGCTGGCATGTTTGGATCTTTAACTTTCAATCGTGCTGCCCTACCCCCAGGTAAAATAAAATGTGCCCATTTTAATAATGGATTACCAATAGCTTCTCATGTGGGAAACATAGGTAATTCCCTTTAATCAATGGAATCAAGATAATTCTAAATTTGGAAATTTGGAGAATCAGGACTTTTATGACTTAATTAATTGCTAGCATCGTACCACCCTCTAAGATGTTTCTTTGTTTACCTGAGAAAGCTCTAATATGTTATTGTCTGTCACATTTATATTTTATTGTTAAACACCCATACCACACAGTTAATTTACATGCACAGTTATGTACACATATATGGATTCATGTAAGGAACCTTCCATTTTTCCAAGATATACGGTATGAGGGAGGAAGCCTAACTTGTGTGGATTTTCATTTGAGGGTGAGCTGCAATGGATGAATAGTAAAGTGAAGACAACCGTGTGACCAGACAGCAGAAAATGATCAGTGCTTGTAGGATCTACAAACAAATCACATTTGTCCCCAAGGGCCAATGACTATTGTTCAATTTATTTTACTTTCTTAAAATCATACTTTATTTAGTCATCTTTAGTATATGCCAAATGCATATACGTGAAAATGTAACGACAAGTTATGATATACGATTACAAAGACTGTAAAGCGTATGTAGTCAATTAAACAAATTGTAGCACTTTGTAGTGGAAAAGTCATACTACACAATTGTGGAAAGTTACTTTATTTAGAAAAGAATACAACTGTAGTTTGTAACTATATTGGACATTTGCCCCAATGATGCTATTTCTGCTTTTGACGATTAAATTAAAGCATTCACAGTTCTGCACTATTTTCACTATTTTGCAAATGATTTTAAGTAATTCCTTTATGCATTAGTGTGGGTGAGAAGAAAGGTTGATAGGCATTAGAGGTTTGTCATGCATCCAGATTAGTGGTCCTGGGGAAATTAATTCAGTCGTTCTCCAGACTTCCCGGTTTTCCACATTCCATACATTTATTAGATTTTCACTTTTCTACAGACTGGCATTGAGATAAGATTTCTATTAATTGTTATACAAAGGTAGTCTAAAGAATACTGTAAGATTCTCAATATAGTTCATTTCCTCATGACACAGAGCAAAGCAAGTCTAATTCATGATCACAGGTGCATAATATTTTTGAGAGATTGAAGAAGAAACAGAAGGAACCCTGGTCAGTATAGTAAGGGATACTGACTTAAAACGAGAACCCTATTGGGCGGAAAGGTTTTGTTGTAGGATGGCTGAGTTGAGGGATAGAACAGTTCGTCAACATGTGAACAGTGTTGCTTCCTTTCAGTGTGCATCTAGAATTGTCTGAAGTTCCAAGTGTGTGTTAGAGAAGAGGTCCATGTATATGTACACCAAGAAAAAGGGGGTTTATAATTGGGATTTAGAACATTTATATTCATGAACCTATGCGTGGAACCATTCCACGAATCTGTGATGTGGCTTTGCATTGTGTAGCCAAAATAGTATATCATGTCTCATTCATAAAGGAGAGGAGCCCAAATCTTATTCTAGGTATCCATCCTATCTTGAACTCTATATATATCAACCTCTCCGAAGTGGCTTTTCTGTAAAGTTCCAGAACCCATTCTCAGGGGGACGGTGTAGCTGAAGACCTCCAGTGGGGGGGCAATAAAGACACTGGCAACCACCAAGGTTGCTGAGATCCAGCACCTTCGAAGGGAGGACAATCGCACATGTCGAAGGTATCATAGAACAATTACGGTTTCATTAAAGGTTGGGAAGGAAGCAGACTGGTTGAGTAAAGGATATCCAGTCCACTGCATAGAATGTCAAGGCAAAACAGTAGGATATGTTCTTGGTCTTCCCGTACCCAATTGACTATCCAGCTCAAAGAATCTCATCCTGTATCTGCTCTACACAGTCCAACCAGAGTCCAAAACAAGCTGTATAGGCTGATACAGTAAGTGAATGTAAGCTCTGACTCCCTCAGTCCCAAATCTTATGATGACTGCATCAAAAAGAACCAGTCTGATTCTCGAAAAGCCTAGGATGCTACTTGTTGCCACTTCTCTTGTACTCCAGAAGCGGTTCAGTTCGAAACCATCTCTGAGACTAATGTATTGTACAGAACCGACCCTACACCTTTTTCTCTTTTTCATGTTTCAAGGTACTTCTGTGTAGAAAATGCGGGAGATGTTAGGTGTGGTGTTCCCAGTTGTGCTTTTCAGACAGTGTGTTGGTTGATGGAATTTCCAGTATTGGCCTACCACTAAACCGTATACCCTGCATAAATCATTAAATAGATGGATATTGTCATCTGTTATCTCAATTATTCGGCAGTTTAAAATACATATATACCCCTCTGCGACTATCGCCTTACCATCGGACTCTACCTTCTCTACTCATCTGCTACAGCATGAACTAAGAAGCTAGTTCCTGTTCATTTCTTAAGTTAAATCTGTTAACAAGACGACTCGACCTACAACAAAACAATTTATTTCAACAAAAGATGTTGTCCTATGGATAGCATTTCTTTTGATGAGCTTCATCCAAGCGCACTGACGGCAAAGGACTGAATGGAGAAGATTTAGCACTCTCCCAGACACAGTTATGTCAATATGACATGTTCAGCCTCTGTGTCCCCTTCACCTTTCCAGATTGCATGGAGCCTAAGGATTAATACAGCGTCCTCTGCATGACAGGTTCAGCAAAGAATCACAGGGAAAGAGCCAAGCTCCATCCCATCTCCATACTTTTTAATCATTGAACAGAAGTTCAGGAAGCTATAAAATGTTCATGCAGCGTCTCAGCGGCAAGTTGGCACACATTCAGAGGGAGGAAAGTGGCCAATAATATTCAGAGAAGCTTTAGAATGAAAAAGTGTATTTCAGATATGGTGGTGCGAAAAAATAATGAATTTCAACTTCAGAACACCTTGAATGTATTTGACTGATGGGTACACGCATCAACTACTCCTACAAACATCCCAGCAAAATTAAAAAGAACATTGGACATAGCCAAGAATGAAAATCAGAGGGCGAAGATGCTGAAAGGTTTTGAAAATATGAACAGCCAGTCTAAAGAGACACAACATTGTGAGAACACCACAGCAGCCTTAAAAAACTATTGTCTAAAGTATTAATGCAGGTGTAATATATCACTCTGAACTTTAAACTGTTACTAATACAGTGAAACAGAAATCCAATTTGAATGACTCTCATATACAAGCCAATCAATCAATCAGTATTTGTTAAGCAGGACTACTCTCAAAGAGCTGGGGGGCTGCAAGTCTTTCTGTACGCTGAGGTTCTATTGAAGAGCAAGGTCTTGAAATCCTTCTTGAACTGGGTTCACGGTAGGGATAACATGAGGTGGAGAGGCAGGTTGTTCCAGGTCTTGGTGGTGGAGTAGGAGAAGGATCTTACTCCGTTCTTGGTCTTGCGGATCTGAGGGACAGCAGCGAGGGCCAGTTTGGTGGAATGGGAGGCAGTGTTTCAGGGCTATGATCCAGCATTGTGGAGGGCTTTGTAGGCATGTGTGAGGATCTTGAACATGACTCTTTTGTTGACTGGCAGCCAGTGGAGTTCTCGTGGGTGTTCAGAGATGTGGCGGTGGATGTTGAGGACCAGTTTAGCTGTGGCATTTTGAACATTCTGTAGTTTTCTGAGGAGTTTCCGGGTGATGCCTACAGATAGTGCATTGCTATAGTTGAGTCTGCTGCTGATGATTATGTGGGTGACTTTCTTCCTGGCCTCAGTGGGGATCCATCTGCAGGTTTTTCAGAGGAGGCACAGAGTGTGGAAGCATGATGAGGAGACAGCTTTGCTCTAGCAGTTCATCGTGAGTGCGGAGTTCACTATCATGCAGGAGTAATACAGTGGGCCACAAGTAGTCTTCCCAGGTGGAGGTGTTGTGCCCCAGGATGAGGACCTTGATCTTATCCGAGTTGAGCTTGAGGCAGCTGTTTCTCTTTAAGGTAGCAATGGCCTTCTTCCCATTTTGGAAGTTGTTTCTGGCAATTGTAGGTTTGTTGATAAGGGCGAGGATCAGCTAGGTTTTGTTGGCATAGGAGAAGATGTTGAGTCTGTGCTTCCTGATTATGGCTGCGAGGGGGGCCATGTAGACATTGAAGAGGGTGACACTCAGGGAGGAGCCTTGGGGGACACTGCATCCGATCTCTGTGGGTTCTGAGCGGAATGGTGGAAGTCTGACTCACTTTATTCTACCGGTGAGGAAGAAGTGAATCCAGTCTAGGGCTTTGTTGTGGATGCTGATGTAGTGGAGTCTCATGCTTAGGGTGCGGTGGGAGACGGTATTGAAGGCAGCTGAGAAGTCCAGAAGGATGAGGGCTGCTTTTTTTTCCCGGTCGAAGAGTCGGCCGATGTTGTCGGTGGCGGCGAGGAGGGTGGTCTCAGTGCTGTGGCACCTACAGAAGCCAGATTATGAGGAGTCCAGGATGTGGTTGACTTCAATGAACTCGGATATTTGGGCTTTGATGGCCTTCTCAATTACCTTGGCTGGGAAAGGGAGCAGGGAGATGGGTCAGGAATTCTTGAGGCCTGTCGGGTAAGCAGACTGTGTTTTCAGCAGGGGATTGATCTCAGCATTTTTCCAGTCATGGAATGTGGCTGTCTTGATGGAGCAGTTGATGGTGTGGTGTAATACGGTGGCGATGGAGGTGCGACTCTGTGGAAGATGTGTTATGGGCAGGGGTCTGAGGGTGCTCTGGAGTGAATGGTCCTAATGGCCTTGAGAGTGTCGTCCATGGTGAGTGGGGTCCAGTTGAGTAGGATCGTTTGGGGGCATTCAGGAGTTGCTGGCTTCTCTTGGCTGTCAAAGTTGTCATAGATCTTCTTGATCTTGTGGTGGAAGTAGGCGCCAAGTTTGTTGCAGAGGTCTTGGAAGGGTGGGACTTCTGTGGGTTCGTTGTTGGGTTTGGTGAACTCCTTGACAATGGTGAAGAGTTATTTTCTGTTGTGTGCATTGGCCTTGATCCTGTCAGATCAGATCAGGTGTAGGTCTATTAAACAGCTCTAATATATCTTTGGAAACCAAGCCATTACAATATAAGAAATTTGTGAAAGGAAAACGTTTGACTAGAATGGTAATGTCTGATATTAGATTATGTTATCTAAAGTGATATTGCAATGCAATACAAAAGTGAACAAATTATGAAATCATCAGCTAGCACCAGATGCAGATACTCCCATTTTACTCTGTGTTAACACAATCTATGAATTCTCAGACATTCCTGAGCCATGTTATGTAATTCCCATGTTTTAACTGTGGCCTAGAAGAAATAGCCTTAATGAATTCCATTATATACAATATACTTTGGTGGATAAGTGTGCAACACCAGGAAATCAGCCTGCTTTATTGCTGTTGCTTGTGAGACTCAGTGTTTTTATTTTAAGATTGAACATAGCTGGCTATCAATAGAAATCTATATAAACAGTGCTAAGAGAGAGACTGCTGATTCTAAGAATTTGTGCAAAGTTAACAGTATTAATCTTCATAGGGTCAGACTGGTAAACCAAAGCGACACTGGCAAAAAAACCTCAAACCAGCCCCACTCCCTATGTCTTCTTGCACTGTGATTATCTTTCCAATGATCCATCCATACTCTCCTTCATGGCTCTCTTACTTTTGCCTCTCTGATCGCTTTCTCTCTACCCTCCCCGTCTTTCTCTCTCTCTTCCAACTTTCCCATTCCGGCTGCAGTTAACCTTGGGGAGCTTAGGAAAGGCAAAGTGGCATACAAAACTGCACAAAGAGGCTCTGCAATGGCTGACCAGAGCCATGTTTAAAGGGCTATTGAGTGGGTGGCACAATCAGTGCCTGCAGGCCTTCTAGTGTTATTCAATTTACCGGCCCTGGACACATAAAGTGCAGTCTACTAGGGACTTACAAGTAAATTACATATGCCAATTGTGGAAAAGCCAATGTTACCAAGTTTAGAGTACAGAGCAGATGCACTTTAGCACTGGATTGGATGAGCTGTGGATGAGGTGCCATGTTTGTAGGATTTACTAGTCAGTTGGGTGAATCCTGCACATTCCCTAACCAATGAGGACAAATTTGCCATTAGCAAATCTTCCCACTTTTGCAGGAAATCCCATTTAACTTACTGCAAACTATCCCACTGTGCACTATTCTAAGTAGTACAAAAGATGGCACAAACATTTGCCTTGGTTGTGGCTGGTGTGACATCCAGTGATGTGTTTAGGGAAATGACTTAAAAGATTTTGGAACTTCGGAACTTCAAGGCAACAGGGGCCGATTTCGAGAGGACTTCATAGGTTACAGCTCTAAACTTCTCAACTGGTGAATTTTGCATACCATAAAAAAAGCATAGTCCAAAGGCAGAAATTTTGACCAGGCTAAGGTGTGCAGGACCTAATCTAAAGGCTTTTCAATTTTGAGAAGACTTCATTGGATACAGCCTGCAACCTGAACCTGCTGAAGAATTTCAACTTCCATTTAATAGACCAAGCCAGAAGTAAAAATCTTTGTCTGTGATGACCAGCTTGGTGTATCCCACCTACACTCAATTGCAGTCAGCCTAAAATTGCACCTTTGTCCCAGTCAAATGAGAAGAATTACTTCTGGTTTTACTCTTTACATTTTCTTTGAGCTTTTTACCTAAGTCTTTCTGTAAATTATATCTCTAGTACCCCTTATTGATTTTATGTCATTTTGGTGACAGGATTCGTATCATATTATTTTCAATTTTTATGTAATTGGTTCCGGGTTTTTTATTGTGTTCTCTTTTGACTTTTTAACTGTTTTGTTGCTGCTAAATAACTTATAGATTATCCTATGGTAAGCCTGTCTGTTGTGTGGCATTGCTAATAGGGGTTTAAGCCCAGGTTTAAACTGTCTTTTATTCAGGCACATTTGTGGTGCTATTGTCTTATTACTTGTGGTAGACTCATATCCACCCCAATTAACAAGCCATTTTCGTACAACTTGCTTGCCCTTGGACTACCTGACCAACCTGTGTTAAAAGAGGGAGGTTACTATCAGATCACTCTTTACCTTGGAAACAGTAATATCTATGGGAGCACACAAGGCTTTATGTAAAGTGACTGCTAAAAAGTGTGAGCCCATAACACTAGTTCTGATTTTTTTCGCTCAAGGGATTAAGGGGCATATTATCAAGGGGGTTTATCTCCGCTTTTTTGGCTTTAAAAGCCAAGAAAGCGGAGATATAATTATCTCCCTATTACCTAGCTGCCGCTAACACCAGTTAGCGACAGCTAGTAGGAGATAACGACCATCTTGGGCCCCACTTTGCATGTCAGTGATATTTATCACTAATGAGATGCAAAGTGGGCGTGCCAAGATGTTAGCGACTGAAAACAGTCGCTAACATCGCTATCTCCTATTACCAACATTTGGACATATTCGCGCTATGCGGGAATATCTCCAAAAGCTAACAACTGCCCTGAGCAGTTCTTAGCCATGTTATCCAATGGGAGGTGGATAACATGGCTAAGAGCATTAGCTCGCTAATGCATGAATATCGCTGACTTTTCAGCGATATTCATGCTTTGCGGCGATTTTTACCGCATTTGCGTTAAACCTTGGTAATACCAAGGTTTATTTGCGGTAAAAATCGCCGCAGCGCTGCGGTAAATTTTTGTCTCTAACCAAGCAGTAGCGATAATTATCGCTATTGCTTGGTAATATGCCCCTAAGTATTTAATTTTGTGAATGACGAGAGACATAATTTAAAATCCTCTGCCTTCCTCACACCACAATATTTTAATCAGGTGTTGTCCCTACTGGGACTGGAGAATATATCTTAAGCTTGCTTCTCTGGCAGCTGCCTTTAAAAAGGCTGCTGATAGGTAAAAAGCTATTATTGGAAAATGTAACTATTGCTGTGAAACTAGGTCCTGCAAGTATGTTCACCTTACTTCCCAATTCAGGCCCACAATATGAGTTGCCTGTTAAATGGGATGGGGCTGTATGCAGCAGTTACCAGCCTTATCAGAATTATGAGCTCTGATGGAATGTTGTGTAGCTCTTTACTTTTACCAAAGATTTTGACTGCTGATAAATACCAAAATCTTTTTGTGAATGCACGGACAAAAATGACGAATTACCAGAAGGATCAGACTGGGAATTACCAATTCCTTCGTAATTCCTCATTTCTTAGAGGACCCTCAGAGTCCAATTTGTAATGGCTGCTTTTCCCCACCCCTGGTATTACTGGTACCCCAAGAATGATAACTCCATGGACTGGGGAAATCTGGCCCGTTGATATCGCCCATTTAGCAGGCCACTCGTAAAAGGAGCCTTTGGCGTGTAATTTATCAAATACTGACACCTGTGTTACAGTTTATTTTGATTCTGACACTACATATAGAATAAGTAGTGCTTCATTTTTAGTTTTTAAATATCTTGATATGGGTACATAGTATTGTGTAGTTTGTGTTTGCCGCTGTACTGAATATAGCACTAGGCAGGGTATTTCGAGCAGAATCTCTCATTATCTTCTGTGCCTGAGATTGCCGCTCCGGGAGCTGCTTGTTGATGTGAATGTTCTCATGAGAACACTTAAGTAGGGCTAGGTTCGTGACTAAACTCTTCATAATGGGAAAAACGCGGTTTCCTCATCGAAAGGTCTTGGGAGGTGGAAGATAATTGGAAGAACAGACAAAGAGAAATTTCGGCTTGCAGAAGAGATCACACATAAATAGAAAAAGGGCGTGGGCTCGTTTAGAACGAGGAAGGAGACACTCATTACGGGATGGAACCGAGGAAAAAATATAAAATTTTTAATTTGAGATTCGCAATAAATACAATGTCCTACATCCAAAAATACAAAAACGTATATTCATAGTTTGCTCACACAATAATGAGATAATGTAAATATAAATGGGTTTCAATTAATACATGAGAACAATTTAATTTGAATAAACGTCAAATGAGTCCTCTAGGCTAAAGAAAGAAAAAACAGCTGCTCAAATATGTGCATCTTGAGCAAGCTCGGGTAAATCGTTATTTTATGCGAACGCAGGGGCATATTACCAAGGTCCTTATCGCCGCTTTAGCAGGAATTTTTCCCGCTAAAGCGGCGATAATTTTATCGCCCTATTTACCTAGCTGTCGCTAACACCAGTTAGCGACAGCTAGTAGGAGATAGAGATCATCTTGGGGCCCACATTGCTTGTCAGCGATAATTATCACTAATGACATGCAAAGTGGCGTGCCAAGATGTTAGCGCCTGGAAACAGTCGCTAACATCGCTATCTCCTATTACCTACTTTTGGAGTTATTTGCGCTAAGCGCGAATATCTCCAAAAGCTAATGCCTGCCCAGAGCTGTTCTTAGCCATGTTATCCAATGTTAGGTGGATAACATGGCTAAGAGCATTAGCTCGGTAATGAATGAATATCGCTGACTTTTCAGCGATATTCATGCATTTCGGACGATTTTTATCGCTTAGGAGATAAACCTTGATAACAGCATGGTTTCTAAGCGATAAAAATAGGCGAAGCACGGTGATAAAGTTATAGCCGCTAACCAAGCTTAGCGATACTCATCGCTTATTTTTGGTAATATGCTCTGCAGACTCCATAAATTCTGACTGTTAGCTATCATATTACGGCCTTAGAGTAATTTTTTATTTTCATATGCTAACAGTTTTCATAAAATTGTTGCTCAAGGGAGACTTGTTCTTATAGGAAATATGAAAGGCGATTGTCAAATACAGAGAATGACCCGATAGTATAACTTATATACAATTCATATGTAGGGAATCACAAAAGCATAATTTATCATTTGTGTAATATGCATAATTTTGAAGAAAATTATGCAAGTTCCTCTTGGAGAAAACATAATTAAGAATAACACCCGTTCTTGACCCAACAGATCATAGCAAACTTTGGGTGTTATTTATCAAGGTTTACTTACCAGTTTACAAGTCTGCCAGCGCAGCACAAAACTATGCAATGCTGCACAATCCTGTGCCCATCTCTCAGTAAATACTCCTCAGACTCTGGTAAACTGAGCAGCAAAAAACGTTATAAAAGTTCCATAATTTAAAAGATCCATATTTTTTTCTGCTTTCTATTCATTTTGGGATATTTTCTTCAGCTTACAGTTGAAACATGAAAATGTATAAATATCTGAGCAACACGGGAAACAAAGGACAATGGAAATGTCACCGGGGAACATCTAATCAGTCACATAATTGGGTTTTTTGACCCTTCGTGAAGAGCAAAGGGAAGGCAAAATAACCAAGTAGGTGGATCCGTTCAAAAAAAATCCATAGTCAGTGGCGTAAGAAGGGGGGTACGGTGGGTGCGGGCCGGCCCGGTTGTCATCCTTGAGGGGGGTGACAAAATGGCAAAAATATGTGTTTTAAACACATATTTTTGCCATTTTGTCAAGCCGTGGGGACAAGTGTCATCACTGAGGAGAGGGGACAAACTGGCAAAAATATGTGTTTTAAACACATATTTTTGCCATTTTGTCAAGCCATGGGGACAAGTGTCATCACTGAGGAGAGGGGACAAACTGGCAAAAATATGTGTTTTAAACACATATTTTTGTCATTTTGTCAAGTCGGGGATGACAAGAAATTTTCAGCCCTGGGTACCACCTAACCTTGCTATGCCACTGTCCCTAGTTGCAAAGCAGAGATGTTTTAACCAGGTGGCTATCACTTAGTCACACAGCACTCCTAAAGTGTGGTACAGCCACATCAGAACCTCCTCCTCGCTTCTTGAAATACACAAACATTTCCTCTGTCATTATGTTTGGGAGCCTGATAACCCTTTCTCTCATTGTGATCTCTGCCGCCCGCATTCTTTCAGAGCAAATCAGAATCGTAATGCTTCTACACAGCTGCGGATGGCTCTGCTCAATTGCAGGTCACTCCCCAAGCATTCCTTGGAGATCAATTTCATGATACAGGACCATGACTTAGATATCCTATTTCTTACGGAAACATGGCTAACCGCCAACTCTGAGGCCGATATTGTCCGGACGCTCCCCCCAGGGTTTTTAATTCAGTTGCAGATCAGGCCCTTGGGAAGAGGGGGTGGGCTGGCCATTATATACAGAGACCATTTTGTCTGTAGAGCTAAGGATGGGGCTATTTCGGAGGCTGAGAGCTGCCATTTCTTTCTTCAACTCTCGCCCACCCTCTCCTTTGCAGGCCTGCTAGTGTATCGCCCACCAGGGACCCCTGGTGACTTTGTTAATTCGCTACTGGAAAGGTTCTTGCGTCCTCCGCCCCAAACTTTACCATTCTTGGGGATTTTAATCTCCATCTGGAGGACCCGCTAGATACAGTGGGTGTTGACCTCAATCTCGACCTTAGATCGTTCGAGCTGCAATTGGTTAACACAGGGGCCACACATAATAAAGGTCATCTGCTTGACCCAGTTTTCACCAACATACGAGCAATTCAGGCCAGCCCCCCTCTGCCCCTTCCTTGGTCAGACCATTTTTTGGTCACGTTCTTTTGGCAGGGTGAATTTGAAAGCAAACACACCCCCGGTACCAGCATCTTTGACAGGGCGTGGTCCAAGCTCTCGGTGGGAAACTTTACCCGTGTGCTTGATGATTCTACCCCTCCCCAGGTCACGGACCCGGTGCTAGCAGACACCAATTTTAAAAATTGGCTCACGAACGCTCTGGACATAGTTCTCCCTAAAAAAGACTGGGATATAAAAAGAGCGGTGGTGGGGGTTCAGCCCCATGGTATACTCTTAGAGCGCTGAGAAAGGGCTGTAAGAGACTCGAGCGCCAGTGGAGGAAAGACTGGGACCATGCCAATAAGGACACATACCGTGCCGCCATTAGAGCATATAAAGTGGCTCTTAGGAAAACTAAGACAATATTCTATGACAATAGAATTAAAAGTGCTGTTAATTCTACCAAAGAAACTTACTTTATTGTCAAAGAATTATTAAAGATTCCTGATCCCCCGCTGTCCCAAGATCCGTTAGGAGCCAAATGCAATGAGCTTATGACTTTCTTTGATTTAAAAATCAAAAACATTCTGGCTACCTTGCCTCAGCCGCTGCCATTGACCGATCATGCTCTTGATGGCATTCCGCCCTGTGTCCTGGGCCCCCATCTCAATGCATTTAGTTCCATTTCAGTGGAGGAATTTCTTAAAGTCCTTGCCTGTATGAAAAGCGGCTCTCCCAATGACCCAGTCCCTATGCGGTTCTTTAAACAAATCGCCACCTCCATTGCTATACCAGCAACCGAGCTTATCAACTCCTCTCTTTCACAGGGCATCATGCCCCCCAGCTGGAAAGATGCCATTGTTAAGGCCCTCCTAAAGAAACCCCACCTCGACCCTATGGATCTGGCCAATTTTAGGCCGATCTCTCTACTCCCTGGACTGAGTAAGATCACAGAAAGATTGGTGAACGCCCAACTTTCCCACTTTCTGGAGTCAAACCAGCTTTTACAGAGTTCTCAAACTGGGTTTCATCCAGGCCAGGGCACGGATACTGCTCTCCTCGCGGTCATCGAGGAAGCAAGGCGCATCTTGGATTCGGGAGGATCAGTGGCAGTGATCCTCCTTGATCTGAGTGCAGCCTTTGACACGGTTAATCACTGTGTCCTGATCCAACGCCTGGCTGAGGAGGGAGTAAGGGGGGCTGCCTTGACATGGTTGACATCATACCTGAACAATCGCACCTTCCAAGTCTGGGATGGCAACTTGCGATCTGCTTTAGTCCCCCTCCAGTGTGGTGTGCCGCAGGGCTCGTCTTTAAGCCCCACATTGTTTAATGTGTACATGGCCCCCCTGGAGGATGTGGTGATCCCGTTTGGTATCAAGATCGTGAGTTACGATGACGACACTCAATTGGTCGTCTCACTTTCCCAAGTCGACCAGCGCCCGACAGTTTGAATTCATGCCTGCTGAAAATTCATACTTGGATGTGTGACTCATCGCTCAAACTGAACGGGTCGAAAACCGAGATTATGATGCTAGGCAATAAGCTGGCTACATTACCAACCTCTATCTGGGCCAGCTGCCTGGGTGAGCTCCCTAGCCCTAAAAAAGAAATTAAGAGCTTGGGGGTCTGGCTGGAGCAGGACCTTTCCTTTAAAACCCAGGCAAAAAACACAGCTGGCATCAGCTTTGGCCTTCTTCGGTCTGCCCGGAAAGTCCTTCCCCTCCTTCCACAACATTCTAGGAAGTTGTTGGTACAAGGACTTGTCTTGTCCAGACTAGACTATAGTAATGCGCTCTTTCTGGGAGCCCCCAAATCCACCATTAATAAACTTCAAGTCTCACTGAATGCTGCAGCCAGGCTGATGGGCACCTCCTCTAGGAAGTCAGCAAAACCAGCACTAAAAGCGCTCCATTGGCTCCCTGTCCATGAGAGGATCAAGTTTAAGTCTATGAGTATTGCACACAAAATTCCTCAAGGCCAGGGCCCTGCTATTATGAAGAGTTTAGTCATGCCCTACAAAGCCAACAGGCCTTTGCGCTCAGACAATGAACATCTGGCCACAGTCCCTAGATTTAGGAAGACACGCACGGGTGGTCGCCGTTTCTCTGTAAAGACGGCCACGCTCTGGAATTCCCTTCCACTAAATCTACGTGCAGAACCCTGTCATCTACGCTTTCGTAAGCTTTTGAAGACTTTTCTCTTCCCCAAATGATTTCCTGTTCTTTGTCCTCTGGGTAAGCCTGTTTCAAGTGTAGCGCTGGGATGCCTCCGGGTAACCACGCGCTTTATAAATCTGCTTACATTACATTACATTACTTGACTTTTCAATAAAACAACCCACCAAAGGTAGGGCTAAGCACACACCTGCTGTGTGCCAGGATGCCCCTGATGGTGATAGTGTGTTCTATAAATACAGAAAGCATAACATAACAATTAATTTTGAACACTGTTTCACAAACTAATAATTACATTTTGCAGCTTGTCACTTATATAGAGAAAGTAGACCATGACAGGGGATCTAGGAGCATATATACAAGGGGATAACGCCAGCAGAACATCACTTAGCAATGTTCTTGTGTCTATATCCCTTCTACATATTTACAAAGCAGTTTTAAGCCCATGTATGTGGTTTAACACCGCCATGAAAATAAGGCACCTCTATACGCATCACTTAACGGAAAAGGGCATGCAATATGTGTTGCTGTGTGCGTTCCACCTCCACTCCCATTGCTTTTTGACACTACTCTCCTTCCGCAAGCAACTGAAGACCCTTCTGTTTACAAGGTCTACCGAGTTCTAACCTCTTCGGCACTGCCCAGCTCTGTCTACATGCCCAGCGCTTGGACGCCCATTGGGCAGCAATCGCGCTATATAAATCAATATTCAATATTCAATATTCAATACTCCCCCAGATTTACAAGGAGGTGTAAATCTGAGGCAGCACCAACAATTAACACCATGCAATAGCAAGCCTTAGAAAGGCACATGAGGAGTAATGCTTTCATTTCTCCTCGTTTTTGCTTTTTCTATGTGTGCTGCATTCGTTATGATTGTTTATGTGCAGGCGATTTGCTACTTTCATGTGTGCTGCACAAATGCAGCACACATAGAAGTAACAAATAGCCATTATCCCATTCCTGCACATAATTATTCCATGAGGGTGCCTGCATCGGCACTAGGCAGCTAAATTTAGCGCCAACACTAGGGAAAATGTAGAGGTACACCGTGTTGTAGTAAATGTGGCGCATCCCAGCATTTGGAAAATGTTGGAGCGTGGCGCTGCCCAATTTGGTGCAGCTCTGCGCTCTGACATTTTCTGAAGCCCGATTGGTGTATGTTCAGTACATTGAAATTTGTGATGTGTGAGTTCAGTTGTTGTTGAACACATTTTTCCAGGACCTTTGCTAGCATAGGGATTTTAGTTATTGGTCGGAAGTTGTTGGGGTCTGAGTTGCTAGCTGTCGTTTTTTTTTAGGATAGGAGTAACTTGACCAGATTGTAGGCAGTCAGGGATGTGACCTACTGAGAGCGAGGCATTTATGATCTTGGACCAGAGAGGGGCTATGCTATGATAGATTGGGGTAGTCACTTTACTGGGACAGGGTTGTTGAAGTGGTTGTTGAGTTTAGAAGTTGTCAGAATTTAGATGATATCATCGATATCATAACATTTGAAGTTTGACCAGTTAGAATTGTTTTTGGGAAGAGATTGCTTATTTAGTACCAAGTTATTAGCATGACTGATCTTAGGGGTAGCTAAGTTGGCCGCAGCCATTTTGAGTTGAAGTTGGAGGGAACTTGTTTTTGCAGTGAAGAATGAGGAACATTCATCACTACTTAACTGTGAGGCTGATGTTAAGAGTGAAGATTTGGCCAGTTTGTTCGATTGTTGATTCAGAATTTCGAAGTGCTTTTTAGGTCTATTTTTAGCGTTTCCTAGTTCTGATTTGAAGAAGTTTTTTTTATGTTAGAATACTTTTATTGTATGATTTTCTTGCTTTTCGGAGTAGTTTTAACTGGGGGGGAGGGGTGAAGCCTCCATTTCTGTTACGTTGATCTGAGTTTGCGTCTCTCCTCGTTCAGGGCTTCACTGAACCATGGGTTTTTGTCCTTGTCAGGTAGTCATATGAGTTTTGGTGGTGCGGCTTGGTCGAATATTCTGGTCATCGTGGAGTTATAGTAATCTGTGAGGGCAGTGACATCACCTATGTTGTTGGGGGGGATACGAGCCTGCTCATATTGGGAGGCTAGATTGATCCAGTTGATGTACTTAGTGTCTCTTATCCATTGTTTAGGTTTCATTTGTTGTGGGAGGATTTTCTTGTTCCAAGAGTGGATTTGGAATGTGCTAATATGATGGTCTGACCAGTCACAGGGGGTAATCAAGATTGATTCAATAGAATTTAGTTTGGAGATGAGCCAGTCTAGCGTGGCACCTTTTGAGTGAGTGGGCTCTGAGATAGCTTGGACCAGGGAGTGGTCAGCATAGAAGGTTTTAAGGGCGTATACCTGCTTGTCCAGTTTGTTCTCCCAGTGGAGATTGAAATCACCCAGGAAAATGTCATTCGAGTGAGGGGACGAGTTTGCCGTGATGATTTCCATAAGTTGTTCCGTGAAAATTATGTTTTGTCCAGGAGAATGGTAGAATAAATGTAATTTGAGGGGGTGGTTACTAGGTGAGTTCACAGAGATCCCAAGGTATTCACAGAAGTCCAGGGGTTCAGCTGGAAATTTTGAGACGGTAATGACAGAGCGATGTATGCAGGCTAAGCCTCCGCCTATTTTGTGAGGTCTGTCTAGTCTAATGATGTTGAAGTCTGCGGGGGCCAGAAGGTCAAGGTATGGAGAGGATGATTCCTTGAGCCATGGTTCCGTGAGGATAATTATGCCCATATTCATGCTTAGGATGAGGTCAGCAATGTCAGAGGCGTGTTTAGGGTCTGAATGGCAATTTAGTAGAAGGCAGGAAATCTGTTTTGGGGGATTCTTTGGACTAGGCTGCTGGATAACTTGGATTGGGGTTATAGAGTGAAGATTATTCCAGTTTATTCCTCTATGGATATGATGTGAGGTTCTGGAAGGGTTGATGGAGATTAGGTGGATAGCGTATTCCTCTTTATCTAGGATATGGTCGGATGGAGATTCGTATGGTCGGATGGAGATTCGTACAGCAGTTACAGAGATTGCAGTTCCTGGTCCGTAATGGAGTTGGAGAGATTGCACGAGTGCGAAAATAGATTGTCTAGAGGCAGAGGAATAATTTTTTGCCACGTTTTCAGCTGCCTTTATTGAGTTTTGGAGATATTTAAGTGTAGTAAGCACTTTTTCCGCAAGTTGTAGGATGGTTTTGATTTCAAGGATAACATTTTGAAGGTTTCTAGATGTGCAGTAAGAGGTCTTGAGACAGTCTTGTTCCAACTGTAGATGCTGTGTGGAGGACAGGAAGGGGGGGGTCAAGGCAGTAGAATTAGAGTTGTTTCTCATGGTAATTCTAGTTGAGGATGATACTGAAGTGCGAACTAGAAGGCTCAAGTTGTTTTTCATTCTTTCACTGAGTGTGGGTACATGGCTGGGTCGAATTTCTTCTGGCGACGGAGGGCAGGTGTGGGTAGAAGTAGGGTCCCTAGAAGTGTTGCGAGAGAATGATGATCATAGCGGTGTAGTGTATGGTGAGGAGGGAGAATTGTTACCTCTTTCCTCGATTCTAGGAGAAGGGTGTGGTCGGTGTTCATCCAAAGAAGAATGGTCAGTGCGGGTAGTAGTAGGGCCCCTAGCCGTGCTGCATGATGTTAAGGCTTAATGATTTTTTCTGTGCAGGAAGGTGTCCCTACCTGCATATAAATAATCACAAATGGCGATTTGTAACTCCTATGTGTGCTGCAGCACCCATAGAAGTTGCAAATTGTAATTTTTTCATGATCGTTTATGTGCAGGAAGGGACACCTTCCTGTACATAAATAATCATTCATGGTGTTTTGGTGTTTCTATGTGTGCTGCATTGAGCAGCACATATACAACACCAAAAATGAGACAAAAATAAAGCATTCCTCCTTGTTTTGCCGTGTTAAGTACAGGTTTTCACTGATCCTAATTTTGGCAAAGACCCATATTTATGCCACCATTGTAAATATGGGGCAGTGTCAAAATCAGTTGGTGTTGCGGCGGAATGACCACCACAACACCCATTGCCCACCCCTTTCACGTTAAGTCTAGTGTGAAAGGGTGCCTTATTTAAAAGGCAATGTTAATCCACGTTAAAAGACTTAACCCCTTGCATGCTTCTGTCGGCCAACGGTTGTCGCGAGCACTGCCTTCGTAGTGCTATGCACGTCCGTTAGCCGACGCGGCCCCGCCCACTGCCCTAAACCTCCGCACCGCGGTGGAATTGCCGCTGCGGTTAATCGGTTAACCCCGCCTTGTAAACAAGGTGAAGACCTCTGGCGACAGGGGCTTGTAATTATGCCCCATTGTCTTTTAAAAGATATATTGATGACGGTTCTATAGCAAACTTACCTGTTCAAATTTCACAGTGCAGGCGGGTTAGATGTAGATGCAGCATAGTCTTTTTTTAATCAGATTTCTTCTTAAGCAGCCAAATGCATGTATCTCCAACGTTCTACGAAAACTTCTTCTCAATAGATTGAAGCGAAATTGTCGACCTTCATGTAATGAGATTTGCACATAGTGATAATTATAGAGGCACAGTTTGCTTGCCATCATATTTGAGTTGCTCACTATATGTACATCTTTAATCATATTGCCTGTCAATAGAATTTGTGTTTGCCAAAGTAAATTGATGCAATCTCCCAAGGTCGATGGAGCCTTTTCACAAAGACATTTTAGAGTAAGTACAGTAGAACTCCAGTGGTACTCTTTTACTATTCAATTCAATTCAAAGAATCTTTATTCGGTGATTAAAAAACACCATAAAAGCACACACATATATACATAGTAAAAAGTCATTAAACATTTCCAAGATCCTTTGTACAGAATATTAACAAAGCATAAAATACAAACAGTGAAACAGTATATGACACTTAAAAGGGATAAAATTGGAAACATTTCATTCTTCTCCCCTGGTGAGCCTTAAACGGATTGCTACCTTAATAAAATTCATGATACTACACAATGTTAAGGGGTCCGAAGCTTTCTGTAAAAATACTAGTGCTTCCCTAGCGTGAACCAATTTGTTTTTTTTTTAAGAGGTTTACAAGAAATCTGCGCCTGGGCATTGAATAAAAGGGGCAGACTAAGACAAAGTGAAGGGAGTCCTGCGGAGACCTGTTGTCGCAGCCGCAGGGCCCCTTCTGTTCAATTGATGTAGCAAATCCTGCTGGTGATGCCAACATAAATGGGAGTAGGTTCAGTCTGAAACGGCACATCAAGAACCTATCCTGTGCGTTATACATGAGGTACAAGTATGGCTCCATACCCTCCACGCTCTTCACTAGGTTATGGGCCCTCGCTGTCTTTTTACACCCTTCAGCCTCAGCTCTGCATAGGTTTTTCCGCTCTAGAAAAATGTTCCCTACTTGCAACTTATTCTGGGCTACAATTGTTGCAGGGTTAGTAAAGAGGTTCCCAAAGCCTAGTTCATCTAGGGCGTTCTTCACATAATGGAGCCAGGGAATGCGCATACATTTGTCCCTCTCTAAACAATCCGATAAGATTTCTCTACTGAGTGACGCATCAGGATTGACCCAGATTTTTAACCAGGCTACAATGGGCCTCAGTTTTACCAGGTCTTCTATATATGGCCTCCCTAACTCCCTGTGGGCAATCGATCCAGCAGTACTTTGGGGTACCCTCAGGATTGATTTCAAATATTTGTTTTCTTCCCGTTGGATTCTTGTGGTATTGACAAAGCCCTTTT
Organism: Lissotriton vulgaris; assembly: GCF_964263255.1. NCBI lineage: Eukaryota > Metazoa > Chordata > Amphibia > Caudata > Salamandridae > Lissotriton > Lissotriton vulgaris. The sequence continues at coordinate 420,793,070 of NC_141685.1, read as the reverse complement.
ACTAACTCTCACTGCCTTTGTGCATTGGCCACAAAACTTCAGAAATGCGATTAAAATGAGTATAGCTAGGAAATATTTACCTTCAACTACTGCATAAAGAAGGGAAGTGCCCTATTTCCACTTCTACTAATAGGAAGCAGAAAGTGTCAGATCCATTCACAAAGGCATGTAAACGTATCAGTACTTCCGTAGTACTTCTTCCTGTACTCATGATTGCTTTTCTCAGTTTGAAGGTATTTTGTAGTTTTTCCAGGGTGTATTTTAATTACAATAGCCATGTAATTGCTGTCTATTCTAGTGAACATCAGGTGTCTATTTTTGATACAATGTTATTATTATGCAACTAGGTCTGGTAAAATCATTCGTTTGTAACAGATCAAGGCCAAACACAAGTGCACTGAATTTCCTGCCAAGTTAAGAAAACCATTCTTAATTAATCTATAAAACTGCATGGTTTATTCTAGACGTGGGATCGCCGCCCTCAAAATAGTGACAACGGTAAAGTGGCTTTTGTTTTAGGAGTCTAAAAAAAGTATTAAACTTAGGCAACTATTCTTTCAAATATTTTGCAAGTACCTTTTCAAAATGAGACCGTTCTTGCTTTCTTTTAGTGCGACTGCTATGTGAAATTCCTTTCTATTTTCGGATCATTGAACTTGAACTGGACTACGGAAGTACGACATCTGGGTTGACAAGCCATATGTTGAGTGAAATAGGGAGTACGCTTGACATGCCCACTTATTTTCTAATTAGTAATATGTAATTAAATATTTTAGAATGTCAGTTTTATCATTAACTCTTTCTGAGACGCTGATTTATTTAAAAATATTTCCCAGTTACGTTTGCTAGTTCAGAATATTTCATAGGATGTTTTCAATTAGATGTCTTTAGGTGTAGGAAACAGTGGAGCAGCACTGCCCCCATGTGGTCATTAGAGGTACAACCATCATCTGTCTGCTTATGAACGGCGCCTTAACTACATACACATCGCACAATAGAAATATGTTAATTTAACTTTAAAAACGCTAGAAAAATTGATACTTATTTACAGACATTTTGCGCTCGCCTATAATTTGCAGTATAAAATATACTTGCTCCGATATAGAGTTACATTTGTAGCATGGCACAAACCAATAATTTAGTTTGATGTGTAAAATGCGAATGATGGTTAAACTCTGGAGATATAGCTGTGGTACAAAAAAATACAAAAAATGTCTCCAGAGACAGGTTTCAGGGCATCTGGATTGTCATAGTGTTTATCAGCAAATATACCATGGCAGTCAAGGGCCTTTCATTATTAATAATATCTAAATAGCATCCTTTGAAATAAAGCACATATGGATCAGAATATATAATCATGCTGCAACCTCAAACAGTGCTGTTGCCAGTGCCGGCTCCTCTGCTATGGCGGAAATGCGTCACACCCCACTGCTTTCAAGCAGTGGAAAAGTAAGGAAAAAATAAATTGATAACTTTAAGTTATTATCATTTTAATGTTCCTCTGCAAGCGGGCAGGAGGGTGCAGCTGCTCTGACCACGGAGCAGGGAAGGAGTGGTTTGCCCCTCTCGGGCCGCCCAAACCAGTCATGCCCACTTTCCCTTTCTCCATGCAGGCTGCATTATAGCCTGCATGGAGAACATACCTACCCCTAAAGCCCCTAAGTGAGCGCTGTGTCACGGTGCTCAGACCAATCACAACACTGCATTTCAGCATTGTGATTTGCTTAGGAGAAGGAGCGCTGGCTGCCTGCCTCCTGTTCCTGACGTTGGAAGCAGGAGAGCAGGAGCAGAGACCCGGGACCCGGAACCCCGACAGAAAGGTAAGTTATTTGTTTTTCTTTTTCTGACGCTCCGTCTTGCAATCTCAATCCCCACACCTCCCCTCGCAATACCATCGTGACCCCTCGTCCCCGCCCCCCACCGGCGAATCATGTTGGCCACCACTGACTACTGCATGTAAAAAAGTGCAAGCACGAATTAGATCTTAACAACCTGGAGTTTAGGGCAATAATAGCGAGTGAACTTTCTTATTTTCTCGGCTTGCTATGGTCATTAGTCTCACATCTCTGCGTTTTGTGCCATCGGCTGGCTTTCAATGCAGTATGTATAGAGGATGCTGCAACCTTATTCATTTCCGGCTGATCTGTACTGTAGCAAAGCGTTAAAGCATCCTTACAGTTCCTCATATTATGTTTTAAAAACAGAGGATGAAGATAAAACCTTCGGGGGCAAGTGCAAAGAAGTATGATGTTTCTAAGTGGTTCTCGGCCACCCTTGGGCAGCAGCAGGTGTCAGCACTCAACCCCAAGACTTTGATCCAGTATTTAATGGAGGGCTGTACCTGTGGGGTTCCTAGCTTGAACCTGAGATACAGAACCCTTTTCTCAGGTGGCAATATCAAATCAAGGAATGGCTCCCACCGAGGTTCGGGATTCAAAACCAGCTATTTTGACAATAGAGCACTTTTCTTAGCCTCATACTTTCACCACGTAAAGGCCAACTAGGCAACTGTATTTTCTAATACTGGCTGGAATTTCCACATGGGATGAGTCTGGCCCCACAGAATTGAACATAAAGTCAAGGACCTGGTTTCTTGAGCTGGTAATTTCCAGCTGCTGTGATAAAGTGATACATTTCTATGAGTGTTCCTTTGTGGGGTAGAGGGTGAGAGTGATGGAGAGGGCGGGTGAGAGAAGGGAACAAAGTCACATGGCAAGGGGTAGCATAACATCCATCACCAATGCCCTGCCTCAGATTTGCACAGAGGCTGGGGGATACATCTGGGTCGCCATGCAACGGTCTTCCCATCCTAACATGCCACGTGTCTCATTTTGCATGGAATATTACATGCATATTAATATACATAGAGACAGAGAATTGGAGTACTAATACGGATTGCATAACAAAATCAGCTCTGGGAAGAGATAACCAGACCTCAAGGGGATACAACCGTTACAACGCATGTGCTACTTGGCATGCCATTATTCCGCATGTTGTTAGAACGCTAATGGCTTGTTGCAGGGGGTAGAAGTTGTTGGCTTTATCTCCAACACCTTCCCTACTGTTGTACAGACTGGAGTTGTAATAGTAAATTATACTATACCAACTACCATGACAACCCCGACAGCAAGTCGGGGTAAAGATTTGCGTTGTAACGGCATGCGGGGTAATGGAATGCGTTGTAACATCATACAACCAAACTCAAGCTCTTGGCTACTTCTTCCTATTGCAGAAAGTTATTTCTGATCCATGTCCACTGAAGGAAACCTGAGAAATATTTATTTTAGAGTTCTGACATGGCACTATGACATCCAACACCATGCAACACAATGATATGTTGCTCAAAGGTTGATTTTAGATTGTTAAAAAGGTGTCTGAGTGAAAGGTCAGATCCAGGAGAAAGTAATGTTGTCTATGATGTGATTTGCACTTTTGCTTTCTTGTATGTTTTATGTCTCAGTCCTGCATTGTGGCTTAAAAGATGCCTATTCGTGTAGGAGGTTATCAATTGCAATTTGAATCTGTAGATAGGTGCTGACCACTTTCTCCATTATATTTCTGACAAATTGTAGGTGTGAGGTAGGCCGGTAGTTGGAGGGTCTTCACAGTCAAAATGTTTTTTTTCAACAGTGGGAGGACATGCCAGACCTGAGTATATTGGGAATTATTGCTTGTGCAAGGGATTGATTGTTGATGTTGAGGTAGGGTATACGTGCTGCATGGCACACTGGATTTACCATGATGTCACAAGATATCAGGAAGATCTATTAGTGTGAGCTTTTTGAAAGGAGTCCTGTTTCGTCTGTTTCATCAAGAAATGGCAGTAGCTTACTTGACATTCATTATATGTTGATTTATCTTGCCTGTGTGTTTGTAAAGTGCTGATTGAGAGCATTGACTTACAGTGAGAGTTGAGTGGAAATAGGTTGGCTTGATCAAATGATGGCCTATAAGAGGTGTCTATAGAGATAACTTTTTATGTGAGGAACAAAGAGGGTTCAGACTCATAAGGTCAGCAAGTTATAATTTGGCCTGTCTCTTTTCATGCTTGTGGATATTTAGTTTGATGTCATAGAATTCTGGTGTATATGCAGAGAGCATAATGTTGTTTTATTGACACAGCTCCAGGACAAAATGAGGGCTTGATGATGGCTTATATTGTGAGTTTGAGGGAATCTAGGTAGGGGTTCCCATTGCTCGCTTAGCCAGCTGGGGTCATCAAGTGGATTTGGTACAAATTAAGACTGTTGACTAATAGATTGGAAAGGTTGCTAGGTGGGCTTTGTTTGATCATGGTGAGTGTGTAATCTACGATGAATAGTAATCAGAACGAATACATGCCCTAAACAATCATGTGGCACTTGGGAAGTACTGAGGGAACTGCATAGCGATGAAGGCCAGATCAAGAATGTTGCTTCCATGTGGGATGACTCAGTGATGAATTGGTTGATGTTTATTTTGCTGAGAGGACAGGAGACAGGAGCTTCTTTCACAGCCTTTGTAGAAGAATTTCTCTGAAGGATGCAGTTTGGGGAAAATTCATTGCTGGAGTAGTTGATTGTTGTGTCCTTAAATAGAATTCCGCATCTCCAAATGTGTTTCCCTAGTTTCCAACTACACAGCGCTCCCACCTAGCCCCCATTCTATATAACATTTTTCCGTTCTTTTCCCTAAACCTCATACTGGTCCTCACAAATCATCTCTCAGTACCACAGAACACCACCAATATATTCCACAGGTAACTATGTCATCATGGGCTCCCAGGTATCTATCTGTGACTTTCATACCACCTTCACTTCCCTGCGCTAACTTCACCCTTACTTGGTCTATTATGTCCTCTTATCACTTTCCTTAATCTGCTTTAACCTACCACTCTGGTAGAGGTACTCATTATTATGCTCACTGCACCATTTATTGTACATATCTCTTCTTTGTCCTATCGTAATCAAGTTGCTCGCTAATTCTGGAACTGTATTTACTCTTGTATATATCCATGGCTTTGTCCCTCAATGATCATTTCCCTAACCCTCTTCCTTGTATTTTGCCTAGGCCCCCAGTACTTGGAACTGTACCATTAAATGTATATATCCCTTTCCTGTGTCCTATTGTATTCAAGTCGCTCACTGTTTTTGGAACTGTATTGACTCTTGTATATATCCATGGCTTTGTTCCACTATTGACATTTCCCTAACCCCCATCACTGTATTTTACCTGTGCCATCTTGTACGTCACGTATCTTTCCTTGTAAAGCGCTCTCATACCCTGACGGGTCATGTTTGCGCTATATAAAACTTCAAATAAAATAAGAAATAAAAAATAAATTATGCCCATACCTGGTGACTTCCCACGGCGAGTCCTGCCCTTCCAGTGATGGAGTGTGTGCTTATATTGGGCAAGTCTTTTGCTGTGGAACTAAAGGCTGTTTGGCTCATTAGTTTCCTCTGTGCCTATTTTAATACAATACGTTATTGTGCACCCTGGCATGGTTAATTCAAGGTTGAGACCAATGACCAAATTCACTGAAGAATGCTACCAGAAACATACATAGAGTAATTTTGTTGTCAAGGTAGGGCAGCTGTGCTCAGTTAAGCAAAGGTGCTTGCTCAATGGAATGGAAGGTTGCAGGCACATGTGGAAACTCAATTTCCACTTTTGTAGACTAAATATGTGGCATAGTAAGAGCAAGGTGTAATGGGAAGAGACATGGAGGAACAGGATGGATGCTATGTTGGGAGAAGATCAAAGGAATAGAGAGATATGACCATCAACCTTCAGCAAGGAACCCAACATCACCAGACGCAGCTTCTAGGAAGGAATAAAGGACGTTGCATCATGGATTAACAGCAGCTGCCTGAAGACAGAAATCTTCATCCTCAGAATCCACATTCCTCCGCTTGGTACAACACCTAGTGGTCCTGCGCCATCGGCAACCCACCCACACCCACACCCACAGACCATGCCCGCAACCTCTGCATCATACTCAACTTCTCCCTCACCATGATCCGACAGATCAACACTGTATCTTCCACATGCTTCAACACCCTCTGCATATGGATCCTCACCGAATCCAGAAAGACCATTACTCATTCACTTATACTAGCAGGCTCGACTACAGGAATGCCCTCTGTGTCAGAATCAACAAATCTGTATTCCATAAACTCCAGACCGTCCCATGACAAGAACACTTTACCCAGCTCCTACAAGACCTCCACTGGCTCCCTGTCGACAAAAGAGTGACTTTCAAGCTAATCACACACGTCTACAAAGCCATCCACAACACCGGACCCCAATACCTCAACAAAAGAATCACCTTCTACTCCCCCAGGAGGAACCTCTGCACCACTGACCTTTCCCTGGTTGAAATCCCACGCATCCGCAGAATAAGAAAGGAAGGAAGATCCCCTCAGCATCAGCTGAACCCCCATACTGAAAGCATTCAGGAAGAGCCTCAGGACCTGGCTCTTTGGATGAGCCGGAGCTGCCCGAATCCCCCCTCTCCTAGCACCTTGACCCTCACTGGTGAGTAGCGAACTTTATAAATCCCTGATTGATTGATTGATTGATACCATATTTACCTATTTTGCCAGTATGGTTATACAATTTGATATCTAGCTTGATACAGTCCCAAACCAAGTAATTGCACAGCTTGCCTTTTGTAAATGAACTTCATTTGTATATCCCAGCAAACTTGTTTTCCTTTGTTCCAATAGAAAATCATTGAATTCATACTAATTCAGCATCTAATTGCTTGGACTACATGGATGTAAAGTCCATTCACTTCCAACTGAGCCTACAACCTATTTCTTGTTGTTAATTTTTGTGAATCATTATTTTGTAATTTTACCTTATACATTTTTCTTTTAGTTTTATGTTCCTGTGGTAGAATGACATTGATATTCTTCTTATTGAGTACATTCTCATTTGCTAATGAATTTACAAACATTTCGGTGTTGTCAACAAGGTCACATTGTGCTACACTTCATTTTAGAGATCTATTTTTTGAATGACACTTCTCCATAGCTGTTCACCAAAATGTCTACTGATGGATATCAGTACAGATGAGTATTTGTTGAATATCTCTGAATGGCCAGATGGAGTCTGATCATGGCTCTATGGTGCTTGCTCTTTTTCTAGTCATAGTTGACATAAAACATTATAGATGGATAACAGCGAATTACGGGGATGGCTTTCACTGAGTGACATGAAATAGACAATGGAAGTGAACCTCCAGTTGTCCACTCCTTCACCCCGCCTAATCCGTCTGGGTTAAAAGTTAAAAGTTTCCTAAATTGAGGATATGATGTCATCGATCTGATGTTCTGAGGAAGAGTTCCAAAATTATGGGGCCAGGACCGCAAATCTTAGTCCTCCCAATTTCTTGCGTTTAAAGGACGGAATAGCTAGGAAATTCAGATGGGAAGATCTAAGATCCTGAGTGGGGTTATATCTCTGGATCTGAGTAGATACAAACACTGGGCAGTTGCCATGAAGCGCTTTAAAAAAGAGGCATCCCAAATTGAATGCACTGCGTTCGACTACCAGGAGCCAGTGTAACTTTTTCATAAGAGGGGTGACATGCTGCCATCAAGGCTCAAGATAGATTAATTTAGCAGCCTTGTTCCTCTGAATGCTTCTCCTAAAATCAAATGTCAGTTATCCCCAGAAACACCTTCCTCGTATCATATCAAGTTCTGGAGTCTACTGCTGGGTCAATGTCCCGCCATAGCACCGTCATGAAAGATACAACCCCAACTCATACTGCATAGAATTTCTGCAAATCTGCTCTAAACATGCTGCTGAAAACTTGAAACACAAACTCATCAAAGAACATCCAGAGGCACTAATAACACACATCTTCTATAGTCCCACACCGGAGGCCCTAAAATGGACTTCTCTTCTACTCCATGGAACCTGCCAAATGGAGAGTAAACTTCCTACAACACCTTCATGTAAATAATGCTGTCAACGTCCCTTATGGATCTAAGCTCACTATATCCCATCCCAGAACTTTAGCAGAGAACTGTCCATAACCATTTACAGAAATGGGAACATCCTAAGCTAAGCATCCAAACGAAACCTATCCATTTTTGCTCACCACTGCCTTGCTCTCTGTGCCTCCATGCCTACCACCTCCTCTCCTTCCTCTCCGTGAGAATCCAAACCATGCACTCTGTCTATTAGTTGAACCTGCTACTCCAAATCCCCATGGCACTTTCTCCATCTCTGCCCCCCACAGCCTCTCCCATTCCCAAATGCTCTGAAGCGTCAGTTTCGCTACCAGTAACATTTTTCACTTCTCCATGGCCCACCTCCACTACTCAGCTTGATTTATCTACCACACTGAGTTACCTCAGTCGTCAAACAACAGCAGACTGAATACTACCTTAGCCCCCACCCCAGCCTTCGACGAGCCCCATAATACTGCACACTCTACCACAGACCCAACCGCCTCTCAACTGATCCCTATAATATTCCGTCTTGAACTACAAATCATCACTATTCTGGGTGACATTTTGTCACTATGTAAGGATGCAAAGATTTGCTACACCCTGATGCACCCTCACACATCTATGGTGAACACTGATCATGTGACAAACATGCACTCTGACCCCTCTTCCTTTTTCCTTAGGCAATCAATCCACTACATTCTTCACCACCCCAAACCTAGATGCATCACGACTGGAATGTAGCAGTGAGAAGCCGAAATGCTGAGCATCACATATGCCATTGCTTCAAGCCACCTTGCCACCCCAAGATCTTGGTCATCTTTGGTACTAGTGGGACCCCGTTCTCCATTCACCTTCCCAGGCATCCTGCCCAACTAACTACCATCCAACCCAGTCAGCCTGGTACGAGATCAGTACCTACGTTATGCTACATGCTACTAAATTGCCTGTCTGCAGTCAAGCATGCCGTTGAAATAGCTGAAACCATTATACGTCGCAAAAGTGACATCTACCTTCTAACCAAACCAATCATCCCCTTTTATCGATCTCCTCACTCCACAGGCTTCTTAATCATGCACTGCGTCCGCAAGGATTGCACTGGTGGTAGGTTAGCTATCATAAACAAAAAAGATATTTGCCTAACTACCTTCCACACTACCAAATACCCTACTTTGGAATATCTAGGAGTTCAGCTCTCCTCTAAAGGCCCCAACCCTTCAAATGCCATGCCATCTATCACTCTCTAGATGAAAAAACCTCAATTCTTCAAAGACTTAACAGATTTAATAACGCAAAACTCCCTAAAAGGTAGTACAGACATTACACTAGGAGACCTAAACCTACACCTGACTAATACAGAAGATCCAACCGTACAAGCCCTATCCACTCTCATAAAAGCCAATGATCTCACCCAATAATGCAATATACAAACTCACTATAATGGCTCCACCCTTGACACAATAATCTCTAACCATAACACCTTATCCCTCCACTCTGTCCTACCCACCGACTGGACTGACCACCACCTAATTCTTTTTGATCTCAATGTCAGCCAGCCTATGGTCCACCCCTAAACTATCCATCCCAAGCACTGAGTGAGGAACGCACATCGAATCCCCAAGGGAGATTTAGAAACATTAGTCAGGTCCCAAATTCTACCTTCACCTGACCTCACCTCTGTGGATGTCCTCAACTTTTTCTATGACACAAAAATGGAAGAGCTCCTTGATACAGTCACCCCTCTGAAACGTAAGAAATCCAGAAGTATTCCTTCCAGATACTGGTTTAATAAAGATCTTAAAAAAGAGATGCAAAAACTTTGATTGGCTGAAAGAAACTGAAGGCAACAACCCTCTGTAACAAATCTCTCGCTCCTTTTGAACTGAACGCCTAAAATACAAAAACACATCTTCAGAGAAAAATCCTCCTTCTTCCAAGCCCAACTTAACAGCTCTTGGAACAGACCTAAATAACTCACTAACATTATTAAACAGCAAACCTCTTCTTTCCCCAACATACAATTAATGACTCTACTAAGCTCTGTGAGGAGTTTGCAAAATTCTTCCTTGAAAAAAATAACTAACATCAAACTTTCATGTGACCCATCATTCTCCCAACCCTACACCAAAGTTGCCTTCTCTAGCGAAGAGGGCCCACCAAGGGCCCTACCTTCTACTAATGGTTGTCTCCCTATATTTCCCCCTCAGCAATCCAGAACAACAACCTCAACCCCTTGCAACTAAAACATTATGCATGTGGACTGAATTCGACTATATCCCTGAGGAAGAATTCCTCAAATTACTTGCTTGCATGAAGTCAACATTATACCTATCCAACCCACCTCCTGATACGCTGCTCAAAAATCTTAGTCCCATCATCTTTTCACATGAACCAGAATCCTTAACTCCTCCTTATCGAGCTGCTCCATGCTGGCTTCCCTCAAACTCGGTCAGGTTTCCCCCCTCATCAAAAAGCCAGACACCGACCAAAATGACCTTAACAATTACAGACCTTTAAATAACCTCCATCTCCTTGCCAAAGCTATAGCAAATTGTGTGCTTCCAAATTGATAAATACAATCTGCATGACACCTACCAATGTGGGTTCAGGAAAGGCTGCAGTACAGAGACTGCAATACTGAACATCACTGATGTCCTTCTCAGATCGCTGGATGATGGCCAGGAATGTCTCTTAGTCCTCCTTGACCTCTCGGCTGCCTTTGATACCATCAACCATGACATCCTCCTAAACACCCTCTCACAGCATGCAGGCATCAATGGTACTGTCCTTCAGTAGTTTGTTTCTTCTCTGAACCAACCTCCTTAAGCTCAGCCTCAACAAAACCAAACTCTTCATTCAACCAAAAGAAAAGTCCTTTCCTGTAGATATTTTTTCTGTAGATATTTGGCTCAACAACCTCACCTCATTAAACTGCAAATTATTTGTCTCCAGCGCTGTCAAATCTCTAGGGATTACACTTTACAGAAACCTGAACATTAAAGAGCATATTAATGCTTCAACTAAAAGTGCCTTCCACACACTAAAGCACCTTAAACAAATCAAACCCTTCATCCCCCTCAAAGACCTAGACTGTGGTGCAATCTTTAATCCTCTTAAAGCTAGGCTAGGGTAATGCAACAATCACAGGCCCTCCAAAAACACATCTCATCCCTTTGAAAGCTACACTCCATGCAGCGGAGTCACTTTTAACACATCACTCCCACTCTCAAGTAACACAACTGGTTATCAATCAAGACAAGATGAATATTCAAAACTGCCTGCTTTACCCACATAGCTCTCTACACTGAAAAGCAATATACCTCACAAAAATCTATCAAACGGCCACAAGAGACCTATTCGAAGGTCTAACACTCTGCTCCTGATTCGGTACAAACTTAAGAAATAAACATTTCACACACCCTTCTTCTCTGGGAACGCTCCTGGAAAATTGAGCTGGCTTCCACAGGATTTATGTGACAAACAATCCTTCCATCACTTCAGGAAAAAGGTTCTTCTCAAGAAATACCTAACCCCCCCCCCCCCTAACTTATCAGACTGGCCTGGTGCTCCTACCTTTCACCCTCTAAATATCTCTGAGCATCTCTACCACGGGGAAAATCTGTCTTTCTACTGCCTCCACAACACCCTACCATAACTACCACCAAACTATATTGTGCACTTACACTACTGTCTGAAGTATTCTTCTTTTATATACTGTTACTATGTATTTTTACTTTTATTTACTCTGTATGTAGCTCCTGCAATTGCTGCTGTGCTAACTCCGTAACACGTTCTTATACCCTCAGGTCAAGTTTGCGCTATGCAAACTTGATAAATAAATGATTAAATAATTTTATGGTATGTATGGCCCCCAAAATAATCTGACCCTGCTTTCAACTGCTACACAGTGGCAGAGGAGTAATGGGAGAGGCATACACAACATGGCCTCTGTTATGCATCCCTGTCCTAAAGGTTAAAAAGAAACTTACCTGCCATGCTTGACCAACCTCCACCACCTTCTCTGCCTTCGTTACCCCTCCTGCAGCTGTGCTTTCTGCTTTCCATCAAAGCAGACAAGCAGAGCTGCACTGACTGGCTCTCAGGGACAGCCTGTCAGCTTGGCCATGAAGGTCTTTATAACATTCCAACAGCCGTTAAACAGTTTTGTTATTGACTGTCGCTGTGTCATATCAGAAGCTTATGAAATTCGGAAACTGAAATGATTAATAGAGCCTCTCTATGAGTGCCATACATAGCAAGAATATCCAAATTCAATGTAAGTATGGTGAAAAGCAGACAGTACGACACTCAAAGAGATCAATAGGGGTTTGTCTTGCTCACCATCAGAATATTTTTACACAGCAATGCCTGATGAACAGAGCACGACCTACATCCAAAAATATCGAACTGATTTTGTTTGAGTAAAAAAGAGCAAACATAATCAAGAGGATCAAAAGACGAACTTTACTGCGAGAATGATTGATTTAATGTTCACATTCACTGATTCAGCAACCATTTCTAAAAAATCTAAGGCATACAAAAAGTCAGTTCATAAATTAAAACTTGCAGGGGCATATTATCAAGGGGGTTTATCTCCACTTTTTTGGCTTTAAAAGCCAAGAAAGCGGAGATAAAATTATCTCCCTATTACCTACCTGTCGCTAACACCAGTTAGCGACAGCTAGTAGGAGATAGCGACCATCTTGGGCACCACTTGGGCCCTCACTAATGACATGCAAAGTGGGCGTGCCAAGATGTTAGCGACTGGAAACAGTCGCTAACATCGCTATCTCCTATTACCAACTTTTGGTAATAGGAGCTAATAGGCTAAGCGCGAATATCTCCAAAAGCTAACACCTGCCCTGAGCAGTTCTTAGCCATGTTATCCAATGGGAGGTGGATAACATGGCTAAGAGCATTAGCTCGGTAATGCATGAATATCACTGACTTTTCAGCAATATTCATGCATTGCGGCCGATTTTTATCGTATTTGCGATAAACCTTGGTAATACCAAGGTTTATTTGCGATAAAAATCGCCGCAGCTCAGCGGTAAATTTTTGTCTCTAACCAAGCAATAGCGATAATTATCGCTATTGATTGGTAACATGCACCAAGATATTCGTATGGCACTCTGACAGTCTGCTCTTTTGCTGTCTCCGGATTCATATTGAAAATCGAATCTAAGTGGCTATTATATGTCTGTTGATCCTAAGATAAAGATCATTATCTAATATGCTTTCATTTTAGCAGTGTACGCTTTTGGGATTTATAGTTGAATGAGGCTGATTCAAATCATGTCCTTTTCTCAAAAGATGATTGATTTGGGGAATAACTTGCTTGTCGATAGCAATGTGAGTTTCAAAGATTTTTTCAATCCAACTTCAGAAAGACTTCATGAAGTTTGAGAAGTTTTAAAATGAAGAAATTTGAAAAGAAATCTTTGAAATGCAGGGTTGTTTGAGGAAAATGATTCAAAATTATTTTACCTGGAGAATTCTCACCTGCAAATTTATTTATTGGAGAAAGGGGTTTTATAATGGCTAACAGATGTTGCAAGCAGAGTTAACCAGTTTTGGAAAATACTGCAAACAGTTCAAACTAGGCAAAGTTTGCCAACTTTGTCCTACAGTAAAGATACAGATAAATATACAACTCTGTTGTTCTCCTGATTCTGGCAGTTTAATGCTCCTATTTACTACCTGCTCGTATCAGGTGGATAATGGGAGTGAGATTGTGGGGAAAGGATTTTGGTGGTTGACAAGGGGCTCTCAATTATGTAGAGGTAGCTGCTGGTGCATCTTTGCACGAGGTCTTGTTCTTTGGCCTAGGCCTCAGGCTGATGGTGGTGAAGTGGTAGGACTGATATCTAAGGTGTGGGTGGCATGCAGGGTACTGTCCTGCATGGACAGTGGAAACATTGTCTGCTACCTGTGATGTTATCTGGGCAGGGCTGCGCGCTGTCAGTCTCTGTATTTGGGATGTGCTCTATCCCTCTTTTGGTTGCGGTTTTGGCCTGGCATTGCTGTTGCTGGGTGTGGTGGAGGGTGGGCAGTGTTGGTTCAGGTGGTAGCTGGGGGAAAGGCAGAGTTTCTGTCTACCACTACTCTTAATCTGTCCCGGAGCACTTGTTGCTGATGATATGAAGATAAGGCTGGCCACTCTTGGAGCATTTGGAGTTTGCGTGGTGAGTGCGGTCAGCTCCCCCATGATGTCTGTGAAGGTCAGGAAGGGGTTGGCTATGCCTGTTCCCAAGACCCCTGCCACTGAGCAGCTTCCTTAGGTTTTACAAGGTGCATATTCACGCATGGTAAAATCCATGTGAAACTGTTAAACCTTCTGGGCTACTGCTTTACCCGGTTCATAACCAGGCCCTTAATGGTGCCCTTATTGTCTGATCAGGAAATTGTAAACATGGGAACCCAGGGCTTCATTTTCTCTTTTAGGACCTATGACTATCCATCAATCCTTATGTGTTCATAGTTAAGGTTACCTTCTTTGTTTTATTCAGCTTGTTTAATGTTTCTGAATTGTTTCGGGAAATTTATTGTGTTAACTTTTCACCTTAATGTTGTTTGGGACTCCATGGCATTATCACACGTTTCAAAGTGGACTATGTTTTGACCTAGCAAGATATTGTTTTATTAAGTTGGTGGGGACTCCTCCAATAAAAGATTAAAAGTATACACAGTTTGAAGTCTTTGATTATACTAGTAAGACAGCTCAGTGAGTTAAGTGCTTGTTGCAGAGAGCTGTACTTGATGTGGAGTTCACTGGTAAAATCCCGTATCATGAGTATCCTCTCTACTTGGAGTATTTCTAAGTTGATAGCAGAGTATTAATTATAAAGCATGTTGACCACCCTTCACATAAAACATAGGCTCTCATTCTGAGATGGGAGGGAATGCACTAATTTTCCAGGGTGCAAGTCAAAATACCACTGCACTTCAGAATAACTGATCTCCAGTGCACTGGTAATTCTGGATGAAGAACACCACATCAATATTCTGCGGCAACTTGGAATGAGAGCCTTAATGTTTCTACCAAGTCATAACAATAATTATTATTGAAAGATATTTATGCAATTCAATCTTTAAAAAATAAACAATGACCAAATACATGTTGTGAGTGATACAGGTACAAAATAAAGGGTTCAGTATCAATTTGAGAAAGAGATATTTAAAAAAATTGTTGCTGTTGTTTCACTTTGGAATAATTCAAAACTTTGAATGAAACTCTTACAGTTTTTTCAGAATTTGTAATACAGTAGTGTAAGAAATAGGGCATTAATCATGAAAGATGTGTGTCCTTCATCCTACGGGACCTCTCGAATACCTTAGATAAAATCTCCCACCGCACCCTAATCACGAGACTCCACAACACTGGCATCCGCGACAAGTCCCTGGACTTGATCCACTCCTTTCTCACCAGCTGAACACAGCGAGTCAGATACGTCAGTTCCTCTCAGAACCTACAGAGATCAGCTGAGGAGTGCCCTAGGGCTCTTCCCTGAGCAACACCCTCTTCAATGTCTGCATGCCCCCCCTCGCTGCCATCCGCAGGAACCATGGACACAACATTGTCTCCTACGCTGATGACACCCAGATGATCCTCTCCTTCACCAATAAACCCACATCCACCAGAAGCAACTTCCACAGCGAGATGAAGGCCGTTGCCACCCGAGTGAAAGATAGTCGCCTCAAGCCAAATAAGACAAGACCGAAGTTTTCTTCCTGGGACCCCCCCCAACCTGGGACAACTCCTGGTGGTCCGCCTCACTGGGAACTCTCCCGCCCCTTCGGACCACACATGTAACCTTTGCATTATACTGGACTCCTCGCTCACAATGAACCACCAGACCAATGCCATTTCCTTATCTTTCTTCCACACGCTCTGAATGCTTCGAAAGAAATTAAAATGGATCCCCACAGAATACAGAAAGATGGTCACCCACGCAATCATCACCAGCAAACTCGACTACAGCAATGCATTCTACACCAGCATCAGCCAGAAACTCAACAGGAAACTGCAGAACATTCAAAATGCCGCAGCCACACTCGTCCTCAACATCCCCACCACTGCCACTTAACCAAACACCCTTGAGAACTCCACTGGCTTCCAGTCAACAAAAGATTCACTTTCAAGCTCCTTACACATGCCTATCAAGCTCTCCACGATGCAGGACCTGCATATCTGAACCGCCGGCCCTCTCATTCCACGTACCCACCAGAAACTTTTGTTCCACCCAACTGGCTCTGGCCACTGACCCACAGATCGACAAGACCAAAACTGGAGGAAGATACTTCTCCCACCTCGCTGCCAAGACTTGGAATGCCCTGTTTCTCCACATCGGGCAATCCCTGTCGCTGACTCAATTCAGGAAGGTTCTCAAGCCCTGGCTCCTCAACTTATCCCTTGCATCCAGATGGATCAGCACCCCCCTCCCAGCACCTTGAGACCCTCACAGGTGAGTAGTCACGCTATATAAACCCCTGATTGATTGATTGATTTATTGATTGATTGATTGACTGATTGATTGACAGTATCTCTAGGGCTAGCAAAAATGTGCTATGGTGCAGATTTTACCCATAAGGTATACTTCAGTGAGCACTCAAACTTTTCATTGAAGATTACGTACCTACATCATGAATGCCGACTTACATTATAACTTCTACATCAGGTCAAGTCAAGTCAAGTCAGATATTCTTGTAAAGCGTTCTTATCACCGGACGGTCTCAAGGTCAGCATCAATGTTAAAGGGTTTCTTCTGCAACAGGTTGTCTGTAAACAGACACCTGGCTGAACTAGACAGTAGTCTCATATGCTTAGCCTACACATGTGTGCTCACAGTTTTGCACATAGCCAGCCCCAAGATTTTTACCTTAGCTGCACCGCAGTGGCCTTACCATACACATTTTCAATCCATTTCCACTGAACTTACTGTGAGTATGACTCAGGTAGGATGACGCCTTCACAGAAAAAAAGTACAAAACTGGGCAGTCAGAAAGCGAAAAACCCAGTGGGATTACATTACTAAATGGGCATAACCCATTATACACACATAGCCTATGCCTTATTCTTAAATACAGTCTTACTTCTATAAAATCTGTTTGCTCATAATACGTGTAACTACTTCTTTTATTTGAAAACACCATCAATGAAAAATGTTAGTGAATACTGACAAAAGTACAATATTTGGTAAGACAATGCTGTGCAACACGTTTGACTGTTGTTATGGCATAAACAACAGTGATTGGTTGTAACTCCTATAACTAATGAAAGTCAAAACCTTGTCTTTCTTTGTTTCCCGTTATTCAGGGAAATTAAAAAAGTCCATGAAAAACAGATATCTTAGCTTATGCTCTGGGGCAATCCTATCTGTGTGTCCTGGCATCAGCCTCCTGGTTTACTAATGTGATACCTCAACCACTTGACTGCATAAAAGCATCAATGCTAAATATATCACTTAGGAAATCTCACTGTTCAGTAAATTAATTCTGCTCACTAATCTTTTTTCTTCTTTTTTGAAAGGTTATGTTGCAATGGGAGCCGTGCAGCCCTCTTTCTGGGGACAGCAACCATTAGTTCAGCAGCAAATGGTCTTGGGTTGTCAACAGGTTGCTCAGGTGATGCAAGGAAGCCAACAGATTGCGTGGGCGCAACCAGGGCTCATTCCTAACATTCAGCAGCCTTGGCCAACTGTGGCTGGTCAGTTCCCGCCCTCTGTATTCATGCCAACACAAACTGTAATGCCTTTTCCAGCAGCCATGTTCCAAGGCCCTGGCACTCCTGTAGCTACTGTTCAACCATCTAGCGATCTCATCCGATCAAGTCCATTGGGGCTTGGACAGACAATGGGTAAAGACATGTTTAGAGATTTTCAGATGGCTCATCCTCCACCAGTGCCATCAAGACAGCCAGACCAGCCTTCCCTCTCATGTACCTCAGAGGCCTTCTCAAGTTACTTTGATAAAGTTGGGACAGCACAGGAATCTGATGATTGTGATGACTTTGACATCTCTCAGTTAAATTTGACTCCTATGACTTCCACATCGCCCTCCACAAATTCACGTAAGTACATAGTTGCAACATACAAATTCAGTTTGTGGATATTCTGTTTTACTGCTTAATTACCATGTCTTATATATCTGTTGTGGCAGGGGTGATTTTGGTCAAAAGTACGACCTGGAAAATCCAAGTGAATTGCTTCGATGAGGCTAGGATTTTAGCACTTTTCAGAGTTGATTCAAGTTGCTTATGGGTTACAGTGATGATCCAATTCCAAACCAATCAACCAATTATTATTCACTTATTGTACTGAGTCAGTCAAAATTAAAGGATCAGCAGTGTTTCAGTAAGACTGGAGATGTAAAGACCACTGTTAATACTATAGAATATTCTGAAAAATATATTGTGGATATGTGAGTGTCTCATTACCTAAAAGAAAAGTGCTCTGTGTTTAGATTATGGCATTGGAACAAGTCAAGATGTTATGAATAACAAGATCTAACCCTCAATCAAATCATTAATTAATTGCGGAATTAAAATCTATTACATTGGTTAAATATTGATCAGCAAATGAGAAGCCTCCAAATTTAGAAACCCGTTTTGCCCCTTTTATTACAACCTGCAGCATTTTCAAGAAGTGAGCACCGAATTGCACAATAAGCATGAACCCGGTCCCCACACTTTTAGTCGCCATGCACATTCAAGAGGTGAAAATAATGGCGAATATTCACAATAGTAAATTTGTTACAACAGAATTATTGTTTTATTCCTACCAGAAATTTGCAAAAGAATTCTTGGCAGGCATAAAACCATTTATCGGTGTGTGTACGACAAGTGTGGATAGCTGCATCACTGTCATTCCCACTCAAGGGGCAGGAAATTGGTCATCCAAGGTTTGGTCTCCTATTGAAGTTTGGGAACGCATGCACACATGTATGTTTGTAAGCGTTCTCAAACTGTGATCCACCCCTTTTCCACCCTGGTTGTAAATTTGCTCCCCACATGGCAAGGGCTGGCATAACTCCCCTTCCATGGTGGGGAGAGGAATGGATCATCCCTGGATTTGCTAGTGCAGTAGGGGAAGGGATTTCTCCAGGGTGAAAAATATTCTCCCTGAGAAGGAATAAAATATGCATTTGCACAGGGAATCCTATGTCCTCTATGGCGAACTCCGTACAGTAGACAGAGAAGACACAGATTCCAAGCATAGCCATGGAAATGTTTACATGTTTATGAACAGAAAAGTATCTCAGACGGCGATCACTGGTCGTACCTTTCCTACATGTGGTGTATTGTGAAGTTTCGGATGAGCTGAAGAGTGCTTGAGTGCACTTCATTATCAGGCTAGAAGAGGCAACGGAGTCCGATTCACCCATGTGTGCATGCACAATTTACTTGCATTACTGCAGAATAAGTTTTATGAAGAGATTCAGGTTAGAGAAATATTCGAAATGGACAGTATCACGCTGAGTAATGGGAGAGAGGTAATGTCAAAATACTTAGAACATCCACAATAAAATAACATCAGCATTGAACACAAGAACATCAAGATTCGAAAATGGAGATTTTTAGAAAAGCGCTGCAAAGGGCGAATTCAGGATTAGAAAAATATTCGGAATGAAGGGCATCAACACAGAGTAATGG
This sequence comes from Lissotriton vulgaris, assembly GCF_964263255.1. Classification (NCBI taxonomy): domain Eukaryota; kingdom Metazoa; phylum Chordata; class Amphibia; order Caudata; family Salamandridae; genus Lissotriton; species Lissotriton vulgaris. The sequence goes on along the minus strand of NC_141685.1, from coordinate 420,773,474 downwards.
GAAAACAGGTAATGGCATAATATTAAAAAACACCAACATGAAAAATAAAAAAAAGTAAAAATTTGAAACGGAAGGCAACCACAACATACTAAAAAACATCAACATCCAGGGGAGCGAACACCAGGACCCATTCAGTCCCGAGACAAAATAAGCAAATGAACGCCAGCAGGGATGTAGCAGCACCGTATACATATAAACAGGCAGAGACTCCAGTTGAAATGAGACGGAAGAACCCTTGGGGGGGGCACACCAGCGTCAACAAGAGAACTACAAGCAATTTTGGAGCTAACCCGTGCTCTGTCACTTGCTTGTAAATATGCCCCACAGAAATTGTAAGTTTGATACCAGTCCTTGTGTTGTATTTATAACCACAAAATGTTTATATGAGGCTTGGTTTTTAAGAAGTAAAGTGCTGAAATCAGGATTATGAATTGTATATTTGCTGCAGCCTATATTGTAAGTTTATCTTTGTAGGTGTAAAATGATTTTGAAGTTGAATTGATATAACTGATTTTTTTAATCTCCTTTGAAAATATGAATTGCTCTTTTAATACTTGTCTTGATTGTTGTACTAGGCAATTGAACATTGTATCCAAACAAAATTCAAAGTGGAATAGTTTATCTGTAGCTCAAGTTTAATTCCCTCAATGGCATTGCTTCCCAAGGATATCCACTGGCTTAACAATAACTATGAATTGATTCTGAAATGCATTATACACCATCGATTTAATATCTCATATTTTGTTCTGTAGAAGAATTTTAACACCTTGTTCTGGAGAAGAATTTTAACACCTTGTAATTAGAGAAGAAATATTAATGCCAGTGAACAGTTCATTAACTTTTTTAAAACAAATATATCACCTACAACTAGTGCTTCTAGGTTGCTTCTGTAGTGTGACTCTGGCAATACACAGTTTCTTCCCACAAAGGTAAGTAATTCTAATGTCCGCACTTAGGATGTAATATGAAAATGATTCACCAACTTGCTGTAATAATTTTATGAATATGACTAGTAATGTCACCATGCACCATCCCTCTGAATGTTCACCTTCACAATGGGTGGAAGATGAAGTGCAGTAGACCTAAAATTGCCTCTGTGTAGCAGCAGAGTGTAATTCCAACCCATAGTGAGAGTGTTCAAGCCACTACTTTTGCTTCCCTCACTATATAACTGTCAGGGCACTTTCTTACCTGCAACCTGTATTGAGCTTGCTAGTAGTCTATGTGTGATTAGTACATGGTCTACTTTCCTGAAGAGGGAGGAATGTTTAAAAAGGTTGGTAGAAGGTGGCAGAGATAAGAATGGGAGCCAGAGCTCTCGCACCTCATTGTAATATGTAATTTATAGTGGTGGTAATTTATCCCATGTGTTATCTTGTTTTGCCTACCTGTGTTGAATGTTGCAAATAACTCACAAGAAACATATCATTTAACAGTACATAAATATCTGTTGTTTACAAAGATGTGGGCATAAATCAATATAGACAAGGCACATTTGACTTGGGATTTCAGAATGTTTCCCAAAATACCTTGAACAGTGTTTTTCTTTGTTAAGATGTCAGTTAGCACCCTGTTAATGTTATTTATAATGTCCTACAAAATCTAAAGAAAAGCTCAATATTAAAAGATGTGAAATAATTTAGACCTCAAAATGAGATCAATAATTATGAGACAAGGTACCATTTTATAACAGAGATATTTTTTAAACATTTTTAAGAATGGTGTTGAAATTTTAAAAACTTGAAACACAAATATTAATTTTCAGGAAACATTTTTAAATAAATCAACGGATCAACTCTGTTATATTGAATCTATGATATAAAACAGATACATAATGATTGTGTGCTACTGCAACTGCTGGCCATACGTGAAGTGCATGTCTTAAATCTTATGAGCCACCTTGGCAAAAATTAGGTATAGTGGAGTTATTCATTGAATTATACCAATGACTTTTATATGCATTTAATGGAAGAGCACCCAGTCTGAGTAGAGCGGTTACCCTCCTAATGTTATGGTTCAATGTTAGGGATACATACTTTTTGTGGTTGCTTATACTCTATCAGAAAAGGATTTATAAAATTTTAAATTCATGCAGTGGGTGAAGTCACAAGAGAGGTTTTGTCTGGGAATTGCAGTCTTTAACATAAAGAGGAGTTGTGCATGGGTCTACTCTAGCAAATATTCTTTCTTGCAATCAAAGGTGACCAAAATCTATTTAGGGTCAAAATAAATGTAAAATCTTTGATAGGAGTTTCAATCAGTTCCCTTTTCAGTATATCACTGAGGGTGTCTTTTATTGCGTGGAGAAGATTATAGGCCCAGAAAACTATACTTGCCATTGCGTTAACAAAGGAGCTTGTGGGCTCAAATTCTAGTCGCAGTGCTGCTTGAACAGGAATTGCTTGTCTTGTTGTAGACATTCTTCTTAGAATTTCCCTTAATAGAAGTTGAACAAAACCCATTCACTAATAGGCCCATGCTCCAACGAGTACGTAAGCATTAGAGGTATATTTTTGGTTGCATTTCCTGACAGAAAATGAACAAAATGATCACAAAATGAACCATAATCAAGGTAGTTACAGATGTACTGTACTTGCCACCAACACCACCACAATGTACACTGCTTTACTCTTGGAGTTAGAAGGGACAGTGTTAAAATGCAAGACACATCATTATTTTTTATGAATTACAGTCTGAAAAAGAATCTGCTCAATGTGTATGTTTTTCTTTCTTAGGACAGTATTGACATTTACGTTTTTACTTTGATTAGAATCTTTGTTTTAATTTAGAAAGAGACAATGCTCACAGGTGAGGTAGAATAAATACCACGAAAAAAGTTATCAGAGCCTCGTATTCTTAGTCATGAATATCTCATGCAATCAGCGGCTTGTGTCTGATGTTAAAACGGGATCTGTGGGGGCGTGGCTAAGCCGCCAAGCGTGATGGCCGCCGCTTAGAGTAGCTCCGCCGAACCCTCTCACTCCCCATATATCCGTCACACATATCCAGACTATTTACCTGGAATCTTCAAGGAGAAGGGGTCCAAGGCGAGATCCTGCAACAGCGATCCCCGAGGAGTGCCCAACGGCCAAGATATGGCTGTGTTCGTAACTGGGCCTGGTCAAGGCAAGCAGACTGCACCTTGCGTGGCGGCTGCGGCCGAAAGTACAGTGTGGCCGGACGCATCCTGAGGCGGCGAGCCTCACATCAGATGCCGTGTGGCGTGCTACCGGCGGTGGGGGGTGTGAGACGTCTTCAGGAGCCCCAAGGTAGGCACATGTGTGCCCGGTGCCTAGATGTGAAGTGAGCGCCGTAGACCAGAAAACGGATTGTGCCAGTGTCTGGTCCTGGACGTACTGGCAGAGTGACTGCTCGGCCTGTCCCACCGACCCAACTTGCTGTGATTTGCGGATTCTCTCTCCTCCTCTCTCCCGCGTCGCACGCCAGCTGCTTGGGGTGAACTGCGGACGGGGGAGACATATTGCTGCAGGGGCAGGCAAGCGACTGGTAACCCAAAATAAGTAAAATAATCTGGAGACACCTCTCGTCAGGCCTGCGAACTGCTGGGGACCCACTGCGGCCGTCGAGCCCCCGCTGTCTGTGGATGTGGTGGCAAGGGAGTCCTGTCTCTGCCTGATGCAGACGCATAGTGAAAACCAGTGCTAAATGCAGTGAAACCCGGGGAATCCTGTCTGCAACCCACATACCATCATTGCCACAGTGAGTGCTGCAGTCACCTCGAGATCCTCATCACACAGCAGCAGGGGCTTTTCCCTACCCCTCCTGGACTCTGGACTGGAGCTGTGTTTTGCTTGTGTAAACTCCCCCCCCCCCTTGGAGCAATACATCAGCCTCCAGGCATTGAAGTATACCAGCTGCCCTAATGTGAACAACTATGCTAGGACACCAGACGAAGGGGCAAATAATAGCCTGGTTTTATAGAGGCTCACTGGACCTGTTGCTGATGCAAAAGAGCCCCTGGGAGGGGCATCATCAAGACCGCTCTAGAAAATAAGATGGATGCCAACACTGTTGAGGTCAACCTGCTTCGGGCAGACATGAAGAAGAACTCACCATGGCGAGCTTGGTGGATGACACCTAACCACAGCTGGAAATCAAGGACTTGCAATCATTCCGAAAAACTTCAGAATCCAAGCTAGATGATTACAAAGGGCACCTGCGTCGCAATAACATACGAATTTTAGGAGTCCGCACGCCAGGGCGGGACCGCCCTTGAAGTACGAGAATGCGAAAATAAAAATTTTCCCAAACTTTACACAACTAGTCCAGAAGCAGCGTTGTTTCTTTCTGGGGATCAAAAAGGTGCTGAGGGACAAAGGCTACAAATACGCCATGCTATTCCCAACCAGGCTCCGGGTTGAGGCAGATGATAGTGCCTGGTTCTTTGAGCATCCAGAATCGGTGGCGGAATGGCTGGAGGCTCGCTGACCGGTGATACACTTGGCGCTGTGGTGAAACTGGGGGGTGGGGTAGGGGAGTTCCTAAATGTTGGGGGAGATGCTCTGTTTAGTCACTGCACAAAACTGGCCAAACGGGGGATCGAGACTTGATCTATGGCCACAATCATGAGTCAACTGCTCCCTTCTGGACCCTTCTCAGCACTCATAGTAGGGTGACATTTTGATTTATCCGTACCAGGTGATGTGACGGTATTCTTGGACAAAGGGGATGGGGGAGGGCATCATGCACCCTGTTTTTCTACTGTTAGTCAGTTTTAGGGGGTGGCAGGCAGGCAGAACGCAGGGAAGCAGGGAGGGGGGTAGTTTGGAGGGAATGTTTTGGTTAATTGTTTTTTTTCTTTATGTTTTGGATCAGTGCATTTAAATACGCAGGGTGATGGCATGAAGTGGGAGCAACGCATGGAAGTAATTCTAAATGGTTGTGCAGTGGGAGGTAGGGGTTAAAGTCCTTAGTTGGAATGCAAACGGTATTGGTGACAAGCTTAAAAGTAGTATGGTTCATCTCTATATCAAACAACAAGCCCCAGACATTATCCTGCTCCAGGAAACACTTCTGATTGGAAACAAGTGTCAGACAATGAATAGGGGGGATACAAGTTGGTTGCCATGCAGGCTTTACCTCGGGTTCCAGAGAAGTGGGTATTATTTATTTATTTCATTTATTTATTTATTTATTGCATTTGTAAAGCGCATCTATCGCCTAAATGGCATCCTGGCGCTTGCAGACTCAAGGCAGCATAGGAAAGGAGGGTGATAGCGGACTAGAGTTTAAGGAAGAGAAGTGTTTTCAATCTCCTCCTAAACAGTTAAGAAATTGTTCCCTCTTACTGTGCAGCCCATCTGGTATGATAGTCGGGGCAGATATGTGGGGCTCTTGGGCCAGTGGGAGGGCCTAATCATTACATTTATCTCGATCTATGTTCCCCCCGGCCTTCAGAATGAGACATATAAAGATCTAGGGACAGTACTTTCCAATGGGCCTTCTTAATATGGGTGGAGATTTTAATGCAGTGGTGTCTGGTGCCCTGGATCATCACCCCCGAGAGACATTAGGCCTGCACAATGATGGCTGCCTAACTTTGTTGAGGCCATGGGACTGGTGGATGGATGGAGGATGCCCAACCCAGATAGGACCCACTACACTTTTTGATCTAGTGCCCATCAGAGTCTCTCTTATAGACTATGTTCTAGTCCTGGCAACACCGGTAGGGGATATGGTGGAAATACAACACTTGGGTAGGGGCATATCAGACCACTCTACAGTTTGGATGCATATGGTCATGGGCCACGCAAATGCAGGTAGAATTGCTCCCATTTATCCGTGGTACTTACGTGACCCTGGCATTCGTAAGAAGATTGTCCGATCCACTGATCATCACTTTCTGGAAAATGTGGGAACAGTGTCCTCTGCCCAAACACAGTGGGAGGCCTATAAGACGGTTATTCGTAGAGAAGCTATCTCCCTCATAACGGGTAGGAAAAAGGACACACAAAACAAATTAGTGAGATCGGAAGATGAAGTGCTGCAATTAGAGGAAGCGGTACAAAAGGGGGTGGTGATGGACGGAGCATCTGAAAAAAATCAAACACTCCCACCTAGTCAAAAGATCTGGGTTTAATCCATCACCGTTCTTTAGCCCACTCTGCCACCCCTGTTCAGACATGGCTAGATGCAAATCAGTCTGACCCTGTGCCTCATGGGAACAGTCCAGCCCGAACTGCTAAGCCATGTCTTCCACGGACCGGAAACAGAGAAGGGGACACTTCCAATAGATCAGAGAATAGCCAACCTTGTGGTCATACATAAAGAGGGTAAACCTAAAACTAGTTGCACATCGTATAGACCGATATCACTATTAAACGCGGAACCCAAGATTCTAGCAAAAGTACTGGCGACGCGCCTTGTTAAAGTGATAGATAAATTGGTCCATCCGGATCAAACTGGCTTTATGCCGTACCGTAACACAGCCTTAAATCTGCGCAGGCTACATGGTGTGTTAGGCAGAGTTAAAACCATCTTAGAGCCCGCAGTCCTGGTATCACTAGACACCACCATGGCGTTTGACGTGGTGGAGTGCCGTATCTCTTTGCAGTGTTGGGCAAGATGGGATTTGGGCAACACTTTGTTAATTGGGTCTGACTGCTATACTCCAATCCCCTGACCCAGGTTGTTGTAAACAATCGTAAGTCGGCGACATTTGAACTCAGCCATGGAACGCGTCAGGGATGCCCTTTATCACCGCTACTTTTTGCAGGGTGGATTCGCAGAAACCACTGATCCGCGGTATGCGCTGGTTTCTGGAGTAGGAAGACAGGATTTCATTGTATACAAATGATGTCCTGCTCTATCTCACTTCCCCAAGACCCTCTATGATATGTGTATTAGATATCCTCACAATCAATCATATACTCTGGGTTTACCATTAATTGGTCTAAATCTGTGATGTATTTGCTGCAGGGAAAACCACCAGTTATTCCCACAGGTTGTCCGATTCAGGTAGCTTTGGATGGCTTTCATTATCTCGGAACATTTAAAATTTTGGATCCGGCGCTTCACTTTACTCGAAATCTCCAACCACCAATCCAGAGATTAAAATGTGATGTCAGCCACTGGAAATCTCTGCCTCTTTCTTTATTGGGCAAGGCAGTTCTATTTAAAATGATGGCTCTGCCCCATTTTCTTTATGCCCTTCAAAACTCCATGGACCCAGTTCCCAAATCGTATTTTAAAGAGGTGGAAACCCTGCAACGATCTCTTTCATGGGACGGTAAGCCTCGGATTGCCCTAGCTAACATCCCCATCAACTGGTACGATTGCGGTATCAGTCTACCAGACATCAGGAAATATTATTGGGCAGCCCATCTAACCACAATAAACCAAGGGATGTATTGTCATCCTGATGATCCAGGCTACGCCATAAATCGATGGCTCCTCCCTGGTGGAGATTATCTCAGAGCACTATACTCTAAACCTCGGAAATACCCTCTCACGGGCCCGACTGCGCACTCAGTCCACATATGGCATGAGGTCAACAAACACATGGGATGGCACTGTAGGCGACTCCTCTATTGCAATCCAAACGGCTGGGGAGCCTCTGGTGCACTAAAGGTTTTGACAAATGGGATGTAATTGGCATTTCCCAAGTCAAGGACCTCTGGGTCTCTCCTTCGCCTTCCTTCAGCAGCAATTTAGCTTGGCAAACTCAAAGTACTATAGGTAGATAAATGGGTTGCTGAGGGCCTAGAATTGGAAGACGAAGACTGGCAGGAGGCAGTCTCCTCCCCTAGGGAAGTCACGAACCAGGCAAGGTTGCGCCTGGTGCAATTAAAAATCCTGCACAGAACTTACATTCCATGGCTGGGTTTGGTCCGTATGGGTAGAACGGATTGTGGAGAGTGTAGATGTAGATGTGGGGATATAGGCACATTTATAAACAATATATGGAAATGCAAACGCATGCAGACGTACTCGCATGCGTGCTTTACACTGCACTCTCCTGGAAGTGCTTAGAGTTGAATTACAGCCTGAGGCCCCTAGGTGCCTCCTAAACAAATGGGAGCCTACAGACCTTAACCCTTGAACGAAGCAGTGGGCGACCCTGGCTCTTATGGTGGCTAAATGAATATAATGCAAACTTGGGGGTCTCATAAACCCCCAGAACTGGTTAAATGTAAGGAGGATTTAGACTGGTGCATGTTCCGGGAAAAAAACGTCTATGTTGCCATGGGGTGCCCTGGGAAATGGAGAAAAGTCTGGGGTCCATGGAACACCTATAGAGTTGATATTTGTGCCCCACCAATTTCTTAAACTGATGAAGAGACTCTTGAAACCCCTTAACCTCATCCATGCTGGTGACGAGCTCAGCTTGTCATGGAGTACAGTTGAGCTGTACTCATGACGAGCAGAGCTAGTCACGGCCGTTGGAACGTTCGCACGCGGCGGTAATTACCCCGCTGTGCTGAATGTTCTAAAAAGCGGGTGCGGCCATGACGAGCTCAGCTCGTCATGAGGGCAGCTCCGCTGTACCTTATGACGAGCTCAGCTCTTCACCAGCATGGGGGCGCTGTGCGCGGCCCTCCTCCCCCCACACAGCGGGGGGGAAACACCCCGCAGCGAAGGGGTTAACACTTGCATATTGCTTAAAGTGATTGGTACCTATCTAACCTAAGTCTAACTTTCGAAGGATGTATGCTCTACTGCTCATGCTGAATAATGCTCTGTATTGTTGCTTGTTTGTTGATAAAAAGATATATAAAAAAGAAAAAAAATGGGATCTGTACATTTATATACCATTCTCAATAGTATTTGCAATATTTCAAATTCATAACGGCTTAATGTCTTTGTTTTATTCCATCCCATGACCAAAAGCCTATTAAAATATGGCATACCAACACATTTTCATGTAGATTCTCCAAAGTCAAAATTCACCACCATGATCTGGTTATAAAAGATTCTGCGTTCGATGATAGCACGTCAATGCCGTCTTAGAAACAAATGACAGGTGAACATCCAGGTGCATTACCTTACTGTGACTTACATCATTCTGCAGAAACATCTCACTATCTCAAGTGATGCACTAAACAATAGTATGAATTTAAAGCTAAATGGATTGCGGTTACATTTTTTTGGTAACATATTCTAAGAGTTCCCTGAAAATCATCTGCAATGCAGATATATTTGAATATCTTAATATTTCTAGATTGATTTGTAACTTCCTATTGTGTATTATCTGTTCAGCACCAACTCCTGCACCCAGGCAAAGTTCTCCGTCCAAGTCATCAGTATCTCATACGAGTGATCCCAATGCAGATGACATCTTTGAAGAAGGATTTGACAGCCCAAGTAAAAGCGAAGGACAAGATTTAGTAAGTATTGTGGCTTAAAAATAAATTCTCTCTTGGAAGAAAAGGACTTTGAAAAATATGTCAATTTAACTTTATTTTAAAAGCAACAGGAATATTAATTTATATTTTAAAAGCATGCTAAGGGCTATGGTTTTGTTTATACTATCATTCAAATTACCTATGAACTGATTTGTTGCAGTGTTTACTTGTTGGATTGTTGTGAACTGTTTACGAGGTTTATATCATTTTTCTCACCTTGGGTTATCACATACATCATTAAAAACAATTCAGAGCAAGTGCTGTTGTTGAGACCAAAAGGTATTGTCTTCTTGTGTTCTAGCCTGATGCATCTCAGGCCTCATGCAGCACCGATCCCTATGGTGAACCCACTGCTGATACTGTAAGCCCACAAGTCGATAGCTAGATAGCAAAGGTTGGGGTAGGTATCTGCCTTTTATTCTCATTCTCCTGAGATTTCCATCCACCATTGCCCACCATTACCCACCTCACTGTGTTTATCAGAGTCTGTTACATTTGTTCTTGTGGTTCCTACATAGTGTCACTCTCATTTGCAGTGGATGCATGACTTTCATTCACGACCCTTGAAATATCTCATGATATGCAACTTTTTGCTGCAGTCTTTTCATATTTGTAATAAATTATTGACTTTGGCATGTAAACACTTTGCATGATAATCTTTGGAATGGTATAGTTCCTCGTGAACCATTGCATGCTATGGATATATTTTTCTGCTTCTGTGTAATGGGTTCACTACAAAGGTTGCAATTTGTAAAACACCAAGTAATGTACTTGAGTCTAACTTTGGATTAATCTGTTGATGTCACCTTTCCACCTTGAGAGTGTGAATAGTTGGCACACTGTCTATGTCCTTTGCCATGATAATAAACATACTACGGATAATGGATATAGATTTTCTTGTTCAGGCTTAAACATTACTGTTATATTTGAGATGGTGCAGCACTGGATACTTAAAGGTTTTCTATCTGAGATGTCTCTTTGATAAAATAGTCAGGCCCCTTGACATTATGGATAGCCGAACCTGTTGATGGTTCATTAACATGGATACGAGACAAGTTGACAGTATAAGCAATGAATGAAAAAGGCTCCATTAAAATCCACTGGGGGGAAATTCATTTCATAAACATTCTTTTGAAAATCAAGAATGCCAAAGTGGGTTGACACATCAAGCACCTCAAACAAGATCCCTTGCAGTACAACTTTAAGAATAGGATGCACAGCATCAAACAATAACACGCATATAAAATATGAAGCACATAACGAGGAGATGTAATTTGCCTAATTCTTAATTTTTACTTGTTTTCTGAGTGGTTACACAATAGAACCCACAAGATCTTCAGATAAACGCTAGATTTCAAATTAACTGAGCATAAGAAATTTTGTTTAAAAAAATAGATATAGTTCTGCAATTCGGGCATAATATATAAGAAAGCTGTTTAGGCTTTCACAGAGCCGAACTACACTTGAGAACCTCACTCCAAAATGAAAGACGGCCCGAATTTTTATTATGCAGCAGAATACTCTGTGAAGTTCAAATTCTGAATGCTGCTCCAGTCTAAGTAAATCAGATTCAAAAGAATGTCCATTACAAATGATGATGAGGCCACACTGAGGACACTGAGGATACTGTAGGGGATGCCAGGGAGTCGATTCTGTGAAGACATTTGAGACTGCCTGTTGACTAAGGATTATGTTGCTCTTCTTAGGTACAAATAAAAGGTTTCCTACCTGTAAGAAGCATTGTGTAGACCTGTGTATGAACAGTTGCCTTCAGGAGAATACATTACTTTTTGAGATGAGTGTGGATTGAGGAGGATCACTGAGGATGAATAGACACGTTATGTTAATCTAGCTTATATAGTGTGCGAATCAGGGTGGTGTGACTGGTGCAGTAGCACTGAGCGCTGACCGGAGGAGAGGACTCTTAGCTCCGGGGGGCGGGTTGGAATACTGTGTTTAGTAATAACTTATAATTTAAAAACACCTACAGCAGAGTTTCTTGTTAGTCCAGTCAAAAATGTCAAGATAACTCTTGTAATGAATGTTCCTGCTAGAGAGAGGGATCATAGTTTTGTCAACGGGCAGTTTTGACTCCGTTAACATGCCTGCTGCAAAGAACATGCACCGTGCAGATCACAGATCTGTATTGTATGTGGATAGCTGAGTGGATCGCTGGTTTTGTCACAGAGATTGTTTTGTTACCGCAATTCATAAAATACAACCCTAATATAGAACAGTGACTGTTATGAACTGTCATCAAAGTGCTGTATACAAACCGCATAAAATAGGTTCGGACATTCTGTTTTTCCCCTGTCTTTCATTATATATTTCTATTTTGCTGACAAGTGTTTGTTTGGGTAGATATACATTTTTATTAGTAAAGTCAGCCTTTACCAGGTGGTCATGCAGTGATTCATTTGTGAAAAAATAAGTGCTTCCATCAGGAGGCAGCTTGCACCATTGCTTAAGTTTAGTGTCAGTTTTAACAGAGTCAACTACTAACCATGAAACCCCACAAGTGGGGAGAGGATGTAGAGTACTGGCCAGAGCTGCCGACTTTGGAGATGGGTAACCAGGTTTGAGCTTCGGCGTAGGCTCAATATCATGTGATTCTGAGGAAATCGCGTAATCTCCCCGTGCCTACCAAAAATGTATTTGTCCTTAACTGGTGCTAATAAAAAGCACTTCAATACCTTTCGGTCAGGTTAGCGTTATAAGCGCTGGTGTTAATGATTAAATGCCGGTGCTGAGCACCAGAAACCACTGGCTCAAATTAAGCACTGTGGTCATATGAGTGGGGTGTGCCAAAAGTGATTGAAGCCGGTCCTGACGCGAATCACCCTCGGAGTAGTATCTTGGTGCACAGAATGATTGTAGGCAGAGGAAGCAACCAATCAAAACAATTGTGTCTTGAGCATTTTCCTGAATTTCTGGTGGTCAGAGCTTGTGTGCATGCATATGTGCATGTGGTAAGGTAGGTTGTTCCAATACAGTGGGGCTAAGTAGGAAAAAGGTCAACTTCCAGTTGTGGCTTTTTTGATACAGCGAGCAAAGCTTTATCACTAGATCTGAGGTACCTAGCTGGACAGTAAAGCTTTAGCTTTTAAATTAGGTAGCTGTGGCTTTAGCCCACCAATGCCTTGTGAGTAAAACAACGCATTTTAAAAGTGTAGAGATCTGAGTAAGGGTGTTGGATCAAAGCCAGATGGAAGATGGCAGGTGAGATAGGATGTGAGTAACGCGTTGTCGTAATTCAGTCTGCTCATTATGGGTGCTTGTATCAGAGTCTTCCTGGCTGACAGCGGAAGGAAAGGAAGAGCTTTCCTCCGCAGCGCATGATATGGCAACAGGCACCCATAGTGGCAAGGACCTGCTCCTTTATGGTCAATGCTTGGTCCAAACGAATGCCCAAGTTCTTTACAACCTGTTTGGGTGTAGGAGCAGAACCTAGTTTAGGGGGGGCCACCGGACCAGAGACCAGTGTTATTGGGCTTTCCTAAACAGCAAGAGTTCCGTTTTTTCTGCATTCAACTGAAGGTTATTGCTGCCCATACAGGTAGCGGTCGCAGTCATCCCATCTAAAAACCGTTCTTTACTTTTGCTGGATCTTTATCAAAAGAGATGATTAACTGTGTGTCGTCAGCATAGGACTGCAGTTCAAAACCAAAGGGGAGCAACATAACTGTTGAATAGTGTGGGGCTCAGACATAAGCCTTGTGGCACTCCCTTGTCAATTAACATGGTACGTGATATTATTTGTCCAGAGAGATGGCTTTAGTTCTATTAGATAAGAAATCAGTGAAATAGTTCAGGGCAGTCCCAGGGATCTCTGACAGCCTTTGGAGCAGCTTGGGGTGGGACACAATGTCAAAAGCTGTGGATAAATCCAACAGAACTAGCATGGAAGAAGTGTCAGTATCCAGAGAGAGTCTTATGTGGTCTGTGACAGCAATCACGGCTGTCTGTGTACTGTATGATGGCCTGAACCCCAATTGAGATGGATCCAAGAATTTGTTGTCTACGAGGTACTCCATAAGGTGTATGTTTATTTGTCCCTCCAACATTTTGCCAAGTAGTGGGGGTAGAGAGATGGGCCGATAGTTAGTAAGGTTGGTAGACACCATATAAGCCTTCTTTTGAATGGGTGTTACCTAGCAGCCTTCCAAACCTGGGGGATTTCCCACATGATAATTGATAGGTTAGGGAGGCATATGTCAAGTGGAGAGCCTTATTTGGCTGATTCCACCACTCCGTGTATGCTCACAGGGTAGAAATCCTTAAACTCTCCCAAGCTGTCTACCCTCTCATGGAGAAGAGGCCTGGCAATTGACTCCACAATTCTCAGATTGGAGGAGTTCTTGTGAAGCCTTGATACCATGGGAGCAGGAGCGAGGATTTATAAAAGTAGTGAGTGCTTTAAATAGCTGCTTCGAATAGTTGCCGGCCTGTTTAATTTGGTTGGAAATATATGTTTTCCGGGCAACTTTAATGTTTCAGTGGTAGCTGGTGGAAGCCTATCTGTAGGCTTGTTTATCAGTGGCAATATATGTCTTGCACCAACTTCTCTCTAGTTTTTAGGTCTCGCCTACGCAGCATGCATGAGCTGCTTTGGAGTGTCCTTTCGGAATCACTCTGGGCTTTTGTGGAAACTTGTGCATGTTGAGCGCTGTTTCCAATGAGCCCTTGTGCATGTCCCATAAGGAAAACGCTGTAGATGCTTGCGGGCCCCGCTTGACTTTCAGCGCTTGTTCTATTACCAACTCCTCCCTCTCCGACCGGCCGCACGCCCACCTGCATTAAAAAACAAAGAGTGACAAGTAAGATGTGCATTAAAATATGAACTACGTTTCACTGTTTCCTGTCTTGCTTTTAAGTATTGGCGTGTTTGCGTTTCTCACCTTGGTAGAGGGGCTGCTGTGACTCGGCTCACCACCGGTCCTTCATCGTTTCCCCTTGCTGCTGCCGTCCCTGAAAAACCCCTCAGCAGATCCATGGTTTTTTCGCCTCTTTTCCTTGGAGGACTTCTTGCCCTCTATGAGTCAGCCATTTTCTTTGTGCTGCATGGGAAATAAATATGCATGTGAGAAACCGCTGTTCTTCTTGAGGGATTATCAACATTACACTATTGCCCAAGGGGGTGAGTGGGCAGGATGGCGTCCCTGTGAGGGAGAATGGGCGTAACACTCAGCATCTGTGGCCTGCTTCCCTTCAGCACTGGTGGATGCGCACAAACCTAAACGGGCTTACCCATATGGGATTTTTCCGGATGTCAAAGTTGCATCTGCTTATGTTTGAGCCACATAGCCGTCTCCAAGGGACGGTTTACTTTTGAATTTCGCACAGCTGTTTTGCGCTATAGAGATCTAAAACACCTCACTAGTACAAGGAGGGAGTCTTGGGGTGATTCTTGTGGCATAAGAAGCGTAAGTTTTATGTGTACCATCTATTTCCTCAGCAGGTTGCGGTGCGAGGGATGGAGTGGGGTACTTTACTGTGCACTTCGGGTTACATAGCGTCAACTCCCTGACTCGTGCACACTGGTTATGGTTTAAAAGATAACAGTTCCTTGTGTTTGTGATGTCACCTTTTTAGATTGCCTACTATAGAAAAAGAAAATAGCAACATGGATTGCTAATTGCCCTAATTTGTTGCTCACTAAGTTCACTGATGTCTTAAAAGTGAACAATTACTAATTTTAAAATTGGAAAAATGCTGCGCATACCAGTACAACTGGTGACAGGGGTTGCCAAACAGTGACAGGTCGCTGACATTGAAGAGGGACTCCAGTTACAAGACCATGACCACAAACATAGAAGACGGACTTTGTAAGACTATGGTAATTGTTCTTGCGGTTTCTTTTGTGGAAGTCATATTATTGTTAGAGATTGGTGATCCTAAAAATTCATGGGACGAGCCGAGCCAGAGGTTTGACTTGGCTCTACGCGCCCGCAGAAAAAACAGTATAGGAATGATAAAAATGTAACTCACAGCTTCCAGCCCAGCAAAAACTGAAGAATGAGAAGGTCAAGTTTATTAGAAAGTAATTAACATAGCCTTCCACCTGCGTTATTGGTCTGGGGGATACAGGAGTCCAAGAAATTGTTTACCTGTTTTCTGTGTTGATGTACTAAAAGGCAGTGCAGGCAGGCTGAATGAAATGTGATTTTTTTGCAACTAACTTTAATTAATTACCCGCATCCACAGAAGTAAACACTTTCACTTTAAGACACACAAATGCCACGTCTTTTTATTTTCGCGTTACACGTTGATTCGGTTCCGTTCTCTTTGCGAGCTGCCAGGACGGATATAGAAACTACTCTGTTAAGTAGAGCTTTCAGGAGTTTTTAATCACACGTTCTCAGTAACATTTGGTAACCTTGTCACCATATTATATACAATATAGAGACGTGAGGATTTTTGCTACTTCAATCATGTATTGAAGCTGCAGCATTTATGTTTCTTTTGATTAATCACTTCATTAGTGCTCGGCAACCTCACTACCTTATACTCGGTAGCCTTGTCACCACATTACATACCATGTATATACGTGCAGGTTTACGCTATGGTAATCACGTATCAAAGTTGCAGCGCTCATGTGGCTATTGGTTATGTTGAGTGTGTGGGCATGCTTGTAGGGGATAATTGCTGCATAGCTGAACTTATAAGGTCCCAAAGGTGAGACCTTTTGGCTATGCTAATGCTTGTTTATAAGGCCTTCTCTTGGTGCAGGACCAGGGTATACCAGGGTGAATGGGAACTATGCTTGGTTATAACACCAGGTTTGAGAGGGCAATGCCACTTAAAGTGGTGTTTAATGCTTCATGATACTCTACTAGAATTGAGTTGACTCCCAAGTCCTTAGTGGTCGTTGTAAACACAAGCCCTCTAGAAAAGGAGTCAGTAGTGACTTTCTTCCATTGTCTTTTTTTACTGTAGTTTATTTCCATGACTCTTTGATCTTGGTAATCAAGACATTGATCAAAGAATGATCTGTCCAGACTAAAGATAGGGGGGATTGACAGCAGGGTTTCGGAGTTAGTAAAAAGTAAGTCAAGCATACGTCCCACAGTATGTGTTGGACAGTTGAATTTGTGGTGCAGACCAACTTTTTCTAAATCAGCAAGAAGTTGAGAAATGTCAGAATCAAATGGGTCCTCACCATGATATTTAAAATGACCTAATAGAAAGAACTTCTGAGATCTCAGTACATGGGATGCAATATATTCCGTGAGACAATGGCTAAAATCTTTCTTAGGGCCTGGAGGTCGATAGACTAAAGCCCCTTTCCAGTAGTTCTTGGGAGAGTATTCAAGTTTTAAGATACATATTTCCACCCAACAGTACTGGGGGCATCTATAAGAGAGACTTTGGCTGGGTTCTCAAACATGATGGCAGTGCTGCCACCCATTATGCCTACTGTCTCGCATCTAAGTTTGTGATCGTTGTCTGGGAGTCCCATCGTAATACCTGGTAAAGTGGTGCCACTCAGACAGGTTTCAGTTAGGAACCCGATCTTGGGCGAGGAAGATGCCAACAAATCCCAGTTTTCCATTGCGTGCTTTGGCAGAGATCTGGTATTACAGAGGAAGCTCGTCATGAGTCTCGAACGGGTTAAGCTTACTGATTTCGATAAATTTGAGATGTACTGAAGAGACTGCCTAATAAACTTCGGCCTCTTCAATGTCTGTTGATTATGTCTTGTTAAAGTCTTGCTCTCATAATCTTTATGGCTCTTCCTTGGAAAAAGGGCACAACAAAGCTCACTTACATTGGTGACCTAATCTGGGAATCAGATCTGTAAGTGGTAAAAATATTTTTGTCAATAGACAAAACAGTCTTTCCTTAGATTTTCTCTTTTATGCAGAATCTAGAAAATCAGGCCGAGGTTCAAGGTCTCTCTTACCAAATTCTAGTTAACAGAGTCAGGCCTTTAAAATTAAACACACACTAGTGCACTAGCTGATCCACTTTATACCCAGATTGTGTACATTCAATCACAGTGGTCAGGTTCTCTTACAAAGAGGCAAGGTCCCGTACCCTTGCTATCCTAAATTGAAGTCTTCAAACTCTCAAACATCTGAGATGGAAATTCACTGCCTTTCTAGAGTATATTCAGTGAGTGTAACTCTACTCAGGTCAACTTGAGATCTCATGAGAACTAGTCAAATTCAAGATGACTACCAGAGTAAATTGGGCCAACTTTTACCAGATACTTCGTGCCTCAAATCCACTGCCTCTTGAATGTCTCCTGGGCACTTTCCAGCCCCAGTCACCATCTGCTGCCTCTAGACTCCTCTAAAGCAAGTTCCTTGAAGTGCCAGACTAGTGCTCCCGACAGCCTCTAACTCAAACCTGCTATTTTAAGTAAAACAGGCATTGATGCCACAACTCCTACAAAGATGGTCCAAAAGCAAGATGACTCTGAAAGAAGTAGCCTCAGTTTTTGTCCCTCTGATAAATATAGATATAGGAGGTGTTTGTACTATGAGAGGGATATGCTGACTGTAGTAGATCAGAAGCTAAGCTCTCTCTCCTCAATGATGCATGGAACATCAATATTGTAAGTGCCCCCAAAGCATCAAGTAGGGATCCCTGGACACCAAGATTTAAAGTTGTTAGAAAGATTATATTTTCCAGAATAATCATAAAATACATATTTCTCAGCAGATGCGGGTGCAGAATTCGATTCTCACATAGATTTTGCCAACTCTACCTGAGCCTTCCCAAATAAGTTTTATATTGTAGAAGACGTGGTGCCGGGCTTGTTTTTTAACCCCTTTGATGCTCATGACGAGCTCAGCTCGTCATGAGGCACCGTGGAGCTGTGCTTATGACGAGCTGAGCTCGTCATGAACAATGGGATACGATGAGGATCAGCACAGGAGGGGAAAACCATTAGCAGCCAAGGTGCTAAGTACCCAGGAAAACTCACACTTCTATCTGGGAAACTCTCAGCTAGCTGCCAATAAAACAAAGAATTCAGTTTAAAACCTATGATTTGGTTTTAAAAGCAATTAAAGATCTAGTCCCTCAATTTGTATCCAAAGGAATCTCCAGATATAACCCTCCACGGACTCTTAGATTTTCCTCAGCCAACTTGCTGGAAGTTCTTAGATTTGACAGTCGTAGACTTTCTACCTTAGCGCATTTATTGTGGAATTCTTTTCAGCCTTAAATTTGATATATAACTGATCTAGTCTCCGTCATTGAAGGCTTGGTTGTTTAAACAAGCCTTTCTTTAATAAGTCTTATCTTGCCTCATTTGCATCTGATTGGCTAATCAGCTAAACCCCCAGCATTTTCTCCACTCACATTTTATCTCAGCACCTTGAAAACTCTGGTTGAATGTGCGCTTTATAAGTACCATTTCCATTCAAATTAAGATTGTGCTGTGCAGTGCTTTTATGCCTCCTTTCATTGACCTCCCCCACATCTAATGTTTTTATCAGACTGTATGTTGATTGTTTCTAACAATTGGTATTAATCTCTTTTTCTCTATTTTTAAAAAACATTATAATTTTGTCGTTTTGACTGGTGTCTATAAAAAAACTGTGGGGCATATTACCAACAAGTAGCAATATTTATCGCTAAATAGGTTAAGCAACAATTTTTTTATTGCTGCCTATCGCTGGATATGTTAGCGGAGAAAACATGCTATTAGCAATGTTTTTCTCCATTGTGCCAAAATATCCAGCTATAGCCGCAAAATGTGTGAATATCGCTGAGAATACAGCAATATTCACGCTTTAGTGACAAAATGCTATTAGCCATGTTATCCACCTCCCATTGGATAACATGGCTAAGAACTGGTCTGATTAAGAAAATGGGGTATAACACAAAAAAGGTCAACGGACCTGGGTATCATATAATATAGAAAACAGGGTGGTCCTAGACACAATTTATCTGACACATGTAAATGCAATAATCATTTTAGAGAAAGATAAGTAGAAAGGTTAATCCGATGGTTATGCCAAAGAACTAAGGTTCTATTCCCTTACAGTCATTCAAAAGACGGGGGGAAAACAAAGGGGGTGCAGGCATCAAGATAGGGGGATACAAACCCCCCTATCTTGATGCCTGCACCCCCTTTGTTTTCTCCCCGTCTTTTGAATGACCGTAACCAAACCGTATGATTGATATACGTGGGGCAGGATCAGCACTAAGGGAATAAAACCTTAGTTCTTTGGCATAACCATTGGATTAACCTTTCTACTTATCTTTCTCTCTTTCACTTGAGCACTTACTTACTTTTTGCACTTTCTACTGCACCTGGCAGAACTCCCCCAACCTTTGGGTGTTTGTTTTTTAAATATGTATATATGAATATGAAATAAATTGTGAATTTATACTATCATACAGAAATCTGTTTTGGGTACTTTTTTGACCAAACTGCAAACGCATTTGGCTTGTTGTTTTTCTTTCAGGATTAAGTCCCACCAAGACCATTCAGATGCTAAAATGATTATTGCATTTACATGTATCAGATAAATTGTGTCTAGGACCACCCTGTTTTCTAATAACTGGTCTGGGCAGGTGTTAGTATATGGAGATATTCGCGCTTAGCATGAATATTTCCAACGCCACGCCTGCCTTGCTAATAGGCGATAGCGACATTAGCGACTGCTTTCAGTCGCTAACTGGTTGGGTACGCCCTCTTTGCATGTCATTAGCGATAAACATTGCTGACATGCAAAGCTGGCCCCAAACTGCTCGCTATCGCCTTAAAGCTGTTGCTAACATCAGTTAGCGACAGCTTGCTAATAGGGCGATAGAATTATCGCCGCTTAGCGGACGAAAACGGACGCTAAATCGGTGATAATTGCCTATCGCCCCCCTTGGTAATATGCCCCTATGTTTTTTATTGCTTGAAGGAAGAAAGATCTTGGATCCTAAAAGTTTCTAATAACATTTTTAAAATTCCAACTCTCAAATAGTGATATTTTTGTAAACATTATTTAACCACTTCACTGCGGCGGCTATTCCGCCGCAGTGCTAAGGGGGCGGGACGGCCGCGCAGCAGGCGCATGCTGGTGACGGAACTGCTCTGTCACCAGCTGCAGTTGCGCTGTGCTCATGATCGAGCGGTTCCGTCATGGCCCCGCCCGCTCAATAGAAAGTTCAGCGCAGGCGCGGAATCCGCGCCGCTCAGGCGTTCCCAGCGGGCCGTGACGGAACCACTCCGTCATCAGCACAGCACGAGCGTGGCTGATGACGGAGTGGTTCCGTCACCAGCAGGGGAGGGGTTAACCCAAAACATTTCTGTAAAATGATATCTGGGCAACAGTATTCTGGAACCATACCCCACTAGGGTCCATGACCTGCCTGGAGTGTACCTATTGCTTGTCCTATCTCCACCATGGACTATGTTTTACTGGATTCAGTTCTGCCTTTTGTAAGATGTGCAGCAGACACATGTGATTCATGTCCACATCCTAGCCACATGCCTCAATGTCAGTACCTGAATCATCCATGATTACGCACTGTTGCCTACTCCCTGAATAACTCCTCCTCTGTTTGTTGCACGCTTCTCTCTTTCCTCTAGTTATATGATAGCTGCAACAGCTATAGAGATGGTGGCAGGTTCTCATGGTGGGGCCCCAAGTGGCAGATGCTATAAATGTAATGGTAATGTGAATGAAATCAAATGAAATGAAAGTTAGACTTATAGAGCGCTCTAATACCCTGGATTGCAGGTAGGATACTGGTGATGAACACCACAATGTCCCTGGTGAACGATGATCCTGCAGTGTGCCACTGGTTATGGCAAGTGTTGCACTCCTGATGGCCTATATTCCCAGTAGAAAGAGTGGTTGCAGCTGGGATGGCAGATGTGTTGATGGTGGCAGAGAATGACTGATGGCCTGCACAATAGTCATCTAATAGGGGATGATGCTTGACTCTGCCATCATCTTTCATCTTCACTGTGCCACCTAGAAGGACATCAAGGGTACATTTGATCAATTAAATGATACTTGCAACTCTGGTAGCTTAACAACATTTGAGATGATGCTATGAATGATGACTCACTTCAGACATAAAAACTAATTTATGAAATCTTGACTTTAACATCTTGAATAAGTTATTTCAGAAGTGAATAACTTCAGAGCATGTTGATTATAGATAATAATCATACACTTAAATGTACAGTGTACCTGCACTCTTTGACATTCCCAAAACTCTAAATGCCCGAAGATGTAAATATTAAAACAATTATTCCACTTGACCTGAAAATATATCAATAAAGTCAGTCACACAAAAAAGAAAATCTGACAACTATTGGCATGCTAGTTATTGATAAAGAGAATGACACTTAGGTTACATCATTGTATAATCAAGCAAATACCTCAGGAAAAAGTGTATGAGAATAGCATCCCAGCATGATTGGTTCATCTCCACAGGGCAAAAGTATTTATGGGCAACTTAGGATGTGTGCAGAAGGACATGAAATATGAGCAAATAATGCAGTAGGGTCAGGCTCAAATAAGTATAGCAAAGTTCCTTTGGTGTTCCTCATTCCCTGTTCATTACTGGATGAAGCAAAGGTTTGTCGACTTTCACTTTCATGTGGGAAGCTTTCACAGTGTAAGTGTGAGCTAGCCTGAAGCCACATTCAGCCCCTTTAGTGGCTACCCTAATACCATGAGAGGAAATACATTCAGTCAGTTTGACCAATAAGTAAAATAAGCTTAGGGTACTGGAAAATGTGTTTGACTTCATATTTATATTTCTTATAGAGACCATTCTACACTTGCCACAATCTCATTTGAGGGGAACAGCAAAGCTTGCAATTGTTTTTGAAGTTCTTTAGGGTATCTTTACTCTTTCATTTGTGCAGGTATTTCTAATGGCTCTGTTGAGAAATAACTCTAGATTTTTGCTGCATAAAAGGATGTGGTCTCTGCTCATAAATTATCACTATAGTAAAGTATGTTTTAGTGTGTGCTGCCTTAATCTGTTGTTGATTGTTCTTATGTTTTCTTTAGGAAATAGAAACTCTCTACGCCCAGATCAACAGACCTAAGAATTAGCATTTTATGGGGCCACGGTGCTCTTCAAGACTAGTTGGAAAGCGTGCAGCGTGGCAGGTCTATGGTTCTTCTCATGCCTGAATTTCAGTTGATCCATCAACATTTACTGACAGAGGATGTCTACTGGATGGGCTCAACGAATACATTGAATACATTTGTCAATGAAATGCAAGCTAGGGGGACACAAAGAGGCCCCCGTTTTAATTTTCAAAGCACTCTAGTTCTCGAACATTGAGTTGACAGACACAACAGTGGTATATGAGTCGTCAATTTCATTCTGTTTCTCAGCTTATGAACTTCGCAATTCACAAGTTTTCATTATTGAGTCCTACACGTGTCACAATTTGTTTTCAAACACAAAAAATCCATATGTAGCCCATGTACCACTGTGCTGTGGACGTGACAACACATGTCTACACTTTAATGCTTGGCGAAGGGTTTCATGATAATGCTACACCAAACCCAACCACTTTTTATTGGTACATTTGGAAAACGTATGGACATACTATTTTTAATGTATGTTGCATATCACATTTTTTATACTGGAGACAGAAGCTCTCGAGAATCAATACTTCATTGGACACAGTTGTTAACCTAGATGAAATAGAGGCTGTGATCGCATTATTTACATACTTTGAAGGTTTTGCCCAATGGGCCATGAGAGTCAGTGCATCCTGACCACAAAATGCTGCTTTCTGGGTAGAAATCGAGCTGTGGGAGAAAATGGACATCGAAACCCATTGATAAGCTGGAAAATATTCTGTTATTCCTCATTTGGAAAAAGACCTGAACTCTGGAAGCAAATGAAGATTTGTTTTTTCTTTCTCTGATATCTTGCTGCTGTGATGCTATGCAGACAAGTCTTTTGTGCCATTTTTGAAGAAAAAAATTATTTGCCAAATAATTCTGGATTAATTCTGGTTTATGGATTTGAAAGACACAGACTTTGTCATGTGACAAGAGTGGCATGATTTTTTGCTATAACATACTGATTATGTGCTCAAACTGCTCATCTCTCTTTTGTACATTAGAAAATTCAAATTGGAATTTTATTTTATAACTTGAAAAAAAGACTTAATGTTAAACTCTTTAAATGTTGAAGGGAAATGGCTTTAAGGAGTTCACATAAAATTGCCAGATTTTTGTAAATATAAATGTTATTATTATAATTGTTTTAATAACACCATAACACTGTAGAAGGAATAGCGAATTGCAGTGATTGAATGGTGGGGCAACCCCTGTTTGAATAGTTCACCCCACGGTTGTCACCTGTTTCTAACAACAACGATGCATCTGCCAACAATAACTGGCTTGTCAAAATCTAATCACATCATGATTTAGGGAGTTCTGTACAAAAGTCTACAGAAGAAACGATTACCCATTTATTAAAATGTGAGTTTCATTTTGGTCTGGAAAGAGTGTCAGCAACACAATGCCTTATCTACAAGTGGGAATCATTTAAATGCCGAAACATAGGATGTACAAATTAAATATATCGTTTTCTATATCTCTGAAATAGGAATGCAGAATTTTTATCCATTTTTTTCATGACATATGTAGATGTATGTTCTCTGCAGAAAATCTATACAGCTAAACGGTTTCCCTATTTTCCTATGCAGTTACATTACATTATACTTTATGTGGTAATTACGAAACAACGCATCTAATTAAATCAATAATGAAATTGGGTTTCAGGAGATTTATATGCAGATTTTGTTTACACCATGAAGGTTATTGATGGAATAAAGCTTGAAGTGTCAAGCATTTGGTTTTATTAGGAAGCATTCAACATTAATGTCTACCATCATACAGGATTGTGAAGCAGTAAATGCCATTTGAGTTTGGAGGGAACTGAAAGCCCTCCCAATTCTAGATTAAACTCTTACCACTGTGTCAAATCCACCAGCGGAATTTCCTCCATAGTCTTACCTCCATGGTGGATGATATTTCGCCAGTGGATTTTACTCCGTAATTATATTTTTACACCAAAACTTTAAGGTTTTCAGTTCCCTTTAAACTAGAAATGGGACTCTAAGGACCGTATTCACAATCTGCATTTCATAGGACATTTTGTAGTACTACAGCTGTACTGCAAAATTTACTACAAAGTGCTATTCACAAACTGCACATTTGTAGTAATTCGCAGTTTTGAGTATGTTTACTACTTTTAGTATTCTCATACTGAACTTTTGTAGTAGCTTTCACTTTTATGGTAAGTCCATAACTGAATTATTTTCTATGGGAGGGTGTTGCAGTACCAGTGGTGAACCATGTGGACAAACAACGAGAGTGTAAGTTACTAGAAAAGTGCAAGTTACTACAAAAGTGCAGCTTGTAAATACTAAAAAGTAGTAAACCCCTCAAAGGTGTATACGTACCTAAACGTGTAAGTTATCTTTGTGAATCAGGCCCTCCGCCATCAAGGTAATGCTCATATTATTTGATTTAAAAACCAAACCACTACATTGAGTCCACTTCATCTCATTTTTGTTTTAACTAATGATGAGCTACTTGTGTGCCGAAAACATGATACAAAGGAATGAGCTGGCTACTTTCAATCTGACCACTATGTTAAGAAGGGGCAATATGCACATCACAGCAAAATCCCTTTATAACTGTTGGTGAGATGCACAATTCTCACCATTGCAGGCTGTTTATATTTTTGTGTTTTTTCCCTACCTAACGCTGATTTAAAACAGTGCTTATCTGTCATATTGCTGAATGTGACCTGGCCATGCAAAGTTCTGTGCTCAAGTGTTGGAGGGAAGGTTTTATGAGTTTGATAGCAATTTCATTGATTAATGTTTATTACTTTGTATATGCTGTAAATGCAACATGCTCCTGAAAAATTAAGTTGACCCGAATGGCAGGTATTTATTTCATTATACTTATTTTATGTTATTGGCTATTTCATAAGGTGAACGTTAATTATGACACAGAAAACTGAAAATCAGTCAAAGTAAAACAATCCTAAATCTTCATGGCAATTATCAATGAGGTGTATCTTTTAACATTTTACTTTGAAAATCTTGAATAACTAATTGCAAAACCTAAAGGTGCCAAACTGTTATGATCCTAGTCAAAATCTGGAGAAAAAAGATTTTGATCCTATTCAACTCATAAACCTTCATACTCTCTTATGACAAACCTTAGACGTTTAACTATTTTCCTAGCATTTTTACAACCATCTGTGTTTGCATTTTGGCCAGTCATTTTCTTTTTTTCATACGTCCAAAAGCATATTTTGAGAGATATTATCATGCCATATTTGACAAGCACCATCATCATCATCTGTTATACTGCGCACCTTCTTGGAAAAATTATGTTTACCTTTGTGTCACAGCTATTCTGATTACCCTTTTTAGACACATATTTTTTTAATAAGGGAAAGAAAGAGAAGACTGTTGGGTGCATTTCTAAACCTATTTTAAATTTACCTCAGATGACAGTTTGTTGAAAATAGGTGGTAAAATTATTTTTAACTTTATGTGTAACACATCCAACAAAACGACAATTTTTTGAAATTTTCCATTAATTTCTGTAACACACCGTGTAATACTGTTAAAAATAAAAAATAAAAATGGTATATTGCTATTTCTTTATTAACAGACTAGGATAAAACGTGTCTAGGCATATCAATAACTCACAAATATACTTGACTTTCTAAGAAAAAACATTAAGTGCAGGGTCCCAAAGGGTTTTGTTATCAGACAGCCATTGGGGGATGTACGACGGAACAATGGCCTTTACCAAGCATGCCTTTTTCCATGCATCATTTAGCATTTGATGCAGTTATCACGGATTCCCTTTACCACACAGACCTTTACCACATAAATGCCTTTACCACTCATGCCTTTACAATGAAATGGTAAGTATATATCAGGTAAGTGAAACCCATATCTATATATATCTCAATTTTCTCTTTCCACCAAAGTCGCCGCTCTCAACGCAGTGGGCCGCAGCTTGTGAGGACGGACTTGCATACACATCTCAATTCTCAACCCAGGGACGCCACGCACACACGGGCAGGATAATCAATATATCTTTATTTCATTAAATTCATTCAATTATAGCAACCGAAAAACTGACAAAGGCGTTTCGGCCTCCTGGCCTTTGTCAATGTCAGTGAACGTGATTACAAGTCGACCTTTTTATCATACTGTGATTTTATTGGGCGGCTCTCGTGAATAAGAAACTAAAAACGTACTGCATTACATCTTCCACTTGCAAGAAAAAACATTGGTCTTCCATTTTAACATATCTAGTTCTCACAATGAATTCAAATGAGGTACTGTGGTCCCGATCTGTCGACCTTATAGAAAACATCTCAATTATCCATATGAACTTATTAATTAATAATATTTACAGTATATACTCTTTACATTCCTTTTTCCAAGAGATTATCTATCTCGGGGACCTGCTGTTAGACTTTTAAATACTGCCCCAAAGGGGCTTTCTCACTTCCACTTGTACAACACTTGTATTCATCCAAGGCAAGCCTACTTGAAAAAGCATCGTTCTATGTGGATTTGTTTCTATTGCCGCTGGTCAAGGACCTAAGCTCATATATTCAAGATACTACAGATTTCATTTGGATGATACAAAATATACAATCGGAGAACAATGTTATCCTCATTACACTTGTTTGTTCCCCTGCATACTTTGTACACCTGCATAGCACATCAAGATGGATTACTGGCACTTGAGTTCTTTCTAAAAAAGAGATCATTGAAATATCAAGAACACAATATCATGTTATTTCCATTTGTCTCCTTCTGCCTTAACATTATTATTTTTTTATTGTCTGGGCAGCTATATTTACAAACACAGGGGACCGCCATTGGCCCCCAGTTATGCAAATCTTTTCGTGGGCTGGAGGAAAAAGCATTTTTTTGGAGGACATACTAGAGGTAGAACCTCCGTTACTCTCTCCTTAGAGATTTTCTTATTCACTGAAAGTAGAAGCATTGGAAGACAGTGGAGGAAAAATGTTTAACTATGATGTGTCAAAAAGCTCCAACAACAGTACATAATCTATAAAGTAGCTCTAAAGCATCTTGGATTTAGGATGTCTCCCAAAACAACTCTTTAAAATCCTTCCTGAATTTCATAAACCAGATAGGCTCTTAAACTGCAACAACTACTCACAGGAACTCTGAAACCACTCCGTTGGGCAATGTTAAGATTTCCAGTGGGAGAGATCATACAGTTGCAAAGTTAAGATTTCAAGTGGGAGAGAACGCATTTGCAATGTTAACATTCCCAGTGGGAGAGATCACACATTTGAGGCAAACCCTGTGATACCATTACTAACCCTGGGCATAGTTTGCATTGTAGCGCTACACGTAGCAACGCGAAATGCACTTTGCACTATGCACGCTACGCGTAGCTATGCGAACTGCGTAGTGCAGTAGGGAAAATGCTATTCGCACTGATTGCACAGAGCCGGACGCTTGTCCGCATCGTGCAATCATTGCAAACAGCATCTTGCATAACCCTGGGCGTAATTTGCATAGTATCGCTACACATAGCTACGCGAAGTGCACTTTGCACTACGCAAGCTATGCATAGCTACGCAAACTGCGTAGTGCAGTAGGGAAAATGCTCTTCGCACTGATTGCACAGTGCCGGATGCTGGTCCGCACTGTGCAATCATTGCAAACGGCATCTTGCACAGTGCAAACGCTCGTTTTCTGCCGCTCGAGTAGAATTGTATTCGAGCTTCAGCTTTCTTAACGTGGACTGGTAGTTTCTCATCGCGAGTGGTCGTGAGCATATGCGACCACTCGCAATGAGAAACCTGACCTCCCTGCGTTGAGAATCTCGCCGGGAGGTTTATTTTCCACGCTCGCAATCAGCAACTTGATGTCGTTGATCGTGAACGAGGAAAAAGTCTCGCCGAGATGGTGATTTTGCTCGCTCACGGTCGCCAACATACCCTTGAGGACAGCGAGTGAGCAAAAAATACCCGTTACGCTACGCGTTTTTGCACTGTGTTATGTGCAATTCGCGTACTGCGTAGTTGTGCAAACTACGCACTCTCTGCGAGTGTAGCTTAGTGTTCCGCCCAGGGTTAACCATTACACTGACAATGGATCAGACAATATATCAGTAGTCGTCTGTTGGACTTGGCCCTTTTTGCAAGGTCATCCCAGAACTTTATGCCTTCCTCCTGTATTTTTTATGACCTGTTGTCGGTGGTTTTATAACTTTGGGCACTTTTTCACTGCTGATCAGTGCCTAACCATCAAGTGCGCCCCTGCTAGGTTTGTGTATTGCATGTCTGGCTTGTGAGTGACAGGGGCTGGAGGAGGGCAGCAGCTCCGGCAGTCTGTTGAGTCAGGGCAGGGCGGAATGGACCTGGGCTGAATTTAGAGTAGTGGGAGGAGATTTCCTTTAACCTGCCTGGGCCATGTCTGCTTTCAACAATGCTGTCTCAACCTCCTGCCAGGAAGCTGTACCAGAGAGGCCCCCACAAGGCTAAGGATGCCTGGCCTCCACCTTGGGGGTGCCCAGGAGTGGACGCCTCAGAGGGAAAGCAAGGATGGGTTCCACAGCGGTATTCGTACAAGCGCCTTGAGACCCTTGCGGGTGAGTAGTGCGCTATACAAGTATCAATTTACATTTACATTTACAGTGCATATGCTCTCTTTTGTAAATTGTTGTATGGATTAGTGATTCCATGATTGGTTATTTGATTTACTTGTCAGTCCCTAGTACAGTGCACTGTGTGTGCCCAGGACCTTTACATCAAATGCTGCTGGTGGGCGTGCAGCACTGATTGTGCCCCCCCACAGAAGCAGCTTGTAAAATGTGGCTCAAGCCTGCCATTGCAGTCTGGGACTGCCATGTCAACTTGGCAAGTGCACACACTTACCAGTCCCTAAACCTTCCCTTTTCTACATATCATTCACCCCTAAGGTAGGCCCAAGGTACCCATGGGCAGGGTGCATTGTATGTGAAAGGTAGGACATGCCCTGATGTGTGTGGCATGTCCTGATAGTGAAATACTGCCAATATCAATTTTCACTATTGCAAGGCTATCTGTTTCCATAGGCCAGAATAGGCAGTTTGATTATACCATCTTATAAACATAACTGACCCAGGAAACAAGATGGGAAAATAAAGTTTATTATGCCTGAACTCAGAATGTAAAAGAGCCTCTTTTAGTGTGAGTGATTTTAACATTCCGTGTTTAAAAATACCACTTTTAGAAAGTAGGTATTTTCTTGCCTAACCATCAAGTGTGCCCCTGCTAGGTTTGTGTATTGCATGTCTGGCTTGTGAGTGACAGGGGCTGGAGGAGGGCAGCAGCTCCGGCAGTCTGTTGAGTCAGGGCAGGGCAGAATGGACCTGGGCTGAATTTAGAGTAGTGGGAGGAGATTTCCTTTAACCTCCCTGGGCCAGGTCTGCTTTCAACAATGCTGTCTCCACCTCCTGCCAGGAAGCTGCACCAGAGAAGACAGAACTGGTTTTCGCTGGGTACAGACACTCTTTGCCTTCAGAGAACAAATGATTTGTGTGTATAAAAAGTGGGACCCAGACCTTTAGGTCACTTCTGGGAAATCAAGAGGAAACTTTGCCTTGGAAAAGAACCTGAAAACCTGAAGAAGGATTACTGCCCCTGTGCTGTTTGCTGTTTGGGGGTTGGCCTGCTGTTGTTGCCTGCTGCCAAGGAAAGGAGAAAAGGACCTTGCTGTTTGCTTTGTCATCTTGAGAAAGATCTCCAAGGGCTTGAAATTGAGCGTGCCTCCTGTCTGAAGTCTCAGGGGCACAAAGACTTCACCACCAGCTCCCCTGAATTTCTATGCGGGGAATTCTAAATTGCAGAGAGGTGCCTGCTGCTGTTTAGGACCTCTAGAGACTGTTTGTCGCTGGGAGCTGGAAGTGCAACGCAACTACGAAGAAGCGTGTCGCATCCGCACCGAGACCCAAAGCATCACCGAAAACATCATCGCAGTGCCAGCCACGCGGCTGCAAAAGTTCACGTATCGCACCGAATCGTGGCATCGTATAAAGTCGTCATGTTATCGCACTGGTTTGTCGCATAGCGGCGCCATCTTGTAGCATCATAACCGGAACGCAGTAAGAAACTGATGCATCCCCTCCTCTCCAGTAAGGAACAGATGCATTGCCTCACCTGCGCTGCAGTAAGGAACAGGTGTGCCACCTCACGCCGAAGGAAGGAACTGACTCATTGCCTTCCCTGCGACCCTTTTGTTTATTTTGCATGACGCTTCTAAGATACATACAGGTACATGCATCAAACTCGGCATTTGCGATTCCTTAATTGCGATTTTTAAGGAATCGCAATTAAGGAATTGCAAATGCCTATGCATCAAGAAATCGCTAAATAAATTGCGATTTCTTAGAATTCCTTAATTGCGATTAGCATTTTGCGAATCGCAATTAAGGAATCCCTTCCCATTCATTCCTATGGGCCTAGAGGCCCATAGGAATGAATGGGAAGACAATCTCAATTTGCGATTCGCAATTAGCTAATCGCAAATTGAGATTGCGATTTCAAGGGTGCAGGGGTGTCCAAAGTACACCCTGTTGCACCCCTGAAATCAAACAATGCACATATGTTGTGTACACACATGCCCTAAGGGCATGTGCGTGCACAACATGAAAGTTAAAAAAATGCAAAAAATTGCATTTTTCTAACATTTCGCAAAATTACCATGAGGTCCAACCTCATGGTAATTTTTTCTCTCTAATTGCGAATTCGCAATTTTTTTTACTTTCATGCATTGCTTTTGAGGAATCGCAAATTTGCGATTCCTTAAAAGCAATCGCACTTGAAAAAATCGCTAAAATAGCGATTTATTCACTTTTAAGTTGATGCATCCCAAATAGTGATTTGGGAATCGCAAACGGCCGAATTTTGCGATTCGCACCGTTTGCGATTCCCAAATCGCTTGATGCATGTGCCTGTTTGTTGGAAAAGTGTTGCATTTACAACTTGCATTGAACTGAACTATTTCTACCATTAAAGAGCCTATTTTTTATACTGTTTTGTGGATTTTTGCCGTTTGGTCTTGTTTAGATAAAGATTACTTATTTTTCTAAATGGGTGTGGTGCCCCTTTGTAGTGTTTTCACTGTGCTACTGTATGTGTTCACAAATGCTTTAAACAGTGCTCTGAGATAAGCCTGTCTGCTCATGCCAAGTTACCAAGGGGGTGAGCAGGGGTTATTTTAGGAGTATATCCCCCTCATCCTGACTAAAAGCAAGGGTCCCTATTTGGACAAAGGTGCAAATCATTGCCAGGTAGAGACCCCTATTTCTAACATCGTCTAACAGGAGAAGAAAGGGTTCAAGACCCTTCAATCAGCTGTTGGTAAGCCACAAATGTTTAGGGTAGTGGTGAAAAGGTGTGCATTAACACCATCCAATCTGCAGTAATGGAGAGGCCTTATGTCAATAAATGCATAAATAACTGGCATAAGTGATATGGCTTAGACCAACATTTAAACTGAGACAAAAGTTGAGAACCACTAACAACATGATACATTCCCAGGCAAATAGTAAGTGATACAAGTAAATTTTGTACTGATAATGCAATATGAGATCCCAATGTAAAAATAATTTTTGCATGCTTCATTCTCACCAGCCTTCTGAGGTACCAGAGTGCAGTCTGACGCAACTGCTATATTGCTGTTACTGGTTTCCAGGAGATAATGACCAGATGCATCACGTGCTGTTATTTCATCACTGTTCTTATGTTAATGTTCCTACCTAAACAAACATGCACATTGCCCAATCCACCATACCGCTGAGGAACTCCCCTACCCAACAGAAAAACCTATTGCTGAGGATGTTCACAGTACCAACAATGAAAGTTAATTGGAGGGTGCGAAGAAAATTCACACCACTCATCACTACTTCAGAATAGATGGTTCCTGTGATCGGTGGATTGCTCATCCGATTGGTGGAGAAGATGAAGATAAAGTAGCCATGTAGCTATCTTCAGCCTAGAGAAGGATAACCTGGCACACCTTCCAATGTGAAGATAAGTGAGATCCCAAGCCAATCAACCATAAATGGGCCAAAGCCCAAGGACAAATTTGCGATGTGAGCCTGAAAGGGAAAAAAATCCACGAAGATTGTTTCACTCCCTGTCTTTTTTCACAATTCAGTTGTTAGCCTTGCTTCTCTCTCACACTGATTTCTCCAGGGGGTTTTACTTGGGACCCCAGACTTCCAGATTGCATGCTTGCAGACTGTAGAATTTAGGAATTAAACCATGTGACAATCCTTTCAGTTAAAAAGAACAATTTGAAATGCTCTGTATTACTCACCAGGCCTTCTACAGGTAAATGTATTATTCATTCAGCCGAAAATCAAAATGTACATCCCATTAATAACACTCTGGTCTTCTAGCAGGTATTTAATGAAAATTTCAAAGAGTAAAGCAGTATGGACAAGTGACAGATTTTTCTATTTCCGAGCTCTCCATCTCACTGTCTCTTTGCCATCTTAAGGATTCCAAAATTTCTGTATCCCAAGAGGCATTTTCCTTATTCTGTGTGTGCTGAAAAATGCAGTACATGTGGAATGAGTTAAAAAAAACTAATAGAAATGTAAACATTACACCTACTCTGGTGAGGCATACGTTTTTGGCGCTGCCCGAGGTTTACAGAATGTTGGAAATCTGGGACAGTGCAACTTCAATGGGGGTTGAGTAGGAACACCCACAGCAACACCCATTGAATGCCTCTTTGACGTAGAGTAAGGCAAGGCAAAGTTTTGCGGTGCCTTGCCTTACTCCAAATTCATGACGCCATGGAGGGTGGCTTTGTGTTGCCTCAAAGATATGATTGAGAAGCCGGCGTCACCGGATCTTCATAAAAAGGGACGCTCCGGCAGCACAGCCCCATTGCAAATGAGGGCCTAGATCATGATAACTACTGGCATACTAACTTACAGCAATGGATAGACTATGATGATCTTGTTTTATGGAGCCTTGATCTCCTGGGCAACTGCTAGTCCAGTAGATAAAAAAGATTTAGTTCCTGATTTCCAAACTTTGCATGTTCCAAAACAAGTGCATTTGTTGTTTTCAATTAATGAAAATATTCAAGCATTGTGTAAAACACCCATGTGACAATGAATATTTACTTTTACCCCTTCCTCTGTGTCAAAGTCTGAAGGACAGTTTGAGGAAAGTAGTGCCATCAGGGCCGGCTTTAGATCAGTGAAACTGGTGCTGCCACGCCTGGCGCTGAGCTCAGGGTCACTGTATTTAGAAATAACTTATTGGTTTAAAAGACCCTGCTGCAGATTTCTTTGTGGGCCCATCAGTTTTCAGGCAACAATAACAATGTCAAGATAACTCTTTTGATTAATGTACCTACTGGAGAGAGATAGATGTTTTGTCTAATGGCATTTTTGGCTCATCATAAAGTAGCACAGAGGGTTTATAAGGCTGCAGCAAATAATGCGTACCATGCAGATCACAAAAGCATATTTTATGTGGATAGCTCAGTGGGTTACTGCTATTGTCAGGGATATCCTGCTATTTGCTGTTAATAAATTACAATAATAATATAGCACAGTAACCTACGAACTGTCATCAAAGAGCTGTATACAAACATCATGGTATTGGTTAGAACGTTATGCTTTTTCCCCAGTTTTATATTATCCAAATGTTGATAAAACAAGTTTTTTTGGGTACAAATACATTCCTATTAGCAAAGTCAGCTCCAACTACTGTGGTATATTTTTAAATCCTGAGTTCGCCCTTCTGCAAACCCAACACTAATAAAATAGACTGCATACCAGTATAGATGACATGTGACTCCTACACCTTGTAATCCTCACTGTCTTATGTAAAATTTCGTAAAGACTGATTCAGTCAGTATGATTCATTGTCTCTGTACAATGTGAGTGTGATGTAAATTGATGTGACACCCTACACTGGTATGTGTAGCGCTATAAAAAAACAAAAAGCACGTGAGAGAGGGGCCATGGAGAGAAGAGTGGCACTATTGAAGGGTGGTAGTGAGGGAATCCATGATGAAGGAGGCCGTCAACAAAGATTGTCATAGAGGGTGCCACCAGCGTAAAAGCCAGCCGTGCATGTCGTGATTGTAATGTCAATTACATATATAGACCTGTACTACAAGAGGCTTGACCATCAACACACTAATACCTGTAGAGTAGTTTTTCAGGGGAATATGAGCTAAGCTGAGTGTCAACCCCACTGACATCTTTTAATTGCTCAGTGCTTCCTTTTCACATTTAAGGGCTATTATTACAGAAACGTGCCTGCGGTGTGGTAATCATTTTGCAACTCCTCCTGTGAAGTTATGGCCCAAGTTAGTGGGTTCTTCCATGTGCCCTTTATAACCCATGCAAACACACTTTGAGACACCAATTTATTCAAAGTAGTGTGGAATATCCCCAGGCCCGATGAAGTGTCCAAAACACAGTGGCATATAACTGCCTCACATAGGTTTCTTTGATAAGGTCTCAACCGTGAGCTGGGGTCGAGGGGTAAATGGTTCACCCAAATCTGACTGGGCTTCTGAAAGCACACCTGTTCATGGGAAGCCACAGAAGAGCAAGATATTCTGTGGGAGGGACAAGGAGTCTGTGTTGAACGAGTATCTCTCCATTTTCCTTTTTACCTGTGTTTTTCTATTCTTGCTTCTCAGTAGGATTGTACTTATATGCCTGATTTGTATTGGGTATGTTAGCCTGTTTTTGTTTCCAAGACTTTCAGAATTCCGTGCTTCCTTTTTTGCCTCTTGGTCCTTGTGGTCCAAGTCCCAAGTTCATGCTTCCCTTCCTTTTCAAAACCCACAATCTATGTATGTCTCTTTACTTCAGGCTTACATTGCAGATCGTGTTGCTATCCTGTTTCACTCCTGTCATAACTGCTTCCTTCACTCTGGTGTGTGCCAAAGGTCTTGCTGCATCACTTCTGCCACCTGGTCCAATAGTTTCAAGATTTCTAGACTGAGGGACCTTTCTAGGTCATACATCTTGGTATAGGGCACCCCCATAAGGAGTGAAGAACCTCTTCAATGGCCAGCACTCTTCTCCTCTCGACTCAGCTACTACTTTCTGTTTCTAGATCTGAATCTGCATGTATTCCTCCTTGTACAGTACTCATCTGGGTGTCTCAGCATACCCCATCTCAGCACAGCTACCTACAACTACATCCTATGGAGCTTCAATGCTACTGCTAATAATGCGTTAGATTACCAGTAATACCATTCTTCTAAACGATCATCTCACTCCCTCCTCAGACCTCTTCAATGGTAAGATAGCAACTTGACTTGGAGAATCTCATACTTTCTCATATTGCTTGCCCCTTGGTTATCCTGGACTCTAGCATTTACAGCTTTATCTGAAACATGGATTTCTTACAGCCGCAGTGGATGGCATACAACTCCAGGCTTAAAGGAATCTTCCAGGGGCACAACTTCTCGCTCCCCTGCTAATTCTGCTCTTAAATCTACGAACATGCTCTGATAGCACTTTTTTGGCGCTCAAAGCTCACCTCCTTAGTCCAGATCTCCAAATGGCTACTCTCTTTCTTGGTATGGGGTGACACGTCACCTCTACTATCAACATCCTCATATTGGCTATTACTGTGGGATTATTCTACAACAGTCTGTCAAAATCTGAATTTTCAGCTCAAATAACCCATTCCTAATTTTTGTCTTTTGGGTCATAATGGGATGGAGAAAGGAATTTTATTTTGGTTGTGTATTGGTTTTAAATTGGGAACCACACTGGATCGCATGATCTATTGTCGAAGCAGCAATGGTTTTGTTGGCTGCCTGCTTTTCATACCACTCTCATTCAAATCAGAATAAGATTGGCGTCAATATCCACCAAAAGCAGCAGCCAAATATAGGCCGTTCACAAAAGATTAGTGAATGATCAGCGAACATTGAAGAATGATTTTCCCTGCATGAGGTCATTGCAACAGG
This sequence comes from Lissotriton vulgaris, assembly GCF_964263255.1. Taxonomy (NCBI): domain Eukaryota; kingdom Metazoa; phylum Chordata; class Amphibia; order Caudata; family Salamandridae; genus Lissotriton; species Lissotriton vulgaris. The sequence continues at coordinate 420,737,132 of NC_141685.1, read as the reverse complement.
TGCATGTCTACTTAGAGATACATCACAGAACACATCTGCTACTGTCTCTTATGGGCAAGTGCTGGGTGGAACTTACAGAATATGGGAGGAGCCCATATCCTTAATTTAGGAAGGGCACGATTCAGAAGTACTAGAAAATCTGAACGCTCTCTTTCCTTTCCTACTGGAACATCCCCATAGGAGGTGCCTACCAAAGACATGCAAATTGTACGTGAGTTACCAGATGATAATATGGGCTTCCGCGAACCACTACTTTTGGATCAGATATGCTTATGATCCTAATCCACAATCCTTCAACTAACATGATGGAAGAGACAATTCCTCTAGAACTAACTGAGCAGTCCAGCTGCCTTGCTAATAAATCCCAGGATTTGCATCTGCCACTGTCACATGCAATGTGACAGTGAATTATGCCTGGACTGGTGGCTCAGTGGACTAATGCTTCCACTGCAGGGGTCTGTATTCGACCTCATGTCACGTGTTCAAATCGCGGCGGGTCCACTCAGCCTTTCATCCATCTGAGGTCGATAAAATGAGTACCATTGAGTTGGGCAACAATACACATCTTTTATTCAGCGCCAAGAAACCTACGGGTGAACATGCGCTTCACAAATACATGTTATGTTATGTTTATGTTACATCTCTATATGTAGGTTCTGGGGACACGTGCTGACTGGACCTTACACCATTTGGGGGTGGCATGTAGTCTTAGCAGCAATTCACATATACTGACAAAAGTAAGCAATGATCAGGTGATATCCGCCTTGCAATATGAAATATCCCCCAGACATGCAAACTGTGCCAGAGGTATGACATGGCAATGTACTTCCACAAACAAATCACAGATGTACGTGATTGACAATCCTTCAACTAACATGATGGAAGACAGCATTCATCAATAACTAATTGAGCAGTCTGGTTATGATGCTAATTGTCATTTCCATTGATGGCACATCTTCCTTCTGAACATATCCTGATATCTCCAACACATTCCGTCCGGCAGAGAGATTATAAACTAAAGTCAGGCTTTGGATTATTGTAGGTATTAAGTGAGGGTTTAGGATAAAGAATCTTTAGGTCTGATTTAAAAGTCCACTATCCTACAATTGCCAGCTCCAAGGCGATGCTGGTAGTTATAATTAATTTGGACTCTTCTCTTATATTGAAGAGTATGAGCTAAGCTTGCCTCTTTTGAAAGCCTAAAAAGTAAAGTAAGCATTGGCAATGCCAATATCTGACCTTGTCAAACTGGTCTGTCGTTACATTTCTTTTTTAAATTGCAAGTACCATAAAAATAAAAAGAAGGAAAAAAGTAAACAGTGGAATGTTTCATTCTTGAGGTAAAGGACGGTACACCAGAATGAAGTCTAAAGCCTTCTAATATATCCAAATGTATCCTTTATTCTTTTTTCAATTTAAAATTCAAACCTCAGCCAACGCGTTTTGTTCCATTGGAACTTCGTCAGGGCTCAAATGTCTTAATGTCTCAGTTTGGATTCAAAGGGTCACCATATGCAGGTCAAATAAGTCCAGAAAATATACGTTCAAAATCGAGTAAGATCTGATTTCTCAGTAATCGCAAGTAGGCAGGATAATTCAGCAGAATACCCTCTTAGAAACAATAATATCCTGTGGCTTAAGGTAACGGCCCACAATCCTCCGTGGAGACCTGAAGGTTATGTAACCGGGCAATGTTCACCCCAAACGTGTAAATAGCATCTGACAGGCCAGGGTAGCTGTCCTTGTCAAAGTTGACGTGCTCCTTCGTAATTCCGCACCCAAATTCGAGAATGTTCCGCTCTGCCTGCGGAACTTGTTGAATATTGATCACACAATTCCACCAATCTCCGAGTGATAAAAGTTTTCTCTAACGAGGCTGCAGAAAATGTGAGCTGACATTTGACCTCCCTTAGCGCATATGGTCGCGGATGGTCGCGGTGAAAGGACTGTTTTTTGAGATTAGCTGCAGCACTAGTACATTTTCTACTTGAGCAACAGCAAAATCAACTCGAATGGTTACGCGCTCTTACGCAAAGAATTATAACATTTGCCCTGATTTTTCTGCGCTGCTCATGCTAATGGTGCTAAATTGCAGCATGAGCTGCACATTTTCCACCCATGGTGGAACTTCTTGGATTCTCACAGAGGTTTTATGTAACTTCATGGAATTCTGTGGATGAAACCCTGCGAGTTCCACCCACCTCTACTAGTAACCCCGTTGGTGAGTAAAGAATTACATATTGACATCTCAGCTGTGCTAACCATGTGTGGGACTACTAAAGTTGGTGCTTCAAGGTATCAAAAAAGTTTATTTAATGTAACTTTTAATTATAAGTACATTTTAAAAAGTTGCCACTCTGTTGCCCAAGTCTTCCTTTTTAAAAAACTGTTTTTATTTTTTTCAACAAATTATTACGTCATTACATTTTCTGGATACATATTGAAAAACACATCATATATATGGAGGGAGCAGAGATAAAAAAAATAGAATTCATTCATAAATATTCAAGAAGCATTAAGAAATAGCAGCTCTAATCACCCTATGGGTTACCTTTGATAGTATGGAAGAAAATAGTGCATGTGCAATAAATAAGTTGATCATTACAGTTTTAATAGTTCACCAAATTCTAATTGGAGCCAATAATTTTTGCCCAAACTCCCTTTTCCTTCTACCCTTTTACACATATACTGAAGATTCTATATTATAAATAGCCAGCATCCTAGACCTCCAGTTGAAAAGGGTAGGAGGGTCAGTGCTTATCCATTGAGAAGTGACACAAGAATGAGCAATGACATTGCAATAAACAGGAAACCTATCTATGGCCTGGCTCTATTATCTATCCCTATGCTGTCTAATAGCCCCACAATAGATAGATTTGGAGTAATTGATAAAGGGAACACTTAGACATTAGTTAGGAAGGCCTCAAGGACCTGCACAAAGATATCCATTTTTGGGCAAGAGAATAACATGTGTAAAGTATCAGCAGCATCAAGATCACATCTGTTAAATTTTCTCCTCTCCCCCTTCAACCCATTTAGCTACTTTTGCTGGAGTATAATATAAACCAAACACTGACATAAAATGTTGGCTTTTAAGGTTCCCTGTTAATAACACCTGATTTGCCAGCTCCAGTGAGTCCACAATATATATTGCATCCTTTCCCAGCCTATTTTCCCATTTTGCCTTCTCCGCTTCCATATCATCCTGGGAAGATTGGATTACATTTTGATAGATCTTCTGAATCCTGGACTTATTCCTCACAATCTCCACCAAGTGAATCATTTCTGATATCCCCTTTATCCTATTTTCATTGCCACCAAGAAACCTCTGTATCTGCAGATATTTAAAAAAAAAAATACTTCTATTCAGCCTAAATTTTCCTGCAGATTTAAAAATGATAAAAGCTGGCCTTCCCTACACAGATCACCCAGGAAGCGAATTGCTTTTTGCCCCCATCTACAAGTAACTTGGTCCTGAAAAATTGGTGGAAGTAGACCGCGGAGAGGAAAGTGTAGTATGTGCATTCAGATTTGAAATCTTCAATTTCCGCCACACTTGTCTCCAAACCATGTAAGCTGCTTTCAAAATTTTAACTTTCGTTTTTTTTATAGTAACTGAGTTTGAGCATCCTGACCAAACAACCCTTTTTATTACATGTTGCTTAAATTACACGGCCTTTTGCCTACAACCCTGGGGCTGGCAGCATATCTTTTTTACCATTTAAAACACAGCTATTACGCCAACATCCCAGTGGGCAGGCAGCGATTGGTGGACCAATATGCAAAGAGTTTAGGCATGCATAAATAGCTCAAGATACAACCAGAATTTATTTAATTAACTTTTTAATCAAAGAAACCCCCCCCCCCTGCCACCTTAACAGATCATGAGACTTGCACCTTTTCATATCTTTAATCCAATTTAACCATTAACCCTTTAGTACCTGTGCGGTAATTGTGTCTACCATCACACTCCAACTCTCGTTACAGTTCTATAGCAGTTTGTATTACCGAGTCATCCTATCACATCTTTTAGGGTATCTTTTCTTCTGGCTATCTCACATACTTTACATTGCTTGGTCGTTCTGGAGGTCTGACTCTGTACCACCCTGTCTCATCCAGCTCACAAAGGGCTCCCATATATCTTTTGGTCTGAATCTGCTTGGTATTAGTTCCGAATAGTGGGACAGTTGATTCCTACAGTAAGTGGCAGCACCCAACCATTCTGCTATTGTAGGAGGGTTATGCTTCTTCCAATGTATTGCCACCTGTCTCTTCGCCAACAACAACAACATTGCTGTGAGTTTTCATTGACTCTTCAGCACCTCCAGTGCATACCCCAGTAGTGCTATCAACGGTGTATCCAAAAAAGAGCCGTTGTTTATTTGGCTAATGTGACTAAAAACTTCAGTCCAAAACTGTGTAATTGGTCTGCACCCCCATGCCAGGTGGGCAAAAGTGGCGTTCTGAGCTCCACATCTCCTGCATCTCGTATCTGGGTGTAATCCCATGCAATGCAATTGAGGTGGCGTGCGATATACTCTGTGAAGGAGATTAAAATGAATGAGCTTCAGTCTATAGTTTGGTGAGAGGTGTTCAAGTTGGGTACAGCAGTATTGCCATTGTTTGTCTGTAATGGTGAGTTCGATGTCCAACTCCCATTCCGCCTTAGATGTGGTGTTAATGATTGGGGAATCACCTTGTGTTATATTGTAAATGCGTGTGATGAGTTTGCGAGGAGATGAATTGGATAAAATATTCTCCAGAGCTGAAGTGTAGGAGGCGACTGAGGAAATTCTTCATATCTAGCCCGCCATGCTGCCCTAACAACATGTCAGAGGCAGTGGGTGTCTGTGATTTGCACATTTGTTGGAGTGTTAAAAATGTGCCATCCGGGAACAGGTCACTCCCTTTTTCTAGTGCGGGAGATGTCGCTCTCATAGCTGTGGCTTTGTGTAGTAATGGAGCTAGTAGTAGATTCCCGCATATAGGCATGGAAGGTCCATAGAAGACCAGACAACCCTTAGCTTCAGACCTCAACCCTATTTCAAATATTGTTGGTCCGGCTTCTTCTGGAATTTTAGCTTTATCCCTAAATAATAGGATACCCATGTGTTGTAATATAGATGCCCAATAGTAGAGAATTAAGCTGGTATTTTCCCAGCCTCCCGCTGTTTTGGGAGGGTCATCCATTTTACCACCCTTCTTGGTTTACAGTACCCCCATAAGAATCTCTGACAGCTCCTATCAATCTTTGCTAAGGTGGACAATGAGAATTGTAGAGGAACCATTCTAAAAATGTATAAAAACTTTGGGAGGACCAACATATTAATGACATTGCTTTGACCATATACATTTGCTCCCATTATCCATTATTGGAATAATATTCATATTGGGGATTTCATTTATAGCAGCTATAATCCTAACCCCCAAATATATTTCCTCTTGGACAATCAGGAGATCTATGATTTGAGCGAATTCAGAGCAAAGAATTTGTGTCTTCTCGATATTTAGCTTATAGCCTGAAAAGCTTTAGCTCTGGAATTGCTAAGACAACATCTGTTGTAAGCACTTCGATGTCATCTGCACATGCCAATGCTCTATAATAAATATAATTGACCTTCACTGCCTTGATGTTAATGACCAATTCCAATTTTCATAACAAAAAGTGTCACTATAAAGGGCAAAGAGCATGGGCGAGCACAGGTAACCCTGCCTTGAGCATCTGATAATATTTTGCTCCTTTGACTTCCCCCCTGATACGCGAAGTACAGCTTTTGGTGAAAGATATAATGCCCTAATCCCTTGAATAAAATCTCCACAAAATCCCTTCTACTGCAGGACAAACCACAGATATCGCCAGGAGACCATGCCAAACACTTTCTCAATGTCCAATAGGACTACCATCAGCGGGGATTCCGTGGCCTGAGCCCAGTCTAGGAGGGCTATAACCTGACGTACATGGTCTGTCGTGTCCCTCTCAGGAATAAATCCATGCTGATGGATTGAGGCCAGAGGGTTGATGACCTTGTCCAGTCTGGTTGGGAGTATTTTAGAGTAAATTTTACTATCACAGTTTATAAGTGATATGGGTCGATATGATGCTGGTGTCAGATCCAGTTTCTCCTTTTTTTTAAAACAACTATAGAAGTTTTCTGCCATGATCTGGTGCTATATCCCCTTAGGCCATTTGAAATATTTGCAGGATCTCTTGCTGAAATGATTAAAAAAATTCCCTATAAAACTCCAGGAGGATGCCATCAGGGCCAGTGGCTTTACCAAGGGCTAGAGAGGTTAAAGCTGTTTCCAGTTCTTGCAGGGTAATCGGTGATGCATGATTTCATTTTGTGTATCTGTGACCACCTTTGTTTCTAGATCCTTCGAAAAAAACTGCTACAGATCCTCGATCTGGTGGGGTCCCTCCCTCAGTATACGGATGTTCATACCTCTTTTTAAAAACATTCAGTATTTCTGTTGGGGCCTCTTGAATTTGGTGTAGATGATCTGTAATTTTAACAATTTTGTTTGTCACATCTCATTGCCAAAGGTGTTTTGCCAAGATCCAGCCGGTATTTTTCCCCAGTTCATATAGCTCAGCTATATGTTGTACATGTTTAGCTGCCACCTCTGAGCCAAAATGTTGATGTGTTTTGGATTTAATAATTGAGATTTCCTGCTGGCACTCCTCACTATTAAGCACTTTTCTAACTTTTTTCAGATGTTCAAGCTCTACCATTTCTAACTGCTTTAACTATTTCCCTATTTCATTCTGCTGAGCTTTCTGTCGAGAAATGGAAAAGCTCAGGGTCTCACTTCGATCCCCACCTTAAAAGTATACCCTACTATATCGGAGGATGAAACTATGTTAGTATAAAAAGATTCACCAATCCACTCAGTCACATGATCCCGATATAATTGGTCACCCAGAAGTTTCCTTTTGAAAGTCCAAGGTCTCTGAGGCTTAGTAGCCCCTGGCAATAAGACTTCAACTACAGAAGCATTATGATTTGAGATGGTCCTTGGATTGCTTCCATTTGACTTATTTTGACTAGTTGGTCAGAGATAAAGATATAATCCAAGCGGACTAATTTGTTATGGGGGTCTGAGTAAAAGGTGAATCCTGGATCCCCTACACTTTTGCCAGCTATCGATTAGACCCTGTTCTCTCACCAAGCTTTGCAAGGCTTTAAAGACCCTTACTTTCCTGCCCTGATATGATAAATCAGCATTTATATTAAAATTACTATCTAAGTGAATATTAAAATCTCCACAAAGGATCAAGGGCTAGTTCGATACTTAGATCATTTAATACATCGGGATCATCTTTATTTATAGACCCATAAATGGAGCATATTGTAATAGAATCATTATTACCTTGGAATTTATATTCCACTAGGGCCCATCACTCTAGCTTGTCTTCCTTGACTCTCTTGCACAGACCCAAACCATGTTTCGCCAGGATTGTGACCACCCTTGTGGCTGTTCCCGGCTGAGTACATGCCTGCATATTAAAAAAGTCCCTTAGCCACCAGCGCTTTCTCCAAGGTATGGGAGTCTCCTGAAGGCAGACCACATCAATCTGCATATCGTGAAGGGTCTTAGCAAGTATATCCCTTTTTTTCCTATCATTGAGGCCACATATATTTAACGAGCAGATAGGAATTTTACCTATAATCCTTGTGTTGACAATTCTCAATATCAAATCTCTCCATCAAGTACAATAAAGTACGATTACTCATAGAAATCATTTCAGTTTTCCTTAAACATATATACAAATCATGACATATATTACCCAACAAGCAGCTTAGCTGTTGCTTACCCTCCCTACCCCTTTCCTCACCCCACCCCTTAACCTACCTCCTATGATTCCCTCCCCTTGTGTCCCCCCACCCCTCACTTATGGCTAGACTAACCAGGTTCTGTGATAAAGAGGGAGCCCTCCCGCATTCCTGCCCCAGCCAAAAAAGAACAGAACAGAAAACTATTGCCCATAAAAATTAAATAAAAAAGCAGAAGAGAAGAAACACCTCACAGATATGGTAAGAGCGTAAGACCAAAAAATTATAAATTATCTTCTACATACGAAGAATTTACTCAAGGGTTTACAAAAATTCTTTCGCCAGATTCTCCGATGAGAAAAAATGGGAGATTTACCTCCAAATTACTTTAAGTTTGGTGTGGTTCAATAAAAACACCTGAGCTCCCTTATTCTGAAACAGTTGTATCGGCTGGTGGAGTCACCAGCGACGTTCTACTGTCGAATGACAATAATTGGGCCTCACAAAAAAGGTTTGAAAATTGGTGTCGGTCCGGGCGGGCTAGATCATACATTGCCTGGCGAAGGAGAAAGTTACCAACATAGATCAAGATAGCCCGTGGTTTATTCCCTGCTGATGATAAAGGTTTCCTCTGCTTGAATGGGTCACACAATGCAGGCATGAGTAGCCAAGCCCTACTCTTCAAACATTTTACAAAGTTTTCAAACTTTGGGGTTATCAATGCTTTTTGGAATGTTGCTGTGATTCACAAATTACCTAAAAATCTATATCTCCAGAGGCATCTGGTGGATTTTGTTCATTCTGGTGTCCAATAATTTAATAAAAATAAGATCTATTTTTATAAATTTCTCTTTGATTTCGTTCGTCTTGCATGACTTTCGAATTTTGTTGTTTTGGTGCTTCTAAATTCCTTCACTTGGTATACCATATGAGCCTGACTGGACCAAAGTGAGTATTCTGAAAGTATTACACAGTGGTCACACAACTACACCATATAGTAACCACTTCCAGAGCTTGTCTTTAGCTGTACACAGGGCCATTGGAATTATGCAATTTGGCAGCTGCAGTTACATTTTTGCACAGGAATTGATTTGATTTGTTTTCCACATAATCCATCATCTGCATAATTAGCAGATTTTAACAAAACAAATGTTTTTCACTGAAACAGATTAAAAGTTAATAAAAATGTGGCGACCTGGGTTCGCATGCAGTGGAAGGTCCACGTTTTTCACTAATGCAAGACCTATATATCCCATCGGATAACATTAGAGTTACCTTATTCGTTTTTATAAGTGTAATTTCTAAATGGAAAGAGGTAGGCAGTTCACCTTTGGCATCTCTGGAATCCTAATTAAAAAATCCTAACTGATGTTGAAGTTAGTATTTAAATTACAATTTTGAAAATGCTACTTTTTGAAAGTTAAAGTAAACAAAACAAAAGCCGGTCAGCTAGCGTCTCTGCAATAATGCGCAACCTAGTATAAACAATTGCTAGGCTGGACAACCATTTGTGTTGAATCACTTTTTTTTGTTTTATAGAAGTTTATGAAAAAGGTTTTTTTTAAGCATCAAAAGATACACCACAACATTTACAAAAGTTCACAAATACATTGAATATACCACAGTAAACGAATCAAATCAAATATTCAAAACAAAACAATTGTGATAAACAATTAACATGGACAACTGTACAATGCCTCAAATTAGTCAATCATAGAGGCACCAATCCTGAATATAAACTGAACAAGTGGACTAACGAAACGAAATACTAGCCTACTTGTTACAACCACCACAAGATACACAGTAAATTTATCACACGGTGCTGTAAATAGGAAAAACACAAGAACTAGACAGCAGTGTAGAAATGTATTATTTGTATTCCTATTACACCCTAGTTATTTGGTATCTTGGTGGTACTGGACGTCGACGCGTTTCGAACCCAGTGGCGATTAACGGGTTCTCCTCAGGACATGGACTGGGGGGTCGTTGTCACTGTGGAATGATTAAAAAGTGGTATCAATGGTGAGCTAGCTAACATCTACTCCTCACTGAAGCACGAACACTCTAAAAACATAAAGGTACCTTCTTTGCGGGGGGTCGGGTCACTCCCTGTAAATGAGATGGTGTGAAATTCTCAGTTACAAACGGTCTTGCAATGTCCCTATATGCTGCACAAATGAATTATAGAGTCTGACACATACCTCAATGTTGTGATAGCTTGAAAATGATGGGGATGCCGGCGCACCTGAGTTGTACGATGTGCGGGTTAGAACGCCTAAGAAAAGCAAGAGGACTACTTAGTACAGCCCGTAATGTCTCAGCGTTGTGTGAAAGATTTAACGTGTATAATCCTACCTTCATTTGTAGGCTATTAAGTCCTCGCTGTGCGCGTTTGAAGGCGGCAGCTGCCGCTCTGGTTTAGCAACTGGAAAGACACAGAGCGGGCGTTTTAGGGGATTATAGTTTCACACTCGCTAAGTGTAGACAATGACTCTCTCAGGACACTTACTTCTATGTAGATGAAGGAAGCGCTGCAGACCGGCACCCAAATGATTCTGGAAAACAACTCGGCACCCGGGGGCGTGTCTACATGTATTTGACTCGGATCGAGTCCTGGTGTTCCTTGGGATATGTAGTTCAAATTCAAGTGGCTGTGAATTTTTGGATGCACTAATAAAGTGCAACAAGGGACTTTTTGAAAGTTGGCATTTTCCTTCTTGGCCATTTAGTGCCTTTAGTCTGTCTCAGGTCATGTGACTGTGTGTAGCTGACAGTTGGGCTTTGTCTATTTCTCCTAGACAGCCAAACACAATAGGGAGCATAGGTGTGCCTGAATGGGCCATCACTGGCAGGGTGGAGGAAGGTACAGAGCACAGCCCCACTTACATTTGATCAGGCTGTGTCCTGCCTCTATATGAAGGACTGTATACCCCCTGTAGTTAGTCCGGTGCCAGGAGACGGAAGGCAGGAAGCCTGAGGGCTTCAAAGGGCAAACTCTAGAAGCGTGTGTACTTCTAGACCTGTGGCTAGTGGCCAGGAAGAAGGACTGCTGTGCTGCTTCAAGGATTGCCACCCTGCTGGACTGCTGCTCAAAAGGAACTGCTTTTTTATAGAAGACAAGGAGACCCAAATGGTTAGCTTAGGACCATGCTTAGGACCATGGGTGTCAGTTAAGTAAAGAAACAAAATGTCCTTAGCGTAAACATGAATAATCAGAAAAGGAATATAGACCACAATAGGCTGCTATATGTTGTTCCCAGTCCAGCCGGACAAGGAATTTATTCTTCAGTTAATTATCAAAGGATTCAATTCTGGATATATAACCAATAGGTTATAGAGAGGCACAATCCTGTGTAGTACAAGGGAAGGAAACAACGTGAGGGTATTGGAATGCGTTACAAACAAAGACTTTTTACAGGCAAAAAAGGCAGAGCAAGCTGGCCACTTTTTAAATCAGTGTTATAAGTATTGCCAGAGCGGAACATACACATGATTCGACACAATGGTTACATGTATGACCACTAAAAGTAGTCAATGTTTCGATCCCGTGCTCTAATTACAAAGGGATCATCTTCAGGATTAAACAAGGTTATTTTGCCTCTATGGGCAAGGAGTGCTGGCCCGGTATGAGTGCTCGTCCGAGCGCACAATCTCGCTGTCGTTCGAGCTGCTTTGGTTAGCCAATCAAAGCAGCTCGAAAGACAGAGGGATATCTTATCCTGCGGCCCTCAACTTATACCCACAAGATCCAAATCTTGACTGGTGGAATTCAAAAAAAGAAACCCACTGCGCACCATCCAGATGCGCACACCCCCGGATGGCTAAATCTAAATCCTAGGAATGAGGACCGCTGCACTCCAAGGTAAAAAGGATTAAGCTTGGTAAAGTAGGTAAATCTAAATCCCTCATTGGAGGCGTACTGTTTAGATCAGGCAAAATAACCTTGTTTAGTTTCTTCCCTTGTACGGCACAGGATTGTGCCTCTCTATAACCTATTGGTTATATATCCAGAATCGAATCCTTTGATAATTAACTGAAGAATAAATTCCTTGTCCGGCTGGACTGGGAACAACATATAGCAGCCTATTGTGGTCTATATTCCATTTCTGATTATTCATGTTTACGATCAGAAGGAACTGCTGTCCTCTTGTGCTGACTTGCTGCCTACTACCCTCTTGCCTGGGTGAGAAGAGACTGGACCTGCAACTTCAATTTCTAATTCACCCTTGAAGTCAGGATCCCATAGTAACTCCAAGGGCCAACCTGCTGGCTTTCTGATTTGAGCCTCGGGGCATAAATGTCTCCCCAAGATCCTGCACCACCCCTGTATCCAGCTGCAGTGAGTTCCTGACCCCCAAGTTTTCTCCCCTTCAGGTCCTAGACCTTAGTGTGACCCAAGGGAGCTGCATTCAAGCTTTTGGGCTCTTCAGGACTGCAAACTGGCCCATCCGCACCAAGACCTCCCTGCTCACACATTGAGCTCTGGTAGCTACCTCTTTATGTTACAGCATTGGCCACTAGTAGGGGACCACCAACAAAAAGCTCCAGCAATGCCCACCTGTGATGCTGGCCTGCTCTTTGTGCCACTCCAATAGCCTCTCTGGATGCTGTCTCTGCTTCTCACGTCCTACTCCATCACAAATGGGGCTCTTGGTATGGATTTTAGAAGGCAAACTTCAACTGACCAAACCTGGTGACTGAAACCGCCCTGCGCTCCATCGTGGTCAGCTCGAAAGTGTGGCTTTGACTTGGTGCAAAGCCGACATGATCCCTAGTTGAATCTTTGTGCTTTTTGACATTATTTTCACTAAAGTATTTCAGAATTCATAAGTCCAATTTTACTGATTGGATTTTTGTCACTTTGGTCTTGTACATTTTGCTCTATTGTTCTATACTGGTGTTGGACTTTTTTTGTAGTGTTCTTTCACTGTGTTACCATTCGAAGTGTTGTACAAGTACTTTAAACATTGCTTCTAGGTTAAGCCTGACTGCTCTGTGCAAAGCTATTAGAAGGTTGAACACAGGATAATATAGAGTTTGCTTGTGACTTCACCCTGGCAAGGATTGTGGTTGCTGCTTGATCAGGGCCCACACACCAGTCAAGGAAAAACCCAATTTCTTACAACATTTAATAAGTGATAACTTTGATTAGGAGCAGGTAGGAAAGTCATGTTAAGTATCTGAGGAATTGTAATTGAACCCCCTCTTTAATGGTAAATTCCGATTTTAAGTCACAATTCTGAAAATGTTATTTTCAGAAAGTTGACCTTTACTCTAACCATTTGGCACCTACAGCATGAACATGGGTCAATGACTATGTGTAGTTGATAGTTGTCCTTTGTTTTATTCCTCCTGGATAGCATAATAATAATAGAGGGTCTGGGTGTTGGTGGGTGTTGGAAAACAAGGCAGTATCTGTTAGGCCTGCACAAATAACATGACTACATTTGTCCTTCACTGGGAACCAAACACCCAATAGTAGCGCCTGACCTCTCAGTGGGTAGCGTTGCAGAGCAGTCTGAGGCTTACTCAAGGGAGGTGATGTGGGATAGTAATCGTCATTACAGGTGCGCAGAAATAACACTCAATAATTGATTCTCCAGTCTGTACTTTGCTTTATAAAAGTAAGAGTGCATTTATTGAACACGCACACACTACTCAATACTATGCACCAATTTACAAATATACATAAGCTGTTGGAAATACTTTGTGATATTGCATAACATCTCTTCCCCTCCAGCAGGGGTGTGGGATCTAGTACCACCACTCCCATGTATGTACATCTTCTTGCCCCCAAATGCAGTTAGTTGTACATAACCTGGAGCGAGGGCCCTGCTCACTGGCATCATACCAGTGCTGTCCCACCCCGTTACCTCAAGAAGCATTTAAAATAGGTACACTTGTCCTGGTGACACACAACCCTGATGGAGCATATCCTACTGACTATGAAGTATACACCTCTACATCTTATGGGCTACCAGTCTGGGTTCTTCACCTAAGCGCAGCAGCAAGAACACATGTTTAAGCATCACTTTAGAATGACAGTACTCTTCACATTTGTCGGACATTAAAATGCGGTGCAATTACAGCCCCTAAAGGCATCACAGATAAAATCACAGGATTAAGCATATACAGCCAGACACCCTAGCAGAAATGTCTGGCAACATAACCCCACTTTGCTCATGACATCACCTTACACAAGTACTTCACATTACACATGTGAACTTCAGTCCATCTGAAAAAAAATAACGTTAGTAAATGCACTACAGGTGCAGTTACACCTCTTCATCTCCAAGGAATGCCCTTCTCCAGACATCCCTAGCTTAGTCGTTCATTCCGTGGTGCACTTTTCACTCCTCTTCCAGCTGTAGAACACAAGTTCCAGCCCAGGAAGAGTTAACATGCTGGCTGAGCCATTGAGGGGTTATTCTTCTCCTGGGGCCGCCACAAGCAGAGGAAGCGCTGTTTGCCCTTGCCCAGGCCGGCATTATGGGAATTGTTGAATCTTAGAGCTGTACCGGACCGCCAGGTGAGTGAAACAACTCGGGAAGCCCAGAAACCAGCCACCTATGCCCATTTTGGGGGGCCCAGTCCCTCCCGGGCCCTTGCACCTTACTGCTTTCCCTGTCGGGGTCCCGTTCCCACCCGGGACCCCCGCATGCCTTCATGGTGGAGGGCAGAACAGGAGCCCACCCCCTTCTGCCCCTGCCAGCTCCCGGCACTTCCAGCACCCTCGCATGCTGCTGTGGGAGCTGGCCCTTCTTTTCTGGTTTGACACATCCTCATAGGGAGCGCAACGGCGCTCCCCAGCTTCGGCGATGGTCCTCAGGGCCCAGAGTTTGGCTTCTGGGCCCCCTGGGGCAGTCTTCACAGGGGGATGTGACGGCACCCCCCCAATGACTTCCGCGTTCTCGTAAGGGGCCAGGGTGGGCTCCTGGCACCCCGTTGGCCCAGCCTCACAGGGAGTGCGACAGCGCTCCCCTGCTTTGCTTCAGGCCTGGGGATGGGGTCCCAGGACCCTGGAAACCTCTTTGCATCCTCCTTTTCGTGGGGGGCATGATCGCGCTCCAAGCCCCCTCCTCTGCACACAGGGCCCAGAGTTGGGATCCCGGACCCCTTCCCCTACACAACTTCATGGGGAGCGTGACGGTGCTCCCCTGCTTCATGTTCGGCAGGGGCCAGGGTGGGCTCCCGGCACCCCACGGGGGTACCTTCATGAGGTGCGCGACGGCGCACCTCGACTGCACTTCTTTGGGGCACAAGTCAAAGGTTGCATACCTTCTGGGTGGCACTTCCCAGCCCCCAGGGGTCCAATCTTCCTGCTTTTAGCCTCTTCTTGCTCCTGGTGGTGCTCCCCAGCCACTGGGAGCACTCGCCTTCGACCTCCTGGTCACACAGAGGGTGGATTCAGCAGGGAGCTATCTTCACTGGCTCCCTGTGCCAACCTTTTGCCTGGCTCTCCTCCTGGGCCTCTCTTCTTCCTGTGCATAGGCCCCTGCTTTGGCGCACTGTTCCTGGACTCTTTTACTAGTGCTGTTCAGGATTCTGGGGCAGTCAGGGGGTTCCTCCTTCCAACTGCCCATTGCGCCAGGCTTCAGCACCCTCTGCCTCAGCAGACCACACCCCAGAGAGAGCTCCTCCTCCTGTACAAGTTCTTTTAAGAAGCTGGGGAGGGGTCTGGCAGGAATTCTCTGTTTTTCCTATCACACAGCGACACATCACTTCTCCACCCCTGCTTCCTCCTTACTTACTAGGACTCTGGGTCGGTTCAAGATGGCGTCGCCCAGGGTCTCCTGCCACATGGTCTCTGAAAGCCCCATCCCCCCAGAGCTGCCTTTTCTTCGTGCAGCATGGTGCCTGGCACCCAGGGATAGTTGCTGATGGATGAGCCTGTAGCTCCACCCATCTTCTCTTTCCATGGAGAGGAGACCTTAGCTCTTGGAAGAAAGGTGATCAATCCAGCCTGCTGAGGTCAGCCCCCAGCCAGGCCCTGGTTACGGCAGACTCAGAGAAATATGACATTTCTGGATGACCAGACTTTGGACTCTGCAGAATACTTCTTCTCACACCCATTACAGTGGACTTTAGTGCGTTTCTGGAATCTGTAGGCTTTAGGAAAATTAATCTAGCCCATGTGCTCCACCTCCCAATAGGAAAATAATGAAGTGAAAACAGTAAAACACACTGACTTTCGTTGGCATGTTTCTTCCCAGTGTATAAAGCCTATTACATGTCACCACCCAATTCTCCATAAGTTCTGCCACACCATTCACTTTGTATGTGCTCCTGGGCTGCACACACCAGGAATCTCCCCTGCATACACATGTGCACAAGCATGTACACCTGTGTCTGTATGTGACCAGCCCAGTACCCCTTACTCCAGCTGCAGTGCAGCAGCCTAATCAAGCTAGGGGACAGTAAAATCCACATGCAGTCTCTTTCACCATGAGTTCACCGTGGTCGAGTCCCAACTTATGCGGCTCTCCCACAGTAAAAGCTCAATAATTAGGTGCCCAAAATGTGAAAAATCCCGGTGGCCCATAGTGTAAGAACCACCTTCTAACAGTGGGATGGGTCTACTCTGGGTCAGGATGGGAGCGCATAATCATCAACTACCATGCTTGCACTTCAAAGACACTGGCCCAGTTCACGCACAAAGGATATCACATTGGTCTATTGTCCACTCAGACAGACTGGGACATGGGTAAGGAGACAGGGAATTCCAGACACCTCTACAGGGGGCGCCAGGTATAAAACGGGGACTCTCAGAACCACTCTTCAGTACCCTTCTAGACCTGTGGATATGGCAGAAGGACGCCTTGTTGCCCTGCTGGTTGAAGCCCACTCTGCTTCTTGAGAGGCAAGACTGTGTCTACTCCCTTAATCCCAGCTGAGCAACTCCAAGGGCCAGCTGAATGACCTCCTTTTCAGAGCTGCAGGAACATAACACACTCCAGAGATGTGCCTGCAGCTGCCCAGTTGACCTGCTATACTGGATCTAACTGGACCTACAACTGTATCTGTCCAATCCTTTCAGGTCTCTACTAGAGTAAGTTCTTGATCCCTAAGTGGTTCCTCTCCAGGATGTGGGCTCTTGGCTACTATCAGAGAGAGCTCCTCCTGGCATAACTTAAAGTTCCACCAAATCTAGCATGAAGTAAAGTAAAGCCCTACTAAGCCTTGCCACACAGCTGCAAGCTTCATTTGAAATGGAACCGAGTGACTCAGTGCCTCTCAATTCCTCACCACACAGCTACCAGCCCCATAAGAATCGATGCCCAGTAACTCAAAGCCCTACCAAGCCTCTCTGCACAGCTACCAGTTTCATCATGACTGATACCAAGCAAGCTAAAGCCCCACAAAGCCTCACCACACAATTTCATCAGAACCAAAGTTCCGTGACGCAACTCGATGCTGGACTTCACAGTCCGCCCTTCCAGTTCTTCGGAACCGATATTGGACAACACGAAACCTCGAAAAGCAATGTTGTGCAGACCGTACACCTAGGACATAAGGTACATTCCTGAGCAAGCCTAACATGGGGGCATATTATCAAGACAGGCAATAAAATTATCGCAGTTACAGGGACAGAAAACTGTCGCTAAAACGGCGATAATGGGCTTGATAATATGCTATGGAATTCCAATTGTAGCCCATGTTATTTGTCAAGGACATCAACACAAACAATGGACTACACATTATTTTAAAGAGAAAGGCTATCGGCTATATTAATCTGGGCACTTTGCGTATTATAATGGTTCTTACACGAAAGAAAAGAAAAAAAGGGGTGTTAATATACACACACTATCCCTAAATAAAGTTCTAGCGATTATAGTTCCATTCCATTCACAGCTCATTTGAGATGTCTTGAGTGATGTCATGAGTGATGTAACTGACCATGTCATGAATTATGTAATGTTGGAGGTCATTAGTCGGGGCATAAGTTATAGTTAGCTGGTTGTGTATGAGTGAAATCTGAGTCTAACTATACCGTCCCTGTAATCTTTATTTTTTTCAGCAAGTTTCTCGTTTTTTTTTTAACGTTAAGTAAGGTGCATATCACAATGGATGGTGGGAGGTTGGAAGCAGGGCCTGGCATTGTGCTACCCCCAATCAAGCTTGCTGCTCCTGCCTTCCCTCCTCCTAGCCATCCATTGTCCAAGTCCATGTCCCTGTTCCCTTATTACATCCCTGTGTGGCCGTTATTCTGCAACTGGCCTTCCCGCCTTTGCTGAACAGTTAGCTTGCTGCCTCATCCACCTCCTCCATATCCTCTGTTGTCTGAATCTGTGGTCTAGCCTCCTCCATCCTGCCATACATGGTCTGATGTGCTGCCACTGCCCTCCATTTCGAGTGATGTACCAGTTCACTCCTCCTATCCTCCATTGCCTAATTCTATGCCCCATCATTGACCTTCTGTTACCCTCTGTGCTTAGCTTACTGCCCCTATTCTCCTTCCCCTTCCCTCTGATGTCTGTGTGCATGCCCCTGCTCCATCCTTTTTGCCCAGCATGTTCCATTGGCCTGCCACTCCTATCTATTTTGAGTGTTCTGTTGAGCTGCCACTCCCCTCCCACCTGCCCTGCATGACTGTAACCTGTCCCTGCCACCTCCACCCTGCCTGTCCACATTCCATGCCCCTATCCCCTTCCTCTTGTCCCCCATGGTCCATTTTACTACAACACCCTTCTACCCTCCCGGGTCTGTTGTGCTGCAACTGCTACTTCAACTGTAACCTAAGTAAGAATACCGCTCTTAAATCGTTTCATACTCACTTTTTTTGTATCCTGAACCATATATGAGTATTGCACTCTTACGCTCTCCTATATTAAGCACACCTATGCTCCTGGAACGTGTGAACCAAATTGTGACGGTTCACCCATGTCCTGGGAACCAAAAGTAAGAGACTTATCACATCCCCTTACATCATTTCCTTTTAAGTATAACCATGTATTTGACATCATTTTCCATTAGACATCCCAGATCCTTCACGATCCCGAGTGAAGTAATCACTGCTCTTTAAACCTACTGAGAGAACCACGTACCCAACCCCACTGTTCAATTATCCTTACCAATAGTAAGTTGAGCTGAGGCACATGGCGCACAGTTTGAATTGATCGACCTTTGAAGCATGTGATTAATGCCCCTCTCTGTCCTCTAACCCCTTGGGACTAAATAGTAATTACAGTCAGATGCCAACTTGCATGCCTATTGGTATTTCCGTGACACTGGGAGCACAGAAGCATTGTTTTAGATATATACATCATGTAGGGCGCAGCGCTAATCTAAGCTTCCTTTACTCTAGTTCCAGACTGCTCACCCTGTCCAGATGATGATCTTAACTAAGTAAAGATTGAAACATTGAGGACCCCAATGAAAATCCCCTCACTGTATATATTCCCTGTGGATTTAGTTTTTGTTATAATTTTTACTGCCACTCAGTCACGTTACACACCTTGTCACTTTTGTGAGCACCTGAACGTATCTTCATAAAATTGACTTTATTTCAATGTGATTAAAACTACACATGTTGCCCTACTTATCCTGTTTCCTCTTGATTTAGTTTCTAGAACAAATAATTCCATACTCTAACCTGGACTTATTAGGCCACCCTTGAACCATTGTCTCTTTTACATGCAACTGCTACTCCTGCCTGCTCCGCATGGTCTGTTGTGAGGCCCATTCCCCTGAACTCTCTTGTCTGTCCCAGGTCCTGACCCTCCCTTCTATCCTCCATGGCCATTTGTGCATGCCCCTGCACCCTCCTTCTTGACCATCAAAGCCATTGTGCTGCCACTAACCCTCCCGCTTGCTATGCATGGTCTTCTGTGCTGCCACGGCCCCTCCCACCTTCCCTGTGTGGTCAGCTAGCTGCCCCTGACCCCCTGCCACCTTCCCACCATGTTCTGTGTGTATGCCATTATAGTCTCACTGTTGCTCTCCATGGTGTGTCTTGCTTCTAGTGCCCATCCTGCCTGGCCTCCATGGCCATCTTGCTACTCCTGCCCTGCCCCCTTGAGGTCCAGTCCTCTGTTTCCATGTGCAGACCCCTGGTTCCTCCCTCCTGGCTTGTCTGTTCCATTGCAATGCCACTGATCCTGTCTCTCCTGCCCTTTATGATCCGTTATTCTGCAGCTTTCTCTCCTGTCTGTCAATTATGGTCAGCTGGCTACCATTGCCACTTCCCCTCTGTTCTCGGTTGTCCATGTGCACGGCCCTATCCCCTCCCTATTGCTTTCTATGGATTGTTGTGCTGCACTCCCGTCCCGCATGCCCTGTGTAGTGTATTTTTATGTTATGTTATGGTAAATTGTTTTTGTAAGGCGCACAGCTCCCAAAAAAGGGTTTCCCAGCTGCAAAGGGTTGCTGCTGCAAACCCTGATGTCTGCCCTGTAGCGTCAGTTTGGTACACCTCTCGATGTCCCTCCTGTCCTCTGTTATCCGAGTCCATGTCCCTACCCCAATTCCTCCTGCCTTCCTTGATCCAATGTACCATACTTGCTAATATTTTGAACTTGGTAAGAGGGAGATTTTGAAAAAAAACGGGGGTATTGATTTTCCTTTTTGACTTACATTGAAAAAGAGGAGGTTGTAGACAGGATACAGATCAAATAAAGCCCATTTGGGCTTAAAAACATTGGATGCTTCCTGGCTGAATAGGGTCTGTTGGCATGTATGGTTGTACTACCCTGCCTCTTCCTTCTGCCCACAATGGTCTATTATATTGCCACAGCCTCTCTTGCCAGTCCTGTATTGTTGGTTTATTGCCCCTGCCCCACTTTCGACTGCCCTCCATAGTCTGTTGTGCTGCCACTGCCCTTCCTGCCTGCCCAGCGAGGTCAAATTGTTGCCTCTGCACCCTCCTACCTGCCTTCAATTTTCAGAGTCCGTGCCCCTGGCCTCTGCCTCTCAACAGTTTCCTAACAAACAACTAGATTGCTAACTTTACAAAAGTGATGAACGTCTGACGTCATCTTGACATAATCTAAACTGCAATACCTTGAGCATTTCCTTTAGAAATTACACATATAAGAGGGTCTTATTTGCATCAAAAGTATGGTTAATGCTCTAAAAAACTAAAATGAGGACATATTCTCTGAGTTTTCAAATAGCTACAAAGGACTTTTAGATTATTTGTTATCTTTATGTTTTTTATCCAGTTGACCACTTGATTAAATGTTGCACTTAGGGGAGAGGATGTGGTGTTACTTCCAGAGCTGCAGACTTTGCAACTGGGGAACCAGGTTGGAGTTTTTGCTTCAGCTCGACTTTCGGTGATTCTGGTCAAATCACTTAATCTCCCTATGTCTAAAACCAAATTGAATTTGTTCTTGTGTGATGTAACCAATGCTCATGTAAAGCACTCAAATACCTGACAAGTCTGCACTATATAAAACTGCAAAAAGACAAAAAATAAGTGTTTTGCACACTTCTGTCATTGGGATACATGTGGGCTACATCTGGATGATCTTTGTGCTACATTTGGGCTCTTTTGTCTCTGGTGGCCATCTTGGGAGACTTATTTGTTATGAAGTTTCGTAATTTCCTCATTTACTGCAGTCTCCTCAGTAGGAAATACTTTCAGGCATTCAGATGTGTCAAACATTTGCCATAAATTCTGAATGTTAGCACTGTAGTTGCTCATTACACATATATGCATATATATGCATGTTATGTACATGAAAGGTTGAAAAACACTAATACAAACAAAGCTAAAAAGCCCCCTAATTACAAACAGAATTTCTTTAACTTAAACAAGGGCGAGACCTATTGCATTTTTAATGCTTGTTTACTCTGGTTCCATCAAGAAGGCATTCAGATGTGTCACTCATGTGCCATAAATTCTGAATGTAAGCACTCTAGTTGCTCATTAGATCACTGTAGTAAAGCTACTGCTCACCAGGGTAGTCTGCTGCTGGTATTCAAAGTACATGTTTCAGTCTGCATGTCAAATGCAATAGGTCTCACCCTCCTTTAAGTTAAAGCAATTCTGTTTGTAATTAGGTGGCTTATTAGCTTTGCTTTTATTAGTGTTTTTCAAACTTTCATGTATATAACATGCCTCTGTATGCATATATGTATATGTATGCATGCATATATATTTGTATTTATATAGATATGCAGATTATATATATGTTTATATATGTATGTATATGTATATATATATACACACACATACATATATATAAATGCATATGCATATATTTCTGTGCATATGTGTGTGTGTAGAGAGAGGTAGAGAGAGGTAGAGGTGTAGAGGCAGAGGTGTAGAGGTAGAGCAGTAGAGGTAGAGAGGTAGAAGTAGAGAGGTAGAGGTAGAGAGGTAGAGAGTAGTAAAGAGAGAGGTAGAGAGTAGAGGATGAGTAATAGAGAGTAGATAGTGAGTAGTAGAGAGTAGTAGAGAGAGTAGCAGAGAGTGAGTAGTAGGGAGCAAGTAGTAGAGAGTGAGTAGTGGAGAGTGAGTATTAGAGAGTAGCAGAGATCGAGTAGTAGAGAGAGAGCAGTACAGCGTGAGTAGTAGAAAATGAGTATGTATATGTATATGTATACATGCATTTATATTTGTATTTATATAGATATGCAGATTATATATGTTTATATATGTATGTGTATATATATATATACACATGCATATACATATTTATTTTGACTGCTCTCCTCATTCTTTTTTGTCACCCCTAGTGCCCGTGCCCTCCCCACCCGGCCCCCCACCTGCTCCCCTCCCTCTCGCTTCCTGCCGCTGCCTCTCAGCGGCCCCGCCCCCCTGGTGCCCCATTCGCCGCCCGCACCCACCTCCCAGCTGCTCCTCCCTCCCTTAGCCCTTCTTATGGAGGCCACGCAGTGGTAAAGAGAGCGACCTTTGACCCTGCCATCAGGTAGGTCGCCCCCTTAGCCGCCACATGGTCCCCCTGTGCCGCCGCTGTTCCGCTGTGTCACCTGGTTCATTGCAGTCCTCTTCTCCTGCCTCGGACTGTTCTTGCCTTTCTTTTATGTGGGTGGGTGTACTTGTAAAGCGCACTGCGACTCCATGGAGTATCCTGGCGCTAAAGACCGCTGGGGAACCCGTCCTGGTTTTCTCTGTGAGATGGTCCCTTTCTGGGTATCTCCAAGGTGAAACCAGGCATCCCCGGCGTCTGTGGGGGGGCCGTTGTACATGTGAGGCAAGCTTAATGCCCAGAGTTGCCAAGTGTGTTCCCTGGTTAGAGTAGGCACCGAGGCAAGAATTATCAAGTCCGTTATTACCCTGGTCCATGACCCTGCTGCGTCGGGAATTGAACTTATCATTTGTTGTGCCATTGCACAGCCTCTCCTTCTTTCACTCATTTTGACTGTTCTCCTCATTCTTTTTCGTCGCCCCTAGTGCCCGTGCCCTCCCCACCCTGCCCCCACCCACTCTCCTCCCTTGCGCTTCCCGCCGCTGCCCCCCTGCGGCCCGCCCCCCTGGTGTCCCATTTGTCACCCCACTCCCGCCTCCCAGCTGCTCCTCCCTCCCATAGCTCTTCTTATGGAGGCCGCGCGGTGGTAAAGGGAGCGACCTTTGAACCTGCCACCAGGTAGGTCGTCTACTCAGCCGCCACATGGTCCCCCTGTGCCGCCGCTGTCCTGCTGTGTCACCTGGTTCGTTGCAGTCCTCTTCTCCTGCCTCGGACTGTTCTTGCCTTTCTTTTATCAATTTGTGTGCCATTGCACTGCCTCTCCTTCTTTCACTTACTTTGACTGCTCTCATCATTCTTTTTCGTTGCTCCAAGTGCCCGTGCCCTCCCCACCCTGCCCCCCACCCGCTCCCCTCCCTCGTGCTTCCCGCCGCTGCCTTCCTGCGGTCCTGCCCCCCTGGTGCCCCATTCACCGCCCGCTCATGCCTCCCAGCTGCTCCTCCCTCCCATAGCCCTTTTTATGGAGGCCCCGCGCAGCGGGAGCGCAGCTGGTGCGCTGAAGGCGCACCAAAGGCAAACCCATCTGCACCCGTCAGCACCTGGACCGCACCCAGCGCCAGAACCCCTGGCCCCCGCTGAAACCAAGAAACCCAACATAGATACGACACCACCACCCTCCACGCACTCAACACCGGCCGACCAGCCTCCTGCTACCAAGCCACTCCAAAGAGCACCCACAGACCCTTCTCCTGCCAAACCTGCAAATTCACCTGCGTCCGAACCTACGTCCCACCACCCAGAAAAGGCAACAACAACAACCAACTCAAGTACATCCTGCTTAACACCTGCTCTGTCCACAAGCACGTCGTCGAACTCTGGGACCTCCTCGATACAACAGCACCAGACGTCGCCTTCCTCACAGAAACCTGGATGAACGCCTCCTCATCCCCCGACATTGCCATAGACATCCCGGACGGCTACAAGATTACCCGAAAGGGCCGAATCAACCAAACCAGAGGAGGAATCGCCATCATCTACAGGAACACCATCAATGTCACGACCAACTCCGAAGATGCCCTCACCACCGCCGAACACCTACACTACCAGATCCACACTGACCCAAGACCACCCTCAGAGGAACCCTCGTCTACAGACCCCAGGGCCCACACACAAAATTCAGTGAAGCCATTGCCGACTTCATCAGCCCAAATGCCCTAACCTCATCAGACTACATCCTCCTGGGGGACCTGAACTTCCACCTGGAGAACAACAATGACAACAACACGACCACCCTGCTCGACAACCTCGGACTCAAGCAAATGGTGAACACCCCCCACCCACTACAGCGGCCACACGCTCGACCCCATCTTCTCTGCCAGCAGCCACGTTGCCTTCAGCCACTCCACCGGACTACACTGGACCGACCACAGCTGCATCCACTTCACCTTTGAGAAGACCACAACCCACCACTTCCCGCAACAGATCCCCGGTAGATGCTGGAGCAAAGTCACCACAGACCAGCTAACCACATCGCTGAGCCAGAACCCACCTATCACCACCACTGACATCAACGACGCAGCCCGCAACCTCACACAGTGGATCATCAACTGCGCCGACACCATTGAACCACTGAAGAACCCTCCAGGCAAGCCCGGCAACAGGAAAACAACATGGTTCACCAACGACCTCAAAGAATCTAAGAAATCCTGCAGAACCCTCGAGAAAACCTGGTGCCGCGAACAGACGACAGAAAACATGACAGCCCTCAAGAACGCCACTCACAAACACCACCAGCTGATCCGCACCACCAAAAAGACATTGTTCAAAGAAAGGCTAGTCAACATCACTCACAACAGCAAGGAACTCTTCAGCATCGTAAAAGAGCTCTTCAATCCCAACACCAACAGCAACAACATCACACCTTCGCAAGACCTCTGCAACTCACTCACCAAGTTCATTCACTGCAAGATTGCCGATATCCACAACAGCTTTGGTGCCCAGACTCCACCCCCAGCCAACGAACCAACACCCCCTACAACCACCCTCAGTGCTTGGACTCCCATCAGCACCGAAGACACCACCCACGCTATGAACACCATTCACTCCGGCTCTCCTTCCGACCCAGACCCTCACCACATCTTCAACAAAGCCAACACCATCATCGCTCCCCTCCTACGGAACGTCATAAACAACTCCCTCACGTATGCCACCTTCCCAGAGAGCTGGAAGCACGCAGATATCAATGCCCTACTGAAGAAACCCACAGCGGACCCTAAACACCTCAAAAACCTCCGCCCCATCTCTCTTCTTTCCTTCCGGGTGAAAGTGATCGAGAAGATCATCAATAAACAGCTGCCCGCATTCCTCAAGGCCAATGGATCACTCGACCCATCCCAGTCCGGATTTCGAGCCAACCACAGCACTGTGACCGCCCTCATCTCAGCCACTGACGACATCAGGACCCTACTCGACAACGGGAAAACCAACGCCCTCATCCTCCTAAACCTCTCAGCCGCCTTTGATACAGTCTGCCACTGCACCCTAACAACCCGCCTCCACAACGTCGTGATCCAAGGTCAACCCCTGGACTGGATCACCTTGTTCCTCTCCGACAGAACTCAGAGAGTCCGCCTCCCTCCCTTCCTCTCCACGGCCATAGAGATCATCTGTGGCGTACCCCAAGGCTCATCGCTCAGCCCAACCCTCTTCAATATCTACATGAGCCCCCTCGCCACCATCACATGCAAACACAACCTCAACATCATCTCATACGCTGACGACACCCAGCTGATACTCTTTCTCACCAAAGACCCAGCCACCACCAAGCTCAATCTCCAGGAAGAGATGAAAAACGTCACTGAATGGATGAAACTCAGCCGTCTGAAACTGAACTCAGACTGAAACTGGTCCTCATCCTCGGACCATCCCCATCCGCCTGGGACGACTCCTGGCGGCCCACAGAACTGGGCACCGCACCAACACCCACTGACCACGCACGCAACCTGGGATTCATCCTTGACTCCTCTCTCACGATGACCAAGCAAGTCAAAGCCATCTAATCTTCATGCTTCAACACCCTGCGCATGCTCCGTAAGATCTTCCGGTGGATCCCTACTGGAACTAGGAAGACGGTCATAAGCATGGGCTGAAAATTCGTTCTGCTCGCGAATTTGCGGATTTTCGCGAAATCGCAGTAAAATCCGCGAATCAGCTGGGACGAATTTTCAGCCAAGCACTTACAGAGTTACAGCAGCAGGTGCAAAAGTTGAAGCTAATTTTTTGTAACCTTTTACAAAAGGGTTACAAAGAAATTAACTTCAACTTGGGCACCTGCTGCTGAAAGCCTGTAAGTGCTTCCTGGCGCCTCGTTGCCTACTCACAACTATACTCTGACCCTTTAAGCAGGGTCAGAGAATAGTTACAAGTAGGCAATGAGGCGCCTGTCACAAAAACTAAACCTCAACAGGAAGCACTGACAGATATAAAAACAAGCATTTTTAATACAATAGGTTTTGCATTAGGAAAGTTTGAGCTATTGGTCTTGCAAATGACAATTTTTTTATTTATGTGTTGGTTTTGAAAGTAGCTAAATTAATAGATTTGTCATTTACAATGCCAATAGTTATAACTTTCGCAAATGTGACACCTATACCATTTGTAATACAATGCAACATGTTTTGTATTTACGTGACTTAGCTGTATTGATATTACAAATTACAATGGCTTTTAATTTTTTTAAATAATTAATATTTAAATAAAAGTGATTTTAATTTATAATGGCAATAGCTTAAACTGTTGTAAATAACTTTTGTGAAGATTATGTTCAGTGTATTTTATTGTGACGAAAATCCAAGAACAGAAGTGAAATATTAACATCTTTTTGTGACATTTGTAATAAAGTTTGAAACATTTAGAGAACATATTTGAACCAGTTGTTGTTGAATGGTTACGCAGATTGATGCTCGGGTGGCACTGAGTGGTGCTGTGGTGGTGCAGAGTGGTACTGTGGTGGTGCTGAGTGATAATGTGGTGGTGCTGAGTGATGCTGGGGTGGTGCTGAGTGGTGCTGTGGTGGTGCTGAGTGATGCTGTGGTGGTGCTGAGTGATGCAGTGGTGGTGCTGAGTGGTGCTGTGGTGGTGCTGAGTCATAATGTGGTGGTGCTGAGTGATGCTGTGGTGGTGCTGAGTGATGCGGTGGTGGCGCTGAGTGGTGCTGTGGTGGTGCTGAGTGATGCTGTGGTGGTGCTGAGTGGTGCTTGGGGGTGCTGAGTGATAATGTGGTAGCACTGTGTGATGCTGTGGTGGCGCTGAGTGATGCTGTGGTGGCGCTGAGTGGCGCTGTGGTGGTGCTGAGTGATAATGTGGTGGTGCTGAGTGATAATGTGGTGGTGCTGAGTGATGCTGGGGTAGCGCTGAGTGATGATGTGGTGATGCAGAGGGCAGAAAGGCACAAAAAGCAGTCTAACAAAAGGCAGAAGGGAGGAAAAACAAGTCTAACAGAGGGCAGAAGGGCACAAAAAAACAGTCTAACAGAGGACAGAAGGGCAGAAAAACAAGTGAAAAACGAGTCTAACAGAGGGCAGAAGGGCACAAAAAACGAGTCTAACAGGGGGCAGAAGGGCATAAAAACAAGGGAAAAACGAGTCTAACAGAGGGCTGAAGGGCAGAAAAAACGAGTCTAACAGGGGGCAGAATGAATCCCGCCCTGCGTGTTTTTCCACGAAGATGCCACCTTTATGTGCAATACCTCTTCTCAACTGGAGTACTTTCCACTGTCTAATCAGTAAGTGCTCCCTCGTTGGCTAAATGTATAGGGGCAGATTTACAATAACTGGCGCATCCTCAGGGATGCGCCAGTTATTGTGCGCCGCAGCTCCGCCACCCATGGTGCGCCGCATTTACAATGCAAAAAACACAGTTGATGGACAGAATGCAGAACAATGTCTTACATTCACCCCAGTACAAAGATCTGGGCCTAAATCCATTATTTCTTTGCACTTCACACCACCCTAGGTCAGACACTGGCTATATGCAAACCAGCCTTGAACCTGTGCCTCATGGGAACAGTCCAGCCCGAACTACCAAGCCATGTCTTTCATAGACAGGAATCAAGCATCCAAGGACCAGTTTCTGTCTATCAGCCTTCTTCAGCCTGGATAGCTTGACTCCAGTGATGTGGAGAGCCTGGGACTCACGTCTGAGCATACCCAGCCCACTCGGGGTGAAAATTGCAAAAAACACAGTTGAAGGAGAGAATGCAGAACAATATCTTACATTCACCCCAGTACAAAGATCTGGGCCTAAATCCATCGTTTTTTTGCACTCCACACCACCCTAGGTCAGACACTGGCTATATGCAAATCAGCCTTGACCCTGTACCTCATGGGAACAGTCCAGCCCGAATTACCAAGCCATGTCTTTCATAGACCGGAATCAAGCATCCATGGACCGGTTGCTGGCTATCAGCCTTCTTCAGCCTGGATAGCCTGACTCCAGTGGGAGTACAAAAGGGCCAGTTGGGCAGGTGGTCGCTGCGATCTTCAGGCTGTGGCAGAGCCTGAGGCCCACTTGAGGTCTGCTGCAGGGGGAAATATTCTGAGAGCTGTGCCCTGAAGCCTTTATTAATTATGCCGCTTGGTGATATTTTTAACAAAAATCTTTTAAAATTGCATTTCTGTGTTTCTGATGCACTAACCCCATTTTCGTTGTGCAGGATCCCGGCGCTTCCACACTCCTTCACGGTCTTCCCTCGTCGATCCTCACCGGCCCCGGTGCCGAGAGAGCAGAGGGCAGCCGCCATCTTGGGAAGGGGATTCCCACGAGCCTGGCCGGAGTTAGCGGTCCAGTGCTCGGGTAGGACAGGATACAAAAGGCAATGTGCTTCCGGGAGCGCAGCGGGCGCGACGGCGGCGCGCCGAAGGCGCGCCAAAGGAAAGCCCGTCTGTGCCCGTCCGTTACCGCACGGGACCCGGGGCCTGTCACCATGCCCGATTTGCCCTGGAATACTCACCCAGGCATTTACTATCCTTATGCAAGAGCTACCCCATAGACCCAGCTACCGCCTCCCACAGCTTGGCCCTAGGCATTGCCCGACTCCCACCCCCACTGGAGGTAATCAACCCCCTGTCCACACCCTCCAGCAGCCCCCCGCACCCGGGCACTTCCATCGCCTTATTAAATACTAGGTCGGCAGTCGCGCATCAGCAGGAGATCTTCAACCTCCTTGACAGCGACAGCCCCGACGTACTGTGCTTAACCGAGACATGGTACCGCCCTGACTCCCAACCCAATGTCTTGGCGGCCCTTCCTTCTTCTTATTCCATTCTTCGGGCTGACCGACCTGATGGCAAAACTGGTGGTGGGGTTGCCTTAATCTTCCGTGACAACCTCCGGTTTCAAATACTGGCATCCCCCTCTTTGCCTGCAGCGGACTGCTTGGTTGTGCGCTCTGTCTTACCCAAATCCCCCGTAACTTGTGTGTTGGTTTACCGCCCTCCCCAACCCTCTTCCCTGTTTATCCTTGCTTTTCAGGAGCTGCTGGCCCCTTTAGTGGTTAACAACGCTACTGTACTTGTGCTTGGCGATTTTAACTTTTGGCCCAGTGATCCCACAGAAGACCTCACTTCCAAGGATTTTACCTCACTGTTATCAAGTTTAAATTTTATTCAACACGTCCGTGCCCCTACACACACCCGGGGCCACATCTTAGACCAAATATGGACCCTTAACCTACCCACCACCAACCTGTCCATTATTCCTTGCATATGGTCCGACCATCATTTACTGTCCTTTTCTTTGGACCTTCGCTTGCCAAATGCCCCTCTTAGTTCCAAAACCCTTTGGGCTAGGAGCTGGAATCGTGTTGATATCCCTGCGTTCTGTGAATCCTTAACTGCCACCTGCCCTGACCTCACTGATGTGCTTCCTCAATTTCATCTGGCCACTCTGGATAGTTGGCTAACCCATCTCCGTGATCAAAAGGCCCCTTTGAAGAAAGTTACCATCAACCACCATCACCATGCTAACAAGTGGTTTACCCCTGCTCTGAAAGCAATTAAATTAACGGTCCGTCAAGCAGAACGGGCTTGGAGGTCGAAATACTGCCCTGTTAGTAAAACTAACTACACCACCTTGCTTTCAGAGTATAAAAAGGCCATCCAAGAGGCCAAGAAAGATTATTTCTCGCAACGCATATTGGCAGCAGAATGCCAGCCTCGTGAAATTTTTGCAACTGTTCACGAGTTAGCTTTATCAGACAGGCCTTCGCCTATGATCATGCCCTCTCAGTCACTGTGTAACTCACTGAACGAGTTCTTTATCGACAAAGTTGCACAAATAAAAGCACGCATCCCTCTCCCATCAAACCCTTCATTAGACTGCTCTTCACCACAGAACACCCAGTGCCTTATTCATATCCCGGAGCTAACTAGTGAGTCCCTCTTTCCGCTCCTCAAGCGTGTAAAATCAGGGTCTCCATCTGACACTTGCCCGGCCCGCGTTCTGGCCCAGGTGTTCTTGGCTTGTCCTGCTCCCGCCCTCACTGTCTTAAATGACACTTTCTCCAATGGCCTAGTCCCCACTGCATTCAAATCTGCCACCATCATCCCCATTTTAAAGAAGCCCGGGGCTGACCCTTCTTCCTTAGTCAACTACCGTCCCATATCCCTGCTCCCCTATTTGGGAAAGGTGGCTGAGGCGCACGTTTCTCAGGTGCTGAGCTCCTTTATAGAGGACAGCAATTACCTGGCCCCGTGTCAAGCTGGTTTCCGTCCACGACACTCAACAGAGAAGGTGGTGATTTCGGTCATGGACCAACTTAGGGAGGGACTCGACGCCAACACCCCCAAGATTCTGGTCCTATTGGACTTATCCGCCGCCTTTGACACTGTGGATCATGACATTCTTTTGTCACGTGTCAGGGCGGCGGGGATAGGGGGACCGGCATTAGCTTGAGTCGAGTCCTTCCTGATGGACCGCACTCAGACAGTCCACCTAGGCACCTTCTCGGCTCCTCTGTGTAATGTCAACTGTGGTGTTCCCCAGGGGTCTGCTCTTTCCCCTTTATTATTTAATCTTTATATTCTTCCACTGGTGTTTGCTTTACAGAACATCGAGGTCAATGTATACAACTATGCAGATGACCTACAACTCATTTTTGACCTATCCTCCCCTTCAGGAGTTGGCAGTTTCCAGTCCGTCATGCTATTTATCCGAGACTGGATGAACATCAATCAGTTAAAACTTAATCCGGATAAAACAGAACTAGTGGTGACGGGCGGTGCTGCCAACCCCTGGTCCCCCTCTTTTTGGCCCCTCTCACTTGGGTCCCCTCCTCTCCCTTTTTTTTCAGTTAAAACACTTGGGATCACGCTCAACAATCAATTAACTCTTCATTCACATATCAACTCGGTGGTTTCCTCCTGTTTTTTTACACTACGAGTCATTCGGAAAGTTGCCAGGTTTTTTACCACCTCTGCATTAAAGCTGATCTTAATGGCCATGGTCTTGTCAAAGATCGACTATGGCAATATCATCTATAATGGAGCTCCTGCCTATGCCCTGCAACGTCTGCAGTTGGTACAGAATGAGGCGGCCCGCCTGGTTTTTGGTTTATCCAGGTCCCATCATTCGACCCCTCTGCTCAGAAGCCTACACTGGCTGCCTATAAAACAACGGGCCAGGTTTAAGTTGGGGTGTTTGACTTCTCAAGCAAGAGAGGGCACAGCCCCTGCTTTTATCAACTCAGCAATCTCTTCCTATGTTCCCCTCAGGGACCTTCGCTCCTCTAGCCTGGCCTTGCTAACTACGTCTCGCTTTAAAAAGAAACGGTCAGGAGGGCAGAAGTTTGCTGTCCTTGCACCCACCCACTGGAATGACCTCCCTCTATCTTTAAGACTCTCCTCTTCCTATATGGAGTTCCGGAGGTCACTAAAAACGTTCCTATTCCAGCAGGCTTTCGGCTCCTAGCTCTCTTCTTGCTCTCACTCAGTGACCTCGCCAGCGCCATGAAACTGATTCAGTGTACGTGCGCTTTATAAGTCTTTTTAAATTCAAATTCAAATTCCAGTGATGTGGAGAGCCTGGGACTCACATCTGAGCATACCCAGCCCACTCGGAGTGAAAATTGCAAAAAACACAGTTGACGGACAGAATGCAGAACAATGTCTTACATTCACCCCAGTACAAAGATCTGGGCCTAAATCCATCGTTTTTTTGCACTCCACACCACCCTAGGTCAGACACTGGCTATATGCAAATCAGCCTTGACCCTGTGCCTTATGGGAACAGTCCAGACTGAACTACCAAGCCATGTCTTTCATGGACCGGATTCAAGCATCCAAGGACGGGTTTCTGGCTATCAGCCTTCTTCAGCCTGGATAGCTTGACTCCAGTGATGTGGAGAGGCTGGGACTCACGTCTGAGCATACCCAGCCCACTGAGGGTGAAAATTGCAAAAAACACAGTTGATGGATAGAATGCAGAACAATGTCTTACTTTCACCCCAGTACAAAGATCTGGGCCTAAATCCATCGTTTTTTTGCACTCCACACGCCCAGATCTTTGTACTGGGGTGAATGTAAGACATTGTTCTGCATTCTGTCCTTCAACTGTGTTTTTTGCAATTTTCACCCCGAGTGGGCTGGGTATGCTCAGACGTGAGACCCAGGCTCTCCACATCACTGGAGTCAAGCTATCCAGGCTGAAGAAGGCTGATAGCCAGAAACCGGTCCTTGGATGCTTGATTCCCGTCTATGAAAGACATGGATTGGTAGTTCGGGCTGGACTGTTCCCATGAGGCACAGGGTCAAGGCTGATTTGCATATAGCCAGTGTCTGACCAAGGGTGGTGTGAAGTGCAAAAAAATAATGGATTTAGCCCCAGATCTTTGTACTGGGGTGAATGTAAAACAATGTTCTGCATTCTGTCCATCAACTGTGTTTTTTGCATTGCAAATGCGTCGCACCATGGGTGGCGGAGCTGCGGCGCACAATAACTGGCGCATCCCTGGGGATGCGCCAGTTATTGTAAATCTTCCTTATACATTTAGCCAACGAGGGAGCACTTACTGATTAGACAGTGGAAAGTACTCCAGTTGAGTAGAGGTATTGCACAAAAAGGTAGCATCTTCGTGGAAAAACACTTAGGGCGGGATTCATTCTGCCCCCTGTTAGACTCGTTTTTTCTGCCCTTCAGCCCTCTGTTAGACTCGTTTTTCCCTTGTTTTTCTGCCCTTCTGTCCTCTGTTAGACTGGTTTTTTGTGCCCTCCTGCCCTCTGTTAGACTTGTTTTTCTGCCCTTCTGCCCTTTTTTAGACTGCTTTTTGTGCCTTTCTGCCCTCTGCATCACCACATCATCACTCAGCGCTACCCCAGCATCACTCAGCACCACGACATTAGCACTCAGCACCACCACATTATCACTCAGCACCACCACAGCACCACTCAGCGCCACCACAGCATCACTCAGCGCCACCACAGCATCACTCAGTGCTACCACATTATCACTCAGCACCACCACAGCACCACTCAGCACCACGACAGAATCACTCAGCACCACAACAGCACCACACAGCGCCACCACAGCATCACTCAGCACCACCACAGCATCACTCAGCACAACCACATTATTACTCAGCATCACCACAGCACCACTCAGCACCACCATAGCATCACTCAGCACCACCACATCATCACTCAGCACCACCACAGCACCACTCAGCACCACCCCAGCATTGCTCAGCATCATCCCAGTATCACTCAGCACCACCACATTATCACTCAGCACCACCACAGTACCACTCAGTACCACCACAGCACGACTCAGCATCTCCACAGCACCACTCAGCACCACCACAGCACCACTCAGCGCCACCCAGCATCAATCTGCGCAACCATTCAACAACAACTGGTTCAAATATGTTCTCTCAATGTTTCAAACTTTATTACAAATGTCACAAAAGATGTTAATATTTCACTTCTGTTCTTGGATTTTCGTCACAATAAAATACACTGAACATAATCTTCACAATGAAATAGAAGAGAATTTGAGAAGTCACTCAAAGTGTGCCCTCATTTTTCTTTCTTTCAGCACTAATAGTACTTTCTATGGCAAAATAAACCCCCTCATTGTGTTCCTTTTAAATTAAACTACTCACTCTCTACTACTCACTCACTACTACTCTCTACTACTCACTCTCTACTACTCCCTACTGCTCTCTACTACTCCACTCTACTACTCACTCTCTACTAATCTCTACTTCTCACTCTACTACTCTCTAATACTCTTTAACACTCACTCTCTACTACTCTACTACTTGCTCCCTACTACTCTCTCTGTACTACTCATTATCTACTACTCACTCTACTACTCTCTACTACTCACTCTCTAATACTCTCTCTCTACTATTCACTCTCTACTACTCACTCTCTACAACTCGCTCTCTACTACTCTCTACAACTAACTCTCCACTACTAACTCTCTACTACTCACTCTCTACTACTCTACTACTCTCTCTACTACTCACTCTCTACTACTCTCTGCTACTCTCTACTACTCACTCTCTACTACTCACTCTACTCCTCACTCTACTACTACTCTCTACTACTTTCTACCATTCACTCTCTACTACTCTACTACTCACTCTCTACTACTCTCTACTGCTCACTCTCTACCACCCTCTCTACCACTCTCTACTGCTCACTTTCTACTACTCTCTACTACTCATTTTCTACTACTCACTCTCTACTGCTTTCTCTCTACTGCTCGCTCTCTACTACCCTCTACTACTCACTCTCCACTACTCGCTCTCTACTACTCACTCTCTACTACTCACTCTCTACTACTCACTCTCTGCTACTCTCTCTACTACTCTCTACTACTCTCTACTACTCACTCTCTACTCTCTATTACTCATCCTCTACTCTCTACCTCTCTCTACCTCTCTCTTTACTACTCTCTACCTCTCTTCCTCTACCTCTCTACCTCTACTTCTCTACCTCTACACCTTTGCCTCTACACCTCTACCTCTCTCTACCTCTCTCTACATGCACACATATGCACATAAATATATGCATATGCATTCAATCAATCAATCAATCAATACACATGTAGAGCGCGCTACTCACCCGTGAGGGTCTCAAGGCGCTGGGGGTGGGGGGGGGGGGGAGAGAGTGCCGCTACTGCTCAAAGAGCCAGGTCTGGAGGTGTTTCCTGAATGTGAGGTGGTCCTGGGTCAGTCGCAGGTGGGCGGGGAGGGAGTTCCACGTCTTGGCCGCCAGGTAGGAGAATGATCTTCCTCTGGAGGTGGTTCTGCGGATCCGTGGGACGGTGGCGAGGGCGAGGCTGACGGAGCAGAGTTTGCATGGTGGAGTGTAGAACGTGAGGCGGTTGTTGAGGTATTCGGGACCAATGTCATGGAGCGCTTTGTGTGGGGGGTGAGGAGCCTGAACGTGTTCCTTTTGTTGACGGGGAGCCAGTGCAGGTCTCTCAGGTGGACTGATATGTGGCTGTGGCGGGGGATGTCGAGGATGAGTCATGCGGATACGTTCTGTATGCGTTGTAGTCTTTTCTGAAGTTTGACTGTGGTTCCTGTATATAGGGCGTTCCCGTAGTCTAGTGGGCTGGTGACGAGGGTCTGGCTTAAGTATGGGCGAAATTTGCGTATTCGCGTTCCACGAATTCGCACGAAATCGAATTCGCAATCCGCAAAATCCGCAAATTTGCGGATTTTTGTTTTTTTGCGTGTTTGCTAGGTTTTTTTGCGTGTTCCCGGGGTTTTTTGCGTGTTAGCGGGGCTTTTTGCGTGTTCGCGGGCCGCTTGCATGGTTAAGTTACCCATGCGGTCGTGTATGGGCCCAGCACCCTCTGGTTCACCACTGCCACCCTCTGGTTCATCACTGCCAACCTCTGGTTCACCCCTGCCACCCTCTGGTTCACCAATGCCACCCTCTGGTTCACCACTGCCACCCTCTGGTTCACCCCTGCCACCCTCTGGTTCACCACTGCCACCCTCTGGTTCATCACAGCACCCTCTGATACAGCACTGTCACCCTCTGGTTCACCACTGCCACCCTCTAGTTCACGACTGCCTCCCTCTGGTTCATCACAGCACCTCTGGTTCACCACTGCCACCCTCTGGTTCACAACTGCCACCCTCTAGTTAACTACTGTCACCCTCTGGTTCAGCACTTCCACCCTGTGGTTCACCACTGCGACTCTCTCGTTCACCACTGCCACCCTCTGGTTCACCCATGCCACCCTCTGGTTCACCACTGCCACCCTCTGGTTCACCCCTGCCACCATCTGGTTCATCACTGCCACCCTCTGGTTCACCCCTGCCACCCTCTGGTTCAGCACTGCCACCCTCTGATTCAGCACTGCCACCCTCTGGTTCACCCATGCCACCCTCTGGTTCATCACTGTCACCCTCTGGTTCATCACTGCCTCCCTCTGGTTCACCACTCCCACCCTCTACCGAGACCTTTTGTGATGCATCAGCAGCACAAAAGATGCACCATGGTGCTCGGTATTACCAACGTGACGCATCTGAGAGATGTGTCACGTTGTAAAGCCCTGCGCCATCAGGAGGTGTTCCGGCGCAGGGGATGGCGTTCCTGCGCAGGAACGCCTCCTAAAAGTTTCTGAGTGAAATCTACAAGCATTCACTGAGTCACTTTTAGGCCAATGCTGCGTCAAAACCCTGTGCCTGCTTGAAGCTTTAAGTGCAAAAAAACGATGGATTTAGGCCCACATCTTTGTACTGGGGTGAATGTAAGACATTGTTCTGCATTCTGTCCATCAACTGTGTTTTTTGCACTTTTCACCCCTAGTGGGCTGGGTATGCTCAGACGTGAGTCCCAGGCTCTCCACATCACTGGAGTCAAGCTATCCAGGCTGAAGAAGGCTGATAGCCAGAAACCGGTCCTTGGTTGCTTGATTCTGGTCTAGGAAAGACAAGGCTTGGTAGTTTGGGCTGGACTGGTCCCATGAGGCACAGGGTCAAGGCTGATTTGCAAATAGCCAGTGTCTGACCTAGGGTGGTGTGGAGCGTAAAAAAACTATGGATTTAGGCCCAGATCTTTGTACTGGGGTGAATGTAAGACATTGTTCTGCATTCTGTCCATCAACTGTGTTTTTTGCAATTTTCACCCCTAGTGGGCTGGGTATGCTCAGACGTGAGTCTCAGGCTCTCCACATCACTGGAGTCAAGCTATCCAGGCTAAAGAAGGCTGATAGCCAGAAACCGGTCCTTGGATGCTTGATTCCGGTCTAGGAAAGACATGGCTTGGTAGTTGAGGCTGGACTGTTCCCATGAGGCACAGGGTCAAGGCTGATTTGCATATAGCCAGTGTCTGACCTAGGGTGGTGTGGAGTGCAAAAAAACGATGGATTTAGGCCCAGATCTTTGTACTGGGGTGAATGTAAGACATTGTTCTGCATTCTGTCCATCAACTGTGTTTTTTGCAATTTTCACCCCGAGTGGGCTGGGTATGCTCAGACATGGGTCCCAGGCTCTCCACATCACTGGAGTCAAGCTATCCAGGCTGAAGAAGGCTGATAGCCAGAAACCAGTCCTTGGATGCTTGATTCCGGTCTAGGAAAGACATGGCTTGGTAGTTGAGGCTGGACTGTTCCCATGAGGCACAGGGTCAAGGCTGATTTGCATATAGCCAGTGTCTGACCTAGGGTGGTGTGGAGTGCAAAAAAACGATGGATTTAGGCCCAGATCTTTGTACTGGGGTGAATGTAAGACATTGTTCTGCATTCTGTCCATCAACTGTGTTTTTTGCAATTTTCACCCCGAGTGGGCTGGGTATGCTCAGACATGGGTCCCAGGCTCTCCACATCACTGGAGTCAAGCTATCCAGGCTGAAGAAGGCTGATAGCCAGAAACCGGTCCTTGGATGCTTAATTCCGGTCTAGGAAAGACATGGCTTGGTAGTTCGGGCTGGACTGTTCTCATGAGGCACAGGGTCAAGGCTGATTTGCATATAGCCAGTGTCTAACCTAGGATAATGTGGAGTGCAAAAAAACGATGGATTTAGGCCCAGATCTTTGTACTGGGGTGAATGTAAGACATTGTTCTGCATTCTGTCCATCAACTGTGTTTTTTGCATTTACAATGCGGCGCACCATGTGGCAAAAATGGCACAGATGCGTCACACATCTGTGCCTTAAAAGCAGCGCAATGCTGGAGCTGCGTCGAGCTTGCGACGCAGCTCCAGCAATGCTCTTGGGGGGCCCTATCTCCCCAATGCTGCATCAAGCCTTGCGCCTGCTTCAAGCAGGCACAGGGTTTTGACGCAGCATTGGCCTAAAAGTGACTCAGTGAATTCTTGTAGATTTCACTCAGCAACTTTTAGGAGGCGTTCCTGTGCAGAAACGCCCTCCCCTGCGCCGGAACACCTCCTGATGACGCAGGGATTTACAACGTGACATATGTCTCAGATGCGTCACGTTGTTAATACCTAGCACCATGGCGCATCTTTTGTCCTGACGCTGCGTCACAAACGGTCTCGGTAGAGGGTGGGAGTGGTGAACCAGAGGGAGGCAGTGATAAATCAGAGGGTGACAGTGATGAACCAGTGGGTGGCACGGGTGAACGAGAGGGTGGCAGTGGTGAACCAGAGAATGGCATGGGTGAACCAGAGGGTGGCAGTGCTGAATCAGAGGGTGGCAGTGCTGAACCAGAGGGTGGCAGGGGTGAACCAGACGGTGGCAGTGATGAACCAGATGGTTGCAGGGGTGAACCAGAGGGTGGCAGTGGTGAACCAGAGGGTGGCATGGGTGAACCAGAGGGTGGCAGTGGTAAACCAGAGAGTCGCAGTGGTGAACCACAGGGTGGCAGTGCTGAACCAGAGGGTGACAGTGGTTAACTAGAGGATGGCAGTTGTGAATCAGAGGGTGGTAGTGGTGAACCAGAGGCGCTGTGATGAACCAGAGGGTGCTGTGATGAATCAGAGGGTGGCAGTGGCGAACCAGAGGGTGGCAGGGGTGAACCATAGGGTGGCAGTGGTGAACCAGAGGGTGGCAGTGGTGAACCAGAGGGTGGCAGGGGCGGCCCAGAGGGTGGCAGGGGTGAACCAGAGGTTGGCAGTGGTGAACTAGAGGGTGGCAGTGATGAACCAGAGGCTGGCAGTGGTGAACCAGAGGGTGCTGTGCCCATACACGACCGCATGGGTAACTTAACCATGCAAGCGGCCCGCGAACACGCAAAAAGCCCCGCTAACACGTAAAAACCCTCGGGAACACGCAAAAAACCCAGCGAACACGCAAAAAAACAATAATCCGCAAATTTGAAGATTTTGCGGATTGCGAATTCGATTTTGTGCGAATTCGTGGAACGCGAATTCGCAAATTTCGCCCATACTTAAGCCAGACCCTCGTCACCAGCACACTAGACTACGGGAATGCCCTATACACAGGAACCACAGTCAAACTTCAGAAAAGACTACAACGCATACAGAACGCATCCGCATGACTCAAATTGATTTTCTGTTGCTTTGACCTTATCCTCCCCAGCAAGTGTGTGGAATTATTGTTGTCATTTAGTCACACCTCAATGAAAACCACACAGCCCGGGGGAAGAGGGTTAGGGTTTGAAAATTGGATGGGAATGGGGTTTTTCGGGAAAGTTTTGTGGAGAGAGGAAAAAAAAACAAAGAATGGTCATACAACAAATGAAGATAAACAAATCTTTGAATACGAAGATATCCATACATCTTTTAAGGGGCATAAAGGAAGTGAATGCACTACTGCAGGCATGAAGTTGATTGCTAAATGGATGGTTACGTTACTTAAACTAAGTAGTACTTTCTACAACTTACTAACTATGAAGAAACAATGTGACAGTACAGGGCTGCAGTAATTACGCAATTTCACTTTGCCTATCTGCCCTCAGAGAGAATAAACAACACTTAGTACATGAAATTAGTTTTAAAAAAAGCAAACAAAAACGTATACAATGGCTGGGGGGATGAATTTGAAGCAGAGAGCAAACAAATGCACAGAGTCACACTCATAGAAGTTCACAACAAAAACATTATTTAAAAAATAAGGAGAAGTGTAGAGGATACTGCAACTGTATGTTGGAGTTGTCCTGTTGAATTTGGGAAGTTGCTTGCATCCAGCCATTCCTCTTATTCGCGGTACTCCTCCAATCCATCTGACGCTCCGTCGATCAATCTTGGTGACCAGACACACTGTCCACTGCCTGCCTGACGGATGCGGAATTGCGGGTCGCTAATGATAAGCCTGAATTAATCGTTTTTCCACTCGCACAGGGTAAAAGCCGGCCTCTAATTGTTGGTGGAAAAACAGGAAGTGATATTAACACCACGGCAAAAAAAATATAAGGTACGCTGTGTAGTGCAAAAATAACACTTGCAGTTTCAGAGGCGACAGTATTACATACAAGCATCATTTCGAATGTGCATACTCTGAGTCTCCTTTTCAAGGATAGTAAATAGTAAGTATGGGCGAATTGTGCGCATCTGCGGTCCGTGAATTTGCGGGAAATCACAAAAAAAAGGAGAATTCGCGGATTTTCCCTCAAACTTGCGGATTTTTGGGGGATTTGCAAAACTATTACTGGAGTACTTTCTACTGGCTAATCCAGTAAGTGCTACCTCATTGGATAAATGTATAGTGATTTTCCTACACTACAGCTGTGTAAAGTGCCATAAGAGTTGTCTCCAGTGACATCTGCAATAACGCATTACTGGCAATGTTAGCCTATGGGCCAAAATGCAC
This sequence comes from Lissotriton vulgaris, assembly GCF_964263255.1. NCBI lineage: Eukaryota > Metazoa > Chordata > Amphibia > Caudata > Salamandridae > Lissotriton > Lissotriton vulgaris. The sequence goes on along the minus strand of NC_141685.1, from coordinate 420,696,232 downwards.
CTTACAAAAAGGGCCAAATCACCTTTCCCCTCAACCTACGACTAAACTGCTGTCTGGATTCGAAATTCGACCTTTCCAGCAGTGCTCCCAGACCCCTCAACCCACTCCCAAAAATCTAGAACACCCCACAGTACCCTCCCAAAAACATGCAATACTGCTACCTGGCATGAGCCCTAAATAAAAATCATACCAAAACGCACCCTGAAACTAGGCCTAATCCCCCCTTTTCCACCATGGATTTTCGTCAAACCACTTTCAATCAAGATTAGACCTTCCCAGCAGTGCTCCCTGGCCCCTCAACCCACTCCCAAAAATCTAGAAAGCCGCACAGTACCCTCCCAAAAACATGCAATACTGCTACCTGGCATGAGCCCTAACTAAAAATCGTGCCAAAACGCCCCCTGACACTAGGCCCAAACCCCCCTTTTCCACCATGGATTTTCTTCAAACCACTTGCAATCAAATTTTAGACCTTCCCAGCAGTGCTCACAGACCCCTCAACCCACCCCCAAAAATCTAAAACACCCCCAAACAGCCCCCCAAAAACGTTCAATACTGCTAGGCCTAAGGTAAAATCGTGCCAAAACGCTCTCTGCAACTAGGCCCAAACCCATCTTTTCCACCATGGATTTTCTTCAAACCACTTGCAATCAAAATTAGACGTTCCCAGCAGTGCTCCCAGACCACTCAACCCACCCCCAAAAATATAGAACACCCCCAAACAGCCCCCCAAAAACATGCAATATTGTTAGGCCTAAGTTAAAATTGTGCCTAAATGCTCTCTGCAACTAGGCCCAAACCCCCCTTTTCCACCATGGATCTTCTTCAAACCAATTGCAATCAAAATTAGACCTTCCCAGCAGTGCTCCCAAACCCCTAAGCCCACCCCCAAAAATCTAGAACACCCCCAAACAGCCCCCCAGAAACATACAATACTGCTAGGCCTTAGTTAAAATCGTGCCAAAAGGCTCTCTGCAACTAGGCCCAAACTCCCCTTTTCCATCATGGATTTTTCTTCAAACCAATTGCAATCATAATTAGACTTTCCCAGCAGTGCTCCCAGACCCCTCAACCCACCCCCAAAAACCTAGAACCCTGCCATACAGCCCCCAAAAACATGCAATACTGCTAAAAAAAAAAAACTTTCCACCATGGATTTTCTTCAAACCATTTGCAATCAAAATTAGACCTTCCAAGCAGTGCTCCCAGACCCCTCAACCCACCCCCAAAAGTCTAGAACACCCCCAAACAGCCCCACAAAAACATGCAATACTGCTAGGCCTAAGTTAAAATCGTGACAAAACGCTCTCTGCAACTAGGCCCAAACCCCCCTTTCCCACCATGGATTTTATTCAAACCACTTACAATCAAAATTAGACCTTCCCAGCAGTGCTCCCAGACCCCTCAACCCACCCCCAAAATCTAGAACACCCTCAAACAGCCCCCCAAAAACATGCAATACTGCTAGGCCTAAGTTAAAATCGTGCCAAAACGCTCTCTGCAACTAGGCCCTAACCCCCCTTTTCCACCATGGACTTTCTTCAAACCACTTGCAATCAAAATTAGACCTTCCCAGCAGTGCTCCCAGACCCTCAACCCACCCCCAAAAATCTAGTACACCCCGAAGCAGCCCCCCAAAAACATGCAATACTGCTAGGCCTAAATTAAAATCGTGCCAAATCGCTTTCTGCAACTAGGCCAAAACCCCCCTTTTCACCATGGATTTTCTTCAAACCACTTGCAATCCAAACTAAACATTCCCAACTCTCATCCCAGCTAAGCAAATCCACTAAGAAGCACCTACAACACACTCCAATCGCACCCTAAAAACACTCAATAATCATAAATTAACATGGGCGCCTTTGACAGCGGTTTCCCTTCCTCGACTTTGCCTAAACACACCCTTCCCATCAATAGATTCCTCCCATATTTCATGCACAACCACCAATTCCCCCTCCCTACCACTCACAGAAGCCCCGTTCCCCTAGCTAAACTGGAACACCGCAAACACACTTTCTCCTTGCGCCCCCAAACCGCCTATTCAATAACATGGCAAATCGCGCCTTGACAAAAATTTGCTGTTTTCAGCACTTCCACTATTTCGATCCTCTTAAAACTTACCAGGACATTTGTTCCAGTGATTCCCAAGAATCTCAGCAAGGCAGAATAAAATCGGTGCACTGGAAGGTGTACGACTTTTCACCCAAACACACGCTCCTTCAAAACACCAAACAAGGCCAAAATTCGGCCAATTCTGGACCAAAAAATGCCAAACCCCCCTAAAACCTTGCCAACATCATTATGAACGAGCCTGCATCGGGCCCTGAGCCCTAGACTCCGTGAACCCTACCAAATTAAACCCAAAAACCGTAGTAAACCGCACTGAACCCCCAAAACAGCCCTAAACCCTAGATATGCTTTGATTGTCTGTGTCAAAGAGCCTAGGTATGCTACATCAGGTTGCTTCACTCAGTGGGGCCTGCCTTGACCGTACGCATGTCGCTGCCACAAACATGGGCCAAAAATCTGTTACGCTCAAGAATTTGCGAATTTTTGGCAATTTCGCGAGATTCGTGGATTGCGAATTTGCCGCTGAAAATCCACAAATTTCGCGTGCGTGACAGATTTTTGGCCCATGCTTGCAGCAGGGTCATGCAGACAGTCAAGGCAGGCACCACTGAGTGAAGCAACCTGATGTAGCATACCTAGGCTCTTTGACACAGACACAGACAGACAAAGCATATCTAATTGTATGCAGCAAGACACATAGCCCGAATTTCAATTGAACTGCTGTCTGGACTCTGCCTGGCATAACAACACTGCACTGCCTTGACCACTCCATACCACGACCAGACAGACATATAGTTCTGCTGTAGTAGTTGTTGTAGACTGGTTTACCTGTTTGCTACTCATGAATTGGCCATAGTTCTTCCGTAAACCGACACTGATGATCCATCCATCCCTGTGAGTGACTGTAAAGAAAAAATATATATTATTTAATCAATCATCATGGTATATTGCAAACAGAAAGTACAAGGACATTTTGCATGTTGGAAAATGCAAAGTAGTGGCCCCTGCAGTTGAAGTACAATTTGAATTAAACAAGGTAAAAAAAGCAGAGTAGATTTGAGTTACATTTAGTGTGTAAAAGATTAAATAATAACAGAAGACATATGATTCATGTCATGCACAACAAACAAACAGCAATTGCTTTCATCAGAGCCAGACAGCCATTGCTGTCCACTGCATGCTATCTTCTTCTCATCATTCATTACCTGTTCCACTTTTTGTCCACATCTTCTTCTGAAAGTGAGGGCCCACAGGGCAGCCTCTCCTGTCAATTTCAGAAGTAACTGTCAGCAATCAGCAAGCATGTAGTTAGTAATTCCAGTCCCACTTGAGGGGACTCCTCTACAAAGACAACGTTTTTTTATTCTGCGTAATCCAGCCATCTGCCTTGAGGGAAATGGATAGGGGGAGTCTGGAGGAGAAGGATAGAGGAGCATGATTGAGTTTTGAACTTGTGAACCTCAGGAATGCAGACTGTGGCACCTTCAAATCAATAAGATGAAGACAGTGCTGCTGATGGACTTGTTGTGATTAGGTGATTAGAGTTTTATTGTGGTAAAAGTTGCAAAACAAAAAAAGACACAGGAATAAAAGTGAATAAGGATGAAAAAAAGGAAGTCATTTTCAGGCTTCGGTGTCAAGGAAGTAGAGCTTGTCCTCAAACTCTATGAATTGAGGCGGGAGTCCTGCGTGCATTCATGTATTTTGTAATCAGGTGGTATGAAGTGCTGATTCATCTTGATCAGTGTTAACCTCTCCACATTTTTGGGCGAGAGGTGGGTCCTTTATGAAGTTACAATGGCACCAGCAGCACTGAAAACACGTTCAGAAGACACACTTGCGAGTGGGCAAGACAAATAATTTAGAGCCAGGTTGGTGATCAGTCGCCATAGAGGCCTTTTCCCATACCAATACAGCAATGGGCCTGCACCATCGACTCAAGGTTCTCCAGGGTTGCTCCACTTTGCGTACCATCTGTGGCCTTTGCATCACTGGAATGAGCAAACCCTTGATGAGTTAGCCAATCCGCTTCCGACAATATTATGGCTGGGCCTGGCGCAGGTGAGGATGATGATACCGTTGCTGGTGTCGTTAACGGCTGTGAGGGAAAGTGACTCCCTTCAGCCACAGATTCAGAAGTGGAACTTGACGCCGGATGGCCTGCTGATTCAGTAGTACTTCTGCCGGCTCCTTCAATTTTCTGCCGCTCTTTTTCGAAACGAGTGGGTGACAGAGCTAGCCAATGTTTGTACTTTGAAACATCTGCTTCATTAAAAGGAATGAATGCTTTGCTGGCCACTGCCTTTTTGTACAGTGGATCCAGAATAGTGACATAAATGTAATGTTGTTCTGTATGAATTTTCTACGCGTTTCATTGTCAACAAGGCGTCTTAATAACCTCTCCGCCAACTGATATGTGTCTTGCTTTTCAGCATCATCTCAGAATGTTGAAGACACCGCCTTCAGTTGGTGCTCTAGCATGCGCAACAATGGGATAGCTTTGCCCAAAGAACAGTCCTCCCTGCTGACTTCACGCGTGAAGACCTCAAAAGGATGAAGCATGTATGTCAGGCTTGCAACTAGCTTCCATTCCTCCAACTCTAGCCTCATGTCTTTCATAGTAGAACCCAGTGCATAGACATACTCATTGATTACCCCCCACTGCTCAGACAGACGCTCAAGCATGTAGATGGTTGAGTTCCAACGTGTTGCCACCTCCTCGATGAGTCCTTTGACTGGCAGTCTACGTTCATGTTGCATGCTCCTCAGCTTCTTCCGGGCCTTAAAAGAATGGCTGAAATGTGTGCAGAATCTTTGGCAGGTGGTCAGTAACTTGCTGACTGTGTTTTCTTTTTTCAAGAAATCTTGCACAACTATATTAATACTGTGCACCAAACAAGGCACTCTGAAATAGCCACCCTCATGCATGGCCTTAACTATATTACTGCCATTATCCGTGGAAACATAACCAATCATGCGATTTCTTGGATGCAGCCATTCATAGACCTTCCTATCAAACTCCTCCAAAAGGTTAGGTGCAGTATTAGATTTCTCCATGGCAAACATGGCTATTGTTGCATGTTTCTGACTAGCTTGAAAAACTGTGTCCGTGTCAACACCTGCTTTTAACTTGTCTTTAACCCCTGCAGAAGAGACCCAGTGTGCAGTGATGCACATGTAATCAAGGGCTTGGCAACTGGTCAACATTTCTGTTGTCAGGTGGATAGTGTGAAAAGCACTCTTCTGAATAGCTGCGCGAATCACCTCCAGCACATCTTGATGTAGTGCTGGAACAGCAACTCTGGCAAAATAGGACCGGAGTTGTCGGTGGCCATACGTGACGTTGTGCTACACACACCGCTGCAGGATTTCATCCTGGCACTGGTGGTTCTCTTGTGTACCTAAAAGCAAAGGAAGCCAGAGGAACATCAGTTAAACACCCCAAAAAGTCAAAAAACACACAAAAATCACCACAATTCAATGCCATCCATGCCCTCAATGATGTTTAAATTCAAGCGGCCCCACACAAAGCCTTGGTCCATGCACCACTCACTACACTAATGGGTGAAAGCAGGGCAGGCTGGGTGTAGGCCTATGGCATAAAGTACACTGCCTGGCTTCAAAATGACCCCTTGTCCCCCAGCCACATGGCCAGGCCTTGCCCTGACCAGTCCTCAAAATGGCCCCCACCCACATGGCCAGGCCCCAACAACACCCCAAAAGGTCAAAACACACACAACAATCTCCACAATCTAATGCCATCCATTCCCTCAATGATGTTTAAATTCAAGAGGCCCCACACAAAGCCTTGGTCCATGCACCACTCACTACCCCTGGGCATAATGGGTGAAATCAGGGCAGGCTGGGTGTAGGTATATGGCTCAAAGCACACTGCCTGGCTTCAAAATGGCCCCTTGTCCCCAGCCACATGGCCAGGCCCTGCCTGGACCAGGCCTCAAAATGGCCCCCACCACACATGGCCATGCCCCAAGAACACCCCGAAAAGTCAGAAAACACACAATAATCACCACAATCCAATGCCATCCATGACCTCAATGATGTTTAAATTCAAGAGGCCCCTCACAAAGCCTTGGTCCATGCACCAATCACTACCCCTGGGCATAATGGGTGAATGCAGGGCAGGCTGGGTGCAGGCTATGGCTCAAAGCACACTGCCTGGCTTCAAAATGGCCCCTCGTCCCCCAGCCACATGGCCAAGCCCTGCATGGACCAGGCCCTAAAATGGCCTCCACCAACATAGCCAGGCCCCAACAACACCCCAAAAAGTTGAAAAACACACAGAAATCACCACAATCCAATGCCATCCATACCCTCAATGATGTTTAAATTCAAGAGGCCCCACACAAAGCCTTGGTCCATGCGCCACTCACTACCCCTGGGCTTAATGGGTGAAAGCAGGGCAGGCTGGGTGCAGACCTATGGCTCAAAGCACAATGCCTAGCTTCATAATGGCCCCTTGTCCCCCAGCCACATGGACAGGCCCTGCCTGGACCCGGCCTCAAAATGGCCCCCACCCACATGGCCAGGCTCCATCAACACCCCAAAAAGTAAAAAAACACACAAAAATCACCACAGTCCAATGCCATCCATGCCCTCAATGATGTTTAAATTCAAGAGACCCCACACAAAGCCTTGGTCCATGCACCACTCACTACCCCTGGGCCTACTGGGCCAGTGTGGCTTTACACACACCCCAAAATTAAACCAAAATTCCACATATAACAGTAAGCTATTCAATTAAATACCATGACATAATGAGATTTAAGTTCAACAAAACTCACAGAAACAGTTGTATCATGCACCCTTGACTAACCCTGGGCCTTGTGGCTACCCACAATATGTTTTTATTAAATGTTGTGGAAAAGTTTAAAAATTGTAGTTGCAGCAACTGCATTGCCCCAAACAAACAACACCAACTTACTTGGTCCAAGTCCAAAAAGTGCTCAAATACAAATATCCAGCAGCAGCCGCAAAAAGTTATCTTTCCAGCTCCAGATCCAAATGAAAAGTGACCAGGCCATGGACAAAGCACTGGTAGGAGCCTGCTGGACAGGAACAGGAAGTTGGAGACTCTGGGCCACGTCCTTCCTCCCACCACCCAAAAATGGATTCCTTGCACAAAAAAGTGCAGCCAAATGTCAATCTGAGGAGTTATTCTGATCAAAATGATCATATTCAGAAGGTTTATGCTGCCTGCAGTGGATTTCTTGTGCAGAATTGCAATTTTTGCAAGTTCGGCAATGCGAGCTGTTCAAATCGCCCGCCGGAAGTCAGCTGCGTGCAGCATCTATGTGTTCACAATTGTTTACTCCCGCGATACGTGATCGCAGGTCCTTATGACGTACTCGCGTTGTCAAACTCTCCCACTGCAAGATGGCGGGCGGCGATGACGTACTAGCGGTCAAAAAACCCTTGCGCGATCACGCAGCAAGTTCCAAAATGGCGCAGCACACGCAAGACGGGATGAAAAACAACTTGGCAAACTCAGAATCATGGTAATTCAACACCATGTGCCCGATATTGTATTTTTCAAGCGCGACCAAGCAAAGAAATTCACTGGCTTGCGAATTGCAGATTCCAAAACCGCAAATTCCACGAATGGAAGGATTTTGCGCCAACGCTTAGTTATTAGTTGTTTTTTTGAGTATCAGAATGCGTGTCTGTATGATTTGGTAGGGGTATTACTTAGAGCACAGACGCATGAATGACTGACTTACTGTTTGTATGTGTGTTGAAGACAACATGTGTGCAGAACTGTATGGGTGGATGATTGTGTGTATGGGTGTGTTAGTGAGTGAATGACTTCCTCAATAGTGTCTTTATTAGTAAGTACATATGTTTTAAACTAGTATATGCGAGTATTTATGTATATAAGTAAGGATATATGACAGTGACAGATTGGAAGAATTCTTGTATAAATAAGTATGTGTTTATATAACTGATTGTTTAAGAGAGTAAGTATGTGTACGTTTCTGTTGAAATAAGTGTAGTGGTGTGTGTAGAGCTGTATATGCAAGTAAATGGTTGTTTGATAGTTTATTTGCCTGTGTGAGTATATGTGTGAATAACTCCATGTATAAGTGTAGGTGTGTAACAGGATGTATAGGTGTATGAGTACATATGATGAGTGAGTACGTGTATGAGTGACTATATAGAACTATTGGTGAATTAGTGGATGTGTATGTAGATTTTGGAATAACTGAATAGGTTGTTCTAACTGGTAATGGTATCTCCATTTTGTAGAACATTTTAGGTTCTATTTTTGAATCTGTGTATCAAAGGTTATATTAGGGTCAGAGGAGGTCTGCCACTCTTTCACAAGGATGATGTCATCAGTGATGTCATCAGTGATGTCATTTGAGATGTCATGAGTGATGTCATGAGTGATGTCACTGACCATGTCATGAGTGATGTAGTATGTGACATCATCAGCAGTGCATTGTGGGTGCGCATGTTATAGTTAGCTGAACTAACTGTAACGGGGGAATTTCAAAGGTTTTGTATGAGTGAAATGTCCAGCTAACTATAACATGTGTGAAACCTATGTTTTTATAGTCAATTTCTAAAGTTTTTTAAATGCTAATTCCTAACTATAACGTGGCTGAAACCTATGTTTTTTTCAGTGAATTTCAAAGCGTTTTTAAATGCCAATTCCTAACTATAACGGGTGTGAAACCTAAGGTTTTTTCAGTGAATTTCAAAGGTTGTGTAAATGATAATTGTTAAAGGTATTCATTATTATGTTTCTGTCTTTCTATACTATTTTCCTACATTTTTTTATAATTATTTATAGTTATTATATTTCATATTCTTAATGTAAAATAATAACAAAACACAAGTCTAAAATATATATATATTTTTTTCAATTTATTACAATCAAATTCTATATATTTCCTTTTTGTATAATCGTACGGTACCCATACGGTGATCGCACATACTTTGTACAGGTAATCGTACACTGCGCGTACAAATGCATACGTTGCGAATACATTTTGACGTTACGCGTCGCATTGACGCTTCCGTGTGATGTCATGTACGACGCCCCGTGCGCGTACGGCGCAAACGTTTCTAATTGTTTAAAAACATATATTTATGTATTTAATCTACATACTAAGGAAAAACATTATCTGTGATAATCATGAAAATACTTTTTTTTATCTTTAAATAAAGGAATATTACTTTTGAAAGCAATTACAAAAAATGCAACTCACACTGTAAACGTACAGTAAATGCACTGTAAGTGTATGCAAAGCCATGTGAGAATAAAAGGAAAGTTTTGATATTTTCATAATACTTCATATTAAAACTGTTAAAAGACCCTTCCTATTTTGATTATTCTACTCGGACTTTCTCAAGAGAAGCATCTATTCTGTGGATCTGTAGTCCTTTAGAACCAAACTAAACAGCGGCTGCTCTTTTTGAAACTTCTTCAGAACATTCCTGTGAGGAAGAATTTGTTGCTGAGCAACTTCAGAAAAAGAGAAAAGAAGCTTTCATTTGGAAGTTTTTTTACATATCCTGAGGGACTGAAAAAAGTCAATGCCCCGAAAGTAACTTGCAAGATCTTTGAGGTTACTCTTTCCAGGGGTGATCCCACTAAAAAGTACTCTTTCAGTACAGCCAGCATGGTTCGCCATGTCAAACATTTGCATCCAAATAACTATGCAAGGATGGCAACACAAACGTTGCAGGAGAATCCTCAACCTGCAGTTCCTACTACCTCAACTGCACCACCACTTCCTCTGAGCAGTCTGCATCCTGTTAGTGTGCCACAGTTTGCAGATCTGAAATTTCATTGTAAATATTGCAACAAAATACTTTGTTACAATCAGCAGTCTATTGATCTCATTGTGAAGAGTAAAGGAGAGCACCATTATACAAAACATTAATTTTATTTTTTAACTTTTTTGCTCCTGTTCCACACTTTTTTTGTTTCCAGTCCATTTTTTTCTTTTTTTTTAAAAAAAACTTGTTGAAAAAATACGAAAAAAATAGACAACTAAAAAGACGAATACCTTCACTGGTCAAAGAAAGAGCTATATTTCTATATTAGTCTGTGAAAGTTTGTCAAAATGAAAGTGTACTTCATAAATTAATAAATGAATACATTAGTAGTGTATGGTGAATGTGAAACTGCCAAGTGAGAGTGAAAGGGAGAGTGTCTGGCTGAATGTATAGCAGCTTCACTTTTAGAACAGTATATACATAAGCACATATTGCTGAATGACTCACTAGAACATTGAACCAGTAGTGTGAGAGTGTTTGGTGAAAGTCTAATGATACACACTAGGGAATAGAACCTATAAAAGACAAGTTTGCCAGTGCATAAAAAATTGCATATGTTGTCGATAAGGGTTTGAAACAGTCCATGTCCTAAGGCCCACTTTGCACCATGACTACTTGGGTAGTAGCTAAATGTTTACAATTCTGGAAGCAGAGTGTATCAAACCATTATGATTATATAATAATACATTTATTCTAGTAACATTTCATACGTTAATGCAGCTTTTATTATAATTTCATTAGGAATTTCATTTTCCTGGATATCATTTTCAAAAGTCATCTGATGAATCTCAATCTCATCTAATGCTTCCACAAAAGCATCCATCAAGGTTTCATCAAGAAAATCACACCTGATATCTCCAACATTCATTTCTTCCACTTCAATAACGTTGCTCATAAAAGATATGTTCATCTCTTCTATGACAGTGTTAGTATTTTCAAAATCGTCTTCCATATTGTTTTCTTGATTTTCCATTGTAAATTTGTTATGCTGACCTCCTTCTACATAAACATAAAAACTTTATTTTATCTTTTTTTCTAATACAGAACACAAAACTAGCTTTATCAGCTAATTTGCCCTTTAATAAATATTATATAAATACAATTCTCAACTACTTTATAACATTATATAATTATAATTATTGATATGAACTTTCAGTTTTAAAATTTCTTAAATTACCAAATCAGTCACTCCTTATCACTATCTTAAAAAAAACAGGCTGTTATTAAAATACAGTAGTAAAAAAAGTACAAAATCTCTATTCACCTTACCTGGTCAAAACTAGTAGATGTGTTGTAGTGAAATGCAAAGAATACTGGAACACTCAGTATATTTATATTTTAAGTTTTTCAAATCTATATAAAAGATACAAATCATCTTTGTATCATTGACAGGGCTACATAACGGAAACTAACAACGAACAATCTTTTAATAACCTACCCCACTCTATCTCCATTCCTTATCTTTAATTTAGTCTAACGCTACTAATTACCTACTCCTTGGTCTTTCGAACTAGCCTCTCCTCTAGTGTTCATCTGCAACCTTTGTGCTTTCTCTTCAGAAATATCTATGAAGCAATTCAAAACGGGTCAGAACTCGGGAAGGTCTTAGGTGAAGTGCGCACTTGTTTAGGAGCGCGAGCCTCACCAGGATTCCCCTCAGGTGTGTGGTAAATGACTAGACCGCCACCGCGTCTTTCCTCGAGACGGCCATATTTTAATTCCTCTGTTGCACTAAAGCACTAAAAGTCTATTTCCTTGCGGATTCTTCATCTCTCCTGCGCCAGCTAGTGTTTAGATAAGCCATTATCGTATCCACTGATTAATTAGGGGTTCTGACAGGAACACTCACTATATAATTTTTTGAACTGTCTTTAAAAAATACAAACCATCTTTACACACTTATGTTCTCTAATCCTTGTTTTGTTACTTCAGCTCGGTTGAAGCACATTCCATCGACCATTTTCAACAGTTCTTTGTACTTACCTTAAGCATAATAAATAATAAAAAAATGATATATTATAAAATTACCATCTGTGGAAGACACAAAAAAATACAGTTACAATATATCTTTTACAATACAAAATAATTTGTAAAGTATTACATTTGCCTTTTTTGCTGTTCTCAGAATATATTGAATTTCATTAGAAACAGTGACTTCAATACTACTCATCAAATAACAGCGGGCAAAAAAAAGACAATCAATAAAAAAATCTCAAAAAAACATTCAACATTCTCAATAACACCCAAAAAAATAAAAATAAAACATATCTTAAATGTTTTTTTCTAAGAACAATTTCTTACTTAAATATGACAAAAGTGATTTCATCTCGCTTGCACTCCATATCCCCTGTAGTTTTAAAAGTTGTTGCGTGCCCCAGGGTGTACCCTCCTTCAGAGTACCCTTTTCAGAAATAATAATAGCGTGGCCCTCAACTGAGCAACGTCCCCTGGTCACAGCGTGAAACCCATTCACTGGGCTGTAATAGTTCCACAAAATGTATTCGAAAAAAAATTCAAATTCTTTGCAGAAGTCTTAATGTTTATTTTTCCATTTTATCAAAGTTGCGTCATCAAAATCCAAATTAACGATCCAGCCTTATGAAATTCATTTTTTAAGTGTCCAATGCATTTCGGCTATATGCTAGCCTTCATCAGGGACTGGATTCTAAAAACAAATATGAGGATATGTCAGGGACTTAAGTGTCTAAATCACAACTATATTCACAATCATAACTGATAAGAACAAACAATGTACAAAGTGGATTCAACCGATTAGTTATATCACCAAGTGAATCAATGAAATATACCACAATGCAAAAGTACATCAGTCAAACAAACTACGTATGCGGTCTGTTTTAAAGACAGAAAACAACTAGGTTCAAGTATCTTATGTCAGTTAGCCTCCACCAAGATAAACGGGCTGCATGTGGAAACGATAGTTAGGAAAACAGTGCGCTACTGGATAAAGCCACCGAGTGAACCAAAAGGTCTATTTACAGGACTGAAAGCAACTGAGTTCTAGTGTACAGTGACAGTTAACCTCCACCAAAATAAGCGGGCTCCATGTGAAAACGATAATCAGGAAAATGGTGCGCTGCTGGATAAAGTTGCCGGGTGAGCCCAACGATAAAAAAACGCTGTAGCGTGGAGCGAGCCATGCGCATGCAAGATCCGATAGAATTATTCTGACCGCTTACCGGTAATGTTAAGATAGCGTGCCCATAAGCCGCTTCACGAAGTAAGTTCCCACTGTGAGCTCGAAAGCCCACGTTAAAACAACTTTACTAAACAAAAACGACAGACCAAGTTCCTCTGTGGTTAGTAAAAATAAACAACGGTTGGAAAAAGGTGAAAAAACGGGTGGAAATAGGTAGCCATAATGGAAAGGTGTACCGCAAAACGTGTATTAGGTGATAAAGAGTAGGGTGAAAGAATATAGGAAAAAACAGGATCTATCTGAAAAAGGGATAAATGGTAACTACAATGATGAGTAATGAAAAAACAACTAAAGAGGTTTCAAACAATGGAAAAGTATCTAGCTAGCCAACATATCTGTAAGTTGGTAAACGGGGAAGGTAAGTGAAGTACTTATATAGTTGTAGTAAATGGATAATTATAAGAAAACAAGCAGAGTGCATTTCAATTGATTGTCTCATGATCATTCTCATGAATAACAAAAAGGGCAATTATAAGATAACATGCAGAGTCCATACTGATTAATTGTCTCTTGATCCTTTTCATAGATAACATTTAAATTCCGTTCTCTCATTCATTCCAGTTGGTTTAAGTGTTTCAAGTTTGAAAATCCAGAAATTTTCTCTTCGTAGCAAGTTATTATGGTTGTCAACACCCTCACTTTTTCGAACAATTTCAAGAATGGTAAATCTGAGTTGGCTCACATTGTGCGAAGCTTCACAAAAATGGGTTGCGACAGTAGATTTGGTCTGTTTATTGCGAATGTTAGACTTATGTTCATTAAGTCTCACTTTCATCTTTCTCTCAGTTTTGCCCACATATCCTTGTCCACAGGGACATTTCAAAAGATATATAACATTCGTCGAATCACAGGTTGCTGAAACACGTAACTTGATCTTGTAACCTTTGCTAGGATGGGTGATTACATTCCCTCTGATAATGTTGTTGCAGTGACTGCAGTTGTGACAGGACAGTGTGCCATTGAAAACTTCCTCAGGATTGCTCGTGCAAGATTTAATCATGTTGCCCAGATTCGTGCCTCTCTGGTATGCAAAAGGGGCATTTCGTTAAATATCTTGTTGAAATCAACTTCTTGAGCTAATATCGCCCAATGTTTGGTGATGATGTTTTTAAAAACTTTACTCTTTGTTGAATACTTCGAAACCACCACAATTCTTGTGTTCTCTTTTTTTGGAGCTTGAATCAACAGAGATTTCCTGTCTTTTTGGGCACATCTCACTTTTGCCTCGTCCAGTATTCTTTGGGGGTATCCTCTTTTTTTAAATCTTTCTTCCATTTCATGGATTCTGATCTCTGATGTGACTGGGGATGAGACAATCCTTTTCACTTGCAACATTTGTGAGTAAGGTAAGTGAGTTTTCAATGGGTTGTTGTGAAATCTATTGTAATGCAACAAGTTGTTGCGGTCTGTCTGTTTCCGATAAATGTCAGTTTCAAAAAGTGACCCATTCCTACGTATTTCTACATCGAGAAACGTGATTTTATTGGCATCTATCTCAGATGTGAATTGGATGCGTTCATCCCGTGTGTTGAGCTCGATAATGGCGTTCCTTAATTCGGGTTCTGAACCAGACCAAATCACGAACATATTGTCTATATACCTCAATATCATTTTTGCATTGGACTTCCATGGTTCTCGATTGAGGATATATTCGGTTTCGAAATACTCCATATACAGATTCGCGTAGACCGGAGCCGCCGAGTTTCCCATGGCCGTCCCGGTCAACTGCAAATAATATTTACCTTGCCATTCAAAGTAGCTGTGGAAAAGAGTGAAATGAAGTAGCTCCATAAGGAACACTTTAAAGTTGCCTTTCCCAGCAAAAATTGCAGAGCGCTGGGTTAGCACCTGTCTCTCCATTCATCTGGAGAAAAATCAGATTCTGGACGATTTTCAGTTTGGCTTTCGTCCTGCTCACGGGACTGAAACAGCTGTCCTGACAGCTCTGGAGGACCTTCGTATGCGCGCAGACAGGGGCCAGGCAGTAGCCTTGATCCTGTTGGACCTGTCTGCCGCTTTCGATATGGTCAACCATGGGGTCCTGTTGGAGCGACTCCGGACGGCTGGGGTAGACGGCACTGCCCTACTTTGGTTCCACTCCTTCCTACGGGACAGGAGACAGGCGGTGTCTCTCCCCCCTTATCAATCTAGCTTCTCTTCTGTCCCCCACGGGGTGCCCCAGGGCTCCTCCATCAGCCCCATTCTTTTTAACGTGTACCTTAGACCTCTGATCACGTTGATAAAGGCACACAGGTTAAAAACAATCAACTATGCGGACGACACCCAGCTTATCCTCTCTTGGGAGGGAGAAGACTCTACCCCCCTTGCAGCCTTTCACGACTGCTTAAGGGAGACGGCTGGGTGGCTACACAATAACTTGCTGCAATTTAATTCCTCCAAAACGGAGGTTCTGTATTGTGCAGGAAGTCGCATTCCTCGGCAATTCCCCTGCGACTTCTGGCCCCCGGAAACAGCAGATAAACCTCGGCCAGTTACATCGGTTCGCAACCTTGGGGCCACACTGAATGATAAAATGAACACTGAAACCCAAGTTGCTAAAACGGTGGGAACGTGCACAGCACTCCTGCGCTCCCTGCGCAAAATTATGCCATTGCTACCCGCACAAGCTCGGGAGCAGATAGTCAGGTGCACCATTCTCAGTCGCCTGGACTATTGCAACGCGCTGTTACTTGAGTCCCCAGTGGCCCTGCTTGACCGACTTCAAAGAGTTCAGTCGGCCGCAGCCAAATTAGTTCTGGGTTGGACTAGGAGATCTTCAGCCTCAGCGGCCCTAGCTGAACTACACTGGCTTCCGCTTAAACAACGTGTGGCCTTTAAGTCCCTCTGCCTTGTTTTTAAAGCGCTCCATGGAGCTGGACCTAAGCCTCTGCAGGCCATGTTCACATGGTATACCCCTTCCAGAGCTCTACGCTCAGCCTCAGCCCGTCTGGTGATTGTTCCTAAGTATAACAAAGTCAGGACGGGGGGCAGATCTTTCAGAGTCGCAGCGGCTAAGCTGTGGAACAGTCTGCCTCCTGATATCCGTCAAATCTCACAGCTCCTCCCTTTCAGGAAACGCATCAAGACGTGGTTATTCCCTTAGAAACAACCCCTTCTTACCTGCTCCTCGCTATCTGTTCCCCTGAGTTAAGAGTATTCACCAGCGCCAGGAAACCTGCAAGGTGTCAGCCGCGCTTTATAAATGTTTAAAATAATAAAAATAATAATAATAATAAAGTCTGAATCCATTTCTGTATTGAGCAATGTATGTTCTATCGCCTCAATTCCATCCTGGTGAGGAATAGAAGTATATAAGGATTTGACATCCATGCTACATAACATAACTTCTTCATTTTCTTTTAGTTGAACCGTACCTAATCTTTCCAAAAAATGGGTCGTGTCTTTCACAAATGTTCTCATCCTCATTACATTAGCCTGCAAGTGTCTATCCAACAGTTGACCTATAGGCTGGTGTATGCTCCCAACTGTCGATACGATGGGTCGAAAGGGAGGTTGAACCAAATCTTTGTGTATCTTCGGCAACATGTGTATTGCCGGACTCCTCGGATATTCTGTGATCAGAAATTTTTTGGTTTTTTCATTTATGATTCCGTCATCAAAGGCTTTGTTAATGATACTGTTTATGATCTTTGCAAATAGGTCAGTCGGGTTATAATACAAAAGTAAATACGTGTGTGTGTCCCCCAAGTGCCTTTCCACCTCTTGCTCATAGTGAGAAGTGTTCATCACCATGATAGCTCCCCCCTTGTCAGCTTTCTGACAAATGATGTGAGGGTTATTCGCAATTCTACGGAGTACTTGAATCTGTTTCTGTGTCAAGTTGTGTTGTCTGGTCTTACTCTTGAAGCTTAGTTTAGATAGCTCTGCTCTCACTAGGTTTTCAAAGGAATCCAGTGTTTTGTGTGTTACAGGAGCCTCATAGGTGCTATGTGGTGTCAATCCTAGTAACTGATCTTCTTTCATGTCTCTTCTTTCGGTAACCACGTTATCGAAAAAATGCCTCAAGCGTAATTTCCTCATCAGTTTGTATAACAAGATTTCTAACTCCAACTTGCTAGTTTCAGTCGTGGGGACAAACAACATACCCTTCTGCAAGGTTTCAACAGTTATGCGATCCAGTTTGATGCTGGAAATGTTAATGACAAGATTATTCAGGTCCCGGTTTTCTTCGGTTTCTCCTTTTTCTTTTCTGCCGTTACACTCCTGGTGGCTGGTGGTTCTTTTTCTTTGCCCTTTGCCCCTCCTGGGTCTTCTTTTTCTTGCCGGCCCTCCTCTAAAAAAGGCTCCTCTCTACTTGTGTGTGACAAATTTTGACCAGATGCCGAACTTTCTTGGGTCTGTTCTCCACCTGTTTGTCGTTGTTGTTGTTATCGGAATCTTCCACTTGTTTTGGGTCTAGAAGACTGGTCGCTGCCAGTGGACGATGTGTCTGTGCTTTGAGTGTATGGCCTGTTCTGCCTGCGGTGGGCGTACACCTTTCCCAGGTGTACACCTCACCGAGCTTGTAGTCCACCGTATCCCGTCGTAGCTTTCTAATTTTTCTCTAATTCACCTCCTGGGTGTGTTTTGCTAGTTGGACCATAATATCCTCCAATATCTTTGCCCAATCCTCAGGTGGTGTACTTTTGGAGAGCTCTTCAGTGACCGTTTCTATATCTTTTTGTAACTCCTCCAAGATACTGGATAGTTCCTCTATTATGAGAAGAATGAGGTCTAGAGAACACTTGTTCAGGATCGCGAACCACTTTTCCTTGAACTTTACTGAATTTTTACAAAGAGAGGGCTTAAGGGCAATCCTTAAGCCCCGAGGAATTCGAAGTGCTCTCTGGTACTTTACCAAAGTACTCGCATGTAGTCTTTGATTAATTGCCCGTTTTGAAAGGTAAATTAATTGTTTGATACTCTGTTCTTTGGTCCTATGTGTCGTGGTCTCTGATACATCCTCATTAATTAAAGAATGAATTCGAGTTGCTTCCTCTGCGGAGAAAGCAAAAGTATCTGCTCTTTGGTCAGTGATATTGAAAATATCGTCGTATTGCATCTCCGTCGTGGGTGCCAAGCGAGTGGAGTAGGAAGAAATTGACAAAAGTGATTTAATCTCGCTTGCACTGTGGTAAATTATTACCGTATCATTTTTGCCATATAATTACAAGTCATAAGGATAGCTCAATCAAATGAGAGGCAGAGTCCGTGGTATCTGAGTCATACGGGATTTAATGAAATGCTTCGAAGCATGGGACATCGGGTTCCATCACCACTCAGGTTCAGGAAGGGACATTCAACATTTTATTAGCATCACACATTATATATAGTAAAACAGTATACATGGAAGTGAATACAGTAGGCGTAACAGGTGAAAAGAGAGAGATAAGAACACATGTGCGTAACAGGAGGCGTGTAAGAAGGCGTATACATGGGCGTGCACTGGACATGTCAGAGAATCGTCACATGAAACGTCACAAGTGGGTGGATGCATAGAGAAAGTTTGCAGAATCAGCAGAAACTTATGACCTATATGCGCGCGCAGCTGAGCATGACGTGTAACCGGGAAGAGCTGGGGGCTTTGACTTTTGCACGAGTAGAGGAGACTAATGTCTGGGGTGTCAAAACGACCTGTACCTATAGCATATCTGATATCGTATGTTTTGAGGATGTAGTGTCTGGAGTAAAAGGTCTCTCGGGCAGGGGCCGTTCAACACTGAATGCTAGTGTGTGCATACGTATCTTCATGTAGAGTGCGGGGGCCATGGGCCTACCATGGTAACAGGAGCAGTAAATTACTTGCATGGAGACAGGAAGGCAGGGCCCTTTGCTCTGCAGCCGGGAATATGTTTACCTATTTCACTAGACTGGAATGTGTTTTCGAGGAGGCTGAGCAGATAACTTGTAGGTGAAACATCATCTTGGCAAGCGAACCAGGCCGAGCCGGGCACCGCTCGTCTGAGGCAGGAAGTAAGGCAGAGGTCAGGGATGCATACCTAAACGGCAGCTTTCAGAGGGAGAAAAGAACTCGGAGCCTCGTTTAAGGGCCTAACTCAACTGGGCCAGAAAACGCGGAGGAAAACGTGAAAGTGCACCATGTAAAGACGTTGGCACCATAGGCCTAGAAGCCTAATTAACGGGATTTTCATGCATGACTGGATAGCTGACATATTAACATTGGACGCAAATGTATTTGCGTCTTTCTAGCATGAACAGAAAAGAAGCTACACGACATACAAGGAACATGGGTGCATGGATAGGGTGCGAGTGGGGGACACATTGGTTACCTAAACATTTCTATTACCTCATTCCCTCCTTGGCCCCTACCAAACCCTTTAAGATATATCTATATTCATGAGACCATCTATTTGTTCATATAACATCATTTGTTCGTCTTTTATCATTCGGGAACGGGAACTTCGACCCGGAATACAGGCTGTGGCGCACAAGCCGCAAATCGCTGGCCCACATTGCAGACAGAGACAACAACTGAATACTATGACCAATATTATTCCTAGGAATGATAACAATTTCCATCCCCAAGCGGATATCACACTCCAGAGACAACCGGACCAAGTCCAGGAGCCTGGATTCTGGTGAATCAGGTGAGCAATTTCGTGAAGCCGTGTGATGGCCTTATACACGGATGGCGCGTTATTAGGAATAAACACGCAACAACTGGATCCGATGACTCTACAAGCCCCGCCCCTATCGGCCAGGATGACTTCAAGGACAAGGCGATTTTGAAGAACTACAAGTCTCATAGCAGATTGTTCTTCGGTCAGATTACCTAAAGCAGAAGTAGTTTCGTTCACTACCGCTTCCAAAGTTCTAGTTAATTTGCGTATCAATTTACTGTTTTGAACAGGACCTACAAAGAAAAAGAATCCTTTATTGAAATCTGTGTATTGTTCCCACGTTGTCTCAGTCTGATCGACAATCGGGGTCTTGATCTCCCTTCTATGTCTTACATTCACAAGGCGTGAATTCCTATGATAATCAGGCGGGGCTAGAAAAACAGGTGGCAATAGGAACGCAATGTAACACGTCCCATCCCAATCAAGGGGCAAATGTACATAAGCAGTGTGACCACAAATGAAATAAGAATGGCGAGAGGCTTTGAAAGTAGACTTTCCTTTGTCACTGAATTCGACCACAGTATTACAATCACTGTGTCCTAGATGTACTGAGCCATTCTTTCTAACGCACAGTTCGCCCTTTACTGGCAAGACTGATATAAACGGCAAGTTCGAATTAGTCTCGGACTGGACGTTCAGGATCATGAGATTGAGGGAAAAATTACCTAATTCATACTCTTCATTTTCTAAGTCGGTCCCTTTCCTTTGGGGAAGACCGTCTGCGTCTGGGAAACATGCTTTATTCATGACTGTATTCAGGTTCCCCCATATGCAACTGCCTTGGGAAACTTTGGACTTACTGTCTAGGGAGGACATTAAAGTAAACCATGCACCACATGAACCATTATGTGTGAACGGGTATGGAAAGAGAGGCAGAGCTCCCTTGTATTTCTGATAAGGTGGGAGTCGGCCACATACCCAGCAATTGGTGGCATTGCTGGCCTGATGAGTATGGTGTAACATACGAATGAATGTATTGTTGCGCATTGCTAATCGGTAGGATAATTCATGAGGGGGCAGGTCGCTAAAGGAGTGCTCTACAGTGTCATTAGAGGAAGCATGCATATGTGAATCAAGAGGGAAAAAAACATGTAGCATTAAACTTATGCATATGATCGTAAGACTCAGAAGAAACATGAAAATTAATGCGATTACACATCGACTGCAAATTTTTACAATATTGTTCTCTTTTCTTGATACGCCTATCTCTCTGACTACTTGGGTCTATCTTATACATGTCAGAAACCTGTCTAACCGCTTCACCCGAGGGGGACTTAAACAATTAAACGCTGTCTGACTTACTAGACCTCAACTTGGCGAGATACTCCTGTTGTGGAGTTTTTTCTATCAGGGGGAGTATAGAGTCAGAGTCCGAAAGGGGGCAGTCCTTAACCGAAGTTTCTGGACACAGTCCGTGAAATTTTTTAATGTGGCTGGAGTGTAACCACCCCTTGCGTCCTTCCAACTTGACTGCGGTCCTCGTTGTCATCAACACCAACTTTGGCTGTTTCCACCTCGGCTCCAGCGGACTTGATCGATCGAAATTTCTCACATATACCAGCTCACCCGGAACGACTTCATGCGGTTTTACTTGGGTGTTGTCCGGAAAGACAGCCGCAACCTGTGAACGACAAGATTGTAGTGCAGACATCAAGGAAGCTAGGTAATCTGTCAGCATATTACTGTCGACATCAGTGATCTTGCGGGGCATAGGCGTACCCCACATATTGGGAGGCCACCCGAAAACCACCTCATAAGGAGATAGTCCGGTTCTGGAATGAGCAACCATGCGCATATAGAAGAGGGCAACTGGCAAGGCTACTATCCAATCTACACCTTTTTCTGCACAGACTTTGGCTAAGCGTGTTTTCAGGGTTTGATTATATCTCTCTACGAGACCAGCTGCTTCAGGGTGTCGTACGCAGTGGAACTTCCACTGGTAACCTAACAGGAGTGATACCTGTTTCATAAGTTCGGACGAGAATGGCTGTCCATTATCTGAGTATACGACACGGGGCAAGCCGTATCGCGGGAAGAATTCACGAACCAACTGTTTGGCAGTGGTCGCGGCAGTGTAATCTGGGACTGGATATGCTTCTGTCCATCTTGAAAGGGCACATACAACTACGAGGACATATTTAAAACCTCTACATCTGTCCATCTGGATATAATCCATCTGGAGGACTTCAAAAGGATGGTCAGGAGGATGGAATCCACCTTGTTCCACGGGAACACCTTTGCCTGGATTGAACTGACAACAGATCATGCAGGTACGCACTTTCTGTTTTGCTGCTGCTCGTAAATGTTTGTTGAACCAGAGGTGTTGAATGCTGTCTAACATAGCTTTTTCTCCTAAGTGTGCTTGACTATGTGCTGTGTTAATGATTACTTGAACCATAGAGTCGGGGAGGAACCATGTGGCTCTTCCCTTCGTCATCCATCCCTGATCTGTCTGGATCCCTCCTTGTTCAGTCCATTTCTTGATTTCGTCGGGAGTCGCATGTGTCTGTATGTCGAGTACGTCTAGAATGGGATCCTTCACTGTCATACAATGTGTCTGTGATGTCACGTCAGTCTTTGTCGTGTCCGTTGGGATGTCTGTCTGAGCTGTGAGTTTAGCTGTTGGATCTGCCAGGTCATCACCCTGAGAAATGGTGTCGGTGGCTTTAGTATGTGCTTTGCACTTCATGATAGCAATGGATACAGGTAAGTGTATTGCTTCTAACAGAGCTTGAATGAGGGGACCATGCTGTATTTTGGCGCCATGAGAAGTTAAAAAACCTCTCTCTTGCCAGAGGATACCGAAGTCGTGAACAACTCCGAATGCATACTGTGAATCTGTGTATATGTTTACTTTCTCGTTCTTGGCCAGTACACAGGCTTGGGTCAGAGCAATGAGTTCTGCTGCTTGAGCAGACAAGGTGTAAATACGATGTGTTTCTATGACTTCAGTTTCAGTGGTCACTGCATATGCGGCCACTAACTCTCCTGTGCTTGTTCTCATACATGAACCATCCACGTAAAGTGTCAGGTCGGGGTCGGGTAATGCATTGTCTGTCAAGTCTTGTCTGGGCTTCGTTACAGTATTGATGACTTCTACGCAGTCATGTGGTGTCGGATCAGTTGTGCTCGAGGGTAACAATGTGGCAGGGTTTAATGTGTTGCATCGTCTGATCTCTATGTGTGGCTGAAACAATGTCAGTTCATATCCTGTCAGTCTTGCTATGGTCAAGTGCTGAGTCTGGGTACGGTTCAGGAGAACTTCCACTGAGTGTGGAACTTGTACTGTCAGGGGATGTCCTAACACTATGGAATCGCTTTGTCTGATTGCTAGAGCTCTTGCTGCAACTGATTTGAGGCACGCAGGCAGAGCCTGGGCCACTGGATCCAATGTACTAGAAAAATAAGCACAAGGCTTGTGGTGTCCTGCTTGATCTTGTGTGAGAACAGATAATGCTGTGCCATCGCGTTCAATAACAAAAAGTGTAAAAGGTTTTCTGTAACATGGTGTCGCTAAAACAGGTGCTTGACATAAAGCTTTCTTTAACTCGTCAAAAGCTTGTGTATGTTCCTGAGTCCAAGGGAGGACAGTCGAAGTCACCGCCTCCTGTGTTGTCAACTGTATGAGTGGCTTTGCTAGATATGCGTACTGAGGGATCCATTGTCTACAGTAAGAAGTGAGGCCAATGAAGGCCCGTACCTCCTTTTGTGTCTTGGGTTGTGGCAGATGTGCAATTAACTGGATGCGGTCTGGTGTCAGCTGTCTCCCCCATTTGGACAGCAAGTGCCCAAGGTATACCACTTGCTGGGCACAGAATTGTAGCTTCGAAGGGGACACTTTATGCCCCTTTTCGGCCAAGAAATACAAGACAGTCAGTGACGCGCGCTCGCAGTCACGTTCGGTCCGTGCAGTAATTAACAAGTCATCTACATATTGCAGCAGAGCAGTGTCAGTAGGCATGTGGATACTGTCTAGTTGTCTTTTCAATGCTTGACTGTAAATACTAGGACTTTCCGTGAACCCTTGAGGTGCACGTGCAAATTTGAAGCTTCGGCCATTAGAAGAGAATCCGAATAAATACTGGCTTTCAGGATGAATGGGGACACTAAAGAAAGCGTTCTTGAGGTCAATTACAGTAAAGAACGCTGCTCCGGAATCAATAGCCGTCAAAAGAGAAGATATGTCTGGCACTACCGGGTACTGAGGAATGATGCATTTATTCAGTTCTCGAAGATCAATCACCAATCGGTAGACTGGTGGTGCATTTGGGTCAGTTTGTTTAAGAATTGGAATGATCGGAGAATTGCATATATTGGAGTCAGTTTCAATAACTACTCCTTGGGCAATGAGCTCGTCAATAATCTTCAGTAAGGCTGTTACAGCCTCGGGTGGCAATTTGTATTGTCGGATTCGGGGCAGTACAACTCCTTGCTTGAGAGTGACACGGTATGGTGTAATGTGCATACAACCTACATCAGTTGGACCTTGTGCCCATAAATGTGCTGGTACATTCTGCAATCTTGGATCAAAATCTCGTAACACATAATGACCTTTGAAGTCACGTAAGAACAATCTCACTCCTTCCGGAGAACAACATATTACAGCACCTAGTGCTTTCAACGTTTTAATACCAAGCAGATTTTCAGGATATGCTTTCGTAAGTAACAAGTCAGTAGTACGGGACAATGGACCAACTTCAAGAGAAACTGGCTTTGACACTTCGTTAACAATAGGCTTTCCTGAAAAACCCAGGGAAACATTCTGTGAGCCTGAGAGGGGTGCCCCTGGAACTTCCTCATGACTAATGGTAGTTCTGCTCGCCCCTCTGTCAATCAAAAATGTTCTGTCTTTCCCTAATACCTGACTATGTACATAGGGACCATCTTGATCTACAGGAACCTCGATGAGGGGCAAGCCAACCTCCCTCTCTAGGCTGTTTCATGTATACTGCTGATAATCGGGGTACTCTGACTGTGCATACTGGTACATTTGCTGTGTGACATGTTGCGTGGCAGCAATAGGTTGGGGTTGGGGTACAGCTACTGTCTGTTGTGCTTGTTGTGGTGGTTGCGTGTTCTGTGGAATATGCTGTGGAACGTGTTCTGGTCTAGGTGGACGCGGTCTTTCTTTCGTTTTGCCTGTAGCAATATTGTGTTTCAAAACCAAACATTCATTTATGTAGTGACCTGGCTGCTTACAGTAGTTGCAGTTCCCTTTAACGGGAGCTGCAGATTGGCCTGGCGGTGCTGTACCCTTTTTCTGACCATCAGCTGGAACAGATTGGGCAACTAGTACTTTCATTTTCGTGTCTCTCATACGTCTCTGTTCATGATCATGTTCCTCTCTAATTCTGTTCTGGTGGTACTGTAACATTTGTAACATTTGGGAAGGGGTATTTGCTTGCCACGTGCTCTCGACTTTCAATACTCTATTTTTAACTTGTGGTAAGGAATTCTCGACTAATTTGGTTACAAAAAGATGTGGATATGATTCGCTACTTGTTTTCAGGCCACTATTTATAATGAAACATTTCTCGAATCTAGAATAAAAATCACTAGTGTCTTCGTCTTGTTTCTGTTTGCAGGCTGAGATTGCATCCCAGTCTTCCTTTTTAATTGTCAATAACCTCGGCAAAACCTGTACTAATAATCCTGGTAATGCTTTAGCTTTTTCCCCAAGACCAGTACCTGGGATTCGCGTATTGTCTTCGTTTTCTAATTCAGTCCAATTAATCTTTTTATCTCCCACCTCCCATTCTTTCTCTTTCAGTTTTTCGTAAATACCAGCCGGCAACAATACCTTTAACATTTTCAGAATGTCGGAATATGTATAATCCCCCATGAGTAACATGTCTTTTAATTCACGGTGAAAACCTGCTGGATCTTTATCATGACAGGGCACTATTTTCTTCATTTCCAATAGTTCCATTTTGCTTAAGGGTATGTATACGAATACTCGCTGTAGCTCACCCCCTGTGGTCTGGACAGGATGAACTTCTCGTAAGGGATTCTGTTTATCTATGTAAAATGGTTGTCTTACTGGGGGTGGAACAGAAACGAAATGTGGAGTCAGAAAAGTTCTGTATTTGTGTCGTTGGTCTAGAATGATATTAATTAAATCGGTACCTAGGCCTCTCCATCTTTTTAGGAGTAATTCTTCCAATATATTATATAGGGGACCTGGATCAGAATGCTGACTCTCATATAGTGAAATGAGATGCTGGATCATGTACATACCAGCAAGTCGCTGTTCGTCTGGGGAAAGAGTCAAAAATGTTTGTGCTACTGAATCATCTTTATATATGCTATCATTTCCAGCCCATTGGACTGCTGACCGTGCTAATTCCTGATCTCGCATTGTACTAAGTTCATGGTAACCTATTCTTTCTTTTAGCATGTTATCGGTGTCTTGAAATACATGTTCAAGAGAACATTGTTCTGGTATGGGGGAAAGGAAACGTTTCTTGTTTTCTAGACGAATGGGTCTGTCAAAAGGTCTATCAAAAGAATACTGTTTAGGAAGTCTCACTCTACCTACGTACGCCATTGTCCCTGGCGTTTCTTCTTCAGGGCTATCTATCCCCTCCTCCTCTGTATTTTCATCCTCTTTCTCGGTTATCCTAGCTTCTTTCTCTTTTTCGTGTATTATTATTATTTCTTTGCGGATCTTTTTGTACATGGAATCTATGCAATTTTGTTTATCGTGTTTACCATCAGCTATGTTATTACTCCATTTTATCAACATAACCATTTCTTCTTTGCTTGTGCCTGGCCGATCTCGTTCCCTTATCAAACAATTAATCAGAAATCGTAAGATCATACTTTGTGTCTCAACCTTATGGTGTGCCATGGCCTCGCGAATGCATTCTGGTCTCTCCCCTGTTCTAATGAAATGATATATATTGTCTAGATGTTCTTCCATCTGTGGCAGGAGAACCAAATAATTTACGACTCGTCGTAAACGTGATGAGAATAACAGCATGTCGTCTTCGCCTGGTACTGGATCATATCTACAATCTGTAATGAACTCTTTAAGTTTGTCGTACGTCGCCGCTCTAGGTGTGCGTTGTAATGCTAGACCTCTAAGCGTTGTTCGTTTTACTTGTGGCGGGGTACGATGGTGACCTCCTACGGCGCCTCCTGAAGCGGAAGCGTAACCATCAACTAGTTGTGATGTTGTTGCTGGTGTCATTAATTGAAAAGTAGGTGCAGGTAATGCCGAACTCTAGGTTGCCGGCATACCGAACGGATTATTAGGACCAACAGTGGTAGGAACAGTAGTAATAGTAGTGACAGGAATGGTTGTGACAGGGACAGTGGTGACAGGAGGGGGAATAATAACGGATGAGGGAGTCGAGTCTTGAGGGGGTGGAGATGACGCGTCTTGAACAGACTGTACGGATGGAGTAGGCTGCTGTATGTTTTGAACAGGCGGGAGAGGTTGCTGTACATTATTAGTTGGTGGTACGCGTACATTGATATATGCAGGAGCTACGTCATCTAAATAGGACGAAAGGAAAATGTCCGCTGCTGTTTGTTTGTGGCGGAGTTTAGTCGGGACCAATGGTGGTGGTAAGTTACGGGGTGCTTCCGGAGTCGCCTTAGGCAGGCCCTCGGCAAGAACTGGATACAGTCCTGTAATAAGGGCATTTCTTTGTCTGTCTTGTTGTTCTATTCTGACTCGTTCTCCTTCTTCTAGTAACTCTTTTTCCCTAGCTTTTTCGGATTCTTCTCTACTTCTCTCTGCTTTCCTGATTTCTTTTTCTGTTCTCCTATGCGCTTCTTTACGCCATAATTCTATGGCATTTTTCTGGGATTGTCTGGCTTTCTTTTTCCATAATGCTTCTTCTACTCTCATGATGCAATCAGCATCCCATGTCCCTGAGACAGGCCATCTATACTTTTCTTCCAGACCCTTGGTGTAGTCCACCCATAAATCTAGATACAGTATGGCATCTAAGCCATGCTTATTATACATAAAATGTCCAGGAGTGTCCCTAGGTGGGACAGGAACTGCTTCTTCGAGTATCCCTTTCCTGGTCCCTATCTGACGTAATTTTGAAAACAGTGGCATGGTCGGATTGCTTTAAACGTGGACACAGTAAACACAGTAATGAATAGCAAAACAATCATTCATACCACAACATTAAAACCACATTAAAACATTTCAGACGGATATTTCCTGATACATAGAAAACACATAGATACTGAAATATCGAGTTGCAATACTAGAATACTGAATCACTGAATTACTGGATGCACTGCTAAAACAGTACAGACAATACCGGTCCCATAAAGAGACACGTCTGACCGTATTCACCTAAGTGAACACGTCAGGACCAGGCCTGTGTACCCAGACCTGTCTTGACCGGGAACGAATTATTGAACCCGTCTAGATGCGTTCCCAACAACGGTACTCACCGGGAAGCAAGAACTGAAGGCCTCGGAAACTGGACTGGACTGGACTGGACTGCTACGACATCTGGCTGCTACTACGCCAAATGCGCTTCGGAACAGGTGGGCCTCTGGATACCTCGGACCTTGCTCTCTTGACTAGGGGCTCTGGTCGGGATCCTCCGCATTCCTCACCGCCTCGTCTGGATGCCAGACCGCAGTCTCCGTCTTCTCCGTGGGCCCGAGGGAGATAGCAGGAAAACCCGCAGGCGTGCACGGTTCCGTCGCGGCTGTAGAAGGGGTCAAGGCCTGCGTAACATCGCCGGCGAGTGGGGAAGGGGGGAGTTCCTATTCGGGCGCCAAATTATGTGGTAAATTATTACCGTATCATTTTTGCCATATAATTACAAGTCATAAGGATAGCTCAATCAAATGAGAGGCAGAGTCCGTGGTATCTGAGTCATACTGGCTTTAATGAAATGCTTCGAAGCATGGGACATCGGGTTCCATCACCACTCAGGTTCAGGAAGGGACATTCAACATTTTATTAGCATCACACATTATATATAGTAAAACAGTATACATGGAAGTGAATACAGTAGGCGTAACAGGTGAAAAGAGAGAGATAAGAACACATGTGCGTAACAGGAGGCGTGTAAGAAGGCGTACACATGGGCGTGCACTGGACATGTCAGAGAATCGTCACATGAAACGTCACAAGTGGGTGGATGCATAGAGAAAGTTTGCAGAATCAGCAGAAACTTATGACCTATATGCGCGCGCAGCTGAGCATGACGTGTAACCGGGAAGAGCTGGGGGCTTTGACTTTTGCACGAGTAGAGGAGACTAATGTCAGGGGTGTCAAAACGACCTGTACCTATAGCATATCTGATATCGTATGTTTTGAGGATGTAGTGTCTGGAGTAAAAGGTCTCTCGGGCAGGGGCCGTTCAACACTGAATGCTAGTGCGTGCATACGGATCTTCATGTAGAGTGCGGGGGCCATGGGCCTACCATGGTAACAGGAGCAGTAAATTACTTGCATGGAGACAGGAAGGCAGGGCCCTTTGCTCTGCAGCTGGGAATATGTTTACCTATTTCACTAGACTGGAATGTGTTTTCGAGGAGGCTGAGCAGATAACTTGTAGGTGAAACATCATCTTGGCAAGCGAACCAGGCCGAGCCGGGCACCGCTCGTCTGAGGCAGGAAGTAAGGCAGAGGTCAGGGATGCATACCTAAACGGCAGCTTTCAGAGGGAGAAAAGAACTCGGAGCCTCGTTTAAGGTCCTAACTCAACTGGGCCAGAAAACGTGGAGGAAAACGTGAAAGTGCACCATGTAAAGACGTTGGCACCATAGGCCTAGAAGCCTAATTAACGGGATTTTCATGCATGACTAGATAGCTGACATATTAACATTGGACGCAAATGTATTTGCGTCTTTCTAGCATGAACAGAAAAGAAGTTACACGACATACAAGGAACATGGGTGCATGGATAGTATGCGAGTGGGGGACACATTGGTTACCTAAAAATTTCTATTACCTCAGCACTCCATATCTCCTGTAGTTTTAAAAGTTGTTGCGTGCCCCAGGGTGTACCCTCCTTCAGAGTACCCTTTTCAGAAATAATAATAGCGTGGCCCTCAACTGAGCAACGTCCCCTGGTCACAGCGTGAAACCCATTCACTGGGCTGTAATAGTTCCACAAAATGTATTCCAAAACAAATTCAAATTCTTTGCAGAAGTCTTAATGTTTATTTTTCCATTTTATCAAGGTTGCATCATCAAAATCCAAATTAACGATCCAGCCTTATGAAATTCATTTTTTAAGTGTCCAATGCATTTCGGCTATATGCTAGCCTTCATCAGGGACTGGATTCTAAAAACAAATATGAGGATATGTCAGGGACTTAAGTGTCTAAATCACAACTATATTCACAATCATAACTGATAAGAACAAACAATGTACAAAGTGGATTCAACCGATTAATTATATCACCAAGTGAATCAATGAAATATACCACAATGCAAAAGTACATCAGTCAAACAAACTACGTATGCAGTCTGTTTTGAAGACAGAAAACAGCTAGGTTCAAGTATCTTATGTCAGTTAGCCTCCACCAAGATAAACGGGCTGCATGTGGAAACGATAGTTAGGAAAACAGTGCGCTACTGGATAAAGCCACTGAGTGAACCAAAAGGTCTATTTACAGGACTGAAAGCAACTGAGTTCTAGTGTACAGTGACAGTTAACCTCCACCAAAATAAGCGGGCTCCATGTGAAAACGATAATCAGGAAAATGGTGCGCTGCTGGATAAAGTTGCCGGGTGAGCCCAACGATAAAAAAACGCTGTAGCGTGGAGCGAGCCATGCGCATGCAAGATCCGATAGAATTATTCTGACCGCTTACCGGTAATGTTAAGATAGCGTGCCCATAAGCCGCTTCACGAAGTAAGTTCCCACTGTGAGCTCGAAAGCCCACGTTAAAACAACTTTACTAAACATAAACGACAGACCAAGTTCCTCTGTGGTTAGTAAAAATAAACAACGGTTGGAAAAAGGTGAAAAAACGGGTGGAAATAGGTAGCCATAATGGAAAGGTGTAACGCTCCAAAAAAAGAGAACACAAGAATTGTGGTGGTTTCGAAGTATTCAACAAAGAGTAAAGTTTTTAAAAACATCATCACCAAACATTGGGCGATATTAGCTCAAGAAGTTGATTTCAACAAGATATTTAACGAAATGCCCCTTTTTGCATACCAGAGAGGCACGAATCTGGGCAACATGATTAAATCTTGCACGAGCAATCCTGAGGAAGTTTTCAATGGCACACTGCCCTGTCACAACTGCAGTCACTGCAACAACATTATCAGAGGGAATGTAATCACCCATCCTAGCAAAGGTTACAAGATCAAGTTACGTGTTTCAGCAACCTGTGATTCGACGAATGTTATATACCTTTTGAAATGTCCCTGTGGACAAGGATATGTGGGCAAAACTGAGAGAAAGATGAAAGTGAGACTTAATGAACATAAGTCTAACATTCGCAATAAACAGACCAAATCTACTGTCGCATCCCATTTTTGTGAAGCTTCGCACAATGTGAGCCAACTCAGATTTACCATTCTTGAAATTGTTCGAAAAAGTGAGGGTGTTGACAACCATAATAACTTGCTACGAAGAGAAAATTTCTGGATTTTCAAACTTGAAACACTTAAACCAACTGGAATGAATGAGAGAAAGGAATTTAAATGTTATCTATGAAAAGGATCAAGAGACAATTAATCAGTATGGACTCTGCATGTTATCTTATAATTGCCCTTTTTGTTATTCATGAGAATGATCATGAGACAATCAATTGAAATGTACTCTGCTTGTTTTCTTATAATTATCCATTTACTACAACTATATAAGTACTTCACTTACCTTCCCCGTTTACCAACTTACAGATATGTTGGCTAGCTAGATGCTTTTCCATTGTTTGAAACCTCTTTAGATGTTTTTTCATTACTCATCATTGTAGTTACCATTTATCCCTTTTTCAGATAGATCCCGTTTTTTCCTATATTCTTTCACCCTACTCTTTATCACTTAATACACGTTTTGCGTTACACCTTTCCATTATGGCTACCTATTTCCACCCGTTTTTTCACCTTTTTCCAACCGTTGTTTATTTTTACTAACCACAGAGGAACTTGGTCTGTCGTTTATGTTTAGTAAAGTTGTTTTAACTTGGGCTTTCGAGCTCACAGTGGGAACTTCCTTCGTGAAGCGGCTTATGGGCACACTATCTTAACATTACCGGTAAGCGGTCAGAATAATTCTATCGGATCTTGCATGCGCATGGCTCGCTCCACGCTACAGCGTTTTTTTATCGTTGGGCTCACCCGGCAACTTTATCCAGCAGCGCACCATTTTCCTGATTATCGTTTTCACATGGAGCCCGCTTATTTTGGTGGAGGTTAACTGTCACTGTACACTAGAACTCAGTTGCTTTCAGTCCTGTAAATAGACCTTTTGGTTCACTCGGTGGCTTTATCCAGTAGCGCACTGTTTTCCTAACTATCGTTTCCACATGCAGCCCGTTTATCTTGGTGGAGGCTAACTGACATAAGATACTTGAACCTAGTTGTTTTCTGTCTTTAAAACAGACCGCATACGTAGTTTGTTTGACTGATGTACTTTTGCATTGTGGTATATTTCATTGATTCACTTGGTGATATAACTAATCGGTTGAATCCACTTTGTACATTGTTTGTTCTTATCAGTTATGATTGTGAATATAGTTGTGATTTAGACACTTAAGTCCCTGAAATATCCTCATATTTGTTTTTAGAATCCAGTCCCTGATGAAGGCTAGCATATAGCCGAAATGCATTGGACACTTAAAAACATGAATTTCATAAGGCTGGATCGTTAATTTGGATTTTGATGACGCAAATTTGATAAAATGGAAAAATAAACATTAAGACTTCTGCAAAGAATTTGAATTTGTTTTGGAATACATTTTGTGGAACTATTACAGCCCAGTGAATGGGTTTCACGCTGTGACCAGGGGACGTTGCTCAGTTGAGGGCCACGCTATTATTATTACTTAAATATGACACATCTCAAACAATCATTAAATAACAAAGCATTATGATTAATTTTGATACACTTTAAATAATGTTACTTACAAACATATGCTGACAAAATATACAATAAAAACTCGTTATTGCTTTCACATACTTTTCCGCACAGTCAAATAGTATGCGTTAAATTCTTACTTTGCAAACTGTTCAATAGTAATCCTGAGCATCTGCCTCTCAGCCTTCTGATCCAAAACCATTGACATCATTTACTCCGTCCGTCAGTCTTCATCCCTCAACTCGACGCTATTCAACATTTACATGGCCACCCTCACACAAGTAGCCCACCATCACAATCTCAACAACATCTCCTACGCCAACGACACTAGGCTCATCCTCTTCCTCACCAAAAAGCGCCATACCACCAAAAGCAACCTCCAAGACACAATGAAGGACGTCACCAACTACATAAAGAGCAGCTCTCTAAACACGAACTCGAGCAAAATGAAGGTACTCATCCTCAGACCCACCCCCTCAGCCTTGAATGACTCCTGCTAGATGACTACACTGTAGACAGTACCAAAACCTACCAACCATGTCCACAACCTAGGATTCATCCTCAAATCCTCCCTCTCCATGTGTAAGCAAGTCTACACCGTCTCCTCCTACTGCTATAACACACTCTACATACTCCGCAACATTTACAAGTGGATCCTAACCAAAAGAAGAACAGTCACACAGGCCCTCATCAGCAGCAATCTACACTGTGACAAAACACTCTACACAGCAATCCCAGCCAAACACCTGCAGCAACTACAACAAATCTAAAACACCTCCACCTGAGTGATCATCAATGTCCCCTGCTGCAGCCACATCACCCACCACCTAATACACCTACACTGCCTCAATATCAACAAGACAATCACCTTCAGCACCTCACCCTCACTTACAAAATACTCTACAACACCAGGCTAATCTACCTTAACAGCAGTAATCCAGAAAGGCCAAATTTTGATCTTAAAATTTTGGCTTTAAAAATATTAGGTAAGAATTTGGTAACTCATTAGGCAAACGTTGCTCAAAAACTAATTGACTATCATTACAATGTATCCAACCTTTCAGACATTTTAAATAAACAGTGTAATGTCCAGATTTTGTAGAAAGTCCATCATGAAAAATAATTGCAACAGCTACAAAAGTTCTTCCTGATATTGAAACTTGACCAGCTACAACATTTTTAATTAAAGTTTCCAGTTTTCTTCCATCAGCTCTACAACGTTGCAGCATTAAAATTACATACTGTCAATTTCTTTGTATGAATAATGTTGATGACATTTCTGATTTAAATTGGCTACACTCCATGTTTTGACTTGCTCCTCTAATTAGATTGCTAAAAGACACTGATTCACAGTCAGGTAAAGTCAAATATATGAATCTTTCAGTGTCTATGTTAGTGCTACATGTAAACAAACAATTTTGACAGTCATTTTGCCATTTATAAAAAAGGCCAAATATG
The DNA here is from genome assembly GCF_964263255.1 of Lissotriton vulgaris. Taxonomy (NCBI): domain Eukaryota; kingdom Metazoa; phylum Chordata; class Amphibia; order Caudata; family Salamandridae; genus Lissotriton; species Lissotriton vulgaris. The sequence goes on along the minus strand of NC_141685.1, from coordinate 420,662,018 downwards.
CTTTCAATATCTATACCTTCATCTTCCAGTACAACAAGCATAAACATTAAAAATTCCTGACAATCTTGCTGAATATTCGGCGTAAATTGACTAGACCCAGAACATATGTCCATAAATTTCGAATATCAGAAACAATTTGTATTTTACTTTTTTACTACATTTCTCATAAACAGAATACAACAACGAACAGAATCTTTTGTCCAGGTTTTCAACAATTTGCTTTTGCAAACTTTCAAGAACAAAAACAACATTAACAACTACATTAGCATAGCAGTTGACACCACAACTATTTTCAAACCGATAACCAACATTCTCTTCAACACTGTCCTTTTTCTTTTTGCTTGCAGGCACAACTTCATCTTGTTTTTTTCTTTCTCTACATTTTCACAACAGATATTCTCAAATCTTCTTTTTCTACCTACCACACGCTTTTCAAATACTGGATATTGACCTAAATTAGGTGCATAATCTCTTCTTAACCTAGTATACTCTTTCACACAATTTACATCTGCACTAGCCTTAGTCTCATCAAAATCAATCAAGTACAATCCAGATTAAGTTCTGACTCGAGACAAAGCAACATATGCCATACCCTCTTTAAACACGGTACTTCCAATATTCACTAAAGCACTATCTACACTTAAACCTTGAGATTTATGAATGGTCACCGCATACGCCACATACGCTTGTAAAAGATTTGTATGTTCACCAACTGCGAACATACAAATCTTTTACAAGCAAAAACCGAACTGAACAACGACTAAATTGTTGTACTTCTTCAAATTGATCAAATTTGATTTTCAAAAATTCAACACCATCTCTATTTACGTAATTAACGAAATCAACAACTTTACCCATTGCTCCATTTACTAAACCTTTTTCCACATTCAAATTACGTTGTATAATTACCCTACAGTTTATACATGCAAACAAATTCTTTTCTAAACCAGCAGTTTTACTTATCGATTTCTCTAAAGAATCCAATTTCCTCTTCAACTTTTCACTCAAAATAATCGTGATTCCTTCATGTTCTATTTTATCAATAGCTTCCACTTTTAAAATGTCTTCATTTTCCAACTTCAACATTTCTTCATTGAATTTAGAACATTCACGTTGTGTTGGCATTAAGCAGATTACAGATTTGTTTTCTGCAATTGTCATGTATATTTTCTCTGGTACAATATTTTCATTTGGAAACAAATTGGAAAGTAATCGTCTCTGTAAAGCTTATTTGCCATGTCCAGTCATTTTTCCAATTCTTATATCTTGAAGAATAGTTCCATAATCAACATCATTTGCCTGTCGCATATTTGTAATAAGTTCCTTATACTCAAAATATGACCAAATGTTTACATTTCCAATACTCCCCAAAGACTTTCTAGTATCTTCATTCAGCAGTGCGTTCCTCCAAATAATACGTCATACTCTGTTTCAAGAATTTGCTGCATTCTTAAATGCACAAAAGCAAACATTAAGTTTGATACCATGCTTACCTCATCGATAATAAGAAGTTTCATTTTCCTCAAAACTCTTGAAACTTCACAACAAGCTTCTCCAGATAGCTGGTGGTGTTCTAATCTGTTTTCATGCTCTATTGGAGGCATTAATAAACTATGTAAAGTAATTCCTTTAATATTGTGGGCTGCTAATCTAGTTGGAGCAGTGACAACACAAGACAAATGCGACTCAGTTGTTTTCAGTAGAAAACCTCTGATTACTTTAATTAAAAAACTTTTGCCTGTTCCAGCTTGTCCACTCATGTACATTCGGATAGGTTCAAATGATGAGCAAGAGCACCCTTTCTTCTCATGAAGTAATCCATGGTCAATCTGTTCTCTCACTTGCTCATATATTTCTTTCTGCTCAAGATTTAGTTGTTCTTCTAGATTTCTTAAGTTTGTAACATCTTCTTGACCTTGATACATTGCTGTTTCCACCTCTTCCATAGCAGTTGCTGCTTCATTTTGAACAATTGGTTCTCCTAGCGGGTCGTGACTCAGCGGAGCAGAAGTTTGACTCTCTTGAGAACTGTCTCTAGCAATCTGAGCTGCAATTGTAGCTTCTTGCTGGATTTAGTCATTCAACATTTTCACATAATTAGCAAAAACAGGACATTGTATAGTATCTTTAATTGCATTGAAGGAATCTTCATAGCTCTCGAAATCTCCAAGTAATTCAAATTCTGAACGCATTGGCTTGAAATTTGCAAAAGAGCTAAATAGTAAAATTCCCTTTTGTCAAGTGTTTCGCAACTCGGTTTACGGTGATTTATCAAATGTCCTTTTCTTTGTTTCACCAGACATTCTTCGGAACCAATCATGCATATATACCATTATTGACGTTTTCTGTAATATTCCGGTTAAAAATATAGTTTTGCAGCACTTCATAGAGACAAATGTTCTCAAGATGATGACTACTATTTGGATAATATGTATCCAACATATTTTTTTTCACAATATCTGTACTTTCTGGCTCTTTTTCAGCTAAATATTTAATTTCTTGTACAGATTTAAGAACTCGGTTATGTGTTGCAGCAAGACCTAGACTAACCCAAATGATTCTTCTAGATTTGGAGTATAGACTTGCAGATGATAAGCGATCCGAGCATTCATACGCTTCAATTTCTCGATGAGATAACATCTTCAAACTGTAAGCATATAATTTCTTACTTAGACTCTTCTCGTGGGAAATCTCTTCTCACATTTCCTTCAATTCCGTCTTTTCTGATTTTGTTATGTACGATGTTACATATCGAGCAACAGCAATGGAATTGTCTGCAACATATTGAATATCCATATTAGCATTCCACATGGACAAAATGACTAAGATATAGTCCTTTATGTATTTTGACTCTTCATTTTTTCTTAAGTTGTAGGTATTTTTGGAGACTTTCTTGTGATAGTATGTCACAAAGATGACATAAAACTGTTCACTCTTCCTTTCAATATTACTGGATGTGGAAATGCAAAACGACATTTGGTGTAGAATTTGTCCTTAGATTTGTACTTTCGACAACAGTATTTCCCACAACGATGTCTTTGCAATCGTAAGACTTGTCTTAAGTTCTTATCTTGTGTACTTTTGGGTATATCAAATGTAGCATATTCTTCAATAAAGACAACACAGTATCATCTGAGTCTGTACCAAATTTGGTTGCATCTTTGATCCAAATTAGCACGTGTATGGGAGGAGCACCTCTTGCTTAATACTCCTTTCTCCAAAAAAAGTCCAGAACCTCTCCAAGAGAAGGATTTTTTTTATTGGTGATAAAAGACATCATAGCTTCAAATCTATGATTGAAATACATGCACACATTAACTGGATCCAAAGAGCATAATTCTCTAGGTGTCTTGTATTCAATATTTAGTATATTTGGATTTGCCTCTCGACTAAATTGAAGTAAATAATCCCAAGCATATTCAGCACAGCTTAGAGTAAGGAACCATGTAGGAGTTCCTAACAGCCTGATTCATCAAGGTGAGTATTTGCTATTCCTTAATAGCGATTATTAAGGAATCGCTATTAAGGAATAGCAAAATGCTATTCACCAAGAAATCGCTAAATAAATTGCGATTTCTAATTATTCCTTAATTGCGATTAGCAAATTGCTAATCGCAATTAAGGAATATCTCCCCATTCATTCCTATGGGCCCAAAGGCCCATCAGCCTGATTCATCATTGTTAAATCTGGTCGCAAAGGGCCAGATTCTGAGAATGCATTTTTCTAAGTTTCATGTTACACACACACATGTCTTTGGGACATGTGTGTGCGCAACACCAATGTAGCATACATTTCAGGGGTGCTACAGGATGTCCTTTGTCCTTTGGACACCCCTGCACCCTTGAAATCGTAATTTCAATATGCAAATCGCTAATTGCGATTCGCACATTGAAATGTCTTCCCATTCATTCCTATGGGCCTTTGGGCCCATAGGAATGAATGGGGAGATATTCCTTAATTGCGATTAGTTATTTGCTAATCGCAATTAAGGAATAATTAGAAATCGCAATTTATTTAGCGATTTCTTGGTGAATAGCATTTTGCTATTCCTTAATAGCGATTCCTTAATAATCGCTATTAAGGAATAGCAAATACTCACCTTGATGAATCAGGCTGCATAGGAATGAATGGGAAGACATTTCAATGTGCGAATCGTAATTAGCGATTCGCATATTGAAATTGCGATTTCAAGGGTGCAGGGGTGTCCAAAGGACACCCTGTAGCACCCCTGAAATGTATGCTACATTGGTGTTGCGCACACACATGTCCCAAAGACATGTGTGTGTGTAACATGAAACTTAGAAAAATGCATTTAAATGCATTTTTCTAAGTTTCCGCTATTTACCACGAGGTTTGACCTCGCGGTAAATAGCGGGAAATTTTTGCGAATTCGCAATTTAAAAATGTTTCAAGAATAGCATTTAAGGAATCTCTAATAGAGATTCCTTAAATGCTATTCCTCACAAATATGCAAATTCTTAAATAGCGATTTTTGCATTTGGGATGATGAATCCCAAATGCAAAAATACCGCTCGCAAAGGGCCAGATTCTCAGAATATGGCCCTTTGCGACCGGATTTAACAATGATGAATCAGGCTGTTAGTTCCTTAGCATACATTTCAGTTCTCCAGTACTCATTAGTACCACGCTGACACGCCATGAGATTCATTAGCTGAGATTCCAAAACATTATCTTTCTTCAGTACTTTATCAATACATTTCTTTGCCGAAACAATTTGCAGATGTACACCTGTTTTCAATATATGGTTTACTGCATAAGAAAGTCCAGACAAATCACTCTCAAACAAAAGATGAAACAAATACGGAATACATTGTCAAAATCTTGGATCTTCTGCATATAATCTTGATGTCCGGTATTCAGATGCAGGAATCTGCACAGGTCGGTCATCATATCCTCCTCCTTTTTCTGTGGGAAACAATTGAGGGAAACAATGAGCTTGCAAGCTTTTTTCCCATACACTAATGGGACTTCCTTTTGCTTCTTTCATTTGGAATAACTCTATAGTATTCCCCATCACTTCTTTAGAATGCAGTGGATGAACACTGTAATGTTCGTAGATTTCTTCAGGTCTGGACACATCCACTTTTTCAATTTGTCCAGATGGCAAGTTACTATCTTCTTCTACAGTTATTTCTTCTTCTCTCACATACACATTTCTGTAATATTCAATATTTTTTACCCGACACAACGTTGCCTTTTTCACTTTCTTAACATCCACTAATTCTTGCCAGATTTTCTTACTCTTAGTTGGAACGCCATTAACAAGAATAACTAAAGGCTCATCCTCTACATTTTCTACACCAATTGTTTCAATATTTTTCTTGAAATCTAGAGACAAATATAAAAATCTTCACTTTAATCCTCTCTGTAAATCAGAAGGAGGCAATTTTCCTGGCTTAGGTTCCATATGAACAATAGCCTGAAATGGATGCACAGCGCTAGCAGGCATTTTGTTCTCGTCTAATTTGTTATAACAATATTTACAAATACGCTGATCAGAACCCAAATTAAACAATCCTCTACCAACAAATAAGTTCCAAAATCCTTCCACTCATTATTATTTTCCTTTTCACTTCAAATCAACACTCCTGGTCTGATTTTTATAATGAGTTCGTCGACAACAGACACAACAATAATTTGGCCTTTCACCTGAAATCACCTTAAACTTTGTAATTTTGTGCTCAAAATTTTCTGTACTACAATGTTGTACATTCTCTTCTACATTTCCTCCTACTAACATCTCAGTTTCTGAACTGTCTTTCTCTGGGCCAAAATAACTAACCTCAATTTCATCACAAATGTTCTTTACATTTGATACAGATCCATGCAAAAGAGCACTGTTCAACTTTTTTAACTGTAGAGCTGGACGTTTTGCATAATACAATCTTCTGACTAATTTCCTCATTTCAGAATGATGTACGGCTAACATCCTGAAATGGTGAAAAACACTTCGACATACTTTTTTTAGAACCACAAGCCGGGGAATGACCTTGCAAACCAGAGTCTTTCTCTTACTCTGCAAGGGTCCATTCCTTGCAACATCTTAATCTTTTGTTTTACACTTTTCTTAGTATAGTTACGTAGGAAATTGCATGAACACTACATATACTACTACAATTCCAAGTGTACACTGGAGCTTTAGGACGTCTCCCTAAAACTTCATCAGCTAACACCTCTTCTGCATTTCTAGGAACAATTTTCTCTTTCTCAATAGGACAACCATTTCTAACCTCATAAGCACGACCACTAGTGTCAACTGCATGCAACAAATCATTACTCTGAAGATAACTTTCTTCATTAAAAAAAGGCTCAGAACTTGAACTATGTTTCCATTCACCCAAAAAAACTCACAAAAATTACTTCTGTTAATTACTCTTCTCCACTTACTTTTGGCAATGCCTTTCCACTTACTACTAAATGGATTGGCTTATCTAGTGATCGAATTCTATTGACTACTAAAATAAACAATTTTGTTTTTCAATTCGAAAGCTTTCTCAAAAACATTTCCTATACCTATCTTCTACTTATAAAATGCTGTTTTTTTAACATCCCTTAATTTCTTTAATTAAATTTAAAACAATTCTATTAAAAAAGAAAATGTTCCTAATTTCCACTAATTGGTTTTTCCTCCATTTACTATTCACTATTTTTTCTGCAGTTGACTTTCCATGAGTGTTCTCTTTATTCTTCTTTTTCTTTTTTGTTGCAGACACACTAATACCATTTTTTCCTTTGTGCACACTACTCTAAGGGGCCCATTACGATGTCAGGCAGATTGGCCCCGCCAGGCTGCCAGTAGCCACCGCCAGCCTGGCGGGGGCAACCCGCCTGACATCATTGCACTAAACGGGGGGGGACCTCGGTGGACAGAAAGACTGTCCTCTGCTTTTCCGCCCTGGTCGCCTTGCGGCCAGAGCAGAAAAGGAAAAATATGTTGGCGGGGTCTATCAGACCATCCATATTAGGATGGGCTTCTCTGAATGCCTTTCCGTGGCAGCAATGCCGCCACGGAAAGGCATGCGGAGAATCCCTGCGGGGGCCCGTTGCGGGCCCCCAGGGACTCCGGGGGGGTGGGGGTGCACATGAGGGGTACCTCTGGTACCCCCCAGCAGTTCCATGCACAGCATGGCAGGCACCGCGTGGTGACTGCCATGCTGTGCATGGAAGTGCACAGCATGCTTTCCTGCCATTGTGGCGGGCGGTGCTGAGTGCACCGCCCACACAATGGTATGAATGCAGGATGCGCCCGCCACTGTGGCGGGCGCATTCTAATACTGGCGACGGGACCCCCGCCCTTAAGGCGGGTGGTCCATATTACCACGGGGATGGCGGGCGGTCCATATTACCACGGGGATGGCGGGCGGGCAAATAAGGCCCTCAGTCTTTAATATTTTCCTCAGAAAAGTGTTTCTTCTCTTACCAGGACTTTTTTTCTTTTTCTCAACACATGGTTCTTCATGTAAATCTTGTGGATGACTTCTATTCAAATAAACACCTTTCTTTCGTTGTTTCTTCTTTTGACATTTGGTAGGCATGATACTGTTTTTTCAGTATTGATAAACAGAATCTATTAAAAATATATATATATAACATTACAAAAATAAATATATGAAATATTCTATAATATTACTTATAACAGAGGGAGGATTATGACGAGAAACGTGAGACTATGAAAATAAAAGTACTTACAACAAGAGAGGAAGAAGTATGAAATAAGGGAAAATATAACGAAAAAGGGGAGCATAAACAGACGCTGCAATATAACGGGATAAAGGAAGTATGGATAAACTGGAAATTATCAATAGGTAAGGGAGACTATGAAGAGAAAGATGGAAATATGAGGAGAGAAGAAAGAGTATAAGAATAAAAAAAAAGAAACTAAGAGGACAGAGGGGGCACTATAAGAAGACAGAGAAAGACTCTAAAGAAAAAAGAAGGAATATGTGAAAAGACGTGCAACTATAAGAACAAAAAAGGAATACTAGCAAAGGACACTGTGTACAAGGACAGACAAAATAGTACCAGAAGAGAGCACAAAGAATGTGGGGAAAAGTGGAGCATAAGGAAAAAATGGGTGTACAAGAACAGAGGATACCGTCTGAGGAGAAAAGAAGGAGTATAAACAGATGGAGGATTATGAAGAGTGAAAAGTGTATAACGAAAGAGGCAGAAGTATGACAAGAGAAACAAATATCAAGAGAGAGATCAGAATGAAAACACGGAGAATATGAGGAAAGTGCTGCAGAGTGTATGCAGGGAGTCAAGGAGGAGTAAGAGAAGAGAGCAAACAATATGAACAGATTTAGGAAGTATAAACAGAGAGGACAGAAAATGAAAAGAGAAAAGAAATATGAAGAAAAAGAGGAAAATATGAACACAGAGAGAAGGAGTATAGGACAAAAGGAAATATAAGAAAAACTCAGTACTATGAGGAGACATGCACAAGTAAGAGAAAAGAGAGGAGAATATGAAAACGGGGGAGTATAAGAACAGGGGGAAAATGAGGAGACAAATATGACAATAAGAAAAGGCGGCAATATTAGTAGAGTGTGCAAAGTATAAGTAAAGAGAGGAGAAATGTGAGTACAGAGAGAAGAGTATTAGAAGAAAAAAAAGTGTGAGAAAACAATAGGGAGTACCTGCAAAGAACGGCGAGAATAAGAAGAAACTGAGAATATAAGATCAGAAGAGTATATATGAAGAAAGAGACAAAGACACAGAGACAAAAATGTGGAGAAAAGACAATTATAAAGGAAGACTGGCCGTATAAGGAGAGAGGGAGTACTATGAGAAGACAGTAAGAATTATGACAACAGTGGTGAATATAAAGACAAGAGAGAATATAAAGAGGAGGAAAAATATACAAAAAGAGGAGCAAGTATGAAAAAAAGTACAAAAAGAGAGCAGAGTATAAGAAAAAAAATATGGTATAATGATCGAGGAAGGAGTAAGACGAGACAGGAGGGAGTATAACAAGAGAGTGTAGAAAATATGCAAAAAGGTTTGAATATAGGGACATATTATCAAGACTGGGCGATAAAATTATCGATAAAGCAGCGATAATTTTATCGCCCAGGCTTCATAATATGGCCCATAATACATCAATATACACACATGCAAAGTGTGATATTACCCAAAAAATTATAAGACCATGCATTTTACCAAAACACATTTACTACTGTAAAACGTTTAAAAAGGTGTGAATATAACTCCTTAATGTACACACATGCACAGTGTGATATTAGACAAAAAAATGACACCATGCATTTTACCATTTACTAATGAAAAACGTTTAAATGACTATACATATTCCATGTATATAATTACAACATTTCAGTGAACAACACTGACTCATTTTCCAAATACATATGCAATTTAAGACATTTTTTTGGCCACTATTACATCAAAAAAACTAAGGGGCATATTATCAAGGACCGGTAATAAAATTATCGCTGTTTTATCGGCAGGAAACTGCCGATAAAATGGCGATAATGGGCTTGATAATACGCCCTTGTTAATTCCCATTGAAGCCCATGTTAACATCAGAACATGAGCTTCCATGGGAATTAACAAGGGCGAATTATCACGCCCATTATCGCAGTTTTATCAGCAGTTTCCTGCCGATAAAACGGCGATAATATGCCCCTAACATAGTAAAACAACAAAGATGCACAAGAGGCTTGTAAATCGACCCAGACTATATATAGAGGGAGAGAAACAAGAAAGAGGACCGAACTGGGAGTATCAAGAAAAAAAAAAAAGAGAAAGGGAAGAAAATGAGGAGACAGAAGGAATAAGAGAAGAAACAGGAAAATATAAAGACAAACAAGGGCAATATGACCACACAGGACAATATAAGAAAAAGACAATAGTACCAAGAGAGAGAACGGAGTAAGAGGAGAGAGAGGGAAGTATAAAAAGAAAGGCTAGAAATTATGGAAAAAGGGACAAATATAGGACCATATTATGAAAAAAGGGCATCACATTATCGCCGCTTTTATCGGCAGGAAACTGCCGCTAAAGCGGCGATAATGGGCTTGATAATATGGCCTTGTGAATTTCCGTAGAAGCCCAGGTTAACACCATAACCTGGGCTTCTATGGGAATTCACAAGGGCATATTGTCAAACCCATTATCGACGCTTTAGCTGCAGTTTCCTGCCGATAAAAGCGGCGATAATGTATCGCCCTTGCTTCATATTATGCCCATAATTCCTTAATGTACACAAACACACAATGTGATATTAAACAAAAAAACATAACATCATGCATTATAGCAAAACACATTTACTACTATAAAACGTTTAACAAGGGACGAATATAGGGGCATATCATCAAGACAGGTGATAAAATTATCGCCGCTTCAGCGGCAGAAAACTGCAGATAAAGCGGCGATAAGGGCCTTGATAATATGCTCTATGGAATTCCAATCGAAGCCCATGTTAGATGTCCTTCACATATAACATGGGCTCCAATTGGAATTCCATAGAGGATATTATCAAGCCCATTATCACTGCTTTAGCAGCAGTTTTCTGCCGATAAAGCTGCGATAATTTTATCTCCTGTCTTGATAATATGCCCCATAATTCCTTAATGTACAAATATGCACCACATACATTCCCATACAATTTATCAACTCACCTTATAAATTGATTTGTAGATTAAGAAGAATACCACTAACACAGTAGATATTCTTATACAGAATCTCTCTAATTCAGTGTTTGCAGCAGAACCACGAAATGGAACATTTTCCCTTTCATTTTACACATACATACATATAAACAACCAATTAAAATCCTTCCCACATTAATTCAAAATGAAACACTCATTTCTATTGCTTTAACATTTCAAACCTTTCCAACTGACATAACTTTCCACCCTACCCCCAACAGATCAGGCAAAAGTCAACTGTCAACAGAAGTGAAACATTCAGCACTGTATAAAACACTGCTCCTCAACAATTTTAGACTATGCATAAGCACTTACTTATAAGTACCAATAAAGAGAAAAGGTCTCGTTACAAGCAACCAACATATAAACACATAATCTTGATAGATATCTGTAAAATATATATTTTTTATTGATTTTTTCTCGCTTACCTACGTTTATGTGAAACGACTTTCAGAATTCACACAGTACGCGTACACTAAATATACCGTAACAATCCCCGGGGACCCCATCACCCGGTGCTCAAATATAACGTTCAGCACCGTGGGGAGAGCCCCAAAACCCCCACGGTCCCAGTCGGTTCCCTGCATCCTTCGGGAGCCAGCCTTTCTTTTTGTCAGAGAGACCACCTTACATGCTGCTCTCTCAGACAAAAAGCAATCTGCTTTCCTACTTTAAACGGAACTCTCGCCCTACCATAGCAAACAGCAGTGTCCCAGGGATAGGCACCCCGTAACACTACAGGAGACGGCCCTGTGAGGTGGTGGTCCCCAGGGCCATCAAAGGCTCAACAAAGGCCGTCCAAGACTTTGATCTTGCGGATCATTGTAAACCCCCTTAACCAGTCCTAGGGGGACAGGAAGTCCTATAGCAAATAGCAAACTTTTCCTGTCAATCTACACACTCAATCTACACACATATTCAAATAAATAAAAAATCACATTTATTCCCACATTAAATCAAAACGAAACACACTTTTATATTGCTTGAACTTTTGCACACTTTCCAACTGACAAAACTTTCAACCCTTCCCCCATTCCACAATCTGCCAGTTACCATAGAAACACTTCAGAGAACATCTAACTCAGCACACAGGGGAATAGTTCATCATACATTGTTGCAAATTAAAACAGCAAGTGTGCTTGATTTGAGAATACACCAGCTTATCTTATATAACGTCCTTTTCTATCAGTTTTTCTTAACCAATAAAAATCAGGCTTTTAAAAAACAGAAACATGCTTCCTAGCTTAGTGTAGAATATTGTCGAACAACCAATCATTTCTTTTCTTTTTTCAAAACTGCATGTTGTCCAACATTTTAGAAAAATCTTACTTTTCAAACTGCCATTTTATTTACAGAGATCTTCAGAGTGCATCCAGGTCTCTCTTCAAGATGTTTACAGTGTGGATTGTCGGACACAGCCAGGCCCGGACTGGCCGTAGCGGGCACCGGGCAATTCCCCGGTGCGCCGCACCAGTGGGGGCCGGTTTTGGTTCCCAGTCCGGCCCTGGACAAAGCTATATTTTCTGGAGCCAAAAGTAATGCAAAACAGAAAAGAATTCACGAATACCTACGTTTACCAAATGTAGACATTAAATGTATTGGACAGAGTGGATTAAAGTGTCATCAATTGATGCCATTAGTGAAATCCTTTTTACATCTCCAACACCCTGACCTCATAATTGTGCACTGTGCTGGCAATGACCTAGGCACTTTGACAGGGGTAGGTGTCAAAGTTTGGCCGCAGTGTTTATAAAACAGTAAGTACAGAGGCCTAAATATACAATGCCTTCATTACAATGCATTAGAAATAAGTCGGCGTATTTACAATCCCGTTGTTCCCCTTTTGTGCCAGTAACCCAGTAGGCACTTCCATATACACAGCGATACAAAAGGGGATGATGGACGGAGCATTTGAGCAAATCAAACACTCACCCCCAGTCACCTGATCTGGGTTTAATCCATCACCATTCTTTAGCTCACTCAGCCACCCTAGTTCAGACATGGCCATATGCAAATCAGTCTGACCCTGTGCCTCATGGGAACAGTCGAGCCCGAACTGCCAAGCCATGTCTTCCCTGGACCGGAAACACGCATCCTGGGACCGGTTTCGGATTCATAATCCTCATCAGCCAGGCCATCTTGAATCCAGTGGCCAAGTGAGCAAGGGACTCACGTCTGAGCATACCCTGCCAACTTAGGCCGAGCAAAGCGATACAAAGGGGGATGATGGACGGAGCATTTGAGCAAATCAAACACTCACCCCCAGTCAACTGATCTGGGTTTAATCCATCACCATTCTTTAGCTCACTCAGCCACCCCACTTCTGACATGGCCATATGCAAATCAGTCTGACCCTGTGCCTCATGGGAACAGTCCAGCCCGAACTGCCAAGCCATGTCTTCCCTGAACCGGAAACAAGCATCCTGGGACCGGTTTCGGATTCATAATCCTCATCAGCCAGGCTATCTTTAATCCAGTGGCCAAGTGAGTAAGGGACTCACGTCTGAGCATACCCTGCCAAATAAGGGCGAACAAAGTGATACAAAAGGGGATGATGGACAGAGCATTTGAGAATATCAAACACTCACCCCAGTCAACTGATCTGGGTTTAATCCATCACCATTCTTTAGCTCACTCAGCTACCCCAGTTCAGAAATGGCCATATGCAAATCAGTCTGACCCTGTACCTCATGGGAACAGTCCAGCCCGAACTGCCAAGCCATGTCTTCCCTGGACCGGAAACACGCATCCTGGGACTGGTTTTGGATTCATAATCCTCATCAGCCAGGTTATCTTGAATCCAGTGGCCAAGTGAGCAAGGGACTCACCTCTGAGCATACCCTGCCAACTTAGGGTGAACAAAGTGATACAAAAGGGGATGATGGACAGAGCATTTGAGAAAATCAAACACTACCCCAGTCAACTGATCTGGGTTTAATCCATCACCATTCTTTAGCTCACTCAGCCACCCCAGTTCAGACATGGCCATATGCAAATCAGGCTGACCCTGTGCCTCATAGGAACAGTCCAGCCCGAACTGCCAAGCCATGTCTTTCCTGGACCGGAAACAAGCATCCTGGGACCGGTTTCGGATTCATAATCCTCATCAGCCAGGCTATCTTGAATCCAGTGGCCAAGTGAGCAAGGGACTCACGTCTGAGCATACCCTGCCAACTAAGGGCGAACAAAGCGTTTTTTGGGCAACCCCCACCCTAATTAAAATTTGCCCAAAATACTCCCTGGCATCTAGTGGACTTTCAGCCCCCCTAGGGGGCCGATGGGGCATTAGCCCCAAATGTGCCCCATTAGGGGGGCAAAAAGCTGACCCACCTGCAACAATGACAGCCTTTATGTCACCCTGGGGGAAGATGGGGCAATTGCTCCCAATCTGCCCCCCAGGGGAGCAAAAAGCCCACTAGACGCCAATGATTACGCTGTCTTTTTTATGTGTGGGGGCTGCCCAGAATGGGCATACCAATGCCCCCACCCCCCAAACAAATAGCCACAGTGTTTATGACTCCCTCAGGCATATCAGGGCAACCAACCCCCCCCCCCCCGATATCACCCACAGGGCGGCAGAAAGCAGACTAAGGACAGTTTTTTTTTTTTGCATTATGCCTACCTGTCGATTTCGGGCCCTAGCGCACCTGGCACATAGGGAAACCTAGCAAACCTGTACATTTTTCAAAATGAGACACTCAAGGAAATCCAGGACGGGGTAACGTGACTGGCTATCACCAGGTTCTGTTATCCAGAATCTGTTGCAAACCTAAAAATGTGTCCAAAAAACAATTTTTCACAGATTTCTGTGGTGGAAAGTGTTTGAATCTGCGTGGATCCACAAAATTCCACCCACCCCGTGTTCTCCAAAGTCTTCCAAGAAAAATGGTACCTCACTTGCATGGGTAAGCCTAGTGCCCGCGACAGGAAATGGCCCAAAACGCAACATGGACACACCACATTTTCACAGTGAAAACTGACCCTTTTTTTGCAAAGTGCCTAGCTGTAGATTTACTATCCTAGCTCTGCCGGCACCTAGGGAAACCTAGTAAAACTATAATTTTTTAAAACTAGACACCCAGTGGAAGCCAGGATGGAGTGACTTGACTTCTTCCCGCCAGGTTCTGTTACCCAGAATCCCTTGCAAACCTAAAAAAAAATCCCAAAAAAACACATTTTCCTCACATGTCTTTCGTGGAAAGTTCTAGAATCTGCGTAGATCCACAAAATTCCACCCACTCCACATTCCCCAAAGCTCGTGTGGGAGACCCAAGTACCCGCAACAGGCAGGGGCCCAAAATGTATTGAGGCGACATAAAAATTGCTTATCACCATTCATCCTGGTTTTGCAAGGGGGGTCACCTAGGTTTTTGGCCCCGCGCTCAGCGGTCATCTAGGTAAACCTACCAAGCCCACACATTTCTGAAAAGTAGACACCCGGGGCTTCCAAGGAGGTATGGTATGCGTGGATCCCCCAACGTTTCCTTACCCAAAATCCCCTGCAAAACTCAAGTTTAGCTGAAAAAAACATTTTTATCACACATTTTTGTGTGGGAAAGTGTGGCATCACCAGGCTCACACAAATTTCCTACCACCCAGCGTTCCCCAAGGTCCCCCGATAAAAATTATGCTTCACTTGTGTGGGAGTCCCAAGGACCCGCGACAGGCAAGAGCCCAAAACTTTTTTTGATAGGCAATGTTGATGTTGCCTCAAAACGTTTTGTGTCCTTGCATGTAGCGGGTGCTTGGGGATCCTCACATGCAATACCTCCTTGGAAGCCCCCGGGAGTCTCATTTTCAGAAATGTTTGGGCTTGGTAGGTTACCCTAGATGGCCGCCGAGCACGGGCCAAAAACCCAGGTGCCCCCCTTGCAAAACACTGTGGTTTTGAGATAGGCAATTTTGATGTCACCTCGTTTTTGGCCCTTGCCTGTCGCTGGTACTTGGGTCTCCCACACAAGTGAGGCCCCATTTTTATCAGGAGACCAGGGGGAATGCTGAGTGGTAGGAAATTTATGTGAGCCCGGTGATGCCACACTTTTTCTGTTAGAATTGAGGTTTGCAATGGATTCTGGGTAAAGAAACGTTAGGGGATCCACGCAAGTCATACCTCCATGGAAGCACCTGGGTGTCTACTTTTCAGAAATGAGTGGGTTGCTTAGGTTTCCATAGGTGCCGGCAGAGCTAGGGTTCAAAGACTACAGCTACACACTTTGCCAAAAAAGGGTCATTTTTCACTGCAAAATTGAGGTGTGACCACGTTGCGTTTTGCGCCATTTCCTGTCACAGGCACCCGGCCAACCCACACAAGTGAGGTACCATTTTTCTTGTAAGACTTTGAGGAACGCGGGGTGGGTGGAAATTAGTGGATCCACACAGATTCCAGAACTTTCCACCACATAAATGTGTGGAAAATGTGTTTTGTTTGACACTTTTTTAGGTTTGCAACGGATTCTGGGTAACAGAACCTTGTGGGAGGCAGTAAAGTCACCCCGTCCTGGATTTCCCTGGGTATCTAGTTTTCAAAAATGTATAGGTTTGCTAGGTTTCCCTAGGTGCTGGTAGAGCAAGGGTTAAAAACCTACAGCTAGGCACTTTGCCAAAAAAGGGTCATATCTCACTGCGAAATTGAGGTGTGACCATGTTGCGTTTTGTGCCGTTTCCTGTCGCAGGCACTAGCTCGACCCACACAAGTGAGGTACCATTTTTGTCATAAGACTTTGGGAAACTCGGGGTGGGTGGAACTTTGTGGATCCATTCAGAATCCAGAACTTACCACCACAGAGCTGTGGGGAAAATGTGTTTTTTTGACAATTTTTTAGGTTAGCAAGGGATTCTGGGTAACAGAACCTGGTGGGAAATAGTCAAGTCACCCCATCCTAGATTGCCCTGGGTGTTTAGTTTTCAAAAATGTATAGGTTTGCTAGGTTTCTCTAGGTGCCGGCAGAGCTAGGGTTCGAAAACTACAGCTAGGCACTTTGCTAAAAAAGGGTAATTTCTCACTCCGAAATTGAGGTGTGACCATGTTGCGTTTTGCTCCATTTCCTGGCACAGGCACTAGGCCGACCCACACAAGTGAGGTACGATTTTTCTCATAAGACTCTGGGGAACTCGGGGTGGGTGGAAATGTGTGGATCGACGCGGATTCCAGACCTTTTCACCACAGAGATGTGGGGAAAATGTGTTTTTGATAATTTTTTAGGTTTGGAAGAGATTCTGGGTAACAGAACCTGGTGGGAGGCAGTTAAGTCACCCTATCCTGGATTCCCCTGGGTGTCTAGTTTTCAAAGATTTATGGGTTTGATAGGTTTTCCTAGGTGCTGGCAGAGCTAGGGTTCAAAATCTACAGCTAGGCACTTTGCCAAAAAAGGGTATGTTTTTCACTGCGAAATTGAGGTGTGACCATGTTGCCTTTTGCGCCATTCCGTGTCGCAGGCACTAGGCCGAGCCATACAAGTGAGGTACCATTTTTCTTATAAGACTTTGGGAAACTCGGGTGGGTAGAAAATTGTGGATCCACGCTGATCCCAGAACTTTCCACCACAGAAATGTGGGGAAAATGTGTTTTTTAGGACAATGTTTTCAGTTTGCAAGGGATTCTGGGTAACAGAACCTGGTGGGAGGCAGTCAAGTCACCCCATCCTGTATTTCCCGGGTGTCTACTTTTAAAAAATGTATAGAGCTATGGTTCAAAAACTACAGCTAGGCACTTTGCCAAAACAGGGTAATTTTTCACTGTGAAATTGAGGTGTAACCACGTGGCGTTTTGCGCTGTTTCCTGTCGCAGGCATTAGGCCAACCCAGACAAGTGAGATACCATTTTTCTCGTAATACTTTGGGAAACGCAGGGTGGGTGGAAATTTGTGGATCCACACAGATTCCAGGACTTTTTCACCACAGAAATGTGGGAAAAATGTAGATTTTTTGACAATTTGTTAGGTTTGCAAGGGATTCTAGGTAACAGAATGTGGTGGGAGGCAGTCAAGTCACCCCATCCTGGATTTCATTACAAGAATGGAGGTTACATTATGCAACGTCTTTTATTGCAGTTTCCAAGCAGCCGCATGTGTCATAATACAAAGGTTCCAGAAAGAACATTGAAACAAGGTAAATGGTATGACATGACAACAATCAGCCTCTTTTAAATGCGGCTCTGAGCAGATAAGAAATCTCTCTCTCTCTTTGAACTACAGCTATTTTGATTGTTGATGGGTTATTGGTGGCCTAATCCCCACCTTCCCCCCCGCTATCCTCACCGATCTGAAATTTATGGAGCTCTCCCATCCCACCCCCCTTGTTGTCCTGAATTTTATAATAATCGCTTTATATATTTTTAGGTTTAGAATAACACTCTTTCCTTGCAGCTGACGTAAGTATTCCTTGTTTGTTTGATCATATTTTGAGTTTAACGCTGGCAGCCGCATCTCGCCACATGCCAGCAGTGCTATGGCTTAACTTCCCCCACTCTCGCACTACCACTAATGCTTTACCTTGTCTTCAACGCGTGAGCGAGGTGCGAGTCTTACCCTCGCTCCTCACGCGTATGAACGCCGACATCCTAATGCAAGCTGACAGCCCCTCAGGTTTACCGGCACATTTGGGCTTCATCAGCTCTGCCACAATGTGTGGGTACTGCGGCAGTCCCTTAGAGTTACCGGTGCATTAGGTTAGAGTCCCTCTACCACCAAGCTCTTTTGGACACTGCTCGCATAGCGGTGAAAATTAGAGGAATTCACCTTGGCACTAGGCACGCTTCGTAGCTTGCCAAGGGTCTTTCCTCGTCTTCCTCGCGATCGTCAGTTGACGATCAGCTGTTTTTACCGAGCCTCGACAAAGACACACATTTTTAAACAAAGCCCGGCAAATATAGCCTGATGAACATATATGATTATAACTTTACTAAAAAAAAAGATAAAGGGGTAAGATCATCTCTAATATTCAGAGGCCTATATATTAATACAAAATAAATATTTTAAAAAAGGACATGGAGCAGAGGTCTGACTCTGATTCATTGCAGGCTAGTGCCTCTCTTCCCAATTTTGATAAGGAGAGCTTTAGATTGATGCTCCAAAGAGAAATGAGGTCATGTATGTTAGAGACCCTTGGTCAGGTCATGCCTCACAAAAGACCTCTTCCTTCTTAAGAGGACGAACTGAATGGGGTACTTGCTTATGATAATCTACACTAAAGGAGTAAACGAATTAAGAAATGTAATAATATTGAACTTACTACTCCTATGAGCACCGGAGGTCCTAGCATATCTTTAGATATGGGAGGTCTTAGCACCTAAAATCTAATTGGAGGTCCTCGCACCTCAATTAAAAAAGGTGCCCCCAGTGGCACGACATCCCTGGGTGCTCATCGCGGCCCTAATATCTTCGATGCCCATAGCGGCACACTATCTCAAAGTGCTCAGCATATCATGGGAGATGACCCCTCTTTCCTCAACGATGAAATTTCAGATGTACCTGACGAGTACATTCTGGATCTAAAGGTTGAAGACGATGACCTCTTCAACACAGAGGATGAGCTCCCTGCATCCTCCAAAGACAATATTCTAGACTCCTTAGGGGAAGAGATGTTTTCTCCCTTAAACTTAAAGCATCCTAGATCTCCACAATGGTCCCCATAGGTTCACGTTTCAAATTTTATTAAAAAGTGGATTTGTTACCCCCTAGAAAGGGAGAATAGAAATATTATTAGAGCAGAATGCTCAAGACGTTCCATTGAAGATAAGACCTGTCAAACCCCCAATCTAGACCCTGAGCTAATAACATTTCTTATTAAGCTCGGTCGTGATCCTAGGAAAGGGATAGAAAAATCATTCAAGGGTTGCCAGGTCCGTCTTTTAGATATCCTTGGCCCCCTTACTAGAATCCTTGACTCTGCAGAAGAAAGCCACCTCCATGGTATGCCTCCTAATACCAATCTATCTTGTCAGAGGTTGGAGCCAAAGAGCCCTGATACTCTTGGGCAACACTAACGTGAGCATTAACGCTGAAAGGCGTAGACTAATTCTCTACAAGCTTGACCCCAAGTTTTCCGACATGGCCGACAAAGAGCCATCTTCAAATCCCAAAGGCCTCCTTTTCGGAGAAGAGCTCATCAAGTCCCTTGGGAAATATGTTTCAACTTTTACAGCCCTTGATAAGGCTCAACAGAATATGAAAAGAGTCTTTAACAGTAACTTTTTTTGAAGGCCCAGAAGAAGGGGCCATTCTTCTGGCCGATTTAACCAGAGGCCCTATCAGAGATCCCCTAGCTTTGGACATGGATATCAACAATTCAACACTCCTACCTTCCACCCCCAGCGTGGGAGAGGAAACCGTTTGAGAGGATCAAGATCTTGTGGTTCATTTAACTCCAATCCACCAAGTAAGTCCTCCTCTCCTACCCCCTTCCCCTTCTATCCCCTTAAAGGTGGGAGGCAGACTCAAACTTTTTTCTAAAATTGGAAGCTAATAACTCAAAACCCTAGGATCCTGACCACCGTCAAGGGATTCATGCTAGATTTTGATTACGTTCCTTTCTAAACCTCCTTCCCAAGAGACATACCTATCTCCTTAGAAAAAGAACAAATAGTAGAAGAGGAGATTTCCTCTATGCTCCAAAAAGGTGCAATAATAGAGGTTCCATTGGATTCTTTAACATTCATAAGTACATTATTCCTCGTAGAGAAAAAAGGGAAAGGTTGGAGACCTGTAATAAATTTGAAAATTCTCAATAAATTTCTAATCTTCAGGCATTTCAAAATGGAGGGTATCCACCTCCTGAGAGACCTTCTCATGACAGAAGACTAGTTGGTCAAACTAGATTTAAAGGACACGCATTTCACCACTCCTATGGCCCTGATCCACCAACCTTTCCTCCAATTCATGTGGAAAAATCATCTTTACCAATTCCAGGCCCTTCCTTTCGGACTTACTTCTGCCCCATGGTGCTTTACCAAGGTCATGAGGGTGGTCGCGTCTTTTCTGAGGGAATGAGGTATTCGCCTCATCATTTATCTTGACGACATTCTGATAATGTCTCAAGAACTCCAACAAATTCTCCTGGATCTGAAAACCATCATGAATCATCTAGAAGGTCTAGGATTCATTATCATAAAGAAAAATCTATCCTGACTCCCTCCAAATCACTGGAGTTTCTCGGCCTCCTTCTTTTACCTTCCACCAAAATATCAAAGATTGAGAAAGAAATAAGACATGTCTTAAAACAAAAGGATCTTCCGTTGAGGGAACTAGCCAAACTCTTAGGTCTTCTCTCTTCCTCTGTTCAAGCAATTTTTCCAGTCCTTCTGAATTACCGGGCCTTACAAAGGTTGAAAGGAAGAGCTCTAAGATCCGGTCTCTGGTACGAGGATCGAATTACCCTAGATCTGGATGCCAAATCAGAACTAATCTGGTGGCTAGACAACCTAGAAGCGTGGAATGTGAAAGCAATCTTTGGTTCAGAACCAGATTTTGTTTTGAAATCAGATGCTTCCCTTCACGGTTGGGATGCATGCCTTTTAGACCAGAACACACGAGGGATCTGGTCTCAAGAGGAATCATCTCACCACATACATTTTCTGGTACTTACTGCTGGACTTTAAGCTCCTATGAGCTTCAAACATTCCCTCCAGGTGAGGCCGGTCATTTTAAAGATGGTCAATATTTCTGCAGTGGCTTACATCAATCGTTTGGGTGGCACCAAGTCTGCCGATCTCTCTAATCTAGCCAGGAGACTCTGGATGTTCTGTCTAGAACACAAAATTGCCCTCAGAGTGGAATTCTTTCCAGGGAAATCGAACATCTCTGCCAATTGGAACTCCAGATTCCTTTTGGATCACAGCGACTGGAAGCTCAACGTCTCTGTCTTCAGTTCGCCGAACTTGATTTGGGGCCCTTTCGAGATAGACCTTTTTGCGAGCCATCTCACATCTCAACTGCAGCATTACTTCAGCTGGATGTTGGACCTCGGTGCTCTAGCAGTGAATGCCTTTCTACAACCCTGGCCAGGGATCAACGCATATGCCTTTCCTCCCTTTACCATGATCCAAAGAGCTTTACAGAAAGTGAGACAAGACCAATGCTCACTCGTCCTGATAACTCCCTTCTGGCCATCCCAGGCATGGTTCCCCTCCACTCTGGAACTGGCATACGATCTTTCCTTCCTGATCCCTTCTCTAGAGAATCTCCTTACAGACGTAAATGGACATTCCCATCCCCTGACCCAAACAGGGAGTTTGAACCTTCTTGCTTGGAGAGTGTCAGGAGATCCAACAAAATCTCAGGAATTTCGTCATCAGCTGCACCAGGCACTCACTACAGATAAAATAACATTTGGAAATTCTGGGTTCTTTGGTGCCTGGAAAGGAATTTGGATTCCCTACAGACACCTATCGCTGATGTAGTGAACTTTCTGGTCGAACTATTTGATAAAGGTTTAAGTTATAGATCTATCAATTGCTATAGTCCTGCCATCTCTGCTGGTCATGTACTTGTCAATGGAAAACAGTTGGTAAAAATGTCATTGTTTGTAGAGAGATGAAGAGCATTCGACTAAAAAGACCCCCGAGACCCAAATACGATGCCCTCTGGGATGTGAACTTGATTCTAGATCTTTTCATCTCCTGGCCTGACAATTCTCTTCTGAATAGAAAACTTCTCTCCATCAAGCTTGCAACTCTTCTTGTCTTATCTCTTGTTGTAGAGTCTCTGAGGTTAAAGCTTTGGAGATCTCTAACAGATTGTACCATCTTCTATCCTCATTTCGACCCTTGCCAGAAACTTTGTTTGGTTGAGTGCATGAAGGTATATGATCAGAGAATGTCTAGTCTACCTTCTATTAATGAGAAACAGCTCCTTATTTCCTTTATTAAACCTCATAAAGCTGTAACCTCTACTTCCATTGCTAGATGGGTTAAGACCGCCATGAACTTAGCAGTTATTGAATTGGCAAAATTTCAAGCTCATTTAGTTAGAGGTGCTATGGCCAGTAAATCATTATGGTCTGGAGGTAAGTGAGATGATATTCTTAAATCTGCAGACTGGTCTAACGCTAGTACCTTTGCTGGACATTATTGTAAACCAATAGAGCATATGTCTAATGTTGTGTTACAAAGCTACCAACATGCATAATGTAGCCTCCATTCTTATTATGAAATTGCGATTCTCCTATTACCATGATTAGAGAATCTGGATTTTATTAAAGACACGGAGGGTGACATTATCCCTCCCATCCCATTCCCTAGTGTTTGGTGATTTGTGATTTCTTCAACATTTACTATTTATTTACATTTATAGCTTTTTAATGCTTCATTATTTGTTTTCATTCATCCATATGTGATGTTCTGAAATAACTCTTATTTTTTCTTATCTTGTCTTTAAAAATTTTTGTTTCAATACTTTCATTACTTTCTTTTTTTTAGATAACCCTTCTTCATAACCTACGATGTTATGGCTGAATCCTTGTTGGGTTGCCTTCTTCTTCACGTCTCTATTTGGATCCTTTGAAAGCCTTCAAGTTTTTTCACTCCGATACTTTTGAACTTTCTTATTTCTCTCTGCTTGATTTAAAAGAGGCAGATTGTTGTCATCTCATACCATTTACCTTGTTTCAATGTTCTTTCTGGAACCTTTGTATTATGACACATGCGGCTGCTTGGAGACTGCAATAAAAGACTTTGCATAATGTCAGCCTCCGTGTCCTGAATGAAATCCAGATTCTGTAGTCATGGTAATAGGAGAATCGCAATTCCCCTGGGTGTCTAGTTTTTAAAAATGTATAGGTTTGCTAGGTTTCCCTAGGTGCTGGCAGAGCTAATGTTCAAAAACTACAGCTAGACACTTCTTGAAAAATGGGTATATTTTCATTTTGAAAATGTGGTGTGTTCACGTTGGATTTTGAGCCATTTCCTCTTGTGGGCACTATGCCTACCCACACAAGTGAGGTACCATTTTTATCGGGAGACTTAGGGTAATTCATATTTGTAAAGCAAATGTTATTACCTATTGATTTTTGATGCATTTCTGCCTTCCAAATAAAAGACATTGTGTGAAAAAGAAGTCATTTTGAAAAATGGCCGATAAATCTCAAGCTAGTATGAGTTTTTCCAATTTCGGAAAATGTGCAAATAAGTACTTTCTAAACTCTATAATTTGTTCCTATTTCAGAAATACATAGGTGTCTTTCATACCGATTATTCCATGTATACATTTTCCCACAATAATTGCTATATACCCGGTACATAATAAAAAGCCATTGCAAATTGCTGCTCAGTTTTTGACTCTGGGTTCGTCTGGTTCTTGGTGAACCTACAAGTCCTGTATATCCTCACAACCAGGGAGGTCCAGCGGATGTAACTGTTTATTGCTTTCAAAGAACTGTCATAATTGCAAGATGTTACAGGTAAAAACGTTGACACAAAAGGCTGTTTTTTCAACTAGTTTTCAATTTTTCCTACATTTAACTGTTAGTTTCTATAAAGAAACCTTGATGGATCTACACAAATGACCCCCTTGCTGAATTTAGAATTTTGTCTACTTTTTTAAAATGTACAACTTTCTACGATCCATCATTGCTTTCATACCCATTTCTACCATTAACTGGAAGGAGGTTGAAAGCACAAAAAATAGCAAAATTAGGCTATGTCCCAAAAAAATGCCAAAACTGTGTAAAAAATGTTGGTTTTCTGACAAAAATCTGTCATTCCCTAAAAGCTGTGGAAATTATGATTTCTGACCCACAAACCCTTTTTGATAACATTTGCAGGGAAAAACCCAGACGCTTTCATTTGCAGCCGATTTTTTCCATTTTTCCCAAAAAAAACAAAATGTTGCTGTATTTTGGCTAATTTCTGGAACCCCTCCATGGGAATCCACAAACCCTGGGTACTTGTAGAATCCCCATCATGTTGGAATAAAAGGAGACAAATTTGGCATGGATACCTTATGTGGTCAAAAAGTTACAGGGGCCTAAGCATGCACAACCCTAAATAGCCCAAAAAAGGCTTAGCACAGGAAGGGGGGAAATGCCTAGCATCGAAGGGGTTAAAGAAAATAATATAATTATATTAAAATAAAAATGAAAACAAAAAAGTAATCAATATTTCAGTTCGAATTTAAAATGTTTTTTTTTGCAATTTTCAGAAAAATATGTTATTTAATGAAAAAAATATTTATAAATAAACAGTTAAAACACTGTAGCAAATCAGTACAAAAAAGTAGGTATAACTACTATCACACTTTAAAATTTGCATTAAAAAAAACTTTGACATTTCCTGAAAAAAAACATAGGTTTAAGAGACGTTATGGTTAGAAATTAGCATTTAAAAAACCTTAGAAATTCACGGAAAAAACAGGTTTCAGGGGTGTTATAGTTAGCTGGCCATTTCACTCGTACAACACTTTAGAAATTCCTCTGTTATAGCTAGTTCTGCTAACTATAACTCGTGCGCCCGCAATGCACTGCTGATGATGTCAGATATTGCATCATTTGTTACATGTTCACTGACATCACTGATGACTCTTGAGACCTAGAGTTTCTTGCACCTAGTCGAAGGGAGTACGTTCATCGCCACTCTCAGATGCAGTTTTAACATCGTCCATTGTGGGATAAAGACACCGTTCCACTGTTCGGACCTACAGTTTGTTGCACCTGGTCAGATCGGGTACACAGAAATTATCACAGACTTTAAATTCTGACATCCTCCATCATAGAATCAAAACCCTGTTTCACTGTTCAGACCTGCTGTACTGCATTGCAATTTCAACTTCATGCATAGCAATGGCTGCTTTATTTTCCAGTATAGGAAGTCCAAGAAGATCGTGACTACATGGACCACTAGTTTGACCATCTTGAGAACTTTCATTACTAATTTCAGCTGTAATATTTGTTTCCTGTTCAACTTCATCATTCAACATTTTAAAATATATAGCAACCTTTACATGCATTCCAAGAATCTTCATAGCAGTCAAAGTCTCCAAGTAATTCACTTTCACTACACCATGGCTTAAACAGTTGCAGAAGTGCTAAATATTACAATTCTCACTTATCTGAAGTTTCACAACTAACTTTCTTGTAGTTTATGAGATTACTCTTTGTATGTTTTACTAAAGAACCATGATATCAAACTACTGCATATTGTCCTTCTTTTACATTCTGTTTAACATGTCTTTACAGCTGTAATATTGAAGTACCTCATACAGACATAGCTGTTCCAGATGTTGACTCCTTTTTGCTTAGCATGTGTCCAACATATTAGTTTTAAGATTATCGGTACTGTCTGGTTAATTTACTGCTAATTCTTCAATTTCTTCAAATGATTTCATCACTCTATTTCGTTTGCAGGCAAGATCTAAACTTACCCAAATGATTCCTCATGACTTTGAATTTAAACTTGAAGAGCACAAGCTGTCTGAACATTCATACAATCCAATTTCTCAGTGGGAAAGATGTACAATTCTTTACTAAGGCTTTTCTCTTGTGAAATTTCTTCCCTCATTTCTTTCATCTCTATTTTTTCTGATTTTGTTATGTATGATGTAACATAGCATGGAACAGCAATTGAGCTATCTGCAACATACTGAATATCCATGTTCGCATTCCACATTTTTTAAATGACTGGATTGTAATCATTGATATATTTTGACATTTCTGTTCTTTTAAGTTGTAGGTATTCTTTAAAGATTTTCGAGTTATTGTGTGCCTTACAAAAGAAGAAAAATGATTTGCTCTTCTTTTGCAAATGCCTGGACAGGAAAAACTAAACAGACATCTGGTGTAAAATTTTCCTTTAGACTTCCATTTTCTTCCGCAATACTTTCAACAACAGTGACTTTGTGAACGTAAAACTTGCTATCTCAAGCTTCTATCTCCTTCTTCTCTTGGTATCCCACATGTCACATACTTTTCGATGAAAGACAATTCTGTTTCCTCAGAATCATTTCCAAATTAAGGTACACCCTTGATCCATAGTAGCATATGTATATGAGGTGCACCTCTTGCTTGATACTCCTTTCCCCAAAAAGAAATCGGTAACCTCTCCAAGAGGTGGATTCTTTTTATTGCAGATAAAAGACATCATAGCTTGAAACCTATGAATAAAATATCTGCACACATTTACAGGATCCAATCAACACAGTTCTCCACGAGTCTTTTTTTTCAACATTTTTTATATTGGAATTTGCTTCTCTTAGAAACACAAGCAAATCTTCCCATGCATACTCTGCACAGCTAAGTGTTACAAACCCTGTTGGTGTACCTAAGTTCTGTAACATACACTTGAGTTCTTCATGACGACAATAACAATAATCATTTGTTCCACGTTAACATACCATCAAATTGATTAAGTGTCCTTCTAAATTTTCATCTGTTTCTTGAACTTTTTCCACAAATTTTTTCGCAGATAGAACATATTGATGAACTTTAGTTTTAAGTATGTGGTTCACTGCATACGACAGGGAAGACAGATCACTTTCAAACAAAAGGTGAAATATGTATGAAACACACTGTCGAAATCTAGGATCTTCAGAATATAATATGAAATTTCAAGTGGTCAAATAGAGAAAGTGGACAAGTCAAGGACTGAAGAGATTCATAAACATTACACAATATGTACTTTGCATTCAAAAGAAGTAATAGGAAGCAGCATTGAGGTATTTGAAATGAAAAAAGCACAGGGAACTCCACAGTTGTTTCCTACAGGAGAAGGTGGATGGTATGATGATCGACCTGTACGGATTGCAGCTTCAGAATATCGGTCAACAAGATTCATCTTCTAAACTTATTACCTGTTCATCTATCTACATTTACAGTTTTGTAATGAATATTGTTCTCTATAAGATATAAGGTAGCCTTTTAACATCCACAAAGTCTTGCCATATTTTCCGACTTTTTGTTACTACACCATTTACTAGAATGACTACTGCCTCCTTTTCCTCTTTCGCTCCAGCAATAGTTTCAATGTTTTTCTTAAAATCAAAAGGTAAGTACACCACTCTTCCTTCCAGACCTCTTTGCAAGTTTGATTGTGGCAGTTTACCTGTTTTAGGCAGATTGAATTAGAACAGACTCATATATATTCAATTCTGCCAGTTTCCCCAGGATAGCTACTAATTCTAAGTTATTATGTACTGCTCTAGCAGGCATGTTGTTCTCTTCTAATATGTTGTAACAATATTTACATGTAGGTTGATAACTACCTAACTCAAATTGACCTTCCACCAACAAGTAAATTGCAAATTCTACTCACTTACCATTGTTCTCCTTTTCACTTTTCAAATCCAAATCAACATTCCTACTTTGATTTTTATAACGAGTACATCGACAACAAACACAAACATAGTTTTGTATTTCAGAGCACACTACATTAAATTTTCCAATTTCTTCTTCAAACTGATCAGTGCTAATCACTTTCCCATCTCCTCCAACATCTGTCATTGTCAAACTTTCACTTTCTATGAACTGCTTCTCTGAACCAAAATATCGCATTTCAATATCATCACACTTTTTTTGAACAACTAATAAAGAACCATATAAAAGACTTGTACTCAGTTCACTTTACATAATGCAGGACTTTTTACATAGTACAGTTTGCTCACAAAATTCTGCATTTCTGAATTGTGTACTGCTAACATCCTCAACTGATGAAAAACACTATTACAAACTTTTCTTGAAAGACAAGCCAGAGAATGCCTATACTTCTCAGTATATTTTCTTTCATTACATAGATCTTGTCCTTGTAACAACGTAACCTTCTGTTTAATACTTTCTCTTCAAAATCAGAATGAATACCTTCTGTTTTAATTTGAAAGCACTATCCAAGATGCTTTCAATACACTGCTTCTCTTTGAATTGAAACACTTTCTTTTTATATTTGCAGCATGTTTTCATTAAATTCTGAATACTCTAGATCGAAAAAGTCTCCGACGAATTTCATGAAATTGCTTTCATCTTCGAGTAACATATGCTATTTCTTTATCAGGTTTCCTTTTCCTGGTATTTGAAATTGAACTCTGCTTCACCTTACTTGAAAAAAATTCTTCTTTTTGCTTTGTGTGATCTTTTTTTCATTAAATGTTCGTAATATTTTTTTCACAAACTATCTTGTACTTTTAGTAGAGCAAACTGTTTCTGTACTACTCACATTTTTTTCTAATTGAAGATTTTCAGGCACATGCTTCAAGCGATTTAGGAATCGCAAACGGTGCGAATCGCAAAATTCGGCCGTTTGCGATTCCCAAATCACTATTTGGGATGCATTATCCTAAAAGTGAAGAAATCGCTATTTTTGCGATTTTTTAAAGTGCGATTGCTTTTAAGGAATCGCAATTTTGCGATTCCCTAAAAGCAATGCATGAAACTGAAAAAAATTGCGATTTCGCATTTAGAGAGAAAAAATTACCATGAGGTTGGACGTCATGGTAATTTTGCGAAATGTTAGAAATATGCAATTTTGTGCATTTTTTTAACTTTCATGTTGTGCACACACATGCCCTTAGGGCATGTGTGTACACAACATATGTGCATTGTTTGATTTCAGGGGTGCTTGGGGTAAGAAGGGAGCAATTGTGCATCGGGTTATGTGCCTGTTGGGACAAGGGAAAAGAAAACTAACAAACTAATGACTAGAAACACACATTAATTGTGCTAATCTATTATAATATTTTATTTTTATGACATCTTTTTTTATGAAAATTATTTTTCTTAGTTCATTATAATCATAATTTACTACATATAAAAATGACAATACATATGCAAAACAGTGAGATAATAAACAGTTGAATCAATTATTATAAAAAATACAGAAGTGCATTCCTTTTTCAACGCGTTTCGGCGTGAGC
Source organism: Lissotriton vulgaris (assembly GCF_964263255.1). Lineage (NCBI taxonomy): Eukaryota > Metazoa > Chordata > Amphibia > Caudata > Salamandridae > Lissotriton > Lissotriton vulgaris. The sequence goes on along the minus strand of NC_141685.1, from coordinate 420,632,499 downwards.
CTTCTTCAGGAAGTCTGTATTCATGCACCAATGTCTTAAACTAAGAAACAGAGATTATACGTCATTAGTATGATATATCGTTTTCATTCCTCACATTATTCTAAATACATTTCATTTGATAACTTGTTCGCTCTGAATCGATCTCTCTAGTAACACCCTGTGGTGGCAACCAAAACTAAGCCCAAGATTCCGTATATATACACACATTTTAAAATCAACACGTATAATCACATATTCGGTTCTTTATATACAAAGTCAAGATTTGTCTGCAAAATCTATAACAGATTATTACAGATTTTCACTGCATAGTCTATGAAATTATAGGTGCTATCTACACTATATACATGTTTAACCATTCTATTAATACATATTGTTGTCTGAGAAACTCAGCAACTGATTTATGAAACTGTAAGTGCTATGTACACTATATACATTTTTATATACATTCTATTTATACATAATGTCAACTAATAATGCAGAACTCAGGGACTAATGATTCAAGCCAATGGATAAAGGCATCCTCCAATACATATTAGACTGATTATAAAAGAGTGACTAAACAGTCATGTCTGAAGGGGGAAAAAAGAGGTCCTGTATGTATAAGACCCGAACAAGGGAGGATCAAATAGGCTATTGTGACATGACGTGGGGTAGCTAAGGTGCCTGCTCCTACTCTACAACAGAGGACGTGTGGTGAAGAACTCAGAAAGAAGCCCCTAGTGGCCTAGGCCTGCTGCCCAGAATCAAGAAAGTATATGACTGTTGTAATACCTTCTGGCGGATGAAGCATGATCAAGTTCTGTGGTCCGATGTAAAGTCTGTAAATGAGTCCTCCGACTGGTTTATGGATACCGGGTATGTATTCTGAGTAACATAGATGCAACAAAAAGAATACTCTATTTAGATTGGGCAGGGAAACCCTACTCTAGACTGGATATACTGATAGTGAATTATTTTACCTGGTGATGGTCTTAGAATTCACAGTCAATAAGATCTCCCAGGTTCGTAGATAACGTTAATAAAGAACGTAATGTAGCCCACTCGAAGAATACTGAAGGGCCAAAAGAGAAACAAAGGCATCTGTTTAGTACACCAAGAAACTGTGTGGACTTCAATCACGCCTGGACTGATCTACCAAAGAATCATACCTATATAGGAGTACATGGTCCCACCAATCGGAAGGTGCCAGTTTCATAGGGGGAAGATGTAGACCATCCTGATTCCAGTCGGGACTCTATCTGCAATAATTGTGATATGTCAGCTGTAACAAATTTACTGAAAAATCGAAGACACATCTACTACTTCTAGGCTATGAAATGATAAAAGAGCACTATCTAGCAGTGTCTAGAAAATTTGGAGTAGGCTAAAAGTGCTTATATGCCCCAACTTTCTCATTAACGTCCCATTATATGGAGATTTGCTATCTCAATGGGAATAAAAAGTATTTACTCTTGAAGGAAGCCTCTCATATTGGTCTAAATGCTTGGTAAAACGCACGCGTAACAAGTAACAAGGAGAGGGAGCTCCAACAAGACTATGAAGGTATTACATTAGTCCAAAAACATAGTTTTGAACATGGACGCATCGTGGATACTACTTCTGTCATTCACCCTGCGTGGAGGTAATCGGTTTCGCACGGAAAGGGGAGCTCGGACTGGTGAAAGTACTTACCGATATTCATGGAATTCCGTCCGTGGATCGTGCGGCTATCAGCAGGTTCCGCCCGTAAGGGGGACTGAATAATGCAGTCTATTTAAGTTTGGCGGTAATGCGGAAGTCCACAATTATCGCGAGACGATAGGTGGACCGGCTAATAGAAAGCGTATGTCTCGTAGGGATCGGACCTGGCAAGCCTGTGCGCCATCTTGGAATAGTAAACTAATTATTCCGAGTGACCTAGTGTCTGGTATTAGATATAGAAGATCTAGAAATTATAACGAAACTACACAAAAACGATGGTGTTATTAAATATTACTATAGCCTGATAATATAATATTTGAACGGATTGTAACATGCCATGTCTTTTAATCCATTGATAGTATAAAAATTACCCTCTGTATAAACTTATCTAACAAGCCAACAATGTGGCTCGAGAATGTTTGGCGTCAAAATACGTAATTGATGTTAAACAATTTGGTGGGCTGGAAGACCGGATATATCTTTATTATTGGAATCGAACCTAACTAACATAGGCGCCATCTTAGAGAGGGGAAAACCTGCGCTATCAAATCAAGTAGCCTTAAACCTATTGATTGTAATGAACTTGAAAAGTGTTTAGTTCGAAAAAGGAAATTGACAGAATAGGGGGTGTCCTCTGTATAACTGAAAATAATTATCCAGATGAAATTTGATAAAGCTGGAATCGACCTAAGTACTGGGGGGACCGTTAAATGTTCCTGCACTAACTACTTCGTTAGGAAATCTTCTAAAAGAAAAAAGGGGAAATATAGTATATAGTCTATGGTCAATATGTATTGAGAATACCATTCATCGCTAATGACTGAATCTTAGTGCATTTAAAAGTCTAAACCATATTTTCACATATACATCAACAGGTTTCATGTTTTAAAATTATACAATAGCCTGTTCCCAAGGTATCTCAGCATTTAATCCTGTCACTGCTGTTCCCAACAAAAAAATCCAATAGACTTCTCTCAGTTTTCTTATCTTATCTGTGTCTATGCCTGTTTTGGGATGTATCCTTTCGAGGATGTACCAAGACATTTGGTCTGGCTCATGATTCTGTGCTAAGTAGTGGGAAACCATGGGAGCTGTGAGTTTGTGTGTCCTAATTGCCGACCTGTGTTCTGTCAGTCTTACATGTAACGCTCGACCTGTTTGTCCTACATAGCCTTTATGACAAGGACAGATAATTAAATAGATCACGTTGGAGCTCTTACAATTATTTAGGTCTATAGGTTTGATTAGTTGTTTATTGAATGTCAGAGTTAGACCTTGCAATACTGTGGCACAAGATTTGCAGTTTGAACATCTGAAGGTACCAGTGACTGGGAGTGTGTTAACTATAGATTGTTGTCTACTGGGAGTGCCTTGTGCCATACGGGAACGTACTATATGATCTTTTAAAGATTTGTTCCTTTTGTAAGCGAACATAGGTTTTGATAGCTGATTCTCTTTCGGTATGTTCACATTTAATATGGGCCAATGGGCACAAACAGTCTGTCGAATTCATTCGTTTAATACTGAGTGTTTGGTGATAAACACTAAGTTGGGATTAATTTTTTCTTTGCTGGGTGCCAACAGTAGTTGTCGATCATAAAAGCGAGCCCGCTTATATGAATCACGAACTATCTTGTGTGGATATCCTCTTGACAGAAATTTAGACTTCATAATTATGGATTTGTCATCGTAATCTGATAGATTTGTACAGTTATGTCGTAACCGGAGGAATTCACCAAAGGGAACACTATTTTTCTGTATGGTAGGATGAAAACTATCGTAATGGAGTAATGTATTCCTTGCTGTGGGCTTAACAAATAAGTCCACTGCAAGGAGCCCTTCCTGATGTTTGATTAGGACATCCAAGTATTCGACTTGTGACCTATCTGTGTGGTAGGTAAACTTGATATTATTATCGCACAGATTTATCCACTGAAAGAATTGATCCAAGTTGTCCTCATTATCTATCCAAATACAAAATACATCATCTATGTATCGCGACCAGGAGGTCACAGATTCATAGAATGGTGCAATTTCATTGAAGATAAATAGATTTTCAAAGAGAGACATGTAAATGTTGGCAATTGTAGGAGCGCATGAAGAACCCATGCTGACTCCTTGCTGTTGCTTATACAGGTTGCCATTGAATTCGAAAATATTATCCGTAAGAACAATCTTGAGACATTCTAGGACAAACACAGTTGGACATATGATGTTATATGTTTGTACAAATCAGTGGGTTGCTTCCAACGCTCCCATGATGGGGATGTCACTGTATAGTGCTTCTATGTCCATAGTGACTAACAGTTGAGAGGTGTTACAAAAATGTGTGTATTCTACTAGGTTGATGATATGCCTAGTGTCCTGTACATATCCCGGTATGTGGGAGATGTGAGGGCATAAGATAGCGTCCACGTATTTCGCCAACGGCTCAGTGACTGAGCCAATGGTGGTCACTATAGGCCTTAAAGGCGGATCAAGACTGTTCTTGTGGACTTTTGGAATTCCATAAATGCTTGCTAATTTAGGATTCGTTACATTTAGGCATTCCCATTCCTTTTTACATATTTCTCCATCTTTGAGGGCTTTGTCTGTGATTTTTTTGATTTTATTTTTTGTCTGGATTGTGGTATCTCTGGATCGCTGGAGTATCGCTTAACATGTCTTCCATTTTAGATACATAACTAGAGGTGTCGTAGACTACTATGCCTCCTCCCTTGTCACATGCTTTCACTGTGATATCCCTGTCTTCTTTGATATAATTTAATGCTTTGTGTTCTATTACAGATAAGTTGAAAGGTGTTTTGGGAATATGGCTAGTAATGTTCATGAATTTATCGTAGATAATTTGTTCAAAGATGGCAACCTTTGGGGGGAGTTGGTCTATATTGGGGGTGAAAGTCGATTTGGGTCCTAGTCCTGACCGATTTAATACCTCAGATGATTCTTCTTGTCCTAAGAAAAACATTTTGAGTCTGATCTTGCGAAAAAAAGACTGTAAGTCTCTGAATAAATCAAATTTATTCAGCCCAGAATGTGGTGCAAATGTTAGACCTTTGGACAGGACCGAAATAGCGGGCATGGTAAGTTTTTTAGCGCTTAGATTGAAAATGGGGAGTTGATCTAGCTTCTCCAGTATCGGTTGTTTCTCGTTTCTAGATACTGGTTGTATATCATAGGTTGATGTGCTGGGAATTGGCTGTAATCTGGTATCGGGGCGTTCTGAAAGCGAGGTTGATAGTGTGGCCTCCAATTGCCATGTCTCATGTGGCGATTCCCTAAAAAAGGGGGTCTATTTTGATATCTGGTGTTTTGTCTGCCTTGTTGATACGAGTCTTCCTAATATGCCCCATCCCCATCAGAACCTAATGATTCTGAAAAAGTGTTAACTCTTTTGCCATATCTAGGCTGTTTATTGCCCCAATTATCTGCTGGTGCCTCAGTATTGGTAAAATATTGATCAGCCAGATAAGGGTAGGTGGTCTCTTTTTTTTTAAAAAAGTGAATATCCTTTTGTAATTTATCTGTTTTTCTTTTGATCAAGTAATCAGAGTAAGAGTTAACATCTTTTTCTATCTCCTCAAGCTTTTTCTTCACATCTTCCACTATGCCTGAGCTTTTGATCTTTTCTTCCAGGTCTGCTATTTCTTTTGCTAAATCTTGTAAAATGCCTCTAGATGTTTCGACAATTAGAATCATGTAGTCTCTGGAACAGCGGTTAGATATCAATGCCCAGCGTTCCAAAAACTCTTTGATGTGTACAAAGAGACCTGGTATATTGCGTACCCTAAGACCTTGTGGAATTACTCCTGCTTTCAAGTACTGGAGCATGAAGTGTCCATGTTGTTCTATTCGTTTGAGTTTTTTTCTGAGTCCTAATAAGGTGTTTATATCGTCATTTTTGTTTTGACTTGTGATGGTGGAGTCACTGAAGGAAACAGTGCTACCTACCATATTTGCAAATTGTTCGTCTGAGAAGCCAAACGTAGGTAGTTTGGCCATGGTGGTTATTATTATAACGCTTAAAAATGGTGAGAAAACACAATGAATGTACAAAATGATCTAAAAAAGGAAAATCTGAGCCTAGTCAACTACCCTCACCTAGGTGAACATTGAAAGATCAACTCAATCTACTTGTATGGTATTTTACTTGTCCTTAGGATCAACAAAGATATAATAAGAAAGACCCCTCAAGGTCCAGCGTTGAGTATACTAATTTTGGAAGAAGGGGGCCCCTGCCTAATAGGATGAACCCTGGCAAGGAAGCAGCATTTGGGGTAAGAAGGGAGCAATTGTGCACCGGGTTATGTGCCTGTTGGGACAAGGAAAAAGAAAACTAACAAACTAATGACTAGAAACACACATTAATTGTGCTAATCTATTATAATATTTTATTTTTATGACATCTTTTTTTATGAAAATTATTTTTCTTAGTTCATTATAATCATAATTTACTACATATAAAAATGACAATACATGTGCAAAACAGTGAGATAATAAACAGTTGAATCAATTATTATAAAAAATACAGAAGTGCATTCCTTTTTCAACGCGTTTCGGCGTGAGCCTTCTTCAGGAAGTCTGTATTCATGCACCAATGTCTTAAACTAAGAAACAGAGATTATACGTCATTAGTATGATATATCGTTTTCATTCCTCACATTATTCTAAATACATTTCATTTGATAACTTGTTCGCTCTGAATCGATCTCTCTAGTAACACCCTGTGGTGGCAACCAAAACTAAGCCCAAGATTCCCTATATATACACACATTTTAAAATCAACACGTATAATCACATATTCGGTTCTTTATATACAAAGTCAAGATTTGTCTGCAAAATCTATAACAGATTATTACAGATTTTCACCGCATAGTCTATGAAATTATAGGTGCTATCTACACTACATACATGTTTAACCATTCTATTAATACATATTGTTGTCTGAGAAACTCAGCAACTGATTTATGAAACTGTAAGTGCTATGTACACTATATACATTTTTATATACATTCTATTTATACATAATGTCAACTAATAATGCAGAACTCAGGGACTAATGATTCAAGCCAATGGATAAAGGCATCCTCCAATACATATTAGACTGATTATAAAAGAGTGACTAAACAGTCGTGTCTGAAGGGGGAAAAAAGAGGTCCTGTATGTATAAGGACCGAACAAGGGAGGATCAAATAGGCTATTGTGACATGACGTGGGGTAGCTAAGGTGCCTGCTCCTACTCTACAACAGAGGACGTGTGGTGAAGAACTCAGAAAGAAGCCCCTAGTGGCCTAGGCCTGCTGCCCAGAATCAAGAAAGTATATGACTGTTGTAATACCTTCTGGCAGATGAAGCATGATCAAGTTCTGTGGTCCGATGTATAGTCTGTAAATGAGTCCTCCGACTGGTTTATGGATACCGGGTATGTATTCTGAGTAACATAGATGCAACAAAAAGAATACTCTATTTAGATTGGGCAGGGAAACCCTACTCTAGACTGGATATACTGATAGTGAATTATTTTACCTGGTGATGGTCTTAGAATTCACAGTCAATAAGATCTCCCAGGTTCGTAGATAACGTTAATAAAGAACGTAATGTAGCCCACTCGAAGAATACTGAAGGGCCAAAAGGAAACAAAGGCTTCTGTTTAGTACACCAAGATACTGCGTGGACTTCAATCACGCCTGGACTGATCTACCAAAGAATCATACCTATATAGGAGTATATGGTCCCACCAATCGGAAGGTGCCAGTTTCATAGGGGGAAGATGTAGACCATCCTGATACCTGGTGATGGTCTTAGAATTCACAGTCAATAAGATCTCCCAGGTTCGTAGATAACGTTAATAAAGAACGTAATGTAGCCCACTCAAAGAATACTGAAGGGCCAAAAGGAAACAAAGGCTTCTGTTTAGTACACCAAGATACTGCGTGGACTTCAATCACGCCTGGACTGATCTACCAAAGAATCATACCTATATAGGAGTATATGGTCCCACCAATCGGAAGGTGCCAGTTTCATAGGGGGAAGATGTAGACCATCCTGATTCCAGTCGGGACTCTATCTGCAATAATTGTGATATGTCAGCTGTAACAAATTTACTGAAAAATCGAAGACACATCTACTACTTCTAGGCTATGAAATTCTTTGGACACCCCTGCACCCTTGAAATCGCAATCTCAATTTGCGATTAGCTAATTGCGAATCGCAAATTGAGATTGTCTTCCCATTCATTCCTATGGGCCCATTCATTCCTATGGGCCTCTAGGCCCATAGGAATGAATGGGAAGGGATTCCTTAATTGCGATTCGCAAAATGCTAATCGCAATTAAGGAATTTTAAGAAATCGCAATTTATTTAGCAATTTCTTAATGCATAGGCATTTGCAATTCCTTAATTGCGATTCCTTAAAAATCGCAATTAAGGAATCGCAAATGCCGAGATTGATGCATGTACCTGTTTGCCTTTTGCTGAAATATATATTTTTCTTCTCTTTTCTTTTTTTTCACTTCTTCTTGGCATTTCCAAATTTTAATCCAAACGAAATAATTTTCTGTAAAGCAAAAAATAGATTCAATTATTTTTCACATTTGTTCACTATGTTAAAATAATAACATACAATTACAAAACTTCCACTAACGACTTCCAGACCCAGTTCTGCGACGTGATGGAGTACGACAGAGGAGCACTAGGATGACAAGTAGTGCCATAGAACATACAGCATGTATTTATTTCATTATTTACATACACCTTTACAATTTATATGTAACTGCACTATCTCGTACTTTTCACCTCTCCACTGCACCCCACTACCCCACAGCACTCTCTCTGCAACCCACTGAAGACAACTTTATAGATAGTATTTTTAAAAATTGTAATCTATGTACTTAGGATGATATCAACTAAACAGCACTCTGGTTCCTCTATTGAGAGATAATAATCGCGCCATCACTAGTACGATAATGAAGGGAAATCTCACCCAGTGTCCGGTATGATCGGTTTCCCTACACGCCCCACCTTCACCCCTCACAGTGTGGAGAGCATTCACTGAAGTCCCCCTTCATCTCCTGATTTTTTAGTCACATAATTAAGATATGACGTGACTCGCTCTCTTTTAACCTTTTTTTTCCCCCTACCTCTAGGTCGCCCAATTAGCTCAGGACCCCGTGGCCCTCTTTTCACCCGACCCAGAGAGGTTGTATTTGCTTTTTACTATGTGAATGAGCATTTAATCACTTGTCTTCTTGTGTAGTACCTTGCTTAGGTCCTGACGAATCGCCGGTTGGCGAGAAACATGTTGACCACACCAGGGGGTTTAGTTAGTTTTCTGTATACCTCCACAGCTTATAGCTCCCCTCCCACCCCTTTTAACCAGGGAATCAGCCATGTCAATAAAACTCATTGTGGACTGATCACCCTTTTTAATATTCACTCACTTTGCACCGACTACACGTTCTTTCGTCCTCACTCACACTCACCATCGGCAAGGAACAAAAGAACTCCGCCAAAAGAGTGCCTTTGGGCACTCCGTCAGACATTGCAGTGCCGGTCTGATGAGGGGCAGTGAGCCGATGATGATACAGGACATCCTTTAGTCAGGGTGTGTTTCACACCTAACGCTCTGGGTGTGTGAGGCTCTCTAGTTCCGACAAGGGAACCTGTCCAGTTCCTTGACTCTTTACATCCACTCTCTTCTCCACACTGTAGTACTCTCCCCGGGGAACTTTGTATTCTTCTGTGTGCTCATCAACTAAACAGCACACACAAAAATTACCATTATTAGCCTAAAATTTTATCTTCAACTTCGCAAAAATAACACTGCACCCGGGGCTTTAAGTGGGTGGGGGGTTGTATGTGGGAATCTGAGCACCAGCACTTTATTTTGGAGGGCCTCGAAATGGGTCTTGATGGGGCTCTATATTCGGACCTCGCAAACCTCATCTGTTTTTTTTCTTTATTGCACTGCAGTGAGACTGTAAGAGCATGCACATTGCTCATCTCTTAGAAGTGCAGACATCATGCCAGGTGACTCGCATTGTAGGAGAAGGGAAATCCTTTAAAAAGAAACATTTTCTCTCAGGATTTCCCTTCTCTTTTCACAACGCAGGACAACATCATCGTGGGGTAATTAGCAGACAGACCACCAGGCATGCAAGGCCCATTGCCCCGACTCTCTCAGACAGCTTCCCAGGCGCACACACCGAGCCGCACCCGAGTACTTCACAGGTCTTCAAAAGATCATTTTTTTTTTGTAAAAAAAACTCTTTTTCTTTTTCACTTCTTTTTACAGCCCCTGCATTCCTACTCTGCCTATTGCTGATAGAAGTAGGCTCCCCCGAAATTTCGCTCTGGTTGCGCCTCTGGAAACGACCACAAGCAGGCAACTCCAGCACGACTCTGCTCTGACCTTCCACACTGTCTTGTTTTAGTGCTACGAAAACACACGCTTTGCCTGGCTCACTTAGTTCTCACACCCCTTCTTTAATATGAACATACAAGCTTTCCAATTACTTTTATATTCCTATACTGTGCTTCAGATTGAAACAAAAAAATGCAGGTTCTCACCACCCTAAATTAGCTCTCTAGTATACTTTTCTCAAATGTAAGAAGTACAGATATTCAGTAAATGTCAGTCATGCCACTTTAAAACAGTGTATCTATATATAACTTGACAAAACGTTATGTTTCTAAATTAACTTCTTACACTGAAAAGCTCCTTTACATTTCTTTCGCTAGATGTGCCTTTGTTTAAAACACCACCAGAGAAGGGCGGTGCAGTATCCTACACAAAGAGCAACTCAAAACTTTGCTGTTGGGAAGAGGTGTGGCGCCGTGACCAGGGTGACTGATGCCGGACGCTGGGGATCATGACTCGATCCCTAGCTCTGGTGGCAGGGGTCTGCCCAGCACCATGCTACTCTGGGCAATAGCTTGCTTAATCTTCCTAACGGCCCCCAGAGCCAAGATACCCCTTCAGGGGGGATTTATCTGATATACAAGTATTGGGTTTACATTTTTACATTTTACATTTTTTGGAAGGAACTAATGCCTGTCAATGCTTATCGCCAGCCTTTTCAACCCCTTAACAGGCGGGGTGGATGAGTATAATACGTCGTATTTAGGATTGGGGACAGAGGTTGCACATAAATAAGAACATATAGTTGAATAAACGGCGAGTGGATACATGGCCAGATGGATCAATGTATAGGTAGATGGATGGATGGATCATTGTATGGATGGATGGAAGGATGAATGAATACATGGACCAGTACTTAGGATAGATGGGTGTTTAGGATTGCTTCTGGGACAGATCTATATATGGATATATAGGCTTATGTCTGCATGAATGGCACAGTGCTTACTATAGGCGAGTAGGCTTAAGATAAGTGCAGGAACAGATGTATCTATGTATATAAGAAGGAAGGGATGCATCCATTAAAAAATGTTTGAATGGCGCAGTGCTTAGGATGGATAGATGTTGGATTTTAATTAGGCCAGGTCTGAGGTCCAGCACTTATTTTCAGGGCGCCTCCAAATGGGTCTCTATCGGCCTCTATTTTCGTCCCTCGCAAAGATAGTCAATTTTGTTTTATTGCACTGCAGTGAGACCATGCACATCCATGTATGCATGCTAATTTTTCTCACAACTAAGAACTGGAGACATCATGCTAGGTGACCCACATTGTACAAGGAAGGGAAATCCTTTAAAAAATGTTTTTTAACCGAACGTAGGATAATTGAAGGAGATTTTCTAAAGCACACAATGCTACTTATCTTGATTTAGACCATGCTCCTACTTGCATAGCCCACACCTCTTTAAGTGGTTTGCCCCCATGTAGACAACCCCCAGTTTTTTTTTCCACTAAAAACCCTGACGACACGACAATAACAAAGAAACAGTCTAAGTTTCCATTGAAATCTACCATGGCTCCAAGTTTCATAATTTGCCATCAACGTTAGCAGCCTTCTACAACAGTGCAAGAGTGTCTATCAACCGAACATTTCATATCCACGGAAATGTTGTGTAATTTGTGTAGCTGTCTGCTGGAACACTCATCACAAAAAGATATTAAAACACGGGAATTTGCCAGAAAAACATACCATACCATAAAACGATTCATAAATGGGCACACTGCCTCTACACCACCCTCTTCCCCATCCTTCCTTAACCTTACAAAATCAAAGAAAGAGCCACACCAAACCAAGTAGAGACACTACAGCAATACAGGAACTAAATTTCAACAACTGTCTGCAGGAACTCTCATGAGAAAAGCATATTAAAACATGCAAATTTGCGGGTAAAACCTATACCATGCCATTGGGTGCTTTATAACTGCTCCCAGTGGTACTACATCACCTTTAGTAGCTCGACATCTGCATGTTACTAAATTCTGTGTTTTATTGACCAACATACCCACCTCCCTCTCACCCACCCTGCCCTTACTTAACCATATGAAATCATACCGAAGCCCCCACCATTCCTTGTAGCGCCACTATAACCATGCACAGGCTTAATTTTAACACGTGTGGGCTGGAACACTTATCAACAAAAAGTATTCAAACATGTAAATTGGCGGGTAACACAGTTTATAAATGGACTCAATGGCACTAGATTACCTTTACTAGCTACACATGTCCACGTTACTAAAATCCCTGTTATAATCAGTAACATACCCACCTCCCCACCCCCACCCCCACCGCTGCCCTTGCTTAACCTTACGAAATCAAATAACAAGCCTCAGCACTCCTGTTAGTGCCACTAGAGCCATACATAGACTTAATGCCGACGGGTGTCTGCTGGAACGCTCAACAGTAAAAGCTAATAAAACCTGCAATTTTTCAACTAAAACATACCCCATACCATAACACTGTTTATAAATAGTCACAGTTCCACTACACCATCTCCACACCTGCCCTTGCTTAACTTTACGCAATAAAAGAAAGAGCCCCACCAAACGTAGAAATGCCACTATCGCAATAGAGGCTTAATTAAAGCATGCAAATTTGCGGGTAAAACATATACCATATGTAATCAAAAAGGACTAACCTTGTGTGATCATTTTACAGGACTCGGGACTGTATGGTTAGGGGAAACCCATTAGGTTTTATCATGAAGTCCTCACCCACCAACCTAGTTGGTGTCATGCTTCATCATCGGGCCCACCCAGTGACACCGAGTGTGTCCCGGGTGTGCTTCGACACCTGATTACAGCGGAGCAGGTATGTAACTGAGTGTGCAGTGTGGTGACGTGAAAGGTGAAAATTTAAATGCTAGCAAGTGGTCCCAGTACCCGAGGGTAAATTATACTTTAATACCTGGGCCTAAATGTAGATGGTGCTCTTTAAAAATGCATGCCTGCGTGTATCTATATCTAACACACCACGTGTTTGCATGATCATCGCTATCATAGCAGCGCCTTAATGTTTTTTGACAGGTTAGGAATTCATTACCATAGATCCAGTCAATTAACTATTGACGAATGGAGATTGATAATTCTTTAGGGCCTTGATCACTTTAAGGGGTTTAACAAGGGTACACGGACACTAGGTTCCCCCCCTTTTTAACATAGATGAGACAGTGTTTCATTTATCTAGGTACCGGATAGTATGAAGACTTCACTAGACATTGTTGTTGTGAGTGATTCTGAAGGAAGATTTTTGTTCACACAGAACCTGGACAATTGAGTTGCTAACCGGACTGACCATGAGGCATCCGAAGGAATTGAAATTGTGCCATTGATGCTGCTACACTTCCCGCAATGGATCCTGTGTGGGTAAGCATCATTTAGAACCTACAGTGCGGGTTATTGGATGTGTGAGCATGAACGTTGGACTGATAGTTACTCTTTTCCTATCAGATGAGGTGTTAAAATCACGTCTTGGTTGCCTCCCATCCCCCACCAATCCCGTCCTGAGGAAGACTCACAGGCAAAGACCTAACTGTCCCATATGCCACAAGCCGAGTCGAAGCATCGACGAACACATACCCTCGTACCTGGACCCACCCAGCCCTTACTGATTACCTGCCACAGATGATTACAATCTGTGATTGTAAAAATGAACGTAAATAGACCATGTCCATGGGTCAGGACACTAAGATTGATACCCCTGATCAATCGCACACTGAACCTTTCTATTTACTCTTCCTGTTTTTCACCCTGTGAATATTTCTCCCACCCACTTAAACTTTCGAGCACTAATTCTTTGCACGTTCCCCTTGGAGCAACCTTTGTTTTTTTTTAAACGTCTAGGGATTAACAACTCAAGAAATTAAAATTAATTAATGTTGTTTCAAACAAAGTTAAGTCTCTGCACATCCATTTTCTCTAATTCTCAATATACATATGTTTGTATTATTGCTTGAGCATTGCTGTCCACAAGGAGCGTGAATTTATTTTAGCTTGGAACTAAGAAAACACTATAAATACTTTCAGTATTGAGACTGGTTGGTTTGAGGACCACTGTTTTTCTATACTGAACGTTAGCCAGGTCCACAGACGTGTTTGGGTCACCCCATACTTGTAATGGTTGGAGGAATGTAAAGCAGCTTGTTTTACCAGTCTATAATCTCGTGAATAATCAAATGAAAGGAGAACCACACCAGGTATATATATAAAATATATGTATTTATTCTAAACGCATTCCTCTAGTCCCTTTATGAGGCTAGAGGCAAAAGTACATTCATTAAACTTAATATCGCATAGTAAATTAGCACAATGTACGTTGAACCCAAGGGCCATACCAAACCAATTATTAAGAAAGTGGTATAAGAACCACGACTGGCAAAGAGACAAGGCCTAGAGCCTGTAGAACCACTGGGGCCACCAGGAAACACATAAGGTAGTGACACAGAGGACCCCGGGGGACGAGACACAGCCACAAATCACCAATAACTTCTATAGGGAAAGTCGTGGGTGGAATTTTAAAGATTAAGGGCACTTAGAAGAGGACTTGGAGCAAACCCTTTATAACTAGGAGGTTCTAGAGTCAACACCCACGGGAGCACCGGAGTACTCGAGTTACCTCACCAAGGGAAGCTGGGTGCATAAGTGTCTTTTGGTGTCAGGTTTCGTCGTCGTTTTCAATGGCGATCTGCTGCAAAATGCTGCTGGCGTCCAAATGGAAGGTTTTCGGTGTGATACAAGCCTGGATCAAAGATGAAAAGAACCTGAAAGCAGAGGGGCCAGAGTCTGGGTCACGTGCCAGTGACCAGGAAGACGATAGGCAGATGCCCACCAATGTCGGGTGCTTGCAGGCGAAGAAGGTGAAGCTTGACTCTTCAGCCACGAGGACTAGGAGGTGTCAACAATGAACTTGTTCTGGTTTTGAGCTGTTCCACGAAGGATGTCGAGTGCTGCGGTGTCGGTTTCCGGATTAGACCCAACAAGCCTTGGCAACAGCAACCCACGCAGAAAGCAGAGATTGGCTTTAGTGCAGACCAGCAAGGTCTGAGGGACCCGCTACTTGATAGGGAGTCACGGCATGTCTGGAGAAACCAGGGAAGTCCAAGGAAAAGTAGAGTTACATTCGAGGGGACCCACCAGTTGACGGACCAGGGATCGCAAAGGGGCCTCGAGAGGAAATGCAAGAACCAGGCTTATGGAACACTGGTGGAGTGTAGGCCCACAATGTAAATATAAATGTTGTATACTTGTAAAGCGCACAGCTGCCCACACCACGGGTGTCCCGGCGCTGTATACCGCTGGGGAACCCTTCCTGGCTTTCCCTGTGAGATGGTTCCTTCTGGGTACCCCCAAGGTGAGACCAGGCATCCCCAGCGTTGAAGGGGCCGTTGTGAAGATTAAGCAAGCCATTGCCCAGAGTTGCAGACTGGGACCCAAGGTTAGAGTAGGCGCCGAGGTGAGAATTATCAGGCCCCGGACATTTTGACCCAAGACCCTGCCGCGTTGGGAATCGAACCCTGGTTCCGGGCCGATCTCAGCTTCCGGGCCTGCCGCCTCTAACCATTGAGCCACACTTCTTCATTCTTTGGTGCAGATGGCGCTCAGGGCTTGGGCTACAAGTAACCCAATGTACAACTTCGGGAAAGGTCAGAACGTTGATGCACTAGCAAATGTGCACGGTGTCCAGGGTTTCCTGTTCCATGTCACTCATGAGGGCTGCGGGTCTCAGCTTTGCTGTTGACTGGTGGCGGCCAGGAGCTTCAGAAATGCAGACATACAAAAGATTTCATTGGTGCCTGTTTGAACAGGCGAGTCACTCCTTGACCCCAAGGGAGATTCTTCCGTCCTTTAGTCTTTAGTAGAGCATCGAAGATCCAGGATTCAGTATCAGAGTTTCGTCCAGGTGCAATCTAAAATCCTGTTGCCAGGGGGTCCCTTACTTATACTCAGAAAAAGGGTTGGACATACTCTGGGGACCCACTTATGGGGACCCACTTATGGGAGGGTCAGGGGAGAGGAGTGGTTACACCCCCTTCCTTGGTCCAGTTTTGCGCCAGAGCAGGGGCTGGTAGCCCCTGCAACAGGTTTAAACTGGGCTATGCACAGGAAAACCATGTGTGCCCCCAGTGCAGACTTTCAAAGCACTCAGGGAGTACCCCCACCCGGCCCAAATACACTAAAGCCTGTCTGGGAGGTGGTTACACCTTCCTGTGACAGGAAACCTATTGTCCAGGCCTCCCCTGCCGGAGTTGCGTCCAGCAGCAGGAGGTCAGACCCATGGCTATGGCTGCAGCATCCATTTTGTGATAACAGGGCTCATTTAAACTCTTACCGGTTAGACCAGTGTGTGCATGTCTCTCCGTCTAGAAGGGTGGAATTCTACCCCCGCCGCCAGGACTGGCAGGGGGTAGGATTCCAAAGTATTTGACACCAAACACAACATATTTCCATGCAGCCATTCCAATGTTAGCATTTACTGCAAGGTTATAATGCACTTAAGAGTATATATTCTGGCTGCATCACAGAACATCCTCAGAGAATAGGCTCCAGGCTCCGAAAGCTGCAGAGGGGTCAGCTCATGCACGGACACCCTCTCACATAAAATACAAACTCTCTGCATTCAGGATTGATAAGGCCTGCCATAGGAGTGACTGATAGGCTTATATGTGTCAGTGATTAAAGGTAGATATAGGTAACCTATATCTTAGTAAGGGGTGCATGAACCACCTTCCCCAGGCTGCGGTAGCAGACCTGTGCTGCCATTTTGGAAGGCTTCCCAGGGCCGGCATAAAACATGTTTCAGCCCATGGTAGGCCTCTGGGGTACCTTTGCCCTGAGTACCTGGTGTACCATATGCTAGGGACTCATAAGGGTAACCAAGTAATCATTCTGGAGTGTACTTAATGTACATGCAATCAATTTAGAGAGGAAGCTGCTAGGCTGGGGTCCTGGATAGCAGGGGCCCAGCCAGACTAAAGTAAACAAAACTGTGAAACACCAGCAAAAAGTGGGGGTAACCATAGTAAGCAGATCCTTCTTTCCTACAGGAACAGCAGAAGAAGAAGAGGCCAGTGGTCCAAACCCACAGAAAGCAGACTCTGATGCTGACCAGGAAGGTGACAATGACCTTGACCTGGAGAGTGCAGCTCCTAATGGAGATGGAGATGGAGGCCAAGGTGGCCCTATCTTTGTCCCCCCAGGAAGAGTTGGAGGTATACCTATAAGGCCCAGATCTCCCACTGAGGAGTCCAACCATTTTAGTGTATCTGTAAGGACTTCTGTCTCTTCTCATAGGAGGGAATCCTCCCAGGAAAAGATAGAGGGAAAAATGAGACTTGTAGAAGCTCAGCTGAGACTAAGGAGACAGCAAGTAGCTTTGGAAAGGGAGTCCCTAGAGCTTGAAAAAGCTAGAAAAAATATAGGACTTGAGTCCCATGGTTGGAGCAATTTCCCTAGTGGTAGAGAGAGATCTCATGACCATAGGAATTTAAACAAGATGGTACCTCCCTACCAGAGTAGGGATGACATCCACAAATGGATAACTGAGCTGGAAAGGGCCTGCAAAGATCAGAAGGTCCCCCAGGAGCAGTGGGCAGCTATCTTGTGGCTCTCCTTTGCAGACAAAGGTTGAGACAAGCTCCTCACTTTAAGAGAAGAGAATGCTGATGATTGTACAGTCCTGAAGAGTGGTGGGATTGAAGGGTTTGGCCTAACCACTGAGCAATATAGAATAAAGTTCAGAGATACACAAAAGGTCCAGTGTGATCCAAGCCTGGATCAAAGATGAGAAGAACCTAAAAGCAGAGGGGACAGAGTCTGGGTCACTTGCCAGTGACCAGGAAGACGATAGGCGGATGCCCACAAATGTCGGGTGCGTGCAGGTGATGATGTTGAAGCTTGACTTTTCAGCCACGAGGACCAGGAGGTGTCGACAACAACGAGGTTCTGAATTTGAGCTGTCCCATACAAGATGTTGAGTGCTGTGGTGTCGGTTTCTAGATTGCACCCAACAAGCCTTGGCAACAGCAACCCATGCAGAAAGCAGAGATTGGCTTTGGTGCAGATCAGCAAGGTCTGAGGGACTCACCACTTGGTAGGGAGTTAGGGCACATCTGGAGCAAACAAAGAAGCTCAAGTTAAAGTAGAGTTACCTTCAAGGGGACCCACCAGTCGATGGACCAGGGATCGCAAACAGGCTTCAAGCAGAAATGCAAGAAGCAAGCTCACAGAACACTCCTGGAGTGTAGACCCACAATCTTCAGTGCAGATGGTGCTCGGAACCTGGGCTACAAGTAACCCAATGCACAACTTCGGGAAATCTCTGGAAGTTGATGCACTAGCAAATGTAAATGGTGTCCATGGATTCTGGTTCCACGTCACTCATGAGGGCTGCGGGTCTCAGCTTTGCTGGGGACTCGTGTCGGTCTCTGGGAAGTCTGGAAATCCTCTTCTTGTGTCACAGATACTTTAGAGTCCATCAGGAGCTCCAGAAATTCAGACCGGCAAGATGCTTCATTGGTGCCTGCTTGAACAGGGGAGTCACTCCTTGACACCAAGGGAGATTCTTCCATCCTCTAGGCTTTAGTAGAGCGTTAAAGTTCCAGGATTCAGTATCAGAGTTTCATCCAGGTGTAATCTAAAGTCCTGTTGCCAGGGGTCCTTTACGTATACTAAGAAAAGTAGTTGGGCATAATCTGGGGACCCACCCCAGGGTCAGGCAAGAGGGGTGGTTACACCCCCTTCCTTTGTCCGGTTTCACACCAGATCAGGTGCTGGTAGCCTCTGCAACTGGTTTGAACTGGGCTATGCACAGGGACACCATGTGTGCCCCCAATGCAGACTTTCAAAGCACTCAGAGAGTGCCCCCACCCAGCCCCAATTCACTAATGCCTGTCTCGGAGGTAGTTACACTTCTCTGTGACATGAAACCTATTATCCAGGCCTCCCATGCCAGAGTTTTCTCCAGCAGCAGGAGGTCAGACCAGTGTCTGTGCCTGCCGCATCCATTTTGTGATGCCAGGGCTCTTTTGAACTATTACCGGTTAGACCAGTGTGTACATGTCATCTAGAAGGGTGGAATTCTACCCCCGCCGCCAGGACCCCAAAGTAATTGACACCAAATACGACATGTTTGCATGCAGCCATTCCAAAGTTAGCTTTTACCGAGAGGTTATAATGCACTTAAGGGTATATGGTCTAGCTGCATCACAGAACAGCCTCAGAGAATAGGCCCCGAAAGCTGCAGAGGGGCCCAGCTCATGCATGGGTACCCTCTTACCTAAAAACCAAGCACTCTGCCTTAAGGATTGATAAGGCCTGCCATAGGAGTGGCTGATAGGCTTATATGTGTCAGTGATTAAAGGTAAATATAGGTAACCTAGGCTTATATGTGTCAGTGATTAAAGGTAAATATAGGTAACCTATATCTCAGAAAGGGGTGCATCCACCACCTTACCCAGGCTGCAGTAGCAGACCTGTGGTGTCATTTTGGAAGGCTTCCCAGGGGTGGCATAATACATGCTTCAGCCCCTGGTAGGCCTCTGGGGTACCTATGCCCTGAGTACCTGGTATACCATATACTAGGGACTCACTAGGGTACCCCAGCAATCAATCTTGAGTGTACCTAATGTACATGCAATAAATTTAGAGAGGAATCTTCTAGGCTGTGGTCCTGGATAGCAGGGCCCCTGCCAGACTAAAGATGAAAAACTGTGAAACACCAGCAAAAAGTGGGGGTATACCATAGTAAGCAGATCCTACTCTCCTATACTGAGGGCCTTTAACAAACTGGCCAAGGGGTAACAGTTATTAGGGAGACTTTAACGCAATAATGGACAAAGAGTTTTACAGGTATAGGTTGCAAACAACAGGACCGCATAAATATACTACTCTCTCTGAGTGGCAGGGGCATAACAAACACCCCTGGTGCGTGGGCCCCTAGTCTTCAGTACATGAAGGGGGGCCACTCAGCTCATCGGTAGAGAGCTATGAGAGGGTCTAAAGCAGGTGCAGTCTGCGTCCTGCTCTGAGTTCCTGGTTGACCCAGGACTAAAGAGAAACAAAGCAACACGTTATATTGTTTCTCTTCAGTCAGAACCACAAGCCAGGCCCGGAAAAAGGATCGGGGTGGGGTCCTGTAACGACCGGATTTTCGGACCAGATAGGATCAGCTCACCAAGACACCACCAACCCAGCCGAAACGTAACCACCTCCCTCCTCAGGACCCATCTATCCAGGCACCTGGGTACCTACCTGAGGATGGGGAACTAGCAATATACAAGCTCATATCATCAAAAACACCACTAAATCTATGGGGATTACTAGGAATACTCACTGATTACTAAGGACGTCCATGCCCTACACCACACTCATACCTTATAGTCTTGTGGCAACTCAGACCCAGACTATGCTACCCTCCTACTCATAGTAAAGGGGGCAGTTCCAATAACTTACCATTACACACTGGCTACACCCAGTGCTCACTCAAGATAGGCACTGTATCCTCCCAGTGCTCTCACTATTACATACAGACACAAGCCACAATCCTGTGGGTATACACATTGACCGTAGTCAATGCTCTCATTAACGCCGCTTTCCCTAGAGGCGATCTCATTACACACTGACCACAATCAGTGCTCCCACTATTTCATACATACACAAGCCACAATCTTGTGGGTATACACACTGACTGTAGTCAATGCTATCCTTAACGCCACTTTCTCTAGAGGCGATCTCATTACACACCAGTGTCCTCCCTGGTGCTCTCATTAACGCCGCCTTACAATGACGATCACTATCCTATGAATACTTTCATCTCTCTCTCTCTCTGTTGGGAAGTTTCTCTCACTATCCACTAAAGGTACAATACTACAATATTATGGATCACACAAGAATGGCCAAATTACACTGTGCAATTATTGTCATCTAATACAAGTTCTCCTCTCCCCCTCATTATTCAGTTACCATTTACCTGTCCGGGAGTCGCATCCGTCCACATAATAGCACCTGACTAGAAGAAAGGTTAACCTTATCATAAAACAAAAGCAGTTACACACTATATGCAAAAGTTATTCCCTGATTTAAGCGCTCCTCCTCCCTTTTGATCCATCAGTTACCATTACAGCATCTGGCTAGAAGAAAGGTTAGCTTTATCATAAGAAAACAACAGTTACACACTAGTTCACTAAGAACTGGGGTTCCTTTATTAACAATAACATGAACAATATAATACTGCACTATAACACATAGCCTGAAAAGTAAATGGGGCGTAAACACATACACAGATCTGCGGGGTCTATTTATTATAATGGAAAGCTTTATTACTATAACACATCCACATGTAATTGACAGGGACTGTAAATAGCTAAAGAGGGAATGGATTATACTGCACACCGCTGAAAGAAAAAGGATTAGCAATACAGTAGGGACAAGGTTAATGTTTAAATGTAAAGCAAACTAATATAACAGGACAGATATCACCTGATTAGTATGAAGTCTTGCTCTAGCTGTCATCTGGGTTCCTCTCTCGTCTGTGCCTTAGTTTGTCTCAGATTCTCCCCTGCACTCTTGGACACGCATCTGCGCTGATCACTCTGCACTGGATTCCTCTCCCCCACAAACTGCCTTCACCTTCCAGCTTCAGTCTAATAGTTTCTGCCGCTCTGATAACCGTTCGCTCCACTAGCTTCTTCACTCTGTCTGATTATCTCAGCTCCAATGTCCAATTCACTCCAGCTGCTCCCACAGACTAATCCACGATATAACTTCAGTCTCTTCCAAAAGGCATCACTTCAGACTCCAGCTGATCACAAATCCTTCTGATAAATAACTGCTTCTGACTGCTTCCTTCAGTTCCAAACATCATCTCACTTCTCTCTGTTCAAAACACCATCTGCTCACAACTGCTTCTGACTTCTCTCTCTGGTTCCAACTCACTGACTGACTCCGCCTCCTCTTCTGCACTTCACTAATATGGAATGCTCTCTCCTCATGGAAAGTTCCAGTCATCAGCCTGCCACCCATCTGATCCCTGCACCACTCCGCGTCAAGGACACACACCCAGCCGGACGGTCTTTTGTGGTGTCTTCGACATAAAGAATAATACAGTCAACCGATAAGGGCCGGCCCAGACCGGTTCTCTCCAAGTGAACAACACCTCATAACTAAAACATCACCTTAACCCTGCAAGCATCTCAGTCTGCAGGGACAGAAAGCAAAATGGAGTCTCTCTAGTTCTGGGCCTTGTAGGCCTGAGAAGGATGAAATAACACTTAGCTCTGTCAGAGTACATACACAAACCATACCAATATGTAATATAAAGTCAGGACTACAGGGTCCGCCCTCTACTATAGGTAGGATGATGAAAGGACACATAATTATGTCAATGCCAACAGGCAATAGATGGATTAGAGTCAAGAATAAGGGATCTATCATCATATAAAGCAGCTATCCTCTAGTTTATGCTTCTAGGTCGGGAAAAAGGCCTGAAAAGGACCAACACAAGCCAAGAATAGGGATTCAGGATGGTAGCAAGCTTAAAGTCACCATCACTCAGAAATAGAGCCAAAAACACGGTCACTACAGGTCCCCAGAGAGAGCAGGATGCAGCACAGAGCACTGGGGAAAGGATGGGGTTGGGGGCCCCAGAGACAGCATTCTCCACAGAGCACTGCTCCTCTGAGTCAGCACAGAGCTGACTTCTGCCAGAAAGTTTGCAGCTCCAGAAACAGGATCTGCAGGGACACATTGGAAGGTAAGAGTTAGAGTTATTGATGTCGTAAAGTACAATGTATTTTACCTATGCATTTTCTGTTTGGAGTGGAGGGAATGTGTGTGTTGTCAAGTGGACATATATGGTTTGGATTGGAATTGTTAGTTGTGGAATTGTGTTGAGTGGATTGGATCTGTGTAGTGTAATAATGTGGCATGGTGTGAAATGTAATTATATGGTATTGAGTGGAGTGGGATTTGTGTGTTTTGGGAGTATCTGGAATGGTATTTTGTGTTGTGGAGTGGTATGTAGTGGAGTTTACCTATGTGGTGTGCTGTTAAATATTGTAGCATGATGTGGAATTTTGTGGTGTAAATTGGATGTATGTGGCGTGTTGGGCATTTGTGGTGTTAGTCTGAATTATCTAGTTTGTTGTGAATTAGACGGTGTGGAATGGAAATGTGTAGAGTTGAATTGTGTGACGTGGACGTTGCGGTGTTGAGTGAAATTATGTTGAGTGGTATTATTAGGCATGGTGTGGAGTGTAGCTCTGTGGAGTGTTGCTACGTGGCATATACTGGATTTATGTGGAGTGTATGTATGCAGTATGGAGTAGAGCATAATTATTTGGAGGTTATTTATGTGGTGCAGAGTGGAATTATGTGGAGTGTTATTATGCTGTGTGATAAATTGTGTGGGGATGAATTGTGGAATTGTGTGACGTGTGGAATTATGTGGCATGGTGTGGTGTATAATTATGCAGCGTGGAATTATGCAACATGTTGCAGAGTTGTATTTTGTGGAGGGTAATTATGTGTTTTAGAGTTGAGTATAAATATGTTGTGTGAAGTGTAATTATATAGGTTAAAGTGGAATTATGTGTAGTCGAGTTGTGTGGAGTATAATTATGTGGTTGGGAGTGCTATTAAATTGTGTGGAATGTTATTCTGTGATGTGGAATTATGTGGTATGGAGTGAAGTGGCAATATGTGTATTTTTATGATTGTAATGATGTGGTATGGAATGTTGTAGGGTTAAATTATTTATAGTTGAATTGTGTGGCGTTGAATTATAAGCAGGGGCATAACACAGGCCCCAGGGGTATAACACAGGCCCCCACAGCCCCTGTGTTGCAGGGGGCTGCAGCGCTCCTGGGGCCCCCTCAGTGTTGCCATCAAGCACTACAAATCTGTGACCACGTGGGATAGATAATTCATTATTATAGGTAGGTTATGAAACTTAAGCTCGCTCTAGACTTTTCTTCATAAATTAAATGGTAACATTTTTAAAAATGGTAATGGTGCACACTGCGCATAGTGCAGATGTCTCCACCGCCACGTCTGCGAGGTCTTACTCTTCACCCTTAGGGTGGGGCTGGTGACCAATTGTCAGGCGCATTGCTGACTGGTGAAGTGAGGAAGCATCCCAGAGGCCAGAGTGGAGAGAATTGAGAGTTAACATGTGACGGCGACCACCGGCCATGATTTAATTATTTCTCTGGCTAGCCTTGTTTGTCCTGACTTCTGCGGCCCACGCAGGTGAGTCTGTCTGTTCCCCCAGTCTATGCAACCCCACCCCTGCAAACAAGTGTACCCCAATCAAAATTCATTGCGACGACCACTTGTGTGCGTAAGGTCTCCAGTTTAGATTGAAGGCATTTAGTAAAAGAAAGGCACCTTTCGTACATAAAAGTTGTTTGGAAAAGAGGGGGGTTATGTTTCACATTAAAGATTAAAGTGCGTGTCATCAGCTTCACCTGTGATTTATGCTGATTTGCGTATTTTACAGAAAACACAAAAATCGTCATTGAAGTTTGTGGGTGCACGAAAATGTACTCTTCACCTATGAATTTACACCTTTGTCTGTGGCGTTGGGAGAAGTTTTCTGGTTTTGGCCGTCTTTGTCAAGGCAAAGTGGTACCCACTTCTCCCCAAAACTGACCCGATTTCTTGATGCTGATTTCTAGTAGCCGAGTGATGTCAGTTCTGAAGGGGCGGATCCAGCTGAACTGGACATCAGGGTGTCAGTGGGTGGAGTGGGGGGGATAGTTGGGCAGAGAGGGTGAGGATTAGGGCTGTGGTGGCAGTGGTGGCAGTGGTGATACATAAATCGCAGCTTGCAGAATAAATGGTTTCTAGCTGAAACAGATCAAAGTTACTAAAATATAGCAACATGCATTGCTGTACTGCCGAATGCCTTCGCTAAAATTGACAGGCCACCTTTCAGTTACTCTTTGCTGTTTAGTTGTTAAACTGAGACTGAGGGGAAACATTTGCCAGAACAGTCTTAAAAGGTGCAAAAATTACAAACAATTAAGTATAAGTATCACAAAATGTGTGGCATTAGACCGCATAATGTTCCCTTTCCAGCTGCATAATTGAGTACCTGCAGCAAAATACTAATGGCACTGCATACAATGTACCTCCCCTCTGTTTACTGCTGTGGCGAAGAGCCACCAATCCTGCCCCATTTATATGAAAGGAAAAAAATACCATTTAGAGCCTTTCTACATTACGAAGCATGTTCTACCAGAGGTTGCACGTGACTTCCGTGGAAACCGGCACTCTTCTCTTTCTGAACTTTTTTTTTAACACCAGCACAACCTACCTCACTTGCAACCTTTAAACTGTGGGACGCTCAGTGCACTTTTCCGCCCTGAAGCCGTCGTATTCCGCTCAGTAGCAGTAAAATGATCACTGTTTCTGGTCCATAAATGGCTCTAAATCCCTGACTCAGTGGGTGTGACAAGATCACACAGCATCCTGCCCCAGAAACCTGCCAGCCACACAGATCTCTCCAGGCAGAGAAACTGCCAGATCCACAGACATATCCGGGCACAGAAACCTGCCAGTCCCATAGACCTCCCCAGGCACAGAAACCTGCCAGACCTCTCTGGGCACAGAAACCTGCCAGACTCACAGATCTCCCATAGCAGAGAAAACAGCCAGCCCCACAGACCTCCCCAGGCACAGAAACCTGCCAGTTCCACAGACCTCTCTGGGCACAGAACCTGCTAACCCCAAAGACCTCTCCGGGCACAGAAGTCTGCCAGCTTCACAGACCTCCCCAGGCAGAGAAACCAGCCACCCCCATAGAGCTCCCCAGGCACAGACACCTGCCAGCCCCACAGACCTCCCCAAACACAAAAACCTGCCAGCCCCACAGACCAACCCAAACACAGAAACCTGTCAGCCCCACAGACCCCCCAGGCAGAGAAACATGTAAGTCCCACATACCTCTTCAGGCAGAGAATTCTGCAAGTCCCACAGACCTCCCCGAGCAGATAAACCTGCTAGCCCCACATACCCCTCCAGGCACAGAATCTGCCATCCCCACAGTCCTCTCCAGGTAGAGAAACCTGCCAGCTGAAGGACCGTGTTTTAAAACCCAGCGGCGTCAGGGAGAACGCCCGATGCCTTCGAGTTCCCCTGCCTTGGCAAACAAAGACACGGGATACTTCTTGATGACGTCAAAGACCAAAGTTTATTGGCTGCAACCGGGAACAGAGATCTATGAAGCACACACGGGTGGTTCGCTAGAGACTGCACAAATTCAATGAGCGGAGCACGGTCTTTTATGCCAAAAATCAAGCCTCAGGCAACATTCAATATTAGCATTGGGTTCATACAAATTGACCAATGACAGTGTGACAATTTAAAAGTAGCGTATGACGACAATTCCACTTTCCATTGTCCAGCCCACCAGAAATGACCAAGCAAAATCCAACATTCCTGTTCGAACGGGCCGGGCAAACCCATCATAAAACTCTCAACCCAAATCAGTGATTATGTCGTAAAGGAAGGAACAGAAACAGATTGGAAACAAGATAGAAAGGTGGGAGCAGAGTACTATAAACTCGGGCATGTCCTGTTCTTTGATCTTTATCTGACCAGCTGTTTAACAAGGAACTGGCTCAGCGAGGTCAGCCTCAGGCAAGGAGTCAGTTCGGCCAGGTCATTCAGAAGTCAGCTAAGGCATACGTGTCTCAAGGACTCGTTCGGCCGCAGTCATCGGCCTATGTGAGGGCAACCACTCAAAATGGCTGCCGTACACAAAATGGAACCCGAGGGTTCGAACGAAATCCCCAAATACGTAGTGTTTTCATAGATCGATTCATGCGAAAACACTCGTACACGCTACATTCGCCATTTGCGGTCTGCTGACACCAAAATCGTCTATTTCCGACGACCTTTATTGAACGGGTTCGGAACCACCGAACCAGACCGACAAACTCACGGAACTACAGACCTCCTTTTGCCCTTACATAGGCAACAGACCCAAACCCATGTCAATCTGAATCCGGATCTATATTCATCAGATCATCGATGTGTTGCTGTAGCATCATCCTATTACTTAGTACCTCTCTCTGGACAGGTCTCTTTGCACACGCAGTAGCACAGAGGCCACAAAAAGCAGGAGCACACTGTACACAGAGACAGAACTGGAAAAGGATAACTAAGACCTTCCCAATGACCTTCAGAATCTTCCAACCCCAAGTGGATATCAATCCCCATAACCATCCCATCAACGACCAATCTCGTTTGTCCAAATGGACAGAATCGGAGATCTTATGTAGCTTGGAAATGGCCTGGAAAACTGACGGAGCGTTGTCTGGAATGAAAACGCAGCAGCTCGATTGAATCAGTTTACAAACTCCACCTCAATCTGCTAGTATGACATCAAGGGCAACTCTATTTTGGAGTGTCATAAGTCTATCCGACTGGAGCTCAGCTGTCAAGTTACTTAGGGCACCAGCAGTTTCGACTGTGGTGGACTCAACCACTCTCGTCAACTGGCGAATATTCCTGCTGTTAGCCATCGGTCCCCAGAACGGCAGAAAACCCTTAAAGAAATCTCCCAACTCTTGCCCTGCAGTGTCTTCTTGGCTAAAGACACTCTAGCAACTCTCGTCTTATGGTAATCTGCCGCAGCTGTAAAAGTGGGAGGCAACAGGAAAGAAACAAAACATGTGCCTGAAAAATCAGGGGGCAACCATGTATACGCTTTGTCATAGCAAACAAAGTAGGTACCCTTAGCAGCTAAAAATGCTGGGGAAGACTGAGACGTAAATACGTAAGAATCAGTACAAACGCTCTTTCCTAACTGAGCTCTCGGATTCTTGCCATTACCCTGCAGACAATAGCGAACCTGATGGGGCACTATCCAAATCGGTGGAGAACTCTTCGCTCGCTGGTTAACACTCAGACTAACTCCATATCCAGTAATGTCCCAACCACTATAGGGTTGCTTCTCATCTATCTGAATAGTTTCAACGGCATTAGTCCCTTTAACCATGTCGACTATGCCTCTTGCAACAGCACTATTCTTCGGGTTGTCCTTCGGTGAACGTAGGGGATAAACACTAGGGCATAAATAAACATCGTTCTGTAAGCCCAAATCGAACCATTCAAACTAAAAGCAAAACTAAATACGGAATACCCTTATCAGTCGTATGGGGCATTAGACCACAGATCCAACAGTTTGTCGTGTTCATCACTAACTGGTGTTGGTGCAAAAGTTGAATAAAGGAATTATTAGTAAATTCCAATCGTCTAACTACCTCATGTTCAGGCAAAGGGTGAAAAGAATGAGGGGAAATAGTAGGTGTAGGTGTAGGTTGCACAGTGGGAACAAACGTTACTTTAAAAGAGAATGTCACATAACTGATTATGAATGTCATCAAACTCAATAGCAAAAATACACACGGTATTAGAAAACGTTTCTTTGAGATCAATTTACATATCTTCTTTCTAAAAATCATTGTCCATGCAGGTCTCTCCAACTCGAAGAAATCTATCCTAAACTAAATATGCTGCTCGCGATGGTAGGGTGTTCTATGCTAAAGAATGCCTCTGTCAACCCAGGGCAACTCCCTTAGGCCACCCAGAACCCTCGACCTAGTGTCTCAGGCTTGCACTCCAAAGACTTTCGGCAACCGCGACCCTACAGCTGAACCCGGATGGCGGTTCGAAAAAACAAAAATGAGTAGATCCTCGGTGGAGAGTTATCCTGCAACCAACAAAAAAAATCATAAAAAACTTTATTCATTTTTTTATTTGTCCATGACTCTCGGTCGCAAATTATAGCGGCTTCTTCTGGGCAATTCTTGATCTTTAAACAACAAATCAGGCTCAGTAGAGTTCAATCGATTCGAAGGTGGCACAGCTTCTTGTAAAAGATCGTCACTTTGTCTCTCAGAGTTCGTACCAATCAAACGAGCATCGCTGAATGGCAAAAATTGTGGAACAGTTTCTGTTTCAGAGTCTGGAAGTCCTTCCTGGACCCACTTCTCGTACAGTAAGGGCAAAGGTGCTCGCTTACAGTGTACACCGTGGATCCAGTTTTTCTTGCCTTGTACTCGAATTGCAGAACGTGTAGACAGGAGTACTTGGAAGGGTCCTGTCCAGCGGGGACGATCGTTCTTGTTCCGCTGGAAATTCTTGATGAAGACCCACGAACCATGTTCAATAGCGTGGCCTGGATCTTCTGAAGCTTGTGGTAAGCTTTCATGCACCTGTTGGTGTAAGACACGCAATTTAGTCGTCAGTTCGCGCAAATAGTCAAGCAACACAGGGTACTCAATCTCACTAAATTTAGTTGGCCTTGGCACACCCCAAATATTAGCTGGGCGACCAAAGACAACTTCATAAGGGCTCAGACCCATTCTCTAATGTACAGTCATTCTTGTGGACAAGAGCGCTAAGGGCAAAGCATCTGGCCACTGTAGACCAGTGCTCGCCTGGATTTTGGCTAATTTAAGCTTTAAGGTGCCATTATAGCACTCAACTAAACCAGCTGATTGGGGGTGATTTGCAGCGTGGAACTTCTGCCGAATACCTAGTCCCGTACACACTCTCTTCATAACTTGACCCACAAATTCACACCCATTGTCACTCCAGATAATTCTCGGCATTCCAAATCTCGGGAAAATCTCTTTTATCAGAACTTTCGCTGTGGACAAGGCAGTATTGTCCTTAAGGGGGTAAGCTTCAACCCATCTAGAAAAGGATCAAACAACCACTAAAACATATTTCAAGTTGTTGCATCTCTCCATATGGATAAAATCTAGCTGCACAGCCTCAAACGGATACGTAGGAGGAGCAAAATGACCAGTTGGTGTTGGAGTTCCCTTACCAGGATTACACATCAAGCACACCATACAGTTTCTAACCAAGTTCTCTGCACATTTTGGAATTCCCGCATTCTGCCAAACCGGAGCCAACCACTTACAAATCCGTTTCACGCTGAAATGTGCCATTCCATGAGCCATTGTAACAACCGGAAGCACATACGCGTTAGGCAACAACCATCTTTGATGCTCAGACAAATCAGTCCAACAACCGTCCGAATCCAATCTACCCTTGCTTTCTCTCCATTCATTCAACTCTTTCTCTGTAGCTTCAGCTTGAATGGATTTCACACTCTCAATCGTATCTTCACACATACTCTTCTCTGGAACCCATCTCGCCGGACCCGCAACATACATTCGGCTCATCACATTTCTCGCAGTTTCTTTCGCAACTTCATCTGCAAATGCATTTTCGCGACCAACATCATCCGTAACTTTCTTATGGGCACTGCATTTCACGATCGCTACTTGTAATGGCAAAGTAAGTGATTCAAGAAGTTCATTCACCAACTGTCCATGCTGGATCTTCGTCCCATGCGAAGTCAAGTACCACGTTCACGCCACAAACGTCCAAAGCTATGAGCCACGCCAAAGGCATATTGGCTATCAGTATATACATTCACTCGTTTTCCTTTCGCCAACACACATGCCCTCGTTAATGCAATCAACTCTGCTGCTTGTGCTGAATTATGTGGAATACGTGCAGCTTTAACAATCGTATGCAAAGTCGTAACAGCATATGCGCAGTCGTATCACCATTCGGCAACTTAAAACACGAACCATCAACCCACAAAGTACCATAGCACTCAGGAAGAGGAGTGTCTCTAAGGTCTACTCTCCTTTTCGTTTCTTCTTCAGTTCTCAGAAAACAGTCATGCTGTTCTTCACTATCATCTGTCTCAACTGAAATTGGCAACAACGTGGCTGGATTCAACGTGTTGCATCGTTTAATGTGCACATGACTCGCTAGCAACGTCAACTCGTAACCCGACAACCGAGCACTAGTTAAATGCTGTGTCTTCGCACGGTTCAACAAGGTATCCACTGCATGTGGAACCATAACCACTAACTCGTTGTCCATAACTAAACCAGCAGACTGTCGAATTGAAACAGCCGCTGCCGCTGTGGCTCTCAAGCAACTCAGCAACGCTCTAGCTACCGGATCTAAAGTCGACGAAAAGTACGCACATGGGTGTTGCTTATCGCCAAACTGCTGAGTCAAGACTGACAATGTACATCCCTCTCTCTCGTGGACATACAATGTGAAAGGCTTACTGTAGTCGGGAGTACCCAACACAGGAGCCGAACACAATGCATTGCGTAATTCAGAAAAGCTCTTTTGACAGTCGTCAGTCCAAGGAATAGGATTTGGAGTATCCTTAACAGCAAGAGCTATCAAAGGTTTCGCTAGCAAAGAAAAATTAGGAATCCACTGTCTACAGTACGACGTAATACCCAAAAACGCACGTACTTCTCTCTGTGTCATAGGCACACTCATTTTCGCAATAGCTTGAATTCTCTCTGGGGTCAATTTCCTTCCCTCCTTCGATAAGAGGTGACCTAAGTAGGCTACTTCTTGTCCACAATATTGCAACTTGGAGAGAGAAACTTTGTGATGACAATCAGACAAGTGGCGTAGTAACGACAAAGTGGCTTCCCCACAATTCTCTTCAGTATCAGCGGCCACTAGCAAGTCATCAACGTATTGAATAAGGGCTGCACCATCAGGTAAAACCAACAGATCAAGTTGTGTCTTCAAAGCTTGACTATAGATCGATGGACTTTCACAATAGCCTTGAGGAGCGCGCTTGAAGCGGAAACTGCGTCCTCCTAAAGAGAATCCAAAGATGTCCCTACTCTCTATGGCAATCGGGATGCTGAAGAAAGCATTCTTCAAGTCGATCACCGAAAACCATGTGGCTGTAGCCAGAATCAGAGTCAACAAGGCAGTGATATCAGGCACAACAGGAAATTGTGGAACAACAATCTTGTTCACTTCGCGAAGATCGATGACAAACCTATATACAGGAGGCTGTGAAGAATCAGTTCTCTTCAGAACAGGCAAAACAGGACTATTGCACCTCTAGTTTCCTCAATGACACCCTTGTCGATCAGATCATAAATAATCGCTAAAAGTGCACGCTCACCATCACTCGAGATACGATACAATGGAATGCGCGGCAACTTAGCATTCGCCTGTCACAACATATGGGGGAATTTCCAGCAGGCCTACATCATTCGGACCAGTAGCCCACAAAGAATCTGGTAAAGAAGACAATTCAGATGGAAGACTATCTTTCGATATATACATCGGAGTGATCACTCTCTTACCCAAAGTAAGATGAACTCCTGACGGAGAACAATACAATGTCACATACAATCTCTTCAATAAACCCAAACCCAACAGATTCTCATTACAACCTGTAGTCAAAAGAAGGGGTGCTTCGATCTTACACGGTCCAACAGAAAGAGACAATGGAGCAGAAATTGGATTCGTAATGGGGGCACCAGAAAAACCTACAGACACATTATCAAAGCCAGACAAAGGTGCGCCAGGGAGTTTAGAGTGCATAATAGAACTCTTTGTAGCACCAGTATCTAGCAGAAAAGGTTCTGACACACCTGATGCAATCACTTCAACATAGTGTCCACTCTGATCTACTGGAACTGAAACAACTTCCTCTCTTCGTTCATGGCTGTCCTAACAATCATTACCATTTACTTCGTCACCTTCAACATAGTAATCATCTATATAGTACTGTGCTGTCCTACCAGACGAACCTTGATGATGATCAAAACTATTCATCGAGTCCTGTGGAGGCAAAGGATGTACGTTTTGTCCGCGACCTCTACCTCTAGGCACTTGTTGAGCACCTCGACCTCGTACACCAGAAACACCATTCGTGCGTTGTAACAGAACCGGACAACTATTCTTAAAATGACCCTCTTCTTTGCAATATGCACACTGATTAGGCCCATACGGGAAACGCTGTTGAGAAGACTTGTTTCTTTGCGAGTCTTCTTTCGAGTTTCTCGAATATTGCTGAGGTTGTTGATAATCACGCTGACTATTAGTACGGGGTGGATAAGCTTGTTGTAGAAGAACTTTAGTCTTCAATTCCTTAGTCTTCTTATCCGCTTTCTCTAACTCATCTTTGCGCCTATTTTCATAGTACTGGGCCGTAGCTAAAATCTGTGCTGAAGTGGAAACAGCCCAAACACTCTCGGAATCCTTCAATTTAGTGCACAACTCGGGAAGCAAATTATGCACGAATTTGTCAACGAACAATCTCTGGCCACCCTCGGTAGCCATATCCTGACCACTATGATCTTCAAAAGTTTCTTTAAACCATGTGAAGAAATCAGACACAGTCTCATCTTTCTTCTGCTTACATGCAGACAACTTGTCCCAATTAACACGCACTTCTGGCATCAAAGTCTTCATGAAATTAATAATCCTGCCAGGGAGTTGAGCAATTAGTTCTTCAGGATTAGCACCTCCAACTTGTCTATCATTCGCAGCAACAATGTTAACCCATGTATCACCCAATTCATTATCATGATCCGTATGTCGAATCACATTCCAGATAGGCTGTGGAACAAGATTGCTAAACAACATGTCTATGTCTGCTAAAGTCATGACGCACAACCCCACAGTTTGAGTGAGCTCTTTATAATATCCCGCCGGATTTTTGCGAGGATCAGGTAAAGTCTGCTTAATCGCTAGAACTTCAACAAGCTTCCAAGGAACATGTACCAATAATCGCTGAAATTGCGCATGCGCAGCTACAATATTCAATGCAGCATTAGCCTGTACTGCTTCCTTCCATAACAGAGGAACCTCACGCATCGGATACTGACGCGCTTTTCTCCTAACCGACGAATCAGGCTCAAACAACCGCTCAGAAGGCGCATTATTACGAAACGACAACAACATCGCAATTGCTCTCTCAATGTCGAGAAGACTCACAAGCGTCCCTTTCGCAAACTCGGAACGCACTCGATATAATTCTTCAGGCGCTTTACCCACTTCGTCCATCCATTGTTCATGGAGGAACACACACATCATTTAAAAAACGTTCCGTTGCTTTGGTGCTTTCCATTGCCGGAAAACATCCATAATACCCTCAAGATCATACTGGGAAGTGTTCGTAACCCATCTACGTGCCATGTGACCCAAAACTACGCGCTCATCTGTGTCAGGCAATTGACTACGTGTTTGTCTATCCTCATTAACTGGAGACATACCCAATTGTCCCAACAAAGGAGTCAGAAAACCAGAAAAAGCAGCAGTCATTCGCTGCCTAGTAGAAGGAGAAGATGGAAGAATAAGGGAAGACGGAACAATAGTAGTAGATTCCAGAGTCAGAGCAGAAGGAGTATTAGAAACAGGCGTAGGAGTAACAGACAAAGGGGAAGGCAAAGTTGGCGGCCCCTGAGGAGGCTGCGCCAAAGGAACAGTAGCCAA
Organism: Lissotriton vulgaris; assembly: GCF_964263255.1. NCBI lineage: Eukaryota > Metazoa > Chordata > Amphibia > Caudata > Salamandridae > Lissotriton > Lissotriton vulgaris. The sequence continues at coordinate 420,598,105 of NC_141685.1, read as the reverse complement.
CGGAAAAGGAGTTGGCTGTGGAGGAATTACGGGTGGCACAACAATCGGATGTTGCACAGCCACAACTGGTGGCGGTGGTGCCATAGCACTCTGTGCATAAGGGGGTGGCGAACTCAATAGATGCAACATCAAAGGATCTTTCGCAAGATCTTTCTTCTCTTCCTGCTTGTTAGGCGGCAAAACTGGGTAGCATCTATCTACCGCTAACTTCTTCGCTCTAAGCATCTGTTCGCTCTCTCGCTCTTCCTCATTATCCCTAAACGCAACAGCAGCTTGTACCATTGACATACCTCGTTCTCGTTTATTCCTCTTCGCTAATTTAATTTCTTTCTGTTTGGCTTCTTTACACCATATGCGGAAAGAGTCAAACATTGCCGGACGGGCTTTCTTCTTGAACAGCTTCGCTTCGAGATTATCTAAAATCTCTGTTTCAAAGCTACCATAACGGGGCCACTATAGGACACCGTCTTTTCTCATATACTTTACCCAGATCTCATTATAGCTAATAGGACCTACACCATGCTTCATGTACAATTCATATGTAGGAGTTACAATTGGAAGAACCGGACACGAATCCTCTAACCGGGAATCCTTAGTACAACCACAACCAAATATCTTTACAAGTCTGCTAAGACCAGGCATCTTGCTCACTAGTCTACCTTCAAACAACAAGGGAAATCTCAAAACGATAGTCTCGCGAATACACGAGTCCCTTGGCTTTCGGGCCTGCAGGTACCAAATCAAAGCGATCCACTAAAGGGATACCAAAAACAAACTAAGGACTAGGAGACGCTCCACTCATACTTAACTGAAATGTCGATGGTGTCACCAGAAGACCCGTCAATCATCTCGCTCTACAAACGTCTAAGGCTCCAAGACAGGGCGACAGTCAGGGCAGCAGTCCTTCGTAGCCGTCGGAAAGCGGGTAACCTCGCAGCAAAGACTTTCGGACCACGCCGACATACAGGGGTCGATGAAGTGGTAGGCCTTCCTCCTGAATTTTCACACGAAGCTCCTCACAATCTTCGGGCTTGGACCGGTACCGCTGAAGTCGCCCCACATTGGGCGCCAACTGAAGGACCGGGTTTTAATACCCAGCGGCGTCAGGGAGAACGCCCGATGCCTTCGAGTTCCCCTGCCTTGGCAAACAGAGACACGGGATACTTCTTGATGACGTCAAAGACCAAGGTTTATTGGCTGAAACCAGGAACAGAGATCTACGAAGCACACACGGGTGGTTCGCTAGAGACTGCACAAATTCAATGAGCGGAGCATGGTCTTTTATGCCAAAAATTAAGCCTCAGACAACATTCAAAATTAGCATTGGGTTCATACAAATTGACCAATGACAGTGTGACAATTTAAAAGTAGCGTATGACGACAATCCCACTTTCCGTTGTCCAGCCCACCAGAAATGACCAAGCAAAATCCAACATTCCTGTTCGAACGGGCCGGGCAAACCCATCATAAAACTCTCAACCCAAATCAGTGATTATGTTGTAAAGGAAGGAACAGAAACAGATTGGAAACAAAATAGAAAGGTGGGAGCAGTGTACTATAAACTGGGGCATGTCCTGCTCTTTGATCTTTATCTGACCAGCTGTTTAACAAGGAACTGGCTCAGCGAGGTCAGCCTCGGGCAAGGAGTCAGTTCGGCCAGGTCATTCAGAAGTCAGCTAAGGCATACGTGTCTCAAGGACTCGTTCGGCCGCAGTCATCGGCCTATGTGAGGGCAACCACTCAAAACGGCTGCCGTACACAAAATGGAACCCGAGGGATCGAACGAAATCCCCAAATACGTAGAGTTCTCATAGATCGATTCATGCGAAAACTCTCGTACACGCTACACTCGCCATTTGCGGTCTGCTGACACCAAAATCGTCTATTTCCGACAACCTTTATTGAACGGGTTCGGAACCACCGAACCAGACCCACAAACTCACAGAACTACACAGCCCCACAGACCTCCCACGGGGAGAGAAACCTGCCAGTCCCACAGACCTCCCCTGGCAGAGACTCCAGCCAGTCTCACAGATCTCCCCATGGCCCAGAAATTTGCTAACCCCACAGACCTCCCCGGGCACAAAAACCTGACAGTCCCTCAGACCTCCCCGGGCATGTAAATCTGCAGCCCCACAGACCTCCCCAAGCACTGAAACCTGCCAGTCCCACAGACCTCCACAGGCACAGAAACTGTCATCCCCACAGACCTCTCCAGGCAGAGAAACCTGCCTGCCCCACAGATCTCCCCAATCACAGAATCCTGCCAGGCCCACAGACCTCCCCAGGCAGAGAAATCTGCCAGTCCCACAGACCTCCCTAGGTAGAAAAAAACTGCCAGCCCCACAGACATCCCCAGGCACAGAAACCTGCCAGTCCCACAGACCTCCTCAGGAAGAGAGTCCAGCCAGTCCCACAGATCTCCTCAGGCCCAGAAACTTAGCAACCCCCACAGACCTCCCCGGGCACAGAAACCTGCCAGTCCCACAAACCTTCCGGGCATAGAAACCTGCCAGCCCCACAGCCCTCCCCAAGCACAGAAACAGCCATCCCCACAGACCTCTCCAGACAGGGAAACCTGCGAGCCCCACAGACCTCCCCAATCACAGAATCCTACCAGGCCCACAGACCTCCCCGGCAGAGGAAACTGCCAGTCACACAGACCTCCCCAGGTAGAGAAAACTGCCAGCCCCACAGACGTCCCCAGCCACAGAAACCTGCCAGTCCCACAGACCTACCCAAGCACAGAAACCGGCCAGTTTTATTGACCTCTCCGGGCACAGAAATCAGTCAGCCCCGGAGACCTCACCGGGCACGCAAACCTGCCAGTCTCACAGACATACACAGGCACAGAATCCTGCCATCCCCACAGACATCTCTAGGCAGAGAAATCTGCCAGTGCCACAGGCCTCCCCAAGCATAAAATCCTGCCAGCCTCACAGACCTCCCCAGGCATAAAAACCGGCCAGTCCCACAGACCTCTCTGGGCACAGAATCCTGCCATCCCCACAGACATCTCCAGGCAGAGAAACCTGCCAGTGCCACAAGCCTCCCCAAGCATAAAATCTTGCCAGCCCAACAGACCTCCTCAGGCATAAAAACCTGCCAGTCCCACAGACCTCTCTGGGCACAGAATCCTGCATCCCCACAGACATCTCCAGGCAGAGAAACCTGCCAGTGCCACAGGCCTCCCCAAGCATAAAATCCTGCCAGCCCCACAGACCTCCCAGGCATAGAACCTGCCAGTCCAACAGACCTCTCTGGGCACAGAAACCTGCCAGCCCCACAGACCAGCTCCCGCAGAGAAACCTGCCAGTCCCACAGACCTCTCCAGGCAGAGAATCCCACCAGTCTCACAGACCTCTCCAGGCAGAGAAACCTGCCAGCCCGACAGAGCTCCTCAGTCAGAGAAATCAGCCAGTCCACACAGACCTCCCCAGGCTGAGAAACCTGCCAGTCCGTCAGACCTCTCATAGCAGAAAATCCCACCAGTCTCACAGACCTCTCCAGGCAGAGAAACCTGCCAGCCCCATAGACCTCTCTGGGCACAGACATCTGCCAGCCCCACAGACATCCCCAGGCAGAGAAACCAGCCAGTCCCATAGACCTCTCTGGGCACAGAAATCTGCCAGCCCCGCAGACCTCCCTTGGCAGAGAAACCTGCCAGTCCCACAGACTTCCCCAGGCATAGAAACCTGCCATCCCCACAAACCTCTCCAGTCAGAGAAACCCGCCAGTCCCACAGACCTCCCCAGGCAGATAAACCTGCCAGTCCCACAGACTACCCCAGGCAGAGAAACTTGCCTGTCCCACAGACCTCTCTAGGCAGAGAATCCCTCCAGTGTTACAGACCTCTCCAGGCAAAGAAACCTGCCAGCCCCACAGACCTCCCCGGGCACAGAAACCTGCCAGTCCCACAGACCTCCTCAGGCAGAGAAATCCGCCAGTCCCACTTACCTCCCCAGGCACAGAAACCTGTTACCCAACAGACCTCCTAGGGTACTGAAACCTGCCAGTCCCACACACCTCCATGGGCACAGAAACCTACCAGACCCACCGACCTCTCCAAGCACAGAAACCTGCCAGCCCCACAGACCTACCCAAGCACAGAAACCTGCCATTCCTACACACCTACACAGGCACAGAATCTGCCATCCCCACAGACCTCCCCAGGTACAGAAACCTGCTAGTCCTGATGGAGCGCAGGCTCACCTTGCCGAGATTTTACCATAATCACACGGGCCCATAAATCAACATACACACTTTGAACAGGTAAACCTATGCTCAATCAATTTTGTTTAACCATTCAGGACCTATACCATTTGACTTACCAAATCCAAGTCACTGGTCCCTAAGGTCCTAAAGGATCAAGGGTGTTAGCATAAGAGGCAGTAAATAAACATTTGCACTCATATAATAACCACAAACTCGGGAAAGATTTAAACTCTTTATCTATGAAACTTTTTAAATGTCAGTGTCCATACTACATTAATTGAAACTTGATTAATCAGCAAGAATATGATAAAAAATTGAAATGATATGAGAAACATTCATTAACATTGAAATATAGGAAGGGTAGAGAAAGGGAAATATACGATGACAAAACCACATTGATTTTCGTTACCTAGAGTGGTGTGAAACCAACCCTGGCCACGGGCTGCGATAAAGGACAGAACCCCAAAATACAGGTATCAGCAGGAAAGAACAGGTGCAAACCAGAATCAGGACAAGTGTGGACCAAATTGGATCAGGACAGGACCACCTCAGACTAGAACCGGCACCCGCAGCTAAAGGACTAACGCCTGCATTGGACTCTCTCTCTGCAGCTAACAGTTGAACCCTGACAAGGTCAAAAAGTCTTTAGTTAGAGTGCTCCGCCAACACCCAGTTCCCAAACCCCGATTGGGTTATCGAATCTTCTGACAGAGTGCTTCGCCAGCACCTCTGCTCCCGATCACCTATTGGGTGCGTTGGGTCAGTGACAGGTCAGCTATTCATACAAGTCGGACAAATTTGCTAACTAAGCCTACTCTAGGTATACTATTTTTCAGGACAGAGTACCACCCCCCAATGTTGCATGTGTAAGGATCCCCAATTTTGATTGGACAAGAGACGGGGAGAGAACATCACACCATACTAAAATGAAACTTTTACTTCTGAATATTCAAATTAACGTTCCCGCCAATCAAATTTAATTTTCTCATGCATCTTTATTCCACCCAACAATGGATGTTCTTATAGTAATACAATGTTAACAACCTTTTCTTCTGCTTGGGGTCAGCAGGTTAGATTCCCAGGCGCATCTTCTAGTGTGCTGTAAGCTTGGCATGGCTTCAATGTCAAATGACTTCAGCTCCTTCTGGAGTTTGACATGCGCAGTGTGGGTTTTCAAGATGGAGTAATAACACCTCCCAGGCCCAAGATTATCATTACATGAAAAAACAGAAAAGAAACAGTTTTAGAACACAGAATTAATAAATGTACTGTATACCACTTATCTCTACTCTATTCCCATTACTTTATTTAACTATTGCGTTAATGATTAGGCAAAACGAACAGCTTAGCAAAAGCAGCAGTGCAAGCTTCATGCATGCTGCAACACAGAGCAGCCATCCTAGTTCTAGTGCGCAGAAGCTAAAGTTTCCCTCCAAGCCAAGAAAGACGTCATGTCACATGAGTATGGCAGATGCATGCGCAGTAGGAAATCCCGCGGAGCAGCGGCCATTTTACTGCAAGCGGATTATTGTTAGTAGAAACACATAAGCAAGCTTCTTCTAGATACCTAACATGTCGTGAAATGCAATATTAATAAGACAAACATGTTAGTTAGTACATTAACGTTATTTCGAGAGGACTGAATACAAGCAAGTCGCGTTACATGCAAATCCTTGCTCGATCAATCCCCTCTTTGATGATATTTTATATTATCACCAATTAATGAAACAGATGCCAACTTTTCACAACTCCCCAACTCAATCTTTTCATACTTTCTATTTTGTTTCTTTTCATTGTTAGTGTGAAAGTTGTTCACTTTCTTGTATATATTTCCATTCAACTCTTCTAATTCAAGTTCATCAATATATGTCTCTTTTTCCCCCTCTTATTTACTGTATATGTCTTTTTGTGCTTACGACATTTGCAACGAATTATTATCCCTAAAATCAGTAGACCTATTCCCACCATTGGTATCTGTATTCTAACTACAAAACTTTTCCCTATATTAGAAAGCCAACTACCTATAGAGGAGAGACCATCGGTAAGTCTCTTCCATGCACTATCAACCTCCAGTGGTTTAAGCTCTTTTTCCAAATTAGTAATATTTCTTACATACCTCTTAATTTCAACACTTTTGTCAGTTATGTAAGTGCAACAATGTTGCGCTTTGAACATTCTACAGACTCCGCCCTCTTTTGCAAATAATGTATCAAGAGTAAGTCGATTTTGTAAAACCATTGATCTTATCGCAACCAATTCGGTATTGACCATTAAGAACCCTCCAGCAGTATCAGTCGATAAACTATCCACCACTATTGACAATTTTCAAATTCTTTGCGTATTCAGAGCCACTCCCACTGTAGGTATCAATGCACTAAATATATCGCCTACTATTTCTCTAAAACTAGCTCTTTTGCTACTTATTAATCCATTATCTTCTTCATTGTTTCCAGTGATTTTGTTTACATGATATATCTTTGGGAAGGCTATTCCAAAATAACAGCTCCCATACCAATGATCTGGCAGTTTGTAATAAGCCTTGTTTCCGCATATAAAATAAATTCCAGGAAACACAGGTTCAGTTCCATCTTTGAAACCTCAAACTCCAATTACCTCATAATTGTGTTCACATTCACTGGAACCAATGAATATAACTAGTTCTTTCCCTGTGAAGAAAGAGTTTCCTTTTCTTTTTGAAATCCAGCAACATAGCAACATGAGTCTTGCCATTTGGGGTGAACCCTATATTTTCAGCCCATTGAGGAATTTTATGATTATCATTTGCATTTCTTTGGAAATTCTCTCTCCTTTTCTCAACCATATTTAAAAATATTTTCTCTTTTTCACATAATAAGCATTTAAATTATTCTTGTGTGCTTCAGCTATATCTATTGTACCTATAGTTAGAAAGTATTCACCCATATAATGTGTTACATCACTCTTAGTATGTACAGGATTCAGGTTACTACGTATAGGAAGTTCAGAAAAAATCAAGTCTGAATTAGAATATTAATACTGCAAGAGTCCTTGCTTATAGAATAAACAAGCTAAAATACTACATGAAAAATCCCATATGTTAGGGGTAAATGATGATACGTAACTCCCTCAGCAACTGATGTAGGAAATTTCATACACACATAGCAATCTTCTATTTCCATAGCTTCTACATAGTGTACTAATGTTATGTTATGTTAATTTATTTTTCTAATGCGCACAGCTACCCAACAAGGGTTCCCAGCGCAGGCCATAAAAATAGACTCTGTACATTTGAAATTAGAATTGTTGAGTAAAAAGCCAAGTTTTTAATTGCTTGCGAAAATTGGGGTACAGCGTTTCCTTCTGCAGCACATCAGGTAGGGAATTCCACAAAGTTGGTCCAAGAAGAGAAAAGGAGCGCCCTCCTATTCTCATTAATTTGATCCTGGGAATTTCGAATTTCTCTTCTGAGGAGAAGAGAAGCAGGCGAGAAGGAAGGTAAGGGCGAACCAGATCTTGTAGGTATATAGGAGCTGAGCCAATCTTAATTCTGAACATATAGCACAAGGCCTTAAATTTTGTGCGCTGTTCAACCTTGAGCCAATGTAATTCTCTCAGGGCATTAGCCATGCTGGACATTCTCGGAAGTCCATACAGCAATCTGGCTGCAGAGTTCTGCACCACCTGAAGCTTACGCAGCACATCCCTGAACCCAGAAAAAGGATGTTACCATAGTCCAGGCGAGATGTTATGAGTGCCTGGACTACCGTCCTTTGGGAATCAACAGGGAGCATTCAAAAGATTTTTTAACCATTTTAGGATGGTAAAACAGGTGGCTGCAGTTTGTACTGCCTGTTGTTTCATTGACAATTTATTGTCAATAATAAAGCTTAGATTGCGGACCTGAGAGGAAGGCTTGGGCAAGGGCCCCATTTCCGCAAAAAATAAGCACTTCTGTCTTTTCTCCATTGAGCTTGAGCAAATTCGATTGCATCCACGATGCGATGTTGCATAAGCCTAATTGCAGAACAGAAGGACCCAGTTTCTTATCAGCCGACAGAGAAAAGATGATTTGAGTATCATCGGCGTATGAAAAAAGTGCCAACCCTGCTTCCTCAGCAATCACTGCCAGTGGTTGCACATAGATGTTAACGAAGAGTGGACTCAAAATTGAGCCTTGTGACACCCCATACCGTGATGTGTAATACTTTGAGGTGGCCCGAGTGGAAAAGACCGGGAATGTGCGTTCCGATAAAAAGGAAGACAGCCAGCCAAAGCAGGGTCCGCATTTGGCTTCTTCAGCAAAGGTAGGACCATTGCATGTTTCCAGATGGTTGGCATCTCAGCCTCGCTAAGTTCATAGCTCCATAATGATTCTTAAAGCAGGCTGTTCCATTTGTAGGAGCACTGCAGCTGGAAAAGGGTCGCATGGAGAACCAGATTTAATGCTCGCTAAGATTTTTGTGAATGAACCAATGTCCAAAGGAGCCCACCTCTCTAATTTTAGCAGAGAATGCTCTGCTACAGAGGCAGCTAGAGCAGGAATAGACAGAGCCAGGCTCGTAACACTAGTTCCTCCTAGAGACTGGTAGATTTGTTAAACTTTGGTTATAAAAAATGTAGCAAGCTTGTTACATTGTATTTAGTCAAGAACAGGTGGACTGGGTTGCATCCCTGAACCTGCAAGCTTCTTTAACATGGAGAATAGGGTACGAGGACAATTCTTCACCCCCAAAATAGTGGAGGAGACATAATCGGCGGGTGCCATTTTGCATAAAGCATGGTATTTTTTCAGTGTAGCTTTGTAAATATTTTTGGACTCAGAGGAGTGATCTCTTCTCCATCCACTTTCCCATAGCTTTACACTTTTTTCAGCTTTGGGCTGCTCTGTGAACCAGGGGGGCGGAGGACGGTGGTTATTGAATTGTTTCCCGGGCGGAAGGCAGACATTGGAAGCGGAAGTAATCCATGTATAATACTATCCAAGGAAGACAGTGATATAGAATTCAATCAGGGAGCATTGTTTAACAATAAATAGTTACATTTTACTATATCCAATTTGCCCCAGTTTCTAGTCCGACTTGGTATGTCAGGTAACAGTGGGCCCATTTTCAATGGACTTCTGTATTGAAACTTAACCGCAAAATGAACGGACCAGCATAAAGACAATGCAAGAGAACAATTAATATCATACAAATTAGAAAAAATCAGGTCCAATAAATGACCAGCCATGTGAGTGGGGCCTTCATTGCAAAGAGGTAGATTCAGTGCATATAAATCAGCAATCAAAGCCTTACTTGCTAAGCATTCCATGCTTTCCAAATGGAGGTTTAAATCTCCTAAGACTGTGAAATTAGCCAATTTAAGTAGCCAAGGCGCCAACATATATGAAAGTAGTGTCACCCAGGAACTGGCCACTCCAGGAGGGCGATAGATCATTGCCCAGGATAGAGTAAGCTGGGTGGAGAGCATACGTTTAAAAAGGGCAGCTTCGCAAACCGCCAGAGGGAGGTCTTCCAGTTTACAAGAATAACTTCTCTTAAAAATAATCGCGATCCCTCCATCTTTCCTGAGGATTCTATCTCTCCTTATTATAGTATAGTTCTCAGGGAGGGCGCACACCACATCCGGACCTGAACTAATAAATTTGCAAATACATTTAAGTGAGTTTTGTTTTCAATTCTAGTATAATGTAATCCTTCCTCATCTGATGCTTCGAAATCTACCTTCTGTTGTTTAATGCTAAATGCTTTCTCTTGTGTATCTATTCTTCTATGTGTATCTATAGTTTCAGGCTCACTAGTGGTATTCTTTATGTCTCTACTCATTAAGTAAGGAATGGCTATTGTCAGTCCTAACCATACTACGAGTACTATCACTATACTACATGTGCATATTCTACAGCATGTTTTCAAACAGTTTCTTTTCGGTCTTCCATTAACAGTATGATCAGCCATTTCTGACCAAGGAGTCTTAACCTCTCTTTGTAGCTTTTACACAGTCTTTTAACCTGTGATATTTTTCAAGTGGGTCTCACTTCTCCACAGGCTGATCAGCTATTACTTTGTCAACACTTTCATCACTTATTTCTAAGTTCTCAAAATCTTCAAGGGTGACGCAAGTCCATTCAGGGCCGCTGAATTTGTTATTCAGTCTTTTCAGTTGTGGACTTCTCCTTCTTGGTTGTACTGTAGATTTACTTGTTCTGGTTCTTCATTTATTCTTTTTAGACACAATCTTAGTCTTTTGACAAACCTAGGCCACTTGTCTTCATTTCTGAGCCTCATAGCTGGCACTGTGCTCTGGTCTTCTTCCAGTGCTCTCTTATTTTCATTTAGTTGTGACACATCTATTGAAATGTTATCTGTCCTTGTTCAGGTATTTGTTGAATTTGACTTTGGTTTGATTCACCTTCTTCTTCCTGGCTACATTTTTCTACTTCTATCTGTCCCTGCTCAAGCTCTTCAAATCCTTGATTTTCTTCTGCCTGAGCTTCCGCCCTAATACCTGTCTGTCCCTCTTCATACTCTGGAGATCTTGGTGAAGTGTTGATTGTCTGGGTATCTTTATCTTTCCCTATCTGGGCTCCTCAAGATTACTGTTAGCTTGGATTTCTGTAATCTGAGTACGTTCTTCTACACCTATCTCATCCTCACTATCACTCTGACTGTCTAGATAAGTCTGACTTCTGGTTCTCATGTATTCTGCAGGTATCTCAACTACCAGAATCCAATCATCTTGACTGGTGCTTGGTTGTTCCTCTTCAGCTACTTCAGGATCGATATCTTGAGACCCCTCAGCTGCAAAACCTTCAGCTTCAGTTTTATCAGGTTCAGTCACTCTTTTTGTGTGACTGGCATGGATCCAGTGTGGAACTCCTTCGCACTTTACAGCTGTGGTGGTAACCAAAATTACTTGACGTGATTTTCCCCACCTTGGTGCAAGGCAAGATTTTCAAGTGTGTTTCTTTAACACTACCCAATCACCTGGGTTCAGGTCATGTGCTGGAGTTGCTTGTCTGGCGACAGTGTCTTTCCCAACCTGGTGAGAGATAGAACGTGCTTGGTCAGCCAGTTCTTTGCAGTACTCCAGTACTAAATCATCAGATATATTTATCAGCTTTTGTCCTGGCACCCATGCTTGCCTCATTGCTCTTCCCATTAGTATTTCATGAGGACTCAAGCCTGTGTTCCGGTCTGGAATACTTCTGAGTCCCATCAGAACAAGAGGTAAAGCATCTGGCCACTCTAATTGGGTAGATTCATACATGTTTCCCAATCTTGACTTGATTGTGCCATACAGTTGTTCTACCCCTCCAGAAGCCTCTGGGCGGTATGCACCGTTCATCTTTTGCTTAACGTTGAATGCTTCACAGATTAGGCCAATTATTTCATTATTAAAATGACAGCCTCGGTCTGATTCAATTGTTACTGGAAAACCGAACCTAGGTATGAGTTCTCTGACTAGGAGATTGGCTGCAGTGATGCTATCATTCCTACGTGTGGGGTAGGTTTCCACCCATTTTGAGAACAAACAGACAATGACAAGAATATATTGGAGTCTTCGACAAGGGGGTAACTGGATGAAATCAATCTGTAGTCTTATAAATGGGCCTTCTACCTTTCCAATCATTCTTGGTAACACTACAGTTTTCTTTCCAGGATTCATTTGCTGGCAAACTAGACACCTCTGGCAAATACTCTCTGCTACATTCCTGAAACTCGCATTCAACCAACTCTGTCTGAACAACCTGATCATGGCATCCCGCCCTAGGTGGGAATCTCTGTGGAACATCCTAGCCAGCCATAGGAGCAAGCAAACAGTCTGGTAACACAGGCCTACCATCAAGGTAAATAATGACACCATCTTCAACCCTTTTCCGACAACCTATTTTTCTCCACTCTTCTCTTTCTTTCGGTTCTGCTTCATTTTGCAAATCTCTCACTTCCTCCCACATTCTCACACCCTCAAGCAACATAAGTTGGCAGCTGTTTCCACATGTATCAATTTTCTTATTACAGCCATTTTATATTTGGCACACTGTTGGGCTAATTGCTCAGCATGTCTGATACCTGCTGTCACTTTGTCATTTCCAGATTGGTGAGCAGCATATGTGACCACAGCCACTACTTTTGGTAATTGAATTGCTTCTAGCAAATCTTTTGCATAGTGACCATTTTTAATAGGAGTGCCTGAAGAAGTCAGAAACTCCCTTTGAATCCAGAGTTGGCCAAAGTCGTGCCCAACCCGGTAACCATACTGGCTATCAGTGTAAATGGTTACTTTCCAATTTTTCCCAAATTTGCAGGCTTTTGTTAATGCAACCAATTCGGCTACTTGTGCAGACTTGTCTCTAGGTAAGTAGGATGCTTCAACTGGACCCTCCAATGTGCATACTGCATAGGCAGCCCTCAAACCTCCTTCATCATGTTTTATACATGAGCCATCTACAAATAGCTCATATTCAGAATGTATTAATGGCTCTTCTCTTATGTCTGGGCGTGGTTTTGTACTGTGTTCAGTCAGGTCAATACAATCATGTTCGACTTCTCCCTTCACTTCTGCAAATTGTGAATCAGGTAGCAGGGTTGCTGGGTTCACAATATTACACCTTTCAATGGTTACATTTTCTGCACCTGCAATGATTCACTCATACTTAGTCAGCCGACCAGGAGTTCGGTACTGAGTCTTGGTCCTTTGTTAACAAAACCACAACTGCGTGTGGAACATACACTTTATTGATGAACTGCACAATTACTTAAAATCTTTACAGTGTAAAAACTTGATGAGCATCCCCCCCCCGACGTGCCCCATCCACACATAAAAAGTAGATACCACATTGGGTTAAAATGCTGACAGTTTATATTGCTTAGTTGTCCAGAACAGAGTTCTTTTAAAAGGAGGAGAGTATTGATTACTCCATTGTTCCACAACAGATGAAGAGAGGCACATAGAGGTTCGATAGAATCAATTCATACACCAAAGCCGGTTGACGATAGATGGATTCCTCGTTAGGCCCTTAAACCAACCCAGGTTAGATGACTGGGGACGATGAATTCCAGTTGCTTTGCAGGCACTTCCTAAATTAACTGTGAGCTAACATCATTGGGGCCACCGGTAGGGCGCATACACTGTCACTGAATGTCCCATAATAATGGACTCACTCTGCCCAAGGCTCATGCAGGTTGCAGTTATTGCTTTCAGGCATCCTGGCAATGCATATGCTACTGATCCAATGTAGAAGAAAAAAATGCCACAGGACGTCTCATTAGACCGTGAGTTTGGGTCAGAACTGAAAGTGCACAATTATCTTGTGTATCGCAGAATAGTGCAAAATCTTTTAAATAGTCAGGCATCCCTAATGCTAGAGCTGTACACAGACATTCTCGTAATTTCAAGAAGGCAGTCATGCTTTCGTCATCTCATTCTACTGGGTCCTTTGCTCTCTTCTTTGTCATTTGTATCAATGGTTTTGCTAGGACTGCAAATCCCACAATCCATTGCCTGCAATAACGTACAACTCCAAGAAATATTCTGAGCTCTTACTGGGTTTGAGGTAGATTAATCTTTTTGATTATTCTGATTCATTCTGAGGTAACCCTTCTGACACCTCTTTCTATCTGGTGCCCCAGATATTTCACCGTTGTGGTGCAAAATTGCAACTTTTCAGGTGACACTTTATGTCCTCCTTCGCCCAAATATGTCAGTAAAGAAATGGTACCAACAACACAGTCATTTCGAGTTTTAGATGCCAGCAATAGGTCGACTATATGATGAACCAAGTCTGACTGTCCGAGCAGTACCAGAGATTCAAGGCACTTTTTCAATATCTGATTAAAAATCGATGGACTCTCTGTATACCCCTGAGGAACGCGGTTCAAGATGTACACATGACTGTCATATTCAAAAGAAAAAAGAAATTTGCTATCTGGGTGTTATGGAATCGAGAAAAATGTGTGACATAAATCTATTACGGTGAACCATCCAGCTTCCCACGGTATCTGGTACAGAATCACTGCAGGATTTGGCACAACTGGACAGCATGGGACAACAATCTTATGCATTTTATGTAGGTCCTGTTTGACCCTGTACTTTCTGCTCAGTTTCTTTATGCCAATTATCTGCGAATTACATGGACTGCTCATTATTTCTTGTAAAATGCCTGCTTCAACCAAATGCTTTATTTTTGCCTCAACACCTGCTTTTATTTCTGAGCTCATTTTATACTGTCGAATATTTGGGTAAACTGCACCTTCTTTTATCGTCACTCTAATTGGATCGACATTTGCCATTAACCTTACATCTTTTCCTGAAAAACCCACCCATTAGGATTCACGGTATGCTGTAGTTCTTCTGGTAGGTCTTCTACGGTTAATTTTTCATTTTCCATTTCTTGTTTTGCTAACATTAATTTATAGATTCCGTCTTCAAATGGGGATTGAATTTCAACACCACTTGGGGTACAAATGATGGTGCAATTCATTTTGCACGACAAGTCTCTGCCTAACAGGTTTACTGGGCTAGAATTGCAAACAACAAATGTGTGAATTTCTTTAAAATTACCTATTCTAACTTCCATTGGTTCTGTGATCGGCGTACTAATTTGCTTACTTGGAATGCCCACTACTTGGATCGCTTCTCCTGAGATGGGTAGGTTTGGAACGTCTGCTGTTCTCACAGTAGAACAGGTAGTACCAGTGTCCAATAGAAAGGTGACATCATTCCCTTCAACCTTTCCTTCAATGTATGAACCTGACTGATCTACCGACAAGGAGGTGCCAAGTACACACTCCTCATCCTCCCCTGTCAGGCACCATCAGTATGCCTCTTCCTCGAAAAATGTGTCGCTGAACAGAAACTGTAATCTCACTGCGTCTATATTACCACTTCCATCCCAATTTGTGGTATCCACACTTTGGTGTACTTTGCTCCTAAAGTTTAGCATAGGCGCAAGGGGAAACTGGTTTTGTATTACCTGCTGCTGTTTCTTCCGTGGCACCTCATTCAGTGTGTGTGGATTCAAATCATTCGTTTAGACAGTGTTATTTTGCACAGCCTTACACTCGTTCTTCCAGTGCCCCAACTTGCCGCACCTATGACAAGGGAACTTCTTTTTGGCTTCCTCTCTATTGAATTTTCCCCTTGGCTTACCCCCATTACCATAACTTTGAGTCTGGTTATTGTTCATTTGACTTAACTGGAGTTCCTGTTGCTCTGCTAATTGTACTTGTGCCCCCATTACCTTTTCCTTTAATTATTTTCGTTTATTGTCAAGTTCATCTTCACAATATTTTTGATATTTAAGAATTTCATCAATCGGCTTGGCCTGCCAACAAATGTTATGATCTTTAATCCATTGGGAAATTTTCTAGCTTTAAGCCTGACACGAACCAATAGATGAAATGCGTCATGTCTTTCATGTCAATTTTGTCCAAAACACTGTACTGTTTTAATACTTGTAACAGGCGTTCATAATATGCATGCACAGATTCATCTTTTTTCTGGGTAGTTCTATTTATTCTAGTCCAATCAGTTTCTTTTTCAGGTACTTTCCCTTTGAGATACAGTATTACTTGATTATATTTCTTCATTACATCTTCTATGGGGGCTCCTGTCTTTGGGTCTTTAGGCTACTCATCACTTGGCCAATCAACAGCAACTTTACATTCCGTCCACAAATCTACAGGAACGATAATGTCAAACAACCCATCCAAATCTTTTAAAAGACATTTTGAAACCTTCACAAGTCTCTCGACTTGTCTGTATCATTCTACAGGTTTCTCTCGAAGTTTTGGGAAATCATTTGTGAAGGACAAAATATCCTGTCGAGACCATGGGACATGTAAATAACCTCCACCTGGTACTTCTCTCATGGGACACAACCTCTCCACTTTTTCTGCTTCTTTTAATACATTTTCTTTTTTTTTAATAACTGGTCTTTATTGTACAATTTTGTCGATTAAGATACCACCCCCCCTTGAACCCCCCCATACAGACCTTTTTAAATTATTAAACACATACATACATCATCTTGATGAATCAAAATCAAAGTTGTTAGTTTAAGGACAAAGTAAGTTCAGCTGGATATACTTCATACAGAACAAGAAAGCACGAAAACATGGAGCAGAAAGATAGAAGGATCCAGAGTGGAAGAGTGGAAGAAGGGGGAAAAAGGCACATTTCTATTATCATGTTTAGACAATATTACAAAATTGACCTCCCCATCCATTGTGTAAGCAGATGCCATATTTCAAGTCCTTTTTTTTCCTTTTTATTATCTTCCTGTTGAATATGGCTATTTCCACGTTATAAGCAGCTAATAGTCGTGCCCGCCATTGATGGAATGAAAGTGGGTATGGGTCTAACCAAGTTGATGTCAAGCAAATTCTTAGTATGGCCATTGAGATAAACAAAAGTCCCTGAATGGTAGCGGGTCAAGGATCCCTATCAATCCCAAGTATTATTTCCGCTGTCGTGATCACAATTCTAGTTTCAAAGATCTTTGATAGAAACAAAGAGTTTTCTCGTCTGATGGTATTCAGGGTTTCGCATGTGGCCAACATATGAATCAGATCCACCTTGGGCATTGCGCATCGAGGACATAATGTACCTTTACCGGTACTCCATTTAGAAATCTTTTCGGGGGTATAATATAATTGGAAAAATGTCTTGTAGAATTGGGCTTGAAGTTTAGTGGACATTAGTAAAGAGGATGACATTTCCAATGTTTTATGTATTATGGTCTCAGACATGCCTAGTTTATTTTCCCAGTTATGGAAATGCTTCTCTGGGTCATCAGGAAGGCCAGTAACTAGATTTTTATAAATTTTACCTATTCTAGCCCTATCTGCTTGGGCCATTTCAATTTCCAAAATTTTCCGATATGCCTCTCTCCCCCCCCCCTTTTTTTTAAATATAATCTCTGACTTGTGAATATTTGTAAAAATCACGAGATTCGAGTCCAAATTTAATTTTAAGGGATTCGAATGATTGATAGCACACTGAATCGTACAGTGACCCAACTTGTACTATTCCTGATCTAACCCAACACCTCATACAGGAGTCTTTGAATATCTCCGAGAGATTACTATTCCCACATAGCGTAGTGTAGTGGGAAAATCTGCCGATCCCCAGAAGTTTTCTTACTTGATTCCAAGCGATATAAATGCCTTTGAGTGATTTGAAGCGTACTTTTTTGAAGTGACAATCATATGTTAGCCTCCACAAATGATTGCTTGCCTCTCCACCGAGGATCAGTTCCTGTGGCGTTGGAACTGGACTCTCTGAGTTAAGTTCCTGCCTGGGGGTTAGGAGCACTCTACAGTATTTAAGGATAGTGGCCCACCAATATAGTTTGAAGTTTGGTAATGCCAGGTCACCTCTTTCCCTAGGTAAGGTAACAAACCTTTGAGCTCTACGTGTTCTTCCAAATCCCCAAATAAAGCATGCAAAAATGTTGTCTATAGTTTTAAAAATCTGTGTGTCAAAGTTTAAACAAATTGTGCGAAAAAAATACAAAAATTTAGGAAAGAATAACATTTTGATAAGATTGCATCTACCAATAATCGTGAGGTGCAGATTGTGTAAATGAGCTAGGCTTTTTTCAGTCTGTTTTAGAAGAGGCTCAGATTTAGGCTCCCTAAGTTATCTAAATCTGCTGTAATGTTCACGTCGAGATATACTGCCTTGTCTACGACCCTTTCGTCTGAGTAGTTAGTCTTGTTGTTGATTATGATCTGGGTTTTGGTTTGGTTCAACTTATATCCTGATATCTCCCCAAACCTTGTTGCTTCCTCCTCCATCACTTTGACTGCCGACATTGGATCAGCTGTTACAATTGCAATATCGTCTGCAAAAGCCAAAGTTTTGGTTTCGTCATTGATGGTTTTTATAGGTAGTATGGATTTGTTTGTCTCTAACCTCGTAATAAAAGGATCTATGAAAAGGGCAAACAGAAGAGGAGAGCAAGGGCACCCTTGCCTTGTACCTCTTGTCACTTTGATGGTTTCCGATAGGTCCCCATTAATCATAACCACTGCTTCGGGTGTGACATATAACATCTGTACAGCTTTAATGAAGTGATCCCCGATCCCGCTCCTTGACATGGCAATCCAGAGATATTGCCAGGAGACCCTATCAAATGCTATTTCCGCATCTTATAGTATCAAGGCCATAGGGTCTCCTGCTACCTCTGCCATGTCAAAAAGCGTGATCACTCTCTGGATATGGCCTGTTGTAGATCTCCCTGGGACGAATCCATGTTGCCCAGCAGATATAATTTGATGGATAATTGGTGCGAGTCTACTTGCTAGCATTTTAGAATACATTTTAGAATCATTATTGATTAAAGTAATTGGGCGATAAGCGCCCAGTTCTGTAGGATCTTTATTATTTGGGGGGAAAACAATGATTTTTGCCCGGGCCCAAGAGTCTGGAGGAAGTCCACCCTGAAAGACATGTATCATTAATTTAGTTCGAATTTCTTTCAATGTCTTACTAAATTTAGCATAAAATTCAACCGGAATTCCATCTAAACCAGTAGCCTTTCCTGGGACCAGACTATTTATTGATAGGAGAATTTCTATCCAATCTGGGGTCTCCGAGAGATTGTCTTGATCTAGTTGTGGTAAGCGGGGCCTTGGATCTAAATGTAAATATTCATGTATTTTGCCCTGGCTGCTTCTTGTCTCTATATAAAGCTCAGAATAGTACCCCTTGAACGCTTCCCTGATTTTTTTCGGGTCGTTAGTTAATCCAAAGATTGGATGTCTAATATTTTTAATTGTACTTTCCGAATTTTGTTGTCTTGCATAGATTGCCAGTTGGTGGCCCACCTGTTTGCTCATTTCATACATTTTTTCCTTACACATTGAAGCTTTATAGATCGCTTTCCCAGTGAAAATATTAGATATAAGATTCTTTGCTATGGCAACCTCTCTTGCAGCCCCTTCTGGATTATTCCCACCTGTAACCGCCCTAACTAAATATTCTTCCTTACTTATTACATTTTCCTGTAGTTTTTTTAGCTTATCTTTTGCTTCTTTGTTATTTTGGATTGAGTATCTTAGTGTTTCACCTCTTATTCCTGCTTTTAGTGAATCCCAGACCATAACCAAAGGGGCGCTACCCATATTGAAATTTAGGAATTCTGTGATCCAATTTACCATATGATTACAATACTTATCATTAATCAAAAGAGCCCTTTCAAACGTCCAGGTGCTTTAGACAGACTGGGTCACCCCAATATCTATGCTTAACGTTAAAGGATTGTGGTCTGAAAGTACTCTGGGAAGCCGTTCTATAGAACAATTGGAAACAATAGTGTGTGAAGCCAATATATGGTCTATTCTAGTGAATTTTTGATGAGGATGGGAAAAGAATGTGTAACATATTCAGATGCAGTTTGTTTTGATAGAGCTTCTTCTTTTTTCATTGCCCATCTAGTTTTCCATTTTTCTAGGTCACCCCATTTCTGCAATAATGACATAAGCTCCTTAATTTGTACTTTTCTACCCGACACATTCCTATTTTCCAAGTCTTTGTCAGACAATTCAGCTCGATATGGTTTCTGTAAAACTTTAGATTTGCCAATGTCAATTCCCATATTAGCTGAAATGTCCATTAATTTTTCATGAAACACTCTTATATTTCTAGTAATGCTTTTGCATATGAACCACAACTTGTCCTCACTGAATGTATTTAACCTGTCTAATCCCACATTTCCAGCCATCATTTCCTCTTATTCGACTCTTAATTTGAATATGTCCAATACCTTTGGCTGTTTCTTTGGTTTCTCTATTTCTCGTGACCAGCTCTCTATTTCCTCTGGGGTTACTACTGTGGCACTTGTTGTACCTGAGGATGTTTCTATCTGTACTTCTCTAGAATTTATAGGAGCGGTTTTCCTAACCGAGTCACTCACTGGTTCTCCTATTGGCAAATCCATCAGGGAAATCACTGACTCACATTCACTTGCTTGATCATCAATTATTAAGGGTTCTTTTCTAGGCTGTACTACAGATGTAGTTAGTACGGTATTTTTAGGACTAGGTTGTTTATCTCCATACATATGAACAACTGGGCCAATGGTTACCGGAATTGTCAGGGCTTCAGAACTCGTATTCAATTGAGAAATTTTCTGAATCAATTCACTTTTTTGTTTATTTAATGTTTTTCTTTCCCTGTCTTGTAGTACTTTTCTAATGTAGTCTCATGTATTACTTGTGGAACTAAGGGTGGTTTCATGAATGGTGCATTTGGATTAATTATTCTTGGCTCCTCATTATAAGGTGGTGGATTTTTCATTAATAAATCTTCCAAATAATCATCATCCGATTCACCACTAGTCATTAAATGTTTTGTTTTCTCAGTCCTTCTACTTCCTGTAGGTTCTTCTAAAGTATATACAGGATATAATCCTTCCACTAACATGGACTGTCTCCATTGTTTCATTTGTTTGTCTCTTGTCTCTTTTGGAAATCGGGGATAAAACTTACTCCAATTCCTGTTACTTCTGGGTCTATCCCGCTCAAAAGCCTCAGCTTCCCATTCCTCCAATGCTTCATACTGCGTTAATCTAGGTCTGGGATCTAATACATTCATGCGAGTTCTCAAATTATACAAAACTCTGCCATTAAACGTACCATTTTCTGGAAATGCTAAAACACCATCATCTTTTGTTTACTCCATCCAATTTTCTAACCACACACAAGTGTGATAGCGCCTTTCAACCATCATGTATGATGCAGGCGTATTTGGTGGTGGAATAATAATCCCTTCTCTTGTTTTAAGTGCTTTATCTTTCTTGAAATAATTCTTAATTCTTTTAATGAATTACATTTTTCTCTTCTCTCCGTACCTGATATAAGCTCTTTCTCTTATATACTCTTCTTGTGCAAACCCTAAATATTTTCTATCGGGTCTACCTCCTACAATCGGACCTATATGCCACATATATTTTAATCACAAATCTTTAGGATAACTCTCAATTTGTTTACAAAATTACTACCAATACCAGCACGTCTTTTATTTTTTTAGTGACCAATCAAAATTTTGAATTCAAAATAAATCCAACCAATAGTTGCGCAGCTTTTCTCGTGAGACTAGTTCTCACACTCCTGTACTCACCCCTCCTTTACAATTACTATCTCAGCTACACACCCACTGTCTCAACCAATACCAGCGCGACTCTGAGTGACATCAGCGCAGCTCCGCGACTGACTCCCTCCTTTGCAAGGTAATACGAAAACTTAATTTCTTTCACTTTTATTGCAGATTTTTTTATTCAACAACGTAAAAACATTCGCCACTGTGCCCGAGTGACTAATTCAAAGAAAAGATCATTTCACTCACTGCGAGTAAATCCCTTTTGCTTACTCTTCGTACACTTCAACTAGATCCCTTCCATCTACCCTTCACGCAAGCATTAGAGAACCTGCTACTTCTTCAGACTTATCCCCTCTGGGATATACTAAGGCAAACGTTTCACCTGCGAACCCCTTTGTTATCAATCAAGCTCAGAAGAACCTGCTACTCCTTCAGTGGGACCCTTTCTAGGTGATATCATACAAAAGGTTTTGCTAGCAAACTCTATGCTATCAATTATTCACACATTTATACAGAAAATTCCCTAAAATATTGCTTCTGGTTCTACCTAACCATGCACTTACTTCCTACAGGCAAGTGACCTCACTGCAGTGTGGCTTCCATTTACCACCTACTATTCTGCCCCCGGAGATTCTAGACAAAACATGAAAAAAGGTACGAACAATTTTGGTTAATACATAAAATCAGTATAATCAATAATACAATTTCAAATATGTAAAAATATTTTTCTTTAACCAGCTAACTATAACTACCTACCTATCTTAACTAAACTCTAACCATCATGCTGCTCCAAAAATTAACTGATGGAGCGCGGGCTCACCTGCCCGAGATTTTACCATATTCACCTGGGCCCATATGTCAACATACACACTTTCAACAGGTAAACCTACGCTCAATCAATTTTGTTTAACCATTCAGGACCTATACCATATGACTTACTAATCCAAGTCACTAGTACCTAAAGTCCTAAGGGATCAAGGGTGTTAGCATAATAGGCAGTAAATAAACATTTGCACTCATATAATAACCACAAACTCTGGAAAGATTTAAACTCTTTATCTATGAAACTTATTAAATGTCAGTGTCCATACTACAATAATTGAAACTTGATTAATCAGCAAGAACATGATTAAAAATTTAAATGAAATGAGAAACATTCATTAACATTGAAATATAGGAAGGGTAGAGACAGGTAAATATACGATGACAAACCCACACTCATTTTAGTTACCTAGAGTGGTGTGAAGACCACCCTGGCCATGGGCTGGGATAAAGGACAGAACCCCAAGATGCAGGTACCAGCAGGAAAGAACATGTGCAAACCAGAATCTGGACAAGTATGGACCAAATTGGATCAAGACAGGACCACCTCAGGCTAGAACCGGCATCTGCAGCTAAAGGACAAACGCCTGCGTTGGACGCTCTCTCTGCAGCTAACATTTGAACCCCAACAAGGTCACAAAGTCTAAAGATAGAGTGATCCGCCTGCACCCAGTTCCCAAACTCCGATTGGGTTATTGAATCTTTTGACAGAGTGCTTCGCCTGCACCTCTGCTCCTGATCACCTATTGAGTACGTTGGGTCAGTGACAGGTCAGCTATTTGGACAAGTCAGACAAATTTGCAAACTTTTTTTTGAGGGGCAGATCTCAGCTGGTTTTTCTTCGGCCCTATATATCCTCAGAGAAACCACTGCTATGTGGGGTCCCACAGGGCTCGGCTCTCATCCCCCTATTTTTTAATGTCTATGTTGCTCCCTTGGCGGAAGTGGTGGAATCCTGGGGTGTCAGAGTGATCTCTTATGCTGATGACACTCAGCTTGTGTTCTCATTTAGAGACCACTCTGACGGCAACTTGTCCAACTTTCGACGTTGCCTGGTTAACATCTCCTCCTGGATGACCACCAATAATTTGAAACTCAACACGGATAAGACCGAGGTCTTATTCTTTAAACAAAAATCCCCACTTCCCTCTAAGCTGTGGTGGCCTGTGGAATTAAATCCCCACCAGTCCCAGTCCAAACGGCTCGTAATCTGGGTTATCATTTTGATAATGCCCTGTCTTGTAAAACCCAAATTAACAAAGTCACCGCAGCTTGCTTCGGTAAACTGCGTATGATCAAGAAAATCTTCCCTTTCCTCCCGCTTGATTCCCGGAGGACCATTGTTCATGCATTAATTACTTCCCATTTGGACTATGCGAACAGCTTGTATGTAGGAGCCCCATCTTATCTGATTAAACGGCAGCGGACTGTGCAGAATGCTGCTGTAGGAGAGTAGGGTCTGCTTTCCTATGGTCACCCCACTTTTTGCTTTTTGCTTCACTGGTTTTTGACTTAATGTGGCTGTGGGCCTGCTAATCAGACCCACAGCCCAGCTGTTCTCTCTCTAAATTCACTACAATACACTTTAGGTGCATTACCAATTGGATACTGGATCACCTTATGAGCCCCTGTACAGTGTACCACTGGTACCCAGGGCATAGGTGCATCCAAGGCCTACCAGGGGCTGCAGCATATCTTTTACCACTCCTGGCTGCCCATTCAAATCGACACAACTGGCTGATCACTCAGCTGTGGCAAGGTGGTGTAATCACCGCTTGCTTAGATATAGTGTACCTATATCTAACCTTATATCTAGACACATATACACCTATAAGTCACTCCTATGGCAGGCCTTAACAATCCTGGAGGCAGAGTGCCTGACCTCCTGCTGCTGGAAGTCCTTCCAGTGAGGGAGGCTTGTACAATAGGTTTCCTGCCTTGGGATGTGCTAGCACCACCCCAGACAGGACTTTGTGTATTGGGACATGGAGGGCTGAAAGGATTGAGACACTGCCTGGGGCACACAAGGTGTCCCATGCATAGTCCAGTTCAAACCGGTGCTAGGGCTTCCCTGTCCCAGCTCTGGCACGAAACTGGATGAAGGGAAAGGGGTTTAACTACCCCCTTCCCTGGCCCCACCCATAGGAGGGACCTAGCAGGTAATCCAGCCCTAAGATTCGTATATAGGTAGGAGCTGAGTCTAGAGACTTTAGATTATCCTTACTGAAACACTGACACGAAACTCTGAACCTTCATCACTCTACTTTGGAAGAAGACAAATGAAGAATCTCCCTTGTGGTCAAGGAGTGACCACCCTGCACAAGCAGGCACCATCCAGTGATCGACAACTTGCTTTGCCACCGCCTGCCACTGGAGCCCGAGCCCAGAGCCTGACAAAAACTAGATTCCCAGACATCCAATGGACCCATCCACAGTCCCTGCAAAGCTGAGACCCTTGGAGGCGACGAGAGACGTGGGACCGGCCATCTTGAAAAGTCTGCGACCTGCTAACTGTGCAGCCTCTGAAGCATCCTCGAAGCTGTGCATTAGCGATTAAGAAGCCCTAGCCACGAGCAGCTTTTGCACCGAAGATCAGCCCAGCACACTGCACGAGTTCTGCGTGGGGCCCTTTTGCATTTTACTGCTTGACGCGTCTGCCCGGTCACTTGCCCATTGGCTAATAGCCATCTTGGAGATGATCCCATAAAACTTCACCACTGGTCTGGCTGCTCCAGACTGGCCCTTGCTTCCCTGAAAAGAAGCAGCCCCTCAGACCTTGCTGATCTGAGTAAGAAGCCTATATCGATTCCTGCGTGGGTTGCCTTTGCCAATGCTTGTTGCCTCCAATCTTGAAGCCAACACCGCCAACAGCAAGAGCCTTTGTGGGATAGCTCGTGCCTCCATCCTGGTTGTTGTCGACTCCTCCTGGTCCACGTGGCTGCAGAGAGAAGCTTCCCATCAGCACCTGATTGCAAAGCAACATCACCTGGTTCCTTCCTGGTTCCATCCTGGTCACTGGCTAGTGACCCAGACTCTGTCCCCTCTGCTTTCAGGTCCTCTACATCTTCGATCCACCCTTGGATCCAACCGGACTCTTCTCTTTTGGCCGCCTGCAGGAACTTTACTCCAAGGCTCCATAGATCTCCACAACGAAACCCGACACACTTTTGGACCTATGCACCCGCTTCCTGTGGGTTAGGTAACGTGAGTACTATGGTGCTCCTGTAGAGGTTTACATCCCTAGTGTCCTAGTTCAAGTGGTTAAGTTCTATTCCAGTTGGAAGGCTCCTAAATCTTTAACTTTATAACTTTTACGCACCCATTGACTTCTATGTGTGAACGCGTGTGCCTTTAGACACTGCACACGCATCCCGTGGGCCTCCTGGTCCCTAACCATTGTTAGTCCAGTGTAGCCCCAGCGATTCCCAAGGCCCTAGGCCTTACCATTGTTCATGATGTGGTACTTATACCACTTTTTTAATAAATGGTTTGACGGGCCATCCCCGGCCTATCCATATTTGTGCAAGTTTTGTATGTTATATTAAGTTCCTTGTTTTGCGCTTGTGCTTCTGTGCTCATAAAGAGTTTAGGGGTTTGTTTAGAAATAAATACATATATATTTTGAATATATATCCTGTGCGGTGTCCTTTCATTTGGTATTAAAGGGATTGCATATGGTTAAACAGCTGGCTTCACATGCCCACTTGAGTTTAACCTAAGACTGCTCTGTCCATGCTACCCCTAGGATAGCTGGTCTATAAGATTGGCTTTACAACCATCACCATAAGGGTTGTTTGGACTGGTGCAAGGTGCTCACTAGAATAGTGAACATCATATACCAGGCCAACTTCTCACATTGGTGTGCAGCGATTGGGATTTGAGCTTGCTGTTGTTTTACCAATTGTAATCTTTGCAATATCATTTGAAAGATCAAACAGGTACCTATAGGTACATATAAAACAAGACTTAGAATACTCTAGTTCTACTGAAATCTGCTGTTGAAGAGCAAAGGGCCGAGCACACCCTGACTACAACTACTAGAGAGGTTTAGTAGGTAAACACTTGGGGACAGATGTATCAAGATACCGTTTTTCGAATCCTAAATAGCGATTTTTTGCGAATCGCTATTTAGAATTCGCAAAACGGTATGTATGTACAAAATCGCAATTTTTTGCGATTCCTTATTATTCTTTATTTGCGAATTCACATTTTGCGAATTCGCAAATAAAGAATAATTTTCAATGCATTCCTATGGGCCAGGAGGCCCATAGGAATGATAGTGCAATAATTCTCAAATTGCGAATTCGGAATCGCAATTTGAGAATTATTTCAAGGGTGCAGGGGTGTCTCAAAGACACCCTGCTGCACCCCTCAAATCTACATGTGTGTGCATGTGGCACACATACATGCCCTATGGGCATGTATGAGTATCACATGCCACCCTTACAAATGCCAATTAGAGCATTTTTAAAAGAAATCGCAAATTACCACTAACTACAAGTTGGTGGTAAATTGCGATTTCTTAACACAAATTCGCAAACCAAAAATGTGTCATTGGACCAGTGGACTCCAACCTGTGGAAGGTAACCCTCACAAGGTACCCTCCAGATTTTCTATCCTCAGTTTCAAGGAACTGATGCACTTGTGTAGAACAAGAAAGCTGAAGCAAGGCTCTAACCCTACACTTCAGCGCCTCCTAGAGCTCTTAGATGAGTCTGAAGCTCTAAAGGCCTCTGGTGCAGACCCTACTGGGAATGCAGCTGAAGGCCTACCCTCTTCAGAAGATGCCACTGACCCCCCTGTTGTAGAAGGAGAGGAGGAAGATGATGAGGATGAGGTTGGGGGTGAGTCTGAAGAAGAGGATGGTAGCCAGGTCCAGGTCAGGAGACTTATTCAGGCTATCTTAAACCAACTTGGAGCTGAGAATGGGACAGCCCCATTCAGGCCTCCAAGTAGGTGTGGGCGGAAAATCCGTTCCGCTCGCGGATTTTGCGGATTTTCGGGAAATCCGCAATCCGCGAGATTTGCGAATTTCCCGCAAAATCCGCAAATCCGCGAGCAGCGGATTTTGCTCGCGCTGCTCGCACTGTTAGCGTGAGTTCGCGCCCCGCGAATAAGTGCGAAATTGCAGAAATACGATCTTGGCAAAACTGAAAGTAACTACTTACCAGGTTCAAAAGTTCAGGCACATCATTAGTAGCCATTTCCTGTAGGGCTTCCTGAGGGGCCCCTCCAGAGTTCAGTTGCCAGTTGAAACTATTATGTGACCCTGCTCTGAACCTCAGAATAGTTACACATATGCCACAAAGGTCCTGAATTACAGCTAAGGGAGACAAGCAGGAGCCAGGCTGGAAGTTAAAATCCATTAATCAGCCCCTAATTCATTATTGTCAGTTGGGGCAGGGCAGGTGTTGTAACTAATTTTGCAACAATGAAAGCACTTAGCAAGTGCAAAAGATCACTAATCAGGGCGCACTAAGGAAGCAGGTGCCAGCTAAAAAAATATTCTGTGACACATTAATCAGCCCCAAATTAATTCAGGTCACTTGAGGCAGGGAAGGTGTGCTTTGCTTTGCCGAAAATAATGTACACTGGACAACCAGAGGGTGTAGTGATGAAACAGAGGGTGGCATGGGTGGGCCAGAGGGTGGCATGAGTAGTCAGAGAGTGGCAGTGGTGACAGAGAGTGGCAGTGATGAAGAAGAGTGTCCCAAACAGGCTGGACACGTAGAAACAACAAGTTCGCAAAACTTGCGACCCGACAGGTAAGTTCGCAAATTGCGAAATTGTAAAAACCCTCGCGAACTGGCAGAAACACGGGCGAACACAAAAAAAAAAAAAATCCGCAAATTCGCGGGAATTCGCGGATTTTGCGGATTGCGAATCCGCAAATCCGCAAAATTCGCGGATTGCCAATCCGCAAAATCCGCTCATGCTTACCTCCAAGTGGGTTTAACCAGAGGTGTAGGAGGGGGAGATCTCACTCAGGAGATTATCATCACTCCAATGCTTCTAGGGGTTCTCGGAGGGGAATGACATCTCCTCAGACGAGAGAACACCAGGCTAGGATGAGGGAAGTCCATCTCGGAATTGAGAGGGAAGAACTTGCCCTAGCCAAGGAGAAACTTGCTTTTGATAGAGAAAGGAAGTTAGGTGGGGTAGAACCCACTGGTGGCAGCAGTATCCCTAAGGATAAAGACAGGTCCTATGACAATAGACACCTGAGTAAGATTGTGCCCTCTACTTATTTATTTATTTATTTACGAAGCTTGAAGAGCGCACGGCTACCCCCGAAAGGGGGTGTCCTGGCGCTATATACTGAGAGCTCAGAAGAGGAAAGGAAAACCGTTAAGGAAAGTTTTAAGAAATGTAGAACAGCCAAGTTTTCAATTTACAACGAAAAAGAGATTCAGAGGAGACAAACCTCAGGTCAAGTGGAAGACTGTTCCAGAGTTTGGCGGTCATTACACCAAACGCTCTACCGCCCATTCTGGAACAGCAAAAACGTGGGACAATCAGGAGGCGTAAGCTGTTCGGTCTCAAGGATCTGACCGAAAGAGACAATACAAGTCGCTTTTTCAAGTATTCTGGGCCGCAACCATTAAGGGCACGAAAAGCAAGGGTTAACATCTTGAATTGAATGCGACGTGCGATAGGAAGCCAATGTAGCTTCTTGCGGTAGGATGCTACCGACTGACGATAGGCAATATTGCCAATCAGTCTCGCCGCCGCGTTCTACACAATCTGCAAACGCTCAATTTGGTACAAAGTGGCACCAGCATAGAGACTGTTGGCATAATCCAAATGTGAAGTGATGAGAGCGTGAATGATGGTTCTGCGGGCATCTAGAGGAAGGTATGGGAAGATCTTTCTGATCATACGTAGTTTCGCAAAGCAAGCTGATGTGACCTTGTTAATTTGGGCTTTACATGAAAGAGCGTTATCAAATTGGAAGCCCAGGTTGCGTACTGTTTGGACTGGAGTGGGAGGAGGATTAAGTAGCGAAGGCCACCACAGACTAGCAGGCAGCAAGGATTTTCCTATTTAAAAAATAAGACCTCCGTCTTATCGGTGTTAAGCCTAAGATGATTGGTGGTCATCCAGGAACATATATTGTGCAGGCAATGGCAAAAGCAGGCAAAGCTGGAGTCAGAGTGATCTCTAAATGAAAACACAAGCTGAGTGTCATCAGCATAAGTGATCACTCTGACCCCCCAGGACTCCACCACTTTAGCCAGTGTGGCAAGGTACACATTGAAAAATAGAGGGCTCAGGGCAGAGCCCTGTGGGACACCACAAAGGAGGGGTTTTCCCTCTGATTTTAAAGGTTTAAGAAAAACCTTCTGAGATCGTACTTTGAGGAAGGACTCGATCCAGGTCAACACAACACCACCTATTCCAGTTTGACTCAGACGATCCAGTAATATTTTATGGGATACCGTGTGAAAAGCGGCGGATAGATCGAGGATGACCAAAATGGCCTCCTCGCCTCTATCGACACACTCACGGATTGTCTCAGATACTTCCAAGAGAGCAGTCTCAGTGCTGAAACCCGTTCTAAATCCGGATTGTGAATCGTGTAATAATAGGTTGGTTTCTAAATGTTCTGCCAGTTGTTGCTGCACGGCCTTTTCCAGAATTTTAGCCGGTTTGGGGAGGAGGGAAATAGGACCATAGTTACTAAATTGTGCTGGGTCCGCGTCCACCTTTTTCAGGATGGGGACCAACATGGCCTCCTTCCAATCAGTCGGGAATTGGCCAGTGCGTAGGGATGAATTCCAGATAGAAAGGAATGGTCTGACCAGTAAAGGGGCCAAATTGCCCATAACCTTGGCAGGGATCGGGTCTAAAGGGGAACCTGATTTGCACTGGGTAAACAGCCTCAATGCAAGGTAGGGGTTGACATCCGCAAG
Source organism: Lissotriton vulgaris (assembly GCF_964263255.1). Classification (NCBI taxonomy): domain Eukaryota; kingdom Metazoa; phylum Chordata; class Amphibia; order Caudata; family Salamandridae; genus Lissotriton; species Lissotriton vulgaris. Next base: position 420,568,073 of record NC_141685.1, on the reverse strand, counting down.
TGGATAACTGCTTTGGAGAGGGCCTGCAAAGTACAGCAGGTACCCCAAAGTCAGTGGGCAGCAATCTTGTGGCTCTCCTTTTCTGAAAAAGATAGAGATAAGCTCCTCACAGTTAGTGATGAGGATGCTAACAATTACACTATCCTGAAGAGTGCTCTGATTGATGGGTTTGGCTTAACCACTGAACAGTACAGGTTGATGTTCAGAGACACCCAGAAGACACAGACTCAGGACTGGACTGATTTTTTGGATGATTGTACCACTAAGGCTCTGGAAGGCTGGTTGTTGGGAAGTAAAGTTAAGGATTATACATGATTGTATAATTTGATCATGAGAGAGCAAATCCTTAATAATTGTCAGAACCAGTAGTTGCACCAACACCTGAATGACTCGGATCTAACCTCTTCCCAAGAATTGGGAAAGAGGGCAGATAAGTGGGTCAGAACCAGGGTTAAGCAGAAAAACAAGAGCCAAGGTGGTGATCAGAAAAAGGCAGACCAGAAGGGTGGGGAGCAGAAACAAAAAGACCAGAAGTCTTCACCAGGGCCCCAAAAGACCAATGAGGGGGGTCCCAAACTTCCAAAAAGAAGAAGAAAGATGGCCAAAGGAAACCTTGGTGTAATGTATGTAAATCCACTAGTCACTGGACTAGTGATTGCACCAAGAAAGATTCAGCCCCTACCACTGCTGCCCCTAAGGCAACTGCACCCCCTACTTCAGCTGGCAGTGGTACTAACCAATCCAAGGGTATAGTCGGGTTAACCCTGGGAACTGAGATGGATTCTGGCCTAGTCAGAATACCAACTCAGGCTGTTCTAGTCTGTGATGTGGACATGGTTATGTCCACTACTGTGAGTCCCAGTACTCTGGGCAAGTACAGACAGACACCTTAGATAAATGATAAAGTGGCTCAAACATTCAAGGACACATGTGCCAATGTCAACTTGGTAACACCTAGCTTTGTGGATCCTGGTCAGATTATACTGGGTGACAATTACCTAGTGACTAATGCCAGCAATGTCACCACTACACATAATGTGGCAGTTGTTAATTTCTCCTGGGGAGGGGTAACTGGCCTAAAAAAGGTTGTGGTAAGTGCAGATCTCCCCGTTGAATGTCTGGTGGGCAATGACCTTGAATCGTCACAGTGGTCAGAAGTGGAGTGCAGGACTCATGCTGAGATGATAGGTATATCATCACATGTCCTTGCTGTGACCAGGTCACAGGCCAAAAAGTGCCTCACTGAGCAGGTCTTGGATCCTGGAACAATGGACCAAGTACCTTCCAAGAGAAAGAGCAGTAGGGTCAAGGCAGTGCCTTCCCCCCTGCCTTCAAGTGAAGATCAGCCTTCATAGGAAGCTGATTTTGAGATCTCTGAGGGAACTGTTCCAGAAGAGCTTGAACCTGACCAGGTTGAGTGTCTTGGGACAGGGGGGCCTTCACGGCCAGACTTGAGGCAGGAACAGTTAGACTGTCTCTCTCTTGAACCCCTCAGACAGCAAGCTGCTTCTGAGGCTGCTGGAAATGCTACAGGTACCCACAAAGTGTACTGGGTTGAAGGACTCCTTTATTCTGAGGCTAGAGACTCTAAGCCTGGTGCTTCCAGGAGGTTGGTCATACCTCAGTCCTTTAGGGGTTTCCTTCTTACCTTAGCCCATGATATTTCCCTTGCAGGACACTTGGGCCAGAACAAGACTTGGGACAGGCTTGTCCCTCACTTTCACTGGCCCCATATGTCTGAAGATACAAAGGAGTTTTGTCGCTCCTGTGTAAACTGCCAAGACAGTGGCAAAGCAGGTGGCACTACAAAGGCCCCCCTGATACCACTACCTGTAGTGGGGGTGCCCTTTGAGAGAGTTGTGATAGACATTGTTGGACCAATGGATCCCCAAACATCATCTGGGCACAGATTTATACTGGTGGTAGTGGATCATGCCACCAGGTATCCAGAGGCTATTCCCTTAAGGACCACAACAACTCCTGTTGTGGCAAGAGCCCTCCTGGGAGTATTCTCAAGAATGAGCTTTCCAAAGGAGGTTGTATCTGACAGAGGTGCCAACTTCATGTCAGGATACCTAACTGCAATGTGGAAAGAGTGTGGTGTAAACTATAAGTTCACTACACCCTACCATCCTCAGTGCAATGGGCTTGTTGAAAGATTCAACAAGACCTTAAAGGGTTTGATTAAGGGTTTACCTGAAAAGCTTAGGCGAAGATGGGACATCCTTCAACCCTGCCTTCTGTTTGCTTACAGAGAGGTCCAACAGAAGGGGGTTGGCTACAGCCCTTTAGAGCTTTTGTTTGGACATCGTGTAAGAGGACCCCTATGTCTAGTGAAGGAAGGATGGGAGTTATCTCTAAAAAATCCATAACAAGACATAGTGGATTATGTACTTGGTCTCCGCTCCAGGACAGCTGAATACATGAAGAAGGCTACCAAAAACCTTGAGGCTAGCCAAGAACTTCAAAAAGCTTGGCATGACCAAAAGGTTGTGCTGACTGAGCACCACCCAGGACAGAAGGTGTGGGTGTTGGAGCCAGTGGCCCCAGCAGCACTCCAGGACAAATGGTCTGGACCCGACACCATTGTTGAGAAAAAGGGAGAGGTCACCTACTTGGTGGACCTAGGCACTCCCAAGAGCCCCCACAGGGTGCTCCATGTCAACAGACTGAAGGCATATGTTGATAGGGCAGACATGGGCTTGCTCATGGCTACAGATGAGGGGCAGGAGGAAGAGAGTGACCCTCTCCCAGACCTGTTATCTCAGAACACTGGTGATGGTTCAGTTGATGGTGTGGCCTTAGCTGGCAGCCTCACTGACCAGCAGCAACAGGACTGCAGACAAGTTCTACAGTCTTTTAGACATATGTTTTCATTGATACCTAGTCAAACTAACTGGTGCACCCATGAGGTGGACACTGGTGACAGTCTGCCTGTGAAGAATAAGATCTACAGGCAACCTGACCATGTCAGGGATTGTATAAAGACTGAGGTGCAGAAAATGTTGGAACTGAGAGTGATTGAGCCATCAGAGAGCCCATGGGCCAGCCCAGTAGTCCTTGTGCCAAAACCTCACACCCAAGATGGTAAGAGAGAGATGGGGCTCTGTGTGGACTATAGAGGTCTCAATGCTGTCACTGGGACAGATGCTCACCCAATTCCAAGAGCAGATGAGCTCATTGATAGATTGGCTTCTGCCAAGTTTCTGAGAACATTTGATTTGACAGCTGGCTATTGGCAAATCAGGTTAGCCGAGGAGTCAAAGGCCAAAACAGCTTTCTCAACCCCAGGAATTTGAATTTAATTTGAATTTTAAATTATTTATAAAGCGCTCGTTCGCCAGCGGCTTCATGGCGCTACAACTTGCAGAAAACAAGGCAGAAAGGCAAATATAAATTAAAGAAATTCAAGCTACAGGAGGACAGTTAGTTGAAGACTTTGGTAAACAAGTAAGTTTTGAGTTGTTTTCTGAACTGGGGATATAGAGTCAAGGCTCTGAGCTCAGGAGACAGGGAGTTCCAGAGGAGTGGAGCAAGGGTCGCAAATTTCGAACCTCCCCATTTCTTCCTCCGGAATCGCGGGACAGTGAGGAGGGATTGGGTAGATGAACGAAGTTCTCTGGTAGGGACATAGGGAATAATCTCAGAAGAGATACAAGCCGGTGCCGTGCCCAGTCTCGCTTGAAAGGTGATGGAGGCCAGCTTGAACTGGACACGTTCACGAACTGGGAGCCAATGCAAAGATTTAAAAAGGGGGGTGACATGGTGGGATTTTGGTAATTTGAACACCAGGTGCGCCGCCTGGTTCTGAATCTGCTGCAACCGCCTAAGGCTATATGAAGGTATACTAGCATATAGGGCGTTGCCGTAATCCAGACGGGAGATGACCATTGCCAAGGTGATCAATTTCAAAGCGTGAAAAGAAAAAGAACGGGACACCTTGCGTATAGTACGCAGTGAAAGAAAGGAAGAGGACACCACAGAACTAACCTGTGAGTGAAGAGTGAGCTGGGGGTTGAGCTTGATGCCTAGAGTTTTTACTGAGGAAGAGGGGACAGGTGGGTAACCAAGGGAAGGGGGCCAAAACAGAGGAGACCAGGGACTGGATGAACCTCCCGTCAACACCAGCTCGGTCTTGTCTGGGTTGAGTTTTAAATGGTTGTGGTTCATTGAGTCTCGGATGTGAATCATGGTAGATTGGAAGTTGGAGGTAGAAGACGGGGAAGAGGACAGGTTAAAAACAAGTTGGAGGTCATCAGCATAGTTGTATACTGTGACCTCCATCTGCTGTACTGAAAAAATAAGAGAGACAATGTAAAGGTTAAACAAAAGGGGTGAAAGGGAGGAACCTTGGGGGACCCCGCACTGAACTTTCCGGAAGTCCGCAGTAAAGTCACCCAGGCAAACTGCCTGGGTGCGGTCCCTCAGGAAGGAGGATAACCATACCAGTGCGGTACCTCCGATCCCCGCCGCCTTGACACGGGAGAGTAAGATGGTATGATCAACCGTGTCAAAGGCGGCTGAGAGATCAAGAAGGACCAGGGCCTGGGTCTTGTTGGTATCCATTCCCTCCCTGAGGTTGTCAAGGACCAAGAGTACTACGGACTCCGTGGAGTGTGCGGGGCGGAAACCGGCCTGGCGGGGGGCTAAGACCCCATGCGTCTCCACAAAAGTGCTCAAAGTGCGGGTGACGTGGCGCTCGAGCACTTTTGCCAGAAATGGCAAGAGGGAGATGGGGCGATAGTTGGCGGGGACCGAGGGGTCCGCGCCCGGTTTCTTAAGAATGGGGACGATGATTGCTGTTTTCAGTGGGGCGGGTACCACGCCCTGAGAAAGTGAACTGTTAAGACGGTGAAGGGGGGGATCGGAACAGGAAGAAAAAATGTGACAGAGAATGTGGGAGGGGCAAGGGTCTAGGGGGGAACCAGATTTGACTAAGGGAATTATCGAAGTCAGGGTTTCCTTAGTCAGGAGAGGGAGGGCATCAAGTTGTCCCTGGGGGGGGCACTGAGGATCCACAAACGTAGGAGAAGGGGGAGGGATATTGGCCTTGATGGTGGCAATTTTTTGGATAAAGAAATTGTTAAGGGAGTGGCAGAGTTCTGGAGAAGGAGTGAGTTTCAAGGTGGTTCTGTCAGAGAATGCCAAGTTGTGCACAATCGAGAAAATTTCACTCGATTGGTTCTCTGCGGCGAGGACTTTGGAGGAGAAATAAGCTGTTTTTGCCGCCAGTGTCGTATTTTGACGATGGCTGGGTTAGCGCTTAGCTTTGCTACACGTTTCTCGCTTAAATTGGCTATACATAGAAACGCCATTTTATATGTAGCGGCGGCCATTTTAGATCATGAGCGGCCTCGTGGCCAGCGTGCCCTTTAGTCCTTTGTCCGTTCCACTGACCACTCGAGTCTGCCCAGCAACAGGCTATTTTTAGTATTGGTCAAGCTCACACATGCGCAGTTCACACTGACCAGTCACTCCTTAGGAATGTGCCGCAAACTGACCAGTGGGTTTGAAACCCTCCAATGAGCTGGCAGTGTTCCAAAACATGCCCTTATATGTAAATAATGTTCTGTAACTTTGTGCCGCTTGTCCGTTTTATTACCTGTAGGATTGTACAAAAGAGGGGGTCACACCGATGTTCGGTGTGATACCTCTTGCATTACCGAAGGGTGCTGTATGAGTGTACCACCACCCCATGGGGTCTTAATAAACTTGTTCTTTGACTTTTACAGTTTCCGTGCCAACAGTTCTTCCAATGTATGTGGGTTATCTTCGGAACATGTAGGCCTTGGGAACCCGATACAACAAATTGGCGACCACGAAGGGACTCATCGGCGACTCGGATGCCCGGAGGAGAGGTCGTGACGAAGGTTTGGACACTCGCCATGGACGCGCGCTGCCACTAAGTGACCCGAGTCGTGGCACCCACGGTGTTTTTTCCTTTCCTTCCGATCTGACCTTCCAGGTGGCGCCGGTCTCCGACTGAGTTTCGATCGTCTGTGTTGCTGGATAAAGTGCCGTTTGGCTGATTCGATTAAAAGACCTTGGCAGTTGGAATCTGGATCTTTGAGACTTTGGGTAAGATTTGTGATCGGTAAGGTAGTCTGCGGACGCTTACTGAAGTTCTATGATTTGTGATCGGTAAGGTAGTCCTCGGACGCTTGCCGAAATTCTGTGACCTATGACTTTGATTTGAGTTAGCTAACATTTGTGAACTTGTGAAATTGTGAATTTTTGAACTTTGAATCTATATGTGTAGTGCACTTCACATAGGCAGGCATGTAGAGATGTTTCTCTAACTTTGTTTTTTTCCTCTGAGCGGCACATTTGTGTGAAGTACTGTAAGTGCCATTTTATACGGTGTCACGCTTTCGTGATACTCTTTGAACATGCCTGTTTTCAGCACACTTCGAGGGATGTGCTGTCTTGGAAATGGTACCACAATTAGGTTAGCGGAATCACAGCCGGCTCCCCCAGAGGGAACACCAAATCGCGAAATGTACATTAAACATGGCCTTCCCCCTATAATGTACAGTAAACTCTGGCATAAGTATTCCAAATCGGATCCTGAATTGCAATGGCCACTACATGGGTCGTTCGATTTGCAAAAAGTACAGTTTGTGGAGCAATGTCTGTTTCAACGCAGGTCTAGACAAAACATGTTTGATTGTGTACGAATGTGGGAGAAAGCGGTGCGTGAGCGAATGAAACGTGAAGTTGCCTTGGCGGACAAAGAGCAGCGCAAGGCTGCTCGGGATAAGGCTCTACAGCTTGAGGAAAAAGAGGCTCAGGAGCAAAGAGAGAGGGAGGAACGGGAACGTAAATTGCAAACGACGGGTCAATTCCCTATTCGTCGACCGCTTTATCCTGTCCTTAATAATGAAATTGATGATTTTTCATTGCTAGATCGGTCACCGCCTCCGTATGTTTCGCCGACGGCTCCAGTTGAAGATTCGGGTGATGATGGGCAGGATAAGTCGGAAAAGAAGGGTATAACTGCTCTCATGTTTACCACGGAGAGGTCCGCGCATTTACGTAGTTGGGCTCGTAAAGTGAATAAGAATTGTGTTTCTCAGGCTGAGGTGGTTGCGGAGAGGAGTAGGTGGACGGATCATGAATTACTGTATTTTCTGTCTAATTTGGTGGATGAAGTTGTTGCCGCGTATCGTCAACTTTCAGATACGTTTGAACCTAAAGCTGTGTCAGTATGTCGTGAGAATTTGGATAAAGGTGTATTTGATCTTGCAGATGTTGATGCCCTTTTCAAGCAACTGATCCAGCTGCGAGATGAAACAACCGGATTACGGGAGGAGCGGAAAAGGAAGCAAAAGGAGTCCGAGTCGGAGAATAGCGAGCAGATTAAGGAGTGTTCTCTCCGGGGTTCAGATAAGGATTCTGCAATGCATGTTATGCCTATGCGTGAAGCTGCACCTTTGTATGTTCCACCGAAAGGGGAAGGTACAGATGATGATAGAAGGTCAAAAGATGCGAAGGGGTATTTTGTATATAATTGGGTGTATACGCCTTGGAATAGAGCGGATGTTATGGCACTGAAAAATTCTTTACCTGATCTTCGTAAGAATCCGGCAGCATTCTACGAGGGGGTGGAAGGGGCTATTTCATCTTGTGTGATGACTCTGGTTGATAAAGATTTGTTCTTTGGGTTAATACTTCCGCCTGATATGTGGAGACAGATTCGTAAGAATAATGATGAAACAGTGCTAGGAGGTACATGGAAAGAGATTAATGAAGCTGATTTAGAAAGGAAACCAGCATGCAAGCCTTGTCAGTTGATTTTAGACCTTCCAGCGGCTATTTTGACTAAATTAAAAACGCTCGTTCCTTCTAAAAAGATTGATTGGACTATGTTAGCTTCGTGCAAACAAAAGCCTGATGAAACGGTTTCAGATTTCTTTACACGCTTCGAGGAGGCATTCCATGATTACAGTGGTCAATCTTTAACAGACGATATGGGTCGGCATTTGTTTGTAGATAAGTATGTGACTAATCTCCTACCGGAGATTGCAAAACGATTGAAAACGAGTGAAAGTTCCTGGGCCACGGCGACCCCTGCGTCTTTGTTAACGATGGCTCAGTATTATGAGCGGCAGGAGATAGAGGCTAAAGAAAGTGTTGATAAGAAAGCGAAAGAATTGAAGACGAAGGTGATGTTGGCACAGGTTCGTGGGACTCAGAATAGAGGGAGTGATAGAGGAAGACGAGGTGGAGGTACTACGTCGTATGGTCGTACGGATATAGCGGAGGATCAGTGTGCCTATTGTAAGGAGTTTGGGCATTGGGCTGATGATTGTCCGGTACTTCGTGAGCAGCGTAGTCAGCGTGGTCGAGGAGGTGGTAGGTCGAGAGGAGGTTATACGGGAGCGAGAGGTGGCGGAAGTGATCATGGAAGGGTTGAGGACAGGGGCCGTGGCCAGGTTGAACGAAACACGTTTGATAGACGGAATCAATATCAGATTTCGGAGGGTGAGAATGTGGAACACCAAGATTATGTACATGCATAGGACTGCGTAGGATGGGGTGCGGAACCAATTGAAGTGCCTGTAGATCAGGAGGGTCCATATGTAACAGCGGGTATTTTGGGTTCTACTGATCAATTCCTAGTTGACACCGGAGCTACCCGTAGCGCTTTGTCTAAAAGGTTGGTTCCGAGGGCTCCCCTGTCTGGCGAAATGATTACATGTGTAGGGTTTGATGGCACACCCTCCCCTAGCCCATTGTCAAAACCCCTAGCGCTTTGTCTCGACAAATTTTTTAGTTTTGGCCAATTTTTGTTATCGCCCTATACACCAGATAATATTCTGGGCATTGATTTGCTTAAATATTTTCGAGCAACGATACGGTGCGCTCCGGAGGGAGTGCGTGTCATTCTCAATGACAATTATCCTGACACAAATAGGTTTTATACTATACAAGACGTTTCAGCTTTGGCCTCTCTCCCGCACACGTTATGGGCGACCTCAGATACTGATGTGGGGGAGATGCGTATTCCACCTATTCACATTACTGTTAAGGAAGGGGCTTCTCTGCCACGTGTGCCACAGTATAAGATTTCGAAGGAAGGAGAAATTGCCCTGACACATATTGTCCAAGATCTGATTGCGGCTGGGGTGGTAGAAGAGGTTTCTTACAATGTTTGTAATAGTCCTATTCTGCCGATTCTGAAGAGAGATACTGACGACAAAATTTATCGGTTTATTATTGACTTGAGAGAGATCAACAAAATTGTCGTTCCCCAATACCCGGTGGTGTCCGATATTACGACCTTGCTTACGATGGTACCACCAACGGCTACGACCTTTAGTGTAATTGATTTGAAGAATGCTTTCTTTTCTATTCCTGTCCATCCCGATAGCAGATACCTGTTTGGCTTTACGTTAAATAATAAATCGTATAGATTTTGTCGTGTTCCTCAAGGGTACACTGAGAGCCCGAGTATCTACAGCCAGGCTTTGAAAAGACAGCTTGACTCTTTTGAGTTGCAGTCGGGGTTGTCCTTATCCAATATGTGGATGACCTCCTGCTTGCCGCTGATTCTTATGCACAATGTGAAGAAAGTACGATTGCGCTGCTTTCTTTTCTGGCACTGAATAATCATAAAGTTTCCAAGAAAAAGCTTCAATACTGTAGACCCAAGGTGACCTACCTCGGTCATCTTTTGTCTAAGGAGGGGCGTGCATTGACATCAGATCGAATTCAAGCAATTTTAGACACACCAGTCCCCCGCACGCAGAGAGATGTACGTGCCTTCATAGGGTTGACGTCCTTTTGTAGACAATGGATCATGGGTTTTTCACACATTATAAAGCCCTTGCTAGCGTTACTGTCCAAAGCTACACCAATGCCCCTTGAATGGACAGATGAATGTCAGAATGCTTTTGAACAGTTGAGACAGGCCCTTTGTTCTGCACCCGTGTTAGGCACACCAGACTACACGAAACTTTTTACATTGTACGTGCACGAGAATGATGGGTGCGCGTTGTCAGTATTAGTGCAAGTACACGGGGACAAGCAGAGACCATGTGCGTATTTCTCTGCCATTCTTGATCCTGTAGCACGAGGATTGCCTGGGTGTTTCCGAGCGGTAGCAGCAACAGCAGTAGCCATACGGCAGAGTGAAGGAATAGTGTTATCACATAAACTGCTGGTGTTAGTTCCTCACACAGTAGATGCCCTGCTAAACCAAACGAAAACCCAATATCTCACGAGTGCACGTTTAACAGGATATGAGCTTACACTGTTGGCGCCACATATTACACTGAAAAGATGTGCTACTCTGAACCCTGCCACTTTATTGCCCTATCCGGTCGAGGAGGGTCAGGAAGAAAAACATCACAACTGTGTTTTCCTGACCGAGGAACAGACTTACAGGATATGCCACTTCCAGATGTGGATGGGGAACTGTGGGTCGATGGATCGTGTTTGAGGCTGCCAGATGGCACGACTTCCGCAGCTTATGCGATCACGACACTTAAGACAGTGGTGGAAACAGCTAGAATACCATAGAAATCGGCTCAGGCAGCAGAGCTGATAGCCTTAACAAGAGCCTGCGAATTGAGCGCTGGTTTATGTGTGAACATATACACAGACAGCCGGTATGCCTTCGGAGTAGCGCATGACTTTGGGCTACTCTGGAGAGAACGTGGGTTTCTGACTTCTCATGGAGAACACATTATGCACGGAGAACTGGTGCGTGATCTCCTAAACGCGTTGCTTTGTCCAAAGAAGGTAGCGATCATAAAATGTAGTGCCCACAAGAAGATCACTGATAAAGTGGGTCAGGGAAATGCCTTTGCGGATAGCATAGCGAGACAAACGGCTATGTCTCGAACTGACTCCCCCATGTACGTGACAAAGTCTCAAGCTGAACGTTGGAATGATGCTAGAGCTGAGATATTAGATATTCAGAAATCAGCTACTGAAGCTGAACTTGCGGCATGGGCAGAAGATGGGGTGCTAGACGATGAAGGGTGTTGGAGAAGCAAAGATATTGAGAAATGGAAATTGCCTGCAGCTTACTTGCATGTGATGGTCCAAATGGCACATGGGTTGGCACACGTGGGGGCTCTTGCAATCACTCGACTGTTGACACGAGTTTGGGAGCATCCCGAGATTGCTAATACTGCTAAGAGAGTAGTGCAGACCTGTCTGATATGCTTGCAGCACAACCCTGGAAAGGGGATCCATACTCCGAAAGGAGGGTTCGTTCCACCTTCTGCACCATTCGAGGTACTCCAAATGGATTATATCCAGCTTGAGCGCTGCAATAACCTGAAGTATGTCTTAGTGGTGGTATGTGCTTTTAGTAAATGGGTTGAGGCTTTCCCCACGAAAGACAATACTGCTTTGACAACAGCTAAGGTTTTGCTCAAAGAGTACTTCCCTCGATTTGGAATTTGCAAATATCTGTGGAGCGACAATGGGCCTCATTTTGTCGGGAAAATTGTGGAATATGTGTTGAAGGGGTTAGGGATTCAGCAGAAGTTTCATGCTGTGTTCCACCCTCAATCTGCAGGTCTTGTCGAGCGGTACAATGCCACGTTGAAATTAAAACTGGCCAAGATCGTGGCGTCCACGTCATTAAAATGGCCGGATGCCCTACCGCTAGCATTGCTCTCCCTCAGATCGATACCCCATTCTCGAACGGGCCTCACACCATATGAAGTGGTGTTCGGAAGGCCGATGAATATCTGGGGGGTGCCTAAGCCGCGATTGATACATGATGTGCCTTGTGTAATGATGAATGACTATTTGGCACGATTAACAAATGATTTGCTTTCTATTCATCAACAGGTTCGAGAAGCGCTCCCTGACAACTCTGCTGGAGAGGGCCATGATCTTCGTCCTGGGGATTTTGTGATGATTCGGTCGTTTGAGAGGACGAATAGCTTGGAACCGAGGTGGCGTGGCCCCGAGCAAGTCCTCCTCGCTACTCGGACAGCTGTACGAGTGACCAACAGGAAGCGGTGGATACACTCAACCCACTGCCGTCGTGTCTCTCCTGATCTGGCAAATCCTGTTGTGTTGACCGATTATAAAGAGATTTTGGAAAAGGAAAAGAGCCCAGCTGTGACGTCGGCCGAAGTTGAGGGAGCCTTCCTGGACCACACTGCTTCTGGACGAGAGCGCTACAATCTACGGCCACGATAAAGAAGAGGTTTTTTTTGTGTTTTTATGACTGGTTGGTTACCGCTCCAGGTTTGTGAAACGGAAACCGGGAATTCCAAGGGGGGGGGGGGGATCAGTTCTGCCAGTGTAGCGACACCCGTCTTGGCCCGGAGAAGAAAACAACGGCTGCCTCGGAGTTCAGCACCATATTTTTCTTTTTTTTAGGTATACACGCATGTGTATTTGAGACTTTGTGACCAATTTGAACTATTTGAGACTCTGCAAGAACTTTTCTGAACTATGGCATCATCAGCATCACGAGATAAGCGACTCTTGGGTGCCATTCTCTTTGTTTTGACTATTGTGGTGATCGCTGTAATAGCCTGGGTAGTTGAACTTGTGGTACCTGCACGTGAACATTTGCTGCCGACTACCCCGGCTCCATCTGAACATTTTCACTTCACCTTGCCCTATCATGAAGAACGGCACCGACAGACTTATCTGAACAATAGTTTTATTCAGATCCTACATCATACGCACAATATGACAAATACTTCAAATTGCTGGGTGTGTGGGATGTTGCCTGGGCACCAGAAGAAAGGGGGTACTCCACTCATTCCTCTCCCGTTTTCGCATAATGGATCTTGCAACGCATTGTACACTCTCCTCTTTACTTTGAGATGGCCCACAAAAGGGGGAGTGCTTTTCCGTTTGAATAAACTGTGTCATCATGACCGGGATGGGTATCCACAAGCTGAGGGTACTCGATTCGAATGGGAGGAATACCGTCCTGATAATGTGTCTGCTTCACGAATTTACAGCAATCAGCGAAATATCAATGTATCGAATGCACATGTCATTAATGTTATTGCTACTAAAGCGGATCTATGTATACGCAATAAAGGTGTAATTTCTGTAGGGAGAAGTGAGTGCAACACCACACTCACATTTGACAGTCCTAATGGTATATCGTTTGTAACATCCCGCAATACTTACTTCATCTGTGGAACGAAGGGTTATCATCAGCTTCCATTGGGATGGTCAGGCACTTGCTACGTGTCTTTTGTATTACCTCCTGTATTCATTGCCCCACCAATGTATCACAATGACTACATTTTATATCATGACTTTGTTTTAAACCGTGCCAAACGCTCTGTTGTTTTGGATGATATAGATCAAACGGACACTACTTTGCAGCAGTATGTGGACTTTAATTTGGGCCTGTTTTCCTTCGTTGGGGCAGCTTTGAACAGTCGAAAGATCCGACGACTGACCCGTGTTGTTGAGGCTGTGGCTAATGATACTGCAATAGCACTTGGAAATATCACTGAAGAAGTACAGATTTCTAGAATTGTTGCGCTCCAGAACCGGATGGTTCTAGATGTAGTGTTAGCTGACCGTGGGGGGGCATGTAGAATTATCGGAAGTAGCTGCTGTGTCTATATACCTGACAATTCACCATCTGTATACGATGCTATCACAAAGCTACATAAGATAGCCGCTGAAATACATCCGGATAATGGTACTTGGACTCTGTCAGGATGGTTCTGGTCAATACTCACCACCTGGGGATGGAAACTGTTAACGATTCTATGTATCATTGTGGGGATTCTGTTCTTTGTATGCCTAGGTATCCAATGTGGCCCAGCTTTATGTTCTATGTGCTTATCAGTCTGTGTACCATCGAGACGAGCTCTTGCTCATGACAAAATGATGCTTCATAAAGAAGTAACACAAATAATGTTAATTGATATAGAAGATGAACACCCTGACTATGTCCACTATGAGGTAGCTTCAGCTAAACGCTAAAAGGGTCGTCTGTCGTATTTTGACGATGGCTGGGTTAGCGCTTAGCTTTGCTACACGTTTCTCGCTTAAATTGGCTATACATAGAAACGCCATTTTATATGTAGCGGCGGCCATTTTAGATCATGAGCGGCCTCGTGGCCAGCGTGCCCTTTAGTCCTTTGTCCGTTCCACTGACCACTCGAGTCTGCCCAGCAACAGGCTATTTTTAGTATTGGTCAAGCTCACACATGCGCAGTTCACACTGACCAGTCACTCCTTAGGAATGTGCCGCAAACTGACCAGTGGGTTTGAAACCCTCCAATGAGCTGGCAGTGTTCCAAAACATGCCCTTATATGTACATAATGTTCTGTAACTTTGTGCCGCTTGTCCGTTTTATTACCTGTAGGATTGTATAAAAGAGGGGGTCACACCGATGTTCGGTGTGATACCTCTTGCATTACCGAAGGGTGCTGTATGAGTGTACCACCACCCCATGGGGTCTTAATAAACTTGTTCTTTGACTTTTACAGTTTCCGTGCCAACAGTTCTTCCAATGTATGTGGGTTATCTTCGGAACATGTAGGCCTTGGGAACCCGATACAACACCAGGATGGCCTGCTTATATTGGGACAGGATGTTAATGAACTCCAATCGTAGTAGGGGGCAGTAATTTCTCCTCCAGGCACGCTCCGCTCTGCGTACCGCTAGTTTAGTAGTCTTGAGGTCCTCATTAAACCACAGGTTGGCATCCTTCTCCCGCTTTGAAGTAACCCGCTTAAGGGGGGCAATGGAGTCGCAACCAGAGGTGAGCCACTGATTGATGGACGCGATTTGGGAGAGAAGGGATGTACCTTGTAATAAAGGGTAGGAAGCGGTGAGTAGGTCAGATAGATTGTCTGGGATTGTCAGGAGGTCATTATCAATTTGTGGTAATGCCCTTTGACTTGAAGAATGCACCTGCCACTTTCCAAAGGTTGGTGAACCAAGTCCTCATTGAGTTGGAAGACTTTTGCGCAGCATATCTAGATGATATTACTGGCTTCAGCTCCACCTGGGAGGATCACCTGATCCACCTGAAGAAGGTTTTAGAGGCTCTGCAGAAGGCAGGCCTCACTATCAAGGCAACCAAGTGCCAGATAGGGCAGAGTAAGGTTGTGTACCTGGGCCACCTGGTAGGTGGGAGTCAGGTTCAACCCCTGGAGAGTAAGATCCAGACCATCAAGAACTGGGCTCCTCCAACCACCCAGACACAGGTCAGAGCTTTCTTGGGCCTGTCTGGGTACTACAGAAAGTTTGTTAAGAACTATGGGTCCATTGTGACTCCTCTTAATGACTTGACTTCTAAGAAGATGCCAAAGAAGGTTCAGTGGACAGTAAGCTGTCTAAAGGCATTTGATGACCTGAAGAAGGCCATGTGCTCTGCACCTATCTTAAAGAGTCCTGACTGCTCCAAAGAGTTTATTGTCCAAACAGATGCCTCCGAGTTGGGGGTGGGAGCTGTGCTTTCACAACTTAATATAGATGGTCAAGACCAGCCCACTGCTTTTATTAGCAGAAGGCTGACCCCTAGAGAGAAACGTTGGTCAGCCATTGAGAGGGAGGCATTTGCTGTGGTGTGGGCCCTGAAGAAGTTGAGACCATACTTGTCTGGCACTCACTTCAAGATTCAGACCAACCATAAGCCCCTCTTGTGGCTAAATCAGATGAAGGGTGAAAACCCCAAACTGCTCAGGTGGTCCACTTCCCTACAGGGGATGGACTTTACAGTGGAGCACTGCCCAGGGACTGACCTTGGTAATGCAGATGGTCTCTCCAGGTACTTCCACTTAGAACATGAAGACAAAACTGGTCAAGGTTAGTCTAATGTCCCTGCGTTGGGGGGGGGGGGTATGTGTAGGAGAGTAGGGTCTGCGTTCCTATGGTCACCCCACTTTTTGCTTTTTGCTTCACTGGTTTTCGACTTAATGTGGCTGTGGGCCTGCTAATCAGACCCACAGCCCAGCTGTTCTCTCTCTAAATTCACTACAATGCACTTTAGGTGCATTACAAATTGGATACTGGATCACCTTATGAGCCCCTGTACATTGTACCATAGGTACCCAAGGCATAGGTGCATCCAAGGCCTACCAGGGGCTGAAGCATATCTTTTACCACCCCTGGCTGGCCATTCATATCGACACAACAGGCTGATCACTCATCTGGGGCAAGGTGGTGTAATCACCCCTTGCTTAGATATAGTATACCTATATCTAACTTTATATCTAGACACATATACACCTATAAGTAACTCCTATGGCAGGCCTTAACAATCCTGGAGGCAGAGTGCTTGGATTTATGTGAGATGGTGCTCTAGCTTGAGCTGAGCCTGTCTGCAGCTTTCAGAACCACGTCCTTTAGCTGTTCTAGGATATTGCCATACCATATACTCTTAAGTGCATTATAATCCTCGCGGTTAAATGCTAACTATGGTTTGGCTTTATGAAAACATGTCGAGTAAGGTGTCATATGATTTGGAATACTACCCCCTCACCAGTTCTGGTGACGGAGGTAGCATTCCACCCTTCTAGAAGGAGAAGACATGTTGTTCCTAATATTCTTGGTTAAAGTTAACCAGAGCCTCAGCATCACAAAATGGATGCTGCTGTCACAGACACAAGTCTGACCTCCTGCTGGTGGGAGTCCTTCCAGCAAGGGAGGCTTGGAAAATAGGTTTCCTGCCTTGGGAGGTGCTAGCCACCCCCTTCCCTAGTCCCACCCATAGGAGGGACCTAGCAGGTAATCCAGCCCCTAAGATTCGTATATAGGTAGGAGATGAGTCTAGAGTCTTTAGATTATCCTGACTGAAACACTGAAACGAAACTCTGGACCTTCATCACTCTACTTTGGAAGAAGACGACTGAAGAATCTCCCTTGTGGTCAAGTAGTGACCACCCTGCACAAGCAGGCACCATCCAGCGATCGAAGACTTGCTTTGCCGTCGCCTCCCACCGGAGCCCAGGGCCTGACAAGAACTGGATACCCAGACATCCAACAGCCCCTGCAAAGCTGAGACTCCTGGAGGCGACGAGAGACGTGGGAACCGCCATCTTGAAAAGTCTGCGACCTGCTACTGTGCAGCCCCTGAGGCATCCTCGAAGCTGTGCATTGGGTATTGAGAAGCCCCAGCCCCGAGCAGCATCTGCACCGAAGATCAGCCCTGCACACTCCACAAATGTTCTGCGTGGGGCCCTTTTGCATTTTCCTGCTCGACGCATCTGCCTGTTCACTTGCCCGTTGGCTAGTGGCCATCTTGGCGACGATCCTGTGAAACTACACTGCAGGTCTGGTTGCTCCAGACTGGCACTTGCTTCCCTGAAAAGAAGCAGCCCCTCAGACCTTGTTGGTCTGAGTAAGAAGCCTACATCTATTCCTGCGTGGGTTGCCTTTGCTAAGGCTTGTTGCCTCCAATCTTGGAGCCGACACCGCCAACAGCGAGAGCTTTCGTGGGACAGCTCGTGCCTCCATCCTGGTTGTCGTCAATGCCTCCTGGTCCAAGTGGCTGCAGAGACAAGCTTCCCATCAGCACCTGATTGCAACGCGACATCACCTGGTTCCATCCTGGTCACTGGCTAGTGACCTAGACTCTGTCCCCTCTGCTTTCAGGTCCTCTACATCTTCGATCCACCCTTGGATCCAACCGGACTCTTCTCTTCTGGCCGCCTGCAGCATCTTTACTCCAAGGCTCCATAGATCTCCACGACGAAACCCAACACACTTTTGGACCTATGCACCCGCTTCCTGTGGGTTAGGAAACGCGAGTACTAAGGTGCTCCTGTAGAGGTTTACATCCCTAGTGTCCTAGTTTCAAGTGGTTAAGTTCTAGTCCAGTTGGAAGGCTCCTACATCTTTAACTTTATAACTTTTACGCACCCGTTGACTTCTATGTGTGAACGTGTGTGCCTTTAGACACTGCACACGCATCCCGTGGGCCTCCTGGTCCCTAACCATTGTTAGTCCAGTGTAGCCCCAGCGATTCCCAAGGCCCTAGGCCTTACCATTGCTCGTGACGTGGTACTTATACCACTTTTTTAATATATGGTTTAACGGGCCACCCTGGCCTATCCATATTTGTGCAACATTTGTATGTTATACTAACTTCCTTGTTTTGCGCTTGTGCTTCTGTGCTCATTAAGAGTTCAGGGGTTTGTTTAGAAATAAATACATATATATTTTGAATATATAACCTGTGTGGTGTCCTTCCATTTGGTATTAAAGGGATTGCATATGGTAAAACAGCTGGCTTCACATGCCCTCTTGAGTTTAGCCTAAGACTGCTCTGTCCATGCTACCCCTAGGATAGCTGGTCTATAAGGTTGACTTTACAACCATCACCAGGAGGGTTGTTTGGACTGGTGCAAGGTGCTCACTAGAATAGTGAACATCATATACCAGGCCAACTTCTCACAGCCGCTGCCAGGCTAATCTGTAACATCCCATATCGCCATTCCATCACACCGTATCTAGCTTAGCTGCACTGGCTACCGGTAACCTATTGCATACAATTTAAAGCTTTGGTTATTGCTATCAGGGACCTTAATGGTCTTGGCCCTACCTAACTGAGACGTAGGCTCAAATTTGTCAACTCTCTTCGAGCCCTCAGATCAAAACATCTCCGTCTTCTTTGTGCCCCTCGTTTTCGTTGTTCTAGAACGGGGGGTCGGGCTTTTGCTGTGGCCACGGCAAAGTACTGGAATAGCCTTCCCTTAGACCTCAGGCTCACTACATCGTTATTCTGGAGTAAACTTAAAACCTGGCTGTTCTCCAACGTCTAGGCCATGCTGAACCCCTCTGATTGCTTGTTGTTCGCAGCACCGGGACACCCCCGTCGGGGGTAGCCGCATGCTTTATAAACTTCAAAAATCAATAAATAAATAATAAATAAGCCTTCTCTAGTTATACTATTTTCCAGGACAGTGTATCACCCCCCAATGTTGCAAATGTAAGGATCCCCAATTTTGATTGGACAAGAGACGGGGAGAGATCATCACACCATACTAAAATGAAACTTTTACTTCTGAATATTCTATTAACGTTCCCGCGTATCAAATTTAATTTGTCCATGCATCATTATTCCACCCAACAATGGATGTTCTTATAATTATACAATGTCAACAATATTTTCTTCCGCTTCGGGTCAGCAGGTTAGATTCCCAGGCGCATCTTCTAGTGTGCTGTAAGCTTGGAATGGCTTCAATGTCAAATGACTTCAGCTCCTTCTGGAGTTTGACATGTGCAGTGTGGGTTTTCAAGATGGAGTAATAACACCTCCCAGGCCCAAGATTATCGTTACATGAAAAAATAGAAAAGAAACTGTTTTAGAACACAGAATAAATAAATGTACTGTATACCACTTATCTCTACTTTATTTCCATTACTTTATTTAACTATTGCGTTAACGATTAGGCAAAACGAATAGCTTAGCAAAAGCAGTATTGCAAGCTTCATGCATGCTGTAACACAGAGCAGCCATCCTAGTTCTAATGCACAGAAGTGAAAGTTTCCCTCCAAGCCGAGAAAGACGTCATGTCACATGAGTATGACAGACGCATGTGCAGTAGGAAATCCCGCGTAGCAGCGGCCATTTTAGTGCAAACGGATTATTGTTACTAGAAACACATAAGCAAGCTTCTTCTAGATACCTAACATGTCGTGAAATGCAATATTAATAAGACAAACATGTTAGATAGTACATTAACGTTATGTCGCGAGGACTGAATACAAGCAAGTCACGTTATGTGCGAATCCTTGCTCCATCAGTCCCACAGACCTCTCTGGGTAAAGAAACCTGCCAGCCCGAAAGACCTCTCTGGGCACAGAAACCTGTAGGATTCACAGACCTCCCCAGGCAGAGAAACCAGCCAGTCCCATAGACCTCCCCAGGCACTGAAACCTGCCAGCTCCACAGACCTCCCCAAGGACAGAAACCTGCCAGCCCCACAGATCACCCCAAGCACAGAAACCTGTCAGCCCCACAGACCTCCCCAGGCAGAGAAACCTGCCAGTTTCACATACCTCTACAGGCAGAGAATCCTGCCAGTTCCACAGACCTCCCCGGGCAGAGAAACCTGCCAACCCCACAGACCTCTCCAGGCACAGAAACCTGCCAGCCCCACAGACCACCCCAAGCACTGAAACCTGTCAGCCCCACTGACCTCCCCAGGCAGAGAATCCTGCCAGTTCCACAGACCTCCCCGGGCAGAGAAACCTGCCAGCCCCACAGACCTCTCCAGGCACAGAAGCCTGCCAGTCCCACAGACCTCCCCAGGCACAGAAACCTGCCAGCCCCACAACCCTTTCCGGGCACAGAAACCTGCCAGACTCACAGACGTCCCCAAGCAGAGAAACCATCCAGCCCCACAGACCTCCCCAGGCACAGAAACCTGCCAATCCCACAGACCTCTCTGGGCACAGAATACTGCCAGCCCCAAAGACCTCTCTGGGCACAGAAAACTGCCAGCTTCACAGACCTCCCAAGGAAGTGAAACCAGCCAGCCCCATAGAGCTACCCAGGCACAGAAACTTGCCAGCCGGACAGAACTCACCAAGCACAGAAACCTGCCTGCCCCACAGACCACCCCAAGCACAGAAACCTGTCAGCCCCACACACCTCACCAGGCAGACAAACCTGTCAGTCCCACATACCTGTACAGGCAGAGAATCCTGCCAGCCCCACAGACCTTCCGGGCAGAGAAAACTGCCAGCCCCACAGACCTCTCCAGGCACAGAAACCTGCCAGTCCAACAGACCTACCCAGGCACAGAAACCTGCCAGCCCCACAGACCTCTCCAGCCACAGAATCCTGCCAGACTCACAGACCTCTCCAAGCAGAGAAACCAGCCAGCCCCACAGACCTCCCCAGGCACAGAAACCTGCCAGTCCCCCAGACCTCTCCGGGCACAGAAACCTACCAGCCCCAAAGACCTCTTGGGCACTGAAAACTGCCATCTTCACAGACCTCCCCAGGCAGGGAAAACAGCCAGCCCTATAGAGCTACCCAGGCACAGAAACCTGCCGGCCGAACAGACCTCACCAAGAACTGAAACCTGCCAGCCCCACAGACCACCCCAAGCACACAAACGTATCAGTCCCACAGACCTCCCCAGGCAGAGAAACCTGCCAGTCTCACATACCTCTACAGGCAGAGAATCCTGCCAGTCCCACAGACCTCCCCGGACAGAGTAACCTGCCAGCCCCACAGACCTCTCCAGGCACAGAATCTGCCATCCACACAGACCTCTCCAGGCAGAGAAACCTGCCAGCCCCATAGACCACTCCGGGGACAGAAACCTGCCAGTCCCACAGAACTCCTCGGGCAGAGAATCCAGCCAGTCCCACAGATCTCCCCAGGCCCAGAAACTTTCTAACCCCACAGACCTGGCCAGGCACAGAAACCTGCCAGTCTCACAGACCTCCCCGGGCATAGAAACCTGCCAGCCCCACAGACCTCCACAGGCAGAGAAACCTGCCAGCCCCACAGACCTCCCCAATCACAGAATCCTGCCTGTCCCACAGACCTCCCCGGGCAGAGAAACCTGCCGGCTCCACAGACCTCCCCAAGACCAGAAACTTTCTAGTCCCACAGACCTCCCCGGGCACAGAATCTGCCATCCCCACAGACCTCTCCAGGCAGAGAAACCTGCCAGTCCCACCGACCTCTCCAGGCAGAGAAACCTGCCAGTCCCACTGACCTCCCCGCGCACAGAAACCTGCTAGCCCAACAGACATCCTAGAGCACAGAAACCTGCCAGTCCCACTGATCTCCAGGGTCACACAAACCTGCCAGACCCACAGACCATCTCCAAGCACAGAAACCTGCCAGTCCCACATCCCTCCTCAGGTATAGAAACCTGCCAGTCCCACAGACCTCTCCAGGCAGAGAATCCTGCCAGTCCCACTGACCTCTCCAGGCAGAGAAACCTGCCAGTCCCACAGACCTCTCCAGGCACAGAAACCTGCCAGCCCCACAGACCACCCCAAGCACTGAAACCTGTCAGCCCCACTGACCTCCCCAGGCAGAGAATCCTGCCAGTTCCACAGACCTCCCCGGGCAGAGAAACCTGCCAGCCCCACAGACCTCTCCAGGCACAGAAGCCTGCCAGTCCCACAGACCTCCCCAGGCACAGAAACCTGCCAGCCCCACAACCCTTTCCGGGCACAGAAACCTGCCAGACTCACAGACGTCCCCAAGCAGAGAAACCATCCAGCCCCACAGACCTCCCCAGGCACAGAAACCTGCCAATCCCACAGACCTCTCTGGGCACAGAATACTGCCAGCCCCAAAGACCTCTCTGGGCACAGAAAACTGCCAGCTTCACAGACCTCCCAAGGAAGTGAAACCAGCCAGCCCCATAGAGCTACCCAGGCACAGAAACTTGCCAGCCGGACAGAACTCACCAAGCACAGAAACCTGCCTGCCCCACAGACCACCCCAAGCACAGAAACCTGTCAGCCCCACACACCTCACCAGGCAGACAAACCTGTCAGTCCCACATACCTGTACAGGCAGAGAATCCTGCCAGCCCCACAGACCTTCCGGGCAGAGAAAACTGCCAGCCCCACAGACCTCTCCAGGCACAGAAACCTGCCAGTCCAACAGACCTACCCAGGCACAGAAACCTGCCAGCCCCACAGACCTCTCCAGCCACAGAATCCTGCCAGACTCACAGACCTCTCCAAGCAGAGAAACCAGCCAGCCCCACAGACCTCCCCAGGCACAGAAACCTGCCAGTCCCCCAGACCTCTCCGGGCACAGAAACCTACCAGCCCCAAAGACCTCTTGGGCACTGAAAACTGCCATCTTCACAGACCTCCCCAGGCAGGGAAAACAGCCAGCCCTATAGAGCTACCCAGGCACAGAAACCTGCCGGCCGAACAGACCTCACCAAGAACTGAAACCTGCCAGCCCCACAGACCACCCCAAGCACACAAACGTATCAGTCCCACAGACCTCCCCAGGCAGAGAAACCTGCCAGTCTCACATACCTCTACAGGCAGAGAATCCTGCCAGTCCCACAGACCTCCCCGGACAGAGTAACCTGCCAGCCCCACAGACCTCTCCAGGCACAGAATCTGCCATCCACACAGACCTCTCCAGGCAGAGAAACCTGCCAGCCCCATAGACCACTCCGGGGACAGAAACCTGCCAGTCCCACAGAACTCCTCGGGCAGAGAATCCAGCCAGTCCCACAGATCTCCCCAGGCCCAGAAACTTTCTAACCCCACAGACCTGGCCAGGCACAGAAACCTGCCAGTCTCACAGACCTCCCCGGGCATAGAAACCTGCCAGCCCCACAGACCTCCACAGGCAGAGAAACCTGCCAGCCCCACAGACCTCCCCAATCACAGAATCCTGCCTGTCCCACAGACCTCCCCGGGCAGAGAAACCTGCCGGCTCCACAGACCTCCCCAAGACCAGAAACTTTCTAGTCCCACAGACCTCCCCGGGCACAGAATCTGCCATCCCCACAGACCTCTCCAGGCAGAGAAACCTGCCAGTCCCACCGACCTCTCCAGGCAGAGAAACCTGCCAGTCCCACTGACCTCCCCGCGCACAGAAACCTGCTAGCCCAACAGACATCCTAGAGCACAGAAACCTGCCAGTCCCACTGATCTCCAGGGTCACACAAACCTGCCAGACCCACAGACCATCTCCAAGCACAGAAACCTGCCAGTCCCACATCCCTCCTCAGGTATAGAAACCTGCCAGTCCCACAGACCTCTCCAGGCAGAGAATCCTGCCAGTCCCACTGACCTCTCCAGGCAGAGAAACCTGCCAGTCCCACTGACCTCGCCAGGCACAGAAACTTGCCAGTCCCACAGACCTCCACAGGGACATAATCTGCCATCCCCACATACTTCTCCAGGCATAGAAACCTGCTGGCCCCACAGACCTCCCCCGCATAGAATCCTGCCAGCCCCACAGACCACCCCAGGCAGAGAAACCTGCCAGTCCCACAGACCTCCCCAGGCACAGAAACCTGCCAGCCCCACAGACCTCCCCAGGCACAGAAACCTGTTAGCCCCACAGACCTCCCAGGGTACAGAAACCTGCCAATCCCACAGACCTCCCCAGGCAGAGAAACCTGCCAGACCCACAGACCACCCCAGGTACAGAAACCTACAATCCCACAGACCTCCGGGGGCACAGAAAACTGCCAGCCCCACAGACCTCCCCGGGCACAAAAACCTGCCAGTACCACAGACCTCACTGCCGGGGCACATGGGATTTTTTTTCTATTTTTGTACTGTGGCCAAAATAGAATAATCTTACTATAGGCTAATTATGGTTGCTATGTCAGTGCAAAATGAATTTGTTCTGTTTTTTGCCTGGTGTTAAAGTGGATGTCTTATGGCCCGAAGTTGTAGGTCTGTTGTTTTTCTAATGAGATAGCTCCATAACTGAAATAAGAAGCATTTCTTGCATCTTCTCAGTGGCATAAGATAAGCCCCCACAGCCCCCTTGGCGCAGGGTGGGCCCTCAAGCTCCAGGGGTCCTCCTCTGCAAAAGTGGTAGGTGGTGGCAGGGGGAGGGTGTCCCCTCTGTGTACTTTGCAGGAGGGCCCCTCAACTTTCCTTACGCCACTGCTGATTGGACCACATCAACTAGGGCTATGTGGTGTGTAGTGTACTTGGCCATTAGAGTTGGCCAATGGTGCGTATTATAATGGAGACATATTCTTCCTCTGCCATTTGGGACAGAGAAAATGCATGTAAGAAAACAGCATAGGCCCTCATGCTAGGCACACGAGCGCACTACTTTCTGCTTAGAAAGGCTGTGGACAACATATTTTCAGAAATTTAGAACCCGTCTGTGAGGTTGATTTATGATGCTTTGACTGTAAACCATCATATTCAATGCGAAATACCAGTCTGATTACAAGGCTGTCCTTCTGTCAGACGGGTACATGATGGCACCTTTAAGAGGTGGCCCATCAATGCAGGCTTTGAGTGATGAAGACAAAAAAGCACAGGAAATATTGAAAAGTATGAAAGGCTTTAGTAAAAAAAGATGTGCATTCGGTGGATTATTTTACTGAAATAAAGTTTGAGAAGTAAATGATGAAAAAGATAGTCTCCTGCAAACACAGCATTTAGCCAATGTGCAGTACAAACTACAATTGATTTTCTTTTATAAAATTGCCTCCCTTTACTTTATCTGTTTGGTACTTTTTACTAAAACGACCAGTTTCTAAATTTGCATTTTTCGGGCTGTTCATCTACTTTGTTTGTATTCTCTTACTCTTAATCTTCACCAACTCCATCTATTTATTATTCCTTTCCTCTGTATGCTTTGGAAGAATAAATAATCTCTACAAACATGTTGCAGTCTTTTCCTGTAAACCATCCTTATCAGTCAACAAATGATTAACTGATTGCTTCAGACATGCTGGACAGCTAGCTTAACCTTTTCGTAGCCATGTTGCAACCAGATTCAAATACGTGCACCTTCTTTACTTTAAACCGATATTCATTGTCATCCACATTATTTAAATATATAAATCACTTTGAGTTCTGGTGTCGTTATTCAATCTATATTTAGCAGCAGATCAAAATCAATATTAAAATAACCATCGACAGAAGATACAAGTTAAACATTACTTCCCTTGTAAGTTCTTTCTCGCGGTGTACACGGGATACTCACTTCATTATTACTACATATTTTTTTCTTTTTAAACTATAAATATCCATGTTTTGCAAACAGGAGCTTTATTCCGGGCTACTTAAACCGAGTGTTGAGTTGAAGCACGGTGTATGCTGACCTGCTAAAACATAAACAAAAAACATATCTTCATCTGAGTGGGTGTCATGAGGTAGAGGTGAGTGAGGGGCACCACTTCCTGTGCTGCCTCCCCTCACCTCCCCCCCAGACTACAAGAGCACCACTTCCTGTTCTGCACCACCCCAGGACTCCTAGGGGCAGATTTACACCCCCTTGCACCACTTTTGCGTCACTTTTAACATTGGAAAAGTGACGTAAAAGTGGTGCAAGGGCCTTGTAAATCTGCCCCCTAGGGCCTCATTTATAAGGCTGTGCATCAATTTTATGCTGCTGGTGTGTCCCTTTTTGTGACGCACCAGCAGCGCAAAAAATGTGCCTTGTTATACCATATTTACAAAGTGACGCATCTAGGTAGATGCGTCACTTTGAAAACCCCTGCGCTACATTATACCTGCGCCAGGTATAATGTATGCAGGGGGGGGCGTTCTGACGCAAGACAGGGTCATAGAAGTGACGCAGTGAAATCTATAAGATTTCACTGCGCCACTTCTAGGACACAAATACATCAATTTCTTACACCTGCCTCACAGCAGGCGTAAGACTGACGCAGGCCCTTTCACATGGGGCTTGCCCCATGTGAAAGGACACATTGCTGGAGTTGCGTCACTTTTGTGACACACTCCAGCAATGCGACACTTTTGCGCCATACAGATACGTCAGAAATACTGACGTATCTGTAACTCCTTGCGCCATGATGCGTCATACTGTAAATATGACACATCATTGGTCTCGCAAGGAGGGCGCAGTAAAAAGTGATGCATCGCTGTTTCCACGCAACGATGTGTCACTTTTCATAAATGAGGCTCCTAGTATTATCCTTCCTGTTCTGCCCCCCCCCAGGACTACTAAGAGCACCACTTCCTGTCCTACACCCCCGCCCCCTCAGGACTACAAGGAGCGCCACTTCCCCACTCCAGTTACACTTCTGCCCCACTCCCTCTCCAATAGGCTGGTTCTGCACCTGTACTGCGCTGTTCACTTCATCACCCAGGTACCAGATGTCTCAGTAACACCTTGGCACCACACCTTGTCCTCCAGCCTAGTCCTAAACTATAATCCTGCCAGTTTTATAGAGCAATCCATGGGACAGCATGCAGAGCTGCTCGTGCAGTTTTTTTGTGTTTAAGGTTTCTAAAGTTCATACATATAACTCAGAAATTATTTCTGTGAACACATTAAATGTTCACAAAACAAGTAGTAAATAGAATATGAAAAACCTTGCTCACTGTTCCTGACATGTGCTATATTATAAGTATCCTTCTTCACTCCTGAAACGCAAAATAAGGGGCAATTGGCGTTTCGCTCAACTAGGCAGCTCTTCATGTATAGCTCCATGTGTTTCAACGGATCCTCCACACTAACAATTATTTTCCTTTGAAAAAGCCTATCGCGGCCGTGTGCGCCATGATAAAATTCTGTGGGGCAGATTTACAAGCCCCTTGTGCCACTTTTGCGCCACCGTTGCATCACTTCTGTGACGCAGCGGCAGCGTAAAGCTAGCGCCATGCTGCGACGGATTGACAACGTGACACATCTAGGGAGATGCGTTATGTTGTAAAGCCCTGCGCCAAATGAAACCTGCGTCAGGTTTCATGAGGGCGTTCCGGCGCAGGGACGCCTCGGAAAAGAGACTAGGTGAAATCTACAAGATTTAACGCAGTCACTTTTCCGATGCCGCTGCGTCAAAACCTTGCGCCTCCTTGAAGCTGGCGTAAGGCTTGACGCACCACGTTGTGTATGGGCAGGCCAAGAGCATTGCTGGAGTTGCATCGTACTTGCGACACGACTCCAGCAATGCGCCACCCTTCCGATGGGAGATGCTTCATGCATCTGTTTATCCTTGCGCCATGATGCGCCGCATTGAAAATTATATGCATCTGTGGTGGCGCAATGGTAAGCTTTCGCCACGCATCTTTCCTGGCGCATCCCTGCTGATTTGTAGGGATGCGCCAGTCGTCATAAATCTGCCCCTCTGTGCCTTTCTTAATCCAAGTACGTCATTCAAATATTTGCATTTGGTGCAAAGAGCCATTCCATGCAACTCATCTTACACGTTTCCTAGCTCATGATCACACTTGCAAGTTGTGGATAGAATGGGAACCTTGCTTTATAGCCATATTTTAGTTCAAATAGTGGTGACTTCCTCTGACAAACTTGGGTTTCTTTTTAAGGTAGCAATACTCTCCTGATTGGGGTAATCTGCCATATCTAGCATAGGGTAGATAAAGATCCCACAATAAGTTTTCAAGTCACATCTCGGAACGGTTTCATATTGAACTGTCTACAAAAAACTGCCAGCACATTCCTGACCGCACGGTATCTTACCACTACTGGGATACGCCCAGAAAGGAATCATGGTACGCTTACATAAATGTGCTGTTTCCTGGGTATTAGGATACATGGGGGTCCCAGGAACCACCATGCAACCCACTGGGGCACCCACAAGGACACACTGACTGTGCACAAGTGTGATCTGTTATCTAAATGTGATACCTTGCAAATTGTTCTGATTTTTTTAATATATCAATTTATCCAGCACCATTACTTAAATAGCTTTTCATATACTTGGGTGTTTAGCAGGCATGCCTTTATCCTGCCTTTTTATATTTGCAACTTTTAGAAACATATAGGGGCAGATTTAGTAGCCCCTTACACCCTGGCCCAGTGGCAGTGTAAAAATGCGGCCCATTTACAACCTGACGCATCTAGGGAGATGCGTCACGTTGTAAAGCCCTGCACCAGGTATAATGCATGCAGGGTGGGCATTCCCACGCTGGAAAGCCTCGTAAAAAAGTGATGCAGTGTGCCACTTCTAGGACGGCGCTGCATCAAGACCTTACGCCTGCTTGCAACGCGACTCTAGCAATGCGTGGATTTTGCACCAGAATTTCTGACACATCTGTTAATCCTTGCGCCATGGTGCACCCTATTGTAAATACAGTGCATCCATGGTGGCGTAAGGCTTTCTCAGGGTGGTAAATAAAGTTTGTTTTAATGTGTCTTGTGTCAAAGTTTCTTATGGGGGCTTATAGGTCTGCCTGATAGAGTTTGATCCTGGGGTTATCTGGCTCTTTTTTGTTTTGAAATTCTTTATGGGGGGGGTAACTGGCTCTTTATGATTTTTGTACTTGTATATTATGTAATTTTATTGTATTTTATGTGTAATCATGTTAGACCTTTTATCATGTGCCACTTGTATGATTTCATCACAAAATCGAATAAAGTAATATTGATTGATTGACTGTGTGAGAGGTTGGCCTGTTACACAATGCTCACTAATTCTAGTGATCACTTTGTACCATGCCAAGCAACACTTATGATGATTGGTTGTAATTCAACCTTGTAGACCAGTTATCCTAGTGGTAACGTTGACAAAGCAGTCTTAGGCTAAACTCTGAAAGGCATGTGAAGCCAGCTGTAATACCATACACAACCCCCTTGAATACCAAATGAAAGGGACACCACACAGATATATATTGAAAATATATATTGATTTATTAACTATAAAATCCCCTGGACTCTTTATGAGCACAGAAGCACAAGCGTTAAATCACAAGACAGTTTAAAATACACAAAAGTTGCACAATATGGATGAGCCCTAGGGGCCACCTAAACCATATACTAAGAAAGTGGTATAAGAGATACCAATCGGAATGGGAACAGGCCTAGGGCCTTGGGAATCGCTGGAGCTATTCGAGACTAGCAGTGACTAAGTCGGGAAAGGCCCGCGGGACTCGGGTGCAATGTTCAAAGTGCACGCACTTTCCAATGTAAAGTCTAAGGTGCATAAAAAGTACAAAGTTAAAGAGTTAGGAACCTTCCGAGTGACCTAGAACGCTGAAACTTAAGACACAAGCCCTTGAGATGTGTACCAGTGTAGGAACACTGGCGGAGCTGAGTTACCTCACCCACAGGAAGCGGGTGCACAGGGTCAAAGTAGTGTCGGGTTTCGTCACGCTGGTCGATGGTGCTTGGAGCTGAAGATGCTGCAGGCGGCTCGATGTGAAGAGTTCCGGTGGATCCAAGGGTGGATCTGAAGTGGTGGAGACCTGAAAGCAGAGGGGACAATGTTCAAAGTCACTAGCCAGTGACTACCGTGGAACCAGATTGGAACCAGGCGATGTCGGGTGCAAACAGGCGTTGTTGGGTAGCTTCTCTCTGCAGCCACGTGGACACCGGGGGTTGAGGACGTCCAGGAGTCGGTCACGAGCTGTCCTACGCAGGCTTCTCGCTGTTGGCGGTGTTGGCGACCTGATCGGAGTAAACAGGCCTTGGCTAATGCAAGCCACGCAGGAATCAAAAGATGCTTAACACTCGGACCAGCAAGGTCAGAGCGAGTGCTCCTTTTCACAGGAGCTTGGGTAGGTCTGGAGCAACCAGACCTGCTGTGTAGTTTGTCGGTTTCGCCGCCAAGATGGCCGCTGACCACGTGGCTAGTGGCCCGGATGGTGCGTCGAGTGGCACAATGCAAAAGGGCCCCACGCAGATCGTGGAGATGCTGGGGGGCTGATCTTCGGTGCAAGGGCTGCTCGGTGGTGGGGGTTCTCAGTCCCCAAAGCACAACATCGAGGATGCCTCAGAAGCTGCGCAGTCAGCTTTTCAAGCGTCTTCCAAGATGTCCGGTCCCACATCACTCGGTGCCTCCACGGGTCCCTTCTTTGCAGGGACTGTGGATCGGGCTCTGAGAGGTCTGGGAGTCTGAGTCTTGTCAGGCTCTGGGCTCGGGCTCCGGCGGGAGGCGGCGGCAAAGCAGACGTCGAGTTGCTAGTTGGTGCCTGTGTTCACAGTGTGGCCACTCCTAGGCCACAAGGGAGATTCTCTTCAGTCTTCTGAGCAGCAGAATGCCGAAGTCCAGTCTTCTTCTTCGTTTAAAGTTGATTCAGGATGATCTGCCGTGCAATGGCACTGCTCCCACTCTTATTCCCAATCTGAGGGGTGGATCACCTACTAGGTCCCTCCTCTGGGAGGAACCAGGAAGGGGGGCGGTTACACCCCCTTTCCTTTGTCCAGCTCCTCGCCAGGCCTGGGTCTGGAAAGTCCCAGGACCGGTTTGGACTGGCTTATGCACGGGGACACCTTGTGTGCCCCGGGCATGTCTGTTTCTTTTCAGCCCTGTCCTACCCAATACACAAAACCCTGTCTGGGGTGGTGCTCGCACCTCCCAAGGCAGGAAACCCTTTGTCCAGGCCACCATTTGCCGAGTTTCGGTCAGCAGCAGGAGGCCAGACTCGTGTCTGTGGTGGCAGCATCCATTTTGTGATGCTGAGGCTCTGGTTAACTTTAACCGGGGTTAAGGCTACACACATGTCGTGTCCCTCTAGAAGGGTGGAATGCTATCCTCGTCGACAGAACTGTCGAGGGGATAGTATTCCAATTCGTATGACACCTTACTCGACATGTTTTGATAAAGCCAAACCAAAGATAGCATTTAACCGCGAGGATTATAATGCACTTAAGAGTATATGGTATGGCAATATCCCGGAACAGCTTAGGGAGTGGTTCCCGACAGCTGCAAACAGGCTCAGCTCATGCTAGAGCACCATCTCACATATTCCCAAGCACTCTTCCTCCAGGATTGATGAGGCCTTCCATAGGAGTGGCTGATAGGAACATATGTGTCCAGTTTAGGGTTAGATATAGGGATACTATATCTAAGCAAGAGGTGATTACACCAACTTACCCCAGCTGAGTGATCAGCCAGTTGTGTCAAATCTGGAGGCCAGGCCAGGGGTGGCGCGATACATGCTGCAGCCCCTGGTAGGCCTTGGCAACACCTATGCCCTGGGTACCTAGGGTACACTGTTACAGGGGCCTATAAGGTGAACCAATTCCAATTGTGTTATGCACCTAAGGCACATGGAGTCCATTTTAAGGAGAGAGCAATCAGCCTGGGGCCCTGAATAGCAGGATCCCAGGCCAACTATGTCAAAAACCAGCTAAACACCAGGCAAAAAGTTTGGGGGTAACCATAGTCAGATATCCACCTTCCTACAGACTGCGCCAACTCATACATGGCTCCCAATAAGCGTATCTTCTGAGAGTGTTTGTCCTTGCACACACATCTATAGAAGAGTACATGCACAAAGGAAAAGGCATTTTTCACCCGTGCAATCTACATTACAGAAGGGGCTGCAAAAACATCTGTGGCCCCTTCTGTGACCCCGAAGTGATCTGGGGTGCACAAAGTAAGCGCAAGCGCTCGTTGAGCCCTAGGCCCACTATGTGTCATTTTGCCCCAGGTCTTTATACTATTCATGGGAAGCCATCCAAAGCTAGCCTAAGAAGAAACTTCTTCTCATGCCAGTTAGCTGTCTGTGCATAACTCAGGAGGGGACACAATTTTGTTCAACAATGCCAGGTGTTGAAACCTTACGTCCCTTTCCATTTGACAGCATTTGCATCATGGAACTACTCAGTGGCATCTTTTTTGTCTCTTGGTTTCATTTAGGGTCTTTAATGAACGCCTAGCTCTCAATGTTCTATTTTTTACACTGAAAATGACTCGACCGCTAGGCCAAAAGCCGCATTTGAATCAGGGAGAAACCATTTGTAATTGGTCAGGTTTCATTTCCAACAGACTACAAAGGTGGGGACATGCAGTACTTCCACAGTGCATTTCCTCGCACATTTGTCAGCGTACGACCAACACATTTTATAGTCATGTGTCATTGAAGAGTACCTCCAAGGGCAGCCGAATATTGTTGTTTTACTGCAGTAATAATGATAATTTGTGCACTTGCCCTGTCTTTTTAATTCTGAAAAAGCTTAACGTTTGAGATTGTTGCTGGAGCCCGGAAGTCATTTCTTTTTGACTAAAAGTTAAAACATTTAACTCTATTTTCCTAATTGGTGTTACTATGGCCGGTGACTCTAATTGTCATAGTGTTCCAGAGCCCACTAGGGGGCGCGGTATGTTCATTTGGGATTTTGGTTGTAGGACTCGGTTTCATGCGTGTTTACGAGATTAACCATTGAGAAGCAGCAGAGGTGTTCGCCCTGAGTAGAAGACTCAGCACTGCTTGCTGCCCACAACTTCACAAGACCCTGTGGGAGAAAATGCTCCTTTTCCTAACAATACTCGGCTTATCAAGCTGCACCTATAGGTGCTGGTATGTATATGTTTGAACTTTATTTATAAGTTAAAGCTATGCTTCTTTTAGCACAATACAGTTTACTCAAAATGGATCGCTTGTAAGCTTTGTGTGGATATAAATGAATGTTGGGCGCAGGCATGATTTAGTAGATTCTCTTATTCTGCAGGTAGATCTTTTCCCATAGCTGACAATATGGGACAGCAATGAATACATTTTGGACTACATACCTGATTCGAGTGCACAAAGAAGTTTGTATCCGACCCACTCACATTACAAGTACTATGCAAATTTGCACAAAACATTTTTTTTAAAACTGCACCAACTTACATTTAAGTTAGAAATTGTGTAATTTGTCCCTGGGAATAATGTAATATTCCGAATTGTACAGATGAGAATGGGTGTGTGATATAACTCTGTGTTACCTCCAATTTAGAATTTTAGAGTTCAAAAGTAAAAGCACACCTAGGGTGACCAACTGGCATGGGTGCAAATTCAGGACAGTAAGTGTGAAAATTCAGGACAGAGGGTCAAAATTCAGGACCACGCCTATGACACCCATATTACAAGATGTCAGTATTTACCCATGTAGTAATTTTTTATGGTATTACCGATGCGCTCAGAACGATGGCCACAGTGTTTTAATGTATGTTCTAATCGAAACATTACTTGTTCTAGATTAGTTCTGTTTGATTTGTTTGTGGTAAAAGTACAGTTTTACGCCTTCTTTGTAAATCTCATGAGAAACAGAAATTTACCTCAGAAGTACGAAAAGCCTACGAGAGCAGATTTCTGGTGTTAAAGTAGGCTGTGTGAACCATGCATACATTTCTAAAAGTAAAGCCCAACTCTTTTTAGTCGATGATAAGGTGTCATTTGATAGCCTTAGTGTTATTGCATGTTCAAGAAACTGATATTAAAACAGAGATATTTGTAGAATTTCTACTTTGAAAGAGTTCTCAGAAAACGAGTTTTTGTTTCCTATTCAAATCCCCGTAACATTAAAATAGCCCTGCTTAGGTCGCTTTATTTCTGTCTATACACAGACGTATGGGTCGTAAATACCACAAGTTACCAAATGTCTGGGAGTGTTCCACTCACTTTGCTGGTAGCCCCTGTCTGTATGTGCTGCCTCACTGACCAATGCCTCTCTCACCCGAAGGCGCAGGTAACCTAACTTTAAACTTCACGACTCAAATCAGTGAAACAACATGTATGCAAGTGTTACAGCTGACATGTCTTATTTCTTTTTGTTCTTAGCATACTGCATCTTTGTAAGGTATTTTAGCAGAATTTATCTCAGGCAGTTTAAACTCGAACAGACTTTAGGTATGCTCCATGACTGCAAAATGGCACCCTCAGTGCTCAAGGGCCCTTACCGAAAACAATGAAACCGGGGTGGCTGCGAGGGCAGCTTTCAGTTTTGACGGGCCTCAAAAGCAGCTCTAAAGGCGTGGCACCCACTAATCTCATAATCACACGTGATATTTGCTGCTGCAGCGAAATAATGCATGTGTGCGTTATGTCAGTGCCTACAATATTGGAATGTTTTATGAGCCTTTTTTAGCCCCCATATATGGAGAAGGTGTTGTAAAAGAATCGCATGGCCCAACTGAGATTTGAAAAAGTAGACGCGTTCAAATGTTTTCATGAATTATTGAAATGTCTCTGGCAGGAGCGAGTCGATTCCCCAGCTGGATTCAGGCAATGCTAGTCAAGTCAAGAAGCGGTGGACGAGAGCAGCCTGGGACCCGCCACAACCCATCGACTGCCTTCTTTCCACCTGGTCTCCCTGGAGCAACTGTGACCCTTGTCTGAAAAAACGAGTAAGTAAATGGTGCTGTACTCTTGACTCGTGTACTATAAAGCTCTTAAAATGGCACTCGCTCAAGAAAATAACATTTTTTTCAAATTAATGTTTATCTATGAAAAAATATACATTATTTGTTAGTAATAATTATTGTATGGGATCTTCTTCAACGTTTGCTCTTAAAAAAATAATATTATTAAGTTTGACATAGAATTGATTGTGAACTCTCAAAGAGTTTGAAGTACCATCTTAACTTGTAAAATAGATGTGAGAGTTAAGTACAATCTGCTGCGATCTGCATATAAACAGAAAGTTACACGAAAATCCGAGAAGAGCAGACTCAGAGCTGATTCATAGTTCGATGGGGTACACTCCTTCACAAATGCGATGATATTCTTCTGCCTTATTACAAGAAAATTGGGATGTAATCGGTGCTTAATTTGAGCCGGTGGTTTCCTGTACAGACACCTGCACTAACTTGTCAACACTGGCATTGATAACCATCTGCCACGTGGTAGCACTGTTAGTCTAATTCTGAGCTGAGCACAATTCAATTATTTAAATAATTTAATATACATTAGAAATGACATACCAGCACCCTATGCTTTTCTTATATCTTTGGAATAGTCTGAATTGTCATACTTGTAGGAGTGTGATGATTAGCAGTTGTGTCAGCCCTGGCAGGGGCACTGGGTGGTGCAACCTAGAGTAGACCCCTGACAAGGGCCCTGGCACGTATCTATTTTGTACAAAGTAAGCACTCTGCTAAATATATAATGCACTTGTAATGAGGTGGACGGGATGTCTGTCGTGTTGTTACAAGGTAACCTGTCATCCAAGCTCCAAATCAGGCACTTAGGGGCATATTATCAAGGGGGGCGATAGGAAATTATCGCCGCTTTAGCGGCCATTTTCGGCGGCTAAGCGGCAATAATTCTATCGCCCTATTAGCAAGCTGTCGCTAACAGAAGTTAGCGACAGCTTGCAGGCGATAGCGAGCTGTTTGGGGCCCGCTTTGCATGTCAGCGATATTTATCGCTAATGACATGCAAAGTGGGCGCACCCAACCTGTTAGCGACTGAAAGCAGTCGCCAACATCGCTATCGCCTATTACCAACACAGGCGTAGCGATGGAAATATTTGCGCTAAACGCAAATATCTCCAAAAACGAACGCGTGCTCAGACCAGTTCTTAGCTATTATATCATGGCTAAGACCCTGTTAGCGATAATGCGTAAATATCGCTGTATTCTTAGTGATATTCACTGATTTTGCCGCTATCGCAGGGAATTTTATCGCTTTTGAGATAAACGCTGCTAATAGCACGTTATCTCAGCGCTAAAACCCGGTGATGCGCGGCGATAAAAAAATTGCTGCTAGGCCTACATAGCGATAAATATTGCTATTTGTTGATAATATGCCCCAAAGTCTTTCATTCAAATGAGATTAATAATGTGAGTACCATTGAGATGGGTAATTGTATCGCCCAAGTCTCACCTAGTTCAGTAAGATGGTTCAAGCAGACAGTTACAGTTTTACCAGTGCCTCAAGCTTAACCTCTTTCCCAGCCTCATTTATCATCTGCTAGGACCTATGGTAAACATGTTCGGATCTGCTGGAGTCAGCTTTCCCATCAAGGCCAACCTTGACGAAATGTGCACAGGGTAGTCAGCCGCTGGTTGCTCCCAAGTTGCACACATCTTGGCAACTTTCACAACCAGCCTGCCAAAGATAAATGTAAGCTTGCTTCACCTCAATATTGTAAATATAAAGTTCCTGACTCGTGATTCAAAAATCCTAGTCAATGTTCCTGCTTCTTGCGGACAGTTTTCAGTATATCATCTTCAGAAAAATATAATGACGCAAGATTTGTAGTAAAATTAGGCTACCAGGCTTTCATTTGAGGTACACAACAGCACAGAGATTTCCACTGCATATCCACCCACAGCTTCATCTAGACCTAAAACTTCTTCCCAAGAAGCATGTAAGAACAGTCAATACTCTCCTTAAACCTATCAACAACTATCTTCTCAAGAAGATACAGGTGATGAAAAACTCAGTGGTCTAGTACATCATCAAGGTTGCAAATAAGGACCATGTTTATCACATCCTGATGCATCGGTACCCTGTTAATGAAAGTCATTTGTTTAAAATGACGTCACCCATAAGGCCATACACAATAACAATTCTAACTACATTTAAGACCTTACCCCACCTCAAGTCACTGCAAGCCCTTTTAATTTGATAAACATGAATGTAGGACCAGTACTCTGGTGCCTGATTCAAGATAAGTTAGCCAATCCTTGTGATATTTTTTAACATCTGTTGGGCATGGACTTTCTTTTTTTTATTTTAAATCTTTTTATTAGCATTTTTCCTGTTTCAAAAACATGCAACATGTACAGGGCATCGGCGCCGTGTTTAACAGCGTCAAGGCAAAGCAGTATGGGGTACTACCCCACTAAATACCAAGCAAGCTATTAATCAGGTCACTGAAAGCAAATACATTACGTAGAATAATGCCCCTACAAGGGGTAAGGCAATGCTAAGAAATCTTATAGTAGAACAGTCTTTATGCCTTTCAAACATGGTGGATTGCTGATCGGAACTATGGACATAGGGTGCAACAAAATGAGGACAACGCAACCAAAGGAAGGGTAAGGTAGTCGCCTTAGACCGGTCGCCACGTGCGTTGGAAAGGGGGCCAGTCCTGACAGAGATCAGTAATAGCTGCATGAATTGGGGTCCTGTATCTGAGCAATTGGGGCCAATTCCATATATGTTCGCTGAGAAATGCGGGTGTCCAGATTATCGTCCTAAAGCTCCCCTGTAGTAGTGACAATGCCATGTAGGTTCGACACCATGGCATCCCAGTGGGCCACCAGAGGGAACTTACGGATGTCCAACAGGTCCACCCTGCGCATTGCAACCCCCTCTTCCCTCGCCCAATTGAGTAGGGAACTGCTCCAGGCTATTGTGTGAGGTGCCAGCAGGGATTTCCATCGCTTGGTGATCAAGCGCTTTGCTACCACAAGCCCCAGATCAAGAAAACGGGTAGATCAAGAAAACGGGTAGTGCCCCTGTTCTTCTTGTTCCTACTGAACAAATGCAATATGTGTACCTCCCACCGAGAGGGGACATCACGGGATGTGCAGGCAGCACATGTGGTTGTCACACTGTCCCAATATTCGCTTAAGGCAGGGCAGTGCCACAACATGTGGAGCATACCCACATCGATGGGGCGGCACCTAGAACAGGCCGTGTCTGATCTGAGAAAATACCTATTAATTTGGGCTAGAGCAAGATATGCTCGATGTAATATACAAAATGTAATTTGTTTAAACTGATGATTGCGCAGAATGTGCCGTTGGACCACTCCGAACGGCCCCCACTTCTTATCTGTAAATGCCCTTCCCAGGACTTCTTCCCAATGTAGGTTCAGGGAGGTCAGATCCATCTCCATATGTTGACGGAGTGGGGATGCAAACCACAGAGTCAAGTGCTCTCCAGTGCCCATCACATGTAGATACTGTATTGTATGATGTATGAGTGGTTTGTGGGTGAGCATGCCCCATTTAGATGTCAATGAAGCTATAAGGGCAAGGTGTAATTTAGAACTGTCCCAGGAGCAGGTTCTCTTCAGACATGAGCTCCTTCTATTGGATGAGTGAGCCATTGCAAAAGAAGTCCCCTAAGTCTTGAATGGCTTCCGTGTGCCAGTGTTGCGGTTCTGCTGTCGTTATGTATATATTCCTTTGCGATGTTCCTAGTAACGGGATGGCGGGGGCATATGGGATGATAGTTCTGGTGAGAAAGAGGCATCTAGGGTAGCATTTATAGGCTACGGTGAGTAAAAGCGTGTCGAAAGGTCTGGGTTTTTTGCAACGGTGGAATATATGTAGTAGGGCATGATGTGGTATTGGGGGTTGTAGTTAGGGCTTGCCTGCCAGATGTCGAGATGACAGCCATCTGGTGATCCATTGGAGCTGAGAGGCCAGGTAGTAGTGTTCGAAATTTGGCACCGCCAACACCCCCAATTCCGCTGGTAGATATAGCTTCCCCATAGAGACCAGGTGTCATGAAGATCCCCCATATAAAGTCCCTGATAATCTTTTCCCATTTGCGGAAGACTGCAGGGGAAATGTTAATAGGCAGGGTGGTGAAGTAGTAGAAGAGACAGGGCAGGGCCACCATTTTAACACTTCTTCCCGAGAACGCCAGTTAAAGGGTCTTACAGAAGCACATTTGTGATTAAATAGCTGTAGTGGCTCTGATTATGTTCCAGTCGAAAAGGTTATCTTTAGTACGGTAGACCTGTACCCCCGGGTACCTAAAAGGGTTCCTGCACCATGTCACTGGAACTTCCCCGAAGGAGTATCCTGGATCTGGGGTTTCCTGTAGGAATGGAGAGAGAATAGATTTTGCCGCCTTGACCCTCAGTCCTGAAGCCACAGCAAAGTGTATTAGAGCCTGATCCAAGGGAGGCGGAAGGTCACGCACATATAACAACAAATCATCAGCTTATAACGAGATGACGTACGTTCTATCCCCTAAAGCGATCCCCATGTCAACATGCGCGTGGATATGCGCCTCAAGTGGCTCAATCGCAAGCACAAAAAGAAGAGGGGACAACGGGCATCCCTGCCGGGTCCCATGACGCACCTGTATGGGATCTGACAAATAGGGGCCTGTCTGAAACCGGACAGGTGGGCGTCCATGTAGCAGTTGGACCATAGTTAGAAAGTAAGGTCCATACCATATCAGGCCAGGGCAGGGAAGAAAAAAGTCCAGGCTAGCTATTGAAAGGCCTTCTCGAGGTCCAGTATCATGCACCCCGTGCAGGCCCAATTGCTAGAGGTGTACTCGACTACCCGAAAGTAGTGGTGAATGTTCAGTGCAGTGTTACGATGAGGGGCAAAACCCCATTCTGGTCGGGATGGACCAAGTTGGGAACGAGTGGTACCAGAGGGTTAGCGAAAATCTCAGCTAAGATTTTATAGTCTGTATTTAGTATCGCTATTGGTCTGTATGAGCCAGGGGAGGTTGGATCTTTTCCTGGTTTCAGCAGCGAGACCACGTTACCTGTACATATTGAGGGAGGTTGGGTCATGTCATTAATTGCAGTAGTATAGAGTGAATGCAGATGGGATACCAGCCTCTCCACGTATTTCTTGAAGAATTCAGTTGTGAGCCCATCAGGCCCCTGTGTCTTACTGGACGCCAGTGACCGCAGCGCCTCCCGGATTTTGTCCTCTGCCAGTGGAGACCCTAGGGCAAGGGATTGATCAATCGTCAGTGTGGGCAGTGAGAAATGACACAACATGTCGGTCATTCTCAAACCTTTGAGATGCATATAACCTGGGGTAGTGGTCTGTCATTACTGCATTAATGTCTTTCTTTCTGCGTTTACTGCCTATGTCCCAGCTCATCCACCAGCATCTCTATAGGGGTGTTCCTTTCTTATTAAGAAGGCCAGTAGCTTACCCACCTTGCCTGCAGTGGAATGCAAGCAGGATGAGTGCGCCAGGTAATTATGACAGCGCAGTCTTTCTAGTAATGCGTCCCTCTCTGTATGAGCATCATCTAGATTCTTTTGTTCTTCAGGTCGTGTAATGGTCCGCGTCTCTAGTGGGAGCAATTGTCCCTCAATGGTGGATAATGGTATATCGAGTTGTTTTTGAATGCTCCACGTCTGCCCCAGACAGTGCCCCCTGGTCACCACTTTAAAGGCTTCCCATTCTGTCAAAAGTAATTCAGCAGAGCCTGCATTTCGCTCAAAATAGCTGCTCACCGCAGACTCCAGCGAGCTCTGGAACGCCGGATCTTCCAGCGCCTCCGTTTGCAAGCGCCAGACTGGAGTTGGATACGCTCCCACTTCCCAGGCCAGGTGCATTATTTGTGGATTGTGGTCTGAATGTGTCCGACCTAGATAGTCGGTGGACTGTATCAAAGGAATTAGGGCAGTTGAAGTTAAAAAGCGGTCCAGACGCACGTGTAAATTGTGGACCGGAGAATAAAAGAAGTACATTCTGGTGTGAGGGTAGTGCTTACGCCAGCGACCTTGTGGGCTGGGAGGCCGCCGCCACGTGTAGTACCTCCTCCTGTTCCGCCCTGATCTGTACTGGGTCCGCAATGGGTGATCTCACATCTTTGCCGCTCTTCCTCCGCCGGCCACGGCAGGGTCTCCTGTGGACCTGGAAATCATCTGGTGGCCTTGGAGCCATAGTAAGCCCATTCTCCTCTAGCAGTCCCAGGCTTCTCTAGTGGAATCAAAGTACAGGGTGTTGCTGTTCCAGATCACATGGAGGTGGGCAGGGAAGAGGCGGGAGTATTGTAGATCCAACTCCCTTAGTTGCTTCTTCACTGCGCCAAAAGTTGCCTGCCTTTTTTATACATGTGCGGTGCAGTCCAGGAAGAAAGAGGCAGCCACATTTTGCACCTTGGAACCAGGATTTTTCCCTAATTCCCGCACTATCACATCCCTGTCCCGAAAGTTCAATACGTGGAACAGAAAGGAGCAAGGGCGGGAACCCGGAGAAGGTCCGCGGTCGGGAACTCTATGGGCCCGCTACACCACAAACTGCGGTGAGTGCGAACTCGGGAGAAGTAATTCTCTTCGTCAAGATTCCAAATAGCTTTCTAGATCTCAGCCCTCCGATCCCTCTGACAAACCAATCACCCTCACATTATTGCGCATTGACCATTCCTTCGGCCTCATCGACTTTCTCCTCCAAGGTGCACACCCGGTCCATCAGATCCTGCGGGGTTGTCGTAAAATCATGGGATCTGGGTTGGAGATCCGCCAGTGCCGCCTCATTTTTGCGGACCTTGTCTGACAATTTGTGTTGGTCTGCTCATAAGATTGTGAAGTCAGAGGTGATGGTGTCCATCCTACCATCCAAGGAAGTCCAAGTTTGTTCTAGTGTGGTGTCAATTTGCTCCACTGCTGTCAACAAGGAGTCTAATTTGGCAGAGAGGCCAGGCTGACTCACCCCTGTTGTTGATGCTGGATTTTTAGGCGTGGCCCCTGACAGCCCTTGGGAGAGGACATCTGGATGGGTGTTAGAGTGGAGGCGGTCCATGGTAAACTGCTGTGCGCTCAGCATAAAGGGTGGACTGCAAAATTATGCCTGCCTAAGAGTAATGCTGCACTGCAACCACTCCCCGGACAAAGCATGTTCACAGCTCCCACCAGGTGCTGCTCACTGCCTTAGCGGCCAGTCCAACCAGGGGGACCCCTTCTCACCGAAAAGTTCATGGAGTGCGACCAAACCACATCTCACAGCATATGAAGCGGAGTATCAAGGGATAGTGGACTATTGAGCACTCCAACCCCTTTCAGGTCCTCCCATCCCCACTGTGTGCAGAAATAAGCACGGAGCAGGGTGAGTGGAGGGAGACTAGGCCTACCCCGCCCCTGGATTCCGCCCCGCCCCAGCAGTCACTCTTACAGTAAACAGAGGCTTTGGAGGCAGTGTATGCCAGACCGTATTCCGCACTGCCCCAGGCACCCGAGTATTACCCTGGGGCATCTCAGTGCCACCCAGTCGCCAGTCTGCAGGGTCACCTCATGTCAGGAGAGGGGGCCTAGGCCCGATTGACCCCCGGACTCCCTCCTATTGTCTGCCGCTGCTCACTCACAACGCCGTGGGCTCACCTGGTGTATTCCAGACCTCGAGATGTGGGATTTCTAGGATGGGTCCCCTTGTCGTCGTCACCTCTATAGATCCTCCTCGCCACACTGGGCTTCTGCAGCTAGGATGCTGCGGCCTAGTCTCTGGCCCCATGGCTCCTGCCTGGGCCAAACTGTGTTTCAAGGCCTGCTGTGCCGCTCAGCTGTACGCAGCCAGTCAGGGGGAGAGAGAGGAGGAGGGCCCCCTCAGTAAAGCAGCATTCAGGTGGGTGCCTGCAGCCCTGTACATTCTCACGTTGCGGTCAAAACTAAGGTGTAAGGCCTCTGTGCATCTGCCAGCCGGAGGGGGGGGGGGGGAGAAAGAGAAAGGAGGGCCTCTTTAGGAAAGAAGCAGGGGCTCTCCTCCTCAGCAATCAGACAAGTGTATGCAGCTGCTCACCTCCCTGTGTTGCGGCCACGAACAGGATGGCAGTTGTGGTCCTGCTCTCCGGGTTGACCCCAGGCGGTATATCCATTCCGGTCTGCTTCCAACGTCCCCTGCTCCTCACCGTCGCAAGTCTTGTGAGTGAGCAGGTCTTTTATCGCCGCCTTCGAGGGGGAACCACACGGCCGACAAACGCTGCAGCACCACAGCATCGCACATGCCTAGAAATGCCACTCTCCTCAGCTCGGCATGGCCCCCCAGCGGCAGCACCGGCGCAGTTGCGGCCAGTCCCCGATCCTTAAAAGCCTGGTGCTGTGTCTGGCTCTGTCACGAAGGGTCTCCGCATTCAGAGACCATGCAAAGTCCTGTGCATGCGGCGAGGTCGCAGCCTCGATCTCTGCATCCACAGCAAGGATTCCCCAGCACTGTCTAAGCCAGCAAGGTAAGGTCCCGGCCGGTTCACACCATGAACTTCAGGATAACCGGGTGAGGCATCTGGAGAGTTTCTAAAGAGCATCTGCCATTTTAGGCACCTGGCCACGCCTCACTTGGACATGGCCCTTCTTAGGGAGACTTCTTCAAGTAATTTTTGCCCTACTCGTTTTTGCCAACTCTGTTTTCATGGCCTTAGGACTCTGGGCACTTTCCCACTCTACTGCAGTGGGAAAGTGCATGTGCCCTTCCTACACATGCCAGAATAAGGGTACTTACATGATTGATTTAGGTGTCATACCATAAAGGGCCCTGTAAAATGTTACATGCAAGCCCAGGGTGGGCTGCACTCGCAAGTAGTGGGATGCAGCACTGATTGCACAACCCACCAGAGTATCCTACAAACATGTATCATGCTCAGGGTGGCCTCTCACTCATTAGCCAACCCTGAAGGGGCCTTTCACTATCCCCAGAGTGGTGCTAGGGTAAGTCCTGAGGGGTGGAGCTCGGGGTAGGTGAGTGGCCCGGTAGGTATGCCTGCGTGTTTGCTGCCCGGATAGGGAAGAACCCCCATGTGCGTTCTCCCTACTAGGGGGTCGGCTGTCCCATAGGACACCTTCTGGGGGTTTCTGATTAGCTTTGTGTAGCCTTAAGGTCTGGGGCACTGTCCCACTGTAAAAATGGGGTGAAAGTACACACGCCCTTCATACAGACATTAGGACATGGTGCTTACCTGAAGTTTCCAAACATAAGTCAGGACTGCTATTGTAGGCCTGTGTGTGCGCACTTTCACCTAGGATGTTTTGAAACTTGTGACAAGCCTGCATTGGCAGGCCGGTCTGTGCATTTTTACTATTGAGGTGCTTAAACATGTGTCCAGCCTGCTGTTGCAGGCCGTTATAAGCCTTTGCACCAGTGTGCGCGGTTGCACCAATGGTGTTCCTACACATGTGTCTAAACTGCCATTGCGGGCCGGTGTGCCTCTTCGCATCTATGATGTTTCTAAACATGTGTCCAGTCTGCTATTGCAGGCCGGTCTGCACATTTGCGGCAACAGTGTTTCTAAACATGTGTTCAGCCTGCCATTGCAGGGCGGTGTGCACATTTGCATCTACAATGTTTCTAAACCTGTGTCCATCCTGCCATTGCAGGTCTGTGTGTTCACATTTGTGCTTTTGCTCAGGCTGCCTTTCTAAATCCCCAGTGTCTCGAGCCAGGGTATCATTCAACGTACAAATACATGTGGCACAGTAAATTGCATTGGAATAAATCCGAAAGAGGGGAAAGCCAGGGAGACATTTTTCATTTGAAGGTGATTTGTATTTCAATCACAGAACATGTTGGATATATTGAT
Source organism: Lissotriton vulgaris (assembly GCF_964263255.1). Classification (NCBI taxonomy): domain Eukaryota; kingdom Metazoa; phylum Chordata; class Amphibia; order Caudata; family Salamandridae; genus Lissotriton; species Lissotriton vulgaris. The sequence goes on along the minus strand of NC_141685.1, from coordinate 420,523,597 downwards.
ATTCATATGTACAGGCACATGAGGCGATAGCACTGTGTTACATTAAATGACATGTAACCATAAAGGTACTGTGCACAAGTGCTCGTGAGGTTTGATTGACGGCGCAGGTGACATGTAATGTGCTATATACAGCGTTTGCGGTGGACACAACAAGGCATGTGAAGTTAAAACAATTTCGACACATATAGAATACCCAGACAGTAATTGTTACAAAGTTATACTGATTTGGATAGGGTATTCGTTTGTTAGAAGCGCCAAGATTTTCACTGCGGGAGTCGACGACGGTTTGTCCTGTAGATGTATTAGGTCATCATCAGGACCAGGTTACATGGTATTTGATATGCAGTGCTGGGTATAAAATGATACATGTAGTCCTTTATATGCGGAGGTTAGTGGACCAAGACAGACAGAAATAGCAGTGATGGGAGGGTTAAAAATCCAAGCCCACAATGGCAGAGAGAAGACACAAAAGGAGTGCTGAAACAATTACCGCATGCCTAGGCTCTTAGAAAGGAAGGAAAAAGGGTGATCAAAAGGCACCTGTATAAAAGCTGTGTATGAGCAGTGGTAGACTTACTGACCATTCATAAGTGGGGCTCAATTCGGTGGGGCACTCGATGTCCCAAGCGATTGGCTGGGCAAGTCATATAAGCAGCAACGAATCAAGCGGCTGTTCCCGGCTTGATGTGTTCCTGTGCTGGGACTCGATCCCCACACATTACCCACACACGCTGCCTCCCTGTAATTACGGCCACTGCGCCATATACCTTTATGTTGGTTGTACAACAGTTGTACAGCCCACGTGGCCCGGCAAGCACCGCGTCCCAGCCCCACCTCGCATTCAACTACTCTGCTTCCCACTGTAACCCCACAGACTCCAGCCAGCACCAGGCTCCATCCCCTGGCTACTCATTACGCCTCAGTTCCCTTTTGAGTTACGGGTTCTGACCCCCACGCGAGTTTACCATACCGAGACACGCCCGGTATAGTCCCTTGATTCTTTCCACACTCCCTTCTTTAGACAGCACTCTGGAACTCTCTGACTAATCGATTGACTCATCGCTGCTCACCTGACTTGCCCAGCCGTTCGCTTGGGACATCGAGTGCCCCACAGAATTGAGCCCCACTTATGAATGTTCAGTAAGTCTATCACTGCTCATACACAGCTTTTATACAGGCGCCTTTTGATCACCCTTTTTTTCTTCCTTACTAAGAGCCTAGGCACGCGGTAATTGTTTCAGCGCTCCTTATGTATCTTCTCTCCGCCATTGTGGGCTCTGGTATTTAACCGTCCCCTCACCACTATTTCTGTCTATCTTGGTCCACTAACCTCCGCATATAAAGGAATACATGTATCCTTTTATCCACAGCACTGCATATCAAATACCACGTAACCTGGTCCTGATAGTGGCCTGTTACATCTACAGGCTGAACCGCCGTCGACTCCTGCAGCGAAAATCTTGGCACTTCTAACAAACGAATACCCTATCCAAATCAGTATAACTTTGTAATATTTACTGTCTGGGTATTCTATATGTAAAGAAATTGTTTTAGCTTCACATGCCTTGTTGCGTCCACCGCAATCGCTGTATATACCACATCATGTGTCACTTGCGCATCACTCAATCCTCACGAGCACTTGTGCACAGTATCTTTATGGTTACAAGTCATTTAATGTAACACAGTGCTATAGCCTCATGTGCCTGTACATATGAATATCAATATGTCCAACAATGGTCTGTGATTGAAATGCAAATCACCTTCATATGAAAAATGTATCACTGGCTTTCTTCTCTTTCGAAATTTAATCCAATGCAATTAATTGTGCCACATGTATTTGTATGTTGAATGATACCCTGGCCCGAGACACTGTTGTATGTTACTAACTATTGCCCCAGTCTCGCTGTGGTTTACAGGCTACCTCCTGTAGTCTGATACTTTCTAAATTCCCAGCCAGCCTGGGAGGACCTTTCACTACCACCAGAGCACCCATAGGGTATGTCTTAAGGGGTGAAGTGAGTGGTAGGTGAAAGGCAGGGCAGGTACACATGTGTGTTTCCTGCCCATGTAGGGAAGAATCCCCATGTGTGTTTTCACTACCTTTGAGGTTTGCAGTAGTGGATTGCAGTGGAGCAGCCTCATAAACTTTCCTATCATTAGGTTCCCAAAGGTAAACCCTTTCCTGTGGCAAAGGTGATTTTGCCATTACTAGCTTAGAAATGCTTCTTCTAGAAAGTGAGCACTTCTCTGTTCTGAAGCTCTTTGTGTGCCTTTTAATTTGCCTCCATCCCCCATGTGAGGATAGGGGAGTGCATCTGGGCATTCCCCAAGAGCAGTTATGAAAGTATTGGGCATGCAACTCGAACAACAGACATCTGCCATTTGAGGGCCGGGCAGGATAGATTGGAGAAAGAGGTTTTTGCACTTGGCCTTTGGAGCCAGCCCATGACCCCAATAAAGGTTCTGACTGTCTTCCACTGCCCTATGGCAGACAGGACTGAAATTTAGGGAAGAAATGTGTGGTTCAAAAGGAAACCCCCTGGACCACCCCCCCACTTCAAAGGTACACTACGGTTTGACTACGGATGCAATACTTCAGCAGGGTAGAGATACACTCATGGGGACGAGGGTCTGGAGAACCTTGATCTGCATGGTGTGCACAGCCAGAGAAATATGTTGAACAGCAAAACACACAATGTGATGGATGGAATGTTGCACATTGGCAAAACATTCACCCCAAGTCACAGATCTGGGATTAATCCATCGTTATTTTGCTCACACGCCACCCCAGTTCAGATATGGCCATATGCAAATCAGTCTTGACCCTGTGCCTCATGGGAACAGTCCAGCCCGAACTGCCAAGCCATGTCTTCTCCGGACCGGAATCAAGCATCCTAGGACCAGTTTCTGGCTATCAGCCGTCATCAGCCAGGATAGCTTGACTCCAGTGGCGTAGTGAGCACAGAACCCACGTCTGGGCATAGCCTGCCTACATAGGGCAAAACACACAAGGTGATGGACGGAATGTTGCACATTGGCAAAACATTCACCCCCAGTCACAGATCTGGGTTTAATCCATCGTTATTTTGCTCACCACACCACCCCAGTTCAGACATGGCCATATGCAAATCAGTCTTGAACCTGTGCCTCATGGGAACAATCCTGCCGGAACTGCCAAGCCATGTCTACCCCAGACCGGAATCAAGCATCCTAGGACCGGTTTCTGGCTATTAGCCGTCATCAGCCAGGATAGCTTGACTCCAGTGGCGAAGTGAGCAAGGGACTCACGTCTGAGCATACCCTGCCAACTTATGGCGAACAAAGCAATACAAAAGGGGGTGGTGATGGACGGAGCATCTGAACCAATCAAACACTCACACCCAGTCAACAAATCTGGGTATAATCCATCACCGTTCTTTAGCCCACTCTGCCACCCCAGTTCAGTCAGAACTGTGTGGCATTGAACTATAGTGGGCCTGGGTTTGAGAACCTGTTACTCCACATAAGGGTGCTGGGGGGGTTAGAGTGTGATCTTTCACATGTGTGCATATTATTGATTTTATCTCAACATGGCTGGGGCTAGTACTGCTAGCAATATTTATGTGTTATTTATGTTCAGAAATACCTGATGCTCATATTGTGCTGTTTATTGTGTGTGTTGAATAGAAACGTTATTTACATACATCACGTGGGAAGTTTATTTTGTGAAGCTATGTGCATTTACTGTGAATGAATGCAGTCCCAACGCTTCACACATTGCTTCTTTGATAAACCTGACTGCTCAGTGCCAAGGTACCTAAAGGTGAGCACAGGTATACAGTGTGTGTTCTCATCTGCCCCTAATGGAAGTGGTAGGTTTTGCCTGGATAGAGCATCACTTCAGCCAACCAGAAAGTGCCAGTTCCAACAACACCGCTGTAGGAACAACAGGAACCTTACACTACAGGAAGCTCACAGAATTGTCAGATATGTCCTCTTTAGGCATTCACTTTCAAAAGACACTTGCATATATCTCTGGTTACACTGTAGCTCTTGTGTGCTCTACAGGGGAAGGACGCACACACAGAAAGTAATACAACTGCAATTCAGTATGAACTATAGCCAAGCACAGGGTCTACACTCATTATTATTTGACTGCACCACTATCTTGATACCACTACCACCCTTCGGTTATGACTGTGACTATTGTTAGGATGTGACTTTCTGAGATCACTTGGACATGTGCACATGTGTGGGATCTAATGTTCCATGCTTGTATTCGCAGAAAATGTGATGACATTTTAAAAAAAAACAAATTAAGAGCATTGTCAAGCATTATGTGATCCTTCTCCTCCTGCCAAGTCTTCTCTGCCATTTTGGTGTATGACACAGGTGTGCAAATATCCATGCATCTGCAGCATCACTTAATGGCAGCCTCAACATTATTTCACTGTCAAGGTCAGTGGATCAAATAATTGGATACAGAAATCCCTTCAGGGTCCACAGATACAACATTAACTCATTTCAAAATATGTGATCCTGACATTCTCTAAAGATCTGTATTTGCAGATCATTTGTCAATTATTGGACAAAGTATACAAAATATGAAACTCTCCAAACTTATCGAACATATTTTGAAAATGAAGCAAATTTCTCATAAAACTCTGAACAGATATACAGATCTACACCGTTCTGCAATAAAAACCTATACTCAAACGAACTCTATCTTCATGACTACTTTGGATTAATTTTGATCTGCAGGTTTTCCTGTGACCAAGCATAAAATATAGGATTTTCTTAGACCTGGCTTCCTTGGGGTAGTTTCCCCGGACTATTTTGCCTTATGACCTCCTGTTTTACTGACTTTACTTTGGCTGACTTTATGACTCTGGGCACTTTACCACTTTACCACTACTAACAAATGCTAAAATGCATATACTCTGTACTCAAAACATCGTAACATTGGCTTGTCCACAATTGGCAAATTTAATAAAGTCCCCAGTAGAGTGCACTTTATGTGCCCATGGCCTGTAAATTAAATGCTACTAGTGGGCCTGCAGCACTGATTGTGCCACTCACTCAGTAGCCCTTTAAACATGGCTCAGGCTTGCCACTGCAGAACCTGTGAGCGCAGTTTTCAACTGCCATTTCAATCTGGCAGGTTAACCTACTTGCCAGGCCAAACCTTCACTTTCTTCACTACTGCACAGGCTTAGCTCTCCCATAGTTTAGATTGGGATTGTCTTAAAACATCTTTTGAGTGTAATTTAAATATTTGGAGTTTGGTGTCTCTGGACAAACAATTTTAAATTGCAAATCTGAAAATGGCACATTTAGAAAGCTGGCATTTTCTTACTTTAACTATTCTGTGCCTCTGCCTTTCTCTGAGTACACATCTGGGTTGGATGACAGCTGGCCTTTGTGCATTCCCTCTAGACAGCCACACAAAGAGAGAAGAGGTGTGACATTTGCACACTGATGGCCCATCACCAGGCTGATGGGGCTACCTGAGGTAGATCGGGAGGGAGGAGATGGCACTTGCACCTGAATAGGGCTATTCACGTCCCCACGCACAGAGCGTGGGGACAGGGAAGGAAAGGCAGAGACTTTGGGATCTTCAAAGACCTCTTTGACGTCTCCCACACTTCAAATGCACATTTGGTACACATTATGGACACCTGAGACCTTCAAATCTTTGCTACAACCAAAGACATTCAAATGCATGGAAGAAGAGCTGCTGTATTGTAAGAGAGACTGGCACTTTGCTACTTGCTGTGTTGGCCTGCTGTTTCTTGCCTGGGAGTGAGAGGGCTTGGACCTGCTCTCTACATCCTTGAAACCCAGTTTTTCAAAGGCTTGTTCACATGCCTCCTGCTCTCTGAAGTCTCAGGGTTACATGTGACATCTTGCAACTCTGCTGTTGCTGCTGGACTTTGACATCTATGAGTCCCATCCCTTGCCTGAGGTGGCCCCTCCAAGTCCTGAACCTCAGAAGTGGGTTGTGCTGCTGTTTTCTGCAGAAATTGGTGCAGTGACCCCTTTGTGTGGATCTGAATCAATGCAGTGTCCTTCACTGCCAACACAGTGACGATTCGATGGCGAGGTTTGACGATGATGCAGCGCGGATCCCAAAACACCACAGCAAGGCTGACTCCGATGCAGCACCTACCCTTTGACATCGACTGCGATGCTCAAGTCCAATGCATCAACTTGATTGCGTGAATCAGAGCTGACACAGGGATTCCTGTGTCAGTTCTGATTCACGCAACATACAAGGTACTTTTTCAGTGGGACCTGCTGGGTCCTGTAGCCTGCCTGTCCTCCATCGTGGCCCACCTGAACTTTGGATTAACCCCAGTCTAGCGCATCCACAAACAACCTTTTAGCTAGATTTCTAAGCACTGTTTTGGGATTTCATGATTAAAAATTCATAAATCAACCTCTACTGATTGGAATTTTGTCATTTTTGTGTTGTTTTACTCGGATAAATATTCTCCATTGTTCTAAACTGATGTCGAGTAATTTTGTGGTATTTTCATATATATATTGTAACTGTAATTTATGTGCTGCACAAATGCTTTACACCTTGCCTCTTAAATTAATCTCTGTGTCAAGCTACCAGAGGGATATCCCAGGTTAATTTAGGTTATGTATTGTTAGAAATGGGGGTCTCTAGTTGGCAATGGCTGGTGCCAATGTCCAAATAGGAACCCTTCTTCCTAAGTCAGGGAAAGTAGGCTACCCCCTTCGACAACCCCTGCTCAACCTTGTGGTTATCTCAGAGGCAGTGTGTGAAGCATTTATGATCATGTACAACAAGGCAGTAACAACACCAGAAAAGGACACAACTCAGGTAAGTATAGAAAAATAGTATCTTTAACCAACAGTTTAACTCAAAACTATCAAAGTGTTTCAACAAGCTACAATGCTGGAAACTAGTAGGGACTCAAAAAGGCAATACCGTATTCACTAGAACGTGGAAATTACTGAGTTCAAGGCTGGGGCCTACGCGACCCGTAGCGCACCAGGTACCTGCAGTTGAAAGCGGACACAGCACGCAGCTTCTCGTAGAAGCGGAGATAGTGATAGGCTGACTCCCAGCGACCACAAGTCTTGGCTGCAGTGGTCCGCAGAGTCCACCCAAAATGATTCGGGAACTCGGGGACAGGTGTGCTCTTAGCGACAGCAGAACACGGCAGCGGCGGCCCGGGCTGGGGATGGCGATGACTCTCGTCTTGCAGCTCTGTGGTGGGCTCACAGCGGCAGCAGATCTCTCTAAGCTGCGGCGACCCATTAGACGATAGCGACAATCCTCGACAATGGTGAACAAGCTGTGGGCACTCCGAGGCAGCAGCTCTCTCTTAGCTGCGGTGGCCCAAGGGACAATCCGCAATGTCGCAAAGGGACAACAGTGCGGACACTCAGCGGCAGCAGCTCTCCCTTAGCTGCGACGGCCCGCGGGACAAATCTCAATGGGGCAAAGTTAGCAAAGATAAGGGCACTCAGCGGCAGCAGCTCTCTCTTAGCTGTGGCAGCCCACAGCACGAAGGGTGATGCAAGGTTGGCCAAGGTGCGGGCACTCAGCGGCAGCAGCTCTCTCTCTTAGCTGCGGCAGCCCACGGGACAAAGGGTGATGCAAAGTTGGCAAAGGTGCAGGCACTCAGTAGCAGCAGCTCTTTCTTGGCTGCGGCGGCCCACAGGACGAAGGATGATGCAAAGTTGGCCAAGGTGCAGGCACTCAGTGGTAGCAGCTCTCTCTCTTAGCTGCAGTGGCCCGCAGGATGAAGGGTGATGCAAAGTTGGCCAAGGTGCAGGCCCTCAGATTGGCAGCTATCTCTTAGCTGCGGCTGCCCACAGGACAGATCACGGTGACACCACGTTGGCAAGGGTGCGGGTACTCAGTGGTGGCAGCTCTCTCTAAGCTGCAACGGCCAACACAGAGTCAGTGAGGGTTCCAAAGGTTCCAATTCAGGCGGGCTCTCAGCGGCGGCAACTCTCTCTGAGCTGCAGTGACCCACACAGATTCAGGCGGGCTCTCAAGAGCGGCAGCTCTCTTAGCTGCAGCGGCCCACACCAGTTAGGCGGCACTGAAGTCTTCCAGCTCTACAACACCCTGTTGACTAATCTCTGAAAGGTGGCAGGGGCATTCTTCATTCCAAATGGCAGTGCCCAGAACTGGTGGTGCCCATCGGGGTGTGGAGAATGTTGACCTCTCCTTTGCTCCCTCGGTCAATGCGATCTGCCAATACCCAGACATCAAATCAAATATGCTGAGGTATTTGGAAGCCCCTAACCTATCTACGAGCTCATCTGCTTTGGGGATGGGGTGCGCGTCAGTCTTCGTGACTGAATTGAGGCCCGATAGTCCATGCAGAACCAAAGTTTTGGGGTAGCACCAGGCGCTGCAGCTTTCGGGACCAGGATCACTGGGCTGGACCATGGGCTGCTAGAGGACTCAATCACCCCAAGAGCAAACATTTTGGTAACCTCATCTTTAATGTAGGCCCTTACCCAGTCAGTCACTCTGTAAGCCTTGTGCTTAATGGGAGGACTGTCCCTGGTGTCCAAGTCATGGACACACCAATCAGTGACACTGGGCACCAGGGAGCACAAGTCACTGAATTGTCTCAACAGTTGGCGCCAATCACCCTGTTGCTCAGGAGTCAGTGTGGTGGAGAGGACCACACCCTCTACTGTCCCATCTTGCTCCCCTGCACACAGGAGGTCAGGAAGGGGCTCACTCTCCTCCTCCATCCCAGCATCTGTGACTAGAAGCATGCCCATTTCAGACTTCTCAAAGTGGGGCTTCTGGCGGTTAGCCCGCAAGGGGTTCCTGGGAGACTGCAAGTCCGCCATGTAGGTAACAGGACTCCTGCGCTCCACCACCTCAAAGGGGCTGGTCCACCCATCCTGGAGCACACAGGGCTCCACTGGGGCCATGACCCAAACTTTTTGTCCAGGCTGAAACTCGACCAGAGTAGCATTCTGATCGTGCCAGCATTTCATCTCTTCTTGTCTGGCTTCCAGGTTCGCTTCAGCACTTTTCCTGAAACGCCGATTCTGGTTTCTGAAGGCCAGCATGTAACTGAACATATACTGGGGAGGTTTCCTGGGAGATTACTCTCAGCCTTCCTTGACCAGACTCAGAGGCCCTCGTGTCAGGTGGCCATAGAGCAGCTCCAAGGGGCTGAAACCTGAGGACGTCTGTGGCACCTCGTGGTAAGCAAACAACAGGCATGGCAAGAGGGCATCCCACTTATGCATTATGGGCTCGCCCTAATCATGCCCTTCAGGGTCTGGTTGAATCTCCCAACCAGCCCATTACCCTGAGGGTGGTAAGGAGTGGTGAACTTATACATTACCCCACACTCCTCCCATAGAGACTTCATGTACTTGGAGATGAAATTAGTTCTCCCTGCGGACACCACCTCTCTGGGGAATCCCACATGGGAGAAAATCCCCATCAGTGCCTGTCCCACCACGGGGGCCAACACTGTCCTGAGTGGGATGGCCTCAGGGTACCGGGTGGCATGGTCCACCAAGACCAGGATCAACCTGTTGCCCATGACTGTCTTGGGATCTAGAGGCCTCACAATATCAATGCCCACTCTCTTGATGGGGTACTCACAAAGGGAAAGGGCTGTAGTGGGGCCTTAACCCTCCCCCCAGTCTTCCCACTTGCCTGGCAAGTCTCACACTTTCTGCAGTGAGCATTGGAGCTCCTGCGCATCTGGGACCAATAGAAGTGGGTGACCAGCCTCTCAAAGGTCTTGGTCTGCCCCAGATGTCTGGCCAATGGCACATCATGAGCCAACCCCAATAGGAAGGTCCTGAAGAGCTGGGGTACCACCAGCACACGGGCTGACCCAGGTTCAGCAACCTTAGGCTCACTGTAAAGGAGATAATTTTCCCAATAGATCCAATGTGAACCTGTCTGATCACCTGCGGCCTGTTGCCGCACGCCCTCAAGAGAAGGGCAGGTTTTTTTTTGCTTGCAAAATTCCTCCCTGGAGGGCCCCCCTTCCTGCTGCCAATGGGTCAGCTCTGGTAGGTCCCCGAGTTCAGCCACTTGTTCCCCTGTAGGTTCCAGGGCATGCCCCTCAGGGTCTGCTCCCTCTGGGACCGTCAGAACTGTTTTCCCACGCCCCTACCCCTTCTCTTTAAGGCCAGGGCCAGGGCCATAATATAAGCTCCATGCCCTCCTGAACCCCTTCTGAGATGTCATGGACCAATTGGTCGCACACGCCCCCTCAGGCAGGCCCAGCATCTCCAAATTAGACTTTCTCTCCACCGTAGCCCACGGGGAGTTCTCTACATCATTGCCCAACAGACAGTCTACAGGCATGGCAGGCCTCACAGCCACTTGAAGAGTTCCTGAGACCCTCCCCCCCCTACTCGAAGGGAACCTGAGCCACCTCACACTGGCTCTCCGAGTTGTCTGCTGACACTACAGGCAGATTGCATGGGGGACAACCTGCTCTTTGGACACCAACCTGGGGCTAGCAGCAGTCACACTAGCTCCGGTGTCCCTGAGGGCCTCCATCCTATGGCCATTGATGGGCACCCACTGCCGGTACTTCTTAGTGTTATTAGGCAGTGTGGGGTTAGGGGCATCCTCAAAGTCTCCTAGCGAGACACGGGTTAACTCTACAGGATCCCACCCACTTTGGACCTCCATCTCCTCCCCCGAAGGCTACAGTGGCAATCTGGCAAGATTGTGCTTAGGGTGGTGCCCGCGGGGATGCATTGGGCTCCCTCTGGGGACACTGGAGATCATGATACCGGTAGCCCACTTGACCACACTTGAAACAGTGAGTGGCCCCCTCTGAACAGGCCTACCTGTCGGGGACAATGCCTTCTTCTGGGACACCACTGTTGGTTCCCTGGGGAATTACTCTGTGGCCCTCTCTGGAACTCCCTCGGCTTACCATTCCCCCCCCCCACGTCTCTGCTGTGGACCATGCCCACCTCTGGCAAAGTCTCCCACAAAACCTTTGCTGACTCGGGTGCTCACCCAGCGATCCGCCTCCTCAGCAAGCTTCCTAGGGTTCATCAGCTTGCTATCAATCAGGTGCTGGCGTAGCTCTGGAAACAGTTACTAGAAAAATGCTCCCACGCAAACAAAAATTATAATTGCTCAAAAGTTTCCACTTTGCAACCTTTAGCCAGCGATCCATCGCTCTACAGAAATAGGACACATATTCAACCCATGTGATACCCTCTAACTTCTTACAGGTTCTAAACCTCTGCCTGTACATTTCTGGGGACAAACCATAATGGGTCATCAAAGCCTTGATATGGGCATACACATCCTGCTCTCCTCAAGCAGGTCCAACAGGGTATCCCTACCATCACTCACAAAGCGTACCCATAAACCCGATCCCCGATCCTTCTCAGGGACCAGGTGGGACACCATTGCTATCTCATATGTAGCAAACCATTGCCCAATATCTTCACTCTTGTGACATCCTTAATGACATCTTTAGGAATATAAACTCTACTCTCAGGAGTTACTGAAGGTATGCTGCTATCAGAGGGGGAGACCGGGACACTCCTCGCCCTGATCTCTATCTCCCTCAACATTCTCTCATTCTCCATCTTAATTTTCTCAAGTTCAATTGACAATCCGTTCTTCTCAATGTCTAACTTCTTACTCTCAAGGTCCTTCTGACCTTCCAATTTGGCCATCTCCACTCTATGCCTCCTATCTCTCTCCCTGTCCTCCAGCTCTTCTGGGGTCAGGCTCATTTGGGATACACTATTACCTGGATTGGGGGGTTTTCTATCTCCCCCCTCTACTACATCATCCTGCTTCCCTTCACCATTCCCTTCCTCATCTCCAGCGGACTCTCTAGATTCCCACCAGGCCTTCAGCGCCTTCTGGTTCTCCTCTTTCCTAGAGAGACGTATCACGGGGATGGCGAATTGCTTACAAAATGACTTCAGCTGTTTGGCAGTATACTTTGGAGGTTGGCCTTCCTATATTAGCAGTACTCATGGCTGCATTCAACAATTCATTCCTAGGACAACCAACCAAACAATAAAAAAAAGCATGGCTGCGCTTTGGTCTACACTCACCAGTGGTGTCTACCAGTTATTGTACGTGGACCATAAATGCAAGTCCTGATCCTCACAGCAGACCGCCAATGTTAGAAATGGGGGTCTCTAGTTGGCAATGGCTGGCGCCAATGTGCAAATAAGGACCCTTCTTCCTAAGTCAAGGCAAGTGGGCTACCCCCTTCAAAAACCCCTGCTCCACCCTGTGGTAACGTAGCAGGAGCACTTAGGCCTAACTCAGAGGCAGTGTGTGAAGCATATATGACCATGTACAACAAGGCAGTAATGACACCACAAAAGGACACAACTCAGGTAAGTATAGAAAAATAGTATCTTTATCCAACAGTTTAACTCAAAACTATCAAAGCGTTTCAACAAGCTAAAATGCACGCAAAATGGTAGGGACTTAAAAAGGCAATAACGTTTTCCCCAGAATGTGGAAATGACTGATTTCAAGGCCGGGGCACCAGCCTGCTGTTGAAAGGGGACACAGCACACAGCTTCTTGAAGAAGCGGAGACGGTGACAGGCGGACCCGGACTCCCAGCAACCACAAGTCTTGGCTGCAGAGGTCTACAGCGCACACCCACAATGATTCGGGCACTCTGGAACAGGCGTGCTCTTAACGGCAGCAGCACGCGGCTGCGGCGGCCCATGCTGGTGGTGGCGATGACCCTCGGCTTGCAGGTCCGTGGTGCGCTCACAGCTGCAGCAGCTCTCTCTTATCTGTGGTGGCCCACAAGACGATAGCGAGAATCCTCAAAAAATGGGGAACAAGCTGCGGGCACTTCGAGGCAGCAGCTCTCTCTTAGCTGCGGGTGCCCACGGGACAATACGCAATGGCACAAAGGAATAAAAGTGCAGGCACTCAGCGGCAGCAGCTCTCCCCTAGCTGTGATGGCCCATGAGACAAATAACGATGAGGCAAAGTTAGCAAAGGTGCGGGTACTTAGCGGCAGCAGCTCTCTTAGCTGTGGCGGCCCACGGGACGAAGGGTGTTGCAAAGTTGGCAAAGGTGTGGGCACGCAGCAGCTCTCTCTTAGCTGCAGCGGCCCACAGGACGAAGGGTGATGCAAAGTTGGGCAAGGTGCGGGCCCTCAGCAGCGGCAGCTCTCTCTTAGCTGCGGCTGCCCACAGGACAAATCACGGTGATACAATGTTGGGAAGGGTGCGGGCACTCATTGTCATCAGCTCTCTCTTAGCTGCAGCGGCCCACATCGATTCAGCAACAGTTTCCAGGGGTTCAGGTTCAGGCGGACTCTCATCAGTGGCAGCTCTCTCTTAGCTGCAGTGGTCCGCACATATTCAGCGAAAGTTTCAAAGGTTCAGTCCGCAGTCCTCACAGTAGAACTAGAGGCTCCGGAGGCCTCACTTGCAAGCAGAATTCCTCGCACAGGAATTCCGACGGCTGACGGGCTGAAGTCTAATGTCCCTGAGACTTCTGCAGGAGGCTCTCTCGATTCAGGCCCTCGGGTAGTTTCTTCGGCAAGCTTGGTGAAAGTTTCAAAGTCCTTTCCTCTGTTCGCTCAGACAGAGTTTCGTCTTGACATCCAGAAGGAACACCCTTGGACAAAGTTCCATTACAGCGTTTTATACCTAAAAAGTCTTTGTTCTCTAGAGTCACAAATCACTTGGGCCCGTCAGAACCAGTTCAGTGGAGTCGGGGAGCACTTGGTTGACGAGGTGACATCCTGCCCTTTCGGAATGAAGGGGTCTGCTATCTGACACCCAGTGGGAGGTGGAGCCATCATTCACCTTGCCAGGCACAGCCCTGAGTGGATCAAAGAATCACCCCTCCCCATACCCTGAAAACCGATCTCTTCCTCCAGCCAGGTCTGACCCAGCATGCCCTGCGCTCCAAAACCAGATGGCCAATAAATATACTCGCCAAGCCTACAGTAACGCTTAGGCAAGAAACTACTGCGTTTTCAGAAGAGGCATTTCCAAACATGGGATATATAAACTGTCCTTACTAAAAGGTGTCTCTCAATGTACCGAACATAAACATAACAAACTCGAAGTTCCCATCAGGTTCCTGGGGTTAGATAGGATGATAGAAGGTAATCCACAACCGGCCCATTCTGGCCTATGAGAATGGTTTGTTTCACAGTAGCGACAGTGAAAGGGAGGGTAACTGACTATTAGAACATGCTACACAGATCTAGGCATTATGGTTATCCTAATTCATATAGTCATCCTTACACAGGGAGCATTCGCGCTGTGGCACTGATTAGCAGTGGCACGCCGCCCAGAGCATCTAAATCCAGAGAGGGAGAAAAAAGAGGAAGTGGGACCCACGCCAATGATACCAGGTCTAACGTATCTAACTTTCCCTTGACTAGATTTGTGGCTCCTGCTTGGACAGGGTCAAAACTCTGCCAACCAAAAACCTACATTTTTAAGATTGGTGATCAGGGTTGAGGATATGACTTATGTTTGCACTTTGCCTTATAGAAATTTGGTGTACACTACTACCCACATCTAGCCCAATTACACTCAATTGTCTGTTCCCCATTTACCTTGTTTTCCTACTCTCTTCAATTGGCATTTTACATTGTTCCGTTCTCCCCGATTCGCGTTTTTGATTTTTACTAAAATCATATCAATAATTGGTGGGCGTGCATCTGCAGCTGAGGGAATGGACTTTGATCTGGCCAAAATTAAGGGTTACACTATGGCCCAGCTCAAGGATTTCTATAAGGAGTTTGGGCTTCCTGTAGAGAGCATCACCAGGAAGGTGGAACTGCAAATGGTACTGAAAACCTGGCCTAAAGCCCTTGCCATTTTAGATGGAACCCCAAGGAGGGTGAGGAAGAGCTGGATGAGGAGGATAATTTAGACCAGGGTCTGAGAAGAGGCCTTCGGCTGGTGTCTGTGGATGAAGAGGGACATTTTATTCAAGGAATGGGGGCCCCTTCCAGAACATGGAGCAGTGTTCCATCTAAAGGCCTGCCCCAGAGGAGCTGGAGGACAGGAGGGAGGAGAAAAAGTTTATATTAGAACAGGCTAAACTCAAGTTGAAGAAAGCTTTAGAGGAGAAAAGGTTAGCCTTGGAGATGGTGAAAACAACACGAGATTTGCCATGGAGATGGAGGAGGGCCAAAAGAGATTGGGTATTTAAGGGAAAAATAAGATGTTGGCTCAGGAATTGAGCCTGAGAAAGCTGGACATCAAAGCAGGGCAGGTGGAGTCCAGCAGTGATAGTGGCAGCATTCTCTCAGTGGCATAAGACAGGAGGGGCCACATATCTAAGGGTTTGGTGTCTGAAATTGTGGTGGGAGTTGACATAGATGGATTGAGTCCTATGAAATTGCACTCTAAATACACAAAGTTACTGTGGCAGATTTTTGGGACTAGTATTTAGAGACATACCCCTAGTGGGGGGAGGGACACTCTACTGACCCTGAAAGGGAGTGACAGGATGAGGTATCCCCCCATGAAGGAGGCCCTAATCAGAAGGTTTGGCCTGACCCCAGATACATTTAGACAGACATTCAGGGATAGTTAGAATATTTCCCAACAGGCCTGGGTGTATGGTGTGGATTATTTTTGCAAGGCACTGGATGGTTGGGTGAAGGGCAGTGTGGTAAAAGATGATCAGGGGCTGTATAATTTGTGTGCAATAGAGCATTTGTTCAGTCTTTGCTTTCTAGATCTGCGTCAACACCTTCTTGACAGTAAGTCCACTGACCACCAGGGAGCTTGCTAAGTAGGCAGGCCGCTGGGTCAGTACCAGGGTCCCCTGGAAGGTAACTGAGGGGGATCACCACAAAGGTGGACAGGGTCCACACCAGAAGGAGGGCGGGGGACAAAAATAGCAAGGAGTTCTCTAAAGGGCACCAAACTAGTTCTGAGGGTCAGGTTTCCCATCCCCTAATGAAAAGAAAAAAATATTCTCGATCAGTAGGCCTGCAGGGAAGGCTCCCATGAAGTGCTATGAGTAATAACAAGAAGGACACTAAAAAAAGTTGCACAGCTGCCACTGGTTCTATTTGTTAGTGTAGTGCTGCTTGGTGAGGAGATTGCCCCAGGTAGTTTTGGGGGAGTGTAGAATTAACCCTAGTGCCCCTGGGTGATTGAGAGATGGAGCGATGGTACAGAGAATCCACATACCTGACAATACTGGGAAGTCCAGTCAGAGGGTTTCCTTAAATGGGCAGAGGGAGGAGGTTGAGAGACACAGGAGACAGTATGACAACTGTCATGTGTCATCTAGTGTCTGCAGAGCGGATAGTCCCTAAAGCATTCCACTAAGGTGTTGCTGCTGACAACCGTGAGCTATGACTCTGGTTCCCTGTTGCAGCCATTGCAGTTAAGCATGTTAGAAGAGGTGGAGCAGGGTGGGGGTAAGTCGACAGACAATGGTAGAGGTTGTATTTATTTATATTATCTTACCTATTCCATTGTCTGTTGACTTGCCCTCTCCTGCTAGCCCCGCTCCACTACCCTTACCTGTGCTGGCTACCACTGCTGGTTTCCTTTGAGTGGGAGGGGCTCATGTCTGCTAAAGATAGCTGGGAGTCTGTTGATGCCCGCAGATTGTCTGCTGGGTAACAACCTGGAGCACACTTTCTGGGAGGAAGTGGAGCGCAGGCCAAACTTGGAGAAGATGGGGCTGCCCGAGTGGGTGTGCCTGACCACTCAGTCCATGGCAGCTCGTGAGGGTGGTCAAAATGACCTGGAGATTGGAAGAATGGCCCAGGTACCTGCCAACAAGAGGAAGGGTGGTTTGTGTGGGAAACCCGCTCCTGAAATTCCCATGGTCTTGGATGAGGCAGAACCTGAGGGGGACACCTTGGTACCTAAAGGGGAAGATGTGTCTGAACTGAGGAGCTGCTTGAGTTAACCAAATGGCAGCAGGAAGAGGGTCCCTCCAAGGAAGAGTTCTGCAGGAGCTGACGAAATGCATTACTCTTGTGGGTCTGCAGCGGCAGACTAAGGCACAGGCAGGTAGTGACACATAAAGGCAACACCTAGGGGCTTATTTACAAGCCCCATGTGCCAACCGTATATTACTTTTCCCATGTTAAAAGTAACACACGGGCGGTGCAAGGGGTTTGTAGATAAGTCCCCTAATCTACTGGGTAATGGTCTATATTATGAGACTAGGTTGCAACTCGTGTATTGGTGGTATCCAGCGCTTTAGGATCTTCCTACTGGGCCTGGCTCATGGTATGCCACTGGAAGGTCATTAGGGGCAAGACAACACATTTGACAGCCTTGTCACCCACTTTTTTGGCCTCAAATGAGGAAAGCCTGCGATGCGTTCTGTAAGTCCCTTAATGCCTGCCTGGTGAGTGGCAAGTCAGGGGGAGGTGCAAAGCCACCCTGTGATGTTTTCCTTTTGTTAGCAATCCTTTTGAGTGGGTTGGTATCAATATTGTGATGCCTCTGGATCCCAAGACAGCCAGGGGCAACAGATTAATTCTGATCTTGTTGAACCGTGCCACTCGGTACCCAGAAGCTATCCCTCTGAGGACAGGGGTGGTGCACCCGTCCTGGCCAGGGAATTGATGGGGGTCTTTACCCATTTAGGGTTCCCCAAGGAGCTGGTATCTAACCAGGGTACCAACCTTATGTCCAACTACATGAAGACCATGTGGATGGAGTGTGGAGTGACCTATCAGTTTACCACTCCTTACCACCCCCAAACCAATGGGCTGGTTGAAAGATCAATGTACCCTTCAAGGCATGATTAGAGGTCTACCTGAACCCATGAGACGTAAGCGGGACATCCTACTGCCATGCCTTTTGTTCGCCTATAAAGAGGGTCCACAGAAGGGAATTGGCTTTTGCCCTTTTGAACTTCTATATGGACTATTGTGTGAGAGGACCTTTCAGTTTGATTAAGAAAGGTTGGGAGCAGGATCCCAAGAAGCTACCCAAGGATGTAATTAGCTACATGCTAGCATTCCGCAACCAGACGACCCAGTCCTGGAAGCTAGCACAGGAGATTGTGGAAGCTAGCCAGGAGGTCAAGAAATGATGGTAGAAGCAGAATACTATACTGGTTGAGTTTAAACCTGGTCTAAAATTGTAGGTAATGGATGCAGTGGAGCCCCGGGGCTCTGCAAGACCATTGGCCTAGGCCTTATGAGGTGAAGAAGTCCAAGAGTGATGTCACCTATTTAGTGGACCTCAAATCTCCTAGGAACCCTTTAAGGGTCTTGCTTGTGAACCGCCTCAGGCCCCACTTTGAGAGATCTGAGCTTACCATGTTTCTAGATACTGATGATGGGGTGAAAGAGAAGAGTGAACCTCTCCCCGACCTTTTATCTTCTAAGGAGCAGGATGGGTCAGTAGAGGGTGTAGGCCTCTAACCTACACTGACACTAGATCATAAGAGAGACTGCTGCTAGTTGCTGGGGGAGTTTGCCTCTTTGTTTCCCTTTATCCCGGGACTCACTGCATGGTATACCCATGACATTGATTCTGGATACAGCACACCAGTGAAGAACAAACTTTATGGGATGTTTGATAAGGTAAGAGCCAGCATTAAGAAGGAGGTCTCCAAGATGCTGGCATTAGTGGTTCGTGAGCCCTTAAGCAGCCCATGGTCCAGCCCGGTGTTGTGGGTTACCAAAGTTGCCCCTCCGGGTGTGACACCATGGGCTCAATGCAGTCACCCGGACTGATGCACACTCCATCCCAGTGCCAATGAGCTCGTAGATCGGCTTGGAGCTGCAAAGTACCTCAGCATTTTTGACTTAACGTCTGAGTACTGGCGGATTGCCTTGACCAGGGGGGCAAATAGAGGTCAGTAAATTCACCACAAGAAGGGCACTTCCAGTTCAGGGTCATGCCTTTTGGGTTTAAGAATGTCCCGGCCACCTTCCAGAGGCTGGTCAATCAGGTCCTGGCAGGGTTGGAGAACTTCAGTGCTAGATACCTTGACTACATTGTGGTCTTCAGCTCTAGTTGAGAGGACCACTTCAGACACTTCCAGGGAGCGCTTCAGGATCTGTAGAGTGCACGCTTGACTATCAAGGCCAGTAAGTGCCAGATAGGGAAGGGTTATGTGGTGTACTTGGGACACCAAGTAGGAGGCAGCAAGGTGCAGCTTTTGCAGCACAAAATTAACACCATTGTGGCTTGGGAACCCCCCAGGCATAGACAAAAGTCAAAGCCTTCTCAGGCCTCACTGGATATTTCAAGATATTCATCCAGGGATAAGGCACCATTGTTTCTATGGATTTCTATGAACAAAAAATTACGTTTTTTGCAAAATTTATGAATGCAAAAAAAGTGGAATAAACCATTGGATGGTGCAATTCAAAAAACGGACTGTTATGTTTTATTCATAAAGTCTATTGAAAAGGATTGCTGGGAGTTGAGCTCAGTACTGGCATTTGTTTTGTTCTTTACTTATAGAAAGCTGGCATTTTCTTATTTTCATCATTCAGTACCTCCGCCTGTCTCCGAATACATCCCTAGGTTTCGTGACAGCTGGGCTTTGTGCCCTCTACACAGTCACACAAAGGGAGAAGGGGTGTGGCATTTGCACCCTGATGGTCCATCACCAGGTTGATGGGTCTTCCAGAGGTAAATTGGAAGGGAGGAGCTGACCCTTGCACCTAAATAGGGTGGTGCCTATTCCCACACAAAGAGCTGCTTACACCCCTGTAGTGAGTTTGGAGCCTGAATAGGAAAGACAGGGACCTTGTGATCTTCAAAGGCCTATTTGATGCCCCTCCCACTTCAAATACACATTTGGGTATAAGTGCAGGACCCCTGACATCCCAAAATCAGAACTTTGATGGAACCAAGGACATTCTGCCTGGAGAAAGAGCTGCTGAGCTTTTGGAAGGACTGCCACTTTGCAACCTGCTCTGTATTGGTGACAAGTTGCTTCTTACCTGGGAGCGAGAGGGACCAGACCTGCCCTCTAGATTCTTGAAACCACGTTTCTCTAAGGGCTTGTTGGCTTGCCTCCTGTTCTCTGAAGTCTCACGGTCACAAAAGACTTCTTGCATACTCTGCTGGTGCTGCTAGACTCTGCCATCAGCGAGTCCAACCCTTGCCTGAGCAGCCCCTTTCAGTCCTGGACCTGACAAGTGGGTTCTGCAGCTGTTTTCTGCAAAAATCGCCACAGTGAACCCTTTGCGCTGATCGGAACTGGCACAGTTGCCTTCGATGATGCAGTGCCAATCAGACAATGATGCAGGTCTCAACTGTGAGGTTGGATTACGACACAGCACTGATCCAAAGAAGCTGCTGAGATTCTTGACTCCAATGCAGCACTGACCCTTCGACACTGACTGCGAAGCTTGGCTCCGATGCACCGACCCGA
This sequence comes from Lissotriton vulgaris, assembly GCF_964263255.1. Lineage (NCBI taxonomy): Eukaryota > Metazoa > Chordata > Amphibia > Caudata > Salamandridae > Lissotriton > Lissotriton vulgaris. The sequence continues at coordinate 420,503,272 of NC_141685.1, read as the reverse complement.
CAGCGTGTATCGTAACCGATGCAAGGAGTCTTTGATGCTGATGCATTCCATACAAAGTACATTTTCAGTTGGCCCTGCCCTCCATCACTGTCAACTCAAACTTTGGATTTACTCCAGTCTAGAACTACCTTGTTAGAAATGGGGGTCTCTAGTTGGCAAGTGTTTGCACCTTTGTCCAAGTAGGGACCCTTGTTCCTAGTCAGGGTAAGGGGGATACACTTCAAAAATAACCCCTGCTCACTCCCTTGGTAGCTTTGCACGAGCAGAAAGGCTTATCTCAGAGGAAGTATGTAAAGCATTTGTGAACACATACAGTAATTACAATAAAAACACTACAAATTGAGACCACACTAGTTTAGAAAAATACGTAATCTTTATCTGAACCAAACAAGACCAAAATTACAAAAAATACACAATGCAGTAGTAAAAATATGACTTTCAAATGGTATAAATAGTTCAGTTCAAAGCATATTGCAGATGCAACACTTTTCACACAAAGTAGCTTGGGTGTGTCGGGTGCACAAACAAAAAGGGTTGCAGGGAAGGTGATGCGCCGGTGCCTTACATGCAAGGAAGATGATGCATTGGGTCCTTGCTTCAGGGAAGGTGATGCATCGGCTCCTTACTGCTGCGCAGGGGAGGTGATGCGTCGGTTCCTTACCGGAGAGGAGTTGATGTGTTGGTTTCTTACTGTGTCAGGAGGTGATGCATCAGTTTCTTACTACAGCCCACAATGATCCAACAGATTTGACGCATCGATTCGATGCTACGATCTGGGATGATGCGTGGGTTCTTGCAGCTGCACAGCAGAGCTTGCGACGGAATCGGTGCGATGGTCTCGGACTTTGGAGATCAGTGCACTTGATGTGGTGTGCTCTGATTTTTGAGCCGCGTGCAGGTGCTGTATCGGTTTCTTCGGTGATGCATCGGAAACAGGTATTGATGCGACACGCTTCTCATCATTGAGTCTCTTTTCCAGTTCCCAACAACCTCCAGAGGCCCTGATCAGCTACAGGGTACTCTTGCCAGGTTAGAAATCCCAGCAAGGACGTTCAGGGTAGCTGGGGGTGAAGTCTTTGTGTCTCCGAGATGGCAGAACATGAGGCAAATTCTATTCCAAGCCCTTGGAGATCTTCCTCCAGCAGGGGACATAGCACACAGCAAAGTCCTTTTCCCTTTCCTTGGCAGAAAGTAGCCACTGCAGGCCAACCCCAGACAGCAAACAGCACAAGGGCAGTATTCCCCCTCAGTTTCTCCAGTTCTTCTCCTTGGCAAAGGTTCCTGTTGATTCCCAGAAGTGATCCAAAAGTCTGGGATCTGGGCCCCTCTTTTTAAAATACAAAATCCTTTGTTCTCTGTGGTAGAGGGTATTCAGACAGAATATCGAGTTGGAAATGTCGACATGCACAAATATCAAGTTGGAAATATCTTGACACAGAAATATCAACAGCAAGAATATCGTGGTTAAGAATATCAAATTTAAGTTAAGAAATATCGTTTTTAAAACATAGAAGTCAATAATATAGTTTGCAAAAATATAGTTGTTCAAAATATCGATTTTTTTATTAGAGGTATGTATTTTAGTTTATATTTTAAATGTATGTAATGTATGTATTTTTGTATAAGTATTATTTATGTTTTTAAATACATGTGTTAAATTTTTAGTAAGTAGCAATTTTACTTTAATTAAATTTTGTATTTTTTAGGTCAGTAGCGGGTTGTGGGTTTACAGGGGAATAGGGTAGGAAGTAATTTAATTATAATAACTTAATGATTATTTTTATGTATTCATATTTATTTAATTAACTTTTTATAACGTTATTTCTGGAAATTAATTTAGTTGTAATTAATAATTAATTGGCTGTTAATTAATATGCATTAATTAATTGATAATTAAATATGGTAATTGTGTAATACATTTTATTTAGGTACGGGTTGTGGGAATTATAGGGGTACAGGTGGGAACTAATATATTTTTAATGAATTAATAATTAGTTGTTAATTTATATTATCAATTGATTGTATATTAATCATGGAAATTGTGTAATTCATTTTAGGTGCGGTTTATAGGGGTAAAAGGTGGGAAGTAATTTATATATAATTACTTAATAGTGCTTTCTTAATTAATATTGATTAATTAATTGAAAATTAAATATGCAAATAGTGTAATTAGTTTTAGGTCTTGGTTGTGAGGTTTATAGGGAAGTAAGTTATTCGAGGAAAACTGCACCTCTAAAAGCATGCCCTTGAAATGTGGGGTGCCACAGAGCTCATCCCTCAGCCCCTTTCTTTTTAATATTTATATGAGCCCCCTGGCCAAAATAGTTGAGCCCTTTGGCATCCGAATCGTCACATATGCTGACAACACCCAACTGATAGTATCCCTCAACCAACCAGGACACAGCCAATCAATCAATCAATCACGGCATTTGTAGAGCGCGCTACTCACCCGGGAGGGTCTCAAGGCGCTGGGGGAGGGGGGTAAGTTACTGCTTGAATAGCCAGGTCTTGAGCTGCTTCCTGAAGGAGAGATGGTCTTGGGTTCGCAGTAGGTGGGTGAGGAGGGAGTTCCAAGTCTTGGCTGCCAGGTAGGAGAAGGATCTTCCTCCGGCGGTGGCTCTGCGGATGCGTGGTACGGTGGCGAGGGCGTGGCTGATCGATCGTAGCTGGCGGGTGGGCGTGTAGAAGGTCAGGCGGTCGTTGAGGTACTTGGGGCCCAGGTCGTGGAGAGCCTTGTGTGCGTGGGTGAGGAGTCTGAACGTGATTCTCTTGCTGACGGGGAGCCAGTGCAGGTCTCTCAGGTGTCCGGTGATGTGGCTGTGTCGGGAGATGTCCAGGATGAGTCGTGTGGAGGCGTTCTGGGTGCGTTGGAGTCTTTTTTGAAGTTTGGCTGTGGTTCCGGCGTAGAGGGTGTTCCCGTAGTCCAGTCGGCTGGTGACGAGTGCCTGGGTGACGGTCTTCCTGGTGTCAGTGGGGATCCATCTGAAGATCTTGCGGAGCATGCGCAGGGTGTTGAAGCATGAAGATGAGACGGCGTTGACTTGTCTGGTCATCGACAGGGAGGAGTCCAGGATGAAGCCCAGGTTGCGTGCGTGGTCCGTTTGTTTGGGAGCAGTGCCCAGGACGGGGGGCCACCAGGAGTCGTCCCAGGCGGAGGGTGATGATCCCAGGATGAGGACTTCCATCTTGTCTGAGTTCAGTTTAAGGCGGCTGTTCCTCATCCAGTCGGCGACGTCTTTCATCCCTTCGTGTAGGTTGGCTCTGGTGGTGGTGGGGTCGCTGGTGAGGGAGAGGATCAGCTGGGTGTCGTCGGCGTAGGAGATGATGTTGAGGTTGTGTTGGTGTGCGATGGCTGCGAGGGGGCTCATGTAGACGTTGAAGAGGGTTGGACTGAGTGAGGATCCTTGTGGTACGCCGCAGATGACTTCGGTGGCCTCGGATCTGAACGGAGGGAGGCGGACTCCCAGGGTTCTTCCAGCGAGGAACGAGATGATCCACTCCAGTGCTTTCTCTCGGATTCCGATGTTGCTGAGGCGCTTCACTAGGGTGCAGTGGCAGACAGTGTTGAACGCCGCAGAGAGGTCCAGGAGGATGAGGGCCGCTGTTTCCCCTTTGTCGATCAGGGTTCTGATGTCGTCGGTGGCTGCGATTAGGGCGGTCTCGGTGCTGTGGTTGGCACGGAATCCGGACTGCGAGGGGTCGAGGGATCCGTTCGTCTCGAGGAAGGTAGCAAGCTGTCTGTTGACGGTCTTCTCGATGACTTTGGCCGGAAAAGGAAGGAGCAAGATGGGACGGTAGTTCTTGAGGTCGGTGGGGTCCGCCGTTGGTTTCTTCAGGAGGGCGGTCAGCTCGGCGTGCTTCCTGCTCCCCGGGAAGGTGGCTGTGTGGAAGGAGGAGTTGATGATGTCTCGGAGATGGGGTGCGATGATGGCGTCAGCTTTGGTGAAGATGTGGTGTGGGCATGGGTCGGTTGGTGATCCGGAGTGGATGGAGTTCATCGTGCGGGTGGTGTCTTCGGTGCTGATCGGGGTCCAGTTGCAGAGGGTGGTGGTGGTGGGCGTTGGTTCGGTGGTAGGGTGTGTGGTCTGTGCGTCGAAGCTGTTGTGTATGTCGGCGATCTTGCTGTGGAAGAACGAGGCGAGCGAGTTGCAGAGGTCTTGCGAGGGAGTGATGTTGTTGTTTTCGGCGCTGGGGTTGGAGAACTCTTTGACGATGCTGAAGAGTTCCTTGCTGTCGTGGGCGTTGTTGTCCAGTCGTTCTTTGAGTGCCGTCTTCTTGGTTGCGCGGATCAGCTGATGGTGTTTGCGGGTGGCGTGTTTGAGGGTGGTCCTGTTGTCTGTGGTCTGGTCGAGCCGCCAGGCTTTCTCAAGGGTGCGGCAGTTATTCTTGGATTCCTTGAGTTCGTCGGTGAACCAGGGGGTTTTCTTGCTGCCGGGTCTGCTGGGAGGGTTCTTTAGTGGTGCGAGGTCATCGGCGCAGGCGGTCAGCCACTTGGTGAGGTTGCTGGCTGCTTTGTTGGGGTCCGTTGTGCTGGTGGGAGTGTTCTGGTTGAGGGAGGCGGTGAGCTGTTCAGCCCAGACAATCTAGTCAATTGTCTTAAAACAATCTCAGCCTGGATGGAACGCTACTTCTTTCAACTAAATGGAGCAAAAACCGAATTGATGCTTCTGAGTAAACCTCTACCAGAGCGGTCAACTCCCATGTGGCCTAATTGTTTGGGCAGCGCACCATCCACTAAAGATCAAATAAAAAGTCTGGGAGTCTGGCTGGACAATAAACTAAATATGAAAGTCCAAGCACAGAAGGTGGCAGGATGTTGCTTTGGATTGCTAAGGATGAGGATGATGAGGAATGTTTTCCCGATACTATTGTAGGAGACTAGGAAACTAGTGGTCCAAGCATTAATTCTTTCCCGCTTGGACTACGTGAACGCTCTTTATGGAGGATCACCACGTCCACAATAATGAAACTCCAGGCAGTGCAGAATTGTGTAGCTAGACTGCTACTGAATATTCCCCACAGAGAGTCAGCTCTAGCAGCCATAGCTTCACTTCACTGGCTGCCTGTCACAGAGAGGATTTATTTCAAAGCCCTCTCTGTCACCCACAAGATCATGACTGCAAAAAGCCCGCCAATTCTTCCGTCAATCATTGCCCCTTATCTTCCCAACGGAGCTCTTCGCTCTGGAAACAAACGCCTGGCGACAATCCCGAGAATATGCAAGACCAGAAGCGGAGACCAGCGGTTTTCGTATGTTGCTTCCAAAAGATTGAACACTCTACCGGACCACATTCGGTTGGAAGAAGACCATCTGGCTTTTCGCAAACAGCTGAAAACATTTTTATATCCATCCAGTTAAAGTGAGCACTCTCAGACCAGGCGCTGGGAGGCCTTAGGGTGTCCATGCGCTTTACAATTGCCTTTTCATTTTATTTCATTTCATATTTCATATTTCATCTTTTATTCATTTCATTCATTTCATTCATTTCATTCATTTCCTTTATTTAATTTCATGTGAAATTATTTAATGATTAGTTGATCATTAATTAATTAATTGATATTTAATTAGGGTAATTGTTTATTTTGTGTGTGTGTATTTTACTTTATTAGGGGTAAAGGATGGGGAGAAAATTAATTTTACTTACTTTATAATAAGTTGTGAAATACTATTAGTTTTTCAATTGAAAACAAGTTTTAATTGTGTAATTATTTTTGTTTACAGTTTAATGTTAGTTGTGGTGTGTGGGGTTTCTAGGGGTAAAGTGTATTTTAATTATGTGAGTAAAAAAACTTTCAATTTAGATGTGGGTTGTGCATTGTGTGGTGTTATAGGGTAGGTAAATAAAAAAGTACATTTTTGTAATAATTAATGTTTTTTTCCGAAATAATTTCTAATTAACAACATTTATTTGTTTTGAATATTATTTTTATTTTAGTTATTATTATATTTGTAGGTATTTGTCATATGCATTTAACATTATAACATGTTTTTTAAATGTGTAATATTAAATATATTTGTATTTTAATTTTCAACATATTTATATATTTTTTTATTTATTAAATGTATTAAATATTTTTGTTGTTGCTAATATTTTGTTTGTTTTTAATTTTAAAGTGACTGGAGTGAAAATATTAATTGTTGCCCCTTCGCAATCCAACACTTTTCCTACTGTTGCACTTATTGGAGTGGGAATAGTACATTTTAACCCACCACTATCCAACACTTTCCCTAATGTTCACTCAGTGTAGTGGGAATAGTAATTTTTACCCCTCCGCTATACAACACTTTCCCTACTGTTGCTCTCATTGGAGTGGGAATTGTAATTCTTACCCCTCTGCTGTCCAACACTTTCCATCCTGTTACAATTATTGGAATAGGAATAGTAAATTATATCCCTCCACAATCCAACAATTTCCCTACTGTTGCACTGACTGGAGTGGGAATAGTAATTTGTACCCCCTCCTCTATCCCACACTTTCCCTACTGTTGCACTTATTGGAGTGGGAATAGTAACTTTTACCCCTCTACTGTTTAAAACTTTCCCTACTGTTACAATTATTGGAGTGGGAATAGTAATTTTTATCCCTCCACAATCCAACAATTTCCCTACTGTTGCACTGACTAGAGTGGAAATAGTAATTTTGTACCCCTCCCCTAGCCAACACTTTACCTACTGTTACACTTATTGGAGTGGAAAAAGTCATTTTTACCCTCCGCTATCCAACACTTTCCCTATTGTTGCAATCACCAGAGTGGGAATAGTAATTTTTACCCCTCTGTTTTCTAACACGTTCCCTAGTGTTGCACTGACTGGAGTGGGAATAATAATTTTTACCCCTCTGGCATCCAACACTTTCCCTCTAGTTGCACGCACTGGAGTGGGAATAGTACATTTTACCCCTCTGCTATCTAACACTTTCCCTAGTGTTCCACTGACTGGAGTGAGAATAGTAAATGTTATCCCTCCGCTATCCAACACTTCTCTACTGTTGCACTCACTGGAGTGGGAATAGTATGTTTCACTCTCTGCAATCCAACACTTACCCTAGTTTATTAATTGTTGTAACGTACATATGTATACATATATATATTTATATATATATATATATATATATATGTAATAATTATTGTGTATGTGTGTTTAACTTTACTTTAATTGAATATGTTTGTCATATTTGTTAAAACGTATATTAAATCTACCACATTTGTAACTTGATTTTATTATTTAATATATTTAATAGTTAATATTTTGTTATATATGCATTTCCGAGGCCTCCCTGCCATGGTTTGGGAACCCCTCCTGCAGAGAAATTTGACTTAGATATTAACTTAGGGCGCATGGCCCACCCATTTCCAGTGCAAATAAAAAGGATTTAACCTGACATAAGGAACGCACTGAAGCTAACAAGGGATGCTGGAGGAGTAGAACACTTCCTCAGGCAAGCTTTGGAGACTGGTGCTTGGTAATAGCAATTGTTTTATCTGCGGTGATGTAATGAGCACAAAATGCCTTGGAAGTGCATAAATTATGACAAGGACTGTGAGGCAGAAAAAATATATTGCACTGCAGTTTGAATCCATTCTGCATTTTACCTCCATAGTGCATTCTGGGAGATGAAGGATTTAAAGACTACAATGCCACCAAGTAGTGTATAATCATTGGTTACCAGGGACTTCTCTTCAATGATTAAGCCTGATTGAACAGTAGAAACTCATCTGGAAGTAATTTACAATTGCCGACCTGCACTATTATAACACTTTTTTTTCCAAAGTCGAGCCTCAGCTGATGTTTTATGTTGCTGGTTGCAAGTTGCAGGGTGCTCCATCCCTGCAATTCCGATGCCGCCCTGCCAGGGTTAGGGGCCCCCCTTCTGCGCAGAAATTTGTCTTGGATACATATTTATATATGGAAAAACTTCCTGACCGCCTAATGGATGGCGGAAGACCTTCAGGTATGGACCTCTTCAAGCTTTCCCCCTTGAATCGCCCAAGATAACCCAGGCCAAGAGAAACAACAACACCACTGTAGCAAAAAAGGCCACCTTTATTAAATAAGATCAGGCAATTATATTTCACTTTCCATAACTCAAATATCACATGTATAACTTTTTCCGAAAACATAAAATTTTGAAACTCATGCCGAGGCCAACAATTTTATTTTGAACATATTTCTTTATAACTGTTTGTATCCAAAACCCTTCATATATTTCATTTTATTAATTCACCCAAAATTTCAAAACATTTCACTTTCTTTCTTTTCCTTTCTTTTCCCCCATTCTGATCTTTCCCACCCTCTCTCATGAAGGACGATCAATGTCCGCTCTAGACATTGACCTCCCCCTTTTTCGCCACTCAGTGAAAACGCCAGATTTTTCCTGACCCCACCCAATATGCCTTATCATAGGATATTTCAAAAGTACCTTTTCTAATCATGACCAATTCCTGGTGAAACCCACAAATCAACGTTTAATTCTTTAGACAACATATCCCTTATCTCAAGTATGTATAAGCCATTCCTAATAGAGTTAGGTGAATTCCATCCTCTCTGAACTGATGACCCTACTTGCCAGTGATGTTGTTATGCGCAATTGTCAACATTCCCATACTTACACAAAATATTTTCATTGCCTTATTTAGTTTTTTCCGTGCTTTTTCCATGGCACTGTGGTTCCGTGCATTCCTCCATTGCTTCCTGAAAATAAATTCAGTCCAAAACAATCTGGTACCTAGCCAATTACCTTTAATTACCGCTAAATCTAATTGCATTTTTTTTAATTAAACTGAGACCAGATAAGGAAACTAAGTCGTTTTCTCCTAAGTGCAGAATCAACATTTCTGGTCCACCTCTGTCATAACGAATTCGAGTGAGCAATGGAAACAGATTATCCCATCTCAACCCTCCTTTACCGTACCAATAAAGTTCATAACGATCGTTGGGTATGCCTAAGTTCCTTCCATAAATCTGGTTGTCTGCAAAGATCGCAGCCCACTTGATGAATGAATGGCCTACGATCCATATTTGTTTTTTATCAGAACGTAAACCACGAATATCACCTAGGTAAAAGAAAAACGTATATCAGCAAAAACAAAATATGAACCATGGAAAACTTCTGACATGTTTGTATTGCTTGTTTTTTTTTTATTTATTGACATATCTCTCACAACAAGAAGATCGCCATCTACCTATTCTCCTGATCGTTCCCCAACCTAGACCTAATCTTGCTGCTTCTGACACTGGTCCTATTCTAACAGAATGTGTTGCAAAAGTTGAAGGGTCCTCTCCCAGCAATACTAAAGCTTTTCTCATTACCACCAAAAGTTGATGACTAGTTATCTTAACCTTTGGGCTATGAACAAAAATTGGGCCTTCTGAAAAAATCTGTGGAAAACCTGAAAACCTTCCATTCACCCACTGGACAACATCCCTGTATATGAATGGCACTCAGGTGAATCCACACTCCAAGCCCCATCTGATCAGTTTTAGACTTTTTTAACCAAATGCATAACCTGTCCCCTTCTAAAAAGACCTCCTTGCTGTCTAAACCCATTTCATCCCATAAACCCAACAATTCTGAGATTCGAAACGCCCCGAAAAATAACCAAATCATACATAAACAAAACAATTTAACTTCATGTGTATCATAATAGACCTCTGTTAGCTTCAACAATAAACGCTGTAATAACTCAAATTAAATGGGAGCTCTCCCTTTTGTTATCATAAACTGTTCTTTTTGCAAACCTTTTAACATTTTCTTAACTAAGATATTGTCAATGGGATCAAAACCCCAGTACAAATGCCCATAAAAAGATGCCCCAGCCAATTTGCCCGCAATGGTGGAATGGCAAAGGCCCTTTGAAATTAACATTAGGACAAAATCCAGCACAAAAGGAACTGACACCTCATCACTCAGGACATTAGTAACACTTTTCCTATAACTTAGAAATTCTTGCCACGCCAGCCTGTAAGTCTGTTGAGTAGCCGGCGCAATAGACTGTTCCACCAGACGCACAATCTCAGTCCCCTAGCGCCCAGACGCTGTGAGGAATTGGAGTTTTCGAGCTTGCTTCTCCAGGGGCCAGTGACCGAAATCTTTGCCACTGGGAACAAAAAAGCGCATCAGCAATCATGTTATTAACCCCTGGAATATGTTTTGCCTTGAAAACAATGTTCAGTCTGAGAATCAACAACATAAAAGCCCTCAATAAGCTCAATACCCTCAGATATTTTGCTTTTTGCCTATTGACCAGGTTGACCACTGACATGTTATCCACGTGAAACAAAATCGTTCTATTGCTCAGCTCAGGACCCCACACCATCAGTGCCACTAATAAGGGGAACAATTCAAGGAACGCAATGCTGCGTCCTTGTGCCTTCCAAGACTCTGGCCATTCTTCTGCGCACCAGCGCCCACCCCAAAATATTTCAAAACCATTTGCACCGGAAGCATCTGAGTAAAGCTGTACCTGCCACTGCATGCCTTCTTCAATGAAATATAAAGACACGCCATTAAAGTCCTCAAGAAAAAGCAGCCAAATCCTCAAATCTTCTTTGATGCTCTTTGTCAACCTAACCCTATGGTGCGGCATAGTAGCTCCTGACATTGCCATACCTAGCTGTCTACAGAAAGTTCTACCTGCTCGAACTACTCTGCACGCAAAGTTTAAATACCCTAGCAAGCGCTGAACTTGCCTCAACTGTAATTTGTCTACTTTTAGAGCCTCCAATATGCACCTCTTAATTTCTTCTAGTTTGACCTGTGGAAGTCTGGCCAACATCACTGTTGTATCAATTTCAATGCCTAAAAAAGTGATCGTAGTATCTGGGCCCTCTGTATTATCAGTCGCTAAAGGTACTCCAAATTCCGCTGCCATACTCTGAAATGACGTCAATGCTGCTTTACAGTCTCCAGACTGTGCCTGGCCCATGAACAAAAAGTCGTCCAAGTAATGACAAACCTGTCCTGATGTACAAACCTGCTGAAACACCCATTGCAAAAACGAACTGAATAATTCAAACAGGGCACATGAAACTGCACAGCCCATTGGGAGCACTTTATCAAAAAAGAAATAACCATCAAATTGTATCCCCATCAACTCAAAGTCAGCCAGGTGGATTGGAATCAATCTGAATGCAGAATGGATGTCGCATTTTGCAAGTTCTGCTAGGCTTCCCAACCCCTTGACCATTTTCAAAGCTTCATCTACTGTGGTATATGACACTGATGTGTCCTCTTCAGCAATGAAATCTTTAATGGACATGCCTTCTGGCCATGAAAGATGTTGTATCATCCTATATTCTCCAGGTTTTTTCTTGGGAATGACTCCTAATGGTGAAATGATCAAGTTTTGAAAAGGAATTTGGCAAAAAGGGCCTGCCACCCTGCCTAGCCCTATCTCCTCCCATAACTTTTGCCGCACCACTTCAGCAAACTCTTTGCAGACCTCAGATTATCTGCCCGACGTTTGACTCTCGGGCCCTGGTAACTAATTCTGAAGCCTTCTCTAAACCCCCAATATAATTTTTCTGCTGCATCTCTGTCTGGATAAGTATTCAGCCATGGAACCAACAACTCCCATTTAATTGGGGTAAAAGCTTTTTGGTAAAGGAGGGAGTGGAGCCCCTCGCTGGTTGACCTTGCTCTGGAAATCTGTGTCCCATTCCCCCTGGGGCAGCTGGAAAACATTGGTGGAGCGCATGCCTACCCCCACATTGAGAACATTCGTGTTTAAAACGGCAGTATGGTCTGTTACAGTAGCCCCGGTTAAAATTCCAACATGCCCCATTTCCGCTTGTCTGTCCTCTCGCCACTGTCCCCGCCCCTTCCTGGGCGGCGCGCCCAAGAAAGGGCCGATAAACCACTGGTAGACCACTAGCTGTGTGTGTAGTGGCTGGAGCGTGTGAGGAGGACATCCACTGAAGCCATAGTTCCATATCAATATCCCCCCATGTCCTATCTACAGCAATACTCATCCTGGCCCTGAACTCCTCGTCATAATTTAACCAGGAAAACCTCCAAAATGCATATGTGCCTTTCTCACGACATCCATATTCTTAAATATTGATACCGCTCTGTCTGGGTACCTCTCGCAGTATATACTGGCAAATATCAGAAAGGCCGATGTCCAGTTGTCTATACTACGAGGGACTCTAGGCCGCCTAGCTAGTTCTAGTTCCTCCTCTTTAGAAACCCTCCTTGGCCTGAAGGTCGCGGTGTAACAAACAAAAAACATCTACATACTCATGCTGCCAAATCTTTTGCTTTGTTTTGATACTTAAATGAGAGCCCAACGGCATCGCCAACCCCATATAAGGCCGCCTCTTTGGCACACTTAACCCTTCTTTACCTACTTCTCGTGTTATATTTTGATCATCACCAAGCTCACCTGTTGTGGTACCTAACACCTTTTTTTGCTCTACAGACGTCTGTAAATTGTCCCCTGCTAAGGCGTCTGCCTTTTTGGGCGGGACTACATCCCATGCCCCCCACCAGCACTGCTTACCCTTTGTTAACTGTTCTTCTCTCCTCTGGAATTCAGACTGAGAAATCCGCTTGTGATTCTCCTGTACCAAGGGAGCAGCATCTTCTCTTGAAACCTGAAACGATTTAACAGATGTTGTTGCCCCAATCCCCCTCCCTTTATTCCGTTTTTTGTGGAACGAGTCCTCCGACTCATCGCAAACATACTCTCCATCATTCTTCTCCATATCCCCTAACCGAGGTCATTCTCCTAAACGATCCTTCTGAGGATAAAAAACGTGCTTACTCCCTCCTGGACGCTCCCCATCCCCGACCCCACCATCATATGTATTCCAATCCAAAGCAGACCCTCGCTCAAAAAGTCGGCCCGCTCTTGTTGAATTCGCTGAAAATTCAACCTTAAAACAACTGCGATCAGTGGCCGCCAGACTTAGCTCCTCTGTTCCATGAGATGCTCCTTCCCTGCCGGACTTCTTCTTATCTTTACCAGAGTTCTAAACCTTGCTCCGAACAACTTCTTCCCGTCTCCCTTTAACTAAAGCATTGTCTTTATTGCAGGGCTTACTGGCTGTAATCCGCTGATTTTCCACCACCCTGTCATGTCCCACCCAAACCCATTGCCCATCCAACAGTTCTCCCAGGTTTTCTTCCTCCTCTCCAAAACCCACAGGCGCCTGTCGGGCTACTGGAAATACATACTCCCTGTTGCAGCGTGTATTTTCTAACCCATTGCCATACATTAATTCCAAGAAACCCTCCTGGTCTCCTTCTTGCTGCACACTGTCATCCTCTTGCTGGCTAATGTCCACCTCCCAGTCGCCTGCTGACTCTTGTGCAGCCACTTGTCTGTCTTGTGTAGTGCATGCAGTATTCTGCACAATGTTGAATTGGCCATCTGTATGGACTATGGATCCTAATGTAACTGGAAACTGAAGAAGCACAACTTGAAGAAGATCCTCTTGTATCTATGTTTGGCCTTTACAACAAGCTGGTAGCCCCAAGCCCCACCAGTGACCTCTAGACTGGTCGGCACCAGCCCGGGCATGCCAGTTCCTGCTGTGTATTCCTGGTCTTTTTTGGAGTAGAGCTGTGATGTGGAGTGGAGCTGTGCTGTTTCAAGCTGCCCCTCATTTGACTATCTACTGGCCTGCCGCAGCCTTTATTAGGAACATCCTGTTTTGGTTTCTCCAGATTTGTCTCTGTCGTGACTTGTGCCCCCCGCACTGTGTGTCAATTTGGGCCACTGCGTTTTGTCTGGCGTGCTCCCTGCTGACATCCACATGTTCTGTGCCAAGAGGAGTGACTAGTGGGAGGTGTCCGGTGTAACTGGGCATAGGGATTCCCGGTGCTCAGTGTTGGGGTTGGGAACTGGAGTTCCCTGTGTCTCTGTCAAGAGGAGCAACGAGTGAGGGTAGTCCTCGGAGGCCTTGTCACAATGACCGTCAAGTGAGGAGAGTCCTCGCAGCCCCTGCTTGGTGGGCAGAGGATTCCCCTGTGTCCATGCCAAGGTAAGCTACATGTGTGAAGAGCCCCCGTATTTCACGACATGTGTAGCATTGGGGAAGAGGAGTTTCCAGCCGCCTTCGTGTTTCCAACAAACGGCTGTCTTTTGTGGATTGGTGCAATGTTTTGTGCTCCTGTGGTATCTGTTTCACCCCCTGACTAGACTGTTGCACCTTTTACTTACCTGCAACTCCCTCTTCGTGTTCGTTGGTAATAGCATGAGCCCTGCCTTTAGCTCAGGAAGTTTCCATGTTTTCTTCTGTCAATTTGCATGCTGCCATTTTCTAAGTCTCTTCTTGCACCACAGAGAGCAGGACTCTCGCAACAACAAGACATTTATTCACATCATCGATGTCACCATTTGTTGAGTTACGGAGGGGAGCCTAAGTACCAGCAGCGCTTTCCGATGCACAGTTTTCTGGTGCATTTGAAGCGGTGTGTTACTGGCTCAGAGTCCAAGACCTGTTTGCACACCCATATCTTCCGGAGAAGCTGGTGAGGTGTTTGGGTTTCCTGTGGACAGGACAATTTGAGACTTTAGAGACCTTCGTTCCTGATGACTATCGTTTAAATGATTGGAGGAAATGTTTTAAAAAATTGATGTGGGGTTTTGATTCTAATGGCAGCAAATGTTCCATGGCATTGTAGTCTTCTTAATGCTACAGTATGTCAATTGTTTTGTTTCACTCTGGGTATTGACTGATTCATCTCTCATTGCATTTATATAATTAGTAAGTCATTGTCTTGTTTTGGGTGTGGGTTTGCACAGTACCATCGTCACTGCTGACATTATTGCAATTGCTCTTTGGTGGAGGGCGAACCACTCCTCTGCTCACTTTTAATTCCCCTTGACAATATTTGTTTATTGGTGTGACTATTTCTACTGAGTGTGTGTGTGAGTTGACTTTAAGTCACAAAGTCACTCAGTGTATCCACTTGTGTGTGGATGTGGGAAGGATCACCCACTGTTGTAATGTTGTTTGAGATAACTTTTGATATTCGCCCTCGCGTGGTTGTGGGGGTTGTTTAAGCCCTCTCTGTTGGGGGTGTGCCTGTAAAAAGGTTGTTAGGGGTTAAGCCTCTTTGGTCGCCCACCTTTTTGATGGGCATGGGTTGTCGTGAGTTGGTCACACTATTGGTGGTGTGTGTGAGTTGACCTTTGGTGTTAGGTCACTCTGTGTTACCACCTGGGTATGTTTTGGTGAGCTGATTTTTATGTGCGAAGTCACTCTGGGTTGTCCCCTTATCGTCCCCTTATCGTTGTTGTGAGAGTTTGTGTATCTCACTGTTAGGGGTGAGTGTACGAGATGGCTCTCAGTTTCGGAGCCACTCTAGCCTACCAACATTTTTATGGTTGTGGGTTGACATAGGTTTGTCACCTTTGTGGGCACTGTATTTGAGTTGATCCCCCTTGTCGTTGTCGTGGGAGTCTTGGTATCTCTCACAGTTTTTGGTGTGTGTGTGAGAAGGCTCTTTGTTGCAGAGCCCCTTTAGCCTACCACTATTTTTGTGGTTGTGGGTTGACATAGTTTGGTCACCCTTGTGGGCGTTGTTTTCGAGTTCATTTTTTCTTGAGTCTCTCGTGTCTACCACCTTTGTGTGGTTGGTAGGTGAAT
Source organism: Lissotriton vulgaris (assembly GCF_964263255.1). Classification (NCBI taxonomy): domain Eukaryota; kingdom Metazoa; phylum Chordata; class Amphibia; order Caudata; family Salamandridae; genus Lissotriton; species Lissotriton vulgaris. The sequence goes on along the minus strand of NC_141685.1, from coordinate 420,487,673 downwards.
TTTGCTTCACCTTTAGCTTTGGAGTTGTCGTCGAAGTTTTTCCGTGTGCTTGTCCTCTTTTTCCTTCCTTCTTCATTTTCAGCTTGGGGGTTGTCTCAAGTTTTGTATTTGTTTTGCTCAGGTGTGGTTCTCTCCTGTTCGTTGTGGTTTGGTTCCCTGTGTGCTCACGTTCATTTTCAGCCTGGCCAGCTGTTGTGTTTGTGGCATTAGGGGTTGGTACGTCGTGCGAGGTGTTGTTGCTTGCTGGTTTGTTTGGTTTTGAGTGGTAAGGTGGAAAGAATGTTGGTTGTATGTGAAAGGGGAGTGGATGTGTGTAGGTTTAGGGGCAGATTTACGAGCCCCTTGGCCACGTTTACGCCGCTGTTGCGTCACGCAAGGTGGAGTAAACGTGGCGCATCCCTACGAGGCATTTACAACGTGACACATCTATGGAGATGCCTCACGGTGTAAGGTCCTGCGCCACATGAAACCTGCGTCAGGTTTCATGTAGGCGTTCCAGTGCAGGGGGGGCGTTCAGTCGCAGGAACGCCCCTGGAAAGTGACTCAGTGAAATCTACAAGATTTCACTGAGTCACTTGCCCAAAGCTGCTACATCAATTCCTTACGCCTGCTTGAAGCAGGCGTAAGGAGTGACGCACCATGTAATGTATGGGTGGCCCCTGCGCATTTCAGGAGTTGCGTCACGCTTGCGACGCTGATAGAGCGCGCAGGTCACCCGTCTCACAAGATTACCAATTTCACACACTGGGCCCTGGCGTGCATAAGATAACAGAGTTTGTATGAATCGGGTGAGTTTACACGCTACTATAAGTAATTCGAGTGGGCGGCTTTCCTCCACCACTATTAATGTACCTGACTTACCACAGGCACATTTCTCCTGCTGGATCAGGAGCTATCAGTGGATAGGTGATAAGATTCCTAATACATTTAATACATTCATTAATACTTTATCCGAGATAAAATGACCACAGACACCTGAAGGGTTTTCAAAGGTTTATATAAAGAAGGTTTTAAAATGAATATGCCATAATTATGAGGCAGATACAGATTAGTACATCAATGATCAAAATTAAAGCCAAAATGTAACTATGGATGAGAGTGAGTACCATAGAATACTAGGGAACACTATAGGGTATGAATACTAGGGAACATGTTATTCAGTTCAAGTTTAAACTAAGGCAGGGCAGTGAGTAGGACCTAATATGTACTCTAATAATTCAAACTAATTCCTAACCTTATGCTATTCTTACTAATCCTAAGGCAAACCGTACTAAAGGAGAAGGGAAAAATGGAACAAGCTGAATAAACAGTCAGTTTAATAATATCCTATAGGTAGGGGAAAACATGGAACATAACTAATAAACAATTGCATGTAAAATCATTTCAGGAGGTGATAAGGTTAATATCACAGGCAAGAGTGCTTTATTAAGGAAGGAAAAAAGTGATAGAATGTCAAACACCCACAACAGTATATTTACCTAAGGCAAGAATGAGGACTAACCCTGGCCACGGGTCAGTTTGGGAAAAGCGGGGACAAGGACCCTCAAGGTTTCGGAATGCCAGTAGGCGAGCAGGTACAGCTCAGGGACAGTCAGGACAGGATACCCCTCAGGATTTGGATCAGGACTGGGCTCATCAAAGGGCACGACCAACACCTGCAGCTTCGGATGCAACGCCTGCGTTACTCCCTCTCTGCACGGAATCCACCAGTAACCCCGATTGGGTTTTTGACTCTCCCAGCAAAGTGCCTCGCTAGCACTTAAGACTATTTCCACCCCTTGGAGTTTGTGGAAAATCTCGGACAGAGTGCTCCGCAGCCCTCTGTATCAATCACCTATAGAGTTCGTAGGGTCAGTGACAGGTCAGCTACTCGGACAAGTCGGACAACTTCTCTTAACTAAACTAGGCTAGATATACTCTTCTTGGGTCCCCAGACCACCCACCAATGTTGCAAGTGACAAGGTCCCATCTTTCGATTGGTCAAGAGAGGTGGTTAGGTCATTGTCACCACCTAAATTTCTGAGTTCCCATGATGAATATTCAAATGACAGTACCCACCCCTTGGAGTTTGTTCCCAGGCATACGTGTGAAAGAGGACAATGGAGTACACAGTGGAAAGAAACATTGTAACAATTTTAGGTGTAATACAGCATCTTCTCCAGGGGCAAAGGTGATCTTCCCAGGAGCGTCTCAGCTTCGGTAGCCAGCTGGCTGAGTTCCACTGATGCAAGGCCCGGTCCTCATATCACGTGATCGGGTCCACATAGGCTTCTAAGATGGCGCAGCTCCCTAACTCCCAGGCCCCCAGATACGCGGTACATGAAAAGTAAGCGAAAACAAATTAGAATCATAGGAAAAATTGAATACACTGTATACCATGAAAAACTTCACTGCACCCCTTACTTTATAATATCTATTGCATTAAAGGTTAATGCGAAAAAGACAGCTGTGCTTATGCAGCAGAGGCAAGCGGAGAGCATGTTAAAAGGTAAGCGGCCATATTAGCTACAATGCGCATGAGCGAAAACATCCCTCCAAATTGCGAGTGCGTCACATCACGTGGGTATGACCGACGCATGCGCAGACTGAATTTCTGCGAAGCGGCCATTCAGTAGTGCAAGCATCATTATGATTAATAGACACATATGCGAGCTTCTCTCTGACACCCGCGTGTACTGTAAAAATGTGATTTTTAAGACGGACAGGATTGGTTAATACTTATTAAAGGTTAGACGAGGTTCATGAATGAGAGCAAGTCGCTTTACGTGCGAATCCTTGCTCCATCAATCCCCTCTTTGATGATATTTACTATCATCACTACAAATGGAAACAGATGCCAACTTCCGTTCTCACATATCATTCATCTCTATTTCAATAAATTTGTTGTTGAGCTTCTTTTCAGCATCCTTATTAGGATGGAAACTCTTCGCCTTTTTATAGATTTCATTCCTTAACTCTTCTAATTCTAGTTCATCTATATTTCTCTTCATCCCTCTCTTGTTGACAGTGTACTTCTTCCTGCATTTCTGACATTTGCAGCAGATCATAATAATCAACACAATCAAACCCATCCCAACTATTGGCATCAATATTTTCCATAGAAGACTTTTACCTAAGTTAGAGAACCAACTACCTACAGAGGAGAGACCATCAGTTAGTCTCTTCCAGGCACTATCAACCTCCAATGGTTTGAGTTTTTTTTCCAAATTAGTTATGTTTCTTACATATTTCTTAATTTCGACACTTTTGTCAGGAATGTAGGTGCAGCAATGTTGCGCTTTCAACATCCTGCAGACTCCGCCCTCTTTTGCCAATAAGGTATCAAGAGCAAGGCGATTCTGTAAAACCATTGATCTGATCGCAACCATTTCAGTATTGACCACCAGGAATCCAGCAGCAGTGTCAGTTGATAACCGATCCACTACTGTAGATAATTTACAGATACGATGAGTATTCAGAACCACTCCCATTCCAGGTATCAGTGACTAAAAATATCACCTATAATTTCTCCTACACTTTCACGTCTACTACGCATCAAACCATTAGTATTTTCATTGCTTCCAGCAGCGCTGTTCACATGGTATATTTTCGGGAAAACAATGTCAAAGTAGCAGCTCCCATACCAGTGATCCGCCAATTTGAAATAAGCCTTGTTTCCACATATATAATATATTCCGGGAAACACAGGTTCTGACCCATTTTTGAAACCCCAACCTCCAATTACCTTGTAATTATGTTCACACTCGCTGGAACCGATGAATACATTGTTATAATAACTAGTCTTTTCTCTATGAAGACAGAGTTTCCCTTTCCGCTCAAAGTCCAGCAACAGTGCAGGATTTGCTTCACCCTGTGAGGTGCTTTCCATGTTTTCAGCCCATTTAGGGGTTCTATCCCTCTCATTCTCTGCCTTTTTCTGAAATTTCTCTCTTCTTCTTTCTGCCATTTTCAAGAACATCTTTTCCTGCTCATGCAATGAACAGGTTAGATTATCTTTTCTAGCTTCATTTAAGTCTATGTCACATATAGTCAGGAAATATTCTCCCATGTAACGGGTTACCTCGCTTCTAACATGTACAATGTTCAGGTTTCCTCGAATAGGAAGTTCCGAAAAGATTATGTCAGTGTTTGAGTAGTAGTACTGTAAAGTGCTTCTATAGAATAAGCTTGCTAATATACTACAGGAAATTCCGTAGGTCAGGGGTAAATGGTGATATGTCACACCTTCAGCTACAGAAGTAGGTAGCTTCATGCAGACATAACAATCTTCTATTTCCATAGCTTCTACATAGTGCACTAAAAGATTTGCGAAGACATTTAAATGTGTCCTGTTTTTGATTCTGTGATAATGTAGTCCACCCTCATCTGATGCTTCTAAGTCAGGTCGTGTTTGTCTCAGGCTAACTGCATTGTCATGTCTTTCTACACTTAATGGTGTTTCTTCAGTCTGTACAGCTTCTGTGTCTGGCGTCACTGGTTTAGTAGGGTACAAGTTAGGGTCTTTACTTATCATAAAAGGTATAAAGACTGTTAGTCCTATCCATATTACTATCACTATTGCTATACTACATAAACATATTTTACAGCAGGTTTTACAACAGCTAAATCTGGATCTTCCATTTACACTTGAATCAGACATGGTGGCTTACAGGTGGCTTTCCAACCCCTCTTTGTTTCTTTACACAGGAGGCTCACACAATTTCACTCTCAGGTTGGGTCTTCTTCAGAGCTTCGATCAGCAATTGACTCTTCGTCACTCTTGCCACTGGTTTCTGGTTCATCAATTTCTTCCAACACCAAGTAAGTCCATTCAGGACTCCGATACAGTTTGTTTTGTCTTTTCACTCTGGTGCTTCGTCTGTTGGACTGGACTCGGGCTTCTTTTCTTTCAATGGCAGCCCTTTTCCGGTCTTCTAGTTTTTCTTCGACTGTCTTTATCCTTAGTCTCAGTCTTTTTATGTATCGGGGTTCATTCTTCTTCTTGAGCCTTTTAGCTATCACCGTGGTTTGGCTCTCCTCACGAGCCCTTTTATTTTTGTTTAGTTGTGGCACTGTGTCTTCGACAACGTCTTGTACCCTTCCTGTCTGACTAGTTCCAGGTCTTTCTTCAGTTTCTTCTGCCTGGTTTCTAAGCTGGCCTTGTTCAGGTTTACTTTCGAGTTCACTTTGACTTTCAACAGTTGTAGTCTCTTCCTTCTGAACACGTTCGTCTATTTCTATCTGTTCCTGTTCATGCACTCCGATCTCTTGATTTTCTTTCGCATGAACTTCAGCCTTTATTACTATCTGTCCCTTTTCCGTTTCTGGAGTCTTTGGAGGTGTATCGATGACTTGGTCTGTCCCTACTTGGCCTATTTCCTGATCAGGTCTGTTGTGATTCTCGGTGACCTTATTTTCTCCTTCTATTCCTGTCTCATCCTCACTATCCCACTCACTATCTAGGTCGGAATATTTTCTTGTTCTTATTGGATCAAGAACTTTATCGTCGGCAGGGAACAATTCGACGTCTTGACTTGTGCTCGGTAGTTCGATGTCAGCGAGATCCGGACCCTCTTCTGGAGTCTCCTCAGCTGTACTACCTTCGGCTTCAGCCGCGTCTTCTCCGGTTACCCGCTTCGTATGGCTGGCATGGATCCACTTTGGCACGCCGGCACACTTTACAGCAGTTGTGGTGACAAGGATCACTTGTCTTGGCTTCCCCCACTTCGGTGCAAGGCAACTCTTCCGGGTGTGTTTCTTTAACACCACCCAATCACCTGGCTTCAGTTTATGTGCTGGAGTTGTAGGCCATTCGACAGCAGTCTCTCCAATCTGGTGAGAGATAGAACGCACTTGGTCACCCAGCTGCCTGCAGTATTCTAGCACCAAATCATCAGAAATACTTAGCCGTTTGTGTCCAGGTACCCATGCCTGTCGCATCACTCTTCCCATTAGTACTTCATGGGGGCTCAGGCCTGTTTTTCGGTTCGGGATGCTTCTCAAACTCATCAGCACAAGGGGCAAAGCTTCTATCCAGTTCAACTTGGTAGAGTTACACATTTTCGCCAGTCTGGACTTTATGGTGCTATTCACTTGTTCGACTATTCCAGAAGCCTCTGGATGATATGCACAGTGCAGCTTTGGGCCGATTTTAAATGCTTCATAGAGTTCCTTTAGGACCTCGTTGGCAAAATGCCCACCTCTGTCTGTTTCAATTGTCTCTGGAAATCCAAACCTAGGTATCAGCTCTCTAAGTAACAATTTGGCTACAGTTATAGCATCATTTTTCTTTGCTGGGTAGGCCTCCACCCACCTGGAAAACAGGCAAACTATGACCAGGACATATCTATATCCTTTGCACATGGGCAATTGGATAAAGTCCGCCTGCATCCTGACAAAGGGACCTTCTGCCTTTCCAATCGTACTTTGCTCCACTACTGTCCTCTTTCCTGCGTTGAATTGCTGGCACACCAGACACCTCTGGCAAAGCATCTCTGCAATGTTTCTAAAGTTTGAGTTATCAAATACTTGATGAAACATACGGCACATGGCATCCCTCCCAATATGTGTGTACTCATGGATTATCCTGGCCATTGGGGCAATCAGACTGTCTGGTAATACAGGCACACCCTTTTTGTTAACCACAACACCATCTTTGTCCCTGGGTTTACAGTCATCCTTCTCCCATCTGTCCTTTTCCTCCTTCTCTGCGGCCTGTTGCAACTCTTTCAGTTCCCTCCAAGTAGGCACATTCTCAAACACCATAAGTTGGCAGCTGCTTCCACCTCCCCACAATTTAATGTTCAGGGACATTTTGTATCGGCACAGTATTGGGCGATTTGGTCAGCGTATCTGTTTCAGGCTGTCACATCATCATTTCCAGATCTGTGAGCCGCACACTTGACCACAACCAATTCTTTGGGCAATTGGATTGCTTCCAGTAAGTTCTGTACCACCTTTCCATTTCTGATAGGGGTACCTGAGGAAGTCATGAATTCTCTTTGTAACCATAGTTGGCCGAAGTAATGAACAACCCCATAACAGTACTGGCTGTCAGTATAAACAGTTACCCTCTTGCTTTTCCCCTGCTTACAAGCTTGTGTCAATGCGATTAGCTCTGCTACTTGTGCAGATTTTATCTCGCACAGGTAAGATGCTTACAGGGTTGTCTCCAATGTAACTACAGCATAGGCAGCACTCAGACCTCCATCCTCATGTCTTAAACATGAGCCATCCACAAACATCATAAGAGCCTCATCAAGTAAGGCTGTTTCATTGATATCAGGATGTGGCTTAGTGCTAAATTCGGTTAAGTCCATACAGTTATGCTCAATTTCACCCTCCGCCTCTACATCCAGGGGGATGGGCAACAAGGTTGCAGGGTTTAGAACATTACACCGGGAAATGATTACATTCTCTGCACCTATAAGAATTCTCTCGTACTTAGTCAGCCGACTAGGGGTGAGATACTGGGTCTTGGTTCGGGTCAGTAAGATCACAACTGAATGTGGAACATATACAGTGACAGGATGTCCCATAACAATATTTTCACTCTCTTCCAGACTAGCGCAAGTAGCGGCTACTGCTTTCAGGCATCCGGGTAATCCAGCAGCCACTGGATCTAAAGTGGCCGAAAAATAGGCCACGGGATGCCTGGTCAGCCCATGTTCCTGTGTTAGGACTGAGAGCGCACAATTGTCTCTTGTGTCACAGAACAGTTCGAAGTTCTTGGAATAATCAGGCATTCCTAATGCAGGAGCTGAGCACAGACAATTTCGCAATTTTATCCAAGCGGTCATACTTTCGTCGTCCCAACTAACTGGGTCCTCCACTCCTTTCTTGGTTATTTTTATCAAAGGCTTGGCTAGAACTGCAAATCCCACAATCCATTGCCTGCAGTACCCTACAACTCCTAAGAACATTCTTACTTCTTTCTGGGTTCTGGGTAGTTCCATGTCTCAAATTATTCTGATCCTTTCTGTAGTGACTTTCCCGATACCTTTCTCTATCTGGTGCCCCAGATATTATACTGAGTTCTTGCAGAACTGCAATTTGTCCGGTGATACTTTATGTCCTCCCTTTCCTAGGTGATTCAACAAGGCAATGGTATCAGTGACACAGTCGGTTTGACTTTTAGACGCCACCAGAAGGTCGTCTATGTATTGTACCAAAACAGACTCCTTCGGCAGTACTAAAGATTCAAGGCATCTTTTTAGGATCTGGTTGAAAATCGAAGGACTTTCGGTGTACCCCTGGGGGACACGATTCCAGACGTAGACATGACTGTCGAATTCAAAACTAAAAAGAAATTTGCTTTCTGGATGCAATGGGATGGAAAAGAATGCATGCCATAAGTCAATGACAGTGAACCATTCCGCATTCCAAGGAATCTGATACAGTATCACTGCGGGGTTTGGCACAATGGGACAGCAAGGCACAACAATTTGGTTTACCTTGCGCAGGTCCTGCACTACCCGGTACTTTCCGCTAGGCTTTTTAATTCCAATTATGGGTGAATTACAGGGACTGCTCATTACTTCCTGTATGATGTTTGCTTCAAGCAACCGGTTTACTTCAATTGCGACTCCAGCTTTCACTTCAGCACTCATTTTATACTGTCTAGTTCTTGGGTAAACAGCATTTGTTTTTATTGCTATTTTAACTGGGTCTACATTTGCCATTAAGCCTACACCCCTTCCAGTAAAATCCCACACTTCGGGGGTCACTTTTAGCTGAAGTTCCTCAGGTAAGTCTTTAATGGACAGGAGCTTAATTTCCATGTCAGGCCTTAGTAACATCAATTTGTACAGGCCATCTTCATCTGGGGTCTAGATTTCGACACCCTTTGGTGTGCAAAAGATGGTACAGTTCATTTTGCACAACAAATCTCGTCCTAATAGATTCACTGGACTGGAGTCACAGACCACAAATCTGTGCATTTCTTTGAAATTCCCTATGGAAATCTCCATTGGTTCAGTTACCGGAGTACTGATTATCTGATTTGAAACACCTACTACTTGGATGGCTTCTCCCGAGAGGAGTAGGTTAGGAACATCCACTGTTCTCACAGTAGAACGGGTAGCACCAGTGTCCAACAAAAAGGTGACGTCTTTTCCCTCAACCTTTCCTTCAATGTATGGTCCAGTCTGGTTTACCGGTAAGGAGGCGCCAAGTACGCACTCCTTGTCCTCCCCCCTCAGGCCCCGTCAATATTGATCATCACAGAGGAAGGAATCGTTTAACAAGAACTGTGAAGTTGCTGCATTTCTCTCATTCTCTCCTTCCCATACCTCGACCCTCTCATTCTGCTGAGCCTGATTCTTATAATTTTGTCTAGGGGCTCGAGGCAACGGAGGCTGTTTTTACCTGCTGCTGGTTCTTTCGTGGCCCCTCTTACTGCACCTGTGGATTTAAACCATTTACGGGGGCATTACCAGACTGCAAATGCGGACACTCGTCTCTCCAATGCCCTAACTGACCGCACCCGTGACAGGGAAACTTTTTCATGGCCTCTTCCCGACTCTTTTTTATTCTGGGCTTTCCCCCTCCCCCAGCTGACGGGGTTTGAGTATTATTATTCAATTTACTTAACTGTTTTTCTTGCTGTTCAGCCAATTTCACTTGTGCCCACATGACCTTCTCCTTCAGGGCTTTCTTTTTATTTTCCATCTCATCTTCGCAGTATTTAGCGTACTTGAGAACATCATCTATGGGTTTACCCTGCCAACAGATCTTATTATCTCTGATCCATTGGGATATTTCAGGTCTCAACCCCAACACGAATCGGTAAATGAAATGGGTCATGTCCTTCATTTCAATATTATCGATTCCACTGTAGGTTTTGAACACCTGTAGCAACCTTTCATAGTAGGAGTGTACTGTTTCGTCACGATTTCGGGTGGTTCTATCTATTCGGGTCCAATCAGTTTCCTTTGCTGGCACTTTGTCTTTTAGGTATTGTATCACCCTTTCATATTTTCTCATCACTTCAGGCGATGGAGCTCCAGTTCTGGAGTCTCTTGCATATTCGTCACTGGGCCAATCAACAGCAACTTTGCATTCGGTCCATAAGTCTACAGGTACTACAATGTCAAAGAACCCATCCAGGTCCTTCCAGAGACACTTTTGCACCTTCACAAACCGCTCAACCTGCCTATACCACTCCACTGGTTTCTCTCTCAGTTTTGGAAACTCATTTGTAAAGGATACAATATCTTGTCGGGACCAGGGGACATGTACATATTTCCCACCTGGCACTTCTCTCATCGGGTACAGTTTATCTGCTTGTCCTACCTCTTTTAGCACATATTCTGAAGCTTTTGGTTTGGCCTTACTATCTTCCTTTTTCTTTGCCCACCGGGTTCTCCATTTATCTACATCTCCCCATTTCTGTAGGATGTTCAGTAATTCTTTTATCTGGGTTTTCTTTCCTGACATATTCATGTTCTCTAAGTCTTTGTCGGAAAATTCGGCTCTATAGGGTTTCTGCAAGATTTTGGATCGACTAACATCAATTCCCATATCAGCAGCCGTGTCCATCAGTTTCTCATGGAGTGCTCGAGTGTTCCGGGTAAGGCTTTTGCTGATAAACAGTAACTCCTCTTCACTAAGGGAATTCAATCTATCTAATCCCACATTTCCAGCCATGAGTTCTTCCATTTCTATCCTCAGCCTGTAGATATCTAATGGTTTGGGTTGGGGAGTTTCCTTTTCTAGCTCTTTGGTCCACCTATCTAATTCTTCTGGAGTTACTACAGTGACACTCCTGATTCCTGATGTTGTTTCAATCAGGACCTCTTTTGTCCTAGCCTGATTTCTTGCCCTCAGTACACTGGTTCCAGGTTCCCTTATGGGCAGATCCATTAAAGAGATCACAGACTCACATTCACTCTCTTGATCATCGACTATGAGCGGCTATTTTCTTGGGGGTGGTACAATTGGGGTGATAACAGGAGTTCTTGGACTAGCCTGTCTATCCCCGTAAAGGGGTATAGCAGGACCAATAGATACTGGGATTGTCAGTGAATCCGGACTGGGATTTATCTGGGCTATGGTCTGAATTAAATCATTTCGTTTTGTTTAATCAGTGCTTCCTTTTCTCGCTCATGCAAAACCCTTTCCATAGATTTGCCATGCATTACCTGGGGTACCAATGGAGGGTATATACTCGGGGCAGTCGGGATGGCCAAACTTGGTCGGTCCTCCCCAAAAGGTCGGTAATTTGGGACCGCGGAACTAAGTCTGCAAAATCCATCACTATCACTGGCTTTACTTTCAGTACCAGTTACATCTGTCTCACTGGCTCTCCGACATCTAGGATATTTAGAAAACGGGTTTTGTGAACTTAAAGACTCAAACTCTTCAGCATAGGGAGGTGGATTTTTCATCAATAAATCTTCTAGGTGTTCATCCTCTGAGTCCCCCATAGCCATTAAGTGGCGGGTTTTCTCTAACTTTTTTCCTCCCCCGTGTTCAGTAACCCCAAACATTGGAAACAGTCCTTCAACCATCATATTCTGTCTCCACTGTTTCATCTTTTTCTCTTTTGTTTCTTGCTGCAATTTTGGATACCATTTCCTCACTCCCTTATCCATCCGGGGTCTGTCTCGCTCTAGTGCCTCAATCTCCCATTCTTCTAGAGCTTCATATTGCGTCAACCTGGGTCTAGGGTGCAGTTCATTCATTCTGGTCCTTAGGTTAAACAGGATTCTACCATTAAAGGTACCATCGAGGGGAAATGCTAAGATTCCATCGTCCTCAGTATATTTTACCCAATTTTCCAACCATACACAGGTATGATAACCTTTGTCAAACATCATAAATGATGCGGGAGTATTAGGTGGAGGAATGATTACACCTTCTCTAGTTCGAATGGGCTTGTCTTTCTTGAAATAGTTCTTAATCTTTTCGGCAAATGACAACTTTCTCTTTCCTCCGTACATATTGTAAGGTCTACCTCTTAGCATCTGCTCCTTATGAAAACCTAGATTTTGTGGATTAGGCAAGAATTCAGGATACCACATAAACCTTTCCAAACTAGCTTCTAGCTCGGCTTGATTAATTTTGTTTACTTTTGTGCTTCCAATGCTAGCGCGTCTTCTAATACACAGCAACCAATCAGTACTAAGGTTGCAAAATCTCTCTACCAATGGGTGCGCGGCCTTTCGCGAGACACGGTCTCACGCTCCGGCACTCACCCCTCCCTTACAATTTCAGCTTCGTATACACCCGCTGTTTTGACCAATACCAGCGCGGCACGGAGTGACGTCAGTGCAGCCTTGCGACTGACTCCCTCCTTCACAAGATAACGAAAACTTTGAATTTCTCTTAAAGTGCAAGTGCAAAACTTAACTAACAACGTGCAACGTCTGACACTGTGTTTGAGTGTTCTAGAAAGAAAAAGAGTTTTCCTCTCACTACAAGTAAACCACTTCTGTCTACTTTTCATGCACTTCAGATAGACTTCTCTGCCTATCTTCTCATACGAGCATTAGAGAACCTGCTACTCCCCCTGACTTATCCACTTCTTTCCGGGATATATACTAAGTCAGGCTTTCACCAATGACCTCTTTTGCTTACCATTCAAGCTCCGACGACCCACTACCTTCCCTTATGTGACCCTTACTAGGTGATATCACAATGGACGGATACGTAAAGGACTCATAGCTATCAATTTATTCAGTAATTCAGAAAAGACCCTAATTAGCGCTTCCAGTCCTACTTAACCATGCACTAATTTTCCTCAAACAACGTGACTTTACCAGCCCAGTGGATTCTACTCACCACTGGCTATTTTTACCTCCCCCGGGATTCAGACAACGATAAACGTTTACATATACTTATACAATCATACAATAATAATTCATTAAGGCCTTTATATTATTTAAAACAAAACATAAAATTCTCTGAGCAGCAATATACTCTAGCAGCACATTTTATTTTTCACGGTTCATGAAACTTAACTTATCTACCTATCTTAACTAGTCCTAACCATATCTCTGCTACCAGAAAATTACTGATAGAGCGCGCAGGTCACCCGTCTCACAAGATTACCAATTTCACGCACTGGGCCCTGGCGTGCATAAGATGACAGAGTTTGTATGAATCAGGTGAGTTTACACGCTACTATAAGTAATTCGAGTGGGCGGCTTTCCTCCACCACTATTAATGTACCTGACTTACCACAGGCACATTTCTCCTGCTGGGTCAGGAGCTATCAGTGGATAGGTGATAAGATTCCTAATACATTTAATACATTCATTAATACTTTATCCGAGATAAAATGACCACAGACACCTGAAGGGTTTTCAAAGGTTTATATAAAGAAGGTTTTAAAATGAATATGCCATAATTATGAGGCAGATACAGATTAGTACATCAATGATCAAAATTAAAGCCAAAATGTAACTATGGATGAGAGTGAGTACCATAGAATACTAGGGAACACTATAGGGTATGAATACTAGGGAACATGTTATTCAGTTCAAGTTTAAACTAAGGCAGGGCAGTGAGTAGGACCTAATATGTACTCTAATAATTCAAACTAATTCCTAACCTTATGCTATTCTTACTAATCTTAAGGCAAACCGTACTAAAGGAGAAGGGAAAAATGGAACAAGCTGAATAAACAGTCAGTTTAATAATATCCTATAGGTAGGGGAAAACATGGAACATAACTAATAAACAATTGCATGTAAAATCATTTCAGGAGGTGATAAGGTTAATATCACAGGCAAGAGTGCTTTATTAAGGAAGGAAAAAAGTGATAGAATGTCAAACACCCACAACAGTATATTTACCTAAGGCAAGAATGAGGACTAACCATGGCCACGGGTCAGTTTGGGAAAAGCGGGGACAAGGACCCTCAAGGTTTCGGAATGCCAGTAGGCGAGCAGGTACAGCTCAGGGACAGTCAGGACAGGATACCCCTCAGGATTTGGATCAGGACTGGGCTCATCAAAGGGCACGACCAACACCTGCAGCTTCGGATGCAACGCCTGCGTTACTCCCTCTCTGCACGGAATCCGCCAGTAACCCCGATTGGGTTTTCGAATCTCCCAGCAAAGTGCCTCGCTAGCACTTAAGACTATTTCCACCCCTTGGAGTTTGTGGAAAATCTCGGACAGAGTGCTCCGCAGCCCTCTGTATCAATCACCTATAGAGTTCGTAGGGTCAGTGACAGGTCAGCTACTCGGACAAGTCGGACAACTTCTCTTAACTAAACTAGGCTAGATATACTCTTCTTGGGTCCCCAGACCACCCACCAATGTTGCAAGTGACAAGGTCCCATCTTTCGATTGGTCAAGAGAGGTGGTTAGGTCATTGTCACCACCTAAATTTCTGAGTTCCCATGATGAATATTCAAATGACAGTACCCACCCCTTGGAATTTGTTCCCAGGCATACGTGTGAAAGAGGACAATGGAGTACACAGTGGAAAGAAACATTGTAACAATTTTAGGTGTAATACAGCATCTTCTCCAGGGGCAAAGGTGATCTTCCAAGGAGCGTCTCAGCTTCGGTAGCCAGCTGGCTGAGTTCCACTGATGCAAGGCCCGGTCCTCATATCACGTGATCGGGTCCACATAGGCTTCTAAGATGGCGCAGCTCCCTAACTCCCAGGCCCCCAGATACGCGGTACATGAAAAGTAAGCGAAAACAAATTAGAATCATAGGAAAAATTGAATACACTGTATACCATGAAAAACTTCACTGCACCCCTTACTTTATAATATCTATTGCATTAAAGGTTAATGCGGAAAAGACAGCTGTGCTTAAGCAGCAGAGGCAAGCGGAGAGCATGTTAAAAGGTAAGCGGCCATATTAGCTACAATGCGCATGAGCGAAAACATCCCTCCAAATTGCGAGTGCGTCACATCACGTGGGTATGACCGACGCATGCGCAGACTGGATTTCTGCGAAGCGGCCATTCAGTAGTGCAAGCATCATTATGATTAATACACACATATGCGAGCTTCTCTCGGACACCCACGTGTACTGTAAAAATGTGATTTTTAAGACGGACAGGATTGGTTAATACTTATTAAAGGTTAGACGAGGTTCATGAATGAGAGCAAGTCGCTTTACGTGCGAATCCTTGCTCCATCAACGCGACTCCAGCAATGCGCCGCCCGTAAGCCAAAAGATGCGTTACGCATCTGCCCTTCCTTGCACCATGGTGCGCCGCATTGTAAATGAGGCGCATCATGGGTTGCGCAAGGATGGATTTGCATGACGTATCTTTCCTGGCGCATCTCTGCCGATTTGCAGAGATGCGTCAGGCAACGTAAATCTGCCCCTTTGTCTTTTTGTTTGAAGACCTGCTTTCCTAGTCCAGTTTGGTGTTTTCTTTCCTTTAAGTACATGGGTGGGTTTTTTGTCATTTTTCATGATTGCATTGCCTATGTTGTCATTTATGCTATTTATTACTTTCTACTATGAATTTCTACATTTTGGATGTTGATCTGTAAGCCCATGGTACTGTGTTTCCCTTGTTTTTATGCTAACTGGTTTGTCCTCAAACATCTTCAGGTCTTTCAATGGCACCTTTCCAGATTCATGTACATGTTATTTTCACTATTGTGTGCATTTCCCTTGGATCATTGCATTGTGTTTTTGTTTACTCGATGGAAGGGAGAAGTGTTATATCTGCTGCTCAGCCAATGTGAGTGTGGTGTGGAATGTTGGTGCATGATGATGCTGTGGAATAAGGGATGAGTGAAGTTTTCAGTTGGAGTATGGGTGGAGCAGCAGGAAGGCTGCTCCTGGTGGGGCACTTTGTACCTTTTACCTTAAACCTTCTATCTGAATAAATGCCATCTTAAGTTATCCTGGAACTGGATATTCGTTTCATTACAACACAGTCTCCACCTATAATAATAATAACTTTGCAGAGTTGCACTTTCTATCCCACAGGGAACCCAGCATCTCAAGGCCTCCCTAGAGATATTTCTAAAACCGCTAGTAACAGTTATGATAGACCAGCATATTTCAGCGGACTCGTCAGGGACAGCCAGTATGCCGTTCACAAGCTTTCTCTTTAAATAAAGGTCTTTCTGGTCCATAAGGGGCAAATTACACTAGGTTTGCTCTATGTTGTTCTTGATTGCGTGGCCAGTCACCAGGAGTTCGTTTATGGAACCTCCTGACACCAAAATCTGGACGTTAATATTGTGAGGTTTTCCACAGACCTTTGGCCCTTATGTTTCCCTTTTTCTCAACTGCAAATGACTGGAAATGCTTCCTGTCAAGCTTGTGTAGGTTCCTGACCTAAGGAGTAGATTCCTCCAATAGCATACCTGTAGTCTCCCAACTTGACTATCTTCAGGCCTACACCTTTGAATCTTGATTCTACCAAGATGTTTTGTCATAGTTTACCTGTAATGATTTTTGTTTATTCCTTTATTGCATTTTTAGCTTCATGTATGACTGGACTGCTATCTGTACAGTGCTCTTATACCCCGAAGGGTCATGTTCGCGTTATATAAAACTGTTCAAATAAAATAAATAAATAAAATAAAATAAGGTTATTACTCTAGCAGCAACCTATTCAGCTGTCTGCACTCCCCAAGCACCCAAGAACTTCTGCCATTTTCAAGGTATCTGTATGCCCAGCATGGAGCTATTGACACTCGCTCTGGAGACAGAATCCAACAAATTTTTCACACGTACAAGTCCACAGTGTTCTTTCACACCAGATAGGGGTTCACAGTGGTGTTACTCCTCTTCCTCTAAACTGTTCTTCCTTTTGGACTCATTCCTCTTTATGGCCATGAAACTCCTCTGACTTGCAATATCCTTATAATGTATGGGAGGGGGTACTTTATTCCATATATCAAGTGAAATGATGCATGCTTACCAGAATCCTCAACAGATGTTACAGTCATAAGATGAGATGTTTACAAGGATGCCTGTGGACTAACTTTACGAAAGCAGAGAGCCAATACAATCACAACTCACTGACAGGCAAGGAGACATATGTGTAGTCTGGTTAAATAAATGCCCTAGCACTAGTGACCAAAATGTGCATTTCCAGCCTTGAATTTTCCATCCATGCTCTGGTTAGCCATTAGTTTTCTCTCTCATCATTACCCAGTCTTCCAGAGTATTCAATCCCTTGCCTGTCTGAATTGGGAGATTCTATTGCTAACACAAGGGGCAGCAGACTTATAAATTAACCCTTTGTCTCTGCGTCTTGGTCTAAAATTCTGAGAAGCTGAATTAGAAAAGCAGCCTCCCTTCCAGCCTGTACACATGTGTACATATGCAAGTGCATAAGAACAAGTATGCTGACAACCTGCCCACATCCCTTTCAACCAGCTGTCCACAGGAGCTGATGTTATTTTCAAAGGTAGTCACTAACAATTGCAGCTCAAACACATTTAAACACACACTCACAGTGGATGAGGCCCCATTAGGAAGACTTACTCACAGCTGATTTTTCTGGGGCAAATTTGCTATTTTTTCCACACAAGACAGAGCAGCAAAGTTGCTATCATTCATTGCATGAATTGGAGAGAGAAGAACAGCACCATACCTACCAAGATATGGTACCCCTGCTCTCTTTCCAGCTGCTGCCACACTTTCTGGCTCCCTAGTGCTACACTCAGACCTTAGTAACATACTGCAAAATTGGCTGTGTGTCTAGCATAATTTGTATATTGAAAGGTTATCCTTCAGAACAAAATACGATGCTTAGATATCCTTTAAAACTTTTTCCACTTTGTATGTGTGTTGTAGAGTGCAGCGCACTTGAAAAGCTAGAAAAAATAAGAAAATATTTCTCTTTCCTTGCACCTTCCTCAAGGAGGATTAATTCTTTGGAGCACAGCTCTGGCTACAAATGTTGGTAGATAGAGATTTGTGTGAAAACCCATGGGTGTTTGCATGTGACTAAAACTGGTCACAGGTGCCCAAAACATATAATTGAGGGCCTTATTTATGGCCTTCCAAAATTGTCCCTTTCACATAGAACATTAAGTGAAAGGGGCATTACATGGGTGTTGCTGTGGGTGTTCCCACACAACACCTATGAAATCTGAAGCATTCCCGGATTTACGAGAAAGCGTAAACCTGAGAATGGGTGCTACAGTGGAAGGTCCACTGCAACACCCATTACACGCCCCTTTGCCGCAGAGGACTTTGGTGGGAGGGACATATTTACAAGGTGGGGTTGAGCGCCACCTTGTAAATACGGAAAAATGCTGCTGTGCCACCGTAGCATCACAAAAAGTGACGCCCAGGTGGCTATAGGGGCTTGTGAAGATAACAAAATAAGTAAGCTAAAAATGAATTGTAGGTGGCTACTGGCATATCAGGTAGAACTCTACAGTGATACCGGGATAAAAAGACAAATTATTGTGATAAATGTATACATTCAACCAGGAGTAATAACAGATTATGAAATCCAATTGTGCATGCTAAAGAAAGATTTGGAATCTATATGTACGACGAAAGCAGCAAATTTAATAATGATTTTAGGAGATTTTAATTACAAATTAGAACCATCCCTTAGTGATAAATTGTTTAAGGAAATTTTAGCTACCTCACAAATTCCTCATGCTAATTTCGGTGGCGTAGTTAGCACCGTACGAGATAAATATTTGGTACAATTCCTTAGATCAGTAGGACTATTCTGTGCCAATGGATGGGCGTCTTTGGATTGCCCGGCAAAGAAGACTTTCCGTTCAGGGAATCAGAACTGCCCAATTGACTATGCTTTTATTGATGCATGGCATTTAAGGACGTGGAACAATTTGAGGTATTGCGGAGTGATGGTAGTGATCACTGGCCTTTAGAATTGTTAATTAAGATGGAAAAGGAACCAAAGAGAGAAAGAGTGATCCCCCTTGCAGATCGAATACCCCAGACGCATAACCACCCGTATAACCGAGGAAAGCCTGCAATTGGTCAATAATTTGTTTATAGATCATACTGCTGTTGGTAACGTACCACAAAAAGGAAAAACTTTAACATGGTGCAAGCTGACTATCGTGCAGGTGGTAAATTGCCTAAAAATAACAGTTATAAAAGGGCCCGCCCATAATAAAAGCGGAAGGATAAAAAACGGTTTAATAACGAGTGTAGGAACTTGAAACTTAGGGTAAGGAAATGGGAAAGGCAGTTAAAGAAAAAACCAGAAAGGAAACTAGAATATAAATCCAAAAATGGGCAAACAATGTTAGAAGTGATAAATACAAATAATATAAGGTCATTTGGCAATTGGTAAAAGAGGGCAAGGTGCAAGGGGAAATGTGATGCTTGGTGGGTGAAGGTGATTGGGTAACTCATCTGAGCAACCTATATAGGGGTAAAGATTTGAGGAACACCCTGAAAGTAAAACCTGAGGAGCTAGAACAACTAAAGCAGCACTTTTCCTTTCAAAATATAAAAAACATCTATATTTGAAGTTAACTAAAGCTGCAGGGCCAGACAATCTTCCGGCTATTTTTTAAAAAAATAACACAGTTTGGTGGGCCAGCTTCTTAACCCCTTCGCTGCGGGGATTAATCCCTCGCTGTGCTGGGGGAGATGGGGGTGTGCACAGCGCCCCCATGCTCATGATGAGCTGAGCTCATCATGAACTACGGCGCTCCTGTGCTCATGAAGAGCTCAGCTCGTCACAGGTGTATTGCCTCCCGCGAAACGCTCAGCACAGCCGGGGAATTCTCCCTGGACCAGAGCGTTCCACGGGCCATGACCAGCTCAGCTCCGCTCGTCATGAGCATGCAAGGAGTTAAAAACAACTTTCCAACAAATTCTTTCAGTGGGGTCTTTCCCGGAAAGTTAGAAGGGAGCAATCATGAGACCAATCTATAGGAAGGATGATGCTATGTTGCCCCAGAACTATCGCCTCATAAGTTTACTGGATGTAGGGGAGAAGGTCTTCTCCAAAATATTGCCAGGGGTAGTGAAAGCCTGGGCAGAACAGCATGACCTGATACCCATAGAACAAGGGGGATTTAAATAAGAGCACTTGACCGTTGACCACTGCTTTAGTTTATGGGCATTGGCAAGAAAGGCAATATAAGTGTGTGGGAGCTTGTTCTGCTGTTTTGTTGATTTCTGAGCTGCATTTGATTTGGTAAATCGTAAAATATTGTGGAGTATGTTGATAAAGCTCGGAATCAACAAAGCAGTTCTTTCATTAATCCAGGATATATACTCTAAGAATTGGGCTAGAGTAATCCTGGATGATCTTGGGACATTATCTAAGAAGATTCAGATAATGAACGGCATGTGACAGGGCTGTGTTTTTATCCCCTTTGTTATTTTCCCTGTTTTTATCTGACCTACCAACCACATTGAGTAAAGCGGGAGGTTTAAGCCCTAAGATAGGGGGAACCCATATTTCATGTCTGCTATACGCGGATGATTTAGTGATAACAAACATGACTGAGTTAGGCTTACAAAAGAAATTGGATACCTTTTTAGAATACTGCAACAAGAATAGCCTCACGGTTAATCTGGAAAAGACCAAAATAATGGTATTTGGTGAAAGAAAAAGTTCCTTCTACTGGAGACTGGGGGAGGTCAAAATTGGAATAGTAGATACATATAAATATTTGGCCATGTGGTTTGATAGTAGATTAAATTGGAAAGACCACATACAGTCCTTAAAAGCGAGATCCCTTTCCACGGTCTGGGGCCTCAAACAATTTAAACAGAAGTATGGAGGCCCTTCGCTGTGACCAATACTCTCAGCTTTTACTGCATTGGGCCGAACACAATTTTTGTATGGTGTTGAGGTTTTATTCAATAGAGGTAAATCAGATTGGAATCAAGAAGAGGGAAAATGTGTGAAGCAACTTCTTGCCCTCCCATCTTCAACTATGTTACAGGTTGTGCGAGTGGAATGTCATCTCACAGCCTGGAACTATTGGGGCATGCAAGCAACATTTAATTTTTTAAATAGACTGAAGGGAGAAGGCCCCCACAAAATAGCATATCTTTGCAAGAAAGAGATAGAGACCAGTGACTTTACCTGGGCGGTTCAAGCAAGGAATAAACTAGATAAGTTATGTGTTAAACTTACTCTAAAGAAAGACCACTGGAAATCAATGCAGCAGATCTCTAAGCGGGAGTTACGGGCCATAGTTGATGCGAAGTCACAAGAGGAAGACCTATGCTACTTGAAGAGTAAATCTTTAGTCTGGTTTCTGATAAATGGATGAGTCGATGACAATATTTTCCCCTGTATAGAAGCTATGCCTAATACAAAGCTTAGAAATGCAATATTAAAATTTAGAGTCGGTCTGAACCCAAGTAACATTAATGGGAAGATAAAATCACTTATGTCAAACGACCAAGGACTGTGCTCTTGTGGCCTACAAGTAAAATGCAGTAGCGAACATATTTTGCTGGATTGTTTGCACTTTTTAAAAGAACGGAAAACCATTTTTAAAACCTATTTTTATTGTTTATAAAAGTTTTAGTAGAGACCAAGCACTTAGTTTAATGACAAATATGAGGTTTATAGACGTGGCAGGTGCAATAGGAAGATTTTTAATTGCTATACAGGAATCAATGAATGAAATGGCATAAGTTGAAAAGAACATATGGTGAAAATTCTATCTTACCTATGATCAGGGGACTATGCAAGATTTTGTACAAATGTATAGCTAACGCAAACCCTTGCTGCTTTGGTTATGATTTAAGAGCCCTTATATAGGAGCCTTTCATGACATATCTTAGTAGGCCCTCATCGTGTAGTATACTGTTTTATGGGAAAACTGTTGGGTTAAAGCATGTTTTAAATGTTTGTAAAGTGCACATTTTTATGGTTAAATATGCCAAATAAAAATATTCAAATGGAATGGAATATGCCCCACAGTACCTTGGTGGAATCACAGGGCTATATGTAGCACTTTACAAAACTTGTCAGTCACTTATTCCATTTCCACTATGAATGTCCCTTGTTTTATATTCTGAGAAGAGTCATATTATTACGTAGCATGCAGGAATATTTAACATTCAGCATTACATCCCTTCGCATATAGTGGGTTTACAGAAAGAGTCACTTGAGCGATCCATGTCAAACTGTATCCACAATGATGGAAGCAGAGGAATCATTGGGGAACTAGCAGGTTGGAGGATGAGTTAAAAAAAACAACCTATTCTTTTTAAGACTGGGTTTATGTTTGAGATTAAGCCTGAGTCACCTCCCCACTTTTTTACGGTGATAAATATTTGCTTCCAGATGCTTTGGGATTAGGGTTTGCAGTGCTCAGATGAAGATGCGAAGACTAAACAAGAACTTTCCGTAACAGGCCTTGAGAATTCAGTGGACCTTTGGACATCTGTCCCTGATGGTTCTAGGAACAATGGCAAGAAGCACTGGCAATGCGAAAAGGTCTCACCTTTTAACGATGTTTACCCAATCCTTCGGCTTTGCCAATACATTTTGCCAATGCTGTTGCTCTTCAGAGAGAAAAAAAAATGCCTTTTTACTGAATAGTATTGGTACAATCAAAAACAAGCTGTAGTGTAGTTCCTATTTTCCAAATAGGCTCTGCGCATTGGAATAACATAAACAGCAGTGTAGACGTAGGACTGAGGTGATCCAGGTCTCTGCTGACTATGTTAAACTTAATTTAGGTTTGCGCCAGCTAGCTCAGAGGTCACTGGAAACCTTCTTGAATGGAGAGGGATGGATAACCTTCCCTGGCTCAGACAAGAAGGGATTCAGTTTCCGACAACCGCATAAACATGACAACTTTGCTCCCTCAGAATAAGAGTATATCTCTAGAGTCGTGTGAAAACAATAGACAGATGTTTCACTCAGTCAGCAGTGCATATTTAGTTTCACCAGAGTGCAGAGAAATAGAGAGACGGGCGTTTTCAATAAAAAGGTGTTATTTATTGAGCAGTCTTCTTTCTCATGCAAGAGAAATGAATTGCCACAATTGCAATACTTAAAGTAAAGTAGAGTGCGTACAGTAAAAGTAATATTATTAAATAATACTGTAAAAGCATTGATACAGTTTCATAGCCATATGATACTTTAAAATGGATAAAATATATACATACATAAATACATTGACTAAAAGGCTCAACGGGTGCTACTAACTACGCCTACCCCAGTGTACCTGACCTAAGCCTAATACGTGGGAAGGGACAAGTAAGTAGCGATGTTAAGTTAAGTTGGTTAAGATAATTTTGCCAAGAATCTGCATCAAGAATTCTCCTAATGGTTTAGTCAGCTCCGTACCTTAGTAATAGAATGTGGGAGGTCTGGTATCTCTTTCCTTAGGACTAGATATTCCAGCAACCCGCAAGGGTAGGCTGGAAAAACCGGAGCTGGATTTTCTCGGCTGGAGAAAAAGACAGGGTCTCTCTCAGTGCGTCAAACAGGAGGGGCGGCTTCCGCGGGCACTCGCATCAGCTGGGCTCTTGGGCAAGTAGATGGCCGCTCTGCTCCAAACCACTGTGTAATTGCTTAAGGCAACTGTTGGTATTTTATACCTGAAAGGTGCCGGGTTTGACGTAAGGTTGGAAATAAGACGTCACCAAGAACTAACAGTTCTTGCAGGACTTCAGGAGTTCTTGTTCAAACCAAAACAAAAGCAGGGGGGGTTTCCTTGGCTCCTGGAGGCTTGGTTTGTTTAAAGAACGCGTTGTGCTTTCTAGGAGTCGATGGGAGTAGCCGTGCTG
The DNA here is from genome assembly GCF_964263255.1 of Lissotriton vulgaris. Taxonomy (NCBI): domain Eukaryota; kingdom Metazoa; phylum Chordata; class Amphibia; order Caudata; family Salamandridae; genus Lissotriton; species Lissotriton vulgaris. The sequence goes on along the minus strand of NC_141685.1, from coordinate 420,464,043 downwards.
TGCTCTGGATGGCATGGGCTATTACTGAATATGAATCTGATTCTTATGCCTTTGTCAGGACATTATTGATTATAACCTCACAAGGGCATAAATCGGGAATATCGAATTAGGGACCTAGATAAGAACACGACACCCACTCCACAAATTGATGTCCATCATTACTAAAACTAAGCAATATTAAACATTCAAAGGTGCATGTGTTTTTTTCCGACCCACCCCAAAATACATATTTCTCATTTGAAATGGTATACGGTAAATACAGGCAAATGAGTATTTGTACTGTACGCTTTTCAAGCAGTGTTATCATTCAGAGAAATGCATATATATATCAGCTGAACGAATTGCAAAAATTACAAATGAAATGGCTCTAAATACAGAAAAGAAGGTCGAGACCATTTCATCACATATTTATGCAAATTTCTGTATATGTGCTAGAGGCTGAGGTAAAATATTGTCTCTAGTATCCTAAAATAGAAGCTCTGTTCTCTAAGATTAGTTCTACTTTAAGCAGAGTACCATGTGCCAAAAAAGTAAATATTTTTGGGCCGGTCACACCACCTCGCACCGCGCACACTCCCTGTGGGTGTGCCCAGGCTGCCCGATCCCGCCGCTGCCCGATCCCGCCGCTGCCCGCAGCTGAGCTCCTGACCTCTGGTGTGCCACGATCCCGCCGCTGCCCGCAGCTGAGCTCCTGACCTCTGGTGTGGTCTCAGCCTCCGGAGCGCTGCGCCGCCTCTCCTGCTGACTGCTGTCTCTCCCCTGGTGCCCGCTCCGTGACCTGTCTCCTTGTTTTCTGCTTTGTGTCCCCCTGTTCATCGCTGTATCCTCTGTTGCCCTTCTGTGCCTTCTTGCCCTGTAACTGTTGGCTGCTGCTCTCCCTTGCTGTGACCCTGCCGCGTTTCCCGCCACCTCCCCGCTCCCCGCCGCTGCCCCCCTGCGGCCCCGCCCCCTTACACCTGAGAGCCTTCCCATTCGCCAGCCCCGCTCCCACCTCCCAGCGGCTCCTCCCTCGCTCCGCTCCCCCACTCTCCTCATATGGCAGAGTGGCAAACGCGCAGCGTTGACGCGCAGCGGGCGCGCCCTAAGCGCGCCAAAGGCGCGCCAAAGGTAAGCCCGTCTGCACCCGTCCGCGCCTGGACCGCGCCCAGTGCCAGGACCCCTGGCCCCCGCAGACCCCAGCCAACTCGCCGGATGTACGACGCCGCCACCCTCAACGCACTAAACGCCGGCAGAGTCCTGGGCTGCAACCGAGCCACCCCGAGACGCACCCACGGACCCTTCTGCTGCAACTCCTGCAAGTTCACCTGCCTCCGGACCGGCACTACACCTACACCAACCAAGACGAGCAACAGCAGCAGCCACCTGAAATGCATCCTGCTCAACACCCGCTCCGTCCACAGGCACGCCATCGAGATCTGGAACCAGCTCGACACCACAGCCCCAGACGTTGCCTTCTTCACGGAAACATGGATGAACGCCTCCTCAGTGCCTGACATCGCCATCGCCATCCCAGACGGCTACAAGATCATCCGAAGGGACCGCATCAACCACACCGGAGGAGGCATCGCCATCGTCCACAGGAACACCATCCGCATCATGCCCAACACCGATGACACCCTCGCAACCGCCGAGCACCTGCACTTCCAAGTCCACATCAACCCCAAGACCACCCTCAGAGGCACCCTCATCTACAGACCCCCTGGACAACGCACACAATTCAGCGAAGACATCGCCGACTTCATCAGCCCACACGCCCTCTGCTCCGCTGACTACATCCTCCTAGGGGACCTCAACTTCCACCTGGAGAACAACAACGACCGTAACACCACCACCCTGCTGGACAACCTTGCCAACCTGGGACTCAAGCAACTGGTGACCACCCCCACCCACTACGCCGGACACACACTCGACCCCGTCTTCTCATCCAGCAAGGACATCGCCTTCAGCCACGCCACCGGACTCCACTGGACGGACCACAGCTGCGTCCACTTCAGCTTCGCAAGGACCACGATCCACCACCACCAGCAACAGGCTGCACGCAGGAACTGCAACAAGGTCACAGCCAACCAGCTCGTGTCCTCCCTGAGCATGAACCCTCCCACCAGCACAACGAACCCTAGCCAGGCGGCCACCAACCTCACGAAGTGGATCAGCGACTGCGCAGACGAGCTCGCCCCCCTGAGGACCCCGCCCAGCAGACCCGGTAGCAAGAAAGCCCCATGGTTCACCGACGAACTCAAGAGCTCCAAGCAGAACTGCCGAGCCCTCAAGAGAACCTGGCGCAGAGACCCAACACCGGACAACATGACTGCCCTCAGCTCGCCACCCGAAAACACCACCAACTCATCCGCGCCACCAAGAAAACTGCATTCAAGGAACGACTGGATAACAACGCCCACAACAGCAAGGAACTCTTCAACATCGTCAAAGTGCTCTCCAACCCCAATGCCGGAAACAACGACATCACCCCTTCGCAAGACCTCTGCAACTCCTTCGCCTCCTACTTCCACAACAAGATCGCGGACATACACAACAGCTTCAGCACTCAACCGACGATCACCACGACCGAACCACCGCCCCCCACCACCACCCTCCGTGCCTGGACTCCGATCAGCACAGAAGACACCGTCCGCACGATGAACTCCATCCACTCCGGATCTCCGACCGACCCCTGCCCTCACCACGTCTTCAACAAGGCCGACGCTATCATCGCACCCCACCTGCGGGACATCATCAACACCTCCTTCGACACTGCTACCTTCCCGGAGAGCTGGAAGCACGCCGAACTCAGCGCTCTACTCAAGAAGCCATCGGCTGACCCCACCGACCTCAAAAACTACTGCCCCATCTCGCTGCTCCCGTTTCCTGCAAAAATCATCGAGAAGACCGTCAACAAGCAGCTGGCCGCCTTCCTCGAGACGAACGGATCCCTCGACCCCTTGCAGTCTGGCTTCCGGGCCAACCACAGCACCGAGACCGCCCTGATCGCAGTCACCGATGACATCCGAGCACTGCTCGACAACGGAGAAACAGCGGCCCTCATCCTCCTCGACCTCTCCGCGGCCTTCGACACTGTCTGCCATCGTACCCTAGTGCAACGCCTCAGCAACGTCGGAGTCCAGGAGAAGGCACTGGAGTGGATCATCTCCTTCCTCGCCGGAAGGACACAGAGAGTCCGCCTCCCTCCGTTCAGATCAGAAGCCACCGAAGTCATCTGCCGCGTCCCTCAAGGCTCCTCGCTCAGTCCAACCCTCTTCAACATCTACATGAGCCCCCTCGCAGACATCGCACGCCAGCACAACCTCAACATCATCTCCTACGCCGACGACACCCAGCTGATCCTCTCCCTCACCAACGACCCCGCCACCGCCAGAGCCAACCTTCACGAAGGGATGAAAGAGGTAGCTGAATGGATGAAGAACAGCCGCCTGAAACTGAACTCAGATAAGACGGAAGTCCTCATCCTGGGATCCTCACCCGCCGCTTGGGACGACTCCTGGTGGCACCCCGCCCTAGGCAACGCACCCAAACCAACAGACCACGCACGCAACCTGGGCTTCATCCTGGACTCCTCCCTCTCCATGACCAGACAAGTGAACGCCGTCTCCTCGTCGTGCTTCAACATCCTGCGCATGCTTCGTAAGATCTTCCGGTGGATCCCCACCGAGACCAGGAAGACGGTCACCCAGGCCCTCGTCACCAGCCGTCTGGACTACGGCAACACCCTCTACGCCGGAACCACCGCCAAACTCCAGAAGAGACTCCAGCGGATCCAGAACGCCTCAGCACGACTCATCCTGGACATCCCCCGTCGCAGCCACATCTCCGGACACCTGAGAGATCGGCACTGGCTCCCGGTCAACAAGAGAATCACCTTCCGTCTCCTCACCCACGCACACAAAGCCCTACACAGCCAAGGCCCAGGATACCTCAACAGCCGCCTCAACTTCTACGCTCCCAAACGCCAGCTTCGATCGAGCAGCCTCGCCCTCGCCGCCGTCCCCCGCATCCGTAGAGCCACCACAGGGGGACGGTCCTTCTCCTACCTCGCCGCCAAGACATGGAACTCCCTCCCCACCCACCTCCGCCTGACCCAGGACCACCTCGCCTCCAGGAAGCAACTCAAGACCTGGTTGTTCGAGCAGTAGCAGATCCCCCCCCAGCGCCTTGAGACCCTCTGGGTAAGTAGTGCGCTATATAAATGCGATGATTGATTGATTGATTGATTGATTGAAAATATGGGCAAAAATAATTTCGCTTTCAGGGGAAAAGTTCCAAATATTTTCTGTAGCTTTGTTTATCAAAAACCGAAGGTCGAATTCAGAGTTCAGGGAATGCTGTGTGCTCATTGTTTTTATTAAGAGTTATTCTCGCTGACTGGAGAGAACATTATCTCAGACATACCCGCAAAAAATTGGTCTACCACATCAGGTGAAAGTTCGACCAAGTATGAAAATGCTGCAACTGTGCAGTTCTCTGTGTGAGTGCTATCATCGATGGTTGGATCAGCAATGCTCACAGAAGGCTGTACCTGTTCGGTGCTGCTTTCCTCTCTTACCTCACCACCACATACTCGTAGTGGTGAAGTCTCAACGAATGCCGTCATCAGAATCGGTAGCTGCTGGGGACAACACGATGCATGAGTCATTACCAGACCTAGCAAAGTATCGATATCCATTGGTACTGCTGATGGTAGTGTAAGACAGATGTCCAACACGCATTCTTCTCCGCATAGCAGACATCGAAGCACAGGTATGATGCAATCTTGCCAGATCGGTCTGAATGAAAGAAACCAGGTTGTACTTAGATCTCTTAGCTGGGCCAATCCGAGGACCTCGGTATCGTATTGCTAGGATCGTTTCTTCCATCGTTGCTAGAGTCTTGCCTGTGGATTGACCTGCCATATCGGTGCAGAAGAATCAAAAATAAAATTCCTGCCACGAGTCCCAAGATTAAGGGTAGGCCGCCAAAGACAGAATGGACAAAATTCGGGAAGATTCGAAGAACTGTTTCAAATGGTGTTAACAGTCCCGAAAAAATTGTCTTAAATACATGTGCGATGCCACTGGTATCAGACATGTTTAAGATTTGGCTTAACACTTCTACGAAATGTACGGGGCAATTTGTTGATAAAAGGGTATGTATCTCTGCTGTTGTCCTTGCAACTTGCAGTTCATATGTTTCTTTTGATGACGTTAGAGGCACAGTTGTTTGTAAAAGAATCAATTTGAATAGAAGAGATATTCAACCGAGGCCATAACGCAGCCCCCATATCTGGATTGCTGTTTGGATACAATACTTGCATACAGCAAACGGCCCTGGAAGTTACAGTTGTCAGATAGGCTTTTCCTGGCAGCATGCCGCAACAGCTGTGGTCACTTATTAAAATGTAACTACCATTAGAAAGTGGTCTAAAACATGGCTCTATCTGTTTTGCAGGCTTGCCATGCAGGTGACATGAAAGGTTATTTGAAGACCCTTCGCAGGCTCCATGCAAATTAATTCCTTGACACAGAAGTGTACCGCTTAGTGATTTTTTACAATTTTTACCACTAAGAAATACCTTCTGTTTCCTTCACTATAACATCTGTGTGTATAAGGTAAATCCCAGGTTGATTTGATGTATTTTTTACCCAACCTTTCATACTGGCCTGCTGGTATATACTTTTGACAGCAGTTAAACTGGAAAGTTGTTATCGGAATTGTAATCGTTCCATGTATTATCCATTCAATGACAGGTCTTTCTGACATTGTCAATGGTAATCTCTCGAGTTTTTCAATGCTCAGGATTGTATAATCTGCTCCTTTTTGAGCCAAACTGATTTGTTAATCAGTAAGGTTAAAGAGACCGAATAATGACGTTGTGCTGATTAAACGCCATGGTACGTAGCCTGAATGCAGATTTTGCAACTTCCATCCAAGCTGTACAATAGAACGTAATTAAGACTGACCATGCTGTAGCATTAGTAAGTCCTGCTCTATTATATCAAAGGCAGACAATACAATACTGTCCAGTGAATATATTCTAGAAGACAGAGTCGTTAAACCATTGTCCACAACAGAAAGTGATTTTTCCAAATTAATACGATCAATTTCTCGTATTTTTTCTGCTGTCTCAATTTGCATTACTTTCTATGCTTCGTTGTATGCAGCGTATATACCGGCCGCTATGAAACGTTTTTGACGCTGTTTGCGTGGTCCCATTAAGAAATCATGCAAGTCAGCACCGTCTTTAAGTAAAGTCAAGTGTTGCTTAATTTCAGCCAGTGTGGATTTCTGTAGCCACTCAAGGCATAGTTTCCCTACACTGTATGTTGTAACTATCCCTGGATGTTGTCTCTGGGAATATCTAGGGTCTGGTCTGGTCATTTTGAACCCCTGTGTTTTGTTCAGGAATCTATCTTGACAGTTATTCGTGTCTGTTGGCCAGATCAACCACTTTTTCCAATCAGTATGTTTTCTGTTTTGGTATAAAATATTAGAAAAGTCTATCTCCACATCAGTAGTGCTGTCACTATCAGGCATGGGTTTTGGAATAGACGGTGTGTTCATGTCTTTTATCTTAGCAAGGCCAAGACAAGTAGTTTGTTGAATTGTGCCATTCAAGAAAATAATTTGTTCTGGGATCATGCAGGCCCTAAACAGTGCTTCTAGGCCTTGTACTTGCCAATTTTTGGAACCCCAGATTGTTTTTGTTTCAATGGTGTTTTTCCAAATTTCGAAACCTAATGTAGACATTTTGTCATAAAATTTTTCTGAATAAATCAATTTAGTATTTGTCAACATTGTTTTCATTCCTGTTCTATTTGACATTTTAAAATAAAACGTTCTTGGGTCACTGTTATTAAGTCCTGAGAAGTATTGGAATTTATCAGAAAACGTTTTTGAACTGCCTTTTGGTGGAGTAGGACAGTGTTCCCACTGGTTAAAAGATAAAACATTTCTAGGCTGAGGACTTTTATGCAAATAGTAATCACCATAATGGTTGTAGCAGTAAAGCTCTTCATAATTAGATGAACCCTGCAAGTAATCTTGTTCTGTACATTTTGCTGACATTACTAAATCTGACATCATATTATTAATGTTTTCAAAGTACCAGTCATCAGAGAAGGTACTAGGTGTTACAAAATCAATTAATGAAATCTTGAGCTGGTGGGGATACTTTAAAAGCTCGACCGGGCCCAAAATGTCATAATCAGTTCTGTCCCATGCTACCCCACCGGGTATTGGAATGGCTGTGATGTTTACTGATGACAGTTCTCTTTTCTTGATGTGAGAAGATGTGTGTGGCTTTAGGACCAAGTTGATGTTCTGACTTGCTGTGTCCATTGTACTATATTTTCCTTCAATAAATCTTCCCAAACATATAACCATGATGAGCCAAAGCAGGAGGAAAAGTACACCTAACATAATCCAAAATTCAATTCATGGTGAAATAAGGTAAGTCTTTTTCAGTTGTTGGAAAAGTTCAATTACTTTGTTTTTAAAACTTTGTGTTGGAGGCGTTTCTTCATGTTCGCTTGGATCTTCAGAGAAATTGTCGAAGTTGATAAAGTAGCCTGATGCAGTTCTGTCAATTATTGGAATTGCTTCCGGATTTTCATTTGCTTTTGCATTTTTCTTTGTTTCATTAGAATAGTCTGAGGCTACATCATTGTAGATTAGTGTTTCTTGACGAACTGTTATTATTTGGGTTTCAAGAGGCACCAGTTCCATGGCATTATTGCACAGTCCTTTTTTATTCATTGCTGATTTCTCCAATTTGATTAGTCTCTCAGCATGAGCCTCTTGGATTGTAGCAAACTTTGGTATTCTGCTATTTCTTGGGAGTCCACTGGGCCTACTACTTGTTATTGGCCAGATGATTGTGGTTTTACCAGGTCGATGGATACAACTCGGTTCTCCTTTTTACCAGCAAGGGGCGGTAGTACTACTGATCTTGTTCCGTAGATAGCTAAGACAGGTACTGCTTTTCTGTACGAAGGCCCAAATTCCTTCTTTACCGCAATCTTTTCTCTGACCAGATCCCCAATCTTTGGAATCCAGACAGGTCTTGCTGGGCCAGGTGGTTTTTCTTCAGTGGCTGTCGACTGTTGTTTCAACTTTGTTACTCAGGTTTTTTCTTGTTTCATTTAAATCCTGTAAAACAGCCAAACGATCTTTGATATCAAAGTTTTTTTCTTCTACCACTGAAGTGTGACTATCTAAGCCCTGAATATGCATTCTAGTTCCAAACAATAGTTCGTATGGAGTGAGACCTTTTAGAGAGTTTCTTGGCAGATTGTTAAGACTACATTGGACACTTGTTAAATGTTTGACCCACCTATCACCCAAACCTAATACCCTCGCCGTTATATATTGCTTTATGTCCCAGTTTTTTCTTTCCACAACCGCATTTCCCTCAGGATGGAAGGGAGAAGAATACCGCAATGCGATGCCCATACTGTTCATGGCCACTTTGTAAGCTCGAGAGCTAAATGCAGGACCCTGATCAAAATGTAGCATGCCAATTGCGTATGTGCCGATAAAGACTCGCAAATCTTTTATAACAGTTCTGGCGTCAGCCGAGTGCTGGGGTCTACATTTTTAAGTGAATACAGTCTTAATTCTTATGGGTACGCATTTCTCCGACTGGATTTCTGCGCTATAGATAGCCTGAATCTTTCTAGTAATGGTATCTGGGCTACAGGCTGGACCGGTTTACAACTGCGATCTCTGTTGCTGTCCTTGCAATTTTTTGCAAAATAGTAGATATCTACGCTCATTCCCGGCCACCAGTACTCCGATTGTTGTTCCATCAGAGATTTCAGGATCTCTTGGTGCCTCAGACCCACCCCCATATGTTCTTCTTGTAGTAAGAAGATTCTCCGGTTCGTGTTTGGAATTACCCTATCACCTACCCCAGGGATTCGAGCAAACAGAACGGAGTTTGCATCAATTATGTATGTATTACTGAGTGGATAGTTGAGAGGTAGTGCTGAATAATCGCCTTTTAATAAGGCTTTTACCGCTAGCATGGTTTCCCCATCTATGTGTTTTTCTGAACGCTTTTCAGTGGCTACAGAAGCCGGGTGAACCGCTTCCGCTGTGGCTGTATTAGCCAATGAATTCCCTGCAACGTGAACGCCATCACGTCGATGACTCAATGCGTGTATCACGAGAGTCTTTCGTAGTTCTTTCTGCAAAAGAACTACTTGTTCCCAAAGCCTTTTATGCTTTATTGTAGCACTTGTGTCATCTTTGTAACCGTTTTTGATCCATGTCTGCATGTCACTGTTATAGAATTTGACGCAGAAATACGAATCGCACACTATTAGTGTGGGGAATTCGCGATCAGCATTTTCAAGCACCATCTTTAAAGTTCTTATTTCAGCTCGTTCAGCTGAACAGTTTCTGATTGATTCAGTCTTGTTAATCATTGCTTTGAATTTACCAGAGCGCCAGCGACCTTTAACAATCGCGCGCGCTGCATCATAGGATTTATTTTCTACATCATAGTGTTGCGCAAATCTGTCCATATAGATTACGCAGGAATATTTTTCCAGAGGCAGAATTTCAGCTGGCAGAGGATATTCGCGTTCATATACTAGATCATCTAGTTTTTTCAGTTTTGGGTCAAAATAGTATTTCACGTCTTCTGTAGCAAAATAAGTTTCCCATTCTATCCATTTTGGATCTATACCCCTTTAACCAGGTTACGAGGACTTGTTAACGCCTCAAGGGCTGATTCTGCTGAAAAAACAGATATTCTTCTGCCTTGGGCTAGGGCTCGTTCTTTTGCTACAGCAGTTCTAACCGCAGTTAGAATTTTTTCTGTGGAGCTCAATTTCATTTCAGCTTCAGTGTATAAATATGATTTGTAAGCTATAGGTACCGTTTCTCCCTCATTAGAGGTCAGGTATGTGAATCTGCATCTTCCTGGGATGACTCGGATTACAAGATTGCGTGTGTTCTCACATGTTTGTAATTTTGTTTTAGTTAACATGTCTGTTTATAGTGATCTAAAAATTTCTGTGTGTTTCTGAGTCCAATTGGCTTGTTTGAAATCTGGTTTTATTAATTCATAGAGAGGTTTAAACCTCTCAGCATAATTTAGAATGTATGTTCTTCCGAAATTCAGGAAACCTAGTAGTGATTGTAAATTCTTCAGCGTTTTTGGTGCTTGGAGTACAGCACATTTCTCTAAGAAATTGTCTGCCAGACTTTTGCCTTCACTTGATAATTCATAACCTAAAAATAGGACAGTTAGATGGGCAATTCGTGACTTTTTAAAGTTGAATTTATAACCCTCTGAGGCGAGTCCAAGTACTATGGTGTTCACCCTTTTTAAGTGAGTCTCCAAGTCATCGCCTGTGAGATAGATGTAATCGACATATGATAATGCTTCATCATCATATATTTGTAGTAACTCTGTTACCCTTGCTGAGAATAATCCTGGGCTATTCTTGAATCCCTGTGGGAGTCGGCAAAATTGTTTTTGCGACCCAAATGTTGAGAAAGCGGTCAAATACCTGCTTTCTGGTGCAATGTTTTGACAGAAGAATCCATTAGAGATGTCTAATGTCGTTTTATATTTTTTGCGCACAATGTTATTCATTCGTGCTGCACTATGTGAGTTTTGTACTGCAAATGTTTTACAACAGGAGTTAAGGTGTCTGTAGTCCAAAACTAGACGATATGAATCGTCTGGCTTGGAGACAGGAAACAAAGGATTGTTCATTTGAGAGGTGCATGTTTCGATCACCCCTTGGTATTCAAGTTGATCTAAGATCTCCCTGACTTGTTTTTTAGCTTCCTGTTTAACTGGGTACAGCCTTTGTGCAGTGGGCTGATTTTTTAACAAAATTTTGTGGTGAGGTGAGTCCTCATCCCATCCTACATGATTTTTGTATAAAGCAGGAGCTTGGGCAACTGCCCATTTTCTTGCATATGTGTATTTTTTATGAATCGGGATATGATTCGAGAAGGCAGGCATAATCATTTCTTCGCCATGAGGGCACTCCCTGACAAACTCTGGTGGCCAGTCTTTTTCAGCTAACAGAATGTCATAGCCTTTTGAAAGTTTTTCCCAAAAAGAGACTTTTTATTTTCCTGGTTTTATCTCCCTCTATACGTAATGTTTTTTCATATAGCTTATGGGGCACACTAACTCATGTGTCTGCAGTTTCCACTTGAATGTATTCATTCGTGTACACAGTCTCCAGAAGATTCATCAGGGTCTTGTGAGCTATGGTCAATTCTGCTCCGCTGTCTAGCATTGTCTGTGCCCACTCACGGTTTTTCAGCTGTGTCCTCAGTATCCTCGGCATGTTTAATCTTAATACTTGGTACCTTCTTTCTGGGAAATTGTAATTTTTTACTTTGATGAGTAGGTTCCTTGTCTTTGGACTTGGCGTGCTCTTCTCTGTGTTCTGACCGTCCTCTTCTTTCCGATTTCTGTGAGGAAGATCGAGAAGGATTCAGTGAGAATGATCTAGAGGGACGTGTATCAACATCTTGATATCTGTCTGGTTTTCTTATTTTATCCCTATCTATAAGGTTGTATCTTTTTTCAGAGGGTTCCCTTTGGGGAGACTTGTCTTCTCGGCCTGGAGATCTCTCTCTACGCTGAGGAGACCTTCCTCTGGACTGGAAACATGTTTCCCTGGGAATGGTTTGTTTATTACCTTCCCAACTCTTTTTGGGAGTTTTTAAATTATTTTTAATAAATGTTTTTTCAGGATTTTCCGTTTGTTGGGGTTTTATCGGTTTCCCACCCAAACTATCTCTTCCTAGCTCTTCATAGGATTTTTCCATAATTCTGGCAAGTTCCAATGGTTGGGCTGCTATACTGTTTCCTTCAGTTTCTGGAGGTTCTTTATATCATCCCTTGCCAATTGAACTAATTCTCTATATGCCTTTGTTAATTCTTTTAGTTTAACTAGGAGTTGTTCGCTTGACATTATTTCGAAGTCTGGGTGTGTTGCATAGTTGCATAGGACTGGCCCAGTTTCTCTTGGTCTACCTAGTGCACCAAGCCTGGTGATGTGATTATTATGTTTTAGGGCGCCTTCAAACCAGAGCAGGTGCTCTTGGTATTTTAGTGGAATTTCAATCTCCTCAAAAGGAGTATATTCATCCGGAGGTTCCTCTATTTTATAATAGTGGAAGTCTTTTGTCGTAGCGCGTGCTGCTGGAAAGTGTATCCATGAATAGAATACCTCTGTCTGCCGATATTCGTGTGCCTCTATCACGAATATGACTGTACCACCTCGCGGTGTCAGGCCATTTTCTATATGTTTTAGAGTTATAGTTCTTCTTAGATTGACCGGAATGAGTAAAGCATTTGATTCGGTTTCATGAAGACTTGGGTCTTCCTCTAAGAGTTGAGCTGCTAGTCTTGCTCGCTCCCTTTCTTCGTCACTTTCTGCCATTTAACTGACTGAAAGTTTTCTGTTGCAGATCGAGTTTCAAGGAAACAAAGATTAGGTGCACAATATTTTGGAAACCAATACATAGGATTCTCATCCTACTAAGTTCCGGCGGATATTAACCTTTCACCCACTCCAGACGTCGATTGGAGTTTTTACGGGAAAAGTGTTCTGTGTGAAAAAGCACAACTGAGTTACTCTATTGTCTTGCGTTAGATTACCAAACGTTGGGCTCCATGTAGTGTAGTTCCTATTTTCCAAATAGGCTCTGCGCATTGGAATAACATAAACAGCAGTGTAGACGTAGGACTGAGGTGATCCAGGTCTCTGCTGACTATGTTAAACTTAATTTAGGTTTGCGCCAGCTAGCTCAGAGGTCACTGGAAACTTTCTTGAATGAAGAGGGATGGATAACCTTCCTTAGCACAGACAAGAAGGGATTCAGTTTCCGACAACCGCATAAACATGACAACTTTGCTCCCTCAGAATAAGAGTATATCTCTAGAGTCGTGTGTAAACAATATACAGATATTTCACCTAGTCAGCAGTGCATATTTAGTTTCACCAGAGTGCAGAGAAATAGAGAGACGGGCGTTTTCAATAAAAAGATGTTATTTATTGAGCAGTCTTCTTTCTCATGCAAAGAAATGAAATGCCACAATTGCAATACTTAAAGTAAAGTAGAGTGCGTACAGTAAAAGTAGTATTATGAAATAATACTGTAAAAGCATTGATACGGTTTCTTAGCCATATGATACTTTAAAATGGATAAAATATATACATACATAAATACATTGACTAAAAGGCTCAACTGGTGCTTCTAACTACGCCTACCCCGGTGTACCTGACCTAAGTCTAATACGTGGGAAGGGACAAGTAAGTAGCGATGTTAAGTTAAGTTGGTTAAGATAATTTTGCCAAGAATCTGCATCAAGAATTCTCCTAAGGGTTTAGTCAGCTCCGTACCTTGGTAATAGAATGTGGGAGGTCCAGTATCTCTTTCCTCAGGACTCGATATTCCAGCAACCCGCAAGGGTAGGCTGGAAACACCAGTGCTGGATTTTCTCGGCTGGAGAAAAAGACAGCGTCAACAGGGGGGGCGGCTTCCGCGGGCACTCGCATCAGCTGGGCTCTCGGGCAAGTAGATGGCCGCTCTGCTCTAAACCACCGTGTCTTTGCTAAGGCAACTGTTGGTATTTTATACCTGAAAGGTGCCGGGTTTGACGTAAGGTTGGACATAAGACATCACCAAGAACTAACAGTTCTTGCAGGAATTCAGGAGTTCTTGTTCAAATCAAAACAAAAGCAGGGGGGGGTTTCCCGGGCTGTTGGAGGCTTGGTTTGTTTAAAGAACGCATTGTGCTTTCTAGGAGTTGATGGGAGTAGCCCTGCTGTGCTTTGGATTGCATGGGCTATTACTGAATATGAATCTGATTCTTATGCCTTTGTCAGGACATTATTGATTATAACCTCACAAGGGCATAAATCGGGAATGTCAAATTAGGGTCCTAGATAAGAACACGACAAAGCCACCTCAGCATAATAAAACATATTGAGGAACAAAACGAAGGGCAGCAGCACATTTAAAAGAAAAGGAGCACACATGAAGCCAGTTAAAGCTGCCAGCCCCACTCCAAGAAGAAACATTTTTTTTTGTAAAAACCATAGCGCAGTGGTGCAGGGGAGCAATGGAGGAGTGGATGGAGAGAACGGGTGGCGGAGGGCAAAACAGGAGCCTGGGGAATTGCTAAATAAAATAATAAAAATGGATAGGGTGGGAGAAGCAAAGGACGAGATGGGGGACCAACACAGAAAGTGTAGGGTGAGGGTTTGAATGGGAAGCAACACACAAGGGAGAGAGCAAGAAAACACATGTACTTCCATGGAGTACTGAAATAAAGAAAAAAAGTATGGGCATACTATCAAGGGGCAGCGATAAATATCGCAAAGCGCATGCATATTTATCGCCGGCTATCTCTGGAATTTCTAGCCCTCCAACGCTGTGTGTTGGAGGGCCAGAGGGAGACTGCTGAGCAGGTGTGGGTGGGGTTCGGCCTCATGGCTACCAAACTGGACCCTATCCATGGGTACCTAGGTTCCATGAAGGACCAGCTCTAGTCCTTTAGGACACCCACGCCCACTCCATGATCTCCAATGAGCCCTGACATATCGCTGGCATCATAACGTGAAGGAAAGAACATCTGTCCACTCAGACTGGCTCCAGCAATTCGAGTTGTGAGCTGGCTCACATGCGGAGGTTCATGGAGGACTTGGTGTGGATGGAGGCGGAAAGGATGGCAGCCACTGCTGCACATCAGTGAGATTTAGCTGGGATCTACCATGCCCTGCAGATCCTCCTCATGGCATTGCTGCCACAAGGGTTTGTGTCAGTGGCACACAGTGCCGCAACCGGTACTGCAACACCCACAGGTGGGGCAGAGCACACATCTGAGGATGAAGACGTGGCTGGGATTGTTGTCAGAAGTAGGCAATAGCATTCATTTCCACCACCTGTTCTTTTTTTGCTTGGTGCCGCACATGGCCCCATGACCTTCCACTGGCCCGCGATACACTCCGCTGCACTCACCTTGGACCGCAACATTGACAGCCATATTCTGTTTTATGAACAATGACACTGCAACCAGACTGCGGACTGTACCCTTCCTCTTCCGCAGTGCTTGTTATTCCAGGATGGAGTCTGGCTGGCACTCCACGGGCCCATATTGTGTGGTGTGCTAGGCACTGCCCGGTACCGCTCCATCTACATAACTCCACTGGATGTGCGATAAACATCCAGTAACGCACTGCTGTGTCATGTCTTTCATCATCCATGTATGTATGTGTGGATGAATGTAGGGACAGGGATTCCCCTCACGTCAATGATGACCATCTAGTGGGATGCCAGTCACAGTGTGCTAGATTGTCTATTTTGAACCGTGTGCCAAGGACACTGCAACAGGGACACACGCCTTAGTCACTTCCTGGTCCTGGTCCGGACATGGACTGAACCATGCCCGAACCCCCGAGTCATAGTTGCAAGCCCTGCACTGTTATGGCATGTGCCAGGTCAGACCACTCCACTTACCATCCGAGGGGGGCCCACATAGCTACCTGTCACAGGCGTTCACACTGGTGTTGTGCAGGTCACTGGTCTAGTTGTCGGCATGTCACGGCCACTCCCTGAGGGCAGGTTTGCACACACACCACACCCATCTGGCACAGGCATCACAGGCCATGTGAACACGCAAATATAAGAGGCTGACAGCATCACATTCCTCTCAGACGGTGGAGACTGAATGACGGACTCTCTACTGTGCTCAATCATAAAGGGCCCATGAAATGTTGTGCACAGGGTTAGTGGCACTTGAGGCCTTGCGGCCGTCATGGGCCTTGCACCATGTGGCGCTGACTTGGATTGCACAGGGTTGGTGGCACTTGAGGCCTTGTGGTCATCACGGTCCTGCCACCACCTGGCACTGACTTGAGTTGTACAGGGTTATTTGCACCGGAATAGCTCAGCGGGTGTGCAGCCTGCGATGATGATGTGTGCACTGTTTTGTTCCCCGCCATTGATGACTCAGGACTCAGTGTCATGTGTGTGCCCTTCTGGACCGCAGTGTAGGCCAAAGCAAAGGGGCAGCATGGGCCTACTGCCACGTGGTGTCTCATTCGGGATCACAGAGTCAGTGACACCTATTGGGCTGAGCGGGTGTGCAGCCTGTAAAGATGCCCTGTGCACTGGTATGTCCTCTGCCATGGCGTAATCAAGACCCAGGACCAAATGTGGGACCTGGTGGCCTGAGGAGCGGGGCTGCATGATGTGGGGGGTGCCATATCCGCGGGCCCCAGGCTTGTGGCTTGCAGTGGCACGTGGTGCAACATCTTTTGCAGACACCTGTGGCGGAAGGTGAGCAGTGAGGCCTGGGTGTGCAGGAGCGGGCATGTTCTGAAGGGCATAGGGAGAGACTGGGGTGCCTCTACTTCTCCCCCTGTCTTCTTCTCTCTCTCTCTCCCACTGTCTTGTTCTCTCTCTCTCTCTCTCTCTCTCTCTCTCTCTCTCTCCCCCTCTATTCTTCTCTCTCTCACTCCCCCTCTCTTCTTCTTCTCTCTCTCTCTCCCCCTCTCTTCTCTCTCCCCTCTCTTCGCCTCTCTCTCTCTCTCCCCCTCTCTTCTTCTCTCTCTCCTTCGCTTTCTCTCTGTCCTTTGATGTGTGCAGGACACACCTTCTCATCCTGGTCATTGCTTTAAGGTTGTGGCCTACAGATTGTCCGGAGGGGAGCCGCCGTGTGTCTTCATTTCTGTTCAGTGTTTATTTTAATACATTTTCATTTGTTGCTTCGTAAGTGAATGTGTGCTGCTCATTTTTGTGACGACACATGCATGTCACCAGAGGTGATTGTACGACATCATGCAGATTATTTGGTACATCTTTGAGCATTGTTGTTTTGCCTTGTCTGTGTTTGGGGGGTTGTGCCGGTGAGGGGGGTCCTAGGGGTGGTGGATGCTCTGGCCCTCTTGGGGCTCTGGGCTGCACGATCGTTTGGCTCCATGGCATCTGTTGTCCTTTAGGTGTGGCTGTGGGCTTGGCTACCTTTTGTGGTGCAGGCTGTGGTCCAATTTTACACCAGGTCAGAGCAGGTGTTAATTCCCTGCTGCTACCGCAGCTTAACGCATGTATTTGGTTCACATCGTGGATCTGGCATTTCGTTGTGAAAGTGGTGTTGTGTTTTTTTTGTGTGTTTTTGCACAGGAACGCCTACTTTGCAACTCATTAGGGTTAGTTGGTGGTGTCTACCATGGAGGTAAGTTTGGGGCAGTTAGCGTGGGAATACTGTCGATGTCCGCAGTTTGCACCAGCTTGTGAAAAGGGTGTTAGATCAATCTCCGCTTTTGATGCAGTAAGGTATTGATAAATCGGAGTTGGGTCCCTGTGAATATACCCCTTAGATGGTTTCTGTACCATATTCTTTTGGCCAAGGGGGTTACATTACAAAGTTAAGTATGAAACAATGAATTTGAAATATCATGGTTGAAAGCTGCATTGCCCTTACATGCAGAGATACTATATGTCATCCCAATTGCAATATATTCATATTTGATTTTTGATGAAAAATGCTATTTGACTAACCTTGTTCCTGACAATTCTTTACTATACTACTCTTGAATCATTGCTGCTCTATAGAAACTTGGAATGTTCCTTCTCTATATCCGCTGACATTTGCTAGACAAAAATTCAGGGGGTGGTCACGATGGTGGACGGACTTCAGTCAGGCTGCCATCGTGTCGGGGAGTGGGACCACCGGCCTACAAGGTGGCGGTCCCACCGGTGGTATTACAATGCCACTGCCACCGTGGCGGTCGCATCTACTATCTTTAACATTGCAGCGGGTTATGCTAGCAGCAGGACCTGCCGCAATGTTAAAGATGCACAGTTTACATTTCCCTGCACTATGTGGTAGGCACCACACAGTGCCTGCCACATAGTATAGGGAAATATAGGGGGGGGTACCATGGGTACACCCCTAGTGCTCCTCCCCCACACCTCTACCCCAGGGGGGCCTGCAACGAGCCCCCAAATGCAATCCTCGCCAGCCTGTGAATGGGGGTTCCACCACAATACACCGGCTGGAGAGGATACAGCATTGTAATTTGGCGGACCGTGCCTGCTATGCACCGCCACCATTTTACAGATGTTGACTGCTCTGCCAGGCAATCGGACTGATTGCCTATGGTGGATCCGTGGTGGGCAGTCTTCGCGCTCGCCACAGTCGGATTCCTCCTGACATCATAATTGGTGGGGGAAAAATCACGGTCCGATGGCAGAAGGCCCGCCACCGCACGGCAGGCGTGACAGGCCTTGCGCCATCGTAATCAGCCCCATGGTGACCAACTGAAAACGGGTAAGTTTGCAAGTAATCAAAAACTTCTTGCAGGTCGTTTTGCACCTCGTAAATGCAAGGAAAACTACTCTTGGAAAAGACAGACGCTAGTCTCTTTCTACGGTGCGAAAGGAAAGAGTGCAGCCCAATACTTTATGAGGGAATGGGAAAAGAAGCTTCTACACTGAGAAAATTGTTTTCAGAATTCAGAAATGTTGTTTAACAACAGTTCGAGTAAATGGGGTACACCTATACAGCTGGGGTACAGCTGTATCTCTGATTTTCATACTGACACATAATTGTTTTCAATCGCAACAAAATGATTGTGGAAATCATGCACATATGTATTATATTGGTGACTTCTCTGTTGCTTTTTAAATCAGGCCCCAAAATGCATAGGGATAGCTTAATAGAAATTTTAGATGACATACCAAACACCTTAATTTGTTTCTTAATTTCAGCGATAAAATGTCCTAATTTAATTTAGCACTGTATCATGAAGATGGTAATTTACTTGCAATAAGAGATAAATTAATGAACTAAAATGTTGAAAGTCTGGCAGTGAAAAAATTCAACAGTACCAATTTCTTTGTGCTCTTTAAAGAAAACATGACCAAATTAAGTGTGTTACTGTGAGACCATGCAACCTTGGTGTAGTTTCCACTAACCTTTTGGCTTCGGGCCTCCTGTTTTCAGCTTTTTTGATGAATTTCATTTTTGCTATTTGCAGAACTGCAGCGATGGACTGGATGAAACTGAATCATCTCAAATGCAATAGTTCAAAAACAGAAATAATGCTGTTTGGGAAATCTAATTCATTTCCCAAATTCAGTGGTGGCCCTCTAATTCAGCCCCACCTCCCAATACAGTGGATACAGAGAGAAACTTAGGGATCAAGTTTGATTCCACTTTATCTTTCCACAAGCAAGCACTTACGGTGGCGGGTACCTGCTTCCAAACAATAAAATCCCTGAGAAAGTTTTTTGATCTCCTTCCATTACCCACTAGGAAAACAGTTACAGCTGCTTTAATTTTATCTCTTTTGGACTATTGTGAAAGTCTTTACGCAGGAACAAAAAAGACGGTCTTGAAACGACTGCAGACTGTCCAAAATGCTGCAGCGAGGTTGGTCCTGAAATTGCCAAAATGCTCCCCTTCAGCAGCAGCATTGTGAACTCGTCACTGGCTGCCTATTCACAAGAGGATTCTCTTCAAAATCTTGACTATTACCTATGGAGCCACAAGAGCCACAGGACCAGGATACCTAAGATCAAGAATTACACCACACACTACAAATCGAGTCCTGCGGTCATCCGCAGAGAATCTGTTAGCACCCCCTCCTATAAATGGAAAACAAGAGGGGGAAAGACAATGGCGGTGTTAGGAACAAAAGCATGGAATTCCCTTCCCACCCAGCTTAGATACACACACACACACATCAAACCTACTTTTAAGAAGCTTTTAAAGACCTGGAGTTTTACTTTACCAGATGGCACTTTTTAGCTCTGATTTAACTCCTTGATTTCAGCATTTTAACTTGGTTCTCCCATATAATATTATAGATTATCAGATGCTCCTTGGAGTGAACGTTGCGCTTTACAAATACCCTCATTCTTTCATACTGCAGAGCATGCATGTGCAGTTTTAGACTGCCAGATCTACCTGGCAAGTCAACCTACTTGCCTGACCCAAGTCTCCCTTTTTAATATACACAAGTCATCCCTTGAGTAGGCCCTGGACAGCCCATGGGCAGGGTGCAGATTATTTAAAAGGTAGGACATGTTCTTTTCCTGGTAGAGAAAAACTCTTAAATTCATGCTTCACTACAGCAAGGCGTATCTCTCCCATAGGATAACATTGGAGCTGCCTTGTAACATTTCATAAGTGTAGCTTCCAATTTGGAAAATATAGGAAGACCAAATTTGGTGTCTCTGGACTCACAATTTAAAAATACATCTTTTAGTGAAGTTGTTTTTGAGACTGCAGTGTTGAAAATTCCACTTTTAGAATGTTGCCATTTTCTTACTTAAACCATTTGGAGCCAGATGTAGGTAATCTCAATTTACCAATTCTTAAATACCGATTTTTACCGATTCGGTATTTAAGAATAGGTAAATGGGATGTAGATAATTTTTCGGTAAAAATTACCAAATCGGTAAGATTCGGTAATTAGGAATCAGTATTTACCGAATCGGTAATAGGGGGACCCCTTTCAAGGGTGGCAGGGTGTCACATTGACACCCTGTTGCACCCCTGAATAGTGCATGGGTGCACATGTATGTCTGCTACATGGCACTGTTAAAAAAGCACAAAATTGCTTTTTTAACGGTTTTCGTTATTTAACACCAACTTGTAGTTGGTGGTAAATAACAAATCCTTACAGATGAAAAGCACTCACTTGAGTGCTTCCTACATTTCAGATTTGGTAATTTACCGAATCGGTATTTAAGAATTCGGTAAGTTACCGAATTCTTAAATACCAATTCGTAAATTACCAAATCTGAAATGTAGCCACCTACATCGCAAATGCCTGTCGATAACGGGCGAAATTCGGTAATTTCGGCCATTACCGACCGGTATTAGGGTTCCTTCATCTGGCCCTTGGTGTCTTCTGCCTGTCAATACACGTCTGGGGTGGGTGACAGCCAGTGCTTAATTTGTAAAACATGAAGTCCAGGTGCTCATATTTTTGTAGGAGACCACACCCATGTCCCCTGGCTCTACCCACTTCATTTACTGGCTCCACCCACTTACTGTATTGGCTCAACCCATATCCTCAACTGGCATGGCTGAAGGCCACATTTAATACCCGATCTGAATTCCTACCTTGGTAATATGATGGTTGACTTGATATGTGTTGGTTTTCAAGCTCCTTGGTAAGAATATCTTAATAAAATCAAGGCAAAACTGCAAAAGAGACTGGATGTCATGACTTTTGGAACCAAAGATAATTATCTTTTTCTGACCATTAAAGTTCTGATTCCAAATTAAGGGGCAGATTTATGATAACTGGCGAATCCCCAGGGATGCACCAGTTATTTTGCGCCGCTGCTCCGCCACCCCTGGTGCGCCACATTTACAATGCGGCGCACCATGGGGCAAAAAGGGCACAGAAGCGTGACGCATCTGTGCCGTTAAGGTGGCGCATTGCTAGAGTTGCGTAGCAAGCGCGACGCAGCTTCAGCAAGGCTTGGGGGTGCTCTATCTTTACAATGCTGCGTCAATACCTACGCCTGCTTCAAGCAGGCACAGGGTTTTGACGCAGCATTGGCCTGAAAGTGACTGAGTGAAATCTTACAGATTTCACTCAGCCACTTTTGCGAGGGGCACCTGCCCCGGAACGCCCACACTGCGCCGGAACGCCCACAAGCGGCGCAGGGCTTTACAATGTGACGCATCTGCCTAGATGCGTCACGTTGTAAATCGGTCGTAGGTATGCGCCACGTTTACGCCGCAGTTGAGTGACGCAAACGTGGCGCATTCCCAACATAAATCTGCCCCTAATTCTGTTATGACTATCTACTTATGTTATATTTTGTGTCTCCCCTGGCTTGATCCTAAACTGCCCCGGACCAGTCTATTACTAAAAGATAGTGGGTTTAATGGCATTATAGAACTCAGAGGTACAAGTCCACTATGAAGGCATCTATCACATTAAGAATATATTGGACTCTGCTAGAGGCACAATATGCACCTCCCTGACAGAGACAACCTGCAACTGATTTATGCACATCATTCACTCCTGTAATATGTCCAATATTGTAATTGTATTTATACAGCACTTCCACCCCTGACTTTTCGGTGAGTAGCATGCGACTCCGGAACCCAAGAAGGATTAGTGGCGGGTTAATATAGGGAAATATATGTTAATTTGAGCAATGGACATGTGAGTCTGTTAGTTTCATTGAATGGGATAATGGAGGGATAGAAGAGGGAAGCGTCTAGAAAATGTTATTTAGGAGATCATAGTAGTAATATGAGGTTTTGGATGGGTTGAGGGAGGGATAGAAGAGGTGTTAGAATCGGGGGTCTCTGGTTGGCGCAAGTATGCACTTGTGACAAGCAGGGACCCTCTCCTCTAAGTCAGGGCGAAGGATGACCCCTTAGAATTACCCTTGCTCACCCTCTAGGTGCGTGGCGTGAGCAGCCAAGGCTATTCTTCAGGCGTTAATTAGTTAAGCATTTGTAATAACACACACAGTAACATATGCTAATCCCCCCACAAATGGACACCAGGCAGGTATTGTAAAAAAATACATTCATTTATGTAAAATATATATAGATTTGAGCAGTCAGACTTATCACAAGACTAATAACGTTTTTGGTTGGGCCACAGATTAAAAATAGGCAAGCGTTTCTTCTTAGTTTACTTCAAGTATTGTTCTTCCAGTTCCAGTTACTCAGACCAGCCTTTGGCCTCCGGTGCGCTTCGTAGCGCTTTCCTCGCTCTCTTCGAGGGAAATTGACCAGAAGCCTACCGCGGCTCACGCATCGGGCGTGAGCACACCAACGCCGCGTACGGCTCTTTCCAGCGGCTCGGGTCGGACCGGGTACAGAGCTGGATGCGAGCCGGGCTCAGGGGTGCGGGAAGGCTCCGAGGACGGGGAAATAACAAGTGCGGGCCCCGAGCCCGATGTTGTCTTCAGGAATGCTTCTTTCGGATCTTGGCCGAGTCATGCACGAGCAGCGCGACTCGGTCCGGTCAGCGCCTTGGGGTCTCGTCGTGAAGAGGAGGATCTTAGGGAGGCAAGGCGCAGCATGGGAGCCCTCAGTACAGACGGTACCGAACGGGGGCTCCTTCACAGTGCGGCGCGGCCTCTCGGGGGGGGGGGAACAGCTCAAAGCGGGGAGGCCGGGTGCAATTAGATGCACGGGCGGTCGTCCAGGCGGCAGACTGCTCGCGTCCCTGGGATTCCGGCGGGAGGGGCTGACGTCACGCTCACACGTTCTTTTAAGCAGGCAGGGGTAGAGGAGCAGCCGGCCTTAGCCCTGGGGTAGAGAGCGACTCCAAACGGAGCGAGGCTCTCAAGGGCAAGAGGGCAAGCTGGCTCCCGGAGACCATGGCCCTAGGAGGGGGGAGAGGGGGCAGACTTCACCTCTGGCGGGAGAAAATACTCGGCCTCAGACAGGAGACGAGCCAAAGCACAGGAGAACCCACTGGTCCTGGGGTTCAGTTCAGGGGGCAAGCTCAATCAAGCCCTCGGAGAATGATTCAAAGCACAAGTCTGCAAAGTCTTTTCAAAGTCTTTTCCTCTCCTTCCTCAGCAAGGCAATCAGCAGGCCAGTCCTTCCAGCGTCTTCTTCTCCTTCTAGTCGGGCAGATGTTCGTTGTGGGAAACAGGATTCTCATTTACAAGGAGCAGGGCTCCTACTTTTATACAGCATTTCTTTTGTCTTTTCAGGCCAGGGGGGCCTTTGCATACCTTCTTTCAGTCTCTGAGCACTTTGTGGGGAGTAATCGGGCTTCTGCTTTCAGTGTGAGGGGCAGGCACATCAGACGCTCCACAGGAGGTGGAGCCAGCATTGTGTGGACAGGGGCAGCCAGGAGTACCTTGTTGACAGTACTTCGCCCTTCCTGGGCCAGGTGCCGGATGAGTCATCAGTCGCTCCCCAGGGGGTGGAGCCAGCATTGTGGTGGCAGAGCACAGACACATCTAGAGTCCAGGGGCACTCCTACCTCCCACTAAGGTGTAATCCTTGCATTCACCACCTGTCATCCCCCAGCCTGTCACTCACATAACCCAGACAGTCAGATACACATCTTAGCAGAGGCGGGCTGAAATGGTTAGGCAAGCAAATGCTAGCTTTCTAAAAGTAGCATTTGCAAACACAGTATATTAAAATAAACTTTACTGAAAGATGTATTTTATTATTCTGAGTTCAGGCATACTTAACATGACTCTCTACCATGTTCCCTGAGCCTGCTGGGATTAAAGGGTGTAATAATTCCAGCAGCTCATCTGGCCTAAGAGAACAGGTAGCCTTACAATAGTGAAAAACGAATTTGGCTGTAATTCACTATTAGGACATGCCACACACATCAGGGCTTGTCCTACCTTACACTTACAATTCACCCTGCCCTAGGGCCTACCATAGGGGTGACTAATATGAAGTTAAGGGAAGGTTTAGAAGCTGGCAAGTGTGTGCACTTGTCCAGCCAGCATGACAGTACCAGACTGCACGCAGGTTCTGCAATGGCAGACCCGAGTCACATTTTAACAGGCTGCTTCTGTGGGTGGCGCAACCAGCGCTGCAGGCCCACTAGCATCATTGGTATTTACAAGCCCCGGCACTCCTGGTGCACTTTACTGGGGACTGACAGTACATCCAATGAACCAATCATGGAAATCAATCACATATACTCTTTACATAGGGAGCACTTGCACTGCGGTACGGGTTGGCCGTGGCGCAGTGCCCTGAGCGGCGGACACCAGCAAAAACATCTGAGGCACATCAGCAAAAAGTGGAAGGGAAACTCACGCCAAGGTGCCAGGTCTAACACGAGGGAAGAATTTTAAAAGGGTAATTAGGGAGCTCATAGTAGCAAGATGAGGCTTGGAATGAGTAAAATGACAGATGGAGTAGGGACAAGCCTCTAGAAAGGATTTTATTTTCACAAGTGCATTGTAAATAGGCATTAACCGAACATTTCTTACCCCAATTGGCACCCCTTAGCCTTAGCCCTTAAAATAATGTTCCCAACATACAACAGTGCCTTTTGCTCCCTAACATGAAGGTAATACACAATGATGTAGCTGTCTAACCCCAACCCGCACAGAATACAATTGACAACAGACTATAAAGAGGTCTTTGTCTGACAGGGTGCATTGAAGAAAAGACAATGGACCAAAATCATTTGAATGTTGATACCATCTTGTTTTGTTTTCATGTATAGCAAACACGACATTTGAAGGTTAATAAGCACAAGTGTACAAAATGCACTACACACAATAATACACTAGGACACTAGACACAGCCAAATACATCTGCTTGATTTGAGAAAACGTTTTGCATTTTGTCATTTTAAAACTTAAAATGTTTAATGATTCAATAAATTTTGTAACAATAAACCGTAACCTTGCAAATGAAAAATTTAGGAAAGTCACACTAAGCCTATATATTGGTATTTGTATTTTTAAATGTTTTTAAATCAAATTAAAAAACACACGGATGTGTCTTATACTAAAGAAAATTTATGAAACCCACAGCATATGTGGCCAAAGTTCATTCTGGCTGTGTTGTAGAATAGAAGAGTGCCATGTCAGAGCAGAGTTCTAAAACTTCTTTGTGGCTAAATTAGCTTCCATGTATTGGGGGCGAGGGAGGGATGCTGCAGCTCCTTAATTGCTATTAGTAAAATGAAATACAGCATTTTGTATTTATGACTATTCATTCCCACTATTAAGATTGTTGTAATGCAAAAGGAAAAAGGGCTGCAGCCTACAAGGTGTCTGGACATGAACTGTTACATTTCCCCAAAGTTAAAAACACTATTCCGTATTATGTCACCACATAAGGTTATAATAAGCACTGCATTCAGGGCTGTATAAATGGGGAGGGGTGGACTTTTTAGGGGTGGCCTAGGGGCATGTCGTTGCTGACTTAAGGTTATACACAGGTAGCGGACCTGCTGTCCCTTGCACGTACACAGAGTCACAGACAAGCTTTTAGGTGAAAATCCAGCATGAACAGAAAATACCTAAGCTCAATTGATGCTGTTTCTTTCAAATCAAACAAGCAGCAGCTGCCCAGTGCCAGTCTCCAGCACCATGCAGTTATATCAGTGGCAAATAAAGGCTTCCTCACTAGTTCAAAGCTACCTGGTAATTGACTCTGTCCTCAGGTTCCGATGCACTGTGCGGAATGAAGGCAGTGAAGAATACCCATGACTCACCTCGGCCTGGAGTTGAAGCTTGAGTGAAAGAATTAATTCATTTTGGCTACAGGCAGTGGCGGCTGCTGACATTTAAAAGTGATGAGGCATAAAAGTTTGCGATGAGCTCCCTTTGGCGAGCGAGCCTGGCTGTCAAAAGAGGGTTTGGGGGGGAGTAGGGGGGGGGGGGTTAAAAAGATTGGGCAAATGGTGCTTTTCATGCAAATTTGTGAAACATAAAATGTTAAAACCATTGTGAAACGGAATAAAGAGATTTAATGTGATAGTGACGTTGAAATTACTAATACTGCACGATTCTCTGTGCAAATGTAGGGGTGATTGCTATGGATAGACTCAAAAAACTTTCATTCCTGGATTGACAGAGTGGTCTCTGCCAACTCCAACTCTACCAACCAAAAATCAGTCCAATGCAAAAGGAAGCTCAATGCCCCTTGGTACACTCAGGCCCTCGCCGAATGTCACCTAAAGTGCAGGGTCCTTGAAAGAGAATGGAGGAAAACTTATGATCCCACGTCTAGATCCACTTACATCCTGCAGAGGAAACAATACCTCTCCAACATAAAACAAGCCAAAAAGATATTTTTCACCTCAGCCATAGAGGAAGCCAAACAAAAACAACAGACCATTTTTAATATAGTGAAGTCCTTCACCCACCCAAAGGCACTGGCACTTGAAATCCCCCCATCACAAACCCTCTGTGACCAAATAGCAGATTTCTTCATCGAAAAAATTACCAATATCCATAAGGACTTCCCACCCCCACCAATTCATGCACAAGATACCGACATCACCACACCCTCTCTGAGTAACTTTACAAGAGTTTCCCTGTCTCAATCACAAAAGGCTATTATGATCTGCAGATCGGGAGCCCCCACGGATTCCTGCCCCCCGATCATTCTTCACCATCTTATTGAGTCAAGTCAAGTCAAGTCAAAGAATTTATATAGCGCACTACATACCCAGAGGGTCTCAAGGCGCTTGAGGAGGGGTGGGGAATTACTTGTCAAATATCCAAGTTTTAAGTTGTTTTCTGAATGCTAGGTGGTTCTGGGTAAGGCGAAGGTAAGTGGGAAGTGAGTTCCAGGTTTTAGCTGCCAGGTAGGAGAAGGATCTACCTCCCATGGTGGTTTTGTTGATGCGAGGTACAGTGGCAAGGGCTTGGTTGGAAGAACGTAGCTGGCGTGAGGGGGTGTAGAAGGACAGTCGTGTGTTGAGGCATTCTGGTCCGATTTCGTAGAGTGCTTTGTGTGCGTGGGTTAGGAGCCGGAAAGTGATCCTCTTATTGACGGGAAGCCAGTGGAGGTTTTTCAGGTGACCAGAGATATGTTCTTTACGCGGGATGTCTAATATGAGCCTGGCTGAGGCATTTTGGATTCGTTGGAGTTTTTTCTGGAGTTTAGCGGTAGATCCGGCGTAGAGGGTGTTTCCATAGTCCAGTCGGCTCGTGACCAGAGCGTGGGTGACCGTTTTCCTAGTTTCGGTGGGGATCCAACGAAATGTTTTTTTGAGCATGCGAAGAATGTTGAAGCAGGATGAGGAGACGGCGTTGACTTGTCTGTTCATTGAAAGTGAGGAATCCAGGATGACGCCCAGGTTCCGTGCGTGGTCTGTCGGGATGGGTGCATTTCCAAGGGCTTCTGGCCACCAAGAGTCGTCCCATGCGGAGGGGGAGGTACCTAAGATGAGGACTTCTGTTTTATCTGAGTTCAGTTTCAGACGGCTGTGTTTCATCCATTCGGCTACTTCTTTCATACCTTCGTGTAGGTTAGTTTTGGCGGTGCTAGGGTCATTGGTGAGTGATAGGATCAGTTGAGTGTCATCCGCGTAGGAGATGATGTTGAGGTTGTGTTGGCGGGCGATGGCCGCGAGGGGGCTCATGTATACGTTGAAAAGGGTGGGGCTGAGTGAAGATCCTTGTGGTACTCCGCAGATGACTTCAGTGGCCTCCGACTTGAATGGTGGAAGGCGGACTCTCTGGGTTCTTCCGGTGAGGAACGAGGTGATCCATTCTAGTGCTTTTCCTTGGATTCCGATGTTTCTGAGGCGCTGTAGAAGGGTACTATGGCAGACTGTGTCGAAGGCTGCGGAGAGGTCGAGGAGGATGAGGGCGACTGTGTCTCCGTTGTCCAGTAGAGTTCGAATGTCGTCTGTTGCTGCGATGAGGGCGGTCTCAGTGCTGTGTTTTGCTCGGAAGCCGGACTGTGAGGAGTCGAGGGATTTGTTGGCTTCGAGGAAGGCGGCGAGCTGGTTGTTGACCGCTTTCTCGATGACTTTGGCCGGGAATGGAAGGAGCGAGATGGGGCGGTAGTTTTTGAGTTTGGTGGGGTCCGCTGTGGGTTTTTTCAGAAGGGCGCTGAGTTCAGCGTGTTTCCAGCTTTCCGGGAAGGTGGCGGAGTTAAAGGAGCAGTTGATGACGTCTCGGAGGTGCGGTGCTATGATGGAGTCTGCTTTGTTGAAGATGTGGTGAGGGCATGGGTCTGTGGGGGATCCTGAGTGGATGGAGTTCATTAGGCGGATGGTGTCCTCAGTGGAGATAGGGTTCCAGTCATTAAGGATGTTCGAGGAGGGTGAAGGTCCAGCAGATGGTTGGGTGGGTTGGTCTCCGGGTTGGTTGTCGAAGCTGTTGTGGATGTCTGCAATTTTGTTGTGGAAGAATGAAGCTAGGGAGTCGCAGAGGGCTTGAGAGGGGGTGATGTCGTTAGAGTTGGCCGAGGGATTGGTAAATTCCTTGACGATGTTGAAAAGTTCCTTGCTGTTGTGGGCGTTGTTATCTAATCGGTCCTTGAAGGCGGTTTTCTTGGCCTTTCGGATCAGTTGGTGGTGTATGCGGGTGGCGTTTTTGAAGGCGTCCTTGGTGCTAGTGGTAGGGTCTTTTTTCCAGGTCTTCTCAAGGGAGCGGCAGAGTTTCTTGGATTTCTTAAGATCATCGTTGAACCATGAGGCCTTCTTGCTGCCCAGTTTGCTTTGTCGTTTTTTCAGTGGTGCTAGGATGTCGGTGCTGTTGGATAACCAGAGGGTGAGGTTGGTGGCGGCTTGGTCGGGGTTTGAGGAGTGGGCTGGGGGGTTTAGAAGCAGCGATGAGGAGATCTGGTCGATGGTGATATTGTTCCAGTTTCTTTGCAGAGTTGGTTGGGGATGATTGTTGGGTTTGGGCTTGTTGTAGGTAAAGTGAACGCAGCTGTGGTCAGTCCAGAGGAGATCCGTAGTGTGGCTGAAGGAGACATGATTGCTGGAGGTGAAGATAGGGTCGAGAGTGTGACCTGCGATGTGGGTGGGGGAAGTGACCAGTTGTTTAAGTCCGAGGTTGGCGAGGTTGTCCAAAAGGGTGGTGGAGTTGCGGTCGTTGTTCTTTTCAAGGTGAAAATTGAGGTCTCCCAGAAGGATGTAATCTTTGGAGGGAAGCGCGTGTGGAGTGATGAAGTCCGTGATATCCTCGCTAAATTGTGCGCGGGGACCTGGTGGTCTGTAGAGGAGGGTGCCTCTGAGTGTGGTCTTGGGGTCGATGTGGATCTGGAAGTGAAGGTGTTCAGAGTTGGCGAGATTGACGTCAGAGCTGGTAGAGATGCGGATGGATTTCTTATGGACGATAGCGATTCCTCCTCCTGTGTGGCTGGTACGGTCCTTGCGTATGATCTTATAATCTTCAGGGATGGCAATGGTGATGTCTGGGGCGGAGGAGGCGTTCATCCATGTTTCTGTTAGGAAGGCGACGTCGGGAGAGATGGTGTCTAGTAGATTCCAGAGGTCGATGGCGTGCCTGTGGACCGATCGGGTGTTGAGCAAGATGCATTGTAGGTGGTTGGTGTCGGGAATCTGTGGTGTGATCTTAGCGGGGTTGTTGACGGTGCCGATGAATTTGCAGGAGTAGCATGAGAAAGGTCCATGGGTGTGTCCAGGAGCGGCTTGGACGCAGTTGGGGGAGCGGCCGGGGTTAAGGGCTAGGAGGGTGGTGGCATCGTAGGCAATGCGAGGGCCAGGGGGTCTGGCGCTGGGCGCGGTCCAGGCGCGGACGGGCGTAGACGGGCTTACCTTTGGCGCACCTTCGGCGCGAGTTGGGCGCGAACGCTGCACGTAAACGCTGCGCGAAAAGGCGTCAGTCATATGTGGAAGTTCGGAGGGGGA
The DNA here is from genome assembly GCF_964263255.1 of Lissotriton vulgaris. Taxonomy (NCBI): domain Eukaryota; kingdom Metazoa; phylum Chordata; class Amphibia; order Caudata; family Salamandridae; genus Lissotriton; species Lissotriton vulgaris. The sequence goes on along the minus strand of NC_141685.1, from coordinate 420,433,738 downwards.
GGGGCGAGGGGGGGCCAGCTGGGAGGCGGGAGCGGGGTGGGGCTCAGGTCAGGAAGGCTAAACAACAACACATAAACAATTAAAATGGCTGCAAGGGTTCTAGTCACAGGCTTGGGCTCAATGCACGTGAATAGCGCTACGCTGAAGGTAATGGCGCTGGCACAGTCGGGCACAAATTTGCATGCAGCAGTGAAATAATTGAAAGTAGAAGCGCACCTTGGCAGACAAGCGCTACGCAAAATATCTCGGCACTAATATGCAAATGAGGAGCAGTGCGAAGCCGTCAGGCGCAAGCAATGATAAAATACATGTAGAAGTAAAATTAAGGCAAAGCAGTCTAGCACTACGATCTATTGGCAGTTGAAATACAATTAATTCTGTGCAAGCGAGCAAGGCAGGTGAACCACTTATCGGTCTGGCGGTATGGGCAGCAGGGAGCAGCGTTAGGAGCGACCTCTTCTGCGTCAATCAATGCCATTGTTAACGAATCCCTCAACTCAGGGATTGTCCCTATTGAATGGAAGAAGGCCATAGTTAAGCCCCTCATGAAAAAACAAAATAAATCCCCAACTGATTTATCCAACATGCGTCCAATTTCCCTACTCCCGGTTCTGGGCAAAATCACCGAGCAGTTAGTCCACGAGGAATTAAAAATTTTTGTGGAAAACAACCACATCCTGCACCCACAGCAATCTGGCTTCCGCCCGGGCCATTCCACAGAAACCGCTCTGATCGAACTATCGGATACCATTAAGTTCTTGCAGGATGAGGGAGGACAGGCTGTCCTCATCCTGCTTGACTTAACCGCGGCCTTCGACACCATCTCACACGCCATTCTCATAAACAGAATGCGTGAGATTGGCGTGTCGGGTACCGCCTTGGCCTGGATAACATCATTTTTATCCAATCGATCACAGACTGTTTCCTTAGGCCCCTTTCTTTCCGGCGAAAGATCCACCATATCAGGTGTGCCTCAGGGGTCCATACTGAGCCCTCTCCTTTTCAATATATATATGGCTCCCCTCCTCACGCTGATAGAATCCCACGGGATTCTTGTGACTTCCTATGCTGACGACACTCAGCTTGTCGCCACCATAGATAAATTACACCCTGACGCTGCCCTGAGATTTCAAAATTGCCTCTCCCAAGTCTTTTCCTGGCTCAACCTGAACCACCTTAAATGCAACAGCACCAAAACCGAAATAATACCTTTAGGCAAAGGCCTCCTCTTCTCCCCTAAAGACTGGTGGCCTCAAAACTCTGAAGCACCACCGAGTGCGGTCTCCTCAGCCCGCAATCTCGGAGTTCACTTTGACTCGTCCCTCAGCTTCGACGAGCATGTGCGCATTACCGCAGGGTGCTGTTTTAGCTTGATCAGACAGCTAAGGAAATTCTTTGACTTCCTTCCCATCACTGCCAGGAAATCAGTCGCGGTTGCTCTCATCCTTTCCCGGCTGGATTATTGTAATGGCCTCCTGGCAGGTATAAAGAAATCCTCCCTCAAGAAACTGCAAAGTGTCCAACACGCAGCGGCCAGGCTTGTTCTTAAACTCCCCCGTAGATCCTCGGCCTCTGCAGCCCTTAACACTCTACATTGGCTGCCCCTCCACAAAAGAAATCTCTTCAAGCTTCTCGTCACTGTCTTCAAATCCACCAGGAACACCGGCCCTTCTTACCTGGCTAAACGCTTCCTGCGTTACATTCCCTCTCGCTGCCTGAGGTCGTCTGGAGCCAATTTAGTTACTGTTCCTCGAATAAAACTCAAAACAAAAGGCGGTAAGACCTTCTTATTTCTGGCCTCTAAGGCATGGAATTGTCTCCCCCCCAACCTTAGGCATGCCCCTTCTGAAAGCCTTTTTAGGAAGCTTCTGAAGACCTGGATTTTCCCTCAGTCTGACTCATCAGTCCTCGCAGCCATCTGATTCTTGCTCTCCATTGCTGGTTCTCTGTTTGCTCAGCGCCAAGATGCTCCTTCCGGAGCGATAGTCGCGCTATACAAATTCCAATAAATAAATAAATAAATAGTGAAAATGTGCTAAATGTTAATGACAGTGTCCTATGCTACTGAACCATCAATTAGTACAATATTTGGAACAGTGTGGCCCAAATGCACAAACAACATACTGCACTCGCATTACTTTCATGCTGAATGAGTGGGGCTTCCACTATTGCTTGAACCACTGCAGTTATATTGACTTTTCAACTCAGGCAGCACCAGATGCTAGCAGTTCAACACACTCAGCCATCCACAGAACAAAATTCAATACATTTTTTGAGTCATTATAATTATTATAAATTTATCACCGCGCTATGGCCGCCGTGCTGGATAGGGGAGAGGTGTGGCACGTGGCCAGGGTGACTGACTCTGGAATCTGGGGATCACAGATCGATCCCCGGGGCCGGTGGCAGATTAGCCCAGCACCATGTACTCTGGGCAATAGCTTGCTTAATCTTCCCGATGGCCACCAGCGCCTAGAGACCCTAACGGGTGATGGTTTGCGCTTTACAAATGTGGATTATTTATTATTATAGGTGCTAGTGTATGCCATCCTGAGTTCACCTTCTCCTGAGCGCGCTAGTGTGTGCCTAGGTTCCTAAGCGCTGGATGAGTGTGTGTGAACTACTTGGGGTGCAACCTTTCTATCTATTGAACAGCTATGTGACGGTATGTGTGCGTGCCAGCAGGAACGACCATGTTGGTCCGGGCCATTGCTTCATCCGGGAGCAGAGACTAATTGTATGGTAATTGCAATTCACCCTGAATGTAGCTGCCTTGACATACCAGGAACTTCTTTTGCTGTACAAATAAAAACAGAACAGAGATAGGTTGTCTATTTTTGTTGATCATGTAGTGCGAAGAACAGAAGAGCTGGACTTCATGAGATAAAGAACGGCGCACCAGGTGTTGGCGAGCACTTTTCCATTGCACAAACAGGCAGCTGTCCGAGCACGGAGCTGAATGTGCGTTGTGTTTGCATGCTAACTAAATAACGATGTTATTGATGATCAGGATGTAGATCATTTCTTTAGCTGTTCTGCAGCAGCAATGTACACAGTGCAGGCTGACCATTTTCCTGTTTAAAGAATTTCAAATGAACTGCGTCACATGAGGTAGTGGCAAAATAAGACACGGTCAGCAATTTTGAATATTGGCTGATGAATTCAAGATTGACTGGCACAGCCCCACCTCTATCCATCCCCCATCGTATGTCTCGGCTGTTTTTTCCGACTTTCTCCCGAGCAACAACTATTAAACCATTTAACACAGTCCTGCCCTGGTGTTCTGACATTTGCCATCTTTCTATCCTCCTAGACCTCAGCCGGCCTCTCTTTTTCCGTGCGTGCTGCTCTCTGTAGATGCCCCACCCGCCCCCTTCATGAGAGCATGCCCTCCGCCTTACCATTAACTTGCTGGGGGGCATGGAATCTGGGAGATGAGGAATAACTTTCTATGGGCCATGTGATTGTCACCGGTAGCCAGTGGTAGAAGTGGGGGGTGGGGGGATCGGTGGGCACGGCGTGCCCCTACTTCTAAAAAATTGTTCAGTCCGATCCCCTACTTCTTGCTTTCAAAAAAGAGTCCCGGGACGGCAAGAATAGTCCAACTTTAAAACTTTTTTCATTCGCTTCCAGGGGCTGCTTGCACTTCTCTGTGAACTCCAGAGGCTGCAGCAGTCCCTCCCTGAACTCAAACAGACCGAGGAGGCCCATTGTTATTCCGATTGAGGCTGATTACCTCTTTCGAATGACAATGCGCCGCCCTCTGCCTTTAGTATATCAAGTGGCCCTGAGATTAGAGTTGATGATTAGAGATGAGCTTTCCCCAAGCAGGGTACTGTGGGGAACTTGACACCAGTGGCTAACTTGTGAGGAGTTGTGAGTGTGTGTGTGGTTAGTGGATGGAGGCGGCAAACTCAACCCCCGAATCTAGCCCCTGGCGCTGTTAATGTTCTACAGATAAGTGTGAATGCGTGGCTTGTTATCTTCACAATCTTTTTTTTTAATTTAATGCATTTTTATGTAGCGCGGACTTTATCCAAAGGTGATTGCAGAACAACTTCCTCAGCACCGATCAGCCTCCCCAAGTGAGCTCCGTCGATATCTTGCAGACAGGATGCTGTGGCACAATTGTATCAGCAACTCCTGGCACATACTTTTAGTAGGGGGCTCACATGTGCGAATTTAATTACGTGTTACCATAGTGACTACATATCAGCCACTATGTCTGTTTTCATTATCTCACTTCATGGTGCTGCTGTACACTAACATTTATTCTAGTCAGGATTTAATTTCACCAGTGAAATGGGTTTCAAAACTTAGAAACAGATGCACTGGTGAAGTGCCACCGCGTGGTGCGCGCAGCCTGCTATTTCCTTTAGCAACCTGCGGAGGTGCATTAGAAGAGCCAGGAGTGCAGCGAGGAATCTGTACACCATTATAAGAGAAGGGTTGGAATTGTCTCTATGACTGCAGAACGCCATGCAAACCTTTTTACTGTCTTTTTGTGCTTGGCTGAAAGTCAACATATGCAGGCCCTGGTGAGTTTAAAGTATTTGGCATTGCCCTGGCTGAAATGTTAAATGGCTGTGTGTGTGTTTTCAAATGACGTGATTTGAAAGTCTTTCTTCTCATTGCTTTGCAGAGCAAAAGAGCGAGAACTGCGTTAAACACATGGGCCCTTATTTATGAGGCCTTGCGTCCGTTTTGCGCCGCCGGTGCGTCACTTTTTGTGACGCACCAGCGGCGTACAAAATGCGCCTTGTTGCGCCATATTTAAAAAGTGATGCATCTAGGTAGATGCGTCACTTTTTAAACCCCTGCGCCACATTATACCTGCGTAAGTTATAATGTATACAGAGATGGCTTTCCCCCGCAAAATGCCTCGTAATAGTGACGCAGTGAAATCTATGAGATTTCACTGCGTCACTTTTAGGATGCTGTTGCGTCAAAATCTTGCACCTGCCTCACAGCAGGCGTAAGACTGACGCAAGCCCTTTCACATGGGGCTTTCCCCATGTGAAAGGACGCATTGCTGGAGTTGTGTCACTTTTGTGACACACTCCAGCAATGCGTCACTTTTGCACTTACAGATGCGTCAGAAATACTGACGTATCTGTAAGTCCTTGCGACATGATGCGTCATACATTAAATATGACGCATCATTGGTGTCGCAAGGAGTGCGCAGTGAAAAGTGACGCATCGCTGTTTTCACGCAGCGATGCGTCACTTTTCATAAATGAGGCCCATGAAGTGCAAAATAATGTTTCTTTGTGAATAATTTGAAAGAGCTAGCAATGACACGTTTTGACCTGTCAAGAGTATTGTGCTGGTAGACCCATAAAACGTATCATAAAAGTACCCAGCACCAAGCTTTTTAAACTTTTTCTCTTTTGTTTAATAACACTGTTCATTTTACGCTACACTATTGGTACCAGGCTTATCCTGTCCAGTCAACAATATACCATGCCTCCCTTCCTCTTTAGCTTATGCCTACTTATGTTTGCTCACTAATTGATAATTGGTGTCTTCATTTTACACCCCACCACTTTCAAACTTTACCAGCCAGCACTGCTTGACACCTTTGTCAATGTTGTACACAGAGTGAAGTGAGCTGGGCAGGAGCAGTGACTGGACAGAAGAGGCGACAGGAAAGGAGAGGTACTAGGGCAGGAGAGGTGACGGGGCAGGAGAAGTGATGGAGCAGGAGAGGTGACTGGGCAGGAGAGGTGACGGGGCAGGAGAGGTGACGGGGCAGAGAAGGTGACGGGCTATGAGCTAGAGCAGTAACCGGGTGTGAGCGGTGAAAGGACAGGAGCGGTGAAAGGACAGGAGCAGTGAAGGGGGCAGGAGCAGTGAAGGGGGCAGGAGCAGTGAAGGGCGCAGGAGCAGTGAACGGGGAAGGAGCAGTGAATGGGGCAGGAGCAGTGAAGAGGGCAGGAGCAGTGAAGGGGGCGGCAGGAGCAGTGAAGGGGGCAGGAGCAGTGAAGGGGGCAGGAGCAGTGAACGGGGCAGGAGCAGTGAACGGGGCAGGAGCAGTGATGGGGCAGGAGCAGTGATGGGGCAGGAGCAGTGATGGGGCAGGAGCAGTGATGGGGCAGGAGAGGCGACAGGGCAGGAGAGGCAACAGGGCAGGAGAGGTGACCGGGCAAAAGAAGTGACGGGCAGGTGACATGACAGGCAGGTGACATGACAGGCAGGTGACATGACAGGCAGGTGATGTGACGGGTAGGTGAGGTGATGGGGCAGGAGAGGTGATGGGGCAAGAGAGGTGACGGGGCAGGGGAGGTGACGGGGCAGGAGACGTGACGGGGCAGGAGAGGTGACGGGCAGGAGAGGTGATGGGGCAGGAGCATTGAACAGGACAGGAGCATTGAACAGGGCAGGAGCAGTGAGTGGGGCATGAGCGGTGAGTGGCGTAGGAGTGGTGAACAGGGCAGGAGCGGCGAACAGGGCAGGGGCAGTGAACAGGACAGGAGCAGTGATAGGCAGGAGAAGTTAGGGGCAGGAGAAGTGACGGGCCCTCAGACCCCCTGGCCCCCGCACCGCCCACCCCTCCCGCATTTCATACGACACCTCTTCCCTCTCAGCCCTCAACCCCGGCCGACCACCAAACTGCTACCAAGCCGCTCCTGGACTCACCCATGGACCTTTCACCTGCAATTCCTGCAAGTTTTCCTCCATTAGGACCCTCACCAAATCCACAATCACCAAACAGAACACCGGCTCCAACCACCTGAAATGCATCCTTATCAACACCCGTTCTGTCCACAGTCACGCCATCCAACTTTGGAATCTACTTGACACCACAGCTCCGGACGTCGCCTTCCTCACAGAAACCTGGATGAACGCCTGTTCAACATCCGACATCGCAATAGCCATCCCTGACGGCTACAAGATTATCCGTTAGGACCGCACCAACCAAACAGGAGGAGGCATTGCCATTGTTCATAAGAACACCATTCGCATCTCAACCAGTTCCGATGACAACCTAGCAACCGCCGAACACCTCCACTTCCAGATCCACATCGACCCCAAGACCACACTCAGAGGCTTCCTCATCTACAGGCCACCAGGACCCCGCACACAATTCTGTGATGACATCACTGACTTCATCAGCCCACACGCCCTCCCCTCCGAGGACTACATTCTACTGGCGACCTCAACTTCCACCTGGATAAGAACAACGACAACAACAGTACCACCCTTTTGGACAACCTCGCAAATCTTGGACTCAAACAACTTGTCGACACCCCGACCCACTGTGCCGGACACACACTCGACCCAATCTTTACATCCAGTAAATACATCTCCTTCAACCACACCACAACTCTCCATTGGACAGACCACAGCTGCGTGCACTTCAACTACAAAAAGACTACAACCCACAACCACCCACAAAAAATTTCCCGCAGAAACTGGAACAAAATCACCACCGACCAGCTTCTCACATCGCTCCACCAATACCCCCCTGCCTATTCATCAGACCCAAACGAAGCAGCCACCAACCTTGCACAATGGATCACCCGCAGCGCTGACGAATTAGCACCACTAAAAAACAACCCGACCAAGTTAAACCTCAAGAAAGCCCCCTGGTTCAACGATGAACTTAAAAAATCCAAGAAGACATGCCGCACCCTTGAGAAAGCCTGGAAAAGAAACCCATCCATCGAAAACCTAGCCACTTTCAAGAACGCCTCCCGTAAACACCATCAACTAATACGTTCCACTAAGAAAACAGCATTCAAAGATCGACTCCACAACAACGCCCACAGCAGTAAGGAACTGTTCAACATAGTAAAAGAGTTCACCAACCCCTCAGCCGGCACCAATGACATCACTCATTCCCAGTACCTTTGCGACTCCCTAGCATCATTTTTCCACAACAAAATCGCCGACATTCACAACAGCTTCATCAACCAGTCGGGTGACCAGACCACCCCACTAACCTCAAAACCTAATCCCCCTCCTAACAACCTTTGCAACTGGAAACCAGTCACCACTGAAGACACCAACCGCCTGATGAACTCCATCCACTCAGGATCACCAACCGACCCATGCCCCCACCACATCTTCAACAAAGCAGACTCCATCATCGCTCCCCACCTTCGCGACATCATCAATAGTTCCTTCAACCTTCCCTGAAAGCTGGAAACACGCCGAACTCAGCGCCCTCTTGAAGAAACCCACAGTAGACCCCAATGAACTTAAAAACTACCGACCGATCTCGCTCCTCCCATTCCCTGCCAAAGTCATCGAGAAAGCTGTCAACAGTCAACTTGCCGCCTTCCTCGAATCCAACAAATCCCTCGACATATCACAATCCGGATTCCGTGCCAAACACAGCACCGAGACCGCCCTCATCGCAGCAACAGACGACATCCGAAAACTACTGGACAATGGAGAAACAGTTGCCCTCATCCTTCTCGACCTCTCAGCAGCTTTCGACACAGTCTGTCATAGCACCCTTATTCACCGCCTCAGCAACATTGGAATTCAAGGAAAACCACTGGACTGGATCGTCTCATTCCTCGCCGGAAGAACGCAGAGAGTCCGCCTCCCCCCTTTTAAATCAGAGGCCACCGAAGTCATCTGCGGCGTACCACAAGGATCATCACTCAGCCCCACACTCTTCAACGTATATATGAGCCCCCTCGCATCCATCGTTCGCAAACACAACCTCAACATCATCTCCTACGCAGACGACACCCAGCTGATCCTCTCCCTCACCAAAGACTCAAACACCGCCAAAACCAATCTACACGAAGGGATGAAAGAAGTGGCCGAATGGATGAAGAACAGTCGCCTTAAACTGAACTCGGACAAAACAGAAGTCCTCATATTAGGATCATCCCCCTCTGCTTGGGATGACTCATGGTGGCCACCGGCTCTGGGAAACACCCCCAAACCTACGGACCACGCACGGAATCTGGGCTTCATCCTAGACTCCACCCTATCGATGACCAGACAAGTCAACGCCGTCTCTTCCTCATGCTTTAACATTCTACGCATGCTCAGAAAAATCTTCCGATGGATCCCCACCGAAACAAGAAAGACAGTCACCCACGCACTGGTCACCAGCAGACTAGACTACGGAAACACCCTTTATGCCGGAACTACAATCAAATCACAGAAAAAGCTCCAACGTATCCAAAATGCCTCAGCCAGACTCATTCTAGACGTCCCACGCAGAGCTCACATCTCCAGTCACCTGAAAGACCTCCACTGGCTCCCCGTCAGCAAAAGAATAACGTTTTGTCTCCTCACCCACGCACACAAAGCACTATACGACCTTGGACCCGAATGCCTCAACACACGCCTTTCCTTCTACACCCCCTCCCGCAAACTCCGATCGTCCAACCAAGCCCTCGCCACAATACCACGCATCCGCGGATCCACCATGGGGGAAGATCCTTCTCCTACCTTGCGGCCAAATTCTGGAACTACCTCCCCACCCATCTTCGCCTTACCCAAAACCACCTCTCCTTCAGAAAACAACTCAAAACCTGGATATTTGATAAGTAATCCCCCACCTCCCTCAAGCGCCTTGAGACCCTATGGGTGAGTAGTGCGCTATATAAATGCCAAACTTGAACTTGAACTTGAACTTGAAGTGACGGGCCAGGAGAAGGGAGGGGGCGGGGGAATTGACGAAGCAGGAGTGTTGATCGAGCATGAGCAGGAGTACTGACTGGACAGGAGCAGTGAAAGGGCAGGAGCAGGCGTTTCCCAGGGCGACTGGAAGGGTAGGGGGCCAGTTTAGTTTGGGGGGACGGGTTTTGTACAAGTGCAGGAGTTTTAAAAACACTGCAAACTTATTTGTATATTCAGCAGGTTTCGGTCAACAATACAAGTGCCAAGATAACTTTGGTAATCAATGTACCTGCTGGAGAGAGATGGGAGCATGTTTGTTTAGTGGCTGTTTTACTCATCTAAGGTAGTGAAGAGGGGTAATATGCCTGCTGCAAAGAACATGTACCATGTATATCAAAGAGCAATATGTTATGTGTATAGTTCAGTGGGTACTGCTTTGTGTTCACTTCCCGAATGAAAGGACACTTGAATACATATGGCCTGGCAGTTCGGGCTGGACTGTTCACATTGGGCGCAGGATCAAGACTGATTTGCATATGGCTGGGTCCAAACTGGAATGGCATGGTGAGCAAAAAACGATGGGCCTCATTTATGACTTTTTGCCGTAGGGAAGCGCAGCAGGCCTTCCTGCTGCGCTTCCCTACGGCAAAAGAAAAGGGCAGCAATGCGCCGTATCTATAAGATACGGCGCATTCCTGTCCTTTTCCCCTGCGCCAGCGCACAATGGGCTGCCTGCGCTAGCGCAGGCACCCTTGCACAATGGTGCAAGAGTGCCTGCATTGCGGGGAAGATTATTTTTGTACAGGAAGGGAAACCTTTCTGTACAAAAATAATCACAAGAGGCTTTTCCTCTTTCTATGTGTGCTGCAGAATGCAGCACACATAGAAAAAGGAAATACGAGGAGAAATAAAGACATTTCTCCCTGTTGCGCCTCCCTTACGCCTCCCCTGGGGAGGCGTAAGCTTTTGGCACTGCTTCAGAGTTACGATTTTTCGTAAATCTGGGGCAGTGTCAAAAGGCCATGGATGTTGCTGGGAACGCCCCCAGCAACACCCATTGCACGCCCCTTTAACGCAGAACACTGCGTTAAAGGGACTGATATTTATCAGGCAGCAGTATGCCACAAAAACTGGCGTTCTGCTGCTTGATAAATACCACGCAGGCTTCTGCGCCACGGAACTTCATGAAAAGTGAAGTTCCGATGGCGCAAGGGGCCTCATAAATGAGGCCCGATGGATTTAAGCCCAGATCTCTGAACTGGGGTGAATGTATGACATTGTTCTGCATTCTGTCCATCAATTGTTCTTTTGGCTATATTATGATTGAGCAGCTAGCTGGCTGACATGAATATGAAGGAGCCTTTGTGGGTTTCCGTGAGTCTAGATTCTCCTGAAGAGTCCCTTTCTCTTCTGAGCCCTGCTTAACACATTTGTATAGGAGGAGCCCTGCATTCATGACCTCAAAGTTTGAGACAAAAAAACATCATGGATTTCTGAACAATGAGCGTAAAAGCATTACGGTAACATGTTGTTCCTGCTTATATTTCACATGCTTTACATAAACCTGTATTCCCTATGAGTGTTTGCTTTTTCCTGAATTAAACCTCAAATAAACATATCCATTCTTTTAATTAAATAACGTTATAAGCTGTAACGGGTCAGTGAAATGCTAAACGTACTAAAAATTGGTATGTTTTGCTATTTCTAGCCACACCCCTGACTCCGCCCACTGATTCAATCTTCGGTTATTCCCGCCCCCTGATTCTCCACCCACAGTTCCCCTACTTTTTTTTCCCCACTTCGACCACTGCCGGTAGCCTTAATGGTCGACATAGTGCACTGTGCACCCCCTTCACAGCCCTCCAACCCGGAGCACCCCGCGAGCACCGCATCGGCCTACTTCAGGGCCTAAGGTCAACGGTAGCAGGTGACAGGGACCACCTGTTGAGGTGTCCCTGCAGCCAGTGCCTGGCAAGAAGCGTGATCCACCCTCCCACGGGTGTTGAGGGGGCACAGTGTGCCCCAGAAACAGACAAGAAGACAGGCTCATCTGTGAAAAACGCGGCTCCTCCCAGCAAAGGAACAGCAGGTTAATGTCTGCAATCTGGGAAATGCAGAGAGACTTCGTCTGGTAGCCCTATGGGTTGTGCGTCTGCTGCAGAGAGTCGTGTGCAATGAACTCAGCCAAGTAGGGTCGGTTTACTTCACTATGACGACTCCATCGCCGGCACTATCTACCCCTACCCATCACTGTGAAGAACAGGCCGCACTCTCTCGATGGTCTGACACCCAGCCACGGCCGGCATCTTCAAGGGAGGGGGAAGGTGGGGAGGGGATTCGCGGGACCGCGGGTGTTCGCGGGCAGGGGAGAATACAAATAAAAATATAATAAAACTTACCTTACCGCCGGGTCCCACAGGAAACTCCGTGGAGGGAAAACGAGTTCCATTAGAGCACAGGCACTCATAGTTCGGGCCGCCAGGGTCCTGGCAAGCCTTCCCAGGCTGCCCACGGATCGTGCAGATATCGTACCTGTGTTAAAAAAAAACAATTTAAATTGTGTTAGCAAACACAGCCGTTTCTCAGAGACTCTGCTCTGTGGGGGCCGGGGGATTCCAGTGATTGTCAGCGTGGAGATGCAGGGGCGCCAAGAGGTGAAATACAAAGCCTCATTAACAAGCAAATGGTCTTTTAAAGACCTGTGAAGTGCTTGGGTGCGGCTGTGTGTGTGTGCTGGGGAAGCTGTCTCATCCCGGGCTGAGGGCTGACACACACACAGGGTGAGATGACAGAGGGAGACAGGGACGGAGGGAAGGAGAGGGAGGGAGGGAGGGAGGGAGAGGGGGGAGACAGAGGTTGACAGAGGGAGGGAGACAGAGAGAGGCAGTCAGGGGGACACAGAGGGAGGGAGACCGAGGGATGGAGACAGAGGGAGAAGGAGGGAGGGATAGGGAGACAGGGAGGGAGACAGAGGGAGAAAGAGGGAGAAAGAGGGGGGGAGACTGAGGGAGGGAGACAGAGGAAGGTGTAGTATTCCCAGTTAGAACACACTTGTAGAATTGTTATGGTTTCTATGTTCCTGAGTGTTCTAACAGTAGGGGAAGCTGTCTGATGGGAAAAAAATGATTCTTACAAGCTATCCTGCCTACTGGATTACTTCAGAAGGCAGTCAGGGGGAGACAGAGGGAGGGAGACAGAGGGGGAGCGAGGGAGGGAGAGGGAGACAGAGGGAGAAAGAGGGAGGGAGGCAGGGAGGGAGAGAGAGAGGGAGACATGGAGAGAGAGAGAGGGAGAGAGAGAGGGAGACAGAGAGGGAGAGGGAGACAGAGAGGGAGACAGAAAGGGAGGGAGGGAGACAGCGAGGGAGGGAGACAGAGCGGGAGGGAGACAGAGCGGGAGGGAGACAGAAAGGGAGATAGAGGGACGGAGACAGAGGGAGACAGCGAGAGGGAGACAGAGAGGGAGACAGAGGGAGGAGAGCAACAGAGGGAGGAGAGCGACAGAGGGAGGTGGGTGACAGAGGGCAACAGAGAGAGGAGGGCAACAGAGGGAGGAGGGCGACAGAGAGGGAGGGAGACAGAGCGGGAGGGAGACAGAGGGAGGGAGACAGAGAGGGAGAGAGGGAGACAGCCAGGGAGGTAGACAGAGAGGGAGGGAGGGAGACAGAAAGGGAGACAGAGGGAGGGAGACAGAGGGAGACAACAAGAGGGAGACGGAGAGAGGGAGACAGGGAGAGGGAGACAGGGAGAGGGAGACAGGGAGAGGGAGACAGGGAGAGGGCGACAGAGAGAGGGAGACAGAGAGAGGGAGACAGAGGGAGGAGGGCAACAGAGGGAGACAGACAGAGGGAGGAGGGCGACAGAGGGAGGAGGGCGACATAGGCAGGAGGGCGACAGAGGGAGGAGGGCGACAGAGGAGGGAGGGAGACAGTGGAGGAAGACTGTGAGACGGACACAGAGAGGGAGACAGAGGGAGGAGGGGGACAGAGGGAGGAGGGGGACAGAGGGAGGGAGACAGACAGAGGGAGACAGACAGAGGTAGACAGACGGAGGCAGAGAGAGGGAGACAGAGAGGGGGAGACAGAGAGAGAGAGATGTGTGTATGCCGGGTCTGATGGCTCAGTGGACGAAGGCGTCTGCTGCAAGGACCTGTGTTCAACCTCATGGTCACATTTTTTTGTTTTAGCCCCGCCGCCTCCCCCTCTGACCCCGCCCCCACCGGTGCGGCCGTCAGCCACAAACCACACTGTAAATTTGGCCCCGAGAGAAAGTTTGTGAGTACCCATGAATTAGAGAATTCTTATTGCTAGAAGCATTCGGCTGAGGAACTCCCTAGATCTTCAGAAACCAATAGGAATCTGCTGAAGGCTTATGTGACAGGTAACGGACATGAAGAGTCCAGCCTTCTTCCACTCCTCAAGGGGCTCTCTAACTTGCTGGAGGGGGAAGGGCAAGCAGTGTTAACTGCAGAAATGAAGAGGGCTCTTGGAGAGCCTGTTTACTTTTTTTTATTATTAGTGAAAGAATAAAAGTTGAAATGGAATCACCAGCCAGCCAGCATGGGTTGATGAATGAGTGAGAGTGAGAGGCTGTGCAGCACCGAAGAGTGGGACAAGTAAAGCTGTCTCACTTTGTGCATGTATTTCTGAAAAATGTAATTCACCACCACTGCCTCCTGAAAATAAATTATAGCTCCGGCCCTGACAATAAAGTGCCGGTGCTGTGCACCGGAAAGCACTGGCACAAATTAAGCACTGGTGACAGCTGACTTCCTGCTTTCCCTGTAGACAGCCACACATAAAGGAAGGGTAGGTGTGCCTGAGTAGTCATCCACATGTTGATGGGTCTGCCTGAGACAAATGATGGGGGAGATTTCACATCAATCTGAAAGCGCTGTGATCCGTCCCCGTGCAAAGGGTTGCATACCCGCTGTAATGAGTCTGGAGTCAGGGCACGGTCTTGTGTACCATGAGGACCTTTCTTTAAAGTCTCCCTACTTCTAAAGCTAAAATGGTTACTGGACCTCTGACACCATGTACTGAGAACACTGCTTGAACTATGGACATTCTGCCAGGAAAAACAGCTCCTGTGTGGTAGGAGGGACTGACACTTTGCTAACTGCTTTGCTATGTTGGCCTCCTTCCTATCAATTGCTGTGCTGTTGGAGGGACTGCCACTTTTGTAACTGATTTGCTGTGTTGATCTTCTGCCTGCTGTTTCCTGTCTGGAAGTGAGAAGGACTGGACCTGCTTCCCACATCCTAAGGATGACGTTTCTCCAAGGGTTTATTGGCTTTCCTCCTGTTGCTGAAGTCTCAGGGATATCAAAGACTTCAACTTTCAACTTCATTCCAGTACCTGGACTTTACTTGCAGTAAGTCTTCTCTGCCAAGTGGTGCCAATCCAGTCCAGGGCCCTTAGATGTGAGTATAAAGTGATTCACCTACTTCGACATCTCTGCACCAATGGGACACCTACGTATCGCATGCTGCAACATTAGGATTGGCGCATCACTGACAATGGGAGGTCTAGTGTCAGTGTACTACACTCTACACCATCGCAGTGCCTCTGGAATCACCACTTCAGGAATCAATGCTTCACCACCAGCGCATGGAGAAGATCAACACATCGTTCCCAGCATGGGTTAACCCGGCACATCGCTCTTGCCATCGCATTCCAGGATCGGCGTTTCATCCACGGAACCGATGCCTCGCCACAACTCCATTTTGTTCTACGACAAGTATTAAGGACTTTGCTAAGTGGGCCCTACATGGGTCCTGTAACTGGCTGGCCTCCATCATGGGTGGCCTGAACTCTTGGTTTTGTCCCAGTCCAGCACAACCTACAATAACGCCAAAGCGCAATTTACTTTTGAGTGCTATTTTTCAACTTAATCTTTAAAAATTAATTTCTTGATTTGCTCTTATTGGATTTTTGTCATTTACATCTTGTTTTGTTCAAAATATAATAATCTATTTTTCTAAACTGATGAGGAGTCTTTTGTGGTGTTTTCATTGTGTTACTTTGTGTGTGTGTGTGCACAAAAACTTTACACATTGCCGCTTTATATTTTCTTCACTGCTTAATGCCATGCTTCCAGAGGGTGAGCACAGGTTAGTGTGTACCTCACTAACCCTGACTAAGATTGCGGTCCCTACTTTTATAGGGTGCATACCACTCCCAACTAGAGAGCCAACATCTAACATTTACGATTTAGGTTACAGTTAGGTTAGTGCTTTAAGAAAGAATGTTGGCTTCAGGATGACACAAGTCAATTGCATTGTGAAAAATGTTTGAAATAAGCACATTTCCAAAGAGTTAAAACTCTAGAGGAAGTGTAATTTTGTTTCTTTGAGGATCTGAAATAATGTCAATTTTATATTGTTAGGTTAAGATTGTTTATGTTAACACTACATAATAATAGAGAGAATTCACCTGCTTTCATGGAATGGGAGCATTTCAGCTGACTGCGCTTTACCATAAACTCGTATAAAATAAACCTGTATTTTCTAGGGTAACATCACATTAAAACAACAAAATTCATCAATGGGATAGTTGCAAAAGTCACAGCCATTGGTATTTGGCGTGCACTCTAAGCCATCGTTTTTTCTTTGCCCACTGCAATACTCTAGATAGGGAGCAATCACAAGACAAAAACAATCTTGGTCCTACTCCAGTAGGAACAGTTCAGGCCCAACTGCCAGGCCACGCCCCCTCTGAAAAGGTATACAATAAACCCCAGATTGGTTTTAGCCTTGTTAAGCCTCATCAGTGAGGGGCAGCTTGGATCCTATCTCAGGTAGGTCGTCACATACAAGCAACAAAAAGTGGTGGATAGAAGAAGTGAAAAAGTTTCAGCCGCTGGCATTGATCGGGCAGGACTCAAGAAGCACATGTGTCAGTCAAGAGGAAAGACAAATATTCATTTCATTTATGTGTCTCTTAGTGTTTCTATTTTCAGGTTTTAAAAAGAGCAAATCTGCATAATTTCTTTCTCAACAACATATTTTGTGGCAATGCACAACATGTGGTGATGCTGTTATTATCATTCTGAACCTAAACATATACCTATCGGCCTCTTTTGCACAACAGGAGCTCCTAAATGTAGCCCTCTTTCACTGTCATCACTTTTGCTTTCTTTATGATCCTTTAGAAAATGATGAGGGTCAGAAGAGATGGAGTGCAAATTGTTTTAAATTAACACAGCCCCCATTGACTAAAGCAATGAGGCTACAAGCACTGCAAACGAATGTGTATGAAACAAATAGTTAAAATAGTGTGTCCAATTTTAATTCTATGGCTTTAGAGGCATGCTTTAAATATATGTTTGGAGTTAATAAACATGTGCAGCTTATGTCTTGTCTCTAAAATAGGTCCAACCAATGTGAATATAGGTCAAGGCAATGATAGCACATACTGTCTAAGCTTATTCAACCAAAATTATATAAACTTAAATTTACAAATCAATTACTTCATTCATCAGTCCATTATGGATGAAATAGCTTTAACCCTTGTCTGGTCTCTAGTACCAGATGTGTATGGCTATCACAATAGGAGTGGGGAGTTAGTCTATAAAATGTTGCTAACCAGGTTCCAATTGCCATCTTACGATGGCGGTCGGACTTCTGCCCACCCGCCATCGTTCCGGGGATGTGGGCCACCCACCTACAAGGTGGCATTCACATAGCTGGCCCGCCCACCGCAACGGATCACGAACGCAATCTGGGAATCATCCTGGACTCAGAGCTCAAAATGGACCACCAGATCAACTCCGTCTCGTCCTCCTACTTCCACACCCTCCACTACCTACGTAAGACCTTCAAATGGATGCCACTCAAAAACAGAAAGACCATCACTCACGCCCTGGTCAACAGCAGGCTCGGCTACGGCATCGCATTCTATGCTGGAATAAACAAAAACCTCACCCGCAAGCTGCAGAACATCCAAAACGCCGCAGCAAGACTGGTCCTCAACCTTCCAAGACACTGCCACATCTCCCAGCACCTGCGCACATTCCACTGGCTCCCTATCGAAGCTAGAGTCACCTTCAAGATGCTAACCCACGCTCACAAGGCCCTCCACGACACCGGACCAGCATACCTGAACAGCCGACTCAAATTCCACGCACCCCAAAGGACCCTACGATCAGCCCAGCTCTCCTATGCCGTAGTCCCCTGCACCAGAAAGACCAGATCGAGATGCCGCTCCTTCTCCTTTCTCGCGGTCAGAGCCTAAAACGACCTTCTGCTCCACCTCAGACAGACAACATCGCTCACCTCAGACAGACAACATCACTCCCCATCTTCGCAAGAAACCTCAAAACCTTAAAACCTGGCTCTTTGACAGACCCCCCCTCCTTGATGGACTGGAACCTGCGACCCCCCCAAATCCCTAAGCGCCTTGAGACCCTTACGGGTGAGTAGTTGCGCTTAACAAACACCTGATTGATTGATTTTTTTCCATTGCTGCTGGCTGCAGCACCCGCGGCAATGTAAAAAAAAGTACTTTTCGCATTTTTTGCATTCGGTGCCTGCCACATGGTGCAGGGAAAGGAAGGGGGGCACCATGCCCCCAAGTGCAAAATTGGAGTGCCCCTGCTTACGGGGGGCCTGCTACAGGCCCCTGAAGTCCATCCTTGCCAGCTTTTCCATGGCGGGTAAACCACCTTGGAAAGGCTGGTGGGGATGGACCATCCTAATCCATACGGCGGTGCCTGATAGCCACTGCAACCATTTGGGGGATGTTAAGCAGTCTGCCAGGCAGTCGGAATAATTGCTACTTTCGGACCCGTGGCGGTCGGGCTTTCTGCCTACCATAAAAATCTGGCGGGCAGGAAATGGCTGCCCAAAGGCATTGAACCCACCACCGACGGCCTGTCGGTGGCCGGTTCACCACCACCAAAATCAGCCCCTATGTGAGGATAAGAAAGGCAATTGCTGCATCCAATATATTCTACAAGCATACCAGCCATGCAGAATTTGGCAGAGAAAGTGCAGCTCTATTTGTTGTGTCATTTACTGGATAGTAGTTTTTTCTATATTTTTTCTTATTTTATAGTATGATAAAACTGCACTAGTGCCCCATATATTCAGCAATATTCTTTAGCTAATAACATTTTTCAAGCTGTTACGTGTTAGTATACAAAAAATCGGTCATATAAAACTAGTGTCTTTGTTTGCTTCCAGTTTAGGTATGTGAAAGTGGACACGCCTTCTCAGTTTAATGGTGACCCATGCAATTTCTCTGACAAAGAAGAGGAGGCATGTACCCCAACTGGATCTTGTAGACCTGGAAAGAGGTGTGAAGGGTTCGTGTGTGCAGAAACAGGTGAACATTTTTCTCTCAATTAAGGTGTGGGAAGCAGGGCCTTTTGAATTGTGGTTGATGCAGTAACGAGTCTTGTCTCTATGCAACTCCTGGGTAGATAACGATGGGCTAAGATCCAATCAAAATGTACCATTTTGGCGGTGTACAGCTGTCTGATGTACTATTGTTTTTGTGACTCCTGTGAACACAGATGTCTTCAGATGCTCACTTTTTAATTCAGGGTCTTATTACTCTTTGAGAAGATTAATATTTAGCTACATTTGGAAAATCTTTTGAAGATTTACACCTTGCTTATTTTATTTTATTCTATACAACTTATAGAGCATCTATATAGACGCTTTTTGTGAATTTCGTAGCCTGTTTTAGAGTATAAGTCTCAGCTCCCAAAAATGAGTGAGTGCTCTGTTCACCATCTTTAACCAAAGTCAAAAATTGAGCACTATTGAAACACCTAGTACAGACAGTCTGGCTCCCTGGTAAGTTCAGGTTAGGATAACACCTTAAGTGGATGGGAGTTAAAAAGAGTAGTTGAAGATGTGTTGATTGCCAGACTCAGTGCTGTGGAACACCATCAATGGGAGTCCAGTTACTTTGATGGGGTCACACCTCTCTTTGATTTGACTGTATCTCTGCTTTGATTTTGAGAAACATCTTCAACATAGTGCAGCCCGCTTGGGCCTTATGCAGCAAACTCACCTGAATCAGCTGCTGCCTCTCCAGAGCTTGTAAAGGGGACTCAGTCAGGAACTCCAGTCGCTCTGATCCAGCAAGTGTGGATAAGACTGATTTTGGGCCAGTCAGCCCCGGGGTAAACGTGCTTGCTAGTTAGCCCATTGGTGCTGGAATACTGTTGACATTAATATAGAGTCAAAGTGCACTATTGAGACTTGGACTACTATTGGGGCTTTATATCTGGATGTTGCCTGTAGTGAAAGGGTAATAACCAATATCTCTGCGAGCGAAATACTAGAGCCCTGACCTCATGGGGACTATGCAGTTGTTTGTAAATGCTGTTTGTACCTTTTTGTTGATAGTGGTAACAATAAAATGCTTCTCTCTTTCCATAAAAGTGAGTATTTGGCTGGGCAACAATTTATTGCGGCTGATGTGTGTATTTTGAGTTGTGAGTCTTTAATCACCCCCTGTTTTTATCACGGCCCCTACCCCTGAGGGAGTGCTTGGCCCAGTTGCTCAGAATACATAGTAGGCCAGAGCCCAGGACATCAGAAGTCAAAGGCATCAACCCACACAATAGGGCCCAGTAACCGC
The DNA here is from genome assembly GCF_964263255.1 of Lissotriton vulgaris. Taxonomy (NCBI): domain Eukaryota; kingdom Metazoa; phylum Chordata; class Amphibia; order Caudata; family Salamandridae; genus Lissotriton; species Lissotriton vulgaris. The sequence goes on along the minus strand of NC_141685.1, from coordinate 420,413,553 downwards.
TGCATGGTCCTTGGCCCTCTGACAGGGACACTGGCAGCTGCAGCCATTTTTGAAGCATAAAACATCACATTCCAAGGTGGCTGGTACTGCTATTGGTTTGCTGTGCTTCTGCTGAACTGGCAAAACCAACACCGACACCTAATGCTTGTTTATAATAAAATGAGACTTTTCCACTTTACCTCTGCAATTTCAGAACGCGCAGTGCTGCTGCAAAAAGCCTTTGGAATAACTGGCTCTGCATTGAGCTGGAACATACACAATCATGAGTATATTAAGAACATAAACGCTAATCTCATATGATGACTTTTTTGCATTCTGGGGAAGTGCTTTACAAGGTGCATTACTTTTATTTCTAGGGTGCACGAGGAAGCAAAATCAAATTTTAACTTAATAATATTAAAGCCAGTAATAGAAACAAACAAATAGGAGTGAGAGGGGAAAGAAATAGGAAATGGTATATTTCGTCCTGAACACAGTACTATGGATTAAAATTCTGCTTTTCACGCAATCAAATTGCCAATGTAAGTCCCCAGAGCTGCCAAGAAGTGAATCTCATCTAAACAATAGAACATCTGCATTTGGTGTGAGAGATGGTTCTGTTAATACGGTTCTGTGCACAAATAACTCCTCTTCAACTATATCTCAAGCGAATCGTTCATTGTGTAAACGCGTTTTTGAATTATAGTAAATAGGTAAAAATCTCACAGAAGCTGCTGCCTGGCGATACTCACAAGGAGCAGTGAGAGTTTAGTGGGTAATAAGAAGTGCTTCCTTATGCGAAAAATTAAAAATGATGTATAACATAGAGAGGCCGAATCACAAAAGCGTTTACGGGGCTACTACTTCACAAACTCATATCTGCCCAGATCCTGGTCTAGGAGAGTCAAAGCGCCAGGATGCCCTCTGGGTGACAGTCTGCGCTATAGAAGTATGCGATACATACATACATACATCCTATAAGTGAACCCCACACTAAGGTTTCAGTTTTGGTTGCTTCCTTAAGCACAGACCAAAATCAATTTGTGATGCTCGTCTATATTCCAAGCTATGGACTCTATTCCCATATGCATTTATTAGTATGTGAAGTACTATTGAAGTGTACTACTTCACATACTCATAAATAGGGTCAATAGGTGATCTGGATTTGCTAGGGTAGTTCCTTCGTTTTCAGCATCCTTTCGAGCGCATACATTTCAGTAAACTTAACACATGCCCCAGTTTTCATATAGGGTTGATTAAGCACAGAGTTTGCTAGTTCAAGTTTTCTTGTACAATATTAGCTTGGCCCTCCCTGTGCAATAGTGTGCTCTCTGAATGAAAGCAAGAGAGCGCACATGTGGCCCAAGTCTCAATTGCCGGGGACGCTGGGTTGTTCTATTAGATCATAATAGTGTGCTTCACCTTAGATGGGCCAATTCAAGGAGGTTAGAAGCAGCTCTGTCAAGTTTAGGACAGAGGTGTAAACCCAACAATATAGCATCGGTGAGGTCAGTAGAGTGTATTAGATCGTGATTGATAGCAATTTGAGTACTTCCCGCCAATAAGCAGCAAGTGATAACCAGGGCCAGAGCGTATGCGGTAGATAAGTATTAAAAAAGACGCAGGGAGTTCCCTCTTTTTCTCTTTCTTTCTTCTTTCTTCTTTCCTTTCCTCTCTTCCCCTGATTATACCAGCTGACAGTGATACTCTTGATTGTGGACTCTGCCTAAGCTACTTACTTTATTTTAATTAATTCATTTTTCTGTTTTTGGCAGACTACTTTTGTTTATGGATGTATTTGCTACGACTCATTTTTGAATTTCAGCTTCTGATTGCTTTTTATCTGTTATCAATTGTATCACTTATACTTGTATTCTGTATCTTCATTTGCTTCTTTATAACAATAAAATTATTTTGAAATGAAAAAAAGACGCAGGGAGGACATTGTGCATATGCACCAGAGAATATTTTATTTTCGCGACTGGAAGTAAGGTATGCTCAATTTAGGATGTTGAATTGTATACCGGGTGCTACGCAAAACTTTATGAGGGTATTCTAGGATTTTAGCCCAGTCGGCATCATGCATTTGCCTAGCTAGGTGTGTTTCTTTGGTGGGTCAGAAACGCAGTTGAGATAGGTCCATCTGCTGCATCTATGCAGCGGCTGGTACTATACAGTACACAGTGTTTGAAACAACTCGTGTAGCAGGGCAAGGTGATCAGTATGAAAAAGCGTAGCTAGAGACTGGCATATCTGTTCGTAGGTGAGGAATTGTCCCGGTGGGAACCTGTATGCTGATGTTTGCTGAGATGGGTGGAGGAATCTAGGAATCCTGTTTCCGGGGTAAAGATCCAATGTTAGAAATGGCACGTGCCTCACAAATGGCTGCCCCCAAGAGCCATTAGTAAAATGATGATTTGAGTTCTGTGCTCGTTAATCAAATCAAATGAAAGGAATAATAATTTTCAAAACTCATGTTTCTGGGACCGCAGAGGCCACTTTGGTAAATCTTGTTAAAAGAAGCTATAGGATCGCGTAACAGACACTTTGCCTGTAGAAACCCCTCAGCCAATCGGCCATCGGGCTGTTGTTTTTGCGTGATTTCACTGTTGAAAAGAAGCAATTAAAAGGGCATATTTTGCCTACTAAGCAGAACAGAACATGAATTTTGAAAATTGTTATTCCTTTAATTACATTTGACTAACGGGCACAGACCTCCATCCATAACTCAAGGCAAATGTATGCTGTTGCAAGTACCTGAAATTGATGTAGCTCATAGATAGCAAGCGGATCTCTCAACAGGGATAGGCTAGTGGAATTCCATCAATGAAACTGTCCTAGATGGATCCGACCTGTCTAAGTAGGAAGTCCTATCAGGGTAATAGCAGGAGCATTAGATGCAGTCTTGGATGCAAGCTTACGTGTCCTGGTAAGACATGTAAATGCCATGCGAAGCAGCTCTGAGGAATGTGGTGCGAGGGTAGTGCCAGGAATGATTCTTAATTGAGGAAACTTGCATGAAAATCCGTAGCAGTAAATCATGTTTTAGCCAAGGATCCTCTTTAGAGCCAATGCCACCCATTGCAGCTGAGAGGCCAGGTAGAAGCACTCAAAGTGTGGAAGGGCCAGGCAGCTTCAGTGTAGAGAACGCTATGCAGCGCCTTCCCAAAATCCCAAATCAAAGTGACATGGGCAGAGATAAAACTCCAGTAGAAGGAACATGGGATTAGGAGGGAGAGATTCACAAATTAGTACAATAAACCTGGCAGAAACACCATTTTCACTAGGCAGATCCAGGTCATCACTGACAATGGCAGAGAGGACCCGGAAGTAAACTGAGAGCAGAGTATTTCTCTGCCTAAGTTCAAATTTTCTAACTCAGAGGAGGAAGTGGTCAGTTTGTGTGTTACCTTAGGATCCAATTGGATACAGAGAGGGAAAAATACAGGATCTGTATAAGAAAGGAACATCAATACGGGGGATCATCAGCCCCAGTTACCCTCCAACATTGAGATCAGAAACCTGGCTTCATACTTTGAGTAATGGCTCATATAAATGTGGCCGGTGTAGTATGTGTAAGTTAGCCATGGATGGTATTAAGGAATTTAACTTCAATGGCTCTAGTATCTTTAAAATCAAGAATCAAATTGACTGCATGACAAAATATGTAGTATATATATTGAATTGTAACTGTAAAATGATTTATGTTGGAAACACTATCCGTCCCATGAGGGTAAGAATCATGGAACACTTTAGAGCTGTAAAACAGAGAGATAACAGATATCCATTAGCACAACATATGAGTGCCTGTAATGCCCAGGGGAAACATTTGCAATTTAGATTCCATGGCATACAAACAACACCCATTGATAGAAAAGGGGGAAATACGGAGTTGAGACTGCGGCAGAATGAGACGCGGTGGATAATGACTTTGGATTCTGTTAAACGTGGTCTCAATTTAGATCATGAGATGCAATATTTTCTGGGCTCATAAAATGTAGTAAGCCAAATTATACATCTAGTGGCCATGATCTAATGGCAGGAAGAAGTGATGTTATTACATTTTAATTTCAGAAATATAATTCTTAATATGTGCTGATCATTTGAAATGTGATGAGGTTTGAAATAGTATCTCATGGATGAGGAATTCTGTATTTGTGTCCAGTATTGATGTAGATTGATGAACGAGGAATCTTGATCCCTATTTGCTCTACTTCAATTATTGGTAGAAAAATTGATTGATTTATTGTGTATATTGATACATTAGTTGTGGTGTGATTTTTGGTTGCATTTTTCAAGCTTTTTTAAAATAATGTTTTAAATAATTAAAAAAAAAACTAATTTCTAGCTGTATTTGTTGAACATGTAATTGTACTTTGCATGTATGTTGGAGTTCCATGGCAATGAGCTCACCTTTAAGTTCTGTAATCAGTGCATTTAAATAGATTTTTTATGTAATACTTATGTAGCAAGGGGTGGGTACGATTTATGCCCTATATTACTCGAGTTACTCATGAGGTGTAACTCATAAGGTGAATAGAGATACTGAGAAATAATGAAATGACTAGATAAGCTATATAAAATATACTGCCAAATATAATAAAACTGTTCTGGCTGTGATTTGAATTTTATGTAAGTCACACTACATATTTGAGGTGTGGTTTGATATTACTTGGTTTTAATGGTAGAAGATTGTATCAAATATGTAGCGACTAATTGAGATGGATTTCTGTTATAATGTAGGTATCAGCGTTGGGGAACAATAAAGTTGTATTGTATAAAGAATAATGGTCCGGAAGCATAACTTAAGTACGAAGTAAACTTTGTTGTTTAAGTTGAAGCCAGCGGTGGCCATCTTGTGTATGGTTGGTTGTGTGTCTAAACGTTTTTAAGATACGTTGAGACCGATATCTTCACAGAAAGTAAGATATATGTTTGCAGTCTTAATCGAGTAATATAGAACGCGTAAATATTATATTCGTACGTGGTAGCTACTGGTGTTAGATTACAGGCTGGGACTATATAAGAGGGAGATTCAAGATGGCGCTTGAGCACAACGCCGGTATTATCGAGTGGGGAGTACTCTCTGCTGCTTCGGTAAGTGAATTGAATGTCAGCAGTGAGAAATCTTGACAGTATATTTTTTATGGAGATGTTTTAAGATTGGGTGGGCCATACGTGTGTATGGCTTCTTTTCAGCATGCGCATTGACTATACTTTTCAGTCCTGCGGATCCTATTCCTAGAGGACCTATGTTAACAACCTACTCAATGTGGTGATTGCTCCTAATATGGGTCTTTCAGCATGCACAATAATTATACTTTGCCGTCATGCAGTTTGTATATTTAAAAGAACCAAATTTAGTAATATATTAAATGTGGCGATTCCTCAATGTTGGGCACGTCATGTAGGTGCATCTTTGATATTTGCTGATGAGATGGAGGGCCATCCCCTATATTCTCAGACTCCTCTATATGGAGAATTTGAATCAATAATAAATAGTCAACATGACTGATTAGGACTGTTGATATGGTGTTATGTTGGTGGTTTGTAAATAGATTGTAGTATGAGACTAATTTTGTCTCATTTTATGTTTATATTTTTGCAGATATTTAGATATTTCAGTGTGGTTACTCGTTTTGTCCTAGATAAAGGACTTCATAAACAGATGGTAAGCATACCTAGAGGGACTTATGAAAGGTGCATGATGTGCCGTGCATGACCTTTTTATGTAGAACACAATGGATAGATACATTTATTATCATTTCCTTTTCATGCTCCAGTGCATACTTTTGCTTAATACAAGCCTTTGACGTTTGAACTACGGTGGATTTAGTGATTAGGACGTGGATGGACGTTTTATTAGGTGAGCTCTTGGTCTTGGAATGACAGCATGGGTATTTAAGGGTACTAAGGTGTGGTGCATGTTCCACACATTGATAACTTGGCTTTTTTGTATGTATATACAATGTTTTGAGTTTTTGATATGGTGAATAATATTATTATATATATGACTAGCAGCCCGCCCCGGCGTTGCCAGAGGCAGAAGGGGGATGGGGGCAGCATCACAGCAGGAGATGCGCAGCAGAGCGGCCGGGAGCATCAGAGCGTACTTACAGTGTTTCCTTGCTCCGGTTTTGTTGCTCCAGGACGCTTCTGCCCACGCTTGTGTCCGCTGTTTCCCCCGACGTCCTGACTTTGAGGAAAAGGCTTCCGAGCACTTATGGCCCCCTCCCGTCCCTCCACCCGTCCCTCGGTGCGCACCCGCGGCTCTTGTCCGCTGTTTCCCCCGACGTCCCGACTTTGAGTAGAAGGCTTGCGAGCACTCATGTCCCCCGCCCGCCCTCTGCCCGTCCCTCGGTGCGCACCCGCGGCTGCTTCACTTACCTCAGCCCCCGCTCCTCCCAGCGCTGCTGAGTTTACCGCTCCACTGCTCCTCTTCTTCTCGCCCGCCGCTCCTCACCGATTGTCCGCCGCTCGCCGCTCCTCCCCGCCTGTCCGCAGCTCCTCCCCGCGCTCATGTCCGTCGCTCTTCCTCTTGCTCCTGAACGCCGCTCCTCCCCGCACTCCCGATGTCATCACGCACATCACGGCCGGCGCTACTTGCAAGGGACTACTTTTTTTTTATTCCTAAATTTTTTAAAGAATGTATATTTTTTCTTTTTATATAGCCTATGTCCTTCTGCTTGCCCTGAGGTTTTCAAAGATGTCTTGAGTGTTTGGATTGGTGGTGTACTTTTCGAGTTTACCTGGCTCAAAGGACACAGTTCTCTCTTTATAATAGTAGTATAGATTGCACTTACTTTTACAATTACCTCTCTTTGATACATATATCTGTATATGAGAACTATATGCTGAAATGTTAGTTCAATAAGAGATATGAGCACTTATGATCAATTTTTTTATCACTTTTGAGCACATGGTTGTTCTGGTGGAGGTGATGTTGTGTAATCACTATTACAGTATTACTTAGACATATGTTGATAATTTGTTTATAGCCCTGATGAAGTCAGAGATGCGGAGGCATCAGAACTAACGAAACACGTGTTGGCTATATGTGATCTGGAGAAGATTTTATCCAACATCAAGAATAAAATCATCCTGGATAAGGAAGATTGATTGGACTTTGATTTTGTGACACACATGGTGTTGTGCTCAGGACAATCTTTTCTTTCAGATTCACCCAATTGCTTGGTGTTTTCTAGCTGATGAGCAATTCAGACGAATTGGAGCTAGCATCCTGCACGTATAACATGGGCCGGCCTTTTGCCAGGCCTAAATCTTCCTTTTTAATACACATAAGTCAGCCCTAGTGTAGACCCTAAACAGCCAATAAGGCAGGGTGCATTGTGTTTTAAAAGGTGGACATGTACTTTTAAATTTTACTTGTCCTGATAGTGAAAAAGTCCTAAATTATTTTATTACTACTGCAGAGCCTACCTCTCCCATAAGATAACATGGGTTTACCTTATTACACTTAATAAGTGATATCTTTGGATTAGGGGCCAATGAGAATGTCCAGTTTGGTGCCTAAGGAATTGTAATTTAAAACCCTTTTTAATGGTAAATTCAGATTTTAGGTCACAATTCTGAGAATGCCACTTTTAGAAATTTGTCATTTTCTTGTCCTATATAAGAGAAAATTTTCCCTAGTGTACCTTTACAGGACAACAGTTAAACATTTAAAATGATTAGCAGACCTCATGTAGACCCACTCTATGCGTTCACTAACTAATCACTATAACAACAGAAATGTAGTACATCATTTATTTTTATAAAAAAGCACATTAGTAAATGTACAGTTCATTCGTTAAAAAGCCCCTCATTTGAGTGCTGAATCATAAAATTATACAAAGTTCAATGAGTTAAAATACAATCTATAATACATACATTTCAAAATAAAAATAACATTCAATTTTACATTTATAGAATTCGAAGATAGGAACGAGATGAGGATGAAAACAGAAAAGGGAGAGACATATACAAGACACAAAAATTTGTCAATGAACATTGCACGTATATGAGACTAAAAATACAATGTGCTTTTTTATAAAAATAAATAATGTACTACATTTCTGTTGTTATAGTGATTAGTTAGTGAACGCATAGAGTGGGTCTACATGAGGTCTGCTAATCATTTTAAATGTTTAACTGTTGTCCTGTAAAGGTACACTAGGGAACATTTTCTCTTATACTGTTCAAGTACCCCATCCCCTTGGTGTCAGAGGGGTCTCTCTCAAATCTTTAAACATTTTCTTGTCCTAACCTGCCTTCAGTCTGTTCCATGGTCACATGATTAAATGTAGTTGGCAGTTAGCCTTTGTGTATTCCTCCTAAACTGCTACACAATAGAGAGTCTGGGTGTGGGTAGGATGGCTCATGTCTGGCAGGATGAGGGGTGCCCCTATTACCTACCACACTTTTTTTTTCTTAAAAATGTTTATTAGCTTATCATTGGCATGGCAAGTCATCTTACAACATTGGACCAGTAATCTCCTCCTACATTACATTCCCACACAAGCCCAGTAACCCCTTCAAATATATTAAATCCAGGTGATGCACAACACTGGTGCCAAGCCTCCCGTAGTTGACTCAATCCACACCCTCACCCACCAATGTAGCTGCCTCAGCTCACACACAAAGGACTTCCCACTAGCCTGGCATGGAGGCAAACCACCACTTTAGAGAAAAACATCAAAAGCTTCTCCCACTTTAAAGTGGGCACTAGGTAGAAAAAGGAACCCTCAAATCCACTCTTCACTACACTCCTGGACCTGTGGATTTTACAGGAGAAGGACACCCTACTGCCCAGCTGCTTGAGTCATGCCCTGCTTGCTGAGAAGGAAGACTGGATCTGCAACCTTCATCCCAGGCTGAAGTGACTCCAAGGGTCGACCCAGCTGGCCTCAGATAGGGTGAGTTCCTAATCCCCAACGGTGCCCCACAGGTTCTTGACGCTTGGTGCTTCATCAGTTGACCTTCCCCTTGAAGAAAAGGAGAAAAAATGAGGTTTGGGTTTTTTTTGTGAAAGGGCCCGTTCACACCAAGATCTTGCTGCCAAGGCAAAGCTCCTGTGAACCCGACTTTTCATGCTCCAGGGACTGCCAGCAATGGCAGGCAACATGAGATCTGCACTTCATGCTATAGCAGCAACAACCTGCAGTTACTGCCAATGTGAATCTCTAGCAATGATGGTCTGCGACGTCCGGCAGGTTTTTCGAGCTACATGGACAAACCTCTGCGACTCTCAGCCTTCTCTTTGCACTACAGTGATGATCATCCACAATGTTCTCGCCTGCTCCTTTCAATCTCCTCCACCACCAACTGGACTCTCCCTGCTAGACTTTAGAAGGAAACTTTATCAGCTGAACTAATCTAGTCCCTTTATCCGGCCCGCATTCCACTGCCAGCGGCCTGAACTTGTGACTTTCCCTGGCCCTTTCCCTGTCCCTGGAGCGCTGCGAGTGGTGCTTTGTGCTCTTTGGCTCTATACTTACCTTAAATATTTTAAGTTGCATATCAGCAGTTCTATTAATTGAATTTGTGTGATTTTAGTGTCAAATAATTTATTACATTTTACATAATTTTTCTAAATTGGTGGGGGAGTGTTTTTGTGTTGAGTTTTCACTTCATTGCTGTTTGAGTGTTGCATAAATACTTTATACATTGCCTCTAAGTTAAGCTTGACTATTTATGTGCCAAGCTACCGGAGGTTTAAGAACAGGTTATTTTAGTGGTAGTAGTAGTATAAGGCTTTATTCGATAAAAATATATCTTAAAAGCATCACATTTTATAAAATACATTTGCACATTAAAAAAGGGATTTGATAGTCCATTTACACCAAGTTTAGAGTCGAAAGCAAAAAAAAACAAAATCACGGTTGACAGATTAAAATCACAATTTGACCATATTCTTTAAAATTTAAAATTAAACATTTTGTTTAAGCCTTTTTGTTCTAATGGACCATGCCCATGATGAAAACTTTGAAAGACCACAAACATACAGTGACCGAGTGTCAGACATCAAAATACGCAGTGCCTCATTATGGTGCCTAGTGCCCAACAGCCGACATATTGGTTTGAACTAGCATTTGCTTGGCGACGCATATGCCGGACAGGCAAACAGGATATGAGCAACAGATTCTGTTCTTGTTTTACAGATGGGGCAAAATGGTGTTGTTTGGGACAGGGGCTTTCCAGCGAACAGTTAAGGCGCCTACTGGAAGAGCCCTGACCCTAAATCTAAAGTACAAAGCCCTATCAACAGATTTCCAAACAATGTCAAGGTAGGGTTCCCGAAATGCCACGTCCTTAAACCTTAGGAACTCCTCCGTTAATCGCACCACCAGAGTACTGCGAGTGGTGCTTTGTGCTTTTTGGCTCTATACTTACCTTAAATATTTTAAGTTGCATATCTGCAGTTCTATTAATTGAATTTGTGTGATACATCATTTTTCTAAATTGGTGTGGGAGTGTTTTTGTGTTGAATTTTCACTTCATTGCTGTTTGAGTGTTGCATAAATACTTTATACATTGCCTCTAAGTTAAGCTTGACTATTTATGTGCCAAGCTACCAGAGGTTTAAGAACAGGTTATTTTAGTGAATCTTTGTGGTTAACTCAGAGAAGTATTGTGGCTGTTGCTTGAGTAGGGTTTCACCCCCTTGACTAACAATCCAATTTCTCACAGACGGATTTTAAGAGAAAGCCGGTCTATGAAAATAGATGCGACAAATATAGCCACAGAGGAGTCTGGCACCAGTAGAGGAGCACAATATATACTGTGGTGTGATACGTGCAAAGAGCGCAATAAATGTCTGAATATGAGCAATATGTCCTGATGGCTACTGAATTCTAAGACATATGCTGTTAAGGAGGTGGGGGAAGCCAGCTGCTCCAACAGACAAAATGGTTATCCCCTCATTATGTATTCTGGTGTGGTAGACCAAGAAATCATGACACCTTTGACTACTTTAAAAAGTTCCCATTATACGGAGGGAGAGGAGGCAGTACCACTGTTCTCGTGAAAGAACAAGTCTATATGTTCAAGAATCATATGTTGGAAGACCAGCATGGGCTTTTGCATTTTCCAAATAGGATTGTGGTTAGCGTTCTAACTCAGGTCATTACCATGCCCAAGGGATTATGGTCAGATAGAGAGTGTGGTTGATAGGAGGTTGACATCACTCGAGTGTAGCTAGAGTGGGAACAGACAAACCTATTGAGGTGAGAATGTAGCCAAGAGAACAAAAAGAATACTCACAGCGCTGAGGGTGCAACAGGAGCCATGTGTCATCCAAGTCCCAGCGTGCCAACCATTGTCAGAGCTGTATTGCATTCAAAAGTACTGGGGATTGTGGAAGTAGCAGGGTAGACTTATCAATAATGGTATCTTAAACAGAGTTAAAATCACCATCGATAATCCATGGGCCACTAGGCCAGTCCGCCAGAAAAGTCGACAAGCATGTCCAGAAAGACTGTTGGTCGAAATGCGGAAAATAAATCACCCCAAGATGTACCGTTTACCATCCAGGCAGCCATGGATTAGCGTGAAGCAGCCATAGACATCACAGTGTGTGTCCTTCATTAGGAACGGTACCTCCACCCTGATCCACAGCACCACCCCCTGGGCATAGGCTGAAAGGCCTGTGCCGTAAACCTTGCCCCTTCATTTCAGTTCTCATTTAACGAGTTCCCCTGATGTTAGTGAGTTTCTTGTAAAAATGCTAACTGCGCTTTCTAGCGTTTTAGTGCCACATATACTTTGCAGTCATTTTTATAGATAGTTCATACGCCTGACAATCCATGTAAACAAATGAAATGGGGCAGGGGATACAGCTCTAAGAATCGAAGGGAGGGGGTACTCTAAAGGAGTGTTATGGGTAAGATACACTAATATGGCGTTCCAGTAACCAACCCAACCCCTGAGAACTCATTGCTAACCAACCCCCCACCAACCGAGACAGCCACTTGACCGAATGGACATCCCTCACCATAAACGACAGAGCAGCAATCATGTGGACAATCAACTCAGGAGCCCCAAAAGACCCATGTGCCCAGCACTTCTAAATCCTGGTAACATCACCAATCAGCACCACCCTGAGCCACAGCATCAACACCTCGATCACGTCCGCCACTTTCCTGAATAATAGGAAACTTGCAGAAATCAACAGTAGACCCAAATTAACTGAGCAACTTCTGATCCATCTCCCTGCTCCCCTATCAAGCCAAAGTGATTGAGAAAGCTAGTAACAAGCAACTCACAACCCTCCTTGAACTTCACCATCTGCTAGACAACACTCAATTAGAATTTAGAAAAGAACCACAGCACCAAAACAGCACTCATGGCGGCACCAATGAAATTCGAAACATCTTGGACCGAGGAGAAACAGTTGCCCTCATCCTGCTTGACTTCTCTGAAGCCTTCAACACTGTCTCCCACAAGATCCTAATCAGAAGACTCAAAGAGATTGGCATACAAGGATCCTCTCTCAAATGGGTCTGTTCCTTCCTCACAGGAAGAACCCAAAGGGTCGGGCTGTCACCTGTCACATATAGACCAAGAAACTCACATGTGGTGTCCCACAGGGATTATCCCTCAGTCCCACCCTTTTCAACATATACATGACACCGCTCGTCAACAACATCTGATCACAAGACATCACCATCATCTCCTATGCTAGTCCCACCCAACTCATCCTCTCCCTGACGGACAAGACAAACACCACCAAAACAAACTTTACCAACTGCATGCAAAGTACCTGCCTGAATCTTAACTCCAACAAGATAGAAATACTGGTCTTTAGCAACAAGATGTTCCCATGGGATTCCTTCTGGTGGACATCAGAGCTAGGACCAACAGCCACAGACCATGCAAGGAATCAAGGGATCATCCTAGATGACAAGCTCAATATGATGGCTCAAGTCAACTGAGTGTGCATCTTCTGCTTCCACATCCCTTGCATCCTGCAAAAGATATTCAAATGGATGCGTCAGAACGCCAGATAAATCATCAGGCAAGCACTCATCAAAGGCAGGCTAGACTATGGCTGCGCTCTCTATGCTGGAATCTTTAAACAATTTCAACACAGACTCCAGACTATCCAGAAAACTGCCACAGGACTCATGCTCACCCTCCTGCCACACCACTTTACACTGTACAACAGGAAGCTTCACTGGCTCCCCATTCATAAGCCCAGTCAATTCAAACTTCTCACACACACATACAAAACCCTGCATATCACAGGGCCAAAATGCTTGAAGAGTCACATACACTTTTACCAATCCACCAGACACCTACACTCTACCTAACTCTCACCTGCACACACTCCCTGCATCAGCAAAAGCAAAACTGGAGGTTTCACATTTTCTTACATCTCACCTAAGACATGAAACAACCTCCCTCAACACAGTAGAGCCTCCTCCTCACATCTTGAATTCCACATGAAGCTGAAGGCCTGGCTCTTCATAAAATCACCTTGGGACCACACACCTACACACCTTGCTCAAGCACCTGGATACCCTCTTGGGTGATTAGTGCACTGTACAAATCAACAAAACATAACATAGCATAACATAACATAACAGTAGAATGAGCAGGTGGGGCATAGGTGCATGCTGGAAAAAACATTTAAAAAAAGAACAATACACAAACATAGAAAAGTACTGGTACAGATACCCTTACTTCTCTCTCCTAGGAAAGGAGAGATCCCACATTTGAAAAAAAGGTGGAAGGGAAGAGCGAACAGAAGAGTAAACATTCAGTTCCCTCAGCTAGAGAGTATTGAGGAATTAGAGGTGGGGGATGTGGCTGTTGCAGCGGGAGTACTCCGACCCTGCTGACAGACAATTGGGATGCCAGAAACAAGGTGGGCCACTGAAGAAAGAGCTAAAGGTGAATGCCAAAATGTGAAAAGGGGGTGCCCCAGGCAAGGCCAAGTGTAGCACCTAAGTAGCAGTGCTTGAAGTAACCTGGGTGCCTGTAAACATGGTATGGGACCATATAACAAGAACAAGAAGGGGCATAATCACCCTCCCGGAGGTGCACGTGCACAGAAAGGACAACAATCCAGACAACTATGCACATTGTGTGAGTGGGCAGCTTAATCAAAGAATGCAATCTTCAGAACCTTCAGTAAACACCTGGGGTGTCATAGTATCAGATACACTGTAATTCTAGAGTGTGTCATCTCTGGAAATGTTGGAATCAGAAGTAATCTCATGTGGGGTCATCCGAAAGGGGGTATTCAGACAGAATATTGAGTTGAAAATATTGACAGACAAGAATATTGTGTCAGAAATATCATGACATGGAAATATTGACTTCAAGAATATCGATGTCAAGAATATCGATTTTTAGGGAAGTTATATCGATTTTTAAGAAGTCATTAATATCGTTTGCAAAAATATAGTTGTTTATAATATTTTTTTTGATAATCAAATTTTATTGAAATTTTCAAAACACGAAAATTCATTGGTAGCATATTACATAATAACGTTAAAATCCTTTCCCCTCCTTTGGCGGCAACACAGGCACAGTGAGACCCCCCTGAGTGGGTACATTAGCGACCAAGAAACATATAGCATATTGAGGCAGAGTCTCTCAAGAGGGCAGCAGGCTGAACCATTTGCCCCACACCTTGGTAAACATTTTGGGACAACCCCGGGCTTCAAAAAAGGATTCCTCCTGGACCCCACACCAGTCCACACCCCTCCTCCATTTCCTCAGCGTCGGAGCCGCAGCTTGGGACCAACCTGCTGCTATGTCTCACTTCGCCACCGCCAGAGCGGTCCCCAGGAAACGCTTGTCGATCCTGGAACCATCTAGGCCATCAAACAACCCTAACAGTATACTCTTTGGGTCATGGGGAACCTCCCACCCTAGGGTATGCGTTAGCTCGCTCTCCACCCCCTTCCTGAAGGGCTCTAGGGCCAGGCCTAGCCACACTACATGGTAGAAGTCTGCAGGGGCAGAATCGCAGCACGTACACGCTGGGGAGGCTTTCAGGCCGGCCCTGAAGAGACGCGCTGGGGTAAGGTACGTTGCGTGGAGATAATAAAGTTGGATCAAGCATAACTTGGAAGAGGTTGTCAGGGTTTTGGGTGCCATAAGGGCGTCACGCCAGTCCGCATCATTTAGAGGACCAACCAACCCCTCCCAGCGCACCTTAAGCCAGTCCAGGGAAGTGGGGCTATTGTTCACCAGGGCTCGATATATACAGGACACACCTCCCCGACCCAGGTTGCCCACCATTACCTGAGCTTCCAGCGGACTAAATTCCGGGAGGGCGGCAGGTGTTGGGAGATGTGTGTGGAGGGCATGACAGAGTTGTAGGCATTTGTAGAACTGGGAGTGGGAGAGGGCATGTGTGCGTTGCAAGTCCGAAAAGGAGCGTATATGGTCACCCACCCACACATCCCCGAGGAACGAGATCCCCACCAGGTCCCAGCGATGGAAACCTCCCAGGGACGAGACCTCCCGCAGCCAGGCGCCATGTCATAATTGTCTGTCTAGTCAGCCTCCGGTCTCATCTCACATGTCTAAGGGCTGCGCGCCAGACCGTAATCACGGTCCTGGTAACTGGGGCAAGGCCTGAGGCACCGGGGAGCAATAGAGGAAGCCCTGGAGCTGTGCAAAATCCAGGGTACTGAGTTCCACCCGATAAGCCGGGTCGGACCAGCCGGCCGCGAACCAGTCATGGATCACAATGAGTTTCGTGGCCAAATAGTAGAGGTGGAGGTTGGTAACACCCATGTCCCCATCAAAGGGGGAACCCGACAGTCGGACAGGGACAAACGCGGTCATCTACCGCCCCACAGGAATCTGGTGAGTGAGCTGCCCAGTTCCCGAAACCAACCCCCCGAAAGATGTACCGTGGTGTTCTGTAGAATGTAGAGAAAGCGGGGGAGAACCATCATTTTGAAAAGGGCGCTCCTACCCAGCGGGTTAAGGGGGAGGGATTGCCAGCTCCTGAGGTCAGTTTTCATCCAGGCAACCAGGGGGGCGATATTGAGGGCCCATTCCAGCTCTGGGAGGAGGGTCACCCAGACACCCAGGTATTTGAATGATTGCTATAAAAATAGACAGTAAATCCTGAGCTAAAAGAGTTTGTCAATATCCAAAAAAAGGGACAAATGTTGAGTACCAGATTTCAAATTTTCATATTATTCTTCATTTATTGTCATTTTCAATTCAATCTTCATCAGTAGATAGGAAAGCAACCTCTGCCAACACGTGTTTCGTCTCGGTCGTAGAGACCCAAGACTTTGTCAGGGCTGTAAATATTACAATAAATATAATCATAATTTCATTCCACTTAAGTTAAATCACATCAAAACAGTGTAAAAACAAAGTGGCGTCCCATTCACCGTTAAAGTAAATATTAAGTCTGGTGGTAACCATCAGGAGAGGAGGGATTCTGCAAAATGATCGTTCCAAACCACCACACTTAATATAACAGTTTGCAAAAGGGCTGCGACAATATTCACTAGTTAGTCAGAATAAACTTTACAATTTATTCGATCACTAAATTTTCAAATTTAGTTAAAAACCAAGAGTCAATGACATAAGATGAGATGAACTGAAGGGAAGTGAAAGAAACCAAAAGAGAGAAGGTGCTGTAATCAATAGGGTGCACTCATATGCACTGAAAGTATACAAATCCACCTAGGACACGAGCTAAATAATGTGAAGATGTGGAAATAAATAGCCAACAAACCAACACCCAAGTCTAAGTGATAACACCCCAAGGAATAGTAGTGCATCAGTAATAGAATAGTCAAGTCGTCCAATGCATCAAAACGGATCGCTCACCATATATATCAAAAAAGAAAAAGTCGCGTAGAAATAATGAAGAGCAAATTCCTTGTCCGTATTTAGCATCAGTTCGTACTGAGAAAAAAGAAGAAGAGGGGGGGGGATGGATTTTTAGAAAGTCACTCATTAGATGTAAGTGAAAACCCCCATATAACAGTAAGGTCTGAAGATGTCACCGTAGCTGAACATAATAGTAAACCAACATTGAGACACCCCAATATTGGTAACAAAAATGTCTCACACTCACTTCGTTCAAAGTGATCCAAGTTCATATATGTATATCTTAATCCAAAAAACGTGAATCCTTATTAGTAGAAGATCGTGTCCAAATTAATATGCTGAGAAAGTAACCGATGTACTCTTGTCCTAAAAACCAAAACGAAACACAAAAGATAAGTATTCATTACTCCTGAGGCACAGCCGGGAGCGCTTTTTAGAAAACCTGTAACTTTGTTGATTTTAAAAACTTTGTTTGGTGTATACTGTGTCACTGCCCCCCCTTCCTTCACCTGATCGTTCCTTTAATGGGCTGATTGCTTCTCTTTTCCCCATGCAGCAGAGCTAATCGCTGCAGCAGGAACGCCCAGATTCGCCGCCAACAGCCAGTGAGCCGGTCCTGTGGCCACGCCCACTCGCTCGAGGTCACGCCCCCTTTACCCTCTTAAACAGAGCTGATCACGAGCTCTGGTCAGATCACTACTCCTGAGGCACAGCCGGGAGCGCTTTTTAGAAAACCTGTAACTTTGTTGATTTTAAAAACTTTGTGTGGTGTATACTGTGTCACTGCCCCCCCTTCCTTCACCTGATCGTTCCTTTGTTGGGCTGATCGCTTCTCTTTTCCCCACGCAGCAGAGCTAATCGCTGCAGCGGGAACGCCCAGATTCGCCGCCAACAGCCAGTGAGCCGGTCCTGTGGCCACGCCCACTCGCTCGAGGCCACGCCCCCTTTGCCTTCTTAAACATGTGCATCTCACGTACGCGCAGCGGACGGGCGCAGCGGGCGCGCCGTCGGCGCGCCCAAGGCAAGCCCGTCTGGGCCCGTCCGGGCCCAGACGGACCCAGGCCCAGGGACTCTGCTAGATCCACCACCCAGTCGTCTGATGTACCCAGCAAACACGCTTCTGGATCTCCGACCTGAGAAAAACCTTGGTTGTCGTTACATTCACGACGCTGGTAAACCCTGCTCGCGCTGCTACCCAACCATTCAGACGCCAGCCAATCCCAGATTACAGCTGGGTCTTCTCAACTGTCGCTCCCTCCCCAAGCACGCCCTTGAAATCAATGAGATGATCCAAGATCAAGGCTTGGACGCATTATTTCTTACAGAAACCTGGCTTTCTGACAGCACCGATGCGGACGTTGTCTCCGCCCTTCCCCCAGGCTACCTCATCCAAACCCTTCATAGACCCAGAGGAAGAGGAGGCGGGTTGTCTATAATCTACCGGGAACATCTCACCTGCAGAACCAATGACGCCAAAATTGAAGACTCCGAAAGCTGTCACTTTTCCCTCCAAACCTCCCCGACGCACTCCCTTTCGGGACTACTTATCTATCACCCCCCAGGTACTCTTGAGAAATTTCTCAACGCAGTCACCGAAACGGCTTCTCAACTAGCCGCCTCCGTTTCCAACTTTCTTATCGTTGGCGACCTTAACCTCCACTTCACAGATCCCACTGACCGGTCTGCCTCTGACCTACTAGCGGACCTTCTGTTACTTAATATTTGGTTGGTTAATAACGAGCCCACCCACGACAAGGGACACCTCTTAGATCCTGTCCTCACTAATGCCAATATCACCACCAGTCCACCTTTGCCACTGCCATGGACTGATCACCTTTTAATCCCCATCTCCTGGGAGGCTCCTACTGTTACCACCCAGTCTGCGAAAATCAAAGTCACCGACAGACGGTGGCACAAACTTATACCATCCGAATGGTCTGACATCCTTTCCAATACTACTCCAGCGCTTTCCTCTGACGTCATTACGGCCGATGAACAGTTTTGCTCCTGGATCACATCCTCTTTGGACACACTCCTCCCCAAAACCGCCACCCTCAGACACAACAAACGTATACCCTCGGCCCCGTGGTATACTCAAGAGCTCAAGTCGCTACGGCAGGACTGTAAAAGAGCTGAACGGTCCTGGAGGAAGGAGAAATCCAATGCTAATAAGGACGCTTACTCCACCTCCCTATCAGCTTACAAATCTTTAATCGGCAAGACAAAAAGTCTATTCTTTCAGGAAAGAATCGAAAAAGCTGCCTGTTCTAGCAAAGAAACCTATACCATCCTGAAAGAACTTCTTAAGGTCCCCGACCCCGCCCCGAGAAACCCCCCTGACCCAAAGGCAGACCAGGAAAAATGCCATCAGCTAGCCAGCTTCTTCCAAGAAAAAATCCCCAAAATTCTAGACTCCATCCCTTCTACTAATCCGAGCGAGACTGACGATCCCCCCGACACTCCGATCTCCCCTCGCCTCACCTCCTGGGGACAAATAACCAACGAAGAAGTCGAGAATACGCTCAAATCCATCAAAAGAGGATCTCCTAGGGACCCCGCACCGCTACGGACCCTCAAGGAAGTTGCTCCCATCATCATCCCCCCCTCACCCATCTGATTAATGCGTCTTTTCAACAGGGAGTCGTCCCCACTAGTTGGAAAGCGGCAGTCGTTAAAGCGCTTTAAAAAAAACCCTCCTTGGATCCAGCGGAATTGGCCAACTACCGACCAATATCCCTCCTCCCCGGGACCAGCAAGATCGCCGAGAAACTGGTGAACAAGAAACTTTCCCAGTTTCTTGAATCCAATAATCTGCTAAAAAACTCGCAGACAGGTTTCCGCCCAGGACAGGGCACCGACATCGCCCTCCTGGCAGCAGTGGAGGAGGCCAGAGCACTCTTAGACGAGGGAGGATCAGTGGCAGTGATCCTCCTCGACCTGAGCGCGGCCTTCGACATCGTCAACCACCAACTCCTGATCAAACGGCTCAAGAAGGTAGGAGTGGAAGGCACCGCTCTTTCCTGGCTTTCCTCCTTTCTGGCCCAACGTTCCTTCCAGATCTGGGAGAATAACACCTGCTCCTCCGACATACCCCTCCAATGTGGCGTGCCTCAGGGCTCCTCCCTGAGCCCCACATTGTTTAACATCTACATGTCCCCATTGGAGGAGGTCGTCACCCCGTTCGGAGTGAGCATTGTCAGTTATGCGGATGACACTCAACTAGTAGTCTCCCTATCCCACCCTAGTCAACAGCCTGCGGACCTATTCAACTGCTTGACGCAGATCCAAGGGTGGATGAACAACTCAGCCTTAAAGCTGAATGGATTTAAAACTGACATTCTCCTTCTGGGTCAGAAAGGACTAACCTTCCCTTTGAACATCTGGCCACCCTGTTTGGGTCCCCCCCCTGTCCCCAAACAGGAAGTAAAAAGCCTGGGAGTATGGATTGAAACAGACCTTTCATTCACCACGCAGGGCAAAAAAGTAGCCGGTACTTGCTTCGGGCTACTCAAATCGATGAGAAAGATCCTGCCCCTACTTCCACCCACATCGCAAAGACTTCTCATCCAAGGCCTCATACTGTCCAGGCTTGACTATAGCAACGCTATCTACCTGGGCGCACCCGAAGCAACCTTAAACAAACTCCAGAAAATCCAAAATGCTGCTGCCCGGATCCTCACGAACACCCCTGCCAGAGCTTCAGCCAAACCTGCACTGAAGCTCCTTCACTGGCTCGCAGTGAGGGAACGAGTAATATTCAAAGCCTTATGCCTGGCCCCTAAGCTACTGCAGAATCAAGGCCCCCCATTCTGAGGAAATTTATACAACCTTATAAAGCCCCTAGATCCCTCTGATCGGACAAGGAGTCCCTTATCATCCTGCCCAGATTCAAGAAAGCCCGCACGGGTGGAAGACGCTTCTCGATCCACACAGCACGCCTATGGAACACTCTCCCCCGAGACCTGAGGAAAGAACCCAACTACCTGCGCTTCAGGAAACGGCTCAAAACTCACTTGTTCCCTTAATTTTAACCGCTTCTGTCTGAAAATTGTTGTCCCCCCCCCTTCTTTTCAGCCACCTCAGGGTGACTACGCGCTCTATAAAAAATTTTAATAATAATAATAATAATAATAATAATAAAGAATTACATATAATACTACCAGTTAGTGATAAACTAATCAGGTCAGGTTATACATCTAAGCCTCTGTATTAGAAATCCGACATGAGCAGAATATCCATCATGGGTACTCATTACAATAGATACAGATTGGGCGTCATGAAGGTTAAGGTATCCAAGTCAATGATATCATATTAGAAGCGAAGACCATTGACCCCAATCCATACAGCTTTACCAATAAAACGGTGCAATCAAAAGATCAAACACGTCGTTTTCTTTAAAAATAAACACTGCATATCTCCAAGTGAAAAGCCCTATAAAAGAGGATTGCACACGTAATTACGACGGAAGCACAAGAGTTTGAAAGCCTACCTCCGAGTACAGAGCCATGAGACGTATTCCAAGAAACAGCGGCGTTCAGCAACAGCGCCATGTTTGTACAGCTCTATAACAACGAGAAGCGCTGTCATGATAACAAAAAAGGGACTACAAAGAGACAATGTAAAGGTGCCGCCATCATGTAATAAGCAAGTATAGTGCCAAAGATAAGAAATTGTCCTGTAAAAGAGAGTAAAGTCATATTTAATAACAAAGTTACTTAATTAATTGCAATATATTGAGAGTGAGACTAGTCTAGATTAAAAGTCTACAAATTCTATAAAGGATACCATAGTCGTAAACATCGGGACTAGTAAGCCTAGATAAACAAACAGAGACCAATGAAACCAAACAAATATTAGAAAAACGTCTGCTCGTCAGTCTATCAAGAGCAAGGCCTGTCGGTGTGTAATCCCAGTCTAATCATGTGGAAAGGATTAAGTGTCTAGGGCAAGAGTATAAGTAAAGAGCAAAACAATTAGATATTAATAATTAGATATGAAGAAAAAGGAAAAACAGTATTAGTCAAGTGGACAGAAAACAGAAGAATTCAAAACAAATTTAAAATGGTAGTGGCAGCAGATAAATCATACATATACATATTTAGTAAATATTAAAAGCACATCCATAGAAGAAAATAATGCAATCATATAGGTATTTTATGGAGTAGTATATATATCTATATATACAAGCCAATGATTATTTCAACATAAGGCAGACATCACAATAGTTAACAGATTCATCATATAGCGATGTTGCTAGGTGTATACATTCGTTGAGAGGTAAAGAGAAAAACGAAAATAGTGACAATATCATAACTTTTAAACCAGAAAATATTGTAATTCATCGTCAAAATTCAAGCCCCTCTCTACCGCATGAATCCTCATTATCCAACGTGCTTCTTGTTGTCTTAATTTAAGTTCACGATTACCACTCCTTGTATCGATTGGTACCGTCTCAATGCCATGAAAGGACATAGTCAGATGTTCTGTTTGTGCAGGGCACTCCATGGCATGTACTGCTATTGGGACTCTATTATCCCTGTTTTTGAGCCCTCTAAAGTGTTCACTTACACGGTCTTTTAATTTCCTAATGGTACTCCCAATATAGACTTTACCACATTTGCATAAAATTGCATATATCACATAAGTGGTTGCACAGTCAATATGGGTTTTAATCTGATAAGTGCCTGAGTCATTGTAGTTGAAAGATTTGGTACCATGCATTGACATTCTGCACATGCTACAGTTTCCACATCTGTAGGAACCCTTAATAAGAGTATGCAGCCATGATGTTTTAAGGGTATTTTTAGGATAACTCGGGCTAATCATGTTTCCAATTGTCATACCCCTGCGATAAGTAATGGATGGGTGGGGCAGAATGTGTCCTTTTAGCGAGCGATCCGAAGTTAACATGAACCAATATTTCTTCAAGATACCATAGATTTGTGTAGACCATATGTTGTAATTTGTAACAAATCTAACAGGATTTTTAGCACCAGTCGGTTTGGGTTTTGGTTGCAGGGTTTCAATTCTCTTTAGTTTCAGTGCCCTGCTTTTAGCTCTGCTAATTATGTCATGTTTATAACCCCTGGATAGAAATCTTTTCTCCATATCATTGGCACATATTGTAAAGTCCATGTCTTCACTGCAGTTACGACGAGCCCTGTAAAACTCGCCATAGGGAATAGAGTTAATTTGTGATTTAGGATGTGCACTGCTGCCGTGTAAAACAGCATTACATGAAGTTTCCTTTCTAAAATGTTTACTACAGAGTTTGTCGTTCTGTACATAGAGTGTAAGGTCAAGAAAAGTTATTTTGGAGCGACTGTAGTTAATGGTATACGACAAATTATATGTATTGTTGTTCATATAATCAAAAAAATTCAAGAGTTGGGTCTCACTGCCTGTCCAAATAAATAAAAGGTCATCAATATATCTTCCGTAATAGTTGATATATTCATGCCACTCAGCACCACCAGGGCCCCAGATATGCATCGTTTCCATCCACCCCATATATAGGCATGCGAAAGACGGTGCAAATCTAGAACCCATGGCTACACCGCATTTTTGGCGGTACCATTTATCATTGAAAAGAAAGACGTTATTTTCCAAAATCATTTTAGACATGGTCAGTAACATGTTGGTATGGTCCAATAGTTCGACTGGTCTTTTGTATAAAAAATATTCCAATCCTGAAATACCCTTTTCATGTTCAATGTTGGTATATAGTTGTGAGACATCCATGGTAACCATTAACATTTCTGGCTCCCAATTAAAATCATTAAATACATTTAGTACATCCTTCGTATCTTTAATATAAGAGGCAAGGTTGGTGACATATGGTCGTAAAAAAATGTCTACGAATTCTGATAATTTTTCGGTAGGCCCCCCAATCCCAGATACTATGAGTCTTCCGGGTGGGTAAGTAGTATCTTTATGAACCTTTGGTAAGGTGTATAAACATGGGAAACGTGGGCGGTCTACTGTCAGATATTTTTATTCATTGTCTGATAACAGAGTTTCATGATGACAAGATTTCAAGTAATCATTAATATTGGTAACAATTACAAAGATGGGATTATAGGGTAATTCAGTATACCAGGCTTGATTGTTTAATTGGTTCAAAATTTCTTGGTCTTAGTTAGATTTATGCATTAAGACAACATTACCTCCCTTGTCAGCTTCTTTAACTACAAGCGAGGGATCCTCTGCCAGAGTTCTAGGGGCTGATCTTTCACCTGCTGTTAAATTATTCATATAGGGAGAGATTTTAGATGTAGTGATCTTTTTTTCTAACAGGTTAAGTTCTTGCATTATAATCTTGTAAAAAGCATCAATGTTGTTATTACTTGCAAGTTGAGGGGTCCATTTGGATTTATTTTTGAGACCACTATCTTCACTATAACTAGTACATAAATCGAGTTCCTGCAAAACTCGCTGTAGTGTGATAGGATCATTTTCTTTTTCAGTGATAGAGAGAAGTAATTTTGTAGCTTCCACATCATGAATGGTTACATCCCCCATACTTGTTTGGAAGATTGATTCATTTCCACTCCAGTTGCTGCAAAAAACTTTTTAATTTTTAGTTGTCTGATAAATTTGTATACATCAAATTTGACATCAATCACATTACATATACCCGTAGGACAGAAGTTCAGGCCCTTCTTAAGTGCTGACAGGGTTTCTGAGGGAAAATCCCTATCAGTTAAATTCATTATCTGAATATCATTAGTACAGTTCACCTCCCCTGGTTGGCTCGCCATGATCTGGTCTGATACTGCGTTCTTACACCTGAGTTTGCGGCCGCCCCTTTTACCTCTCTTGGTCCTACAGCGCCCTCCCCTCTCTGGTCCCGTTGTCTCGAGTTGCCAATTTTTATGCGCTGGACCTCCTTTAAAAAAGAAGAGGAAGAGGTTGGGGGGGGTGTTCCATTTGCCTGTTCTGGGTTGGTGTTAGTTGTCCCTTCATCCCCACTTACTGATACGCTACTGGAGGAAATGGAGTTTAAACTAATAGTAGATACAGTCTTACTATTCTTGTTTAGAGTATCATTCGTGATTAAAGTGTCAAAACGTTTAGCAAAAGTAAAAACCCTGCCCATAGTATAATCTTGTTTGTCGCGTTTGAGTTTCAGCGCCTTCCTCTGTTTTATATCATCCTCATATTTACTCAGGATATCATTTAAGATATCATAATTTTTCTTGGTACCTTCTGCAAGTCCACTATCTCTTTTTCCAAAATATCCACTTCCTGGATGATTTTGGTCACCTTTCTCTCAGAGTTTTCTATGAGTAAGTTCATCAACCTCATATAGTTACTGGTAAGTTCTTTTTCCCAGATAAGGAGGAGATCCTCCTCCAAGTCATCATATGTTGGAAAAAGCTGTGATCTAAGACCACGTGGGACTCTATCTAACCTCTGATATTCCTTCAGTGTAGCTCCGTCCCACCATTTACTAATCTCTTGTTTTTTTTAAACGTTCCAACCTTATAAATTTGGATTTCAGTCGCTCATTGGATCTAGGAGTACCTAGAGCTACAGCCTTATTAATAGAAGCTCCAGCGTTAAGGCTTTTAAAGAGATCATCCACCACTTTGCTACGATCATTACGAGAACACATTCTCAATATGTATAAGGCACTGATGCCTACAATTCCTCACTGCAGCAACCCCAAATAAGCAGAACAACAAAGAGAAAAGGTGAATGAGGGTAATTTGCGCTGAGAGGAAAAATAATAATATAACACAATATCTGGTAAGCTCAAAGGATTAAACTCCGGACACCCAACCAGAATCAAACAATGCGACTTAGAAAAAGCCACAACTGTAAAGCTATAAAAATAGACAGTAAATCCTGAGCTAAAAGAGTTCGTCAATATCCAATAAAAGGGACAAATGTTGAGTTCCAGATTTCAAATTTTCACATTATTCTTCATTTATTGTCATTTTCAATTCAATCTTCATCAGGAGATAGGAAAGCAACCTCTATCAACACGTGTTTTGTCTCGGTCGTAGAGACCCAAGACTTCGTCAGGGCTGTAAATATTACACTAAATATAATCTAATTTCATTCCACTTAAGTTAAATCACATCAAAACAGTGTAAAAACAAAGTGGCATCCCATTCACCGTTAAAGTAAATATTAAGTCTGGTGGTAACCATCAGGAGAGGAGGGATTCTGCAAAATGATCGTTCCAAATCACCACACTTAATATAACAGTTTGCAAAAGGGCTGCGACAATATTCACTAGTTAGTCAGAATAAACTTTACAATTTATTCGATCACTAAATTTCCAAATTTAGTTAAAAACCAAGAGTCAATTAAATAAGATGAGATGAACTGAAGGGAAGTGAAAGAAAGCCAAAAGAGAGAAGGTGCTGTAAACAATAGGGTGCACTCATATGCACTGAAAGTATACAAATCCACCTAGGACACGAGCTAAATAATGTGAAGATGTGGAAATAAATAGCCAACAAACCAACACCCAAGTCTAAGTGATAACACCCCAAGGAATAGTAGTGCATCAGTAATAGAATAGTCAAGTTGTCCAATGCATCAAAATGGATCGCTCACCATATATATCAAAAAAGAAAAAGTCATTTATTATTTTTATTATGAAATTACTTTTTTGGGGGATTTTAGATGTGAGGAATTTGAGAATATATTATATTAATTGTGTAAATAAGGTTCTGTTAAATTTTCTATGTGTTATGTGTTTTTTGAGGGTATACTGTGGAAAATACATTAATTAAAATAGTTGATTAACATTTATATTGCTAGTGTATAAAATGTTTTCTTAAATGTACGTTTTAGGTGCAGGTTGTGAGTTTTGTGTGGTTAAAGGATGGTAAGTAACTAAATTAAATGTATGTAATAAATCTTTTTTTGTTAATAAATAATTTATTTATTTTTGTATTGCATTTATAATAATATTTTTGGGTATTTGTGATATGTATTTAACATTGTAATATGTTTTTATTTTTTAAACTTTTTAATATTAAATATATTTGTCTTTTTAGTTAACATATTTACATTTTCACATTTTGATTTAATTCGTTTTTTAAAATAATTTCATATTGTTCCAGATATTTTATTTGTTTTAATGTTTCCCTACTGTGGCACTGACTGGAGTGGGAATGGGAATGGTACATTTTGCCCATCCGCAATCCAGCACGTTCCCTACTGTTGCACTGACTGGAGTGGGAGTAATACATTTTACCCCTTTGCAATCCAAAACTTTCCCTACGGTTGCACTGACAGAAGTGGAAATGGCAAATGTTACCCCTCAGCAATCAAACACATTTCCTACTGTTGCACTGACTGGAGTGAGAATAGTAAACTTTTCACTTTGCAATCCAACTTTTACCCTACTGTTGTACTGACTGGAGTAGGAATAGTACATTTTACCCCTCCACAATCCAACACTTTCCCTACTGTTACACTGACTGGAGTGGGAATAGTAAATGTTACCCCTCCAAAATCCAACTCTTACAATACTGTTATAATGACTGGAGTGGGAATAGTACATTTTACCACACTGCAATCCGAGGGTTTGCTTTCTGTTGAACTGAGTGGAGTGGGAATAGTTAATTGTATCTCTCTGCTTGTAATGAATGTAGTGGGATTAGTACATTTTACACCTCCTGAGTATGACACCGTGGGGCTGATTAGGATGTCGGTTAGAAAGCTTTCGTCCACAGGGTGGAGGCTTTATGACCGACAACCATTGTTTAAAGTCCTACCGCCTAATTACATTGTAGGTGGTCAGAGTTTAAACCGACCGGTCTGATCGACTGGTTTCCGATGGCCTCAACGAGTTTTTCGTCCAGTCGGAGACTGCACATAATCCTCTAAGTACGCTGTTTCTGTCATCTGGATGATGATGTCGGTTTCCTGCAGGCTTTTCATGTTGGGATTTCTGACATGAAAAGCCAGTCGGAAAGTGACTTTGGGGGCCCTTAGCAGGGCCCCCATGCCTCTGAAGCCTCTGGTTGGGAGTCTGGGGGGCATCTATAGGGCCCCCCTGTAAATTCATTCACCACGTGGCAAGCACTGTGAGGAGCCTGCCACGCGGTGCAGGGATTTACAGAAACTCCCATTTCTCTATGGGAGCTTGTGCTGCGGCCGGTTTCAGACTGCCACACAAGCTTCCATAGGGAAATAGGAGCTTGCAACTGTACCATGTGTGGTCACTTTGTAATACAGTGCTCGGAACCACCAACCTACGGTCAGTTGATTCCCACACCAAGACAGTGTCGGTCGTCAGTGAGGGTCAACTCCGACCGACATCCTAATTTGGGCCTTTGTCTACCTTTATATACATTGTAGGGGTAATAGTATATGTATTAATTTAACATTTTGTAGTTTACCTTATATTATTTACGTTTATATTAATATGTTTTTGCTTATTTAAATTTATGATTTGTTTTTGTTATTAATGTTTTTAATATTTTATTCATTTTTAGTAAATTTACATGTTTTTATTTTGTTTCATTATATAATTGTATTTAAAATGGTTTGCTATTAAATACAACTATCTTATTGGACATATGTATATTTATTTTTTCTATAATTACATTAAAAAAGTTGTAAATTATAATATAAATTAACAATTATTATGTAATGATATTATTTCATTAGATATATGTAATCTATACTACTATTATAAAGAGAGAACTTGCACCTTTTGGCCAGGTAAACTCGGGAACCACAGCGCCAATCTACACACCCGATACATCTATGAAAATGTCAGGGTGTGTAGATGGACATAGGCTATATAAATTAAAAAAAAAAGTAAATTAAAAAAATTAAGTTTGTAAACAAAGTAGTCCCCTCAAAGTAGCGCCGGCCGGGACCTAGCGCTGGCCGCTATGCGACGTGCGTGATGACGAAGGAGAAGGGCGGTGCAGTGAGGAGCGGCGGCACAGGTAAGGAAAGGGAAAGTGAGACTGTGTGATGCAGGGGGAGGCAAGAGGGAGGCAGCAGTAAATGAAAATGTCGGAGCATGAGTGAGTCGGGCGGTAGGGGGGCGCGAGAGAGTCGGGGCGGGAGGGGGGCGCGAGTGAGTCGGGGCGGGAGCGGGGCGCGAGTGAGTCGGGGCAGGAGGAGGTCGGGCGGGAGTACTGCCCCCAGCCCCTTTCTGCCCCAGGCAACGCTGGGGCGGGCTGCTAGTATATGTATATGTGTATATATATATATATATATATATATATATATATATATATATATATATATATATATATATATATATAGATATATGCTTCACAGTCCTGCTCCGCTGCATCAGCAAAAGGACCAAGATCCAATCTGCATCAACGAAACCCACAGGTACAGACCACTCCACAGCGCAAAAGTGAAATTAAAGTGGTTTATTCACACGAAATCGCCAGCATGACGCGTTTCGGTCACTACACGGTGACCTTGATCACATGCCAGACAAAACCAATGAAAATGCTTATAAAGGGTGACCAATTAACACAGAAGGCTGGGCATACACAACGATAGAAACTGAAAAAGCACTGAAATGTAATTCATCCACAGTCGAAAACAGACCCATATTTACAAAGGTAAAAAAAATGAGTATATACAATTAGAAAATAGCCTAAGTGTACATATGATACAATCACCAAATATTATACAAATTTTCAACGCTTTCTTTGACCTTTACCTGTACAATATTTACAAGTTACTAATCTATTCATGTCTATTTTCATATATTATATACACAATTGATTCGATGTTAGAATCCTAGGTTCACCGGATGGTAGTGCAAAATAGTATTCATTATCAAATTAGCCCGCTCACATGACTGTGTTAATGGATATAGACCCAAAAGTGCCAAACCCTAGTGCAAAAATTAAATAAAGTGCCAAAGTGCAAATATAGCCAGCTCAAGAGTCAGGTCCCTGACCCTAAAGTACCTCATATGTGGCTGGCCGAAATATTACAAAAAAGAAAAATCGGGAAAATGTGAAGGAAAGCTCAAGCCCCACCATGTTGCACCCTATTAGGAGGTTTACATGTATATGGGTTAATATTAAAAACTACCCAAAGCCCTGTATAGATAATGTGGCTACAGTGATGAGCAAATTAGTATCCCACAATCATATATTTACACAATTCAAGAGTTTTCTTCGAGGGAACACACATTAGGACATAGTGCCTTAATAATATCCCAACGGATACTACATAATAATTTTTTGGAAATTGCAGACCCAGACGGATCAATCATACCAATTTATGACAATGATATTCATATACCAATTAATATGGAACTAGAGATGATCTTATGACAGGGGAAATTACTCACAGGCAGTGATGGTATACAGTGAAAATACTTGCACATAGGATAGATACAATGGAAAATGAAAACCGCTTAGCTTAGATTTCAAAATTTATGAATAGTACTCTCAGAGTCAAGTCAAGCTAGTGGCTGGATTCGGGGGGACTGAATGTAGCTAGAAGTTTGGCCCATATGGCCAAATATATTGCCTGGGTTTTATAAAAAACAATGAAGATCCTCTCCCGTATTTAATCCATTCGGAATTCTCGTATCTAACAGCAGAATGTACTTACTTTCTAACTGTCTGAGGGATTTTTCTCTATTCCCACCTCTGATACTCTTAGGGACTCCATCAATAATGAAATAGCTTAAATGATTCACATTCCTCTGATGGACCAAGCCAAAATGCCGAGCCACCGGGTATTTATCATCAGAGTTGACAATGGTCCTGAGATGCTGGAGTATTCGATTAAAGGCCTGTAGCTTAGTGCTACCAACGTACTTGAGCCCACAAGTACATTGGAGCACATAAACCACAAATTCCGACCGGCAAGTGTAATGCCCCTTTATGGCAATAGGAGATAGATCAAATGCAGATTTGTATTCCTTTGTCGAAACACCAAATTTACAGGCTCTGCCTGAGATGCACTTATATGTCATGAGTGATGTAATATGTGACGTCATCAGCAGTGCATTGCAGGCACGCAAGTTATAGTGAGTCCAACTAACTATAACGTGGGAATTTCAATGGTTTTATGTCAGTAAAATTTCCAGCTAACTATAACTGGTGTGAAACCTAGGTTTTTTAAAGTGAATTTAATAGGATTTTAAATGTTAATTCCTAACTATGACTGGTGTGAAACCTTTGTTTTTTTCAGTGAATTTCAAAGGTTTTTAATAGCAAATTTCTATAGCTATGATTTTTTTTTTATAATGAATCCAATAATGTGTATTTATGTAATACAATTTTTTTAATGTATATTGTTCGTTTTTTAATTTTTTTACTTTTTTGCACTGAATCGCTCCCGGTGCACGTCCCGGTGAGCGCACCGGAAAGCGCAGTCTTGCGGCGCGCCCCAGGGCGCGTACCGGTGAGCGTCCTGTTAGCGCTTTTGCCTCTCGAAAACATCATCGTGACGTATCGCGTAGCCGCGTCCGCATTATACGCACGGCGTAAACGCACCCGGAAGCACTCTTGCGCATACGATCGCGCAGCGTAAGCATCCGACGCGCTTACGTGATGCGCCCCTGGCCGCGCCCGGGGGCGGGTAGCATAAGCGCGTCGGGTCATGTGACCTAAAAATAACACTTTTCATTGGTTCAGGACAGTTTTTTTTCCTAATGATGATAGCCCCCACCTTTTTTCCTCATTCTCACTTTGTACTTTGAGTGAAGAAGACCTGTTGAAAGACCTCTCTGTATTTTTATGGACTGAAAAATGGCTTCAGTAGCAGCAGCAGCAGGAGCATCTCAGCCACCCCCCCCACCACCACCACCAAGAGGACCACCACAACACCACACTGGTGGAGATGAAGAAGAGGAAGAGGAGGAGGAGGAGGGGAGGAGGACATACCTGCCAGAAGACAATACCCTATATAGGCCAAAGCCACACATTGTATGGGGTTTTTTTTCCATCCCAAGTGGCCTCAAAAAGGTGAATGCGCCAAAGGTGACTTGCCTAATCTGTAACATGGAACTTTCAAGGGGGAACCCTAACAAAAATACTCATTTGGCAATAACACCATGATTCGCCACAGGCAGCGCAGGCATCCCAACAACTATGCTGCGGCAGAGGTCCGTGAACTGGCCACAAACCCTCCCGAATCTTCACCCAGCACCTCCAAAAGAAAGCAACCCACTCCATCGGGACCAGAGACAAGGGAGATGCTCCCAAACATACAACCCCAGTTTGGTCAATACAAGATCACATGTATATTTTGTTGTAAGACCATCACCTATGGTGAGCAAAGCATAAAGCTCATCAACCGTGCTGGTGACAACCACAATTGCCCCAAAAAACAATATTTTTTCCTGATTTTTTTTTGCTCCAGTTGAGTCGTTTACAATTCCCTGTTTTTTGTTTCTCCCCATGAAAATAACAAAAAAAATATAAAACTGTTCATAAAAGCCAAAAAAAGTACAAAATGTTAAAAAAACATTAAAAAAAATATAAAACAACAAAAAGAAGAAAAAAAACAGTTTTTTTTAGAACTACCTCTAATTTATAAAAAAAGGCTAAAGTTTTTTAAAAACTCTGTCATTCTTTATCCCCCATGGTACGCTCCCCGGTACGCTCCCCGGTGCGCGTACCGGGCGCTCCCCCTGTGCAAATCGAAAAAAAAATAAAGACTTTTTTTTGCCCCGCGGGGCCCTTTTATGGCCCCCACATCAAACCTAGGGGGTCAGGAGGGGTCTACTCTGCCCCCTTTTGGTCATTTCCCCCTTTGTTTTTGCCACCTCTTGTGTCTCGATCCTACCGAGACACAAGATGGTGGCCGCTCCGGACTGTTTGGAATGTTGACAGACAACCGAGAGCCAATCAGGTTTCCGCGCGCGAACTCGCTAAGCGCGCTAGTTCGAGCCCCGGTGCGCTTACCGGGGCGCGCTTATAGATATATATATTTTTTTTAACCTAAATTACTCAAAATCCACTGGAGCACATATCTTGAGACATAGCAGAGGCACATCGGGCTACCAGTCCCTACAATTTTGCCAAGTTTGGTGGAAATCCATTCAGCCGTTCGGGCTAAAAATGAGGTCGACCGCCCTATAGAAATTAACATGGGGAAAACACGTTTTGGGTTCCCCTTTTTTCTCGGCCCCCGCTTGACGAATCCTCCCCAAACTTTCAGGGAAGGACCAGAGCGCCGCCAGGCAAATTTCAGGAAATTTTCAGGCTGATTCCTTAACCGGCGTTAAAGTTATTCACAATAGAATGTTGGTTGCGAATTCCCTATTCAAAATAATCCTAACTATAACTACATATATATATATATATATATATATATATATATATATATATATATATATATATATATATATATATATATATATATATATATATATATATATATATATATATATATATATATATTCCAAACCAATGCCTCCGGGCACAGGAGCCCCAGACCCTGCAGGGCGGCCTCACAAACAATGGTCCCGGAGAGACCCATCCTTTGACAACCATCAAAAAAACAACGGTGAGGCCCAATACCAGAGTGCAGCATTTATTGTGTAGCAGCGCAGTAAGTACTCCTTCTCCTTACGCGTTTCAGCAACCTTTTGCCTTGTTCACAGGTGGAGTTTAAAATGCACAATGCAAGCGTGCGCGCTTTTAAATTACATAGTCACATGACAGTCTTTCAGAACTACAGTCCCCATGATGCATTTATGTTGGCATAGTACTGCATGGAATCTTCGTACATCCATATGCTTTTTTAAATAAAAGTTCTTTTTTGTACCTGCATCAGCTTCTTAGTGGGATTAATTTTTCACGTTGTCAAGTGAATAATCGGCATGAGCAGTGCTCAAATGTCTCAATGTCCCTGCGCCAATGCCTGTCCTCCGGCACGATCTGAGTGGGGAATCACCCCTCCCTGAATCCCTTCCTGCACCATCACACTTTAGCTTGTTAGCATATCCTCAAGTGGGCTGGTGATGGCGAGTAAGTCGAGCTCCAGAATCAAATTCCAAACCAATGCCTCCGGGCACAGGAGCCCCAGACCCTGCAGGGCGGCCTCACAAACAATGGTCCCGGAGAGAGCCATCCTTTGACAACCATCAAAAAAACAACGGTGAGGCCCAATACCAGAGTGCAGCATTTATTCACAGGTGTAGCAGCGCAGTAAGCACTCCTTCTCCTTACGCGTTTCAGCAACCTTTTGCCTTGTTCACAGGTGGAGTTTAAAATGCACAATGCAAGCGTGCGCGCTTTTAAATTACATATATATATATATATTTTTTTTTACATTTTTGAAAATAACAATTGTTACATTTCGTCCCGAAAATTAAACACACTTAATTTTATTATATTTGAAATATTATTTAATTAATGTTTGGTATTCAAATTTATATTAATTTAAAAATCGATATTTTAGACAACTATATTAGTGACAAATATATTCATTTTGAATATGTTTGTAACTTCAAATATAAGTATAGAAATGCGATATTTTTGACATAGTTATTTTTGAATCTATATGCTCGCTTGTAGATGTTTTGGTAATCAATATGTTGTCAGTGAACCCCGAAAGAGCCGTCAAGGATGCATGTATACAAGTGGAGTATGAAAATCCTAAAAGAATCAGAAAAGGAAACAGAAAATGAAGTAGGGTGGGAGAGGTCAGAGCAAGCAGATCGCGGGTAATCTGATTGCTCAGAAGCAAGAGCCCTCATACACCCAGATGGGTGTCATGTTTTATCATTGGGCAGCTACTCGCTGTGCTGGCGCTGCAATTGCCAACAGGCCCCTTAAGGGTGTTCCTTGCTGGAGATCTTTTTAAAAAAGACGCTGTGATTAAGTGGAAGTGGAGGTGCTATGTGTGCAGATTGGTGTAAGTCTGTTATAAAAGTAAATAAGAGAGACCCTGAAAGTTTTAATATGTGGGACCTTTTCTAATAAATAAAAACAAAGGGTGGCTGTTTTGGAGACAACGATATGATACAGCTCACAAAAAAGTGAGAATGTTGGTCGACATATTTCATGCCATGAAAAGTCCCTGAGGGTATCACCATTTCGACAGGACTATGTAACCTAATCTACCAAATATTAGGGTTATTGTAGTTGTACTTAGGATATCTGGAATCTGTCCCAATTTGAGTAAGTAAATGTGACCAGCATGCTAGGAAAGTTGCAACCTACCCCTCTCTGCCACCCAGGGGATTGCAGCCACTGCCTCCCACCGCTGCCTTTTGAACTCGGCCCTAATGGGGCCGTTCCACTTGACACCACAGCGATGGACCTCCCGAACAGTATTCAAAATTTTAACCATATGCAGATTGGAATGCGAGGGAGAGGGGGATTCTGTGCCTGTGCTTTCGTCAAATGTTTTTAACCAGTTTTCCACCACCTCAAGTTTAATAAAGAAATGGAATCACTAACTATCCGAGATTTGTAGTTTTGCCAGGAAAAGGAGAGCATATCGAAAGCTCAGGTCTCTGACCCTCCTCTTGTCTTCATTGAAAGAGGACTGTTAATGCTGAATTGCCAAGGCATGGTCCAGAAAGAACATCACATTTGGATTGTCTCATACTAAAGAATCTATGCTTGCGGCTGCTTTCAATATGGCATCCCTGTCTTGGTAGTTCAGGATCTGGGCAATCATGCCCAGGGGCGGGCTTTGTGCTTTGACCCTGTGAGCCCCCTCAATACCAAAATAGGATGAGAGCGAGCCTGTGGTTATTTCACCTGTTAGCCAATCCTCCAGGAAAGTAGTCCGTTATCTCCATCTGACCCTTTGGGTAGACCAACAATACGGATATAATTCCTACACGAACACCAGATTGCATTCTTCAGCCTGGTCTTAGCAATGCCCAGCCGCTCCAGAATAGATTGTGTTTGTTTTGACAGATCTTGTGTAAGAGAACGTAATTCTTTGGTGCTGACCTGTTCCAACAGCTTGTGTTGGTCTTCTCAAAGGAGAGCAAGATCATTGGTCAGGTTGTGAAAGGCCATGTGGGAATCCGCTATTGCTGCTAGACTCATGCCCAGTTTATCTGGGGCACCACTATCCCTGGAAAGTGGGTCAGCAGCCATGAGGAGACAGCAACTGAATCCATGGAGTGGGGTTCACAGGAACACAAAGAGGTTAAAGCTTTTAATGATTGATCTAGGGTTCCAGGAGCTTTATATGCTTGGGTCTGCAGGTGTCTTTTTGTTTGCCTATTAGTCAGGAGAAGGCTGAGGGAGCGAGAAGATGTACCAGCATAAGGTGCTTCAAGCACCAGCAGCTGCACAGTCCAAAGGCCTGTCTCACCCATCAAGGGCAGAGTGGCCATACAGGCCATAGTGGTGGCATGAGCAGTCTAGAGGTCCGAGAGTCCTAGCTCACTGTTTGGAATCCAAAGGCCAGAGTGGGGAGCTGGCAAAGCCTTACATAGAATGGGAACTTAAGCACCTGTACACAGGCGTGTGCATCCTTTTGGGTTGTGGTATAAGTGGTTGTGATGATGGCCACAATTGAACCATTTATCCATGGCCCCCTTCAATGGGAGGTGGTGTGGGGTTTGCCAAATGTCCAATGCAGCTGGCCACCCCAGTTGCCCCTGTACACCAATCAGCCATATCATAAATAGGCGGCCTCTGAAGTTATCTCTTACCGCAGGGCTGGAGGAGAGACCATCAGTGTGCGCTAGAAGTCATTCACCTCCCAGGTTGGGCCCCTTCGCGCACAGGGTCAGCCCAGGTAGGACTTGGGAGAAGGCAGTGCAAAGCATGTGACCCCAGAAAGGTGCATGTGTATCCTATGCCCTCCATGGAGCATTGCACACCTAGTTCCAGTCAGGCCACAGCCCTGACTCGCAAGTGAGAAGGGGGCTGAGTCAGACCCATGGTCCAAGGGAGATGCGGGCTGCCACACCCCAATGGTTCATGATAGGGTGGTCCAGCTGAATCCCTCAGCACTGACAAAAGTAGACCTCTGTTAGTCAGACTGCGGTGGAGGCCGAATGGTGCTGCAAGAGCCATTTTCCTGCTCTTCGGTGACTTCCTGGGACTGTTGGCATCAGTGCCATGCATCAAGCCCTCTGATCCAACCATAGAAGAGGAAAAGTTGAAAATTGTATCAGAGCTTAGCTGCACCATGGCTGCCAGGTCTGGCATCCAGGCCACTCTTCGCCCACAATGTAATAGCTTTTCAGGGCAAGTCACTGTAGGTACATGCGAACATTAAGGAGCATATTTACAAGTCCCTATCTCCGCAGGAACCATTCTTGTGGCGATAGGGGCTTTGCCTTATTTATTCATGCTTCCTTGTAAATAAGGCACCCATTTACACTATACTTTGCATGAAAGGGATGGGCAATGGGTGTTGCGGTGGGTGTTCCACCACCGCTCCCATTGATTTTGGTGCTGCCCCATATTTACAAGGGTGGTGTAAATATGGGGAAGAGCCAAAATTAAGACCAGGGAAAACCTGATCTTAACATGGCGAAATGAGGAGTAAAATGTAATTAATTGCTGTTTCAATGTGTGCTGCATTCTGCAACAGCACAACGGTATGAATGATTGTATATGTGCAACAAAGGTGTCCCTTCCTGCAGATAAACAATCATAAACAAGCATTGGCATAGCCAATAGGTCTCGCCCTTGGGACCTTATAAGTGTTTAGCCATGCAAAAGTAGATGTTGTTGCACCAAGGAAATTGTGCTGCATAGCTAAATACGTACAAGGTCCTAAAGGCAAGACCTAGTGGCTATGCCAATGCTTGTTTACATTACAATTCCAAAGGAAATCACAAAAGAGGACGACCCTACAGTAGTTAATGTGATTCGCCACCTAAAACACACTAATCTGGCCTAAAACAAAAAGAATGCTGATGAGGATATCAGCCCTCACACAGGGGAGAAGAAAGGTGTGCCGCTAGGATTAATTGTGGGCACCGGACGGGATGTCGCCTTTAATGGCTTCTGCAAAAGACTATCTTTTAAAAAGCATGTCTGAGACAAAAAACCTCTCTGATGGCACAGGGGCTAAGGACAGAATTAAAGTAGCGGCTCCAACCTCCTCAAATGCACCAATCACCCGTTATTAGCAGTAGTTGCACATCACGTTAAAAAGAAAGCGATCGACCAACCGAGAAAGTACATGAGAAAATGTGTAGCAATACACTGATTTATACTGTCTACCCTCAGGCAAATACCTCTCTCTTAAGCGCGTGCACTGGAACATTTTGTTTTATTACCTGGTGAGATAAGTGGGGGGGAAAGCCTTTGGTACCTGGGGAATTAAAATGTACAGGCTTGTCATATCAGTGTCTGTTATCAATTTCATGCAGGGCGAATAATTATAACCGTGTTTAAATTGAACAGCCAAAAATTTGTAAGGGGCAGACAACAGTGTTGATAGTTACTGCTGCAGTTAGAGCTACAAACTAGTTAAATTGACTTTTCTTCAGTGCTTATTCAAACTCTGTATCTGTTCTCGAGCCAACATCCTTGATGCACTGTTTTCAAGAGGAGTATAGCAAAGTCCAAGTGGCCGCTTTGCAGATGAAACACAAAAATCTGAAATATTTAGGAGGAATGTGCAAATCTACAGTGAATAAGCTCTAATCGAGCAGGGTGGCAGCCCCAAAGCCATTATGCAGCCCGTCCACTCTTACCATATCAAATTAGTGGTCGGTCCGTCACTGTACTCGGCTTCGTTAGAAACAACAAGGCATAGAAAAGGGTCAACAGCCACCTGCGGTTCATCACATTAGCAGGGAGGAAGAGTTGCTAGTAGGAAATCTTCAACCTTGCAGTATTTAAAAATATACTGCACAGAGGAGAACCTTGAGCTACGGTGCCATGTTTGATCACCTCTTGCAGAAGAAAACAACTGAATTTGTAACCTTCCAGGTGCCAAGGAAGGGCCACTCCCGTGGTGTACATACATGTGGTGAGGAAAACATGAATTCCTGCTGCCACAGCTTTGTGTCAGTCCATTGCGTCAACAGAGGTGAACAGAGATAAATTAGATATAAGATTCTAGAGAAAAGTGAGGTCAAAAATAGAAACAGAAAACACAAGTGGAACAGAAGTTAGAAAAAGAAGAGAGGCACCGAGATAATGTTAACACAGGCTGACCGAGTGAAACTGCAGAGGGAGGCACGGGTGAGTAGAAAATTGAATAAGGACGTGAAAAGGAGACGAGAAAATGTGAAGAACACAGAATGACCGAGTGAAACAACAGAGGGAGGCACGGGGGTGTAGAAAATGTACTAAGGATGGGAAAAGAAATGTGAAAGTCATGCAGGGAGTTACAGATGAGAAGAGCTAGCTTCTCTCTGTAGCACACACTGTTTACCTCGTGTATATGTACCCACCAGCCACAATCGCAAAGAGAAAGCCATCACCATCACGATCGCTGTGAAAGCGAAAGTGATTGCAATGACGCGAAGCACGTAAGGGATGCACGCGCAGCAGCGCACGTGCTTGGGTGCGTTCTAGAGAGCTGGTTGCCGCTTTGGGAGCATTTCCCAAAGCAGCTACTAAATGCTCTCCGTGCAGCGCATGCGCGCTGGCTGAGCGAGACCTAAAAAATGACAATTTGCAACTTCTATGTGTTCTGCACATCGCCATTCTTGATTGTTTATGTGTGGGAAGGGACAACTCTCTGCACATAAACAATCATTCCCTCAACGAGGCACCCTTTCACTAAGCAGCAAGGATGTCTGCTTTGGAGCTAGGCAGCTAAATGTAGCACAAGCGCAGGGAGAAACGCAGGGGAGCACCATATTATTGTAAATACGGTTCATCCCTGCTTTTCTAAAGTGACGGAGTGGTGCGTTAGCTATTTTAGAGCTAACCCACGCTCTGACACTATTTTTGTAAATATGCTCCTAAATGCTTTAATATATCACTTGTAATTCATTTGGAGCCCTGGCAAAGCTAGGCGGGCGATGAAATATCTTACTTTACCCATAGAAAGGGGAGGGCTAGGGGTGCCTGATTTCTTTTTATATTATGTTGTATGTTTTTTGTTAAAAATTAGATTTCTGTTAATAAGAGACGCTACGGAGCACACAAATAGTTATCCCTCCATATTTGAGATCTTGATGGGTACACACTCAAAACAAATGTTTTTCAATGAAATTGATGGCAATTATTATAAAAGGACTCGATTTAAGGTTCTTGTTAGTGCCCATAAAACTTGGAAGTGGGCGGCCGGTCTTATTAATATAATGAAACTGTCATATTACCCTCCATATTTTTCTGTTAGATTTTTACCCATGATATTTTCGGATGGAGCGGCTCGGAATCTGGAAAAAAAAAGGGGTGACTTGTTTGGGAGATTTTTTTCTAGGGTAGGTGAATGTAAGTCGTTTTCTGAAATGTGTGGAGAATTCTGTTTATCTAGAAGTTACTTTTTTAAGTATCTACAAATACGGGACTATCTTACAAGACATAAATTATCCCTAAAAAAACATAAAGTTGTAGAGGGTATTGCACAACAAGTTAAGATTGGTGTTCTCTATCGTATGCTTTTGGAAGAGAAGCCTGATGATTTGGTCAAAATACAAGCAAAGTGGAGGGAGCTACTCGGAGACAATGATATTGAAGTTGAAAATTTGATTTTGCTGTCTAAAGATGTTTTGATGTCTGCTAATTTAAAAGCTCAATTTCTTAAAAGCTTGTTTGATTTATATTATACACCTGTTCGAATGTTAAAGTGGGGAAGAGGACATGATGGCAAATGTTTTCGCTGCAAAGTTGATAATGCAGATAGTGTACATATTTTCTTTTGTTGCCCGACACTTGCAAAATTTATTCAAGATATTGAAAAGTTTGTGTCTATAATCTTAAAGGTCAACTTAAAAATTACCCCATCTATGTTGATTTTAGGGAAGATCTCTGGGGATAGTCAAAATAATGAACTTTATCGTTTTCGATATATATATTTTTTTTATAATGACAGTAGCTCGATTATGTATTGCTGTAGAGTGGCTTCAAGAAAAACCTCCACTATTCCAACAATGGCAAGCACAGTTATACAAATTATATAAGTTAGAGTGGAGTCTCTTTTCGTTATCCGAATCAAGACGGAGAAAAAGATTAGGATGGAAAATATGGGGGACTTTTTCAGATTTTTATGAGGCTTAAAGATTCTATGTTGTGTTTATTTCTGTCTATATTTTCTATTGTATAGTTTTTTGCTTTATTTGTTTTGTGTAATGCTCGTATTCATCTTTTATCAAATTGCGGGACAGATATTTTGTCATGAATTATGTATTATGTGAATATTATTCTTTGTACTTTGGTTTTTGTCGTGTTCCAATAAAAAAATATATATATATCACTTGTAAAGACCTTGCACCCTACCTTGTGCTCTTCAAGGCCTCCTTATGGGTGTCTTATTTAATGTTTAAACGAAGGGTTCTTTCCTGTCAAAAAGGGTTATTTTTACATATTTTCCTGCAGGTTTAAAAGCTGCAGTAATAAGGCTACACGGATTTATACTGCAAAGGCATGTTGTTGCAGTCCACACATTACGTGTAACTTCTCATACCATTGGTTCATTTCTTGCACCATATACTATGGCTTTACTTTATAGTTAAATATATTAATAGGGGATTAGCCATTTTTACAATGATTTAGAGGTAGGAGCTCATGAAGCGGGTGTTCGACAGCAGAGCCCCTTTGTGCAGAGTCCAGAACCCAGCAATACAGGTAAGCAAACATTTGATAACCACAGAAATAGAGACACGTTCTCACAGATAGTATAATGGAAATTTCACAATTCAATCCCAAACTTTTCTGGAAGATTATTTAATGTCTCAAAGTCAATTTGCATCGATTTTCTGAGCTATCTGTACAATCTTTAGGAGGGCATACCCTCCAATTTAGCGGAGGCTAAAAAGATAAATGGCTCTGACTGCGAAAAACGTCACATTTTGTTACGTTCTTCTTGTACTATTTAATAGATGCATTTAGTTATGAATTGGTAAGATTTTTCAGTTAATGAAATTGTAATATAGATCTTCTTCACCTGCTTGCTAGGGCGGTGCATTGCACGGAAACTTCAGTGCAATGGAGACGATGATTGTGGCGATATGTCCGATGAAAAAAATTGTAAAAAAGTTTTTCGAACCTGCACCAATGAGATGGAGCAATACTGGGCAATAGAAAATCTCGCCAGTGGGTAAGTGTCATTAGAATTAAGCAGTCATAGGACAGAAACATTGCTAAGCAGGACAATTTATTCATAGATTATAGATGGTTGTAAACATTAAATTAAGGGTTTCTTCTATTATGCATGTATGTGTGTCTGTGTTTACACTCGCGCACATAAACGTGCTAACATTTTGAAGAATGCAAGGGTAGGAGTTTGAGAAATCAAAGGTCAATAATATAAAGTAAATAAACAATTTAACAAGAACGGTACAGTCATTGCAATGATTTTGACGCACTACTTTAATGTGATTCGATTGAATTGCATATTCTTTCTGTCATTTCAGATTAAATATCTTCACCAATCAATACGAAGGCCTAGTATTAGATCACAGGTATTATGCTGGTGGGTGTTCACCAAATTATATCCTTGACACCAGATTTCGAAAACCTTACAATGTAGACAGCTACCTCCCACAGGTAAGTATACGAACACGGTACTACTGTTGAAGGTGTTTGCTTGCTTATTGTAAGATAATATGGTGGTTGTGTTTTCACTCAATAGAATGTGCTATTCACAACTAGAAATGGATAGGCACAGTTCACTATATTCACAGGTCACTAGTTCCACCAGAAAGTGGAGTTAGTCTACAGAAGATTTATAGTTTGGTAATAATGTCCAAATACACTCTGCAGGTGGACTATAACAAAGAGGGCCTTCGGTGCCTTGTAGAATGAAAAAATCTCTCAGCTTTTTTGAAGGAAATGTTCTTACTGGTTGAGATGCTCACAGACAGGTTGTTTCAGCCTTTCTGAGTCAATCAATACTTTCTACCAAGTAGAAGTGGTATCTGCTGCACA
This sequence comes from Lissotriton vulgaris, assembly GCF_964263255.1. Taxonomy (NCBI): domain Eukaryota; kingdom Metazoa; phylum Chordata; class Amphibia; order Caudata; family Salamandridae; genus Lissotriton; species Lissotriton vulgaris. The sequence continues at coordinate 420,370,807 of NC_141685.1, read as the reverse complement.
GCCATTCGGAATGACTCTGGCACCAGAAACATAGACGGCCCATTGCAGTGTGAGTGGGCTAACGTTATTGCAGGAGTCATTGGGGCCCGCTGTTGCATACTGCCCGCTAATGCCCACAATTATTCTTTATGGACAGGCAGAAGCAAATGCATATCATTTTGAATGACTTAGGGATTTGCCACGGCTCTTATCTGCAGACAAAAAAAAATTATGATCATCCCCAGTTCTTAAGAATTCAAAACTTTGAACATGCACATTGGCCAATGAAGCCCCACTCCTCACCCAAAGAAAACCATCAACGCCCAAAATTAACATTTACAAGCATAAATGCATGGCCTCCTATTGTTTCTTGAAATTTCCAGTTTCACCTGTATTCTACCATCTCTCAGTCATGTACCTGCCATTTCAGGTGCAATATTATTTTGTACACAGAGAAATATAGCAACCAAGTGGCGGCTTGTTTCTGTAAAACAAAAAAAACAAATGGCCCTAATGCTCTGGGAGTTTCCTTCTAGCGTGAGAGGGTATTTTGAAGTGTTTTTTACTTACAACCACCAGACCTTTTTCGTGTGGGCTAAAGTGAGACAAATGTACTTTGGATTGGAAGTGCAGTCCTTCTGGCAAAGTGATGAGCAGGTCAAATGTTCCTGACGGTGGAGCAGTCTGCTGCTGGAATCAGTGCCGGCTTTAGCTCTGGTGGCGCCCGGTGCGGCAATCATTTTTGGAACCCCCATGCCCCATGACAGCCTCCTTGGAATCTGTCACTACCAACTGGCAAAAGTGCCCCTCATCTCTCTAATGATAAGCTATTGCTAAGCATTGTCCCCCCCCCCGAGGTAGGCGCCCCCTCCACAGGTCAGTGCCCAGTGCGACCGCACTATCTGCACTGCCCTAAAGCCGGTGCTGCTGGAATCCTGGTGCTTCACCTATCTTTAAATGAAGTCTTTCTCCCCCATTTTATCCGAGACCCATGTACCTTTGTGCACCATCCATAACTTTAGAATTCAGCAAGGATCTCATGACCAGGCATTGAGTGGACTAATTACAAAACAAAGAGTCCCAAATTCAAAAGCTAAGATCCCTAAGCACACTTAAATCATCAATTCAATAAACAGGAGAGAGAGATAAAGTTGTGTCAGCAAACACCACAAAATTGAAGCAGTGCCAAATAGTTAAAAAGGATAACTTGTATCTATTTATTACGTTCACATATTATAAGAGCAATACATTCCACAGGTTAAAAGCAATTCATACAATTTATACAGTAAAAACATTTTATACAATCAATTTTAAAAAAGATCAATTTTAAGAAAACAGAGGGCGACGCAGCGTTTCGGTGATTCAGATGATGTTCACCTTCATCAGGACAGTTTTCTAGACAGTAGAGAGAAATTTCTATTATTCAAACAATCGTGTGCTGCTGACAAAAACCCTTAGCGAATCTCTTTTACAACCCACAATTCAATATAAGTAACATTTTCCTACTGCGATTGTTCTAACAATTATTACAAGAATTTTAAAGATCTGAAAACTATTCTTATATGTAACAAACATCATAATTTGAAAAGACACATTAAGTATGGTCTATTACCTATTGAACCTTAAAGTCATTTTTAAATGGAAAAACATAATGATCATGCCTCTAGCTAGTTGAGGGTTTTAATTCCTTCGAGCTTCGTTATCACTGTTTAGATTGGCACAGAGAAAGGTGGGGTTATGATTCCCCTTTAGTGCACATTTGCTGTGAAAGGTAGTTTTATATAAAATTAGATATTTATATACATACTATAGACTACTTGTTTGTTAAATTGGGAATAGGATTCATATTCCTTCTGCTTACATACCACTGGATAAGTATTCAAGAGGGATGGACCTTCGTTGAAGCAACCGAGTGTTATGCCTAACTTACAGGTCCTACTTATAAGCATAAACAAGTACATGCTCACTTGGCATTAAGATCAGTACATTTGAATTTAAAAATACTTTGTCTTGCCCATGCAGTTGAATATTATTGTTGATAAGTCGGTGGCTCCAAAGAAGGTCCATCCCTCTTAAATACTTATCCAGTGGTATGTATACAGAAGGAATATGAATCCTATTCCCATTTTAACAAACAAGCACTCTGTAGTAGGTATATAAATCTCTTCGAGGGGGGCACGACGGCGCCCCCCCTCCACCGAAGTCTTTGGGGGCAGGGTGGCTCTTGGCCACCCTTATGGGCCAGTTCACGGGGAGTGCGAAGGCGCTCTCCAACTTTACTTCCTTGTGGGGGCAGCCCCATAGACCTGACCCACCCCGGGGGCTCATCTAGGATTGGTGGCAGAGCCCCACGTGCTTCTTCATCGGTCTGGGCAGGGGTCAAAGGTCGCATACCTTCTAGGGGAAATAACTTGGCCCCCAGGGTACCGATTTGCACCCTCTTTGCCTCTTCTTGCTCCTGGTGGCGTTCCTCAGCCACTGGGATTACTCTCTTTCGCCCTCTGGGTCTCACAGAGGAGGGATTCAGCAGGGAGCTGTCTTCACTGACTCCCTGCGCAAGCCCTTTACCTGGCTCTCCTCCTGCGCCTCTCTCCTGCTTGCGCAGAGGCCCAGGCTGTTGCACACTAGTCCTGGACTCCTCTCCTGGTGCTGTTCAGGATTCTGGAGCAGTCAGGGGGTTCCTCCTTCCAACTGCTCATTGCACCAGGCTCCAGCACCCTCCGCCTCAGCAGACCACACCCCAGAGAGAGCTCCTCCTCCTGTGCAAGTTCTTTTAAGAAGTTGGGGTGGGGCTGGCAGGAAGTCTCTGTTGGCCCTATCACACAGCATCACATCACTTATCTGCCCCTGCTCCCTCCTTCCTGCCCAGGCCTCTGGGCTAGTTCAAGATGGTTTCGTCCAGGGTCTCTGGCCACATGGTCTCTTAAAAATCCCCTTACCCCAGAGCTGCCTTTTCCCTGGTGCTGATTCAGAAAAGGGGGTGGTTCATCACCACCCCCTTTTCTGAATCGTTTTTGGCCACTATAGGTGTGGCAGGGTATACTCAGACATGAGTCCCTTTCTCACTGCACCATCAGGATTCAAGCAAGCCGGGCCGAAGACGGCTGAAATGCCAGAAACCGGTCCCCGGTAGCTTGTCTCCTTTCTGGTGAAGAATTGGCTTGGTAGTTTAGTCTGCCCTGTTCCCATGATGCACTGGGCCAGGGACAGACTGATTTGCATATATCCAGGTTCTGAGCTGGGATGGTGCAGTGAGATAAATAACGGTGATGGATCAAGCCCTGATCTTTGGACTGGGTAAGAGTGGTCTGCCTAATTCAGACACTCTGTTCATCACCACCCCCTTTTCTGAATCGTTTTTGGCCACTATAGGTGTGGCAGGGTACACTCAGACATGAGTCCCTTTCTCACTGCACCATCAGGATTCAAGCAAGCCGGGCCGAAGACGGCTGAAATGCCAGAAACCGGTCCCCGGTAGCTTGTCTCCTTTCTGGTGAAGAATTGGCTTGGTAGTTTAGTCTGCCCTGTTCCCATTATGCACTGGGCCAGGGACAGACTGATTTGCATATAGCCCGGTTCTGAGCTGGGATGGTGCAGTGAGATAAATAACGGTGATGGATCAAGCCCTGATCTTTGGACTGGGTAAGAGGGGTCTGCTTAATTCAGACACTCTGTTCATCACCACCCCCTTTTCTGAACCCCCTTTTCTGAATCGTTTTCCCTGGTGCAGCCTTGTCCCTGGCACCCAGTGATAGCTGCTGATGGTTGAGCCTGTAGTTCCATCCATCTCTTTTCCTCCTTGGAGAGGAGGCCTTTGCTCAGGGAAGAAAGATTATCAATCCAGGCTACTGAGGTCAGCCCTCAGCCAGGCCCTAGTTATGACTGACTAAGAGAAATATGACATTTCTGTTTGACCCAAACGCCGTACAAATATGACTTTGGACTCTGCAGAATACTTCTTCTCACACCCGTTACAGTGGATTTTAGTGCGTGTCTGGAGTCTGTAGGCCTTGTGAAAGTTAATCCACCCCATGGGCTCCACATCCTGAAGGGGAATAATGAAGTGAAAAACTGTAAAACACACTGTCTTTCCCTGGCATGTTTTCCCTTTGTATAACGCCTATTCCATGTCACCACCACATTCTGCAAAAGTTCTATCACCCCATTCACTGTGTAGCTGCTCCTGGACGGCGTACGCTAGAAATCGCCCCTGCGCAGCCCCTACACGTGTGCACACGCATGTACACCTGTGTCTGCATGTAACCAACCCGGTTTCCCTTACTCTGGCCTGGTCAAGCCAGGGGGACACCAGTAAAATCTCCATGCAGTCTCTTCCATCCTGAGTTCACTGTGGGTGAGTCCCAAATTATGAGGCTCCCCCACAGTAAAAGCTCAACAATTAGGTGCTCAGAAAGCGAAACATCCAGTCGGCCCATAGTGTCAGAACCACCTTCTACAAACTCCCCTTCCCTGTGCGGTCATGCATCCGCCAACGACCTTTTGGCAACTCTCTCTAAAGCGCTGAGAGACCGATGATTAAGGGCTATACAAAAATCAATTAACATTAACATGCAGTCATTTGTTCTTAAATTCATCATTGGCATTAAAGCATTTTATCATTCAATATACAATCTGCAGGGTCTATTTTTCTAATTTTACACAAGCTGCAAAACATTCTTGACCCAACAACTAGGAACTTGTGTGCTAGAGCCATAAGACTAAAAGTCCCAAATCCAGGAATACTTCAAGCAATGTCGTAACTCTCCTCAGCTCATCAATACAATGTCATGTGGGAGGTTGAATGACTTTCACATTTTTTAGATAACGTTTATTTGGGGGTACTGTACTCCTGGTAGCCCCCAGAGCAAGGTTGGAACTGCTGGTGGTGCCTTGATCCTTTCTCGCCAGCCCAGTGGTCTTATGGGGCAAGGCAATTTTCTTTGCAGCAGTGGGCAGCAGGAAAAGGATTTTTCTCCTAGTTTTTCCTTTTTTTAGGGTATGCATGTGTTGTAATTTATCTCTTGGTTCCTTCCACTCCTTTCTGTTCCCCCCTTGCCTCCTTCCCACTTGGTATGGCCCGTGCTGTCACCTGAAGGCAGCAATAGAATGTTTGATGTTGTGACGAACCTGTCAAGCTGGGAGCACCTATGTTTAATAGAACTGAATAAATGTTCTTGAACCTTACAACGTGTGGACCTTCATTACTACACTTTTGGCGACGAGGATGGATGTTCTTGAACCTTACAACGTGTGGACCTTCATTACTACACCATGCCTCTGTCTATCCTATGAGTCACAAGAAATGTGGCCTCCAATGGGCTGCATGAGAGACTTACACTGGCTCCCTGTCTCACCAACATTGTCCTTTGATGGCGTAGAAGCTGCCAGCTTGTTTTCCACCCATGGTCAGAGCAGATGGATTCCTGGGCCCAGATTTACAGAATCATCATGCAGCACAATGCATCAGCCACAAATGCTGCGCTGTGTGAGAAAGAGAGAGCAGGAGAGAGCCATATTTACAGAAATATGGCACTCTCCTCCCCTCTGCCCAGCGTTGGTGAAGAAAGTTGCTGCTGTGCGCCATTTACACACCTTTGCAGCATAGTGCAAGGGTGTCTACGTGAGACTAGCATTAGGTTTGTACTGGAAAATTACTCCTGCAGCACAAAAGTCTATGTTTAGATTAACCTTAAAACGTTTCCCACCTTGCATGTATGCTGTACATTGCAGCACACATGCAAAGTTGGAAAAGAAAAGAGAAAGGAAAGCATTTCTCTGTGAAAGTGACAGGTTTAAGTGGGCACTATTTTCTGATGCTAAATCTTGTCTACTTTTTTAAGTAAATAGAGCTTAGTGTCAGAAACTTTGGGTGCCTATTCACCACCCATCGTACACCCCTTTGACGGTACGCGCTGCTTTGCACTACTTTCAAGTGATTTTCCAGAGCTAAAAAAGTTTAGTGGCTTAAAGTAAATAATTAAAAAGATTTAGCGTAGAACTGTGTTACTTTTGCCATGCAAACACAATTCTAATACTTAGTAAATATACTCCCTGTTGTGCTGCACCTCCCTGCTCCCCACAGACATGGGTATGGAACTTGGCTTCCCTTAGAGCGGATTCTTCTGGAGTACAGGACACTGATTCAGTTGTCTTTGGTCCATGAGACATTCATGGACCTTAGATTGACTACAGCAAAAAGGCAAAACTGTATAGTATCACCATGAATAGTGGTACCCTAGAACAACAGTGCTTGAGCCTTATGTTTCATGCTTCTAGTGCCTCTGGAAGGGTTGCATCCAAACAAGAATATGGTGGAGAGAGTAATTGGTTGGGTCGCACATCTGACTAACAAATTCAAAGAAAAGGGGACCTTTCCTTCAGTTCTAGCAGAAGCCCACAAAGAAAAATGTTGCCATAATTTGGGTATTTTTTAGTAAGGCGTTGGTAGTAAAAAAATCAGATTTATATAAAGAAGCGTATAAAAGTGACTATTGCAATATGTTCGTGGACCAATGAGAACTCGTGTTTTCTGTGAGGCAAATTATTTGAGTTTGAATGTTTCGTATGCATGAAGAATACAACTTTCAGTTCATATGTTACCTTCCTGTAGAGAAGTTCAAGTACAGCCCAGTTAACGCTCCGAAAGTTTATACCATAGCATTGCCTTCTTTGTAATAAAGTGTAGATGCCTGATAAACCTATCCTAGCCTTTATAAATTACCAAATTCTCCAGCCTTGGCAAAACTACTCATATACACCTAATCAATTCATCTTGGAGGTGTTAAATCAGAAATATGCATGTAAAATAACAGCAGCATACACGCTACTGTACCACATAGAGGGAGATGGGGCACAGTCACAGTTGTGAAGAAATCGTGTTGATGTACTTTTATTAAAAACATTTATGATGTGAGTGTACTATTCACTTGTCGACGGGATAGAGAAAACAACTATAATACGTGGCCGAGCAAGGAACTCAATAAATAATTAATTTACAATTCAGTAATTGTGTCGCAGTATCTCTGAAGGAAAAGTCCCTGCTCTTAATGGGCCCTTGGCTCCAGACCTTGGATGAAGGTAAGAATTAATCAGAAGCTACAAATCAAAACTCAAAATTCAGGTTATAGATAAATAGTAAATTCTTGGGAGTCAATGGTGAGATTTTGATGTGAGTTTAAAGGGTTCTATTCAATATCTTTTTGTGTTTCTTGATTAATAATCAATACATTATTTTAAAAAACAATACAGAACCTGAAGCATAAAATGTGTTCCATATAGGTAAATGCCTAAATCCCTATTCTAAATCTTAAAACAAGAAAAGTATCTTGAACCTATAAATAATTTGAAATCGAGAGGCGAAAGCATGAAGCTTTAAGCAGTTCAAGTAGCACTTCTCATGAAGAGAAGTTTAGAAAATTCAGTGGAGTCTCAGAAATTATAGCATAGATTCTGGTAAGGGAAAATAAATGGGTCTTAGCAAATAGCTCAGCAAAAAACTTAGAAAGGTCTGCTCAGAACGTAGAGCTTCAAAGAGTCTGTTTGAAGAAAGCGCCATACTCTAGTCTAGGAACACTCACTAATATATAATTTTGATATCTTTAACTAATACAATTTTTGCCATAATTCAATTTCATTCACCAATGGGGGCACGATATCTTCATGGGAATGGAGAGCTTCCACTGTCTACGTTGTCCTGAAACAAAGACTTGCAGATTATTAAGTGTTAAATGCAACATTTCTGCCAACATTGTACAAGTCATGGTTTAGTTCCTACTGGTTAGCGAAAATGTTCATGACTAGATCAATCATTCTTTGATGGTATCCATCCCTTTCTCACATATTTTAACTTACAAATCTTATTTATGAAGAAGCATTTAGATAACATTGTAACTACATTAATTAGTATGCTATATTTTATTCTATGAGGAATATCTCCATAGGAAGTTCAAAACCATCGTTTTCTTTTATCATGTTGGTTCAACACACTTTATCGTTGAACTCTTCTTGTCCTTACATTTCTAAGAAGGCTGGCCTAATGATTAGTAAAAAAGAAAAAAAAAAGAAACTGCATTCAGAAGCATTACTAACTTAACATGCCTTGCTATAAAAGCATGGTGCTCCTATTTGCCATGTAAAAATGTGGCTTCAAGTTTTTAGGTCTTCATTAGACTTCTACATATTAATTTGGTTTATTAAAAGTGTTTTAACATGTATTATGTGGCAAAGCAGATACACATTTAGCAGGCACTGGCAAGCAACCCATTTTTAGAGATAATGTCTATTAAGATGACTCGGTAACTGATGATAAAAAGAATAGCATCCTCAGTGACCAATCATTGAAGTATGATCAGTTTTGAAGGATAGAGGTTCACTTAGCTGTTTCAGGATGACACAGATCCTTGGTCAGTCATTCAAGGAAACACCTTAGTGATCAGAAATATGTGGTAGTAATCAGTATGAGCCAAAGAAGGATTGCTATCCTAACAAATAGGTATGTACTGACTCAGAGCTACTCACAGTCAAATCAACAGGAATTAAGTGATTTGGCAAAATCAGTGATGCATGAATGGTATTTTGATTAGTGAAAAGAGCCTCCATGCTGTGGTACACTCTGATATAAAAGACTCATTCCTTCATGGTCTAGAAACTGCTAAGAGAGGGTTGTTACAATGTTGACATAATACTGAAATAGTGTTATGCAAACTATATGACTTCACCTGTGAACAAAGTATCTTCTGCTCTGCATCTGCTTATATCCTTTGGCAGATATGCATTCAAGCCTGCCCGATAGGTTTAGAGTTGGCCACCACTTGAACATCCCAGACTGCTGTAATCAGAAAAAATGTGATTAGTTGCATACGTATCCTCCTTTAGCATGCTACGGAAGAACAAAACTGGACTAGACAACCCAACTAGACCAACCTCTCCCACAAAACTACCATGCTCCTCTGGTAAAAGTAATTAAACCGGACACTTGGACCCTATTCAATATCCTCTTCCACATATTCACAAGGAACATGTGTGGAATACAACGCGATTCTCGAGCTAAAACTCATGAGGTCCAAATACCACCTATATTTAAAAAAAAAAACAACAAAAAATACAATGGAGGAACACTATATCTGTAAGGAAACAGGTTAGCCTTAGGGTAAGGGTTTCACTAAAGCTAAGGGTACGGGAGATGTTTCGTTTTAGGATGAAGGAATGAGGAAAAAGATTAAGGAAGTGTTAGACCGGTCAGCCTTAGGGTGTGCTGCCATCCACCATTTTGCTTTCCTCCTCCATTTTTTCTGGTTTTGGTTTTGCTGGCCTTGGTTATTGGCAGTGCTAAAGTGCATGTGCGCTCTCCTCTAAACATGGTAATATTGGCTTATCCCCAATTGGCACATTTAATTTATATATACATCCCCAATAAAGTGGCACTACCTGTACCTGGGGCCAGTAAATTACATGCTATTAGTGGGCCTGCAGCGCTGATTGTGCCTCCCACTTAAGTAGCCCTTTAAACATATTTCAGGCCTGCCTTTGCAGAGTCTCTGTGTGCAGTTTTAAAACTGCCATTTCAACCTGGCAAAATAAACTTCTTGACAGAACCAAACCCTCATTTTTAATACATATAAGTCAACCTTAGAGAAGGCACTGAATAAATACCACAGGGGCAGAGTAAAATGTATTTGAAAATTGGGACATGCACTTTTACATTTCCAGGTAGTGAAAAACTCTTATATTCGTTTTTCACTACTTCAAGGCCTATTTCACCATTAGGATACCATTGGGCTTGCCTTATTACATTTTTTAAGTGTAATTTCCAAATTGGGAGAGATAATCAGTAAATGTTTAATGTCTCTGAATTCCTAATTTAAAATCCTAGTTTATGATGACGTTGGATTTTAAATTATAATTCAGAAAATGCCACTTTTAGAAAGTTTTCATTCTTTTGCCTTAGCCATAGGGTCCCTGTCTCTGGTCACATGACTAGGTGTATTTGTGTATTCCGCCTAGACAGGCCCACACAATGGGAGTTTAGGTGTGACTGGATGGGCCATCAGTGATCGCAAGATGGGAGAGAGCAGCCGGGCAGAGCCTCACTCACACCTGAATAGGCTGTGTCCTGTCGCCACATGAAGGAACTAACTACCCTACATTATCACTTCAGCCAGCTTGGAGACAGGGCAGGGGAGGCAGGGAATTCCTTGCACTTCAAAGCCACTGTTTAGAACTTTCTTCCAGCTTCCAGAACCAGGGCACCAGAGTAAAAAAGATGGACCTCAGACACAACAACTTCAGTACACTTCTGGACTTGTAGACACTCTGTCAGAAAGGAGGACTGCTGTGCTGCTGAAGGACTGACACTCTGCTGGAATGCACCCTGCTGTACACCTGCTTTGCTGTTCTGAACTTCTGTTTGCTGACCCCAAGCCTGGGTGAGAAGTACTGGACCTGCATCTCTTGAACCCACAACCCAGAATGACCACAAGGGCCAGGTGACTGGCATCCTGATCAGATGTCTCAGGGACACAATAGGCTTCCAACAACCTTGCAACTGCACCTGGACTATGCCATTTGTGAATCTATCCTGCCAAGTGGTGCCACCCCAGTCTTGGACCCTTGTAAGTGGGCCTAACGTGCTCTGGCAGTCTGTGGACCCAGCAGAAAGGACGTCTCTTCTGCTGCATGGTGCAACCCTCAGTTGAAACAACTCATCTCCGCTACTGTGTGGATTGAACCAGTCACAAAGGCTCACATCACAGCTGCAGCCCACATCGCCTTTGAAACTTCTACAACGCGATGCATCCTCGTGCAGGCCCTTTCATCACTCATCAACAGCTGCCTCGATTATGTCTCCCGATTCAGCATTGCAGCCTCACAGCTCTTCAGAACTGACTCATTGCCCTTGCTGCACATAACATCCATGACACCGGACTTCGCATCAATCCCTGTTGGCGGGCTCTACGATGTAAATGCAACAGGATCTCACACTGCAGCCTCGCCGCATCTCAAAATCAACCCATCTCCTCTCCTGTGCGACACATCCAAACAACGCTCCGCAAACCAGGACTGAAGGTAGTTTTGTCCAGCAGGCCTAACTGGGTCCGTGTAGACGGGATGCTTTTGTTAATTTGTCTTGGTCCGATGCAAGCAGATATCCACAGTTGATGTGTTTTCCCTGAAAATGCTTAAAATTCAATATCTATGGTTCTACTAATTGGATTTTTTGTATTTAGGTCTTGTTTTCCTTATTAAACTAAGCTCTATGGGGCCTACTTACCAAGTTGTCATGCAGTGCAGTGTAATGAGTCACCAAGCTGCACTGCACTGCATGACAGAGAGAGTGCAGGAATAAACTGTATTTAAGGCAATATGGGGATTCCTGCCTTTTCCTCTGCTCTGGCTCTCTATTCGCACCCTCGATGCAACACAGGCATCCTTGTACCATGGTGCAAGTATGCCTACATTGCATGCAGGAGTGTTTTTTGTTCGGGAATTGGACAACTTCCTACACAAAAACAATCCTGAGAGGCATTGTCCCCTTTCTACGTGTGTTGCATTCTGCAGCACACGTAGAAGGAGAACGAAACAAGGAGAAAAACATGTATTTCTCCTTGTTACATATCTCCTGGGAAGGCATATCTTTTGTTGCATTCCCAGGTTTAGCAGTCCAGGTAAATCTGGGAATGCATCAAAAACCCTGGGAGGTGTGTGGGAACTCTCAAGCAACACCCATGAAACGCCTTCCCAGGGCAGAGTAAGGCAACGCAGCAATTTGTGCTGCATTGCCTAAGTCAATAATCATGGAGCCACGTAGGGTCATGCAATTGAATACGTTGCGTATTTGCAAGAGCTGCGCCAACCAGCTCGTAAATAGCCCGTATATTTCTAATCTTGTTCTGGACTCCATTTGTGGTGTATTTTCACTGCTTTACTGTTCGAAGTGTTGCAAAAATACTTTACATGTTAACAATGGCGGCGGGTGACATTTGAAAGTGGTGAGGCGCAAACGTTTGGGACCCGGTGGCGAGCAAGCCTGATCTCTCTCTCTCTCTCTGCCTCTCGCTCTCTCTCTCTCTCTCTCTCTCTCTCTCTCTCTCTCTCCCTCTCCCTCTCTCGCTCTCTCTCTCTCTCTCACACACACACACACAAATACACTCACACACACATGATTTGCAAGTGAATTCAGCGGGAGGGTACAGAGGGAAGGGCACTGCTAGGGTTTTTTTTTTGCTTGGGGTTTTTCACTCATGGGAACTGTGGTGAATCTGTAGAATGATTTCCTGTTTAAAGTCTTCTTTTCAGATACTGACTTTATTTTATGAACAGCCCCTGTATCTTTTAACAACCAGAAGACATCTGTTTACTGGCAATTTTCCTGAAACATACCCAAATGCACCCAGGCACGTAGTAGCATAGCAAGGATTCTATGGGCACATCGTGTCAGCAGGAGGCCTGCTGTTGGGGTGGTAACAACAGCATTGAATGGGTTCAGTGGGCCCCTCGGCAAACTCCACCTGCTGCACAATAGTAGCTAGGTCCCTGCAAACTCGCATACACGTATTCAACCACACATGTCTGTGCGCGCGCACAGCTGACAAATTGTTTATTTTTAAAGTAATCCTTCTGTAACCATTACACAAGTGAGTTTTCCTAACATATACCCCAATACTTTAGGCAGTGATTTGTTTTTACTTGTTCCAACGTGAAGACAATACTGAATGCAAAATATAACTGCATTACAGAAAACTGTCAATGGTGCTCTTTGTGGCCTGGTAACTTCTGAGTGCCCTGAACATCCGAGCTGGATTTCGAACACCTACAATGAGGCACGATTATACCTGGAACTACAGAAGTAATGAGGGCCAAGTTTGGGACACAGTAGAAGTACACCACAAAATTGAGGTGCAGCGTCCAAGATAAAGCTTTCAACTGAGTGCACCCTAAGAGGCGATGGAAATCATCCCACGTGGTCCAGGCAGGTGGATACTGCAACATGAAATAATCGGCCAGATTCATCATTGAGTAGTTTTGCGAGTCTGAAATAGCGATTCATAAGGAAACGCTATTCCAGACTCGCAAAACGGGATTCATGTAGGATTCGCAATATTTTTTGCGAGTCCTACAGATTCCTTATTTGAGATTAGCTAATTGCTAATCGCAAATAAGGAATTACTCCCCATTCATTCCGATGGGCCTAAAGGCCCATAGGAATGCATGGGGAGTCTTTCCTTATTTGTGATTAGCAATTAGCTAATCGCAAATGAGATTGCGATTTCAAGGGTGCAGGGGCGCTTGCAAAGGGCCAGATTCTGAAAATCTGGCCTTTGCGAGCGCAATTAAGCTTCATGAATCAGGCTGAATATCCACAGACTGCAGCCTTGTCTCCGGTGTGTGCTAGGACCCACCAGGTTCATCCGACTCCTTCTCACGCTTGTGAATGAAGTGATCTGGGTGTGTTTTTCAGGTCCCTTCCAGGTCCTGGCAGTGTCAACACGGCCGCTCATCCTTCCGAGGTAAATACGTCAAGTGCCATTGAATTAGGTAAAAGCAGCGCTTCTGAACGGCAATACTAAGCAGTATATAAATAGACGTTGGCGTTTATAAACAGAGTAAGTGGCTGATATGAGGCTGTGCTTTCTACTCAGTTCCATAATAGAAGGACGAAACCAATACGAAGCACTGGCCCGCTCTCCTCGAGGGTGTAAAGCGTGAAGGAAAGCTACGCCTATCAAGAAACGTATCCAAAGCCAGCATTTAATAGTATTTTAATGAGAGTGCATCACCTGAAGCTTGCACAGTGCTTTAATGGCAGATAATGCTGGCAGCTGTAGTGTTCTCCGACGCGGGGTAGCAGTGCAGTCTACCAGTGTCGGAGGCTTCACGCTAGCGCTGGCGCCTGTCATCACGCGCCAGCTATAAATAAAGGGTGTGGCCCAGCTCAAGCAGTCGGGACCACGCAGTGACTGTTATAAGCTGTCTCCTGTAATCAATGCGGCTGCGGCGCTAATTACATGCGCGCACGCGGCCCATCCCCCATCACACTGGCGACGCGGTGCAGAAACTAACCCATGCAAAGCAGTTAATGGGTTTTTAATCTCTGGAGTTTAGTGAGCCTTTGATCGATGCCGTGAGTCCACGGAGGTGCTGCCTGCCCTGTGTTAGCCTGCTGTGTGCCCCCAGGCAAGTCTGCTGCATCCAGGGAAGGCCCTCCAGCCCCGGAGGGTGCCTGGAAAGAAGGGGGGTCATCTCTACTCACCCTGTTGGAGCCCACACACGTGTGTGCCCCCAGCATCCTGGAAGAGGAGGAAGCTTCAGTGAGGACTAGCACCCACAGGCCACAGGAGAGGACCCCGACATCGCTTTCATCACCTCGGCCTGACGGCTACTACCGCGCCCAAGGGGTAAGCAGTGCACGTGCCGCGAGGTGTGACTGCGTCTGCACCAAGATGGCGTCGATCCCCTCCATTGAGCCCTTTGTGGTGGACAGCACCCCCTCATCCCTTGCCCCGCGATGGAGAGACTGGACGACCGTCTCCAGATCTACTTTGAAGGGGCGGGCATAGCCCGGGACAGGCGCAGAGCCCTACTCCTCCACCTCAGAGGCAAAGACATCCACCGCATTTACAAAACCCTGGTGGAGGCCACTCCAAAAATGTATGTCACGCTTCTCAACGCCCTAAATGTGCACTCCGAACCGATGGAAAACAGGGAGTATGAAAGATTCATCTTTCGCCAGGCCAAGCAAGAAGCGGAGGAATTCTTAGACACATTCCACGGGCATTTGAAAGAACTGGCCAGCAAGTGTGGATTTTGTGATGAACAGGAAGAAATCCGAGGTCAGATAATACAAGGGTGCTACTCGTCCAAACTCAGAGTGAACATTCTTCAGGAGGATGGCAAGTCTCTAGCGGACATCCTCACCCTGGGCCGACCAAAAAACTGTCGCAAACCAGAGAATCCCACACGGAGGCGGCCCTCCACCGACCCATCAAGATGGAACAAGTCAACACAGTAGAAAAGGCGAACGTGGTGAGGCCCAAAGTGCCCCAAAATACAGGGAGAACACAGCAAAACAAGAAAAGGGAATGCGGCTACTGCAGAGGCATACCCCATTGCATGCAAGACTGCCCACCAAGAGGGAAGAAATGCAGTTCTTGTGGGTGGATGAACCACTTTGCAGCGGTATGCCGGTCTGCAATATCACGAAAAGAAGCAGCACAGTGGCTGAAGCGCATGACAGTGAGGACATGGATGATGACGCAGGAGACTACCCGGTCCACTATGTATTCTCAGTAGACTAGCCACGACGGTAGAGACGAAGACTTCCAAGATGCAAAATGAAGATCCACCACCAGGATTGAGAGCCACTATAGACACTGGGGCCTCGATCGAACTAATGGCTGCCAATGTGTATTATCAACTAAGTCCACACCTGCCATTACGCGAAGCAAGGATCAGGGTATTTGCATACAGACAGAAGACACCCTTCTCACTCCTGGGATGTTTCAAGACTGAGCTGAGACACCAGGACCTCAAGATCCCCACCACACTGTACGTGACCGAGGAAGACTGATAAAAACTGGGCTCTAGTTTCCTAGTCACAGCCCAAAGCAAAATAGCTGTTTTCACTGGTAATTCCTAATGACTTATTTTCCTGATGAAATTCCACATTAATATGCACCACTTAAATAACCTAATGATATTGTCCTTAGGTGCCCACTCCCCTCCCGTCACTTTGGTCCTGATGAACAAGGCGAAAAACTGGCTGTTCCTTCTAGGGGTCGAAACGTCAACACTTTTTCATTATTTGTCTGACATATATGACAGAGAATGTATATCTGCAATTATGTTATGATTTGACATTTAATGCATCTGGCAGGAAACTGTCGGGATAGTTTTTTTTTTTTTTTTTTTTTTTTTCCTTTTTTTTTTTATTTATTATTTTTTTCCCCCTTTTCATCCCGTGGTGGTGGGAAGAGGTAGAACAGCAAAACATAAATCATACATGAACATATAGCAAAGATGTTATATAAGCAACATAAAGACATATCAATAAAATTAATTAATTAATTTGTAACCCATTTTTCAAAAGGTGCCCAGTTCTTAGAGGCAATTAGGCGTCTTCTTTTTCCTCTAAAAGGCTGCACTGAAGTCTCAAGTTTATACCAAGCCAGCATCCTGGCTTTCCAATGACAGAAAGTAGGAGGTTCAGGATTGATCCAAAGTGAAGTGACACACAGTCTGATCATTGCCATAGAAATAAAGAGAAAAGCTTGCAAATGTCTTGTTTTTTCCGGAGCCGTAGAATATTCATAACCGGTGATTACCATTTCAGCGGTTATTTTAACAGAAGTTTGAGTAATCTGCGAGAGAAAAGATTCAATTTGATTGAAAAAAATAGCTAACTCTGGACAACTGAAAAACATGTGAACGGAATCTGCAGAAGGAAATTTACATCTGGCACAGAATGAGCCTTTACTCCCAGAGACCACCCCCCATTTAACAAGTTTTAGCGGTGTATAATAAAGATTGAACATAGACATATAACTTTGGGCTCGGAGGGTGCCTGATAACAGGACCGATCTGGCTAATACAAGTGGATATTTTAAATTGACAATGGAAACTCCAAATTTTGTTGCCCATTTGTCATTCTGATGATCAAGGTCATCAGGAAGTTGGGATAGAAAGTTTTGATATAAATTGCCGATTTTCAATTTCCTTCTGATGGATTCTACTATAACAGGTTTTTGAAACATTGTTGGGTGTTGAGGAAGCTTGTTATCTAGAAAACTTCTCATTTGAAGATATTTAAAAAAATGATTAACATGGAGATGAAATTTCTCCTTTAAGAACGAAAAAGAGGCTATTTGGCCTGAATCGGATAAATCACCTATCTCCCTTACACCAAGAGTTGTCCAGATATTTGCTACCCCCTCTTGAAATATCGATGGAAGTACTCTCGAGGCTGTTAAAGGGGTGTAATACATTATTTTAGAGATATTAAAGTGACGTCGGACTTTTTGCCATATTGAGAATAAGGTCCATAGTACCTTGAATTTCGTTTTTTTAAAATAACTTGGTTCGAGTATACGTGTGAGTATCCCTTTTATAGAGTCTCCCAAAGATATTGAATATATCGAGGGAGAAAGATGAGCTGGTAGCTCAACAGCATCCCCTAAAAGAGGGACGGCAAAATGTTGAATCATGGCTGCCCAGTAATAGAATGTTAGGTTTGGGACTGTCCAGCCCCCGCGCTCCTGTGGGAGACACGTCCATTTAGCGGCCCGTCTTGGTTTACGGTATGACCATAAAAATCGTTGGCATATTCTTTCCGCTTTTTTCAAGGTTGGTAGTGGTATTAACAATGGGATAGATCTAAAAAAATATAAGAATTTAGGGAGAACAATCATTTTAAGGATATTAGAACGACCAAAGAGCGAGAGGTGTAGATGATCAAGACGTTCCAATTTATTATGAAGTGAGTCAATTGCAGAAGAGTAATTCAGGTCTAGGATCTGATCTACATCAGGCGCTATTTGGACCCCAAGGTAAGTTGCAACGGTGGTGATAGGGGCTTGTGAAATAGGCATAGCCATGGATTGTACAATTTGAGTTTTTGCGATGTTTAATTTGTACCCCGAGATTGTACCAAATTGAGCTGCCAGAATCTCGAGTGCGGGAAAGGATTGAGAGACATTGTCAGTTAACACTACAATGTCATCAGCATATGCCAGTGACTTATATTTAATTCCATGCACTGTAACAGGGGTAATAAGACGGGAATTTTCTATCAGGGATAAAAATGGGTCAATAAATAAAGCAAAAAGGAGTGGAGAGCAGGGGCAACCTTGCCTGGTACCCCTACTGATGGAGAAAGAATGTGATTCATTAGCTGAGATACGGATTTTGGCCATTGGGGATATGTATAGAGCTTGTAGAGCTTGGATGAATTCGGATGCCTAGCCCTTCCAGGACATAACGGACCACAGATACCCCCAGGAGACCCTGTCAAATGCCTTCTCGGCATCCAACAGGATCACCCCGAGGGCAGAGTTTGTGGTTTTTGCCCAATCCAGAAGTGCCACTACTCGCTTGATGTGGTCTGTCGTATCCCGACCGGAAATAAAGCTGTGTTGGCGAATAGAAACCAGAGGGAGAATTGTTTGGTTTAAACGATGGGCAAGTATCCTTGAGTAGATTTTGCTGTCCGTATTAATTAACGCAATCGGACGATATGAGGATGGATTTAATTCATCCTTGCCTTTTTTCTTAAAAAGTACGATAGTAGAGTATCGCCATGAGTCGGGAATTGAGCCAGATTGGGCAAGACGAAAGACTTCTAGCATTTGCTGCCTAAATAAATGTGAAAAGGTCTTAAAAAATTCAAGATGAATAAGATCTGGTCCCGCGGCTTTGCCATTAGAAAGTGATTTCATGGCAATCAGAACTTCTTCCCAACTAATAGGTTCGATAAGGATTTGGTTCTGGTCGTCTGTGACTCTGAGAGTATCCCGGGATTGAAAAAATTGTTCTAACCCAGTTTGTTGCTGTGGAATTATATTAGTTTCTTCCGAATATAGGGTTGTGTAGAAGTCAGCAAAAGCATCTAAGACACCAACACTTGTATCCTGAATATTACCGGAACTATCTTTAACCTTAATTATCTGATTAGCTATGGCCTTTTGTCGTAAGCGTTTTGCTAAAACCTTACCCGAATTTTCACCAAGTTCATACATGGTAGTACGAAATTGGAAATATTTAGTAGCTACATCTTTATATAAGGGTTCTAATAAGTTAGATTTGGCTATGGCGACTGATTTCATACTAGCTGCTATGTCTTCACCCCTATGGATATTGGAACTTAAATCGAGTTCAGCTTGTTGAAGAGCTGTGAGTCTAGTTTTTACGGCTCGCTGCTCAGTCTTCCAGCGATAGGAGGCAAATCTTTTGGTCTCACCGCGTAGCGCGGCCTTGAATGTATCCCAAACGGTACTGACTGAGGCAGTACCAGTATTAATTGAAAAGAACTCTATAATCCAAGAATTAAGTTGTTCTTGATATAATTTATCAACTAAGAGTTTCCTGTCAAATGTCCATGATCTGATCTGATTGATTGGACGATCCCAGGGAAAGCTAAAAAAGATAGGGTTATGATCGGATATAGTCCTTGGATTAATTTCGATCTTTCCAGACCCAACAATTGACAGAGAGGTGAAAACATAATCAATGCGGACCATTTTACTATGAGGTATCGAGTAGTAAGTAAAACCCGGTTGATTTGAATGATGATAATGCCATACATCCGACAGGCCGTGTTCAATCAGGAGGGTCCGTAGTGCCTTATAGACTTGGGGCTTCCGTCCTGTATATATATTATGTTTTGTTATATCAAGATGACTGGGAATATTTATGTTAAAATCTCCACAAAAAAAACAGGGGATGAGGCCACATAGCTAGTTCTAAATTTAGATCCCTTATGGCCTGAGGGTCGTCCAAATTAGATGCATAGATTGAGCAGATAGAGAAAAGACGACCCTTAATCGATAGTTCTGCTATTAACCATCTGCCGCAATTATCTTGTTTTACTCTTTTAACAAGTACTAGCCCAGTCTTTGAGATGATAGCGACTCCCCTGATTGTAGAGGTCTGTCGGGTACAAGTCAGCAACTCATAGCCCGGAAATCTAAGACATGCACGATTACCCCATGGTATATGGGTTTCCTGCAGGCAAATAATATCGGCCTGCATTATCTTTAACAGCTCAAGGAAAACTCTACGTTTCTTAGGATCATTTAGACCACATATGTTCCAAGTTGCAAACTTCAAACTAGACACAGCCATAATATTTGATACGAGACCAATGACAGTAAATAGACATGAGACTTTTTATGACCAGAAAAAATACAGTCAAGTTGTTCTTTGCAGAATAATATGCTACTTGATATGACCTCAAATGCATTTGACAGAAGACACGAAAAATGAGAAAACAGGATACTCAACTCTAAGCGCCACCACCACCACCACCACCACCACCGGGGGATAGTTTGTGATGAATTTTCTGGTGTGTATATACGCGCACTACTGTCCTTCCTCACAATCCTTCCCATGCACTTATCACCTCACCCCTCTGTGCACCTGTTCTTCTAAAAATATTCATGTAGGATTTTTTTGTACTTTATAAATTGATTATTCTCAACATCGTGATGAAATAAAATCACATTCATTTTTGGAAAGACGGTATGGTGGTGCCTAACTTTGTTTAGATACAACTGATTAATTCTTGTATTGATTTATCTGTTTTAATTGTTCTCCACTGGGACATTTTCTTGTTTTACCACTAGTCACCCAGGCCCAGTGGCTATTGGGTTGCCCCATTGCTACATAACTCATGCCTTCTGCAGGGCAAGAAGCAGAAAATAAAATGGTATTTATACCATTTTGTCTTCTGCTTCTCGCACTGCGAGAACGCAGTGGGGCGGTGCTCCAATGCCCTAATGGAGCGGCCACCACTGCATATTACCTTAAGTTAAGCTTGACTGCTCAGTTCCAAGCTGCCACAAGTGGGTTGAGCACTGGTTAATTTGGGGTTTGCTTGTGCCTTACCCTGACAAAGATTAACACTATCGGTGCTCATGACAAGCTCAGCTCGCCATGAGGCACAGTGGCGCTGTGCTCATGACGAGCTGAGCTCGTCATGACCGCCGCGGCGCTCCCACTCGGGGATAATCCCCCTGCTCTGCTGAGTATTCTAAGAAACAGGCGTGGTCATGACGAGCTCAGCTCGTCATGAGCACAGTGCCACCGTGCAGCGTGACGAGTTCAGCGCGTAGCCCCCCTTCCCCTGCACCGCGGGGGAATTAGCCCCGCGGCAAAGGGGTTAAAGTTGCTGATTGACCAGGGCTCATGGCCCAGGCAAACAACAACCCAATTTCTTACAGGAAGAGAACTGGGAATCAAGTCAGGGGTATTTTTCCAAATGGGGGTGGAACTGGCTAACACTAAAGTGTCTGCTATTACTAGAGTAAGAGTCAGGAATAACATAAACAACAAGGTGAAGGATAAGGTCAAAAAAGCGGTCGTCGGGTCTCCTTCCTCCATGAAAAAGCAACACTGACATTTAACTGGGATTTTATCAGTGATTTTTAAAAAACCCTCCATAAATAAACCAGTGCAGCATAACTTCTAGATTAGTCACCAGTGATTAAACACAATGTGCTAATATCCCACAAAAAACACAAAACCATGAAATATAGAAAGGGGAGTAGAGGGCTTGAAAGTCAAGTGAAGGTATTGATGACACAGCTTAACGACTCTTAACGACCAGCAAAAAGCTTGTGTCAAGTCATTTTCTAGTTTTGGAGACTTACAAAGTTATTCTTTGTAAAAGCAAGACATAAAGAGTCACTTGTGAAAACGTTTGGCATGTTTTCCCACTTGGAAACTGCAGCAACAAAACTGGCCTTTAAACTTTTGTTGAGGGTTATATCTCTGACAAGTTATCTGTCAATTACTGTTTTAAAAAAAAACACTTTAGGGTGGAGGATATTCCCTTGGCCAACTCCTGCAATCCTATATCTCTACTTGAAACTTGATTACAAATATTACGGTATGTTCTGATCCTTCAATACACTGGAGTTTTTGCAGGGGTTAGATTGATGATATTTGTGATCATTATCAATCTGGGCACAATTTTTTCCAGGCAAATCGGCAGGCCATGGCCATTGAAATTTGCTAGAGATGTAATATGGGGTAAACTCTGAAACTGGCCCAGAAATCTCCAATTCTGTATGTAATGTCTCATTTCCACAGGGAAAATTCAGAATCAGAGGTACAAGCGAACTCTGGTAACTAATACACTCCGGGTTTTATCTATTTACAGTGTGCAGTAAATTCCATAACTCTCATAATTCGGGCCTGGGGGATTCCAACTGCGTATTCTTGGTAGTGCAGTTCCTTTATAACTGAAGAATGATTCAATGGTGTCACATAAACTATGCCACTGTTGCATCAATGATGTACAAGAAAAGGTATATTAAAATGCACCATAACCTCACCCTACAATCGTTTTTCCCAAAAGTACAAGATAACAGAAAATGTATTTTCTGCAACTAGTATATGCAAAATGAATGCCTTGTTTTTTCTTTCTTTTGTTTAGACAAAAGGTAAATATGAGTTTGAATTAAATGAATTTAGTTCATACTCAAGTTATGAACACAATATGTTCAGCTCCTATTTAAAAGAAACGAGCTTCAGCTTCGGGCTCAAAATACCGGGAGTTTTCGAGATTGGCTTCAACTACGCTGATAAAAAATTCAAGAAGGTTATTGAAAGAACGAGACAATTTTCAAGCACAGTAAGTGGATTCTCTTTTCCCTCCTGTTTGTAGCCTCACACTTTGCTCCTTTATAATGCCATATATTATTTCATTAAAGCAATCGTCTACCTACAAAGTATGGTGATGAGCTCCTAAAAAAAAAGTGAAAAGGCTGATGTAAAAATTGTTAATTGAGTCTTTGTCACAAAATGTCTGGCAGATTTCCATAACTTTTTGCAACTTTTGACTATTCAGTTTCCAGCGCATCTAGTAGATCCATTTACAATTCTTCAGACGAATATATTGAATGCATTTTCTTGTTCTTCCCTTGTTAGTCTTTATTATTGGTTCAGCTATAGGTTTGTAGAATCTAGGAGACAAGGCGTGGAAGAACTCTTACTGATTTATGTGTGTCTTTGAATACCTTAAGGATGATCAAACTGTACACACCTGCCCCAGCCATATGTGTGTTTACATTTTCTTTCCTTAATTGAAGCCTTTGAAGATTCCATCCATTCTTCAGACAAAAACTTTCCAACAGTACCAGTATAGTTTTGCGTGATGCGATGCCCTACCCATGCAGAACTTGCATTACATGTTGAGATGCTCACTGTGGTCATGATAGCTGTTGGGGGCTGGTTAGAAGGATCATACCTCAGTCATGAACACCTCAGGATAATAGGTCATGCCATGTTTCTAAACACAAAGGAAATTGATCTCTGGTTGCCATTCTGTGTCCCTGAGAGCATATCATGATCATGAGAGTTTAATCCTTTATTGAAGTAGGCCAAACTCAATCCATCAAGTCCTCATCGTGGCTGCATTTTGCTGCCAGGTGTTGCCAGATTTAGAGATATTTAGATATTTTTTATTGTGGCCCATTGCATCTCCACTCCTCTGGTTTGGTCTCTTGATTCACATGGTACTTTGGTACTTGATGGCATTTTTTTATTTCCTGTGACCCCTTCCCTTTTTGGTAAGATGTTGGATACTTGCTAGTTCCTTCCATGACATTCTAGCTAAATACTTGCAGGGCTTATGGTCAAGCTACCACTTTGCTAGTTAATGTAGTTCAGATAGCCTGCAAATTAAAATTCTATTTTTGGTAATATGGTTCAATATTTATAAAACAAACAACTCTGATGTAGATCTTAGTGGATGCTTTTTAATATGTCAAAACTCCACCATAAAGCTATGCACAGGTAATTCCACTTCTGAATTGAACTGGGAGTGTATAATGAACGTTGTGCACCTGGCTTAAAGCTGCTTTTCTTACCACCTATGGCACTGATGCAGCAGTGTTTCTTTATTTTATGTGCCTAATAACAAACATAACACATCTCGTCTTTTTCGATTACTATATATGCCTGTATTACATTTCTCATCAGTTAGTGCACATTTTAGCCAAGGTGACAATATGGGGAAAGTTAACTAATTGTTTTGAAGGGGTTAATAAGATACAGTTTTCTTCAGTGTATGAAGAGATTAGCAGCACTTTTTTCCTCTGTCCATGTCAAGGTACTAGTGGGTTTACACCCCCTGTTAACTATGTCACAAGGAGCAAGATGTCATCCCCCAGGAAAACATAATTGATTAACACTTTTAAAGTCAAGAAACAACACTACAAAATTTCTAAATCAATAAACAAAATATTTAAAAATAATATTAAGGATATATATATATATATATATATATATATATATATATATATATATATATATATATATATATATATATATATATATATATATATATATATATATATATATAGTCTAAATAGGATGAATGGAACCTGATATATGCATTTGAAAGTGTTGTGGAAAAGATATATCAGCAAAGCAGCAAATCTCTGGGCACTATTTGAAGCCAACTGGAAGACCGTGGGTCTCTTGTAAGTTTTGAGGATTGCAATAGTCAAAATTATTATCTCACAGTTTAATTTGTTTCTGCACACTCAAAGGGACAGATTATGAGTAGGTCCTGTCAGATGCAATATTTATCGTATTCAATAAAAATCCAACACTTATTTGTTAGGGGTTAATCCGATGCAATAATTGTCGCATATTTTGAGGTTTTGAGACACAACACACTTAACACAATGCTTACTGCACTAAAATCCACATGTTACAGTAAATAGTGGCCTTTTCTAAATTTTCTCCCCAGGTTTGACAGCTGAAGTTTTTTGAAGGTTGCGTAAATGAGGGTCTCTAACTGGCAGAGGTATGTCCCTTAGTCCAAGGAGGCACCTTTGTACCTAGTCAGGGTAAGGGAGTTACACACTTTAGATAATCCCTTCTCACCCCCTTGGTAGCTTGGCAGGAGCAGACAGGCTTATCCCAGAGACAATGTGTAAAGTATTTGTTCTCCAAACACACAGCAACACAGTGAAAACACCACAAATGGACACCACACCAGTTTAGTCAAATAAAGTATCTTTATCTAAACCAAATTAGACCAAAACGACAAAAATCCAACATACATATATCAAGAAATCATTTTTAAAATGATTACTTCAAAAATAGAACTGTAGAAACAAAATAGCTCCACCTGGGCTATTAAGGCGTCATGACGGACACAAATCCAAAGTACAGCACCGACTGTGAGGTGCACGAGCTGAACATGGAGTCACTCAGACCCCCAAACAAAAGAACCTTGGAAAACGAAGTCAGCAGTAGATGAATGGCATCATGGAGGTGAGGCGTAGGTGCCAAGGTGAAGCTGGTTCCCTCTGCCAAGGGAGAGGCGAGGTGTCAAGTCCGTGTGGGGGCGAGACGTCGAGACCAGGAAAGGGAAGTTAGACGGTTTCAGCTCCTGTGATTTTGCAGATTTCGTGAAGTCACCCTTATTAGTTATCGGCTCTGCTGTAATGTGATGCTGTACAAAAGGGGGTGGTGATGGACGGAGCACCCGAACCAATCAAACACTCACACCCAGTCAAAAGATCTGGGTTTGATCCATCACCGTTCTTCAGCCCACTCTGCCACCTCAGTTCAGACATGGCTATATGCAAATCAGTCTGACCCAGTGCCTCATGGGAACAGTCCAGCCCGAACTGCCAAGCCATGCCTTCCCTGGACCGGAAACAAGCTTCCGAGGACCGGTTTCTGGCATTACAGCCGTCTTCAGCCCGGCTTGCTTGAATCCAGTGGCAAAGTGAGCAAGGGACTCACGTCTGAGCATACCCTGCCACACTTATGGCGGCCAAAGTGGTACAAAAGGGGGTGGTGATGGACGGAGCATCCGAACCAATCAAACACTCACACCCAGTCAAAAGATCTGGGTTTGATCCATCACCGTTCTTCAGCCAACTCTGCCACCCCAGTTCAGACATGGCTATATGCAAATCAGTCTGACCCTGTGCCTCATGGGAAAAGTCCACCCCGAACTGCCAAGCCATGCCTTCCCTGGACCGGAAACAAGCTTCCGAGGACCGGTTTCTGGCATTACAGCCGTCTTCAGCCCGGCTTGCTTGAAACCAGTGGCAAAGTGAGCAAGGGACTCACGTCTGAGCATACCCTGCCACACTTATGGCGGCCAAAGCGGTACAAAAGGGGGTGGTGATGGACAGAGCACCCAAACCAATCAAACACTCACACCCAGTCAAAAGATCTGGGCTTGATCCATCACCGTTCTTCAGCCCACTCTGCCACCCCAGTTCAGACATGGCTATATGCAAATCAGTCTGATCCTGTGCCTCATGGGAACAGTCCAGCCCGAACTGCCAAGCCATGCCTTCCCTGGACCGGAAACAAGCTTCCGAGGACCGGTTTCTGGCATTACAGCCGTCTTCAGCCCGGCTTGCTTGAATCCAGTGGCAAAGTGAGCAAGGGACTCACGTCTGAGCATACCCTGCCACACTTATGGCGGCCAAAGCGGTACAAAAGGGGGTGGTGATGGACGGAGCACCCGAACCAACCAAACACTCACACCCAGTCAAAAGATCTGGGTTTGATCCATCACCGTTCTTCAGCCAACTCTGCCACCCCAGTTCAGACATAGCTATATGCAAATCAGTCTGACCCTGTGCCTCATGGGAACTGTCCAACCCGAACTGCCAAGCCATGCCTTCCCTGGACTGGAAACAAGCTTCCGATGATCGGTTTCTGGCATTACAGCCGTCTTCAGCCCGGCTTGCTTGAATCCAGTCTTCCCACAGGATAAAATATAATGCAAAAAATCTAAAACACTTAAAAGAAAAAGATAGTACATTAATTACTCGGAAATTCTGTGAGATCACCCTTATATAATAACATTTTCCCCCAGGTCTACGTACAGTACTCTTTATAAAAGCACATTCCTTACAGGATATCCCTCTAAAGAAATGGTATTTTCAGACAACATCCAGTCCTGCAAACATCGTGTTAACAATTAATCTTTTCGTGTAAGCGGCAGCGCACGATCAGCTGCCTGCTTCCAGAGCCTGAAGTTCGGTCTCCCCAGGGCTGCTGGGCATGGCTGCAGGCTGCAACCAAGTGTGTGCCCTGGGGCCCCCTTCGACAGTGGCGACCTTAAGCAATTGGGTACTTTCGCTATGCCTTAAACTGTTCTGTAAAGGAATGAGTTATGTGGAGCTGGTGGACAAAGCCTGGGGACAATAGCGAATGCATGTTATACTCACTTATTTTGTTGGTCAAAAAATATCCTTAATTCCTAGACTGCTGGCAGGAAGCCTTACAAGCTAGACGGAAGATAGAATAGCAGAACCAATTAAGGTTTGTAGGTGAACAAGTGTAGCTCAATATAAATTATAATTGACTTTTTACCTTCATTACACAAGTTTACACTTAACCACTGAGACTGATCGGGGTTCATTCTGAGAGTTTACATGTATCAGAGTCAATCCCTGTGGGTGTGTTATGCCTGTTCGGGTATTTAATCCCTACCATTAACACACACGCTGTACATTCTCCACAGCCGGAGGCCTTTGAAAGTTTTGCCCCAAATTCCAGCAAGCTTGTCTTTTTCTAAGTGGGTTTGTGGCTCTCCTCTGGAGAATATGTTTTAAAAAGATGCGGTCTAATAGTACATTTTGCAGAAATTTTTTCACAAATTCGCTCCAAAGCCATAAGCTCTCATAGAACACTTATTAAATATGTAATTCTTTCATGCTGTGCCAATCCAACAAAGCCTTATGCTGCCAAGGAGTAGAATATTTTTTTTTCAAAATTTGCATTGGGTTCCACATCCTTCCAGGTATATGTCAATAATTTGCTCCATTATTTCAGCCTCTTGCTTTTTCAATTCACCTGAAACTTGTCAAGGGTGCAGTGAGTTCAGTAAAGCTCCTGACGGACGAGATGTGGAGAGGAGTGTTAATTTCCACTTGTTTTAGGAGGTGCCCTTCTTCTGGCGAACATATATTTCCAAATCTAGGTAAATCTAAACATAAACCAAACATTAAACTGAATGTGTGTCTGAAAATGTTTGTCTTCGCACCCAACCTAGTCCACATACCTTCCCTTTTTCGATTCCTGGGCCTGTATATGTTAAACAATCTCATCAAGCACTTGGCAATGGCTGTGGCTGTATGACAACAGAAGAACTTTATATATATATATATATATCCACAGTTAATAAGATTAACCACATGGCTGCTGTGGGGATTTTTGCGCTGTGCTGCAAATTCCAATTTTGCTGCTTCTATGACGAGCTCAGCTCGTCATCAGCACACGACACCCGTGGGTGATGACGAGCTGAGCTCGTCATCAGCATCGAAAGGGTTAAAAGCATTGTGGGTTCTTTTCCAGCTGTAATATGTCCTCTTACTGGTGACATTCATGTGAAAAGTGAAAGTGGTAGGTGGTGGGCTGGGCCGCCGAGGGGGCCTCCATGTCCTTTGCAGGGGGCCCCCTCAAGTTTCGTTACGCCACTGCAACCCTCACTTGGGACTGTGTAGAGTGAATGCATATTCCCAGTTCCTGTCACTCCAAAACCAACAGTGAATACACAATCAGGCAGAGGTGCACAAAATGGTTGAAGAAGAAAATACCTACTTTATAAAAGTGGCATTGTCAAACACAGAAATTAAAAATCACCTTTACTAAAAGATGCATTAGTAAACACTGTGTTCAGAGAGCCTAAACTCCATTTCCATGTCTTGTCCCAATGAAAAAATACCCTTGTAAGCAACCATGCTAACCCATGGGACAGACAGGCTTTCAAATGGGAAAAACGTATTTCACTATCAGGACATGTAAAACACACCAGTACATGTCCCACCTTTAACATACACTGCACCCTGCCCATGGCGGTACCTTGGGCCTACCTGAGGGGTGCCTTATATGTAAGCAAAGGGAAGGGTAGGGCCTGGGAAGTGGGTGAACTTGGTAGGTCAACATAGCAGTTACAAATTGCGTGCCCAGACACTGCAGTGGCAGGTCTGGGACACATTTACAGGGCTACTCATGTGAGTGGCCAAACAGTACTGCAGGCCCACCAGTCCAATTTGATTGAAAAGCCCTGGCCCACTCAGGGGCATATTCTCAAGGATCTATTGCTGAGTTATCGGCACTTTAGCGCATCCAAGGTCGTGATAAAATTATTGCACCATTTACAAACTGCTGCTGACAGCCGATACCCCCAGTTTCCCTGCGATAGCAGCCACAAAAAACATCGCCAAGGATGACCCGAGCAACTATCGCTAATGAGATGGAGAGTAGGCGTTCCGGAGCAAAAAGCCACGACAACACCACTCCTCAACATTCTCAACGACCAGCCACATCAGCGATAATAACACAAAACATGCGATAAGGCGCGCTAGCAGCTGGAAATGAACACCTGCACTGACCTGGTGTAAAGTCAGATGACAACCGGCACCAGCAAGGGAGCACAGCTCAGAGCCACACATGAAGATCAACAGATGCCATGGAGCTACTCATCATGCAGCCCGGAGCCCCAAGAGGGCAACAACACAACACCCACCGTCACCATCCCCAGGTCCGCCCCTCCCTGACCCCCTGGACCACCCCAGAGGTAGCGAAGACAAAGACAGCGGCCCCTCAAAAAACACACCAACCCCACAGACCCAACACCACAGAATGTCATTGCCCACTACAGGCTCAAAAGGACAACCATCCTCCGCATCCTGAACATCATTGCCCACAGGCTGATTGTACCAACACAGCGGACAACTAACATCCAATCTCTGGCAAAGCTGCTGGCTTTGCAGCACCTGTTGGCCTCTGGTGCCTCCCAACCAACTGCCGGCAGAGTCGGAGGAGTCTCACACTTAGCCCTATCCAAGTTCATCACAACTGTCCTGGATGCCAACAACAGCTTTGTACCCCAGTACATATACCCCTCACTGCGCAGGCACAGCTGTTGACCAAGCAAGGCGTCGACACAACAGCTGGCTTCCCGCACGCGTTATGGGGCAATTGACTGAGCAAATGTCCACCTGTGCCCCCTGCTGACGCTGCACACAATTAATTCAACGAAAAACACACGCATTCCAGCAATGTGCAGGCAATAGTGGACCACCGGGGAACCACCACCAACTTGGTCACCAACTACCCAGGCAGTGTGATTCATTTCACTCCTTCCGACAGTCCAACATCAACCAGTGCTACCAGGATTGCACCCATGGTAATGCACTGCTCTTTGGTAAGTACCAAATGAACACACCACACACCTCAACTCCACAATCATGCAACTCACAACACTGGGAATACACACGTACCAAACTCACATACAACATGCCCAACGACATGCCCGCCCAACAGACACGACAGCACAACTAGCTGTGGTCACCTGGGCTAGCCATGTACATAAGCCATCATGGCATGGCACCTCAGCCAAACAATAGCAGTTTGTGGGGAGAGGTGTGAACCATGGCATGTGCGAAGGAGGCAAGTGACCCATGAATGAGAAGGTACACAATGCTAAGTGTGGCGTGGATGTGATGGCCAGACTGCAGTATGCAGACCACACACATATCCAGGTCGACATACACTGCTGGTGTATGGAGTGTAGTGGACAGTGGAGGCAACCATGTCCCCCGCTGGCAGCGGTTGATACCTTGGACATGTAGCTAATATCAAGCCTCTGTTAGGAAGGGGTGCCGATGCTGCGGCCCTTGACCTGTCAAACACTTTGGCGGGTGCCGTTGAATTCCTCAGACCGGCTAAGCAACACTACTCAGCCAGGAAACGGCCCTCTGCCCCCTGGTTCTCAGCCTCCCTTAGGGTCCTCAGACAGGGGTGTAGGAAACAAGAAAGACTCTGGAGGCTACATCTGGACCCCAAAGAGAAGGACAAACACAAAAGACTTCTTAAGGGCTATAAAGCTGCGGTTCTGCCAAACTGACTGCTTCACTCAGCTCCCCAGGGACCTAATTAAAATAGTTGACACCTTGTCCCTCCTTCAGTCACCTGACCCCATAGTCGCCTCCCAAGAACTGTGCGATCAGATTTCCACCTTTTCCATACTAAGATCATCTACACAGACTTGGAAGCTCTCAATCTTAACCCTGGGAGCCCCGTCTCGCTCGCCGCACCCCCTCTGGAAAGTCAGATGCCCAGACCCCGTAGTCTGTTCACTCATTTTCCCCTCCTCACTCCTGATCATCTTAGTCCGCTCCTGGACAAACTTAAGTCTGGATCCCCGCTTGTCCCCTGTCCTTTGAAAATCCTCAAAGAATGCAGGGAGGTAATATTACCCCCCCCTTGCTGAGGTTATGAATCTGGTAATCTCGGAAGGCGTCTATCCCCTATCTTGGAAATTGGCCATTGTCAAGCCCCTGCTGAAGAAGTCTACTCTGGACCCCGGGATCCTGAAAAACTTCCGCCCCATTTCTCTCCTTCCTGCCCCTGCTAAGAGACTAGAGGCACACCTTAACCATCACCTGAGTGCATTCCTGGATAGCTCAAGTTCCCTGGATCCCTCACAGCACGGTTTCCGGAAGGCTCACAGCACTGAGTCGGCGCTTACAGTGGTTGTCAACAGTATCCGCGCCAAGGTCGACAGTGGCCAGACTGCCTTACCGGTGCTGTTAGACCTAACTGCGGCTTTCAACACCCTGTCCCCTTCCATTTTAGTTAGCCGCCTCAGTAAGCTGGGAGTGGCCGGGCCAGCACTTAGCCTCCTAACATCCTTCCTTGACCAGCGGAAGCAAAGGGTGAAGCTGGGCGATTTTCTCTCGCCAGTCAAGCCTGTGAAGTGTGGGGTCCCCCAGTGCTCCTCCCTGAGCCCCACACTTTTTAACATCTACGTGGCCCCACTCGCCAGGCTTGTAAGATCCTTTGGGCTGGAAGTTCTTTCCTACGCCGACGACACTCAGATTGTGGTCTCCATATCACAATCTGTGACCAGGCTTCACTTTTAAAAATGCTGGAAAAGACCCTTTTGGTCTCTTGCATAATTCACAGAATTCCTATTCCTATGAGAGCTTCATCAGTCCAGGTCTCTGTCCAGACAGGACTCCCAAAGTATCCAAAGCAGTAAACTTACAACTGAGCTGGAGGTTCTGGACGACATTATCATTTTATTTGTTCCTGCTGCTGCAACTTAGTGGGGCGGGACATATATGGTCTGCTCTCAGAGCAGGGGGAGGTGTGGCGGGCACTATGTAAGTGCGTGTGAATGTTTGACCGGCCCTCGTGGGCTGGCTAAATATTCATGCACACTTTGTATGTACTTCATGCAGGCTGCATTACAGCCTGTGTGGAGAACATGCCCAGGCTCCAATTACCTGGCAGAGCACCAAACCATGGAGCTCAGGCCAATCACAACGCTTTATTGCAGCATTGTGATTGGCTAGGGGGAGCCTGGGAGCCCAGGTGCTTCCTGATTTCACAGAAGAATCCTGGAAGAGTACAGGAGAGAGGTGGCAGCAGCCGGCCAGCTGGCCAGCAGGTAAGTGATTTTTTTCTTTTTACCCTCCTCACCCTCCTCACCACTATTTCGCAGGAGCAGCTACCGCTGGCTCCTCTCTTGCCTGTCTGCAAATTATTTCAGAATCCCTTCTTTAAAATGGCAGAGATCACAGACTTCACCTAAGTCCAGCTCTATGGATATCAGAAACTGCTACTCTGACTGATCTTGGAACAGGTGTCTACCCTAAAGGGAGCGGAGATGAATACTGGAGAGGGATTCTACCACACTGCGCCGCACTTGGTTTAATTATATTAAACCCTGGTCTCTGCTTTGACCCTTTGTTTAACCCTCTATTTATGTCCACTCGCAACTGTCATATTCCCAGAATAATGCTTAGTGCTTACCTCTGCTAGGCATTGCTGCTTTCAAAAACAGCCCTCTGTTTCACCAGCAGAGAAGCTTCATGTTCCTCATCAAGGCTTAAGCACTCTCTGGAGGGGGCCATCAAAACTGAAATAATTATCGGAGGAAGAAAAAAGTATGATTTTATTAGATTATCTTTCCAAAACATTTATCGGACACTCTAACTTCCTAACTGACCTTAAGTTCCAAGCATTGTGACATTTGGAGAACCCAAAACATAGATAGATGTGTCATGGAGGCAATCCCTTTTTCCATGATGTGTTACCTTTGATGACCACCTTGTCACAAGATGTGTACACACACACACACCAGGTATGGTTTACAGAGCTCACAAAGCAGTAGGTTCATGTGATCTTATAGTTCTTTACTCCTGAGTAACTTAATAACTCTAGTACACATATTCTCAAGGAGGATATAGTCAATGTTAAACAACTCTTTGACCCCCTACTTGAATGTATAGATAGTATGTTGTGGCATTCATTTGTGGAGCACAACACCTAGCTACACAACAGGCGAGGACAAAACAAGGGTAGAATCCGTAGGCCTTATATTCAAGATTTTGCCTTAGGATAGTGACCTTCCTGCTGCACTACCCAATGGCAAAAGAAAAGGGCAGGAATGCACCGTATCCATCAGATACAGCGCATTCCTGTCCTTCTCCCCTGCGCTGGGGTACAATGGGCTGCCTGGCATCAATGCAGGCACCTTTGCACCATGGTTCAAGGGTGCCTACATTTTAGGGATGTTTGTTTTTGGGCAGGAAGGGAAAGGTTTTTTCCTTCTTGCTCAAAACTGGAGCATCTCAAAAAGTGACGCTTTGGTGGCACAGCCTCATCGCAAATGAGGCCCATTGAGTTACAATTCAAGATCATTTAAAATGAATTTGGATGTTTTATGAAGATACCTTTAGTGTGGAGATGCAGCGCCTGAATGAATGTACGTACAGAACATATTCAAGCAAGAGCAACCTGGATTCAAATTACAGCATGGAACCCACCACATATTTAATAGCTTACATTGCACAGTGTTTGTAATGGTATACTATAGCTACACATTGACATCTTGGGGCAGATTTACTAATATGTTTCTTTACATAGCACAGCAACCAAAGTTGCTGCACTGGTTTGCATGAAAGGGAGTAGAACAGAAACATATCTTATGAGCTATCATGCCCCTGCTCATTCCCAAAGTGCTAGCACATAATTTGACTATCTAACATTAAGCACAAACCTTTGTTTGTACTCTAGTGCAAAGTTGAGAACATGAGTCTAGCATAGTTTTTGTACTGGGAGTGTACCCTTCCAGTATGAAAATACTATGCTGAGGCATACCTTTTCACTTTGTATGTGCACTGTACACTCGAGCACATACACTTGCGAAGTGTGAAACGTTTGGAGGGGAAAAACCTGTGCTACTACTATGTGTTTGCCTCAAGAAGGTATACTTTTTGGTGCACATCAATTTCATGTATATAAACGTAAATAAATAGGCCTTTGCATTAAACCATGGGTGGTAGCATGGGATCACCAAAGTACATTCATGGGACGCCCCCTGATGCAAATTAGTTCATAGCTATACTTAGCATTAGTTTCAAGCAACTTTACAATGCAAATATAAAGTTTTACTCCGGAACGGGAATTTATCAACACTTTGCACTGACTTGTGTCACTTTTGGTGATTGCACGAGCAGAAAATGCAGATAAATCTAGCCTTTGTGGGCCTCATTTATGAGTATTTCCCATAGGCCATTGCAGGGTTTCCCCCATGCTGGTGCACAATGAGCTGCCTTGTGTCAACGCAGGCACATTTTTACTATTGTGCAAGGGTGCCTGAGTTGCGGGGATGATTATTTTTGTGCAGGAAGGAACACCTTTCTGCACAAAAACAACCACAAGTAGCGTTTTCCTCTTTCTATGTATGCAGCAGAATGCAGCACACATACAAAAAGGAACAACGAGAACTACAGATATTTCTACTCCTTGTGCCTCCCTTCGTTTTTGGCACTGCCTCAGAGCTAAGAGTTAGTGCAAATCTAGGGCAGTGTAAAAAAAATCCATGGATGTTGCAGGAAAAGCCGCCATCAACACCCATTGCACGACCCTTTAACGCAAAAAACTGTGTTAAAAGGAACGATGTTTACAAGGCAGAATAAGCCAACAAAAGTGGCTTAGTTGTCCCTGGTAAAGACTTACAAAAAGTGACGCACCGGTGGCGCAAGGGGATCATAAATAACCCCCTGAGTTTTTACTCATTCTTTTTTTCTCTTTGTCCCCTCACTTTCTCTGATGTCGACAGAGTTATAATATTTGTGCAATTCAAGAAGTAACGAATGCAGGCTTTTCCATTTAAAACCATGCATTGATGAAAAATGTACTCGCTTGTATGGTTATGTCTATAAAATAGGTGTTTGAAGAATTCTCATAGATATTTAATTGTGTTTTAAAATAGGCAAGCACATTTATCCGTGCTAGATCGTCCCTGGAAATCGCCCGATATAAATTGAAATCTAGGGACCTGATGCTTCATTATGAGTTTCTCCAAAGAATAAAAAGCCTGCCTTTGGACTACAGCTACGGCGAGTACCGAGAGCTGTTTCGAGATTACGGAACTCACTACATCACTGAAGCCACCCTGGGCGGTATTTATGAATACACACTGATTCTGAACACCAAAGAGGTCGATAACGCAAGTACGTAGATTTGCTATTACCAACGGAGCAGTTGTAAGAGTTTATAATGCAATATGTTTTTAACTTAAATAAAATGCACCAATTCGTGTACGTATCCCCTTAATCTGGCGATAGGTTGTGTTATGTTTTGTGTTTGTGTGATGCAGTGGTTCACTTTAATATTAATACATTTCATACGCCTTTAATTTGAAGAAAAACCAAGGGGCATATTATCAAGAAATGCGATAAAATGATCGCCGCTTTAGCGGCAGGAAATTGCCGCTAAAACGGCAATAATGGGCTTGGTAATATGCCCTTGTGAATTCCCATAGCAGCCCAGGTTAACACCAGAACCTGGGCTGCTATGGGAATTCACAAGGACATATTATCAAGCCCATTATCGCCGTTTTAGCGGCAGTTTCCTGCCGCTAAAGCGGCAATAATTTTATTGCCGTTCTTGATGATATGCCCCCAAATGATGTGGCAGATCTTGGGAGCAAATGGCACCTTCAAGCCATCAAGCTCCATCTCTTTCTAGCATGTGTACCAATTTTCTTCATGTTACACGTATTCATCGAGTATCCCTGTCATATAGTTTGGTCCTCAGTACCACGGTGATGATTCCCCATGCACTGTGATGCACACATACCCACTGGGGAGGAGAAGTTACATACTGAGTTAAAAAACAAAATGCCATTATACAATTTTTTTTTAATTTTTGTAGTAAAAGCAATCTGTGATAAGTTTTCCTCATAATAGGAAACCTGTCAACTTCGAACAAAATCTCCACATGTGAGGAGATGGCACAAGGAGGGAGTGGAGCCTGGGGAGTGGGCTGAAGCCTGAACTTATTGCTCCACTACAATGAAAGTGTTTGGGGGGGCATGGCCAGAGAGAAGGGGGCGGTCTTTGTGCAGGCCACTGTCCGTGACCCACTGTAAAGAAAGAAAAAACACAATGGTGGCTTCAAGGGTTGCAGCTGATGTCCCAGGGAGGTTTGTAGATTCCCCATTCACACATTTCTCTACTTAGATGATTGGGTAATTTGTCCCTCATCTGTGTTAAAGGGATAAGAATAAATAAACGCTGTGCACTTCTGCTTTCTGCTGATTTGGGAGAAATCACATCTATCTGAATCCTTCTCAAGATCAGAAGTTCATAGGAGTACATATCTAAACCAATTTGGGGTGTGTCAGTGACGACCAGCATGGCTCGTGGGTGGTGGGGCAGGTGCAGGGGCGGGCATGGGGCTGGGGAACAGGTCTATTGGTCGCAAAGTAAAAACATTTAATATGCACTTACCTCGCCGCCGGGTCCTGCGTCCCTGCTCCTGCTCTCCTGCGTCCGACTCCAGGAACAGGAAGCACAGGCCAGGCTTCCGTGACCAATCACAACACTGCAATGCAGCGTTGCGATTGCTCTGAGACCGAAGCTGGAGGGGTGGGAATTTTCTTCACGCAAGCTGTAATGCAGCCTGCAAGGGGAAACAGGGAACGTGAACATGACTGTTTTGGATGGCCCAAGAGGGCCGACCTAACATCATTGCGCACTTAGGAGCGGACAAACCACTCATCTCCTGCTCTGCAGTGCTGCAACTCATGCAAAGCTGCAGCAGCAGGAGGACAAAATCAAATTAAAACGTTATTATACTTTTTTCCTTTCTTTTACTGCTGCCGAGCAGTTGGGCAATGCTCCTGGTATGTGTTCCTTTTAAAGACTGCACCTTAGCTCTTTAATATCATCTTCCTTCCTACAAACAGATTGTGTGATGACAGAGTCATTCCTGAAAGTTTAAGCCGATGTGAATGTGTGATATCTTGCAATTATAAAACAGCTTCTACAGCAGCAAGTACTTAAGACTCTCAGTGGTAATGATTGTTTCCTAGAGCAAATCAAAGGCATTTCTGCAGTATAGGATGGATGGGAATATACAAATCTGCATCGGTGGATCCAATATTGCCCAATCCCCAGATGTTATTAAGGGAATGATTATCTGTAAGGATGTGTTGGAAATGGCCATTTTTGCAGGGTTATCCCCAAACTGTTTGCTTCTTCCTCCCTTGGTTTTCCTGACCTGTGGTTGTTGGTAAAAGGCATCTTAGCACTTCATCACTGCTAATCAGTGCTAAAGTGCATATGCTCTCCCTGTAAATTGTTATTGTGATTGGTTATCCATGATTGGCATATTTGTTTTACCTGTCAAGTCCCTAGTAGAGTGCACTGAGTGTGCCAGGGCTGGTAATTCAAATGCTACTAGTGGGCCTACAGCACTGATTGTGCCACCCACATGAGTAGCCCTAAATTGGTATCTCAGGCCTGCCACCGCAGTGCCTGTGCGCAGTCTGTGAACTGCTATGTTGTCCTGGCAAGTGCCCACACGTACCAGGCCCTACCCTTCCCTTTCTGTGCACATAGGACACCCCTATAGTAGACCCAAGGTACCCCCCTGGGCAGGGTGCAGTGTATGTGAAAGGTAGTAAATGTACTGATGTGTGTACCATGTTCTAATAGTGAAATACAGCCAATTTCGTTTTTCACTATTGAAAGGCAATCTTGCCCATAGGACAGAATGTGGAAGGCTGTGTACCATTATACCAGCCTATCTTCCCATAGGAACGAGATGGAGACATGGAGTCTGGTACCCTTGAATTCAGAATTTAATAACACATCTTTTAGTGAAGATGGTTTTTAAATCCTGCGTTTAGAAATGGCACTTTTAGAAAGTTGCTATTTTTTCTGTTTAAAACTTCCTGTGTGCCTCGGCCTGGTTGTGGATTGACTGTCTGGCTTTGGGGAGTGACAGGGGCTGGTGAAGTGTCTTAGCTCCAGGAGTCTGGGTGTGTCAGCCCTAGGCTGAATAGGCCCATCTGCATTTAGAGAGGTGGGTGGGGTGATCCCTGTAGCTGAGTAGGGCGATGCCTGCCTCCACAAAGGACTGGCTCCATCTCCTGCGGGTGGCTGAGGACCTTGGCCCCCTTTCCCAAAGGAAGAAGTTGTGCACTGGCAGAGTGTCCCCGGGACTGGTTTGAACTGGGTCCAGAACCCCCAACACATGCAGAACAAAGACTTTAGGGGTATGAAAGTAGGACAGAGACCCCTTGAAAATCAGACTTCTACAATCAAGAGGAACCTCTACTGGAAGAAGAACAGCTGGAGAAACTAAGGAAGATTGCCTTTGCTGTGTGCTCTGGGGCTGACCAGTTGTTTTGCTGATTCCACTAAAGGAGAGAAGAAGGGGACTTTGCTGTGTGCTGTGATTCCCCCCTACCTGCTTGAAAGCAAGACTTAGCTGTGTTCTGTGTCTACTTAAAGTCTCCAAGGGCCTAAGAAGAGCTGGCCTCCTGTTTTTGGAACCCAGGTTTACAAAAGTTCCCAAGAAGAACCAACACGCTGTGAGCATGTCTTTATTCACAGTCTGTGCTTCACTACCAAATGCCCGCCGTGTGGGAGGATCGGTGTGCTCATCGGCACACAACTGACGCCAACCATATGTCTATGTGGCCTCCCACGTTAGTAATCCCCTGAGTGTGCTGGTAACATCGTGGGCGGCGTGCCTACAACCTGCGCCCTGTGGGGGGGGACTGCTGCGCCCCGAATCGCCAGGTTTACAAATCACTGCCGCTGCCTGGGACAAAGAACAGCCGGAGAAACCCACCGCCATTGGCCCCGGGCCCGCTGACGTCACCGGAGAGGCCACTCTGTGATTGGCCCATCACAGGAGGCTCGACTGAGGATCCGCGCTACTATTGGGCCCGGTTGGGAAGGAGAGCAGTGTCACGTGGTCGGGGGCTCGCCTGCAGCGCCGCGCTGGGATTGGCCCATCGCTTGTGAAGGACACCGCCGCTTGCAGCCCTCGAGGGAGCTGCGTTCGCCGGAATAAAGAAATCGGCACCGGGGACGCCAGGGAAACTGTGCAGCCGGAAGCTCCCATGAAGTGGCGGCCTCCTTCTTCCCTGCACGCTTAAGGTACATTGCCTGCAGCTTAGATCATAAAGTTACCGCGGGGAGAGGGAGCCGCGAGCGGTGCCGGTGAGCAAGTTTCACCTACTCGGGGTGGGGAGTCCCTGAGAGGAGATAACGGTAGAGTGCTGTGCCTGTTTCCTTTGCGCAAATAAGAGGCAGCGGGGGCTTGAGTTAGCGGGAGTCCCGTTTTCAACCACAAGCAGCATTACCAGATCCTTGCTGCAGTACTGGGACACAGAGACTGCCTGGACTATTTTTAATTGAGGCCCCTTTGCTGGGATTGTGCTTTGGATAATACTTGTACTATAAGTTAAGAGGACATTACAAGAGAACCGTTTTTCTTTTACTTGCAACAGAAGTTTATTATATATGTTGGCCTTGCTTTTTGATATTTGGTCTTGCCTAAATTTGATATAAAGAATCTATTTGTTTTATAATTACCTGTGTGGTGTCCCTCTGTGGTGTTTCACAATATTATTTTGGGTGCAACTATTTTACACATTGCCTTGGGGATAAGCCTGTCTGCTCGTGCCAAGCTAACAAGGGGGTGAGCAGGGGTTATCAACAGTGTGTACCCCTTTAACCTGACAAGAGGTAAGGGTCCCTATTTGGTCAAAGGTACCCACCTCTGCCAACTAGAGACCCCCAATTCTAACAGGATGTCATTGTAACAGTTGTGAGCGTTAAATAATAGTTTACCCCTTTTAATTCCAAAATTGGTCTGACGTTCTCCTGAAGGCTAGTTCCTTGGAAAGAGTAGCAAATACATGCCCGTACCTTTACATAGAACAA
Source organism: Lissotriton vulgaris (assembly GCF_964263255.1). Taxonomy (NCBI): domain Eukaryota; kingdom Metazoa; phylum Chordata; class Amphibia; order Caudata; family Salamandridae; genus Lissotriton; species Lissotriton vulgaris. The sequence continues at coordinate 420,330,863 of NC_141685.1, read as the reverse complement.
TCATAGCCTCGTTCTCATCTGAATGAGGTACACTCACTCAGGAACCTACCATCCCCTCATTTACTTTTGCCGGCATCCTCCTACATCGCCCCCCCAGGAGCTCCGGGACAATTCTGTAGCTCGCTAGTGGAAAATGCCCTAACACTTGCCAGTGTCTCGCCCAATTTTAACATTCTTGGAAATTTTTATCTACACTTCGATGCCCCTTTAGATAAAGTGGATGACGACTTAGCACATGATCTCACAGCCTACCAGCTGCACCTAAAGATTCTTTAAGCCACACATATGAAAGGTCATCTCCTTGACCTGATTTTTTCTAATATAACTGAATGAAAAGGGAAGGAGCTTGTCCCCCTTCCCTGGTCAGACCACTTCCTAATTACTTTTCTGTGGCACCTAATCACCACGGTCTCCCAAATGTTAGCATCACGCATCCAAGCCTGCCTTTGGCCCAAACTGATTGTAGAGGACTGGACTTGTGCACCGGAATCAGCCATACCGACCTACGACCCTGACCCCGCAGCGGCCTACAGAAAATTCTACTCATGGATAGAATACAATCTAGACGTAGTACTACCCAGGAAAACCATACTAAAAAAAAGCGGCCCTAATAAATCCCCCTGGTTTACTCGGGAACTTCGTAAAGTAAAACAACAATGTAAAAAATTAGAAAGAGCGTTGGGGAAAGACTATGGAAGTGAAAAAAAATTAGAATATAGATCCTCTATTGCCGCCTACAAAACGGCACTAAAAACAGCCCAGGCTGCTTATTACGAGGAAAAAATCCTATCTTCCTCTAACTCCTCCAGATAAATACTTCAGATCATAAAAAAACTCATGAAAGTCCCTGACCCACCCGCAGCCCCTGACCTGTCTGGCCATCGATGTGAAGAATTAGCCGGCTTTTTTTCCGCCAATATTTTAAATATCATCAACCAGCTCCCATTCAATAACAATAAAACCATCCCGAATCCCATAAAATAGAACCTCAGAATATCAGCCATCGCCTAGAATTATATGATCCACTCACTGACGAATTACTTCCTCCCATCCTAGACTCGATCAAGAGCGGTTCTCCACTGGACCCCGCCCCGTTTAACATCCTGATGGCGGCAACACCCACCATCATCTCCCCTATCACCAAAGTAATGAATGCCTCTTTAATATCGGGTATAGTACCCCAAGACTGGAAAAAAGCCATAGTAAGGGCGCTACTAAAAAAAACACACCTAGACCCCATGGAGATGGGCAATTATCGCCCTGTCTCCTTACTTCCTGGAATTAGCAAAATCGCAGAAAAATATGTAAACCGCCAACTCGTCACGTACCTTGAAACCTCTGAACTGTTCCTCTCGTCTCAGACTGGCTTCCGTCCAGGCCAGGGCACAGAGACTGCACTGATAGCAGTGGTAGACGAGGCTACAAAGATTCTTGCCTCTGGAGGCTCCTCAGCCATCATTCTCCTGGATCTAAGTGCAGCCTTTGACATGGTGAACCAAGGCACTTTGGTACACTGTCTCAAAAAAATGGGAGTGACAGGCACAGCCTTAGCCTGGTTGAAATCATTCCTGGAAGATAGATTCTTCCAGGTATTTGAAGGTACTTCCCGGTCCCAACCAGTGCCGTCACAATGTGGGGTCCCCCAGGGCTCGTCACTGAGCCCCACACTCTTTAACGTGTACATGTCCCCACTGGCAGAAATAGTAGCCCCTTTCGGAAATAAATTAGTTACCTATGCAGATGACACCCAGCTAATCGTGTCACTGAACCAGGTGGAACAGTCCCCTACGGACCTGTGCTCCTGTCTCAAAGAAGTCGCTGACTGGATGAGCGCATCTCACCTCCAACTCAACAGCGACAAAACTGAGCTCATGCTGCTGGGCAATCATGCAATCTGCAACCCTAACACTTTGTGGCCGACTTGCATGGGGCCCGCACCAACGCCCAAAAAAGAGATAAAAAGCCTGGGCATCTGGCTTGACCACAACCTCACTTTTAGAACGCAAGCCAGGAAAACCGCTGCCACCTGCTGTGGTCTGCTCCGAACTGCACGAGAAATACTTCCTCTCTTACACTGCCACTCGAAAAAAGTCCTGATTCGGGCACTTATCCTCTCCAGACTAGACAATGGAAATGCCCTTCATGTTTCCGCTCCCAAGTCAGTCATTTCCAAATTGCAAGTGGTTCAAACTTCAGCAGCAAGGCTCCTCAAGGGCACAAAAAAACGATGCTCAGCCAAGCCTGCCCTAAGATCGCTTCGCTGGCTCCCGATACAAGAGAGAATATATTTTAAAGCCCACTGCATCACACATAAAAACCTTCAGGACAAAGGTCCTTCTATCTTGAAAACTCTGATAAAACCTTATAAAGCCACCAGAAGTCTCCGCTCAGATGAGCTGCACCTGACTGAAACCCCCAGAATCAAGAGGACCCAGACAGGGAGTCGCCTCTTCTCTTACAACAACTCCAGGCTCTGGAACTCTCTTCCACTCTCCATCCGCCAGGAAGCCAATCACCTGACGTTCCACAAACTTCTGAAAACATGACTATTTCCGTAACCCCCATACGCTTCTCTAGCTACCACCGCAGCTCTGGGATGCCTCCAGGTAGCCATGCGCTATACAAAAACATCTTTCTTCTCATTTGCAATACCTTCACGTGATGGGGACAGGAAGGCACCTCACACACTGGTTTGTATCTTCCATCCAGCAACACACGGAGGTGGACCTCACTCGGCTTCGACATTATTGGGAGGGTGGCCCTGGGGAGGGCATTTACAGATGGAGAGTGGGCTATCCTCCGGGGTAGCCCGACCTACGTTCCCCGTAATCAGCGGTTCCAACAAATTCAATTCTTTGTACTACATTGGGCTTACCTTACTCCAGCTCAAATCAACAGGTACTTCCTCCGCACAGATGCGGCTTCTCCCCGCTGCCGGCAGTTAGATGCCGACATTCTCCATATGCTCTGATGTTGTCCTGTCTTGATTGCCTACTGGAACAATATGACAATCACCCTAGCAACTTGCACCTCCCGAGCCATTCCCCCTAATTGGGAAGCCCAAGTATTGCACCTCTTTAGCAGAAATAAAAGTTATAAAGCTGCCATACAATTTCTAGATCTGGGTCTAATAATAACGGCCATATGATTGATTACCGAGCGATGGAAATCCCCTCTGTCGCCTCACCCGCTGGCCTGGCCCCGATCCCTGCCTAACTGGGCTAAGGCAGAGGGTGTGGTGCTAAGTCGAGAGGACCTACTTGTCATTCGTAAATTCCCCCTAGCGCCTCAGTGGGACACAATGGTTTTCAAGCTCCAAGAAATGGTCACTAAGACAGGGGACCCGAAAACGTTACCTAGGGCCGGCGGGAGTGTTGAGTAGCACTGACACCCAAGCTGACTTAGTCCTTCTGTTCCAGAACTTCCTTGCCACTAGACCCCGACAGATTTGGCCCCCGTGGCTGCAATAGATGTAGCAGCAGGTCTCAAGCGACTCCCCTATCCCTTCCTTGTCTAACGTTGTCTTCATTATGTTGTACCCTATGTCCCCAGTTGGGTTCGAATTGCACTATACCTGAATCATTTACATGCCACCCGGTGGTGTGACTCACCAGCACTGCTCCGCCCTGTCAAGGGATATTGACTCATGATTTGATGTGCTCGCCATAATTTACACATCTGTTTTTCCTGTTACTATTGGGCATTGTGCATCGTGCTGCTGGGCAATCACTTTTCTTTTTTTCCACTTGAGCGCTGGTCTGACTGTATGTTTTCTTAAAAATGTGCAAAAATCTTAATGAAAAGATTTAAACAAAAAAAAAATACATGTCCGTACTTCTTTTATTTTGTGGAACTTGAATTATGTGTTTTTTCCTGCAGTAGTATCTATCTGGCACATGCATCAACGTAGGCTTTTGCGATTTCTTAATTGCGATTATTAAGATATCGCAATTAAGGAATCACAAAAGCTTATGCATGTAGGAATCGCTATAAAAATAGCGATTCCTACACATCCCTTAATTGTGACTCGCAAAGTGCTAGTTGCAATTTAGGAATGCTGTCCCATTCCTCCTATGGGCCTCTAGGCCCATAGGAATGAAATGGAGCCAGTAGGTACTCACAAATTGTTCATGCAATTTCAAGGGTGCAAGGGTGTCAAAATGACACCCTGTTGCAACCCTGAAATTGATCTGTGCACATATGTTGCACACACACATGCCCTAAGGGCATGTGTGTGCGCAACATGAAACTTTGAAAAATGCACCAAAGTGCATTTTTCAAAGTTTTTGCAAATTACCATGAAATTCAACTTCATGGTAATTTGCTACTCCTATTAGCGAAATGGCTAATTGTTTTACTTTATTGCATTGCATTTAAGAGATCTCAATTTGGGATTCCTTAAATGCAATTGCAATTTACGGAATCGCAATTTAGAGATTTCTTAAATTGCGATTTTTGTATTTGGGATGATGTTTCTGTGTATCAGCCCGTTTGTGACCGGTTTTTCCTTTGATGCATGTGCCTGTATGTTTCTTCTGTTAAAGCGTATCTTTTTATTTGGCATTTTGGTAAGCAAGTTTAAAATTCTAGAACCAAAATGTTGAACTCTAGCAAGGATTCTTTTTCTACACTCTGTATCGCCCATTGATCGTTGCAAGTGTCTTTGAATGGTCTGCATAGTAGAGGAAAGGACACCCCACAGGCAATTAGCTGTTTTTGGAATAGTCCGGCTTTTGGTGGTTGTTGAGTGCCCTTAGAACTTGTGATTTGGGATTTATCATCAAAGGTGAACATCCTGACTATGAACCCTACCTTGATAAAGGGTCTCCTTTGCTGAAGCTGGTCCCTTGGCAACATAAAATGATCTGTGTTTGTGTTGTTGTGCTTGGAGTGGCTGTAATAATTTCTTTTTAAAGTCAATAATTTTCTCATTCTATCTAACTTTGGCCTGAAAATGTAGGAACCAGAAAAGGTCGGTGTCATATTAATGCTTTCCGTGGTGCAGCTAACTTCAAAGGCAAAAAACCTGTTTGATTTCTGCTTGATGTTAAAGGACCTGCCATCATCCACACACTCTGTTTCCTTCCCCATCTTTGCCTAGACCAAGTGCCCAACTTAATAGTTGGTAGTACTTAAATTAGTTTTTGATTTCTTGGTGCAATCAGAGACTCCCAGGAGAATACATTATTATATTCAATAATGTGTCCCCATGTATTTATTCCTGCATCAATTATTGGAACTGCTAGATTGTCTTGTAAACAATTTGAAGTCCCGGGTGAGTTCCATATTGGCGCAAAAGTACTATAGTAGGGTATCCTCATAAATCGTCTGACCTGGTACCAAAGCCCACACGCAGCATTTAAGATCTTTAAGAAGCACTTTGGATGCCTAAATTTAAAGAGTAAAACGTCTCCTCCATACAGAAGATTTTCTGTCATGGCTTAGAGGCTAGTAGGGAAACAGGCAAAGTTGGACAAAAGGAATTTTACATGCTGAAACCATAAATCCCAGCAGTATAGACGGAAATCTGGCTCTGCATTGCCTCCTTCTGTTTTGGAACTTTGAAGTTTCTTCCAGACAAACCTCACTACTTTACATGTCCAGATAAAACTCATTATTTCTCCTTTTAGTTCAATTATCCAGTTTAGTTTAAAGGATAAGGGGACCATGCTAAAGATGAAGGTAAACTTTGGCAAGATTAACATTTTTACCAGGTTGGATTTAACTATAATTGAAAGCAGGAGACTGCCCCAAGATCTTAATAAAATCCTAGTCCTGCTCATTTTTTCCCCGACGTTGACGTGGGTCCTCTTAGCCAAATCCTGGACCACTAAGTATCTTATTTCTTATTTTACAAGGGGGCTTTTCAACTATGTGTTCCATGTCATGATTTCGTTTTTTTTGCTGATTAATTTGTTATCCAGAAACCCTTTCAAAATCGGTCAAAGCTTGTAGTAAAGCAGGGAAGGACCCGTCAAAGTCCTGTGTGTAGACCATTAAATCATCAGCATATAATGCTAAATTTTTCAGCCAGCCATTGCATTCTAATGGGATAATATCCTGGATCACCCTTATTTTATTTGCGAGTGGCTTGATGTATAGATCAAAAAGCAGGGGGATAGGAGGCACCCCTATCTTGTCGCTCTCTATATTAATCTGTTTAGTCAGGTTCCCATTCACTTTTAACCTGGCTTTTGGTTTTCTATATATCGAGCTAACTGCTCTGGCAAAATTCTCACCCAGTTCAAATTTATGGATGACGTGATGTAAAAAAGACCAACTTACTCCATCAAAGGCCTCTGCAGCGTCAAATGTAAGGACTGGTAATGGCAATGTATTGTCTATAGCCATAGATATAGCATCTACCAAATCATGTGTTAACTCATACAACTGGCATGCTTTGATGAAGCCCTTCTGATCATCTTGAACCAAAAATCTACATATAGATTTACTATCACAGTTAAGTAGGAAAATCGGTCTATATGACTTGCAGCTCTTAGGGTCTATTTCTGTTTCAAAATTAGATTAACAGCAGCCTCATCCCAGATCGTGGAATCTCAAGGCCCTTAGAAAATATCCCACCTACCAAGTCTGCCAAAAATTGAATAAATTCATTAGACAGCACTTTGTAAAACTCAACGGGTAGGCCATCCAAGCCAACAGAGATGCCTCTCTTTAACTTGTTTAGTGCGGCCTTCACTTCCTCCAGACTCATTTTCTGGTTAAGAGTCTGCTTTAAATCAAATTTCAGATTTCCGCAAGGGCATTGTAGTGTCACTAAGATATTCCTTTAACTGCATCTCAGAGATGTTCTGAATAGTTCTTGAAAAAAGTCAGTGAATGCTAGTTTTGTATCTGAGCCCTGTATATTGTCTGCCAGTTTCTTTAGATACTTTCTCTCTGATTATGTTTTTAGAATACTCTACTCTCAAATTCAAGACAAGTAACTTCCCCATCCCCCTCCATATTCATAATGAACTAATTTACTCGCCTCCCATTTATTTCGTAATATACTGTCAAGATAGTCGACTAAATCAGCTTGTGCAATTTAACCTCATTATCTTTAATGGCCAGGTCTTGAGCATTTGGTTGTAATACTCTCTCTCTAAAGCCTTGGAATTTTATCTTCCAAATCTTTTTTCCTACAGTTTGACTCCTTATGTTTTTTTGCTGCCAAGTTTATTAACTTGTCCCTAATATAGGCCTTGTATGTATCCCAAATTATATTTAGAAGCTGAGTTATTATTAAGCTCAAAAAAATTTAAAAATATCCTTTTTCAGCTGCTTTAAATCCAATAATAGTGTTCTAGTAAGTGTCCACATATAAGGGCTAAAACCTTATCCAACTGTAATTCTAGCTGGAAAACGGAGTGATGGGAAAGATGTTCAGGAAAATGCTTCACTCTCCTAACATTTTTTACCTAATCTTTGTATTGCAGAAGGTGTGGTTTTGGCTAGGAGTCTAATCCCTTTAGTCTTTTCTCTCCATATCTCTGTCAAACCTAGATCGTCCATTATCATCTTCATGTGCCTTTTCATTTTTGGGGAGTTTACTATTTTACATTTGGAGGATTTATTTAAATCTGGATTCAATAGCACATTAAAATCACCTCCATTTATTATAGGGATATTAATCTCCAAAAGCTGAGAATAAAGGGCTTGAATAGATGCAGGGTCGTCAATATTTGGCCTGTAATACTCCACAAAACCCTAATATGCACATATTACCAACCATTGTCCCCCTAAATCCACCATACATCTGCCTATTACAGCTTTGATAGATTTTTTTAAAATCAATATAGCCACTCCCTTTGTACAGCATGATTGATGTGTAAACACTGACTCCTCGACCCACTTCAGTCTCATCTTGCATTAGATGGATCTCTTGTAACATTATGATGTCGCAATCGGATTGTTTCAAGTATTGAAAATTGATTTTCCTCCTACTATCTACCCTAAGACCATTTACATTCCACATTAAAACCTTCAGTAGAGTATAATTTGCCCAGTCAGGCATTTTATTTTAAAGAGGGCTATATTTGTGCCTTTCTTATACTTCCATCTCTTTGATCTAAATTTCAATAACCGAGGGCTCTTGTATATTTTTTCCTCGCATGCTCCCCACCCAGTAAAATTCATCCTTATGTGCCCAATTCAAACCACCCCCTTCCCTGTGAAACCCTCTCTGAAACTAATTCAGGTATATTGAACTTCTTTACCCATTGGAGCTCTGTGCTTCACCAGGCCTTTACTATTTTTGTTTTCTGCAGCATCTACATCTGCTCTACCAGGATTCCTATCTCCCTTATGTTGTTCATCCTATTGTTCCACATGATTCTCAGTGGAGCTAGAAATCTTATTTGGGCTGAGGCACCTAATGTTCTTATTTCTGTAATGTATTTACCCAGCTCCCACTGTCTATCTTGTGTGATACTAGAGATGTCTGACCTAACACTAAACGTCTAGTTCCCTTTGGTAAAACTTCCTGCTTTTAAGGCCTCAGATAAAACCCGCTCTTTCAAATAGTGAGTTTTAAAGCTAATCAGAATTTTCCGGGATTGTTCTTTATTTAAATTCTTTAAAAAGGGGTCTTGGTGGATCCTCTGTACATCTACCTTGAGCTCTGTAATATCATTTGAGAGAATACATTCCTTAAATAAGCCTATGACAAAGCCCTTGATGTTCTCAGCTTCTAAACCCTCTGGAATACTTAGGACCCTGATGTTATTGAACCTCACATTATTCTCCAGAGACTCTATTTTATCAGGGAGGCCCTTGTCCCCTTTTTTTAGAACTTGGATTAATTTGCAACTGACTTAAACCTCCCTCGTAAGTGCTTCCATCGTGCAAATTCTATCCGTTATGAGGTCATTTTAGCTTCTAAAGTTTTGCAGGCCTCTTGAATTTTCCCCTGATTTCATTCTGATATTGCAAACTTGACGCTGAATTCGGCTGTTAGAGCAGCTAGTAACTTTTCAGCACCCTGCTGATTATCACAGTCCTTATTTATCCGGGGCTCTGCAGTTGAGACTGCGGATTGATCATCTCTTCTCCATTTGTTAGGTATTTTCAGGCCCATCCCCAAGCACCTGAAATCTGTTAATGACTTAAAGTTCTGTTAGGAGGCTACCTCGCTCCCTGTTCATCTGTCTTCATTAGGAGGGTGTTTCCCTTTTCTTGCGTGAGCCTGCTTGAGTCCCTAAGCATGGGGGAAGGAGCTGTATTACTGTCAGCCCCTTTAGCCTAAACTTTAAAAAAGGTTCTTAGTGAAGGAGTAATTATGAAATTACTCCTTCGCTAAGAACCTTTTTAAAGTTCTGTCTTTTTATTTTCTGTGCCTAAAGAGTCCTTCACAATAAGAGAACTCGGGCCGAGTCAGTGTTTTTATCCAGTAAGGTCAAATTGAAAACTTTTTTGTCCCCCTACTTACACTCCATGTTCTCCCAAGTGCTCTGGGGCAGATTCTAGGCTGGTTTTTGAAAGTAATTAACCACTAAACCAATGTTCTAATTTCTTAAGGCATATCTAATTGGGGCACTTCCAGCATCTCCTTTCCACAGTCCCCCCTTTCCCTGTTTGGACTAACCTTTTTTTCTTTGTTTTCCCACCAACAGGGGTGAGTTTGGGGGATGCACTGGGTTTTCTGCCACCTGCTCAGTTGACTTTCTTGGGCACATGTGACTTCTGCATGCTTCTTCGTGTTTCTTTCCTCTGCATCGCCCGTTAGGAGTCAAGCCTTTAGATTGCTTCTCTAGGGACACCCAGCCAGTGCTGACCCTGCTGGGGATGACCCAAAAGCAAATCCGCACTGAGGCCTGCCAATCCCAGCGGAACCTCGGAGCCGCCTGTGACCACTGCTCCCCTACACCGAAGTCTCATGAATGGTGCACACCACCTAACATCGGCCAATCCACTAGCTGAGCACACCTAAGCCTTCACACACCTGTTGCCACCCGGAGAATGGTTTGAAACCACAGCTGCAGTCCCACTGGGCGCAGAAGCACTGATTTTAGGTGAGACGCTGGAGAAACTCATGTCCCCTGCGGGCTCACAAGTTGCTCTGATCTGACCCAGGGTTGGAAAGATGGTTTATGTGGTTCCTTTTTAGTATTGGTTGGGGTAATGTTTCTGATGATGGGTCAGTCCCTCTGACCGACCCTACTGAGGATGTGGGGTGATACAATGATATGGGAGTGATAATCTTTTTTAGGAAAAAGTTGCACTACTGTTTTCACATGATATCATTGCTCTTTTAATTTTCCCTATTGCTTCATTCCAGAGTGGGATGTGTTGTGTAGTTGCCCTGTGACTAGGACTTGGTTACCAGTTTTGCAATGTGATTATGCATTGTATCAGTTTTGCACTCTTGGTGCTACATAAAATCTTATAAAGAAATGTTGTAAAAATAAACGTTCTTTCTATTGACCGAGCCAGCTTACTAAATTGATCCCTGGGGTAACTGTCAGAGAAGAATGATGAAAACAATCCTATGTTCTTTACTCAACAATATATAAAGTTAGCAGAATGCTAGAGCACTGGGCTGGTCTTACCATCTATCCTGTTACCAATCTTTTTTAGTTGCTTGAAAGGTAAAGGGGAGGCAATAGCAATCAAACAATTGTATCTACCATGTAGTACATTTAGCCACACATTATAGACCAGGAATCAGTAAGTAAGGTTAAGTAGGTTTCATTACAAATTGAGGGCCAAACTGATATATATATATATATATATATATATATATATATATATATATATATATATATATATATATATATATATATATATATATATATATATATATATATATATATATATATATATATATATATATATATTTATATATATATATATAAATCTCAAAAACATATTGTAAAGATACAAAATCACCACAGGTATGCCAAAGTGTCAAACTAAATTAAGTCTTAGTAGCATAAAGTATACAAGAAATTCAGTTGCAGCAACACAGAAATAAAATGTGATGATCTGTGCACAGGTTTTGATCCTCCTGTCTATGCACGAATAAATCTAAAGTAGCCCAAACAAGTCATAAACCTAATTTGGGGAAACTGGGAAACCTAGTCAAATCCTGGATAGCAGGAAGGTGTCAGTGTGGTGGAGACTTCAGTAGAAGTTCTCCAAATCAGGAGAATGCACCACATATTACCACACAAAGAGAATAAAAGGTCCAAGAAAAACTTCCCTAAAGACTAACAAGGTGAACATCAACTAACCTCTCGGATCATTCGAGAAGTCAACGTCATCGACTCCCGTTGTTTTCCACATTTTAGCAGTAGAAATTGGCAACTTCACTCGATTTTCCCATCCTATGGGTTCAACATCAGGATGACCTTGGATGTCTCCCTGCTCCTGATACGTCTAGAACAGGAAGGAGTCTCCTCTTAGTTCCTTAACACCTCTCATTCTTGCCAAAAGTTCTCCACCTGGACCTCACTATCTCTAATACACAATATGCCTTTCACTGACTATGAGATAATGTGAACACACCTGCAAAGACAGAATACTGCAGCACAATCAAAACTTTCACATTTAAAGTTAAACGTTAGGGACCAAGGGCCAGATGTAGATCGCCAAATAGGCCGATTTCGTCCATTACTGACCGGTATTTGGAGATTGAGATGTAGGGGGCCTAATATTTACCGATTCGGTAAAATACCGAATCAGTAAATTTACCGAATCAGTAAATCTAGATGTAGGTGGCACTGAAAACAATGCCACAGGCCCTTAAGAATTTGTTATTTACCATGAAATACTATTTCATGGTAAATAACGAATTCCTGTGTACGTGCACATCTGTGCCCTAAGGGCATGTATGTGTGTCACATGGCACACAAGCCAGAATCAGGGGTGCAACAGGGTGTCAAAGTGACACCCTGTCCCCCTTGACAATTCGGTAATTTTACCGAATCGGTATTTACCGATTCGGTAATTGACATTACCATATGAATCAATGGCAATTACCGAATCGGTAAATACTGATTCGGTAATTACCGAATCATACCGATTCGGTGAAAATTACCGAATTATTACCTACATCTCATTTACCGAATCTAGAATACCGAATTGATAAAATTCGGTATTCTAGAGTCGGTAAATGAGATTTACCTACATCGGTCCTTATATGATTGAGAACTTTGGTTAAGCTAACTTACTAAAACAGTCAGCGTGCACATTAAATACATACTTATAGGTGCATGTGCAATTATAGAATAAATGCAAAACATTAATAAATGAATACATGAGAACATAAGAATGACATTCCAGTAAAATCAGGATAACCTGAAATGCACAAGTATTAATGTGAACATGAACTACAGTTTGTAACATTATAATGAGAACATTAGAGAACAAACCTATATGAATGACTACTTTCAACAGTGAATACACTCTAGAAATATGTTTGGTGCTTCACTTTACATTAATAGAGTGAGAGCACACAGTAAATATATTGTGCAAATGCATGTAAGTAATGTTCTTCCGTAATATAAAGGGGTCCAGCTGGAATTGCGTTTTTCCAAGAATACATGGTTATTATTAGGGGAGAGCTCAAATCTGAAAGTAACAAATTTGAATAACAGTAAAGCAAACTCAGACTGCTAACCTTCTGTGGTAAATAAGTTGAGTGCATTAAATTGTGTAACAGTAACATGCTATCTAAATACTTTGAAATGACAGAAACACAGTATGAAGTGTTATAGGAAACAAGGTAATTTCTTAATATTAGAAGTGATTCGTATTGTACATTTTTGCCAGAGCAGCATGAAATAGGCGAGAGAAGAATATCTAATCAGGGCTTTCCATGTCTATTATGAAAGCAAAAAATAAGACTACCCCAAAGGCTTGATGCCTGACTTGGCTCTCTCTGCCAAACCTTTTACCTTCCTCCCTCCTGTTTTGTTGAATTCTTTTTTGTTGGCACTCTGTGCACTTTACCACTGCTAACCAGACCTAAAATGTGTGAGTTCACTGCCTAAAACATGGTGAGATTGGCATATTTAATTTACTTATAAGTCCCTAGTAAGGTGGTATAATAGGTACCCAGGACTGGTATATTAAATGGTGTTAGTGGGCTTGCAACAGTTATTTACTAACACACTTAAGAAACCCTTTAAAATATGCCCCAATCCTCCCATTGCAGCATATATGCAGTTTTAAACTGACAATTCAAGTTTACAAAATGAAACCCCTTACTGGTCTTAAAACTCCCTTTTTAATAGGTGGACCCTAAACTTTCCTTAGGGCAGGGTATGGCAGGGTGCACTGTATTGAAAACTTTAGACATGTATATTTAAGTTTTACATGTACTGGTGGTGAAAACCCACAAATTTGTTTTTTACTACTGTGCGGCCTACTCAAATGCCAATTGCCAACAACGCCTAGTGATGTGACCCAGGAACAATCTGCAGGAACTAAATGTTAGTACTAACAAATGCCTGCTTTCTAAAAGTGGGATTTTCAGAATTGTGACTTAAAATCTGACTTCACTTTAGAATAAGATTTTAAATGACAGTTCTTCAGACATCTAAAATAAATTTCCTACCTGCTTCCAATCAAACATTATTACTTATTAAGAGAAAAAATGTAACCCAATGTTATCCTAAGGGAGAGGTAGGCCTTGCAATAGTAAAAAAACAAATTTAGGATTTATTCACTACCAGGACAGTGGAAACTTTATTTATTTATAGAGTTGTGTATAGCGCAAACATGACCCGAGGGTATCAGAATGCTTCACAGTTACATGTTATGAGTTGTTTAGATTACAGTTTGTATATCATAATAATATACATAAGGTTCTGGTTCGTGCCTTTCATATCAGTTTCAACAACAACAAAATTAAGATCAGTTAAATTTACAAATTTATATCCATAGTATTATACAAAGGATCCGATGTCTCCTTTCGTATCTTTTACCACAATATTACAGTTAATGTCCCAAAGTTGTAGTCCTGTATAGTCTGAGGGGTCTTTGCAACTAACTGGTAATTTATCCTTACATTTGTTAATGGTCTGTTGGTGTCAGCACCTTCATCCGATCTAAATGTCTTTGTGTTCTTTTTGTGTATCGTACCTCCATATCTGACAGGACTATGCAGTGTCTGGTGAACAACCACTATACAGATGATGAGCAGTCCATGTTTAGGGTAGGAATTTGCTCATTGGGAAGATCTTTGCTTCCTTCTTGAATGTTGACGTGTTTGGAATTTTTCTAATATTAGGAGGTAGTAAGTTCCAGATTCTGGGGGCCGCTCCGGCGAATGATCTGGAGTGGAGTGGAGTGGAGAAGTGTGGCTCACTGGTTAGAGGAGGCAGACCCGGACGCTGAGATCAGACCCGGGACCAGGGTTCAATTCCCGATGCGGCAGGGTCTTGAGCCCAAATTGTCCACGGACTCGGTAATTCTCGCTTCGGTGCCTACTCGAATCACAGGTTTACAATCTGCAACTCTGGGCAATAGCTTGCTTAATCTCCACTACGGCCCCCGCGGCGGGATGCCTGGCTTTCACCTTGGGGATACCCAGTAGGGGCTATCTCACAGGGAAAAACCAGGACGGGTTCCCAATGCAAAGCGCTTTGAGACCTGGCGGTGATATTGCGCTATATAAAAACCTATCCATCCATCCATCTGTTGTACGTTTTCTTCTTCTGAAAGATAGGAGGCTTCAGCAGCAGGTCTCTGGCATTCTTGGATGGTCTGCTTCCACTGAATAACTCAATTTTCTGAACTACGGACTTGTTTTGTAGTGGATCGCTTTGTGGGTAATACATGGCAGTTTAAGTTGAATTCTGGCCTCATATGGAAGCCAGTTCACAGCCTTCAGGTGTGGGGAAATGTGATCATATTTCTTGAGCTTGTAATGAGTCTTGCGGCTGCATTTAGACAGGCTTTTAGTGGTGTTGTAGAGATTTTAGGGAGACCTGTTAATGTTTTACATCCATATTCAATCCTTGATATGACTTAGGACTGAACTGCCAATTTGAGGTCCAACGTAGTAATGAGTGGTTTCACTTTTCTAAGTTCAGGTGAAAACTAGCATTTTTTGCCATTGAGATGATGTGGGCTTTCATGTCTAGGTTCTTATCAAGCATTATTCCTAGAGATTTGTTAGAGTCAACTGGGATAGGGGTGCAGTTTAGCGATCTTATCAGTTTGGTCTATTCCTTCACATCTGCTGAGTTTTTTGGAGGGGATATTAATAGAAATTCAGTTTTTGGCGCATTTAACTTCAGATGATTGATGGTTAGTCATTGTAGCAACATTTTCAGGGCTTCATTCATTGTCTTGGTCTCTTCCACCGACGAGATCTTGATGTAGAGCTGCGTGTCATCTGCGTACATGTGATATGAAATGTTTGCGTTCCGGAGAATTTCTGTAAGGGGTTCGATATATAGGGTGAATAGTGAAGGGGATAATGTTGATCCTTGTGGAACTTCAATCAAGTTAGGGCTTGGTGTGGATAGCGCCTGGTTTACCAAGAATCTTTGTGTTCTATTCTGTAGGAAGGATTTAAAGCATTTCAGTACAATTCCACATATTCCCATCCTGTTTTCAATCCTAGTAGTAGTTTTTCATGATTAACCATGTCAAACGCAGAATACGGGTCTAGAAGGACTAGAAGACATGTTTCATTGTGATCCAGGGCCTGTAGAGCATCATCCACTATAGGCAAAATCGCTGTTTCTGTACTGTGCCCTGGTCTGAATCCAGATTGGCATCATCCAGTAACCTGAAATTAGTGATGTAGTGGCTCAGTTGCTGTTGCACACATTTTTCAAGTAGTTTGGCTAGCAATGGAATATTGGTCACTGGGCGAAAGTTGTTTGGGTCTGCTGGGTCTCCTGTTGGCTTTTTAATGATGGGGAAGACTTGACCTGTTTTTAGGCATTCTTGTATGGTGCCTTGAGACAGCGATGCATTGATTATATTTGTCCATATGGGAAAGACGATGTGATTGATTCTTATCAAGCATTTTGCTGGGAGGGGGTCATTGTAGTGGTTATTTGGTTTGATTTCTGAGAGAGTTTTGGCAATGGAGTTCTGGTCATATAACTTGAAGGTCGACCACTGTGCTTTATTTTTCTTCATATCTTGAGAGGTGTGCATGGGAACATCAGTATGTGAGGATAACAGGTTAGGGAGGTTGTTCGCTGCCACCCTAAGTTCCCTTTCTAGAGAGTTGGGTTTGATTGTGAAGAAGGTAGACAATTCCTTGCAGCTCAGATGGGTTTTAGCTGATTCCTGAGCAGTTTTGGCCAATTTATTTGATTGTTGTTTCAACATCTCGAACAGTTTCCTTGGTCTGTTTTTAGCATCATCCAATTCATATCTAAAATATTCCTTCTTGGATCCGATAATGCTTTTGTTATAGTCATTTTTAGTTTTTCTAAGAGTTTTTAGCTGTGGGGAAGAAGGGTGTAGTCTCCATTTTCTTTCTGCTAGTCTCAGTTTCCGCCTTTCTTCATTTAGTGCCTCATTAAACTAGGGATTTTTATATTTTTTCTGTAATTATTTTCAGTTCAGCAGCATGGTGGAATTGATTATATTCGTCATTGATGTTTTGTAGTGGTTTGTGAGTTCTCTAACGTTCATCAGGTTGTTGGGTGGATTAAGATCCTTCTCAAATTGTGATATTAATTGCTCAATATAAGAGTCTTTGGTGTCCCTAATCCATTGTTTAGGTTTGACAGCTTGCCTGGTCTTATTCTTTCTTATAGTTGATATAAAGAAAGGTATGGCATGGTGATCTGACCAGTCGCATGGAACAATTGAGTGAATTGAAGTAGTCTTAAGTCTAGCGATCACCCAGTCTAGTGTCGACCCTTTCAAGTGTGTTGGCAGATTGCATGCTTGACTAAGGTTTAAGTCTTCTAAGAAGTCTTTGAATACGTTGACCTGTTTGTCATTATTATCGTCCCAGTGTAAGTTGAAATCACCTAGGAATATATCATTAGTGTGAATGTTAGAGTTCGCGTTGATGATCTCCATTAGCTGGCCAATGAAGGAAGCATTATTTCCTGGTGGGTGGTAGAGTGCGTGTAAATTGCATCTTTGATTATCTTTGATTTTCATAGCGAGACCGCGGTATTCACATGATTCAAGAGGGTCGGAATGAAGTAGGCTTACTCAGATATTAGAGCGATGTATGCAAGCTATACCACCTCCTGTTTTTAGTAGTCTGTCTAACCTCACAATGTTATACTGTGGAGGCACCAGTAAACCCATGTGACGGGAAGAAGACTCATTAAGCAATGTTTCTGTCAAGATTGTCACATCTATTTCCTGATTGATGATGTGGGCAGCAATTTCTGAGGCATGTTTTACAGCAGAATGGCAGTTGAGCAGTAGGCAAAGAAGTGGTTTCCCTGACTTATCCAAGTTCATTTCTTGACCATTATTGGTTAACTGGACTTGTTTTGAGTTGTTCAGATAGATTTTTCGGGTTTTAGGCAGTGATGTTCTATTTGCATTGCTTATGACTGATCTAATTTCCTCGCCTTTAGTTATGGAAGTGGACTCATAAGAAAGGAGTAGGGCATGGATTTCCTCCTCAGATAGATATTTAAGATTCTTGTATGGCTGATTCTGTCTGTTTGATAATGGCGTAGCTTTCCATTTACTCTTTCCTTGGAGATTGTTCACAGACACATGATTGATTTCGACTTTAGAATGAGTCCCTACTGTGATTTCCAACATGTTCTTCATAACTTATAGTGCGTTTTGAATGTCCTGTGATATGTTGTTCGCTTGTATTTAGATTTCCTATTTCCCATTGTGTAGGTGGTGATGTAGTAGATGTGAGCATCTGCCTCATTGGTATTTTGCTTGTGTGACGTAGATATATCCAACTTTTAAACCCCTTCGCTGCTAGGCCGTTTCCCTCCCTGTCCTAGGCCTTTTTTTGGCTATTTGGGGTAGTTCCGGTTTAGGCCCCTGTAACTTTTTGACCACATAAGGTATCCATGGCAAATTTACGTCCTTTTTTTCCAACATCATGGGGATTCTAAAAGTACCCAGAGTTTGTGGATTCCCCTGGAGGGGATCCAGAAATTAGCCAAAATACATCTAAATGTAGGTTTTTTGGGAAAAAGTGCTGCAAATGAAAGCGTCTGTTTTTTCCCCAGCAAATGGTATCAAAAAAGGGATTATGAGGCTGAAATCAGCATTTTTCCAGCTTTTAGGGAAGGGCAGACTTTGGACAGAAAATCTAAATTGTTTACACAGTTTTGGCATTTTACCGGGACATAGCCTATTTTTGCTATTTTCTTTGCTTTCAACCTTCTTCCAGTTAATGGTAGAAATGGGTATGAAAGCAAGAATGGATCCTGGAAAGCTATACAATTCGGAAAAGTAGACAAGATTCTAAATTCATCAAGGGGTCATTTGTGTAGATCCTTCAAGGTTTCCTTATAGAAACTAACAGTTAAATATAGGAAAGATTAGTTGCAACGAACAGCCATTTGTGTCAACGTTTTCACCTGTAACTTCTTCTGTTTGAAAGCAATATACCGTTATATCCGCTGGACCTTTTTGGTTGCAGGGATATATAGGACGTGTAGGTTCATCAAGAACCCGACAAATCCAGACCCAATACCTAAGCAGTGTCTTGCAATGGTTTTTTATTATGTACCGGGTATATGGCAATTATTCTGGGAAAATGTATACATGTGTTTTGCGCCGTTTTCTGTCATGGGCACTAGGCCTACCCACACAAGTGAGGTACCATTTTTCTTGGAAGACCTTGGGGAACGTGGGGTGGGTGGAATTTTGTGTATCCATGCAGATTCCAGAACTTCCCATCACAGAAATGTGAGGAAAATGTGTTTTTCTTGACAAATGTTTAGGTTTGCAAGGGATTCTGGGTATCAGAACCTGGTGAGAGCCAGTCCAGTCACCCCATCCTAGATTTCACTGGGTGTCTATTTTTCTAAAATATGTAGGTATGCTAGGTTTCACTAGGTGCCGGCAGATCTAGGGTTCAAATTCTACAACTAGGCACTTTGCAAAAAAAAAAGGGTCAGTTTTCTCTGTGAAAATGTGGCGTGTCACGTTGCTTTTTGGGTCATTTCCTGTCATGGGCACTAGGCCTATCCACACAAGTAAGGTACCATTTTTCTCAGAAGACTTTGGGGGATGATGAATGGGTGGAATTATGTGGATGCACGCAGATTCCAGAACTTTGCACCACATTAATGTGGGGAAAGGGGAAAATGTGTTTTTTTTTTAAACTAAAGTTTAAGGTTTGCTAGGGATTCTGGGTAACAGAATCTGGTGAGAGCCAGACAAGTCACTCCATCCTGGATTTCCCTTGGTGTGTAGTTTTAAAAAATGTACATATTTGATAGGTTTCCCTATGTGCCACCTGCGCTAGGGCCCGACATCCACAGGTAGGCATATTGCTACAAAGAATTCTGTGCCTAGTGGGCTTTCTGCTGCCCTGGGTGGAATCGGGGGGGGGGGGGATTGTTTGCCCCAATATGTCCCCAAGGGCGGCAGAAAAACTGTGGCTACTTTTAAAAAAGCCAGCGTAATCGCTGACACCTAGTGGGCTATCTGCCCCCCTAGGGGCAGATCAGGGGCCATAGCCCCCACCTGCCCCCTGGGGGCAGAAAGACTGGAATTTATCTGTGGGTGGGTGGTGGTATTGTCATGCCCATTTCGGGCAGCCCCCACCCCTACATGAAAAGAAAAAAAAATCCCTGAGTTGTAGTGGGCTTTCTGCCGGGGGGTAGAAAGGCTGTAATTTTGGTGGGGGTGGGAGCATTGGCATGCCCATGTTGAGCAGCCTCTACCTAATTACCTTTGCCCCTAAAAAAATCCCTGGCTTTTAGTGGGCTTTCTGCCCCCCAGGGGGGCAGAGAGACTTTAATTGTTGTGGGGTGGGGGCATTGGCTTGACCATTTTGGGCAGCCTACACCCTAATTCAAATTGGCCCCAAAAAATCCCTGGCATCTAGGGGGCTAACTTCCCCCCGGGGGTAGATTGGGGGCTACTGCCCCATCTGCTCTCTGGGGGGGCAGAAAGACTGTAATTGTGGTGAGTGAATGGGGCATTGGCTTGCCTGTTTTGAGCAGACCCCACCCAATTAAAATGACCCCACAAAAAAATCCCTGGTGTCTAGTGGACTTTATACCCCCGGGGGCAGATTGGGGCAACTGCCCTCATCTGCCCCCAGAGGGGGGAAGAAAGGCTGTAGTTGTGGTGAGGGGTGGGGGCATTGGCATGCCTGTGTTGGGCATGCCAACGCCCAACATAGGCATGCCAAACCCCCTCATTGAACCCTCATTGAAATGCCAAAATAAAAATCCCTGGCGTCCAGTGGACTTTCTGCCCCCCGGTGGGGGGGCAGAAATACTGAATTTGACCATTTTTTGGGGGGGCAAAGACCTTTGCCCAAGGTGTCGCTCCACCCTCCCTGGTGTCTAGTGGGTGATCCCTGCTTGGGGATCGCCCTCCTGGGGCTCATTTCAGTTTTGGTTTCTATGAAATGACGTCAGCGCGAACTACATGCTGATCGTCAATTTATAGAAACTGCGGGGGCCTCGGGAGCTGGGGAAGCTCTTCCCCAGCTCCAAAGGCTTTGGGGATGAAAATTAAATCCCTCTGGTGCCTGCACCAGAGTGATTTCCGGTGTCATGTGCCAGGACGGCCGGGAGCCGTCCTGTGCACACGAACACCGTTGCGCACGATGGCTCCTGGCCGTCGAGCACACAGAAAGGGTTAAATACATTGCAGCATTCTCTAAGGCCTGTTTAGTGCCTAGAGATTACTTATATGACTTAAAAAGGCAGGTTTAGTCTTAGCAAAACGTTTGATTTGCCAAGTTGAAATGACAGTTTAAACTGCACACACGGACTACACTGGCAGGCTTAATACAATTTTTAAATGGCTATTTGAGTGGGTGGCACAATAAGTGCTGCTGGCTCACTAGTAGCATTTAATTTACAGGCCCTGGGTACATGTAGTACCACCTAAATAGGGACATGCATGTAAATAAATGGTGCCATATTTGTGTCAGCCTTTTTCCATGTTTAAAGAAGAGAGCACACACAAACACTGGCTACCAGTGGTAAAGTGTGCAGAGTCCTTAAGTCAACAAAAACGAATTTAGCAAAACAGGAGTGGTGAAGCCAAAAGGTTTTGGTACGCCCTGCAAAAAGTGCCAAGTTTAACAGTGGCCTCATAGTGTTTTGACGCCAGTTTGTTTTAAGACCCTCTACTCTTAGGAGAAAGATGTCAATGATGTAATATTTAATTTGTGCATCTAGAGTATGATTCATCTCATTCATAAATAAGCCATGCTCCATAAAAGAAGATTATGGAGCATAGTTTTTGGAGCAAAGAACATTATTAAAAGGCGATGTTTTATCAGGTGCTAGCGCACACGAAGGAGGGATGTGCTGGTAAAAGTGTTAGCCATAACATCTGGAGAGATAGAAATTCTGTTTTGTCCTTGAATGGCATGTGGAGAG
This sequence comes from Lissotriton vulgaris, assembly GCF_964263255.1. Taxonomy (NCBI): domain Eukaryota; kingdom Metazoa; phylum Chordata; class Amphibia; order Caudata; family Salamandridae; genus Lissotriton; species Lissotriton vulgaris. Next base: position 420,309,375 of record NC_141685.1, on the reverse strand, counting down.
GATGAGACGTACGGGTGATATTAAGTGGAGAAGTGTGGCTCACCGGTTAGAGCAGGCAGACCCTGAAGCTGAGGTCAGACCCGGGACCAGGGTTCAATTCCTGACGCGGCAGGGTCTTGAGCTCAAATGTCCACTGACTTGATAATTCTCGCTTCGGTGCCTGCCCTAATCATGGGTTCACACTCTGCAACTCTGGGCATTAAGCTTGCTTAATCTCCACAACGCCCCCCCCCCCCTGCAGCGGGATGTCTGGCTTTCACCTTGGGGATGCCCTGCAGGGGCTATCTCACAGGGAAAAAGCCAGGACGGGTTCCCAAGGCAAGTGCCGAGATGCCTCCTGGTGATTCGAGCGCTATATAAGAACATACAAAAAAAAGAAGCTGAAATGAAGGTGTGAATTGCATTTAAAACGAGGTGCCAACGATTTCTACGTGGATAACTCTTCCAGGGAATTTACAAAACATAGCAGTGACTTAGTCAAGGATACTGAAATATACTAGCCATAACATCTGGAGAGATAGAAATTCTGTTTTGTCCTTGAATGGCATGTGGAGAGGATGAGACGTACGGGTGATATTAAGTGGAGAAGTGTGGCTCACCGGTTAGAGCAGGCAGACCCTGAAGCTGAGGTCAGACCCGGGACCAGGGTTCAATTCCTGACGCGGCAGGGTCTTGAGCTCAAATGTCCACTGACTTGATAATTCTCGCTTCGGTGCCTGCCCTAATCATGGGTTCACACTCTGCAACTCTGGGCATTAAGCTTGCTTAATCTCCACAACGCCCCCCCCCCCCCCCTGCAGCGGGATGTCTGGCTTTCACCTTGGGGATGCCCTGTAGGGGCTATCTCACAGGGAAAAAGCCAGGACGGGTTCCCAAGGCAAGTGCCGAGATGCCTCCTGGTGATTCGAGCGCTATATAAGAACATACAAAAAAAAGAAGCTGAAATGAAGGTGTGAATTGCATTTAAAACGAGGTGCCAACGATTTCTACGTGGATAACTCTTCCAGGGAATTTACAAAACATAGCAGTGACTTAGTCAAGGATACTGAAATATACTAAACGTTGAAAGAAGAAGTTTTTCATGTCTGTGCCCGGATGTTACAAATAATAATAACACTTCAACGAAGAGTCAAATTAGAATAAGAGAGCTAAAAGCAACTTGCACATTAAAATACGTTTTAAATGCATGATTCTATGTATTTCTCTTTAAGGATATACTTTCAGTGATATCCAGTCCTGTGTACAAGCTGGATTCAACATTGGAGCAAACATTAAAGGGGTTTACGTGAGCGTAGGAATGTCCGGTGGTTCATGTGAAGGTTTTCTAAAAGAAGTAGGAGGTAAGCAAAAAATTATATTTTGTATACAAGACTTTTCTTTTTTGATCGTTCAGGAAAGTGGTTTAATACTTTCTCCTTTACTATATTTCACAGACAGCAAATATAATAAAAAATTTGTCGAAGACTTTGTGGTTCTTGTTAGAGGTGGAGCAAGTGAGCACATCACAGCACTTGCTTACAAGAACCTACCAACCGCAGATCTGATGCAGGAGTGGGGGGATGCAGTGCAGTACAATCCTGATATCATCAAAGTAAAGGTATTGTGTAGATATTGTTTTGAAATGTTTTATATGTGAGTTAATGAGAGTTTTTCATTTCAGTGCCACTGTGCCTGTGCACTCCAGAGTAACTTGTTTTTGTTAATGTCATTATTTTATTAAAATGTTTGGGAATAACATAATTCAAACATGGTTACCTCATTTGGGTGGTAGTCTACCCAACAAACCACACTAGAGATTTTTTGGTGTATAAATCTGTATATTTAATATTGCACCAGCTTTATAAACGTGTGTTTGTTTTCTTAAGATATATAGTCAATGACATGAACTGATATTTTCTTTAACACTATATTTAAGTATCGTCTTGAGTTTAGTAGACTTTGAAATCTCAGAATGCCAGAGTGCGATGGCTTCAATGGCTTGCTCATAAGGATTAAAGGGGCATATTACCAAGGGGGGGCGATAGGCAATTATCGCCGATTTAGGCGGCGATAATTCTATCGCCCTATTAGCAAGCTGTCGCTAACTGATGTTAGCGACAGCTTGTGGGCGATAGCGAGCGGTTTGGGGCCCGCTTTGCATGTCAGTGATATTTATCGCGTATGACATACAAAGTGGGCGTACCCAACCAGTTAGCGACTGAAAGTAGCCGCTAACGTTGCTATCGCCTATTAGCAAGGCAGGCGTAGTGTTGGAAATATTCGCGCTAAGCGCGAATATCTCCAAATACTAACACCTGCCCGGACCAGTTCTTAGCCATGTTATCCAATGGGAGGTGGATAACATTGCTAAGAGCATTTCATCGCTAATGCGTGAATATCGCTGTATTCTCAGCGATATTCACGCATTTCGCCGCTATCACTGGATATTTTAGCACAATGGAGAAAAAGGTTGCTAATAGCATGTTTTCTCCGCTAACATATCCAGCGATAGGCAGCGATAAAAATATCGTCGCTAAGCCTATTTAGCGATAAATATCGCTACTTGTTGGTAATATGCCTTAAAGTTTCTTTCAATATCGATACATCGATCAAATTTGTTATGTCAAAGTTTTGAAACCTGACTGATGCTTTGCTTTCTCATGCTGCTCACCCTTCTTTCTCATTATCGGTCACTGTGAAAAATCATTACCCAATAAAGCGTATAAAGTGCTTATCTTGATATAGCGCTATAGTATATGGCCCGAAGCATTGCCAAAACCTGTCAAAACTGAATACAATTTTTGCATGCAAAAATTATTGATGTTGACACTTCAGAATTCACACAGCTGAAAAAATCTTCTCATCCTGGAGAAGTCTACACTGTTTTTGTTGCATGTTACATAAATCAAAGAAAGTAATGCAATGTTTTCCAAATAGACGGTGTAATGAAATTGTGAAGTTGCTTAATTTTGTTATTCTAACTGCCTTTCTACAAAGTGTATTTAGTTTATTTTCACCTCTGAGATACCTCAAGTCCCCAAAACAATCAGTGAAATCATAAAAAGAAGGATTTGCTTTCAAGGGTTCTTTTCTACAGTAGTTTCTTCTTCATTTGTCCTTTGTGTGAGTGATAGTGTCTTATAATTTCATCAGAATAGTTTTCTTCAAGCTTTTAGAAATACATGGGAGTGTCTACACAATACCAAGTGTCTCCACCACTGTCCTGCCAATTTGTTACACTCCATAATCCATGGGTGAATGACTTCAATGGTACTCATAACATGGTGGGGGGTGGGCTGCACTCCTCGTTTTGTTAAAATCCAACCGCATTGTCAAGACTTTACTCAATCCAGGCGTGCTCAATGGTGTCGTGCCCAGCTCCAGTGGCACGAAGTAAATGATAAACGCTATCGTGGGACACTATGGTAAGTGCCCCTTTACCATGGCACAGTTGCTGCAGACTGTGTTAGCAGAATATATTTTTCCTTGTATAACATGCTTTTGGAAGAAATGAGCATTATTGCGTATTCTTGAATGAAGAGGCACGGATGGCCCATCTTGAATATGAGAAACCTTGGAAATTAGCTTCGCACTTGCATGTGTCCAAATGAAAAAAAGAGTACAAGTGAAATAAGATGACTAAAAAAAAGGATGACAAGTTATAAATGTTATACAAGGAAAAATATATTCTGCTAACGCAGTCTGCAGCAACTGTGCCATGGTAAAGGGGCACTTACCATAGTGTCCCACGATAGCGTTCAATGGTACTCAGCCATTTTCAAAAAACATTGGGACCATCATTTTTCGGAAACTGTACGAGTAAATGGTGAAAATGTGTGGCTTTGCTGCCCTGGAAGTTGCAGTAATAAACCTGTGAAACCGAGGAGACACTCTGTCCTAAGGAAAATTGTGAATTCACAACAGAATGAATATTAATTCTCTTTCAGCACTCACGTTTTATTCGAGTCACTTTAGCAAAATGAGTGTGAGGGTAAATGTGGAAATGGTAAAATCGTAGAAAAGTATATAGAAATAGAGAATAGTGGTTCACATAAACACCGTGGCAGCTAGTGACATCTGAAAGAGAGAAACAGTGTCCCGGGAAGACGTGGTTGGGGTCAGCGAAGAGTCCTGGAATGTCCAGTGTTAAATGACAGAATCTGAGGTCAACATCAGAATAATGAGTTGAATTGAATTTAATAAGTGCAACACGAAAAAAGCAACCAGCCGACACGTCTTTCGTCACAAATTGGAGTGATCCCGTGACTCTTCAGGACTTTTCTCTGGCCCCAACCACATGTGCCCGGGACTCTGTTTCTCATTCAACTTTGTGGGTTTCCGGACTCACATAACTACAGGGGTTTTAAGGTGTTTTGTTCCCCGACCTGGCAGCACCGTACATACATTTAGCTTTCCAAACTTACACAGAATTAGCTTGAGCGCCATTCTTCCTGTCGTCACTAAAAAATCCTTACACCGACAAAGGACATCTGAAAGTGGTAGGGCATAAAAGTTGGGGACTAATGTAAACAGGGTTCGGAGGGGGGAGGGTCCTCTCCTGGGAAAGTTTGGAAAAAAAGAATGCACAAATGGGCATATTCAAAGCACATCTGAGAATGGACGAAGGTTTATAAAGCGCAGACATTACCTAAAGGGGTTAGAGTGCTTTACAATAAAACAAACAAACTACAGACCAATGTCTCTGATATGTTACCAGGTAGTCTGTGTTATTGTTCATGTCCTGAAAAAATGGCTTGAATTTATTGCTTGCATTTGTAATAGTACGAGCACAACATAACACTCATTCCTCCCCCAGTTTGACTCCTTTCCGCCCCGCTGGGCCCAAGAACTTACGGAATCAGGTTATGTTGTCCAAGGCGTAGACTTTTTATTCACATCAACACAGATAATTCACCAAAACCATTATGAGAGTAAAAGTATTCTACATGGATATATATCATTATACACTGCATCAAACTTTAGCCACATCCACATGTCAAAGGCTGGAAGGAAATGAGGCACGACATTACAGTTGAACTTCAGCTTGGCCCTACACTTGAATTTGACCGACTCGGCTTACCTACTCAGCTGCGCACATTGTGCCAGCAGGCCCCAAAGCGCTATGGCAAACAGTTGCATATTACGAGAGAAAAAGTATTCTACTTGGAGATATCAGTATTCACAGCATCAGACATTAGCGACATCCACATGTAAAAGGCAGTAATGAAATTAGGCACGACATTACACCTGCAATTCCACTTAACCTCACACTTGAATTCGAATTTGGCCGACTCGGCCGACCCACTCAACTGCGCACATTGTTAAAACTGGCCTCAACGCGCTACAGCAAACAGTTGAATACTTGCAATCCAGGACACCACATAGCGCACCGGCCCACCGGGGTACCTGAACACAGGCAGCCTTCCCAAGATTCTATTCAGTCCATACGTAGCGGATTAGGGCAGTAGAGTCCCGGACCACCAGCAGGTCAGTGCCCTCCCCGCCTATCCTCTTCGCACATCCATCCTACCCCCTCCTGGGGTCCATCTAGTCGTTTACATCTCTATTGCTGTGCATGCTCCTTTGCTGTTATCTGGCAGCGCTCCACCTTCGCCTTTCTCTTCTGTTAGTGGTTTCCGACGCTTCTGCAGCTTCCATGGGGTCCGAGAAGACAAACGGGATGAGATCCTGCGAAAGCCGCCTTAAGTAAGTAAATGTTAGGTTTCGATTTCGAATACGTATTGGAGACATCACCTCAACCAGCCCCCGGAGAAGGCTCGGTTTCGTGGCGTGACTAAGGGCGCCCCTCCCCTAGGCACGGGGGGCACCTATTCAAGGGTGGAAGAGCCTGATTTTGGCAAACCAGTTTAATTTTTCAAGCTACAAGCCAATTGTCAGGCCATAAATACAGGGCTCGCAGGAACTGCTGTAATACTGTTGGTGAAGAAAACACCAGGCTCTTGCCGTCGACGTGCAAGCACGGCGACAGTCCATTGCAAATTGTTCATGTTTAACTTCTTCATTAGTGCAAGCAGCAGATCCTAGTATATGGGGAATATGTAGGAGGCTGGGGGAAATTAAGGGTACTGGGGATGGAGTAAGGATGCAGGAGCATTGGTATTGTAGCTTCAGATGGAGCAAGAAAGAAATAAAAAAGAAGATTCCCACAGGAGGGTATGTGATAAGAGCTGGTTTGACAGGGAGAGGGCACGATAGGACAAGGGCTGGGAGGCAAGGTGGGAGGAAAGAGGTGGCCTGGAGCAGTCTAACATAGCCGAGCCTCAGGCAGCGCAGGCTCTGGGGCACATGGCTGCACAATAATATATATTATGATTTGGGCATTTGTTAGAGTGCGTCCCGCCCATCCTCTTTCGCACAGAACAGATTTTCACAGTCCTGGGCGTTAGTTTAACACACTGGTGCATTCTGATAATGTGTTTCCAAATGTAAATGAACATACTTGTGGAGTGCCTATGATTTCCAGCCGACATGGGGCCCCGGGCGAAAGGGAAGATGTGAGGCCCCCCTAATTTCCATGTAACATCCAGCCGCGGCCGGCATGATGCACGGGTGGAGGATCTCGTGGGGTTCGGCGCGGGGGGTAATAAAAATAAATAAACTTACCTTCCCAGGTCTTGCGTCGTCTCAGCTCCTGACCTGCTCTCCTGCTTTCCTGCCTCCGGCAGGAACAGGAAGCAGGCAGCCTCCTTTCCCTAAGCCAATCACAAGGCTGCAATGGCAGCATTGTGATTAGTCGGTACGCCGACCAGCCAGGCGCCTATGGGGAGGCCTTTTTCTCCGTTGTAGGGTGCAGTGCCCATGACTGGTTTGGTCGGCCCCGGAGGGCCGACCAAACAGTCAGCGCCCTTAGCAGTGGGCAAGGGACTCCTCCCCTGCCCTAAAGCAGACCCGCCCACCCCCAACCAAACACTTCTGCTTTCTTGCAGTGCGACAGCAGGAACATAAAATGGGAGTTTTAGAATGTTGTGTTTCTGCTTCTCGCACTGTGAGAAAGCAGTAGGATGATGCTCCTCCGCCCTAGTGGAGGAGCCGCCCTTGGTAACATCACAAGAAGTGACATCACAGAAATTGACATCTCAGCACAATTGATCTTATTTGGCATCCCGAAGAGACCTAACGTGGACAAAAAGATTAATATACATATAAAATAAGTCCATATATTTTAAAACTGTATTAAATGGATTACATTTGTCACATTGGATGGAAAAGCTAGGTGCAGTTCTCACAAAAATGTATATTATTTACTCCTCGTTAACTGATTGTTTCCAGATGAGTGCAAGATTCAATTTCCAGTTCTGCCTCATAAAAGGGGGAGATCCTGTTGAGGTAATGAGGGGCGGGATCATTACAAATATACAATGACACAAGGGAAAATCTCTCACACCATGGAAATAATTGCAAATTTGAAAAGGCTCCCTTATCTTTCTGTGCCATTATTGTGCTACCTTAGGATGACATTAATACTTCGTGATTTGTTTTAACATAAATCCTCTCACCAGTATCCCGCATACGCCTGCTAAGAGATGTAGGACAATCTTTTTTGTGTGTGGGCTCTTTACACGCCAGAATTATGTTAAGTGAAAAAACACAACGCATAGTAAAAAACTTACAAGACACCATTGCAAACAAATAAAGATTGTACATAAATATAAAAAGACTTGAAACAACCAAGACCACTGCTAAATCATACATTGACTTGAAGGTAAACTTCAGATTCAAGGGGTTTTCAAATCAACGTTTTTGATTTGGTGGCAGAACTGTAGGAAGTAGAAGTGGCCGTCTTTAGCACTAGTGGAGCCCTGTGCGACAATGTTGGTGCCCCTCAATGACTCGCTCTGGCACGGATTCCCTCCCTACCACCCTTTAACAGTGCCACTCAAGTCTCCATACCCACATTCTCGCTCAGATGCATTTAATTTGATTTACAGCACCACTGATACGAGTGTAGGGTGTCAGAGAACTTTATATCACACATTACATGGAGACAATCAATCCTACGTGTGTAAATCACAATAGGTAATGTCACATAAGACAAAGGACTAGGAGTCACATTACAATCATACTAGTAGGCAGTATGGTGCATTAGTGATTGATCTGGAAAAACACAAACTCTGAATTTAGAATGTAATACCATGGTTCAGGGTTACATTTAATAACTAGAATTGATTTCTGTCCAAATTAACCCTTTTTGCAACATTGGGATAATCAAAGACTGGGAAAAAAAACATAACGCTGCAATTTATACCTTGCAGTTTGCATGCAGCTCTTAGATGACGGTTAATAGCTCATTGTTCAATGTTAGGATTTTGACTTATAAACTGCAAGTAACAATAGCATCTCTCTGACAAAAGCAGTAACCCATTGGCCTATTTAAATAATGTGGATTTAGTGATCTGCATGGTACATGTTCTTTGTAGCAGGCACATTAACCCTCTGCGCTACCTTTTAAAGAAGTCAAAACTTCCACTTGACAAAACTCCATCTCTCTCTAGGAAGAACATTAATCAACGTAGTATTCCTGAAATTTTTATTGTGGCCAAAATTGTTGGAGGCCAGGAAGGAGGCAACAAGTGCTTTTAGAAACATAATATACTCGCAAACATGACGCCCCCACCCGAAGTCAGCACTCAGTGCGATCTCATAGGTCGAACTGCCCTAGAGCCTTCCTGCTCAAGGGTCCTATGACCTCAATGACAGAGTCACTAGGGTGTGCTGCTTCGAAGGCCTGCCCAAAAGACTCAAGTTGAGCTTCAATAAGGGTTGTAATGGACAGGCCTTCAAGTTTAACCTACACTTGCCACCGCTATGGTCCACCTGCTGGTGCTCAGACACCATTCTTCTAAGGTCTTTCGGGGTCTACTAAATGTGCTCTCTTAGGAGAGTGGTCTGGTGGACTGGTCATGAAGGCTGAACCTGGTTCCCCAGTTCCAAATATGGCAGCTCTGACCATAGTGCCACATCCTCTCCCTCACTGAACACCATACTGCCCCACTGGGAGAAACTCGCACTGCCTTCAACTACAAATCCAATTGCTCCCCGCTATAAACACCTGGAGGCGACCCAATTCAAATTAGGCACTAGACAAGAGCAATATGCTGCCTAAAAAAAAAAGTGACAAAATCCTGGAAAAAGCAAACACTCATTAAGAATGTAAGATTAATTAAAAGCATGTGAAATGTAAGCAGGAACAACATGGTTACCTTAAACCTTTTGCACTTATTATTCAGAAATCAATGAGTGCTTTTGCATGAAAAATTAAGGCCATGACTACAGGGCCGCAAGGGGCCAGTTTCAATGTCCATTGCTTATATCCTTACAAAACGTAAGCAATATAGTTAAAAAAGACCACATTCGTTAATACAGAGCCTCGGCATGCATTTTGTTTTCCAATCCACCCATCAAGCAGGTATTGCAGTACATCCAGGAATGGTGCACTTCCAAACCCGGGGAAAACAATGCTGTCCAGAGAAAGACAAGAAAACAAAAGTAGTGCTTCACTGGCAAACTCTGTAAAGTGGCACTAATGTGTTTTGGGTGTGAATAAAATCAATCTGGTCCCTTTTCGACCCACTCTGGCTTGCTTTAGGTATTTTTTACATTTTGAACCTTTTATTTCTCTCCATCCCAATGCTGCAGGTTGGAAGTGAAAAATGTCAGAAAAAAGACGACCTTTCCAGCAACAGTTTTTATTTTTTGGCTTCATTTCACTGGAGAACAAATAAAGGAGTACTGGCTACAAGGCCCAGGGAAAGGGGCCCCCACACCTGGACCTTGCAGCTTTCTATAGTGCTTAGAGGCCCAGGGAAAGGGGGCCCCCTCCCCTGGGCCTTTGAAGCAGTGAGTCATTTCATAAAACACTGCCCTAGCACTGACAGTTCTGCATACATTAAGTTAACAAAAGCCAGTTGATCTGGCTGCTCCCTCCTCCCCTCACCCACCTCCCTTACCTGTGTCTGGCTGACCCTGGAAACAAGGGGGCCTTCTGTCACCTGGCAACAAAATGCAGAAAGGGAATGGCCGGTACTTAACACAGGTTCTCCCCCGCCCCTGACACTGTGATGCTGGCCAACTGCTTTGCCTTCCCCCCACCCCTGCACTCCCAGGAATGCCAACACGCCATGATCAGCAAGGTCGACTCCAGCCTTGCATGTGTATTGTATTGTGATTGTGCGGTGAGGGGGCCCAGCAGAGCAGATGGGCAATCTGTGAAAGTGTGGCCTTTCATAGTGAAGAGGTGGGGGCCCCCTTTCTTGCAGCCGAGCGCGAGGCCCTGGGCAGCTGCACACACTGCCCATGCCTAGTGTCGGCCCTGTCCCCTCTCACACGTGGTGGTGAGCTCTTTTTGCCTGCAACCCACCCCGTTCACTCACAGCTGCTGTACAGTTGATTGGCACTGTAGCTCCCGACTTAGGCACGCTTTTTAGGCCCTCGACTGATTTGCAGGTCTCCCCGTCCGGCGGACCACCGCTGACGTATCCCAGGGAGGGTCATCAGTGATCAGACATCAATTCCACGGTAATGGCACTGTGCTGTTGGATGTTAGAATGGATTTTTGGGGGTTAATAAGCTCGGAAGCTCAGCTAGTGTGCAGCCATTTCCTTGTGGTGCTGGCCATGCTCCTCTATGGGTGCACTCTTGTAGTGGTATGAGTTCTTGCCCTTGTTGATCTCTCCAGCGCACCTGTGGTCGTCCCATTCTTCAGGGTTACCGGATTGTCACTCTTCATTTTCTTCATGATGTGGTGCCATGCCACATTCTCTTCTGCATTTTGCATGGTGGCAGCTTGCCACTTGGGGATGTGCGACTCTCCTTCTTACTGTAATGGGTGGATGTGCGATGCAATCGTAAGGAAGTGTTGGGAGCATTCCCTCTATAGTCTGTGGCCCACTGTTGGGCGGTGCTAATGCATTGGGGTATAGACTCTCTCTTCCTGCAGTCATGCCACACTAGGCCTCTTTTCTCTGGGGAGTGCCCGGCTTGTCCAGCATCTCTTTTGCGGGCACATAGAGGGCAACCAGACACTTTCTGTAGATGGCACTGTCTCTTTAAGGGTACATTGGTCATCAGGGTGGCTGCTGTATTTCACTGGGCCCGTTCTGTGAGTCATTTACTCGTCTCCTGGACCGGGGCTGAGGTGCAGTGAAGTGGGCTGGAATTAGGTGGTGAAGCAGCCACCTTTAGTTTCAGGCTACGGCAGTATTTGGCAGTCCTCCTGATTCTGTGGGCTTACTCCAGTGCAGGTGAGGCAGGGGCTTGATGCCTTACAGGCAACGGGTGAGGGTGCCCCCCAGGGTACAATGTAGCTGCAGCCGGTGTGCAGGCGGGGTTATACCCACTCTCTGGCATTGTGTAGAGAGGCGCAGCGATAACTCTCTGTGCAGGCACGGCCTTAATCTGTTCATGGTTGGGACGGGCTCCATCCCCCTGCTGGTGGAGCACTACTCAGCATGTCACCATATCTCTTCCTGGCATGGCAGAGCCTACTGCAAACCAATGAGGCTCATCAGTTGCACAGCTGCTTTCAGTGTGGTATACTGTTGAAGGCTCACTTTGCCTCATGGGCTTATTCTCTATCAGCGGGCCCGAATGTGGCCTCTAACACCTGCAGGCGGGCCCTCTACACCAATGGACCTAACCGCGTGGCTTCTCCCAGGTTCAGCAGGTGACAGACAATGTTATTACTCGCCTCTGTGCACCATGCGGTGTTCAGCAGGTAAGTGAAGCAGAGTTGAAGTTTTTTGGGGTTCGACAGGCTTCATGCTAGTGGACAGTGAGCCAGCATATTGTTTTTCCACAGTGTGAGGGCCCGTCAGTGCTGCTGCTGCCAATGTGACGGCCTCTGCTGTGTGGGTGAGGCTCACTCGATATCGCATAGCACTACTAGCACGTCGGTGGTATCGGGAGGCAGAGCGGCAGGGCTTTTGCACTTTTCGAAGCATTTGGATTACAGGGCAGCTCACAACAGCTCTCTTGGTGCTGCAGGCAGTGACCTCCTTGCAGTCCGCACATTCAGGGGAGCAACGTTCATGCCAGAGGCGGGAGTTTACAGGTGCCTCACTACTTTGGACATTGCCTGGTACGGCCAGTCCTACCTGGAGGTTCACAGCCTATCTTTCTTCTGGGTCTTGCCAATAGCTCTTCTGTCTCTTCTCTGCCATCCTCGCCGGGACTGATGGTGAAATGCTGGGGTAGCAGCTGACCATTCTTCGTTTTCACCTCCTGTAAAGCAGAGGACTGCAGCTACAGTGGTGGGTCCAATATCTTCCTCCGGGCTGGCAAAAGCGGTGGTATAATGGGAGAGCTATCTTTCCCTCTCACAGATGGTCGCGGGCAACACAGCATGTGGTACTGCCTCCCTTGTTGCCATTGTAAAGTTGTGGGCCATAGAACATGCTAATGAAGTGGTGACGCACACACTGTGGTGATGCTTAGTGAACTGGCCGCTAGCATGTGCACTCGGGATCTTTTATTAACAGGCCCACGTCACTGGTGACTCCTGTGGTTGGTGGGTGTGGGCTTGTGTGTGGCCAGCCCTCAAGGGAGTGGCTGGTAAATCTGCCCCCTGCTGAGATAATACAACAGGTCAAGCAGGACATTACACACCACTCTCTCCTGTGCATTCAGATGTTTGCCCTGCCCCTGTGCACATACCTCTAGCACTCAATGACCTCGACAATTCGATGAGTCAGCACGTTCTCTAACAAACAATACCTTTCTTACACTCTGAAAACAAAGGTGCAGATTTAGAGTTTGGCTAACTAGTTACCCCATCACAAACTGGATGGATATCCTATCCGTCCTATTCCAAGTGCGTTATATCCAGGGCCACTGAAATTATGCGATTCTGCAGCAGCAGATTTTTTTACATAATTTTGAATTTGCTGCATTTGCTACATAATCCCTCATCTGCTGGCATAATCTGCAGTTTTTAACAAAAAAATATTATTACAGCTCTCGCAACGAAACAAAGGGGAACGGGAAAAGAGGAACTCCCTTTTCCTGTCTATTAGGCGCACGTGCCACCTCACCAGTTGCATTAAGTATATGGGAGGGGACACTTTCAAAAGAAAAAGAGCAAACAATTAGTCAGCGTGGCCGGGAAAGAATGGACTGGTATTGGGTTCCCACGGTCCTGGGCAATAAGGACACCTAACCAGGAGCAAAAATCTTCCACGTCATCCTGCACGAGAAAGGACATGCAGTGTGAAAAAAAACCAAGTCTCTCATTTTGTTCTTGGAACATACATGTTTTCCAAGAAATGGAGCTGGACCATGACACACAAGCCTTCTTCCATCAACAAGATGTAATATTGATTCAGGAGAAATTGGAAACTATCACCCACAGTAATATCAGGATTTAAGGACCACCATATCCTGGCAGAAAGACTGTCAAACTTCGGGCACCCTCGGGGGGATTCATCAACTTACATAGCCCAAAAATACACCTTGAAAGCGGAAGTACTGGACGTTGGATTTAATTGGGTACAAGTGATTAAAATCTCTGAAACTCTGACAGTCGGGCCCGAACAGTGGAACATTTTAATTATCAACGTTTATATCCACCCAGATAGGAAGCTACAACAAGAAAAACACGCAACCTTAATTTCACTGATAAAATTGATGCAAAGAACATACTCAGGATGTCCACTGTTCATCTCTGGGGATTTCAAATGTGACCTAATTGGCAAAAAGGGGACAAAAGGAAATGCACCATCGTCCAGTGGCGGTCCAAGGCTAGCAACCAACCTCAAAAAACTAGGTCTGATGATTTTGAACGGAAACACAAGGGGAGACAGGCCGGCGGGTATTACATACCTGAGCGGAAGAGTCACCTCCGCAATTGATTACACCATAGTAAGTGAAGAGCTAACCTCGCGCATTGAGATATTTCAAATCGCTCAACGGCCGGAAAGTGATCATTTTCCCCAAATAATTAGTTTGAACACCGCGCCCACCCTGGCACCGAATATGCCCAGCCTATTACTCCATGCTTCAAAATTCAACTTAAAGAAATTAAAATGGCGAGGAGAAGGGTTGGAAAAAATTCATTCCGTCGCAAAAGCTCAAATACTCAACTTGGGGTTCAAAAAAGATGAAGACCTTGAAAGAAATTGGGAGCAACTGATTTCGGACTTGCTTCACAAGTTTCCAGCAACTTCAGGGAAACAGAGTAAGTTTATTTTCAAGAAGGAGCCTTGGTTTAACAAGGAATTAAGAACAAAAAAAAGAAGGGTAGCCGAAGAGGTGCGAGCACTAGCCCGTCAAAAAAAACTGGGGTTACAAATAAACAAGGGAAACCTGATTGAAGCCAGAAGCTCTTACAGAAAATCACTGAGTGCAGCAAAGTCCTCCCACAAGGAAACGTTGTGGTATAAACTCCTAAGTGCAGGAAAACAACCTAACAGTCGGGACTTTTGGGGCATAATAAATGATCTAAATAAAGGATCAAAATTCCATCAAGAAGCAGGAGTGGGAGCTGATTCTTGGACCCTGCGCGTACAAACCCTATATTGCACATCAGCCTCAGGCATCACAAATGATTCCAGGGCAACAAATACAAATGAGGAAGAATCAATCGGAGAGAATAACATAGATACCAAAGGTTTAGAGACAGAGGAGGTTTTAAAAGAGGCGTTCAAAATCCCGGAATTAACCAACAGAGGGGAACTGTGTAAAATACTATCAAGACTAAAGGTTAGGGCCGCTACGGTGGAGTTCCACGCCTCCACGTAGCCGAAGATTTCCTGTTCCCGGCTCCTCCCCCTGACCACGAGTCTAATGGCAACTGTCGGTGTTTGGCGTGCTGCTCGCTACTACCGGGTGCGGTGCTTCTGAGGCGGCGCTGAATTCCTGTCCTGTGGCCGAGGAGTCCAACTGTTACGGTGTCCGGGCTGCACCTGTATCTGTGCCTGTCTCACGGGGATGTGAGTGAAGAGGAGCAGCTCTATACTTTGCGAGACGGACTTTGGGCGCATGGGATACATTGTATCAGGCAGGAACAAGTAAAGACTTTTTCTCATTTTCGCCAACAATGTTTTGAGAACAAGCATACTGCTGGCTTCTGTTTTCATTGACTTTTGCTGACTTCTCGTGTGTTTATCTGCCAGCTGCGCACTCTTCTTCACTGTGACGTCTGAACTTCCATTATTGGCATATTGAGAGTCACCCTGCTGCCACATACAATATCGCACATAAACTCGCAATTCTGCAAATGTGCAGACTGGATGAACTTTCAGCTCTCGTAATCTTTTTGGCGTTGCTAGCTTTTTTGTTTTCTGAGGTGCACAGCAGATAAACATTTCTAAGCAAATACGCACCTCGAGGAGAACTTAGAGAGAGCTCTCTGCACAGCTGTTGATTAGCGATCAGTTGTGCGGTTTTCTATTTCAACGGTCTTGCACTGCATTATAACGGATCTTGGTTTCATCATATCAGCGTAGAACTGAAGAAGTTATTGCTGCTATTCTTATTGCTGGTATATGCGGATAAAGCTGGCAGGGTGCTCCCTACTTGCCTCTCCTCCCTGTCTTTCTACGCCTCTACGCTTTTATACGCCCTTATTCTCCATACTGTCTGCATATTACCCTTGGGGCCCACTCAAGTGTCGTGCTGAGAGTTCCCTCTGCCGCTGAAGCTCCATATAATTGGGCAGCGGCCGCAGCTTTGGGCCAACGTCAAGTTCCAGCATACTCTGCAGCATTTGCAGTGGACAGGCGCAAAGAGGGTAGCAGGTGGAGAGTATAAAGTTTGGCTTTTTTTTTTTCTCTCTGTTGAAACAGTTGGAAGTACAAGTTAACACGCAGTGGCATGGGCAAACAGCTGAATGCACGCGCTAAAGCGCGTATCAAACGCCAGCAGATGAAGGATGAGGCAGCTGCCACTAGGAATGCTGACATTAGCGCTGAGAAAGAGGATTTATTAGTTGATATTTCTGGAACCTCGGGGGATGAGGAAGAAGAGTCCACGGAGTCTGTCCTTCCCATCTCTGCTCAATCAATCTTGCCAGAGAACCCACCCCTAGTGCAAGAGGATTCTGTACTTAAGGTGAATAGGGGTGAGACGATCAAACCAGGAGCCTCTAAAGATGGGGGGCTAGGACAGGCACAGAAAATCTCTAAAAATTTTCCCCTATTCGAGAAAAAGAATGACAATTTGATACCTGCGTCTCTTCCTTCTCCAGCAGGGGGAGGCCCAATTTTAATCCCCTCTACAATGGAAGTTAAAGACATCCCCTCTCTGGTGGCATTGGGGTCACAAGAAAGTAATCTTTTGGTAGATGGAGCGTCAACATATGTGGAGCCATTGGAATCTTCTCTCTCTGAAGTGCAGAGTCCGATTCTAGGAATGGAGACTGAGACCACTGGTGAATTCAATATTTTAGTTAAAGACATGCTCAACATGATATTGGGCGAGGTGAGGGAAATGAAAAACTCGCAACGGTCTGAGCTGGCCCTTATTAATCAAAGGCTGGATAAAATTGAAGAAGTGATATCTTCCCTTCCTGCACGATTACAGGAAGCTGAGACAAGGATTTCGAATCTGGAGGATCATGTGTCTGATGTTAAAAAAGAGGTGTCATCTCTTTCTAAGACCTCTAAGGGCCCGATGTAGGTAGGCCGTTACCGATCGGTAACGGCCGAAAATACCGATTTTGGGCCCTTACCGATCGGTATACTGCCATTGAGATGTAGGTCAAACAAAAAAGTCCAAATCGGTCCAAAAACCGAATCGGAATGAGTACCGAATCGAAAATAATCTGATACGTACATACCGAAAATCGGAAATGTAACGAATCGGTAACACACCGAATCGGATTAAAATACCGAATCGGTCCATGTACCGATTCGGTAGTGACACCGAATCGGAAAATATCCGATTCGGTCCATGTACCGATTCGGTAGTGACACCGAATCGGAAAATATCCGAATCGGTCCATGTACCGATTCGGTAGTGACACCGAATCGGACATAAGCCGAATCGGATAACCTACCGAATCGGTAGAATCACCGATCGGGAAAGTCCCCGATTCGGACAGATGGGGAGATGTAGGGAAGCACAGAAACACCGATTTCGGCTCAAAATCGGTATTATTCACTCGGTATTTACCATGGATTACAATCAGGTGGTAACCAACTCCAACACATAAAAACAGACCCAAAATGCATTGCAACTTGCAGGATGGCAGCTTTTTATGTCATTGCGAGGCGGCTACGGCTACAGCAGGAAGGACAGAGGGAATGGCAAAGAGAGGAACAGGTCTACAGAC
The DNA here is from genome assembly GCF_964263255.1 of Lissotriton vulgaris. Lineage (NCBI taxonomy): Eukaryota > Metazoa > Chordata > Amphibia > Caudata > Salamandridae > Lissotriton > Lissotriton vulgaris. Next base: position 420,292,109 of record NC_141685.1, on the reverse strand, counting down.
AGAGGATCACCCTGTTCATGCTCACAGAGGCAGAGATCCTACAGAGGTACAGGCTGGACTCAGACACCATTCTGGAGCTCATCAGGGACCTCAAACCACTGTTGGACCACCCCAACCCAAGGGCACACGCCATCCCAGCACACGTCCAGGTGCTATGCAGCTTACACCTGCTTGCGTCTGGCAGCTATCAAAGTGGAGTTGCGGCGGTAGGAGGGGTGACCCAGAGCAGCCTGTCAAGGTTCTTCCTCACATTCCTTGACGCCATGATACACAGGATGGACCAATACATCTCTTTCCCTGCAACCCACGCAGAACTGCTACAAACTAAAGCTGACTTCTACCAGATGGCACAATTTCCCCAAATCATTGGCTGCATAGATGGCACGCATATTCCGATTTGCCCCCCAGCTGACACAGAATACATCTACCGCAATCGGAAGTCTACGCACACCATCAACGTGCAGGGGATCTGCAATGCAAATTGCACCATCACAGACCTGGTAGCAAAATTCCCAGGGAGTACCCACGACTCCTACATTTTTCAACAGAGCGGCATCTATGCACGGCTGATGGCTGGCGAATTTGGTGAAGGATACCTCCTAGGTGAGACACATCATCAGATCCCCATAACACAAAGTAGCTAGGTGTTATAAATGTATGCTTGTGAGTAATGTTACCCCTTTTCCTTCCAGGCGACAGTGCATATGCCCTCCGCTCACCCCCTACCTCAACCCCTCCACACCCAGCCAAAGGAGGTATAACTGGGCCCACAAAAGCACAAGGAATGTAGTTGAACGGACCTTTGGCATCTGGAAAAGTAGATTCAGATGCCTGCACAAGAGTGGAGGTGCAAGGCAGTATACCCCCATCACCTGCTGCAAGATCATAGCTGTCTGTGCAATGTTGCACAACCTTGCGGTGAAGAAGGGCACTGAGGTGGAGTTGTCTGACTACGAGGACCATGACGACGACGATGCTGTGCCACTAACACAGCCTGCTGGGGTGTCTACGCCAAGTGATGGCAGATACAGACGTGAGGAGATTACAGAAAACTATTTCTGAGTGCGTACAGATGCACAGACAGGTAAATGGTTGTGGGGAAAAGCAAATTTTAATAATGTTGCAACACCGTTACTGCACTGATGTGCAACAAAATAATATGTAAAAGTAAAGAAAACAAATGTCCAAGGTCCGGGTTGCCTCACCCGCCCTGGCAAGCCTACTTCTTGGAGCGCTTGGCAGCCCCACTGGGGTGTGCCTCACCCCCTTCCGCATGTCCTGCGGCTTCTGCGGAGCGCCTGGTGCTCCTGCGCGGCTCTGAAGCAGCGCTGGCCGGGCTGCTGCGGGTGCTGCTGTCCCCAGCATCCCCCAGGTCCAGGGCTGGATTGGCGGCAGTGTTGGAGATTATCATTGCCTCCATGGCTGTAGTGATGCGGGCCATTCCCCTGGTGACCTCGGCGGTGTTTTGTGTCAGACTTGCCTCCATATTGGCACCACGCTGACACAGTTGCGCGGTCGCAGCAGCAAGGCGGCTGATGGAGCGGTTTTGCACGCGGGCATCCCGCCTGCGCGAGTGCTCGTGCTCCTCAAGTCTTCCGCATAACTGTGTTATGGCTGTGGTCAGCCTGCCAAGACCTGCAGCAACCTCCTTGTTAGTGTCTACAAATGCCTTGAAACCTTTCACCATCTCGCCCATCTGCAGGTTGTGCTGGCGGAGCTGGCGCTGGCAGGCCATGATGGACTTTGCCTGCTGCCGTTGGATTTTTACCATGCTGCCTTCAAGGCCCTGGAAGACACTGCCCTCCGGTGCCGGCACTGCAGTGCTTGAAATGGCACGCCTCCGGGTACTGCTGCTGCCGCCCTGCTGTGTGGGCTGGGGTGCCACTGGTGCGGGTGTGGTGGTGGCCGGGCCTGACCCGCTGCTCCCTGGACAGGGTTGACTGGAGCCACAGCCATACTCGTGGCAGGAGGTGGTGTAGGTGCAGGGTGGGCCCTTGTCGGAGAGTTCTCAGGGGAGAACAGCAAGGGGGGTGTGCCTGACATTTGTGGGGAGTGTAGGAATGCATAGTCGATTACCAGGTCTCCCTCATTACCCTGGTCAATGCTGTTGTCCTCCTCCTCCTCCTCGGCAGCCTGACTCGTGCTAGGCCCTGCCACCGCACTGGTAGTTGGTGCTGGTGCCTCTGTAGCATGTGGTCCTCCGACTGATGGTGCCCCTAGGTATAAAGAAGCATTTGTAAATTGAGTGCCGATGTATTACAGTGACTACAATTAAAGCATTGCACATGTCCTTGCATCTCCTTTGAATGTGTTCCACTCTTTTCTATCTTGTGGTTCTGCACTGCCATATTTTGCTAACTTCTGCTGACTACATATACCATGATGCTTTTCTCTTGTATGTTGGTTACAGTACTGGGCTGGGGTTTGCCTGTGCATTGTGTCTAAAGGGGAGGTGTTTGGTAGGGTGTGTCATGATGCGCATGCTTCTTACCTGTAGCTGTAGCTCTGGCTGAGCTATCCAGGGCCCCGATTCCTGTCACACATTCCCTCTCGATGGTGCTGGACACCAGTTCCTCCAGCTCAGTGAGGGGTGGCGCCGGGTTCCTGCCCCCACCTGTCAGTCCAGCTTGCCTCTGGATCTCAGCCATCTTTCGTTTGGTCAGGCTGCAAATGTCATAGAAGCGTTTTTTAAGGTCATCAAGGGACCTGGGGGTGACACCTACTGCGTTGACCTTTTCTGCTATCTCACTCCAGAGCCTCCTCTTCGTGCTGTCCGGCACAGTGAGGGACAGCCTCCCGAAGAGCTGCCTGTGCACCCTCACCACCTCCCCCACCAACACCTGCAGCTCCATGCTACTGAACTTTGGCTTTCTCTTCTGGCCAGCCTTCTGGCTCTCACTGGTGTTTGCCATCTTGCTCTCCACAGTTCTCTGCCTCCTGCTCCCACTGCTGCTCACTGTGAGTGTTCAGCTCAGGCTGGCTCTCCAGAATGTTCTTAATGAGCTGCACCTGCCTGGGTTGCCACTCCCTGCTTGGGTGGGGGAGTGTGGATCCACCTCATTGGCTGTATCGGATTTTACCGAATCGGATTTTACCGAATCGGATTTAACCGAATCGGATTTTACCGATTCGGATCGTTCAATGCATTCCTATGGGCTTTTTGGCCATGGGGGTGTATTCCGACCTCCGAATCGGTAATTGCCGATTCGGATTTTGCCGAATCGGTAATTTCCGATTCGGTGGTAGCCGAATCGGTACTTTGCGAATCGGTCCGTGCCGATTCGGTACGTATCGAATCACAATACCGATGCCGACCAAATCGGTATTTTTTCGGAGTTTTTTTCCTACATCTCGTTTTCCGATTTCTGAATACCGATTCGGCCCGCCTCGGTATTTTTAAATCGGAAAAACCCATTTACCTACATCGGGCCCTAGGTCTCTAGAAATAAAGCTAGACGAAATGGAAAATTATAATAGGAGGTCGAACCTTAGAATCGTGGGAGTCCCCGAGAAAATTGAAGGTTCTGATATAATACAGTGGCTTACCTCCTTCTTCCTCCATGAGGTCATTCCAGAATTTAAAGGGGATTTGACGATCACACGAGCACATCGTGTTCCTGCTCAACCATTTCCAAATTCCTCTCTACCCCGGACTATCCTTGTCAATTTTGCAGATATCCGAGTGAAAGAAACTATCCTGTCTAAGGCCTTCAAGCAGAGGCAATTTTCAGCTAACCCCTCTGCTAAATGCCGGATCTTCTCGGATATGTCCGCTGCAGCAGCTAGAAGGAGGAAGGAATTCGTAAAAATGCTACAATTGTTCAAGGACAGGGGAGCGCAAGCTAAGATTGCTCAGCAATCAAAACTGAAAGTTCTGGTTAAGGGCAAATTTCATTTATTTTCGGATATTGACGAAGCACAGGGTCTGTTAACCATGATCTCTAAGGACCAATGAATCTGGGCTGTGAGACTGCCCTTTGAACTTTAGTATAGAAGTTTCTTTGTGAACTTGTGTTTTTTTTTTTTTTGGTGACTTTTTCGAATTATGGAAGTCTATCGGCAGGCAGAGGAGATTACTTATCTTGCTGAATACTAAAACATTTTTTGTTGTTGTGCGAGGGGGGAGGAGGATGGGGACTGGACTCCGAGAAAGGTTAAGGGGTGCTAATTCAAGGCACCTCATGGGTCGGGGAGGGACTGAATGGCGGGCGTGGGGGAAGAGCCATAAGGATGGGGGGACTAGAGGGAGAGGGTGGGGAGGGGGAGGGTGGTACGGGGCAAGAAATAAAAAAAAGAAGTCTTGGATGATTCTATATATCTACTTGTACACAGCTGGAAGTCTAAGAATGTTGTTAATTCTGAAGTGTGGTACTCCCAGCAATGTTGGGCTTAATAATGGTCTGCTATCAGATTTGGGGATTAGTTATGTAGTGATTTTCCTTTGTTTAGATTTTCGAGTATGGGGGTAAAAATTATTTCCTTTAACGTAAATGGCCTAAATAATAGGAAAAAAATGAGAGCAATAGAACTATGGGTTAAAACGCAACAGCCGGATGTGATTCTGTTACAGGAAACCCACATACCCAGGTCGAAAAATGAGGAATTTTCTATATTTAAAAGTTGGGCATCTTGTAGAGTATTATCTGCATGTTCCGAGTCACAGAAGGGAGTTGCACTATTTTTGAGTAAAAAACTAGAAGCCCAAGTGGGTCAGGTGGAGCATGATGGGATGGGCCGATGGTGTTGGGCCACCTGTGTTATTCCTAATAGAAACAACCCTGTGACGTTTGTTAGTTTTTACGCTCCAACGGAGGATAGACCAGAGGTATATGAGGAGCTTTTTCATTCCTTGTTAATGGTCAGTGGGGAAATTATTATAGGCGGGGATTTTAATATTATGATGAATAAAGTGCTGGATTCATCCAGCAAGCCGATGGTTCAATATAATCCTAAATCCCTTAGATCGTTGAGGAATAATATGGCGCTTTTTAATTTATGGGACCCCTGGCGTAATCAAAACCCGGATAAAAGGGAATATACCTGTTGGTCCGGCAGGTACAAATCCTCCTCTCAAATTGATTTCTTTATAATTTCACGTCAAATTATTTTCTCCAAACAGATGATGCTCTATAACGGATTCTCAGATCATGCTATGAATATTATGGAAGTAGGATCGGTAGATAGGGTAAGAACCCCGAAGCGCTGGGTCTTTAATAAGAAATATCTGACTGATGAGACCTGGGTGGAGGGTATTAAAACAGAAATTTCAGATTTTCTCGCACGGAATGTGGGTACAGCCCCCCTCAACTATGTTTGGGACTCTCTGAAGGCATATATTCGAGTGCTGGTCATTGGGAGAGATGCAGTCGATTCATTGGCCGTCAAGAACAGGAATAAAGCGCTTCAACAGAAAATACAGGATCTGACTATACGTATGCAATATAACTTAGATAGATCGCTATATGACCAACTAATTGCGGCCAAAAGAGAGTTCTCTCAGGAGCTCTATACTCAGAGTGAGGAGATTTTTCGTAAGAGATCTCAAAAAACCTATGAAGAAAGTAATTTTACTGGCAAACTCTTGGCGTGGCTGGCCAGAGAACAAGCCTCGTCGAATTTAATACATTCTTTGAACTCTCCTGAGACTTTTAGAATCACTTCGGATCCAATCGAAATTGGCGATATTATGGTCGCACATTATAAGAAAATTTATGATACCCAAGCGTTGATAGACCATCAAAATGTATTGAAGTACTTGGAAAAACAATCTCTTCCCACTCTTTCTTCATTTGATCAAACGAGTATGGTGATCCCCTTTTCGCGAGAGGAAGTAGAGAAAGTAGTTCATCAGCTCCCACTCGGGAAAGCTGCTGGCACTGATGGGTTCCCCATAGAATTTCTTTAAGTTTTTTTCAGCGCCTTTGCGGATTTTTTTATACAACTATTAAAATTTATGTTGATGGGCGGACATGTTCCGGATTCATTTCGGGAAGGAACAGTGGTAAGCTTTCTTAAAAAGGGCAAACCCCCGACAGACCCGAACTCTTATAGACCCATTACGTTATTGAACACAGATAATAAAATTACCACTAAACTATTATCCACTCGTTTTAATTCTTTTGCCGCAGATCTGATTCATGGAGATCAAAATGGTTTTGTTGCCGGAAGGCCGCTGTTGACCAATACTCATTTTCTAACGGAGGCTCTTGATTTCTTTGAAGCACGAAAGATTCCAGCATTAATTTTATTATTTGATGCTGAAAAAGCTTTTGATTTGGTGGTATGGGAGACACTTTTTGTTATTTTACAGCACTTCGGCATTCCAGATGTAATAATAGATCTAATACGGAATCTTTATTCTGGGGCTAGGGCCAATATCATTATCAATACAGAATCAGTGGGACTTGTTTCGGTGAAACGCGGCACTAGACAAGGCTGCCCACTGTCCCTGATATTATTAGCTTTTTTCATAGAGCCGTTAGCTACTGCAATTAGGAAAGCTCCACTGTTACTTCCCCCTATTAACTTAATGCCTAAAATCAAACTTTACGCAGACGACATAATCCTGCTAATTAGGCCAGAAATACAATGTCTAGCTCAGGCCCTACAAATTTTCGAAGAGTTTGAGGTTCTGGGGGGATATCGGATAAATAAAAAAAAACTGAAATTATAGTGTGCGGGGGCATTAAGCCTGTAATTCATCCTGACCTAAAGTCTTGCATTAATAATAAACCAAAAAGATACTTGGGGATATGGTTTTCATCTTCAGTTACTGATCTTTGTAGTTTGAATTTTGTACCAATGCTGCAGAAAGTCCGAGTAATGTTTGAAAGATGGAATTCCCTACCATTAACTATTATGGGACGTATTGCTCTAATTAAGATGTCGGTTCTTCCGATTTTCAATTTTCTATTTTCAACTATTTCTTGCGCTCTGCCTGGCTCATTTTTCTCTAAGGCTGAATCTTTGTTTTCTTCCTTTATATGGGCTAAAAAGACACCACGCATTGCTTTGCACACTTTATTTGAGGATAAGGAACAAGGAGGGCTTGCTCTTCCCAATCTGAAAGACTATTATAATGCTTATTTGGCTCAATTTTTGACTAGATATAAGGACAATACCCAACAACGTTTTATTAATTTTTTCTTTGATTTGATTTGTAAAGAAGCTCAGATTCCCTCACCGCTTCAAGTTTTCAAATCACCAAAAACAGTTAGGTATAAGGTTTTGCACTGGTTTTTTAAAAGACGCACAGCACTTCTAAAGAGGCACTCTCTCTCATTTCTCAATATATTCTCTCCCATTAGCTCCGTTTTTTCATTCTTTGGGGTGGATATTAATTTGGAGTTAATAGAAAAATGGCAGAAAATAGGGTTCAGGAAACTGAATGATTTTTTAAAAAATGATACCTGGATTAGGATGTCAGATTTGACGGCCCGGGTTCAGGGCAATTTTATATTACTGGGCTCATATAAGCTGATTCATGGTGTCTTGCTTCAATTAGATCCCACACATCTTTTCCCCCCGGATACACTATTCACTGAACTTTTTCTGTCAATACTAGAAAGGAAGCCAGGAGAGTGGAAACGACGTTTAACCATGAACAGGGATCCGAATCTATGTGGCAAAGCAAGTAATAAATGGCTAGACCAGGAAAACATGGTATTAACGCCCACCGTATGGAAAAGAATTAATGTGTTGAATTTTTCTGCATTGAGAGGGGCCAATTGGCGCAGAATGCTGTTTTTCAGTAAATGGCTTCTGTATTTAACCCCGGACAAAATTAATAAGATGTATCCTGAATGCTCTTCGAATTGTTATAGGTGTTTACAGCATGACTCTGCTAATTGGTCGCATTTGGTTGCTAAATGTCCCAAAATTGTTCCTTTTTGGGAAAATATATTCACGTTTCTGCAAAACCAGTGCGAAATCTCAATTTCTGTTAACTATAAAATGATTTTGTATGGATTTGATCCTGAAATAATGCTAGAAGGGCAATTAGTGAAATTCATATATATCGCTATGGCTGTGGCATGATCATTAATTCTTCAAAATTGGCGATCGCAATATTGCCCCAACGTACATGAATGGCGTTATAAAATGCAAAAAGTTAGAAACAGTGAACAAGTGTATGCTCAAAGAGTGGGGTCGATTCGGAAGTTCGAGAAAATATGGGGTTCATTCTGTTTTGATGTTAATTAAGCCTGAGGGCATATATGTTTGTTTTTTTCTTTTTTTTTTTCTTTCTTTTTTACTTTGTGTTTCCCTATCTCCCTTCAGTATTTATCTTCATTGCTCAAATTTACTGTCATGGTGATATGTGTGCTTTCTAATTTTTGATGTTTTGTGTACATTCGGGTTAATTAACGTTATGCTTTTCTGTGTCCAAGACTTCAATAAAAAATAAAAATAAAAATAAAAGACTAAAGGCAGAAGGTGCAGCTTCAAACGCCATCTTCAAACATGACCCGGCCTTCTGGGCAGAAACTCTAACGCCACTTTTCAATCGTATTTATAAAGAAGATCAGGTCCCGTCATCCTGGAAGGGCAGTGTTATTCACCCAATTTTTAAACATGGTGACCACCGTAAACCAACAAACTACAGGCTTATATCTTTAATAGATGTGGAGGCAAAGCTCTACGCCTCTTGCATCCTTTTACACCTGCAAGATTGGATTGAAGAAACAAACAGAATCCCCTGGATGCAAACAGGCTTCAGGTGGAAGATGGAAACAATTACCAATCTGACCTGCCTGTCATTATTAATGGACAGAGCGGTAGCGAAGGAAGCACGGTTGTACGCTTGCTTTGTCGACATCAAATCGGCATACGACCGGGTTAACAGAGAGCGATTATGGGAAAAACTAAAGACATGGGGTGCACTGACCAATCTTTTAAAGGCAATAAAAGCTCTACACCAAAATACCTGGGCAAGAGTGAAACTGGGCAACGGAGCCTATACAACGAGGAGCATACCAACCCACCAAGGCCTAAAACAAGTATGTGTTTTAGCGCCTACTCTTTTCAACCTCTTCCTTTCCGACCTCTCAACCGTGTTAGACTCGGATGAAGTTCACCCGCCATCACTGTCTAATCATCTAATCCCTTGCCTGCAATACGCAGACGACATAGTATTGCTGAGGAAAACGCCAATAGGACTACAAAGAGCACTAAATAAATCAGTAGCTTATTTGAAACAGGAAGGTCTGGACCTAAACAAAGAAAAAACAAAAGTGGTCCGCCTAGTGGACCCCAAAAAACTCAGGTACATATGGATGGCGAACGGGGCAAAGATGGAAGAACAAGGGTCTTTCAAGTACCTCGGAATTACAATATCTCAGGGAGCAAAACAAACGGAGCACAAAACAGCAATATGTGCAAAAGCTCAAACCCTGATTTTCGCTTACCGCTTACTAAATGCAAAGATGGGCTGCCCTAATTATAAGCATCTGTTGAAAGTCATGTCGGCCCAAATTTTGCCCACCCTGTCCTATGGTCTGGTCACCTGGTGTGGTAAGGAAGCCGACGTACTAAATGACCTATAAACTAAAATCTATAAAGCTGTTTTTAATCTCCCAAAATGTGCCTCAGCTTCGCAAGTTAAGCTTGAATTTGGTCTGCAAAACCAGAAATATAGGAGCATGAGCGCTTCGTAAAACTGTGCAACAAACTCAGATCTGCAGATCCAGATTCAATGGACTGGCTAAGCTGGGAAGAAATAAAAAATCAAGGGGAGTCCGGAACCCCGTGTACCTGGGGAAAGTACTTGAAAGTCTGTGTGAAAGAGCTGGAGTTGGAAGCAGCATGGGAAGGCGGGATGGTCAAAGTAAGTTTAAGTAGAATGGCCAACATGGCAGCAAAAAAGAAATCTTTTCAAGAAGATAAAGGTACATTCATAAAATGGCGAAACGGCTGGTCTATTATAAATTCTTTTACAGCAGGAAAACCACATGCCTATTTAACTTCCCATTTTAACAAGCATCTAGAAAAAGCTTTTATGGACTATAGGATGGGTATGCACATCTCGAAGGACCTACTATCTTCCTGGAAAGGAGTCCACCAGACTGAGCAATGTCGACTATGCGGGTACAAATCTGAATCTTTAGCCCATTTTCTGTGTGTTTGCCCGGTACTTATGGCACAGAGGCAAAGACTTCTGAAATCCATCTTTAATGAGCTAAATATCCGTTCCTGAAGACAAGCTATAACAAGTTGGCTGGGAGGGAGTTCTATCTTCATGGCATGCAGAGGAACTAAGTTTCTGGCAGAGGTGAAAAAATGTTTGACTCAAGCTGAACAGGGGGCCGCCCAAGATGCGGGACACTGGGACACCCTAATTCCAGGGATTGTAATAACTTGCATGAACTTGTAAAATCACTTTGAGAACTTTAGATGGGGGAGTATCTCTGGAAGAAAGTTTTTAAACATAATTTTACATTATTTCCTAACTGGGGAGGAGAAACCATTTTTAGTAGAATGTATTAAATTTTCGAATTAACATTTTTATTATGTGTAAATTGTAATAATTTTAATCAATTATGCAATAAATCTTTTTTGACAGTTTGACAATATTTATTTCTAGCTCAAACGGATCGAAAGTTACAGAAAATGCAGCTATGTATTCTCGTAAGGGAATGCCCTTTGTAACAGTTAACTAGTCATCTTTCAAATGCTTATTTATTTATTTAGTTAATAAACTGATACTAACGAGGTGAGATCTTTGCCCAGACAATATTACCATGTGTAAAAAGCACAACATAACATTTTAATACTATAAAAAATGTGCCACATGTATTGACTTTTCTTGCCCCCTAATTTAGTCAACACTACCACATAATTTGGTGCTGCCCTGCAGCATAATTCCTGTGGCCCTGATTATATCCAAGGACATGTGCAATGCTGCCGACGTGATATTTGTCACATCACTGAATAATCTGTCTGCTGAACTCCAAATAAGGGCTAAGTCTTTGCAAAAATTAATGGAAATTAAATGATGGGCAATCTGTTCCTGCAGCCTCTAGGATTTTGAAAAGCAGGGCCTAACTAGAAACCCAAATCAGCCCTGGCAAAAAGATTTAAACCAACTTCGCACTGCTGTGGGCTGAGACTAGAACGTAGTTATAGGAGCATGATTGGGCCATGGCAGCTTTGAGAAATTGGGTTACTTGTTGACTGGGCGTGAGCTCTGGTCAAGAAGCAACTGCAGTCCTTGTCACATGTACGGCACAAACAAACCCCAAATTAAAATGTGCGTAACCCCCTAGTTTTTTGGCACAGAGTAGTCAGCCTTAACTTGAAGGCAATATGAAAAGTATTTGTACAACACTTCAAACAGTAATAAAGTGAATAATACCACACACAAAGTACCCCACACCAAGTTAGTAAGAAATAAAATAAGATCAAAATGACAAACATCCAATCAGTAGATCTTGTGATATGAGTTTTTAAAGACTTTAGTGAAAATATTGCCAAAAAGCAGAATCACCAGCTAGGGATATCTGGTCACGATGGATCCGGTCAAAGTCACAAGTTGAGGCCAACAGCGATGAACCGCAGGTCAGATGCAGCCAACAGGTTATGCCTACTGAAGTTTACCTTCTCAAGTTCGTGCAATGAGTGCCGATCACGTTGAAGAGGGCAGTGAGGAGCAGGGAGAGTATCGCGAGAGGCTGTCTGTTAAACGTGAAAAGATGGCCAGCATTGCATGTTGCTGGAGCTTTGCTTTGGCAGTCCCTGTGAGCAGTAGATGCTGCAGATTGAAGAGTTGGGCTGAATGCACTTCGCACTGATTTGCGGTGTGAGCAGAGAGGTCTCGTGCGAATGGGCCCATTTGTGGTTGCAACGAGCTCAAAAGCTGGATTTCAGCACACTTGTACAACATAAATGGCCTGTGCAAACACCATACATGGGACAGAATTCTTATATAAAGTAGAAAAAGATTCATAAACAGTTGTCGAACGTCAATATTTTGAATGTAATATTTGCATTTCTGTGTCCATCTGGCCAGAAAAGAAAAACCAAGCGATCAAAACATTATAATACAATATAAGCCATAAATAGGGTTAAAGATCATGAGGGCTCCATTGGAAACACACAGTCAATGCAGGATCCCAATTGGAGCTTCCTAGAAGTGATCCAACAAAGCATTAGGGACGCTTCTGTTATGAGGAGTAGGTCAGACTTTTCATTGGCATTCTTATTTACTGGTTATGTTCTGACCACAAATAAATATGAAATATGTTGCTGAGGAGAGTGTGGTGAAAGGAGAGCTGTCAGGCATGCACACAGATAATGACGTCCGCACATACATCTACACTATATATATATAAAATTATCCTTGGTTTATCTCACTGTTTACATTTACAGGTATGTCACCTTTATTTGTTTCTTATTATGATGTACACATATTTATATTTAAATATGTAGCATATTTGGAGGTAGGCTAGCATAACTAAAATGTAAAATCAGTATGGAATTGCCAAGTGCATTTGATGTTAAGAAACTGTGGGGGATATTCGCAAGAACATGGGATAAATATTGCAAAACAAGTTTAACGCAACTCTTCACATCGCAGTCTATCACAGTAAAATAATGCTGTGTTAACGTTGCATTCTCAACACTGTGGTACCATGCGAAAGCCTCACGATACTGCGTCAAATGAATGCGGAAAAATCAATGCGATGCCACAGGAATGTGAAGTACGAACGCAAAAAAAGCGGCTATGTCCCAAACCGCGATACAAAAATCAGCAATAACCAACGACAGGCCCGCAATTCCCACATGTCATGCGGGAAAATGCACCATTAAAGCAAAGAAAAGAACTGTGAGATGACAATGTATGAGTACAACCTCACATCCGTGACGGAGAACAAATATCCATTGTCCCGCATCAAATGGGCCTCCCCTCACAAACAGTCACAATGTTCATTGACATGCAGTCTGTATGTAAACTGCGTCAATGTGTAAACATACATGGAGCATACTTTGAAACCACATCTCCCATTCATATTGCAGAGAACAATCAACACCTCCTGCACACAGACGTGACATGTCTATGATCAATCAAGTATGAAAGCATGGATGAATGTAGGGGCAGTGACTCCCCCTTACGTACATGTTGCTCATGTTATGGGACTTGAGTCACAGGGTGCATCCCTACATCATGGTGGTACAAATTTGACCCCAAAGAAGCCCTGCTATCACTTGTAGGTCACAAATGACAGCCAGTATGGCATGATGTGTGACACATGTGAAACACCGACGAGTGGGATTTCTTACTATCTGTGACACACAGAAATGGCATTTCGAATACGTGACACACTTAACAGCCTATCTGTACAGAGGTGAAACACCCACCATCTATCATCAAATCATGAAACTGTTAGCACTACATGTTGCACTTACACTTGTCTGAGTGATGTGCTTGTACAGATGAGTGACATGCACTCAGGGAATGTGTCTTGAAATGCATTTATTTGCCCATGCTGTGACTGTTGGCATTTCGTACTGTCTCATGATTGCTAAGGACTGTCGCAATGTGACGTGCTCATGTGTAGAAATTGTCAATGATGGTGTTCCTATGGGCTATTCCTGCTGCGGCTGCAGTGGGATGTGGTCTACCTGCCTCATCTTCATCATCATCGTCAGGTGCATCTGGCACTTGTGTCCATGGGGCATTGGTGCATACACATATGTTGTACAACACACAACATGCAACGATCATCTTGCACACAATGTCTGGGCTGTACAGGAGCCTTCCACCTGTGATGTCCAGGCACCTGAAATGTGACTTCAACATGCCAAATGTGTGTTCTACGATGCCCCCGGTGCGTTTGTGGGCGGCATTGTACTGCCTCTGGGTCTGTGTGTTCGGGGCTCGGAGGGGTGTCATCATCCAAGCGCAGAGGGCATATCCTTGATCACCTGTGATAGTGCAGAGAGACATGAGTCAATAGGTGGTTCTGTATGATGTGTTGGCAGGCTCACTGGTACATTGATGTGTGATATGTGTGACTTAGTGATTCCTGTTTGACATGTACTGCTTGTAGAAAATGTGCAGCATCAATGTGTATTACTTAGCTTCATTGCTGCTCCTCCATCCCCCCGGGCGGATTTTCTAGTGTGCGTAGCGCAGTTGCATCACTTGCACCCCTACGGCATACCATTGTCATGCCTGTCTGCGCATATCCACAAGCCTGACAATGACACTGTGCTGTTGTGCGCTGAAGGTGGGTGGTGTGTGTAGGCCTATGGTAAGATAGGGCGGACACAGATGTAGAGTTCAAGTCTGGCTGAATTTGGCATGCAGTTGAGGGTAGACCTTGGCTTATGCTGCGGTAGTAGCAACAGTTGGCATGTATGAGTCCTGACCCCAAGCGGACTTGCGCTCCCTCATTTAACCCTTCGGCCGAGCCCGCACTCCGGGGGCAGCTACATTGCAACATTGTTCATTGCGGGACGGGTTGACGCCAACACTACAACCGAGACACACGCATTAGTTACTTCCTTGGCAAGGCCAAAACGTAACCACGCCCAGAGCCCCGGGTTGATCAACCACACCCCTACGCTTGACTGTCGTATGCCAGTCCACACTGCTTACACTTACAGGGGGGTTCGACACAGCTACATGTCCCAGGTCTATCCCACTGCCTTAGGTAACATGGTTGCATCCACTGTCCACTACACTGGAAACACCAGTAGTGTATGTCAACTAACCGTGGGCGGCCAGCTACGCTCCGTCTGCGGAGTGTGCGTAGTTCCGCCTACTCCGCATTTTGCGGAGCTGGCGGAGCCAGGCGGCACTACGCACGCTCCGCAGACGGAGCGTAGCTGGCCGCCACCCGCCTCCCTCCCGCCCTCCCTAAATACTTTAAAATAAAGGAACGCAATAATTTTAAAAGCACTTACCTTGCCGCCGCTGGCCGCCGCGTTCCCCGGGGCTCGTTCTCTTCCGTCTTCCGTATTTTGCAGTAATGCGCATGCGCGGACGGCCGCGCATGCGCATTTTCACGAGAAAATGCGCATGCGCGGCCGCCCGCGCATGCGCATTACTGCAAAATACGGAAGACGGAAGAGAACGAGCCCCGGGGAACGCGGCGGCCAGCGGCGGCAAGGTAAGTGCTTTTAAAATTATTGCGTTCCTTTATTTTAAAGTATTTAGGGAGGGAGGGAGGCGGGTTGCGGGGCTGCCGGCCAGTGGTTTTGCGGAGTGGGGCTACGCGGAGTGCGGAGGTGGGCGTAGTTTCTCGCCCACTTCGCGTAGCTCCGCGAAGCCCCACTCCGCGAACTCCGCCCAGGGTTAATGTCAACATGGATATTTCTGTGGTCTGCTTACTGCAGTCTGTCCAGCACATCCATGCCACACTTGGCATTGTGTACATTCCCATTCATGGGTCACTTGCATCCTTCACACATGCCTGGTTCCCTCCTCTCCCCACAATCTGCTGTTATGTGGCTGAGGTGATGTGCCGTTGATTGCTCATGTACTCGGCTGGCCCAGGTTACCACAGTAGGTTGTGGTGTTGTGTATGGTGGGTGGGCATGTTGTTTTGACATGTTATATTTGAGTATGTAACGTGTGCATTACCAGAGTTGTGAGTTGCATGGTTGTGGAGTTGGAGTGTGTGGTGTGTTCATTTGGTATTTACCAACGAGCAGTGCATTTCCATAGGTGCCATCCTGGAAGTTCTGGTTGATGATGGACTGCCGGAAGATGTAGGAATCATGCAAACTGCCTGGGTAGTTGGCAACGACATTGGTAAAGAGTCCCTGGTGGTCCACTATTGCCTACACATTGATGGAATGCGTGTGCTTTCTATTGCAGTAATTGTGTGCAGTGTCTGCAGGGGGCACAAGTAGGACATGTGTGCAGTCAATTGCCCCCAACACGTGCGTGAAGCCAGCTATGGCATAGGAGCCTTGATTTGTCTCCAGCTGTTCCTGTGCAGTGTGGGGGAAGTGAAGGTGCTGGGGTAACAAAGTTGATGATGGCATCCAAAACAGTTGTGATGAAACTTTGATAGGGCTGGCTTTGAGACTCCTCTGACTCTGGCAGTTGTTGGTTGGAAGGTACCAGAGGCCAACAGATGCAGCACAGCCAGCAGATTTGTCTGAGGAGGGGTATTGGTTGTCCATTGTGTTGGTACCGTCAGTCTGTGGGCTATGATGTTTAGGATGCGGAAGATGGTTGTTCTGTTGAGCCTGTAGTGGGCAATGACATCCTCTGGTGTTAGGTCTGACAGGCTGGTGCATTTTCTGAAGGTTCGCTGTCTTTGTCTGAGCTGCCTTTGTTGTAGTCCGGAGCAGGGAGGTACGGGGGTTGGGGGGAGGGTTCTGCGGGTGGTGGCGGTGGGTGTTGTGGCCCTCTTGGGGCTCCGAGCTGCATTATCAGTGGCTCCATGGCATCTGTTGTTCTTCTGGTGTGGCTCTGGGCTGGGCTCCCTTTTATGGTGCAGGTTGTCATCTGACTTTATACCAGGTAAGAGCAGGTGTTAAATTTCTGCTGCTAACGCGCCTTAACGCCTGATTTGGGATCTTATCGCAGATATGGCTGGTCGTTGAGAATGGTGCGGAGTGGTGCTTTCGCGGCTTTTTGCACGGGAACGCCTACTCTGCATATCATTAGAGTTAGTTGCCGAGCTCAACTGTCGCAATGTTTTTTGTGGTTGCGATCGCAGGTAAACTAGTGTTATCAGCTGTTAGCACCAGCTTGTGAGTGGGGCGATAAATTTATCGCCACGTTGGCTGCGATAAAGTGCAGATAACTTGGCGATAAGTCCTTGAGAATATGCCCCCCGTTACAAACTACATGTCCACTAGGGGTTGTCTAAACAGATTTTTCCCACAGAATTGAGCAGGCGTACTGCCACTATATTTTTAGGTGAATCTAATATAATCAGGATTAAAGTTAGAAAAAAAACTTAAGCTAACATTCATGGATAAGCATGGGCGAATTTTGCGAATCTGGCGTTCGCGAATTTTGCGAATTTGCGAACTCGCAATCCGCAAAATCCGCAAATTCTCGCGCATTTTTCTTTTTTTTGTGTTCGCAAAGATTTCTGCCAGTTCGCAAGGATTTCTGCCAGTTCGCGAGGGTTTTGTACCAGTTCGCAATTGCGAACTTACATGTCGGCTCGCAACGGTCACGATTATGTTGTTTCTATGTCTGGTTCATCATCACAGGTTCCCAGAACCCTCTGTTTCACCCCTGCCACCCTCTGTTTTACCCATGCCATCCTCTGGTGCATCAATGCCACCCTCTGGTTCATCATCACTGTAGATTATGGGGGGGAAAAGCAAGCACACCTGCCTGCTTCAACTGACATGAATTCATTTGGGGTTGATTTATTAATGTGTCACTGTTTTAAAATTCCAGTCTGGCACCTGCTTCCTTATCTGTAATTTGCTTTCTGTTGCAGTGCAATTTTTTTTTCCAGGACCTTTGTGGCCTACTTGTAGCTATTCTATGAGCCTGCTGTGAGGGTCAGAGCAGGGTCATATAATTGTTGCAACTAGCAACTGAACTCTGGAGGGGCCCTTGTCAGGAAGCACTACAGGGAATGGTTACTAATGATGAGTTTGAACTTTTGAACCTGCTGAATGCTTTTTTTGTGTTCGCAAGAATTTCTGCCAGTTCGCAAGGATTTCTGCCAGTTCGCGAGGGTTTTGTACCAGTTCGCAATTGCGAACTTACATGTCGGCTCGCAACGGTCACGATTATGTTGTTTCTACGTCTGGTTCATCATCACAGGTTCCCAGAACCCTCTGTTTCACCCCTGCCACCCTCTGTTTTACCCATGCCATCCTCTGGTGCATCAATGCCACCCTCTGGTTCATCATCACTGTAGATTATGGGAGGGAAAAGCAAGCACACCTGCCTGCTTCAACTGACATGAATTAATTTGGGGTTGATTTATTAATGTGTCACTGTTTTAAAATTCCAGTCTGGCACCTGCTTCCTTATCTGTAATTTGCTTTCTGTTGCAGTGCAATTTTTTTTTCCAGGACCTTTGTGGCCTACTTGTAGCTATTCTATGAGCCTGCTGTGAGGGTCAGAGCAGGGTCATATAATTGTTGCAACTAGCAACTGAACTCTGGAGGGGCCCTTGTCAGGAAGCACTACAGGGAATGGTTACTAATGATGAGTTTGAACTTTTGAACCTGCTGAATGCTGCTTTTTGTGTTCGCAAGGATTTCTGCCAGTTCGCAAGGATTTCTGCCAGTTTGCGAGGGTTTTGTACCAGTTCGCAATTGCGAACTTACACCGCACGCAGCAAAAAATCCGCTGCGTTCGAATTTGCGGATTTTGCGGGAAATTCGCGGATCTCGCGGATTGCGAATTTACCGAAAATCCGCAAAATCCGCGAGCGTAACGGATTTTCCGCCCATGCTTATTCATGGATGGGTTTGTATGTCTACTAACAGAAGATGGATACAAGAGATTGGGGTTTATAAGAAGAAGAGTATTTAGAAGTTTGAGGAGTGCCCAGTCACTGAATACCAGCAGGAAGAAATCAAAATGACTATTGATATGCTCCCAGAGGTCGCTGGATATTTACTGGGGGATAAAAACAAGGAAGAGCAGAAAATAGGTGCGCACAAACCAAAGGGGTATTCTCTGGCACACACAGAGACATCATCTACCTATCACATTAGGTGAAAGTCACAAAGTAGAGATCTGACTCTACCTTCAGTAGTTGTGATATATCCCTCCTGGGGAGCATCGTGTACAACGCGGTGTTTACACAGCAGTGCCTTTACAACGATGCCATTACAACGCAAGTCGTTACTACGACTTGCGCTGGATGGCGCTGTTGGAGAAGGAATGTTGTAATTTTATATTCCAACACCTTCCCTACTGTTACGTGGACTGGTGTTGGAATATAAAATTATAATATTCCAAAATCCGCGCCCTCCAACGCAAGTCGTTGTAACGACTTCCGTTGTAATGCCCGCGATGTCAAGTACTGCGATCTAAAAGGTCGCGTTGTACTGACATACATCTATTACTCCTTAATGCACAACCAAAAATCAACCTTAGGATTTTTTCCACCAATCTACCACCCTTGAGTATATGTGGCTACTCTAATTTGTGATATTTCAAGGATAAGTGACACAATCCACTGTTTATGCAGCTAACCACGAGGCTGGCCTGATTTATGTAGTATGATAAAATATACTTAGAGTCAGTTTTAGGAATAGAGACATTTTTCTTAGTAAACCTGGCTTGTTGCCTGTATTACAATATGGTCTTTGGAATTTTAAACAGGTATCTAGGTAGAATTCCTACACAGTTATTCTGAGTGAGAAGTACTTTGAAAATACAGTAGTCTTCTTAACTATTTATACCCTCTGGTCATGCCTTTTCACTAGAATTATAGTGTTCTCATAATTCCATGCTAAAGAGAGATTAGCAATTATTTTACAACTTGTAAGCATAGTTAAAAGATTGGTTAACGGCATGTGTAGCAAAAACAGACAATGAATTGAATTGAATTATTTGTTTCACGTCTTGTGATCCTGGATAGAAAATCTGTTTACAACAGCCAGGGTACCAGAGAATCCTACCCACAAAGTTAACATTGATGATAACGAGGTCAATGTTCTCATCTTAAATGATGATCTTAGACTACATATATAAAGTCTTCAAGCCAGGAATGAATAATGTCTACTTTAATATGTAATTCATAACTCATGTAAACATTATACTTCAAAAATGATTTAATAAACTATAAATGAGCTCAATCTTTACTCTGTCCTCTGCTAACCATCTGCCTTGATACAGGTTCATTAAAATGTGAAAATAACTGTTTGGATATATTTTAGGCAGAACCTCTCTATGAACTGGTGACAGCGAATGACTTTACAGGTGCACTTACACTCAAAACTAACATGAGGCGTGCCCTTACTGAATATGAGATTGAGATGAGTTCCTGCCGGTGTGCCTCGTGCCGTAATAATGGTTTGGCATTTCTGAAAGGTGAGTTGTTTCTTTGTTACATTTCTTGCTTTAATGCCATTCTCATACATTGTGTTACAAACCAATTTAATCTGCATAAATAATACACTGAAAATTTGAACTGGGGACATCTATACTAGCTAAATGTATCAAATCACAGATCCTGAAATTTGGATGTCAGTCTTACTTCGCACGCAGAGCCTTGACCACTCATATGTCTGTAAAAAAACAATTTTTAGCCAAAGAATTGAAACAAGTGTCTCTCTACGTGTAATTATGTGTTTTTGTGGGAAGAGAACAATTTAGTAATTGAGTAGTCAAATCACCACCACTCTGTAGTTATAGTTAGGAGTCTGAGAGATAGGAATTCCTCAGATTTTTGCTTGCTATTAACTTTGTCACCCTTTGCTGAATCCCAACAACACTTTGCAGGCCTATTCTTTTTTCTACATTGGCTGATGATGCAAAGTTTTGTGGTGATTCGAAAAAAGGGGTATTTCAAAGCAAAGTTTTCTGCCAATGCATTTTCCGTAGACTTTTTAGACAGATGTAGCAGCAAAATGGCTGAATGGATTTACATGAATTTGTCAGGAATATAGTTTAAGCTGTGGAAAGGATATTTTTCGTTAATTGATATGAATTTGTTCAGTACTTTTAAGTTATAAGGGACAAAAGCTTAGTGATATATTGGGCTGCAGTATATTGCAGTACCTTTGCAGTGCGTAACTCAAAATTGTTTAGACAACACTTTGTATTTGTTCAGTGTGTTTGTGTGAAATATAGATTATAAGTCTTTTAATAATGTGCAGGCATGCATGAGGCAGTTTAGCATACTCTGTATTTTTATTGGCTTAAATATTTTATTTAAAGTTCATGATGTACTGCAGTACTTTCACAAAAGTATCTAGAAAGTACAGTTATATCTATTGAAATCTCTAAAAAAAGGTGTATACTGCAAAACACACTCTATGGCATGCCACTCCACTCTATCACATGGCACTCCACTCTACAACATGCTACTCCACTTTGCGATGCTACACATCACTTCACTCCACAAAACGTAACTCCACTTTATGACACTCCACTCTAATACATGCACTCCATGCCACTACACTCTATGCCCCTCCACTCTAAGACACAGTACGACATGCCAGTCTATGATACACCACTCCACTCTAAAACACACCACTCCACTTTACGCCACTCCACTCTACAAATCTGTACTCCACTCTATGCCCCTCCACTCTACAACATGCCACTTCACTCCATTCAGTGGCATGCCACTGTATAACAAGCCACTCCACCATACTCTATGACACACCACTAAAATCTATGACACACCATTCCACTTCCCTCACTCCGCACCACTCTGCTCCACTCTACAACACACAACGCCACTCCGCAATATGACATGGCACTCCACTCTACGACACACCACTCCATTCTGTGACACCCTACTACATGACATACCAATCTACTCTGTGTCACTCCATAACATACCAATCTACTCTATGCCACTCTATAACAAACCACTCTGTGACATGCCACCCCACTTTACAACATTCTACTCCACTCTATGCCTCTTCACTCTATGCCACTGCACTCCACTATATGACACACCACACCACTCCACTCTACAACATGTCACTGCACTCCATGAAATGCTACTACACTGTGATCATACCATTCCACTCTATGGCACTTCACTCCTCTCCATGACTCTTAAAGTCATTATGCAACTCCACTCTATGACACGCCACTCCACTCTGTAACACACTTCTCCAATACAGGCTAATCCACTTACATGACACTCTTCTCTACAATACTCGACTCTACACCCTTCCACTCTAAGACACTCTACGAAATGTCCCTATATGACACGCCAGTCCATTCTACTCTACGATATGCCACTCCACTCTATGACATACCACTCCACTCTATGACAATCCATTACATGCCACTCCATACCACAATATGCCACTTCATTCTACAACACGCCTCTCCATTCTGCACCACTGTACTCTATACTACACAGCTCTACCTCACGCCTTTCCACTCTAGACACTTTACGACATGTCAGTTTATAACACCCCACTCCACTCTACATCATGCCTATCCACTCTATGCCACTCCACTCTATAATACTCTACACCACTATATGGCCTACTACTCTGCTCTACAATACTCTGTGACATGCCTCTCCACTCCACTCCATACCTTTATATAGCACGCCACTCCACTTGACGGTACAACATGCCACTCTACTCTATGGCACAGCACTCCCCTCTACAATTGACACTCCACTCTATGACACTCCACTTCACTCCCCTATATGACACTCCATGCCACTCCACTATTCTGACACACCACTTCACTATACAACATGCCAATCAACTCTATGACATACCAATCCACTCTACATCACTCCACTCTGCTCCTCCTTTCTAAGACACTCTGCGACACGCCACTCTATGACACACAACTCCACTCTATTACATGCCACTCTATTCAATAACATTCTGCTACACTCCATGCACCTCCACTCTACGCAACTCCTTGACACTCCACTCTACAACACAACACTCCACTCTATGACACTCTCCTCCACTGTATGATACACCACTCAGTTCTACAACACACCACTCCACTCTACAGCGTTCCACACCACTCCACTCTATGAGATGCGACTCAACTCTGCAACATGCCACTCCACCCTTCAGCATGTCACTCCACTCTACGTTCACTCTGTGCCCCTTCACTCTAAGATGACACGCCACTATTTGATATGCTATGACACGCCACTATATGACACTCCACTCCACTGTATGACACTCCACTCTACTGCATGACAGGCTTCTCCACTCTAGGAAACTTCACTATATGGTACTACACTGTACACCACTCCACTGTACAACACGCGACTCCACTCTGACCTGCCACTCCACTCTGTGACATGCCACTCTATCTCTACTCCTCTCCTCTCTGACACGCTGTGCCACTCCACTATATAAAAAGCCACTCCAATCTACAGAACTCCACTCCACTCTATGACTTGCCAATCTACTCTACACCACTCCACTCTACACCCCTACACTCTAAGAAACTCTATTATATACAATTCCTCTCCACTCTACTCTTTGACATTCCGCTGCACCCTACAACATTCTATGCCCCTCCACTCTTTGCCACACTTCAACAATCCACTCTACAACATGCCACTCCACTCTACTCTATGACACAGTGACCCCCTCTATGGCACAACATTCCACTCTATGCTACTCCAATATATGCATGCCACTCCACTCTACAACACGTTACTCCACTCTACAACATGTCAAGTCAAGTCAAGTCATAAAATTTGTATAGCGCACTACATACCCAGAGGGTTTCAAGGCGCTTAGGAAGGGGAGGAGGATTATTTGTCAAATATCCACGTTTTAAGCTGCTTTCTGAACGCTAGGTGATTCTGGGTGAGGCGAAGGTAAGCGGGGAGTGAGTTCCATGTTTTGGCAGCCAGGTATGAAAAGGATCTGCCTCCCATGGTGGTCTTGTTGATGCGAGGTACAGTGGCGAAGGCTTGGCTGGAAGAGCGAAGTTGGCGGGAGGGGGTGTAGAAGGACAGTCGAGAGTTGAGGCAATCTGGTCCGATGTCGTAGAGTGATTTGTGTGCGTGGGTTAGCAGTCGGAAAGTGATCCTCTTATTGACGGGTAGCCAGTGGAGGTCTTTAAGGTGACCAGAGATGTGTTTGTTGCGTGGGATGTCTAATATGAGCCTGGCTGAGGCGTTTTGGATTCGTTGTAGTTTCTTCTGGAGTTTAGCGGTGGTACCTGCGTAGAGGGTGTTTCCGTAGTCCAGTCGGCTGGTGACTAGAGCGTGGGTGACTGTTTTCCTTGTTTCGGAGGGGATCCAGCGAAATGTTTTTCTGAGCATGCGAAGAATGTTAAAGCAGGAAGATGATACGGCGTTGACTTGTCTGTTCATTGAGAGTGAAGAATCCAGGATGACGCCAAGGTTCCGTGCGTGGTCTGTCGGGATGGGTGCTTTTCCGAGGGCTTCTGGCCACCAGGAGTCGTCCCATGCAGAGGGGGATGTACCTAAGATGAGGACTTCTGTTTTGTCTGAGTTCAGTTTCAGACGGCTTTGTTTCATCCATTCGGCGACTTCTTTCATTCCTTCGTGTAGGTTAGTTTTGGCGGTGCTGGGGTCCTTGGTGAGAGAGAGGATCAGTTGAGTGTCGTCCGCGTAAGAGATGATGTTGAGGTTGTGTTGGCGGGCGATGGCCGCGAGGGGGCTCATGTATACGTTGAAGAGGGTGGGACTGAGTGAGGATCCTTGAGGTACGCCGCAAATGATTTCAGAGGCCTCGGACTTGAGTGGTGGGAGGCGGACTCTCTGGGTTCTTCCGGTGAGGAACGAGGTGATCCATTCCAGTGCTTTTCCTTGGATTCCGATGTTTCTGAGGCGTTGTAAAAGGGTGCTGTGGCAGACTGTGTCGAAGGCTGCGGAGAGGTCGAGGAGGATGAGGGCGACTGTGTCTCCATTGTCCAGTAGAGTTCGAATGTCGTCTGTTGCTGCGATGAGGGCGGTCTCAGTGCTGTGTTTGGCTCGGAAGCCAGATTGTGAGGGGTCGAGTGATTTGTTGGCTTCGAGGAAGGCGGCGAGCTGGTTGTTGACGGCTTTCTCGATGACTTTGGCCGGGAATGGAAGAAGCGAGATGGGGCGGTAGTTTTTGAGTTCGGTGGGGTCTGCTGTTGGTTTTTTCAGAAGGGCGGTGAGTTCAGCGTGTTTCCAGTCTTCTGGGAAGGTAGCGGAGTTGAAGGAGCAGTTGATGACGTCTCGGAGGTGCGGTGCTATGACGGAGTCTGCTTTGTTGAAGATGTGGTGAGGGCATGGGTCTGTGGGGGATCCGGAGTGGATGGAATTCATCAGGCGGATGGTGTCCTCAGTGGAGATTGGGTTCCAGGCGTTAAGGGTGTTTACGGGGGGAAGATGGTCAGCAGATGGTAGGGTGGGTTGGCTTCCGGGTTGGTTGTCAAAGCTGTTGTGGATGTCAGCAATCTTGTTGTGGAAAAAAGAGGCTAGGGAGTCGCAGAGGGTTTGAGAGGGGGTGATGTCGTTGGAGTTGGCCGAGGGGTTGGAGAATTCCTTGACGATGTTGAAAAGTTCCTTGCTGTTGTGGGCGTTGTTGTCAAGTCGATCCTTGAATGCTGTTTTCTTGGCTTTTCGGATCAGTTGGTGGTGAGTACGGGTGGCGCTTTTGAAGGCGTCCTTGGTGCTGGTGGATGGGTCTTTTTTCCAGGCCTTTTCAAGGGAGCGGCACAGTTTCTTGGACTTCTTGAGATCATCGTTGAACCATGAGGCCTTCTTGTTGCCGAGTTTGTGTTGACGTTTTTTCAGTGGTGCTAAGGTGTCGGCGGTGTTGGATAACCAAAGGGTGAGGTTGGAGGCAGCTTCGTTGGCGTTAGAAGAGAGGGCTGGGGAGGTTCGAAGGAGCGATGTGGAGATCTGATCCGTGGTGATTTTGTTCCAGTTTCTTTGTAGAGTTGGTTGGAGGTGGATGATGGGTTTCGGCTTGTTGTAGGTGAAGTGAACGCAGCTGTGGTCAGTCCAGAGGAGATCCGTAGTGTGGCTGAAGGAGACATGGTTGCTGGAGGTGAAGATGGGGTCGAGTGTGTGACCTGCGATGTGGGTGGGGGAAGTGACCAGTTGTTTAAGTCCGAGGTTGGCGAGGTTGTCTAAGAGGGTGGCGGTGTTGCGGTCGTTGATCTTTTCAAGGTGGAAGTTGAGGTCTCCCAGAAGGATGTAGTCTTTGGAGGGGAGCGCGTGTGGGGTGATGAAGTCCGTGATGTCTTCACTGAATTTTGCGCGGGGTCCTGGTGGTCTGTAGAGGAGGGTGCCTCTGAGTGTGGTCTTGGGGTCGAGGTGGATCTGGAAGTGAAGGTGTTCGGAGTTAGCGAGGTTGGCGTCGGAGCTGGTAGAGATGCGGATGGATTTCTTATGGACGATAGCGATTCCTCCTCCTGTGTGGTCGGTGCGGTCCTTGCGTGTGATCTTATAGTCATCTGGGATAGCGATGGCGATGTCAGGGGCGGAGGAAGCGTTCATCCATGTTTCCGTTAGGAAGGCGACGTCAGGAGAGATGGTGTCTAGTAGATTCCAAAGTTCGATGGCGTGTCTGTGGACCGAGCGGGTGTTGAGAAGGATGCATTGTAGGTGGTTGGGGTCGGGAATCTGTGGTGTGGTCGTAGCGGAGATGTTGTCGGTGCCGCTAAATTTGCAGGAGAAGCAGGAGAACGGTCCATGGGTGCGTCCAGGAGCGGCTTGGACGCAGTTGGGGGCGCCCATTCCACCCATTCCACCCATTCCACCCATTCCGCCCATTCTACATTCCACTCTACGTCTCTCCACTTTAAGTCACACTAAAGCATGCCTGTACAATCAATTCTACTCCACAATACACACTCTACTCCACTCACTGTCACTACACTCTATGCCACTCTACTCTGACCTACAACACTCTACGACATGCCTGTATTCTTGACTCCACTCCCCTCCACTCCCCTCCACACCACAGCATTGTATAACATGCCACTCCACTCTACGCAACAACATGCCATTCCACTCTATGATATGCCAATCCACTCTATGCCACTCCACTCTACGCCCCCATTCTAAGACACTCTACAACATGCTAATATATGACTCACCACTCCACTGTACTCTATGGCACTCCACTCAAATTCTACAATACTCTATTACACTCCATGCCCATCCACTGTAACCAACTCTTCGACACTCCACTCTCCAACACAGCACTCCACTCTATGACATGCCACTCCATTGTACGACACACCACTCCATTCTACAACACTTGACTCCATTCTACGACACTCCACGCCACTCCACACTGACATGCTGCTTCTCTCTATGACACTCTTCAACATGCCACTCTATATCACACCACTCTACTCTACTCTAAGCCATGGCACTCTCCTCTATGACATGGCACGCCACTCTATTCCAATATATGACGCTCCTTACCATTCCACTATATGTCACTTCACTCCACTCTACAACATGCCACCATTCTCCAACACTCTACTACATTCTATGACCCTCCACTCTACTCCACTCTTTGACATTGCACTCTACAACACGACACTCCACCATATGACACACCAATCCACTATAAAACACACAACTTCATTCTTTGACACTCCACTCTACAACACAAATTCTACGACATGCTACTGTGTGACAAACCATTCCACTTTATTCAATAGCACACCACTCCACTGTAGGCCACTCCTCGCTACTGTATCGAACACTACTCTACTCTACGACATGCCACTCCTCTCTACAACACTCCACTCTACACACCTCCATTCCGGAGCATGTCACTCCACTTTATGACACTCCATGCCACTCTATGAAGAACCACTCCACTCCACTATACAACATGCCACTCCATTCTACAACTCTCTACTACAATCTAAGCCCCTCCACTTTACACTACCCAGGGACACTCCACACTGCAACGCGTCACTCCATTAACTGACATGCTACTCCACCATATGACAAGTCACTCAATTCTACAACAATCCAGTCCACTCTATGCTACTCCAATGTAATCTACGACATGCCACTTCACTCTATGACATGCCACTCCACTCTATGGCACATCACTCAACTCTATGACATGCCACTCCACTGTACAATACGTGACTCCATTCTACAACATTCCACTCCACTCTATGACACTCCACGCCATTCCACACGATGACACGCTAATTCACTCTATGACACTCTTCGACACTCCACTGTACAGCATGCCATTCCATTCTATTCTATGTCATTATGCTCCCCTCTGTAACACAGCACTCCACTCTACACCACTGCATTCCAAGCCACTCCACTATATGGCTTGCACTCCACTCTGCAACATGAAACTCCATTCTACTCCACTTTTTGACACTCCACTCTACTCTATGACAAGCCACTTTAATGTACAACATGCCACTGTGTGACACACCATTCCACTCTTTTCTACAACACCACTCCACTGTATGACACTCCACTCTACTGTATGGCAAGCTACTCCACCATACGACATGCCACTGAACTCTACTACAATCCACTTTCTACACCTCCACTCTACAACATGCCACTCCACTTTACGGCACTCCAATCTATGACACTCCATGACACTACACTATATGAGACGCCACTCCACTCTACAACACACCACGCTACTCTGTGACATGTCAATCTACTCTACACCATTCCAGTCTATGCCTCTCCACTGTAAGACACTCTATGGCATGCCACTCTATGACATGCCAGTCCACTCCACTCTACTCTGTGACATGCCACTCCACCCTCCTACACTCTAAGTCCCTCTATAATCCACTCTACAATATGTCATTCCACTCTACTCTATGACACATCACTCCCCTCTACAGCACAGCACTCCACTCGACACCACTCCACTCCTCCACACTCCATGCCACTCCACTGTATGGCACTCCACTTCACTCTATAACACGCCACTCCACTTTACGACATGCCAATCCAGTCAACGTCAGTCCACTCTATGCCCCTCCATTCAAAGACACTCTGCGACATGCCACTCTATGTCGCACCACTCCACTTCACTCTACGACATGGCACGCCATTCTACAACACTCTACTACACTCTATCCCCCTCCACTCTATGCTACTCTACAATACTCCACTCTACAACACGCCACTCTATTCTCTGAAATGCTACTCCACTTTATGCTACTCCAATCTACTCTACAACATGTTTCTCCACTCTATGATATGCCACTCCAGTCTATCACACACCACTCCACTCTATGACTGGCCACTCCACTTTATAACATGCCACTCCACTCTACACCACTTGACTTTGCACCCTTCCACTCTAACACACTCTACACATGCCACTGTGTGACTTGCCATTACACTCTCATCTAAGGTACACCACTTCACTTTAAGCCACTCCGCTCCACTCTACGACACTACACTCTACACCACTCCTCTCCACTCCACTCTACGACATGACATGCCAGTCCACGTTACAACGCAGCTTTAACAACGAAAGTTGTTACAACGACTTTCGCTGGAGGGCGCTCGAGGATAGGGGATAGTTTAATCTACTATCCAACACCTTCCCTACTATCCACGGGGAATGGTGTTGGAATAGTAAATTAAACTATTCACTATCAGCGCCCCCCAACGCAAGTCGTTGTAACGACTTATGTTGTTAAAACTGCGTCGTAAAGGGACGCGTTGTAACAGTACGTGTTGTACCGTCATACATCCCACTCTATGCCACACCACTCTATTCCACACCACTCCATTCTATGACATGGCACTCCACATTATGACACTTTCTGGCACTCTACTCCACTCTATGACGCTCCATGCCACTTCACTTTATGACATGCCACTCCACTCTACTCTGTGACATGCCACTCCACCTTACTACACTCTATACCCCCCCACTTTATGCCACTCTTTGACCCTCAACTCTACAGCATGTCACTCCACTCTATGAAATGCCACTCCATAGTATGACATGCAACTCCACTCTACAATGCTCCTCTCTACTCCACTCCACTCCACAACACTCCATGCCACTCCATTCTATGGCACACGAATCCACTCTACAACATGCCAGTGCACTTTATGGCAGGCCACTTTACTGTACAACACGCCACTCCAAACTACACAACTCCACTCTGACCCTTTGCACTCCTTTAATCAACCCTGGTTCATACGAGATGATGTAGGTCATCAGAATGTGGGTGGTTGCGGGGTTGGAATTAAGAGTGTTGTGAAAGGCATTGGGACCTGGCTTTCTGGTGGATGAGGTCTCTTTATCTGTTGCTTCTAATAAATTCCTGTTCACCATCAACTTGGATGAAGAATCTTTTACTTGTAACAAAGGGCTTACCTCCACATTTTGGTAATGAGGATATGATGGAGAACACCCCATAGTTGGAGTAGTGAAGCAGAGACCTCAACACTGTCTCCCTACCAGTGAACGGAAGACAAACTATTGCCCACAGGATGACTCGTCTGTAGCTTTCAACCTTAAGCAATCTCCTCTTTTCGATATATCTGGCACTTTCACCCTGTTTTGGGACATTGTGGGTCCGGCGTTAGCGGAGGCAGTGCCAGAAGAAAGACAGCGTGCACAAGCCTACACAATTTCATGTCATCACAGGCAGTGTGAGTCCTGGCATTCTGAAACGCCAGTTATCTCTGTCACTCAGACAATAGTGAACAGCCTGAGCATTCCATCTCTGAGGACGCTGAAGACTCTTGTACACACAAAGAATGTACAGTGGCCATCTTGGATTGTGCCATGTGGAGCACTGTGAAGGCCAGTTACACACAACTTTGGCGCTGACGGGCACAGCTCATTCATTAACTAACATATTTTTGGAACTGTCACTGCACACCAGGACTTCAATCAATCAATCAATCAGAAGGTTTATAAAGCACGCTACTCACTCGTGAGGGTCTCAAGGCGCTGGGGGGAGGGGGTGCAGCTCCGGTTCAGTCAAAAAACCAGGTCTTGAGGTTCTTCCTGAAAGTGTGGAGGATGGTGGAGTGTCTGATGTTCACTGGGAGCTGCAACGTAGGAGAAAGCTCTTCCTCCTGCTCTGGCTCTCTGGATGCAGGGGATCTCTGTGAGGGTGAGGTCTGCGGAGTGAAGTTCCCTTTGGGTATGTGTAAGGAGACTCTCGTTGAGGTATTTGGGTCCAATGTTGTGGAGGGATTTGTAGGCGTGGGTGAGCAGTTTGAAGGTGACTCTATTCTTGAAGGCAAGCAAGTGGAGGGTACGCAGGTGTTGGGTCATGTGTTTGTGCCGTGGGGATCCGAGGATGAGTCTGGCTGTGGTGTTCTGGATGGTCTGTAGCCTGTGTAGGAGATTTCTGTTGATTCCGGCATAGAGGGTGTTGCTATAGTCCAAACTACTGGTAATGAGTGCATGAGTGACGTTTTTTCTGCATTCTGGGGGTATCCATTTGAAGGTCTTGCAGAGGGTCTAAATGCAGTTGAAGCAGGTGGAGGCGAGGGAGTTAATCTGGTGGGTCATGGTGAGGGAGGAGTTGAGGATGATGTGAGGTTCCGTGCGTGGGCTGTCAGGTTGGTAGACTCCTGAGGGCGGAGGGCCACCAAGTGTTGTCCCAGGCAGAGGTGGAGTGTCCAAGGATGAGGATCTCGGTCTTCTCTGAGTTGAGGTTCAGGCAGCTGCTTTTCATCCTGGCAGCCACGTCTCTGATTCCATCCTGGAAACTGAGTCTGGTGTCTTCGGGGTTCTTTGTGAGGGAGCAGATGAGCTGGGTGTCATTGGCGTAAGAGACTATGCAGAGCCCGTGTTGTCTGACAATGGCAGTGAGGGGGGCCATGTAGATGTTGAAGAGCATGGGGCTGAGTGATTATCCTTGGGGAACTCCACAGTTGATCTGTGTGGGTTCGTAGAGGAAAGGAGGGAGTCTGATCCTCTGGGTTCTGCCGGAGAGGAAGGATTGAATCCAGGAAAGGGCGGTTCCTCATATCCCTGCGTCGTGGAGTCTGGCTGCGAGGGTGCAATTAGAGACGGTGTCAAAAGCTGCGGAGAGGTGGAGTAGGATGAAGTGTGCGGTGTGCCCCTGGTATAGAAGCATGCTGATGTCATCTGTGGCAGTGAGGAGGGCCGTCTCAGTGCTGTGGTTGCTGCGCAATCCGGAATGGGACGTGTCTAGGATGGAATTTTCTTCGATAAAGGTGGTCATCTGGGTGTTTACTAGTCTCTCTGTGACTTTGCCAGTGAAGGGGAGGAAAGAGATGGGCTGGTAGTTTTTCAGGTCTGTCAGGGCAGCCGTGGGCTTCTTGAGGAGAGGTTTGACCTCCGCCCGCTTCCAGTCGTCGGGGAAGATGACGGATTTGATAGGCGTTGATGGTGCATCCTAATTCGGGTGCAATGGTAGCGGCGGCCATGTGGTAAATGTGCGGTGAGAAGGGGTCCGGGAGGGCTCCTGAGTGGGTGTTGCTCATGGTCACGGTGGTGTGTACGACGGTGGCGGGACTCCAGGTGGTGATGATCGGCCCTTTGTCGGTGGTGGTGGAGCGTAAGAGCTGAGCTTGTTTTCAGAGTTCCAGGGATTATGTGATGTCCTGTGGCTTTGCTAGGGGGTTTGGTGAATTGCTGTATGATGTTGAAGAGTTCTCTAGCGTTGGTTGCGTTGGTGTGGATCTTGTTCCTGATGAAAGTCCGCTTGGTGTCTCTTAACCGCTGGTAGTATTCCCTGAGGGTGTTCCGGTAGCTGTTCATGTCTTCTGTGGTTTTCCAGTTTTGACAGTTTTTCTCTAGGCATCTTCAAGAGTGCCTAGCTGCTTCGAGATCGGTGGTGAACCAAGCTGCTTTCAGGGGGCGTTGTTTGCCGGGCTGGTGGAGAGGTGCGAGCTTGTCAGTGCAGCTGGTGAACCAGCAGTGCAGTTCCCGAGCTGCGGTGTTGGCGTCGGACGTGGCGCAGGGTGGGTCTAGGAGGAGGGTGGTATTGATGTGCTCCTCTGTGATCTTGCTCCAGTTATTTTTTAGGCAGGCGTGGGGGGGGTTGTGTCTGGTGGATGTGTTGAAGGTGAAGTGTACGCAGTGGTGGTCCGTCTAGGGGGCTGCGTGGTATGGCTGAAAAGGATGTTTGTCCTTCCTGCGAAGATGGGATTGAGGGTGTGTCCAGCTCTGTGCGTGAGGGTGGTGACAAGGTGCTTCATTTCGAGGTTGGAGAGGTTGTTAATAAGGGTGATAGTGTCTGGGTCGTTGCGGTTGTCGAGAGTGCCCCCTAGCGTGGTCCTAGGGTTGGTCTGGATCTGAGAGTGGAGGTGGTCTGTATTGGAATGGGGGTCGCTCGTGATGGAGGTGGAGAGTCGAAGGGAGGTCTCGTGTGCGATGGCGAGTCCTCCTCCTGGGCAGTGGAGGCAGTCCCTTCTCTGGATCTTGTATTTGTCGGGGATGGCGGTGGTGATGTCAGGGCCGGAGGTGGCGTTCGTCCAGATTTTGGTGAGGACGGCGACATTGGGCGAGAGGGTGTCGAGCAGGTCCCAGATCTCCATGGCGTGTCTGTGTAGGGAGCGTACATTGAGGAGGATGCATGTCAGGGCTCTGGACTTCACACTGATATGCACAGCTGATTCATGGTGAGGTCTTCACACACCCAAGGGCTGTTATAGTCATCTTTGTTGATGACTATGCTAATGTGCACAGCTTATTCATAGTTGAACACTTTGGTGGAACTGTCACTGCGCAGGACTTCATGTTGATGCTTACAGCCTATTCACGGTGAGTCTTTGCGTACCTAAAGTTGCAGAGGCGCATTAATGCATTATCTCATAGAGTGCATCATGTTCACATGCTATTTAAGAGCTTCAGTTTAATTATTCTGTAAAGTACATAGCCGATTTCTTCAGAGACGTCCAATACTATATATGCAACATACTGGGAAGTGAACAAGTGCGTTTTTATCTCAATTCCTGGTGGTGCGATTATCTCAAATCCATTGTTTCTCAGATCAGTTTGTTGTCTCATTAACTATTACTGGGTCGTTTCTGGGTTTTATTGTGAGTTCTGGGAGTCATGCACAATGTTACAACTCCTCTGGTTTTTTCTTTCTCCCCGTGGTGACCCTCCTATACCTTGGCAGAGGTGAAAGAAAGTTTTCGCACATTATGTTAGAGGGAAAGGTTTCACACATTATGTTAGAGTATCGGGCACTTCTCTTAATGCAGAAAGAAAAACATCTTATTTATGTATTGTTTGGGTTCATAAGGCCAGGAGGTCTTTCAGCATCTTCTCAATCTCCCCAACAGTGATTATGCTAGCCTGAATGAAATGGATTTGCATTGTCTTCCCAAAATTAGTACAGTTCTTGAAAGATATCATTTTGGGAGGAGAATGAAGAGACAGAAGGAGTCTGTAGAGCACTATATCACTGTGTTAAGGAAGTTGGCTTCCACATGCAACTATCAGGTGTCTGTGGAAGAATGCTTAAGAGATCAATTGATTTTGGGTTGCACCCTTGACAAAGCTAGTGATTTATGACAGAAAGACAACCCTTTATTGCAAGAAGATGTTACGGTGGTGAAAATGCATGAACACTTGAAAGCCTGTGTCCATACAATATGCAAGGATGTATCTGTAGCAAAAAATGTTGTGGGTGTGGGCAAGATGTTGGAGAACAAACCGTCTAAGAGAAGCCTTACATCAGCACAAAACTCAAATATTCCAGTACCAAGAATATTCATGAGAAAAGTTTTAGGTGTGGAAATTTGGGACAGATAGCAAATGCTAAAGAGTGTCTAGGGTGGAAAGCCACTTGCAGTGAATGTGGAAAGAAGGGTCACTTTTCCAGGTGCTGCAAATCTGATAAAGAAGTGAAGAAAGTCAGAGAGATGGAGGTGTATGAGGAAGTAGCGGAGGAACTTAATATCCTCCAGATTGAGGAACATTCTGGTAGAGAGCCTTCTGAAGAAGTGTTGGTCAATGATGCGTCTGTGGACATGCTTTTTGATTCTGGAGCTAATATTACCATGGCAAAAACTCTTGGACTCCTTTGGTAACTTTATGACGTCATTGGACCTGAAAATAAATATAAACTAATCTCCCGTCATGATTGTAGGGGAGCAAACCAGGAAACAGAAAATGAAATCCTTCTTTTGCTGTGGTGCTGAGCTCAAGAGGGTCCCCATTTTTATATATTTAGGGGTCCTCTTCGACGAAAGAGGAAAGTGGGCCCCCCAGCAGAAGTTCAAAAGTAATGCGGTAGCTAGATCCACCTCGGCTCTGATGAGTTTTGCAAAACGTCTGGGTCTAAGACCAATGGAGGCAATTTTAAAAGTATATAAATCCAAATGTTTAGCAATTGCCACATATGGCTCCGCAATTTGGTGCTATACACCGCAAGATAGGATTCAGGTGGTGGAAAATACATTTTTAAGATCTCTTTTATCTGTCCCACAGTCTATGCAGACTTTTACGATTCATACTGAACTGGGGCTGGGGTACGTTACAGACCTACTGAAAATTGCCCCTTTGACTTGTTGGCTAAAGACCTGGCTTAACCAGGAAACTTCGTTGAATCACTTGATCCTAGAGGATTGTATAGCCTTGGATAGAGCCTGTAAGATTCCTTGGCTGGCCTACATTAAAACAATGTTTATAAGATTAGGGCACCCTAATAATACTCTAATAATGGCTACTTTTGAACTGGTAATCATGGATCAGAATATCATGTTTTGTTTTTTTTTTGGTTTTTTTTCCCCCATGTCCTATGATTATGCTGCTTGGAAGGGTCGTATTATTTGGCCCCCTTTTGCTATACATACCCTACATGGGCGACTTCGGCTACGAAATGGGTTGTACACAGCAGTATGCTAGCCTTGTTGGTACCATGTGATGATTAAGTGGCAGATGCCTTGCACTGCGGGGTACTCCGGTAGGAATCATTAAAATCCCCCCCCAGTAAATCTGGGTCAGTGTTTCCGTCATCTCCTCTATTTTTTTCGTTACTATATGGTCACCAAGGGCGAATATGAGGACACAAAAAAAAAAAAAAAAAGATTAGGGCACCCTGAGCTTTATTCTTCCCCGGATTGTATCAAGCAAGAGGATGTGGGATGGACTAAAATTAGTCTTCTAAAAATGCTGGCATTGGAAAGGAAGGAGCAGGAACTGAAAAAAACCCTTGTAAAAGCAAACTATATACTAGTTACCTCTCCTACACTTGAGCCTTATCTAAAATTAGTAATGAGGCCATTTCATCGGCACCTCCTGATCAGATTTCGTTTTAATTTAATCCACTTAACATTGGGTTTTTTCCCAACATGGGGGAAAACAGAAAATTCTACCCCATGTAAGTGTGATAACTTCTCTGCACAAGACACTTTACATTTTATTATGTTTTGTGAGCATTACTCAGATATCCGTAAAAAATTCTTGTTGCCTATTTTGAGGGAGGCGGGATTCATACAGGTCAGGCCTGCCCTCATTTATTTACAGGTGCTGAGTAGTGCCCGTGATATATTTCATGTTGCAAGATTTTTAGTGGCTGCTGTGCGGATCAAGACTAAGAGTTTATGTCCTTCGAATATTCGTGTCTGATTGTATTTTATAAACTGAGTTTTAATGTGTAATTTTATGATCTGTTCCCTCGCAACAAAATTAATTTATAGGATTTTATAGTTTTTAATGTGTATTGTTTATTGTAGATTTGATATGAACTGTTTGTACCTGTGTCTTTTTATGATTTTAAATAATCGAATAAAAGTGGTTTGCCTGACTGACTGACTACTCTCATCCCAAAAACTTTTTATGAGCAACACTTGTTGGGGAAGGTGGTTTTATTGAAACCAGATATTAAGCCGAAAGGGTATGGTGGTTAGACTATTGATCTTTTGGGTTAATTCTGGGGTATAATTTTATTAAAAGGGAGGATTATTCCTGCAAAAATATGTGTTTCAATGAAGGGAGACTCTCTGATCAGTTGGTTTCTTCAAAGGGACCTGCATGTATATTCGGATCCTGTTGAAAATCCCTCAGTGCGTTTGAAAGAAATTCCATCTGTCATACCAAACTTTCCTTTTTTCCATATGTCTGCCGGTGTAAAAAAGGAGTGAAGATTGGATCAGGGAATTTCCAGATGTGTTAAAACAAACTGGTGTGTCTCAGGACCTATGTGCACTGTATTAGGGGAGAAGAGTTGGCCTAAAGGCTAGGGCAGCCGTCCTCTAATCTGGCGAACTAGGTTCGAGTCTCGGCAACGACACTGAACATCCTGTGATTCTGGGCAAATCACATAATCCCCCCATGCCTAACAAAAAAAAAGGAATGCGTCCTCAAGTAACGCAACTGGTGCTATGTAAAGCGCTCTGATACCCGATCTGGGTCAAGTTTGCGCTATATAAAACTCAGTAAAATTTAAAAATTAAGCTTAAGTCGAATGTCATCCCCAAGGTGGCAAAGGTGAGAGGTGTACCTCTACTAGTAAAGGAGAGCATGAGAGCTGAATTTGATAAACTCTTGGAGAACAGTATAATTCAAGAAAAGGAAGCCACAGAGTGGGGCTCTCAGGCTGTTATGGCTTGGAAGGCCGATGGGGAGGCTAGACTTGGTATTGACTTGAGAAAGGCTCAACAAAGCGGTGGTGGTTGACCACTATACGCTTCCCAAATGTTAGGTTTGGGGGTGACACCCTTGTTCCGCGATGCGACGACAACAGCTTCGGCTGCGACACTCTTCTCCGACGTTGCAAGATGCTTCCACACAATGCGACAACAACAGCGGCGACATTCAAGATGCGACGGCAGCAGATCTGACGGGGGTATGCTTCTCCGTGGATGCGAGACACTTTTCTTGATGCAGTGCAATACGACAGCTACAGCGACAACATCCAAGATGCGACAGCAGCAGCAGCAATGGCGACACGCTTCCTCTTCGTTGGGAGACGCTTCTCTCGATGCGGTGCAATAAGACAGCTACAGCAGTGACATCCAAGATGCAACGGCAGCAGCAGCGACGGCGACCCGCTTCCTCTTTGTTGCTAGATGCTTCTCTCGATGCGTTGCAGTACGACAGCTACAGCGGCGACATCCACAATGCGACGGCAGCAGCAACCATGGCGACACACTTCTTCCTCTTGAGTCCCGCTTCCAGCTCCTTACGACATGGGGTCCCTCAGACGACCCAAAACAGCAGCAGGCACTTCCAATAGAACTCTGAGGAGCTGGGGGTTGAAGTCTGTTGTCCCTGAGACTTCAGCAGGAGGCAAGCTCTGTTCCAAGCCCTTGGAGATCCTTACAAGGTGATGAAAGTACACAAGGTCCCTTTCTCCTCTCTTTGGCAGTCAGGGAACCACTGCAGGCCAATCCCCCAAGCAGCACGTCAGCTTAGGGATAGTCTCTCCTCAGTTTCTTCTGGTTCCTCTCCTCAGCAAAGGTTTCTTCTTGTTTGTCCACAAGTGATCTAATTTCTTGAGATCAGGGTCCCAATATTTATACCTTAAAATCCTTTGTCCTCTTAGGGCAGAGGGGACTTTGCCCAGTCCAAACCAGTTCTGGAGCATTCTGTTTACATAACTCCTTCTTTCCTTTCACAGTGCAGAGCAGAAACATCAGACGCCCCACAGGAGGTGGAGCCAGCATTATGGAGGGAAAGCACAGCCCTGGACCATTTTGTTGACATGATTCCTTCTCTTCTTTCACTGTGCAGGGCAGAGACATCAGCTCCACCCCAGGAGGTGGAGACAGCATTGTGGAGGGTAGGCACAGCACTATTCAGGTCCCAGGTGCAACTCCTCCCTCATAGCTAGATGCAGATCTCTCTATTCACCACTGGGCTGACTCATTCTGTCTCCTGGAATCCCCCAGCCCTGTCACGCAAAAACTCCAGACAAGGAATACACAACCTAGCAGAGGCAGGCTTGGTTAGTTAGACAAGAAAATACCTATGTTCTAAAAGTTGTATTTTCAAACACAGAATGTTAAAATCAACTTCACTAAAAGATGCATTTTATCATTCTGAGTCCAGGCATACTAAACTCGAATTTCTACCATGTTCCCTGAGTCAGTTAGGATTATAAGATGTAATAATCTAACTGCCCATTCTGGCCTATAGAGAACAAGTAGCCTTGCAATAGTGAAAAACGAAAATGGCTGTAATTCACTATTAGAACATGCCACACACACCAGTGCATGTCCTACCTTATACTTACAATGCACCCTGCCCTTGGGCCTACTATAGGGGTGTCTGACATGAAGAAAAGGGAAGGTTTAGGGACTGGCAAGTGGGTGCACATGCTCAGTCAACATTGCAGTACCAGACTGCACATAGGCTCTGCAATGGCAGACCTTAGACACATTTTACAAGGCTACTTCTGTGGGTGGCACAACCAGTGCTGCAAGCCCACCAGCAGCATTTGGTTTACAAGCCCTGGGCAGTCCTGTTGCACTGTACTAGGGTCTGACAGGTAAACCAAACCGACCAATCATGGAATCACTAATTAATACATTAATTTACAATAGGGAGAACTTGCACTGTGGCACTGGACAGCAGTGGCACAGTGCCCAAAGCATCTAGCACCAGCAAAAACACATGAGGCAACAGCAAAAATGGAAGGGAGACAATGGTGCCAGGTCTAACAGCAACATAAATGAGATGTTTTGCTCTCTTGGAGGTATGAACCATTTTTCTTCAGTAGACTTATCTTTGGCCTATTATCAAGTCAAACCCCATCCACTATCTCAAGATCTAGCAGCTTTCAACACACTGTTTTGCACATATTTT
Organism: Lissotriton vulgaris; assembly: GCF_964263255.1. NCBI lineage: Eukaryota > Metazoa > Chordata > Amphibia > Caudata > Salamandridae > Lissotriton > Lissotriton vulgaris. The sequence goes on along the minus strand of NC_141685.1, from coordinate 420,252,818 downwards.
TGGGGATGCCTTTCGGACTTATTACTGTGGCATCTTTCATAGAGCAATGGAGGGTATTTTGCAGGGAATCGAAGGAGTCAAGGTCTATCAGGGTGATGTTTTGATTGTTGGGGTCGATCTTGAAGAGCATGACAAGAGGGTGACATCAGTGTTAAAGAAATTATTAGAGGCTGGCCTCGCACTTAGATCAGACAAATGTAAGTGTGATGTCGATGAAATTGAGTATTTGGGACATCTAGTGTCTGCATCTGGAATTTGGCCCAACCACTCATTAGTAAGCTCCATTTGCAAGCTTTTGACTCCCAAAAACAAGGAAGAGCTTGTAAAGGTTTTGGGCGTTGCTGAATTTTATAATAACTTTGTGCCTCATTTTTCTGAAATGACCTCCTGCATGAGGGCATTGCTCAGGAAAGGGTGTGAATTTGTGTAATGTGAAGGTTGTGAGAAGGAGTTTCTGTGCATCAAGAAATATCTGTCTGAAGGTGAATGAATGAATGAATGTGGGTTTTATAGAGCGCATAGTAACCCGGAAGCATCCCAGCGCTAAAACCGAGACAGCAGAGAGGGTGGAGTGCCAAGGAGAAAGGGGAAGGGGATCAGGGGAAGAGGTGAGTTTTCAGTAATTTCCTGAAACGGGAGTGATCGGATTCCGTCCTTAGTTTGAGAGGGAGGGAGGTCCCAATCATGGAAGTTTTGATCCATTGAGGTTTTCTTATGTCATGATAGATGCCAGCTCAAAAGGGGTAGGAGCTGTTCTGCTACAAAAAGCAGATGGTATTGACAAGCCCATGGACCAGATGTAGGTAGGCTATTACCAGTCGGTAACGGCCGAAATCGGCCGTTACCGACCGGTAATAGGCTTTTCCTATGTAGGTGGTATATTTACCGATTCGGTAAATAACGAATCAGTATTTACTGATTCGGTATTTACCGAATCATCATTTACCGATTCGGTATTTACCGAATCGGTAAATGAGATGTAGGAAGCACTTTAAAGAGTGCTTTTGTGCTTTAAGGATTCGTTATTTACCACCAACTATTGGTTGGTGGTAAATAAGGAATTCCTGTGTAAATGCAAATCTGTGCATTTACACCTGAGCCATGTGACAGACATACATGCCCTTAGAGCATGTTTGTTTGCCACATGTGCACACCAGCGTTATGTTATGTTATGTTACAGCGTTCTTTTATAGCGCACGGCTACTCGAAAAGAGTGTCCCGGCGCTTTCCACCTGCATCTCAGAATAAAAATAACACAACACAGCAAAAGAATGAGAAAAAGAACTGAAACTGAAGCAATAAGAACAGCCTAAAGATTAAAAAGCCAGGTCTTCAGGCTCTTCCTGAACTGGAACAAATTGACAGTGCTGCGCAGCGAAAGAGGAAGCGAGTTCCACAGCTGTGGGGCTTTGCAGCTGAAAGAGCGCCCTCCCGTGCGGGCCTTCCTCACCCGAGGGACCACCGCTTTGTAAAGGGATTCCGAGCGCAAGGAGCGGACTGGTCGATAGAAGGTTAGTCTCCGCCGCAGGTATCCAGCCCCTGATCCAAACAGGGCTTTGTGCATCAGAGTCAGGGATTTAAACTGGATCCGCTTCTGGACAGGCAGCCAATGTAGCGCCTGAAGCAGCCCGGAAGCTCGGGCTCGTCTACGCAGGCCAAAGATAGCCCGGGCGGCAGAGTTCTGTACCACCTGTAGGCGCTGAACTAGGTAATCAGGGAGGCCAAGGAAGAGGGCATTAGCATAATCAAGCCTCGAACCGACGAGAGCCTGCACAGTAATACGCCTGTGCTCCTCAGACAGCAGGGGCAGGAATTTACGGAGCATTTTCAAAATTCCATAACAGGTGCCAGCCAGACCCAGAATGTGTGTTCGCAGCGATAGCTGGTTGTCCAGCTTGACACCCAGGTTTTTAGCCACCAAGGAAGACTGTGCAGGAGGGCTCATGTCGGACGGCCACCAATGCTGCCACTCCGGATCGACACCGCAACCAAAAAACAGAACCTCGGACTTGCTCGAGTTGGCCCTTAGACTGTTCCGTTGGAACCAGTCAAAGACCAATGTAAGACAGTCCCGAATTCTCCCTCCATCAAACTCCTGGTCTTTCCCGCATGTGAAGAGGAGTTGCGTGTCGTCGGCGTAAGAGATGATCTGGGCCCCATATGCTTCCACCAAGGCCGCCAAAGGGGACATAAAGATGTTAAACAACGTGGGGCTCAACACAGATCCCTGTGGAACCCCAACTCCCAATGGCGGCATCTCGGTAGAGCTCTGGGAAACTCAGACCGTCTGGCGGCGGCCTTCAAGGAAGGATGTATACCGATTCAGTAATTGACATTCATTTCTATGGGCCGCCAGGCCCATAGGAATGAATGGCAATTACTGGATCGGTAAATAATGATTCGGTAATTACCAAATCTTAACGATTCAGTCATTTTTACCGAATTATTACCTACATAGGATTAACCAATTCTAAAATATCGAATCGGTAAAATTCGGTATTTTAGAATCGGTAAATCCTATTTACCTACATCAACCCCCATATTATTTATCTTCAGGCCATTAAGAGGGGCTGAATGTAATTTTTCAGTTGGGGAAAAGGAGGCCCTGGGTGTTTTTTGGGCAGTACGCAAGTTAAGATAAATTCTGTGGGTAAGAAGTTTGAAGTGTTGACTGATCACAAGCCTTTAAAAGAGGTTTTTATCAAGAAAGATATTGATTTTGTGTCACATCGTATAGGAAAATGGGGTTTGGCTTTGTAGGAATTTGAGTTTGTAGTCTCTTACTCACCTGGCTCTAGTAATATTTTGGTAGATTGCCTTTCCAGATTACGTTGCAGGGAGGCTGAAGTCGGCGAGGAAATAAACTGGTATGGAGGTGAAGAATTTGAGGAGGAGGTCAATATTTGTTTGATCAGTGAAGGTTTGATTCTGGAGAAAGAATGGAGACTGTTGAGCTAATGATCAGTGTTACAACAGGTGATGAAGAATGTTCTGGGGAAATGGTTTAAGAAGAAAGATTGTGAGGAAGACATCAAAGCATATTGGCAAGTCAGGGAGGAGCTGGAGGTTGTTGATGGGCTTCTCATGAGGGGAAGCAAATTGGTTCCTCCTTGTAGTCTCAGAGACAAATTAGTGAGGATTGCTCATGTCAGTTACATGGGCATTGCCAAAACAAAAGAAAGAATCAGGGAGGCCTATTGGTTGCCCAGCATAGACAGGCAGATCAAAAGAGTGGTTTGATATTGTACGGAATGCTTGTGCAGTGACAGAGTTTTGAAGTGCAGGACACAACCTATGGTAACAAGGGAACAATCTAGTGGTCCATGGTCTGACATTGCGATTGACATCTTAGTCCCTGTCAAGTTGAAATCTCAGGACAGGTATGTGCTAGTCTGTCTGGACATGTTTTCCCGATGGCCTGAGATTAAGGTTCAGGCCATCTTCCATCTTTCGTCATACCCTCTGGAGCAAGCAGCTATTGTCTGTGCCACGATGCACACAAATTGGTCTGTGCTGTGCCCACATCAGTTTCTGTCCAAGCAAGGAAATGTGCTGTGGCACAGTTCTGCTCATCACTTTTTGTCGTGTCTGTGCTGTTCGACTCCAGAGAATCTTAGCAAGGTGTGCAAAGCTTTGTCGGATGAAGAAAGCTGGGCTTCTTCTTTAGGGCTCACAATTTCGTGTTAAAAAGAGAAACATTTGCAAACCTACCTGAAGAAGGAAAGATTCATTGCTTGTTTACTTAAATTCATTACAAAAGTTGAAAATTGGGCAAACACACAATTACAATTAGTCGTGTATTTTGCTTACTAAAGTGGAATAGCAAACATCATCTAAAATCTTTAACAATTTATCTACAACAAATACCTCCTGCACCACAGGATAGTGGCACCGTGCGTACAAGTAACATTTATGGGAGCAGGGAAAAAAAGAAAAATAGGAGACAAAAAGGTAAAGAAGAAAATAAAAGCTTGTGGGCAGCCGCAGCATCGGTCGGGTCTTCAATAGCTGGTCCTAGACTACTTTGGATGAAGCCATGGAAACCAGACTCCACTCAGAGGTTTACTTAAAAAATTACATTTTAGAGGACTGGACCAAGTAAGCAGGAGATGACCTCACTTTGCAGTCTCTCTCACTTATTGGGATCAGTCACTACGATCCTGATTCCTAGGGAGCCTGAGGAAGAGGTGTCCTGCCTCGGGGATCCAGGAGGAAGCGGTGCCCCGGCAGGGGTGCATTCATGGGCACTAGAACATCCCAGGGAGCTCTCTCCTATGAGGTTAGGACTGGAGCTGTGCTTCTGCAGAGCTACAGACACTTTAAACATGCCTAATTCAAAGTAGAATACTCTGCTAAATAGTTTCCATTGATTTCAGGCTGAAAATGAATGATTATGACTAACATAAAGTGCCGCAAAATTGCCGCTAAATTTCCATATTTGTGCCACTAAATTTCCATATTTGTGCCGCTAAATTTGTTAATCCATGCCGCAATATCCTGGGGGGTCTGTCTACTGTATGACATGTCATTCCACTCTACGCCATGCCACTGGACTCCACTGTATGACACTCCATGCCACTGCACTCTATAGTATGCCACGCCACGCCACTCCACTCTACAACACAACACTCCACTTTGCGATAAGGCACTCCACTCTACACCATTACACTCAACGCCCCTCCACTCTAAGATACTCTTTTTTTTTTTTATATTTTTATTGGGAGTGTGGTACATAAAAGGACATAATTCATACAATATTACATACATGGTCGAAGCACAAATCGAGCAATTGATATATTTACACAAATTCTGCAATAAAACCTTAACGGAAGGAATTAAAGATTAGTAATAAAAGACATTTCTTTGAAAGAACCTATCACACCATAAGACAGCAATTACTTTAAGACCCATCATACTCTGGCAGGCCTCCAGTTTGTTACCGGGGCCCAAAGGCGCTCACCCTTCTCACGATTTCTACTACCTTTAAATTTGTGCAGGCATAACTCGATGTTATGAATTCTCAACAATCTGGATAGCCACATCTGGAAGGACGGGGCAATCGCATCCTTCCAAGCTGCAGAGATTAAAATTCGGAGTACTGCAACAGATAAAAACACTAAGGCCCTTTCGTCCTCCCCCAAGCCCAGCTTAGAGTCATTACCGAGCAGCATTAGTGTAGGGGATAGATCGATGGCATGACCTAGCAGCCCCTCCCAAAATTTCATTATCTCACTTTTAACAGAATCCAACCGATTGCAGAAAAAGAACATATGTGTTAAATCAGCATGACTTTCATTACATCTGGGGCAGCTTTCGTTTTTCCTTATACCCCAGGTGCATAGCTTAGCAGGATTGTGGTACAAATTAAAAATAGTCTTATAATGTTGCGCCCGAAGGTTGGAAGCCCGAAATACATTTTTGTTCAGTGAGAGGGCAAGATCCACATCCACATCTGGATCCCCCAGTTTTAAAGCCCAATTAGACTCCACCTTCTCAATGTCATCCTGAATTCGCTCCACTAAGCAGTCATAAACAGTTTTGATCTTCTTACAGCCTCTGCGTAATATCTCAATCACCGGAAAGTCAACTGTCAATGGCACCCTAGGCCTAACAGCTCCGATCGTACGAGCAACTTGACCATATAAAAGCCAATGGCTACCTGGAATACAGTATCTATCCTGCAGTATCTAGAATCCCAAAATCTTATCTCCTTCCAATATATCTCCCAGAGATAGGATCCCCATTCTCTTCCACGCCTGCAGATTTCTATCGGTGTTTAATTGGGGGAAGGTGGACGAGTTACACAATTGTAGATAGGGATTTAATTTTGGGACATTAAAGAATTTCAGGATAGCTTTCCACGCCTGCCAAGCCCCATACAGTGTCTTCAATCGTGTTTTTTTATAAAAGCGTCGCTCTAACTCACACTGCAGCAAAGCTGATGCCTTGCCACCCAAAAGCATCCTAAAAATCTGGGGGGGCTCCCTTCCATCTAAAGTCCCGGGCCCTGTGACAGTTTCAGATTCGTCCTGAACTAGGGTAGTCATTTGGATCAGGAGACAGGTCCAATGATATAATCTTAAATTCGGGAGAGCCATCCCACCCCTTTCTCTAGGTAGCGACATTAAGTTAGTGGAGAGCCTTACCCTTCCATATTGCCACACAAATCTGATAAAGACGGATTCCAGATGTTTCATAATTGTATCCTCTATCAGTAATGGGATGGCACGGAACAGATACAGCACTCTAGGAAACATAGACATTTTTAAAGCATTCACCCTGCCTACCAGAGAGAGATGGAGCACGTCTATTCTCTTTAATTCAACTTCAATGTTTTTATTAAGCGGCAGGTAATTCTCAGCGACAATTTTTTCTACAGAGGCGTTAATTTTAACCCCTAAATATGTGGCGGAATCCACAAATCTGTAGTCAGTTTTGATAATATTCTTGGAACATATGATCTGAGTTTTAGTTTCATTTAATAAATACACAGACTCACTACCGAACACTTTAGCCATCTCACCCAAAATAGGGAGGGACTGTTGTGGAGTAGTTGTTATCACGGCAAGGTCCTCGGCATACGCCAAGATTTTATTTGGGTATCCATTCCAAATTACTGGATCTATTTTAGGGCAGGCTAAAATACCCTGAATGAGAGGTTCAATGTACAGGGCAAAGAGGATAGGGGAGCAGGGGCACCCCTGACGAGTCCCCCTCTTGATGTTAATCACCCCCGATTTCTCACCCATGGCCGTCACCATGGCTACAGGGTCTACATACATTGCCTTAAGGGCTCCAATAATGTTAGGACCAAATCCTCTCGCCGCCAAAACGCCCCAGAGAAAGCTCCAATCCACACGATCGAACGCTTTCTCTGCGTCAAGCAGGATCATGGCCATCTCTCCCCCGTGGCAGCCAGGACGTCGAACAGTGTTATTGCCCTGCATGTATGATCAGTTGTACCACTACCGGGGACGAACCCATGCTGCCACGGGGATACGAGACTGCCAATGATACTGCTCAACCTTTTTGCCCAAATTTTTGAATATAGTTTTGTGTCGGAATTGATCAAAGATATGGGGCGATAAGATCCTGCCACTTTCACCGGTTTCCCCCTTTTGTGAAAGATTACAATATTTGTCTCTTTCCAAGAGTCAGGTATCAAACCAGAATACATGACCCCGTTAAAAAGATCTAGTAAGAGTGGGGCAATTTCTGCTTTGATAACTTTATATAGTTTAAGGGGAATCCCATCGGGACCTGAAGCCTTCCCGGAGGCTAATTCCCGCAGTGCTGTCGTAATCTCAATTAATGTGATATCCTCATCGAGTTCCTTTTTAATTGCTTCCTCTAATTGCGGGCCAGAGTCTCGAAGTCCCTCCCCAGGTTTTTTACCCGGTGTTTCATAATCATAGAGCCACTGAAATTCTCTAATACCTTAAGGATATCCTTGACTTCCGTATACTCTACCCCATCCTCTTCGATACAGACAATAGTGCTCCTAGCCTTTTCCTGCCTTAACTGGAGAGCAAGCGCTCTCCCTGCTTGCTCCCCGGTCTCGTATCTTTTGGCCCTATTGGTCTGAAACTTCCCTATGGCCTTCGAGGTTACCTCTTTTTGGAGTGCGGCTTTTACTGCTAAGAGTACATTCTGACTTTCAATACTATTCACCCCAATAGCTATATCCTTTACATGTTGTTCTTCAGCTTTCACCAATTCCAACATTAAAGCATCAACCTTACCCCTATCTTCCCTTCTCAACCTGGCAGAGCAGCTGATAGTCTCGCCCCTCAGAGCCGCCTTGAAAGTTTCCCAGACCATATTCCTAGAGGTGCTGTATCTGTTTGCCGCAAAGAACTGTATTACCCATTTCTTCAAGTGATCCGTGAATCTAATATCAGCGAGCAGCTTTTTCTCGAAAGACCAGGAGTTTCTTTTCCTTTCCAAACGGCCTAAATCATAAGATAAAATTAAGGGGTTATGGTCTGAGACCAATCTGGGGAGTTTGATAATATCAACTTTAAATACTTCGGACGAGGAGATAAGAAAATATTCCAACTTTGTATACCTCTGAGCTGGGTTAGAAAAATAAGTAAACCCATAATCCAGAGGAAATGTAACCCCCCAAACATCCTGCAACCCATGGGAGCCCAGCAGGGATTGTACAGATTGAAAAACCTTAGGCTTGCGGCCAGCATATGGTGTAGAGCCGGCAGAATCATCCGAAATAATAAGATCCCCTGCTATTATCAGCGGGGTAGACCACCTCACTAATTCAACTTCAAGGAAGTCAAACATCTCGGGCTCATCCAGATTTGAGCCATAGGTTACACATAACGTAAAGCCCAGTTCTAATTCGGCTATTGCCCATCTCCCGTTGCTATCTGCTTTTACTTTCGTTGCCTTACCCAAAGGCGCTCGAATTAGAATAGCGAGACCCCGGATTGTAGATGTCTGAGTCGAGCATACAACTAATTCAAAACCACTCAGAAAAAGTTGCCTACGTTTGGCCCATGGGAGATGGGTCTCCTGTATACAGAGAATATCAATTCTTTCATGCTTTACCGGGTATGCCAACCTCTGTCTCTTCTTCCAGTCGTTCAGGCCTACCGCATTTATAGTACATATTCTAATGTTTGCCATTACATTGTGCTTTAAACTCGAAAATTAAGTCCTTCAACATATTATTATCCATCAATTCATGAATTTGCCCTAGACTGTACCACTTCCCTTTTTCCCCCTTTTTCCACCCAACCACCCCCCAATCCCCACTCTCACCCCACCCCCTCCCATTCCGCCCCCTTCTACCTCCACCCCACCCCTCCAACCCCCCATACTCTCCCCTCTCAGAGAGGCGCCCAGACCTAGTCTGTGCGGGTGATGGAGCGCAGTGACAGCAGTGAGGACGAATATAAACTGATACAATTATCTACTAGTATTATGGAGCCCACAACCGAAATAAGCTCAAAACAATAACAAACCCAAAAGCAATTCCCAAAACGTGAATATAAAGAGAATCAAACATTGCCCGGGCCCACACCACTGCCGCTCGACTCACCTAAACCCTACCACATGTTTTAAGCAACACCCACCTACAGACATAGAGAATCAAGGTATTCTTTCGCTTTGATCTCAGAAGAGAAAAACAGAGTCTTTCCATTATTGATAATCTTTAACTGTGCTGGGTTTATCAGGAAAGCCTGCAAGTTTTTGTCCTGACAGGGCTTGATCAATCCTCTCAACCACCACCGCCTCTCTACCGTGGTATGGCAGAAATCCGGCCTAACAAAAAATGAAATCCCTTCAGCGCTCCGTCTCGCGTTTGGCCTTGCCAGATCTGATATAGCTTGCCGCAAAATAAAATTTCCAAGCAATATCAAAACCGCCCTTGGTTTATCCCCCTCCTTAGTGTTTCTTTTCATATTGAAAGGGGTGCGGTGAACTCTTTGCACCACGGTGGACTAGTTCCATCCATTTAGCTCGGGAAAAACCTGACTAAATAGCTTGATTATATATGCCCTAATGTCAGACCCTTCGACTCCCTCAGGAATTCCCAGCACTCGCAAATTGTTCCTGCGTAACCTATTTTCCATTGCCTTGAGCTTCCAGTGAATGTCGGTCATTTGTGCACCATATGTATTAACCTTAGAGACTGCTTCAGCCACTTTGGTTTCTGTCGAGACAATCCTATCCTCTAAATTTGCCACTCTATCACCGGTGGTAGCGCAGGCCTTTGACAATTTTCTGACCATACCGTGCATCTTTTTCATGGCAATATGGGCTTTCTGGTTGTCTTTGCGAGTTTCCTCTCTATGAGCTATAATCTCCTGGTGTATTGTCTGTAAAAGTGACATCTGGGCGAACTCCCGACTGGGGCTATCCTGCAAGGGTTTATCCGTAGGATGATCCCAGCTTAACTAGTGCTGGGCAGTAGAGGTCGCCCCCTTACTTGTAGCCCCTGAGATCTTTAGGGCCGTAGCTGGTTGATCTGGTTCAGGGTCGCTCTCAGAATCTAGATAGGAAGAGCATACTTCTTTGTCCTCAGACCATTCTTGGCCATCTGAAGCCGAAAAGAGAGCCTCACTTGGGACGCTCTCCTTCCTATCCCTGATCATGGCTCCGTCGATTGGTACATCCTCGCCCCGCATTTCCTCTTCGGTAGGGGTCAAATGGACTACTGTCTCCTCGGTGGCACCCAGACAAGTATCTAACAATGCAGGCACCGGGATCTGAGCGCTGCCCTGTAAAAGCTCCATATCAGTCGGTGCCTCGCAGTGTCCCTGGGTCGCCTGCCCCTCATTTAGAATTATGACCATCTTCTTAGACATATTCTTAAACACCCCATCTGCCAATGTTGGTACTTCACCTTCCTGCTGTGTAGTTTCCAACTCTAAAGGGAGCATGCCAGAGATATTGAGTCCACCAGACGCTAAACAGTCTTGGGGTAGCGCTGCAGCAGCTCCGTTAGCAACATCCGTCCCAATTAATGTGAGCCCATCAGCCTTCCCGGCCTCTTCAGCCCCCTTCTCCTTACCGGCTTTAGCAAGAAGCTCCGCGATTGACGCAGTTGCTAGCCGGGTCCGCGTGCCTGTTGGCTGCTGAAGCTGTTTCTTCTTGCAGCGCTCGTCAGCCGGGGGTGTATGTACTCCACCGGACCCCGCCATTTCTTCCTCCCGCAATACCTGCTGCTTCTTCCTGGCACCAGGAAGTTTGACAACGGGATTCACTTTCGGGGCCATAGCTTTTAGGGAAATAGAGCTCCTCTCCAATATGTGGCAATCACAATACTTCTCAGGCGACAGCCGCTTTGCGTAGACCTCAGTTCCGGATTCAAGCTCAGGTCGCAGTACGGCTACGGCGTTCCGCAGCTGTGGATGCTTACGGCCCTTGCTCCGCCTCCCAGCCGGGTCGTATCGTTTCCACTTAGGCAGTAGGACGGTAAGAATACTCGCCAAGTCCTTCAGGAGATGTTTTGCTGATCCGCGGCAGGAAAGCACAGATTGCATCACTTTTTAGAAAGCCGCGCTTTGGGTTTTAATCGAGCAGTAACCAGTGCGGTGGGTCCCGAGCCATGCCTAGCCCTTCAGAGATCCGATCCGATACGTCCTCACTGCACCACTGCTACAGCCGCTAGTGAGCGGCCGCCATCTTGCCTCCCCCCACTCTAAGATACTCCATGACACGCCACTCTATGAGATGCCAGTCCACTCCACTTTACTCTACAGCACACCACTCCACCCTACTACACTCTATGTCCCTCCATTCCACTGTAAGCCACTCCACTCTACTGTATGACATGCTACTCCACTCTACAACACACCACTCCACACCGCTCCACTCTATGACACACCACTCCGTTCTGTGACACTACACTTTACACCACTCCACTCCACAGTATAACATGCCATTACACTCTACTCCACGCCACTCTATGATACTCCATGCCAATATTCTACTCCACTGTATGACAAGCCACTCCATTTTACGACAGTCCAGTGCATTCTATGCCACTCCAATCTACTCTACAACATGCCACGCCACTCTATAATGCCACTCCACTCTACAATGCACCACTCCTCTCTATGACATGCCATTCCACTCTACACCACTCAACTCTGCGCCTTCCTCTCTAAGACATTCCATTCCATTCCATTCCACAGTAAGCCACTCCACTCTACTGCATGACACGCTACTACACTCTACAACACACCACTCCACTCTATGACACACCGCTCCACTCTATGACACTACACTCTACACCACTACACTCTATAACACGCCACTTCAGTCTACGACATGTCACTTAATTTACAACACCCCACTTTATGATACTCCATGCCAATCCACTGTGTGGCATACCACTCCACTCAACAACACACAACTCCACTTTACGGCATGCCAGTCCACTCAAGCCACTCCACTCTAAGACACTCTGCCACGCCACTCTATGACATGCCACTCCACTCTATGAAAAGCCACTCCACAGTATGACATACCACTCTTCTCTACAACACTCTACTCCACACTATGACACTCCATGCCACTCCGCCCCATTCCATGCCACTCAACTCTACTCTATGACATGCCACTCCACCCTACTGCACTCTATACACCTCCACTCTATGACACTCATCAACACTCAACTCTACAACACACCACTCCACTTTATCACATGCCACTCCACAGTACAACACAAAACTCTATTGTACAACACAACACTTTACAGCACTCCACAGCAATCCACTGTACGGCATCCCACTCCACTGCACAACATGCCACTCCAATCTACAGCACTCCAGTCTGAGGCCCTCCACTCTAAGACACTCTGCGGCATACCATTCCGCTCTACTCTGTGACATCTATGCCACTCTACTCTACTGAGCTGCACACTACTCCACTCTATGACACATCACTCCACTCTATGACACTCCACTCCACTGTATACCACTGCAGACCACTCCACTCTATGAAACGCCACTCCAATGAATGACACACCACTCCAGTCTATGACACTTCGCTCGATGACACCTCACTTCACTCTACAACAGGCCGCTCCACTTTATGACACACCACCCCGCTCTACAAAATGCCATTCCACTCTATGTCACTCCATGCCACTTAACTCTACGCTGTCCCTCCATTCTAATACACTATATGACACACCACTTTACGACATGCCACTCAACTCCTTTCTATGATACACCACTCAACTGTATGACATTCCCCTCTACAACACTCTACTCCACTGTATACCCCTTGACTTTATGCCACTCGACTCCACATCACTCTATGAGACTCCACGCCATTCCACTCTATGACATGCTACTCAACTCTATGACACACCACTCCACTCTGGACAGGGCACTCCACTGTATGACATGCCACTCTACTCTACGCCATCCCACATCAATCTACTACACTTCACATCACTCTACGACACTCCATGTCATTCCACTCTATGACATGCCACTCCACTCTACGCAACTCCCCCTAAGTCCCCTCCACTCTAAAACACTCTTCGACACTCCACTGCATGACACGCCACTCTATTCTACTCTACTGCACGCCAGTCCACTCTACTATCTGAAACGCCATTCCACTCTAAGACACTCTATGATACACCACTCCACTCAACAACAGATCACACCACGCTATGACATGCCACTCCACTCTACGCTGCTCCACTCTTTCCCCTCCAATCTAAGACTCTCTACGATACACCACTCTATGACACACCACTCCATTTTACTTTAAAATATGCCACTCCACTCTATGACATGCCACTCCACTTCACAATACGCCACTGTGCTATATGACAGGTCACTCCGCTCAATGACATTCCACTCTACTCTGCGCCATCCTACTGTACACTGCTCCACTCTAAGACGCTATATGACAGGTCACTCCGCTCAATGACATTCCACTCTACTCTGCGCCATCCTACTGTACACAGCTCCACTCTAAGACGCTATATGACAGGTCACTCCGCTCAATGACATTCCACTCTACTCTGCGCCATCCTACTGTACACTGCTCCACTCTAAGACACTCTATAACATGCCACTATATGACACACCACTCACTCAAATCTACGACACACTGCTCCACTCTAATGTACAACATGCCATTCCACTCTACTCCACTCCACTCCACTCCACTCTATGATACTCCATGCCACTCCACTCTACTATAAGCCACTCTACTGTATGAAACGCCATGCCACTCTACAACACTCCATGCTCTCCACTCTACGATACGCCACGCCACTCCACTCTACTGTTACACATGCCACTCATCTCTATTCCACTCTACTCCGCACCGCTCCACTCTATGCCACTTCACTGTATGCTACAAAACTCAATGCCACAACACTCAATGACACGACACTCTACACCATTCCACTCTATGACACACCGTCCATTCTAAGACATTCCACTTCATTCTATGACATGTCACTCCACCCTACACCCCTCCAATCTATGTCACTTCACTCTAAGACAATCTACGATACACCACTCTATGACACACCTCTCCACTTTCCTCTATGACATGCCACTGCACTCTATGCCATTTCACTGTACGACATGCCACTCCACTCTAAGCCACTCCACTTTACGCCCCTTAACTCTAAGACACTGTACACTATGCCACTCTAAGACATGCCATTCCACTCTACTGTACAACATGCCATTCCACTCTATGATACGCTCCTCCACTCTCAGGCACACCACTACACTCTACGACACACCACTCAATGACATGCTACTCCTCTCTACGCCACTCTATGCCCCTCTACTCTACAACACTCTACTACGATATGCCACTCTATGACACACCCACTCAACTCTACTCTAAGACATGCCACTCCTCTCTATGCCACTCTACTCCACTCCACTATGCCACTTCACTCTAAGCCACAGCACTCTACAACACTGCAATCTACACCACTCCACTCTTTGACACACCACTCTATGACACACCACTTTTTATGACATGCCACTCTGCTCTTAGACACTCTACAATATGCCACTCTATACCACTTGACTCTACTCTATGACACGCTACTCCACTCTACTCTATGACTCGCCACTCCACTCCACTCAACTCTATGACATTCTACTCCACTCTGCAACACTCTTCGTCCCTCCACTGTATGACACTCTACTGCTCTCTACTCCACCCTACTCCACTCAATGTCACTCCATGACAGTCTGTGACATTCTACTCCACTCTACAACATTTTATGCAACTTACTCTATGCCACTCCTTGCAACTTTACCCCACTACTCCATTCTGTACTATCCACTCTATGCCATGCTATGCCTCTCCACTCTGACACTCCAGACTACTCCACTCTGCCACTCTCCATGACACTTTTGCTCTACTCCTCTCTGCTCCACTCTTTGACTTTGGCACCCCTCTCTGCGACACTCTCTTCCACTATACTGTACGACACTCCACTCTGACGCTCTACTCCACTCTATGCCACTTGACTCTACAACTCTCTACTCCACTCAACGACACACTACCACACTCCACTCAACTCCTTCTATGTCACTCCATGCCACTTTTCTGCACTGTACTCTATGACACACTACTCCACTATTGCACTCCATGCCACTGCATTCTTTGTAACTCTATGCCACTCCCTCAATGACACTATACCACTCCACTCTACTACATCTATGCATACTATTTGCACTCCATTCTACAACACTCTTAGCCACTCTACTCTATGCCACTCTCCTCCATTTTGCTGTATAACAACACGTCACTCAATGTCACTCCAGTCTACAACACTCTAAGACACTGTACTCCACTCTGTGCCACCCCGCTCCACTCTATGCCACTCCAATCTATGGCACTCCTCATAATGAACTTTGAAATTTCACAACAGTAGTGCGATACCAAAATAAAAAGAGGTAAAAACAATACCAAATTAAACAACATCATAGGATTTCAAACAAAGTTTTATTAAAACATTTTTTAAATTCACTGGGAAAGAAGAAAGGTTAAGGATAAGTCATAGTTAAGAAAACATAATTAATTATTTGTGTGCACCCTAAAGGTGTGGCCAGGGAAATGAGCAGTTCCTCCCCTGTGATCAATCAAAAGTGGGTGCCCCAGTAGAGGAATCCAAACACACAAAAAGTGCCTAAAGACCTGATTTAGATTTCGGCAGACCGATTAATCCATTACAACGTGACGGACATCTCATTCACAGCATTCCAAGTACATTGTATGTGAAGGGACTTGTAATACGGCAGATGGGATATCCATCACGTTTCTGATGGAGTAACTCATCCATCAAACTCTAAATCGGGCCCTAAGTCCCAAGGTCGGAATTTTCAACAGGTGAAGACACCAAAATTATCCAGCTGACCAGATACCTTCCATCGCCATGAATTTGGAATTTCTCAGGCTCTGAGCTTTCATGCCTAAAGTCAATGGCTTCACCAGGACTTCATCTGACTGTTCTCCATTCTAATGGAACCGCAGCCAGCTGCGTTGCCCCGCTGGGAATTTTAGACTCCCATTTCAGAGACTAAGGGGTAAATTACGATGTCAGGCAGAAAGCCTCCTCCCGACAATCGGAACCTACTCGACCGTGTCATAGCCCTTCCGACCGACTCGGTAGGTTTACATTCCAATCTATTATGATGTTTGCAGTCAGAACAAAACCAAACAGTCATTCAGAATCGGTTCTGGCCGGCTTTCGGAGTATCCGTGTTAGTCGGAACAGCATCGTACACCTGTATGGACAGCATTTCTGTCCTCAGTATTACAATGTCAATTTCCAACAGCCTTTCTGCGTTGGCCTCTCCAATATAGAAAGGCTGTTGGAAAGTGACTTTGGGGGCCCCTGGCAGGGCCCTCTAGCCCCCGCGACCTACGGTTGACGCCCGAGAGCATACCTAAGGGACCTCCCTGTAAAGCCCTA
Source organism: Lissotriton vulgaris (assembly GCF_964263255.1). Taxonomy (NCBI): domain Eukaryota; kingdom Metazoa; phylum Chordata; class Amphibia; order Caudata; family Salamandridae; genus Lissotriton; species Lissotriton vulgaris. The sequence goes on along the minus strand of NC_141685.1, from coordinate 420,236,377 downwards.
CACTGTGAGGCATGCACCAGGGGGTGCCTACAACAGGGTGCTGGGTTTTACACACACTCCCCATTTCCCCATAGGAGCCTGTGTTATAAACGGTTCTCGGGTGTACATGAGCTCTCATAGGAAACAATGTGAATCCGACCGAACTGTAGGTAATATGTACAAGCCCCTATCGTCACCACAGTGTCACTTTTACCAATGTTGTGGTATAGATAGGGGCAGATTCTTATGTACACAGCAGCGTTAAGAACCTTAACGTTGTTGCCTTCTACATAAGGCCCCCTTTCACGATATGGTAAGCGGGAAAGGGGTGGGCAGTGGGTGTTGCGTTTTTTTACGCTTCCCCCTATGTACAAGGGTGCCGTACATAGGAGTCAGTGTCAAAATTAAGCCCAGGTAAATCCTGGTCTTATGTTGGTGAAACGAGGAGAAATGCATTATTTCTCATCGTTTTTGCTTTTTCCGTGTGTGCCACCTTGTGCAACACACATGGAAAAAGCAAAAAGCCACGGTGTGCTTATGTACAGGAAGATGTCCCTTCCTGTACATACACAATCTTTTAAAATAATGGCATTTTAGGATTGTTTGTGTGCAGGAAGGGACACCTTCCTACACATAAACAATCCTCCCCTGCACGCATGATGCAAGGGTGCCTGCATTGGCGCCAAATTGATAAATGTGGTACAAAAGGGGGTGGTAATAGACGGAGCATCTAAACCAATCAAACACTCACACCCAGTCAAAAGATCTAGGTTTAATCCATCACCGTTCTTTAGCCCACTCTGCCACCCCAGTTCAGACATGGCTATATGCAAATCAGTCTGACCCTGTGCCTCATGGAAACAGTGCAGCCCGAACTGCCAAGCCATGCCTTCCCTGGACCGGAAACAAGCTTCCGAGGACCGGTTTCTGGCATTCCAGCCGTCTTCAGCCCGGCTTGCTTGAATCCAGTGGCAAAGTGAGCAAGGGACTCACGTCTGAGCATACCCTGCCACACTTATGGCGGCCAAAAGCGGTACAAAAGGGGGTGGTAATGGACGGAGCATCTGAACCAATCAAACACTCACACCCAGTCAAAAGATCTGGGTTTAATCCATCACCGTTCTTTAGCCCACTCTGCCACCCCAGTTCAGACATGGCTATATGCAAATCAGTCTGACCCTGTGCCTCATGGGAACAGTGCAGCCCGAACTGCCAAGCCATGCCTTCCCTGGACCGGAAACAAGCTTCCGAGGACCGGTTTCTGGCATTCCAGCCGTCCTCAGCCCGGCTTGCTTGAATCCAGTGGCAAAGTGAGCAAGGGACTCACGTCTAAGCATACCCTGCCACACTTATGGCGGCCAAAAGCGGTACAAAATGCGGTGGTAATGGACGGAGCATCTGAACAAATCAAACACTCACACCCAGTCAAAAGATCTGGGTTTAATCCATCACCGTTCTTTAGCCCACTCTGCCACCCCAGTTCAGACATGGCTATATGCAAATCAGTCTGACCCTGTGCCTCATGGGAACAGTGCAGCCCGAACTGCCAAGCCATGCCTTCCCTGGACCGGAAACAAGCTTCCGAGGACCGGTTTCTGGCATTCCAGCCGTCTTCAGCCCGGCTTGCTTGAATCCAGTGGCAAAGTGAGCAAGGGACTCACGTCTGAGCATACCCTGCCACACTTATGGCGGCCAAAAGCGGTACAAAAGGGGGTGGTAATGGACGGAGCATCTGAACCAATCAAACACTCACACCCAGTCAAAAGATCTGGGTTTAATCCATCACCGTTCTTTAGCCCACTCTGCCACCCCAGTTCAGACATGGCTATATGCAAATCAGTCTGACCCTGTGCCTCATGGGAACAGTGCAGCCCGAACTGCCAAACCATGCCTTCCCTGGACCAGAAACCAGCTTCCGAGGACCGGTTTCTGGCATTCCAGCCATCTTCAGCCCGGCTTGCTTGAATCCATTGGCAAAGTGAGCAAGGGACTCACGTCTGAGCATACCCTGCCACACTTATGGCGGCCAAAAGCGGTACAAAAGGGGGTGGTAATGGACGGAGGATCTGAACCAATCAAACACTCACACCCAGTCAAAAGATCTGGGTTTAATCCATCACCGTTCTTTAGCCCACTCTGCCACCCCAGTTCAGACATGGCTATATGCAAATCAGTCTGACCCTGTGCCTCATGGGAACAGTGCAGCCCGAACTGCCAAGCCATGCCTTCCCTGGACCGGAAACAAGCTTCCGAGGACCGGTTTCTGGCATTCCAGCCGTCTTCAGCCCGGCTTGCTTGAATCCAGTGGCAAAGTGAGCAAGGGACTCACGTCTGAGCATACCCTGCCACACTTATGGCGGCCAAAAGCGGTACAAAAGGGGGTGGTAATGGACGGAGCATCTGAACCAATCAAACACTCACACCCAGTCAAAAGATCTGGGTTTAATCCATCACCGTTCTTTAGCCCACTCTGCCACCCCAGTTCAGACATGGCTATATGCAAATCAGTCTGACCCTGTGCCTCATGGGAACAGTGCAGCCCGAACTGCCAAACCATGCCTTCCCTGGACCAGAAACCAGCTTCCGAGGACCGGTTTCTGGCATTCCAGCCATCTTCAGCCCGGCTTGCTTGAATCCATTGGCAAAGTGAGCAAGGGACTCACGTCTGAGCATACCCTGCCACACTTATGGCGGCCAAAAGCGGTACAAAAGGGGGTGGTAATGGAAGGAGCATCTGAACCAATCAAACACTCACACCCAGTCAAAAGATCTGGGTTTAATCCATGACCGTTCTTTAGCCCACTCTGCCACCCCAGTTCAGACATGGCTATATGCAAATCAGTCTGACCCTGTGCCTCATGGGAACAGTGCAACCCGAACTGCCAAGCCATGCCTTCCCTGGTCCGGAAACAAGCTTCCAAGGACCGGTTTCTGGCATTCCAGCCGTCTTCAGCCCGGATTGCTTGAATCCAGTGGCAAAGTGAGCAAGGGACTCACGTCTGAGCATACCCTGCCACACTTATGGCGGCCAAAAGTGGTACAAAAGGGGGTGATAATGGATGGAGCATCTGAACCAATCAAACACTCACACCCAGTCAAAAGATCTGGGTTTAATCCATCACCGTTCTTTAGCCCACTCTGCCACCCCAGTTCAGACATGGCTATATGCAAATCAGTCTGACCCTGTGCCTCATGGGAACAGTGCAGCCCAAATTGCCAAGCCATGCCTTCCCTAGACCGGAAACAAGCTTTCGAGGACCGGTTTCTGGCATTCCAGCCGTCTTCAGCCCGGCTTGCTTGAATCCAGTGGCAAAGTGAGGAAGGGACTCATGTCTGAGCATACCCTGCCTCACTTATGGCGGCCAAAAGCGGTCCAAAAGGGGGTGGTAATGGACCGAGCATCTGAACCAATCAAACACTCACACCCAGTCAAAAGATCTGGGTTTAATCCATCACCGTTCTTTAGCCCACTCTGCCACCCCAGTTCAGACATTGCTATATGCAAATCAGTCTGACCCTGTGCCTCATGGGAACAGTGCAGCCCGAACTGCAAGAACGGTGATGGATTAAACCCAGATCTTTTGACTGGGTGTGAGTGTTTGATTGGTTCAGATGCTCTGTCCATTACCACCCCCTTTTGTACCGCTTTTGGCCGCCATAAGTGTGGCAGGGTATGCTCAGACGTGAGTCCCTTGCTCACTTTGCCACTGGATTCAAGCAAGCCGGGCTGAAGATGGCTGGAATGCCAGAAACCGGTCCTCGGAAGCTTGTTTCCGGTCCAGGGAAGGCATGGCTTGGCAGTTCGGGCTGCACTGTTCCAATGAGGCACAGGGTCAAACTGATTTGCATATAGCCATGTCTGAACTGGGGTGGCAGATTGGGCTAAAGAACGGTGATGGATTAAACCCAGATCTTTTGACTGGGTGTGAGTGAGTGTTTGATTGGTTCAGATGCTCCGTCCATTACCACCCCCTTTTGTACCGCTTTTGGCCGCCATAAGTGTGGCAGGGTATGCTCAGACGTGAGTCCCTTGCTCACTTTGCCACTGGATTCAAGCAAGCCGGGCTGAAGACGGCTGGAATGCCAGAAACCGGTCCTCGGAAGCTTATTTCCGGTCCAGGGAAGGCATGGCTTGGCAGTTCGGGCTGCACTGTTCCCATGAGGCACAGGGTCAGACTGATTTGCATATAGCCATGTCTGAACTGGGGTGGCAGAGTGGGCTAAAGAACGGTGATGGATTAAACCCAGAGCTTTTGACTGGGTGTGAGTGTTTGATTGGTTCAGATGCTTCGTCCATTACCACCCCCTTTTGGACCGCTTTTGGCCGCTATAAGTGTGGCAGGGTATGCTCAGACATGAGTCCCTTGCTCACTTTGCCACTGGATTCAAGCAAGCCGGGCTGAAGACGGCTGGAATGCCAGAAACCGGTCCTCGGAAGCTTGTTTCCGGTCCAGGGAAGGCATGGCTTGGCAGTTCGGGCTGCACTGTTCCCATGAGGCACAGGGTCAGACTGATTTGCATATAGCCAGGTCTGAACTGGGGTGGCAGAGTGGGCTAAAGAACGGTGATGGATTAAACCCACATCTTTGACTGGGTGTGAGTGTTTGATTGGTTCAGGTGCTCCGTCCATTACCACCCTCTTTTGTACCACTTTTGGCCACCATAAGTGTGGCAGGGTATGCTCAGACATGAGTCCCTTGCTCACTTTGCCACTGGGTGTGAGTTTGAGTTTGAGTTTGAGGCTGGAACATATCCTTGTAAATATGGTGCAGCCTTGTGTTTCAGAAGTGGAGGAGAGAGGCATTAGGCAAGGAAGACTAACGCCTCTCTCCTCCACTTCCTTCTACATATCCCAAAGTGTTCGGTCGCATCGTAATCCGGCTGTCAGAACCGCTGACACAAGTCAGTTGGTCCTGATTCCAAGTCAGTGTCGAGCGGAGGCTTTCCGCCGGACATCGTAATGAGCCCCTATATCAGAAGGTACAACTTCTCACTGTGATAACTTTGGTTTCTGTATCTGACTCGTGGTCCACCAGAGTTCGCCTTAAATTGCACCTAGATACAGGTCAAACACAACCAGATGACTGAGGTGCCGCTTAATGTTTTTTGGTGCTATTTTTATTCAAAACTTTTTCAATTCATAGCTTTGGTTCCCCTTATTGTATTTATGTTGATTTGGTGTCATTTTCTTTATTAACATATTCTCTATTTCTATAAATTGAAGTGCCATTTATATTGTGTTGTATTGTGGATGTTTTCACTGTTTTGGCACTTCTAAGTGTTTTACACATTTTTGTTTAAGTTAAGCCTGTCTGCTCTGTGCCTTAGCCCCAAGAGGTTGGGTTCTGGTTTAAATTATTGAAACCTTTACTGGACCTAACAAATATTGTGCCATCATAGCATGTGGTGGGCTACCATCCACCCCACCTAAAAATCTACTTTCTCATAGTGTTTAATTATTATGAATTTTAAGAGAGATTTTGGGGGGAGACGTGTGCAGCCTATTACTTGAGTACAGAAATCAAAAGGATGATTTTCTGTGAGCAGTGGAGCGATAATATTGCATTACATTTTTCACAAAAATAGAATTGATTTATGACAAAATTGACTCCACAGGAAACCCATATCAGATGCTGATGACCACATAAATATCAGAATCAACTCCTTCCATGCTGCTTGAGAATTTTCCTCCATTAACCACAGCAGTCGTAGAGGCCCTAAAGCATCAAGTGAAGTCTGGCTCGTCTTGCGATCTGATTCTTGCTAGAGTAGCCAGTACCCTAATTCCTCAACTATCTCCATTGATTTAACATTTTCTTAATTTGTCAATAAAGGAAAGTTTAATTCCATCGGAATGGAAAGCAGCACACATAATGCAGATTCGCAAGAAACACTAAGGCCCTCTCTGACTGATCTGACCAATCTTCTTCCTATTCCGCTCCTATCATTTTTGAATAAATTAATAGAGAGATACGTCAACAAACATCTCTCAAACCATGTTGAACTCTCAGGCTGTCTAGACTCCTCTCAGTCAGGCTTTAGGCCCAAATATCAGCCCTGCTAGTAGTCACAGATAACATCAGAATGACTCTAGACAAGGGCCACTCTATGATTCTGGTGCTATTGGTGCTATTGGACCTATCTGCTGTTTTTGACACGGTTTCCCATCAAGAATTGCTCAGAAGGCTGAGGGAAATGGGACTAAGAGACTCCGCCTTTCAGTGGATATCAAGCTTTCTATCCGGTCGATCTCAGACGGTTTACCTAGGCCCATACCGTTCGGCACCCATGGAACTGTCCAAGGAAGTCCCACAGGGCTCTTGCTTGAGTCCTACTTTTTTCAATAGCTATGTGGCTCCCTTGGCCAATGCTCTAAGAAAATATTGGTTTAATCCAATATCATTTGCCGATGATACACAGTTACTCTTTCCTTTCGATGAACTCACTCCCACTGTCCAGGAGACCTTCTCTTTGGGTATGAGTGCCATTTCACAATGGATGAAGAATAACTTCCTCCAATTTAATGTTAGGAAAATTGAGCTTTTACTTTTTGGAGATGCTCCCATATTTTTGTCACCCAATTCGTAGCCTATTAATCTTGGGAAGCCTCCCATTCCTAAAGCCTCCGTTAAGAACTTAGGAGTCCGTTTAGACCATGCCCTTACCTTTAAGGAACATTTTGGCCAGACAGTGGCACATGTTCCCATACCTTAGGCCTACTTCAACGAGTCTTTCCTATGCTCCCGGACTCCGTTCAAAGGACTTTGACTCAGGCACTCATATTGGGTCGCCTGGACTATTGTAACAGCCTGTTGCTCTCTGCCAATGAAGCCTCCATTAGTAAACTTCAGGTGTTCAGAATACGGCGGCACAACTGGTCCTGAACATGCCTCCCAGATCAGCTTCCCGCCCTCTTCTTTTAAAACTTCACTGGTTAGCCCTAATCCAACGGATACAATTTAAAGTCTGTTGCACTATCCACAAGGCATTGTTTAATCTGGGCCCCAGCTATTTGTCAGAAAAGTTCACTTTTTATCATCCCCCAAGATCCCTACGTTCTAGTACCAAACACTTGTTGAAGGTCCCCCGAATTAGAAGAGGAAGATTAGGAGGAAAGGCTCTCTCATATCTGGGTCCGCAATACTGGAATGAGCTCCCCCCACATTTAATAGAATGTTCGAACCATCTTCATTTTAGAAAGTTACCTAAAACCATTCTGTTTTGCTTTTAAGTGCCACAGTTTCCATATATGTAATTATATGCGTCCAAAGCACAGAGATACTCCTCGGAGTCGATTCTGGCGCTATACAAAACCAAAATAAATAAATAAATAAAATGGAAGATCCCATTCAAGGAGGTGTAAGTGATGGAATGCTGTTTTGGAGTTCACATGTATTTGACAAGAGAAAAACACCCCTCAGCTGCATACCTTATACTACGCGACCCAGGGTTGCCCAGTTCCAAGACAAAGGGACATGTGATTAAGTTTACTTTTATGTTTGAAGGTATTGTTTGTCATACTTAAGTTGGGTGCTAGAGCATTTTTGTGGTATTTGATGTATCGTCTGGGCATAGCATTGCTGGTAAAACATCTTATTATGGTGAGGAAGGACACATGAGGAGTGAAGGTCATATTTTGAGTTCCAGGAATGGTTCGGTAGCATAGATCTGATACTGAAATATTGAAAGAATTACAGTGCTCCACATCATTAGTTTGGCATTGAGTAATATGATGGACCAGGCTTTAAGAAAGTGGCACACAAAGGAAACAGTGGCAATAAAAAAGATCAAAATCTCACACACTTATTATTTTTGCAGATACAAAATGCAATTGTATTTGTCCATTGGGGTTCAGTGGAAAGGCTTGTGAGATTACAGAGAGAAAAGGTAAGATTATTAACAATGCAATATCTTCATTTCCAGATTTGAAATTTACTGTGTGCATATTGTTGATCATTGATATTCATGTACATCATCAATAAGAAAATAAAATGTGTAATTTTAACTTCATGTGATGTTTGGGTACTGGATTTCATACCTACTCCCTTTCCAGTAAAATGCGCTCACTTGACAATGCAGGTGGAGGGGTTATTTTCATTCTACATTTGTCACAGGAACCAATTAATAAAAAAAACAGTGAGAGGTGATGCTGCTTCAACAGCTTCCATTATCAGCCCAGCCCACCATGAATCAAGAGCAGATGTAGGACAGTTCCAGACATTATTTCTATTAGCGTTTTGTTCATCGAAGAAGGGCTTACTACAGTTACGTAATTGTGCCAAGGCAATTTTAGTCAATTTCTAAAAGAAGGCAAGCATGTGAATGGTTGCACTAAACACCGTCTTCATATGCAGTATTGGGTGAAATGGGGCACGATCAGACCACTGACTCCCTATATGGGTGGAAAAGGCTGCTTTATTAAAACAGGGGCATATCTTATAAACATCCTTGGCCTTCAGCCTTACAGAACTAACATCTCACTATACATTAAATAACCTGCATTCCATACCCACCTCCCATTCCCCGTATACTAACCCTACAACTTTAACCCCCAGACCTATTGCCTTTTCCTTGTTATCACATTATCCCCTTCTCCCTAGCAGTAAACTAAATAACCTGTGCTCAGCTTGATGTCCCTATGACGTAACATTTAACTCCAGGAATTCTAGTGTGGGTTTGCTAAGCCTCTTCCTTTCTGCCTGCTTATCTTATATTAAACAACCTAACTTTAAGTGAAGGCCTGCAAACTTGTGGGTCAACCGCCACCAGAAAAAGCGCCAACTGAATTTTTCTGCTCCGCTGAATTGGCAACTCATTACTGCCTCCGCAAGTTCTGAACAAAGAACTTCCTCAGCTCCAACAAATATAGCCTCATACCATACTCTGAAAGATGCACATCGTCATCTCTGAAGAACCAAACCTCTTATAATGAAGATCCAGATGTTGCAACTGACCTACGTCTTTGTCCCTACAAAAACGCTCATCTCCCTAATTACTTTTCTCTTTGCTTTATCTATTGCTGCCGGCTTCAACACACCCCTCCAACACCTCTTTGGAATGAACTCCATTCAGGCTTACTTCCCTCAAATCCCGCTTCATAGATCGCAATAACACTAAAGCCTTCTCCACCACCGTGTCATTTTTTCCCAAATGGATGATCAAAATATCTGGACAAACATCCCTCCTCATCAATCATTGAGCTTCGGGGAGCAGCTCCCGGCACCTCATGCCCCTTTTCCCAAACAACTAGACGGACAAAGAGCTGTGAAAGAAATCAGATTCCTGCCCCACACATTCCTTACTGCCACCCATTCCACCCAATTTTCAATGGAATGCCCAACAATCCACACTGACAAGACAGCAGACAGGGGGCCTGGAACCCATCCTGCAAAAGAAAATGTTGTAAGCACACAATTGCAATAAGAATGCGCCCTATTCCCCGACATCAGCTCTAACATACCTTCGGTAGCATTCTGATGACCACCTGCCTAGCCTCATTATTTTCTCCCTAGACCACCTCTTCCTACCTGTCTCTGTCACTACACCGATCCAAAAGGAATATGTACCAAACTGATATCCCAATGCAGTTACTGCTTTCTGCAGGACTGCCAAAAACTGGAAAAAAGTCACTTGCTCATCCTGTTGGTGGGTGAATACTTGACCTGCCTGTCCCCCTGCCTGACACCTGAGTTTTCTGCCCCATGTTACTGGGCAGACCTCTCCCTCCTGCCTTTCCAGTAATACCATTGCTCTTTTCGACCGTTGATCCGTTCTAGACCTCAGCAATCGAATTTCCACTGTGTCCTGCCTAAATGTGACTTCCTACAGCAAACCTGATACCTGAAAGGTCCTAAAGAACATCAACGACATAAGTGTGGATAACAATAGGGTTTCCCATAAATGCAATGCCTGCCAGATTCCCTGAAATTGTGTCTCTAAATAAACCTTTCTCAGTCATCTGCAGTATAAACTCTAGAAAGTCTTTGGCTCTCTGCTATTTTATCAGTCTGCGTTGAGCTCCTGAGCTAACAAACTCGGCCCAAGCCTACAAGTTGACACATCCTGTGTCTCCCACTGTCCATAACTTCGATGGCATTTAAGTTCTGTCCCTGTCTGCTTCGGTGGCCAATCCATGGAACCTCTGCAACTGTGAACGAGACAAAGCATATGCAATGTCATTGTCTACACCGGGTACATGTCTACCTATAAACAATTTATCCAGCTGGAAAACTTCAAACACAAAAATCCTCAGCAAATTTAGGACCTGTGCATATTTGGCTGTTGATTAACTGCCTGCCCCAAAGCCATGTTGTCCTCCCGAAACAGTACCCTCATGTGTTGTAACCAGGCCCCCCACAGTGTTGCAGTTACTACTAATGGGAAGAATTCAAGAAAAGGAATGCTATGCCCTCCATGTTTCCAGTCATCCGGACATTCTTCCGCACACTAGTGCCCTTGCCAATATAAAACAAAGCCTATGCAGCCTGAGGTGTCTGAAAAAATATGTGCATCCCAGTCCAATTCCCAAGGTGTGCCCATCTGAATGCCATTTAAAATGGTCAAAAAGATCCTCCACACCCGTATTTGCCTAAACCTCTGGAGACAACCTAACATGATGGAATGGTAATGTCAGTCCAGCCAGTGCTACGCTGAGGCATCTGCAGAAAGTCCTCCCCACTCGCACCACTCTGCACGCAAAATGTAGGTGTCCCAAGAGCACCTGAACCTCCCTAACCATGACTTTTGTTTTATCCAACATTGTGTATAAAAGGACTTGCATGCCCAATCTTTTATTCTGTTAAATGCACACTATCATTGCCACTGAATCTAATTTAATGCCCAGAAGAGAAATGGTGGTCACTGGATACACCCTTTTCTTCGGAGCTGGAGGGACCCCAGTGTCCTCTATGGGATCTTGAAAACTAACACACAGCTGCTGGCAACCAGAGTCCATAACCATGAAACAGTCATCAAGATAGTGTGTGACCTTCTTGTGACCCATTCCTTGTACAAAAAAACATTGCAGGAGCATGCTGAATCCCTCATAAAGGGCGCATGAAATCACATACCAAGACCCTTCAAATTGTATACCCAGCAATTGAAAATCCTCTTGGTGTACCGGTAGCAACAGAAATGATGATTTTATGTCATGTTTTGCCACAAAGGCAAGAAGGACACTGTAGTTTGTCCTCTTCCCCTACTTTTGTGGAAGCTTCCCTGACGTTTGTCGTCTATGATCACCACTGAAGCGGTCTTCAGCCTCCCAATTTCCCCTTCCCTTTCCGTATCGACCCTGGTGTCCTTGACCTACTTACCTTTCCTCAATCTCTCATCCCTCTTTGATTCACACCCCGCATCTACCCCAGTTGACACCATCACTGGACCTTGTACACCATCTGTGCTCTTACCTGGGTCTGAAGCCTGCCACCTTGCCAGTATGTCACGGATTGGGATTGTCTCAGCTCCTGGAGAGGAACCTGAAACACAGCACTAGAGATGGAATTAGAGGCACCCCCACCCACTCCCTCTGCCTGATCTAGAATCCTGCCTTTCAGTCTTCACAATCTCACCCTCCTCAAGACTCTTGGCTCCATAATCCAAAACCTCATCTTGCCATGCGTGCCCTGCAGGCCTGCTTGACCTTGCAGTCACACTATGTGGCTCTTGGCTCCCAAATGCACCCCGAAAATTCCTCAATCCCTGAGGGGCTGTATGAAAACCCACTCAGGCATTCCACAGATGCCGGCCACCTGGCCCTGTGTTACTCCCAGCACGGATTTGCTCCTTTCCTCTCCTGTGTGCATTCTGGACCATTGTGTGCCATATGTCACCTGGTCCCACTATGCAGCCCAGCTGGCCGTTCTGTGCTAAGCCTTCACTTCCCCCCGGGGTGTGTGAGCTGCACTGTGCTCTCATTCGGCCTAGAACCTGCCCCCTGCTGCAGACCTGGAGAGAAGAAAGCAGGCCCAATGTGCAGCGCCCCGGAAAAACTTCTGACCGCTCCTGGTCCCCTCCTGCCCTTTTGAACTGCACTGACCGGTCGCTCTGCTTGCTTCCCTGACCCCCTTCCTCATGCCAGCCATACACTCAGTGGAGTTTCAGGAGGGATTCCCGCTCCACCTCTGACCCTTCGCCATGACTCCACTCAAGCACAGCTGCTATTATCTCTGAAGCCCTGTTGCTCTGCACCAAATGCGTGACTGCACCCCCTACTAGTGGGAATCATCTGTGACACAAAACTACTCCCAGGCTGAAAATCAAAAACCTGCCCCCTAGCTGGCTTCCCAAAGGCCACCCATCAGGGGAACAAGCAAGTCCATCTTCCCTGCTCCCATATGCCTCAAAGAGGTCTTGGCTAACCCCATCCCAATCCCCACTGTCCCCTCCTACACCTGTCTCCACTTCCCCCCATGGCCTGCCAGCTCCGGCCCCCTGAAAGACAGCAGACCCCTTCATGCAGCTCTACATCAATGCTCCCTGCAAAGCCCTGTGCACCCCCCCCCCCCTCAAAGAGGTTCCCACTCCCTGACCTGTGATCCCTGGGAGGCTCCTCTTCGACCCCCCCCCTACACTTTGACGCTTATACTCTGCAGTCCCTCCCTCACCCTGCCCTTCCCTCCCCTGGACAATGAGGCTGCGCTGCACGCTCGCGGTGAATTACACCAACCTGGGTCGCTGCTTGACCCGAAGCAGCGAGCATGCAAGAATGGCAGCTGCCACCGCACTAGACGCCAGCCTGATAGGCCTTGCTGGCTGCGCGGCCTCACCTTTGCCGGCTAGAAGATCTAAGTGCCCAGCCTCGGACAGCAGCCGGAGCGCTTCCCTCAATCGCTGATCCTCTATTGCCTCAGTATGCCGTAATTAACATCAGTGCAAGGAACACACCCAACACGAACATATAAACGCTAACGGGCAAGAATTCTTGAAATACCACAGATAAAATTGTGCTAACACACTAGAAAATTCACCCTAACTAGCCTTGGCTGCCACTGTGTACACCTACAAAACGATGATGGGTGGCAGCCCAAAATGGACTCCTATATATCACTTGGGCTACATCTATTACCAGATGTAGCCCAAAGCCCGACAGTCAACTAAACTGTGCCCATCCTTCCCCAAAAAATCCCGGGGAACAGACCTCTTTTTGGTCTGCTGTCCCCAAAGACCAACTGGCAGCCATTCCTTAGAGTAACAGTTGTGAGAAGCTTTAGTGCAGCAACATTCGGGATACCTGATGATACTACACATAAATAAATATGCGAAGTAGTAGACAGAACTTATTTCCGTTATCAATCCCTAATATTCAGGAAAATCAAATTTAAAGTGAAAGCACCAAAATATGTTTTCACTTGCAACAGGAACAATTTCTACTGTTTTATTTTGAAGGATGAATATATTGTAAAACGCTTGAAATATTTGATACACATTTGGACAGAATGAAAATGGAATAGTTAGCTATGAGTGATCTTACGTCTTGAAAATGTAGCATTGTTCTTTATTGCTCGCGCTCTAATGAATAAATAACTTTGATAAATGTTCTAGTAGTGGTGATTAAATCATATCTACATTTTCTTGGTTCCAGATGTCAGTATTAATGGAAACTGGGGTTGCTGGTCCGGCTGGACCTCATGTTCCAGTGGAAAACAAACAAGAAGCAGGCAGTGCAACAATCCTGTTCCACAGAATGGCGGGCAGACATGCCTAGGCATAAATGCTGAAGCAACTCAATGTTAACTGAAGAATGTATGTGCTGAAAAGAAAAATACTGTGAATTACAATTTAAATTGTGTGATTTTGAATGATGTCACAATTTTGAAATTTCAGTGATGTAATTAAAATCAGGAAAAATTAAAACGTGAGACATGCACTTAGGAAAAGAAGATGAACCTTTTACTAATAAAGTAAAAACAAAATAGGGAAAGAGATAATACAATTTAAGAACAATATTCATTTGAATGTTGGGAAAATTCATTATCCAAAGAGATGGAATCAGTACATTCACTTTTCGCTAAGCTGTGTTCAATTGGCACACATATTACATTAAAAATGTTGATAATCATTATATATTTGTTTTTCGTTCCCATGATGAAAATAGGTTTTGGCAAACATTAGGTAAAAGAAAATTAACCTATCACTACAGTTTTGTTACCTTAAAATATTTATACTAGTTATCTTTAGTGCCACTACTAATAGAAGAGAGAGTTTACAGATTTACATTTACAAGTTTATATTCAAAGTTGGGAAGAGGTAGTCTTCCTTGAACACGTTTAACATGAAATACAAGGACTATTGCTGCCTGAAACACATTTTTAAACATTTGTTACGTTTCCTTTAGAGATTATAAGATTATACATTTATAGGAATTTAAATTGTGGGAAGGATAGGATTTACATTTTAGGAAGGGCAATGCTGATTAGTACAGATTAATGCAGATTGCTGCGTTTGTCATTATATTTTTTTACATTTAATAGCCCCTTGGTTTGTCCTTGAATAACTGGTTTTGCGTATATGCAGTTTGAACTCCTAGTTATAAAATCCAGGAATCTGTCAATATTTCTGTGTCCTTCTTTGTATGTTTCTAAACTCATTGTACGCCTTGAAATAGTGACACTTCTGTAACATTTTTCTACTTTTACTTCAACTATACTACCAATACAAGAAAATGTAATCTGCAGAGCGGTTAGATGTTACAGGTTCATATATATTGAACCACCTGATATCATTATTGCACTTAACCGCGTACCTCATGTAATGGTTTGGAATTCATGAAGAAAATATGTCTCAGCATAGTAAGGACTGCAGCAGACATCTGTTCTGTTCTACAAAACGTGAGTTAAAATTCCACAAAGAGCAGCTTGGATTTCTGAAGGAAGGAGGTTAGGTTTTGTGAGAAAGTGGATTATTATTGGGCTAGAAGGTAGTCCACCAGAAGCAATAATGCCACTATCCTTGTTAGGTTCAGTAAAAGTTTCAATTATTTAAACATGAGCACATCCTCTGTTAGCTATGGCATCATCTATGGCATCAGGCGTAACTTGAGAAAACATGTAAAGCAGTTAGATGATCCAAACACCAACAAAAACAAAGTAAGGGAAATCGAAGATATGATTTTTTTTAACTTTTAAATATAAATAGCGTCAAAACCATAAAGCACCAACCAAGGTCATCTAGGTGTGCTTGACCGGTACCTAGATGCAATTTAAGGCCAACCACAATGGAGCGTGGGTCGGATACAAAAACAGGCTCATCCTGGTCAGAAGTTTTTCCTTCTCTGAAATGGAAGTCAAAAATACCAAGCAGGGTAAGGCAGCAGTGTGGCTGAAAAGGGCTCCACAAGGCCTCACAGCCATCAGACAAGTCCCTGGTGAAGTTGTTGACTGCTGGCGAGATTTTCTCAGAAGTAAGGTTCCTTGGCTGGATACGTTTGGCACCTTCGCTTGGTGAAGATTTCAATGTTCGGATTTTCATGTTCAGATTTAGACTCTGTTTTGAAGCTCGTATTCCTCCAGTGGGGGAAGACTTCAAGTTCAAGATGTACAGGGTTCCACAAGGCTAGATACCTTCTCCGCGATGTCTTGCTGAAACAGATTTGCTGCTTCAGAAAAACTTAGAGAGTGGGATCAAACCAAATCTTTTGCCCTGCAGCAATGCACCTTAGTCTGATTAACTTGGCATGTTTGTCCTAGCCCTGTGGAGGTCCTTGGCGCCAACAAATGTTTCAGTCTTAGGTTTTCAAGCCGTTAGTAGGAGGACAATTTGACACAATTAAGGTTCCTAGGATCTCAGGCACAGTAATTGGGTGTCAAGACTCACTCCAACAAAATATTAAACTTAAAAAAAAGACTCACTCCAACAGAAGCATCCAGCAGGGTCCATGGCAGGTCCAGTTGAATCAGGTGACCTGTACTATGCAGGAAAGGGAGTTCTTGCAGCTTTTTATAGCACTGTAGCTTAACAGGATTTCAACATCTGACTCTTGGAGTCTACTTAGTTCTAGGTATGGGTGCGGACAGGTCCAGTACTTCATGTTCATTCACAGGTTGCAACAGCTGGTACAGGCCTTCTTCTGACTTCCAGTCTTCTGACTTCCATTTCTTCTGACAGTGTCCTGTAGAAGATACCCAAGGCTGCCACATTTATGCCTGGCACAATCTTGTGGGTGGGGGAGACTCTTTGCCCCTCCCTAACCAATACGGAAACTGTTTCAATTGGCGATCCATACCCACATTTGCTGTGGCTTCATTTAATGAGAAGGAAAATGATTAAATGCGAGTTTCACTTACAGTACACATTCTCAAATTGAACCTCTCTGCCTAAATACAATAGGTAAACCATTCTGCCTCTGTGTGCCCAACCCAGAGATAAGGTCAATGAATTGATCAACCCCACCACTGTGGTCATTTCATACTGATACTGTGGCAGATCCACTCATACTGGGAATGGTGTCTGCTTGACTGGGTTAACAAAGAAGGGCCCTGCCCAGGTGTTCGCTACAACAGGCCTATGACAATGTGCCATTTGGAGCATAACCAATTTCAACATAATATAGAGGTCAGAGCACATGCACTAGAGCCTAGTTAGCAGAGACCCAGTACACAGACAAGGGTGACCAACCGTCCGTAAATTTCACGGACAGTCCGTAATTGGGACCTCGCGTCCGTTGTCCGTAAGGATCCGCTTTACGGACGCCTTTTGTTCGTAATTTTGGCCATCACAGGAAGCAGCACTGCTCCTCTGTGAGAGGCTGTAGCCCCTTGATGGGGGTGCCTTGTACTCCTCCTCTAGCACAAGAGCTGCCCCACCCGCCCATTGTCATTGAGTATGCAGCTGATTGCCACATACAAAATGACAATGGGCCAGTCTGTGCTGTTACAGCAAGTGTCGGCCCCCTCTTGCCTCAGGGTACAGCAGGGCGTTCTTTTAGAAGGATAAACATGAGAAAACAGTTTATATAAGAAAGCCTGTGAAACAAGTAAAACAAAACGGGTTATAGTTCTTTTACTGTTTTCATTTTAAAACTGACACATTTTCAATATTATATTCAAGGGAGCCATGGTTGCTGCTTTTTTTTATTTTAAGCAACTAACAACCATTGACAAAGCCAAAGTCCTGGCTTTTTGTTGGTGTAATGATACTTGATCTATTATATATATCTGGATGCAATGATAGAACCAACATAATACCAGTCGGGCGGAAAACTATGCTAAGCACAGATTTTTAGCTTAGGTGTTTTAAAACACGTCCTTAATTACATCGAACACCCCCTTTGAAGAGACCGCCAAGTTTTTTTTACACCACTTAAAGCCCTGGAAACAACCCCATGTCACAGTCACCTCACATCATAGCACTGTGCATCACGCATGCCTTATGACTTCTACGTTTTCAGATTGCCTATGTGCAGGGGCATAGTGTACCCTCCCCCACCCCTCCCCTTGCTTTAGTAACTACAGCGAGGTGAAGTTCTTGTTGAGCCTATTCTGTCTGCAATTCTGCCAACAAAGGCTCAGCTCATAATGTGAAAAGGTGGGAACTGAAAAGGTGGGTGAGTAAATAAGTGAAGGAATGTGTGAATGGCTGGATGGATTAGTGAATGGATGAATGAAAGGGTAAATGGATAGATAATAAAAGAGGATGGATGGATGAGGGAATGAGTGGAAGTATGGATGAGAGAAAAGGTAAAAAGATGGATGTATGGGTGGAAGGGTAGATGGATGGGTGGATGGGTGTGTGAAAGGATGGATGGATGAGTGAAAGGGTAAATGATGGGTGCATGAATGGATGGATTGATTGATGAATTGATAAGTGAAAGGGTGAATGGATGGATGATAGAGTAAAAGGGTGGCTGTAAGGATTGATGAGTGAGTGAGAGGGGGTAGATGGACAAAAGGATGGATAGATGAGTGAAGAAGTGAAGGGGTGGATGGATGAGAGAACTGATGGATGGATGAGTGAAAGGATGGATGAGTAATAGGGTCAATGGATGGATTCATGAATGGATGAGTAATGGGTGTGTGGGTGGATGGATAAGTGAAAGGGGGATGGAGAGAGAAAGGGAGGATGAATGACTGAAAGGGTGAATGGGTGGAAGGATAAGTGACTGGGTGGATGAATGAGTAAGTGAAAGGATGACTGGATGGGTGAAAGGGTAAATGGCTGGATCAATGAGTGAATAGATGGATGGTGAAGTACTGGGTTTTTCTAAGACCCAGCGGTGCCAGGGGACAACACCTGAAACCTTCGTGGGTAACCTGTTCCGGCGTACAAATGACAGAGACACGGGACACTTCCTTCGGCGTCAAAGATTCGAGGTTTATTTACTGCAGGGAACACAGAAGTCACGTGAAGTACACAGCATGTAGGTTCGCGGGATCTGATTCGATTTGCTACTGTGGGTCGCTCCTTTTATACACATTTCTCTCATAAGTTAACATGGTACACAAAGGTTTACAACTTGGTTCCCATCATTATCCCCAAGAGGGGTTGCTTTGATACATTCAGGGCCCGGAACATAAGTACGGAAACACTTGGTGGTTCCCAACTGTAAAAACCCATCTTCCCACCATTAGTACATTCCAATCAGCAGTAAACAGATCGAAGAAGGCACAAGGACAGGTGCAGAGGAAGACAGAAACAGTGGGGAGATCGGAAAGGGTGTAAAAGGGGTGGTATCGAGAAACACGAGCTGCAGGCATCAAAGGGGACGTGCTTAATAGATGCACAACTAAGACAATAGAGCGGCACGGCAAGATGAGCCTAGAGCGGGGCCATCTGCCTTACAGTGTCACCCCCCCCCCCCATCATAAAGACACTTTCAAAGGAAACGTGTCTTCCGCAAGAGTTTGGGAATCCCAGGGTCGCGAAGCGGACAGCGTCCGTTCGCTGTCTACTTGAGGGCAAGAGACAAAATGGATGCCATATCTAAGATGGAACCCGTGGGCTCGGATGAGGAAACCCACGAAACAAACGAACGGTTTAGGCTAGTACAGCGAAAACGCGCACACCCACTAAACTCGTCATTTGCGGTTCATAGATACCAGACTCGACCATATTCGTACGAGTTGAAAACATCACTTACGATCGTCACGGAACCTCAGACGCTCCTTTTGCCCTCATGTAGGCAAGCACTAGTCAGAATCATATTCAATATTCATCAGACCATCTAGATGTTGCTGCAACATAATTCTATCCAACTGAGCTGCTTTGGTAACAGGCGGCTGTCTTATACACGTCGTAGCACAGAGGCCACATAAGGCAGGACCACACTGCACACAAAGGCAACACGTGAATAGAAACGCCACAACAACTCCGATGATCATCAGAATTTTCCAACCCCAAGTCGATATCAGGCCCCAAAACCACCCAAGTAGCGTCCAATCCCCTACGTCCACGTGTATGGACTCAGAGATCTTATGCAACTTTGAGATGGCTTGATAGACAGTCGGAGCGTTATCTGGAATGAAAACAAAGCAGCTCGAATGGATCACCTTACATACTCCACCTCGATCTGCTAAAACAACGTCTAAAACCATACGATTTTGTAACATCATGAGCCTATCCGCCTGAAGTTCTGTGGTGATATTACCAAGGGCACTGGCAGTGATATTAGCTGTCGATTCCACCACTCGAGTCAACTGTCTCAGGTTCCTACTATTAACCATAGGTCCCCAAAACGGAAGGAAACCCTTGAAAAAGTCTCCTGCCTCTTGACCGGCAGTGTCCTCTTCGCTAATCACGCCTCTCACAACTCTAGTCTTGTGATAGTCAGCATCAACAGTGAACGTCGGAGGCAACAGATTTGCGATATAACATGAGCCCACAAAGTCAGAGGGCAACCATGTATACGCACGGTCATGACAGATAAAATATGCACCCTCGGCAGCCAGAAAAACAGGGGAAGAGAGCATCGGTAGGATATAAGTCTCGGAGCAAGCGCTCTCTCCAAGACTAGCTCTCGATCTTCGGCCACGACCTAGTAGACAGAAATTACCAAGGTGGGGTACGATCCATATTGGAGACGAGCTTCTAAGCTGTCTTTCATTCACGAGCGCACTATACTCAACCTTACTCAGGACCCTATAGGCTCGCACCTCCTCCTCTGGGATGAGCGACGGCTCATAGATATCCCTATCTAAATCCGCGATCGCTATAGCCAAAGGCTTGTGGTACGAACCAGGGCCAAGGTGGGTAGGATGTGGCTCTCGATTGGGGTAGGAATCTAGTGCACTTCGAAACATTGTTTGAAATGCTCGAGCTGAACCCTGGGAACTATAAGGAAGGACCAGATATGGAATTCCCTTATCCGTGGTATGTGGCATTAACCCACACACCCAACAATTAGTAGTGTTAACCACTAACTGGTGCTGATGAAGGAGCTGAATAAAGGAATTATTTCTGAATTCTGCACGTCTAGCCTGTTCGTGTTCCGGTAAGATATGGAAGGAATGAGGGGATACAGTGGAGGTAGGTTTAGGTTCAGAAGTAGGAGTAGGTATGGCAGAAGGTAGGAAGTACGGTATCATGTAATACACCCCACCCGCCAATAACAAGGAAACAATTAGAAACAGAAGGAACACCTGAAACATAAAGCATTTGGTACGAGTAATTTGTTGCAGTTTGAATCTTTGCGCCTGAGCTTCTTCCAAATCCATCAGCTTTGAAAACGCCATCCCCTAAGACCGTCCGCAACGTTTCTTGATGCACTTCGTTCTGTGTAGCAGTAGTCAATCCCTAGGAGTTCCCAGGAACCGACGGTCTTTGACCTAGCGTCAAGACCTACTAACCAGAAGGAAGTACACGCGCGGCCCTACGGTTCACCTGGACGTAAGGTATTTTATATACAAGTATATACAAAAAGTCTCTCAGCTGTGGAAGCAAAAACACATGTGGAAAAAACTCAATATTTTACAGAAATCACAATTGTACGTGTGTTTAGACTGATCGTGGCAAAGGGCAACGTAGATGTCAAAAGGACAGAAACGAAAATTTATTAGTCTTTGGGATTGGATCGCAAAAAGTATCGTTTCTTTCCAGGACGTGTCTGTTCGTCGAACAAAAAATCCGATGAGGGGACAGAGTTCTGTTGATCAGTCAAATGTTCAGATCTTGAGCTTTGCGATCACAAATGTTCAACAATGTCTTTCTGCTGCACTGAGGATTCTCCAACAGGTTCGGCGTCGCTAAAAGGTACAACGGTCTGCAATCTTTCGGTTTCAGATGAAGCAATGCCCTTCCTCACCCACGAGTCCGCCGGCAAAGGTATGGGAACCTTCTTCGTATGGGTGGCATGCACCCAGTGCTTTCGGCCCTCCAGACGAACAGCAGTTCTCGTGGCAAGGAGGACCTGGAAGGGTCCAGTGAAACGAGGCTCGAGGTTTCTTTTTCTTCCGAAATTCCTCGTAACCACCCAGTCTCCGGGCTGGAGCTGGTGGCCTGGACCTTCCATCTGCGTCGGCAATGCTTCAAAGACCTGTTGATGAATTAACCTCAGTTTAGCAGTCAGATCATGTAGATAATCAATCAACATCGGGTACTCAAGATCGGAAAACACACTTGGTCTAGGGACCCCCCAAATATTCGCAGGACGGCCGAACACAATTTCATAGGGACTAAGCCCTACTCGGGAGTGTACAGTCGCCCTTGTTGACAACAAAGCTAGAGGCAAAGCGTCAGGCCACGAAAGACCAGTCGTAGCCTGAATCTTCGCTAGTTTGAGTTTAAGGGTGCCATTATACCCTTCAACCAAACCTGCTGACTGGGGGTGATTGGCGCTATGGAACTTTTGAGTAATTCCAAGGCCCTTACACACACTCTTCATTACACTCCCTACAAACTCACTTCCGTTATCTGACCATACGATTCGCGGCATTCCATACCGAGGAAAGTATTCCTTCAGTAGGATTTTCGCAGTGGACATAGCAGTGTTGTCTTTAAGAGGGTAGGCTTCAATCCATCGGGAGAACGCACAAACCACAACTAGAACATATTTCAGGTTATTGCATCGCTCCATATGGATGAAGTCTAGCTGGATCACTTCAAATGGACATGATGGGGGTGCAAAATGGCCAGCAGGTGTAGGGGTTCCCTTACCAGGATTGTACATCATACATATCATGCAATTCTTCACCATTCTCTCAGCACACTTCGTGATACCATCATTCTTCCACACAGGGGACAACAACTTACAAATACCTTTCGCACTAATATGTGCAATCCATGTGCCATCGTCACAACAGCTAGCACATACGCGTCTGGCAACATCCACCTCTTGTGCTCCGACAAATTAATCCAACAACCATTCGCATCCAACTTTGCCGTACTTTCTTTCCATTTCGCCTTTTCAGTCTCGGTGGCCTCATTCTGTATCGCTTTCACACTCTCGATGGTATCCTCACACATACTAGTCTCTGTAGGCCACCTAACTGAACTCGTCACATACATTCTAGTGCTGAGGTTCCGGGCAGTCTCCTTAGCAGTCTCATCCGCAAACGCATTACCACGACCAACGTCATCCGTCACCTTACGATGCGCACTACATTTAACAATCGCTACCTGCTTAGGCAATGTAAGTGCATCCAAAAGATCATTCACAAGTTGTCCATGCTGAATCTTCGTGCCATGCGATGTCATAAAACCTCTCTCTCGCCACAATCGTCCAAAAGCTATGGGCAACGCCATATGCGTATTGACTATCAGTAAACACATTCACCCGTTTCCCTTTCGACAACACACACGCTCTAGTCAAAGCGATCAGCTCTGCAGCCTGAGCAGAGTTCTGATTCAATCTCGCAGCTTCCACAACAGTATTCAAAGTAACCACAGCATACGCAGTCGTGACATCACCATTTGGCAATTTAAAACATGAACCATCCACATACAAAGTCCCATCGGGATCATCCAAAGGAGTGTTTTTAAGGTCCACACGACCTTTTGTTTCCTCCTCAGTCCTTAAGTAACAGTCATGAGCTGGTACTTCATCTGACTCCGTGCTAATAGGTAACAAAGTCACCGGGTTCAGGACATTACAACGTTTTATCTGAATATGACTTGCCAAGAGCGTCAACTCGTACCCAGACAACCTTGCACTCGTCAAGTGCTGAGTTTTCGTACGATTTAAGAGAGTGTCAACTGCATGCGGAACCATCACCGTAAGCATATTATCCATGACCAATCCTGCTGATTGTCGGATGGACACCGCAGCTGCCGCTGTTGCTCTCAAACAACTCGGCAATGCTCTAGCTACCGGGTCCAAGGTCGAGGAAAAATATGCACATGGACGCTGCTTACCACCAAAAGGTTGCGTCAAAACACTCAACGCACAACCTTACCTCTCGTGCACGTATAATGTGAACGGCTTACTGTAGTCAGGGGTACCTAACACAGGAGCCGAACACAACGCGTCACGTAGTTCAGAAAAACTTTTCTGACATTCTTCCGTCCATGGTAAAGGAGTTGGAACATCCTTACACGTAAGAGCCACCAATGGTTTCGCTAACAGTGAAAAATTCGGGATCCACTGTCTGCAGTATGACGTGATGCCCAAAAAGGCACGCACATCTCTCTGAGTTGTTGGCACAGTCATCCGGGCGATCGCTGCAATTCTCTCTGGGGTCAACCTTCTTCCCTCCTTTGACAATAAGTGACCTAGATAGGTTACTTCTTGACAACAATATTGAAGTTTAGAAGGAGACACCTTGTGGTGTAAGTCACAGAGATGTTACAACAACGATATCGTGGCAATTTTGCAAATGTCCTGAGTATCTGCAGCGACCAATAAGTCGTCAACATATTGGATCAAGGCTGCACCAGCCGGCAACACGAACGCATCTAGTTGGCCCTTCAAGGCTTGACTGTATATCGATGGACTTTCACAGTAGCCCTGAGGAGCACGCTTAAACCGGAAGCTGCGTCCACCAAGAGAGAAACCGAAAAGGCCTCTGCTTTCCTCAGCAATCGGGATGCTGAAGAACGCATTCTTCAGATCGATTACTGAAAACCAAGATGCCGATGCTGGAATCAGAGTCAGTAGCGCCGTGATGTCGGACACAACAGGGAACTGAGGAATCACAATTTTATTTACCTCCCGTAAATCGATAACGAAACGATAAACAGGTGGTTTCAAAGGATCAGTACGTTTCAGAATGGGTAACACAGGACTGTTGCACACGTTTCCCCGAGTCTCCTCGATAACATCTTTCTTGATCAAATCATAGATGATCGCCAACAGTGCTCGTTCACCGTCAAGAGAGATACGATACTGGGGAATACGTGGCAGCCGCACATTAGATTTCAAATGGACAACATAAGGGGAGATGTCAAGCAGGCCTACGTCATTGGGACCTGTTGCCCACAAAGATGCAGGAAGAGAACTCAATTCCGGTGGAAGCTTATCGAGAGACAAGTACATTGGAGAGATAACTCTCTCACCCAAAGTAAGCTTCACTCCCGCAGGAGAACAATACAAAGTCGCATATAAACGTTTTAGCAAATCCAGGCCCAAAAGATTTTCACCACAACCAGTGGTCAAAATCAACGGAGCTTTCAGCTCACGCGGCCCAATTGTAAGAGGCAAAGGGCGTGAAACCGGATTGCTGACAGGGGCGCCAGAGAATCCAACGGAAACATTTGTTAAGCCAGACAAAGGTGCGCCAGGGAGTTTCGAATGCATAATAGAACTTTTCGCTGCACCAGTGTCCAACAGAAAAGGCTCAACGACGCCCGAGGTGGCAACTGCGACGTAAGGCCCTCTCTGATCAACCGGAACTGATACCACTCCCTCTCCTTGTCTATGGCTGTCCTAGTAATTACTGTCGTCAGTTCCCTGATCGACGTAGTAATCATCTACATTGTACTGAGCAGATCGCCCTTGCGACGATCCACGCTGATCAAAACAATTATTGGAGTCAGAAGTGTTAGTGGAACAATCATTCTGAGCACCGCGACCCCTACCACGTGATGTCTGTTGAGAACCACCACGACCTCCTCTAGACGAATTACCGCTATTACGCTCATTGAGGACTGGACAATCAAATTTCAAATGACCCTCCTGTCTACAATAGGCACACTGATTGTACCCTAACAATGATCTTTGTGAGGAGGAATCATTTCGCGATTGTGACCTATTTGATTGAAACTGTGATCTATTACATTGCTGTGAGTCATTCTGATTCGAACGCGGAGGATACGCCTGTTGCAACAACACTTTAGTTTTGAGTTCTTTCGTTTTCTTGTCAGCACGATCGTTCTCCTCTTTCTCCCTATTCTCATAATATTGAGCCGTAGCCAATATCTGAGCAGAAGTAGAAACAGCCCACGCACTTTCAGAATTTTTCAATTTGTTGCTCAAGTCAGGCAATAAATTGGAAACAAATTTGTCCACAAACAACCTCTGACCACCTTCGGTACCCATGTCTTGACCACTGTGGTCAATGAAAGCCTCCTCAAATCTCGTAAAGAAATCAGAGACGCTCCCATCCTTCTTTTGCTTGCAAGCGGACAATTTGTCCCAATTTACCTTCATGGCTGGCATAAGCGTTTTCATTAGGGTGATAATTCTCTGAGGGAGATTAGCAATTAATTGTTCAGGTTTCGCACCACCAACGTGTAAACCATCAGCTGCTACAAGCGCAGCCCAATCACCACCTAATTCGTTCGCATGATTCTCCTGACGAATCTTTGTCCATACCGGTTGCGGCACGACATTGCCAAACAGCATATCGATATCGGCAAGATTCATTATCGTAGCGTCCACGAGCTGCGATAATTCTTTATAATACCCTGCAGGATTTTTGCGAGGGTCAGGCAAAGATTGCTTCACCTGTAAAACTTCTGATCATTTCCATGGAAGATGGATCCACACTCTCTGAAAATGTGGCAGGATTGGCGGAGCAGCGTTAGCGTCACCTGGCATAAATACTGGAGGAACCTCATGCATGGGGTACTGACCAGGTACTCCTAACGGTCCTTCAATGTCCTCTACAAACAATGCTCGAGGCATTATAGAAGGACGAAGAGACAGTAATTGCTCGACTGCACGTCGAACATTGGTACCTATTATCATTCCGCTCGAAAACTGAAGCTGTAGATTAGTCAAGGCAGTCATTACATCATCGGATGCGTCAGCCGATATTAGGTCACGCAAAGCCTTGCACAATTCTTCAAAAACATATCTTTGTGTCGGTATATTGGATTGATCGAACGTATTCGAGACCGCACGTGGAGGATTCCTAACGGGGCATTTCATCCAACCCATAACCATATTACACAATGAGTCACGCTCCCTACCACCAGGAAGCTGACTACGTCTTTGAGGACCGTCCGAACCAGCGGACTCAAGAATAGGTCCAAGAGAATTGAAGAAGTTAGCAGCTACAGAGGGAGTACGACGTCGAACAGACGGAGACAAAGAATAGCCCAGAGGGGTAACAAGAGAAGTACCAGAAACAGAAGGAACGGCAGGAGAAACCAGAACAGAAGAGGCAGCGGGAGCAGGAGTATGGGGAAGTACAAGTGGAGGAGCAGTAGGGACAGAAACAGGCAGAGGAGCGGGAACAGCTGGAAGCGCAGGGACAGGAGCTGGTTGAGGAGCAGGAACAGGGGGAACCACAGGAACTGCGGTACCCTGTACATACGGAGGTGGTGACTTCATGAGATAAGACATTAAGGGGTCCTCGGTACCGTCCTCCTTTTTGTCCGTATCCGCCGGTAAAGCGGGATAGCACTTATCTACAGACATACGTTGCAATCTATCGAAAACTTCCTTTTCCTTTTCCTCCTTATCTCGCTGAAACTGCTCTGCTTTCTTTACTATGGTAGCAACTCCATCTCTCTGATTACGTTTCAACAGCCTGATTTCTCTCTGTTTGGCTTCTTTACGCCACAACCGAAAGGCATCAAACATGGCCGGCCTTGATTTTTTCTTAAACAATTTAGTCTCGAGGTTATCTAAGATCGGGGTCTCGAAACTACCATGAGGTGGCCAACTAAGGACACCATCTTTTTTAGTATAGCGGATCCAATATTCATTAAAAGTAATCAGACCTAGTCCGTGCTTGCTGTAGAGCTCATATGTTGGAGTTCCAACCGGAGGTATCGGACACGAGTCCTCCAATCGGGAATCCGTACCACAACGACGAAAACAACTGAACAAAGTACTACGGCTAGGCATCTTGCACACTAGCTGAGTTTCACAAACTTCAAGGGTTACGGGATTTACCAAGTCCCAGCAATGAGCAAAAAACCCTCGGTTTTTGGCGTCTGCAGGCGTCAAATATTACAACGAAGAACCAAGTACTAAGAACCACAAATGCAATGGAACCATGCAACAACTAAGCAACCACAACTAAGGACTTTGGGAGCGACCCACAAATACTTAACTCAAAGATCGATGGCGTCACCAGGAAGGCCCGTCAATCGTCTCGCTATACCAAGGTCTACGCCAGGCGCCAAAACAGGTCTACAGTCAGGGCAGCAGTCCGTCGCAGCCGTCAGGAGGCGGGAATCTTCGCGGGAAAAGTCGTCGGGCCACTTGTTTCGACAACAGGATCGATGAAGCGGGGTGCACCTTCCCTTGGAGATTTCACACGAAGTTCCTCACGATCGTCGGGCTTGGACCGGTACCACTGATACAGCCCCATGTTGGGCGCCAACTGAAGGACTGGGTTTTTCTAAGACCCAG
Organism: Lissotriton vulgaris; assembly: GCF_964263255.1. NCBI lineage: Eukaryota > Metazoa > Chordata > Amphibia > Caudata > Salamandridae > Lissotriton > Lissotriton vulgaris. The sequence goes on along the minus strand of NC_141685.1, from coordinate 420,208,725 downwards.
CGGTGCCAGGGGACAACACCTGAAACCTTCGTGGGTAACCTGTTCCGGCGTACAAATGACAGAGACACGGGACACTTCCTTCGGCGTCAAAGATTCGAGGTTTATTTACTGCAGGGAACACAGAAGTCACGTGAAGTACACAGCATGTAGGTTCGTGGGATCTGATTCGATTTGCTACTGTGGGTCGCTCCTTTTATACACATTTCTCTCATAAGTTAACATGGTACACAAAGGTTTACAACTTGGTTCCCATCATTATCCCCAAGAGGGGTTGCTTTGATACATTCAGGGCCCGGAACATAAGTACGGAAACACTTGGTGGTTCCCAACTGTAAAAACCCATCTTCCCACCATTAGTACATTCCAATCAGCAGTAAACAGATCGAAGAAGGAACAAGGACAGGTGCAGAGGAAGACAGAAACAGTGGGGAGATCGGAAAGGGTGTAAAAGGGGTGGTATCGAGAAACACGAGCTGCAGGCATCAAAGGGGACGTGCTTAATAGATGCACAACTAAGACAATAGAGCGGCACGGCAAGATGAGCCTCGAGCGGGGCCATCTGCCTTACAGTGTCACCCCCCCCCCATCATAAAGACACTTTCAAAGGAAATGTGTCTTCCGCAAGAGTTTGGGAATCCCAGGGTCGCGAAGCGGACAGCGTCCGTTCGCTGGCTACTTGAGGGCAAGAGACAAAATGGATGCCGTATCTAAGATGGAACCCGTGGGCTCGGATGAGGAAACCCACGAAACAAACGAACGGTTTAGGCTAGTACAGCGAAAATGCGCACACCCACTAAACTCGTCATTTGCGGTTCATAGATACCAGACTCGACCATATTCGTACGAGTCGAAAACATCACTTACGATCGTCACGGAACCTCAATGGGTGAAAGAATGGATGGATGACTGTACGGATGGATGGGGTGAAAGGGCGGATGGATGAATAATAGATGATTGAAAGGGTTGGATGGAGGGATGGATGAGTGAAATGATGGATGGAAGGATACATGGTGGATAGGTTTGCAAATGGTTGAATATGTTTGGATATAGATGGGAACACAGATGGAAGGACATAATGAATGGTGAAAGACTGAATGATGGATAAAAGAATGATTACACCTTCTAGCACCCATTAACTTAAGTAACATTTTCTATACATTAACTTTCACGTTTATATGAGTCATTGTCTCTATATAATGTGTGTGATGTAACACACTCCGAACCCTGCCCTACATACTTGGGATGAGTAATACTATAAAAGAAATTAAACACACATGAGAGACGGTCTATGTATGGATGAGGGACATCATTGGAGTGGGGTAGCAAGGCCGGACTGGCCGGACCGGGCATCAGGTATTTCCCTAGGAGGCTGGAAAGGGAGGGGGGAGCGGTTTTGTTACTGGGGGCTGGCACAGCAAAGTTCTTTGTATATCCAGTAGTTTTCAATCAACAATAAAAGCGGCCTCACTTATATTCTGGTGTGCTTCACCATTGTCTTGTGACTAATATACCTGCTGGAGCGAGATGCAAGTTTTGAATCGTCTAAGATAGCAAGCTGTTGGCATACTGAAAAACCGTGAAGTGCACGATTGTCTCAACCTAATATAAACTTATTTTAACTTGTACTTAAGTAGTTGTCTATTTACTTACGTATATACTATTGCTCGACCTCTTCTGACGTGTCAATAAAACTTACCTTTTGTCCCAAAGTTTTGTCCTGAATTTTGACCTCTTGCCCTAAATTTTTGTCCTGAAATTTGATCCTTTGTCCTGAATTTTTACACTCACCGTCCTGAATTTACAGCCATGCCAGTTGGTCACCCTAACACAGAGTCAAACAATCTGTGGCATTAGTTCATGAAAATGTGGGTGATCAAGCAAAAGGACACATTTCATGCAGAAGCCCTTGGGTTTGTCTACACATAAGTTCTACTCAAGTGCACTTTCTCACTATGGTGTGAAACATGCATCATTTAAGACAGCTTGTTTGAAGGCAAGTGGAGGGGATGACAACAGCAGCTAGCCAATCTTAGTAAATATGGAAGTGAACTGCTTTCCCCCTTGCACAATGCACCGTTTTGTGTGTACTACATTAGTATATCTGGGTCTATCTGCATTCCAGACACAAGTGTTGGATGCAATCTTTTCCTTCATGCCAAAGCACATCAGGTTCCCCAATCAATAACAAGTGAACAGAGTACACTCTGTCTTTAACACCTTAAACTTGTTCTTGATACTGTGAACTATACACATGTCACTTAGTACTACCTGGAGATATGGCACATAAAGCCAGAAACAAAAACCAAAGACACTCAGGCATGGTCTGGACATACAAAATGGCAGCCACCATCCTTTCTTTCTCCTGCATCTGGACCTTCTATCTGACATATATGCTGGAGCCGACTGCGCTGATTTGGTTGTCATACTGCTGCCCTGATGCCAAGATAGGCTGCAACTGTGGTGGCAGCACTGCAGTCTATAGCAACTGCGATTCCGGCTGCCTGCTGGGGAAAGGGGCCTGCTGAGGAAAGGGTTGCCTGCTTGGGATAGGGACCTGCGGTATTGCGGTGCATTCATTTAGTCCATCAAACTCCTAAGCAGTTGGCCTCCTGGGATGACACCCCCCATGTGTTCATTGGGAGAAGATCTGAGTCCATGGCTGCACCTCCCTTTACTATGATGGTGGGGCTGTGGTGTTGGGCCAGATGAGCTGCCAGCCCGAATTCTGATTTCTAGGTGTGAAGGGTGTCTTATGTGAACTTGTGGGGATGACGCTGGCTAGGTCTGAGCGCGGCTGGGTTGAGGTCTGCGGTACACTGCAGGAGGTACTGAGGCCCCAGCTCCAAAGAAGAGGCATGACGAGAGGCAACATGGATGCTTAAATCAAGCCCAGAGTTTCTTGAGAGACATCCTTGGATCTCATTGGGGGTGGGGCATCTTGTGTTGTCAGAGGCCTCTCTCTGTTGTTGGGGCTACTGCTGTTGAAGACTGGCTTACAAGGGGGCCCTGAGGCTGGCACTTGGATGTCAGAAGATTCCTCCACGTTCACTTGTGATTCCGGTGATGTGCTGCAGGTGGCTGTGCTTTGGGATGGGGATGGTGCTAACTGCACCAGCTGGGATCCTGCCTGCAGGGGGCTTGCAGCCTCTCTAGCTGTCAGTCGCTCATGCCAATGGGTGGTGAGGATGTTTGTAGTTGGATTACTGACAGAATATCGAGATCAAAAATATCGAGGTACAAAAATATTGATGCAAGCATATAGTTATCAAGAATATCAAAGTACTGTCTACATAATAATATGTACAACAATATTGTTGTCTAAAATATCGTTGTTAAAAATATCGTTTTTTTTAATGTTTAAAAAATAATGTAAAATAAAGGGAATAATACATATAATTAAAAAACATAGTTAGAATTTATAGAAAATGTTTATAATTATAAGTATTACATATGATATAAAAAAAATAAACATACATATATATAACATTTAATATATATTTACTTAATATTAACAAATAATTATTTTATTAAATTATAAATTGTTAGAAATATATTCTAAATTATAAATACATATATATATACATACACCAATAACACAGAAATACTAATAATATATGTTATATATATATATATATATATATATATATATATATATATATATATATATATATATATATATATATATATATATCATATATTAAAATATTTTTTAGCTTTTTAAAATACATTTTACACTACATTAACTGAAAGAGTAGGGACAGTATTAGATAGTGTAGGGGTAAAAATTACTATTCCTAATCCAGGGAGTGCAACAGTAGGGAAAGTGTTGGATAGGGTAGACGTAAAAATTACTATTCCTACTCCAGAGAGTGCAACAGTAGGGAAAGTGTTGGATAGTAGAGAGGAATAATTTACAATTCCCACTTCAGTAAAATAATAAAAAATAATTAACAAACTATTCGTTAATTTTAAAAAAGTACCTCCCACCATATTCCCCTATAAATGACCAATGTTGTAAAACATAACCCTATTTACATAGTTAATTAATAATTAATGAATTATTTAAAATTAACAAACAATTTAAAAACAATGAATAATAATTTAATTCACACAATTAAAATTATAAATACATTTAAAATGCATTTTATAATAAAAAACTAAAATAAAAAAATAGAAATTAAATTACTTCTCAGCCTACTCCCCCATCAAAATACAACCAGCTTTTTAAAAAATCACCAAAATAACATAATTATTAATTAATTATTAAGTATTAATTACAAATAATAAATAAACAATATATTATTACCACAATTTAGAATATAAAGTTTTAAATACATAAATATTAAATAAAATAATATAAATAGATTAATTGTTATAAAATTACTTCCCACTCTACTCCCCTATAAACCCACAACATGCTCCTAAAAAATAACACAATTTACATATTTACCAATAATTAATAATAATTAACAACCAATTAATAACTAATTGATAATAAATGAATTACCACAATTAACAATATAAAATATAGAAATATAAATTAAATTATTATAATTACATTACTTCCCATCCTATTCCCCCATAAACCCACAACCCGGTATAAAAAAGCAAAATTGAATTCAAAATAATAATTGCTAAAAATTAATATTAAATTAACTATAAATAAATTACTTCCCACCCTATTCCCCTATAAACCCATAACCCACTACGGAACTAAAACGCAAAATGAACCTAAAAAAAAATTCATAACTTCTAAAAATTGTAATACATATATTTAAAAAAAAATACATTACTTAAACAAAAATATAGAACACATACATTTAAAATACACACTAAAATACATAACACTAATATAAACATCAATATTATTAACAACAATATTTTTACAAATGATATTACTGACTTCGATATTAACAAAAACAATATTCCTTACCTTCATGTCGATATTCTGTCCACCGATATTCTTGATGTCAATATTTTGTCCCTTCGATATTTCCAACTCGATATTTTTGTACTTCGAAAATAAAAACTCAATATTATGGCTGTACACCATTTTTAATTATCTCCTGATTGGATTGGGAGGATTCCTGACTGCACATGCCACCCTTTCAAAACAGAGGTTTGGTGAGTCGTAGACATTTAATCAGTTGGGCTCCACGATGAGTTCCTGTGCACTGTGTCAAAATGGCCAAGGACAAGGTCACTCCCAATACAGCAGAAATTGGATACATTTGCTAAGCCCACATCTCAGACTACACACTCCACCTCAATGGTGAGTAAGGAATCTATGTAGCATGAAGGGGCTGGAGAATCCATACTTTAGAAGATCCAGTATTCTCATGAGGCTTTAGAGATGATAGGTCACATTAAGCAGAAATGTTCCCTATTTACAAAGTTTGAGCATTTATACTCTCTCCTTGTTGTGGTGCAATGTGTGCAGCCTAGCGCCAATGCAGGAGCCCTTGCAACATAGTGCAAGAGAGCCTGCAGGGCCTGTATCACAGGCAGGATCATTTGTGTGCAAGAAGGGACCCCTTCCTGCGCAAAAACAAACCTTAGAGGAATATTCCTTTTGCTATGTGTGCTGCAGAATGCACATGGAAAGAGGAAGAAACAAGGAGAAATAAGGATATTGTCTTCGTTATGCCTCTGCCACATGGGTGCAAAATTTTGCCGCAACCCCAGCTTTACAAGTCTCTATAAATCTGGGTTAGCTTCAAAATACAAGAGTGGAAGCATGGGAATGCCCATGTTCCATCAATGTAACGCCAATCCAATGTAAAAGTAATGCAAGGCAGCACTATGTGCCTTGTTGCATTAATTTGTACTCACTAAACAAAATAAAGCCACTCAAAGAGCCATCGTATTGTTTAGTAAATATCAAAAACAATTTTGAGTTGGGGTTGAGTCATAAAAGTGACACAACCATGACACAAATTGGCCTATTCCGATCCTGGAAAAAAAATGCCCGTACGATTTCCATCCGGAGCCATCGCCGTACGATTCGTACCCGTCCGTCCGAGTCGCGTAGTACGATCCGTATTCCGTCAATCCGTCCGAATCGTCGCGATCCATACGTATTGCAAGGCTGAAACAGTGAACCGTACGACTCGTACACATGCTGTACGACCCAACGAGTACGATCCGGACGGCAGTATGAGGACGCGATTCGTACGGTCCACGTCAGGTAAGGGCGATTCGTACAGGAAAGCACACCATCACTTACACACCGTATGGTGCGTACACCCCATGATATCAGGGGTATGGTGCGTACCCCTGCGATCTTGGGGTGTACGCACCGTACCCTGCGATCGCAAGGTGTACGCACCGTACACCCAGTGAACATGGGGTACGGTGCATACACCCCAAGATCACGGGGTACGGTGCATACACCCCTTGATCGCAGGGGTACTATCATGGGGTGTATGCACCGTAACAGGGGGGCATTTCCATACCTGTTTTGGGGCGAACTCAGCTTTTACGGCTGTCTTCAGCTCCCCTAGAAAAAGGGTCGTACGGTGGATACCCGACACGAATCGTACTTGCCGGGTCGGAAAAAGCAGCCGCGAACCGTACAGATGTCGCGTACAGCGGGTTCCGAAGGAGATTCTCACGGGGATTTGACTCGTACGGTCTCTGTACGATTCATACGGAGTCCAGCTCTTGGTACGAATCATACTTCGTCGTACGTACAGGGGACATTGCAGGGTATGATTCGTACAGGAAAAACGCTCCGAACGGCTATTCGGAGCGTTTTTTCCCGATTCAGAATCGACCCCAAAATCATAGTAAATATGGGCCTAAATTTAAGGAAGTCAGGGTGGATATTACACTGCTCTGAAAGGACCTATGCAAAACCACAGACCACATCCCTGCTCTGGAGGACATGTTTAAGGAGCTCAGCCAGACCATACAGAACTCAGATGTTTGCCAATCAAAGCGTAATAATGTGCACTTCATGTCATAGCCAGAGGGAGTGGCAGGCCCCCATCCAAAACAGTTCCTCAAGACTCCATTCTGCATGCAGGGCAGCTCTTGACCTCCGTCCTCTTAGAGCAATCACATTGGGCCTTGGCCATATGCCTACCACCCAAAGGGGCAGCCCTTAGACTAGTGATTGCTTGTTTACCGATGTTCAGAGACAGGGACCGAGTGGCATATTACCAACAACTAGCGATAATTATCGCTATGTTGGCTTAGCGGCAATATTTTTATTGCCGAGCTGCGGCGATTTTTATCGCTTAGGAACCTTGCTATTATCAAGGTTTATCTCCTAAGCGATAAAAATTGGCCGAAATGCATGAATATCGCTGAAAAGTACGCGATATTCATGCATTACCGAGCTAATGCTCTTAGCCATGTTATCCACCTACCATTGGATAACATGGCTAAGAACTGCTCAGGGGCAGGTGTTAGCTTTTGGAGATATTCGCGCTTAGTGCGAATATCTCCAAAAGTTAGTAATAGGAGATAGTGATGTTAGCGACTGTTTCCAGCCGCTAACATCTTGGCACGCCCACTTTGCATGTCATTAGTGATAAATGTCACTGATATGCAAAGCGGGGCCCAAGATGGTCGCTATCTCCTACTAGCTGTTGCTAACTGGTGTTAGCGACAGCTAGGTAATAGGGAGATAATTTTATCTCCGCTTTCTTGGCTTTTAAAGCCAAAAAAGCAGAGATAAACCCCCTTGATAATATGCCCCCTTGTCCTTTGAATGGTCAGGGCTCTGAGTGATTCACAAAAGATCTTATATTTACCAGACTACACAAAAATAGCACAGCCACAGGGAAAGTCATTGAGCAGGAAAAGCAGAAGTTCTAAGCGATGGATATAAAAAATATGTTTCTCACATCCGCTCTACTATGAGTGATCTTACAGGTTAATACTCTATTATTTGATAATGCAGATTACACATGGGACGGGGTTGAGGAGAAAATCTCATTGGCGTCCTCCAGATTGATGTGTACAGGAGCTGGGAAGAGATATTGGGGATGGACGATGACACACTAGCTGTGGCCCACAGAACATAGGAAGGCCGAGATGAACAGAATTGGCTTGGACATTGATGAGAGAAATGACTGGTGAGGTGTCTTCGGACACAGATATGGGCAATAATCCACCTGCCCCATCACAAAATGGACCTCCAGAAGAGATTTGGTACTCCACTGAATAGTCAGCTCATTCTGTACTGTTGTTCTTCAGGTGCCTTGTATAAAGATCAGCAGGTGGTTTCACTCAATTATAGGGTGACAGATGCTTCTGATAGGAAGTATGTTTTGTGGAAGGTTGGGGGGTAGTTATAATGTGTGTATTGTATTTAGTTAGGGTTTATTCAGCAAACAGGGATACCACCTCCCTGCTTCCTATTGGTGGGAAACTTACCATTCATGTGGCTTTGTGTGATGTTAATGGGGTCGAGAAGTCCACTGACCTTTTAGTGGACTTGTTCCCTTCACAGCGCAGCTCCGCCTGGTAGCTGCTGCCCCCGTAGTTGCTGCTTACCCCTGGTCAGGAGTGTGAGGCCCTTCTTGACTGCAGGCTCCTGCCTGCACCTCATTCCTAGTGAACTGCTTTTATATTGGGGTGCCCTCTGTCTCTTTTTTCAGCTTTTTCTGCTCTCTGCTTTTCTACCTTTATTCTGCTTTTTTCCTGAATTTACCCTTTTCTTCCCTTTTTTCGCCCGCCTCGCCCCGTCACTGTGATCCCCTGTGGCCCACCCCCCTCCAGTGACTCTTCCCAATCCCTCATTTCCTGCCTCCCAGCTGTTCAGCCCCATTGCAGCACTGCTTAATGGTGAGATGAAGCCAATGAATTGAGCAACCCCACCACTGTAGTAATTTCATGCTGGTTCTGCGGCCAATCCACTCATACTGGGATGGTGTCTGCTTGACTGGGTTAACAAAGAAGGGCCCTGCCCAGGTGTCAGCTACAACAGGCCTATGACAATGTGCCAATTAGAGTACAACCAATGTCAATGTAATATAGGGGTCAGAGCACATGCACTAGCACCTTTTTAGCAGAGACCTAGTACAAAGAGTCAAAAAATCAGTGGCATTAGTCCACGAAAATGTGGGTGATTAAGCAAAAAGACACATTTTCATGCAGAAACCTTTGGGTTTGTCTAAACTTAAGAATTTCTACTGTAGTAAACTTTCTCACTACTTAACGGTGACTGCTGTACGACCGCAGTGTGGCTGAGGGCATTGGGTGCACCGCTGGTGCCTGGATCACACCTACCCCAGGGAGCTTGGTTCTCAGACCTTCCACCACTACGACACCAGCACCCTCCTCACCCTCAACTCAGGATGCCACTCCGCCTGCCACCTTTTGTCGCCAAAGGAGACCCAAGGAACCTTCGCTTGCCAGAACTCAGCCACATCTTCACCCATGCCAACACGCCAGATCCTCTCACCACCCAGCCGACCAAAAGTGCACCTGACCAGCTCAACTGCATCTTCCTCAACGTGCAGTCCCACCACAAACTGGCCACAGAAATCTAGGACCTCCTTGATGCCACCTCTCCCAACATTGCCTTCTTTATGGAATCCAGGTCCGACCCCTTTTCTAGACAGGACATCGCCATCGCCGACATCCACAAAATCACCCGCAAGGACCATGCGACTGACAAGGAGGAGGCATTGCCCTCGTCCACAAGAACACCCTCTGACAGACCATGCACTCAAATGACCCTACGACAACCATGGAATACCTCCACTTCCAGGACCAGACGAACCACAACAACATCCTCCGTAGCACCCTCATCTACAAGCCCCTCAGCCCCCACCCACCCTTCACTGACGCAATCGTAGACCTCATTGCAACTCAGACTGTTGCATCTACCGATTACATCCTACTTGGAGACATCAACTTCCACCTGCACAACCCCAGTGACCAGAACATCATAGGCAACCGTGTCGTTGACCCAATTAAGGGAGGACCTCACGAAGACCTGGCTCTTTGACTGAACCTCCACACCTAGACAATCAGCAGCCCCCCACCCTCAGCGCCTTGAGACCCTCATGGGTGAGTAGCCTCACTATACAAACTCCTGATTGATTGATTGAAGGAGTTGTGACTTGAAATGTTAATTGTGTCCTGGATAAGAGCAAATCGGGGTGCTGATGTCTTTAATTAAGCGTCAAGCTCCGGTGGTCCTGTTACTGCAGCATACTCACTTGATGGGCACCAGGGGTAGGTTCTTGGGCCACCATGGCTACACAGGAGTGTACTTTCCAGTGTTTGTCATGGGATCCAGAGGCACTGCTATCTGGTTACAAAAGATCCTTTGACCTGGTGGTCACCAGGGTCCATCTGAACACACTTGCCAGACATATACAATGGTTACCTTGGAGGGATCCCAATGGAAAATAGGCAGCATATCACACCCCTAACATGCGTTAAGAATACTTTCAGGGAGATTTCTGAACTCTTGCTAGGTGCCCCACTGAAGATTCGGGTCCTGGGGGAGGATTTTTATGGAATCTTGAATCAAGCTCTAGACGCTATCAGCCCTAATCAGGTCAATAGGTCACTAGCCTTCAGTAAATGGATCAACTCAATGGAACTTGCTGATGTATAGCACCACAGGCACTCATCTGAAAGGCAATAAACACTACTTTACATCATTTAAATGTTGCACTAGACCAAACTACCTGTTCATAGCCAAAGACACACCTGGGGCAGTTGGTCCTGGGTTTTTGCTAGATGGTTATCAGACCAGGTGGCAGTCGAGATGTGGCTCACAAGCACATACCATGGGCAAACAGGTATTTGGTGACTTAATGCCTACTGGCTTAAGAATAACCACTTTTGGGATTGCCTACATGATATTATCGAGGAATGCTTTGTCATCAATGTTTCTTCTGTGTTTTCACAATTCATTCTTTGGGTGGGATTTAAAACAGTACTTTGGGATGAGTCAGTCTACTTTGTGAAATGGGAAACAAAGTTGTCAAACTGCTTTATTGGCTGTTGCAAATAGAACAACCAATTAGTGTTATCACAATAATCCATAACACAGAATGTAGGACGATCACTAATCTGGTATTGATAGCAGAGATCTTCGCGATATATTATAAAAAACTATATAACATGAAACCTACCTCTCGGCCCGAAGTTACAAATCCGATCGTCAATGTCAGGTCTCTCTCCAGAGAGGACTGGAATGAAGTGGACCAAATGCTTTCCATTGAAGCACTCAAAAAGTCTCTCTCAGCCGTGTCCATAGGGAAAACCTCAGGATCAATTTTGTTACCAATAAAGTTCTACAGCTTTTTAAGGAAGTTGGGAGAACAGCAACTCTCTGGAAAGACTTTCAAGATGCTGCAATTGTTTCTGTACTCAAACCTAATAGACCACATGAGAACTGTGCATCGTATACAATGATTAATGTTGAGATGAAGCTACTTGTCATACCTGCCTCTAGATTGATTACGGTTATCAAATGGCTTTGTACTTGGCAGAGGCAAGTGAACCTGCTTGAGAAAACTACAGGTAGCCCTAATTGAAAGATTGTGTCTGACAACAGTCACAGCAATCAGCTTTCAGTGAATTATGATAAGTCCATAGTCACAGTTTATTAGCCCTTTTTATTTAGAATAATTGAAAGGATAAACTTTGGCCCGAGATTTTTGGGGTGGGTAAGGACTTTATGGAATGCTCCAACAGCTAGAGTGTGGATTGGAGGTGTTTTCTCCCTCTTGTTCTCAATATTGAAGGAAACTCAGCAGGGGTGTCCTCTGTCCTCAGTCCACTTTGCCTTGTTAATAGAAATTTTGGTGGAATGGGTCCGAAGAGATGCTCAGATTGGGGTGTTTCAGTGGCAGAGTGGGGTGGAGGATAGATTACCTCAATACCCAGATAATGTCTTAAGTTTCCTGCAGGACTCACTAAAGTATTTACAATGAATGATGCATATTTTTTAGATGTATGGGTAGACCTCAGGCCTACTGATAAATTGAGCTAAGTCAACCTATAGGCAGCTGCATGGCATGGCACCACAAGAATTTCTGCTTGTACCTTTACAAATAGCAGCTGATAGAGTCAAATATATGGGGATGTGGATTACCAAGGGCACACAACAGGCCTTGAATATGAACATTGCTCCACTTATGCAGCACCCCTGCAAGGGGTCTGAGAGTTGGTCCTTGTGATCCATATTAATTGACATTTGTCTTACAACATCATTGCCACAGAATTGCCTCAAGCCCATTTGAGCATATAATTCAGCACTGATCACAACTTCAAGGTGGACAGTGCCCATATTTGCAAAATAACCATAGCCCAGCTACTTATTCTGGAGTTCTTTGCAGGAGCCAGACGTTTAACATCCTGCATTAATTCAAGCAAGACTGGCCTCACAGCTACACCTTGGTCCTATCTAAGTAATCACTCGAGGAATTGGGGTTGGGGAAAATAGTGGATACAACCTTAAGTACGACTGACCTAAAAAGCAAATCAGTTTCAAGAAGTTCATGACTAATTGTGTTGCTGATTGGCCAAGGCTTATAGGCAGGTCTTCAGCCTCCCAAACCATTTTAGCTGCTCCCCGGGGAATCCCTTTTTTATTTCTATTACGTACTAGCTCTAGCTGTTGAATGTCAGAAATTCTAGCTATGAGTAAAGTTAAAACCAAGAATAAAGACAAGAGGGTGACTCAAAGAGAGGAGTGAGTCAAGCCAGAGCATGAAAGACTGGCAACTTAGGGCTAGATGTAGGTAACTCAAAAAAATACAGAACTTTACTGATTCGGTATTTATGAATCAGTAAATATGAAGCAGGTAGATGTAGGTATATTTTAATCTGGAATCGGCCTTGAAGCCCATAGGAATCAATGGGCAATACCGATTCGGTATTTACCGAATCGGTAAATACCTAATCCTGCAAGGGTGCAGGGGGTGTCCCTTTGACACCCTCTAGCACCCCCAATACACCCCCAATACAGGCATGTGTGGCATGTGACACACATACATGCCCTAAGGGCATGTCTGTGTGTCACATGGCACAGGTGTGCATGCGCAGATGTGCATGCACACCTGAATTCGGTATTTTACCACCCAATTGGATTGGGTGGTAAAATACCGATTCGTAAGGGCCTGTGACACTCTTAGGAGTGTCACCTACATGTGGATTTACCGAATCGGTAAAATTACCGATTCGGTATTTTACAGAATCTGTAAATTTACCAAATCGTTAAATTTACCGATTCTGTAAAATGATGGCCCTACATGCCAAATCCTAAATACCGGTCGGTAACGGCCGAAATTGGCCGTTACCCACCGGTATTTTCTCTCCTACATATGGCCCTAAATGAGTAAGTCCCCCAGTTGTTCAGATGATGCAATCTATAATTGTCTATAATTCATTCCTCTGCCCTCACCAGCATGTCGACTTCCAAAAGTCCATCTCCAATGACAGGTACAATTGAAGGTATAATAAGGAAGCATATTCCAGGTCAAGGCCTATTATTATGGAAGGAGAACAGGGTCAGAAGGTATCGAAAAATCAATCTAAAATGTTGCCACACCAAAACCTCAAAAACATACGTGTTTAAGGGACCCCTCATTCTTGGAGACTTATCTATAGTAATTAAGTAATAAAGTAGACCACCTTATTCATGAGTGGGAGCTTTGATCTGTAAGATAAAGATGTGGTTCCAGAGAGTACAATATAGTTCACCCCAAAATGCGAAACACCAAGAATGAACAGGACAGCCCTATCGGAGGAGCACAGACGGAGAAGGTGTTTGGTTTTCCTCAATATTCGTGGACTCCAACAGCCTATTCATCATTGGCAGCACCCTGCCTGAGTCCACTGTCACCGATTCCAGGAGGATCCAGCGTTTGAGTTGGAGGAGTTCATAGTGTGCCAGTGCAGAATTCCAGCAAACACTTGCTTTGGATCCTGCTGTTTCTTCTGTTTTAGCATCGGTCCTTGTATTCTTCGACAACAGTTGAGTTGTGAAACTGAACTGCTAGAGGTCAAAGGCAGCGTCGGATTGGTAAGGAGGGCACTCGGGCAATGCCAGAAGGGCCGGTGTCCAGTTCCCAATGTGGGCTGCTTTTTTTAGCAGTCTGGGGGGCCAATTTGTGCTGTTTCTGTATTGTTCAATGCTGCCAGCGGCCCAGTGGGTGCCTGAGGGGCCTTTCTGGAGGTAAATGGGCGTCCATTACCTCCCTCTTATTAACGGCAGAGGTGTCACTCCAATTCTCTCGCTGGGCCCGCAAATGAATGTGTGCATATTGAGTGGGGCAGGGGGCCTGAGCTAAAGTGGCCTCACTTGTTTTCAGGTGTTTCACCACTGTAAGCTATTACGTGCTTTTTTTTTAAACACCTCCTTTTTAAAAAATAAAATTTCACTGAAGGAGTGTTTTGCAAGGCAATATGCAAATGTGGGCCAATTTTTATTTGCGTGCCCGGGCCCATTTTTAATCCCAATTAAACCCTGGTCAAAGGGCATCGGATGTAACTTCAGCAACTGATCTTACTTTGATGAAAAGACCACTGATGATTAATTCTAGAAGCATGTTTGAGATGGTGTAGGGACCAAGAAGGCTGATGTGTTGGCTGCTACCGTGTTTCATGGACTCATAAGAAACTCTAACTAGGGATGCAAAAACCTTTATTTTTCCGACGCCGTGAGGGGAAGGGCCAGTTTAGTTCCTGCATACCGCCTCACCTGATTCTTCCTCAGCACTGCCGTGAGGGGAACGGCTTGTCAGTTGCTTCTGCGCTGCAGTGAGGGGAACGGCTAGATCTGGACCTCACATCCCAGGGGGCAGTGCGCGGCCCACGCAGAGGGCAGCATCAGAGGGCACCAGAGGCCCTTTAAATCCACCAACGCTCTCCCGCTGCACGGGACGCATGTGAGCGTGCCCGGGCCAAAGGCCGGCCCGTCCTGTGCCCGTCAGAAGCCGGTAGAGGATGGGCTGGGCCACCCCCCTAACTTCACTGAAACTCATAACCTGGAACCCTCCTGGAACCCTGTAACACTCCCCACCATCTGGGCAATTTGCTGCCTACTTGAGGAGTTGAGGACATCGTTATCCTGTCTAACCATAGTATCAAGTCATAACACAGCAGGGTGGAGGCTGCATTATAACGTGGACACTCATCCCGTGGAGATTCACAGAGGACTAGAGTAGAACCCTCACATTTCTTTGCTAGGCTTTGGATTCTAAGGACTGACCGGTTGGTTATCGGGCCATTTGGGTTATTAGGGCTTACTTGTGACTTGTTACTTGTTCATCCAGTAGGATGAGCCCAGGGAAGGCGAGAGATTCCAAGGTGGGGGGAGAGGAGGGGAGCGTAAAGGGGACACTAGATGTCAGGGCAGAATCACTATTAGTGCATGAGATCCAGCTGGCTGAGAAGAGACTGAGGAGGGCAGCGACCTGCATATATTACAATGGTAAACAGACAAAATATCGACTACAAAATATCGAATGGACATAATATAGAGTACAAAATATAGGCTGGACAGAATATCGAATGGACAGAATATAGACATCAAAAATATCGTTTTGAAGGTAAGTATTGTAATATCGAATTTTAAAATATAGTCAAAATATCGAAGTACATAATATAGGTTAAGAAAAATATCGAACTTTTAATAAAATCGATTTTTTTATAGTGTATTTTATGTGTTAAAAGTGTTTATTTATGTTATAATGTAATTTAATTAATGAATTCAAAGTTATTTAAATTTTGCGTACATTAATTCTGTAGCGGGTTGTGGGTTTATAGGGGAATAGGGTAGTCAAGAGGAATCTCAGAGAGAAATCCTCAAAATTAAATCAGGCTCCCCTTTTGATCCATGCCCACCGCTGGTTCTTCACACACTTATAGAGACTGCCAACCCATTCATCAACAATATTATTAATTCTTCACTTAACCATGGTCTAGTCCCCGATGAATGGAAACTCGCAGCAGTTAAACCTTTGCAAAAAAAATCACTACCAGACCCCACTACCCTTACAAATCTCCGTCCCATCTCCCTACTTCCAGCCTTCTGCAAACTTACAGAGAAGGCTGTCAATAAACAACTTACCGCTTTTTTGGAAGCCAACAACATCTGGCATCCCAATCAAGCAGGTTTCAGACCCCAACATTCGACCGAATCGGCCCTGATTTTCTCCTCTGAAACCCTTCGTGCAGCTTCAGATCAGGGAAAGAAAGCAGTACTGGTTCTTTTAGATCTGTCCGCGGCGTTTGACACGGTGTCCCATACCATTCTGTTGGACCGTCTAGCCGCGGCAGGAATTGCCGGAACTGTACTGAGCTGGATAAAAAGCTTCCTTGCAAATAGGAGACAAGTGGTGGTCTTAGGACAATACAGGTCGGAAGAAAAGTTAGTGGGCTCAGTAGTCCCCCAGGGCTCATGTTTGAGCCCAACACTCTTCAATGTATATATGGCCCCACTAATCACCCTCATTTCATCTTTTGGGATAGATACCATTGCATACGCAGATGATACACAGCTCATTCTAGTTATGGAGAATGACACCTGTGAAGCCGAAACAAAGCTGCAAAACTGCCTTACGGCCACATTCAAATGGATGTACTTAAACCATCTCAAGTGCAATACTGGGAAAACGGAAATTTTACCCTTCGGCAAAGGAAATACCTTTAACCCCACATCTTGGTGGCCAGAGGACGCCATTGCCCCACCAAGTATTGCCTCCTCAGTCCGCAACCTAGGGATCAAATTTGATCCCTCCCTGAGTTTTAAACAACAAGCCACAGCCGTAGCAGGGACCTGTTTCGGACTAATAAAAGGGCTCAGGAAATTTTTCGACCTAATCCCCATCTCCGCAAGGAAAACGGTCACAGTAGCCCTCATCACCTCCCGCATCGACTACTGTAATAGTCTATACGCAGGGACCAATAGAGATGTCTGCCACAAATTACAGATGGTACAGCACGCTGCAGCAAGATTAGTGTTAGGATGGAAAAAGAGAACCTCGGCCACAGCAGCAATGAACACCCTACACTGGCTGCCCATCTACAAAAGGATCCTCTTTAAAATCCTACTGATCACTTTCAGGGCTTTCAATGGAAAGGGACCCAACTACATACTAAAAATGTTCAATCACTACAGCTCCACACGATGCCTCCGATCTCAAGGGTCCAATCTTCTCACTATTCCCAAATTCAGACTCAAGACTAAAGGAGGAAAATCCCTTGCGGTACTAGGGTCCAAAGCCTGGAACTCCCTCCCCCTCCATCTCCGTCAAATCCCCACAGAAGCAACTTTCAGAAAAGCCCTCAAGACCTGGATTTTTACTCTGCCTGAAGAACAGGGTAAAAACCTAGTCTAGGTCCTCCCCCCTTTCCCTACCTTATTCACCTGGAATATCTTGAATCTCTTTCATAGCGCAAAGATGCTCCATGGAGTGTAGCCTGCGCTTTATAAAATCCCTATCATATCATATCATATCATATCAGTAATTTAATTATAATTAATTAAATATGTAAATTTATTTATTGGTATTTGTTTATAATTAATTGTTAATTCATTTTTATTTTGTCATAAATTACATTTTAATTGCCAATTAATTTTATTTAATTGATTAATTGATAAATATGTTTATTTAACTAATTTAATTTCTGTAGCGGGTTGTGGGTTTATAGGGGAGTAGGGTGGGAAGAAATTTAATTATAATTAATTAAATATGTTAATTTATGTAGTGTAATTTAATTATAATTAATTAAATATGTAAATGTATTTATTGGTATTTGTTTATAATTAATTGTTAATTATTTTTTATTTAGTAATTAATTACATTTTAGTTGCCAATTAATTTTATTTAATTGCCAATAAATTTGATTTAATTGATTAATTGATAATTATGTTAATTTATCTAATTCAATTTCTGTAGCGGGTTGACGGTTAATAGGGGAGTAGGGTGGGAAGTAAATTAATTATAATTAATAAATATGTTAAATTATATAGTGTAATTGAATTATAATTAATTAAATATGTAAATTTATTTATTGGTATTTGTTTATAATTAATTGTTAATTAATTTTATTTTAGTAATTAAATACATTTTAATTGCCAATTAATTGTATTTAATTGATTAATTGATAATTATGTTAATTTAACTAATTTAATTTCTGTAGAGGGTTGTTGGTTTATAGGGGAGTAGGGTGGTAAGTAATTTAATTATAATTAAATATGTAAATTTATGTAGTGTAATTTAATTAAAAATAATTAAATATGTAAATCTATTTATTGGTATTTGTGTATAATTAATTGTTACATTATTTTTATTTGGTAATTAATAAAATTTGAATTGCCAATTAATTTTATTAAATTGATTAATTGATAATTATGTTAATTTAAGTAATTTAATTTCTGTAGCGGGTTGTTAGTTCATAGGGGAATAGGGTGGGAAGTAATTTAATTATAACTAATTACACATGTTAATTTTTTGTGTGCATTTATTAGATTTTAATTGTTAAGTAACTGTTTAATTACTAATTAAATTAATTAATTGTTAATTTGTAAATAATTAGTGTTAATAGGTAACTAATTGTAATGATTAAATTAAATTAGTATTTGTAATTAATTAATTATTATATTATATTAAAGTGGTAATTACTTTTAATAATTTTTTTATAGATATTAGTATATATATATTTTTAAATAATATATGAAGTATCTACTTTCCCTACTGTTGCACTCACTGGAGTGGGAATAGTAATTTCTACCCATACGCTATCCAACGCTTTCCCTACTGTTGCACTCTCTGGAGTGGGAATAGTAATTTTTACCCCTACGCTATCCAACGCTTTCCCTACTGTTGCACTCTCTGGAGTGGGAATGGTAATTTTTACCCCTACGCTATCCAACGCTTTCCCTACTGTTGCTCTCTCTGGAGCGGGTATAGTAATTTTTATTCCTACACTATCCAACCCTTTTCCTACTGTTGCACTCTCTGGAGTGGGAATAGTAATTTTTACCCCTACGATATCCAACACGTTCCCTACTGTTGCACTCTCTGGAATGGGAATGGTAATTTTTACCCCTACGCTATCCAACGCTTTCCCTACTGTTGCACTCTCTGGAGTGGGAATAGTAATTTTTACCCCTATGCTATCCAACGCTTTCCCTACTGTTGCACTCTCTGGAGTGGGAATAGTAAGTTTTACCCCTACGCTATTCAACCCTTTCCCTACTGTTGCACTCTCTGATGTGGGAATAGTAATTTTTACCCCTACGCTATCCAACGCTTTTCCTACTGTTGCACTCTCTGGAGTGGGAATAATAATTTTTACCTCTACGCTATCCAACGTCTTATCTACTGTTGCACTCTCTGGAGTGGGAATAATAATTTTACACTTCCGCTATCCTACGGTAATAATATTGGATATTTTTTAATTATATTATGTTACTATATATATATGTTTTAACAAATATGATTGTAAAAAATTTTTTTTATAACTTTAATTAATTATTGAATTATTATAAGGTAATTTTTAAGTATATTTTAGTAAATAATTTTTAATATTAATTTAATTTAACATTGTTTTTAATAAAGTCGATATTTTTACAAACTATATTTTTGTAAACAATATTTTTTACTCGATATTTTTGTACTTACCTGTTTGTAGATACACAGTCGATATTCTGTCTGTCGATATTTTGTCGCCGATATTTTTGGTAGTCGATATTATGTCCCTCGATATTATGTCAGTGATCCATTACTATCCAATGGGTCAGATCAGGCAGAGGGACACCCCACTTTGGCCACAACATCGCACAGGTATGAAAGAACCACAAGGGAAGGCGGGGAGGTGGTCACCCGGTCAAAAAGGACACTACGAGACAAAAGGGAGACAGTTAGGGCTACCACCCCTTTAGCTGGCTCCAAGGCAAAAAGTAAGCGAACTCGAGGGTTGGGGAGCCATACTGTGAATAACAAACCCAAGAGGAAAGGAGCGCTAGCCTCAGCCAAGGCTACAGTCATAGGAGGTCCTTTAGAGGACTCAGTGTATAAACTGTTGGAAGGCAATAAATGTGGGAGTGGATGTATAATTGTTGTCCAGGTTAGAAACAATGTTAAGTACACACCTAGGGCCCATACATGAGAAACTCTCACTAATGGAAGAGAAAGTGTACTTGCTGCTTTCCCCGACTAGCAATCACATAAATGCAGAAATGGCACACACAGCAAATAGCTTGGGGGCACTAGACGTCCCTGCCCCTCAAGGGTCGCTTTGCCCCCTGACAGACATAGTGACAGGACAGACGTAGGTAAACATCAGAAGGGAATAATGCAGTTGGCAGATAAAGAGCTATTGGCAGGGTCTAGGGAGGGAAATGCCCCAGGTGCAGGATGTGATGTGCGCGATACTAGTCGGAATCTGTCAGCGTATGGAGGCCTGGAAAACACAGGGGGTATAGTATGTAAAACACCAGCAACACAGGATATTCGGACGGCAACAGATGATTGTGTTAGGAGCTCCATGGCACTGCCGGTCATAGACCTTCTATCAGCAGCTTGCCCTTATACAATAATTCTGACAGGGGTTCCTGGGCTTAGTGGAGTTAGAGAGGAAACACCACAAATGCTCATCAATAAGGCGGCCCACTGGCTGAACAGGAACTTGCAATTTAATGTCACAAATCACAGGCACATATTAATGGCGCGACGGGTGTCCTGGATTGGTTGTACCAGGAAGTGTTTCCCAGGAGACACTGTGATCTTAAATTTTAGGTTTCCAGGACTGTTGCAAGACCTCCTTACCCAGATCAAGGGTCTCTGCCAGGCAAAGGACGGTTTGGCCATTAGGATATTACCACTTGGGTTTTTCTATAGGGATAGGAGGGGAGTAACTACTAATAATAACCAGAGGACTGCTCAGGCAGGATGTGACAGAGGGGGCACCACAGTTCACTTATAAAATCGATACGCCTGCTTGCAAAAGTCTCAGCTTTAGACGACATTGACTGACGCGAAAAGAGCACCCCACTGGGGGACGTCCGTGTATTGGGTGACGTTCCCCCGTATGCAGGCAAGGGAGGGACATCACGGGTACAGGCCACGGAGCCTATGTTGCCATGTACTCTGGGAGACTTTTGGGGCCCTGTAAGTGAAGGGAACACTTTAGCCTCTAGTTCATCTCCCGGGGTTATTTCCCGTCCGATGCCAGATAGTCCAGACAAGTATAGTGCTGGTTCTATTGTGATTATCTCATGGAATATAGCTGGGCTCTCATCTAAAATATCTAATACGGAATGGCTGCTCTATATAAAGCGTTTCCAGGACAGCTGTCTCCAGGAAACATGGGAGACAGACAGTAGCTCGTTCTCCCTTGAGGGTTACAAAATGTACTTTGTTCCGGCGCCCAAGGGAACTGTGGGAAGAGCAAAGGGAGGCCTGATTATATACATGGATTTAAGCCTCAAGGGGAGGTGAGACGATCTAGGCTGGGACTCAGAACTTGTTCAGGGGGTTAGACTGTGCATGAGGGGCCACAAGTTAATTTTTATACATTTTTATAATGCCGTATTATTGTGTCAATCGACAATAGGCTTGAAGGAATTGGAGAGCAGGTTAGCTGGGATATATGACATGCGGGATTGGGCATTCCAGTTGGTCCTATTAGGTGACTTAAATTGTCACCTATGCCGTAACGTGAATCCTAGAATAGGGGATCGGTCTACGTGTCCATTGGAAGAGGCCCGCACGTAGAGCATACAATTAAGGGAAAGGAATTAAATAAGCTGTTAGGAACCTATGCCCTCACACACACTATGACACAGGGAAGAATGGCCTGGTTCATCCAACCTTTAAAGGTAGAGGTTGCGTTTCTTTAATCAATTTTATTTTCGTTTCTAATATAATAAAGAGCTGGAGTTTAGGGTTTGAGATACAGGTAAGTAATTTTAGTGACCGCAACCCACTGGTTATCTCCCTCAGGGACCCAAATTTATTCAAGCATCCTCCCCGTATGGGGAAGAGTGGTGTTTAATCAGCAACTGACCAAGGGAGGAGACTCAGATGGTCTCAGGCAGATGACGAAGCCCTTTATAGAACCTTACTGGTGGACAAACAACAATGTGTGTGGAAGTGCCTAAACCCATTGGTGGAAGGGGCTGAGTTGGTTATAGCCTTTGAAGGCGTCACTAAGCACATCGATAGTCTACTTAGGACCAAATACGCCCGGAAAGGAAAGGAGGACCCTAGGTGGTTTGACCGTGACTGCCCGCTGGCCCAGAAAAAATTGAAGCAAGCCCTAAAAATAGTCCCTAGGGAAAAGAACAGGGTGTCCACATTAAGGGGCTCATTAGGATGGCGGACGGAAGTGTGACCGCCGTCCGGAGTAGGCAGAAAATGCCTTTTCCGTGTCTGCCTGCCACGGTCACTCCGTCAACCATATTAGGATTGTAAACACTGTCAAAATCCGTGCACGACGGAAGAGCACGCACCGCCGCGGAACTACACCCGACCCCGCGGCGGACATAACCAATCCAGAGACACCGCCGTACGGACTGACATCACCGACCGTCCCCCAAATCACGATGGCGGAAAACACACATAAAACCGCTGCGGAAAAACAACCTGCCTGAACACGGCGGATTCCCCACAGCAAAGAAACCACACAGTGCAAAGATACCACCACAAGCAGCTCGCCTACATAGACCCAGCGCTACACGCATTTCCGATACTCTTCGCGCTCCACCACCAGCAAGTCATGGACCATCATCTACGATGACGCAGGTACGCAACACAGCATTTGCTGTCGGAAGGGGAGTACCTGCCAGGGCTGTGACGTTGGGAGGAGGAGTGTCATGTACGAGAAACCACATCAGATCGCACAAAGATATCCTCAATTGAAGTACACAAGCAGGAATGACAACGACAAACCATTACACATGATTGACTTGCTTGATTCAACATAATCGGGGTACAATCTCTGAGTATGCAAGAGCATGGGCACTGGGTACAACAGAGCAGGTACATCAGGGGCAGCACATGAGAGGGCAGAATGCAGTATCAGAACAGCAACAGGGCAGTGTTCGTAACAGAGCAGGTACATCAGAGGCAGCACATGAGAGGGGCCAAGTGCATCAACAGTCCATTGCACAGAGCAGGTACATCAGAGGTAGCACATGAGAGGGCATAATGCAGTATCAGAACATCAACAGGGCATTGTGGCCAACAGATCAGGTACATCAGAGGCAGCACATGAGAGGGGCCAAGTGCATCAACAGTCCATTGCACAGAACAGGTACATCAGAGGCAGCACATGAGAGGGCACAATGCAGTATCAGAACAGCAACAGGGCATTGTGGCCAACAGAGCAGGTACACCAGAGGCAGCACATGAGAGGGCAGAATGCAGTATCAGAACAGCAACAGGGCAGTGTCCGTAACAGAGCAGGTACATCAGAGGCAGCACATGAGAGGGGCCAAGTGCATCAACAGTCCATTGCACAGAACAGGTACATCAGAGGCAGCACATGAGAGGGCAGAATGCAGTATCAGAACAGCAACAGGGCATTGTGGCCAACAGAGCAGGTACATCAGAGGCAGCACATGAGAGGGCAGAATGCAGTATCAGAACAGCAACAGGTCATTGTGGCCAACAGAGCAGGTACATCAGAGGCAGCACATGAAGGGCCAAGTGCATCATCAGTCCATTGCACAGAGCAGGTACATCAGAGGCAGCACATGAGAGGGGCCAAGTGCATCAACAGTCCATTGCACAGAGCAGGTACATCAATGGCAGGACATGAGAGGGCAGAATGCAGTATCAGAACAGCAACAGGGCATTGTGGCCTACAGAGCAGGTACATCAGAGTCAGCACATGAGAGGGGCCAAGTGCATCAACAGTCCATTGCACAGAACAGGTACATCAGAGGAAGCACATGAGAGGGGCCAAGTGCATCAACAGTCCATTGCACAGAGCAGGTACATCAGAGGCAGCACATGAGAGGGCAGAATGCAGTATCAGAACAGCAACAGGGCATTGTGGCCAACAGAGCAGGTACATCAGAGGCAGCACATGAGCGGGCAGAATGCAGTTTCAGAACAGCAACAGGGCAGTGTTCGTAACAGAGCAGGAACATCAGAGGCAGCACATGAGAGGGGCAAAGTGCATCAACAGTCCATTGCACAGAACACGTACATCAGAGGCAGCACATGAGAGGGCAGAATGCAGTATCAGAACAGCAACAGGGCATTGTGGCCAACAGAGTTGCTACATCAGAGGCAGCACATGAAAGGGGCTAAGTGCATCAACAGTCCATTGCACAGAGCAGGTACATCAGAGGCAGCACAAGTACGTGCTTCAAGGTACCCGTCCCAAGGACAACAACAATGCAAGGCTGGTTACAATGGACAATCTACACACCAAGTCAAATGACATGTGAGTGAAGGGAAATGCACCTCACATCACGGAAGCTGGTGGACTGCCTGAACTACTTGCCTCTGACACACTGCTAGCACCAGAAACTGGAGTGTGAGACACAGCTACAGCTCTAGTGACTGACACATGAGCCATAGACCCAGACACACTGCCAGCACCAGAAATTGGAGTGTGAGACACAGCCACAGCTCTAGTGACTGACACATGAGCCATAGACCCAGACACACTGGCAGCACCAGAAACAGGAGTGTGAGACACAGCCACAGCTCTAGTGACTGACACATGAGCCATCGACCCAGACACACTGCCAGCCCCAGAAACAGGAGTGTGAGACACAGCCACAGCTCTAGTGACTGACACATGAGCCATAGACCCAGACACACTGGCAGCACCAGAAACAGGAGTGTGAGACACAGCCACAGCTCTAGTGACTGACACATGAGCCATCGACCCAGACACACTGCCAGCACCAGAAACAGGAGTGTGAGACACAGCCACAGCTCTAGTGACTGACACATGAGCCATAGACCCAGACACACTGCCAGCACCAGAAACAGGAGAGGGCACAACTGAGACAGTGCCACTACATGATGCATGACAGCAAACAACAGACACAGTGCCACTATCTGACAACTGCGAGTGAACTTCTGCTGCGCCACTGGGAACACCGAAATGATGAGCCACAGGGCTGTATAGGCCAGGAGGCAGGGTGGCTCTGGGAGCTGGGTATAGCTGTACTGAAGCGACATTGGGGTGGTCAGGTGTCAATGGTGTGTGTCTACGTTTCTTAGGGATATGTGAGGGCACCCTGGACATGACAGGACTGGCAAGTGGTGCGGACTCAAATGTAATATCACACACCAAAGGTGGAGCATCTGCTGCTGGGGGTCTGCTCTCTGGGGACGTGCTGGACCCTGCTTGCCGTTTGCTGTGTGCCTGCCTTCTGGCCTCTGCATCATGTGTAATGGGGGATGCAACAACAGGGTACTCCTTCCTCTGCTTCTGACGGTCGTGGATGGGAGTGGAGGTATGGGGGGACTCCACCGCTGAGACAACTGTATTTCGTTCCTTCGACAACATCAGCCTCAGTGCATCCAGGGGTGATGTATGCCTGTCCTTGATGGTGCTAGTGTCTATGGGAGAAGCCTTGTCCCTTGGATGTGCCTTGGCCGTACAAGGAGTCTTGTCTCTGGACTTTCCCTGTTCCCTGGATGGTGTCCTGTCCCTGGGTGCAGACCCGTCCTTCATAGTGTACCTGTCTCTAGAAGCGACCTTGTCCCTGGGAGTGTCCCTGCTCTTGGGAGTCGCCCCTTCCTTAGTAGTGTCCTTGTCCAAGGGAGTGTCCCTGCTCTTTTGAGGTGGCTTTGCCTTTGTAGTGTCCTTGTCCCTGCTCTTGGGAGTCGCCCCTTCCTTAGTAGTGTCCTTGTCCTTGGGAGTGTCCCTGCTCTTTTGAGGTGGCTTTGCCTTTTAGTGTCCTTGTCCCTGCTCTTTGGAGTCCCCCCTTCCTTAGTAGTGCCCTTGTCCTTGGGAGTGTCCCTGCTCTTTTGAGGTGGCTTTGCCTTTGTAGTGTACTTGTCCCTGCTCTTTGGAGTCGCCCGTTCCTTAGTAGTGTCCTTGTCCTTGGGAGAGTCCCTGCTCTTTTGAGGTGGCTTTGCCTTTGTAGTGTCCTTGTCCCTGCTCTTTGGAGTCGCCCCTTCCTCAGTAGTGTCCTTGTCCTTGGGAGTGTCCCTGCTCTTTTGAGGTGGCTTTGCCTTTGTAGTGTCCTTGTGGCGGTCTCTGGTGTACTCCGTCCGCCGCGGACGGTGTTTGATGTGGTCCGTCCGCCGCAGTCGGAGTTTATTGACATTATTATCCTAATCGCACAGGCGGTTTATCCGCGGAGCGGTCGGGAGTATTTTGTCCGCGTCCTTGGCGGACGGAACCCGTTTCCGTCCGCCATCCTAATCGACCCCTAAATATGGGTGAATTTTGCGGATCTGCGATCCGCGAATTCGCGCAAAATTGCAAAAAAGTCCGCGAATTTGCGGATTTTCCCGCGAAATCGCGGATTTTTTTTCGATTTCCATCTACTCAACTGGAGTACTTTCTACTGGCTAATCAGTAAGTGCTACCTCGTTAGGTAAATGTATAGTGCTTTTCCTACACTGCAGCTGCGTAAAGGGCCAGAAGATTTTTCTCGACTGACCATGTGTGCCTATAAATTTGCCACCGCGCCAAAAGGCGCCGAGGTCCCTTGAGTGAGCTGTCCATCATAGTTGGGAAAGGGCGGGAAGACGTTTGATACCGCTAGTGTGTGGTGCGGGGCTTCTGTGCGTGTTCACATGCCTCTTGTGTATAAAGCGTAAGAGAGCGAGCAGGGCGGCAGGTGAGAAGAAAGCAGCCTCCTGGTCACAGGAATGGGGATTGCACTTGAGAAACTCAGGGATACAAAGACCTCCCTCGGGTATTAAAGTAAATTTTCGACGGCGGATATGGGGTTAAAGCTCACTTGCCGAGCCTCGACCGTGCTCACTAATGTGTTGGGCTGATTAAAACGTTACTGAATTTGCGCAATAAACAGACCATGCAGCGTAAAAGGCCATTTATTAGGAGCAGGCTGCACAACTAAACAATAACAAATAACATCAACATCAATAACCGCAAACCCCCACACCATTCTTCCTTTCTTCACTCTCTTCACCCCCTCTGACTCATGAATCCAAGCACTCCGTATCCCTTGCATACCTCATCCATATTCACAATTCACCTAGCATCCTACCCCGATATCCTCTGGCATTCCAGTCATGCCTCCAGCTCCCCCCCTCATTCAATCTCCCCCCGAGGGATGGGTGCACCCGCTCTTGACCCCCCCTACCCCTCCAAAGTATCACCAACCAGGGAACCCCCTGTAGGGCGGTTCTCTGCCCCCCCCCACTTTGGTCCCCCAGTGTATCTTTCAACCACCTCTCCCTCACTCAGAACTGCTACACCAAATCATCTCATTCCAGAGCTTACTGACCACATCCCTCATCTCCATCATGTAATAAGCATTCCCTAAACGTGAAAGATACAATCCGTCGTCCCTAAACAGTAATGGTTCCTCAAGTCGCAGTCCAGTATGAGATCTCACCTTAATGTCCTTGTCCCCACAAAACTGTCTCATTGCTCTGTTGAGCTTCCTCCGGGCCTTTTCAATAGCCCCATGTTTCATTGCACCCCTCCAGACTTTCCTGGGGACAAACTCAGTCCAAGCAATGCAAGTCCCTGCAAGCCTGACTTTCAGCAGCTCTAAATCCCTCTGCATGAGCTGCAAGAGCGCCACACCCGACAGCTTCACAAAATCATTCTCTCCCAAGTGTATGATCAAAAGGTCCGGGCATTCCTTCTGGGGAACCATCTTTGCGAGCAGAGGCAATAGTTTTGTCTATCGCATCCCCCCTTTTCCCCACCAGTGCACCTCATGCTGTTGTCCTTTGAGTCCCAGGTTACGGCTGTACACCTGTTGCTCCGCATACTTGGATGCCCAGTGAACGGAGTGCCCCACGATCCAAGTGACCATCCTGGCCCCAGATCCACCCATGCAACCTAAGAAAGAAAAATATGTTAACAGAAGCCAAACAACACACAACGTCAAGACCGATAATCCAAAACCACCTCCTCACATACCTCTCACAACACCTGGACTTCCACCTCCCAATTTGCCGAATCCTATCCCAGGACCACCTCAAACGGGCCGCCGCCGTCGCCGCCCCAATGCGGAAAGAGTGAGTCCCAAAACCAGCCGGCTCGATCCCCAAACGCCTCAAAGCCATGCACAACACTGCCAACAACTGACCAGACGACACCCTTGACCCAGACCTGTGACAAAATATCTCACCAGACGCACCCTGCGATGCCGCCAAAAACATCCTCCACTCAGAAACTGGACATACACTGTCCCCACCCGTCTCACACAACAAAACCCATTTGCCCCGGCCCAACGGATCTGTCTTTGACTGTCCCAACCAAATCCCAAGACGCACATCGTCCAACCTGACCTCATCAAACCTCCTGCCACCCAGCAACCTTGTTCCCAACAATTCAGATACCCGAAACGCCCCAAAGAACATTCAAACCATGCACAACTGAAAGATCCGCACCTCAAAAGAGTCATAACAACATTCGGGCAACACCCCAAACAAACCAAACCAGCAACTCAAACGTAATCGCTTCCCGAAACGCCCCACCTCCCCCCTAACTCTCCCTACCACAATCCTTGAGCATCCTACTCAAAATCACATCTTTCATTGGACAACACCCCAAAAACAGGCTACAGTAAAAAGCTACCCCCGCCAGCTTCCCAGAAATAGTTGTTGCCATCATTCCCTTGTCCATGCATTGCAACACAAACTGCCAGACACACTGCTCAACCGCCACACGATCTCCCAGCACAGAATCCTCCCGCCAACCCATAAAAGAGCCAAACTCCACCCAGGCCAGCCGATACGTCCTTCTTGTGGAGTCAGCAATAGAATGTTCAATCAGACCCATCACTCTCACTCCCCCAAGGCCCAGATGCCGTCCGGCAGCCCGGTCTTGCACTGATCCGCTCCTGGTCCCAAACGCCGGAACCGCTGCTACTGCGAACGAGACAAAGCATCCGCAATGTCATTATTCACTCCAGGGACATGCTTAGCTCTAAAAACCACGTTCAAATGCAAGCATTGCAGCATGAAACTCCTCAACACTCTCAGATCCCTGGCCCTCTGTCGATTAACCAGCTCCACATGAAAAAGCACTGTTTGTTCTGAAATTCGTGACACCACAACTCCAGTGCTACCAACAGTGGAAAGAATTCCAGGAAGGCAATGCTCCTGTCTTGTTTCAGCCAATAAGCCGGCCAGGCTCTCTGCGCACCACCTGCCATCCCAGAAAATTCCAAAACCAGCTGCCCCCGCTGCATCTGAAAAAATTTGACATTGCCAAACCGTCCTCTCTTCGTCAAAATCCAAGGACACACCATTGAAACCCCCCAAGAACGTCAGCCAAGTCCTCAAGTCAGCTCGTACCACCATGGAGATCCGGACCCTGTGGTGTGGAAGCACTTCCCCTGACATGGCCATGCCGAGCCGTCTGCAGAATGTCCGTCCCGCCCTGACTACTCTGCAGGCGAATTTCAGAAATCCCAACAACCGCTGCACCGCCCTCAAAGCAATCCTCTTCTCACTGATCGCTCACAAGAGGCACGTCTGAATTTTTGCCACCTTCGAGGCAGGCAGCCGAGCCCTCCAGTGTATGGAATCCAGCTCTATCCCAAGGAACATCAGGCTGCAACTGGGGCCTGCCATTTTTTCTGGGGCCAGGGGAACAGCAAACTGCCTTGCCTACACCTGGAAACGCGACAGAACCCTGCCACAGTCCCCAGAATGCGCTCTTCCCAAGAAGATGAAATGGTCTAGACAGTGCGTGACGTGACCATGTCCACTGAAATTCATGAAAGCCCACTGCAGGAATGTGCTAAAGAGTTCGAAAAGCGCACAGGAAATGGCACATCCCATGGGCAAAACCTTGTCCACATACATGGCACCCCCGAATTGCATCCCCAGTAGCGAGAAATCCGCAGGGTGTATAGGCAGCTGGCGGAAAGCAGACTTCACATCACATTTCACCAGTTCCGCCCCCGGCCCACACACCCGCACCAGGCTGATCGCATCCTCCACGAACACATACAGCAACCACGAGTCCTCCTCTGCGATGAAATCATTCACAGATTGACCTTCCGGCCATGAGAGATGGTGAATCATTCTAAACTCCCCCTCCTCCTTCTTGGGCACTACCCCCAGCGCAGAGATGATTAGGTCAGATATCGGCCAATCATGAAACGGAACAGCTATTCTCCATTCCTCCACCTCTTTCTTCAATTTGGCAGCCACCACTCCTGGCAATTCTTTAGCAGACTTCACATTCTCAGCCCACGTCATCTCCCTTGGACCTTGATAGCCCACCTTAAAGCCCTCCGTGAAACCCCAATGAATTCGCAAAGCCGCCTCCTGATCCGGGTAACACGAGAGCCAGTGGGCCATCGCCTCCACCTTCACCGGTGGAGGTGCCCTTCTGTCCAGGCTGCCCCCTACCTTTTGCGTTCCGCCACTGCTCAGAGGGGGTGACCAGGGTAAGGCGCTGCGTAAGGGCATGTTTCCCTCCGCACTTGGAGCACTCATGTTTTAATCTACAGGGGTAGCGCAAGCAATAGCTCCTATTGTAGCTCCAACAAGCGCCAGTGTTGTAAATGCCCAGTTTGGAGACCTGACCAGTGGTGACTGCGCCTGCGGCCGGTCCCCCACCCCACTTTGGGTGGGACACGGCTGAAAAGACCGATAAACCACCGGCAAACCGCTGGCCGTATGAGTGGAGGCTGACGAGTGCGTAGATGCCATCCACTGCATCCACAATTCCACATCCACCTCCACCAAATGTTTGTCCGGGTTGGTAATAACTCTAGCCCTGAACTCCTCGTCATAGCTCAGCCATGCAAACCCACCAAACTGCATTTGCGCCTTCCTTATAATGTCCATGTACTTCATCAAGGCTATGGCCCTATCCAAGTACTTCTCGCAGTAAATGCTAGCGTAAGTCCAATTCTCCATTGTCACGGGAACCCTGGGCCGCCTAGGCAACTCCCACTCCTCCTCCTTAGACCCCTTCTTTGCCTGCACCTCCCTGTGCAACAATTTAAACACGTCCACATATTTGTGTTTCCATATCCTACCCTTAATATTGTCTGACAAGTTGAGACCCCAGGGGCATAGCTATCCCCATGTAGGGGAGCTTTTTGTGATTTTTGTCATCCCCCTTGACCCCTTAGTCATCCTTCCCGTCCACCTTGTCCGTCTGCACCCCTGCTGTAGAAACTGACTTACCAAGTCCCTGCTTGTCCCCCGGTGGCGGTCCAACCTTCGGCATCCCTTCAAAGTCCCGGACAGAACCCTCCCCCACCCCCACAGACCTACAAGTCTTTTTTTTACTCTTTTTGGGCCCACCATCCCACGCTGCCCACCAAGCCCCCTCACCTGAAAGCGATGAGTGCAGCTCTCCTGGTCGTCCTCTGGGGGTAGAAACTTTGGATGCCGCCGCCTTCTCCTTGCCCTTCGCTGTCTTAGGGACCTGTAAAACACCAATGCCACTGTTGTCCTTCTCCCCCCCTGTCCAGTCATCATCATCATCTCTTAATTCCCCATCCTCAATCTCCTCAGTCTCATCCTCATAATCCAACACCCCAACCGGATCCACATCG
The DNA here is from genome assembly GCF_964263255.1 of Lissotriton vulgaris. Taxonomy (NCBI): domain Eukaryota; kingdom Metazoa; phylum Chordata; class Amphibia; order Caudata; family Salamandridae; genus Lissotriton; species Lissotriton vulgaris. Next base: position 420,177,089 of record NC_141685.1, on the reverse strand, counting down.
ACTGGCGCACTTCACTGCCCTCTTCACACCCTTGCTCTTCACAACAGATGCTCCCCGCCCCCCAGACACACACACTGCCGTTGCCTGGTCCCGTGCCGGAGGGATGGCCGCCGCGGACCGCCCTGCTGCTTCAAATCGGCGTCCATGGGCCGTTTTGCACCCCGTCAGCCCACCCCGACCTCTGCCGACAGCCGCCGGCTTGGAACCTTCCCGCCCCTCAGGTTGCTCCAGCCTGAGTGGGCCCCGGCACCATCGGGCCTCAGAGCCGTCCTGGCCATCCCTGACTAGGCCTGCCAGCCCTTAGGCCCATTCGCGCTGCCCTTCTTGACCTGCGCTGACCTTGCTGCCTTTTCCTGCTCCGCCCACCGCTCCTCCTCAGATGTAGGAATGGGGGGCCCCTCACCTCATCCCCCCAAACTCCGACAACTCGGGCCGCCGTCTGCGCCGCCCATCTTGCCTCATTAAACTGCACAAGCGGCCTCTGCTCCTGAAGCCTGTCCTCCCACGCCAAGGGCCCCCAACTCGGGAGGGGAGGGGGTGGACAATAACCCTGGAATCCCACCCCAGGCACCACTGACCAGCCATGTGGGCCCCCCCAATGCAGGGCCACCCCCATCGCACCAGGATCCCTGGTGAGAACCCCCACCTGGGCCCCCACCTGCACCATCTCCGCTGCTCCCCCTGTTGGAGCCGGGGACTGTATCCTTGATCCTACAGACAGGTCAAGGGGAGCGTCCTCCCATTGCCCCACAACCTCTAACTCTCCCCCCTCTAGTCCCTGCTCTGCCTCAGCATGGAATTGAAAGGGCCCCTCATCCCCCCCACCCTCCCCCTCCAGTCCCAAGCTCCACACCCCAGGAGTCACCTGGGCCTCAGTAAGCACTGGTGCCGCCCCCTTCCCCCCACCCGCTCCTGCGCGCTCTCCCTGGCCTAATTGGATACCCCCTGTGGCCAGCCGAGGGCCTGTAGGTCCGCCCGCCCCCTCCTGGAGGAACTCAAGCTCAGGGAACTGGACCAGCGGTGGCGCGCTTTTTCGCCTGCCCCCGCGGGCAGTCTCCTTCAACTCCGTGCCCCTCCCTCGCTTTAACGCACCCTCATCCAGCGGCGGTGGATCCTCCTGACAAGCCAGGACCGCCGCCGCCACTCCAGCTGGGCCGCGCGCGGCGCCCTCGTGAAGCCAACCCAGGCCTCGCCAAGGATGCCAGGCTAAAGCAAATCCTCCCGCCCCGCTCGCCCCAGCAGGATGAGTGCATTTGTCACCTCTTCGGAAGACACGCCTGACATCTCCGAGTCGCTGCCTCCCCGCCGCAACCTTCCGCCAAAACCACTACAAAGAACACTACGATGTGCGCTATCCCCCAAACTCGCCTGTGACCTAACCGATACACTACAAAGTCACAAACTACCACTTTCACAAACTAATCCCTTTCCTTTTTACTAACTTCCCACCAGATGAGGCCGAGCGCAGGAAGAGGAAGTCGCCTTCCTCCCCTGCGCTCTTATACCCACCACCTAACTCCTACCCTTCCCCCTACCTGGTCCTCCCATGCGCGAATGTCCCCGGGGGAAGACTAGTCTGCGACTTTGCTTCCCCTGGGGCCCGGCATTGAGCTTCAACTAGGGCACCTCCTTTATTTATATCTGTAAGTGCTTTCTGTTGAGGTTTAATTTTTGTGACAGGAGCCTCTTGTCTGAATGAATCCTGCCCTGCATAGCTATCCACGAAGATGCCACGGTTTTGTGCAATACCTCTACTCAACTTGAGTACTTTCTACTGGCTAATCCAGTAAGGGCTACCTCGTTGGGTAAATGATAGTGCTTTTCCTACACTGCAGCTGCGTAGAAGATTTGTCTCCACTGACCATTTGTGCCTGTAACTTTGCCATAGCGCCAAAAGGCGCTGAGGTCCCTTGAGTGAGCTGTCCATCATAGTTGGGAAAGGGCGGGAAGACGTTTGATATTTTTATTTATTTTATTTATTTATACAATTTATATAGCGTGCAAATACCCTGAGGTGTCTCTGCGCTGCTCAAATCATGTGCTGAGGGGGAGCCCTGACTTATTACTGATTAAAAAGCAATGTTTTTAATTGTTTCCCAAATGTCATTAAGGAAGGACTATTTTTTATATAGTGGGGGAGAGTGTTCCACAATCTGGAAACAGCCACTATGAATCGTCTGTCTCCCCAATTCACTTTTTTTGTATGCGGGATTGGGAGCAAATGGGCTGAGGATGAGCGCAAGGCTCTTTTGGGGGTGTATACACACAAGGCTTTTTTTTAGGAATTCTGGCCCTATGTTATTCATGGCTTTATAAGTAATACACAGCGCCTTAAATTTGGTGCGACTCCTGACCGGGAGCCAGTGAAGTTGATGAACAATGCGGGTGATGGAAGACAATTTTGATGTACAGGTCAGAATTCTAGCAGCCGCGTTCTGGATTAGTTGCATCTTGTTAAGGACTTGCTCTTGGGCATTTAGTAACAGACCATTACAGTAATCGATCTTGGAAAGTACTAAGGAACACATAAGGGTCTTGCCTGCACTGGTGGGAAGGAAAGGCAGTAGTTTCTTAACCATCCTAAGAGTGTAAAAGGATGCAGAAACTACTGCATTTGCATGGCTTAGAAATGACAACTTATTATCAAATAATACCCCTAGGTTCCTGACTTTGGTGACCGGTGTTGGGGGGCGCCTAGGTTCAGAGGCCACCATACTGGGTACCAAGACGGGGTCAAACTACCGAAGACCATGACCTCCGTCTTGTATGAATTTATTTTTAAGCAGTTGTGATCCATCCAGGAGCTGATAGCCCTCATGCCTTCCTGAAAGTTGGCCGCATCTGCTCCTCCATTGTTATGGATGGCCAGTACCAGCTGGGTGTCGTCGGTGTATGATGTAAGCCCAATTCCATATGATTTAATGACCCTCATCAAGTCCGACACATAGATGTTAATAGTGTCAGACTTAACGAGGATCCTTGGGGAACACCACAGGGTAAGGTGAAAACAGGAGAGTAGAAGCCACCCAGTTTAACAGACTGTTTACGGCTAGACAGAAAGGAAGTCAGTAGAGATTTGGCTTTATCCTGAATGCCAATGTGGGCAAGATGTTATGATCGACCGCGTCGAAGGCTGCAGACAAGTCCAATAATATCAGGACTGCTGCGCCTCCTTGATCCATAATCAATCTGACTTCATCTGCTGCTTTTATCAGTGCTGTTTCTGTCCCATGCCCTTTCCTAAACCCAAATTGGGTGTCGTCAAGGAGGTTATTCTGATTGATACAGTTGGCCAGCTGACAGTTCATGATTTTCTCAAATATTTTAGACGGAAAGGGGAGAGATGCAATCGGTCGATAACTTTTGGGTTCTGAGGGATCCAGATTTGTTTTTTCAATAAGGGTTTAATGATTACTTTCTTCCAGATCGACGGGTAAGAGCCAGAAAGAAACATGGAGTTACAAATGTTTGTAAGAGCTGGAGCTATCAAGTTTGTCACTGGCTTAAGAATCAAAGGTGGGCATGGATCGAGTGGTGACCCTGATTTAATAGTTGTCATAAGTTCAACTATCTGCGTTGGAGAAATTTAACTAAATTCACAAAAGACTGTGGGAGGGGGGGTGTCGCTCCTATTGGAGCTAGTAGGTTCAGTGGTCACCTTGGCGGTAAAATTGGAAAAGATGTCATTGACCTTAAGCTTAAAAAAGTCCGCCAGGTCGTTACACAGATTTTGGGACGGTTCTGTGGTAGTACATACTGGTGGAATAGACAGCTTCGTGACAACTTGATAGAGTTGTTTAGTAGAACTTTTAGCTGACTCTATTTGCTCAAGATAACATTTTGGTTTCTCTGTGGTTAGAAGCTTTCTATATGTGGCCAATGCTTTTTTATATAGATCTCTGTCATTATTGTCATAATCTTTACGCCAGAGCCTTTCTAAGTTTCTGCACCGTTGCCTTTCTAGTCTAAGGGTTTCTGAGAACCAAGGGGCGGAAGATGTATTACTGTTGGGCAGCATTTTTTCTAGAAGGCGCTAACGTAGTAAAGGCATTATTATGCCAAACATTGTAATTCTCAGAGGCTAGGTGTGGATCTGTTGTGTCCCTTGGTTGAGTGGAGGCCAGGGTGGACTGTAGGATTGAACCGTCCATGTTCTTCCAATCTCGAAATTGGACATAAGAGCGATTTGTGATATGTAAATTTTTATCATTTCTGGTTATGATAGTAAACATTACTGCAGCATGGTCTGTCCACGTTAAAGGTTTCACTGAGGACGAAATGATGTGAGGGTTATTAGTAAATAAACCATCAAGGGTGTGTCCAGCCTGGTGGGTGGGAGCAGTGATCATTAGTTTAAGACCAGCTGAGGAGAGGTCCGAGATTAGGGCTGAGGAATCCCTGTCATTAGTGGTTTCTAGATGAAAATTAAAATCACCTAATATTGTATAGTCAGGGTTAGCTGCCATAGGATCTAGTAAGGTATTGATAGATGCCAGGAAGGGGGATTGGAGGGTAGGTGGACGATAGAGAAGAGTTCCTTTGAAGGATTGCACGGGAGAGAGCATAACAGAAAAAGTTAATGCTTCGGCAGACTCGATATCAATCGGTTCTATCCTTGTTTCAAGGTTTTTTCTATATATAATGGCTATACCACCGCCTCTTTTCCCTGGGGATCTATCCTGTCTGACCACATGGTATCCATCCGGGGTGGCTATACAGAAATCTGGGCCAGATGCTTGATCCGCCCAGGTTTCAGTGATAAAGAGGAGATCTATGTTATGACTGGTTATAAATTCGTAGATTTGCTCTTTGTGTTTTATGAGAGAGCGAGCATTAATAAGCGCACAGGTGTGTTTGGCCTTTAAATCTCCTGGGGATGGAATCTGCGTTTCTTGATGAAAAGGAACAGTCAGTTTATACAAACAGTTTAAGCATTGAGAGGATTGTAAGTTAAAAAGAGAGTCTGAGTTAAAATGAGGACAGCAAAAGCCTCCCATGGTATTCCTTATGTCCCTTAGTTGAATACTAGTATAGGTAATTGCCTCGTCTCCATGATGAAGTCTGGGGGGGCCAGGGGACATTGCGCTAAGCGCGATCTTAGCGCGGATGGGTGCAGACGGGCACCCCTTTGGCGCGGCTTCGGCGCGCCTGCGGCACGCCCGCAGCGCACGTCCGCTGCGCGTTCGGAAGATCACGTGCAATATATAGTCTAGCCCCTCCTCCAGCTAGACCGCAACCTCTGGTCCTGCCGGGCTCCGGGACTGACGCAAGATGGCGCCCTGCCCTCCACACAAACGGCAATGCAGCCGCGATGGACCGGGGCAGGGGGAGCACAATTCACAACAGGTAGGTAATGGAAATGTCAATTGATGTTGCAGCAGCAATTAGATTAGTAAAACAGTGATTTTTAAAATGCGAGTGGGAAATGATAAAAACGAGCAATTTGGCGATCAATAAGCAGAAGAGTACACAGTAATATTAATCAATTCAATTCAAGGAGGCTTTATTCGAGTATTTCTCATAAAAGCACGGTACATACATACATTTAAAACATCATTAAATAGTTGCCTCAATCAGATAAGAAACAAATACATTTCATAAAAGCATACAAAAATACATGTACTTTAAAATTAACACACTACATCAAATAGGTTCAGTAAAACAATCCCTATATAAGCAGTTACTCGGCTATAGCTTTCTGCCTAATAGACCACGCCCACCCCAGAAATTTTGCTACTGCTATGGCCAGTGGCAAACAAGAACTAGTGCAAATGATTCTCATAGCTACTATGCCACTGATGGTACCTACATTTTTACATACAGGTATTAACGAAATTCGCCTAGGGATGACATAGGCTTGGCAAGAGAATAAAAAGTGCCCAATAGTCTCCTTTGCAGATCCACAAGCGGGGCAGGTAATATTAGATAGACCGCTCCACCTGCCAGTTAGGGACCTGAGCGGAAGAGCACCTATCCTCAATTGGAATAGAAGCTTCCTATCCCATGGCTTGGTTATGTTGTCCCAATAAAGTTCTTGGTTAGGGGAGGTTTTAGCTTCCAAGAAGCGACCTGTCATGGATCCGGCATCAGTATTTCTCCAGTCCCGCTTGGCCACATAGTCCCAATATATCTCCTTTAATGTTTTTTTACTAGGGAAAAGTGCACCTGACGGGATGTCCCAAAGGGATTGGAGACCCAACAAACATAATATGGTTCTAAGATCTTTTAACCATTTGATCATATGAAATACATCAGCTTCGATCAGTGCTAAAAAGCCCTCAGCATAATGCTTGAGTTCTAAAGTATTCCAGAGCCGTCTCCAGTACAAAATTGGGCGTAGCTTCGCCAAACCATCCACAGCCTTTCTGCCCAACTCATATCTAAGGGGGAGAAGGGGGGTACTTTTGGGAAGACCAGTAATTGTCCTAAGGAACTTATTTTCGGACTTCTGAATTGAGTTGAGCTTCCCAAAACCCCACAGCTCAGCCCCATATAATGCAGAGCACAGGGCTTTCACTTCGTAGACCTGTAGGGCTGGCGTGATTGGTTTGGATTTTGATTTTCTATGTTCTGTCCCAAGGGCTCCAGCTAATTGTCTGTGCCTTAGATCAATGTGCTGGGACCATTTTAGATCGTTGGTTACATAAATATCAAGATAGGTAAAAGCTTTAACTACCTCTAGGGGACAATGGTTCATAGACACCCTGGATCGGAAACTACGATGGGGGTTAAAAATCATTAGCTTGGTTTTGGCCACATTAACTTCTAGACCATGCTCCCCACAAAATTCCTCAAAAATATGGAGGGCACGCTGCAGGCCACTCGGGGTCTTTGATAAAATAAGGGTGTCATCGGCGAACATTAAAATTGGGACCTTAATGTCCGCCAACGAGGGTGCATCTACATTAACAGACAACATTCTTGCTACTACCCCGTTAATAAACAAGGAAAAGAGCAAGGGGGCCATCACACACCCCTGCTGAACGCCCCGCTCGACCGGGAAGTCCGCGGTGACCTCACCCTGTCTGCCCCACTGTATCTTGGCGAAGTTCGCCTCGTGCAACCTCATAACCAAGGTCAATAGTTCCTCCGGTAGTCCCAGGTTCCACAGCACTAACCACAGTTCAGTCCTGGGAACCAGGTCAAAGGCAGCCCGCAAATCCACAAAAGTGGCATACAGGCTGCCCTCGCCCAGCACCACAGTTCGCCACCGTAGCAAGGTGAAGCGGAACACCTGATCCACCGTACTAGTGGCTTTCCGGAACCCAGCCTGATAGGGGGATAATGCATTGTTCTCATCAACCCAATCCATAAGCCTGTTTACCACCATCCTCCCCACCACCTTTTGGATGGTAGCTATCAAGCTTATAGGTCTGTAATTACCAGGCAAACCCCGGTCGCCTTTCTTGTATACGGGAATAATAATTGCACCCTTCCAGGATGACGGAATCATTGCTCCCTGGGCAACAGCGTTAACCAAAAGAAAAATATATTTACCCCAGCGTTCCCTATCGGTAATAAAAAGATCTGCCGGGACCCCATCCAAACCAGGAGCTCTTCCTCTAGACACTACACTTAAGGCCAACAACACCTCTCAGTAACTAAAGAAGTTGTCTTTGGGATACACAGCCTTAAAACCATCCATCTCAGACCCAGGGTGGCTATCAGCATATTGTGGCTTAAAATAATTGACCCAATCCTCCTCCGGGACATTATTATCGGGGCAATCGGGTAAACCGCCACTACCCCATTTAACAATGCTCCAGAAAAGACTGGAATCTTTAGTCCTACTTGCCTCCCTTAATTCATTCCAATGCCGCTCATCCCATATTTTTTTTGCTGTGGCTATACTATCTTTGTAGATTGTTCTGGCACTACGAATAGCCACTTGTTCCCTACTCTTAATAGCTGTTCCCAGAGCTAACCTGGCTTTCCTGCACTGTGCGTTGTACCACTTCACAGGTCTAGAAGGTGCCTTGTTGGTTTTCCTACCCGGTTTCTGGAAATGGGATTTAATGACACAAAAGAGATTATCGTGTATCGCTGTTATTTCATTTGACCCTGGTACGACTATATTAGCCCGCTCTAGGGCAATTATCGCCCTGTCGACCTCCATGTCTACACTAGCCATAGACTGTTGATTAGCCAAAGCACTAGGCCATTTCAGCCGACGAATGTCATTAGTGGGGACAGGCAAGAGGACGCTCCAGGCAAGTAGGCGCATCCCTGTGTTGGGCACACTTATTCGGGTTCTGTGTGTCAATGACACTGTAGATTCCAGAAAGTATCAATGAATAGTTCCAAAACTGCAATTTATGTAAATTTATTAGATGATTTGTTAATCCATCTTATTTCTTTTCAAACGTCAAACATTGCGAAGGCTCCGATGCATTTCGGACTAACCAAGTCCTTTTTCGAGGAGCACTACAACAGAATATCAGAAAATAACCCAAATCAATGAAACAGTAGAGTAACATATGTTGTTAGACAAAGGTGACTGAATTGTACAACCTCATGCTGTCCAGTGTGAATAATAAGTATAAATGGTTGAAGAGTCACAGTGTGGATCAGAAGTGATTCTCCATGAAAAAGTGAGAAACCAAGGCAATGGTGTTGGTGTGAATTAAAAGTGTAAACAATGCATGCTCAAGGTGGAAAAGAACGTGCCATGACGGACCGGGTAGCTAAATAGAGGCTTAGTGAAATGTGACTGAAGGGAGGGTGAAAAACTGAAAATAAACAAGAAAACGAGCGGGTTTAAAAACAGACCTCAAAGCGCGAGGCTTCTAAGGTGCTCTCCGTATCGCGGGAAAGGCAGCTGAAAAGAGACAATAGCGGACCGCTTATTATTAACGAGTAAAAGTGAGGAACGTGAGCAAGGTGCCGAAACTAGGTGAAGCGAGACTTACTTTGACCAGTGTCAGCGTGGGTTTACCGAAGGTGGGTTCTACGATCGGGAACTCCGCGAAGTGAACGCGGAGTTCAGGGATATACAAGCAAGGAAGGTGCAGTGGAGAAAGGACTAAAAAGACAGCGTGAAACGCGCGGCCATGTTGGAAAGGGAAAATAAACTCCGTGAGGGGTGAATAAAGTGGCATGCTGAAGGTGCATTTAGCATATAATACAAACAGCAAAAGCAAAGTAAAGGCATCAATACAGTGCCCGAAGGGCATCATAAATAGCAGCTTAATTCAGTCCGGTCATTAAGACCCCACAGTTTCTGTGTCTGGAGTCTGTAAATCCAGAAGGTTTCTCTCTGTAAGAGAAACTTGTCATTGTCCCTTCCTTCGATCCTGGGGACAATCTCTAGGACCATGTATTTCAATTGAGCCACGTTGTGGTTAGCTTCATTAAAGTGTGTGGCTATCGTAGATTTAGTGTTCTTGGTGCGAATGTTCGACTTATGTTCATTCAGTCTAATTTTAACCTTTCTGCTGGTTTTACCTACGTAAATCTTGCCGCACGGGCATTTAAGTAGATAAACAAGATTGGAAGAGTCACAGGTTGCGTCCACGTTCAATCTGATGTTGTAGCCTTTCATAGGGTGGTTAATACAGTTTCCCTTGATGGTATTGTTGCAGTTATTGCAATGGTAACAAGGACGGGTACCAGTATGCTTGGAAGACGTGATGTTGGGATTGGGTTGAGATAAGATTTCTTTAAGGTTCCTTGGTCGAGTATAGGCAAAGATTGGTGGTTCTTTGAAAAGGTTTCCAAAGTCTGGTTCTGATGCCAAAATGCGCCAATGTTTTAAAATGATGCCTTTGTAACTGTTGCTAACCGTGGAATATTTCGAAACTAGGACCATCCGTTGTTGGTCCTTTTTGTGGGTGCTTTGAAGAGCATCTTGCCGGGAGATGGAGCTCGACCTCTCAATGGCATCTTTCAAAAGATCCTCAGGATAACCTCTTGTTTGGAATCTCAATGCCATAGTTTGGATCTGGTTCAATCTGGTATCTGGGTCGGAAACGATCCTGGTTACTCGCAGCATTTGGCTGTATGGGAGATGTTTTTTAAGAGAATGTCGGTGAAAACTACTATACATGAGGGTATTGTTGCGGTCGGTGGGTTTCCGGAATAAATCCGTCTGAATACCATGGGGGGTGATTTTCACTAGGACATCTAAAAACGCAATCTCTTGGTTGCTGGTGTTCCATGTGAACTCAATTCGGTCATCTTTGGAGTTCAGAGTAGTCAAGGCTAGCTCTAGGTTTTCTAGAGAGTTTTTCCAAATGAAAAATAGATCATCTATATATCGAACATATAAGATGAGGTTGTCAGTCCAACTTGGGTCTCCGTAAATGTGGTTGGATTCGAAGTTTCCCATGTACAGATTGGCATAGGTGGGAGCCGCACAATTTCCCATGGCCATCCCGGACATTTGCAGGTACCATTTCTGTTCATGTGCAAAATAACTATGGTATAGGGTGTATACCATGAGTTCAAGAATGAAAGTTTTCAAGGAGTCATTGATGTTGGATTGTAATAAGGCTTGTTCGACTGCAGCGATTCCACCCTCGTGAGGGATACAGGTATAGAGACTTCTGACGTCTGCTGTGCATAAGATGAGTTTGTCATCCTCTTTCAGTTGTAAGGATGTTAGTTTTTTTATGAAATCTGTGGTGTCCTTTATATGACTTGGGAGATTGGAAACCATGGGTTGTAAGTAACGATCTATGAATTTCCCCGTGGGTTCATGGATAGAACCTCGGGTCGAGACAATAGGTCGAAACGGAGGATCCGTTAGGTTCTTGTGGATCTTGGGGAGCATGGTGATGGTGGGGCTTCTCGGATGTTCTACAATGAGGTATTTTTTTGTTCTGTCATCAATAGTACCATTAGACGTCGCTTTTTCTATGATCTTCAATAATTCAGTTTGAAATTCCTTGGTGGGGTTGCCCTCCAATGGTAGATAAGTGTTGGGGTCAGAAATATGCTCATTAATACGCAAATCGTATAATTGTGTGTTCAAAATGACAAGGGCTCCTCCCTTGTCTGCCTTCATGCATTTGATTGCAGGATTTCGGGCAATATTTTTTAAGGTGTCAAGATCCTTATTGGTGATGTTCCTTTGGATTTTCCTATGATAGTTGATTTTGGCAATGTCCTGAAAGAGGATGACAAACTCATCTTATGCACAGCAGACGTCAGAAGTCTCTATACCTGTATCCCTCACGAGGGTGGAATCGCTGCAGTCGAACAAGCCTTATTACAATCCAACATCAATGACTCCTTGAAAACTTTCATTCTTGAACTCATGGTATACACCCTATACCAAAGTTATTTTGCACATGAACAGAAATGGTACCTGCAAATGTCCGGGATGGCCATGGGAAATTGTGCGGCTCCCACCTATGCCAATCTGAACATGGGAAACTTCGAATCCAACCACATTTACGGAGACCCAAGTTGGACTGACAACCTCATCACGAGGGTGGAATCGCTGCAGTCGAACAAGCCTTATTACAATCCAACATCAATGACTCCTTGAAAACTTTCATTCTTGAACTCATGGTATACACCCTATACCATAGTTATTTTGCACATGAACAGAAATGGTACCTGCAAATGTCCGGGATGGCCATGGGAAATTGTGCGGCTCCCACCTATGCCAATCTGTACATGAGAAACTTCGAATCCAACCACATTTACGGAGACCCAAGTTGGACTGACAACCTCATCTTATATGTTCGATATATAGATGATCTATTTTTCATTTGGAAAAACTCTCTAGAAAACCTAGAGCTAGCCTTGACTACTCTGAACTCCAAAGATGACCGAATTGAGTTCACATGGAACACCAGCAACCAAGAGATTGCGTTTTTAGATGTCCTAGTGAAAATCACCCCCCATGGTATTCAGACGGATTTATTCCGGAAACCCACCGACCGCAACAATACCCCCATGTATAGTAGTTTTCACCGACATTCTCTTAAAAAACATCTCCCATACAGCCAAATGCTGCGAGTAACCAGGATCGTTTCCGACCCAGATACCAGATTGAACCAGATCCAAACTATGGCATTGAGATTCCAAACAAGAGGTTATCCTGAGGATCTTTTGAAAGATGCCATTGAGAGGTCGAGCTCCATCTCCCGGCAAGATGCTCTTCAAAGCACCCACAAAAAGGACCAACAACGGATGGTCCTAGTTTCGAAATATTCCACGGTTAGCAACAGTTACAAAGCCATCATTTTAAAACATTGGCGCATTTTGGCATCAGAACCAGACTTTGGAAACCTTTTCAAAGAACCACCAATCTTTGCCTATACTCGACCAAGGAACCTTAAAGAAATCTTATCTCAACCCAATCCCAACATCACGTCTTCCAAGCATACTGGTATCCGTCCTTGTTACCATTGCAATAACTGCAACAATACCATCAAGGGAAACTGTATTAACCACCCTATGAAAGGTTACAACATCAGATTGAACGTGGACGCAACCTGTGACTCTTCCAATCTTGTTTATCTACTTAAATGCCCGTGCGGCAAGATTTACGTAGGTAAAACCAGCAGAAAGGTTAAAATTAGACTGAATGAACATAAGTCGAACATTCGCACCAAGAACACTAAATCTACGATAGCCACACACTTTAATGAAGCTAACCACAACGTGGCTCAATTGAAATACATGGTCCTAGAGATTGTCCCCAGGATCGAAGGAAGGGACAATGACAAGTTTCTCTTACAGAGAGAAACCTTCTGGATTTACAGACTCCAGGCACAGAAACCGTGGGGTCTTAATGACCGGACTGAATTAAGCTGCTATTTTTGATGCCCTTCGGGCACTGTATTGATGCCTTTACTTTGCTTTTGCTGTTTGTATTCTATGCTAAATGCACCTTCAGCATGCCACTTTATTCACCCCTCACGGAGTTTATTTTCCCTTTCCAACATGGCCGCGCATTTCACGCTGTCTTTTTAGTCCTTTCTCCACTGCACCTTCCTTGCTTGTATATCCCTGAACTCCGCGTTCACTTCGCGGAGTTCCCGATCGTAGAACCCACCTTCGGTAAACCCACGCTGACACTGGTCAAAGTAAGTCTCGCTTCACCTAGTTTCGGCACCTTGCTCACGTTCCTCACTTTTACTCGTTAATAATAAGCGGTCCGCTATTGTCTCTTTTCAGCTGCCTTTCCCGCGATACGGAGAGCACCTTAGAAGCCTCGCGCTTTGAGGTCTGTTTTTAAACCCGCTCGTTTTCTTGTTTATTTTCAGTTTTTCACCCTCCCTTCAGTCACATTTCACTAAGCCTCTATTTAGCTACCCGGTCCGTCCTGGCACGTTCTTTTCCACCTTGAGCATGCATTGTTTACACTTTTAATTCACACCAACACCATTGCCTTGGTTTCTCACTTTTTCATGGAGAATCGCTTCTGATCCACACTGTGACTCTTCAACCATTTATACTTATTATTCACACTGGACAGCATGAGGTTGTACAATTCAGTCACCTTTGTCTAACAACATATGTTACTCTACTGTTTCATTGATTTGGGTTATTTTCTGATATTCTGTTGTAGTGCTCCTCGAAAAAGGACTTGGTTAGTCCGAAATGCATGGGAGCCTTCGCAATGTTTGACGTTTGAAAAGAAATAAGATGGATTAACAAATCATCTAATAAATTTACATAAATTGCAGTTTTGGAACTATTCATTGATACTTTCTGGAATCTACAGTGTCATTGACACACAGAACCCGAATAAGTGTGCCCAACACAGGGATGCGCCTACTTGCCTGTAGCGCACTCACCCTCATTGATAATTTCAGACGCACCGGAACAGTTGCGTCACCTGTAGGAGCACCTTGAAATCTACAGACCTCAATCACCCTTCTTTTGAACTTTAGTCCTCAAACCTCAGTAGTGCGCCGTGCCCACTCCTTTTCATTGACAGGCAAGAGGACACCATCCCACTCTATAACGGGATTCCCTTTTGAGGATTGCCACCATTTGTGTACTCCACACAGAGGGTCATGGTCAATTTCAAGCCTGTGCTTCACTTCCATATCACGGACTCCCTTCCATAGTTTGAGGCTACACAAAACGTAGTCTATCCTGCTCCTATTTCGTCCATTATCAAAGGTACAAGCCCCCCCACTCCTTATCACTCTTTGTTCGCCCATTTAAAGCCCTAAGTCCCCTTTCAAGACAGATGGAGTGCTGTTCTGTTTCCCATAGTATCCTGGCAACTGCATTTGAGTTGTTAAAATTTATGACTATGCAGTCGCCCTCTCTAGTCTTCCTTGAGCGACCCACCCATCCTACTCTACGAACCATGAGTATGTTGCGTCCTACTTCATGGCCCTCTTCTAAATTCTTTGAAAACCAGTGGGTGACTTTAGACTTTATTGGTAGAACCCCTCTGTTAGACCAGCTCGCAGAGGGGGAACGTTAGTCATGACCACCACTAGGGGTGCACTTTGGGGGGGTAAGTCTAGTATAAATTGGTTTCCTGTGACTAAATCCGATTTGTTGGGGGGCAGACACCCAGATGCAAGTCTTGGAGGTACTGCGCAAGCCTCCTGATGTAGTTGCGATGCCCCCATGTGGCCCTTGGAAGACTCGTGGCATATGTTTTTATTACCAAACTTAATTAGACTTGCATCATTATGTTCCACTAATTTATTTCCATTCTGCAGGGGAGATTTACAAATAGTGTGTAATTTGTCACTTCTAGCGACCACCTGTTCAGGGGTAACAGAAAGATCTTCACCAGCTAAGAAGTGTAACATTTGAGAATTATCCTTAACTGCAATTTCCAGTTTATCCAAACTGACAGTGACTAGTCTCAGTCTCTCAATGATGGGGAATCGGAAAGATCGAATCAGGTGTTCTACCTGCCCCACCAGAGACCCGTCACCATGCACATCTAAAGGAAGTTGTGGAGTAGGGATGGGATACACTGTATTGTCAGACTCTGTAGGAATCCCCACACCCATTGGCTTGTTCCCCTTTTAGGCTGGTTTGGACATTTTAGCTCTTTTACATTTCGGTCCGTCCACTCTTCTTTTCCTTTTACCTGTCACTCTATTACTTGAGGGCGGTGAATCTACTACCAAACAAACAGGAGTGCTATGGGGTGATGATATACAAGTGGGAATTTCTACTAAATCAGCACTAGCTGGCTGTATGTATGAATTATTTTCCTCAAGGATATTCGCAAGGGAGTCCAGTTCAATACTGTATTCGGGCAGACCCAAATCACTTAGCCGTTGACTGATGCGATTCTTAGGCGTGGTACATTGCTGAATCGCCCCACAGAGAAGAAAGTTTCGAGAACATTTCAGAGGATAATCTTTTCTCGACAGCACTTATCTGATGATCCAATGCAACAGAGACCCGCGCAAAGTAATTATCCAGAGTACCCAATATACTTCCGGTGTTAGATTTCTCGACATCCTTCCCTCCCTTAGCTGGCTGAGCCACCATTACACCTCAGATCAGATTTATATATAGTAAACACAATGAATACCTTAGTACAAAACCCTTAAGGGTCACAGTTGTGATACGCCAGATACTTGGTAAAATAATAAACTAAGGGGGATGGCCCAGCCCAGCCTCAGCCAGCCTCGGACGGCCGTAGACGGCCCTCCCTTTGCTCCATCCAGCGCACGTCCTGCGTGAGCGTAGCCCAGAACAATTAAAATAGTAGAGGAGGTGGGGGCGGGAAGAGGACCAGCTGCGGCAGATTAGCAACGCACTGCCCGCTGGTCCTCGCAGTCCTGCTGGGGTCCAGTGTCAAGTCTCCTCCTCCTCCCCTGCGATCAGCAGCAAAGTCTCCCCCTCACGAGCGGCTCCCGCGAAGCGGGGGCCTCGAGAAGCAGGCAAAGTCCAGGTATCAAAATCGGTAGGCATAGCACACCCGCAGGTCAAGGGCAGCAACACCCCTCAGCAAAGACGGCAAATCTAGTCAGGTGAGGTCCCTCGAAAGGTTTATTGAGCCGGAAGGTGGGGGCGGGAAGAGGACCAGTTGCGGCAGATTAGCAACGCACTGCCCGCTGGTCCTCGCAGGCCTGCTGGGGCCCGGTGTCAAGTCTCCTCCTCCTCTCCTGCGATCAGCAGCAAAGTCTCCCCCTCACGAGCGGCTCCCGCGAAGCGGGGGCCGCGAGAAGAAGGCAAAGTCCAGGGATCAAAATCGGCAGGCAAAGCACACCCGCAGGTCAAGGGCAGCAACACCCCTCAGCAAAGACGGCAAATCCAGTCAGGCGAGGACCATCGAAAGGTTTATTGAGCCGGGAGGTGGGGGCGGGAAGAGGACCAGCTGCGGCAGATTAGCAACGCACTGCCCGCTGGTCCTCGCAGTCCCGCTGGGGTCCGGTGTCAAGTCTACTCCTCCTCCCCTGCGATCAGCAGCAAAGTCTCCCCTCACGAGCGCCCCCTGCAAAGCGGGGGCCGCGAGAAGCAGGCAAAGTCCAGGGATCAAAATCGGTAGGCAGAGCACACCCGCAGGTCAAGGGCAGCAACACCCCTCAGCAAAGACGGCAAATCCAGTCAGGTGAGGACCCTCGAAAGGTTTATTGAGCCGGGAGGTGGGGGCAGGAAGAGGACCAGCTGCGGCAGATTAGCAACGCACTGCCCACTGGTCCTCGCAGTCCCGCTGGGGTCCGGTGCAAGTCTCCTCCTCTTCCCCTGCGATCAGCAGCAAAGTCTCCCCCTCACGAGTGGCACCCGCGAAGAGGGCCGCGAGAAGCAGGCAAAGTCCAGGGATCAAAATCGGCAGGCAGAGCACACCCGCAGGACCCTCGAAAGGTTTATTAAGCCAGGAGGTGGGGGTGGAAAGAAGGACCAGCTGCGGCAGATTAGCAACGCACTGCCCGCTGGTCCTGGCAGTCCAACTGGGGTCCGGTGTCAAGTCTCCTCCTCCTCCCCTGCGATCAGCAGCAAAGTCTCCCCCTCATGAGTGGATCCCGCGAAGCGGGGGCCGCGAGAAGCAAGCAAAGTCCAGGGATCAAAATCGGCAGGCAGAGCACACCCGCAGGTCAAGGGCAGCAACACCCCTCAGCAAAGACGGAAAATCTAGTCAGGTGAGGACCCTCGAAAGGTTTATTGAGCCGGGAGGTGGGGGCGGGAAGAGGACCAGCTGCGGAAGATTAGCAATGCACTGCCCGCTGGTCCTCGCAGTCCCACTGGGGTCCTGTGTCAAGTCTCCTCCTCCTCCCCTGTGATCAGCAGCAAAGTCTCCCCCTCACGAGTGGCTCCTGCGAAGCGGGGCCGCGAGAAGCAGGCAAAGTCCAGGGATCAAAATCAGCAGGCAGAGCACACCCGCAGGTCAAGGGCAGCAACACCCCTCAGCAAAGACGGCAAATCCTGTTAATCATTACATTAGCGTGCCTCGCAGTCTGCCCCTCAGTGTTTTAGCGGAGCCGTAGGAGCTGCTACCACCTACCACTACCGCTAGTGTGTGGTGCGGGGCTTCTATGCGTGTCAACATGCCTCTTGTGTATAAAGGGTCAGAGAGGGAGCAGGGCAGCAGGTGAGGAGAAAGCAGCCCCCTGGGCACAGGAACTACACGGGGATTGCGCTCGAGAATCTCAGGGATGCAAAGACCTCCCTCGGGTATTACAGCTAACTTTCGACAGTAGATATGGGGTTAAAGCACACTTGCCCAGCCTTGACCTTGCTCACTAATGCTTTTGGGCTGATTAAAACATTACTGAATTTGAGCTTCCACTCGGGCACCTGCTTTATTTATATCTGTAAGTGCTTCCTGTTGAGGTTTAATTTTTGTGACAGGAACCTCGTGCCAGAATGAATCCTGCCCTGCATAGTTATCCACGAAGATGCCACCGTTTTGTGCAATACCTCTACTCAAGTGGAGTACTTTCTACTGGCTAATCCAGTAAGTGCTACCTCGTTGGGTAAATGATAGTGCTTTTCCTACACTGCAGCTGTGTAGGGCCAGAAGATTTGTCTCCACTGACCATGTGTGCCTGTAACTTTGCCACAGCGCCAAAAGGTGCCGAGGTCCCTTGAGTGATTTGTCCATCATAGTTGGGAAAGGGCGGGAAGACATTTGATACTGCTAGTGTGTGGTGCGGGGCTTCTATGTGTGTTCACATGCCTATTGTGTATAAAGGGTCAGAGAGCGAGCAGGTCAGCAGGTGAGGAGAAAGCAGCCTCCTGGTCGCAGGAACGGGGATTGCGCTCTAGAAACTCAGGGATGCAAAGACCTCCCTCGGGTATTACAGCAAATTTTAGAAGGCAGATATGGGGTCAAAGCACACTTGCCCAGACTCGACCGTGCTCACTAATGTTTTGGGCTGATTAAAACGTTACTGAATTTGAGCTTCAACTCGGGCACCTGCTTTATTTATATCTGTAAGTGCTTTCTGTTGAGGTTTAATTTTTGGCCCACAGGAAGCACTTACAGAGTTAATGCAGGTGCCCGAGTTGAAGCTAACTTTGTAACCATTTTAGAATGGTGCCAGCAAGCACTCTGGCAGCTTGCCGGCGCCATTCTAAAATGGTTACAAAGTTAGCTTCAACTTGAGCACCTGCCTTCACTGTGCTTCCCGTTAGGCCAAAAACAAATCCGCCCGCTCGCGAATTCGCTAATTTTTTGGCAATTTTGCGAGATTCGCGTATAGCGAAATTGCCAAAAATTTGCAAATTTCGCGAGCGGAGCAGATTTTGCGCCCATACTTAGTCCACATGTCGTGCCCTCTATAAGCAGGCAGTAAAGCGCCGTAAAATCTCTTTGCAACAGCAGGCTTTGGAGAATATGAGGGAAGCGGCTGAGTCGAGGAATATGACTGCATTTTGGAAGGTTATTAATGACCCCTGCTTCCAAGAGGCTAGTAGCCTGAAGATAGCAAATCACATCCTGCCAGAATCCTGATATGCGCATTTTAGCGCGCTATACAATTATGGTGTGACAGAGGAGTATACAGTAGCCGAGGAAGGGGGTGGGAATGCAGGACATATAACATTTTCCCATGGTGAAATAAAGGCGGCCATAGAGGGTCTGACAAGAAACAAGGCTCCAGGGCCCGCCGGAGTCCCCCCTGATCTTTTCTTGAGTCAGGTACATCTGTGGGCACCAATTCTGACCAGAGTTATTAACGCTGCACTGGTCTCGGGCATGCCTGCATCCTGGTCTACAGCTACTATTGTACCCATATTCAAAAAGGGAGCTAGGGAAAGCCCACTGTATTACCGCCCCATCTCCCTTATTGATGTGACAGTGAAAGTCTTAGGTAGGGCAATCCTAAATCGATTATTGGATTGGGCGGAAGAAAACCACATACTCACTGGCACTCAGTACGGGTTCAGATAGGGATGCTCAGCAGCCGATCAATGCCTCAATTTATACCTATTGACAGCTAAGTACACCGTTGCGAGTCAGGAGACGATGTACCTGGCTTTCATGGATTTGACAGCGGCTTTTGACAGTGTGAACCGCAAGAAACTGTGGGCAATTATGGGGGCTCTTGAGGTGGACCCGGGTTTAGTGCACATTTTAAGAGCATTACACAAGAATACTTCTGCACAGGTCAGATATAACGAGGAGGGGAGTTTGACTGACCAATTTTCATGCTTAAGGGGGGTAAGTCAGGGTTGCATATTGGCCCCGCTTTTATTTACACTATATATAAACGGTCTGGAGCAGGCGTTAGATGTTCTGGGGGTGGACTCTCCAAGAATTGGAACCAGGGCGGTCCCCGTTCTGCTTTACGCAGACTACGCTGTTCTTCTTGGGCGGACCCCCCGAGGTTTACAATGCCTAATAGATGGTTTTGTCCGATTTATGGAAAGTCTAGACCTATCCGCCAATCTTTCCAAATCATATATTATTGAGGCGGGAAAGACGCCGAAAAGGAAATTCAAATATATGATTGGTACACACTGCCTGGAAAAAGTACAGACATTCTCTTACTTGGGGATTTTATTTGACACCTGTCTTAATTTCAAACCCCTTTTAGATGAGAGATGTCATTCCTTAGCTAGTTGTACCGGTGCCATTATGAATTTTGTGCGTAGAGTGGGTCGATGGTCACCGGAACAAATTTTAAAACTTTATAATTCGAAGTGTTGTGCCAAAATACTCTATGGTAGTGAGGTTTGGGGATTCACTGATTCGCAAATTGTCCAAATCGAAGAGAATGAATACCTGCAGCAATTGCTGAGAGTCCTGCAAAGATTCATCACACACGAGGAATTGGGTGTCAGTTATTTGAGAGATAGGATAGAACTAAAACCCATTAATTGTTGGATTAAGATCTGGACCAACACTGAAACCTCACTAACCAGGGAGATTATAATGGACTGTTTGGCACGCGATCAGAGGAGGAACATCCCATGGTTGAAGTGTGTAAGGGAAACCCTGTCAGCACTGGTTTGTGCAGACCTTTTTAATAACCTCACTAAACTGTTACCCCGGGACAGGGCTCATGCCAAAATGGTATTCACAAAATATGTGGCCGACCGGAGGGAAGACAGAGAAGTGAATAAACCCTCTGTGAGAACGCACATCTTGACCAAATCTTGCTTGGGCATTGAACCTTATTTGTCTTCTATTTATAATGCTCAAGACAGATTTTTAATGACACGCTTCAGGCTAGACTTATTACATCACAGTCTATTGGTGCCAGCAGGTTACACTAAGACTATAGAGTTGAAGGGCCCGTGCGTCTGCGACCAACGGTCTCCGCAGGATACCCTTCACTTTGTTTTATTGTGTCCCTACTACGAGCACCCTAGGAGGCATTTTTTTAAAAGTATTCTAAAAAAGGGGGGTTTTAAGCAGGCCAAGGTGGCTTTATTGTTTCTGAAACTGTCTACAGAGGTTTTAACTCTTTTTATTCCACTGTTAATTTTTTAAGGTCGGCAATGCGACTTAGACATACCAAAGGAGAGGAGTATCTATACTGATCTTAGTATTGCTAGGCCAAAGGCCCTGTCAATGGATTGTGTGGGTGAGGGCACTTCTCTCAAAGAAATGAATACTTACTGGGCCACCTGTTAGGAAATTGAATTTTTGCACTTGTATCTTATTTAATGATGCCAATTCCTTTTTAAAACGAAACAATTATCAATCATAAGTACAAGATTGTTAGTAGAGAACGGGTTTTATCTGCAACTGTTCTGGATTTGTATTTTAGGTTGGGTCTGTCTAACTGTGATTCATATGTCATTTGAATGTCTTTGTATTATCTGCACTTTTATGGTATTGTTTGATGCCGAATAAAGTACATTATGATGATGATGAACAGGACATTTCACTCACTGTGCTTGGCGGAAAGGTTATTAGAGGTGAGTTGATTCCCATTGGCAGGCTGGTATATAAATTCAGGAATTAAGATTCAGAGACATGCATTTACTAAATTGAATGCCCTTGTGGTTTAGGATATTTAGGGAAACAACTCATAATTTCAAATGTAGGTAGTTAAATGATAATTCTAATATCAATAAAAAAAAACTCTAAATCACCATATTCAATACAATTAATAGAAATTGGTCTTGGAAACCATCATATTCTAAAATATTTATATCATCAAGAATTTGACAAGAAGAATAGAAAGAATGTTTCTTGTCTTGCAACAGGAAACATTCTTGATAAGAATCTTGTGTAATTTTTTTTCACATTTCACTCTTTATTTATCCTAGCAATTGAGAGCTGGCAGCTCCTGCAATTGCCGGGCAGTCAGCCCTTCCCAGCATCCAGAATTTCAATAATTCTCACCACACTACATTTATCAATTAAGCCGTACAAATTAGGATAAAGATGTAAAACAAAAATACCATAACACAAAGGCATTACAGGTACAAAGTTAATTTCCACTTTCTATCAATTGTTTTTTTTACACTAACATTTTTTTTACATTTTATTCTTAAAGTATACATTTTGTATCCACAGACTTTCAATTTTTTAATTGCAGCATAGTGAGCCCACTCTCACGCTGCTGGCTTTGCAGCCTCACATTGTGATTTTTTTGTTCGTTTTTGCGTCTTGGTACCACCCAGGTTACTTACAGTCTAATTCTTTTTCCCTCTTGGCAGCATGCATTACAGAGCTGGCTCACCGCCAGCCACCATATGCCTTCTTGGAAGCTAGAGATGACCTTACATCTCCCTATCTGCTCTATTTGAGCAGGATCCTGTGGTGTGCATCAAGGAGCTTTACACCACAATGTGGGGGTGCCTTCGAGGTCCTGGGGATGGGGCACCCAGACCCAACCAGACATTTGTCAGCCACCAGGCAAATTGTAGGCCAAAGAGGACTTCAAATATTTCAGGGAGGGGCCACCATGAATACATGCCCCTCCCCAATAATAAGTATTGTTTTGGCCTCTGGGGACCTATGTGGATGTCTTTCATCTCAGGAAGGGGGCCCTACGGCTTCTCCCTACCAAAATACTAAAGAAAAAAGAAACTGCGCAAACCCCTGAGTCCTGGCCCGCCATGGAGAGATTATATTTGAAAAGCACAGGAACACCTTTTTCGTCCTGTAATTTTTTATGTGATTTGCCCCACGCGGTCTTCCTCTGGATCCAAAGCACAGGGCTTAGGGGGACATTGTATCCCTACCCTGCCCCCTATGTGTTATTTTCATATTTTATTGTAGGACACAGGGACTGAGTTTCTTAGTCTTAAGAGACTGACAAAAGTTTTTTGATGATGTGAGGCACCGAATCAGATCATACCTTTCGGTCTGCCAGTCCTGTGGCACTATATCAGCCTGGCATATCGATAAACTTTGAACCATACGTTCTCAAAAACTATTGAAAGGATTTACACAAATTCATATAAAGCACACTTTCGGGGTAATGGTGTAACTTTATGACAAATTGTATGTAATTCCATTTAGCTGCTGTGGCTGTTGTGTTGTTCAAAATTCATACAGGAAAATTGCATGCATGGGAAAAATGTATTTTGGGACCCCCCTGCTTCTCACCACTCACTTGACCGATCACTCTGACACTTTCCAGGTACCTCCAGTAAGTCCCACATAGCGAGATGGACTTGAGGTCTTTGGAGGCCACGCCCCCTTTCTCTAACACTCTACAAACGGGATGTTGGCAGTTGAAGTCAACTTTTCTTCTGAGGGATCTTGGGGGCCAGGAATCCCTCCTGGTACTTCCTGTTAGTCCTACACAACGAAATTCCTGCACTAGTAAGCGGCCCCATCCCTTTTCTCCACCACAGTAAACACGAGTACTACTTTAAAAAAACTAAGAAATTCCCTGCAAAAACACAAAGGTTACATGGACTTTATTGTTAGGAAATGGAATTTAAAAAACTTAGAAATCCACTGAAAAAAATGTAAAGGTTACAAGGACATTATAGTTTCACTCATACAAAACCAGGAAAATTCAGCTGTTTTAGTTAGTGAGCTCACTATACCTCGCACCCCCGCAATGCACTGCTTATGACCTCACATATTACATCACTCATGACATGGTTAGTGACATCACTGATGACATCTCAAATTACGTCACTGAGGACATCATCCAGTGACTGTTTTTAAAACTTTATGAGTTTTAAATATATATACCAATTTGTGTTGGTGAATTAGTGGGTGTATAAGTGCCTGATTGCATGATTCAGTGGGTGTGTGACTAACTGTATAAGTGTATGAGCAGTATATATAACCTTTTGAATAGGGGAACAACTACAAAAATCTCCTTGGCTTTTCAAAAAATCCACACAACATTACAAAGTGCAGTGTATCCTGTGGGGACCTACTGTCAGAGTCACAGGGGTCCAACGAATAGAAGTCATGTGATATGGGTAAACACCAGGTGTAACAGGGGAATTCTGAATCTTGCGAGCAAGTATCTGTCCATATTATTTTTCACTAGGGGTAATTAAGGCTCCATATCATGTGTAGTGGTTACCATGACCTATTTCCTGACAGGTTTCATTAGACCGACCTCCTCCATGAGCAACTTCTCTCATTCAAAAAAGCAATCCTTTACCCAATAATAGTCCCTGCTGCAAATGCCATCTAGGTTAGAGAATACCTCCCTCCTCCTAATTTTCCCTTATATACCTGAGCAGAGGTATTTTTAGGGCCCAGTCAAGTGATAAACAATACCTAATAATTAACATCAATAGAACGGTCCAGGTTCAAGACCAGACGTGTACTCATCTGTACTATGTCCAAATAGAATACTAGATTCTTGATCAAATCGTGCCTTGTCTGTATGGCTCACCTCTTCACCATTCGATTTAGTATCATCGGAGCGTTCTACAGGACGCCGCTATCTGGTCTTGAACCTGGGCCATTGATGTTATTGCCCTAGCATATTGATACACGTCTCTGAGGAAGGAATCAGGGTGGTCTTTCGGCCTCCCTGATATAACACGGCTGTGCTTTTTATTGTTTCACAGAGAGATAATCAGCCCTGATGAAGTCAGTAAATCCGACGAAACACGTGGCTACTGGAAAGAATTTGATGTTTTGAAAACAGAAAAAGATCTACAAGAAAAGATCTCTGAAGTCCAAAAGATTAGGATCACTATAACGTTTGTGTGGAAATTGGATTCACTCAAGAATATACTTTTGATGAACATGACACTGTGAAAAACAACTCTAAATATATACACTGTACATAGTGTGTGCCTAAAGGGTTTTGTATGAATATATACTAACATACCACAAAAGTTAAATTGATATACTTTGTGTGCTGCTAATGAGTGATTCATTTTTTAACAGTTTATGTGTGTCCCTGTGTGACAGTGTGTATCGTATTTGAGTGGATGTCTGAGGTATTGTGTAGGTATGTGAGTGGGTGTGTGAGCGGCTGTATTGGTGAGTGAGTGAGTGGGTGTAACAAAATGAGTGGGTAGGTGTCTGAAGTAAGGGTGAGTGAGAGGCTGTTTGAGTGTATGGAAGAGTGAGTATCTGTGAGATTGGCTATATGGGTAAGCGAGTGGCTGTGTGGGTGGTTCAATAGATGTGTTGAGGTAATTGAAATTTTTATGGTCAGGTATGTCCCCTAACGAGTACCCCATCGTCTCCATGTACGAGATTAAGGTGCATGTAACTTCCCTCCGCAACCGAATTTGAAGACGCAAATACATTTGCGTCCAACGTTAACATGTCCTCTATCAGATCCACCGTGAATGGATTGATAATTCCGTTCCTAACTATGCCTTGCCAACGTCTTTACATAGTGCACTTTCACGTTTTTCCTGGCTCTGCCGAGCTAGGCCCTGATTTCTGCCATTGAACCACTTTCTGTCTCTGTCTCCGAAAGCTGCAACGTGGAAATGCATCCCTGACCTCTGCCTTACTTCCTGCCAAGCGAAGCGGTGCCTGGCTCGGCCTGGCCTGCCTGCCAAACAGTATTTTGCCTTCAAGTTATCAGTGTAGCCGGCTCAGCCTCCTCGAAAACACATTCCTGTCTAGTGAAATAGGTAAACAGCTCCCCGGCTGCGGAGCAAAGGGACAAGCCTCCCTGTCTCCCTCATGTAATTCATAGCTCCCGTTACCATGGTAGGCCCATGGCCCCGCACATTGCACTTAGACACATATGCATCCCGTATAGAATAGCCTCTGCCCGAGAGACCTTTTACTTCAGATTACGCCTACCCCAAATACCAGATATCAGACATGTTATAGGAACAGGTCGGTCTGACATGCCAGACTTCTGTCTCTTCTACTAGTGCTAAAAGTCAGACCCTTAGCTTTCTCCAGATACACGTCAATCACACGTCATACCAGCTGCGTGTGCACCCAAGTTACAGTTTTCAGCTGACTCTGCAGAACCTTCTATGTATCCACCCACTTATGACACTTTTCTGTGACGTTTCCAGCACACCTTCGTGTACGCCTTTGTACACGCCTTTTTGCTACGCACATTCACTTGTCACGCCTACTGTATTCACTGCTATTGCATCGTTATACTATATATGTCATGTACTGTTAATAAATCGTTGACATCTTTTTGCCATCATTGCATATACCCCCGAACCCTTGTATTGATGGAATTGATTTCCATGACTCGAGTCATTCTGAATTAAAGCCTTTAAGACTCAGACACCCCGGACTCTGCCTCTCACTTTATTGAGCTATTCTTTTACTAGTCATTATACTGAAAAATAGTATACGGTAAATTAAATTTACCACATAATTTGGCGCCCGAACAGGTACCCCTCCCCCACCCCACGCGCCGTCGAT
The DNA here is from genome assembly GCF_964263255.1 of Lissotriton vulgaris. Lineage (NCBI taxonomy): Eukaryota > Metazoa > Chordata > Amphibia > Caudata > Salamandridae > Lissotriton > Lissotriton vulgaris. Next base: position 420,150,961 of record NC_141685.1, on the reverse strand, counting down.
GCGTCGCAGGCCTTGCCCCCTGCCACAGCCGTGACGGACATCTATGCGCATCTGCAGGATTTCCTGTATCTCCCACAGGCCTACGGAGGTGACGGAGACTGCGATCGACATCCAGACAAGGCGGTGAGGAGTGCGGAGGATCCAGACCAGAGCCCAGCCGAGAGAACAGTGTCCGAGGTGTCCAGAGGCCCACCTGTCCGAAGCGTCGAGGCGCATGCGTAGTGCGCAGCAGCAGTGACGTCGTAGCGGTCCAGTCCAGTCGAGTTTCCGAGGCCTTCCGTTCCGTGCTTCCCGGTGAGTACCGTTGCTGGGGAAGCATCAAGACGGGTGCATTAATTTGTATCCGGTCAAGACGGGTTTGGGTACACAGATCCGGTCTGCACTGTTTTAGCAGTGTATCTGTGTTGTTTAGCAGTACATCGAGTAATTCTAGTATTCAACGATTCAGTTTTGTTTTCGTTATAGAATTTGTGGGTAGTCAATATCTGTTCGAAATGTTTCAATGTGTTTAATGTCGAGGTATGAGTGTTTGTTTGCATAATTCACTGTGTTCATTGTGTTTGTGTTCAACATAGAGGTAGCGATGCCTTTGTTTTCAAAGTTACGACAGATAGGAACTAGGAAAGGGATACTTGAAGAAGCAGTTCCCATCCCACCTAGGGACACTCCTGGACATTTTATGTACCACAAACATGGCTTAGATGCCATACTGTACTTAGACTTATGGGTGGATTATACTAAAGACCTGGCAGAGAATCAGAGATGGCCCGTTACAGGGACATGGGATGATCAGGAACTAGCCCGGTCCGCAGTTCAATGGGCCGGGGATGACAGTATATATAAAGATGATTTAGTAGTACAAACGTTTTTAAGTCTCAGTCCAGAAGAACAGCGACTAGCTGGTATATACATGACCCAACATCTCATTGTACAGTACGAAAATCAACAATCTGATCCAGGTCCGATGTATAATCTATTACAAGACTTACTCCTGCATAGATGGAGAGGCCTAGGTACTGATTTGATTAATGTAATCCTCGAACAACGCCACAAATACAGAACGTTCTTGACCCCACGTTTTGTGCCTGTTCCACCCCCAGTACACAATCCTTTTCACCTAGACAGACAGAACCCTTTACGAGAAGTACACCCAATCCGGAAACCAGACAATACATTTGAACGCGTGTATGTATATACGCCCATAACTAAAATGGAATTATTGGAAATGAAGAAAATAGTGCCTAGTCATGATAAAGATCCAGCAGGTTTTCACCGTGAAATAAAAGACATGCTACTCATGGGGGATTACACATATTCTGATATTATGAAAATTCTGAAAGTGTTATTGCCTGCCGGTATTTACGAGAAACTCAAAGAAAAAGAATGGGAGGTGGGAGACAAAAAGATTAATTGGACTGAATTGGAAGACGAAGACAGGGATCGGACCCCAGGTTTAGGTCTTGGGGATAAGACTAAAGCGTTACCAGGATTATTAGTACAGATTTTGCCAAGATTGTTGACAACTAAAAAGGAGGACTGGGATGCGATCTCAGCCTGTAAACAGAAACACGACGAAGACACTAGCGATTTTTATTCCAGATTCGAGAAATGTTTTATCATTAATAGTTGCCTGAAAACAAGTAGCGAGTCATATCCACATCTATTTGTAACCAAATTGGTTGAGAATTCATTGCCCCAGGTTAAGAACCGTGTATTGAAAGTCGAGAGCACATGGCAAGCAAATACGCCATCCCAAATGTTACAAATGTTGCAGTAACACCAGAACAGAATTAGGGAGGAACATAATCATGAACAAAAACGAATGAAAGACACGAAAATGAAAATGCTAGTTGCTCAGTCAGTTCCAGCTGATGGTCAGAAAAAGGGTACGATACAGTCCAATAATTCGGCGGCTCCCGTTAAAGGGACATGCAACTATTGTAAACAGCCAGGCCATTATGTAAACGAGTGTGCAGTTCTGAAACACAATATCGCCACAGGGAAAACTAAAGAGAGACCACGTCCACCTAGACAGGACCAGGTCCAACAACATGTTCCACAAAATGTACAACCTATGCATGTTGCACAACAGACCGTAGCGGTACCACAGCCCCAACCCATTGCCGCGACACAGCATGTCACACAACAGATGTACCAGTATGCCCAATCTGATTACCCCGATTATCAGCAGTACACATGAAACAGCCTAGAGAGGGAGGTTGGCTTGCCTCTTATTGAAGTTCCTGTAGATTAAGAGGGTCCTTATGTACATAGTCAGGTATTAGGGAAGGATAGAAAGTTTTTGATTGACACAGGGGCAAGCAGAACTACCATCAGTCATGACGAGGTCCCAGGGGCACCCCTCTCAGGCTCACAGAATGTTTCCCTTGGATTTTCAGGAAAGCCCATTGTTAACGAAGTATCGAAACCTGTTCCCCTTGCAGTTGGTCCGTTATCCCGTACTACTGATTTATTGCTTACGAAATCATGTCCAGAAAACTTGCTTGGTATAAAAACTCTGAAAGCTCTAGGAGGTGTAATTTGTTGTTCTCCGGAAGGAGTAAGGCTGTTTCTTCGTGATTTCAAGGGCCATTATGTGTTGAGAGATTTTGATCCCAGGTTACAGAATGTTCCTGCACATTTATGGGCACAAGGCCCCACTGATGTAGGTTGTATGCACATTACACCATACCGTGTTACACTCAAGCCAGGAGTAGTACTGCCCCGAATCCGACAATACAAGTTACCACCTGATGCTGTAGTGGCTTTACTAAAAATCATTGACGAGCTCATTGCACAAGGAGTGGTTGTAGAAACCGACTCCAATGTTTGTTATTCCTCCTATCATTCCGATTCTTAAACGCACTGATCCAAATGCACCTCCAGTTTATCGACTGGTGATTGATTTACGTGAATTGAATAAATGCATTGTACCACAGTATCCTGTGGTCCCGGATATCTCTTCATTATTGACAGCTATTGATTCAGAGGCGACGTTCTTTACTGTAATCGATCTCAAGAACGCCTTTTTTAGTGTCCCCATCGATCCGGAAAGCCAGTATCTTTTCGGATTCTGTTTAAATGGCCGAAGTTTCAAATTTGCACGCGCCCCTCAAGGATTCACAGAAAGCCCCAGCATCTACAGCCAAGCATTGAAACAACAACTTGACAATATTCACATGCCTCCTAATACTGCCCTGCTTCAATACGTCGATGATCTATTGATCACCGCCCGAAGTGAACCAGAATGTGAACAAGCATCACTGACAGTTTTGTTTTTCCTGGCGGACAAGGGACACAAGGTGTCTCCTTCGAAGCTACAATTCTGTGCCCAGTAAGTGGTGTACCTTGGGCACTTGCTATCCAAAGAGGGGAGACAGTTGACACCAGATCGTATACAGTTAATAGCACATCTTACACAACCCAAGACACAGAAAGAAGTATGAGCCTTTATTGGACTCACTTCTTATTGCAGACAGTGGATTCCACAATATGCATTTCTAGCTAAACCACTTATACAGTTGACAACACAAGAGGCAGCGTCTTCGGCTGTCCTCCCATGGACTCAGGAACATACACAAGCTTTTGACGAATTAAAGAAAGCCTTATGTCAGGCACCTGTTTTAGCGACACCATGTTACAGCAAACCTTTTACACTTTTTGTCACAGAACGCAATGGCACAGCATTGTCGGTTCTCACTCAGGTTCAGGCAGACAAATATAGACCGTGTGCTTATTTTTCGAGCACATTAGATCCAGTAGCCCAGGCCTTGCCTGCGTGCTTAAAATCAGTTGCAGCAACAGCCCTAGCAATCAGACAAAGTGATTCCATTGTATTGGGACATCAATTGACAGTACAGGTTCCACACTCTGTGGAGGTCCTCCTAAACAGAACACAGACTCAGCACTTGACTATAGCACGACTGACAGGTTATGAATTGACATTATTCCAACCACACATAGAAATCAGACGTTGCAATACACTGAATCCTGCTACACTTTTACCATCGAGCAGTACAGATCCTACTCCACATGACTGCGTGGAGGTCATTGATACTATTACGAAGCCCAGACAAGACTTGACAGATGTGGCTTTACCCGATCCAGACCTGACACTTTATGTGGATGGTTCATGTATGAGAACAAGTACAGGAGAACTAGTGGCCGCATATGCAGTGACCACTGAAACTGAAGTCTTAGAAACACATCGCATTGACACCCTGTCAGCCCAAGCAGCAGAGCTCATTGCTCTGACCCAAGCCTGCATACGAGCCAAGAACCTTAACCCTTTAAGTGCTGCGAACGTCCAACGGTCGTCGCGTGCACTACCTCGCTAGTGCTGCGCACGACCGTTGGACGTCCGAATCCCGTTAGCGCGATCGAACGTCCGCACTGGGGCGGAATGTTCGACGCGCTAAACGGGTTAAAGTAAACATATACACAGATTCACGTTATGCATTTGGAGTCGTACACGACTTCGGTGTCCTCTGGCAAGAAAGAGGTTTTCTGACCTCTCACGGAGCCAAAATCCAGCATGGTCCCCTCATTCAAGCTCTGTTAGAAGCAATACATCTGCCTACAGCCATAGCCATCATGAAGTGCAAGGCACACACAAAGGTGACAGACAAAATTTCCCAGGGTAACGACTTTGCAGATCGGACAGCGAAACATACAGCACAGACTCATACTCATACGACTGATATGACAAAGACTGACGTATCATCACTGACACATTGCATGACAGTCAGGGACCCCACACAAGATGTCATTGATATACAGACACATGCTACTCCAGACGAAATCAAGAAATGGGCTGAACAAGGAGGGGTCCAGACTGAACAGGGATGGATGACGAAGGGAAAGACCACATGGTTTCTCCCCGATTCTATGGTTCAAGTAATTATCAACACTGCACACAGTCCAGCACATTTAGGTGAAAAAGCCATGTTAGACAGTTTACAGAACCTCTGGTTTAACAAACATTTACGAGCAGCAGCTAAACAGAAAGTGCGTACCTGCATGATCTGTTGTCAGTTTAACCCAGGAAAAGGTATTCCTGTGGAACGAGGTGGATTTCATCCTCCCGACCATCCTTTTGAAGTCCTCCAGATGGATTATATCCCGATGGACAGATGCAGAGGTTTTAAATATGTCCTTGTAGTTGTATGTGCCCTATCCCGATGGACAGAAGCATATCCCGTCCCAGATTACACTGCTCCGACCACTGCTAAGCAGTTGGTTCGTGAATTCTTCCCGCGGTACGGTTTGCCCCGTGTCGTGTACTCGGACAATGGTCAGCCATTCTCGTCCGAACTCATGAAGCAGGTCTCCCTTCTTTTGGGATATCAGTGGAAATTCCACTGTGTCCGACATCCCGAGGCAGCAGGTCTCGTGGAGCGTCATAATCAGACTCTGAAAACATGTCTTGCTAAAGTGTGTAAAGAGAAAGGCGTAGATTGGATAGTAGCTTTACCTGTTGCTCTTTTTTATATGCGAATGGTAGCCCATTCTCGGACAGGGCTATCCCCGTTTGAGGTGGTCTTCGGTAGACCTCCTAATATGTGGGGGATGCCTCTGCCGCGCAAAATCACTGATGTTGACAGTAATATGCTGACAGATTACCTTGCTTCCTTGATGTCTGCACTACAATCATGTCGTTCACAGGTTGCGGCAGCCTTCCCAGACAACACCGAGGTGAAACCACATGAACTGGTCCCGGGGGACGTTGTTGTAGTCCGGAATTTCGACAGATCAAGCCCTCTGGAGCCCCGCTGGAAGGAGCCGAAGATCGTTTTGTTAACAACCAGGACTGCAGTTAAATTGGAGGGGAGGAAGGGCTGGGTCCACTCCAGCCACGTGAAACGTTTTCATGGACTTCCGCCAAAGACTGATTCCCAGCCCTGCCACATTCCAGAGACTGATACTAAACTCCCCCTGGTAGAGAAAACTCCTCAGCAGGAGTTCCGCATGAAGTTGAGGTCTAGTAAGTCAGACAGTTTAATTGTTTAAGTCCCCCTCGGGTGAAGCAGTTAGACAGTTTCTTGACATGTACAAGTTAGACCCCAATAGAGAGAGAGATAGACAGGAGATCCAGAAAAGAAATCATTATTGTAAAAATCTCCGTAGTCGGTGCATCTGCACCCTGATTATTATGTTTTTTCTGAGTCTTACGTTAATATGCATTAGTTGGATGTTATATATGTATTTTCCGATTGCACATTCTTTTTCTAATGATACTGCAGAGCACACGTTTAGTGAACTACCCCCACACGAATTGTCTTATCGACTTGCGCTGCGCAACAATACATTCATTCGTATGTTACACCATTCACACCAGATCAACAATGCTACTAACTGTTGGATATGTGGCCGACTCCCTCCCTATCAGAATTACAAGGGAGCTCTGCCCCTCTTTCCTTACCCGTTTACACATAATGGTTCCTGTGGTGCATGGTTTAGTTTAATATCTTCTTTAGACACTGAATCAAGGGTTTCCCAAGGCAAATGGATATGGGGGAACCTGAACACAGTCATGAACAAAGCATGTTTCCCAGATGAAGATGGTCTTCCACAAATGACAGGGACCGATCTAGAAAATGAAGTGTATGGATTAGGCAACTTTACACTCAACCTCATGATTCTGAATGTTCAGTCAGAAGCTAGTCCAGACTTGCCATCTATATCAGTTTTACCAGCAAAAGGTGTATTATGCGTCAGAAAGAATGGTTCAGTACATCTAGGCCATAGTGACTGTACTACTGTGGTCGAATTTAGTGATGAAGGCAAGTCTACATTCAAAGCTACCCGACATTCCTATTTCATTTGTGGCCATACGGCTTATGTACGTTTACCTCTAGACTGGGATGGTACTTGTTTCATTGCATTCCTATTGCCACCAGTTTTTCTAGCCCCATCTGACTATCACAGGAATTCCCGCCTCAATCTTGTTAGGCACAAGAGAGATCTTCCATTAGTAGATCAGACTGAAACCGCATGGGAACAATATACAGATTTCAATAAAGGATTCTTTCCCTATTTAGGCACTGTCTCCAATAGTAAACTGATACGCAAATTAACCAGAATTCTCGAAGCAGTAGTGAATGAGACTACTTCAGCTTTGGGCAACTTAACAGAGGAGCAGTCTGCTATGAGACTTGTTGTTCTTCAGAACCGCCTTGTCCTTGACGTCATCCTGGCCGATAGGGGCGGAGCTTGTAGAGTCATCGGATCCAGTTGTTGCGTGCTTATTCCTAATAACGCGCCATCAGTCTATAAGGCCATCACCAGACTTCACGAAATTGCCCATCAGATACACCAGAATCCAGGCTTCTGGACTTGGTCCGGTTGGCTCTGGTATGTAATAACAGCCTGGGGATGGAAGCTATTGTCATTCCTAGGGATTATATTGGCCATAGTATTCAGTTGTTGTTTATGTCTTCAATGTGGGCCAGCGATTTGCGGCTTGTGCGCCACAGCTTGTATTCCCCGCTCAAGTTCACGTTCCCATTCCCGATTAAAGAAAGAAGAACAGATGATGTTATATGAACAGATAGATGGTCTCATGAAAATAGATATATCCTAATGGGTCCGTAGGGGACAAGGAGGGAATGAGGTAATTGAAATTTTTATGGTCAGGTATGTCCCCTAACGAGTACCCCATCGTCTCCATGTACGAGATTAAGGTGCATGTAACTTCCCTCCGCAACCGAATTTGAAGACGCAAATACATTTGCGTCCAACGTTAACATGTCCTCTATCAGATCCACCGTGAATGGATTGATAATTCCGTTCCTAACTATGCCTTGCCAACGTCTTTACATAGTGCACTTTCACGTTTTTCCTGGCTCTGCCGAGCTAGGCCCTGATTTCTGCCATTGAACCACTTTCTGTCTCTGTCTCCGAAAGCTGCAACGTGGAAATGCATGCCTGACCTCTGCCTTACTTCCTGCCAAGCGAAGCGGTGCCTGGCTCGGCCTGGCCTGCCTGCCAAACAGTATTTTGCCTTCAAGTTATCAGTGTAGCCGGCTCAGCCTCCTCGAAAACACATTCCTGTCTAGTGAAATAGGTAAACAGCTCCCCGGCTGCGGAGCAAAGGGCCAAGCCTCCCTGTCTCCCTCATGTAATTCATAGCTCCCGTTACCATGGTAGGCCCATGGCCCCGCACATTGCACTTAGACACATATGCATCCCGTATAGAATAGCCTCTGCCCGAGAGACCTTTTACTTCAGATTACACCTACCCCAAATACCAGATATCAGACATGTTATAGGAACAGGTCGGTCTGACATGCCAGACTTCTGTCTCTTCTACTAGTGCTAAAAGTCAGACCCTTAGCTTTCTCCAGATACACGTCAATCACACGTCATACCAGCTGCGCGCGCACCCAAGTTACAGTTTTCAGCTGACTCTGCAGAACCTTCTATGTATCCACCCACTTATGACACTTTTCTGTGACGTTTCCAGCACACACCTTCGTGTACGCCTTTGTACACGCCTTTTTGCTACGCACATTCACTTGTCACGCCTACTGTATTCACTGCTATTGCATCGTTATACTATATATGTCATGTACTGTTAATAAATCGTTGACATCTTTTTGCCATCATTGCATATACCCCCGAACCCTTGTATTGATGGAATTGATTTCCATGACTCGAGTCATTCTGAATTAAAGCCTTTAAGACTCAGACACCCCGGACTCTGCCTCTCACTTTATTGAGCTATTCTTTTACTAGTCATTATACGGAAAAATAGTATACGGTAAATTAAATTTACCACAGTGTGAATGGGTATGTAAGTGGTTGTGTGAGTGAGTTTGTTAGAGGTTGCATGGGTGAGTGAGTGGCTCTGTTGAGAGACTGTATGGGTGTGCGAGTGTGTGAATGGCTGAAGAGCAGGCCTGGGCATAGTTTGTGGAGTTTAGCTATGTGAATCTCCGCAAAATTACAAAAAAACTCCATGAAGGTATGCTAGTGGTCAAGTGCAGTTCGAACAGCAGTTTGTGCAGGTTTTCCTGCTGCTTGGGGAGAAATTCTACCCGAGCAGTAGCTCACACTCGCGAACGTATCGTTTGCGATCATGAACTTACCATTCGTGATCGCGAGGGGAAAAAACTCCGCAGCACTGTGCGAAGCAGAGTTTTCTGCACTCTGCGAGCTCCGCAGAGCGCGTAGTGCAGAAAACTCTGCAACCCTCCTCAAATGGAGCAGAGTTCATTGCCCAGGCCTACTGTATAGGTGAATGACTGGGTGTGCCACTAGCTGTATTGGTGAGTGTGTGGCTGAGTGAATGGCTGTACAGGTGAGTAACTGGTTGTATGATTAGGCTCTATGAGTTAGTGAGTAGGTGTGTGAGTGACCCTATGGATAAGTGAATGGCCTTGTACTTGCATGGGTCTGTGAATGGGTATGTGAGGGGTTGTGTGGGTGGGTGTATAAGAGGTTGTATGGGGATGCGATTGGGTGTGTGGATGGTGCTATTGATGATGTCATCAGTGATGTCATTTGAGATGTCGTCAGTGATGTCACTGACCATTTCATGAGTGATATAATATGTGAGGTTATTAGTAGTGCATTGTAATAGTTAGATATAACTGCTGAATTTCACTGGTTTTGTAAAGGTGAAATCTAAGACTAATAATAATGTCCTTGTAATCTTTGTTTTTTTTGTTTGAATTTCTAAGTCTTTTAAATTCTGTTTCCTAGCTATAACATCCCTGTTACCTTTGATTTTTCTGAGTGAATTTCCATTTAAAAAATACATATTTCCTAACTATAATATCCATGTAACCTTTTGTTTTTTAAGTGAATTTGTATGGTTTTTTAAATTGTATTTCCTAACTGCAATCACTAACCTTTGACACCGAGTGTGTGAGTGAGTTCATGAGTGTCTCAGTGGGTGTATGAGTGTCTGAGTAGGTTTGTAAGTGGGTGTGAGAAAGTAGGAGTAGGGCTGTAAGTGGGTTTGTGAGTGGCTGGGTGGGTATGTGAGTGGGTGCATTATTTTCTAATAGGGGTGAGTGGCAAACTCCACTCCACTGGCAGAGTTTGCAGAGTTTTTCCAATCTACACTGATTGGAACACAGAGTTCAGCAAAAACTCTATTAACTGTCTGGCAGAGTGGAGTTTACTGATGCTCTCACCCCTAAACATCAGCCCCCAAAGGTAGTTTACCAGGAGGCACATTTGCAGAGTGGTTGAGAATGGAGCTGAGACTCCGATGAGGTCTGAGCAATCTTGGTAGGGGGGGACTTACTTGTGGCAACAATAGGGGTTCTTGGTCCTTAACAACCAAGAGGGGCAAGGGGAATTCAGCCTTGAACCAGTGTTCACCAGGAGGCAATTTTGCAGAGTGATTGAGAATGGAGGCAGGACCTCTGATGAAGTCTGAGCAATTCCACTGCGGGTGACTTACTTGTGGCAACAATAGGGGTTCTTGGCCCCTAATGACACCCAGCAGCCAAGAGCACTTTACAACCCAACCAGTAGTGCACAGGCGGCACATTTGCAGAGTGATTGAGAAAGGGAGAGGAAACTCGGATGAGGTCTGAGCAATCCCACTGCTGGGGACTTATTTGTGGTAACAATAGGGCTTCCTGGCCCTGAACAATCCTCAGCAGCCAAGAGGACTTTCTCTCCCAACCAGTAGTGTGCCAGAAGGCTCATTTGCAGAACGGTTGAGAAATGAAGCGGTTCTTTAAAAAGAAAATGATTGTAGGCCCTTTCAGGATAAAAGGGACGCCCAACAGCCACACTTAGGGGGTCAGGGGGTCTTTTCTTAAAACGTTTTTGGTGGGATTCAGTTGAAACCCAGTTCCTAGATGGCTGCCAGCACTTCCTAGTTGAAGTGTTGGCAGTCAATCAGATCTCACCTTGAGATCGGTGCTTAGGCTGCACCCAGATATCCTTATTTTCTCCCTCACCAAGGACCCGCGCACCGCCAAAACAAACCAACCTCCACGAGGGAATGAAATCCATCGCCGAATTAATGAGAAACAGCCGTCTGAAACTGAACTCGGACCCACCCCCTACGCATGGGATGACTCCTGGTGGCCTACCTCTCTAGGAACCCCACCGATACCGACCGACCACGTGCGCAACCTGGGCCTCGTCCTCAACTCCTCCCTCGCCATGTCTAAACAGGTCAACACAGTTTCCGCCTCCAGCCACAACACACTCCGCATGCTCCGTAGAATCTATAAATGGATCCCGACAGAAACAAGAAGAATGGTGACACAGGCCCTCGTCAGCAGCAGGCTAGACTACGGCAACGCACTCTACACAGGCATCCCAGCAAAAGACCTACGACACCTTCAACGCATCCAAAACCCCTCCACCTGGCTGATCCTCGACATATCCCGCCGCAGCCACATCTCCCACCACCTGAGAAACCTTCACTGGCTCCCCGTGGAAAAGAGGATCACTTTCAATCTTCTTACCCACGATCACAAGGCACTCCACGACAATGGACCAGCCTACCTGAACAATAGACTAAGCTTCTACACCCCCACCTGGCAGCTGCGCTCCGCAAACCTCGCCCTCGCCATCGTTCCCCGCATCCAACGAAAGACCTCCGGTGGCAGATTCTTCTCATACCTCACCGCCAAGACCTGGAACACTCTGCCTACCAACCTGCAACAGACCCAAGACCTACTCACCTTCAGAAGACTCCTCAAGGCCTGGCTCTTCGATCAGTAACAGCAGGCCCCCTGACCCCCCGTCTCTCAGCGCCATGAAACCCTCAAGGGTTCGTAGAGCGCTTTATACATTCTATGATTGATTGATTGATTCCCTTAAATTTCTCAACAACTACTGAATGGATTTACACAGGATAACCGAAAGCATGGTCTGCAAACCAAAATCTACCTTCCTGCCAAATATGGTGTACTTCCATCCAGCGGAATTAGTTGTGTTAACTTCAAAGCTCCTATGGGAATTAACATTGTAAATCATTTACCTCCTTTTTTCTTGGCCCCCGCTCAACGGATCACCACTAATTTTTCCATGCACAAGACTCACTATTACAATATTTGTTTGTAAAATTTCGTGAAGATTCGTCAAGCAGCGCCAAAGATATAGGCAAGTCAAAAAGTGCATTTTCTGTAGAAAAAGGGTGGGTCCTAACTATAACTACTTACTAGAGACCGCCAATAGGTGATAGATATGCATAAATATTGCACAGTGGCAGTCACTACTCTGTAGTTATGGTTCGGTTGTACTTTCCATTGAAATTACATTTTTTGATTTGCCCCTTAGTTTTGATCCCATTAACAGATTTGCATTAAATTTGCCAGACTACTAACTCTATCAGCTAAGAGTTAGTTTGCCAAGCTTTCTGAAGATCTGTCAATGGAAAAAAAAGATTAAAAGCTGGTGGATATGTGTATCGTTTGACATTTAAGTTCCCATTTTGACAAAGAATAGACAAAAAACAGCTGAACAAATGTAAATCAAATTTGGCAAGAAAGTAGAAGTTTGCCCAAAAAGTATGCTTTTTTTATTTGGTGCAAATCTATTCAGTAATTCGTGTGATATTCGCATTTAAAAAAGGTGCTGGGCAGAATTCAAAAGATTAACAGTTTTGTATATCTTGTCAGTTGAAAAGCTAATTTGTTAATTTACTCATAACTTTGGCACCATTTGGCAAATGTCCCTGAAATTTGACAGACGGTACATTCAGTTTCCTTTTGGTATTTTCTGATTGGTGCATAAGCATAAAGGTATGGGCCAGCTAAAAGTGGTGGAGGGAAAAAGTGTTAATTTGCCAACAGCTTTGACCTTGTGTTATAAATCTGTACATATCTTGGCAGAGTCTAGGAAGAATTTGTTTTTTATCAGCATGGCAAGTGTTAGACCTGGCATCTTTGGTGTGGTTACCCCAGACTTTTTGCCTCTACCTCCTGTATTTTTGATGCTGTGATGGATTTCGTTTTTGCTGGTTTAGATGCTTTGGGCACTTTGCCACTGCTGATCAGTGTCAAAGTGCAAGTGCTCCCTGGGTAAATTGTTATTATGCTTTGTTATCCATTGTTGGCAGATTTGTTTCATCAATAGGTCCCTAGTGAAGTGCACTGAGTGCCAGGGCTGGTGATTCAAATGCTACTAGTGGGCCTGCAGCACTGATTGTGCCACATGAGTAGCCCTAAAATGGTGTCTCAGGCCTGCCACCGCAGTGCATGTGTGCAGTTGCTAACTGCCATGCTGACCTGGTCAGTCTCCCCACTGACCAGGCCTAACCCTTCCCTTTCTGTACACATTGGACACCCCTATGGAAGGCCCAAGGTACCCCGCTGGGCAGGGTGCAGTGTATGTGAAAGGAAGAGCCTGTACTAGTGTGGGCGACATGCTCTTATAGTGAAATACTGGCAATTTTATTTTTCACTATTGAAAAGCTATCTTGCCCATAGACTAGAATGGAGCATGTTGTGTATAATGTTTACCTACATATCTTCCCATAGGAGCAAGACAGAAAATTGAAGTTTGGTGTCCCTGAACTCAGAATTAATAACCCATCTTTTAGGAAGGATGTTTTTTAAATCCTGTGTTTCAAAATAGTACTTTTAGAAAGTGGCTGTTTTCTTGTCTAACCTTTCTGTGTGCCTATAACTGTTTGTGAATTGACTGTCTGGTTTGCGAGTGACAGGGGCTGGGGTGGCTCCAGGAGGCTGGATGAGTCAGCACTGGGCTGAATAGCTCCATCTGCATCTTGAGTGGTTGGAGGAGATAGCACTTGGGCCTGGATAGGGCTGTGCCTGCCTTCCGCAATGCTGGCTCCACCTCCTGCTGGGTGGCTGATGACCCTGCCCCTCTCTCTCAAAGGAAACAAGGAGTCATGTAAACAGAGTGCTCAAGGACTGACCAGAACTGGTTTGGACTAAGCATAGGCCTCTCTGCTTCCAGAGAACAAAGGAAATATTGGTATAAAAAGGGCTACCCAGACCCCAGAACTTTAGATCATCCTGGAATCAGGAGGGAACCTCGGCCATGGAGAAAAGCTGGAAGACTGAAGAGGAAGGACTGTCCTGCTGTGTGTTTGTCGGCTGACCTGCAGTTGCTATTCTGCCAAGGAGAGAGGAAGGACTTTGCTGTTGCTGTGTCCCCTTGCTTGAAGAGATCTCCAAGGGCCTGAGGAGAGCTTGCTTCCTGTTAAGAAGTCCCAGGAAGAAAATTACTTCAGCCCCAGCTCCCCCCCTGAACTCTGCTGTTTGAGTTCTTACCTGCCTAGAGTGCTTGATCCATTTGTGGGGCATCTGGAGGTTGCTTCTTGCTGTTTGGGGAACTGGACAAGAAGAAAATCTACAATTTGCACGCATCGCTCGCTTGCAGAGGGCATCTTTGACAGTGCGAGAAGATTTCCGTCGCCGCGAAGATCGCCCCAGCGTCTGTTGCCGCTGCAAGAACCGACCCATTGTTCGCTTGCTGAGCGCATCGCCTCGTGCGGGAAGATTCCTGTCACTGCGAATATCAGCGCAGAGCCTGTCGTCGCTGTGAGAACCGGTGCACTGCTTGCTTGCGGACTGCATTAAGTCGCTGCGAATATCGTTGCAGAGTCCAGCGCCAATGCATTAAGGGCCGCGGCAGAAGAGGATCAATGCTGCGCCGCACATCACCGCTGCACCGAAGATCGTCGCCGCCCCGAAGATCATTGCATTGTGCCTGTGCGAGACGCTTCCTACCGAAGAACCGGCACCCCTGAATCCATACAAGGTATCACAGGGCTTCCCATACAGACTGGATTCATCGCAACACGCCTGCAGCAGGGTTGTCGCATCACCTTCCTAGGGTCTCAGGATTGACGCATTGCTTGTTTTTCGACGCTGCAACTACCCCTGTATGTTGGATGTTTGTCGTTTTGGTCTTGTGTAGTTTAGATAAAGATACTTTATTTTTCTAAACTGGTGTGGAGTCCTTTTGTGGTGCTTTCAGTGTGTTACTGTGAGTGTTGGTACAAATACTTTACATATTGCCTTTCATAAGCTTGTCTGCTCGTGCCAAGCTACCAAAGGGGTGAGCAGGTGTTATCTAAAGAGTGTATCCCCCTTACCCTGATTAGAAGCAAGGGCCCCTATTTGGACAGTGGTACCTACCTCTGCAAACTAGAGACACCCAGATATATCAGCACGTTTTGTGCCTATAAATAATGGGATGCTTAATCAAATGGGAGTAAATAACATATTCATTTGCTTATAACTTTGGTACTGTTTGATCAATCCATGTCAAGTTGTTAGCATGTCAATGTAGATATATTATGTTTCATGAAGATCCTGTGGCAGGGGAGTTAAAGGCACAGGCAAAAATATTATAGCTTTATTAATAAAGTTTGCATTGTTTGATGGACAAGCACAAAATTTAGCAGCAATTAAAAACATTTAACCCTCTTTAGTATTTTTATTTTGTGCAGATCCAGCAATTGAAGGAAAAGTTATAAAGAGTGGAGAATTACCATTGGCACTGTATGATGATTTCACAGAAATGTTGGCAGAAGCTTGGAAACGTTGTTTGTTACATAATGTCCCATTTTGTGTCAACCAATTACAAATAACGTTATCACTGTTTGATGCATCCAAATCACATGTGGCAGGTAGGTAGCAAATTACTGCAGGTGCAGGTATTTTAGATTTTGTGCAGATCCATAGGGAGGATAAGTTAATGAAGGAGTCAAAATATTTTAGATTTTCTAAAAACATTGGCACCATCTAATGGATCTGCAAGACTTAGCATATATAGCCTACTACTGGTTTTCTTCAGAGATAGATATCAAGGTAAGAGAATTAAGTATTCATTCGCAAACAAATTTGGCACTGTTTGGGAGGCAAGATGGTGGTTATGTGAGACCGCAGTGCGCTCAGACTAGTGCTCTGGAAGAAGAGATGCGGATTATGCGGATTATGCTGATACAAGTGCCGTTGCCTGCTTAAAAACATGTGGAGTAAACGGTACTAGTAGCTTACTTTATACAAAAGGGAAGAAAACAAAACCTGGAAATAGGAGGAGAAGAGATGGTGGCAGACCCATTTTCTGATGTGAGGAAGCCGGCTAGAAACCAGATAGTGGCCCTAGGCTCTCTGATTGGCCTCACGGTACTCCGCTATCTATGGAGGGAGATACCCAACAATATTAAAGTACAAGCAAAATCAGGAAATGGAGCATACCTTTCCGCAAACCCCAAGGGTTGTGCTGATGCTGTTTTGGCTCCAAAAAATGCGGCGGCACTGGCTGCTGCCAAGGCGAGAGCGGCAAGACTAGCACAGCGAGAGACTGGCGAACGCTGTGGGCAAGCAGCGTGGTGGAATCACAGTGGAAACTGCTCCAGGCTCCAGAACTTCAAAGCAGGGAGGAACTACAGCCAGGAAGGGGAGCGCGACCGGCCCATGGGTGGCGGATATGCTGTGGAGAACGCCGGCTAAACTCCTTCCGGGCCGCGGAGGGAAGAGCAAGGCAGGAGACCCGGCCGAATTAGCTCCCTCTGCAGTACTGTCGGACGAGCACCTTGACACTGCAGCCGGCACCCATGATGCTACTGGTGTCTCTGGGGGGTCTGAATTACTGAACTCGGAGGAGGACAACAGCATGATCCCTGAAGCAAGCACAAACTTGAGCACAAGGGCCCAGTATGATAGCGACCTGGTGGGCCCTGGCAATAAAGAAGGTATGTCCCCTTCATTGCTCCCCCTGAGGGTAGAATCAGATATCAATATTATCACTGACATTAACATTAATACTGGAGATGAAGGGGGGAGGCCCAGCATCTGCAATAAGGTTGGGGCCGAAGCTGGAGAAGTTAGTCAGCAACATGTTGTGGTAGGGGATATCTCCAATCTCTAACGCCTCAAATAAACCTAGCTGACTCTACGATAGCGATTGACACTGGAAAGACTACTGTATTAAACCTGAACAATATAAAGGGTGCTGATGCGGAACAAGACAAATACCCTAGTGACTTCTTTTCATTCGAGCTTGAATGGTCTGACGATGCTGAGTCCTATCTAACGGATGAGAGTGACGATGGCAAGAAGCTCGGTGATCCCAAGGTTAACCCAAAAACTGTCCTGAGACGTAAAAAAAGCCATCATGGGGCAGCGGAACTAGCCTGGGACTATACTCCGTCTAATCAGCTCGCTAGTCCATCTGGTTTGGTGTCCGGCTCGGCAAGCGTACGGCAGCATCTAGGCTGCCCAGTATACTCAAATCCAGCTACCCCAACACTTGACATTGTGCTCCAAGCCATTGCTGCGCACCGCGAAAAGACATCTCAAGATGGGCGTAAAGCTCAAGCAGCTCTATGTAAGGTGCAAGGGGTGGTGAGTAAATTGACTAGAACCGTCAATACATTTGGGGATCGAATGACCGAGTTGGAGTCCAGAATTGTTTCCAGCGAATCTGAGATTGCTGTGAACCAGGAGCGGGTCGAATCTCATGAGGCTGAGCTGGCAGATGTCAGATGGAAGCTAGAGGACTTCAAAAACCGCCAGCAAAAAAATAATCTTCGCATACTAGGTGTTCCAGAAGCAGCAGAGGTGGAAGATGTTCGATCATTTGTGGTGGACCTTCTTCGTAATTCATTGCCGGAATTGTCCACCTGGAACCGGGCCACAGAAGTTCAGGGCGCACATCCTGTACCCCTCACCCTAAAACATCCAGTAAAACCTGGGGCACACCCACAGGCTATTCTTGTTTTTTTTGGTAATACCCTCCTCTGCCAGGCAATATTTGAGAAAGCTAGGCCTGAAGCTAAATGTGCTAGAGGTGGGATTTCCTTTTTCCTGATTTATGCCACACCACTGTCGAAAGGAGGTGGAGGTTACGCCAGCTAATTAAACCTTTCCAAAAGAAGAAAGCGCAGGCATATCTCAATAATCCAGCTCAACTCAAAGCGATTTATGGGGGCCAAATGAAATTCTTTCTCTCGGAAGTCAAAGCTAAAGAATATCTTGATGAGCTTAAATAGTGCTTAAACAGAATTAGCTAGTGTAGATAACAACTACAACTGCAAAGTTGCAGCATGAATAAATCACTTAAGGGCAGAGATTAAGAAACGGGCTATATGGGGAACTAGTTTAATTCAGCACTTGTATGTGTTAAAAATATGTAGGCTTACTCAATCTGCATGTTTATTGAGTTAGGAGAATCAAACTGAGCACTGGTCGGGAAACGCATATCCATTACAAACAGACTATGACGGAGTTTGATTGCCTCACTTTGGGATGCTGGGGGGGAGAGTGGGGAGGCAGGTTTGGAGAGAGGGTGGTAGAGGGCTAGGCAGGGGGAAAAAAACAATTAAAAAAAGCAACTCCAAGTGTAAAAACAAAACAGTGATAAGGATAAAATGGTTAGAAGATATGTAAAAGATCGAGATTCTAGTATTATTGGTAAAATTGAGAAGAGTACATATCACATGCGTGCTAATAAATAAACCGCAATGGGGAAGATAAAATTATGTTCTTGGAATATGGCTGGACTTAATGATAGGGCCAAGAGGGCTTGATTATATGAAATAATTAGACAAAATTCTTATGATATACTCTGGGTCCAAGAGACTCACCTGCCTGGGGACAAAAGGGATCTATTAAAAGTCCCAGGATTTAATCTGCTTCCATCTACAACACAAACATCAAATACCCGTGGGGTAGCCATTTTTGCTAAAATCTCCCTTGGACAAGCTACATGCAAGGCAGTTGACACCCATGGAAGGTGGGCTAATATAGAACTTGAACTGGGTATCACCATTTGCTCAGTTTATCGGTCAAATAAGGACGACTCACAAATATTCAAAGAGTTAGAACTAGAACTGGCCTCCTGGCCTAGAACACTTATATTCTGTGGTGATTTTAATGTCTCCCTCTGGTCTACAGGTAGCAGGCAGAGGCAGGATATATATATATATATATATATATAACTTAAAAAACCGAAGGTATTTAGAGCCATTAACCAACTTAGGGGTAGCTATGATCTTATAGATATCTGGGATGTTAAAAAACAATCTGATCCCGGGTATACATATTTTTCGTATCCCCATGATAAATATGTAAGAGTCGATTATATATTGATAACCAGAGATTACTCTACTCAAGCAGAAATTATTAAATGCCCAAAGACAATCTCTGATCATAACTCATTGATTCTTACAATCAATATAGCGAATTTCAACAGGCCACATTCAAACTGGACATTTGATAGAAAACTCTTGGCTAACAGAGAATATATGAAGTAAATTACTGCCTGGACTCAGGAATTTTTTGATTGCAATCAATATAGTGCATCTAGGAGGGTTGTGTGGGACTGTTTCAAAGTCGCCCTCAGAGGAGAGACAATTGGCTATGTTGCCAAACGTAAGAAGCAGCAAGACAAGGCTAATTACCAACTGATGCAAGAACTGGCTAAAGCAGAGGAAGAACATATCACTTCAATAGCTTCGGGCGAAAACGGGGAAATAACTATGGGGCCGATTCACAGAACTAACTTAAGACAAAATCCTAAACTTACTACTTTTGGTATTCACAGAAGGCATTTAGTAGTAGTAAAGTTAGGATTTTGTCTTAAGTTTGACTTTAGACAAACTTAAGACAGACTTAAGACAGACTTAAGACAAAATCCTAACTTAAGTCTGTCTTAAGTCAGTCTTAAGTTTGTCTTAGTCTTTCTTAAGTCTGTCTTAAGTTTGTCCTAAGTCAAACTTAAGACAAAATCCTAACTTTACTACTACTAAATGCCTTCTGTGAATACCAAAAGTAGTAAGTTTAGGATTTTGTCTTAAGTTAGTTCTGTGAATCGGGCCCTATGTGTTGAATGTTAGTTCTTAAAACAGAGCTTAATAACAGGCTTACCCAGAGAGCTGCAGAGACCTTTCAGTCAAATCAGAACAATATTTATGAAAATGGGAAAAGGATGGGAAAGCAGCTGGCATTGCGTACTCGTCAGATTGTCTTATAATATGATCCCTACTATTAAATTTGAGGGTCAAGAGTATACAAAACCGGGTGATATTGCGGAAGTTTTTCGGCAGTATTATCAAAAGCTATATCAAAGTGATGATATAACTGACCCAAATGAAATCAGAGAATATGTAAGGGAATTGTTAATGGATACCGGGCTGAATAGGACCATTGATGACATGACTAGAGAAGATCTGGAAAAAGAGATCACGGTCACTGAGCTGCAACTGGCCCTATCCGGCCTGGTCTCAGGGAAAGCCGCAGGTCCCAATAAACTTCCTTTAGAATTGTATAGAATTTTTGGAGAGCAAATAATACCTTTCTTAATAGATCTGTTTGTTGGGATACAATGGAGCGGTACCCCTCCAGAGTCATGAAAGGAAACTAACATAATCACCTTCCCTAAAAAGGGAAAGCCTCCTGAGCTTCCATCGTCATACCGCCCAATTTCACTAATTAACTCAGATTCGAAGCTCTATGCAAAGATCTTGGCCAATCGGCTCGGGAGGGTCATCGAACATCTGGTCTCCCCCTGTCAACACAGTTTCATTCCCGGCAAGGGCACAACGGATCATACCTGCAGGGTCATCTCCCTTTTTGACATCATGAGCGGGACGGGGGGCCAGATGTCGATGACCCTCCTTGATGCTGAGAAAGCCTTCGATCGAGTTTCATGGACAGTTCTATGGGGAGTGCTGGAACTGAATAATTTTGGGCCCGGATTTGCGAAATCAGCCAAAGCAATGTATCAAGACCCAAGGGCCAAGCTTCAAGTGATGGGTATTGAATCAAGCTCAATTAACATATTAAGAGGTACAACGCAGGATTGCCCCTGCTCCCCGATGTTGTTTACAATGTACATTAACCCCCTGATTCTAAAACTAATAAAATCTCGGGCAATAGAACCT
Source organism: Lissotriton vulgaris (assembly GCF_964263255.1). Lineage (NCBI taxonomy): Eukaryota > Metazoa > Chordata > Amphibia > Caudata > Salamandridae > Lissotriton > Lissotriton vulgaris. Next base: position 420,130,122 of record NC_141685.1, on the reverse strand, counting down.
ATTATTGTTGGCGTGTACGAAACTAAGATATTGGCCTATACCGATGATATGGCGGTAGTAACACCAAACCCTGCTGAGGCAATCGAAGAAATTTAACTTATTGGCGTTTGGTCACTACTCTTGGTACTCGCTAAATCGAGATAAGACAGTGGTTCTATGTACCAACAATCTTGAATATGTGGATCCCAGGAAAGTGGATAAAGCCACATATCTTGGAGTATGTATATCCCCAAAGGTAGAAAACATCAACAAGCTTAACTACGAACCCCTAATGAATGCCATAAGAAAGGATCTTATTATGGTTAATAGTCTACATCAGTCAATTATTGGCAGCGGAATTTTTTTATAAATGAATATACTTCCTAGGCTATTATATCTGTTCCGAGCTATCCCCCTATTAGTAGAGGACAATATCATCAAATCCATAGAGTCACAAATGTCCAAGTTTGTTTGGCAATACGGAAAAATTAGGAGGGCTATGACATATCTATCTTTGCCTCAACATAGGGGCGGTCTGGCGATTCCTAATATGATGCTCTACCTCTGGGCTGCTCTTCTCCATCAAATGGCACCACTATTTAATACGATATCATCCACTGAAAATACACAGAGTAGTGAAATACCATCTATTTATGAATTAGCAATTGGGAAGAAAGCAAAAGGTCTTTTGCTGAGAAAACTAGAGCCGTCTTATTATAAAAAAGTTACGTTTAAGACTATTGGTTGGAAAGTATGGAAGAAGTCTTCCAGACATCTGGCAATCCCAAAATTTAACAAATACACTCCTCTATGGCACTCCTCTGTATTGTCAATACAAGCTAATGATGATATTGCCAAAAATGGGAAAATATCGGGATTGCCACAGTGGGGGATTTTTTGGGTGGTGATTCAGATACTAGGTTTTTGAACCTTCAGACACACTTTGCTATTCCTAGCACTGATTATTTTAAGTTTATCCAAGTTAACACTATTCTTAATTTAAAAATTCCAAGAATTGCACTTGAGAACATTCCTCTCCTTGACAATATAGGTAAACGCTCAACTAGAATAGGCACAATCTATGATATGCTATTGGAGAGACAGAAGGACGATCTGGAACACATAGAGACATCAAGGGCAGGTAAACTTATCAATCCCAATGTAGATATTGATAAGTCTCTGCTGTTAACATCAAGATTATTCCTATCATCCAATTTAAAAGCCCAATTATACAAAACTATTTACGATTTATATTACACTCCGGCTAAGTTATATGCATGGGGCAAAAGATTAAATGATGAATTTCCGAGTTGTGGAGAAGGCCCTGCAACTCTACCGCACATGTTTTACAAATGTGTTAAATTAACACCATTGAAAAGAATGTTATTAGAATTTTGGGAGGAAGTGTTTGGCCATAAGGTGGCGGAATCGCCCACCCTTTTTACTCTTGGTTATGATAGTACTCTCGGGCATAGCACGGAAGAGGAAACATGTCTATTCCTAGGTACAGCAGTTTATAGAATAATATTGGTAGCTCGCTGGAAGGAGGCGGATTCCCCAAGCTTTCAAATGTGGCTAACTCGCTTTCTGGGAATCTATAATCAAGATTTATGCAGCTAGAGGGAAAAATTCTAGAATACGTGGTAGTAAAATTTGGCTTCCAATTGCTGCCTGGAGTAGGGGCGTAAGAAATGTTCAAAGATGAAATGTTTCTATTCTTGCTCTTTTCTTTTATATATATATCTTAAGCTTCGTGATACATGTTATCTAATGCAAGGTTTTATCTTTTTTAATTAACCTTATGAATTTTGCATGTTTTTTAATAATTGTTACCAATGTATATGAATATCTCTATCACCTTTTGTATAATATTTGGAGTTGCTTAATAAAAGGCTTCAGCGTATGTCCATAAAAAAATTCAAAGTTCCCTTCGGAAAGTAAGTAAGGCATGTACAGAATTGGCAGGGAGGCTCACAGAAGTTGAAGGTAGAACTGGGAATCTGGAAGATGAAATGAAAGGTTGGAAGGAATTTAGACAAGATCAAGAAAAAACTAATAGTGATGTGTTATGGAAGCTCGAAGATTTCGAGAACAGGCAGAGGAGGAATAATGTCAGACTCTTAGGTATTCCGGAAGGAAGAGAAGGAAAGGATGTTAGAGCCTATACAATAGAACTTCTTAAAGGGGCACTCCCAGATGTAAAAGGCTGGAATTGGGAGTCAGAGATCCAACGTGCCCACAGATTCCCATTTATACAAAGGAAGGGGGATGGTTCAAGTAAACCTAGAGCAATCTTAATATATGTGGGCAATTATCTGCTGAGAGAAGAGATATTGGCTAAAGCAAGGCCACAGACAAAATGCAGATACCAGGAGGTTGAATTTTTCGCTAGACCTGACTTCTGCCACACAACGGTAGAACGTAGGTGGAGATTGCGGGAATTAATAGCTCCATTTCAGAGAATTGGCTGTGAGGCATACCTAATGTTTCCTAGTAGGCTTAAGGTGGTAAGGGATGGCCAATTCAAAATTTTTCATTCAGAAGTCAGGGCGGCTGAATTCTTGGCATGGCTCAAAGAAAGGAGTCCGCAGAATCATTCACAATCTCAAGCGCATGCCGATAGTGAACTGGTGTTAGATTTATTGGCAAAAGATAGTAGGATTTAGGGTATAGCTTCTGGAAGCAGAAGTAGAGCAGTATAAGTTTTTTGTTGCTGTTTTTTTTTTTTTTTTTTTGTGCAGAATTTGTAGAAAGGTATCAATAAGTCGCACATGGGGTTTTTTCTCTATCTGCCAATGTACAGGAGACAACAGGTGCGGGGAGGGCGGGGGGCGCGGGGCCCAAACCGACACAGCTGTCACACATAGGTCCTTCGGACCTATTTGCCCGTAGGGGGGGTGGGCTAGCCGGGGTGGGGGTCAAGGGTGGGGGGCACAGGGGGGGCAGGGAACACAGAGGAATTCGGAAATGTGGTATGCAGGAAACAGTATGGAACAAGAAGATTAACAAAATGGAGGAAATGTTTGTGATGTATAAAGCCGTGGTAACAAAGTGTGTTAATTTCTTTTTTTTCAAATTGATTAAATTTATGGTTATATTTGTCAAAAACCCAGGATGAGTACTCGTATTATGACATGGAATGTATGTGGCCTTAATGACAGGGTAAAAAGGCAGAAGGCAGCGGCCTTGATTAAAAATTTAAAACTGGACTTTTTAATACTGCAGGAAACCCATATACAGGTATCTGAAATTAGGCTTTTAGAGCAGTTAGGACTTACAGTTATAGCACACTCTAGGCAGGGGACCAGGAATAGGGGGGTTGCTGTGTTGGCAAAACAAAGAGATATATGTACTAGAAAAAAATGGGAGGATGTATGGGGCAGATGGGCTCTAGTAGAGTGTATGGTTGGAGAAACATGGGTTACTTTGGGGTCTATCTACGGATCTACAGGGGACGATCCGGAGATTTTTGAAGATGGCTGGAATGCCAGAAACCGGTCCTCGGAAGCTTGCTTCCGGTCCAGGGCAGGCATGGCTTGGCAGTTCGGGCTGGACTGTTCCCATGAGGCACAGGGTCAGACTGATTTGCATATAGCCATGTCTGAACTGGGGTGGCAGAGTGGGCTAAAGAACGGTGATGGATCAAACCCAGATCTTTGGACTGGGTGTGAGTGTTTGATTGGTTCAGATGCTCCGTCCATCACCACCCCCTTTTGTACTGCTTTTGGCCGCCATAAGTGTGGCAGGGTATGCTCAGACGTGAGTCCCTTGCTCACTTTGCCACTGGATTCAAGCAAGCCGGGCTGAAGATGGCTGGAATGCCAGAAACCGGTCCTCAGAAGCTTGTTTCCGGTCCTGGAAAGGCATGGCTTGGCAGTTCGGGCTGGACTGTTCCCATGAGGCACAGGGTCAGACTGATTTGCATATAGCCATGTCTGAACTGGGGTGGCAGAGTGGGCTAAAGAACGGTGATGGATCAAACCCGGATATTTTGACTGGGTGTGAGTGTTTGATTGGTTCAGATGCTCTGTCCATCACCACCCCCTTTTGAAGGCTCTGTACAGAGCAGAAAGGGTACATGGTTTGCTCTGTGTACTGGGGTTTGGTTGGCCATGGATGATTTGGCCCAGGGCCTGTCCCTGCAGTCATCTTCCTGCAGTGCACAGCCAACGGGAATTCTCAGCTTGGATTGAGCAGTCGTTGTAGATTGGGAGCAAAGCCCGTCCTTAGGCTCAACTGCACATGGCAGAAGGCTTGATTTCTATAAATGTGTGATTTATTTGGATGAGTAAGTCAAACAATCCTTCCAGAGCAACACAATAAACATTTTTCAGGAAGCAAGTAATTCAGCTAGAACATTGTAATTTAAAATTAACAGTTTTTTTAAAGACATGTTATCCGGAAAAGTGTCTGTCACATAGCTCAGATTTTCAGCTTTCACAATTCTTGGTAAGCAGAGTCTTTTCAAACATATTGCAGTACATTTTTAGTCTTAGTTTTCCATGTTGTGTGATTAACAGATAGAGTATTCCTTTATTCCCCACATATACAGCTGTGCAGCACATATGGCTTTTCTTACAAGACCTTGTTACCATGCCTGTGGTTTCTATTTTTATTAAAAACGTTTGAAACATTTCCCTAAACATTAAAACAAAATTGACTGCCTTAGCATGTGTTTGTTTGCACGTTCTTTCCAACACACGAGGCTCCGCCTTCTTTTGGGGGAGGATTGTTGCATTCTCTTCTTCTAGTCCTTGTTGTAGACTGGCATTGTGACCATGGTGCCCAGCAACTCCAGTTGCCATTCACTTTGGTGCCTGGTAAAGAAGCAGAAATATAAAATGAAAGTATCATAGGAGCTCTGAAAGGTTATCAAAGTTTCTCTTAAGCAGAATTCAATCGGATTGAGTTTTGCAAATGATACAATACAATGAGGTCTATGCTATAAATGGAATAAAATATGTGTGATCTCTAAAATGTCAGTTACATATGAAGGGTATCTATTGTACCTTTATAGGATGTGTAAATAAAATAAGGACAAACCTGTTAGAATTGGCCCTTACTGCAGGGTCATCCCCAGACATTTTGCCTTCACTCCTCCTATTTTTGCTGAATTTGGTTTTGTTGTCCTTTGGTTTCTATGCACTTTACAAGTGTTAAAGTGCGTGTGCTCTCTGCTTAAAACAGGGTAAGATTGGCTTATACTAGTTCCCTAGTAGAGTGCACTACATGCGACCAGGGACTGTCTATTAAATGGTAACCATGGGTCTACAGTTTTTATTGTGCCACCCACTGAGATAGCTTTTTTGCACTTAGCTATCTCTTTAAAAATGTCTCAGGCCTGCCATTGCTGCCTGTGTGTGCAATATAAACGACCATATTGACTTGGCAAGGTAAACCTGTTGCCAGTCCCAAAACTTCCTTTTTAATGCATATAAGTCATCCCTAGGGGAGGCTCTGAACAGTCCAGAAAGTAGGGTGCAATGTATGTAAAAAGTAGGACATGTACCTTTAAGTTTTATACGTCCTGGTAGTAAAAAAACTCTTACATTTGTTTTTCATTACTGCAATGCCTACCTCTCCTATAGGGTAACATCGGAATTACCTTATTATATTTGATATGTGTCATTTCCAAATGGAAACAGTTAACCAGTTCATGTTTGGTGCCTTTGGAGTCACAATTTAAAATCCTAACTTATGGTGGGTTCAGACTTTAAATTACAATTCTGAAAATGCCACGTTTTAGAAATTTGGTATTTTCCTGCCTCAGACATTTACTGCAGCCTGTACCTGTGTCACAACACTGGGTCCAGCTGACAGCTGAGCTTTGCATATCCCTCCGAGATAGCAACATACAATAGCGAGCTTAGGTGTGCCTGCATGGGCAATCACTGGGAGGATGAAGGGAGGAGCTGGGGACACTTATACTTGAATAGGCTGGAGTTTTAAATAAACTTTTAACCAATAGTACCCCTTCAATTGAACAAATGAAAATTGCAGATCTTGGGGCTATTTAACGTTGGCTCCTACATTCAATTGATATCTGTCTCCCTATTTCTCACAAACTGTTTAATAATCACCATCGCCCTGCCCCGTGGTTTACGGAGAGGCTCAAAAATGGAAGAAATTTTTTTTTAAAACTTTAGAAAGTCAATTTAGGAAGAATTACACACCCAACACTAAATTGGCCTATTAAAAGACCATAAGGGAGTATCACTTTCTTTGCAAAGCAGCCCATCCAGAATATGTCTCCTCTACAATTTTTCAAGCTCAGAACTGCTCTAAGACCCTGTTCAAGGTGGTCAAGGAACTATCCGGAGCAGAAAGTCAGACTATCCCTCTGATCTTCAATGAAACACAATGTGAAGATCTTGCCCACTTTTTTGTGAGCAAAGTCAAAAAAATATACTCGGCACTGGCCGGTGACAACCTGACTAATATCTCACAGTCAGCTAATACTTTGTATAATGCAGTCAGTGCCACACGACTAGAGAAGTGTAAGAATTCTAAATCCATCAATACATTGGAAACCTGGTCTCTACTGGATACTAGCTTTTTTAATCAGCTCCTGACCAGCTGAAATCTGGCTCCCCTTGCAATTTACTCCCTATTTCTGTGTTGAGGCAACTTGAGTCTCCTTCGCTTATGCTTATAATGGTGCTCCTCAATGCCTCCTTATAGGAGGGAATAGTCCCGACAGAATACAAACATGCCATGGATTTGCCTCTCTTAAAGAAGGCAATTGCTGATCCCTCCCAGTCTTCCAACTTTTGACCAATCTCATTACTTCCAACCTATCCAAAAGTTTTGAAAAACATATTAATTCCCAGCTATCCTTCTGTGTTGAGTTCCAGAACATCTTACACCCTTCACAATCTGATTTCAGAGCAGGATTTTCTACTGAAACTACTTTATTAGGAGTCACTGAAATGCTTTGATACCGATTGGACATTGGTGACACGGTGGCCCTAATTCTTCTTGACCTGAGTGTGGCATTCGACACAGTGCCACACACCGTATTGCTGAAAGTGTTGCAATCCCTGTATATTGAGGGCCTTGCACTCCAATGGATTGACTCCTTTCTTACCAACATAACGTTTCAGGTCTTTTCCACCATGGTCAGCACCAAAACTTATCAATCCCCGTATGGAGTGCCCCAGGGTTCGGTCCTGAGCCCTCTCTTGTTTAATATTTATGTTTGCCCACTGGCAGATATTGCTGAAGAGGCAGGGCTATCTATATTTTAATATGCTGATGATACTCAGTTATTTTTTTCCCTCTCTACAGCAAAGAAATCGGAGCCATCTACTCTCCAGTCTTGTTTGAGGAAAATAGCATCTTGAATGCAAGATAATCTACTCAAATGAAACTGAGAAAAAACAGACTTTCTGATCTTAGGAAAGAACAAGACCTGTGGGATTATCAGCATTGACACCAGCCTGCTCATAAAGTATGTAACCTAGGTGTTATTATCAGTTATGAATGAAACATCAAGTTGTGAGGGTGGCCTCAATTTGATTCACCATTCTCAAATGGCTAAGAAAGAGCCTCAGGATGCTGCCCCTCTCCACTCAGAGAACTGTAGTCCAGGCCATTGTTACTTCTAGGCTGGAGTACAGCAATGTCTTATATCTGGGTTCTAATAAGGATGTGATCCAAACATTGCAGGTGGTGCAAAATGTGGCTGCCAGACTGCTTTGCCAGGTCCCTAAGACTGCCTCCATCTCAGGCTTTCTTTGCAACCTTCACTGGCTAAAGGTGGAGAATCGTATTAAATTCAAAGCCTTGAGCTATATGTTCAAAATGAAAACTGGTTCAGACCCAAAATACCTGCAATCTTTAGATCAACTCTATGTACCTTCACACACTCTTCGCTCCACTACTCAGTTCAAATTCACTGTTCCCAGAATCAGATTGAGGCGCATGTGCAGTCGATCCTTTGCCTACCTGAGACCCTCTCTGTGTAACTCTCTTCCCATTTCTTTATGTAAAGAAATGATTTATGGAAATTTTTACAAATGTCTGAAAATGTGGTTGTAACTCTTTTTCTTCTCCGCTGTTCTCCTTTCAAGCTGGCGCCAGGAAAGCCCTTGGGGTAGCTGTGCGCCGTATAAACTCAAATAACATAACATAACATAACATAACATAGGCTGTGTGATGTCTCAAAACACAGAGCTGCAAACCCCCCTGTTAGTTAGTATGGAGCCAAGACAGTTGAGGCAGGATCCCTGGGGACTTCAAAGAGAGACCCCTAGAAGTGTCCTCCCACTTCAAAGTCACAAATGGGTTTAAATACTGGGCCTTAGACACCAAATCTTCAGAACACTTCTGGACCTGAGGATACTCTGCCAGGAAAAAGAATTGCTGTGCTGCTTAAAATTACTGCCACTCTGCTGGCCTGCTGCTCCAAAGGAACTGCTACCCTGATGTGCTGCTGCCCTCTTGCCTAGAGAAGAAAAACTGAACCTGCAACTCCATCTTGAAGCCTGGACCAAAGAGTGTGTCCAAGGTCTAGTCTGCTGGCCTCCTGATCTGAGCCTCAGGGACTGAGAAGGCTTCCCGAATAGCTTCTGGAACCAGCTACAGTGAGTTCCTAACACGCAAGTGATACCCTGTCAGGTCCTGTACCCTTGCTGTGGCTCACGGGCTCCTAAAATGAAGCTTTTGGGCTCTTTGCGGCTGTAAACAGGCCAGTTTGCACCAAGGCAGTGCCAAACACACCGAAAATCAGGACGAGCAGCAGCCAGTCCATTTCATTTCACAATAGCGTCAACTAGTCATGAGGGACAGCCAACTCGAAGCACCAGCCTGCCCGCCTATGATACCGGGCCTGCTCTTTGTGCCATGCTGACAACTGCCTGCAATGCTCTCCTTCTTTTTTGTGGCCCTCTCTACTGCAAACGCGACTCTTGGCACAAAAACCTAAGACGATAAAACTTCACACTAATCTGGGACTGTGTACAATCTATACTCCATCAGTTTGCCTGAACTTTTGACTTTGATCTGGTCCAGAGTGACCAGAGAACCGCAGGTGGTCCTTTATGCATTTAGGAACAATTTTATACTTTGTTCTTAAAAGAATTATAATTCAGGTTCCACTGAGTGAAGTTTTATCACTTTGGTCTTGTTTTATCGATTACATTCGGTTCTATTTTTCTAACCTGTGGGATCCTTATTGGGGGTATTTTCACAGTTTTAATGGTCGATTTGTTGAACAAATTCTTTGCACATTGTGCCAAGCTTCCAGGAGGTTGAGCACAGGTTAATTTGGAGTTTGCTTGTGCCTTACCATGACAAGGATTGTGGTTGCCGCTTGACCAGGGCTCACACCCCATTCAACCAGTAACCCAGTTTCTCACAAAACTCTATATGCCAACGTGCTTACAATAATTATATAAAACAAAGCAGTTGTCCGGTTGGATTTTTACAGTAGGCATGGTTTGAGCAACAAAGGATGTGTCTGATGCATGAGAAATGCAATCATGTGTTAGACACCATTCCAATTAAAACAGCCTTTTAAAAAGTATGTTATTTCACTCTATTTCTATATTGTTTATTTTGGTTTAAAAAAAACAATGAAACATCAGTGCTATTTGAAGATTCAATTATCAAGTGAAATTACATGTCAATGATGTTGTTGTATTTTTCAAAATTACAAGATTGTTAAAATAACGTCCCTATAATAGTTTTGGTGAAGTTCTTGTACAGGTGAGCAGGGCAATGGCTCTGATGTGGTTGTGGGAGGCCTGCCTAGAAATCTATGTCTGAGCTGACTCTTCAAGGTTGTATGAGTCGTTTTCATAGCTCATAGTGGGGACAGCTGGAGCAAGTGAAAAAGCTCTGTCTGGGTTGACACACATGCAAGTGCAGGTTAAGCACTTTTGCAGTCAGGTGCAAGAGTTTTGCACTGGACCTTCTATGGATCTCTTGAAATTTAAGGCAAGAACTGTTTAGTGCTCGATATGGTGGATCCCGCAAATAGTGATTTGTTATGCCCAGCACCCTACTTTTCCACTGTGTGTCAGTGTCTCTTAAATTCCCCATTTACAGTTAAATAGCGTAACGTAGGGAGGCTGGTAACTTTAGTGAGTTTCAAAGCAAGGTATTGGAATATTCTATGCCACTGGGACTTCCTAGCATCCAGGCTATCACAATGTATGGATAATATCAAATGCAGTCTTGGATATTATCAACAGCAGGTATTGTACCCCCTTGTCTGAAAATACACATCTCAAAGATATCACCCTCAGACCAGGAGAACTCGATGCAAAGGCCAACAGCTCTATTCTCCCTTTATGGCCGTGGATCAGAAATTGTCACTTTATCTTAAACTGCTCTTAGGTTGTAAATTATAAAACGTAGTCTCACTGCTATTGGTAAATTACCAAGGCCTAGTATTTCCTTCATCTACACTAAGACAGAGATAGCCATATCCTGGGGGAATTGGTTTGACAAAGTAAATTTCACAAATATAATTTGTTATATATTGGAAATTGGCAATGAGACTATCTCTTAAAACCTCTGTAAAGGATAAACTCTGGTTACACATTGGCAGCTGCAACATAACCTCAATTTTTCATTTGTCCGGAACATTCTGATGCTGAGTAATGTTTCGAATTGCAAGTTTATATTTCTCAGCACTTCTTGTTGATGTGCTCAGAGAAGGAAGGCCATGCTTTGGTGTCCTCTTCCTGCAATCTCAAGGGCCAGTCCCTTTTGATGCCCTCTTCATTTACCAAACCCAAACAAGTGATGGGAGAAATGCTTGCAAATAGTTTAAACCACTTCCAATCACTCCAGGAAGAAGTCTAACTGATCGTTTCTCATTCACTGTGCTACTCCAGATATAGGCCTGCCTTCTGCAAATTAGTACTGACTCTGCTCATCTCTCGAACAGTCCTTTCCAAACTGACAGGTGAGGCTTTCTCCCAAAGCAAACACGGGAAACCCAGAACGATTTCAATTTTGTTAGGCCTCCTCTGTAAGGAGTAGTTTAGACAGTGTGTTACAGTGAGCAAGGGACCAAAGTCTTGAAATGCCCCTGGCTACTTAGGGTGTTACATCAAACATACAAAGTGCCAATGCTCTGCCTATCCTCCTGCTGATGGCAGTATGATTCTAGCTTTTCTGGCACAATAGTAACACTCATGGGGGTGTTTTGCTGGTCTTACCTGACAATTAAATCAAATGCTTTGCAGAAGATGGTGGCCCATTTGCTTTTAATATTTTCTAGTGGGTATGGGAAGTTTACAATCATTATGAGCAAAAACATTGTTCATCAAATTACATGAACATGGCAAATGTTTCTCCAAGACTTTGGTTTCCATATCAATTTTCTTCCATGTAGATATTTACAATTTTTTTGCAAGAATTACATTTGTAAGATGGGGATGGATCTTGCTTACACGAGACTACATCATCCCTATGTCTTCTTCCTCTATTGTTCTTTGTTTACAGGGTTATTGGCAAGGAACACAAAGGGGTTCCAAGTAGGACACTGCCTCAGAATCTATACTTGTCATGTGCATGTAAGTAGTCATCACTGAATTTCATTCTGAAAGGAAAACTTTCCCAGACCCCTCTTGGAGGACGAAAACTGTACTACAACTTTATTGATTCGTCCCTATGAATCTGATGGATACATTGACCCTGAATTGAGGATGGTCATTGCTCAAACCCCTGCACTTTCGAATACAACTTTGATCTCCCCTCCAGCTTCCTAAATTGTTAAAAACCTGGTGGACCAGGATCTATACCCTGTTGCAATTGCTGCTTCCATAATTGGACTTGAGCACTGACTCTTTCCAACTGGATAATAACGTGTTTGTAGTCACAATATCATATATAAGAACAATGTTGGGGAGAGGAGTTGGCCTAACGGCCGGCCGCGGCCCGTGGGGGGAGTTCCGTGGGGCAGGCAGGCAGGGCAGGGGAGGGGCAGGGTGGGGGTGGTAAACACCGGAATATGGACGATTGCAGCTAAGTAAACAATTAAATAAAAAACGAATTTCGTTGCCTGCCCTGCATCGCATTGCAGTGCTGCTCAGTGCTCCGTTCTGCTCACTGTACCCCTGGTAGTGTTCAGCTATAGAAAATATGCCATGCTGCTGCTGAAATGCAATATTGCATAGGTGCTTAAATATGCTATCGACCTACTCAGTGTCTCAGCATGGCAGGGCAACTTCTTTCTGTGCTAGTGGTGATACCCAGTTATACCAGAGCTAATTAGTGTACCAGTACTGTTGTTCAAATATGTCAAGATTACTGACTTTATCCTGGCCACTTGTGCCACGGCTGCTGCTATTATGCATATGGCTGCCTATATATCTGTTCAATGCTGATGTGACATGTGGCTGTTGCTTCGCCTTTGTCATCATGCGGTTGCATCATAGGGCATTTGTTTGTGTATTTTAGTGCGCCCTTCTCACGTGCCTTGGGGATGATGATTATCAGTGATTGACCTAGCTGTTTATCTGACGTTTCATGAGTCCAAGAAATGTGACCTCACGGTATGATGGGTGCTACACTGCTGTGCTCAAGTGTTGGAAGGCTGCCCATGAGTGAAGTATGTGCTGTTGAGGCTTCATTGTCTTTCATGACTCTGCTGTGAACAGTGGTGATGGATGTTGACCTGATCAAGGTGGGGAAGCTGAGGTGTGTATTATTAATTCTAGTTCCAACTTTCCTACCCCTAGATTGGGTTACCTGGGGCTAGGAGTGTTGTTTAGTCTGAATTAAATCAAGTTAACTTACCCCATCAAACACCAATACCCTCTGTTTTACCACTTGATTTCACACGAGGGAAATGGCAAATCTTTATTGAATTTAGTAAATCCTATCTCACATGCCTGACTAACCTAGAAAATATGGCGTTAAATGCAGGATGTGCTGTTAACTTGCTACTTGGAAGCATACTTGCACATCAGAACCATAGGGTATGCACTGAGACCAACAACCTTGTGGCCATGTTATGTATCTACTCTTATTTGCATTTCCTATTGTAGTGGATACTCATTCTCCCTGCCATCTGAAAGCCCAAGAGCTGATTAACGCTAACTACCTCCGCCCACTCAAGCCTCCTATAGTCATAAAGGTAGATAACTCCTACTTTTACAGAGCCTGGTGTGTTATCTGTAACAGCTCTCCATCCTCTCGGGCTTTCTTTTTTAGTCCCTCTAGCTGGAATCACTAAAACTGCTTGATTGCCTTGCTGTTTTCCAAATCATGCATCTGACCTGCCCCACAGATCTATTTGTCAACAGAAATATCTGTAGTATATCTCCCCCCTTAGTCTCTCCCCGAGTGACCATTCCAGAACATTTGGTTGCCATTTTTCAATGCGATATGCATTTACACTCTGTAGCTGCATATTAATGGAGAGGTCCCTTGTTGCCATGCCTACACTCTGACATCAAGTCAGAGTTTAGAAACAGATGCACAGCCTATGGGTAGTGGATAGTTTTGTTGGTTAATTTCAATCGGTAATACTTATTTTGAGGTGCTCCAAGGGTGGCGTCTTCCGTCTCAGACGTAATATATAAGTGAATCAGAACTTGCTCCTAATGACTCATTAGTTGCATCCCCTTCAGGCACACAATTTGAGGTTCCTCCCAATGAGGACTCCACAAGTTTGATTACATTTTATGAATCTTGTCTTTTTATTCGCAATTGTTCATGGTTGTTCATAAATGAAATTCATTAATCATTCCATTCTTGTGACATAATTCATTCCTTCATGACATCACAAAAAAATTTTATCGCCTCCAATGCATTTCGGACAAGGAGAAAAAGAAAACGGTGGCGAAGGACAATTAGTGATCAACATATCAAACCATGACCTATCACCCGATGAGAAGATTTTGCTGCAAAAAGGAACCTCATTTGTTCCGACTACTGATACTGACCCGTTAGAACTGGAAGTAAGCTTCTTCATGCTTATGAGAAAGCTGAGTCTAAGGCACTTTTTCGATAACATCTTACCCAGTAAAGAAGAAACAGAACCTGACCAATTGATGGGATTGAGACCTAACAGCACGTTCCAAGCCCCCGTGAGTCATAAAACCTTAGACTTATTCGAAAAATTGGTGAAACAAGATCTCAGTAAATTAAATTACAATCGGAAAAACAAAAAAAAACGTTACACAAAAGGACATGGACACATTGAAGAAATTGGCAAATAACGACAAAATAACTCGTGACAAGGCTGACAAAGGAGGAGCACTAGTGATTATAAATTCATCAATGTATGAAACCAAAGTCATGGAACATCTATCTGACATGGACGCATATATGAAACTGGATGACAATCCAACAATAAGGTACACAAGGGCATTGAAAAACATAATCGACAAGGCTTATGAAGTTGGCACAATCAACGAAAGAACTAAGAACTTTCTCATCAAACAAAACCCTAAGCGTCCGGTATTATACATAATTAAGATTCATAAAAACTTGGAAGACCCCCCATGAGACCGATCGTTTTGACACGCGGCAGCCTACATGAGCCCATTGGTCAATTTCTTGACAAATATTTGCAACCTACAGTTAAGAATATGCAAACATATATAAAGGACACAACTGATTTTTTGTTAAAACTTCAATCAGTTACCATGGAACAGAACGAGAACCTAATTCTATGTACAGCTGACGTCAAGTCACTGTACACGTCGATTCCGCATTCTTCCGGAATTGAAGCAGTGGAACAAGCTTTAGTCAATACCAACTTAGACTTACCGATGTAAACATTTCTCATGGAACTCATCTTGTTCACCCTTTACCAAAGTTACTTTAAGTACAACGAGGAATGGTATCCACAGCTTGTGGGTACATCCAAGGGCAATTGCGCGGCGCCGGCGTATGCTAATATCTTCATGAAGGAGTACGAAGAACGGCATATTCTTTCACAAAAAGAGTGGCATGATAACATCAAATTACTAGTCCGGTACATTGATGATATTTTCATAATTTGGAAGAACACAGCAGATAAATTGGAAACAGCTTTAACCTCTCGCAACGTCCTAGATGAAAGTATTCAATTGACTTGGGGAATTTCAAAGCAAAGAGTGACATTTTTAGATGTTGAAGAGACCCTTACAGAGAAAGGTTTGGAAACAGACGTATACCGCAAACCGACAAATCGGAATAACATGTTACATTATTCAAGTTTCCATCAAACGTCTTTAAAACAACATCTTCCGTTTTCACAAACGATAAGACTGAAAAGAATTACATCAGATCCCCTCAAAGCCGAACAAAGACTAGATGAAATGGGCGTCAGATTCTTGAACAGAGGTTACCAGAGCAAACAATTGATGAAGCAAAGGAACGTGCTGTGAACAAAAGGAGAACCGATCTACTAAAAGAACACCAAAAAGCAGACAACAAAAGAGTTGTAGTAGTATCTAAGTTTTCCACCCTAAGTACACGCTTTAAGAAGGCCATCAGGAAACATTGGACAAACTTGAATCTTGAACCAGACTTTAATGCAATCTTTTCACTACCACCACTATTCACTCACACCAGGGGAAGAAACATGGGGGAAATGCTCAAACAAAAGACAACAGATGCAATTCAACATAAAAGCACAAGACCTTGCCTCAATTGCGGCAATTGTAACAATATTATAAGTGGCAATGATATATCACATCCGATGAAGGGTTTCAACATTAAATTGAAAGTCACAGCCACATGTGACACATCTAATGTGATCTATTTATTGAAATGTCCGTGCGGAAAGGTATACGTGGGCAAGACTGAAAGAAAAAGAAAAACATGTATTACAGAGCAAAAATCAAATATCCGCACTCGCAACATGAAATCTTCAGTTGCGCATCATTTTGTTGAAGAACACCACAACATTTCACAACTAAAGTTCGTTGTACTGGAATGCATTGAGAACAAGGAGGGAAGAGACAATAACAAACACCTACTACAAAGAGAGCACTTCTGGATACAAAGACTAAATTCTACCAAACCAAATGGTCTTAATGACCGCATTGAATTTGCCTGTTATCTGTCATTTTTGAAATATTGTTAATAACCTGTGTGAGTGGTTTTAAAATCAGGGCCATGTGCCCACAATCTTGGTCTACCAAGGTGCTGACTGTCTTGCTGACTGCATCACTGATTGCTGATAGTTAGGACTGACCATTCGTTTTCACCATTCACTGTTTCCTTCTCACATTATTATTTTTCCCCATCACACGTTCGAAGCACTTCTCAGGTACACACTGTTCTATATATATTTTTTATAGATTTTTTCCATACGCAATGATAGCGCGTTTTTCGCGTTTCATATTTTGTTTGAACAACATATAAGTGCAGGGGGACTATTATCCTGCATGATTATCATATTTATAATTTTTTATAATTTTTGGAACTTCGATCGTGAGTTGACCGAGGTTGGACCGCTAAGTCTTTTTTCTATATTCGTTGTGGGAGCCGCACCACGTGCTGCGGAAGGCGTTCAATCGCCATTAGGTTCCGTTCATATACATGGAGACGCATTTGGGTGTCCCGGAGAACCCGATACAGAACACACTCGGACTTAACAGACTCACATGGTAAGTGATACGCTTTTGGGCTACCGATCCTCACACAGCCTTTGAATATCTCGAGCAGCCGTAATACATTTCATTCTTGTTTTCGCTTCCAGGAACTCGAGGCAGCCATCCATTAAACATATGTAAGTCTGCTCCTTTCCATTATTTAGGCACAGCGTTAACGCAGGTTACGTTTTTTCTCTCACCCACCGAACGATTTTGTCACAGGGCGTGTTCACGGACACTTCACTTTTTCGCGTATTTTGACACACATGTAACACATAAATGGTATTTAAGTATGATGGTCATGTTATCTCATTGCACTGTAGTCTTTGACTGTGGTTGTACTCTATATTCACAGTGATGCTCCCTGAGGAAGGGCTAATTAATGCCCGAAATGCATTGGAGACAATAAAAAAATGTTGTGATGTCATGAAGGAATGAATTATGTCACAAGAATGGAATGATTAATGAATTTCATTTATGAACAACCATGAACAATTGCGAATAAAAAGACATGATCCATAAAATGTAATCAAACTTGTGGAGTCCTCATTGGGAGGAACCTCAAATTGTGTGCCTGAAGGGGATGCAACTAATGAGTCATTAGGAGCACGATCTGATTCATCAATAAAGTAGTTCTCATTTAGGACTTCCCAGCAGGCAGATGCACGGGTGTTACCATCATTTTCAGCAGTCACTTTGTCTCATTATGAGCCGGTTCCCATTTTTGAATTGGAATCCCTGATTATTCGGTTGATCATCGTTTCAACAGTATTTCTCCATTTATTAGCTGCTGTCTTGTAAGTGTGAAAAAATAGAATTCCTTTTTGTCTCTAGTCAAACTCAGAAGAGTTGCATTTTTTTTTTATTAAATATTTCACTGCAAGCCACACATAAATCTCCCCAACAACTGTATTTTTCATCTCCCCAGCTGGTTTTCCATTACTAAATTCTTTTTCAATGCATTCTTAAATCTAAACTTTTGCTAAGATGCCCTAGTGTAAACTATGCACAGACCCCATATCATCAGCCACGGCACCTTGCCAAGGTTTGTTCTTTCTGATGGCCGCTTGGCCCACTTCGAACTGATGAAGACACTAATGGAACTGGTATATCTGAAAATCCCATGCTCCTTCTCAAAGCTGTTCTCTACTCTTCCTGTTGACTCATCACTGATGAAAACATTGTGAAACTGCAGCGCATGTGTGTATACTCATTACCACTTAATCCTTTCTTTTTTTAGGTCTCACATGGCATACTGCGCACATGCACAGTCGAGCTCGCAAAACTTTATGTTTTTAGGAGTACTTCACTAGCGAGGGTTAAGCCCCGCCCCTCTTTTCGATTGGCTGGCCTCCTAAACGGTGGCCAGCCATTGGTGAAGAGGTCCTAGTGACGTTCTCCTTTCTCGCTAAGCCCCGTCCTTTTCAGACTGGCTGACTAGACTTCCTGCTGGCGTAAAATCTTTCTTATCTTCTTTATGGGGCCAACAGATGGCCCAATAAAGAAGATAAGAAAGCTTTTACGCCAGCAGGAAGTCAGGCGCTTGTTCCGAGCGCTTGTTTTTCAAACCTACTAAACTGTGTACGAAACGTAAAAGTGACGTTTTTACTAAGGAATCTTATCTAAACATAACCCGAGGCAAAACCATTCGAAATTTTGAACAGTAAGTAAATTACATGCATTCGCAGTTTTGTGGACGTGTGACAGGAACGCGCAGACGGAGCATGTCAAATCCGTTTTCGTTTCACAATACATTCTTCTGGGTGCCTTGGGGAAACCCACACACCTTCGGCCTGGGGAGAAAGCTGCGCAAGCAGCCAGCAGCGTGGCTTCGAGCTGAGGTCATCCCGTCAGCGCTAGCTGCGAGCAGTCACAAGCGAGACTGAGCACCAAAACGCTTCGGCTCCGCCTCCATCCCTCAAGCTTTCGCTTTTCCTACAAACAAAGGAAATTCTGCGCTCCGCGAGGCCCTAAAACCTCCATGTACGAGGCAAGTGATCGGGAATGTATGTCAACAAACGCTTGTTCCAAGCGCTTGTAACTTCCAGTATGGGAGAATGGAAAGCTTCCACCGCGCTGCTCCCCATCCCGGTGCAGCCGTGGCGGCTCTGAGAATGGACTGAGCCTCCTCGTGCTCTGGGTGCCTCTCACTATGTGCCTCCGCGGGACCTGGGAAGCGTGGTCTGCATGAGGAGCCGCCGGTGGCTAAGAAGAAGCCCCTCTTCTGCACCTCCTTCCCGGGTGCCCCAAGTTCGGAGATTCCTGCAAGTGAGCAGCCCTCGCTGTCCTGTGCCAGGCCCAGCACCACAGGGGCTGGTTTCAGGCAGAAGGGGGAGAAGGCCGGCGGATCCAGTAGCATTTATGGTCAGCTTCAGCAAACTCGTGCTTTGGGGAAAGGGCACGCAGTTGAATGTGACAGTGATTTGTGGATTTAGTAATAGCCTGGCAGCGAAGCCCCAGAAAGAAGTGGGTGGGGGGGTCTGGCTGCGGTTGGCGATGTGCGCCGACGTCCATTAGAGTCGAAGCAAGCTATAGCTCTTGGTTGCTCACAGTTCAAGCTTCTGGGGGGTCAGTGGTTGGGAGTGTTGGATATGTTGGAGATTGTTTACAGACTCCCACGCCGGCTACTTCGTGGGGTCTCCGGTTGAGTTTCTGCTCCGGCAGTCCAGGGTAAGTTTCGGAGCTTTACTACGGTCGATCGAACTTCAGTAGGCAAGATTTGTCTCAGAAGAAAAGAGGCCTACCAACCACAATGGCTTTTGTGGGGGAGCCCTGTGGCTGTACTGCACAGTCTGGTCGACGTGTACTTTTAAGACCACTTATTGAAAACAATCTCCATGCTCTGTTGTGTGTGATGTATCATTTGAGGCACCAGCCTTTAAATTACATGTCTGCCGAGTAGCGCCACAGGTCCAGACTGCTCCTGTGGGGGAGAGTGAGCTTGGAGAGGCGACTGCCTTTGTCTCAGAGCTCCGCACTCACAGAACCAATATCGGGGTTCTCCCCTCACACAACCTAAGCTGAGTGTGCTGATGGCGCTAGCCTGCTCAAAGAAATTAGGAAGTGCTCATTAATAAAAGAGCAATTTGAATCAAAGATGAGCTCTTGATGTGTATTCTTTTCAGTTAAGGCCAGCATGCCAGTAAAGACATTTTTGAATAAAATCATGGATAGAATTCTACATATTTGCATAATAAAACGTTGTTGTTGCATCCCTCAAGCGCAAGCCGTGATCGGTTGTAAATTTTCATTTAAAGAGAAGACTGTTGGCTTTAAAGAGCAAAAAATCTGAGCTGTCAAACTTTCAGTGGCACCTTGACACCAAGCGCCTGACAGGACTCCGGTGTACCTGCCCACTCCCAGTCCACGCGCAGTCTGGGCACCCGCTGCCGTCTGCTTCATGTTGCCCTTGACAGGTGGATGACAGTACACGCTGCTGTCCAGATGCATTCAGGGAACACGGATATTTGTGATAAATGAGGGGCACCTGTCTGTCAGTGGCACATTGTGCCGGGATGGCGAGGCAGGAGGGCAGAGCGGCCAGTTATTCCAACAAAATATATTACGGCATTTTGGGGAATATATATTCCGTCTCTTAAAGGTGTCTCGGCATCAAATGGAAAGGGGCGACCACTCGGTCCCCCCGAACGTATGGTTGGGTGCCCCGATCCCCCCGGGAAACCGTTTTGGGCGGGAGGCGTGGCTCGGCTGGTATGCCCGAAGTGGAGTAGCCGGGGCGCGCCCTTTCCCGCCCAGGAGGGGTTGTCCTAGACACCCGCACGGAAGACCACGCCCAGTAGGCGTACTGGAGGAGGGTCCCCGCCCTCCCGCAGATGAATAAATAGAGCGGGAATCCGAAGAAGCGTCCTCTTGTTCCTGTGCTCTGAAGGCTGCACCAACTCGTTGCTCGTGAGCCCTCGACGGAACAAGCGGCAATTTTGACAACTTGTAATCTTGTTGTTTCTCTTTCAGTTCCTTGGAATACGGAAGATCCAGTCCTCGTTCATCAACCAGCGCAGAATACACGAGCTATGGCCGGCAAGAAAGCAGGAAAGAGCTCCGAGTTGGAGAAGGTACTGCGCACCTTGTCGAATCGGATGGCGATTATGGACCGAAAACTCGGTAAAGTTGACTCGATTGGTCGAGGTTTGGCCGATATGAAAAAACAGTTAGCGGCCCAGAACAGCGCAGGCCGTCCTAAGAAGGTAATAGGCCCGGCCTTGCCGGGGGTCGTCCCTGAGGGTAGGGGGAAGCGTGTTAAGAGGAGGGCGGTTTCTGGGGAGATTCCGGTTCCTGAGGTACCCCCAATCGCCCCCATCACACCGGCGGGTAGCCCGGTACCAAACCCGGATATAGGTTTACCGATCCCGGTTGTAATTACCCCTGTTAACGACGAGGAGATGCCCCCCGAATTGGCCATCCAGTTAGCAGCGGTGTTGCCATGGCTCAAGAAGAAAGCGGGGGGCAGTGGCTGCGGGGGACCCGGCCGAGGAAGCTAGACTAATAATCGAGCAGTTGCGGCAGTCGAGAGAGGCTGCGACGGCGAATGTTCCTCTTGTTCCCCCAAAGGTGGCGCCGGGAGGACCTGCGGTTAGCCGGGAAAAGGCGGCAGACACGAAGGCCGAACCTGGTAATCACACACTGCCAATGGCAGGGGAGGGTTCGTTACCTTCAAGGCGCGAAAGGGTGGCACAGCACATCCCTGCGGCCACGAAAGAACTGATATGGGGGGAGAAATATGTGAATATGTTTTCATTGTTGACTGACCATCGCGAGATGGAATGTGCAAAATCCCAGAAAGAGTTATGGCACCCCAGTGTATGGCGGGCCAAGATGGCGGAATTTAGGGTCGATGAGACGGTAACAAATTGGGTAAAGGCCTTTTCCATATTTAAGGCAGTCATGGGGGAACGAAAGCCTGAAATCATGACCGAGTTGACCTGTTATCAGAATAGGATTATGGATTTTTATACCATGTATGAGTGGAAAGGTTACGATATGAAATTCCGAAAAGCGAAAGAGTTTGATGCGACTTTGACATGGGATTGCCTCGACTCGGTGTCATGGCACAAGCAGCTCTTGCCTGGGGCGGCAGGTACGTCCTCGCCGGGCGGGAGCGGGTCGGGGTCAGCTCGCCAAAGGCCCGCGGTGCCCTTTCAAGCGGGCGCCGGCGGGGACTATCAGCCCAAGACCGGCAGGAATGGCGGCAAGCGGGGGGTTTGTTGGGGCTTCAATAGAGGCAACTGTAACAGGCCCCAGGGAACATGTAGGTTCAGACATGCGTGTGCGGGCTGTGGGAATTCCTCACACCCGGAGAGTAGCTGTAGATCTAAAAACAGCGGAACAGGAGAAAAAGGGGGGTCTAAGCAAGAGTGAGGTGATACTTTGTAACCGATTGCCGACACCTGTTGATATCATGGCTCTGACTCCTTGGTTAAACAAATACCCTGATCACGTATCCACCGGGGTGTTGAGGAAGGGATTCCTATATGGCTTCAACATCCCGGTGGGGGATTTTCGGGGGGATTCCTTTTGTAAAAATCAGTTATCTGTCCAACACAACCCAAGCGTAGCTGCAAAGAATATTTCCAAAGAAGTCAGCTTGGGGCGGGTGGCGGGGCCTTTTCATCGCCCGCCGGTGGCGGATTTCGTGTGTTCCCCGTTAGGGGTGGTCCCGAAGAAAGACCCTGGGGAGTTTTGACTCATTCACAACTTGTCTGCCCCAAGGGGTTCTTCGGTGAATGAAGCCATTGACCCAGACGTTTGTTCGGTGCGGTACGCATCGTTCGATGATGCCGTGGCCATGTTAAATCACCTGGGCCCTGGAGCGCTGATGGCGAAATCAGACATCGAATCAGCATTCCGGTTGCTCCCGGTACACCCGCATGATCAGCGCTTGCTAGGTTTTGCATTTCAGGGGAGTTATTACATGGATAAATGCATGCCTATGGGTTGCTCCATTTCTTGTGCCTATTTTGAAATGTTCAGCTGTTTTTTAGAGTGGGCATTCACGGAGGCCACAGGGCATAGGCATGTTATGCACTATCTGGATGACTTCTTGTTTTTGGGTGCAGCCGGCGATACGAAATGTGCGCAGGCGCTACGGGACTTCTGCATCCTCATGCGGGAGTTCGGAGTCCCACTGGCACCAGGTAAGACGGTCGGACCATCTACTTCACTGGAGTTTCTGGGAATTGAGCTCGATTCTGTGGAAGGATGTTTCCGTTTACCGATGGATAAGGTGGCTAAGTTTAGGGCGTCCTTGACACAGTGCCTGGGCAAGGAGAAAGTGACTCTGCACCAGTTACAGCAAACAGTGGGTCAGCTTAACTTTGCCTTGAGGGTGATACCAATGGCCCGCCCCTTCTCACGCTCTATTGCACAAGCTATGGTTGGTCTCAAGGAGGGACACCACCGTACGAGACTATCGGCAAAGGTTCGCCAGGATATGCGCATTTGGTTGGCATTTCTGGCGGACTTCAACGGTCGAGTTGCGTGGAACAAGCCACCAGCTTCTTCGGATGAACTGGGCTTGTGGACTGACTCAGCTGGGAGCGTGGGATTTGGCACCATTTTTGGTAACCGATGGTCGGCGCAAGTATGGCCGACGTGGTGGAATTCCAGTGGTCTGACAGGTAACATTGGGTTCTTGGAGTTATTCCCCATTTGGGCTGCTCTGATGGCATGGCCAGACGACTTCAGGGACCGCTCAGTGGTGTTTTGGTCTGATAATATGACTGTGGTTGAGTGCATTAACCAGCAGGCAGCCCGTTGCAAGTGGATCTTGAGATTATTGAAAGAAATCGTATTACGTTGCATGAGATTGAATGTACAGTTCAGGGCAAAACATGTGCCAGGCGTACTGAATTATGCAGCTGATGCACTCTCTCGTTCACACATGCAGGCTTTCAGGGGCTATTTGCCCACAGCGGACCTAGTGGCGGCACCGTTCCCCGAAGCACTATGGCTAATCGGTGCCCCGGATAACAAGACCTCGTGGCAGCCAGCTTAGCGCCCAGAACAAGGAAGGCATACGAAGGAGCGTTTCGTTCCTACTGCACATTTTTGGGTCCATCAGGAAAACAGAGCTGGGGTCAGGAGGACTCCTTCCTAGAGTTCCTGGTTGCGCTGCACAGAGGAGGCCGATCAGTGGCAACGGCCAATAGACATAGGGTGGCCATTTCGTTCATGGCACAGGTGCATGGCATAAGAGACCCGACGGATTCCTTTTTGGTTAGGAAGGCACTCCGCGGCTGGCAACGCCTCGAGGGTCGCAAGCAGGATACGAGGCGCCCGATTGGTTTAGACAGATTGTCTCTACTTTTATCAAAGCTAGATGAGACGTGCTCCTCCCTTTACGAAGCAGTTCTGTTCCGGGCAGCTTTCGCCTTGGCATTCCATGGGGCTATGCGGGTGAGCGAACTGGCCGCAAGGAACAAGAAGGATATAGAGGGAGGCCTGGGCAGGGATCACGTCCAAATAAGGGGTGATTCGATGGTAATCTCGATAGCCAGGTCCAAGACTGACCAGGGAGCTATGGGTGATAGTGTTATCGTGCAGCGCGCACAAGGGTCCCCCACTTGTCCGATAAGATGCGTAGAGGAATACTTGGCATTGAGGATGGTTACATGGGGGGGGGGAGCTTGCTGAGGCACAAGGATGGCACCCCACTGACGAGATTTCAGTTTCAGAGGGTGCTAGCACTGTCAATCGCTGCCGCGGGCATGGACCCTTGCGATTTTGGGACCCACTCCTTCAGAATAGGGGCTACTACTGAAGCTACAGCCCGGGGTCAGAGTGCTGAGGAAGTAAAGCAGCTGGGCCGTTGGTCCTCGAATTGCTTCAAAAGGTATGTGCGATTGCACATGTTGTAAAGATCAATTGACATGCACTCACGCTTCTTGTCTTTTGTTTGAATTACAGTTTCGCGAGCCTGTCACGCGGGGCGGAATTGGAAGATGACCCAGCATCAGGAGACCAGCGGTCGAGGATCACCGACTGGAGAGAAAGTGGTATGGGTCGTGGGCCACTCATATGTGAGGCGCGCCGGGGACGTATTCAAGGCAGGTGATGCGACTCACGCATCTGGGGAATACGGGTACAGAGTGACCTTCCATGGGAAGGGCGGGCTCTGTGTTGACCAATTTCAATCGTTCTTTGAGGGTCTTTTAGGGCGGCAAAGGTCACCGCCATCTGTAGTCATAGTACACCTGGGAGGCAATGACTTAGTGAAGCTGGGAAGATGAGTGTTATTGGAACACATCCTGTCGGCAGTTAGCTGGTTGGCTAAGAAACTCCCGGGGTGCACGATTGCCTGGTCCCACATGATCCCCAGGAAGAGCTGGCGGGGGGCATTTCAGTGTCAGCATTGAACCACTCTGTGAAAAGAGTTAACAATAAGATAGGGAAATTGTTTCGCTCAGCGCAGTTGCATAGCATACCTCACAGGTGTATTCGGGGTGATCACATGTATCTGAATGATGGGGTTCACCTGTCCAGGGAGGGAAATGATTTACTCATAGGAGACTTCATAGCATGGCTAAGGGGTTTGAGGAAGCATGACCTTTAGGAGGAATGGGGGGGCCGTATAGTCGGTCAACTATCCGGCCTGTGGCGGTAAGGTCATGATCGGTGAGCAGTAATTTCAAGGTCCCTAGAGGGGGGCGCCACCCAGAATGGATGGGAGCGCCCGGGGGGAGGCGGCCATTGGCCCCTTCCACGGGGAGGCGGCACCCACTAAGGATGGGTCGCCTAGGGGGAGACGGCCATAGGCCCCTCCCAGGGGGGAGGCGGCTAGATGCCCCTCCTACGAATTTCCCGGGGGCGGATATCCGCGACGGCGGATAGAGAGTGTGGGGATGGGGGGGAGTCCACGCTGTCCTTCCTACAGATACCTCACACGGGAACTCGGACGACCTTTAAGATGGCGTCGAGTGAAAAGGGGGCCCCCACCATGACAAGGGAAGTTACAGGTGGCAATGAGGGTAAAGTCCTCTGCGCATGCGCCACTCACACCGTGAGGGCGGAGTTTTGGTAGTAGGGATCTGACACCGGTTAAGACCTTGCCGTTGGCCCTTAATGCTAGGATGTACAATTTTAATTTAGAATGGATGCATTTGCAGGATGCTAGACTCGGCTAGGAAACCTTTGCATTAGATGTTAAGGTTAGCCAAAGAACATGTCTTCATCGAAATGTAATAAATGTAAAATTGTACATAATTCATGAAACTTTTATTTAATGTTTAAAATTTTGTTTCATATTTTAATAAATACGGCCGGGGGGGGTCACTCCCCCCCGCCTTCCAAAATTTCAAACCTGTGTCTGTCTACTCCCATTGGGAATTGGTGTTGGGAGGGGGTGGCGGGCATCCCGGCCATATGGAAAGGGGCGACCACTCGGTCCCCCCGAACGTATGGTTGGGTGCCCCGATCCCCCCGGGAAACCATTTTGGGCGGGAGGCGTGGCTCGGCTGGTATGCCCGAAGTGGCGTAGCCGGGGCGCGCCCTTTCCCGCCCAGGAGGGGTTGTCCTAGACACCCGCACCGAAGACCACGCCCAGTAGGCGTACCGGAGGAGGGTCCCCGCCCTCCCGCAGATGAATAAATAGAGCGGGAATCCGAAGAAGGGTCCTCTTGTTCCTGTGTTCTGAAGGCTGCACCAACTCGTTGCTCGTGAGCCCTCGACGGAACATGCGGCAATTTTGACCCACCCACCAGCCCCTTATGGCAATGTTTGTTTAAATAAAGTTGATTGGATAGAAATGTATAGGCCTTTTTCCTTTGTAGAGAAGTAAGGGAATGTGTCATATAATGATGTGGCTTCTGCTTTTAGGATGATGTTTCCCTTTGTAAGAAAATAAAGTTGATACTCATCAAGGCTATATCAAAAATCTTTTCTTCCTTAGTAGGTAAAACAACTGTCGTATTTATTTTTTGGTCGGGCGGTAAGGTCATGATCGGTGAGCAGTAATTTCAAGGTCCCTAGAGGGGGGCGCCACCCAGAATGGATGGGAGCGCCCATGGAAAGGCGGCCATTGGCCCCTTCCATGGGGAGGCGGCACCCACTAAGGATGGGTCGCCTAGGGGGAGACGGCCATAGGCCCCTCCCAGGGGGGAGGCGGCTAGATGCCCCTCCTACAAATTTCCCAGGGGCCGGATATCCGCGACGGAAGATAGAGAGTGTGGGGATGGGGGGGAGTCCACGCTGTCCTTCCTACAGATACCTCACACGGGAACTCGGACGACCTTTAAGATGGCGTCGAGTGAAAAGGGGGCCCCCACCACAACAAGGGAAGTTACAGGTGGCAATGAGGGTAAAGTCCTCTGCGCATGCGCCACTCACACCGTGAGGGCGGAGTTTTGGTAGTAGGGATCTGACACCGGTTAAGACCTTGCCGTTGGCCCTTAATGCTAGGATGTACAATTTTAATTTAGAATGTATGCATTTGCAGGATGCTAGACTCGGCTAGGAAACCTTTGTATTAGATGTTAAGGTTAGCCAAAGAACATGTCTTCATCGAAATGTAATAAATGTAAAATTGTACATAATTCATGAAACTTTTATTTAATGTTTTAAATTTTGTTTCATATTTTAATAAATACGGCCGGGGGGGTCACTCCCCCCCCGCCTTCCAAAAGTTCAAACCTGTGTCTGTCTACTCCCATTGGGAATTGGTGTTGGGAGGGGGTGGCGGGCATCCCGGCCATATGTTTACGGGCTGTGCTCTTAATGGTATGTCAATCCTATAAATCACGGAGGCTGACCCCTGGAGCTGAATGCGGACGGGAATGCTAATGGGAGGCAGGGCGTTTAAAGGGAAATCTTCACTGCTGGCTCTGTGGCATGGAAAAAGCATTAACCTTGTGTTGGCAGAGAACTGGTGGAAAAAAAACTCACCAGATGATGGACGGAATGTTGCACAATGGCAAAACATTCACCCCCAGTCACAGATCTGGGTTTAATCCATCGTTATTTTGCTCACCAATCCACCCCAGTTCAGACATGACCATATGCAAATCAGTCTTGACCCTGTGCCTCATGGGAACAGTCCAGACCGAAATGCCAAGTCATGTCTTCTCTGGACCGGAATCAAGCATCCTAGGACCGGTTTCTGTCTATCTGCCACACGGTTAGGAATCGAGCATGCATGGTAGCTGATGCTCTGTGGCTGTGGGGTTGTCGTGCAGTGTCCTTGCATCTTGGTTGCATCACGTGGGCCAGGGCGATGGTGTTGTTTCTGGCATGGAACGTGACCTAACTCCCCCCTCTATCTAAAATACCTGAGATTGGGAGTAAATAACTGTGCTGACGTCATCGGCAAACCGGTGTGCATGCCAAGTTTGATTTTGTAGACATGTTTACACCCGGTTCGGGCTCCATGAACCCCCATGCCGGGGTTCTTGGGTGCGACAAATACGTCCTCTACATCACCTCCCCAGCGTCTACATCCTAAATACTTATGACCAAGGGCAATCGGCGTTCGAACTGGTGGTTTAAACACGATTGCACAGGCACCGGGGCCGCCGAGCTCTCCTGCCGCCATTTCAATCCTGAAGTGTCTCCGTGCGTGATGGTAGGAGGGGGTGTGTGAGGGGCAGTGTGAGCTGTGGTAGCTAATCTACTTCTACTTTTCAATCTGTTATTTGCTTTCCAAGGTATAAATCGTGGCCTACAAGTTCTCCAAGACAAGTAAAACCAAACATTGTCAACGCCAGGCTCTGTGTGTGTGTGGCTCTGTGGGTGGCTCTCTGTGTGGCTCTCTGTGTGTGGTAAGAAAAATCATGTAACATCACAGTTTCTTTTGCAGGACACATTTTTTAATGAGGAGACTTTCTGATGGGGCCTGAGAGGTGGGGAAGAGGAATGCGTCCTTGGCGCATCCTTACCGGTAGATCAGTCAGGTCCATACATTGAGGGAAAGGTTGAGGGAAATGACATCACATTTTTGCTGGACACTGGTGCTACCCATTCTACTGTGAGAACAACAGACATCCCAAACCTACCCCTCTCAGGGGAAGCGATCCATGTAGTGGGCGTTTCTAATAAACATATTAGGACCCCTATTACAGACCAATGGAGGTATGTATTGGCAACTTTAGAGAAATGCACAAGTTCGTAATCTGTGACTCGAGCCCTGTGAACTTGCTAGGAAGAGATTTATTGAACAAAATGAAGTGCACAATATTTTGCACACCGGATGGTGTTGCAATTCAGACTCCTGATGAAGATGGAGTGCACAAAATCATGTTAGCCAGACAGGGAACTGCAGTAAATGACACAGTTAAAAAGATGACCCCAAATGAGCTACCAGAGGAGGTTCAAAATACCGTAAACCCTGATGTGTGGGATTTTACTGGAAAAGAAGTAGGTTTAATGGTAAATGTTGACCCAGTAAAAGTGACAGTGAAAGAAGGTGCACTTTACCCAAATACTCGACAATACAAGATGAGCCCAGAAATAAAGGCTGGTGTTGCAGCAGAGATTGAACGTTTGGGTGAACAAGGAATATTAAAAGAAATAATGAGTAGTCCTTGTAATTCACATATAATTGGCATAAAGAAACAAAACTGCAAATATAGGGTAGTCCAAGATTTACGCAAAATAAATAAAATTGTTGTACCCTGTTTTTCATTTTTTTATTTATAAAGTTTTATATAAGGCGGACTAGATCCCGAAGGATATCAGAGCGCTTTACAGATATAGGTAAGGTAACAATCAGATCATGAGTCGAACAAGGGTAGTAAAATAAACCTAAGATCAATAGTTCACGAATAACAATTCAAATTAAAGGTTCAGAGTGGACAACGGGGCTTTATGAAGTAGAGTGGTGATATAAGGGTATTAAGTGAACAATCCTACATATGAATAATAGTAAATACTATAGTAAAATCTAAACATGAATTATATGGGGCTTCTACTAAACATTGGATCAAGTGGTAAACAACTAATAAATCATTTACAATCCTGGGTGCGCATGCGATGGGGAAGAAAATGTAACAATGATTTGAGGGGCGCGAAACACAAAATCATGTACAGGAAAAAAAAACACAGCACAAAGTAATCATATACGGGGGTGAATCATACTATACAATGACTGACGCCTTTCGGGTGGAAAATAAAGTACAAGAAAGGTATTTATATTGTCTCTCCTATTAAGGTAAGAACTTCTTCAAGAGGAATTTCTTTGCTTCCAATTTGAAAGCGGCCTTGGAAGAGATCCTCCGAATTTCGGGTGGAAGAGAGTTCCAGATTTTAGGAGCAGATCCAGAGAAAGCACAGTGGCTAGTTTATTTTTTTGTGGAAGGTCCGTGGTTTCGGGAGGAGGGAATTAGCACTCCTCCTCCAGATAGTTCTAGTTTTTGTGCGAGGTAGGTAGGGGTTTTGAAGTGGAGGGCTTTGTGTGAAAGGCAGGCAATCTTCAGATGAATTCTAGCTTCATAGGGTATCCAATTTAGGGATTTTAGAACCGGAGAAGTGTGTGTATTACGCTTGGTGCCCATGATCAGTCTGGCCGGTGCGTTCAGAGAGGTCTTTGGCGGGGCCAAAGAGTATTTAGGGAGTCCACATAGCATGGCACTGCCGTAGTCAAGTCTCGGTAGGACAAGCGCTTGGACCACTTGCTTGATATCTGCTTGCGGTAGAAAAGGTTTTAGATTCCTGAGTGTTCTTAGAAGATGGTTAGTTCCTTTGCACACGCTGCTGATGTGAGACTTCATATTACACAGTCCATCCACTGAACCCATTCTGAAAGTACTAAAAGCTAAAAGTAGAGCCCTCAGTCAACTACGGCCACTTAACCTTTCCTGGCGCCCTTACTAACTTTTTTATGAGTTACCAAATTTCCGTATACAAGGCCAGGAGAGCCAGAGTAAGGCTGGAGCTGGGTCTTTCTCGCCCAGATATTTCCTGCCTTGGCGACACTATAAAATACTACATTAGTACCCTGCGAGCTCCAGCAACAGCCTTGAAAGTGCAAATCAAAACAATCTTTGAAGAAAGCAGATCCCCATGGCAAGCACAATTGTCAGTAGCCACAAAACAGCTACAAATAGAGGCGCAAAACCTGGACAACGCTAACATTTCAATAGCTGCATGAAAAAGAGCTGTGAACAGACAGGTCAAGCACATATCACACGTAAGAGACCTGGAAAGTCTGCATCTCCATCCAAATCTTTCTTCATTGGACGCCTCCTATAAAGTGGGAAAATCACAGCCTTATCTTGAGCAACCCTATCTGTCCAATCCTGAAAAAAGATCACTTACATGAGGCTCCTCGCATTACCCATTGTGGACTTTAATCAAAGCTGGGCCCGCCCAGATAAATTAGCAGCATGCAGACTTTGCAATTACCATCAGGAATCCTGGCTCCATTTGTCGTGTTGTTGTCCAAAGTTAGCTAGTGAGAGGCACCGTTTGGTCACCCCAATCTGCAGAGCGCAGGGCCTCACACGATGCAGCGAAATCTCTGACTTGTGTTTTTCTTCAACCTCAACTCAAACAGTTGCACGGCTGGGGAAATTCATAGAACTAATTCGAGCTGCACTGTTCGTGAAAATAGAGCCTCATAAAGAAAACAGTCGGCCCGGAAGTATGGGTGCCGCCGACATACCCCCCATTTAAAAACAAATCTACTTTGTACTCAAACTGTATGTCCAGAATGTGACACTGTTTTTAAGGTTTTAGGCTCCACCAGTTCGTAGTAACAAGCAGGGAATTCAACTTATTTGTTTTTAGATAATTCTTTTATATTGTTAGTATATTGTAATGATTTTAAATAATCGAACTATAAAAGACGTTTTCACGTTAAAAAAAAAGATGCTTGTCTAGGGTAATTCCTAGGGATTTAGCTGAATCGATGATGCGGGGGGAGCAGTTGAAGGCGGTTAGTTAAATCAACCACAGGGTCGATATTAGGAGTATATTTAGGAGAAGAAATGGGGAGGAATTCTGTTTTGGAGGTGTTTAGCAGGAGGTGGTTCTTAGTTAACCAGTTTTGGGTAGTCAGTAGGGTAGAATTGAGTGAGGTGATGTCTTCCGGAGAGGAGATTTTCAAATAGAGATGGGTATCATCTGCATACATGTGGAACCTAACGTCCAAGGAATTTAGAACGTTAGCTAATGGTTCAAGGAACAGATTGAAGAGAATGGGAGATAAAGAGGATCCTTGGGGAACGCCCATACTGACAGGGAATGGCTGTTCGCTTTAACTCTTTGAGTTCTGTGTTGCAGGAAGGACCCAAACCAATGCAACACCACACCTGAGAGGCCCATCCTATGTTCCAGAATGAATAGGAGGTTGTCATGATTCACAGTGTCAAATGGGGAGAAGAGGTCAAGTAGGATAAGGAGGCAGGATTCATTTCGATCAAGCATTGTTAATATATCATCAATCACATGGGTGAGGGCCGATTCGGTGCAATGCCCACTACGAAAGCCAGATTGATGATGGTCCAGGAGTTGGTAATTTTCAATGTGTGCACAGAGTTGTGATTGGACGCATTCCTCCAGGAGTTTGGCAAGGGTAGGTATACTAGAGATAGGTCGGAAGTTGTTAAGATCTGTACTATCGGCTGTGGGTTTTTTCAATATAGGCATTACCTGTGCCTCTTTGAGGCATTCTGGGATCATACCTTGTGACAAGGAAGCATTGACTATCTTTGTTCAGAAGGGGGTGATTTTGTCCTTAACTAATTTGAAGATGTTAGGTGGTAACGGGTCGTTGAAGTGATTGGACGGGTTGATAATCTGAAGAACCTTTTTAATATCATTTTTGTTAAGGGCGGTAAGGGTGTCCCAGGAAGTGTTGTTCTTGATACCCCAGCTAAATGGTGTTGTCTTGTCAGGAACAGGCAGTAGGAGTGCAGGTTCATTGGGTGGCAATAGTGCCTTCCTGGTTTCCAGATCAGTGATGATAAGCCTATTTTTCTCTGTAAAAAAGGCAGCCAAATCATCACAAGAGGGAGGTATGAAGTCTGAAGCTGAGTGGTTTGGGGCTGCTACCGATTGTTGTTTAACCAATTCGAACAGTTTCTTGGGTCGATTCACCGCTTGGTTAGGTTGGGTTCTGAAGTAGTCCACCTTGGCAGTCTTGATTTGTTTGTTATACACACTTCTTCTTAAATTTGCTGCTCTAAGGTTTTTTAGATTGTCAGCGGATGGGGTGGTTCTCCAAGACCGTTCAAAGGCCGTTAGGTTACGCCATTAAGAGTTTAGGTTGCCATTGAACCATGGTTTGGAAATTTTAGCAGGAACTTTTTTTGTTGGAGTGGGGCCATCATATCCATGATATTGGAAATGGAAGAGTTGTAGAAGTCGGTGAGAGCATGTACTTCAGACAAGTCCGAATGTGGGGAGAGGGCCTGATTGCAGCGGGTAGCTAGTTCAGCTGTATTGAAATCTCTGAGATCCCTTTTCCAGATCTTTAGTTTGGTTTATTGTGTCTTAATCCGGCGAACCTCCAAGTTGATATGGAAGGAAATGATGTGATGGTCTGACCAATCACAAGGTATGATGGAATCCAATGAGATGGATTGACCTATGGAGATGATGAGATCTAAGGTTTACCCTTTAGTGTGAGTAGGCTGGTCACAATGTTGAATAAGATCGTGGTTGAGTAAGAAGGATTTTAAGAACTAATACAAGGCTCCCCCACTTGGGGAGGGGCACCTCTGAGCACAGCTGCGGGGGACCCAAACGGTCTTATTCCATACCTCTGTGGATCAACAAAAGTTCATTCCAAAAGTACCATGAAGTTCATCCAACATGTGCAGTTTATTAAACTTATTGCAAATTCATAGTTTAAATTGCGTCACTGAGCAGTTGGTGTTCAAAAGATTCTGGATGAATAATACGATGTGACACATAATAGCAAATCCCGATGCATTTCGGGCACCGCCCTTCCTCCGGGGATTACTCTACAAGCAAACACAAAAATCCACGTATCAGTTATATAACCTAATCTTCACGTTAAAAAAAATAAGTCTAACGAGTCTCCAATTAAACGAGAAGCAATCACGCAGGTAAGGTATAAAGAAAAGTGATACTTTACACGTAAAGAAGTGAATCGGAGATAAGGAAAATGATGAATGACCAGTGAAATAATAAGGGATCTGTGTTAATAACGGACACCGATAAATCCCAAGCTAACAAGTGGTCTCCCAGTAAAAGTAACCCCCCAGTGTCTGATGACATTATAACGTGCTCGCGGTGCGCAGAGATTACAGACCCACAAGTATATCGTGCGATGTAAAGATTCAGATGGTGAAGTCCCGAAAGGGTACTTACGGTTTCAAGACTGCGTTAGAACTCCGTGGAGTTCCGCATCAGAAATGGTGAACAGAGCCCACAACTACGCGGGTGTATTAGCGTGCACAGAGTGATCAACACTGAAGCAGGACTAACGAAACAAGGCCTATAGGTGGTCGTCATCTTGTAACGGACAACAGAGTGGTAAACATAACGTGAAAAGAAAAGTGAGCCAAATAAACAAAACGGTTGAAAGTATATCAGAGAACCATCACGTAATAGACAGATAATAATAACAAGAGATCATTGGAGCATAAGTTACAGATAACATAAAAATTCCATACGATCGTTCAACCGATGGGGCACCATTGTGGACATAAATCGGATCCAAAAGTTCTCTCTCTTTAGTAAAGTGTTCTTGTTGTTCTGGGTAACCTTCACTTTTTCCAACACTTGGAATTTCAACTGTGCAGCATTATGTCGGTTCTCATGGAAATGTGTCGCCACTGTGGACTTGAAGTTCAGGGTTCTAATGTTACTCTTATGTTCAAGGATCCTCACACGGATCTTTCTTTCAGTGTGACCTATGTAACATTTCCCACAGGGACATTTTAGTAAGTATATGACGTTACTGCTGTTACAGGTGACATTGACTCGGAGTTTGATCGGATAGCCTTTCATCGGGTGGTTGGTGGTGTTCCCCTGGATACAGTTATTACAATTGCTACAATTGTAACAGGGTCTTAAAGCCTTGTATGTGATTTGTGTATCTGAGGTATTGGGTTTAGTCAGGATTTCTTTGACATTTCTGCCTCTAGTGAAAGCAAACATCGGAGGTTGGCTGAACAGTCCATTGAAATCAGGTTCCATCGTCAAGATGGGCCAGTGTTTACGAATGATACGTTGAAACTGATTAGAGATCACTGAATATTTAGAGACTACCACCACACGATCAGTGTGTCTTTTGGGTTTAGTGTGAAGGAGGTCTCTCCTCATCATTTTCTCACTTCTGTCTGCAGCCAAATCAAGGATCTGCACGTGCCCGTGTCTCTCTAACATGATTTTCATCTCTTTTTTGCTCTCCTGTTCATTAGACACAATACGTTTAACTCTCAGCAGTTGTACATAGGGTAAGTTGTTCTTGAGGCCTAAACGATGAAAGCTTTCATAGTGTAAGGTGGAATTCCTATCTGTGGGTTTACGGAAAATGGTGGTGGACCAATTACCTACTTCTCTATGTATCTCCACATCCAGATAGTGAACACATGTTTCATTGTAATCCCAAGTAAATTGTACTCTCTCATTGACGGTATTCCATGTTCTGAGAAAGTCAACCAGAGTCTCAATTGGTCCGCTCCATAACAAGAAGATATCATCAATATATCTTAAGTACAGTTTTCCATGTTCCAACCAGCTACTGTGATTTAGGATGTGTGTCTCCTCAAATTGTTTCATGAAGATATTAGCGTAGCAAGGAGCTGCGCAATTTCCCATGGCCGTACCATTGAGTTGATGTATCCACTTATCCTGTACCGTAAAGTAACTATGGTATAGCGTAAATATAGTCAGTTGCATCAAGAATACTTGGAAGTCCTGATCTAAGTCAGATGAAGTTAAGACTTGTTCTATGGCTTCAATACCTCTGCCGTGGGGGATAGAGGTATACAGTGAACAGACGTCCACTGTGCACATGATAAGTTCTGTGTTTCTCAACTTTTCTAAGACAGGTTCCAACTTCAAGATGAAATCTGTGGTGTCTCGTACATGAGACCCGGTTTTCAAGACAAAAGGTTGTAAATATTTATCTAAGAATTTACCTGTGTTCTCGTGGATACTACCTTTGGTGGATACAATGGGACGAAATGGGGGTTTGGTGGGATACTTGTGCATCTTAGGTAGCATATAAAGCACATGTGGTTTCGGATTGACAGGTACCAGGTATCTTCTGGTTTTATCATTAATTGTACCATTATCAAATGCACGGTTGATGATGCGAGTCAAATTTGTGGAAAACTCCAATGTAGGGTCCCCAGGAAGAATGTCATAAATGTTGGTGTCCATTATGTGAGCTTCAATCTGTTCATCGTAAAAAGTGGTGTCCATGATCACCAGGGCGCCACCCTTATCAGCATTCTGGCAAGTGATGGTGGGGTTGTCCACTAGTTTTTGTAAGATGTTTCTCTCCTTCTTAGATAAGTTCCCATGTTTCAAAGGTTGTTGGAAGGGTAATTTCAAAATCTCCTGTTTGATTAAGTTCTCAAAAGAGTCAATGATTTTGTGACTTTGTGGTGCCATAAATGTGCTGTGTGGACGAAGTCCACGGAGCATGTCTTCTTCTTGTCCAGGCATTGGACATATATTCTGAAAGTAATGTCTCAGTCGGAGAGTCCGTACCAATTTAAATGCACTGACTTCTAACTCTAAGGTGTTAGTTCTAGTGGTTGGCACAAATGATTGTCCCTTTTGTAAAGTATTAATCTCATCCCTGGATAGTTCTGTTGAGGAGATGTTGATAACCAAATTGTTATCCAAATTCATCGTCTTCTGTGGGTTTTCTTGTTCTTGGTGGCTGGCGGCGTTTTTTCTCTTTCCTCAGCGGGTTTTTCCCCACCGGGGTCCGTTGGTTGATCTTGGCCTGGTTCTAAAAAAGGACCCGCAGGTTCAGTGGATGTGCTGGGTGTCTGGGACTCAGTATTAGGTGCTGTGCGGGTAGGTCTCTGTCTGTTATCCTCTTCGGAAGAGGATGTCTCATTTCCTGAGAAAGGATTATATGGCTTATTGGGGCGTCGGCGGGCATACACCTCTGCCCAGGTGTACACCTCGCCGAGCTTATAGTCAATGGTGTCTCGTTTAAATTTCCGAAACTTTCTCTCCTGTGTTTCACGAGTATGTTTCTCCAGTTGAGTGTTAACATCCTCCAACATTTTGGTTAGATCTTCAGTGGACATGTCATCGTCCAGCTCCTTCTTTACGCTGGTTATCTCCTGAGATAGTTCTTCTAGTGTTTTAGATAGCTCCTCAACAATGAGAAGAATCAGGTCGAGAGAACATTTGTTGAGGATGGAATACCATCGCTCAACAAACTTCACATTGTTCTTGCAGAGAAGAGGTTTTAAGAGGACCCTCAGGCCCCGTGGGATCCGTTGCACACGATGGTACCTTATGAGGGTGCTAGCATGTAGTTTTTGATTCGATTCTTTTTTTAGCAAGTAGAGTAATTGTCTAATGTTGCTCTCCACACTGCGGGTATTTCCAGTGGAGGTGATTTCATCCCGGATCAACCCATATATTTTATCTGCATCCTCTGTTGTAAAAGCGAATGTACTCGCCTTTTGATCTGTCATACCAGAGACCGAATCGAAATTCATTTTCAACGGCGTGCTGAGCTCCTGGGTCAGAAAATAGTGAAAACACAAAGAGAATGGAACTCGCACTGCTGGTTAGTCTGAAAAGGTTGTAGGTTGGTAATGTTCTGTAGTGTGCTCGAAAAGGTAACACTGTCTGGCCAAACAGTGAAAGAATCTGTAAGAACTAATGCAAGGCTCCCCTACTTTGGGAGGGGCACCTCTGAGCACAGCTGCGGGGGACCCAAACGGTCTTATTCCATATGTCTGTGGATCAACAAAAGTTCATTCCAAAAGTACCATGAAGTTCATCCAACATGTGCAGTTTATTAAACTTATTGCAAATTCATAGTTTAAATTGCGTCACTGAGCAGTTGGTGTTCAAAAGATTCTGGATGAATAATACGATGTGACACATAATAGCAAATCCCGATGCATTTCGGGCACCGCCCTTCCTCAGGGGATTACTCTACAAGCAAACACAAAAATCCACGTATCAGTTATATAACCTAATCTTCACGTTAAAAAAAATAAGTCTAACGAGTCTCCAATTAAACGAGAAGCAATCACGCAGGTAAGGTAAAAAGAAAAGTGATACTTTACACGTAAAGAAGTGAATCGGAGATAAGGAAGATGATGAATGACCAGGGATCTGTGTTAATAACGGACACCGATAAATTCCAAGCTAACAAGTGGTCTCCCAGTGAAAGTAACCCCCCAGTGTCTGATGACATTATAACGTGCTCACGGTGCGCAGAGATTACAGACCCACAAGTATATTGTGCGATGTAAAGATTCAGACGGTGAAGTCCCGAAAGGGTACTTACGGTGTCAAGACTGCGTTAGAACTCCGCGGAGTTCCGTATCAGAAATGGTGAACAGAGCCCACAACTACGCGGGTGTATTAGCGTGCACAGAGTGATCAACACTGAAGCAGGACTAACAAAACAAGGCCTATAGGTGGTCGCCATCTTGTAACGGGCAACAGAGTGGTTAACATAACGTGAAAAGAAAAGTGAGCCAAATAAACAAAACGGTTGAAAGTATATCAGAGAACCATCACGTAATAGACAGATAATAATAACAAGAGATAATTGGAGCATAAGTTACAGATAACATAAAAATTCCATACGATCGTTCAACCCATGGGGCACCATTGTGGACATAAATCGGATCCAAAAGTTCTCTCTCTTAAGTAAAGTGTTCTTGTTGTTCTGGGTAACCTTCACTTGTTCCAACACTTGGAATTTCAACTGTGCAGCATTATGTCGGTTCTCATGGAAATGTGTCGCCACTGTGGACTTGAAGTTCAGGGTTCTAATGTTACTCTTATGTTCAAGGATCCTCACACGGATCTTTCTTTCAGTGTGACCTATGTAACATTTCCCACAGGGACATTTTAGTAAGTATATGACGTTACTGCTGTTACAGGTGACATTGACTCAGAGTTTGATCGGATAGCCTTTCATCGGGTGGTTGGTGGTGTTCCCCTGGATACAGTTATTACAATTGCTACAATTGTAACAGGGTCTTAAACCCTTGTATGTGATTTGTGTATCTGAGGTATTGGGTTTAGTCAGGAATTCTTTGACGTTTCTGCCTCTAGTGAAAGCAAACATCGGAGGTTGGCTGAACAGTCCATTGAAATCAGGTTCCATCGTCAAGATGGGACAGTGTTTACGAATGATATGTTGAAACTGATTAGAGATCACTGAATATTTAGAGACTACCACCACACGATCAGTGTGTTTTTTGGGTTTAGTGTGAAGGAGGTCTCTCCTCATCATTTTCTCACTTCTGTCTGCAGCCAAATCAAGGATCTGTGGGGGATATCCACGTGCCCGTAGTCTCTCTAACATGATTTTCATCTCTTTTTTGCTCTCCTGTTCATTAGACACAATACGTTTAACTCTCAGCAGTTGTACATAGGGTAAGTTGTTCTTGAGGCCTAAACGATGAAAGCTTTCATAGTGTAAGGTGGAATTCCTATCTGTGGGTTTACGGAAAATGGTGGTGGACCAATTACTTACTTCTCTATGTATCTCCACATCCAGATAGTGAACACATTTTTCATTGTAATCCCAAGTAAATTGTACTCTCTCATTGACGGTATTCCATGTTCTGAGAAAGTCAACCAGAGTCTCAATTGGTCCGCTCCATAACAAGAAGATATCATCAATATATCTTAAGTACAGTTTTTCATGTTCCAACCAGCTACTGTGATTCAGGATGTGTGTCTCCTCAAATTGTTTCATGAAGATATTAGCGTAGCAAGGAGCTGCGCAATTTCCCATGGCCGTACCATTGAGTTGATGTATCCACTTATCCTGTACCGTAAAGTAACTATGGTATAGGTAAATATAGTCAGTTGCATCAAGAATACTTGGAAGTCCTGATCTAAGTCAGATGAAGTTAAGACTTGTTCTATGGCTTCAATACCTCTGTCGTGGGGGATAGTGGTATACAGTGAACAGACGTCCACATGATAAGTTCTGTGTTTCTCAACTTTTCTAAGACAGGTTCCAACTTCAAGATGAAATCTGTGGTGTCTAGTACAGAAGAAGGATTTTAGGCATGAGACTGCATGGTCATTAGTGTTAGACCAGTGAAGGTTAAAATCTCCCAGGTAGATGTGAGACTGGGTTGAGTCTACATTGCCCGAGATGATTTCCAATAATTGTTAAATGAATGGGAGATTGTCGCCTGGGGGATGGTAAAGTGAGTGTAGTTTGCAGACCAGATGATTGTGAGAGGAGATACTGAGACAAAGGTATTCGCATGTTACTGGTGAACAAGACTCAGAAAGGGAGACCGCAAGTGTACTCCGGTGTATACACGCTAGGCCGCCACCCAGCTTCTTTTCTCTGTCAAGACGAATTATGTCATGGGTGAGGGGTACCAAGAGGTCGAGAATTGGAGTGGATGAAGATTTGAGCCAAGTTTCTATGAGGATAATGATGGTGTTCTGTTGAATGAGGTTGAAGATCTCAGAGACGTGCTTGCTAGCAGACCTACAATTCAATAATATGCATTTGAGTGGAGCCGCAATATAGAGGGGAGGGGTCTGTGAGATATGGACTTGCTTGAGGTTATCCTTATTTATGAATCTGCAGTTAAGGTAAAATCCATCGCCGGCGCTGAGTGGTTACCTGCAATCTCCCCGCCCACCGGTTGCTTAAAGGAAGCAGTTTGCAGTGCACTCGCCCTTCTCAGTTGCTCCTGAGGCAAAAAGCCAGGAGCTAGGTCTTCTATGCTGTTGTGTTTTTAAACTTTCACTATTGTTATTTTGGGCACCGTTTGTATCTTGTGCTCTTTTAATATCCCTACCTGCAATCAAGAAGCTCCGGACGGGCTCCGCCGATTAGGGGAGGAAATCCATCGCCCGCGCTGAGTGGTTACCTGCAATCTCCCCACCCACCTCAGAGGCGGGTATTGAAGGCGTGGCCTGTCCTCTGACGCAACCTCCGAGTGTTCAAAGAACATGCTACTCCCTCCGCAAAGCAGACGCGAACGGTGGGCGCGCCGGAGGTGCACCTGAGGTAAGCCCGTCTGTGCCCGTCCGAGCCCACACGAGCCCAGAGGCCACGACCCCTGGTCAGGTGCTTTGCAATGTCAATTACGGTCCTAGGAAAGTCTTTTCTTCCACCGAATTGTGTGACATTCGGGACATAGCTGTTCCTGAAGGCGTGGCAATATTAAATTTTTGCCAGCACTTCCCCATTCAACTGGAAGGACCGGTAGCCTGCCAACACTGTACTTTTCAGGGGCTCTCCCAAGCTAGCCATAAGTCACTGACTGGGCCCATGAACCCCTCCTCTTTGAGTGTCCGCACCTTTATCCTCTGTAATGTTCGGTCCCTAGCTGGGCATGCTTTTGAGGTATGGGATCTGATAAACTCCCGCCGGACATCTGTTTTTTGACGGAAACCTGGCTGAACTCCACCAATTTCCCTCTGATTAATATAGCCATCCCAGAGGATTATAAAATTATACACTTGGACAGGGTGGGTAAAATGGGGTGGGGGGGCTTAGCTATAGTTTGTAGAAACTATATAAAAACCGACTGGATATTCTCCCAAATTGATGATGGGATTATAAAGGGTATTTTTAAAGCCAACTTCTCCCCCTCTGAGAGCTGGACAGGGGCTTTAGTCTACCGCCCCCCAGGTCCTAAAGGAGACTTTGCGGACAAACTTGTGGACTTGATAGCCACAAATGTCCTCGCAGCGAGCAACTTCCTGCTATTGGGGGATTTCAACTTTCATGGAGAGTTATCTTCATCCCCGGAGGTAAGCAAGCTCCTCACGACCTTGAGCAGTTGGGGATCTCGCAGAGAGTCAAAGGTTCCACGCACAGTAGGGGCCATACATTGGACCTAGTCTTTACCAATATAGGTTCTCTTAGTTTTGACCCACCAGCGCCTCTTACCTGGTTGGATCATGCACTGATTAAATTTACAATGGCTCACACCTTACCGACTCCGCCTGAGCAGGCCATTGGATGCAGAAAACCATCTATGCGCCAATGGAACAAGTTGTCTTTGCAAGCCTTTGAGGCAGAATTCAAGGGATCAGGATGTATCAGGGGTACTGAATGAGTTTGGGGAGGGTCTGAATTGTGTTTTGGACACCAT
Source organism: Lissotriton vulgaris (assembly GCF_964263255.1). Classification (NCBI taxonomy): domain Eukaryota; kingdom Metazoa; phylum Chordata; class Amphibia; order Caudata; family Salamandridae; genus Lissotriton; species Lissotriton vulgaris. The sequence goes on along the minus strand of NC_141685.1, from coordinate 420,088,376 downwards.
TATACGCGCTCAGTCTCGGGCCATATCTACCCGGGATCGCCATTCAGCCCCCTGGTATTCGAGGGAGCTCAAACAGGAAAAATCATCTTGCAAAAGGTTGGAGAGACAGTGGCGTCGGTGTAAGTCCATACAATCTAGGGCGCTTTTCAAATTGGCTCTGGTATCTTATCACCAGAATCTGAAGGCAGCCAGATGTCGGTATATAGGGCCCGATTCACAGAACTAACTTAAGACAAAATCCTAAACTTACTACTTTTGGTATTCACAGAAGTTAGGATTTTGTCTTAAGTTTGTCTTAAGACAGACTTAAGACAAAATCCTAACTTAAGATTGTCTTAAGTCTGTCTTAAGTCTGTCTTAAGACAAACTTAAGACAAAATCCTAACTTCTGTGAATACCAAAAGTAGTAAGTTTAGGATTTGGTCTTAAGTTAGTTCTGTGAATCAGGCCCTTAGTGTCACAAGTTGAAAGAGCAGATAATTCTTCTAAGGCATTATTCGATATTGTGAAAGATTTCACGGCACCGAATGCCTGTAAACAACCAGTAATTGAATTGCAAGAGTTATGTGACTCGTTGGCCGGTTTCTTTCAGAAAAAAATTGATAAAATATAAGCCAATTTTCCTTCTCCTAAACAGGACCCCACCTCATCGGAAGGGTGTGGGGAAGGTCACTTTGACCAGGTTGAATGTTTACTGGGACATTTTACACCTATCTCCCTTACGGAGGTCCTTAAAGCCCTGGAAACAGCTAAATCAGGTTCCCTGGCAGACCCTTGCCCCCCCAAGGTTATGGCACTTTTGGCAAACGCTCTGGCCCCTTCGGTTCATAAGATTCTCAATCTCTCGATTTCCGAAGGCGTGGTTCCACTTGCATGGAAGGAAGCTTTTGCTCGCCCAATACTGAAGAAGGCCACAGCCGATCCTCAGGACTTGGGCAACTATCGCCCCATTTCCTTGCTCCCTCTTTTGGGAAAAATGCTGGAAAGCTATATTAATCAACAATTAAATGGACATCTTGAATCAAATAATATCCTGGACCCTTCACAATCTGGGTTCAGACGGGGCTTTAGCACAGAAACAGCTCTGCTGGCCATAACAGATTCCTTGAGGATGACTATGGACGGAGGAGGATCGGCTATTCTGGTCTTGCTTGACCTCTCCGCGGCTTTTGATACCATCTCTCATACGAAGCTCGCGGAGAGGCTGATCTCGGCCGGTATCCAGGGTCTAGCCTTTAAGTGGCTGCAGAGTTTTTTGCAGGATAGACAGCAAACTGTCATTAGGGGCCCCTATCAGTCCAAAAGCATTCTGTTGGACAAGGGTGTCCCCCAGGGCTCCTGCCTTAGCCCCACCCTTTTTAATATCTATATGGCGCCATTGGCTAAGGTGGTGGAAGCCCTGGGGTTTGAAACAGTGTCATACGCCGATGACACCCAACTGGTGTTCAAATGTGGACCAGATAGAGAGGCTGATAAACATCGCTTCTGTATGGGTATGTTGGAGATTTCCAATTGGATGGGTAAAAACTATCTTCAGCTTAACCCAAGCAAGACAGTAATTATGCTTCTGGGCAAGGCAGGAGAATCTTGGTCCTCGGACTGGTGGCTGTCGCAACTTGGTGCCCCTCCTGTTCTGGCACAGAGTGTTAACAATGTAGGCATCAAACTGAATCAAACCCTCTCAATGCAAGACCATATATCATCAAAAGGTGCTATTTGCTTTTGCTATTTCAGCCTGAAGCTGTTATGAAAAATTCTTCCCTTTATCCCTATGACTTACCGAAGGACGCTGACCCAAGCGACGATCATTAGTAGGCTAGATTATGGCAACGCTCTGCTAGCCGAGGTCGGAGTATCCCACTTGAGAAAGCTGCAGGTTATTCAGAACACTGCTGCCAGGCTGGTTCTGAATCAACCAGTTGGCACACCATCACTGCCTTTGTTAAAATCCCTCCACTGGCTTCCGGTCAAACAGCGGTCCTTTTTTAAGGTCTGCTGTCTGACATTCTCTGCCCTTCAGGGCCTGGGTCCTGTTTACCTGCAAAAGAAAGTGGTAAGATACAGACTCACCCGGGCGCTGAGGTCTCATTTTATGCAATTACTCCAAGTACCGCGCATCAATCGCAGTAGGTCGGGGGGCAAGGCCTTCTCTTACTTAGCCCCCAATTACTGGAACAGTCTCCCAGTGGCCCTGCGTGAAATCTCCTCTTATTATGCTTTTAGGGAACACCTCAAAGCAATTCTGTATTAGAGGCCCTGACTTCTGTTTGGCTACTTCGTTCTTCAGGTGTGATTGAGTAAAGGCGCTGAGTTGCCACCTGGTGATTCGTGCATGATACAAGTTCTCCACATAACATAACAAGGTAGGATTCTCTGTTAGGGTTAGACTGAATGGTAGGGTTAGTGTTAAGGACCTCATTGGACGAGTAAGATTTGATCAAATTGTTGATTTCGTTGGATGTGAGATCAGACTATCTTGGACGATAGGCTGTGTTAGGTAGAGGAACAGATTTGTAGGTGGTAGGTGACAGGAGATGGTCGCAGGGAGGTGTGTCTGTGGCCTTAGAGGGGGCTTTGGGCCTTCTTGGACTAGCGAGGAGGGGTCTTAACAAGGGGAGATATTCAAGTGAAAGAGTTTTCAACCCGTGGAGTTCAAGGGAGAGATGGTGTAGCTGTAGGGAGATATCGTCCAAGCGTGCCAACAGGTCTGGGTGTTGGGAGAGGGGAGGAGGGTGGGTGTGGAGACTTGAAGAGGAGGGGGGTTGACTTAATGTATTAGAGCGGTCCGAAGCGATACCGGGGGATGCACTGGGAGAGGGTGTGTCCCTGAATATGGGCGGTGTTCCGGGGAGCATGGACCAGGAAATTGATTGGGAGTGCAGAGCAGCGGAGGGTGAAGGCGGGTGACTAAATGTGATAGAGGGGTCCGAAGCGATACCGGGGTATGCACTGGAAGAGGGTGTGTCCCTGAAAATGGGCGATGTTCCGGGGAGCATGGATTGGGAAATTGGGTGGGTGTGGAGAGCAGTGGAGGGTGAAGGGTGCTGATGATCCTGCAGTGATCCGATATCAGATACCATGCAGTGCAGGATGGTTCACTGTAATTGATTTGTGCCATGCGTTTTTCTCCTTTCCATTGCATCCAGACAATCAGTTTTCATTTTCGTTTAAATTTGATGAGCATTATTACTTCTGGAATCGTGTTCCTCAAGGGTACACAGAAAGTCTATTGATCTTTAATCAGATTTGGAAAAAATGTCTTGAATCTCTGGTGCTGCCCAGACAGTCAGTCTTGGTGCAGTACATTGATGACTTATTAGTCGCATCCAAAATTCGGAAAGACTGTGTCATTGATTCCATTGCATTACTTAAATCATTTGGCTGAAGGAGGATATAAAGTGTCACCTGAAAATTTTGCAATTCTGTACTACTTCGGTCAAATATTTGGGACACCAAATAGAAAGAGGGGTCAAAAGGGTGACTTCAGAAACAATCAAAATAATTAGAAACATGAAATTACCTCAGACTCAGAAAGAAATAAGGATGTTCCTTGGAGTTGTAGGATATTGCTGGCAGTGGATTGTGGGATTCGCAGTACTTGCAAAACCATTGATACAGTTAACAAAGAAAATAGCAAAAGACCAATTTGAATGGGATGATGAAAGCATGACAGCCTTTGCGAAATTGTCTATGTGAAGCACCTGCACTAGGCATGCCACATTATTCCAAAGAGTTTGCATTATTCTGTGATGCAAAAGAAGATTGTGCTCTTTCAGTCCTAACACAGACACATGGCCTAATGTGACGTCCTGTGGCATATTTCTCTGCCAGTTTGGACCCAGTGGCATCAGCATTACCAGGGTGTTTAAATCTGTAGCTGCAACTTGCATGAGTCTGGAACAAAGTGAATCCATTGTGATGGGACATCCTGTGACAGTGTATGTCTCACATGCAGTCGTGATTTTGCTTACACGAACTCAAACGCAATATCTAACTCCTAGTCGGCCGACACTAAGTATTAAAGAGTTATACTAGGTGCAGAAAATGTAACAATAGTCATATGTACTGTCTTAAATCCAGCAACACTTTTACTTGATTCGCACTTTGAGGAAGTGGAAGATGAAGTCGAACATGATTGTCTCGACCTCACAGAATGCAGTTCTAAACCACACCCAGGTATACAGGAAGAACCTTTAAAGAATCCAGAACATGAGCTGTTTTTATATGGCTCGTGCATGCGTCATGAGGAAGGAGGTTTGAGTGCTGCTTACGCTGTCTGTACATTGGCTGGAATAGTCGAAGCATCCTATTTACCAGGAGTCAAGTCTGCACAAATGGCTGAATTGATAGCTTTAATTTAATGCATGCAAAATTGGAAAGTGACCATATACATTGACAGTCAGTATGGTTACGGGGTTGTGCATGACTTTGGCCAGCTATGGATAGAAAGGGATATCTTGACTTCTTCAGGAACCCCTATTAAAAATGAACATTTTGTAAAAGAATTAATTGAAGCAAGTCAATTACCAAAAGAAGTGGCCATGGGCAAGTGTGCTGCTCACCAATCTGGAAATGACAAGGTGACAGCTCGTAATCAATATGCTGACCAAGTTGCCCAACATTGGCAATACACTCAGACAGAAGAAAACCAAAACAGCACTCCTGAGTCTGAGGAGGGACAGATAGGCATTAGAGCAAACGCACAGGCAGAAGACAATCAAGAAATTATAAGACCTGAGCAGGGCCAGATAGGTAAAGAAAAACAAGTTCAGGAAAAAGAAGGAGAACAAAGTCAAAACAAACTAACTCCTGAACAGGGTTAGAATAGGGTAGAAGAGCACATCCAGGCAGAAACGGCAAAGGTAATAAGCCCTGGACAAGGTCAGATAGAGAGGAATCCTGAAGACGAAAATAACCAAAGTGTGCCACCAGTCAACGTAAATAAAAGAACAATTAGAGAAGGTGAAAGCCCAGTGTCAGCTAAAAGACTAAGAAAGGGTGATACTTGGCCTAGTTTAATAAAAAGACTGAAACATCGCCTCAAATCAATAAGTGAGGAACCAGAACAAGTAGACGAAGTAACCAGTCAATCTGGACCATTGTCAAGTAAACCAAGAAGGAGAAGTCCACGTTTAAAAAGACTGAATAATAAATTCAAGGGTCCTGAATGGACATATGTGATTCTCGAAGATTTAGAGAATTTGGAAATAAGTGGAGACAGTGATGAATAATTAAGTGCTGATCAAATTGATGAAGAAGTGAGACCAACTTGAAAATAAATTCACAGTTTATATTATGTGTAAAAAGTCAAAAAGAGGGTATTAAATGTCCAATAGTCAGAAATGGCTGATAATAGAGTTGCTGGAAAACCGAAACAAAACTCTATAAAGACATGTTGTAGAATATGCATATGTAGTATCTTGATAGTGCTTATAGCATGGTTTGGACTGACAATAGCCATATCCTATTTAATGTCTGCAAAGAAACAGAATGACACTAGTAAACATGGAAAGTTAGCAAACCTTAAACAAAGTAGATTAGAATTAGAAACACCAGATGAGATAGAATTACACCATAGTATGAATAGAAATGGGACAGATTTGAATGTTTTCGCTAACCTGTTAGTACACTATGTAGAAACAATTGAAGTTAGTGATTCCTATAAAATGTATGAAATTAACGACATCAGTAGCAGAAGGAGTAACATATCATCATTTACCACTGACTTATGGCATTTCATGTAGTATATTAGCTAGTTTATTTTATAGAACTGGAAAGTTACAATATTATTATTCTAACTTAGATGGGATTTTCCCTGAAATTCCTTTACGAAAGAAAAGTAACCCTGTCCTTTGTAGTAGAGATGCCCACATTTATGGGAGAATATTTTCTGACAATGAAGACAATAGATATAGCTGAAGCACATAATCAAAAATTAACATGTAAGTTACATGAAGAAGAAAAAGTGTTTTTGAATTTAGTAGAGAAAAGGAGACAGGATTTCCATAGAAATGCAACTGAACCGAAACCTCAGATACCTAAATGGGATGAGAGGGAAGAATGTATTACAACTGGCAAGACTCATGCTGCCATGTCCCTGGACCTTGAAAAGAAAGGGAAAATCTGTCTCCATAGGTTAAAAACAGAGCATAACAATGTATTCAATTTCCTGATAATTGGGGGTTAGGGACTAAAAGGGGGAACTGATCCAGTAGTCTATTATCTTTATGGGAACAAAGCTTACTTTAAGCTGGCTGATCATTGGTATGGGAGTTGCTATTTTGGAATAGTATTCCCTAAGCTGTACCATGTAAAAAGACTCACTTGAAGCAATGAAGAAAATAATGGACCAACATGACAGAAAAGAGCTAGTTTTTCAGAAATTGTAGGAGATATATGTAGTGCATTGATACCTTCAGTGGGAGTAATTCTGAACATACAAAGAATTTGTAAATTATCCAGAGTGGTTGATCGCCTATCGACTGACACTACTGGAGGTTTCTTGTTGATTACTACCGAGTTAATTGCAGTAAGATCTATGGTTTTGCAAAATCGACTTGCTCTTGATATAATACTGGCAAAAGAGGGTGGAGTCTGTAAAATGTTGAAGGTGCAACATTGTTGCATGTACATGCCTGACAAAAGTGTTGAAATAGAAAATATGTCAGAAATATCACAAATTTGGAAGAAGAATTGAAACCACTGGAGGTTGACAGTGCATGGAAGAGACTAACTGATGGTCTCTCTGCTGTAGGTAGTTGGTTTTCTAATATCGGAAGAAGTATTGTAGTTTGAATATTGATGCCAATAATAGGAATAGCCCTATTTGTCTTGATGATAATAATTTGGTGCAAATGCTACAGAAATAGAACATGGTATGCAGTAAATGAAAAGGGAAGAAAACGAAAATATGATGCAATTCAACTTGAAGAACTGAAAGGGGATATTTACATACGAATGAAAGGCTTCCAAAAGAAAAGGGAAAAGTGAAATACAAAAGTAATTGAAGAAATTGAATTGGGAAACTGCTAAAGTTGGCATCTGGTTTAGTAGTTAGTGATGGTATAAAATACCCTCAAAGAGGGGATAGATGGAGCAAGGTTTCGTATGTAAAGAAACTTGCTTGTATTCAACACCCTCGAAATAACATGTAATAAATAAATCAACATATTTGTATTTACTAATAACTGCATTACACAACATTTTTAGTATCTAGGGGAAGCGTACCTATGTGCTTTTACTAACTAACCTGAGTGTCTTAATTTGGCTGCCGAAAACGCAGGAACCCTTCTGCGCATGCTTCTACCACATTTACGTAGTATGACACTCTTTGCTTTTGGTGGGAATTCTTTGCAGCTGTGCAGTAGTGCCTAAGATGGCTGCTTCAAATCCCACATGCTAATGCATATGCTTTGCTTGAACTAGTGTTTTGCTTAACCTTTAATGCCATAGTTAGATTAAAATGATGGGGATAGAGAAGAAATAAGTGGTATACAGTGCATTCATTAATTTTCGTATTCTAACATGTCCTTCTTTGACTTTATTATTAGCTCGTATTTGGGTCTGAAGGGTATCTGAAAACTCAATTTTGAATTTCGTGTACATGCGCACTCAAACACCGAAAACCTTGAAGCCCTTTATTGAATGACTGCCAAAGCTCCTCTTACCCGCGATGTGCCTAGGAAAATCACCTCTTGACCAGAAGAAAGGAAGAAACTGAATGCATTTGATATATTGTATATGAATTTAAATAAATATTGCTGAGTGGAATAAAAGCATGGGAAAGTAAATTATGGGCGTGAACCTTAATCAATTGAACTAAAGGGAAAATTACCTCATACTGGTATGGTCTGAGGACCTCTTCCCATCTTTTGACCAATCAAATGAAGGGAATACACAGAATTTGCAACATTAATGGGGTGGTGCATACTCTGAAATGGTATAACTAAGGCAGGCTTAGTCAGGTAGATTATCCGACTTGTCACAGACCTGTCACTGACCCAACATATGCTGAAGGAGATCGTGGATGTTGCAGAACTCAGAGGGCTGGTCGAGCACTCTGCAAGAAGATTCAGGAGTTCAGAAGAAGACTGTCATCTAGAAGGGGAACTAGAGTAGCCACAGAGAGGGGTGTGATGCTAGGGTTGCACTTAGCGGAGGTTACCTGTCCTGTCTTCTTCCTAGCCTGACCTGTTGCCACCTGATTAGTTGGGAGCTCTTCTTTTCTCCAGCCCTTGGCCAGGGGCTGGTCCTCGCCCCATTCTAGGTAAATATAAATCCGTGTGGTATGTCTTTGTACCGATTCCCTTTCTCACCCTTCCCAGGTACCAATGTCTAGAAATGTTACTAAGTCTCTGAAGATTTTCATTTTGATCATTATATTCCTGCTTGAAAAGTCATTAACTGCTCTGTTTTGGTAAAGAAACTTGCTTGTATTCAACACCCTCGAAATAACATGTAATACATCAATCAACATGTTTGTATTTACTAATAACTGCATTACACAACATTTTAGTATCTAGGGGAAGCCTACCTATTTGCTTTTATTAACTAACCTGAGTGTCTTAATTTGGCCACCGAAAACGCAGGAACCCTTCTGCGCATGCTTCTACCACATCTACGTAGTATGACGCTCTTTGCTTTTGGTGGGAATTCTTTGCAGCTGTGCAGTAGTGCCTAAGATGGCTGCTTCAAATCTCACATGCTAATGCATATGCTTTTGCTTGAACTAGTGTTTTGCTTAACCTTTAATGCCATAGTTCAATTAAAATAATAGGGATAGTGTAGAAATAAGTGGTATACAGTGCATTCATTAATTTTCGTATTCTAACATGTACTTCTTTGACTTTATTATTAGCTCGTATTTGGGTCTGAAGGGTATCTGAAAACTCAATTTTGAATTTCGTGTACATGCACACTCAAACACTGAAAACCTTGAAGCCCTTCATTGAATGACTGCCAAAGTTCCTCTTACCCGCGATGTGCCTAGGAAAATCACCTCTTGACCAGAAGAAAGGACGAAACTGAATGCATTTAATATATTGTATATGAATTTAAATACATATTGCTGGGTGGAATAAAAGCATGGGAAAGTAAATTATGGGCGGTAACCATAATCAATTAAACTAAAGGGAAAATTACCTCATACTGGTATGGTCTGATGACCTCTTCCCATCTTTTGACCAATCAAATGAAGCGAATACACAGAATTTGCAACATTAATGGGGTGGTGCATACTCTGAAATGGTATAACTAAGGTAGGCTTAGTCAGGTAGATTATCCGACTTGTCACAGACCTGTCACTGACCCAACATATGCTGAAGGAGATCGTGGATGTCGCAGAACTCAGAGGGCTGGTCGAGCACTCTGCAAGAAGATTCAGGAGTTCAGGAGAAGACTGTCATCTAGAAGGGAACTAGAGTAGCCACAGAGAGGGGTGTGATGCTGGGGTTGCACTTAGCGGAGGTTACCTGTCCTGTCCTCTTCCTAGCCTGACCTGTTGGCACCTGATTAGTCGGGAGCTCTTCTTTTCTCCAGCCCTTGGCCAGGGGCTGGTCCTCGCCCCATTCTAGGTAAATATAAATCCGTGTGGTATGTCTTTGTACCGATTCCCTTTCTCACCCTTCCCAGGTACCAATGTCTAGAAATGGTACTAAGTCTCGGAAGATTTTCATTTTGATCATTATATTCCTGCTTGAAAAGTCATTAACTGCTCTGTTTTGGTATTTGACTCACAAAATACTGCATAGATAAAGTGTTTAAAACGTTCCTGAGTCTGTGATCATTTCATGAAATAAGGTATATTGTTATTCTTCTACCTATTATTCTAACACCTTGATCCATTAGCCTGAGGAATTAAGGGGCATATTACCAAGGGGGGCGATAGGCAATTATCACCGATTTAGCAGCCGTTTTCGGCCGCTAAGCGGAGATAATTCTATCGCCCTATTAGCAAGCTGTCGCTAACTGATGTTAGCGACAGATTTTAGCCGATAGGGAGCAGTTTGGGCGCGCTTTACATGTCAGCAATGTTTATCGCTAATGACATTCAAAGTGGGCGTACCCAACCAGTTAGCGACTGAAAACAGTCTCTAAAGTCGCTATCGCCTAATAGCAAGGCAGGCGTAGCCTTGGAAAATTTCGCGCTAAGCGCGAATATCTCCAAATACTAACACCTGCCCAGACCAGTTCCTAGCATGTTATCCAATGGGAGGTAGATAACATGGCTAAGAGCATTTTATCGCTAATGCGTGAATATCGCTGTATTCTCAGTGATATTCACGCATTTCGCCGCTATTGCTGGATATTTTAGCACAATGGAGAAAAACGTTGCTAATAGCATGTTTTCTGCGCTTACATATCCAGCGACAGGCAGTGATAAAAAAATCATCGCTAAGCCTATTTAGCGATAAATATCGCTACTTGTTGGAAATATGCCCCTAAATTAGGAATGACATGGAATTGGTAAGTCATGGTGTACAGGTATAAATCATAATTGAAGAGTAAAACTCTGATAGGCAGGAAAATTGATTACCGATCTAATAGTGTGTATGTTTATGGGCCCAGGTAAGTATGGTGTTTTAGAAAATATCCTAGACTGGTAATCTCGTGCCCTCAACCCGTCGGACTCAAAAGGCTTAGTACGATTTGTCTGCAGAAGCACCCAAAATTGTGTGAATTGCATACTCTAAAATTGAGATTCAGAAGCAACCTCTTATTAGGAGCACAAAGTATGCCAGCTCTATGACGTGCGAATTTTGAGCACAACGTAATATGGCACAAACCAGAGATTCATTAGACAAACGAGCACACAAAACAGCTGTGCAGAATGTAATCTGTCCCCGACTCTAAAACAGAATTTACCTGAGAGGTGTGCTGAAATGTTAATTTTGTTTGCATACCTGTTCGTGTAGTCTTCTCGCATGCAGCACCATCAAACTGATTTGGACACTGGCATATACAGTTGGTTTCAATAAGTATCGGTTCTCCGTTGTTCTGGCATGGGCCGCAGCGGCATGCATTGAACTCATTCAGATATTCGTCCAGAGCTCTCTTCATATTCTGCTGCTTGGCTTCGATGTTTTTCAGGTCAGACCTTAGAAGGATTTCATATATGGGCTGGAGCTGTGAATAGGTGCAACAAGTTAGATTGTCTCTTAAAGAAGAAGAATGCAATTTCATTAGGTTTATTTATTTATGTGTGATTCTTAGCTGCCAAATGGCCTAATGCCTTGTGCAAGAAATCGTTTGTGTGGTTGCTTGTGTTTACATTCAAATAAAAAGTGGCCCACCAGTTTATGCTGAATTTCCTTTACAGGGTGGGTCTAAGAATGGTTGTTATGTGAATAATTATCTTCTATATTGGCTCAGTGGACACAAATATTTAAATTAAACGTTGCCCAAATCAAATATTAGCAGTTAAAATTAATACAAGATTTTCCTTGCTATTTTTCACATGTTGTGTGTGACACTTTCAGTTACTCCAGGTTACGCAACAAATCTTTTTCATTGAGAAAACTCCGGTGACCATTATTGCCAGTGCTTGGATTGGTTTTTAAAAATGTTTTGTAGCAACGGGCAACTCCAGCAGTGCTGCCAAGCAGTTTGGAATGTTATTTTTTATTCTTCCAAGATGGCTGCCACAGTATGTATAGACACAATATCAATTCCATCCTTGAAGTATTGAAAATGATGTTAGGACACCTTGAAACTTTTGTTTCTTATTCTTCTTACTGACCGCCACATTGTATCCACATGCAACATGATGGCCATCTTCAAAATATACATACAAATACAATTTCAAGCTGGCCATTTGCAGCTATGGGCTTTGCCAGTTCTGGCACAACTTTCCAACCAAGCATTGAGAAAGCCAAAAGTGGCTAGCAGCAGGAGGACATTGTGGCAAGGAAGAAAGAAGAGGGTGAACACCGACAAAGCGAAACCAAGCTGCCATAGATTTTGGTGTGTGGGGTGGAAAGAGGAGGGCAGGGGAACTGGTGATGACTGTTGTGGTAATCCAGTGGGAGGAGAGATCACATAAAGTACACACATTGTGGAGGAAGAAAGCAGGAGAGAGAGAGAGAAAGATAGAGTGGACCGAACATGGAAAAAATGCATTGGAGAAACACAGCAGGAGAGAGAAAGGAGCGCAGAGAGAGAGTGTGTAATAAGAGAGAGAAAGGATGTGACTCCCATCCACAGCTAATTCAGAACTGTCACCCAATAAATGCAAAAAAAGGTTCTGTAATGTCTGCCGTGGATGGATTCATACAATCAATCAAAAGCAAGGGTGATACTTAAATCCTAAAGGGGTGAGACTACTGCAAGAATAATGAGGAATGCCATCAAACCAGCATCAGGGGACTGAAATAGACAAAGAAGCAGTCCAGTCATAACCAAAGGCCAGACCCAAATGCCACTCCAAATATATATTAAAGTATTGGTTATAATGCTCCTGTGAGAGATAGCAAAAGTTGTCTGTAGAAAGAACACAGACAAGAAAATGCAAAAACTTGTGTTACAGAATGCAAGAGCTATTTTCTAAAAATTAGACTGACTGACAGTGCACACTGAGATATTCCCTTGGCAGCTAGGCAAGTTAATGCCACAATGTATAATACGTAATTCCAATTATGACAGCCAGTGCTATGATGTGACCGAGGCTATTCTCCACCATACTGAAATACAAAGGTGAATGGTGAAATGCTTAGATAAGTCTCAGCTACTGATCATCACCTGGGCTGTGTTTCCGTCCATTGTTTCTTTTACCCACATTGCTACTCCAGCCAGGGACCGGCTACATGCACATCACCTGAAGGATTTGGATTGGAACACAAGCAACACCAGACCAATATCAGCCTTAGTTGATACTCCTACCAAATGCCACTAAAAGCACGTAGTGCACTAGGTATCAACCACGTTCCAGTAAATGATGTGATATGCAATACATATTCTCTATATATTGGGCAATGCCATGATATGCAACAGGCATCCCCAATATAACAATTAATGACATGACATCACACAAAGTGCCAGTTAATACCAAAAACACACACATGCTAACTATTTTAGTCTAGTTGGCACCTAATACTTAAAGATTTGGTTAGATGTTACGTGATCTGATCCCCAATATGCATTCAAACCTCAGAAATGGAATTTACCGGAAGGCGGGAACGATTCCCAGCGTGTGGGATTAATGTAGGTCTATTCACACAAACGTGCACATTTGAGGACTTTTAATTTCTTCTCACCTCCCCACACAGCAGACTTTCATTATCAGACCAATGTTGCATGAACACTACTAATGAGAGGCTTGGTAAGAGAGAAATTGCCCACATAAATTGAATGGAAATAAGCTATGCAAGAGGATTTAGAGTGAAGGGCAGGAATTTTTGTATAAAGGTTGGCTGGGAGAGAGGTAATTGAGTGAGGAATTGGCCTCCTTTTTCAAAATTAGAGAGGAAAGTAAGTTTTTGCATGGCATTATCAAGGGAGACAAAATTGCACTGCCACAGAAAGTAAGCGAGGTGATTTGTGCTTTAGTTCATGAGGTCCTTACGGAAAGGTCTACCACCAAAAGGAGGATACATGAATTTTACTGGTGGCCTGGTGTTGACAGCATGGTTGACAGGTGGTTGAGGGAGTGTGGTCCCTGTGCAAACAGTAATAAGTCGGCCAAACTGTTAACTGTCAATATGACTCCCATTGAATATGCTCAGGGTCCCTGAAGGAAATTAGTGATTGACATTTGGGTCCATTTGGAACACATCCTGTCAAGGATTTGTAAGCTATAGTGGTTGTGGATTACTTCTACAAGTGGCCCGAGTTGAAAATAGCGGAAAAGATTACATCTTTGCAAGTCATTGACTTTTTAAATGATATTTTTTGTCACAAAGGGTTACCTGAGGAACTTATTTCTGACAATGATCCACTGTTTATAAGCAGGGAGTTGGATTTATTTCTTAGGAGATGTGGTGTTATACCTAAAAAAGGTGTCTAACAATCATCCTCAGGCCATTCATCAAGTAGAACACTTCAACAGGGTTATTAAGGAATCTATGCAGTTAGCAATTAAAAGTAGTATTCAGTGGAGAAAAGCTTTACGAGCTACTTTGTTGACGTAGAGAACGTCGCTCAATTCGGTCACAGGGTTATCACAGTTTGAAATGTTACGGGCCAGGAAACCAGGATCTAAACGTATGCCATGGTGGTTGAAAGAAAATAATTTGTATGACACATTTATGGATTTTGCTAAAGATAGGGAGCGTGTTAAGAAGTATCACGAGAAAATGAGGAGTGATGGTTCTAAGGTTCAGCTGAAGGGGTTGAAATTGGGAGCGGGTGACATGGTACATGTAAAACTGGATGGTATGATAAACAGGAAGTTATCTAAATGGTCTGATCCTGTGAGAGTGATTAAGGTTTTTAGTAAAGCTGTGAGAGTGGAAGGTGGGAAAATATGGAATTTTAGAAGTATTTCTGTGTGTAAAGATAATTTATTGAATAGAGACTGGTCTACTGATTGAGTTGAAGAAAACGCACGTGTTGGTTTGGATGATGAATGTATGAAGGTTTCGGAGGACAGGGTAACACTGTGTAGGGAGGATCGACATAGTGAGCTTATTGGTGATAGTGAATGGATTTCTGGTTCTAGTGACATTTATGATGCTCTAAATGTTCCGAGAATCAGTGAACCTGATGTTGGTAGACACAAGATACTTGTTGGGAAGGACTCTGCGCCAACTATGAATTTACGAAATCATGAACTTGATAATCAATCATTGAAGGAAGGACAAGTCATGGAAGGGAGGAAAAGTATTAAGTAATTCTATTTCTCTTTTGGAGTTATATGTATAAGTTGTATCACTATTATTGTGTATATTGTTATTTTTCTTTGTGGTTACTTCTTTTATTGTATTTACTAATATTTTATTTTTGGGGGGTTTGTTAAAAAGGGGAATGTGTGTAGTATTCTGCTTAGGAACGGAGAACTTGGAATAAAACTGTTGCAGGGAGATTCCTTTTGGGGATTCGTCGCTGACCGTTGAGTAAACTGGTCGCTTTCCAGTTAGGTGGATGTTAAGCTGCCTTCTTGATTATTAAATACATCTTATAAACCCACATCACGTGCGAGTATCAATCCCAGCATATAGGTTTACAGCCAGTAAAGACAGAATGATGCACATAAATCAAAAGCAGCATATTGGAAAAGCAGCATCACAAAATCATAAATCCCATGGCAACTTTAACTGTAATCTTTACTCCATCATATCTGTCATTCATAAACAGGTTACAAATGGTTATAGAGACCAGGCATCATTATTTAACCCATCAGACTGTCATTTTATGATGCATATATGTGGAATGGAGTTCCAATGACAACATGGCTAATTTTTCATGGATTTTCCAAATTCATAGATTATTGTTTGCTTCCTCAATAGATTCTTTGGAAATGTAAATCAGATGCTGAAGAAAGATATACATAGGTGCCTAGTATGGAAATGGATTCACACATGCATCATACGCAATACATGGTCCCTTGCCTATGTGACGGGGCAGGCCACTCAGTTCCTCATTTTCCATGGAAGCCAGATTTGTGGCTCTACTGGCGATCAGGAGGACTAGTATAAGGAGGAAACACTGGGACAAAACGGCAGCAGAAATTTCTTAGGAAAAAAAACCCTCAAGCAAGACCTTTATCTCCTCTCACACACTAAGGCAACACAGTAAGAGAAAGAATCAAGCATTTGTTTAATACACTAGAAAGTGCAAGATGTTAACAGGACATCCTGGTCACTTCAGTTGTGTATTCCTGATGCAGAAATAAGGCTTGTATCAGTGTCAGCTATCTTCACCATCATAACATGAAGCAGATGAAACCATAACATAATTTTAGATAAGTGAACGTAGAGGTTCTCCACAACATTCAGTGCCCGATTATGACTTTTTGTGGTGGTGGATTGGTCGTTATGCCAATGCCATGATCCAGCACTGCCAGAGCCGCATGAGGACCATCTGCCAGATTTCAAGTGTTTCTATTGTGTGGCAGGAGTTTTTTTGGAGGTTCCATGGTGGTCCCTCTGAAAATAGGCACTGCAATGCCAACATCAAAGACAGAGTGCAGTCCATGCCGTGCGGGTACTGGGGTGCATGCACACAAGGGGGCACAACATGTTTACCCCCCTGCATGCACCCCATGGCCCAGAGGCGACAGGGTCCCCTGTAGGGCCCCCTTTGTATCTTCTCTGCCACGGTTTTCATGGAGGAGGAACCGCCATGAAAACCGCGTCGGAGAGGAAACTCGTAATAAGCTTGCTGGGTCCGCGGCAGTCCCACCAAGCATATTGCAGGCTTAAGACCGTGGCACCGCCATCAGGGATCTCTGATTACTGGTGTTTGTGGTGGTGTAATGTCGATCTGCCCGCCCAACATTTAATGGGGCGGATCGACCACTGATGTTTCGGTGGCTGGACCGCCACACCCCCACAAGACTGGCTTTCCTTGAACTGGCAGACTCATAATCAGGCCCTTAGTCTACTTCAGTGCCAGTGAGATCCAGTAGCTGCCAGAAATCCACAAGCATAATTCAACCCCTTGCATGCTCATGACGGCCCCCGGCCGTCATGCGTCACAGTGGGCATGTGCGTAGGACGGCCGGGGGCCGTCCAAATTCTGCCCTCTTTTGAGGATGACCACACAGCGCGAAAATTTGCAGCACATGCAAGGGGTTAATGGACTTACACCTCATAATGGTGACATCTAATAATCTGTGACACCTATAATGCGTACCTTTGGAACAGGAAACCCAGACAGGAGACAAGAGAAATGTCTCAAATGCACATACCACGTTCTAATTGTTTTATTAGGATCATGTTTAATTCAAAGTTGCTGCTGTTCCTTAGAACTATTTGGATAAAAGAAAATAACTTTGATAAGGGTCGAGAGTATATTTAGCTTCCAATTTGACACTTGAATATTGTATAGAGTGTACAGTGAGTGTCTGAAAAGGTGTGAGTGTTCATTGTACCATCCAGCACTCGACGTTTCTGAGATTTTCTGTCTCAACTTTCCCAAAAGAGCGTTATTGTTATGTTGCACCTGTTGTCTATTTGGACATTTTCTACCATTTTCATGGGTGAGGGGTTACCCTTCGAATGTTGTGCAATATTCCAACTTTCCTTTAGCCCCCTTTAAGAGTCTCCATGATAGTGGGATTCTTTTATTCACTCGGTTTGATGCCCACCGATATCAACTTTTGATCTCATACTACAAAAAATGTACTCTCACAAGACAAATCCAATGGACAACACCCCTAAAAACTACACTCAGTGAGAGAAAGCAACAGTGTATGACAATGAATTGCAAAATGTTAACTGACTTCCTAAGCAGCAGACATTTCGCTCGAGATTCAGTAACCTTCACAGTAGTGAAAACTGACCAACATTCTTGTTTTTCTAACTGACTGCATTAACAAAAATGCAAATTACGTGGATTGATTAGTCCACTGGCTTGATGTATGTTACTTATTTAGTCCAGGAACCTCGAATAATGAAGTTGCTCCCCTGCTGTCAGCCCTACACAAGGCTGAGAAGGAAAAGAACCCAGGGGCATATTACCAACAAGTAGGGATATTTATTGCTAAATAGGCTTAGCAACAATTTTTTTATCGCTGCCCGTCGCTGGATATGTTAGCGGAGAAAACATGCTATTAGCAACGTTTTTCTCCATTGTGCTAAAATATAGAGCGAAAGCGCCAAAATGCGTGAATATCGCTGAGAATACAGCGATATTCACGCATTAGCGACGAAATGTTCTTAGCCATGTTATCCACCTCCCATTGGATAACATGGCTGAGGACTGGTCTGGACAGGTGTTAGTATTTGGTGATATTTGCGTTTAGCGCGAATATTTCCAACGCTACGGCTGCCTTGCTATTAGGCGATAGCGATGTTAGCGACTTCTTTCAGTTGCTAACTGGTCGGGTACGTCGACTTCTTATGTCATTAGCGATAAACATCGCAGACATGCAAAGCCGTCCCCAAACCTCTCGCTATCGCCTAAAAGCTGTCCCTAACATCAGTTAGCGACAGCTTGCTAATAGGGTGATAGAATTATCGCCGCTTAGCGGCCGAAAACTACCGCTAAATCGGCAATAATTGCCTATCGCCCCCCTTGGTAATATGCCCCCCAATTTCTTCATAGCCATAGACAATGTCCTTTTTCAAGCATGCCATCCGTTAAAGGAAGATATGCCCATTTATAGGCCCTAACCTATTTACAGCAGTAGCCACAATTAAAACTGAGCAAATGGAGTTATTCATCCCACACATTTATGGCTATTACGAGGGCAAGTCATAATATTATGGTAAAAAAGATCGACCTACAAGAATATCACCTGTAGAGTATCAGCTACCATTATACTGACAGTGTAAGAAGCTATTTGCTTGCCATCCATACAGTGATGATCAGAGTTACCACAGGAAGAGCTTTTTATGTTTCACGGATAGCTTTATGCTGTTTAACGAATCTGCACAAAATTATCTAAAACAAAAGTTAACCCACCTCAGCTTTTTCCTGGACAGTTTTATGCAAAACTATCCAGGGGGGTGAAAAAAAAGGAGGAGTTTTAAAAAATTGATTGCCCATGTTAATTTTCATAGAAAATTTTGATTTCGGAATAGCTGGACTGAATTACACCAAATTTACCAGACAGTTAAAACTTTACTCAGAAAGTGTGCTTCTTATGATTTTTCTTTTATTTTTTAAAGTATTTTTATTGCGGAAAGTATAGAGAACACAATTGGGTAAGTCTACCCACAGGCACTGATAGATGAGAAATAACCAAAATGCCCAAACAGGATAATACACAGCCATGTAGCCCACAGTCCGGAGGCCAGGCGGCGTAAAGTCGGAAAGTGCCAAAAATATAAAAGCATAAATGTTTGTATTAAATAAATATGGATCGCTAGTATCCGCTGTTTTTTCCCCCTCGTCTTTTGTTGACCCCGTCTCTTATCTTCCTTTATATTTCTTTTTTTGATAAAACTACATTCTAACATGTAACAACAAAACAGTTCCCCCCCATACTTGGCATCACTAGTAAAACTTGTGTAAATAGTTCGGTTACCTCCTTATGGTCCGTTCGGGTACAGATATCACAGTCAGAAGCAAACCTCCGGGAATCAAGGCAGATCACATAAAAGGGAACATTCGTACGCGTCCAATAGGGCACTACCCCAAAACAGGTCCCTCCTCCCCACCTCCCGCTACATCCTCCTCAGATCCAGACTCCTCAGGGGTAAACAGTTCAGCACTGGTGACATCCGAGTCATCGCTGGGCTACCCCTCAGCACACATCACCCTCCATGCTAATAAGTCCTCCTGGAGCCTTTCATCTCAGTGTGTGCACTGCATGTGTGTTTCCTCAGCCAAGGACCATTCCCTAACATCCTTAAGCCACAGGGATATCTCAGGGGCCCTCTGCCCCATCCAAGTGATAGCCACGCGCCGCCTCGCCAACACCAGCAGCAACTGCAGCAACTTATAGGATAAATTCCTCTTTTTGGGCTTGGGGACCAGGGCCAAGAGACAATGAAGCGGAGTCAGGGCAATCCGGAGGCCCGCGACACGGCCAATGCGCTCCACCACTTCCTTCCAGAAGCTACCCACCAGCGGGCACTCCCAGGCCAAATGTAAGAATCCGGCTCTCCCTGCCCCACATCTAGGGCAGTTGTCCTGTCTATCTTCAGAGATACAGTGCAGGGAGACCGGGGTCATGGAAGTGCGATGTACAAAATTAAAGTGGATCAGTTTAAACCGCGCATTGCACAACACTTTCCGAGTCAGGAGTCCAATACGCTTGCACTGTCCCTGCTCTAGAGCAATCCCCAGGTCCACCTCCCAGGCCGCCCAGGACTGCGCGACCGGCGGAGCGGAATCCCGTTGCATGGCCGAGTACAGTAATGTGATCAGCCGCTTCCCCCTGCAGCAGGAAAGAAGGATGTTGAGGGTCTCCTTTGCATGCGTGCTGACGCATTAGTAATTCGCCTTTGAATTTTTAAAGGATTTATTGAGGAGCTCCAATGTGTTTTCTAATGGATACATATGCGCCCTGACTTCATCATCTTCATGGATTACGTGGGCATGTTTAACATTGCATTTCAAACATGTTTCCTGCTGCTATGCTGCGCAACTTTCCTTATTTTCAGCATGTGTCATCGTATTTCAATGCCCCTTTTACAGTCATTCACTGCTGTCAGCTGGCGCCTTTTGTCCTGCACCTATCTATCTATTTAGACTGTGTTTCTGCTATTATTTGACTCTGAGGCTGCTGTTAGCTGTTAGCGAAGGGGCCTTCCTTCAATTGGCATTGCTCCTGCGCTTCTTATTTTACTCCATGTAACCAGCTACTCTAAACGTGCTATTTTTCCTCAACATGTGATTTTGGCTCTTCCTGTCTTACAAAGTATGTTCTTCTGACCAAATTGACTTTTACATTCCACTGTTACTGAGCTCCTTTCAGGAGCCAATTTCTCTAGGAGTGTTTTTTCAGGAACCTTCTCTGATTTTTCATTCGGAAGCCCTTGGTTTTATTGTGTTTCACACTGGCTTGGCTCATCATATCTGCATTTTTTGTCCCTGCTGGTGTCCTTGGTGTATCTAATGTGGGCTTTTTGAATAATTGTGGTCATATTTTCCTTTCATGGTCAAACTTCGCAAGCCAAAGTTTATTTTTGTTCCTTCCACAAACGTTCCAAAACATCTATCTACGGATTTGTGTACTTCTGTACCAGCACCAAGAATGGCTGGACTAGCTCCTCAGGCTCCTCTGTTGCACAGTCTTCTTCGAATAAATCTTCGCCTCCTGCATCCTCTTCCAAACGTTTAAAGCAGGACCCTCCCTCTCCTGATAAGTCATCCCCTCCATCCTCCATGGACCTAATTCTCGAAGAAATTCGCGCAGTGCGTCTTTTTATTGAGGAAACAAGTAAAGACATGCAAATTCTGAAAGATAGATGGTCCATCATGGATGCGCTGATCACCGCTGTTGAGCAGCAAGTTCCTGACATTCAATCAAGCGCATTTCTTCCTTGGAAAAGCCTTTTCTCTCTCTCCAACAGCATACAGAGGACTTGGAAAATCGAAATAGGAGGAACAACCTTCGTATTTATAATCTGCAAGAATCCATTGAAGGGGATGACCCGGTCACCTTCTTCACCTCCTTACTTCCAAAGCTCCTAGACATGCCACCATCCACTTCCATTAGTATTCAAAGAGCTCATAGACTGGGTCCGCACACAGAAGTCTCTACAAAGCCTCGTGGAGTTATCATCCTTTTTCTGAAGTTTACGGATATCCTTTTGATTCTCGGCGCAGCTAAAGCCAAATGTCAAGTTTCCTGGCTGGGTCAGAGTATATTCCTGGCTCAAGATGTTTCTAATGCTACTGCCACTAGACGAAAGGAATTCCTTTCCTTTCGTCCCTCTTTGCGCTCCCTTGGGGCGCACTATGGCTTGTTTCATCCCTGCATTTTTAAAGTTACTCATCAAAATAAGACTTGGACTTTTCAGGATCCTGGCGAACTTAGGAATTTTATCCTTCTACAATCCAATGGTGGCATGGAGACCTCCTCTCCTTCTAATGGCTGATCTGTTTTAGACGTCTTTTGAGTCTTTGTATCTGTTTTTCCAGTTCTTCTCCTTCGCTTACATACTGTTCTTCTCTCCATATTTCATTTGTGCCTCTAGTGTCTTATGGGCATATTATTAAGGGGGTTTATCTCCCCTTTTTTGGCTTTAAAAGTAGGGGTGGGCGGGCAGCTACGCTCCGTGCCGGCTTCTACGCATTTTGCGTAGCAGGCATAGAATTCGGCACTACGCATGCTCCGCAGACGGTGCGTAGCTGGCCGCCTCCCTCCCGCCCTCCCTAAATACTTTAATTTAAATGTTAGTAAGAATTAAAAGGCACTTACCTTGCCCGCCGCTGCCCGCTGCGTCCCCGGGGCTCCCTCTCTTCATCGCTGCCATCTTGGGTACTAATGCAAATGCGCGGGCGGCCGCGCATGCGCATTTCTCACGAGAAATGCGCATGCGCAGCAGCTCGCGCATGCGCATTAGTACCCAAGACGGCGGCGATGAAGAGAGGGAGCCCCGGAGACGCGGCGGGCAGCGGCGGGCAAGGTAAGTGCCTTTTAATTCTTTCTAACATTTAAATTAAAGTATTTAGGGAGGGCGGGAGGGAGGGAGGCCTGCGGTGCGTAGTGGGGCTACGCGGAGTGCGGAGGTGGGCGTAGTTTCTCGCCCACTTCACGTAGCTCCGCGAAGCCCCACTACGCCCAGGGCTATTTAAAAGCCAAGAAAGCGGAGATAAAATTATCTCCCTATTACCTAGCTGTCGCTAACACCAGTTAGCGACAGCTAGTAGGAGATAGCGACCATCTTGGGCTCCACTTTGCATGTCAGTGATATTTATCACTAATGACATGCAAAGTGGGCGTGCCAAGATGTTAGCGACTGGAAACAGTCACTAACATCGCTATCTCCTATTACCAACTTTTGGAGATATTCGCGCTAAGTGCAAATATCTCCAAAAGCTAACACCTGCCCTGAGCAGTTCTTAGCCATGTTATCCAATGGGAGGTGGATAACATGGCTAAGAGCATTAGCTCGGTAATACATGAATATCGCGGAATTTTCAGCAATATTCATGCTTTGCGGACGATTTTTATCGCATTTGCTATAAACCTTGATAATACCAAGGTTTATCTGCGATACAAATCGCCGCAGCTCAGCGGTAAATTTTTGTCTCTAACCAAGCAATAGCGATAATTATCGCTATTGCTTAGTAATATGCCCCTTACTGAATAGTCTCTTATTCTATTGCCTTTGTTTTCATATTTTTTGTCGTAATGACTGTTGTAGTTTGCAGAATGTATTTTATTGTTCTACTTTTGATTCTAATTATTTTCTTCCTTCCCACAGATTTGTAATCCTTTGTTCCTTCATCCTTGTGATCCCCTGTTTGTGGTTCTATGATGTCCGGGTGCGGTTGTGTCCCTCCTCCTTGGCTGGATCATCTTGTTAGGCGTCACCATCCCCCATCCTCCTCTTGTATCTTCCTCTCAGGTATGTTTTTTGCAGTCATCCTCTTGGATTCCTCTGTCTACTTCTTCCTTTCTTCCTCTCTAATTCTCTTCCTCTCCCCCTATCTTTTCTTTCCCTGGTTTCCCCCGGTCTTCACCTCTCCTTTCTCTTCTTTTCTGCTACAGAACCGCAATCTTTATTTCCTCCCTTTACTCTTCTATCTCTCCTGATTATGATGTATATGCATTACGCTGCTTTATCTGTATTACTCGTTTCTACCCTATTTGACGTTTATTTATTTTTTCTTCTTAAAAACACTTACTGCTCTTTCTCTCTATGCCTGTTTGCTTTTTTCCTTTTTCAAAATGTTCTTCAAAATGTTCTTCATATATTTTTTGAGTTTTTTATTGTATTTGCAATGTTTCTATTCCTAGAGTTTTACTTATCATATTTACCCTGGTTCAAAGTTTAGAGTTATTTCATGGAATATGTAAGATTTTATTAATCCCATCAAAAGACAGAGGGTACTCTCACATTTATCTACTTATACCCCTGATATTGTTCTTTTTCAAGAAACTCATCTCAATGATGTTGAGTCAGTTAAGTTAAAAATGAGTTGGGTGGGTGAGGTTTTATTTTCTCCCACTGATAACAAGAAGAATGGGGTTGCCATTTTGATTCATAAAAAACTCAAATGTAAAGTTTTGTTACAGGAAAAAGATTCGGAAGGTCGCTGGATTTTAGCTAAACTGTTACTTAATGCTGTTCCCTTAACTGAGTTCAATGTTTATGGTCCCACCCAACCTGACTGTTCGTTCTGGCCGCTCATCACACACAAATGCACACAACACAAAGATGATTTTTTCCTTTTGGGTGGTGATTGTAACTGATGGAGCAAGGATTCGCACGTAAAGCGCCTTGCGCACAGACAAGAACCTCGCCTAATGTATAATCCTATTAACCCAGTTGTTCGTCATTTATTATACGTTTTCCCAAACACGCGGGTGTCCCCAGGATGCTTGCTCGTATGTCTTTTCCATACTAACGAAGCTTGCACTAAAGAAACGGCTGCTTCGCTGAAATTCAGTCTGCGCATGCGTCGGTCATACCCATGTGATGTGACGCACTCGCATTCTGGAGGGAATCTATTGCACATGCGCACTGTTGCAAACATGGCCGCTTGTCCTTTTACCACGCTCTGTGCTTGCTACAGCTGCTTCAGCCTATCTGTCCTTTCGCACTAAAACGTAACCCTATAGTTATTATAAAGTAAGGGATGTTTAGAATTTATCATGGTATACAGTGTGATCATTTTATATGTGATTTTAATTTGTTTTCGCTTACTTTTCATGTACCGCGTCTCTGGGGCTGGGAAATTCGGGAGCGGAGCCATACTTGAGGCTCTGCTGGGCTCCATCAGGTGACCAGGGAAAAGCTCTACTGCGCAGAAGCTGAAACAAGCCAGCTGGCTCCTGAAGCACAATGCGCCTGAGAAGATCCCTGGGAAGACTGACTCTCACCTTGGAAGAAGCAATTCTGTTGCTACCTATCATGAACTTTACTGTATTGCTGTATGCTTATGCATGGGAACGTGAACCCAAGGGGCGGGTAGGAAAATTATAATATTGAGGGTGAGAAAGTCGAATTCTAGGAGGTGGTAATGACCGCACCATCTCTCCTGACCAATCATAGTGTGGGAAGCTGTCACTTGCAACATTAGTGGGTGGTCTGAGGGACCCCAAAATAGTATAATTACCCTAGTTTAGCTTAGGAAAATTGTCCGACTTGTCCGAGTAGCAGACCTGTCACTGACCCTACGAACTCTATAGGTGCTCAATCTGAGAGTGCTGCGGAGCACTCTGTCCATACTTTCCACAAACTCCTAAGGGGTGGAAATAATCCTAAGTGCTGGCGAAGCACTTTGCTGGGGAAATTCGAAAACCCAATCGGGGTTACTGGCGGATTACTTGCAGGAGGGGGTAACGCAGGCGTTGCTGTCCGAAGCTGTAGGTGTTGATCGTACCCTGGGAGGCCCAGTCTTGACCCGAAACCTGAGGGGTATCCTGTCCTGATCTGTCCGTGGGCTGTACCTGCTCGCATCCTGGTATTCCAATTCCTTGAGGGTCCTGTCCCCGTCTTTCCAAACTGACCCGTGGCCAGGGTTAGTCTTCACTCCCATTTAGGTAAATATAAGGTGTGGGTTTGCGTTTTCTCATAGTCTTTCCTCACTTAAACTCATTTCCTTCTTCTCAAAGGGAATATTCTTGACTTTGATATTCGTTCTTGAAATGCCAAACCATATATGTTTTGCTTATTAGACTTGTTCCACATCTCTCCCTTCCTTTAGAAATTTTGCTGAACTGTTGAATCTATTAGTATGTTCCAAGTTTTCCCCCTTCCTTTAGTACGATTGAGGTGAACTTAGCAAGAATAGTCCAAAGAACTTAGGTTAAATACATGTTTTAGGTCCCACACATATCCTATGTCCTAATATTAAGTTGCAGTGACTAGTCTTGTTCTAAAAATTCCTACCTTTAGTCTTCCCGTATACTCAAATGGTCCTGGTTTTAACCCTTAGTTACCTGGTGTTTTTGATTTTGATGTTCGACGTGTTATTCTGCATATCGCTTATTGCCTTGGCATATTCTCTTTGAATTCCTATATAAAACTTTTAACTTCATCAGGTGTCTGTGGTCATTTTACAGAAAATTGTGGATAAGTATGTTCTGAAGTATAAAGGGTATTTTTCTAGGTCCCCTGTCTACTTTTTCCCTAATAGCTCCAGATCTGTCATAGGTATTTGTGCCTGTGGTAAGTCAGGTGCATGGTCAGCAGAGGTGTAAAGCCAAACCTTAATAGCTCATAGAAGCGTGCAGGTGGAGAAAAAGAAACCATCACCCGGTTCACCCCAAATGTCAGTGGTGTATTAAAATTGTTGCACGCCAGGGCCCAGTGCGTGTAAGTAATTGGTAAACTCGGTGACCTGGGTGAACTGCGCGCTCTATCAGTAATTTTCTGGTAACCAGAGGATGGTTTGGACTAGTTAGATTAGGTAGACAGGATAGCTGATAAATAAACCGTGAAAATAAAATGTGCTGCTGAAATTTCTATGCTGCTGATTTTTTTACATTGATTTAAAGATTTTTGGAAATGTTTTAAGGATATATATGTCTATGTATATGAATGTTGCATTGCTGCTATTAGTGTGTATGCTATATTAACAACTAAATTGTTTGTAAGTGTTCAGTGTAGTCCGAATCCCCGGGGAAGTATTTAGCTAACGGTGAGCAGAATCCGGTTAGCTGTTGAAGTCACTGGTTTGAGTCATTAGTGCAGGGTTAGGAATAACTGGAAGCACTAATTAGGACCTTTGTTTGCATCTGAGTAAATGATAGCTACGAGTCCTTTATAAAACTTTCATTGCGATATCACCTAGTAAGGGTCGCATACGGAAGGAGTAGTAGGGTCTCCGAGGCTTGAATGGTAAGTAAATTAGTCCGCTGGTGAAAGCCTGACTTAGTATATATCCCAGGAAGAAGTGGATAAGTCAGGGGAATAACAGGTTCTATTTTACGTATGTGAAAGGTTAGGCAAAGAAGTCTACCTAGAGTGAATGAAAAGTAGACAGAAGTGGTTTACTAGCAGCGAAAGAAAATTCTTTTATCTCTTTAGAACACTCAGACATAGTGGCAAACGTTGCGTGTTGTTGACTAAGATTTGCATTCGCACTTTAGAGAGAGTAAAAAGTTTCCGTTACCTTGTGAAGGAGTGAGTCGGTCGGAAGACTGCTCTGACGTCACTCCGTGCCGCGCTGGTATTGGTCGAAACAGCGGGTGTGTAGTGAAGCCGAATTTGTGAAGGAGGGGTGAGTGCCGAAGCGTGAGACTCTGTCTTGCGAAAAGGCCGCGCACCCATTGGTTAAGGATTTTTGTATTCTCCAAATTGATTGGGTACTGCAAAATAAAAGTCGCGCTAGCATTGGAAGCACAAAGGTAAACAAAATTAATCAGGCCGAGTTAGAAGCGAGTCTGGAGAGTTGTATGTGGTATCCAGATTTTATACCGAATCCAAAGTATCTAGGATTTCATAAGGAGCAGATTTTACGAGGTAGACCACACATGATGTATGGAATAAAAAGGAAAATGTCATTTACTGATAAAATAAAGAATTTTTTCAAAACTGATAAACCCATTAGAACGAGGGAAGGTGTGCTCATTCCCCCGCCAAATACTCCTGCCTCTTTCATGATGTTTGATAAAGGGTACCATACCTGTGTATGGCTAGAAAACTGGGCAAAGTATACTGCTGATGACGGAGTCCTAGCATTCCCTGTTGACGGTACATTTAATGGTTGGATCCTGTTTAACCTAAGGACCCGCATGAATGAATTACACCCTAGACCTAGGTTGACCCAGTATGAAGCTCTGGAAGAATGGGAGATTGAGGCTCTAGAAAGAGATAGACCCCGGATGGACAAGGGAGTAAGTAAATGGTATCCGAGGGTTCAAGCGCAAACCAAAGAGCAGAAAATGAAACAGTGGAGGCAAAATATGATGACAGAGGGATTGTTTCCAATGATGGGGGTGTTAGAAGAGAGGAAAGGAAAATGTATAGAAAAGACCCATCATTTAATGCCTGTAGGGGACTCAGAAGATGAGCACTTAGAAGATTTGTTAATGAAAAATCCACCTCCCTATGTTGCCGAATCAGAACCTGTGCAATCTCCAAACCCATTTTCGAAATATCCCAGATGTCGGAGGGATAGTGATACAGATGGAACGGGTACAGACAGTAAAACCAGCAATGGGGATGGGTTTTGCAGACCAAAATCTACGGTCCCAAATTATCAGCCGTTCGGAGAAGATCCACCTCGGTTGGTTACTCCGACTGCTCCAAGTATTTATCCTCCCTTGGTACCTCAGGTATTGCATGACAATTCCGCAGAAAAGGCTTTACGAGAAAAGGAAAAAGAAGCCCTGGCTAGGCAGCGAGATGATTTAGTTCGAACTATTGCCCAGATACATCCCCATCCTGATTCCCTGACTATTCCAATAACTATTGGTCCTGCTATTCCACTATATAGGGATGACCTGGCTAGTCCTCGTCCTCCTGTTATCACCCCAATTATGCCAACTCCTAGCATTCCACTCCCGAGAAAAGAAATGCTCATAGATGATGATCAAGAAAGTGAATGTGAATCCGTGGTTCTGATGGATATGCCCATCAGGGAAAACAGAACTAGCATGTCAGGATCCAGAAGTCAGAATAAGGCAAAAGAAGTTCTGATTGGGAGTACATCGGGGGTCAGGAGTGCCACAGTAGTATCCCCAGAAGAATTAGACAGATGGACCAAGGAGCTGGAGAAAGAGACAACTCCCCAACCCAAAGCATTAGAAATATATAAATTGAGAATAGAAATAGAAGAAATGATGGCTGGAAATGTGGGAGTGGAACGCCTGAATTCTTTCAGTGAAGAAGAGTTACTGTTCATCAGTAAAAACCTTACCCGAAACGCTAGGTTGCTCCATGAAAGGTTATTGGACACTGCCACAGAAATAGGGATAGATATCAGCCACTCCAAAATTCTTCAGAAACCCTACAGAGTAGATTTTTCCGACAAAGACTTGGAAAGCTTAAATGTAATGGGAAAACAGATCCAAATAAAGGAATTGCTGAAACTCTTACAGAAATGGGGGGATGTAGGAAAGTGGAGAACCCGGTGGGCAAAGAAAAAGGAAGACAGTAGAGCGAAATCGCAAGCTTCAGAATATGTACTGAAAGAAGTAACTCCCGCAGAAAAACTGTGTCCCATGAGAGAGGTCCCGGGGGGAAAATATGTCCATGTCCCTTGGTCCCGACAGGATATCGTGTCATTTACTAATGACTTCCCGAAATTACGGGAGAAACCAGTTGACTGGTACAGACAGGTTGAACGCTTCATCAAGGTTCAGAAATGTCTCCTGAAAGACCTGGATGGGTTTTTCGACATTGTAGTCCCTGTAGATTTATGGACCGATTGCAAAATTGAGATTGATTGGCCTAGTGAGGAATTTGCGAGAGACGAGAAAACAGGAGCTCCCGCACCTGAAGTAATGAGGAAGTATGAGCAAGTCATACAATACCTCAAGAAAAAGGTTCCCGCAAAAGAAACAGATTGGACCCGAATAGATAGAACTACCCAAGAGCGTGATGAATCTGTCCATGCTTTTTATGAAAGGTTGCTGCAAGTGTTTAAGAAGACTTACAGTGGAATCGATAATGTGGACATGAAGGACATGACCCATTTCAGTTACAGATTTGTGCTAGGACTAAGGCCTGAAATATCACAATGGATTCGAGATAATAAAATCAGTTGGCAGGGAAAACCTATAGATGATGTCTTGAAATACGCAAAATATTGCGAAGATGAAATTGAAAATAAAAAGAAGGCTCTCAAGGAAAAGGTAATGTGGGCACAGGTGAAATTAGCTGAACAGCAGGAAAAACAGTTAAGTAAATTAAATACTAATAATAATGCTCAGAATGCCACTGTTGGGGGAGGAGGGAAGCCCCGACCTAAAATGAGTCGAGAAGAGGCTATGAAGAAGTTTCTGTGCCATGGGTGCGGCCAGATAGGGCATTGGAGAGACGAGTGTCCACACCTGCAGGCCGGTAATGCCCCTGTAAATGGTTTAAATCCACAGGTGCAGAAAGAGGGGACAAGAAAGAACCAGCAACAGGTAAAATTACCTCCAGTACCTCGCGCTCCTAGACAAAATTTTAAGAATCAGGGTCAGCAGAATGAGAGGGCGGAAGTATGGGAAGTCGAGAATGAAAGAGATGCAGTCATTCCACAGTACTTGTTAAATGACACCTTCCTCTATGAAAATCAAGATTGACGGGGCCTGAGAGGGGAGGACGAGGAGTGCGTGCTTGGCGCCTCCTTACCGGTAGACCAGACTGGACCATACATTGAAGGAAAGGTTGAGGGAAAAGACGTCACCTTTCTGTTGGACACTGGGGCTACCAGATCTACTGTAAGAACGGTGGATGTTCCTAACCTACCCCTCTCGGGAGAAGCGATCCAAGTAGTGGGCGTCTCCAATCAAATAATAAGTACTCCAGTAACTGAACCAATGGAAATTTCTATAGGAAATTTCAAGGAAATGCACAGATTTGTAGTCTGTGATTCCAGTCCTGTGAACCTGTTAGGATGTGATTTGTTGTGCAAGATTCACTGTACCATCTATTGCACACCAAAAGGCGTCGAAATTCAGACCCCCGATGAAGATGGCCTGTACAAACTGATGTTGGTCAGACAAGATTCTGATATTAAACCCTTGACAGTTGAAGATTTACCTGAAGAGCTCCAATTAAGAGTAGTACCAGAAGTGTGGGACTTCACAGGAAAAGATGTAGGCTTAATGGCAAATGTGGACCCAGTTAAAATAACAATAAAAACGAATGCTGTATACCCCAAAACCAGACAGTACAAAATGAGGGCAGAAGTGAAAGCAGGAGTAGCGACTGAGATTACCAGGCTGCTAGAAGCAGAAATAATAGAGGAAGTGATGAGCAGTCCCTGTAATTCGCCTATCATTGGGATCAAAAAGCCTAGTGGAAAGTACCGGGTGGTGCAAGATTTGCGCAAGGTAAACCAAATTGTTGTGCCTTGCTGTCCGGTTGTGCCTAACCCTGCAGTGATACTATATCAGATTCCCTGGAATGCAGAATGGTTCACTGTCATCGACCTGTGCCATGCATTCTTTTCCATCCCATTGCATCCAGAAAGCAAGTTCCTTTTCAGTTTTGAATTTGACAGTCATATCTATGTCTGGAATCGGGTCCCCCAGGGGTACACCGAAAGTCCATCGATTTTCAACCAGATACTAAAGAAATGCCTTGAAACCCTAGTGCTGCCGAGAGAATCCGTTTTGGTGCAGTACATAGATGACCTATTAGTGGCATCTAAAACCCAGACGGACTGTGTTACCGACACAATTGCCTTGCTAAATCACCTAGGAAAGGGAGGACATAAAGTGTCACCTGACAAACTACAGTTTTGTAAAAACTCAGTGAAGTATCTGGGGCACCAGATAGAAAAAGGAATCAGGAAAGTTACTACAGAAAGAATAAAAATAATTAAAGCAATGGAACTGCCCAGAACTCAGAAAGAGGTGAGAATGTTCCTAGGAGTAGTGGGTTACTGCAGACAATGGATTGTAGGATTTGCAGCTCTAGTAAAACCTCTGATAAAAATGACCAAGAAAGGAGTAGAAGACCCCGTCAGTTGGGACAGTGAAAGCATGAACGCTTGGGTAACATTGCGAAACTGTCTATGTACCGCTCCTGCATTGGGTATGCCTGATTACTCTAAGTCATTTGAACTATTCTGTGACACTAGAGAAAATTGTGCTCTTTCAGTTCTGACCCAGGAGCATGGATTGGTCAGACGTCCGGTGGCCTATTTTTCGGCCACCCTAGATCCGGTGGCTGCTGGATTACCTGGATGCCTGAAGGCAGTGGCTGCTACTTGCGTCAGTCTAGAACAGAGTGAGAACATTGTCATGGGACATCACGTCACGGTATATGTTCCTCATTCTGTTGTAATCCTACTAACTAGAACTAAGACCCAGTACCTCACACCTAGTCGGCTGACTAAGTATGAGAGAATTTTGATTGGCGCTGAAAATGTGACCATTTCCCGGTGCAACGTCCTAAACCCTGCGACACTGTTACCTGTTCCTCGGGATATAGAGATTGAAGAGGCAGGGGAACATAATTGCATCGATTTAACCGAATTCAGTACTAAGCCCCATCCTGACATCCGCGAGATAGCTTTACTTGATGGAGATCTTACCGTCTTTGTGGATGGCTCGTGTTTAAGACATGAAAGTGGAGGACTGTGTGCTGCATATGCTGTGGTCACATTGACGCACACCATAGAAGCATCTTACCTATGCGAAGTGAAGTCTGCACAAGTGGCAGAACTCATTGCGCTAACCAGAGCATGTAAGAGGGGTAAGAACAAAAGAATAACTGTTTACACCGACAGCCAGTACTGTTACGGGGTTGTTCATGACTTCGGCCAATTGTGGTTGCAAAGAGAATTCATGACTTCCTCAGGCACCCCTATCAGAAATGGAAAGGTGGTGCATAACTTACTGGAAGCTATCCAATTGCCCAAAGAATTGGCTGTGGTCAAGTGTGCGGCTCACAGATCTGGAAATGATGATGTGACAGCCGGTAATAGGTATGCTGACCAAATTGCCCAATTTTGCGCCCGATACCAAATGTCCCTCCAAATTGCGTTGTGGGGTGGAAACAGCTGCCAACTTATGTTGTTTGAGAATGTGTCAACGTGGGAAGAATTAAAGGATTTGCAACAGGCAACAGACAGGCAAGAAAAAGGCAGGTGGGCAGCAGATGGATGCAAATTGAGAGATGATGGTGTGGTGGTAAACTCGACTGGGGTGCCTGTACTGCCTGATAGCTTGATAGACCCTATGATCAGAATGATACATGAACCAACACATATGGGAAGGGACGCAATGTGTCGAGTGTTTGACAAAGTGTTCTATAATTCAAAATTCAGGAACCAGGCGGAAAGGTTTTGCCAGAGGTGCCTAGTGTGTCAGCAATTCAATGCAGGAAAAAGGACTGTAGTGGAACAGAGTAATATTGGGAAGGCAGTAGGTCCCTTTGTCAGAATGCAGGCAGACTTTATAACAATGCCTAGGTGTCAAGGGTACAGATACATCTTAGTCATAGTTTGCCTATTCTCCCGGTGGGTGGAGGCCTATCCCGCAAAGAAAAATGATGCCCTAACTACAGCCAAATTATTGCTCAGGGAGTTGATACCTAGGTATGGAATTCCTGAGACAATCGAAACGGACCAAGGTGGGCATTTTGCCAACGATGTCCTAGAGGAACTCTGTAAAGCATTCAAAATGAAGCAAAGACTGCATTGTGCCTACCGTCCAGAGGCTTCTGGGGTAGTGGAACAAATAAATGGCGACCTGAAATCCAGATTGGCTAAAATGTGTGATTCTACAAAGATGAACTGGATAGAGGCTTTACCCCTTGTGCTGATGAGTCTGAGAAGTATCCCGAACCGAAAAACTGGCCTGAGCCCCCATGAAGTGTTAATGGGAAGAGTGATGCGGCAGGCATGGGTACCCGGACACAAACTGCTAAGCATTTCTGATGATATGGTGCTAGAATACTGCAAGCAGCTGGGTGACCAAGTGCGTTCTCTCTCTCAGCAGATTGGAGAGACAGCTGACGAATGGCCAAAGACTCCAGCACATAGACTGCAACCAGGAGATTGGGTGGCGTTAAAGAAACACACCCGGAGCAGTTGCCTGAAACCGAGGTGGGGTAAGCCAAGACAAGTGATCCTCGTCACTACAACTGCTGTAAAGTGTGCTGGTGTACCGAAGTGGATCCACGCCAGCCACACGAAGCGGGTAACTGGAGAAAACGCGACTGGAGCTGAAGGCAGCACAGCTGAAGAGGCTTCCGAGGAGGAGAGTCCGGAGCTAGCTGACATCGAACTGCCGAGCACAAGTCGAGACGTTGAGTGGTTCCCCGCCGACGACCAGGTTCATGATCCAATACGAACCAGAAAATATTCCTACTTAGACAGTGAGTGGGATAGCCCAGGTGAGTTAGAAATAGAAGAAGAAGGTCAGGTCAACGAGAATCACATCACACCTGATCAGGAAATAGGCCAAGTAGGGTCAGATCAAAACATCGAGACTCCTCCTGAAACTCCGGAGTCTGGAGAGGGACAGATAATAATTAGAGCTGACGTTCATGCAGAAGAAAACGAAGAGATCGAAGAGCATGAACAGGATCAGATAGAAATAGACCAACGTGTTCAGGCAACCGAAATAAAATCAACCGAAAATAAAAAGCAAGTACGATTTGAACCTGAACAGGATCAGATTAGGGACCAGGCAGAAGAAATAGATGAAAGACCTGGAACTAGTCAGACAGGTAGGGAAACAGAAGTGCCACAACAAAAAGTAAAAAGAGTGCACGAGGAAGGCCAAGTTTCCTCAACTACTGGGAGGCACGGAGGTAGAAGTGCACCCCGATACGTCAAAAGACTGAGGCTCAGACTAAAGACAGTCGAAGAAAAACTGAAAGACCGAAAAAGGGCTGAAAGTGAAAGACAGGCAGCCCGAGGCAAGTCGCTAAGAAAGAGCGACAGAGTAAAGAAACAGAACCGACTGTATCGGAGCCCTGAATGGACTTACTTTGTGTTGGAGGAAATTGATGAGCCCCACCACAGTGGCAAAAGTGACGAAGAGTCCACCGCTGATCGGAGTTCTGACGAAGACCCTCCTTGAGAGAGCATCGAAGTGAGCCTCTGGAACAAGGAAACGAAGAAAAGTAGCAAAAGCCACCTGTAAGCTAAAATGTCTGATTCGAGTGTCTCTGGAAGGTTCAGATTTGGGTGTTGCAAAACCTGCTGTAAAATATGCTTATGTAGTATAGCTATGCTAATAGTAATGTGGATAGGATTAACAGTTTTCTTACCTTTTATGATAAGTAAAAATCCTAACTTTTCCCCTACTAAACCAGAAGCAGTAGATATAGGGGCCGTACCGACTTTAGAAACACCACGAAGCTTAGAAAGACGTGACAAACAAGTGAGTCTGACACACACACGACCTAATTTAGAAGCATCAGATGAGGATGGACTGCACTTTCACAAAATGAAAAACAGGACGCATTTAAATGTTTTTGCTAACTTGTTAGTGCATTACGTAGAAGCCATGGAAATAGAGGACTGTTATGTCTGCATGAAGCTACCTACCTCAGTGGCTGAAGGTGTGACATATCACCATCTACCTTTAACCTATGGAATTTCCTGTAGTATTTTAGCTAGCTTGTTTTATAGGAGCACTTTGCAGTACTATTATTCAAATGCTGACGTAGTGTTTTCTGAACTTCCCATTAGAGGACACCTGAACCTTGTACATGTTAGGAGTGAGGTGACCCGTTATATGGGAGAATATTTTCTGACTCTAGGCAACATAGATTTAGACGAAGCAAGACAAGCTAATCTGACCTGTTCTCTGCAAGAGCAGGAAAAGATGTTTATAAAGATGGCAGACAGAAGGAGAGAAAAGTTTCAGAAGAAGGCAAATGACGAAAAGGATAGAGTCCCTAAGTGGGCTGAGCACATGGATAACACCTCGCAAGGCGAAGCTAATCCTGCCTTGTTGTTGGATTTTGAACGAAAGGGGAAACTCTGTATCCATAGGGACAAGACAGAGTACTATAACAATGTCTTCATCGGTTCCAGCGAGTGTGAACATAATTACAAGGTAATTGGAGGTTGGGGTTTCAAAAATGGGTCAGAACCTGTGTTTCCCGGAATATATTATATATGTGGGAACAAGGCTTATTTCAAATTACCGGATCACTGGTATGGAAGCTGCTACTTTGGCATTGTTTTCCCGAAAATATACCATGTGAATAATGCAGCTGGAAGCGATGAAGAAACTAATGGCTTAGTACGTAGTAAACGTGAGAGTGTAGGTGAAATTATAGGTGATATTTTTAGTGCACTGATACCTGGAATGGGGGTAGTTCTGAACACCCATAGAATCTGCAAATTGTCTACAGTAGTGGACCGGTTATCAACGGACACTGCTGCTGGATTCCTGATGGTCAATACTGAAATGGTTGCGATCAGATCAATGGTTTTGCAAAACCGCCTTGCTCTTGACACCCTATTAGCAAAAGAGGGCGGAGTCTGTAGAATGCTGAAGGTGCAACATTGTTGCACTTACATTCCTGATAAAAGTATTGAGTTAACCTCTTCGCCGCTAATGACAAGGGTAACTCGTCATGGAGTTTCCATTGATTTCAATGGAAATTACATTGAAGTTCCAGCAGAAGCATAGCATCCAAGTGGTTAAAACAATATGTGAAGAACATAACTAATTTGGAAATAAAACTCAAACCATTGGAGGTTGACAGTGCCTGGACGAGACTGACTGGAGGTCTCTCCTCTATAGGTAGTTGGTTTTCTAACCTAGGTAGAAATATCTTGTGGAAAATACTGATGCCAATAGTTGTGATAGGTGTGGTTGTATTGATTATCTACATCTGCTGCAAATGCCAGAAATGCAAAAAGAAGTATCCAGTAAATAAGAGGGGGGTGAAGAGAAATATTGATGAACTAGAATTAGTAGAATTAAGAAATGAAGTCTACAAAAAGGTGAAAAATCACCACTCTCATAGAGAAGCTGAAAGAAAAATCAACAATAAGTTTGTTGAAATCCAAATGAGTGATGTGGATGAATGAAAAAGTTGGCATCTGTTTCCTTTATGTGGTGATGATAGTAAATATCATCAAAGAGGGGATTGATGGAGCAAGGATTCGCACGTAAAGCGCCTTGCGCACAGACAAGAACCTCGCCTAATGTATAATCCTATTAACCCAGTTGTTCGTCATTTATTATACGTTTTCCCAAACACGCGGGTGTCCCCAGGATGCTTGCTCGTATGTCTTTTCCATACTAACGAAGCTTGCACTAAAAAAACGGCTGCTTCGCTGAAATTCAGTCTGCGCATGCGTCGGTCATACCCATGTGATGTGACGCACTCGCATTCTGGAGGGAATCTATTGCACATGCGCACTGTTGCAAACATGGCCGCTTGTCCTTTTACCACGCTCTGTGCTTGCTACAGCTGCTTCAGCCTATCTGTCCTTTCGCACTAAAACGTAACCCTATAGTTATTATAAAGTAAGGGATGTTTAGAATTTATCATGGTATACAGTGTGATCATTTTATATGTGATTTTAATTTGTTTTCGCGTACTTTTCATGTACCGCGTCTCTGGGGCTGGGAAATTCGGGAGCGGAGCCATACTTGAGGCTCTGCTGGGCTCCATCAGGTGACCAGGGAAAAGCTCTACTGCGCAGAAGCTGAAACAAGCCAGCTGGCTCCTGAAGCACAATGCGCCTGAGAAGATCCCTGGGAAGACTGACTCTCACCTTGGAAGAAGCAATTCTGTTGCTACCTATCATGAACTTTACTGTATTGCTGTATGCTTATGCATGGGAACGTGAACCCAAGGGGCGGGTAGGAAAATTATAATATTGAGGGTGAGAAAGTCGAATTCTAGGAGGTGGTAATGACCGCACCATCTCTCCTGACCAATCATAGTGTGGGAAGCTGTCACTTGCAACATTAGTGGGTGGTCTGAGGGACCCCAAAATAGTATAATTACCCTAGTTTAGCTTAGGAAAATTGTCCGACTTGTCCGAGTAGCAGACCTGTCACTGACCCTACGAACTCTATAGGTGCTCAATCTGAGAGTGCTGCGGAGCACTCTGTCCATACTTTCCACAAACTCCTAAGGGGTGGAAATAATCCTAAGTGCTGGCGAAGCACTTTGCTGGGGAAATTCGAAAACCCAATCGGGGTTACTGGCGGATTACTTGCAGGAGGGGGTAACGCAGGCGTTGCTGTCCGAAGCTGTAGGTGTTGGTCGTACCCTGGGAGGCCCAGTCTTGACCCGAAACCTGAGGGGTATCCTGTCCTGATCTGTCCGTGGGCTGTACCTGCTCGCATCCTGGTATTCCAATTCCTTGAGGGTCCTGTCCCCGTCTTTCCAAACTGACCCGTGGCCAGGGTTAGTCTTCACTCCCATTTAGGTAAATATAAGGTGTGGGTTTGCGTTTTCTCATAGTCTTTCCTCACTTAAACTCATTTCCTTCTTCTCAAAGGGAATATTCTTGACTTTGATATTCGTTCTTGAAATGCCAAACCATATATGTTTTGCTTATTAGACTTGTTCCACATATCTCCCTTCCTTTAGAAATGTTGCTGAACTGTTGAATCTATTAGTATGTTCCAAGTTTTCCCCCTTCCTTTAGTACGATTGAGGTGAACTTAGCAAGAATAGTCCAAAGAACTTAGGTTAAATACATGTTTTAGGTCCCACACATATCCTATGTCCTAATATTAAGTTGCAGTGACTAGTCTTGTTCAAAAAATTCCTACCTTTAGTCTTCCCGTATACTCAAATGGTCCTGGTTTTAACCCTTAGTTACCTGGTGTTTTTGATTTTGATGTTCGACGTGTTATTCTGCATATCGCTTATTGCCTTGGCATATTCTCTTTGAATTCCTATATAAAACTTTTAACTTCATCAGGTGTCTGTGGTCATTTTACAGAAAATTGTGGATAAGTATGTTCTGAAGTATAAAGGGTATTTTTCTAGGTCCCCTGTCTACTTTTTCCCTAATAGCTCCAGATCTGTCATAGGTATTTGTGCCTGTGGTAAGTCAGGTGCATGGTCAGCAGAGGTGTAAAGCCAAACCTTAATTGCTCATAGAAGCGTGCAGGTGGAGAAAAAGAAACCATCACCCGGTTCACCCCAAATGTCAGTGGTGTATTAAAATTGTTGCACGCCAGGGCCCAGTGCGTGTAAGTAATTGGTAAACTCGGTGACCTGGGTGAACTGCGCGCTCTATCCCTTTCTTGACCGAAAATCCACTGTTCGCTTTGTTCCCCACAAGCCACACAAGCAATTTCTTGACACTATCTCTAAATCTAATTTGTCTGATTCCTGGCGACTCACGCATCCAGACACTCTTGATTATTCTTTTTTCTCACACCCCCATGCATCCTCCTCCAGATTGGATTATATCTTTCTCTCTCAACCTCTTACACAGAATCTTTTATCTTCCTCTATTGAGCTGATTGTAATCTCGGATCACGCTCCCATTTTAACGGATATTGATCTTCTCCACCCTCATCCCAAGACCTCCCGATGGCTTTTCAACTCTTCACTTCTTCTCGATCCTAATTTCTCCTCTTCCTTCGTATTTTCACTGATGATTGCTTTCTTACCAATTCCACTCCTGATATTTCCCCTCACACTCTTTGGGATTCTTTCAAGGCTACAGCACAAGGCTTTATTATCGACTTTGTCTCTTGGAAGAAGAAACAATTTCTTCAAAAACGGAAATTTTCTCTCGCCCATATCAAAAAGTTAGAACATCAGTTTTACACCTCCTCTGCTAAATGCATGACACCAGCCATTCTGCGCGCCAAAATTTCTTTTAACAAATTCTCTATGGATAATGCGTCGTCTATTCTTCTTCAGAGTAGTGCACGATATTATGGAGGCTGTAATAAGTCTGGCAAACTTTTGGCGAATTATCTCAAAGCTCACAAGGAACGTCTTGGGATTGAATCCATCTTCTCATCCGATAACACTCTCCTTCATGAGACTGACAAGATTCTTGATCAATTCCAGCTCTTTTACCAGCAGCTTTATACTCCGGAATCTCCTCCTTCGTCCTCTATGCTTAATTACTACTTTCAAAAATTTCTACTTCTCATCTTAATCTTGCCTCCCTTGTTCTTGACCTTACGCTTCGCGAACTTTCTGCAGCCCTTTCCTCCCTTACTAAAGGTAAAACACCTGGCCCTGATGGTTTTCCAGTGGAATTTTATTTACATTTTTCTGATCTTCTGCTGCCCAGCTTTTAACTCTTTTTCAATCTTTTGCCTCTACGAGTTCTGCTGCAGGTACTTTTCAAGATGCTACCATTTGTTTGATCCCGAAAGAAGGTAGGGACCCGAAGTTTTGCAAAAATTACCGTCCTAGTTCGTTAGTTAATGTGGACTATAAACTCTTCGCGAAACTACTTGCCTTGAGATTGGACTAATTTATGCCTCATCTCATTGGCAAGGAGCAATATGGTTTTATCAAGGGTAGGCTTACCTCTGACAATTCCCGCCTTAATGTCCTAAATAAAGCTCCTTCTCTGTCATTCCCCGTGGCCGCCATTTCAGTTGATGCTGAGAAAGCTTTTGACCGAGTAGATTGGTCCTTTTTATTTGCTTCTCTTGCTTGGCATGGCTTTGGTCCCAAATTAATATCTCTTGTATCTTTATTGTATTCCTCCCCTAAAGCTTCTGTTCTTGTTAATGGTCATCTCTCTGCTGCTTTCACCCTTCAAAGGGGTGTTCGTCAAGGCTGTCTTCTTTCCCCGCTTCTTTTTGTCTTGGCTCTTGAACCCTTCTTGTCCTCCATTCGCCAGAATACCTCTATCTCCGGCTTTCCCTATGGCGACAGTCAGCTCAAACCTTTGGCGTATGTTGACGATATCCTTTTGTTCATTTCAGATCCGGAGTCTTCCATTCCCCCTTTATTAGCTGCATTTGATGAATTTTCCCTTGTATCTGGATACAAAATTAATTCCGACAAGACAGAGATTCTCCCTTTAACGAAGTTCTGTCTTCCCCATCTTTTCTCTCCTACAGGTTTCGCCTGGAATAGCACCAAGATTAAATACCTTGGGATTTGGTTCTCTAATTCCATCATTTCCTCTGTCAAGTTAAACACGTCTGCTGTCCTCTCGCGTATAGACCAATTATTCTCTTCTTGGAACCCACTTTTTCTTTCATTGTGGGGTAGGCGCGACTCTATTAAAATGATGGTTGCACCTATTCTTATCTATGAGCTTTCTATGTTACCTGTCCATATCCCAGCTCTATATTTCAAACGTCTTGATTCTTCCATTTCAAAGTTTCTTTGGAACGGCGAAAGGTCCAGAATTTCTCTCGCTTCTCTTCGTAGACCCAAATCCAATAGTGGTGTTAATTTCCCTGACTTCCGTCTATATCATAAATCCTTCTCCCTTCGTCAAGCTTCTCGTTGGCTTCTACGTGAACCCTCCCCTTTCTCTCCTATATGGCTCTCGATTGAACATACTTTTCTCTTTTGAAGAGTTTATCCGTTTTTCTTCGAAATCCCCCTATAAATCTTTCCCGTTATTCAAACTTGCTTCTTCCCTACTACGACCTTTATTCTCCCCTCCATCCGCCTACTGTGATTCCTTTTTACAACACCCCATCTGGCACAACTCGCTTATTCTTATCAATAATAGACCCATCTGTTGGTCCTCTTGGAGACGAAAAGGTATCCTATGGATTCATCAGATTTTCGATGGTATCACTCCTTGTCCGTTTCCGCTTTTCCAACTTCAATTTTCCTGTCCTTATTCCTTTTTACATAAATATACCATTCTTATGGGAGTGATTCTCGAGCGTTACTATTCTCTGCCCTCCTCGCCCTCCCTCGCTCCTCCTTCTTCTCTCCTGACGTTGCTTTCTACTCTTCCTAAAGCGTCTCTTGTATACAAACTCTTTTCTGCTCCTAACTCAGACCGTCCTAAATCTAAAGTTGAACTTTCCAGGGAGGCTAACCTAGATTGTGTTTGGCCTCCTTCCCTTTGGGATAAACTTTGGCTCAAATCCTTGAAGGTTTCTCGCTCTGCTTCTCTCACTCAGTCTCTCTTCTTCTTCTATCGCAAACTCTATCTTTCCCCTCTTTCCCTTTCTCGCTTTTCCTCTTCTTCTGACTCTGCTTGTTGGACTTGTAGTTCACCTAATGCTGATATTTTACACATGTTCTTCTCTTGCCCTATCGTTTCTGTCCTTTTGGAAGAGGGTGTAGCAGTGCATTTCTCAGATTTTCTCACTCTCTGTTCCATACTCACTTCCTATTCTTTTCCTAGGTAGTCTTTCTGAGACACTTACTTTACCACCACATTCTTCTGGTCTATATGACCTTTTACTTGCACTCGCTTTTCAGCATATCTCTTCCAATTGGAAATCCCTTGCAAAGATCTCCATGCAACAGTGGTGGAATTCTGTTTGTCACTTTTATAGACTCAATGTTTCCTTTGCCTCTTCCTGTAAACCTCCTCATAATGTTGAGCTTTATTGGCTTCCCCTCACTGTGTATTTAGATCGTTCAGTTACAAAAGTGAAACCATTACTAACAAACTCTAAGAATTTTCAACCACCTTAAATGATTACTCTCTGTTGTACTCAAATCTCAATGTACTTACCTTTTGATGTTGTTTTATTATCTCTCTTAATTCCCTCCGATTTTTATTGAGTTATTGTATCGTTTTTAGCAGATTCCTTTTATTACCTCTACCTCCTTTATTACTTTCCCTGCTTTCTTTTTCTCTCCCCCTTTCTCTCTTTCTTTCCCTATTCTTTCCCTTTAAAATCTCATAAAATGCTTTTTGTTAAGTAATTTTGACATTAGGATCCTTCTGTTTTTTTTTTACTTTCCTATATATATTGTATCTCCTTTCCTTTTGTCAGATGTTACCCTTATTATATTAATAAAGCTCTTCAAACATAAAAATAAAGAATACCAGCTTCCCGCACAGCTTCGGCAAACGCTTATGCGATGCCCTGCTCCTGGCATCAGTTTCCAATCAAAGGACTACACAAGGGGTTTTTCGCAGTGAGGAATAGTCCCCGCCAAGAGGGTCCGCAACTCTCAGTACCGGACCTCTCATCCTGCCCCAACCCTCTTAGCTTCTCCCATCTCCTATCTCTTTTCTGTGCCTGGGGGCTAGTTGGTGTTTAACATCCATCAGAGAAGGCTGCGGTTCCTGCTTGCACCAAACAAGAAGGTGGTGCAGCCGGAAAGGGCGCTACCTCCAGTGCCTTTGTTAAGCAACACTAAAACCTCTTCCAATCCAAAAGAGAACCTAATATTGGCTTGGGGAGGGATACTGAGTCCCGAGTTCTAAGATCGCTGCCAACCCTTCCTGGCTGATCTGGTGGCAGCCAATAAGATCAGTGCTTGTATAAGGACCCCCTGCTACTGTTATCAGTTTCCAGGGCAGGGAAAATACAATTGTACGAACAATCCCTAGGCAACTACTCTTTACCTTGGCATTATATAAACTAATTGCTAATTCATTCTAAAGAAGGCTATATGTATACGTGAAAAAAAAATAATCTTTTATTATACCAAACTATGAATAAAATCAATGGTATTCAATGTCTGTACAGTTAAATGACAGTTTAAAAACTGTCTCTTATTGGGTTAACATACCAAGATGAAATTTAATTTATATACATTCAATTGCACATATGAACTGATATTGTTCGGGTACAATGGTTGCAATCATAACATTTCCTGATATAATAGCTGACAAGGATAGTTTTTTCGTCCATTAATGCAATAAACAATAAACAATCGAATGGATGAATCTTTGCGGGATCGACTCAATCCCACGGAGATTCATCCATGATCGAAGCCACTCTATTGAATCTCAGAACAGATTTTCTCATTGAAATATTCTATTGTTTATTGCATTAATGGATGAAAAAACTATAATTGTCAACAATTAGTAATGACTATATCAGAAAAATGCTGTTATGATGGCAACAATTGTACTCAAACAGTATCAAATCATATGTGCAATTCAATTTATATGAAATACATTTGATCATGGTATGCTTACCCTAATTAGAGACCGTTGTGTTATGAATTACACTGTTTCTAAACTGTGATGTAACTGTACGGACATTGAAAATAATTGATTTAACCATATTTTGTTATAATAAAAGGTTATCTTATGTACTTTTTCCATGTGTGCACATAGCCTTCTTTAGAATGAATTAGCAAATTATTTTATATAAGAGTAGTTGCCTATGGATTGTTTGTACAAATGGCAGCCAATAAGATCTCATCTTGAGAGGGGGTTCAGCATCCCTAGATATAACATTCTTTTGAGCATAAATTGTTAGAAAAGTACTGATTGTATTTACACCAAATTACTGAAAGCCCTCTTTCTGGAATAAGATCTAGTTTTCTGCAAAACCCATTACTATTTTGGGCTGTAGCTGTGACAAACACTCCTATGGAAATATGAATGGAAAAAATTTATTTTGATAACCCTCTTTTTTCTCAGCCCCGATTTGATGAATGACCCCACAACTATATATACATATTTATCAGCTCCAGCACATGCAGTGCAATCATGGGTAGATTGTAATACACTTTAATAAATGCAGACGCATTTCAGTCAGTATCTTTCCACAGTGCTTAAAAGGGGATGTACTTTGTGCAAAGCGTTTGGTTTTAAATAGTAAATGCTTGCTCCTCATTGGTGAATTCAGAGTAGTGGCAAACAAGAAAGGACTGCAAAAATGTTCTTTGTATTCCGGC
Organism: Lissotriton vulgaris; assembly: GCF_964263255.1. Lineage (NCBI taxonomy): Eukaryota > Metazoa > Chordata > Amphibia > Caudata > Salamandridae > Lissotriton > Lissotriton vulgaris. The sequence goes on along the minus strand of NC_141685.1, from coordinate 420,044,289 downwards.
TGCCATGCTAGAAAGGTAATGTGTCAATATTGTCATAATGCCATATTGACTTTGATGCCACAAAGAGTTCTTATGTAGAAAATTAAAAAGGCACAAATTTGTGTCCTTACTTTCAAAGCATGTCACACTGTAAGTCAGTCCCAACTTGTATATAGTCCCACATGGGAGCCACACTGTTACTGTGCGTTGCACACCCCTCGGCAGGCCTCAGGATTTTGCACCAGTATATCTCTGCCGGCAGAAGATGGGACCAGAGCTGTAATTTATTACCATGCTGTCAGAACCGTATCTGAAAGACATCTCAAATGTCCTCTTTAGTAAATTTCTAAGGTTTTTTAAATGCTAATTCCTAACTATAAAGTCTGTAAAACCTATGGCTTTTTCAGTGAATTTCAAAGGTTTTTTAAATGTTAATTGCATATTTTAATGTTTTTAAAAACTAAATTTTTTCTATTATTTTTTTAAATAATTTGGAACTCTATTATACTTCTTTTTTTTTTACTTTAAAAATTATGTAATGTTTTATATCTTCCCCTAAAAATATGTATATATATTTTTTTGGTTGAGAAAACTGCACTCCCATACCCGTAGCGTACCAAGCTCCATCACCACGTGAATCCTATCCACCATATTATAAAATTCGTAAATGATGCACATTTCGTATCCGACAGGTTTGTGGCACCGCATCCCGCGTAATGTCATATACGCATGAAGTCACCCCTGCTGCTACTTTGGTATCTGACGGGTGCGCAGTACCAAGCCACGCGTTATGTCATGTACGTATGAGGTCACGCCCGCTGCGCATTGCGTATGCGACAAGTACACGCTGCCAGGCCCGGTGTTACGTCACAGACGTAGAGTGTCGCGCCGGGTACGCCATTCCCTCGGGGTTTTTTTTGGGCTCAAAAGTATATCTAAATAACTTTAAACAGTATATGAGAGCAAGCGATAATCAAAAATATTTTAAACATGTGTATATTTCTAACTGTAATAAAGTTATGTTATGATAAATTTATTTTGTCAAAATCTCATTGGGTTCGGCCTCCTTGCACGCTCGGTGGCGATTGCCATGTGACCTTAAAAAAAAGCATTTGATTGCTTCATAACATTTCCCATTGCAACAGTTGGACAACACCACCCATTTTAGTCATTCTCCCTACAGGGATTGATGAGCAACACCTCTTATGCTTAGAGAGCTTTTTTGAAAAGTTTTTTCCTGTATACACATATCTTATACTACACACAACATGCAACAATCATCTTGATCAATAATCATGGTCTGTACATTAGCCTTCCACGTGTAATGGCCATGCATCTCAAACGTTCCATCAAAAAACAAATGTGTGTTACACGATGCCCCTGGTGTGTGTGTGTGCGCACATTATTGTGCTCCCTTATGGCCCGGGTATTGGTGGCTCTACGAAGTATCAGGAACCACGGGCAGAGTGCACATCCTAGATCACATGTGACAAACAGTAAACAGCAATGTGTAGATTTCTTTTGCTGTATGCTCTGTTGTCAGGCTTTACCAATATAGTAGTGTGTTATATGTGAGACTTTCAGATTCACATTTGACATGCAATGCTTGACTGTAATGAGCGTTATCACTGTGTATGACGTAGCCTCACTGCTGATCCTCCCTCCATCCGAGCACATTCACATGTGCAACACTTTCAATAATACCGCACACCATTGACAATGCGTGTCTATGCATATACACAACCTTGACAGCGGCATGTGATGTTCGCCATTCAATCTTTTCAAACAGCATCTCATTAGCGATAGTTGCCGTCCTCCAAACACATGCTTCATTAATGTAAATTGTGCATTGTGCGTGGTCAAAACTACAAAAGAAACACACATAAGTACACTTCCTGGCCAGCAGGAACTGAACAACGCCCAGGTCCCCGTAATAAATATTCACACCCCTATGCTGGCCTGGCGTATGCAAGCCCAGCCTACTTTGCGTACCAATAAATAGGATAAACACGACGCCACATGTCCCTATGGCCACATCCACCTTGCATATCACAATGCGCAATAAAAAGAAGGGATCCATGAGGTGTACACCATCCTGCAATCAACACAGAATCTCCATTGTGAAACCTACTGCCTGTCATATTTCCAAAGGAATCCATGAGGTGTACAACATCCTGCAATCAACACTCCATCTGAATTGTGAGCACTGCTGCCCGTAGTATTTGCACACACAACAATGACAGCAGGTGCGGCCTGGGTGCACAGGGGCGCCAATTGAGCGTGGTGCGGCATGAGGGGTGGCGTGCATCAGCCTGAGTGTGACATGTGAATAAGCGATGTTGCTGTGCCTAATGATGTGATCTCTGACCTCATTCAGTCACATCTCTGTCTCATTTTAAGGACCTGCTGGACCGTGCTGTAGGCCTGAGCCAGCGGACATTTCTGCCCTACAGACACGTGTTGAGCGCAGTGCTGCGAGAGGGGTGGGGTGGGGTGCATCAGCCTGGGTCCGCAGGTGCAAACAAGTGATGTTGCTGTGCATAATGATGTGATCTCTGACCTGATTCAATCACATGTCTGTCTCATGTTGAGGACCTGCTGCACCGTACTGTAGGCCTCAACCAGTGGGCAGCGCTGCCCTACAGAAACTTGTTGAGCGCAGTGCTGAGGGAGGGGTGGGGTGGGGTGGGGTAGGGTGCATCAGCCTGAGTGTGCAGGGGCGAACAAGCAATGTTGCAGTACTTAATGATGTGATCGCTGACCTGATTCAGTCTCATCTCTGTCTCATTTTAAAGACCTGCTGCACCGTACTGTAGGCCAGAGCCAGTGGGCAGCGCTGCCCTACAGACACGTGGCGTTGGCTTTTAGGGCACTGTAGTGAGCTCATTACTAAGAGTACATGCACACAGCTTTCCACTACTGTATTACACGCGCACATTATGCTCCTACCATGTGCTCTGTTCCTTTCTATGTGAACCTTCGTATAACATATTATTATTTAACCTTGTGTATTCTCGTGCACTTTAACTCCTCTTTGAACCACGATTACCACTAACAAAAACGAAAGATGCACTCAACTGCTGTCTTCTATTAAGCTTGAAATAAACCTTCATTTACCTCCAGACATTTCCACCATTAAATTATTTCTCTCTTTTCAGACACTGAATTTATTGACCCAAAATAGGGAAAGCGGGAGCTCACCCAGCGATGATGCCCTGGGCATTCTGCCGCCTTCCATCGTGGTATCAAGACACCGTCCTTGACCGGAGACCTGCTCTCCTACCCTACAAACGTCCCCCGGACTCGAGCTTGCACCAACACGTCATTGGACACACCGAAGGTGGCAGGTGAGCAGTGGAGCCTTGGTGCGCAGGACCTACAATTGAGCACAGTGCGGGGGAAGGGGTTGGGGTGCAGCATCCTGGGTGCACAGATGCAGGAAAGGATTTTTACCTTAGCTAATAATGTAATCTCTGGCCTCATTCATATGGACTTGCTGAACCACACTTTTTCGTGGACCTCTGCCTCCCAAACCACCAGGTGATGGGAGGGTAAACCCTGAGGACTGAGTGCAGTAGGCCGACGCTCTGTCTCCTCCTCCCTCTCTTCTTTTGACTCTCCCTCTCCTTCTCTCTTCCACCCACTCCCTCTCCCTCCCATTCTCACTATCATCCTTTCATTCGGACTACCTTTCTTTACCTCTTCCACATGACACACATACTTATGTTTCATTTTTGTCTTGTAGGTTTTGTACACTGCTTCCACAGGAGTCCAACCCACGTTTTTTATGTCATAATGTTGTTTGTTCTAATAAACTTACGTTTCCATTTATTTGTGTTATTTTTTTTTCAATAAATAACTGAGTGTATAGGTCTTCTTTTTCTGACAACACTTGTCCATAGTTTATTGTGAAAATCGTCTGTTTATAGGAGATTATGAGGGAAAACCTTTCTAATTTTGCAGTGCACCTACCAAACCTAATCCAACTGACTATTACACAAATGAAGCCTGGGTAATTCTACAACTGCAAGGGTTCTATGAGTGCATCACTTTTTAACACCATGTGTACTGCCCGTGTGATTACAGAACCAATAAGGCACTACCTAGGACCACCGAGGCTTCAGGTACTGCCAAGGCCCACCCTGCATATTCAAGTAAAGCCCCGGAGGGTGGCGATCCCCGGACTTCAGTTGGCCACGAACCCCCCGAACAATTAGTAAACAATGCCGGGAAAGGTGGCGGTCCCATAGGCTGCAAAACTGCTCTGTGCCCTCCTTCACCTAATTTACATGACATTAAGATCCCAGTCCTACAGAGACCCCACAATATAATAATAGGATTGGCCCCAGAACATTACCCACCAGGGGCCTCATTTAAATGAATGGGTGAGACGCCGCTTTTTTTTTCTCTCCATTTTTACCATCCTAGGTATTCCTCCTCTCACTTCAACCAGTCAAACAAGGATTTGCTATCACAGGGTGGAAGCCAAGCACCCACCTTATAATAGCAAACACAAATGTCCTGCGGATGCACACCCCAGGACATTGTATGAGTTGCGCCTAGGAGGTCGCCCTCCCCAGGACCATGATGCATTGGTTAGTATAAACGCATACTACCATTACTTGCACAAGTGTAGTACAGCAAACAGAGTGTAGTGAAGAGGCAAAAGAAGCGCAAAATCTACATATATAAATCCTACCAGAAGTCAGATGACATAGTTCAATAAGCCGATGACCCTGGGATGAGCAGAAACAGCTACACGAAGAAAACGGGTCTTCAGCACAACGCAAGTAATTCTGAACTATTGTTGAGTGCTGCCTTCTTTTTACCTTCTCCAGCTCATCTCCAAATTTATGTAGTGAAGAGGCAGACAGCAGTGGATCTGATAAGTTGATTTATTACACGAAAACAAGACACCTGAAACAGCCACGAACAGGAGCAGACAGCAAGGCAACTGTCTTCTCCAGCACCGTGTACAAACTCCGCAAGGTTCCCCTCATGACAGCCCTACATTAAAACATTACATACTTACATTCTAGTAGAATTACATACTAACATTCTACTATGACTTACATTGGAATACTACTCAGAGCATATGACTTTACAGCAATGAGCTCCTGGTTTCATCCACGAGTCTTGAGACCGGTCGGGGTGAGTAGTTTGCTTCCCACTCCCTATATTGTATCAACGCAAACTAACACTACTTCCACAGGTATGCTAGAGCGCCCAGAGCACATCACTTTATAGCCATGAGCTCATGATTTAGGCTCACGGTTTAGTCCCAGGGTCTGCAGACCAGTAGGGGTGAGTAGTTCGCGTCCCACTCCCTTTATTGTATAAACGCAAACTAACACTACTTCGACAGGTATGCAACAGCGCCCAGAGCACATCACCTTACAGCAATGAGCTCCCAATTTAGGCTCACAGTTTAATCCCTGAGTCTTCAGACCAGTAGGGGTGAGTAGTTTGCTTCCCACTAACTATATACTATAAACGCATACTAACACTACTTACACAGTTATACTACAGCAGCTAGTATCTTACAGCGCTCAGAGCCCATCACTTTACAGCAATCAGCTCGGTTTGATCCCCGACTCTTTATACGGGTAGGCATGAGTACGTCACTTCCTGCTTCCGATATACCATAAACACATGGTAGCGGTCAGTAGTTCGCTTCCCACTCCCTGTATGGTATAAACACCTACTAACAGTAATTGCACACGTATACTACAGCGCCCAGAGGCCATCCCTTTACAGCAATCACCTCAGTTTTATCCCCATGGCTTCACACCGGTAGGCGAGAGTACTTCGCTTCCCGCTTCCGGTATACTATAAATGCACGATAGCGGTCAGCAGTTCGCTTCCCACTCCGTATAAACGCAAACTAACACTACTTCCACAGGTATGCTACAGCACCCAGAGCACATCATTTTACAGCAATGAGCTCACAATTTAGGCTCACTGTTTAATGCCCGTGTCTTCAGACCAGTAGGGCTGAGTAGTTTGCTTCCCACTAACTATATACTATAAACGCATACTAACACTACTTACACAGTTATACTACAGCGGTTAGTATCCTACAGCGCCCAGAGCCCATCACTTTACAGCAATCAGCTCGGTTTGATCCCCGACTCTTTACACCAGTAGGCGTGAGTACTTCGCTTCCCGCTTCCGGTATACTATATACACACGGTAGCGGTCAGTAGTTCGCTTCCCACTCCCTGTATGGTATACACTCCTACTAACACTACTTCACACAAATATTATAGTGTCCAGAGCCCATCCCTTTACAGCAATCACCTCGATTTCATCCCCAAGTCTTCACACTGGTAGGTGTGAGTACTTCGCTTCCCGCTTCCGGTATAGTATAAACGCATGATAGCGGTCAGTAGATTGCTTCCCACTCCCTGTATGGTATAAACGCCTACTAACACTACTTGCAAACGTATGCTACAAAGACCAGACCACATCACTTTACAGAAATAAGCTCACGGTTTAGGCTCTCAGTTTCATACCGAGTGTAGCACCATATCTTATCAGCACCGTGTCACTCTGAGGAACACCGCACTTTCACCCCAGTAAGAGTGACTACTTCACTTTGCACTTCCCCACAGCGGTTACAGTGCTCCTACCCTCCTTTTTTTCACCCTTTTTTCCCCTTACTCACTTCAACGGAATCACAAAATGGCGGCCAACATTTCCTAGTTGCAACCGCTTGCAGTGCTCTCAGCCAATAAGCAGCAAGCACGTGCTTGTAATACCTTAGACAATCAGATGGCAGAATTCCCAAATATCAATATCTGTAGATTTCGATATTTCTCAAAAACCACTGAACGGATTTACACCAAATAAATAAAAGTGTGCTCTCTAGACCAAGACCCTTCTCCCTGCCAAATCTGGAGTAATTCTGTTAATCCGTTCGACCTGTAGCCTTGTCTAAAGTTTCCTAAGGAAATTAACAGGGAGAAAACACGTTTTGGGACCCGCTTTTTTCTCTGCCCCCCTTGAAGAATCACCCCCAAACTTTCAACATAGAGGCTGATATGAACAAAGAATTAGTTTTGAAAAATGCATCAAACGATGCCAAAGTTATAAGCAAAACAAAAAATGCTCTTCATATGGAAACGAGGTCCTAACATAATGTTATATATATAACATTACGGACATATTCTGGATGATGAATGGCGGAAGTGGTGGCCTCAGGATCAACCGGCCCCTTCCAGCCCTGTCACTACTGTCAAGAATCTTGGAGTTATGTTGGACTCTGATCTTTCTATGAAGTCTCAGGTGCAGTCTGTGGCTGGTACATGCTTTAGGCTGTTAAAAATGATGAGGAATTTGCTTTATTTAGGAATCCCCAAGTACTTATTGAGCCGTCTTCAAGTTGTTCAGAATTCGGCGGCTAGAGCAATTTCTATGGTCGGGCCTAGAACACACATGGCGAGTCACTTGAGATCACTGCATTGGCTATCAGTAAAAAACAGAGTTGATTTTAAATCTTTGGTGTTGGCCTTTAAGGCGCTGCACAACAGTGGGGCACAGTATATTAGAAAAAGAATTATGCCCTACACTCCAGCTAGGACCTTGAGGTCATCAACCCAACATCTGTTTTCAATGCTTAAATTCTGTAGGGCAAGGAAGGGGAGACGCTCCTTCCAGGTGGTAGTGAGAAGTTTATGGAACTCGCTGGCTTTACCCCTAAGACAGGAAACAGAGCTCCTGAGCTTCAGACGCCAACTTAAGACCTGGATGTTTCAGCAATAAATGTGATCTTTGCTTGAGTGGGAATTTTGGTGTCGCTCTTTCCAGGATCTTTTCTTCTCTCCTTAGAGGCGGGACACTCCTCAGAGTAGCAACTATATATATATATATATATATATTCACTAAAAAAAACATAGGTTATAGACCATATATAGTTAGGAATTAGCATTTACAAAACCTTGAAAATTCACTGAAAAAACCATAGGTTATAGACCATATATAGTTAGGGATTAGCGTTTACAAAACCTTATTTTACTCACACAAAACCATTGAAATTCGCATATATAGTTAGTTGCACTAACTATATATCGCGCACCCGCAATCCACTGCTGATGATGTCACATATTACATGATTCATGACATGGTCAGTGACATCACTGATGACATCACTGATGACATCTTAAATGACATCACTGATGACATCACTGATGACAACATCCATTGACTGTATGTTTCTTTAAAGTTAAAATATGTCTTACATATTGAAGAATGAGTGGATGTATAAGTGTCTGGATGAAGGATTTAGTAGGTGCATGACTGACTGTATGAGTGAGTGATTAAATGTGTCTTACTGAGTGCATGGGTTAGTGACTAAACTGTCTTAATTTGTGCATCATTATGTCTGTTGTTCTGTAAGCTGCTGCATGTGTTGATCAGTAGCTATATGAGTAACTATATGGGTTATTGATTGGTTGCCCACGTATTTGTATGAGAGACTGAGTGTGTATGTGTGGGTGGCTGGGAGGTGTGTAACTCTGTGCATAGATGTGTGAGCAGTTGATTCACTAGATGTAGGGGTTCAAAAGTGCATGTGGAATCAGCTGTATGGGCGGTTGACTGTGTGCATGAGTGTATTGGTGAGTGAATGGATATCTCAGTGCTACATGTCAAAGTAAGTACATATGTAAAACACAGTACATGTGAGAGTTGACATATATAAATAACTGTGCATAAGAGCCAGTGAATGTGTGAGTGGCTGTATGGATCATTGTAAACTTGTATCAGGGATTGTATAAGAGAGTAAATATGTGTTAGTATATGTTTGAATAAGTAAGGTGTGTATAACTGTATAGTTGAGGAAATGGAGGTGTGATTGATTTTTTGCATGACTGACTAGGTGTGTGAGTAACTCCATGGATGAGTGACAGTCTGTGAGTGTCTGTTTACACTGATTGTATCTAAGGTTATATTAGAATCTGAAGAGGTTCATCGTATTATCACATGAATGATATCATCAGTGATGTGATGAGTAATTTCAAATGAGATGTCATCAGTGATGCATTTGAAATGTCATCAGTAATGTCATCAGTGATGTCATTTGAGATGTCATAAGTGATGTCATCAGTGATGTCACTGACCATGTCATGTCATGTCATGAATGATGTAATATGTGACATCATCAGCAGTGGATTGTGGGTGCGCGATATATAGTTAGTGCAACTAACTATATATGCGAATTTCAATGGTTTTGTGTGAGTAAAATAAGGTTTTGTAAATGCTAATCCCTAACTATATATGGTCTATAACCTATTGTTTTTTCTGTGAATTTTCAAGGTTTTGTAAATGCTAATTCCTAACTATATATGGCCTATAACCTATGGTTTTTTCAGTGAATTTCAATGGTTTTTTAATAGCAAATATCAAAAGCAGAGGAGATGGTGTGCACTTCTCCGATGAGGGGAATAGAATATTTCTCCTGAATTTAAAACTGTGCATTGGAACCTACTTGTAGGTACCTAAATTAGCCACAGAACCCAATAGCTCTTTTCCGAGCTACCCTACCTCTAATCATTCAAAACGTTTATCTTTTTCTAACTTTTTTCACTATTTTTCATCAAAGTACGCTCCCCGGTTCGCTTACCGGTGTGCGTACCGGGCGCTCCCCCGTGAAATGTTTCAATTTCTTTTTTTTGCCTATATGAGCGTCCTAAGCCCCCCTCAGAAAACCTAGAGGGTCACAAAGTGTCTACCGTGCCCCCTTCTACCCATTCCGAACATTGTTTCCCCTCCATCTTGTGACTCAATTCTACCGATACACAAAATGGAGGACTCCCGTAACGCTGCCGGTTCGCGTACCGGTGCGCGGACCTGTGAGCGCTCGCTAAAAAAAGGTGGGAAAGTAATTTACAGAAAAACCACTGGAGACACTTTCATCAAATATAGAATAGGCCCTACTACATAGCAGTCCCTACCATTTACCCAAATTTGATGGAATTCCATTGAGAAAATTATGCTGTAGGACTGACTAAATATCCTGAGGTAAATTACATGAGAGAAACACATATGAAGTGTTAGAATTGACAACCAATTAAAATGTTACTTTCATTTTCTACTATTATTTCATGACATTAGATTGGTTATGTACCTGAATATATAAAAAGAAAGAGAGAGAAACACAGCCATTTTGACTGCTACTTCCTGAAGTACATTTCTAGAGCATTTTGACTGTGAACTTTAACTTCTTTTTCAAAGGTAAGATATAATTTTAAAAATTTTCAGATAGTTACATACTGTCCCTCTATAGGAGTTAGTCATTGAGAAAGACTTAATTATTTAAATTATTGATTGAGTTAGGCTTCTGTGGTATAATTATGAATTTACTTTGGCTTCATCACAGGCATTTTTTAATAGTTTTACTTCCTGCCTGAAACCATGCACTGCCCAAAGATTACTTCACTGTTAAAAACTCACAAGCACCTGTGTGAACTTAAACCCAACAGTGCCCTATCTCCACTGATATATATTTTTTTATTCAATTTACAGCAAGAAAATGGAAGCACAACAGAAAGAAAATAATATTTCCTTTCAAATTAAGATTGAAAACAATCCAAAGGAAGAAAATGAAGAAATTGACTTTTTGGATGACACATTAGACGAAGAATTAATTAAATGTGCTGAAGAATGTGAATGTGATTCTTGGAATGAAAAGGAGGACATTCCTGATGATTTAATGCTACAAATTCTCTTAGATTATGAAAAATCAGAACAATAAATTTAAATTTTAAAAGTTACAATTGTTTGAGACATTATTCTTTTTAATATGAAAATTATGAAATAGTACCCAAAAAGATAAAATATAAACTGAGACTTAAAATATACTGTGCAACTTTTTTGTGTTACATAGTAAGTTTGCTCATAGTTACTTCCTTTCTCCCACTACATTATCTCCAATGTGTATACATCTCTTTATCATCTCCTGCCTCCATGTTCTTTCTGCTTTCCTCACAGACTATGCTATGAATTCCATATACCACAATACCTTCTGAAACAACATGCAAGATATCTCCAAAGAAAACGGTGTATATTTATTTTTAGACTCTGCATTGGTACCTACATGTTGGTACTTAAATAAAAAAAATTAAAAAAAATACAACATAAAGAACAATCAATAAACATACAATATTTGAACATTCTTTCATTCTTTTTTCCGTATATTACGCTCCCTGGACCACTTCTCGGTGCGCGTACCGGGCGCTCCCCCCGCAAAAAAAACGATCATAAATTTTCTTTTTTTTTGCCCCGCGGGGCCCTTTTAAAGCCCCCTCATCAAACCTAGGGGGTCAGGGAGGATGTACTCTGCCCCCTTATGCTCATTTCCCACTTTGTTTTTTCCACCTCTTGTGTCTCGATCCTACCGAGACACAAGATGGCGGCCGCTCCGGGCTGTTTGTTTACAGTCACCAAGGAGCCAATCCGCTTCTCCTCACGAAGTTCCATTACGCGTCAGGTACGCGAACCGGGGTGCTAACCGGGACGCTGTCACAGATATATCTTTTTTTTCAAATGTTAATTTCTCAAAATCCACTGGAGCACATATATTGAGACATAGCAAAGGCACGTCGGGCAAACCAAATCTACAATTTTGCCAAGTTTCGTATAAATCCATTCAGCCGTTCGAGCTAAAAGTGATTCCAACCGCCCTATGGAAAAATGAATGGGAAAAACGCGTTTGGGACCCCCCTTTTTTCTCGGCCCCCCCTTGACGAAACCCCCCCCAATTTTCAGGGGCTGCTCAGAAACAAAATGCGCCATTTTCCTGAAATTTCAGCCAATTCCGTCCACAAACGCCAAAGTTATTCGACATAGAATTTTCAGAAATCCCATAGGAAAAAAATCCTAACTATAAATATATATATATATATATATATATATATATATATATATATATATATATATATATATATATATATATATATATATATATATATATATATATACCCATGATTCTTCAAGCGGGGGTGAGAATATGGGGGGGTGGGTAAAAAAGAGAGTTTCCCATGTTAATTACCAAAGAGATTTTAGACATGACTACAGCCCGAACCACTAGACAGAAATAAACCAAGGCCCTCATTTTGATATCAGGTGGACTGGCGGTCAGAGCGATTGTGTCGGGGAAGAACGTCAGGGCGGCGGGCGGACACTATTCCCTACAATGGAGTGTAGGGAGCTGGCTCTGTATATACTGTACCAAAGTTAGGTATAGTGTGCACAGAGGTATAGCAGAGGCTAAATTAGAAAATCACTAGGAGTTCTATTTGTGGTGGTGTGGTCGAACAGTTGCTGTTCGGAGGGTGTGTTGAGCATTTATTGTATTCACTCAGGCAAGAACTGATGGCACACACTCAGAGACTGAATCCAGACCAATTAGGTAAGTATAAAATATGTATACTTATGTTTTATTTCTAGAACCTAGCAGAATTTGGCACAGGTAGGTAAATTATAAGTTAAAATGCAAGGTTATACAAAGAAATGCAATTGCAGATTAAATTGGTATTGTTACAGGTTCGTATTTGCCTTAAAACAAATCATAATACTTTGAAATTGCTTTGAATTAATTTGCATTACTTTTCAGTTACATCGACTACTCTGGGTGAAATGCCTATTTATCACACTGTGGGTTCTGTAGGAGAGTAGAATCTGCTTCTTATAGTTAACCCCACTTTTTGCTGATGTTTCACAGTTTTTTTTTTACTTTAGTCTGGCTGGGGCCCTGCTATACAGGACCCCAGCCTAGCTGCTTCCTCTCTAAAATATTCCAGGTACTTTAGGTACACATCAGATTCGATTCCGGGGTACACTTATAAGTCCCTAGTATATGGTACACTATGAACCCAGGGCATAGATATCCCAGAGGCCTACCAGGAGCTGAAGTATGTATTATGCTATCCCTGGAAAGCCTTCCAAAATGACACCACAGGTCTGCTACTGCAGCCTGTGAAAAGTGGTGTATGCACCCCTTACTCAGATATAGTTTTCCTATATCTACCTTATCACTGCACATATATACCTATCTGTCACCCCTATTGCAGGCCCTTTCAATCCTGAAGGCAGGGTGCTGGGTTTTGTGTGAGAGGGTGCCCATGAATGAGCAGGGCCCCTCTGCAGCCTTCTGAATCAATTCTCCGGGGTTGTTCTGTGATGCATCCAGACCATATACCCTTAAGTAAATTATAATCTCACTGTAAATTCTAACTTTGGAATGGCTGCAAGGAAACATGTTGTGTTTGGTGTCAAACACATTGGAATCATACCCCCCGCCAGTACTGGCGGCAGGGGTATGATCCCACCATTCTAGAGGGAGAGATATGTACACACTGGTACACCCGGTACTAGTTTAAAAGAGTCCTGGCATCACAAAATGGATGACACAGAGACGAGCCTGGCCTCCTGCTGCTGGACTAAACTGCAGTAGGGGAGGCCTGGACAATAGGTTTCCTGTCACAGGGATGTGTCACCACCTACCAGACAGGCTTTAGTGTATTGGGGCTGGGTGGGTGCACTCCAAGAGTACTTTGAAGTCTGCACTAGGGGCACATTTGGTGTTCCTGTGCATAGCCCAGTTCAAACCCGTTGCAGGGGCTACCAGCCCCTGCTTTGGTGTGAAACTGGACAAAGGAAATGGGTGTAGCCACCCCTCTTTCCAAACCCTCCCATAGGTGGGTCCCCAGAGTTTCTCCTACCCCTTCCGTGGGTGTAAGATAGGAACCCCTGGCAACAGGACTTTAGATTGCACCTGGACGAAACTGTGATAATGAATCATGGAACTTCGACGATCTGCACAATGCTGGATGACTGCGGAAACCCCCCCTAGCAGGCACCAAAGATGCATCGGACCGGTTTGCATCTCTGAAACTTCTGCCGGAATCCGAAGCATTTGCAACACAGGAGGTGGAATCCTAGACTTCCCCGAAGCCGACCTAAGTCCCTAGCAAAGCTGAGACCTGCAGCCCTTGTGTGTACCATGGAACCGGAACCCCTGGACACCATGCACATTTGCAAGTGCAACTGCTTCTCAATGATCCTTGAGGCTGTGCATTGGGTTACTTATAGCCCAGACCTCGAGCACCTTTTCCACGGAAGATTGCTTGCCTACACTCCACGAGTGTTCCATGAGCCGGACCTTTATAGTTTTGCTCGAGGTACCTTCCCGATCCGTGGTCCGTCGACTGGTGGGTCCCTGAGAAGGCAACTTTGGCTTTCCTTGGGCTTCCATGGTTACTCTCGATGTGCGCTGACTCTCCACCACTTGGGGAGTCCTACAGACATTACTGGTCTGCACTGAAGCATCTTTTCTCTTCCTGCGAGGGTTGCTGTTGCCAAGGCTTTTTGGGTCCAATCCAGGCACCGACAGAGCAGCACTCAAAATTCTTCATGGGACAGCATGAATCCAGCTCCTGGTTGTTGTCAACACCTTCTGGTCCTCGTGGCTGCAGAGTCAAGCTTCACCTATTCACACCTGAATCACTGGACATCGGTGGGCATTCGTCTATAGTGCCCCTGGTCACTGGCAAGTGACCCAGACTCTGTCCCCTCTGCTTTCAGGTTCCTCACATCTTCGATCCAGACTTGGATCACACCGGACACTTTTCTCCTCCACTGCAGCAGCACTTTGCAGCAGATCGCCATTGAAATCAACGACGATTCCCGACACCAAAAGACACCTATGCACCCGGCTTCCCTGGGTGAGGTAACACGAGTACTACGGTGCTCCAGTGGGTGTTGGCCCTAGACCCCCTTAAGTCTAAAGGGGTTTGGTGAAAAGCTCTCTCCTAAGAGTCCTTAATCTTTAAATTTCCAACCCCGACTTCCCCATAGAAGCTAACGGCGATTCGCAGCTGTGTTCTCACACTGCAAGCGTCCCCTTGGGTCCCCTGTGTCACTGCCTTGGGTGGTCCCAGCGATTCTACAGGCCCTAGGCCATGTGTCTAGACAAGTCATGGTTCTTATACCACTGTCTTTATATATGGTTTGGTCCCCCCCATCCCCCGGCGCAGTGTATATTGTGCTATTTACTGAAGTTCTATTGCATTTTTATTGTGTACTTTGCTCCGTAATCTCATAAAGAGTGTTTCGAAATAAATACATATATTTTATACATACCTGGTGTGGTTCTCTTTTCATTTAGATATTCAAGAGGTTATAATCTGGTAAACCAAGCTGCTTTACACTCCTTCAAGACTTAGCCTGAAGGCTGCTCTCCATAGCCACCACAAGGATAGCTTTCAATAAAGGTTGTCTTAAACCTATCATCAATAAGGGTTGTTTGGACCGGTGCAAGGTGCCCACTAAAATAGTGGACAGCATATGCCAGGCCAACTTCTCACAGGTCCTACAATACAGAAATAAGTATGACAATTTACTTTTCAAAGCACAGTTACTTTTGTTACATACAAAAAAATAGGTCGAAACAACATATTTAGAGGAAAAACCACAACATGGGTTCCTATGGAGAAAAATAATGTTACTGGTTTGCAGGTAAGTAAATGACTTACAAGGCTTGGCGTTTGAGGTCAGAAGCAAGGTTCTCCAAGATTCAAAGAGGCATTCGAGTTGCACCACCAGTGGCACTAGGGGGGCCAGGTGCAGAGCACAGAGGCCCAATGTTAGCCAACGGACATAGGTGGCCTTTCGTCAGGGGCTGCTCACAAGCAAGCCACTGGGTGGTGGGAGCAACAAACTGCACTGCAAGGGACAACAATCAGAGCAGGAGGTGCACCGCCAGTGACATGGAGGCGGCCTGGTGCAGGGTGCCAAGAAGATGTTAGGAACCCTGCTGTTTCCAATGGAGATCTCTGTTTCGGAGGAGATGCGGTGGGCTTGGTCAAGGAGGTTTCCTGAGGGCAACCACTGGCAAGAGAGGTAAGATGGGCTGGTGAGGGATGACTGGATATTGTCAGTTGGGCCACACAAGGCAGTGAGGCGTCGGGTGTGGGGGTGTCTTTAGGCATCAGGTTTTCTTACCAGCTCGGGCTGTGTTCGGGGGCCCTCATGTTGAGGCTGCAGGTGTCAGGCAGAATATTGAGGCAGGATGGGGATCACCGGATCCCAGGTCAGGATCACTGAGGAGACCTCCTCGTGGTGTTAGGCAACTCAAACTCAGACCGTGACCATCAGGTGCAGAGTGGCGCAGAACCGGGGATACGGCTGGATCCAGGGTCTGTATTGGAATCTTTGGTTTAGCCAATCTGGTACTCACGGGAGACAGAGTTTATTTGATGAAGGCAGGGCAGGTCCTCCAGGTTCTGGATGGCTGTTGGCTGCTGGACATGCTGGGGTTTTGCTGGTTGCAGGTGGAAGTCGGGACAGGTCGGTAGGGCCAGGCTCAAAGCAGTTGGTGTTTTCTTCTTCCCCGTTAAGCACAGCTCTTCTGTCCTCCTTCTTTCTTCTACTCAAATCTGAGGAGGCAAGGCTCAGGTTGCCCTTAAATAATACATTCAAGGGTGTTACAGGGGTTTGAAGGTCGGGACCAATGGGTCCCTTTCTTGGGGTGAGAACAACCCCTATTAAGCCACCCTCTAGAGGAAGGGGGAAAAGAGCCTCTCTCTGATTGGCTGTGTCCTATTGGCTTCAAGATGGAGGGGACTGAGATGTGTGCTACACCTTGCCTCCCCCACCTAAGGTGGGGTTGGTAAAGGTGGGCACACCTTTCTTCCTGACTTAGTTTTCCAGATGATTCTCCTGCCCAACATGGAGGTCAGAAATGGTGGGAGCCAGGTGCAGGGGGCAGCTAAAGGCATAGTCAGCTAACAAAGGTGGCAGGCCTTTGAGACTCCCCGTTCATGAACCCAGCCCATCCTGGGGGAGGAGGCATGACACCTCTGCACAGAATGGGCTTTGTTTCTGGACCCAGAAAGAGGAGGCTCTCTACCCAGTGTTCCAGAAATGTGTCTATTGGTGGCAAATGGAGGGTAGCTATTCAAGAACCACAACAGGGGCATCTCTAAGGTGCCCTCTGAGTGCTTTTTACATTAAATCAAACACTGGCATCAGTGTGGGTTTAATGTGCGTAGAGGTTTACTACCAAACTTCCCACTTCCCATGTTTTAGTACAACCATTATGGAGCTCTGGAGTGCATAATGATCAACTCCCACTCTTTATGGCTTTACTGCACTTGTTTAATAATGGACATAGAAACTGTAGAGTACAGTCCTCATGTGGTTGAGTGCACCCTGCTAGATGGGTGAATTAACTATGCCATAGGCAGTGGGTTGCAGGCATTGCACAGTCGACTTTTCACTTTTCTCTGCACAAAAACCCTGCAGCCTGTAATGGCAGTGTGTGGGAGTTAAGGTGCAGGGTCTCTAAGGACACAATGGGTACAATAGGAAATACAGCCCTAAGAGACATTCCCTGGTCACAGTTCCCTTGGTACCCATGGTACCTTTTACAAGGATCTTGCCTGGGGCCAGAGATGTGCCAATTATGGGTACAAAGTTAAAGTTTTGGGAAAGAACACAAGGTCTGGGAGCCTGATTGGCAGGGACTGAGGGAACATCAAGTCAAAGTGCATCAAATGGCAGGCAAAAAGTGGGAGTAATCATGCAAAAAGGGAGACTTTCCTACATGGAGGTGGTGCTTGTGCAGGCCTAGCCATAGGGATTAGGATGCCCCCTTCCAACAGCCTTTTCATGATCGTCCCACTGCCATTAAAAGGCAGACAGAGACAGACTTTGAGGGACCAATAAGGCCCCCTGCAGGCTACTGCTAAGAAGCAACCAAACATCCATGCATGGTGTGCCAGGTATGGTGCATTGATGTATGAAAAGTGCCTGTTTGCACAGCGTCTTGTGCTGTGACCCTTTACCATGGCCGCAGCAGAAGAAGCAATACAAAAAGGCACATTCTGACTGCTGTGCTGGCGTTCCTATACTAATGGTCCTGGTGGGACCTCTCACTCATTGTTGTACGAACACCTACCCATGGCGATGATGGTCAGATGACAATGAGGGCCCAAATATGGCAGAAAGGTAGATCCTGGTCCAGTAAGTGCCCTTTTTGTTATTTGGTGTAAATCTGTTTAGAAGTTTCAGAGATATTAACCGCAAATCATATTTGTTTATCTAAGGGCACAGATCCTCCCTGTATCCCATGGGGATCTGCGAAGTAGATTTGAGGATCCATGTGCCAAATGCAATGCTGTGGTTGGCTGGCCACAACCTCGCTGAGAACTTGCAGGGGACATTTAATGTATCGGGAACCAGTCCCCAGGGCTAAAAATGTGTGTTCAAAGTGAATTAAGGGGTAAAGGTATTGAGGTCCCAGAGGGACCCATAAGGGCTAAAATTGCCTTATAACATTTTTCTCAACTCACAATGGTTCTGCCACAGCTCATCAGAGGCTCACCCCCTTTCTCAACCACTCTGCAAGTGCAACTCCTGGTGCACTACTCAATGGGCGATGAACTTCCCTTGTATGCTGAGGGTTGTTGGGGGCCAAGAACCCATCCTGTTAGTAGCAGTAAGTCCCACAAAGGGGAATTGGTGAGAGCTTGTCAGAGGCCCCACCCATTTCTTCACCACTCTGCAAACACCCCTCCTAGTTCCCTACTGAATAGGTGATGACGTTCCCTTGGCTGCTGAGGGTTGTTGGGGACCAAGAACCGCTCCTGTTACCGTCAGTAAATCCCACACAGCGGAATATCTGCGAGCTCGTCGGAGGACCTACCCCTTTCTCCGCCCACTGTACAGACTCATACAGTCACTCACACATCCTTTCACAGACCCATACCTCCACTCACAAATTCACTCACAGACCCATACAGCCACTCCCACACCCACTTACAAACCCAGACAGCCACTCACAAACCATCTCACACATCCACATAGCTACTCTTGCAACCACTTACACACCCACATAACAACTCACACATCCAGTAATAGACCCATACAGCCACTCACACACCCACTCACCAATCTTTACAGCCACTCAGACACTCACACTGAGAAGGTGCAGATTACGAGGAAACAATATTTAAAACAATATGTAAAAAAGCTTTGAAATTCACTAAAAACAGAAAGTTACAGTTCGGACATATAATTTAAAAAACCTGACAAATTCACTGAACAAAACAAAGGTTAATGGGACATTATAGTTAGGAAATAGAATAGAAAAACCTTGCAAATTCACTGAAGAAAACAAAGGTTAAAGGGACGTTCTAGATTTCACTCATACAAAAACATTGAAATTCAGCAGTTAAAGTTACGTGGGCTAACTACAACTTACACCCTTACAATGCACAACTTATGACCTCACATATTACATCACTCATGACATGGTCAGTGACATCACTGATGACATCATCCACAGAACCACTCACACAACTACGCAATCACTCATACATCCTCTCACAGATCCATACAACCACTCACACACCCAGTCATACATGCACATAACCACTGACGCAGCCACTCACCCATATAGCTAGTAACAGAGCTACTCACTCACCCATACAGCCACTCACACAGATATTTATTGTGCAATACAGCCACTTGCACACCCATACAATCACTTACTCACCCATATACCCACATGCATATACAGTCACCCATTGAGCTATTCATACAGCCACACACCCACTCACCTACCAATAGGGCAACTCACACAGTCACCAATACAGCTTCTCACACACCCACTCACTTACCCATAAACTCACTTACATACCCGGTCACTCACCCATGGGGCCACTGGCACGCAGTCACTGTTACAGCCACTCATATAGCCACTAACTCATCCATACAGCCACACACTCACCTATACAGTTGCTGACACATCCACTCACTCAGCCATACAACCACTCATACACCCACTCACGTAACCACACATCCACCCAAATAGCCACTCATCAACCCACACAGCCACTCACACAGTCACTTACCCAACCATACAACCACTCACACGCCCACTCACTCACCAATGCAGCTACTCACAGAGCCACTCAGTCTCCCATATAGATGCCCATCACACACAGATTCAGACAGTCTCAGCCAATCAGAGGACATATATTAGATATTGAGTCCCCCTTACATTTACTGGATGATCTCATAGGGATGCCATTTGAGATGTCATGAGTGATGTCAATGACCATGCCATGAGTGGTATAATATGAGAGGTCATAGGCAGTGCATTGCGTAAGCATAGGTTATAGTTAGCTCAGATAAATATAACTGCTGAATTTCTAAGTTTTTTTATGAGCACAATTCGAGCCTAACTATAACATCCCCGTAACCTTTCTTTTTCTCAGTGAATATATATATATATATATATATATATATATATATATATATATATATATATATATATATATATATATATATATATATATATATATATATATATATATATACCGCCAGTAGGTATATATATATATATTACCTACTGGCGGTCACCAGTAGGTATATATAGTTAGGATTTTTTTCCTATGGGATTTCTGAATAACTTTGGCGTTTGTGGACCGAATTGGCTGAAATTTTCAGGAAAATGGCACATTTTGTTTTTGAGCAGCCCCTGAAAATTTGGGGGGGTTCGTCAAGGGGGGGTCGTGAAAAAAGGGGGTCCCAAAACGCGTTTTTCCCATTCATTTTTCCATAGGGCAGTTGGAATCACTTTTAGCTCGAACGGCTGAATGGATTTATACGAAACTTGGCAAAATTGTAGATTTGGTTTGCCCGACGTGCCTTTGCTATGTCTCAATATATGTGCTCCAGTGGATTTTGAGAAATTAACATTTGAAAAAACAGATATATCTGTGACAGCGTCCCGGTTAGCGCCCCGGTTCGCGTACCTGACGCGTAACGGAACTTCGCGAGGAGAAGCGGATTGGCTCCCTGGTGACTGTCAACATTCTAAACAGTCCGGAGCGGCCGCCATCTTGTGTCTCGGTAGGATCGAGACACAAGCGGTGGAAAAAACAAAGTGGGAAATGAGCATGAGGGGGCAGAGTACATCCTCCCTGACCCCCTAGGTTTGATGAGGGGGCTTTAAAAGGGCACCACGGGGCAAAAAAACAAAAATTATTATCGTTTTTTTTTTTGCGGGGGGAGCGCTAGGTACGCGCACCGGGAAGCGGTCCGGGGAGCGTAATATACGGAAAAAAGAATGAAAGAATGTTCAAATATTGTATGTTTATTGATTGTTCTTTTTGTTGTATTTTTTTTAAATTTTTTTTATTTAAGTACCAACATGTGGGTACCAATGCAGAGTCTAAAAATAAATATACACCGTTTTCTTTGGAGATATCTTGCATGTTGTTTCAGAAGGTATTGTGGTATATGGAATTCATAGCATAGTCTGTGAGGAAAGCAGAAAGAACATGGAGGCAGGAGATGATAAAGAGATGAATACACATTGGAGATAATATAGTGGGAGAAAGGAAGTAACTATGAGCAAACTTACTATGTAACACAAAAAAAGTTGCACAGTATATTTTAAGTCTCAGTTTATATTTGATCTTTTTGGGTACTATTTCATAATTTTCATATTAAAAAGAATAATGTCTCAAACAATTTTAACTTTTAAAATTTAAATTTATTGTTCTGATTTTTCATAATCTAAGAGAATTTGTAGCATTAAATCATCAGGAATGTCCACCTTTTCATTCCAAGAATCACATTCACATTCTTCAGCACATTTAATTAATTCTTTGTCTAATGTGTCATCCAAAAAGTCAATTTCTTCATTTTCTTCCTTTGGATTGTTTTCAATCTTAATTTGAAAGGAAATATTATTTTCTTTCTGTTGTGCTTCCATTTTCTTGCTGTAAATTGCATAAAAAAATATATCAGTGGAGATAGGGCACTGTTGGGTTTAGGTTCACACAGGTGCTTGTGAGTTTTTAGCAGTGAAGTAATCTTTGGGCAGTGCATGGTTTCAGGCAGGAAGTAAAACTATTAAAAAGTGCCTGTGATGAAGCCTAAGTAAATTCATAATTATACCACAGAAGCCTAACTCAATCAATAATTTAAATAATGAAGTCTTTCTCAATGACTAACTCTTATAGAGGGACAGTATGTAACTATCTGAAAACGTGTTCCTTATTTAATTTAAAGTGCATAACATAGTTCTCCTTTCAAATGTTTTAAATTATATCTTACCTTTGAAAAAGAAGTTAAAGTTCACAGTCAAAATGCTCTTGAAATGTACTTCAGGAAGTAGTAGTCAAAATGGCTGTGTTTCTCTCTCTTTCTTTATATATATTCAGGTACATAACCAATCAAATGTCGTGAAAAAATAGTAGAAAATGAAAGTAACATTTTAATTGGTTGTCAATTCCAACACTACATATGTGTTTCTGTCATGTAATTTACCTCAGGATATTTAGTCAGTCCTACAGCATAATTTTCTCAATGGAATTCCATCAAATTTGGGTAAATGGTAGGGACTGCTATGTAGTAGGGCCTATTCTATATTTGATGAAAGTGTCTCTAGTGGTTTTTCTGTAAATTACTTTCCCACCTTTTTTTAGCGAGCGCTCACCGGTGCGCGCACCGGTACGCGAACCGGCAGCGTTACGGGAGTCCTCCATTTTGTGTATCGTAGAATTGAGACACAAGATGGAGGGGAAACAATGTTCGGAATGGGTAGAAGGGGGTACGGTAGACACTTTGTGACCCTCTAGGTTTTCTGAGGGGGGCTTAGGACGCTCATATAGGCAAAAAAAATAAAAAATGTGAAACATTTTGCGGGGGAGCGCCCGGTACACGCACCGGTAAGCGAACCGGGGAGCGTACTTTGATGAAAAATAGTGAAAAAAGTTAGAAAAAGATAAACGTTTTGAATGATTAGAGGTAGGGTAGCTCTGAAAAGAGCTATTGGGTTCTGTGGCTAATTTAGGTATCTACAAGTAGGTTCCAATGCAAAGTTTTAAATTCAGGAGGAATATTCTATTCCCCTCATCGGAGAAGTGTACACCATCTCCTCTGCTTTTGATATTTGCTATTAAAAAAGCATTGAAATTCACTGAAAAAACCATAGGTTATAGACCATATATAGTTAGGGATTAGCATTTACAAAACCTTATTTTACTCACACAAAACCATTGAAATTCGCATATATAGTTAGTTGCACTAACTATATATCGCGCACCCGCAATCAACTGCTGATGATGTCACATATTACCTCATTCATGACATGGTCAGTGACATCACTGATGACATCACTGATGACATCTCAAATGACATCACTGATGACATCTCAAATGACATCACTGATGACATCTCATTTGACATTACTCATCACATCACTGATGATATCATTCATGTGATAATACGATGAACCTCTTCAGATTCTAATATAACCTTAGATACAATCAGTGTAAACAGACACTCACAGACTGTCACTCATCCATGGAGTTACTCACACACCTAGTCAGTCATGCAAAAAATCAATCACACCTCCATTTCCTCAACTACACAGTTATACACACCTTACTTATTCAAACATATACTAACACATATTTACTCTCTTATACAATCCCTGATACAAGTTTACAATGATCCATACAGCCACTCACACATTCACTGGCTTTTATGCGCAGTTATTTATATATGTCAACTCTCACATGTACTGTGTTTTACATATGTACTTACTTTGACATGTAGCGCTGAGATATCCATTCACTCACCAATACACTCATTCACACAGTCAACCGCCCATACAGCTGATTCCACATGCACTTTTGAACCCATACATCTAGTGAATCAACTGCTCACACATCTATGCACAGAGTTACACACCTCCCAGCCACCCACACACACACACTCAGTCTCCCATACAAATACTTGGGCAACCAATCAATAACCCATATAGTTACTCATATAGCTACTGATCAACACATGCAGCAGCTTACAGAACAACAGACATAATGATGCACAAATTAAGACAGTTTAGTCACTAACCCATGCACTCAGTGAGACACATTTAATCACACACTCATACAGTCAGTCATGGACCTACTAAATCCTTCATCCAGACACTTATACATCCACTCATTCTTCAATATGTAAGACATATTTTAACTTTACAGAAACATACAGTCAATGGATGTTGTCATCAGTGATGTCATCAGTGATGTCATTTGAGATGTCATCAGTGATGTCATCAGTGATGTCACTGACCATGTCATGAATGATGTAATATGTGACATCATCAGCAGTGGATTGCGGGTGTGTGATATATAGTTAGTGCAACTAACTATATATGCGAATTTCAATGGTTTTGTGTGAGTAAAATAAGGTTTTGTAAATGCTAATCCCTATGGTTTTTTCAGTGAATTTTCAAGGTTTTGTAAATGCTAATTCCTAACTTTATATGGTCTATAACCTATGTTTTTTTCAGTGAATATATATATATATATATATATATATATATATATATAAAAAGAAGAGTTGCCTCCAGAATGAAAAAGTCACACAACGTTGAGTTGAGCCATTTAACCAAGGACTGCAACAGCATACAGCCTGGCACTCCACACACAAATGAAACCAGACGCGTTTCGGGCATGAAAAGCCCTTGTTCACTGGCTAACGGGAAACAGCACCAAAGCAGACCACATCTGCATAATAAATGTTCCGCCCCAGTGGGTGTGTGCGGAATTGAATCCTGGTAACTGTAGTCCGCCATAATCAAACCACTGTGGGTGCTGCTGTGCCCGCAAATATTAAAGTCTTACCCCAGTGGGTATGTCTAGAGTTCCCAAAACTGCTGCCATACCGATACACCATCCATTGATTGGCCTTGTGGCTCCTGCAGCATTTCTTTGTTACTAACGCTGCGGGCCGGCATGATAAGCAGTGAGGGTTCCTCGCCTTTCGGGCAAGCAGCTATTTAGAAAAAAGAAGAGTTGCTCCAGAATGAAGAAGCCACACAGGGTCGAGTTGAGCCATTTAATCAAGGACTTCAACAGCATACACTCACTCACCCATGGAGCCACTGGCATGCAGTCACATATACAGCCACTCACATAGCCACTAACCCACTAATACAGCTACTCACGCAACCGATCACTCATCCATACAGCCACACATTCACCTATACAGTTGCTTACACAGCCACTTACTTACCCATACAACAACTTACACACCCACTTACTTAACCATACATCCACTCACACATCCACTCACCCACCCACACAGCAACTCACACAGTCACTCACCCACCCATACAACCTTTCACATGCCCACTCACTCACCAATACAGCTACTCACAGAGCCACTTGGTCTCCCATTTAGATGCCCATCACACACAGATTCAGACAGTCTCACAGCCAATCAGAGGACATATATTAGAAATTGTGCCCCCCTTACACGTACTGGATGATCTCATAGGGATGCCTTTTGAGATGTCATCAGTGATGTCAATGACCATGCCATGAGTGGTACAATATGAGAGGTTATAAGCAGTGAATTGCGTAGGCATGGGTTATAGTTAGGTCAGATCACTATAACTGCTGAATTTCTAGGTTTTTTTATGAGCAAAATTTGAGCCTAACAATAACATCCATGCAACCTTCGTTTTTCTCAGTGAATATATATGTATATATACTTACTTATTTTATGAAATTATAATACAATATTAAGCAGCACGAAAGACTCTTAATGTATTTTACCTTTGTTCTGACTTGTCTGCCAGTGTCCTTGTTAAGTCTGCTATTAGGCGTCAAAGGGAGGTTGAACAGGTGTCACTGGTGCAAGCTTATTCCTGAGGAGCGAATACCAATATAAAAATAACAAGCCATGAAGCGGCACCCAAACTATTTCTCTGTGTTTTACCTTTGTTTCTGACTTGACAGCAAGCGCCGCTGCTCCCTCGTTAAGTTCACTGTTAGGCAGTTAAGTGAGCTTGAGCAAGTGTTCCTTGGGGCAAGTTCATTCCTGACTGGCCAACAGTAATATAAAAATAATGTGCCTTGCAGCAGATTGAAAGACTGTCTCTCAAAGCGTAACCTTTGTCCTGACTTGACTGAAAGCACCTCAGTTTCCTTGTTAAGTCTGCTCTTAGGCAGTGGTGTGAGGCTCGGCAGGTGTTCCTTGGGGCAAGCTTGTGTCTGATTGATCAACAGCATTATAAAATGAACAAACATGGAAGAGCCACGATGGCATATGAGATTTAGGCTTGAAGTGTTTGCAGTGAGTTTCCGTTGTACTGTATGGCTGTATGGCTTGAAGGCCAGGATGCAGTTGGCAGGTCAAGCTGCCCATTTGCTCTAAAACCAAATGTAAGTTTCCATATTGCTTGGACCTTTTTGTGGCACTTCCATAAATTCAGTAATCACTTAAGTTATGAATCCAAGCAGGTGGAGTCTACTGGCAACTCATCTACAGAGTCCCAAAAGCTGTTGCACAACAAGGCGATTAGCAAGATCCTGACTACAAATAAAACTTTACAAACATTTCCCACAGTACATTAGAAGAAAGTTTTGTCATTTCATAACCGCTGGGGCAAACAAGGATGAATTTCACTTTATTTCATTTATTGACGATCAAAGAGATAAAAAATGTTGAAAAATATCTAACTAGTGGCAGAAAGGTACATTTATTTACTCTCCTAGTCGATATGACTCCCTCACTGGGGAAAGAACCTGTTCACTCGAGACTCCGGAGTCTCCGGTGAACGGGTTCTTTCCCCAATGAGAGAGTAGCCTTTAGAATGGTCTGACTGCTGGCATCCCTTCTTCCTTGATTTGGACTCATGAGGCCTGAATATGGTCTTT